>NC_142592.1:55014906-57673656 GCF_965207765.1 Zootoca vivipara
GGGGGAGTGTTGTATTAAAACAGACAAGAATTCTGCGGTTCAGGTACTGTATTTCTTGAAGGTGCTGCTTCACACATCAGTCTTCCAATTAGGTGTACATAAATTACTGGTGCAAACAAAACTATATAATGTATTTATATCAGACCTTTCTTTCATGATGGTGGTGCCTCAAGTTCGCTAAGCGTATGCAGGATTTCCAGGGGTTTTCTCATCCAGACACTGATCATAATTCTTTGGGGAAAGGCATGCGCTTTAAATGTGCTTTAAATCTATGGTGTGTATACGGCCTTAGTTTCAGCAGGGTTGTTGTACCATGTACCTTCAGAATACTAAAATGCCTACTAATGGATCCTCTGTATTATTTAACCATTTGTGGCACATTCATAGCTGGGAGGGAAAGGAACAAGGCATCCTTGATTACTTGGAGGCATTTTTTAACTCACGACAGGTGATCAAGCTAGTGGCTCTTTTCAAGCAACTATAATGGATGAAGAATGTACAGTGGGGGAAATCTCTCCTCGTTTAGATCACTGGCTTTGAAGTCCACAATTTCCACAGCACGCTTCAGTTTCAGAGGCATCCAACTTGTGACAGACATTTTCAGATATTGGAAAACAAGTTTCAGTCAACGTGCTTGCACTCAATTCTCAACCTTGTATTAACAGCAACTCACATGACATTCTGTAGCCACTGTTACAAAATTCATGGACTGTTACGGTATACTCATTACCAACTTTTCAAAGCTAGAAAAAAGGAATACAGTAATGGAAAAATGGGAGTAGGCAAGTGACTGACCACCAGGTGGCGAACAAGATGCAAATAGTTTATGCATCCATGCGCTTGTTGGTTTGTGGTGTATATTCTTTCTTTCCCAACACCACCCTGGCTAAACTAGACGTAAAGGTCGCATGATGCAACTTGGGCCGTGCCAACTTCCTATAAAAGTGTGTTGCCTCACCCACACACCATCCCATTGTTTCTTCCCTGCTGTTTTACTCCCTAGTGGGAGTTGCATCCATTATCTGACAAACATCCATCCGAGAAAACAACAACATATGGGCAGTTTAAAGCCCTTACAAGGCTGCTTAAATGGAGTATAAAAATATAATGCACATAATCATATAATACAATCTCACCATTACCATAGAATAACCTTTTTACACGGCAGCATAATCTAGTAGCAAGACCAGCACCATGCCATTAAAATTAGCTAAAATACTTTAAAGCAATTTGGGTTTCGGTTGGGTGGGTGCACCAAAAAACCTTTAAGAGAAAGTAACTTGAAATAAATGGACCTTCAGAGCCTGTTTGAAGGTCTGTAGTGGTGGAGCTGTGTGCACACAACAGTCCTTGGGAGGGAAAGCAATGAAAAGGCCCTGTCTCAGGTACCTGCCAACCCAATTGATCTTACAGGTGGATCTATGACTACAGTTTCCATAGGTGATCTTGGGGTCTGAGCATCGCTCGTAAGTTGCTCTGATAAGACAATATACAATATTCCAGGTAACAGAAAATGGACATGGAGCCACCATGCTTTAAAGTGTTAGATTAGGTTTAGGAAGATACAGCCCACATGGCTGAGATGTTCATTATATCAACCTACCTTACTGGACTGCTATGAGAATGGGTGAGGTATAAGAAAATAATGATGATGATGATGATGATGATGATGATGTAAGCCCAGTGAGGCTTGCTTCTGTGCATAAGGTTGCACCAGTTACTGCTTATGTTGTGCCAGATTTTAGTGCTGCTTGAACACTTTGTCTGACCCCACCTTACCTTCTCCCCTCCATAGGCAGTGTACAAGTTGGCTGATGTCTCCTGTAAGTGCCATGGAGTCTCAGGTTCCTGCAGCCTCAAAACCTGTTGGCTGCAGCTGGCTGACTTCCGCAAAGTGGGAGACCTCCTGAAGGAGAAGTACGACAGCGCTGCCGCCATGAGGATCAGCCGCAAGGGCAAGCTGGAGCTAGTGAACAACCGCTTCAATTCGCCTACTCCAGAGGACTTGGTGTACGTCGACCCCAGCCCCGATTACTGCCTACGCAACGAAACCACGGGCTCCCTGGGCACCAAGGGCCGGCTCTGTAATAAGACCTCGGAGGGTATGGACGGCTGTGAGCTGATGTGCTGTGGCCGAGGCTACGACCAGTTCAAGAGTGTGCAGGTCGAGCGTTGCCACTGCAAGTTTCACTGGTGCTGTTACGTCAAGTGTAAAAAGTGCACAGAGATTGTCGATCAGTACGTCTGTAAATGAAGGGCCCACAAGAGCTACAAATCTATATTATATAAATCTATATAAATCTATTTTATATATTTGTACAAATAAATAGATGGTGATAATGATAATAATTAAAGACATTTATTTAAGAGACTTTTTAAAATCTAAAATGTTTCCATTAGAACAGCTAGATGGTTGGGCTGCTCCTTTGTTATTTAATAGGGGAGCAAAGCGGGGGGGGGGAGGTATTTGTTCACTGGTTCCCTCCCAATCTTGACGCAATGCATCCGGGATAAAAGGGATTCTTGAGGGGCCTCAAAAAGGATCTACCTACAGCTCCTTTATCACAAAAGCAGGAGGATGGGATATGTTCCCTTTGCTATCTTGTGACTGGATTTCATAATGGGTGTGTTCTGTGCCTTTTTTGACACAGCCAAAGGAGTGCCCTCCACGCTCAGGTCGCTTTCCAAAAGGACTTTTTTCTGCTTCTTGTCAAAACACTCTGTGGGATTAAACTACAAGGCGAATTACCTGTTTTAGATATTGGAAGAATGATTCAAAAGCAGTGTCCGTGCCTGCTGTGGTTGACGTGTGGATTGAAGAGAGACTGTTGCACAATGGCAGATGGTCCCCCTGCATCAAGCGGGGGAAGGAAAACATTACCTTTGACCTAGAAGTGCTGCTTTACCCCTGTATATCCTGACAGAAACCCCCGGAATCTGATTCTCCTGCATTTTGTGGAATAAAGAAAGGCGGCAGCGGACGTGGAGGGGGATCTGCTGAAGCTTTGGAAATGCAAAACTGTCAGAAGTGGTTTTGCTGGTTGGTGGATTTTCTCTTCTGTGGAAAAATAACTGTGTGGTGTATTGATCTAACCTCAGGATACATGACAGCCGGTGACTGATCTCTTGGGACTACTTGGATTGTTTTGGGAAAGGGACTTATTCGGCATGTCTCTGGACTTGAGAGAAAAACAGACATGATTCAACACACAGGATTTGACAAACACAGCACCTCAGTCTCTACGCGGACTCAGATGGTCATGGGTGTCACAAGGGCTTTTTCATCCCCGTGCCTCTGACCTAGATGTACAGTTTCTCTTTTAACATTAAATATCCCTTGTTCTTGCCCTCTCCCCTTGTTTTTGTGAGCACATTTGTTTTGTGTTGCTGCTAATGCATTTCACAGCACGGGGACTTTCTGCCAAGTTGGACTCCTTCCTGGCTTAAAACCTTTATTGCAGTCAGACCCAATTCTTGTGTTATTTTTTTGATAGGTCAAGTCACCAAGAGGTGACATCTCAAAAGAATTATGTCTGTTGCTGGAAGACCATTTGATTTGTACACTTCCTTGTGTGCTGAGAGCTGGTTTTCACCATCCCAATGGCGAGGGTCATATTGCATTCTGTAAGTTATATTGTTACTATTGACTGGCAACAATGTAGCATGTGCCAAAAGAAGAATCAAATATTTCCTTAAAACTATTGTCATTGGTTCTGAAATACAGCATTAGGAAGTTCAGGGGAAATTCTGGAATATTACTCCATTCTTTTCTCATATCCACAGATTGGCTAGAGTGGATGAAAATGGGCCAGAGCCAAGTTTTGTTAAGGCAGAAGTGTGTAGGGAGGATGCCTTAGAACAGGGATCCCCAAACTTTGGCCCTCCAGTTGTTTTGGACTACAGTTCCCATCTTCCCTGTTCCTGTTAGCTAGGGATCATGGGGGTTGTAGGCCAAAACATCTGGAGGGCCACAGTTTGGGGATGCGTGCCTTAGAAAAACCTAATCGGGGAGGTGAGCAGCTGTATTTTTGCATTACATGCATTTTGCATGTAAAGAGAATGATAACACCCCATCCTTCAAACACAAAAACATAATCTGCTGCAATTAGTAAACCAGCAGAACTAGGTGAGAACCTTTCTCCATGAAATCTAGTTTTCCATATGCAAGGGTTGTTGTTGTTGGTATAGAGGAGTACAGACCTTAAAAGCCCACATGTATAGATTGAAGTTATCACAAATGCACTCCACATGTGGTGCTTGCAGGCAGCTTGGGTGGTATCCTCTTGGTTTCAGCGATGATATGTTTGTCAATACGGCCATAGAGCAGGGTGAGGGGCTAGGTTGAGGAGAGCTCCAAGGCAGTGGCAGACCTGCAGGCATGAGGGTGCCAACCCCAACCCTGTCACCACCACCTCATCCTGCCCCATCCTTTTCCAAAGGAGCATTACATGGCTGCCATGAGGATGCTATTGCTTCCACCCCATGAGTCACTGCTGGGCTTTGTGAGTACTGTAGTAAGCTTGACACAGCTGCAGGAAAGTTCTGTTTTCTAAAGGCCATGAATCCCGCATGTAGTTTGTCAGTATGACAAACACACATGCGTTTCTGTTTTGCCATGTTTACACATAGCAGGTAGCTTGAGGCGGACAGGGGCAAAGAGAAATTTTGCATGCAGTGAAATACATATTTGCATTTGCCACAGGCAATAACATATATGTTGGATCCATACAATTTCCTTATGTTCCCTTGGGAAGGGATCACTCTTACCTGCTCTGCATGCAGAAGGACCCAGGTTCAGTCTTTGGTATCTCCACTTAGAGGAGGTCAGGTTGCAGGTGATTTTTTTGTTATTATTATTTTCCTTTGACCATTGGAAGTTGCTGCTAGCTAGAGTAGACAGAACTGGGCTCGATGAAGGCCTGGTTTCTATGTTCTATTTTGGAATGTTTGCCAGGCATGAAATGTTCCTGAGCCTGACTTTAGGCTCAACTAAAGTTCTTTCCCCCCCAATTAACTACTAATTATGTAGTCATCCTACTCTGATAGCCACCCCGTGGAATACAGGGTCATGAGCAATTGTTGTTTTCTTAACTTCCTTGCTAGTGAGCGATGGATGAAAAAGGTTTGTTTTTTCAGTACCTACAGGGATCATTTGTACTTGAGCAATAGTCAGAAGACCCAGCCAAAAACTGGAAACAATTACTGACAATATTATTTGCAATACTTGCTTTTTAAAACCAACAACTTATATATTTTTTTAAAAAACAAATTGCCAATAGAAATAAGCAAGTGCCCTGTAAACTAGAGCCCTGTAAAATACAACTCAGGATTTTTACAAGCTGTTTTTCTCCAAACATTTTTAGTCATTTTTTTTTTACCATTTCTGCTACTAAAGTTGTCAGCAATGCATATATTTCATAGGCAACAGATTTGAAGGGTCCATAATATATAAGAGGAAGAGCATTCTGCTTGCAAATTAACTTGCTTTAAAAATACTGTTTTAAAAAAATATTTTAGGGTTTTAAGCAAATCATTAATCCATACATTTCTTGGCATCCCAGAGAGCAATTTCTTGGAATACACCAAATGACCCAGATTTATGTTCTTTTTATATAAAATCCAAAGCCAAAGGTACAATAATTCAAAGTGATGAAAGCTGTTTTCCACCCATGGAAAAACTGAGAGGATAATGGCCTGATCTAGCTCCCTTAATAACAAACCAGTAATTGGAACGATCCCCAAATCCCATGAAATCTATGTGCTACAGATGCTTGGAATACAGTATCCTTTTTTTCTAAAACAGAAAAACAGTGTTTTGGCTGCCTGAAAGGTGTTTCCTTCCTTCATATCTCTAACCTTTTATTATGCAATGACTGCACACTGGCTTGTTTCACACACAACACTAAGCCAAACCATGGCTAAGAATGAATATACAGGTGTGCAGGTACTTTCTGTGAAAATTCTGCTGCTTTTCTACTCTCTTACTCCTGCCTGCTGCTCTACCTGAAGCTAAACATGCTTGGCTTAGCATTACATCTGAACCCAGTCATGTCATCTGTCAGTGTTACATGTGAACTAGGCCACTGTATGATATTTGTTCTAACTGAGGTCTAACCTCTTTCTAGATTTTTGGTACAAAGTGATATTTAGATATGCTGGGCGATTTAGCCCTCGTCCCTCATTCTGGGATATAAAGAAAATCCCTGGAAATGTTGGAGTACAGGATAGGAGAATGACCTGGAGAATTGTTATCCTTGAGAGAAGATTGCATATTCCCATTTCAACCACTAAGAAAACAGCAAGGTGTTTCCTGATAAACCCAGTTTTTTGTATTTCTTAATGGAAAGCATGAGAAATGCTCAGAGAGAATGAAAGGAGTTTCCAGTATTCTGCTAAAATTTGTATTATTCTTTAAAATGTTAATGGATACCCATCTTTCCTCCAAAAAGGACTGGCATTTTCCTCAACAATAACTAGGCTGAAACACAGTGACTTGCCCAACAACAGTCTGTAAGCTTGATAGCAGGCAAGATCAGAACAGAGATTTTCCGTATCCAGCCTAAAAGTCTAGACACTGTATTACACTTTACATGTTATCTAAATTGCAGTAAGATAGAAAAGACCACCAGGCACTGTAAAGAACATGGTGTTGACACAATCTGTATCCACAGGTCCTACACTTGAAAAGTACACATGGGTGGGACAAAGGTGAAATGTGAGGGGGAAGGCTTTGATGAAGGACTAACAATGATGGGGGTGGGTGTTGAGAAAGTTTTAACAGGTAGTACAAGATGGGTGGATCACTGATTGATCAGAAGAGACTTTGTAAATGAAAAGGTTTTGAAGGGTTTAAAAGAGAGGTGGGTGTTGATGAAAGTTTTAACAGGTAGCACAAGGTGGGTGAATCACTGATCAAAAAAGACTTTGTAAATGAAAAGGTTTTGAAGGGTTTAAAAGAGAGGTGGGACTGGTATTTGTTACTGCACTGCAAAGAAGGGGGAAAGGTGCTTGAAACCAGAGGAGGCCATATAGCTAAGAGGAACAGGTAATTTATCAAATGGTTGGATAGATAGTTGTAGATTTTAAATAGTGCTCTGGAGTATACCCAGTAAGGCAGAACTGCACATGACTAAATAAGAAGTTTTGAGTTTTTGCACCAAACCAATCTCTGCTGCTTATACAACAATGGCTTGACCATCTTTGCTTATTTGTACCTCACATTCTATATACTGAATTGGGGGCAAGGCATTTCTAAACTGTATATTCCACTGTTGTGAAATGTCACAACATTATATGCAGACTTATTTGGGATTGCTAGGGGCATGCTGCCACGGCTGGAGCCCTCTGGCAAGTAATTCCATGTGGAACCCACCATGGGTTTGAGAGTGAAGGTCTGCAGTGGGGAAGTCTCCTACACTTGTTGAGGCTTCCATGATGTTTAGAACCCATATTATGCAAGGTTCTAGATCACACAGGGGGTCTCTATTAGTTCCCACTGCAAATCAATTTGGTATCACAAACATCTGCTCTGGATTGCACTACCTGTGAAGTTTGCTCTCCCAAACCCTTGGACTGTTCCAAATGATGTGGTACATTCTTTTGTGACACTCAGCTGCGTTGCTATCCCAGTGACTGCTTGCCTTGCTTGAGCAACCCAGTCAATTCTGGCTCATTTTTATTCACTTTTTGTTTGTTTGTTTGTTTGGCCTTTTTCTGCTTGTGCTGAAAGATCTTGAGCATGTGGAAGATTGGTTTGCCAAACTGCTGGTTTAGAAGCTCCAGCTTTATTGTAATACAATAATACTAACACTATAATTTATGTATACACCTTATACCTTTAAAGCACATTCAAAGCACATTCTGTCCTTCAAAAAATTATGGGCATTGTAGTTTGCTAATGGTTGCAGGGAATTGTAGCTCTGAGGGGTAAACTACAGTGCCCATAATTCTTTGAGGAAAAGAATGCACATTGAATGTGCTGTAAACTGTGTACACAGGATTTGTTCAAACTTAGCGCATATCCTATACATTTAAGATAATGCTATAAAAATGTGTGATCATAGATTTATTTTGTTGTTATTTGATTCCCCACACACTGTGTCATCAGTGAAACTGTATGTTGAGAGATACATAGAGCAGGAAAAAGGAGCTACTCTTAAACATAGTGTATGGTTCGACTATAGAATTCACTACTGCAAGATGTAGTGATAGCCACTAATCATAGCTGTCAACTTTCGGATTTGAAAATAAGGGATCAGCAGCAGCCTCACCTGTCCCGGGGACAGTCTATGGCAGGCATCCCCAAACTTTGGCCCTCCAGATGTTTTGGACTACAATTCCCATCACCCGTGACCACTGGGTCCTGTTAGCTAGGGATCATGGGAGTTGTAGGCCAAAACATCTGGAGGGCCACAGTTTGGGGGTGCCTGGTCTACGGTATCTAACAATCCAGGATAGTAGCTGGAAACGGCGTTGGAATAAGGGAATTTCCAGCAAAAAAAGGGAAGGCTGACAGCTGTGGCTTGGAATAAGGGAGTTTCCCGCAAAAAGGGGAGGTTTGACAGCTATGCCACTAATTTGGATGACTTTAAAAGAGGATTAGACAAATTAATGGAGGAAAGGGCAACCAATAGCTACTAGGCATGATGCTGCAATACCTCCAGTATCTGATGCAGTATGCCTCTCAATGCTAGCTGCTGGGGATCATGGGAGATGGTTAGTGCATTAATTTCTTGCTTGTAGGCTTACCAAGAGTCATCTGCTTTGGAACTGTCGGAACAGACCAGAAATGCTTTTGGGGTGATCCATTTTAACATAGGGAGCTGTCCTATCCTGAGTCAGACCATTTGCATACATAGCTCAGTAGTGTCTACAGCGACTGGCAGCAGCTCTCCAGAGTTTCAGAGTGCGGTCTTTTCCAGACCTACTTTGATTCTGTATGCAAAGCAGATGCTTCACTGCTGAGCTGTGGCCTATTACATTATTTAATCCAATACATTACAATATAAATTCAAGACTTAAATCCTCTCTCTCTCTCTCTCTCTCTCTCACACACACACACACACACACACACACGAAGGCAAGTCTTCAATTTCTGAATAAGTACCTAAGAGAGTCCCTTTGCTGGAGGTCAGATGTATCAGCTGCCTCTCAAAGTCCCAGTTTGCCATTGGAACCTCACAATCAGGCCACAAAGGCGAGACTGCCCCCCCACCGTTGTTTTTCTATAAAAACAGGACATTCATTTCTGAAAGACCAATAAACCATTTTTGCTTTAAGGAGCACAGTATTTAAATCCAATTTTATGTTACTATATGAGGTATGATGAATCATGTTTACTAAATATTTGTGGTTTGCATGGCTTGGCAGGAACGAAGACAATGGCTGTAGAATTCTAAGCATGTTGTCTCAGAAGGAAGTACCATTCAATGTAGGGAGATTTAGGATACTTCCAGATGAGGTCTTCATATTGCAAACAGGTCATTCAGATCTGATTGTTTTGTGTGCATAATTTGCATGTTAGCTTAAATGCATTTCCTTTTTTCAGTCATGTGTATTTGTTGGTATTCTGCTGTTCACCATCCACATTAGTGGACTGAACTTGATGGGGTTGGTTTCCCCACCCCACCCCATAGCTATTTCTTCTCCATCTTTCACTGCCTACATTCCAGGCTGGGAATGTATTTTGTACCCATGTGCACACCTTTAAAAACCAACAAACAAAACTAGTGAAAGTGCACAGAAGCAGAATTACCAGTCTTTCATTATTAAGTTTTACAATAGGCAAAATGGAGTTTTATGCTTTTGGGAGGGGTTGGGGAGGGATATCAATTTCTATCACTTCGCGCGCGCCCCCCCTTAATATACTGAGGTTTTGGGCAGGAGTGATATAGCTATATTCTTCCAGTAATTTGGTAGAGGCATGTGAAAATACTGTATTTAAAATGTGCAATAGGCTCCCATAACATTTAACAGCACAAGGACACATTCCGTCACCCAAAAAAACCACAGCAGCTTTGAAATACTGAAACAAGAGGTCTTATGCAAGATATATCTATACTAAATATAGATATTTTAAAATTTTGTGAAATAATCCCCCATATGTAGTGTGTGGATGAAGAGCAGCAAGGTTGCTGAAATTTGGATGTGGCAATCAGTGCAAACTGGTCTCATTTGGTATTGCGACTGCCTGTCTGAAAGCACAATTACTGCTTGGTAGAGGCTTTCCATACATTAACCATTGTTTAAGATACCTTCAACTCTCCTTAAAGCCAGTGCAAGGTTAAAGTGTCAAACCAGGACCTGGGAGACCAGGGTTCAAATCCTCACTCAGCCACGAAGCTCACTGGGTGACCTTGGGCCAGTTAGTGCCTCTCAGCCTAACCTTCCTCACAGGGTTGTTGTGTGGATTAAATGAGGAGGGGGGAGAGCAATGTATGCCCCCTTGAGCTCATTGGGGGGAAATAGTGGGATATAAATGTAACAACAACAATAACAACAACAATATAATAATAATAATAATAATAATAATAATAATAATAATAATAATAATAATAAACCAATTGTCTTTACCCGGTTTTACTAGCTTTTTTATAGCTCCTATACATTTTTCTCATGCAGGGTGGCAATGCAATTCTTTCAGCTTTTGGATCAGCCATAAATTCAGTCAGCTAACTGTATATTTTTCTCTTTCTCTCAGAGCACAATGAAAAAGCATTTTAAAGGTTAGCAAAGAAAGGTCCCATGGGTGCTCCTTATTCCATGCCTTTTCTCACCTTCTTCTATCTCCAGACACATTCACTTCAGCCTTTGCTTGCCCTTGTTCTGTGCTCACAGACTTTTAGTCGACTTTCAAGTTACACAAAATAGCTCACATACCCCTTAGCGTTTATTAATTAAATATTGGAATTGAGATTTCAAGACTCCTCTGTGTAAATCTGTGTGCATTACAGTATATAGAGTGCATGTACTTTACCAGTAAACATCAGTAGTCAGACAAACACAACAGGGAAAAGGAAACCAGCAGAGTGGGGAAAATCTGATGAAATCAAGTTTTATCTGTTTCTTTTAATAGGCGGGTGTAAGGGTGACTCCCTACAGGGAGCCAGCCCCCATCATCCTAACCTCCACCTCACCAAGCACAGGGAGCAGCAGTGGCTCTGAAGCAGCCAAGGGGGAGGGGAGAGACTCGGAGGGAGAGAGAAGCCAGCTGCGGAACAATGGGAAAGCTCAGGGATGTAGGCAAGGGCTCAAGGATGCTGGAGAGCCCTTCCACCGTCTTGACTGGGAGGAGGCTGAGAGGGCAAAAGTTAAGGAGAGCACCGCGATGCAGGTCAAGGGGGAGGCGTTTTGGGGTGCCCCGATTACTTTGCTGGAACAAACGTACGCCATTGCCAAATTCTGGTTCGGACTGAGAGGTCATGTTTTAAGCTGTCTCTGCACTGTAAACTGTAAATACTTTGCACAATAAAAGTCTTTAAAGACAAACTGGACTCAAGCGGAGTTACGCTAGAGTAGTCTTGTCACTTTTCGTGTCTGGCAGAAGAGTTACTCAAAATGCTTTAAAAAAAATCTGTTATTACTTACTCCCCCCCCAAAAAATAAAACTGCAGTATAATTTTCTCTCAGCAATTCAAATGAATATTTCTTAATACAAAATGTTTAATACTGTAGTGACTATTTTTATCAAAGTCATTTTTTAAAATTTCTCATTTCCCTACCTTTTTTTTACTGTTTTCTCTTACTTTTAATACAATGACCTCTCTTCCTGCACTATTTTATCTTTGCAATAACCTTGTGAGGTAGGAGACAGTGCTAAGAAATACTGACCTGAGCACAATGAACACACAAGGCAGCCCCTTGTGTGAAAGGAAGGCACTTCCACTTGCATAAAGAGTGCGTGTCTCATTTTGGGATTCACCTGCACCCCCAACACGCACACACCCCACACTATGCCAGAGGAATTACCAAGTGGCTTTTCAGGAGCTGCAGGAATGAGGTGGGAAAGCCCTGTTACAATCCTGGCATCTACTACACTTCACAAGTGTATCCTAATGTGGAATGATTCTTTTTTTATTATTTTTTTTTTTAACATAATTTTTATTGATTTTTACAAATTACAAAAGATGGTACATACATAAACACCTTTTCCACCTTCTTCCCACCCCCCTCCATGGGTCCTCCCCTGCCACAGAAGTATCCCACGCAGGTGATCAGTCAGAAGTGGTCCATTTTATGATTGGGTTTCTGTCCTCCTCCCCCTCCCCTGCCCCCCAAGCCCCCCCCTGCCACCAGGGAGCTCCAGTGAACCAGGGCAGTACGCAGGAGTTCATCCATCCAACCATCTATTGTCATACCAGAAAAAAAGAAAATACAAAAAGAGAAAAAGAGAAAAAAGAGAAGAGGAAAAAAAAAGACAAAAAGGAAAAAAGACAAAAAAAAAATTCATCATAATTGTTAAATTCATAATTGTTAAACCATATTTTGTGGGCTTCCCCACCCTCCCACCCTTCCCCGGTTTTCCTCCCTTATTTATCATCTTCAACAGTTTCATAGTTCATATTTTATAACATACACCTTTATATCTTATACCACTTTTAAACTATTATCATTTTCGCCTATTGTCCAATCACTGAGAAATCAAACTCCCATTTTTTCTTCCCGTGCCTAATTTTTACCCCTCTATAGGCCTCCATATTTTCACCTTTTTCCAGAATCAATTCACTTTTTAAACCTATAACTATTCCCAAACTAACCTTACACCCCCCGAGTGCCGGCTCCACCCCACCAATCCAGCAAGTTCCATAGTCAGCAGTCCAGTTATAGTCCTATTAACCCATCCTTACAATCACCACTTCACTTTCCCTTCACCCCACCCCCTGTTTGCAGTCTTTTGCCATCCAGGCCTCCATGTCAGACCCCTGAGCTTCTTCTCTTCTCTGCTTAATTTTTCCTTCTTCCCTGTGGTCATTCTGGAGTTCCAGTAAGTCCAGTCGTGCCCCCCTCGAAGGGGAGGCACTCCATCCAACTTTTTGTAGAGTAAAATCATCATTTTTTTCGTGATGGGCTTCATTTTGTGTTAAATCATCACAGTCGTCATCATTGTCATTCTCACATTCATCTTCTTCAGTTTCAAAAGCTTCATCTTCTAGGAAATCATATTCTGTCATCACAATCTGGAATTGTTGCTGTAACACTAGCCGTTGTGTCTCCTCTTGACATAGTTCTATTCTTGCTTCCCACATTAAGGTCAAAACAGTCCGCTGAAACTCAGGCGGGTACCTTTTTGTTGACATAGTTCAGTCCTGTCAAGGTCAAAACTTGTCACATGGGGTGGAATATGATCGCAGTCTATTTTCTCGACTCCATTTTAACAAGCTGGCTGCATTCTTAAAAATAAAGTTCGAACTCACATTTCAAAAGCATATAAACCAAAAAAGAATTTCCAAAAAGTCCAGAGATAAAGATAGAAATAAAATTTAACTATAAATCCTGGTCAGCTCACTGGGTTTTCTGGGCTGCCGGCTCCCGAGAAAAAGAAAGGTCTTTCTTAGTCTTAACTTCATTCTGCAGGGCAATCACAACAGTCTCTCTCCCCTTTTACCCTGCATTTAGGGGAGATTCTCTTTGATGCCTTTGAGGAATCCTTTTAAGTTAAAATCTTCTGTTTACGGCTTCGGGTTTCTGTTTACTGTCTCTTATGTTACCGTGGGGGGGGGTGGCTTCCTCTTTTCCCCTCTCTCCCAGGTCCAAATTGTTGCCTTAATTTACATTCCAAAGAATCCAAATTACTCACAGTCTATTCATTTGCTGAATGTTCTTTGAAGAATTGGCCACCTCCACTTCCCAGACTCGCAGCTTCGCACTCTCAGAGCAGCAATGTCAGCCTGTCCGCCGCGGTTCACCTCCTCGCTCTCGGGGGCTTAAACAAAGCCGATCCGGGGAGGAGAGAGCCCGCTTTTGGCGCCGCCAGGCAAAATCTGTCCCCAAAAAGCACGATTTGGGGCTTTTAAGGAGGTTTCGTTTCGCTGGAACGATTCCCTCCACCTCTGAAGCGCCGAGGTCCGCTCCGCTGTGCGGACCCCCGTCTGAGCAAGATGGCGTGGTCAACCGGAAGAGTGATTGGCGTGATTCTTACCTGGTTTTAGTGGACTAGAATTTGTCCTTTTTATGCTTATGGGTGGCTGAACACTTCTATTATTCTTATGCTTTATTCTCTGTTAATGGATTTTAAGTGTTTGGTAAGTTCTGTATTAGGTGCGGGTGGCGCTGGCCTAGGGCTTTCTGGTCAGAAGGTCCGTGGTTCGAATCCCTGCGACGGGGTGAGCTCCTGTTGCTCGGTCCAGCTCCTGCCAACCTAGCAGTTTGAAAGCACGTCAAAGTGCAAGTAGATAAATAGGTACCGCTACAGCGGGAAGGTAAACGACGTTTCCGTGTGCTGCTCTGGTTTGCCAGAAGCGGCTTTGTCATGCTGGCCACATGACCTGGAAGCTGTATGCTGGCTCCCTCAGCCAATAAGGCAAGATGAGTGCCGCAACCCCAGAGTCGGTCACGACTGGACCTAATGGTCAGGGGTCCCTTTACCTTTACCGTTAAGGATTACAACCTTCCAGTACCAGTGCAACAATATGCATGTCTACTCTTGACACGGCTCAAGGTGGCTTACAGATAAAAAGAAATATTAGCAGCATGTGCAGTTTTGCACCTTAATCTCATTGCAGTCATTGCAACATCCACAGTTGGGTAATACTATTTACTGGGACAAAACAAAAAACATCAACGACAGTGTGGCAACTTTTGAGTCATCCAGAACTCTTCATTGGGCAAAGTTATTACACAAAGCAGAGGAGTGTGTGTGCCCGATGACAAGATCTGGAGGTTGAGATACATTTGTGACATTTTGGCTGGTCCCCCCAAAAGCATTGTTCAGCTGATTTGGGAGGGTGTCGCCAATAGTGCTACCTTTGCTTTTTATATTATTTAAACCCCAGCATTGTCATGACTGCAGGGAAAAAGTAGGAGTCTCCTGCTGCTGCTGCTCTACACAACATTTGGGAAAGAGAAAATTTAATAAAATTAAGCACAAGCATTGGTAACCATGTACATTGCTGGCCTCAAGCTACAGTATATACCGTACATACTGTACAGTGATATATACACTTTTCTTATCAAGGAGGATATATTATACAGGAATAGGGATCAGTATTGCCACTTTCCCCTTCATCTGTCGCTGCCCTGAGGTACTTCCCAATCCTCCTTTTGGAACCTCGCCGCCTTCCTTGTACTTTGAGATCAACAAACCGCGCGAGCGCGCCGTTGAAAAGCAACCGCCGCCTGAGCAACAGCCCCGCGCGACTCCGCTCCTTCCGTAAGCAGCGTTCACCCATTACGCACTTTGCGCAGCGGCCGCCGAACCAGAACTAATGCCTGGCGCGAAAGGACGCTTTAAGAGCCCGCGACCTACTTTCCTACCAATGCGGAGGCGGCGCCTTCGGTTTCGGCAGGGTCACGCGCTCAAGCCGCCCGCCTCCGCAAAAACTACACGTCCCAGGGTGCCCTTGGGCTGAGCCTCCTCGCACCTCCACCCCCAAGCACGTCCTCCCGGCGTGGCTGACGCGTGCGCGTCCTCCGATTACGACGCTCCGCCGCCCATTGGCTTGCCGAGCCTCTTGCGATGATGACGCGCTCCGGGGCAAAGGGGAGGCGACGGGAGAGCTGAAAGAGGTGGGTGAGTGAAGGCGGAGGGGGCGGGATTCCCGGAGGCGCCGGCGGCACCGTGGGGACTCCCTCCCTCCGACCCCCCTCAGCGCCGGACACAGCTGGGCAGCGGAGTGAAGGCGCGTCCGGTAAGCCGGGCTGAGGGGCTGGGGGACTCCGGGTTGGGGCTGGGGCGCCCCCTGAGGAGCGGGCGGTGGGGCCTCGGTCGGCTTCGCTGACGGCTGACATAGGCCGCGGGGTGGGTGGGTGGCGCTCTACGGGGGGTGCGACCTCCGACCTCCTTGCTCAGGGCCTCCTTAGGCCGCGGGGGTCGTGGCGCTCGCGGGGCTCTCTCTGTCGGTTGACCTCGATTTCCTGCACTTAAGCCCCTCCTCTTGGGCTGCTGCTGCTGACCTTGGGCAAGTCACTTATCGCCTCTTCTCCCACCCCGGGAGCTGTAGTGATAAGTGGCTGCGAACGTCTTTCGGCCTCTCGCGAAACGCCCAAGAGTTTTACTTTTTAAATAAATAAATGACCAACTCCCTTGAGTGTTGTATCCGGTAGTATCCGGTAGCTGATACACCTGTATAGTTTGGATCTTCGGGTATACTGAAGTAGTGGAATTATTAATTAACAAGCACACAGTGGTATTTTTAAAAGGCTTTTCTGCCGCCCTACGTACTTAAAGACGCAAAACCAGCGAAGTTTTGTGGCACCTTTTTAAAGGGCTCACGAATTTTATTATGGTGTGTGGTTTTGTGGTCTCTTAGTTGATATCTCTGGAAGTTAAGGAGAAAAGAAAGAACTTTAAAAGTGAGCAACTCCCTTCCCACTCTCCTACACATGCACCCCAAAGTAACCAAGGTTATCATCCAAAACACACTTAATAAGGAGTAAGCCCCCTTGGGCAGCCTGGCTTACTTCTGAGTAAACATGCACCTGCTCTTGGTTTTCCACACACATTTGGGTAGTCTTAATTGTTAATCATCACTTTAGGAGATGGCCCCTGCTTCCCAAATAGTGACAACACTTGAGGTGAAAAACATTGGTCATGTTTTTGTAAACTACTTCACAGCTGTTAGCAGAATTTGAGGAAATGAAGTGTTAAGTAGTTTTGAGGACTTCCATTTCAATAAGCATGTAGAGGGCTACTTGTGAATCTCAACATTTCTAGTGAGAATGTCAGTTGCCTGGGTATTTTGTACTGTAAACCTGGCCAAGGAGTAAACTTGGACAAGAAAATGAAACTGATAAAATACTGATGTAAGAAAATACAAGTACAACCAGAGAACTATTTTATTCAGGTGGAGAGTGTGCTACCGTGGGCTTAAAATGTAACTACTGGTATTATGGACAAGGCTTGGTATCAACAATTGTGCACTTGTGTCTGTTGGCAGAAAGTACAGCTTATACATATTTGAAATATTTGTAAATGACAACTGTCGCATGCATTTTATATTTGGAAATACTACTTTACGCAGAAATCTTAACACATCTGGCCTTTTGTAAAATTGGTACTGCAATATTTTCCTGAGAAAGTGCAAAACTAATGTTCAAAGCCTATGCACTCCTTGGAATAAGTGTAATTGAATTTAACATGAATAAGTATGTGTATCATAAATGAGAAGTTAACCTACCTAGTTATGGAATCTTGAGCAGATTCCAGAAAAGTACGGTAACTTTTGGGCTGCAGTGGCAAAAAAATCAATGACGGTTTGGCACACCACACCAAGGCTATGGTACAATCTTTTTCAGAAACTCAAAGCAGTGTACAACCAACTTCACCAAAACAAAATAAAACAATATTTAAAACCTCTATATTCTCATATATGAAACATAGTGTTTCTGAAAAGCACAGTATCACTCAAAGGATTGACAAAACAGAAGTTAAATAATGTCCTTGTAGTGGCTTGCAGCATTTTTCTGGTGGCTTTTGTCACAAACAGTTAACTTTTTTGGTGGTTTGTATCCATTACTGCTGTTTGTTGAATTAAATCTTAGTGGCTCATAGAAAGGCCCAAATGTGGCCCTGACTTCAACAGTCCTTACATTCACATATAAATTTAGGATTCTCCCAAAGTGGGCATCTAATTATTTATAGCTTTGTTACCAAGAAACATATTCCTTGTTTATACAGAAACTGCATAAAGGGTAACTTCACATCTTAACACAAAAGTAGTGGCAGGAAGTATGAGTGACTCATGTCTCCCCTCTTCTCACACTTTTTGAGAAGACTTATTTCCTCTGTCATGGGATGCACAGTTCCACAGTAGCAGTACACAAGTTTGATTGCATAGGAAGTTGTCACTTGTATAAAAACATAAAAAGCTATCCTAAGTTGTTTACAAACCACTCTAGTAATAAGAATAAGTGACTGTACTCTGTTCTTTGTGGAAATCATAGCAGCATATCAATGAGAGCCAAAATTTTAATGGGATTAATGGAACAGCAAAAAAATTGGTTTATGGTAAGTAATTAAATTGGGACCAAAATATATATACTGAACAATATTGTGAACTTTTTTTTACCATAAAGGCTGGAGCTCAGAAGAGCAAGAGCCACTGCCAGTCAGTGTGAACAGTACTGAGCTAGGTGGGTCAATGTCTGACTCTGTATAAGTTAACTTCCTGTATTCACAAGTCATGTGAATTATTTTTGTGTGTCATTTTTTCACTTATCTGCCATCTAATACTCAGAAAGTCTAATGCGGCTGATAGGTAACAAACCACCTTTGATCTTAATCTTATGTTCCTAGTTTCTCCTAGGGGCAAAGAGAACTAGAAGTCACCTGCTTCCTGGCAGGTTTTAATTTCTCTTAGAAGGAATATATTCTCTCATCTTTGGCTGCTCCTTAACAAGCACGGGACCTTTTCTTTGTCCAGTTTAGCTAACACATCTATTTCCATCCCTTTTTGATATCAGAATAGCACTGCTGCAGATCCTCCTGCAACTAGGATGCTTGCATGGCCTGATCTCTTTTTCCAATGGCAGACCTCTCTTACCACCCTTTGAGAGGGAGATCCAAAAACATCCTTTGGCATCTTTCAAAGACTATAAGATTGCACCATATGTGTTACATATGTTTATTCACTGCTCAGACTGTTAAGACTTACAGCTGAGAGATTTCATCATGTGTTCCTTGGTCAACAGTTTGACTCAAATGACAGAGTCAGAGTTGTTGAGTCAGTCAGATGACCTACATTCTGCTGACCTGAAAAGGTGTGGAAGTGAAAAAAGAATAAATATTGTTAAGTATTTTTAGTGAGAAAGTGAAATATTGCTAAGGATTATTATATAAGGATTTTTATTAATACCTGTACTGTATCCCTGTTCACATAGAGGGCAGACACCCCAAGGGCTGTATAATTATTTTTATTATTATTACTCACCCTTCACCAGCAGTAGATCTCCCAGTCCACCTATGCAGAGGGATGAAGGTGATCTCCCCTGGCAAGTCACCACATTGTGGATGTGAAAACTGCCACTGCCCTTGCTATTCTCTTGCCAGTGCTCCATTGGTGGCACTGGCAAAAGGGACACGTGCAGGGAGTGGAGCAGGGGAGGCCTTGGGCCTGCTAAATACAAAACCCTCCTGGTCTTCCAGCAAGCTCCCAGAACGCAGGAAAAGTAAGTGAGGCCTGGCTCTAATGTATTATTTCAGTCCCATTGGGAGCAGTGGGAGATAAAATCCATAAAAAGTGGCTCCAAAGTTAAGACGGAACCCCCTCTCCCCTGTACACACACATACCCGGTATTGTGCCATGCTGGTATGAGCCGGGCACAGCTTTTGATTGGGCAACTTTTTCACCTTCACATCTTCCCCTTCTGCCTCTCCTGCACTCCGTTTGCTCTGCTCATTCATTATTATTTTTTAATTTTTATTAAGGATTTTCCTGGTTTACAAAGGTAGTACAATGTCTCATATTTTACCCATGTATCATTTTTACACATTAATCTTGATTGTTGAGACGTTAGGAAGAAAGAGGGGAGGGGTGGGTGGGCTGGGGAGGTGGGTAGGGTGGGGTGTCAATGTTTCTCTTTTTTCCTGGTATGTGTAGAGGTTCGTTGGTCGTGCAGGTTCTCTGTTGTTCGCTTGTGCTCCTTTGTTGGTGAGAGAGGTTGGGGTTGGCGTAGGATGCGCTTGTTCATTTGTGTTTGGCTGTGGTGGTCTTTGGTTTCTTGTGTGAGTGGGGTGGGTGGGTGTTTTGGTTAGGTTAGCCATATTGATTTGTATGCTGATGGTAGGTTTTTGTTGTTGCCTTGTTGGGCTGTGTAGGTGATGAAGGGGAACCATATTGGGGTGAAGGTGTCTTCTTCCGTTTGTCCCCGTGTCAGTTTTAGCTTACTGGTTAGTTTTTCTAGCAGGGCTGTTTCCCATACTACTTGATACCATTGGTTCATGTTTACCCCTGACAGGTCTTTCCAATGTCTGGTTATGATGTTTCTGGTTGCTGACAGTAGGTGGGTTATGAGTTCTTTGTATTCTGAGTGGGCATTGTTGTCTTGGAAGATGTTTAATAAGACCAGTTCTGGGGTGAGTTCTAGCACTTGCTTAGTTATCTTACAGATTTCTGCTCATTCATTGTTAAGCAGTAACTTTTGTATGTATAGCCAGGGGAAGGGAGTGCTATTACACAAGAGTGTCTAGAACAGTTTGCCACCAGTATTGAAGACTTTGGGACAAATTTTAGGTGAAAGGGTTGTTGACTTTAGTTGCATAAAACACTCGAAATGAGCTTGCCAAGCACTATTTAAAAACCTTGCTTACAGTACACTGGACTTCTGCCTGTGTGTTGCCTCCATTTTTAAAGAGGTGTTTACATTTCCCTTTGGAATAAATCCTCACCCGCTTTAAAAAAATAGTAGTCCATATTGGCCAGAACTATTATTTGTTGCATGTTTATGGATCCAGGGCTTTTCGTTCTGAGTTCTAGCCCCTTCTCTGCGTTCTGAGATGTCTTGAGTACTTTGTTTCTGAAGGTGCCCAGCCTGCCATGCCCACCTCTTAGTTCACTTGGATGCTTCAAAGTTGAAATTAAAGATCTAATAAATGTTTAAGTTAAAATAAAATGATTTTGCTTTTGCCAGCCTACAGTCCTACATAAACAATAGGTGGAGAAGCACAGTTCAATTGTATGCATGTTTATCTGTAAACACCTGGTCTTTGAGCATTTTTGCATTGGAAAACTTACCGTACTCCTGTTTCACTGTCATGGGATGTTGTCAGAATGATAGTTATGGGGTGCTGCTAACAGCAGAGAACTCTGCCAGAATTAGTAGGCCTCAAAGAAATAGTGTTCTCTCCTCCTCTGCCCCTCCCCCTTGCTGAACCACTGGCAAGGAATTAGATTGTACTAATATGAAAAGTCAGAAGAAACCACTATATTTTTCTACCCTAGGTAAGTAAAGTACTGTAAAGTGGATCATGCTGCTGGGCATTCCCTGAAATTTAGGCAAT
Organism: Zootoca vivipara; assembly: GCF_965207765.1. Taxonomy (NCBI): domain Eukaryota; kingdom Metazoa; phylum Chordata; class Lepidosauria; order Squamata; family Lacertidae; genus Zootoca; species Zootoca vivipara. The sequence goes on from NC_142592.1 coordinate 55,036,061, forward strand.
GTGGTGTAGTTGTTAGAGGGCAGTTCTACATCTGTCACTGTCTCGTCTCACTCATCCTACCTCATGTGGGTATGGGCATGCATGGGTCATCCCTCTAAAATGGCAAGGAGTATTGTCCTTAGAAGTATTGTCCTTAGAACAGCTCATCTTAAAATTCACAAAGATTACAGTCTAAATACAGCTCTGAAAGGAGACTCGCTTCACTGCAAAAAACCTCTGTATCTAGGTAAGGACATATTCCCACTACACTACACTTTGCTGTTCAGCTTTGACTGCTCTAAAGTATTAAAATATACTTGAATACCAGAACATAACTTGACTAGATTTACAAAGTCATGCAACAGATATAGATATCTTCTCTTCCTCAATCAGTCCTGTTGGTCAGGTTCTACCTGTGTCCTTGGAGCAGGTTGAGCAAAATAAGATGTCCATAGATATTCAATTGAGTAATTCTCAGATATGGCTATTATATGTTTGGTTGGCTAAGCTCATGGCTTACAGGAAGCATCTTTTGGACTAAGTAAGCCCACATTGTAAAACTAGTTTTACAACAGTTGCACTTTTAATTACTGTATAGCACTGTGGTGGTGTAATTAAAGTAAAAAATATATAATAAAGAATTGTTGGGTACATGCTTATAGCACCTTCAGTTTGAAGTGTAGTCCTATTATAAGAGCTGTGATACTTAATGGGCATGTCATATGCAAATTGAGATTAAATTTGCCCCATATATTGTAGGGGCGGAAAAACAGCTTGGCAGCCAATGCAGTTTTGCTATAGGCAGAGTTTTGGCTTTTATCTCCTGAAGGATCTGGGGATGGGTTGGTAATCTCTTCCACTTGGTGAATTCCAAGCTCAGTTTTCCCTGAACTGGGATAAAGTACATCTTGCCTGTATCTGTTTGTCAAGATAGCAGGGGTAAGAAACACTGAAAGTTCTACTTGCCAGGATGTGTGTAGCATATAATAGATGAAACACTTGTGTTTCATGTTACCCTTATGTCTTGTTTTATTGGAGTTTAATATTCAGTCTGTGGTTTAATTTCTTAAACTGCAGTCCTTTGTATTTACCATGAAATATTTTTTGTTGAAATTGGTATAATTTACTTCTCAGTAAATGTGGATAGGATATGATTGTTAACTGTTTTACCTAACACTTAGTGCAAACTGCAAGATAGGTTTGGTAGCATTGTGGATCTTATTCATTTGTGAAATCTTATTTGTATACCGTATATTCCGGCGTATAAGATGACTGGGCGTATAAGATGACCTCTAGGTTTTCCAGTTAAACTCTAGAGTTTGGGATATACTTGCTGCATAAGAAATACAACCCGGCGTATAAGACGACCCCCCGACTTTTGAGAAGATTTTTCTGGGTTAAAAAGTAGTCTTATACGCAGGAATATACAGTACTTCAAATATTTAAAAGTTTTGAATTGCCAAAGAGAATTTTGGTATTTGGTATTGTAGGATGGTGTAGGATGGTGACATTTTCTCCTTCTCCAGCATGAAGCAGCTACACTACTACTTAATATCTAAGCCTCAAAACTTGTAATGCACATACATTTATGTAGTATGTAGACAGCCTTTGACTTATTTGTATATCCTTCAAGGCCATTAAATGTTCAGTAGGGCGTAAACATGATTCTGTAGTGCTCTGACCTGGATCAACTATCCTTAGTTTTTTTATTCAACAATCTGAAATGCTTCGCCTTGCATAGTCAAAGAAACTTTGTATTCTGACATATATTAATTCTATGCAGAGTCATAGTAGGACAGAACATTCTGTGGTTGCACAGACTTTTGAAGCCTATTCCAGGAATGTCTCCGTAGATTTTATGTATGGTTTGTAATATGGGATTTGTGAATAGTATTTATATGGTAGTTGGACTGTGCTCTCAGTTGCATTTCTTGAAAAACTGGTAGGGAAATTAATAGGGAATGACTTACTCAGTTGTTTCTTCTGAGCTATTATTATTATTCATTATTTCTACCCCGCCCATCTGGCTGGGTTTCCCCAGCCACTCTGGGTGGCTGTATCTGAGTTATCACCCATACTTTGAATGCCTAGCTTTATAAATTGCATGCCACTGGATAGAAGTTTAAACATTTAAATCCTGGCATTTTGCTTGTCTCCCTTAGTGGTCACAATCTCTCATTTGCTTTACATGTAAATGTACATGATTGGGCGTATGCATCTTTGAGTTGGTCTGATGGACTAGCAAGTGGATTTTAAGAGCCTATGCTACTTGAAGAGCATAGACAACTGCCAAGGACTTGCTACCAACAAAATGCTCAAGCTTTCTTAGAGTGCAAATAATAATTGTTAATATCATAGTTCTATTTTTTATGATAAAATATTATTTCTTGGAACTCATTGAGCCAAGTTGTAATCCTTGCATTAAGGCCAATGTGTACCCATGTAAAGAGCTTTCTTGTCTTTGTGTGTGTGTGTGTGTGTGTGTGTGTCTGTCTGTCTGTCTGTCTGTCTGTCTGTAGCAAAATGCTGCTCTAGAAAAGGAAATGAGACAACGTTGAATTCTTAAGGGTTGACTTTACTCTGTCTCTTGACAAATACTTTTCCTTCAAACTTCTGCTCACATAATCATATCTGAATGGAGTAAATCTTTATATTTGTTTCATGCTTAAATTAGAGTTATTACAACGCTAATTATAGACTGCTGTGCATTTGTCATGGAAAATGTTTATGCCACAGGTTTTGAGTGAATGGTAAATGTTGTGCCATGACCGTGTTATGTCTGCCCTGGTACTTCAATGAAATAAGTTCTGTGTTTAGCTACAGAGAGTAGTAATACAGAGCTGCAACCACTCTTAATTGTAAATCTCAACATTTATCAATCATGTAGTTAAATATCATCCAATGGATCACATGAGTTCAAGTACAACAACACCCCCACCCCCACCCCATATTTGTGTCAGCACAGAACTATTGGCATACTGAACAGGAGTTTGGATGGGGAAGCAAAGAAAAATCGACAGGATTTGGGATTTGATACCAGACAGCCAGAGCAGTGCTGAAGGCTAGAGGAGTGATTCAAAATTATAGTTCTTTTGTGTTTTTATGTTTATAACTTTGACAGCCTATATTGACTCTTGCTGCAAGGCTAGAAGGCTAGGAGGGATATATTTTGATAGATACACAATGAACTATCTTTCACTGTGACCGTAAACATTTATACTGTATACACAAAACAAGAGAGCCTGAAATTTCTGAGGCAGAGGTTTTCAACCTTTTTTAGTTCACTGCTCCCTTAACTAACTACATGCTTTCTGTGGCACCCCTATGGGATTCAGGGTCCCAGTTATGTCACCCCTTGCTTGCAGAGCTTGCAGCAGCCTCTCACCCTTTTTTGAATACCCTCCCTTAAGGAGTGTTCCCTTCGCCTCCTCTCCTCTCCCCTCTCCTTGGGAGACCTCTGAGCAGCTGCTGCCACAGTCCCTGGTCTGTGAGATAAAGAGAGGTACCTCCCAGAGGCATCATTTGCCTGCGGAGCTTATAGCCAGGGCTACTGCAATAAACAGTTGTGCAAGCCTTTGGGAGGCAGAGATGCGAGGGAGCATCAGAGGAGAGAGGGAAGGAAAGGGGGACAGAGACCTGTGTTGCTGCGGCACCCCTGACCATCATTCAAGGCACCCCAGGATGCCACGGCACACTAGTTAAAAATCATTGGTGTCATTGCTCACAGCCATGCCATATTTGTGCCGCCTAAAGTGATTCTTATCTTGATCTGGAACGTGCATATGGGATTAATGTTCAGATAGCATCACTTAATATATTTTCAAGAATGCCCTTCAACTGTAACATTATACAGTTACTTCTGGGTTTGGGCACGTATGTGCAGAAGCACTAAATCGCGTTTTGCGCATGCACAGAAGCGCCAAATCGCAACTCGTGCATGAAAAGACGCGGGTTGCGAATGCTGCGGGTTGCAAACGTGCCTCCCTCACGGATCACGTTCACAACCTGAGCTTCCACTGTATTAGAATGACATTACATGTACCAATTGACATGGCTTGTACTAATCTTAACTTGTGATTCAGCCCTCTTCCATACAAGATTCTAATTGTCTGAGAAATCTTTTATATAAACCACATATCTTATCTCTTGTGTAACTCTCCTCCATAAAAAGTACAAAGGGCAGACCTTTTGCAACTCTGAATTTGCAAACCCAAGTTATAACTAAAATTAGCACATGACCTCACACTTGTAAACAGAGCAAACAGTTCTATATCTGATTCCACATGAAAAAGTTACTAGTCTATAATGGCTGCATTGCTGGACAGTTACGCCCCTTAATTGCTGTATATGTCTGAACTAGTTGTTCAAGGTCTGTTGTTGCATACTCTGAAGTTGCTCTGGTTGCATCACTGTGGTATTAAGATAGCTAGTTAGTTGAGTTTTAAGATGCTTATACTCTCTTCCCCCTAATGGTCAATAATGGCAGTAACTGTTAACAGAAAGTAGGGAACAGAAAAGCATTTTTGGAACACTTTTCAATGCACATTCCTTCTACCAATCATACGAACTTGTGGAAAGGAGAGCTGGTGTTTTTCTAGCCGTGTGTTTCAGTTAACATGGGTGATGTAATCTCACTTATCTACTGCTACAATCCTCGGTTGTATAACTTAAAATGACTGTAGCACACGGAAGAGCATTTCCATGACCAAAGGTGCATATGTGCTTCTAGTGCTAAAGGTTAAATATTGTATGCAGCTCTATTTACTGCTGACATTATCTGGCAGGAAGGTAATAACCTCAAACATGAATCATAGAATTATAGAGTTGGAAGGGACCCCAACAATAATCTAATCCAACCCCCTGCAATGCAGAAATCCTGCTCATAGCCATCCCTGGGTGGGCTTGAGCCACTAGCCTTGTCAGCCAGGCACACTGACTGTCCACATTGCCATTGCATTTTATCAGAGGCCATGTTGTATGCAAGTTCTGTGTTGGAGACAACTGGAATTTTACTAGTCCCTGGAAACCTTTATATTGTCTGTTAAGTAATACTTTGTTGTATGCCTAGGCAATTTGCTGTTTGAAAAACTCAGCTATTGTGTTTATCAGCAGTTTACAGGTAACAAAAAGCAGCTGTTGGGGACACACATTCTGTCTGCTGGAGTCTCTTTACTGATGTCTCTTTGTTAGCAAAGTGTTACTTCCCCCATTGACAAAAAGGAAATGTACACATTCTCATTGTTACATTGAAAGTGACCTCAGATGGGCTCCTCTCCATAAAGTAGAAAGACCTAGGAATTCTTGGTATTAGTATGTCAGGCATTAAAGTTTCCCCCAGGAGACTGGTCTTTATTTACAGAAGAAAGGTTGATGTTTTTTTAAAAAAAATATATAAAATAGTTAAGTGTCTTGGTGAATTGCATGCTTCTCTAAGGGCTCTCAGCTTTTTTGAACGTAGTGCATGCTGCTGCTTTCATTAGTGCTCTGGTTACAGTAATGTCCTACTATTGGGCATGTTCCATGAGGCCTCTTTTAAAAGACTCACCCTGTATAACTGAGGTCTGATATAGTGGGGTGTCTGTTAATCTGCCATTTAAAAAGCTAATTGATTAAACTTGCATATAAACGAAACCTCAAGAGCCATAAGACTTGAGAGAAAACTTAAACTGGTCCAGCACTGAGGGACTTCTGGCAGTTCCCTCGTTGCGAGAAGCCAAGTTGCAGGGAACTAGGCAGAGGGCCTTCTCGGTGGTGGCGCCTGCCCTCTGGAACGCCCTCCCAACAGATGTCAAAAAGGAAAACAACTACCAGACTTTTAGGAGACATCTGAAGGCAGCCCTGTTCAGGGAGGCTTTTAATGTTTAATAGATTATTGTGTTTTATTTTTCTGTTGGAAGCCGCCCAGAGTGGCTGGGGAGACCCGGCCAGATGGGCGGGGTATAAATAATAAATTATTATTATTATTATTATTATTATTATTATTATTAAAATACAAAAGCTGTCCATCAATGTAAAAGGCCTTTTTCTGTATTTAGTTTTTTTATTCCAGTATGTTAATACAGCAAGCCTGCAATGTACACACATTCAGCTTTATGTATGACATGGCGGAAAGGGGGCAGGGTTTTAGGAAAAATGGCTTTGGCAATCCCACTTGCTACTGAACCCAATGGATTTTGACTATAGGCAATTTTGGCTTTAGGTGTGATCGCCAGATCATAGCCCCCATGTAAATTGCAGGCTTACTGTACACCAGAACAACCTTGAACAATGGCTAGGTGTCTTGCCTGACTCATCATCAAAATTCCCCTGCCTGATTAATCAGTTAAAGCTTTTTACTAATTGAAGCTTGAAGATTAGTTACAAGCTATAAAGTCTCTGCTCCTGCCAACCTAGCAGTTTGAAAGCACGTCAAAGTTCAAGTAGATAAATTGATACCGCTACAGCAGGAAGGTAAATGGTGTTTCCGTGTGCTGCTCTGGTTCGCCAGAAGCGGCTTTGTCATGCTGGCCACATGACCTGGAAGCTGTACGCCGGCTCCCTCGGCCAATAATGTGAGATGAGCGTGCAACCCCAGAGTCGGTCACGACTGGGCCTAATGGTCAGGGGTCCCTTTACCTTTATAAAGTCTCTGCAAAACCTTTGTCTGCCATTTGTGACATGCACATACAATATAGAAGTGGAGATCATTCAATATAATTGTTTAAGCCTATGTCAGCTGAGTACAAGATTTTCCTACCAGAATGATAACATTTACAATTATTTCTCACTAGTCTTTGGTAGTCTTCACCCCTTTAGGAGGTGTATAAGACCCACACTTTGGTGTGTTTGCAGAACCTTGTGCTGTAATCCTGCTTAACTGAGAACCAAATGTCAATATAGGGTTTGCAGTGAACAGTATCCACATTGTTTTGCAGTAGATTGGTGCTGCATATTGGTGCTACATATTAAAAAGCTCTATTTAAATTGAATCGTGTAATTGGTAATTTTTACCTTTCATAACACCACAGATGCTCCTCTAAAGCTTATTTACTTCAGTCCTAGGGAAATGCGAATTCTCCATGATTGGCTTTCAGCATCTTCAAAAGTGACTATCAGATGGATGTTAACATAATTTTAGGTTGGCATGTTTATTGATGACAGTTTTGTTTCCTTTTTCAGGACTAGCTGATCTGTCATCGCTTCTTGCCGGAGAAAATAAGAACCTTTCTCGAGAAGACCCCTGGTCTCATGAACGAATCAACGGATATCGGGAATGGCAGCATTCTGGAGCCAGCACTACGGCTCAGGAAGGGACACATGCCCAATCCTGCTGGGCAGGAAAGCCTTGATACTGACCAATCCAGTGAGCAGGGGCCCATCTTAGTGGAGCCACCTGAAACTTCTGAACTCGAAAAGGTAAATAATAATTGGTCCTCAGAAATCTAGCCAGGTAGTTGCATCAAACCTCCTTGAACAACTTAGGGATAAGTTAACAATTATAGGGGTATGGTTCTTATCAGAGAAGGCTATTCCACAGTATCTAAGACCCAGGCCCTTAAGGGATTTAAAAAACAACAACACCCCAGCATCTTGAATTTATTCCAGAAATGAACAGATAACCAGTGGTTCTGTTACTGTGTGTGTCAAATATGCTTCATGTTGGAGAATCTTGACAAGTCTTACCACGGTGTACTGGAGCAACTGAAGTTCTTAAACTGTCTCCAGGGGCGACCCTGCACAAGAATCTCAAAAGAAGGTGAACTGATTGCCAGGGCTTATAATAAGTTGTAAGGGTTTTGAGAGAGGGGCACAATCAGTCTATCTCCAAAGTTGCTGCAAAGTCCTCTGTCACAGGCTGCTACCTAGGAATCCAAGAAGATTGTTGGATCCAAGAGTGTTTGGTTTGGCCTCCCCAATGTACACAAGGTGCAAGTAGAACAGCACCCCCTTCAGTTGTGTGATTGGGAGAAAATCCAGGAAACAATAACCCTTCACTTCAGCTTCTTTGTATCAGTTCTAGTTCACCATGTACCAATATATAAACACACACACACACAAAACATTCCAATGATCCTATCCTAGTTTTTCCAACACTCGGTCAAGTGATTTAGAAGGTCTGTTTACTTCCAGGCAGGAGTGTTAATGGTATCATTTAAATCGATTGCTAGGCTGATGGTTTAGCGGTCAGCATCATAATGTCTATAAGGTGCTTAATTAAATGTAATTGACTTTCTAATCATTACAGGAAATCCCCCTTTTCCCCCCTTCCCCCAAATGGGAAGAGAACATACATTTTTGTATGATATGTAATTAAGTATAAGAACTTCCATAAGTTCACTCTGACTTTAAGTTCTGTTTGGGACCACTGCTAAGGTTTGGGTGATATAATACATTGGCACAAACAAATATTACATGTATGTGGAATTGCCTAAAAACTTTGTAAAGGAAAAAAGGTAATAGGCTTCAGGTTCTGTTTCTAACAAAATGTCTAATGCCAATGCTGTGATGTAGGGCAGTGTTTCTCAACCTTTTTTGGGCCAAGGCACACTTGTTCCATGAAAAAAATCACGAGGCACACCACCATTAAAAAAGTTAAAAAAATTAACTCTGTGCCGTCCTATATTGATTATATAATTATGACTGTAAGAAACACTTGCCAATTGCTGTGTTGGTTGCAATCTCCTGTAATAAGGCTTCACAAGCCGCTGATTTCTCTGCCAGCACAATCCTTTGCTCAGCAAGTTTCAGGTTGAGCTCATCCAGCCAGCTTCTTTAAGTTTGTCTAAAACCACCTTTCCGTGGTGGTGGCTGTTGAGAGCTGCGCTCGCCCCGCGTCGTGACCCGGCCGGCTTCCTTTCCGGCGGGTCAGTGCTGTTAATTGGCGGCCGCCAGGCATGCGACAATGCAAATCGCCCTTCTCGTCGCGGCACGTCGCGGCACACCAGCCAGCGTCTCGCGACACACTAGTTGAGAAACGCTGATGTAGGGTTCTTTATAGGCTGTTGTGCAACTTCTAAGAATGAAAATAGTTCACTGGCAGATGAACTATTTTAAAAGAGTCTGTTCTGTGGGTAACTGTTATCTGGATGACTTTAGACTGCTGAGCTTTGAAGCTTGTGGACTGACTTTAAGGCCATAGTATATATAGTACTTGGTTGCTTGTACTTGCTAAAATGAATACTACTAACACAGCTGTAGTAGTGTAGATTTATATGACTGGTATAAACAGAATTGATCTGCTAAATACGGTGGTCAGTGACATGTTTTGGCTGCATTCCTGCCACACTTGGTGGTGAAAATGGACTGGATGTACCCATCCTTACTAATAAATTTTGTGCAGCTGCAGAAAAGAAGTGGCTAAGACCACGGGAAATAAGCACTGAATTACTGTAGTAGTTAGAGAAAGCAAACTTGCATGAAGGAACAAATGCTTCAAATGGGGGGGGGCAAGCTTTTGGTTTGTGGGATCTACTTTTTCTTTTGGCACATCCAGTCACTACTGGGAGTGGCTGCTTGGCGACAGAGCTAGTTTTGATTACTAGCTGCATCTTCTGATGAAACCATATGCTGAAGTAGTCTGCTTGTATGGTAACACAATTTACACCTGTGTTACTTTATTTATTTATACCTTGCTTTTTCCCCTGATGGGACTCTTGTGGCAGCTTACAGATAAAAATAGGAACTGCTTAAAACATAGAAAAAACAACTTATAATAAGCAATGCAACACTGATAAAATTAAGACTATAGACATCTATAAATCTATTAACATCATACAAATAATTACGATAAAAATAGCATGGTGCTAGCTCTTCATTAAACGTAGTCATTTCCCAAAAGCCTGTTGGAACAAGAAAGTCTTCATTTGCTGGCGGAAGGACAACCAGGAGAGAGCCAGTCTAACTGCTCTAAGGAGAGGGTTCCAAAGTCTGGGAGCAGCCACCAAGCAGGCCCTTGGTTTTATTAACACCAAGCTCTAAAATTACTACATAAAACATGGTAACAGTGATTGTTATTGTTTATATTGTTCTAAGTGCAGAAAGGATACCTTTTAGAAGTTCTCACAATCCCTCCATTCTTGGATACATCTTCCCCACACTGATTAGCCTAAGTGGAACGTATCTGATACTTGCTAGTAGAAAAGGAAAGAATGAAAGCAGGAGTGCTTCATTTTGATATTCTTGCAACCTAATCCTATGCATGATTCCAACAGGCATTCTCAAAACAGAACCATTACTGTATTATTAAATACTATTCAGGCATTTTCAGAACCTCGGTCATGTAGATCTGCTATACTTGGAAGTGTCACAGGATTTTCAAGTGAAAATAATGCTCAGGACCCTCCTTCCCTCTCCCTCGCCTCCCATCCTGCACACTAATGAGAGTAAGCTACATTGAATTCAGCATAACTTACTACTGAGTGAAATACATAGGATTGTGCACTCTTAATTCTATTTCTCTTTCCTCCCTCCCCCTTCATTATCAAATGAAAAATACACCATTAAGAGATTATGGCTCTACGATTTTAGAAGGCAGCCTCAGCCTCAGCTGAAGTGAGAGGTGGAGGTGTTACAGAAGGTTTTCCACTTTAGGAAGGATCGTCAAATCAAAAGCTGCCTTATACCTGGCCCATGCTATTTTGTTGTCTTGCTCCTTCCTCCTTCAAAATGTATCTGTGCTGCTTCCTTTCCTCACTCTGCCACTGCATAATCGCTTTGTGCTGCTCCAACACAGGCCCCACTCAGAATAAATGGCACATGTACAGTGATGCTAGCTGCTGCTGATCCTTCCCATAGAGACTTGAGGTGAATGGGCTAGTCTGTGATAGTAAGGCAAGCTTGTGGGAGGTGGGTCTAAAGTGGCCCTCTAATTCTCCCAATTGATCTTGCCTATCCAGCTTCAAGACAGAAATCTTAACCGTAAAGCATTATGAGTATTAACAGTGTTGTGACAATGTTAGACCTGTTTCCTTTGAAGAGCCACACACACATCATGGTGATGAAAAGCTCTTGTATCAGAATTTTTTATCAGCACCTTTTTGTTAATTCCGACAATTGGCATTTTTTCTGTTAATGTTCAGGCACTTAACAAGACACTCTTGAAAAAGGAAATGTCAGTTATTCACATTGCGTGTCTAAGCACTGTGAAATGCATTTGCGTGTTAAGTCTCCTTTTCTGTGGAGAAATAGTTTGGCATTTTTTTTATTCTGAAGTCTGTCACACTCAGCATGTTTACTTAAAATATGTTTTGAAATCAGCAAGACTTCCTGTTTTAAGGTTCTAGAGGAACCTTTGCTAACCTAGTGCCCCCTGGACGTTTTGTCCAGTCAGCATGTTGGCTGCAGCTAATGGGAAATTTAATCCTAAATGTATGGAGGACACCAGGTTGGAAAAAGTTGCTCTAGTGAATATTCACGTTTTCTTAAGACTTAAGCTGTTGGTGCTTTTTTCTGCCCTGTGCCGGGCTGCCTGGCCTCCTTCATGGCATTTATCTTCCTTTGCCCTTTGCTATTTGAATGGTTGGAGTGTCTTTGTTCTCCCTGCTGTTCTTCAGTCACTGATATCCTAAAGAAATGGTTCTCACTGTGACTTTGTTAAACTGACACAATCAAATGCATGTGACTTTTATCACCTGATGAATGGGCTTTTTATGTACAGCCCTGAAAACCTGCACTTGACTCTCTCCCTTTTTTCTATAATCCTCCAATGACAGAGAGGAAACAAAAGGCTGTTTTCTTCACATTTCCCCCCCAGCTCCCACAGCCCTCTGCTCTTGATTGATGGTGGTTTTTGTCTAAAGGTTCCTGCATCTGTGGTGCTCTGTGCACTTGCAGTGTGTGGCCTAGAAGCGTGTCTGTGAAATTTTGGATCCTTTGCTCTGAAGCATTTGGTACCGTGCAGAGGATAATGAAGCGCAGCACTTGACTCTTCAGTCAGTGGAAGGCTTCTTCATGGCAGATACCCAGCTGGAACATTTGTCAAGCAGCCAGGGCCTCCATGACTCTTGAATTCAGCTGTTTGACCTTTTGGAAAGAATCCATTAGTAAGCCTACTTTGAAAGTGAAAAAACTGTGCTCAAGCATAGTAAAAATGGGAAGGAAAAAGAACAGAAACCAAATAAAAAATACTGACATGAATGCTTAAGAACAAGGGATTTAGAGTTCACCCTTAAGGAAAGGCATTGGAAACCTGTTGCTTTCTTTTGCATGCTGCTGTGGAAGAGGCAGGTCAACCTGCTGTATGCCATTATGTTCTTTGTTTGTTTGTTTCAACTATTGCTTTTAACTTGTTTTTAACTCTTTGTACTTTTACTATCTGGTTTTGTGTTTTTATATTGCTATAAACCGCTGTGATACATTTTTATGGTACAGTGGCATATAAACATTTTTATTAAAAAATAAATAATAAAATGTAGGAGACAAGGCACGGCAGCTACTCATCTTTGCACATTATTAAGGTTTTGTATTTCTTTAAATAACATGCTCAGACAATCCTTCTTTCCCTGCCTCTATACTACATCCTACAATTTCTCAATTGCCATGTTTTCCACTTTTTTTTGTTATGATAGGACAATGTCTCTGCTTTTAGATCCTGCTTTTGCATTGTTTTAATTTAGTGAATTGGTTTTGCAAGGTAAATGCTTAGAATTGTCTCAGTATCTTGGATACAGCAATGGCAAGTTTCATATGTCCTTGGTATTTTTTTTCTTGTTGCTGCTTCTCCTCTGTGTTTCCTTTTACCCAATGAGTGATGAGCTATTGCTGCCTTCATAGCAACAAATATTACTTTCTAGGATTTCCTTCTATCTGATCTTTAAAAAAAATTTTTTTAAGGCCAGTATCTGAAAGGTAATCATGTGCGGACACAATGCATGATGGTTCTGCCAATTTATTGGCCTCTTGAAGGAATAGGCAGCCATTTTAGAAATAAACAGGACCTTACTCTATAGAGGTCGAATTTTTTTTAAAAAAAATATTTTAATTAAGTTTCCACATAATACATCTTAAAAACAGGCAGGTGGCGGTTTGGTGGGTACCCTTTTGTCATTATTTTTACCAGGTTTGCTATGCACTGTCCTGGACTTTTTCACTTAACATAGAAAGTTGTGTAGTGTGGTGTTGCTTGTGTAGCTTAGTCTAGACTGGCAACTGATCTTTTGCGACTGGATGGAGATGTCCAGGAGCCACACTTGGTGCTTAGCATCTCCACCTGCCTGGCAGCAGTCAGCTCGTCTGCCAGGCACAGCGCAGCGAAACTGCAGTAGCAAAAGGCATGTCTTTTGCGGCTGCACTACCCTGCAGGCCCCCTGATTCTCATGGCAACTCCCCCCCCCAGCGGAAAAACAGGCACCTAGACATTTTGTTTTAGTCCCACAATCTAGGTCCCAGGAGCCACATGACTCCTAGCATTCCTATCCCAGTTTCTAACCGCTGCTCATCAGTTGCTTTTATAAAGCATAATTTGTTGAGATCCTAGTTTGATTGTAGGACAAAGACAAGAAGGCATTTGGTTCATTTACTCCTGCAATGAAAGAGAGGTTACACTGCATCAAGCAAATAGATCACATTTCCATTTTCTGGCAGCAGGTAGAAGGGGAGCTAGCAAAGTTACTTTGTTAATTACTGGTGATGAAAGCAGAGTTTTCTGGAGCAGTGTAATTTCTTATGTATCTTGTTCCCCTTTAGCATGCTTCATAAGCCTGTTTTCTCTCCCCCTCCCCCAATTTTTTCCCCTTTGCACATGAAGTGTTGCTTTACTTAGCAAGTCAAATGCCAGGCAGCCTGTCACTCTCATGCACAGCTGCTTTTGTAATTAGCATATGTACAAAAGAGGTGGGGAAAAGCTTTCTTGGGCAGGTGCAGTTCTTCAGTCTGCCCAGTGTCAGAACTCCCTACTTATTCCCCAGATAAGATGCATACACATTGCTGTACAACAGCAACAAACAGATTTGCTGTGACCTGAAATATGTGTGAACACGCAGGAAGAAAGAATTCTTCGCAGCGAAGGAGCTCTTTCATATTCCTGTTTAAGCCCAGACACAAATTATCATAAAGCTTGTGATTTGTCGGCTTTAAGAAGAAAAGGGAAATAAAACCTGAAATATGTAATAAGCTCTCCCATGATCAGAGAACAGTTCTGATGCCTGTTAACACATTCCAGAGGGGCAGCTGAGTTTCATGGCTGCCAACAAAAAGCTTACGCCACAAGCAATCTGTTAGCCTTTAGGTTGCCTCACGAGTTTGTTGTATCTTGCAGACATCGTATTTTGATCAGTAGATCCATTGTCCTTTTTTCTTCATGAGACATGTTCTTCATGACTTCTGTTAAGTTGTATTTATAACTTAAGGAGACCAGTTAATGTGTGATATACTTATACAAGCGCTGTAACTTCATGCTGTCTCACAATTACCCCCCTTAATGTCTAGCTCCTGCCTTTGCCTACTAAGCTACTATTTATTCTTTTATTTATTTTTGAATAACCTGCCTTTTTCCTGACTCAAGGCAGCTTACAGATAAAAATAAGAACTGCTAAAAACATTGAAAAAACAATAATGATAAAACAAGAAAACCTTGATGGAATTAAAACTATATACGTATATAAAATATATTAAAACCATACCAATAATTACAACAAAAACAGCACGGTACCAGCCCTTTCATTCATTAAAAGCAGTCAGTTCCCAAAAGCCTCTTGGAACAATGTCTTCACCTGCCGGCAGAAGGGCAACAAGGAGGGAGCCTGTCTAGCTTATTTTACAACTAGTATGTGTACACTGCAAGGGACCCAGGTGGCGCTGTGGTTAAACCACTGAGCCTAGGGCTTGCTGATCAGAAGGTCGGCGGTTCGAATCCCTGTGACGGGGTGAGCTCCCGTTGCTTGGTCCCAGCTCCTGCCAACCTAGCAGTTAGAAAGCATGTCAAAATGCAAGTAGATAAATAGGAACCGCTACAGCGGGAAGGTAAACATCGTTTCCATGTGCTGCTCTGGTTTGCCAGAAGCGGCTTTGTCATGCTGGCCACATGACCTGGAAGCTACACGCCGGCTCCCTCGGCCAATAATGCGAGATGAGCGCGCAACCCCAGAGTCGGTCACGACTGGACCTAATGGTCAGGGGTCCCTTTACCTTTATGTGTACACTGCAGTCATGCAGGTTCTCTCCTATTCCCTATTTCTTACAAGGGGTTTCTGGACTCCCATAGCCTTACAACTCTTAACCTCACTTCATCCCTCTCTATTCTTTTCATTATGCCTTATCTTTTCCATTATTTTCCATCTTGTTTGAATTCTGAATGCCTTCGTCCTGAAGGCAGGGTGTTCTTTTCAGTGATGTTAGTGCTTAGTCCCATGATGGCTGTTGTCATGGGCAGTTTTTTTTATACTAATGGGAGTAGAGTTGTCCATAGGTAAGTATCTTCAGTCATGCCATGTGTGGGGAAGCTATCTTGATTGGTACGGTAATGCCCACTAACTACTGGAATACCATTTACACACCCACACACCCTTTTCTACAAATCCTAAGTGTTCTTTTAACTGTTGCACTTTGCCTGACTTGTACCAACCTTTCCCCATGAGTTTCTTTCTCCAAAGAAGCAGTGAGACTTAGTTGATCTTCTGCAACTTGCAGCATCTAAAAGACTTAATAGTTGAAGGTCAGTATAGATCACTGTGACCTTGAACAACAGTTCTGAAGACAAAATGGCTATACTCTGCATTTGACTTCTGAATAAGCAATTAACTGCATCCAGATGGTCTGCTTGCAGAGTGACATGTTGCGCACTTCATCTCTATTGTGATGAGGCTGCAGAGTCCCTGGAACCAAACATGCCCATGTAGCCATTTGGCAGCCAGTCAAAATATCCTTGTGATCAATTAGATGAACAGCTTCCTTCCAGAGTCACATTGCTGCAAGATACTGCAATCTCTGTTGTAGGCTTGAAATGTTTCACTTTGCTTCTCTTCCCCTCTTCCCCATGAACTGCATTGCAATAATTTATCTGCAAATGCAGTATTTGGGCAATAGAACAGAACATGGGTGACCTGTCTGTTCCTGAATTTACTGTTTGTACGCTTAAACAACCTACCTCTCGTTTTTGCCTAATAATTGCTTTCTGTGGCTGAAAGGAAGGAGCATGTGTCTGTTAGGTATTGCCATAAAGACCTATGTGAGTTTCTGTACTATAAATATCCCCAAATTAATAGGTCCCCAGATAATATGTCCCCAGACAAACTATAGAGTAGCTGGCTTAACATTATGCTCAAAGTAGTGCTTGTGGCTTGACACTTTTCAAACAAACCAGCCTAAGGCCAGTGTTTGTTCTAGGCTTCCTGACTATGTTTTTTTTGAAGAGAAACAAATCACAAGTGCTGGTTCAGATCCAACACTAAGCCAGCCTTCCAGTGGTCTGTTTCTCCACTAATAAAGGAGGTATGAGGTGGGACAGCTTGAGCTAGGTACACCAGCACAAAGTGTGAGCATGTTATGATTAAGACAAATAAACTCCACTTGGCTTAGCATCATGTGTGAATACGACCGGTATAGTCCAATTTCAAAAACTAACAAGCCAGTAGAGAAGAGGTGAAATCCTCCAAAACTGAGGTTATGGGCTAGGTCAGGCACCCCCAAACTTCGGCCCTCCAGATGTTTTGGACTACAATTCCCATCATCCCTGACCACTGGTCCTGTTAGCTAGGGATCATGGGAGTTGTAGGCCAAAACACCTGGAGGGCCGCAGTTTGGGGATGCCTGGGCTAGGTGTTCAGAAACTAGAAAAACTCTGGGGGGAAGGGATACTCTGCTTGCTGAATTTGAAACCTAGGGATAGCTTATTAAACTTGGTTTTAAAAGGGTGCATCCTTGGTAGACAAGCTCATTGCAGTCTACAAACTGTGTTAAAGGGCTTTAATACACTTGTGGGGAGTTACTGTTTTAACAAATGTTGATGGCTGGATCCAAGTGCGTAGAGGAAAAGAACCATCTCTGAATCTTTAATGATGTGAATTGCTGTAGCTGCTATTCAGGCAGGTTTTCATGTAGAAGTATGTGGTACCATGCTTCCATATAGTATAGAAAGCTTGCTTGCTTGCTTAGGTCCTCTTTTTGTTGTCGGATCTAATATAGTGAGACCCAAAGTTTGTGCATTATTGAAAATGCACAAGAAGTCTCCTTTCTTTGAAAGCTCTTTCTGGGTTTTACCTGTTTTGAAGTAGATCTATGTTTAAGTAACAAGCCTAAATAGCTTCCTTAGCTGTGAATGCAGGGAAGTGCAAAAGGCTCAGGAATTGTAGACAGGGCAAACAAAACACACGCCGTTCTTTCATCTCTGCTACACTGCCTTGCAGATTTTAACCAGGAAGATGCCTCTTTGTTTGATGGCAGCAATCTGTTCAGTTTATCACATACAACTTTTGTAGAATAACTGGTTGCAGTTTTAGGTAGCACAATGGACTCAAGTTCGTATATTTGTATTTGCTGTTAAATTCTGAATTTTCTCAGTAAACGGTGTGCGCCAAGCCAAGTATTCTAGAGTTGCATATACATTCTGATGGGTCATTAGTGACTTTTGAGTGGGTCTCTTAACCAATCTAAAGCCTTACGTAGAGGTGAGTTCTAGCATGCGTAAGTGATGATGTATGGATGCTGGTGTGCTGCTTTAGTGTGAGCAGCTTTGAATAGCACAGAACCTGTAAGCTGGGTTAGTGACCTACTCCAGTGACCATCTTAAGACCTGCTTGAGTCACTTACGTAGCTTCTCTGTTCATTCTTGCAGGAAACAAAGGGAAGGAACTGTACCCTTTTCATATATGTTTGAACTGTTGCTTTCTCCCAGATCTCTTTTAAAACCAAAAGCAATATATTGACAGATTGGGAAGATTGCCAAACTGGTGAGAAGGAGAGAAAGTAAACTCACTAAGAATTGATCTGCTTCTTTTCTCTATTCTTCCTCTTTACCTCCACCACCCCATCTCTTGATTTTTAACCTATCAGCTTGGCTGTGTTGCAGGTAGGTGTTTATTGTGGAAGAACAGTCCCTGCTAAGATCACCTTTGGTGCACATTTGTATGTACTTTCAATGATCTCAGATTAAATTATTTTGAATTATAGGATTTTGTATTGGCGATTCTGAATTCTCAATGGACTCGGGTCCTTCTGGCAGGATTCATAAGCATCTGATAGTCCAGTGTAAGAATGGAATTCTGGGCTACGTAAGCCTTTGGTTTGATCCAGTAGTGATCTTCCTATGTTGATTAACTTGAGGGGTTTTTATAGTGAAAGTGTAGTTAGCAAAGTTTTCTCTGAACATTTAATAAGAAAGATTCTTAACACTGTGTGGGAGCAAAATTGTGCTTAAGTGTCTAATCCACATTAAATAACATTGGGAAAATAACTAAGTATTTGTTTTCATTTGTGATAGTCAATATGAAATAAATTATTTGCTCCCTTAAAAAACCTTAGTATATGCAGGTCTTTGACTGTCCTTTAAAGTGCATGGTGCTTCTGTATAGGTTGGACTTTGATCTTGCACTACAGTATTGTAAAACTACATTAATGGGCAGAAGATGCATAAATGACTGGAAAAGGAACTTTCTGTGCCAGCCTTAAATGTATAAGTACAAATGAGAATTGACTAACTTTCCTGGGTCATTGAAGAGGCTCTTAAGTGTTAGAAAGGGACTATCCTATGCTCATATGCTTTGCTTATAGAAAGTTTCATTTTTAGTGACCAGCATTTCCATTTAAAGACTGTCACATTATTAGACTGGGAAAGGCATCTGCCTGAGACTCTAGGGAACCCCTGATAGTTGGAGTAGACAACACTGGGCCCAGTGGCCCAGTTAAGTCTACTGCAGCTTCGTGTGCAATCTTACAGTTAGGCAATTGTAAGATGTTTGGGGGAAAGCTAAGAACAATAAAAAAGAGAATCAGTTTAACAGTAAGTTTGCCTGTCACCGATTCTTCCTAAAATTTTGTTATAGCTAATAACAGGATTCTTATAAGCAAAGGCACACAAATTGTGTTTGTTTAACAGTTCTTTTCTAGTAAATAGGTTGGTGATTGACATAATCTGTGCAAAGGCAACAAACTCCAAAATGCATTCATGCTGTGTTACCAGCCTCTTATTTCACATTGAAAGAAAGAAAAAAGCATGAACAAATGCAGAGTTTTGCCCACCTTTCTAAAAGGGAGTAATAGAATCATAGAATTATAGAGTTAGAAGGGACCCAGAGGATCATCTATTCCAACCCCCAGCAATGCAGGAATATAATCTAATGCATCTCTGACAGACGGCATTCCAACCTCTGCTTAAAAACCTCCAATGAAGGAGAGTCCACACCTTCCAAGGGAGTCTCTTTCACTGTCACATAGCTCTTACCATCAGAAAGTTCTTCCTGATGTTTATTCAGAATCTCCTTTCTTGTAACTTGAAGCTATTGGTTCGGGACCTAGCCTCCGGAGGAGACAACAAGCTTGGGAGATGGCTGTTACATTTCCTCTCAGTCTCCTATTATCCAGGCTAAACATACCCATTTCCCTCAACTGTTCCTCATCAGGCTTGGTTTCCAAATCCTTTGTCATCTTGGTTACCCTCCTTTGCACACGTTTCAGCTTGTCAATATCCTCCTTAAACTGTGGTGTCGAGAACTGGACACAGTACTCCAGGTGTGGTCTAACAAAGGCAAAATAGAGCAGAACTATTATTTCCCTTTATTGGGACATTATATTTCTGTTGATGCAACCTAGAATAGCATGAGCCTTTTTTGCTACTGCATCACAAAGTGGCAGCTATACCTAATATTCTCTTCCCTCCCATAGCACAAATTGTAGACCACCAACTCCACTGCATTTTGCTCAACAGCATTCGCTAGAGAACACAATTCTGGAGTATGCAGCTAGAGAACATGTTTCTTTTGAACATTCTACACTTGTGTGCTTATTTGGCTTCACATTTGATAGTAGAATTCTGTGTTAAGTCACTGAAAGCAAAACTTGTTTTTGCTTGTTCTTCAACAATTGTTTTATGTTTCAGAGTTCTGATCATGTTGGCAGCGATGATGCAGCTCATGAGGATGAAGGATTTATGGGGATGCTGCCTCTCCAAGCTCACCATGCCATGGAGAGGATGGAAGAGTTTGTATGTAAGGTAAGAGGGTGCAAAGCAAGTGCCCATCATGCTCTGGTGTGCTTCACACAGCTGTTGGGTCCTTTGGCTAGCAGTGCATGCACTTCTGGCAACAGAGAGCCAAGTCACAGTGGGTGGCCGTCAAGGAGTTCTGTTGTCTTGGCTGATGCTGCCGCTGTGTGTGTTGGGATCTTGTGCTTCCAGTAATTGGATGAATTAGAAAGTTTAGCACGATAAGGGATTACACGTTGAAATGTAGGATTAAACATGATGGTACAACTGTTGAACCTCTTTTTTGAAACATCTGTGGAAGTCCAAGTAGAATAATGCCCTCTGCTTCTAGTGTTTCTGGGTCAAAGAACTTTAATTTACAAGGTCACCTTTTTCCACACACTCTCTTTCAGGCCTTTGCAAATCTTTGTTTTGAGATTACCATTTGTCTCCCTTGTGTAGCCAGCCTCATTGTGTCCACCGTCCCAAGTGAAAAAAGCCATTTCTATTGAAATCCCACCCTGGACAAATTCATTGTGAGCTGTGTAAATATTACTGGTCTTGACTTTCCTTGGCTAATTTTAAAGGGAACTAGTTCATGCTGGTGTCTGGCTCTAATGTCAGAATCAGAACAGAGAATGTTATTTGTTCCCTTGTTTTGCTGCTATCTTTTCATAATTGGAAGGATGACCTTGGAAATATAGGATTTATTAACAAAATTTCTACAAATATATGAACCCTAACTTTAATGAAGCTCCATTGTGACCATCTTTCTTTTTTCCACCTATCACTGAAGTCTCAGAATATTTGGCTTTGGGTGATTCATGTTTTAGAATGGCAAACATGCTCCCAAACTTTCATAGAGGGGTGCTTTGGATTGGCTTTTCTTTGCCTTCATGTGTTACACTACAAGGAGCAGTTTTTCAGTTTCCTGAAACTTCATACTAATTTCAAAATTATTTGTGGTGGTAAAGGTGCTGTGGATTTTGTGGAGGAGTGCAGTGGCTGAACTATTCTCTATACTGCTTTTTCCATTTGAAATTTAATGTGTATTTCCTTGGGAAACTGCCACAGGAGGACTAACACAACCCTTCCTTACTCCCTTTAGGTGTGGGAGGGCAGATGGCGCGTCATCCCCTTTGACGTCTTGCCCGACTGGCTGAAGGACAATGATTACCTGCTGCATGGGCACCGCCCACCCATGCCCTCTTTCCGGGCTTGCTTCAAAAGCATTTTCAGAATACACACAGAGACCGGCAATATCTGGACACACCTACTAGGTATTGACTTGGATGTAAATGTCATGTGAATTGATCTTTTATAACTAATATCTGAGTTAAGAAGCAAGGGAAATAGATTTTGGAACTTACTGCTGATCCAATAGCAAGAACAAGATTGCCTGGAGCACATCTGACAGGATTCTACAGGATATGTTGGGCAAGAGTTTGGGGTGAATTATACTTGCATAGATGGATCCTGGACAAAGGGTTGCAGTGACTTTCCCCTTCAGTAATCTTACTAAATGCCTGTCCAGTAGAATAACTTCTCTTTGTTCAGCACCAACTAACTTGGTTTGAATTACTCAGATGTGCAAATCCCCCCTTTTCTGTTTGTGTTGTGCTCCCCTCACCCCATCACTGGTAATGTTTTGAGGATTGCTCAAATTGACTTGGCAGATCTATATGAATCCTCTTCCTGTTGTCCAGAAAGATAATTCAGATTTCTGCTCCAACACTGTTCATTAATAGCTTTTAGGGAGAAAATGTAAACACTTTGGTAAGCATGTGCTGTTCTGAGTCAAGACCTTGGTCCAAGGCTTCAACCTGGGACATCTGAATTGCAATGCTGCAGAAAAATTGTGTGCTTTGTACTTCTGTGTGGCTTTCTCACTGCAGCATTGCCCTTGAAATAAGCTTAATTGCCTGTGCTTACTGGACCTTTCCTGGCTCTTGGGACTAATGATGGAACAGGCCTCAAATTAGCTTCAGTTGGCATTGCAGTGACCATATTTTGTTTGGCTCATTGGGGAGGACAAAACTAGAGCTAAGCTTGCATACTTTAAACATTATTGTCAGCAACTGTTTTGCTTGGCAGAACATTTAGGTTGGAGCAAACCTAAAGCCCTTTGGTTCATCAATTGGTCATATTTGTGCCAGCCCAACTTCTGTTTGCTATACCACCATGCCTCATAATACTTGGGAGAAATAATGCAGACAAACAGCAAATTGAACCTGTTTCCAGCTTTGTATCAGGCCACCCATTCCACCATGTTCCACTCCATGCACAACAAACTAAACCGTATTTTAACGTGATGTGCAAAATGTGGCCAGGGGTTTTCCAAAGCTATTCAAGGCAAATGTAGTACCTCACTCAATGATTTGCAAATGTTAAGTCGATTGATCTACAGAAATGTGACAGTTGACATTTCTTAAGTGTACTGAATTTGCTGTGATGCTTTTTCTGGGTTCTACCGCTACACACACACAAACTTTGGCAGGTCTTGTAACATTTATTTTTTTTGGTTTAGGTTTTGTGTTCTTTCTGTGTCTGGGCATCTTTTACATGTTCCGGCCAAACATGTCCTTTGTAGCACCTGTACAAGAGAAGGTCGTGGTTGGAGTGTTCTTCTTGGGAGCCATTCTCTGCCTCTGCTTCTCATGGCTCTTCCACACAGTTTACTGCCATTCAGAAGGTGTCTCAAGACTATTCTCCAAGTAAGTATTGTAGTGGTTCAGTGTGACTTCAGAGCCGGAAAATGTATGTGAAGCACTATGAAAATTGTCAGTGTACAAATGCTTAGCTGTTGGGTCCAGGCTGAGAAACTGGAATCTGCCTAAGAGCTCTACTTCAGCCATTGATGGGCTGCCCATATTCCTGACATTGTGGTTAGCAGGCCAAGATTAAAGAATTTAGAACAGAGCTCTTCTCCTAAAGTTTTTCTGCCTTTGCTAATATTTGGAAGTTGCTGTTTAGGGGTGGTCACAGTAGGAACATTATTAGCCACAGACGTCTTGCACCAAAAGCCAGACAATGATGCAACTAGGTTAGACTTCTTGGGTGCTATGGAGGCTGTGCAATCAGTGAGCAGGCTACTTCATGTGACCTTCCTGAAACAACTTTCCCCCTCTCTTCCCTTCCCTTAGACTGGACTACTCTGGCATCGCCCTTCTCATTATGGGCAGTTTTGTCCCATGGCTCTACTACTCCTTCTATTGCAACCCTCAGCCCTGCTTCATCTACTTGATTGTCATCTGTGTCCTGGGCATCACAGCCATTATAGTTTCCCAATGGGATAGGTTTGCAACCCCCCAGTATCGAGCAGTACGAGCAGGTAAGACTCAAAGGATCAGTTTAAAAATGCTTTCGTCCACATGAAGGGATTTGGTCTGAAATTTTATTCCAAATTGGAACAAAGTGCTGAATTTATGCATGGTGCTATTTTTAAAAATGTAACTTTGAACTGAGTGTGTGCAAGCTCATAGATCAAAAGTTTGACACTCCTAATCTGCCAGTCATATTTGCATAATGTCAGGTTCTAGAGAGGTAGCCATATCTGTCTGCAACAAAACCTCTTTAATGTCCCATATTCAGAATTATGGTGAGACAAGTTTTTGTGAGTTAAAGTCCCCTTCCATGATGTGTTGCCTTCCATTAGTCATGCTTATGGCGTATTTGTGTATATTTGTGTACAGATATACAACAAAATGTAGGTAGTCTCCAAACAGGCCTTGAAAAGTTTACAGTCTGCATTCTTTATGTGTACAGAGAATCCACTAGTTGTAGATAGTTAGTACAGTTGTACCTCTTTACGAACTTAATTCGTTCTGGAGGTCTGTTCTTAACCTGAAACCGTTCTTAACCTGAGGTACCACTTTAGCTATTGGGGCCTCCTGCTGCCGCCAGCACACAATTTCTGTTCTCATCCTGAGGTCAAGTTCTTAACCCGAGATGCTCCTTCCGGGTTAGCGAAGTCTGTAACCCGAAGTGTTTGTAACCTGAGGTGTTTTAACCCAAGGTACCACTGTACTTCATGCACCTTATAAACGGGCATCCCTTCATGGATACATAATAAATTGGTTGGTATTTAGATGCCACAAGATTCCTTGTGTCTGCATCATGTGTGTTTTAATTTGCACTGCCCCCCCTTTTTGTATGATTAACTTGTAGTACTCATTATGTGACATCTTGTTTGGATGAAATAAGTTAAGGATTCTGGCTGTAAATGCCAAGTCTATCCAATGAATGCAATTTGTGAAAATGACTCATCAGCTTAGCTGGATGCCATCTTTCATAATGATACTGGCTCTAAATTCTGGCTAAGTCCGAGGAAGCTAGAAAGTCAGGCAGGAGGATAATTTAGGGTAAGGTATTGTTCAAAATCAAAACCCCAAATGCATCTTCTAGTGCAGTGGTTTCCAAATTTTGCCATGAGAGAACTGAAAGAAAAATAATCTCCTAAGGACAAAAAACATCTGCCTGCAGGGAAGCTGTTTGCTGTTACAGACATACACACATTCAGCATTTTATTTGTATGCCACCTTTCCACAGTTTAAATCATGCTTAAGGCAGCTTACAACATGGAAAAAAACATAATTACATTGCAAAAGTAATCTTCAACAATAAATAAAACTTCTTGAAGTACACATCCAAATGGAACATTTCCACATAAATCATAAATGGAACATTTCCACATAAATCTAAAATAAGATACAAAAAGTTAATATCAGTAACAGCAACACACACCCCTCCAAACAAAACACCCAAACAACCCCCCAGCCCAACAGTCTGTTCAGCAGCCTCAGTTTTTGTAGCTGGAGTCAGTCAGGGCCCTGCCTTCCCAGGCCAGGTGGAAAAAAGGCCGGTAAGACAAGGACTCCTAGCCAAGATGCTTATTCCATTGCTCCAGCCTTCCTTCCTTCCATTCCATGCCATCTTTACAGGAGGATGGAGACTTTGTTCTGCCCCATCTCTGCTTTTGGAAATGATTAGGTTTTTCTGATACTTCAGTGCAGAGGGTGCTACTTGCTGAATCTCTACAAAAATTGCTGCTCTGGACTTTGTCTCCTTCCAGTTGGGAGGCACACTTGGAACAGTAACTCTTGTAGCAGTGCATGGGAAGGACTCATCTGAGGGGAGGTGAAATTCTTCCATGTGTGCATGCGTGCACACACAGAATGTGAATGTACTCGTGAATTCAGGGGGGAAAGTCTCATTTGCCTGCTGGAAGTTTGAAGAATTTGTTCTAGAGTATTTCTGTACCTTCCAGGAAGTTGTACATTTATACAGAGGATCAGGAGATGAAATATATAGCAATTGAAACTAGTACTGGGAATACTATTTGCAAATATTGAAGGTTTTAATTATTGTGAACTGTCAGTTCAAACTGTGGGCTGGAGCAGACAAAACACCTTTGAAGTTTATTCTTCCACGACTGATGTAAGTGCTGCACTTTTGGGGTCAGTCAGTGGGACACAAAGGCCAAAGTTTCTTTCTGCCGCTCACAGCCCACTGGCAGGGAGTCTTTATTCATGGCTTGTGCTACAGTATCTAGTATGCTTAGAAAGCTAGAGGTGTGCACAGTGGGTGTGTAGTGTAAATTTTAGGGCACTTGAGAATGAAATTAGGTATACTTCGTTTTCTACAACAAAAAGAATTTTGATTAAAGAAATTATAGTTGGTTGATTGCAATTTTAAATGATCTGCATAATAAAAGTCACTTGAATAAAATGGTGACTTTGGAATTGAAAAGCATACTTTATCTCTAGTATTTAAGTCAGGCATCCCCAAACTGCGGCCCTCCAGATGTTTTGGCCTACAACTCCCATGATCCCTAGCTAAGAGGACCAGTGGTCAGGGATGATGGGAATTGTAGTCCAAAACATCTGGAGGGCCGAAGTTTGGGGATGCCTGATTTAAGTGATGTGTGTGTGTTTCTGCACACACACACACACACACACACCCGTACGTATTGCAGCAGGCATAGTCTTGAAGGAGGATATGCCTCCTGGTTGCAACAGAAGAGAGAATGCCTCTTCTAAAATGACATTTAGCACTATGCTTAGAAGTACATGGAAATTGTTATTTTTTAAAAATGTGTTCCCGGATTGATCAGGAGTGCCTCTCTAGTTGACCAAATGGGTTGTGGCCATATAAACCAACCACCCAAGTAGTCTTCCTGCTCTGCTTTGGGTTCCTGAGCTTTGGCAGTTTGCCCTCCTCTCTGCCACTGCTTCTCTTGTGTCCAAGGCTGAATCTGTCCCACTTCCCTTATCTCCTAGGAGTGTTTCTGGCTCTGGGCCTTAGTGGGATCATCCCCACCCTGCACTTTGTCATCTCGGAAGGGCTCCTCAAGGCTGCCACAATGGGGCAGATAGGCTGGCTGGCTCTCATGGCCTGCCTATATATCACTGGCGCTGCACTGTACGCTGCTCGCATCCCGGAGAGGTTCTTCCCGGGCAAGTGTGACATCTGGGTAAGTATGGTTAATAGATGCCAGGCACATAATAGGGAGGGTGAGAGGCATTAATGCCATCCCTACTGCATATCTGCAGTGATGGATCACTGTGGTCTGTAGTGGGGCTCTATAAAGACAGTTCTATAGATGCCTCTTACTGCTCAGTTCTGGGCTAAAATGGAGCCTGCTGTGCAACTGCTAACTTTAAAACCCTGTGAAACTGCAGCCTTCTCCTGGTAGACATTACAAGAGTGAAAAATATTTGCACTGTATCTGCCTTGGCATATCTGGCTCCCAAGAGAGGGAATGGTGCACAGCTGCAAAAATACAACCATTCTGATACAGCGCTGTTAATGCTCTGTGTTTGTTTGTGTGTGTGTATGGGAGCATGTATCTTGTCCTCTAGCCAGTTATGCCAAGTTGACTGGGGCTGGGTGGGTTTAAATTGGCACCTCTTGGTGTTTGCATAGCCTCTTCACACAGAGAAACAAACAATAGATTCCTAGGAAGCAAGAGGGCTTCTTCTTTGGCTGGTTGATACTTCACAATCTCTACTTACTAGCCACTACCACCTATGATGCCCTCCTGTGATGACTGTTCTGGAAAATTGGAGTCTCCATTACCTAAGGTGATACGGTGTTCTGTTTTTCTCTCTCCCATAGTTCCACTCCCACCAGCTGTTTCATGTGTTTGTAGTGGCTGGTGCATTTGCGCACTTCCATGGAGTTTCAAACCTTCAGGAGTTCCGCTTCACAGTTGGCGGAGGCTGCTCAGAGGACGAGATGCAGTAAAAGTGACCGCTTGTCCAGGATCGTAACCAAAAAAGCAGAACTGTTGGAGCAGCCAGTCTACACCTGGCCCAGGGTGGTGTGGAAGCTTCGCAGGGATTCTAACTAAAACTTGGAAGAGAAATTCATACCTCAAGCATTGGAGTGAATTGATTCTGAAGACCTGGAAGTTCTTAAACCCTAATTTATTCCTGGCGTCTACAGACTAAGCTACAGAAAGCCCTTTCTTAATCAGCTTCTGTTCAATGCCATATTTATTTGTAGAAAAACGAGGGGTTGTCATGGGGAGATGGCTTAGCAATTTTTTTTCTTTTTAAAAATCTAGCTTGATTAAGATTTGTATCTTGTTCAGGTAAGTTGATTTTTAGATGCTCTTTTGGGAGGGAAAATGTAAATAAGATTTCTAATATTCTGTTTAATTGAAAAGTTTATATAAATGTTTTAAAATTGTGTGGGAGGGGAGGGGTTTTTGTATAGATTGCAACATGCAAGTACCACACACTGTTTCAAGTTTGCACGAACCCTTTTAAGTGCAAGAGGGCCAGGTGAAACCCCTGCAGCATCTGGGTTCTACAGATTCTTCCTAATGTTTGGGGATATACTGGACAGCTAGACCCAGCAGGCTCAGTCTGCACACGAGGGTTCAGGGTAAGCAAGTGTGGGCAACCTTAAATCGGGCTGATGCTTGGGCCCCTGTATGTTCAGAAGGCAAAGGCAGGAGACATTGTGCAGCTGAGCTCTGCTCACTTGGCAGGGCGTGCCTTCTAAGATCTCTGCCATTTTGTGGATAGTCTTTAGGTGGTCTTTCTTTCCACCAGCCTTTTGCTGTGTTGGGATTTGATGGCTTAAGGCACAATATGGTATGTATCTCGACCTCTTTGGTGGTGGGGGTCGCTTGTCAGTGTTTCACCATTCAGTTGGGCCTGCTATCCTTTTTTATCCAAGTGCAATTGTTAGTGTCAGGCATCTGCCTTCTAGTTGAGAGACAGTAGGATAAGATGGTCTGCAGGGAGTGAGGAGAAACATATGAAAAAGCAGCCTAGACTAGCTGTTAATTCATTATAGATTATGTTGTGTGCTGCTGAACTACAGTAGCACTAAGGTTGCCCGGTATTAAATTCCACCAAGCTCCACTTGGCTGCAATGTAACACTGCCGATCCTTCTTGCTTCCTTCTGGTATATAAGACAACGCTGCGCACTAGGCTAAATTCTTTCTTTAAAAAGAACAGCTTGCAGAATCTGCTTGGATATTACATTTTTGCCTCTCCTCAAAAGAGTGCTTGGTACCCAAGAGAAGCTTGCCTCTTTAAACACTTCCCCAGATAGCTTAACTGCTTGTGGGGTAGCCGTACATTCTGAGAAGGGCAAATTATCACTAAGCAGAATACTCAGTCGGGCAAGAAGTGTAGTTGCTGTTTTCTCCTGCTAGGCAGGTGAGGCATGTTAAGAGCTGGAGAGAAATGTTTGACACAGTGTAGAATTTGTGTTTTTGAATACTCACAGTGGGGGCGGTTCCTTTGCCCCATAGTATAATTAACTACAAGTGTTGGGGGCTGATAGAATTTGTCACATTTTAAACTGCTTTTTTGATTATTAGAAGGAGGTTGGTCTTTCTGTCTTTTCTGTCTCCCACTCTCAAAACAGAACCTTAGTGTTTAGACCTACAAGAGGTGCTTAATGGGTGCTTGTAGGCAACTTCAGATGTGTATATCCTGGGTAGGATCCTGATGGGCTGAATGCAGATAGGCCAGAATGGCACCCTAACACTTCTGATTGTTCAATCCCATACTAAAATACAGAACAGTATTAATTGAACCCCTTTAATGGAACAGGAAGGCCAGTGATGATTTAATCTTCCCAGTGGTAAATGTAGCCATCTGGAAGAAGGATGGTTTGTCTGATGGGGAAAGTGCTAATACATATCGGACTCAGATCTACCTATCTTGAAAAGCACTTTTTTTGAGAGAGTAGTGGTAACTGGCTGCTTCTGTATTAGCAGCAGAAATAGCACCTCCCCATTCTAGAACAGGCATCCCCAAACTGCGGCCCTCCAGATGCTTTGGCCTACAACTCCCATGATCCCAAGCTAACAGGGCCAGTGGCCAGGGATGATGGGAATTGTAGTCCAAAACATCTGGAGGGCCGAAGTTTGGGGATGCCATGCTCACTCCCAGAAAGGGTTTCTTACAACCTGGTCCTACAGCACACAACCTGTACAAAAACACACCCTCCACTTCTACCCCTTTGGTATCTGTTTAGGACATTTTTTGTGTCCCAATAAGAAAAACTGCTTAGCTGTGCACTTTTCCGTGGTGCTTGCTGAGACTTCTTCCCAGGTTGGCACCTGAATGCCTTACTCTCAGCAATCGGAGGTTCGCTTTCTTTCTTTGTGTGTGCAGGTTTTCAGTATAGTATAGTTCAGAATTACAGCTTTCTTTTCCCATTAACTAGTGGCCTTGTTCAGTATTTTATTTTTTTAAAAATTGCTTACTGTTGGAGGCGACAAAGCACATCTTGGACTTTGAAGATTGGGGTCTCCAGGCAATGGGATCTCATTACTTGTTGTATTCTTAACTTCTAATAAAAAGAGCAAATGCAATGGAGGCTTGATGGGTGTTGTCTTTTTAGTCTCATTCATGATCATATAAGAACTGGATGGGAATGAGGCCTGGAAATATAGAAATTGGTTTGTGTTACATTTAATGGTGAAAGCTGTTCTTCCATGTTTTTGAACCAAGAGTAGAGAATCATTACCCCTTCCAGATGTTTTGTGGGGGTTTTTTGCACTTTTTTCTCAACAGACCATGTGCACATATATCAAGGTCTGCTTGACAATGTGAAGCTCTTACACTATACTGAAATATTGTAAATACATCTAAGCACATTTACTTGTGAATGTAAGTGTGGGTCCATTTTCAGCATAATTCAAGTATGACCTGTGGCATATTGTGTATGACAACCAAGAAAGACATGAAACAAAAATATAATGAAAATGTCATATTTTAAAAAGAGGTCAAATGTCAAACACATATTACAAAAACAAAAGCAAAAGTTCAACAACTTCTGTACTGTCACAAATCTCTTGGGGATTTGAGAGTAGGACTTGCTTATTGAAATGCTAGTCGTGTCAAGGAAATACATACCAGCAGTCCTGTAATATGGCTTCCTTCCTATGCTTGCTTTCTCCATTTCTGAGGTCTTGGCTATCCAACCATCAGCTCACGCCTGGCACATAAACTACTGGGATCCAGAAACAAAAACTTCAGGTGTGGTGAAAATTTTGCCCATAGATGCATACATAAGGCAAAATGGCTTTCAAAAGTTGAGAGAAATTTCACATTGTATTAGCACATCTCCAAGTGGTTACTTTCTTCCCTGAAAACTAATAAAGATTGTATTATACAGCTGGTGCATCCATGAAGCCATCAGCATGTCTAGCAAAATAATATTGCAGGATAGAGTAGGAACTGCAAAGTGACAGTCATATTATTTCCTGTGTATCTGTAGACTTCCCAAAAATGTCTGCTTTTAACAATTGTGTCTAACAAAGCTAATGTGCACACTTAGCCTTGCCATGTTTAACACTGGTAATTTTGTAACCTATGCAAGGGAATTATGGCTAAACTCATTGTCCAGTGTTGTGAAGCTGAGGGAACTTGAGAGGTATGGACAGAAGGAATATTGCTAAGGCTAGAGTTTAAGCTTGCCTTAATAACACAGAAACATACCGTAGAAACGTTATTCCTTTTAGCTCAGTACTGTCTACACTGGCTGGTAGTAGCTATCCAAGGTTTCAGATGAAATTCTCAACCTGCAACCGCTCCCCATAATGCATCATGCCTCTTGAAATAGAACACGTGGAGCTATTTTCACATCAAGCTGATAAATCTAATCATTGTCTGAATCAGCTATTTTAGAGGAAAGCTCTCTGTGTAGCCTTAGAAGAGCTTATGTCTGCAGTAGGCAGAGTTGCAAGAACTCATTGCTGGATACAGAAATCCCTGCCAAAGCCTGGCTTGGCAATATTGTTCTCCAGTTCCTTGACAACAATAGAAAAGAATCTCTGTTGATGATCATTATGTTCTCTAAGAAGGTGACATTCCTGCCTCTCCTGCAGAACTGCCCAGGTGTCTGTTAAGTTAAAAGAAAGGTGATTATGAGATGCTTCTCTTTAGCAGATAGTACTGACTGTTTCCATTTTGCAGCTAGGGTAAGTTATAGGTTAAGTCCATCCATTCGGCAAATGCCATCCACTGTTCCAGGCCTTTCCCTCACCAGTGTAAACTTTTCCATACTGCTAAGGCAGGGAGGGTGAGCTGTGAGATCACACAGCTTGGTGAGCCTGTTTGGTTCATAGCCATAGGTGCCCCACCCTCAGTTGCAAGCTCCTTGAAGAAAGGAAGCCCCACTTCCAAACACAACACAGCTAGCAAGTTCCTTGGGAGGATGGAGCCGAAGAAGTTCCTGAGCCTCTGTGGCATTGTCCACATGCTCTGGCATGCAGCAGTTGTCTTAAATGCCAAGTAGCATGGTCCTCAAAATAGATCATTTGCCTTTCTGGTCCAAAATAAGGACTTTGATGGGCCTTGTCACCGCAAGAGAAGTGCTGTGGTTCCCAGAGGAAGGAAGAGCAGGGCTAATGAGGCAGAAATCTCAGCCACTCCTCCACAGTCCTGGGCATTTTCCTGAAAAACAGCAAGTATGTGGTCAGCAAGTAGAATATAAAGGGCAGCGAAAATTAAAGCCTAGCTTCATTTTAACTTGGGCCAGATGATTGAAACTTTTTTTTTGCAATGGGGATGGCCAAATCCACCTTCTGATAACAATTCATAGGGCTGGCAGGATAAATTGTGTCCATGCAGAATGGGCGTGCTCATTAGTGCCTACCACATGACAAAGAACTTGGCTATATGTATAATGTGTGCACAGGTTTGCTGCATACATCACATCAAACAAACAAACAAACACACAATGATGGACAGGTGGGCACACTGTGCCCTATTTTTAGGGCCTCCACATAGGCAAACAAGTGAGGCAGCCTTGTGGTGGTTAGAGATGAAGAATCTATGGACTGATATTTCAAAACCCAGCCTATTTTATTTAGGCCAGCACATTATCACGGCTGCTGTGGGGCAGGGCCTACTTTGTCAAATGCAACAATTCCTCAACCCGCCTTACCTCGGGATGGAATGCATGGCAGGTATCTGGTCGCCGCCTCAGCTTCTGGGAGCGCATCCTGTCACATTTCACTGACGCATTATGTGCAATGCTGTTAAGGTTAATAGCAGTTTGGGGAAATGGTGAAAATTAGAAACAATCCCATTTATGGAGGAGCTGTGTTGTCCCAGAATTCCAGTTTACAACTAGGCTGCACAAGTCATAAGATGTATTCCCATAGAGGTGCCCTTGATTATGAAGCTACTGCATCTGCTCACATGGAATGCCATGCACCCATTCTAGCATAAAGGGTGCTGTCACAGGCAGGACATTTCTCAAAATACTTATGCTACACCTGTTAAGTAGGTGGGCTCAATTAAGATCAGCTAGGATTTTTGAGCATAGTTTAATCTGAACACTGCTTAAATCCTATTGAAACTAGTGGGACTTAATTGTCCCATTGATTTCAACATGATTTTAGTTGGAGTGGAGCCATCATGGGTGGCTGCAGAACCAAGCAGCAGCTTTCAAGGCTAATGATCACACTTAATGAGCAAGCTCCACTCCAGGAGCAGTTAGCCAGGAGTAAGACCTACTGGAAACAATGGGACCTAAGTTAGTCACAACCACCTTGAGCAAAATTAGGGCTACAATCTACATATTTTTTTCCAGCAGTGTTGCTGCAGAGCTAAAATTTGTCCACTGAAGGAGAAACCTGCTATTATATTAAATGTGTCTTCATAGTTTCATGTGTATGCCTTTAATAGAAGTTCTTCAAACACACTCTGCTGCCCCAATGTAAATCTCCCTGAAGCCTGCTGGTGTCCTGTGCATCTATGCCATGGTTCTGTTCCAGAACAAGAGTCCCTGCAACTGTAAAAAGCAAACAAATGGGAAGAAGTAGCTCCCGTAATAAGCAGTTTCACCCTGGCATTTTGGAGTTGCAATGCACAACATCTTTCTGTACCATTCTGTACCATCTTTCTGTACAGCAAATAAGTCTATTGGTCCATCTCACACAGTACAATACAGTATTAATGTATTATGGTACACAAAGCACATGGTCCACCATTGACCTAGGACTCCTTCCTTACTTAGGCTTCTATTTTGCAGATGCAAATGAAACTAACAGCATCTTACACATACTTCAGAGTGAAGACTATTTTCAGGTTCTAAAAAGAGTTTAAAAACTAAATAGCCAGTCTGATTTCTCTTTCTGTCTTATGCCTGGTACGCATGTGCTTTTTCTTTCCACCAATTGAGGCATCTAGAAAAATGCACACAATCAATCCATATAGCACGTACCAAACAACAGTACGCAATCATAATTAGCAGCAGATTAACTTGCCATTGCTTTTGCCATGGTTTCCATTAGAACATATGCATCAATTCACTGTTGGAAAAATGTAAACCACAAGAACTGTACAGCCCAGTACAACCTCTACCAGCAGAAAGATATATTTGACTTCTTTAGGTTGCAGTAGGACAGGTGGAAAGCTGCTGCAGTCACATACAGCATCTACAACCAGGAGCAGGAGATTGCTGTTGGTAATTTGCTGCACCACAAACATCCTGTAAGGGCGAGAAGATCCCCCCACCCCAAGAGACTATGGTCAGAATAGAAGGTTATAGAATACTCTCCTTGCCCCTTCCTCAGGGGTTTTTTTCCAGCTGGAACTCAGTTCTGGCACCTCTCAGGTGAGTGCCATTGCCATTCTAAGATAACAAGGGAGGTGAGTTCCAACACTTCTTTTTCTAGAAAAATAGCCCTTCCCTTCCCTTCCCCTTCCCCTTCCCCTTCCCCTTCCCTTCCCACCACCACCACCACAAACAAGCACATCAAGCAATAGGAAACAGCAAGAATTAAAGCAAATGGGAAGGGGGCAGAGGAAAATATATTTAGTTAATAAATGGGAATACTATTAGGGAATACTCAGAACTGAGTTGAAGACTGCCACTTTCAATTACACAAATACAATTTTATTGCATTGGAGGCAGAATGGTTGAGAAACTTGAGCTGTGGGTTATAAAGCAGGGATAAATCCTTGTGTACTGTGGACTAATTTGTTAATACTTTAGTGCAGCTCTTGTGTAAATGGATTGATATACTTGACTCTGGATGGGAATGTAGCATCTACATACATTGTGTGTGTGTGACATTGTGTGTGACATTGTGTGTGTGTGTGTGTGTATCCATGCACAATTAAGAGGTTGTAAGTTTTTTAGTGTTCATCTTCAATGTACTCTGCATTATAAGCATAGTGCTCATGCATGGAAGGGCATGCAGAAGAACTATTTATGTATGTATTGAAGCACATTGACTTTAGTACATCACAGTTATGTGTTCCAAGGCAGGATTTCAGATTCAGAGTGTGTGTTCAAGCCAGTGTAAATATAGGTACAGGACTGACCTGTGTGTTAAAGTGTATGTGCGGGGAGATCAACCCTATGCAGCTATGCAGGGGAACCACATTCAAAGAATGACTATAAAGTCCCATGTGTCCTGACTTCCATGCAAGTGGCCCAATACTGAGGGATCAGCTGGTGATGTGGACAGACTCTCCATGACACTGAGGCTACAACTCCATTCTGTGTCTGCTCCCTTCTCTAGCCATGAATACAGTGCAGTATTTGGACCATGAGCTTGAATTCTCATTTACTGTATATGTGTCATTTTCATAGTTACTACCGGTATTATTTGTTTTCTGACAACATAAAGTGTTCATGCTCAACTAATATGGAAAATGCATCCTAAGCATGCCTACAGCCAGAAAGACAAATAGTCCTCTACTGCCCTCTGCTGGGGGACTATGAGTGGTGTGTACTTCACTAAAAGCTAAAAGTTCCATCTTAATATTTAGCACCTGAGTTTTAGTTCTTAGATCACCTCCTGTGGGCTTGTGGAGGCTTTATTCAAATGGCCTTCTCTGTAAACAGAATCCTGCCAACTGTACCCAGCTGGGTACCATGTCTGAGTTAATGGAATCATCTAAAAGCAGCTTGCATACCGTAGGTAAGCTACCGTAGTTTCATGAAAATAATAATGACAACGACGACAACAACAACATGCATGCTTCATGGGCATAATCTTAGGGCTGGTCCAAATGTTACATCTGAGTGATAAGCTTTTCATTCAGCAACACTCCCTACAGAAGTGGCAACATCTAGAACAGTGGTTCTCAAACTCCACCCCACACTCCACTCGAAATTTGCTGAGGGTCTTAGGGAACCACTTAATGATATTTCTACCTGCTGTAGCAGTTGTAATTCCACAGAATTCAATTTGTAATACAATAAAATACAATATTAAGAAAATAAAGGAAGTGGTAACAATGCAATTAAAAATTTACACAAAACTAAATTCAAAGGATGTATGATTTCCCATCTTCAGCCACAAATTCATAGACACCTTGAGAACCACTTGTGGTTCACAGACCACACTTCAGGAACCCCTGATCTGGAAGCTTTCTACCCAAGTGAATGAAGCATCCAACTCCCAGCACCATCATTCCCATTGTGAATAATGGTGTTAGTGTGGTATAATAATAATAATAATAATAATAATAATAATAATAATAATAATATATTATTTATACCCCGCCCATCTGGCCGGGTTCCCCCAGCCACTCTGGGCGGCTTCCAACAAAACACTAAAATACATCTAGAGCTTTTAGATATTAGAGCTGTGAACATTACATGAAAATACTAATGTCTGAATTAGTCCTTAGCTTCCTTACAATAATCATGTAAGGTAGATCAGTTAGGGGCCAGGAGGGGGGAAGGGAGGGAGGGAAGGAGAGAGAAAGAGAACAATTTTCTGGAGATCACTTGCTGAGTTCATGGCTGAGCTAAGAAATTGTCCCATGCGCTTTAACCATTATGTTTATACCAACCATCATAGGAATTGCTTCAGAAGCTATCTGGTATTAGTAGGTACACAGGAGAGACATGTGTTGCTAAGAGCAAGGCTGAACTTATTTGCACAAGACAAAGTATTCAAATCTAATAAGCTCCAAGCATGGTGTACCTGCAACTAATGCCCTGACAGAAGGGCTTTTTTCAGCTGGAACTCACCAGAACTCAGTTTCAGCACCGCCCAGGTGGGCCCCATTGCCATTATAAGAGAACAAGGGAGGAATTCATGGTGAGTTCCAGCACCTATTTTTCTAGAAAAATAGCACTGCTTGATGGTATAAATGAGAGAGAGGAGAAAAGAATGCCTAAGGCAGGGCTGACAATTCTTAAACTCACTATAGCCAGACTGTTTTTTTGGAACCAGCATTTGGAACCAGCATCAAATGCTCAGATTTTTTGGTGCCAGTATTCAGTGTTTAGGCACACTGAGTTGTTTAATGTTGGCAAAGTAGAGTTCTTACAGGCAAACATGCCTCTCAGCCCTTGCATGCAGTTTAGAATGAGTGGTGTGAGTTCTCTAAATCATACAATCATACATGGGATAACACTCTATGGAGAGCTTTGAGCGAAAAGATTGCCTTGAAAAGAAATGGATGTTGAACAGAATTAACATATCTGTGGGCCCTCGTGGATATGAATTATTTGGAACAGGAATGTTCTACACTGAAGCAAATGCACTAACCTATAAAGAAAAAACATGATCATATTCAGTTTTGCCTGTCTTTCTAAAGGGAATTCACAGAACCACAGAACTGTAGAGTTGGAAGGGACCTCAACGGTCATCTACTCCAACCCCCTGCAATGCAGGAATCTCAGCTAAAGCATCCATGACAGATGACCATCTAGGTAAAGGTAAAGGACCCCTGACAGTTAAGTCCAGGCACGAACGACTCTGGGGTTGCGGTGCTCAACTCGCTTTACTGGCCAAGGGAGCCGATGTTTGTCCACAGACAGTTTTTCTGGGTCATGTGGCCAGCATGACTAAGCCACTTCTGGCAAAACTAGAGCAGCGCACAGAAATGGCGTTTACTTTCCCACCAGAGTAGTATCTATTTACACCACAGCACTACCCGTGCCCTCTGCTTAAAAACCTCTGAGGAAGGAGAGTTTACCACCTTCCAAAGGAGTCCATTCTACTGTCAAACAGCTCTTACTGTCAGAAAGTTCTTCCTGATATTTAGATGGAATCTCTTGTAATTTGAATCCATTGGTTTGGGTCCTACCCTCTAAGGCAGGAGAAAAAAAGTTTGCTCCAATTTCCAATATTCCTTTAGATATTTAAAGATGGCTATAATCTCTCCTCTCGGTCTCCTTTTTCCCAGGCTATACATACCCAGTTCCCTCAACCATTCCTCATAAGGTTTGATTTCTAGACCCTCATAAAGCCTGGTTTCCAGTGAAGGGTGTGGCTGAGGAGAGTTCTGAGGACCAGATAGAGAGACTTGGAGGGCAAAATGTGGTTCTGAGTCTGCGGTCCCCCACCTGTGCAGTAGGTAAGGAGTGTGTTCAAGGTAGATCTTGGTAACTGGCAGGTTCATGCAGAAGGAAGTGGTCCGTGGGGGACCTGGGTCCTAAGCAATCGTCACTACTATTGTTACTAACGGACATTTGAATTGAGGTTGGAATAGTTCATAGATGCAGGCAATTCAGAAGAAATTGTGGAAAATAAGAGGCATTGCAAGGATAACAAGAGACGGTTAGTTTGCTTGGAGATCAGACTAACCAGGGACAATTGAGAGGCACAGGTAGGAGAAAAGGAAGAAAGAGAGCACATTTCTTACTTCTGACAGTCTCCGCATTCAATAATCCCATTGGTCTCTTTGATGGCAGGTTCATATACAAACACTGGGTATTCTGTGTCACATGGTTGTAGCATGTCGTGCTTCTTGTGCTTGTGAGCTGAGATGGGGAAAAAGAGGCTGAGTGAGAAAATCAGGTGAAGGAAACAAATGAGCAGAAAAAAAGAGAAAAGGAAAAAAGAAGCGGAAAGATGTTGACCCAAAAACGAAGATTACTGGCAGCCACTAGGTGGTGTGGGAGACCCAGTGTATGAGGATGCCCTAGAAGCATGAATATGGCCACCCTTTAGCCAATGCTGAGATTATGTACTTATCAGTTTGACAGGCTGTTTACTGCTAGAAAGTCAAAACACACAAGTGGGAAACCACTTGCAGTTAGTTCATGGTTAGAATCAAACCAGCTGGCCAAGACATTACCAGGTGGCTCATATGGGAGAAACAGGAATACTTTTTACTAATGACAGTGACTGGGCTGGGCTGGGCTGGTACAGCACCAATCTAGTAACCTGCAGCTAATTACATAAGAAGGAAGCTTTACTTGAAAGAAAGTCCACTACCCAGCTCCCACTAGCCAACATAGGAACTGACTACCTGCAGTGGAAAGATCTACATTTTGGGGACCCTGAAGCTTGAACTGTTATGGGGTCCTTCAGCATCAGCAACGAAGTCTAGAGTAACCACTGTTATCTTCTTCAATGGGGTTGTTCCATGACAGATCACCAAACCTTTACAACACCTGTGCTACTGACTTTCAGACTTTGGAATTGTTGAAATATATACAAAAATAATAATAATCACTTTTGAAGTTTTGGGAAAGCTGAAATCCAAAACATTTAAGAAAGCATAAATATTGTTTAAAATATTTATGTTATTAATTGAGTATACAAAACTATCTTAACTGTGTTGCATGTCAACCTTTTTAACATTTAGGTGCACTATTTATTTATTTTAAAGAAACACTAGGTGTCATTGTGACATTTTGAAGGACAATGATGTTCAGACTTGCATGGATATGTTTGCATGGAGAGAAAAAATAATCACCTGCCAGATAGTCAGGGAGTGGGTGAACTGGTTGGTCATGAATAACAGCAGAAGTTTACATTTGAGAATACTAACAGTGGGGCTGCTGTTCTTCAAACAGAGAAATGCCCTAAATGCTGTTGGACATTTGCATCACACTGGCCTGAGGGAGAAAAGCTGTGCTGGCATTTATTCTCTTGTGTGATGACGACAACTCAGAGATGCAAAGATATTGCAAATGCCACACAAACATGTATAGTTTGTGCCACTCATTGGGAGTTGAAACAGTGACAAATATCTGAAAACCACACTCTTTTCTAGTTTGTTTTAATCTATCCATTTTTATCTCCCTGCCCTTCAAGGAGCTCAGGATCATCTTAATCATCACAATTCCCTTCTCAGGTAGGTAAAACCTGTGAACTCTTGGAATTGGAATCAAGCAGGTGGTTGAGCCTGTCCAGCATTCTAACCACACTGGCTCTCACACAAATCTGTGACTGCAGCTTTTGTGAAAATTGCAGTGCTCTAATCTGGATACAAAGCTTGCAACACCCTTGCACACAAAATGAAGACTTGTGTAGCTCATCTGTCAAGCACCAGTGAAGCGAAGTGTTACTTCCTGCTGGGAAGTGAATATCAGAGCTCCCATTGCTTTGTCACAATGGTACCTGTCCTTCCTGAGGGTTTGCAAGTGACTGAATCTCTGCTTCAGTGCAACCATCACAAACAATCTGATTCCTCCCATTGCTTTTCTTTGCCTGTAATGTTGTTCATCAAGTTTCCCTCAACATAACTATGCAGCAGATTCCCTGTTCTAATCTTTCAACTATGAAGGAAGCAGCAGGCTATCTTAGCACAACCTCCCTCAACTGGGATTAAAACAGAAATAAATTTATGCCAGATGGTGCAATGAGTATTGTAAACAACACCTATTTCTTTTGCTGGGTCTTATTAAGTTTCCATGCTGTATAGCAAGGATTTGTCCAGTCCTGCATATGTCACCCTGATGTTTTGCATTACCCCTCCGCCCTAAATTGGTTGTCGTGTCCAAGGTAATCTAGATAAGATTCGAACCTGGAACCCCTCAACTCACTAACTCCCTAAAAATGAATAAAGGCAGCTGATTAGACAGCTTGTCTAAAATGTGACAAAATGTAGGTGGACAGGAGTCTTAACCACAGCGCAACCCTGATTGGGTGAGCCAGATTTAGCATCTGTATAGATAGACCCCTTATTTGGCACTCGATATATTTTCTAGGTTTCTCTTCTAGTGCAGTGCACCTTACTCAATAAAACCTAGAAATTACCCAACATGGAAAACATGTGGCCTATCCAGGATGCAAAACTATAAGTTATAGCCATGCAGTTACATGTCCACAACCAGCTCACTTTACATATCCAAACTTTGACTCTCCCTCTCCTCAAGGTAGACCTGCATTAGTGTCATGTATGGAAGGGAAGATCTACAGCATGCTCTGCATCTTCTTATTGTGTTTCATTCACATATAACATTTGCTCTTGAAGCCACAGAGATTTGTCCTGTTCAAACTCCCTTTTGTCTCTCTGTTAAACCACACTTCAACTGGATCAGAAGTGAATTTCCTCATACCCCAAACAGTTCCTTGGACACAGAGGAATAACAGCAATAAATTGAGCCTGAGGAGAGGGAACAAATTCAGTCAGCTACAACAGGGCAGAACACAGTGAAGCCACTGCTGCATTTGGGAGAGGGCATTTCCCCCCCTCTCACCCACCAGTTTCATCATGAATTAACACCTGAGCAGCATCAGCAAAAGGGAGTAAAATGTCACCGCCATCCTGATATTTGCAGTCACATTGATCCGGAAAAATAACAACAGAGATGTGTTTTAAATTGCTGGCGTTTCACTATCAGCAGGGCAGCCCATATATATATATTTTTCTAGCCCAAGCAGCTGTCTATGTGACCAGAGATCGGCACCTCTGCACCATTTTATGATATTGCAAAGGGCCTTGAGTTTCTGTATCTCTGCTTTTCTAAATCATATATTATTAAATA
The DNA here is from genome assembly GCF_965207765.1 of Zootoca vivipara. NCBI lineage: Eukaryota > Metazoa > Chordata > Lepidosauria > Squamata > Lacertidae > Zootoca > Zootoca vivipara. Next base: position 55,077,301 of record NC_142592.1, read on the forward strand.
TACAAGACCACTGAGTGGTTTACATAAAACACTGTAAAATTGTATGAAATCTCTCTCACAGATTGCTAGATGTTACGGCATGTGCACAGGACAGCTGCTCCCCAGCGGGGGCTGGTGCCTATTGGGATAGGCAGGCTGTAAGGCATGGATGCCAACAGTAGGAGGAGCCAGAGCTGATGATAGGCAGAACTAATTCTAGTTTAACCCCAATCCTCCTCCATAGAAGGGCAACAGTGCCACTTAGAAGGAAGAAACCGGCAGGCAGGACCAGAAAGAAGGCAGTTGGGAGCTGGTTGCGGTTGGTAGGGCAGTGCCCTATTTGCCCTAATAGATCAGCGCCCACTGCCTTCGGAAGCAATCTGTGCTTCTTTCTCTGTCTTCCAGTCCCACTAGAGATGCCCTCATGGGTGATGTAAGTTGGGGAAATAACTAAACCTCCAAATATTACTCTCCACCAGTTACTCCTATGCCACTGTCCTGCTTCCCCAATTCCTCTGAGGCTTATAATCCACCAGCAGGAGTATGGAGGATTGTAGCCTCTTAGCCCCACCCTTTATTTATTTAAATTTATATACCACAGTCTCAGATCAGTTCACCATTACCTACCTGCAGCCCATCCTGGCTGATTACTGGCTGGGCTATTCATGAGCAAGCAGCCAGTTTAACAACTTCTTCTCCACAGGAGCTTTAGCAACTGCTGATGTTTGGAATTTGGGAAGGAAATAATACCTCTTGCCAGGATATCATAGAGAAGGTTTTTCCTCTCCTTGCCTAAGGGCAGGCTGGTGCTCAGTTGACCTGGGAAGTACCCTCACATGCCACAGCTCTACGTGTTGAAGCTTTAGTGACATATTGGAACATGGGAAGTTGCCTTGCACTTAAACTACTGGACTATCTAGCTCAGTTTTGTCTACACTGATTGGCAGCAGCTCCTCAGGGTTTCAGGCAGAAGCTTTTTTTTCAGCCCTACCTGGGAACTGAGGATTGAACTAGGTGTTTTCTTCATGCAAAGCAGATGCTACACCACTGAACCCACCCCCTGTTGTTGGGTTTACTGGTAGCTAATCATGATGACAAATGGTGTGAACTAAGCAAAGAGTTTTAATATTTATCTTGGTTAGGTATATCTTATTGACATAAGAGCAGCTCCCATATTTCTTATTTCTATAGACAAGCCATTTATCAGCCAGCCTTTGTCCAAATGGTGGAGTGGGAATAAAGAGCTAGAGCTGCTTATTCAGCCAACCTGTAATCATATCTGCTTCTCTAACATAAATAAATTATGAGAAAGTTGAATGAACTTATTTATTGAAGTTGCTCTAGTCTAGTGATCAGAACCTTACTATCTGCAGTTGTCTGAATAATACAGTTTTGCTGAATTTCCAGTTGAGTGATTACCACCTGTCCTCATGCAATTCTGCCAACAGGTTGAAGTTTCTTTCTGATAGATTCTTGCCCACCTCTAGCTAATTATCTCTGCTTGCATTTTGTACCTACTGAGAATGCCAGAATGTCCTCTCATGTTTCTTTCTGAGCTCCATATTTGACCTGGATCCTCTGATTATTATGGATCCTTTTAGAGCAACCATAATACATGGGAGCTCTGGCTGGAGCTCAACTAAGGTTGCCTCCCTTCCTGCATGATGTAACCATCACAATGTCCTTTCTCTTGCACGAATGGCACCTCCCTAGTCCACCCATCCTCATTTCTTCATCATCCCTCTATTGTTGGGTTTACTGGTAGCAGTGCTAATTATCATGCAAACACTTAGGCCTGGCCTGATTCAATTCAGTCCTGAACAATTGAACAGAGGAAAGAACTCCTTGAAGTTCTTACTCTACTTCTAGACCTTGGGATACCAAGCATTATTTGAGACATCAGGCACCAACTCCAGAAGCAGCACCTATTGGGCTGGCCTAGTATGACAGATAGAAAGCTCAGATTGTAGATTAAAAGCACCATAGGAAGGCCTAAGTATTTGTATAATGTGTAAATATACCGGTATTGAGAATGAAATGGGGGAGAGGGGGTAGAATAGAAGATGGAACGCTGATAAACCCTGCAACTTTTCAAATACTAATTTGTTCCTTTATAATGGACCAAGCTTCTTGTAAAATATCATTAATATTGAAGGGCAAGACTTGCAAATATCAATATAAGATTCACTTTAGCAGCGTACAGCAGCATTCTCCACCCATTGCCTATTGCTCAGTAAGAACTGCTGCCATGCAACCTTAGCTCATTTCAATAAAGCTTGTATGGGTGAACCCACATTCTTTGCACAAGCTGCTGCTGTTTGCACATATTGGCACATCCCTAGAGCTACTGCACATCTTTATATTCAAGGTTATAGCTGGACCAGCAAGCGCAGAAACTTGCAATGAAGTATGCGAATCACACAGTGAGTGGTAGCACAATAATTAAACAAGTAGTGATATCTCTGTTTTCAACTAGGCAGTCACAGCTAATTCCTGAACAGCTGTGAAGTGGGAAAGAAATTGCCCCCAGAATTCTGGGTAAATCTGCTATGGGTGTTCTCCTGTCTCCAGAAAATGGAGATATTTTTGCTGTACTATAATGATTCTACTTACCGTGGTGGAAAACAGACTTGGCTATATAGGTCGCATGGCATAACATGTGATGCAGATGAATCCATGATGATGATCACAAGATGGTGGTAGAATTCCATGGTGAAGACACATGAATAGGAAGAATGGGAAATGAAGAAAGAGGAAGAATGACATGGTGGTGAAATGAAAAAATAATTGTTCACAACAGTAACAATGAGCGTGAGACTACTCCTTAAAATTCACCTGCCTTTACAGTTAATGAAACTGCTGTTTCATGAGAAATATGTTTTATTGTCTTATTTCCTTCTTTCCTTCACATAAGCCTATGTGAAGTGAATGTGATATACTCAAAAATACTAGAATATTTGACACTGAAAGTTTTGGCCTGCACACTGCTAAAAGTTTAGGAGCAGGCAATGCTTTCAGAAACAAGTACAATATTGGAAATACACCCTGGACTAGAGAGAGACAGCTATTCTATCTGGTTAAAATATGTGTAAGCAACATAATGTATGTAACCAGCATATTACTGTAGCCAAACCCTAGCAGGCAGTGCTGTAAGTAACATTTCCTGTATGAGATTGTGCTTTTGAAATGGTTTCTGCCATTTATTATTATTATTAAATGAAACATATTAAGAATTAATTATATTTATAAAGTTCTTTCTTTCTTTCTTTCTTTCTTTCTTTCTTTCTTTCTTTCTTTCTTTCTTTCTTTCTTTCTTTCACAAAAGACTGTCTGTGTTTTTCTACTTTTAGCTTACATTGCTGTTGTGTTTCAAAAATTATCTCCAAGATACGGAGGACTGGAATTGAAAGAATAAAGTTTTGTAATTTTAAGAGCTCATAGACAAAGCGACACTTGCTCAGAGTGCATGTGATCCACATCACTGTTTTTAGACAGGCTTTTAGGGGTCTTAACACTGACACCCTTTCTGCACGTTCCAAGCAAAGTGCATGTAAATGAAAGAACTGGCCCACTGCTTCAGCAAATAGTTGCCAATAGTCTTCCATCCACCTCATGGGATACCCTAACACAGACCACATATGAGCTGACATAGTTGACAGTGTTATTAAACCTTGCCAGTATATTCCAGGGTGTCTGAATAAAGGTGAAATGGAAGCTGGCGAATAGATTCTCAGTGCCAACAGGGTGGCAATGTCTCTGGATTGTGCTAAATTGCATTCGTATGTGTGGCTCCTTCATCGAAGCCCAGTGGCTGCAAAATTTGTGCGCTGTGAGCTGGCTGCATTCCCGCATACTCACCATCTGCCAAATTGTCTGTGTGCCAGAAGCCAGATAGGTTGAACTCCAGAAAGAATCTGTCAAAAGGGGGGGGGGGAGAGAGAAATATGTATTTTACGCTAGCCCGGAAGGGCAAAGGTGTTATGCAGGCAGACAGTCCCTGTGATTTGCTCTACTCTGAGCTTTTAGGCTGTAGGAGCAGCCTAGAACTTGCCTTGCAGTTCACACCTGATCCAGTTACTTTAAATCCTTTGTTACTTTTCAGAATGGATAATTCTGCCTTAATCCTAAAATAAATTACTAGCAATTCCTGTGGCAAGACTGTCATTAACACTGTGCTCCTTGTGGCTGGGAGGGAAATATACTCGGTCACCTTGAAAGCCATCTGCTCAGCAATGGTGGATTGCTGGTATTCAGTGCCCAGCGACAGCTGTGGAGTGTGCCTAGCAAGTTAATCTCTATGAAGAATCTTGGAATATGGCCCTTGTCTCAAATTCAAAGGTGTTTGAATCTAACACTTCAGTCTCTGCCTAGTACAGGCATCCCCAAACTGTGGCGCTCCAGATGTTTTGGCCTACAACTCCCATGATCCCTAGCTAACAGGACCAATGGTTGGGGAAGATGGGAATTGTAGTCCAAAACATCTGGAGGGCCAAAGTTTGGGGATGCCTGGCCTAGTGTAATCATTAATCTCCACTGTACTACCAAGGAGGTGCTGCTGGTAGTCCCTTCATTGAGTACTTTCTAAGGTGGGGGGCAGAACACACAGTAAAGCCTTCGTGGTGGTGGCTTCCAATTTATGCAACTCCTTCCCACTGCATGTTTGGTTGTCTTCCACTTTCTGTTTATTCATATGGCAGCTTAAAACATTATCTATTATTACAGGTCTACAAAACATAGCAGCAGAAGCCTTGTTTGTTAAGCTCTACTGTGCTGCTGACTTTTAAATGTTGTTTAATGGTATTTTATGGTTATATTTTTGTTCAGTTTATTTTTAATAGCCATTTGCTGGGTGTGTTTATTTTTTAATGTGCTGACAGCTATTCCAAGTTCTACATGAGGGGGAGCATGGTATCTACAATATATGTTGGAAAGCTGCTTGTTCTCTATATATTTGGACACCTCTTAATATATCATAGGGACGCGGGTGGCGCTGTGGGTTAAACCACTCAGCCTAGGGCTTGCCGATCAGAAGGTCGGCGGTTCGAATCCCCACAATGGGGTGAGCTCCCGTTGCTCGGCCCCAGCTCCTGCCAACCTAGCAGTTCGAAAGCACGTCAAAGTACAAGCAGATAAATAGATATCGCTACAGCGGGAAGGTAAACAGCGTTTCTGTGTGCTGCTCTGGTTCGCCAGAAGCAGCTTTGTCATGCTCCCACATGACCTGGAAGCTGTACGCCAGCTCCCTCAGCAAATAACACGAGATAAGCACCGCAACCCCAGAGTCGGTCACGACTGGACCTAATGGCATACCTGCCAAGTCTGAAAAATGCGGAATCAGCAGCAGCGCGGCACCGGACGTCACTTGTACGCATGCCCGGCAGCCATCTTGGTGGTGGCCGCATGGCGATGGCCATCTTAGTGACAGCCGCCACCATGCAGCCACCACCAAGATGGCTGCCGGGCATGCGTAGAAGCGACTTCCGGTGCCACTCTGCCTGATTTCTGGTGCCCACACATGGGAAGAGCGGCACCAAAATGGAGGCTCCCTGGCAGGTCGGAAATCCGGGGAATTTCCGGGATTTTTCTCTGTTCGGGAGAACAGCGGGAAATGGATTAAAATCCGGGGGTTTCCCGCGAAAAACGGGATACTTGGCAGCTAAGCCTAATGGTCAGGGGTCCCTTTACCTTTACTATATCATAACCAAATTTAGCATGATCAAAGGCCAGGTTTTAACCCATGTATGTATGCAATTGGGCCTCATTTTGAATCAAGATGTTAAACCAAACCTTTCAAAGGTGCACTGTGTTAACCACTGATCACAAAATGACGCCAATTTTTTTGGTTTCTGAGAACTTCCGAGCAATGTTGGGTATGAGGTTGTTAGTAACAAATATATTAATAAAATATCAAATGCACTCATTAATCTGCCTTTCTTCCTGAAGCCCCACAATGTGTCACCTTGGCAGAGATGGCAAGTTAGGTCTACTCCATTAACATACTTTCCTCATAGGAACAGGATTGTCCCTCCTCTTTCCTCTGTTTTCAACTGACCAAATTATTCAAGTTCATTAGAATTTGAGAAGGGATAGGTAAGCCTGATACTTGTTGATTTACATCCATGTAGATACTCACAGATACTTTGTTGATTTATATCCACGTACGGTAGTAGAACATAAAACTGTTAATGTTAGTGACATTGGTTCACTAACACACAAAACTCTTCCCCAGGGAAAAATGCATCATTTCTGGGCAAGCAAGTAAGTGCCTGTGCCTGCCTACATAGTGCATAGTGTTTTTTCTATGTAGTGTGGACTACATAGAAAAAACAAGTACTCATTCTCCATTGATTTTAGAATAAAATGTCGTATGTAAGTAGCCTGCCTGTAGAAACAGATGTGTCCTAAGTTTCATGGACCTGGAAATCCATCTACTCTATGTGTTTCAATTCTACATTTTGGAATAACAGGACTATCTATACTGTGACTGCAACTTCTCCAGCTTGTGCTTCTAAAAGTTAGGACTGTCAATTGCTTCAGGACTGTTTGAATATTTTCTTGTTTATTCGCTATTATAGTCGCATACCAGAATTCTAAAAATGCTTGTGCCAGTAACATCAAGCCCCACCAATTTAAATTTCCTCAAACCTATTAACGAACACAAGCATTAGTTGATTAATGCACTGATGTAAATATACTAAAGCTTGCAGTTATAGTTTCTACTTCTAATGATAATCTTTCCCCCCAGAACTCCAAAATGTTTGTACTCACATGAGGAAGTCAGTTATCAGCCACTTTACTGCTCCTAATAAGGCATAAACTGGCTGTTGAAAAAAGAAAGCCAAAGAAGAGGAGTATTTTACAGAGCCCACAATTCCAGAAGCCAATCTACAAATTAGGAGGCAGACTCTAAGAAGAAGCAATATGCATACAAGTCAGCCTACTACCAAAAATAATTCTGAACCTCATCTTTGGAAAGGTCGGGAAGCTTATCGAGAATTCACATGAGTCTTTGAAGACATAATTACTTAACTGGCTCTCTTCAACCGTAATAGCCTAAATAGCTCATAGAAAGAAAGAGCTAAAGCTATTTGTATGACTAAAACTTTAGAAAACATACTTGTTCTAATGGTGGAAAATAAATTGTTTCCACTTCAAACTGTAGGCAAAAGCAAAACACCACACAAACCTTGTCAGTAGGAGTGCCTAATGCAATAAGGTCTCTAGCATATAAACTGGTAGGTGCTACACAATGCAGAACAATTTTAATATCAGGGGATTTCTAGTCCTCATGATCATGCTGAAAATGTGGATAGTCTCATCTAAAGGATTTAGGCAAATCTGCTTTGGAGCAAAGGTATTATTTTTCTTTTGTGGGAATATGACATACGAGGTATATTTGTATATCTTAATTCTAATAACATTCTCAACTACAGTGTTGTATGAACTCAAAGCTATATCTGAGTAGAAACGTAATAAGGTCAAAGGTTCAGTCTATATTTTTTGTTCTCTCCATTAGTGCTTTCTTCTTATGAACAACAATGGTGATGTTTCCAGGGATTACTTTTTTGTTTCATTCTGCCAGGCGAGCTAGTTTCCAAACAGCAGGGAGAGGGAACCTGTGGCCCGCCAGATATTGGACAGAAGACATGGGATTTTAGCTGTTATATTTCCAGCTTCTTCTCATGACCATCACTCCAACTTTTCTTTTTTAAATGTCTGCTCATCTCCAGCTCTCCACACAATTTGTTTATTTATATGATTTATGAGTTAATTTCCATGCTTTTGTACATGCTCAAAGCAACATTAAAAACATTTCTTAAAGCACCTCATTAAAATTATATAAACAAACAGACATGATAGAGTGAGATTCATAAAACGATGAATGAATTAATGATGAAAGCTATTGGACTGATATCCTTGTCTTTTGACAAAAAGGTACCAAAACATAATTTTAAAAGAAACGACGAGTTACTCAACCAAATTAGGTATGCCTCATTTGCATAGTTTTATTGTAAAAGCCCAATTTGAATGCTTTGGTTTTAGAATTTGGAGGGTTTTCTGCAGCATTTTAAGATCCCTTTGCCCAAGTGCTTGTCGGTGCTTGTCAGGTGGAGTGGCAAGATCAGAAGAGCAAGGATGGATAAACCTTAGCAGGAAGCAAGGTCAAGCATTTTGCTGCTCTAACCAGACACGAGCCTCTCCATGAAACTTTAATAAGTAGTAGTAGGACCCCTACAAATGGGTGGGCTTTTGGGGGGAGCACTCTTGCACTATAGTGCAGCAAAAGTGAGACACCCTGGAACATTTGTATTAAAAAAGTTACAAAATTTCAATAGGAAACTATGGGACATGGACCAACAGGGAATGAAGCAGTATGTCCACCCCAAAACTTTTACCACAAACAGTATTGTAAGTGGGATCGTGCATATCATCACCCCAAAACGATGAGGAGCAGAAATAATTCTGGATGCACAATAAAAAGGATGTCTGAAGAAGCCTTTAGGCTTTGCCATATGATCAATTCTGACCTTTTGATGTTTAAGAAAGGCTTGCCGATCTACTGGGTTTCTTAGTTTTACTTGCTGGTGACAAGCTAAACCACTGCCTACCATATTCAAGGTGCCAGGTTCAGGACCTGTGGTGAGCTTATATTGGTTTTACTGACAGCAATACATTTTCACATATCCACCCCTCTCTCCTTCAAACGACAAGGCTAAATTCCCTAAAGGAATAGAGCTAACATGGGTGATAAAAATCCCTTTGATTTGCAGTACCAGTCCAACTCTAATTAGTGGGTGTTTCCCTATTTAGTTAATACAAATTTGATTATGTAATGCCAGATACAACTACTTAGTTAATCCAACTCTAACAAACAAATCCTATTCTGATCAATTAAAGGCACAGACCTAGTAGACAGCAACGATTTAACATAGCCAAAATTGGCACCAGAGTGCTCCAATGTAGGATTAATTTGGAGTTCATTTTGATTACTGGTGAAAGATGCAGCAGGCATAAATTGAGATGGGGAAAAGAAGAAAAGGAAGGAAAAGTTCAGCTACTTTCCATCCCCAGGATGCATTGTCTCTGGTATCTTCCATCTTTTCCAACTTAATACACATGTACTGCTATTTGGTCAATACATGTGGCATGAAACAAATCCCAGGATCAATTGCAGAATGATGGGTCAATTTTACCTGTGCCTTTCACCATTGAATTTTGGAATTGTTTTGCTTGGTCTGCTGACTCCAGCTAAATTCATGTGTGAAACAGAGTGGAAATTACTTACTTTGGGAAATGAAAATTGGAGACAGCTTATTGGGTGCAGGATCAGAAATATATTCTCACTATGCAAGTGCCACATTTTTCTGAGCACACAGGCTATAGGTGAAGGACAAAAAGTGGCACTGGGAATCTACTGTTTCCCTGTGTTTCCCTGTGTGAAACCTTCTTCCCTTCTCACAGAATGGCAGCACTCTGGATTTGGATGTTTAAAAAAATGACCACCAAAAGGGTTTTAATTATCATCTTTGTTGTGACACTAGCAAAAAGATATTGGTGAAAAACCGGGAAATCTCCTGTCCTGTAATAAACAATTAAAATCCCCTTCCCAGTCTGCCTTCACTGGCGTCATCAGATGAGTGACGTAATTGTGTCCAGCCCCCACAATCAGAGTACATGGGGAAGAGGACATGAGGGCAGACGTGCCTTGGCTTCTTCTTCTGTCCTTGCATAGTCCTCAAATAAGAGCACAGGAAAAGCAATCAGGCTTGTAGCAAAGACAAGGATGATAAGCACGATTCCACCCTCAGTGTAATCAGCAGTGGAAGCAAAGGCACTTCTGCCCTCACACAGCTCTCTCCTGCACCCCATGCCTGGCAATGATGGTGAGGCATGGGGTGGTCTCACCCTGGAGCAGAATGACTTAAAGAACTGGACCAATGCTGTTCTAATATGTTTCATTCCATGTTTTATGTATTATGTAGGAATGCTTACAGATACTTACACTGAGAAGAGGGCGCGCACCACTATGGTGGTGGTGGGGCATTTTACACATGGCTTGGTAGTCGTACATTTTCACCCTGCAAAAACAAAACAAAACTGACAAGTGGGCCCATGTGTTCAACACACCAGCTTAGCCCAAGAGTCCACCAGTCTGCCTAGCCCACTACTGTGCACTCTGATTGTACAGTGGTGCAACGGAACACTGTGGCACCAGAAGCAGTTTAGTCATGCTGGCCACATGACTTGGAAACGCCAGCTCCTTTGGCCTGAAGCAAGATGAGCACCACAGCGCATAGTCGCCATTGACTAGACTTAACTGTCCAGGCGTCCTTTACCTTTTAAAATTCTGATTGAAGGTGACTTTCAAAGGTCTCCTTTACACCATAACAGATCATTTTGCTTATTATTGTCTGCACTGACTGGCAGCAGCTCTACAGAGTTTTACACATAAGTTTTCACCAGAGAAGCCAGGGGTTTAACCTAGAACCTTTGCATATGAAACATGTGCTCTATTGATGAGTTGCATATAATGTTTGAAAGCCTATGCCCTGTACTATGCTGTACAGGGAAACATTGGATGGGAATAGCAAACACAGTTAGCTTTGCTCACATTGTTCTGGGCTCCCATGCTGTTCTGGTAACATGTAAGGGCCTCCAAGTCAGGAACATAAATGGCCTAGATGAAGCCACATGAAATTGTATTGCTACACAGTAATGTAATGTTACTTCTGACATTTAAAAAAAGATACATGCCTGTATTTTTGTGTGTTTGTTTGTTTGCCATCTTTCAACATGCATTCTTAGAACGCAAGCAGGGAAATGAAAATAGGTAACACTTTGCATTCGTTCATGTTGTGCACAAACCGTGTGACAGTGGATATAATCAGGAGTGATTCCTGTTACTGCAGCAATGCTTTCTTTGGCTGCTGCAAATCATAGAATCGGTACTGGCTGCACCCATTATTATGCAGTTCACACATTACATTTGCCTATGTGAGCATGTACCTGGAGATGCTTCAGTCTTTCTATGGATAACAAATGTGAACAAGTCCTAACAACTGAGGCAATATTCCATACCCCACTGTGTTCATTCTCTTTTTTAATGTTTAGCTGTGATAATTCTCAATGGGGATAAGGCATTTTCCTTCAACCAGGCTCTTCTCTGAAAGGAAATCAATACGGAGGAGATAGTAATACTTACTGTTTGAACATTCCCATGTTTATGAGCTGGGCCATAACAGAGCCATCCACTTCTCCCAAAAATTTGTTGGTCTGCGAGCACAGGGAGATAAAGAGAGAGAAAAGCAGAAACTATGGATAAACCTTCTCAGCTTTTTATCAGTCCAGATAATCCATCCCCACTACGAGTTTGAAATACTTAATATTGCCACTATCATAAAACAAGCCCTTTAAGCAGGTGGTGCTCTGCTATGTCCTCAGGCTGTTTAGCAAAGCGGGGTTTAGAGAAGTGTGTGGCACCATGGTCAATAAAAATGAAATACAAATCTTAGCTCAGTCATGCACTCACCAGGTGGCCTTAAACAAGTCATCATTTCTCAGCCTATCATCTAAACTATGGGGATAGTAATACAGTACAGGCATACTATATGGTATGTTGTTGTAAGGATGAAGCAGTGCCCACTATCCATGAAGACAGTGGATTCCAGAGAGATCTTGGTGAGATCTCGCTGGAAGCTACCATTGCTGCTTCTTTGCCACTGGCAGTGGTGGTGGGGTGAGCAGGGTGCCTGCAATGGGTGCCACCTCTTGGACTTCTGCCGCCTTAGTCAGCTGCCTCAACCCACCTCATGGGTGAACTGGCCCTGGCTAGGATGTAGCCTATTGTGCAAGAGTCACTTTCATTGCTCCACCCACTATTACCTCTAGGCCTGTCCAATGCTGGCATGCAGCTTCTAGAAAGTGGACCATGAGGTAATGTAATGTGGCCTGGTTTAAAAGAAGATAAAACTCAACCCTGAGTTCCTTATTGGAAAGGCAGGGTGCAATTATAGTTAATAAATATAATTATCTTGGGGGGGTTCACAAATTTGCACAAAGTCTAAAAAGTGATTAGTGCACGTATTCACTGTTCTTTTTTTTGGGGGGGGGAACCTGAAGTCCCCTTGCTTAAGCCTTAACAAAAGAAACCTGCAGACTTGTCCAATTTGCTCCTCCCTGCCCCCCAGCTCTATAAACAGGCCTCTGCTTTATAAGTAAGCACAGAAAACATCTTACCTGTTTGGAGGCTTTGGAAATGAGTATGAATCCATTATTATCAATGAGAAAGCAGTTCAGATTCTGAAGAGAAAAAAAGAATGAGGAAGGAATTTCAGCTATAGAGAAGACAATATTGCCTAGTATGAAGCCTTCTGCCTTCCCCTGTGAGCTGCTAGGATTCTGCTCCCACAGTTCTAGTGGTCTTATGTAAGGCATTACCTTTAACTCTGGCTCCGGTTTGCTCCCCCCACTGGCTTTTGAATCCATGTACTGTACACACAATGTTACCCACAACAGAGAGCTAACCGCTTAGAGATTTCTAAAGTTAATTTTATTGTTTTACATTCAAGGAGTATATGCATTTTGTTAAATAAATAAAACAGATAAATCCCCTAGTTTCCTGAGAAATACGACTGTTTGATGTGTTTCCCCATAGACTGCCATTAATCTGAAAGGAAACTCAAGCCACATTCGTTTAGCAATTAAGTTGAGCTGTGTACACTTGAGACACCTATTATTATTATTTATTAAATTTGCACATCGCCATATACCCATAGATCTCAGGGCAGATCGCAACATAAAATTACAATATAAAAAGCACAAAATACATAACAAAAACTAAAAGCAACCCAATAATCTCCCCCTATTGCGCATGCACAGATGACAGTTTCATGAATAGGAGCTTGGGGGAGTGCTATAGGGGCAGGTCTTCACGTTGGGTGAAGACATCCCTCTCCCCTCTCTGGTGTGTACAACAATTAACAAATGTGACTTGACGTGCAGTGTGTGTGTGGGGGGGCGGGGGGCAGGAATGTCCTTGCTGTGATTTAAACTGCTAATGTGTACATCACCTAAGACTCTCTGATGTTTTGTTATTTCTGTGCTTGCTTACAAGTTTCCTGAATTTGATATCAGAGCACTGGTGGTACTTTTGCACTGCTATTGTAAGCTTCCCCTTCATGGATCAATGCCTTGTCGTGGCGAAGGGGCTTGAATAACTCAGAGAAGCTATGAGCTATGCCATGCAGGGCCACCCAAGATGGACAGGTCATAGTGGAGAGTTTTGACTAAACGTGATCCACCTGGAGAAGGAACTGGCAAGCCACTCCAGTATCCCTGCCAAGAAAACTCCATGGACAAAGACAACAGGCATATAAAAGTTATGACGCTGGAAGATGAGCCCCTCAGGTCGGAAGGCGTCCAACATGCTACTGAGGAAGAGCGGAGGACAAGTACAAGTAGATTCAGAGCTGATGAAGCGGCTGGGTCAAAGCCGAAAGGACGCTCAGTTGCGGATATGCCTGGAAGCGAAAGGAAAGTCCGATGCTGTAAAGAAAAATATTGCATAGGAACCTGGAATGTAAGAACCATGAATAGAGGTAAGCTGGATGTGGTCAAAAATGAGATGACAAGAATAAATATCGACATCCTGGGCATCAGTGAACTAAAATGGAAGGGAATGGGTGAATTCAGTTCGGGTGACTATCATATCTACTACTGTGGGCAAGAATCCCGTAAAAGAAATGGAGTGGCCCTCATAGTCAACAAAAGAGTGGCAAAAGCTGTAATGGGATGCAATCTCAAAAATGACAGAATGATCTCGATACGAATCCAAGGCAGACCTTTTAACATCACAGTAATCCAAGTTTATGCACCAACTACCGGTGCTGAAGAAAGTGAAATTGACCAATTCTATGAAGACCTACAACAACTTCTAGAAATGACACCAAAGAAGGATGTTCTTCTCATTACAGGGGATTGGAATGCTAAAGTAGGGAATCAAGAGATAAAAGGAACAACTGGCAAGTTTGGCCTTGGAGTTCAAAATGAAGCAGGGCAAAGGCTAATAGAGTTCTGTCAAGAGAACAAGCTGGTCATCACAAACACTCTCTTCCAACAACACAAGAGACGACTCTACACATGGATATCACCAAATGGGCAGCATCGAAATCAGATTGATTATATTCTCTGCAGCCAAAGATGGAGAAGCTCTATACAGTCAGCAAAAACAAGACCTGGAGCTGACTGTAACTCAGATCATCAGCTTCTTATAGCAAAATTCCAGCTTAAACTGAAGAAAGTAGGAAAAACCACTGGGCCAGTAAGATACAATCTGAATCAAATCCCTTATGAATACACAGTGGAAGTGAGGAACAGGTTTAAGGATTTAGATTTGGTGGACAGAGTGCCTGAAGAACTATGGATGGAGGCTCGTAACATTATACAGGAGGCAGCAACGAAAACCATCCCAAGGAAAAGGAAATGCAAGAAGGCAAAATGGCTGTCCAACGAGGCCTTACGAATAGCGGAGGAGAGGAGGCAAGCAAAATGCAAGGGAGATAGGGAAAGATACAGGAAACTGAATGCAGATTTCCAAAAAACGGCAAGGAGAGATAAGAGGGTCTTCTTAAATGAGCAATGCAAAGAAATAGAGGAAAACAATAGAATGGGGAAAACCAGAGATCTGTTCAAGAAAATTGGAGATATGAAAGGAACATTTCGTACAAAGATTACCATAATCAAGGACAAAAGTGGTAAGGACCTAACAGAAGCAGAAGACATCAAGAAGAGGTGGCAAGAATACACAGAGGAATTATACCAGAAAGATATGGAGGTCTCGTACACCCCAGGTAGTGTGGTTGCTGACCTTGAGCCAGACATCTTGGAGAGTGAAGTCAAATGGGCCTTAGAAAGCACTGCTAATAACAAAGCCAGTGGAAGTGATGATATTCCAGCTGAACTATTTAAAATTTTAAAAGATGATGCTGTTAAGGTGCTACACCCAATATGCCAGCAAGTTTGGAAAACTCAGCAATGGCCAGAGGATTGGAGAAGATCAGTCTACATCCCAATTCCAAAGAAGGGCAGTGCCAAAGAATGCTCCAACTACCGCACAATTGCGCTCATTTCACACGCTAGCAAGGTTATGCTTAAAATTCTACAAGGCAGGCTTAGGCAGTATGTGGACCGAGAACTCCCAGAAGTGCAAGCTGGATTTCAAAGGGGCAGAGGAACCAGAGACCAAATAGCAAACATGCGCTGGATTATGGAGAAAGCTAGAGAGTTCCAGAAAAACGTCTACTTCTGTTTCATTGACTATGCAAAAGCCTTTGACTGTGTCGACCACAGCAAACTATGGCAAGTTCTTAAAGAAATGGGAGTGCCTGATCACCTCATCTGTCTCCTGAGAAATCTCTATGTGGGACAAGAAGCTACAGTTAGAACTGGATATGGAACAACTGATTGGTTCAAAATTGGGAAAGGAGTACGACAAGGTTGTATATTGTCTCCCTGCTTATTTAACTTATATGCAGAATTCATCATGCGAAAGGCTGGACTAGATGAATCCCAAGCAGGAATTAAGATTGCCGGAAGAAATATCAACAACCTCAGATATGCAGATGACACAACCTTGATGGCAGAAAGCGAGGAGGAATTAAAGAACCTTTTAATGAGGGTGAAAGAGGAGAGCGCAAAATATGGTCTGAAGCTCAACATCAAAAAAACCAAGATCATGGCCACTGGTCCCATCACCTCCTGGCAAATAGAAGGGGAAGAAATGGAGGCAGTGAGAGATTTTACTTTCTTGGGCTCCTTGATCACTGCAGATGGTGACAGCAGTCACGAAATTAAAAGACGCCTGCTTCTTGGGAGAAAAGCAATGACAAACCTAGACAGCATCTTAAAAAGCAGAGACATCACCTTGTCTACAAAGGTCCGTATAGTTAAAGCTATGGTTTTCCCAGTAGTGATGTATGGAAGTGAGAGCTGGACCATAAAGAAGGCTGATCGCCGAAGAATTGATGCTTTTGAATTATGGTGCTGGAGGAGACTCTTGAGAGTCCCATGGACTGCTAGAAGATCAAACCTATCAATTCTTAAGGAAATCAGCCCTGAGTGCTCCCTGGAAGGACAGATCGTGAAGCTGAGGCTCCAATACTTTGGCCACCTCATGAGAAGAGAAGAATCCTTGGAAAAGACCCTGATGTTGGGAAAGATTGAGGGCACTAGGAGAAGGGGACGACAGAGGACAAGATGGTTGGACAGTGTTCTCGAAGCTACGAACATGAGTTTGACCAAACTACGGGAGGCAGTGCAAGACAGGAGTGCCTGGCGTGCTATGGTCCATGGGGTCACGAAGAGTCGGACACGACTAAACGACTAAACAACAACATTGTAAGCTTATACTCCATATTGTTTTCCCCCAAAAGTAAAGCATATTTGGGGGCTCATGTGAGGCTATCCCAGAATCCTGTTCCATTTGGCTTCATAGAGCTCATGCAGTTCTGCCTAGACTCTTAGCATTCTTTGTAGCATCTTTGGGGCAAAGTAAACACAGCAGTGTACTGCAAGGTACAAGTCCAGGAACTCATTAAAAAAGCAACTGCAGGCTAGAGAAATGAAGTAGATGTTTTTTCTGGAACTCTCTAGCTTTCTCCATAATCCAGCGCATGTTTGCAATTTAGTCTCAGCTTCCTCTGCCCCTTTGAAATCCAGCTTGCACTTCTGGGAGTTCTCGGTCCACACACTGCTTAAGCCTGAATGAACACTATATTCACATGCTTATTTGCATAATTAGTCATAGCTGTGGTTCTCACAATGTTTTCATAACAATTAATTAAACCTCATGACACTCTCAATACACAATTGATATTTGGGAATAATATGGGGCACTGCAATTCTGTAAGCTTTCTAAATGAATTCTAGAATTATGAAAGTCAAAGTTCTTCCAGTCCACATAAAACCCTCAAGAGGTTTTTACCACATGCCATTTTTCAGAGCCACATTGTCTTATCAGAAACTTCATGGATGTATTTTTAAGGCTTCTTGCCTTGAGTGCTGGTCTGTAACTGAGGAAACGAGGTTCAGATCCTTGTTTAGCTATGAAGTTTGCTAGGTAACCCTGGACCAGCCCCCCCCCCCATTCTAACATACCTTGGAGTCTAAAAGAGAATGAACCATATTCACCTTTGCATTTATTGAGGAAAGGATGGGCTAAGAATGCAATAAAAACTAATGCATTTTCTTTTGTTTACATTTTAAACAGCTCTGAGACGTTAGGCTGATTAGTGGCCTGTAGATAATTTACATATATAGAGCCAACTGGGTTCAAATTCTGGCTAGGGACCAAACTGGACATGTACTTTATCCACATCCCTACTTCATGGGGTTCAGGCCTATCATTTACATGGGGAAAACATGTGTAGAGGAAAGTCGAAACCTGATCTCCCTGCCCATCTTATCTCTCTGTGCTCTTCCGCTTTACTCAATTTGTCCAGCTCACGTCTGGTGTCAAAAATGAACTAGGAGAAAACTGCTTAAAGCATAGAACACAGGGAGTTTTTCTCTCTTCCCTCTTGCAAGGAATAGGCCCACCCATTTTATTTTTGATGGCTGCCCTACCATATCTGGTTTGGATCTCAGGCAAAGAGAATGGCCCTCAGCAATGAACCATCTCTTTCCCCCATCTGTAAAAAACGAAAACTAGCCAAGCAAATAAAAAGCAACAGGGGAATAATAATGATCCTGAGTCACAGAACCCTCAAGTTACATTTCCTTAATTATAGATCTGAACATTTTTTTTTTAAATAAACCTAGCAACTTACGTCATCTTGACAGTTCAAGGGACACAGACCATCCACATCACTGCACTGGAATACAAGAGGAGAAGTTAAATGGTGTCTCACTTTAGACTGCATTTACCTGGGCATCATTAGGTATTTTTACAGGAGTAAGGAACAGGCATGTCTAATTCAGGCAATATTTGCACATCATATGCTGGTGTGTTACATCCCCTTCGGCTTTCTCCACAAGAAGGATCATTTTAAGTAAGCCTATGAAAGAAGTGTCCCAGTCGTCTCTTCAGCTCAGCTTCCTAGAGTGGCAGTTGTTCTTTATGTGAATGTGGTTATGCTGTATTTTATCTTAAATTGGATTAAGCTTCTTCACCATGCCTTGTTCACCATGACTTTTCTGAAATGTTTCCAACTGAGACATACATATGCAGACATACAAGCAACATGAGCCTAGGAGTTTGGAACAAATACCACTCCCTGGTACTTGCTTCTTATGTGTTAGATACATGTTTGTCGCTTCATATGCTGTGTTCAGTGTGGAATGATGACTATTTGGTGCATCAAAGCAAATTTCAGTGTAGGTAAACATGGCAGAACCAGATGCCCTTGATAGTAATAATAAAGATGGTTACACAATGGAGAAAGCAGTGACAATGTTGGCTGCCTTTGGTTTTCTGGTAACAGTTTGACAGATGATATATGAACATTGTATAGTGTCCTCGGGCACTGTCCATTTGCTTCAGCTGGAGATCTGCAGTGAACCAAAGTTGACATGTGTCACAGCACTGAACTTAACAATACATGGAGGGTTAAATGGTGAGTAAGAAAATATTGTTGGTGCCTGTAGGTTTCATAATTATCATTCATTCTGTGCTTACTGATTTGTCCAGTACAATTCTTCCATGTGTGTTTCCTGCCATGCGTTGGATGATAAATCTGTTGTTGGAAATTACTGGAGGAATATGTTGTGAGGGGTTGCATAAACTGTGAGTTTTATGTTGGTTGGAAGATTTTAGCATGCTACACACTAGTTTGTTATTGCATGTTGAGACCCCGTAACCACCCCCTCGTTGATGAATAAAACACCAGGACACAGATATTAGGTTAATGTAATTGGGCAGATTTTGGCCCCGTCGATGCAAACCAACTCGAGCTCCCCCAGGGTTCCCAATGGGGTCGTGACATGGCCCTAGCCCTGCCTCAGGCTTCAAACAAGATCCACACACCCGGATTCCTTTAACGGAATACCCTTAAGCCTGGAGGGGCAGGTGATGGCCACACCTCCCCTCCCCCATCAATGCCTAACTGCAAAACCTTACAAAGTTATGACAATTGCTATGAGGTAGGTGAAAACCAAACCCATGCCAATTTGCCAAGTAGAAAAATTCCTACCAGGCCCCTCAATGGCGACTGAGGTCCATAGCAAAGTCAGATAAGAAAACCTGCAAATTAGGAAGGGTGGGTGGGAGATCAAGGACGCAAGCCAAGAGGAAGCTCTCTGGCTCGCGCCTCCGTTTAAATGGATCCTGGCCACGCCTCCCCAGCCAGCGGATTGGCTGGCTGGTTGATGACATGGCCGGGATCCTCCGGGCAACGTGGGACTACATCCCCCGCTCCCGGAGGGGAGTGGGCAGCCACATGGTCCACCACAACTCCTCCCCAAATTTAAGTGGAGTGGATTTATTATGGGTATGGATACTGCATGTTTATGTATTTGAATCTTCTGAAAGTTGGCTTCTTGTCTATGTATGTATTTAGATGTATTTGGATTTTTGGTATTGCAAACTGCTTCAAGATCTGTGGATACTAAGCAGTCTATAAAAAGGTAAAGGTAAAGGACCCCTGACAGTTAAGTCCAGTTGTGGACAACTCTGGGGATGCCGAGGGAGCTGGCATTTGTCTGCAGACAGTTTTTCCGGGTCATGTGGCCAGCATGACTAAGCTGCTTCTGGCGGAGCCAGAGCAGCACATGGAAACACTGTTTATAGAGGAACTAAATCAGGGTGAGGAACCTTCAAACTGTGAGGCCTCCCAGTGGAGGAAATTTGGAACATGAACCAATTTTTCAAAAACAAAACAAAACAAAAAACACCCAAAACTATGCCCATCTGCCAATCAGCTGATGTCACTCCAGTTGATGGGCAGGGGTGGGTGGGGGGTTGATTTTATGTTGGCTGTTCCCCAGCTATCAAATAGTATACACAGCAGAAGCAGCAGGTTTTAGCCCTCTCTCATCAGCTGATGAGCAGGGATTAAATCCTGCTCAGTTTGGCTGCATGAATCAATTCCCCTTCTGGGAAGGGGAAGAGCCACATGCAGCCAATGCACAGCATGAGGCTGTTTGAAAGCCCATTTGCACCCCCTTTGTACACATATACAAAGCAGCAGGTTTTAACTCCTGTTCATCAGAGATAGATAAAAGTAAAGGGACCCCTGACCATTAGGTCCAGTCGTGACCGATTCTGGGGTTGCGGTGCTCATTTCGCTTTATTGGTCAAGGGAGCCGGTGTACAGCTTCCAGGTCATGTGGCCAGCATGACTAAGCCGCTTCTGGCGAACCAGAGTAGCGCACGGAAATGCAGTTAACCTTCCCGCCACAGTGGTACCTATTTATCTACTTGCAGTTTGAGGTGCTTTCGAATTGCTAGGTTGGCAGGAGCTGGGACCGAACAACGGGAGCTCACCCCGTCGCGGGGATTCGAACCGCCGACCTGACTGGCAAGCCATAGGCTCTGTGGTTTAACCCACAGCGGGTTAAACCCTGCTCAGCTTGGCTGCATACACCAAAATCCCCTGCAGGGAATAGATGCACATGACCAAAGTGCAACATGGAGCTGTTTGACAGCCCCTTTGCAAGTAGCCCCACTCTGTTCTTTGAAACCCCAGTTTTTGAACATTTAAAGAGCAGCTCAGGGCTGCTTAAAAATGGCTTTCAATCAGCTTATGCTGAAGTCCCAACAATTGGGGCTATCACAGTGACATCAGGCTTGACAGGAGAATGGTTCCGCCAAATTGTCAAATCTGGCCAGCAGAGGTGGGGAAATATCTGCCTGTCAGCTACAGAAGGTTCCATATTCCTGCACTAAATAAATAGATCTGTCTTTTTCACTTTTCTTTTCTTTTTTTAACAGAGGACTGTTAGCATCTAAGATGCACAAGGGAGAAGCTGGTGAAAATGTTGTCTTTTTATTAAAGAACAACAATAATTGAAGAAATCATGGAACTTCTTAATGTGGATCAGCCATTTAAAAAAAAATGCACATTAGCCCAGGAATCACATGCCTGCTCCGTGGTTAATGGAACAGATTGGGAAAATCTGTCAATAAAAGTACTGCCAAAGGCACCCTATTGCTGTCAATCAAACCAGCAAGTGTGAAGACACATAGATGATTGAGTGATAATCACTGTGATTTAATTGGAGAGCTCCATTTTCATTCTTTTGACCCAATTAAGACATAGAGGAAAGGGAGTGTCTGACAGTGTCTATCTCCCCAAAGCTGCTTACTCCTCCATCAGGAGACCAAATCCCAGTTAAAATTTATTATTATTATTATTATTATTATTATTATTATTATTATTATTATTATTATTACCCTGCCCATCTGGCTGGGTTCCCCAGCCACTCTGGGTGGCTTCCAACAGAAGTATTAAAATACAATAATCTACTAAACTTTAAAAGCTTCCCTAAACAGGGCTGCCTTCAGATTTTATTAGGAAATGAGCAGTGTTCCCCAATTTTAGAGAAGGGACACACACAAAAAGAAACAGATTGAAATTTTCTTATATGAATTGCTATATAAACCAGGAACACTGAAATATCCACAGAAGTATTTATTGTTATGAGTTTGTGGCTGCCAGGCTCCCCTAAATTCCTGGGTCCAGTAGGTGTTAGAATTTAAGCAAGCCTTAGGGAGTTAAACAGGATGCCAGACTCCTAATTCCTAGACCCATCTTCTTGTGCTTAGGAGGTTGCCTGGGAGATGGGCCATTAAGAAAACAAAGGAAGGGTAATGGGCCCTTAAGAAAGCCAAGGAGAGGGGCCTCTGTGCCAGATGGCAAATGGGTGGAGGCCATCCTCCAACCATAGCTGCCAACTCTCCCATTTTCCCCGGGAAATCCCCGTTTTCCCAGCTGTTCCTAGCTGAAAAAATGGATTTTTTTTCTTTTCCCCCGGTTTATTCTGGTGCGACGGCCATTTTGGAACTGGGCGGAGCATGCCCAGAAGCGACATTTGATGCTGCTTTGCCCAGTTCCAAAATGGCTGCAGTGCGACTTCTGGCGTGGCGGCCATTTTGGAACTGGGCAAAGCAGCATCAAAAGTCACTTCTGAGCATGCTCCGCCCAGTACAAAAATGGCGGCAGCGCTACATCCGGTCTGCTATTTCCGGCCCAGTCCCTTATTTCTCTGACAGCAACTTGGCAGGTATGCCTCCAACTCTGAGCTAGTTAGAAGAACAAAAGCCAGAGTTTAGAGTTGGTTGTGATGTGACCTAGAGGAAAAAAGGCTGCAGGCTGGTAAAGGCAGGAAGCTGGAGAGAGAGTCACAGCACAATGGTTGATTTCTGTTGGAATCCAAGGCAGCAGCTATGAGAGAAACAAGACCTTTCGGGAGGTGTTAATGCTGTGAACCCCTCCATCTTAGGCTCACGTTGTGTATATGTGTAAACAAACCATGGTGCCTCATTTCCAAAAGGAAACATGGGCCCTGGGTAAGCACCTGGAACCTCACACCGCTTGGAGATTGAGGTATTGTGCAGCTCTATTGTAGAGGTCTGGGAGAGGGGAGAAGTAGCAACCCCTTTTAAAAAATAGCAGGCTATTTAAAGGTGCGAAAAAGAGCCCTGTCAGCTCTGGTTCATGGTGCCTGTGGCAAAGATACTGCCATATGTTTCTATTAGATATAGACATTTTCTTGATTTGTACTGGATAAAATAAGCTGTCATCCTGACTGAAACTTTCTTTATTGCCTTGTCATTGTGCATTAGAGCAAGAGGTTAGGGCACCCAGACAGCTAATTTGAGATGTAGATTCAACTCAGCACCAACTGAATCCCATTCTTTGATTAAGCTGCACAATCCTGTCAGACAGGAATGCAAATATTTCCTGGAGACAAGAACTGATTGTGATAATCAGATTCCCACTAGTCTGTTTACCCTTCCATGGCCCACCTGCATATTAATTAAGCTGGTAGGCTGTAGAAATTCCATTAAACGCTTCTGATTGGCTTTGCATCATATGGAGTGTCATATCTATCACAAAGACAAAATAATCTTTTTGTCCATGTTAAGAAAATAGTTCACCTAGGTGTAGACTGACAGCCTGAAAGGGAGGTGGGGGTGGGGTGGGCAAATACTCTTTCAGTTTTTTAAAAAACAAACCTCTCCACCTGGTCTTCTGGAAGCAATGTCTACTCTCAACAGGCAACGAAGCTGATTAGTTGTGCCCCAGCCTCCACTGTCACAAAGGAGCAACTAGAAGGAATACATTCTGGAGAAACAGATCAGTATTCTGTTCTTAGAAGCCATGTCTTAGAAAGTGGGCTAAATCCATAGCTCTGAAAAGATCAAACTTCATCTGATGATGCCACAGCAAGGCTAGTAACTATTGTGAACTTATTTGCAAAGTTGTTTAGAAGTTGCACAGGACTGAAATCGGACCGTGAGCTCAATTGCATCAGAATCAAGGCTTTGTAACTCTAGCTGTTGCTCTAGGCCTGCTGGGGTGGAAAAGCTTAAAATGTACTTGTTCATGAAACATGTTAAAGCTCATCGGCCTCTGGTGACTTCATAGGTATCAAGCTATTTCTGAACCTTCAAACTTTTCCCATTATTTGAGTCACACTCTTTAGTGCTTCTTGGCAACTTGCTTTGGTTTGTCTGCAATATTTAGTTACTGTACATATAAATGTATTCAACCCAACTCCTGACACACAAATGACACATGACTATCAAAGTTTCATGAAGCACACACAGAAAAGGGCTTCTGGGAAATCTCTTGGCCTTCAAAGCTCCTTACTTACATCAGTGTCATTGGGCTGGAAGATGGTATATGGAACCATTGACACGCAGAGCATTGCAGAACATGGAATGGAAGTGGAAAGAGGAGACAAAATGTCCATTAGTGACTTCTTATTGAACCATTATTGACGGCCAGTGAACTAAGAGAAGGCTTCCTACAAATGAATGGGTGCTGGAAACAGAGCCAGAAATGTGAGCAAGTTTCTTTTCAGCACCCTCAATCATCACTTTCTCATTCCCAGCTAAACTTTGTATAGTATATAATAATGTATAAATGCACACATGTAAGGAGGCTGATAATGCCAAGTTCTTAAACTGAACTACTTATTTAAGGCACTTCTCCCTCTGGGAATGAAGTTTTAGCCTCCATTTATTCTCAACTAGACAGTCATCTTTTGGGCAGGGGGTGGGGGGTGGAGGTAGTTCTCAATGTGCACCTTTCCCTCAAATGTCTGTGATTGTGGGATGAATGTGCTTGTTGTGGTGGTTAATTTAATTTTTCCTGCATTCACCTTAAGGTCCCAGAGTGGGTTACAACAACCTAAAATACAACTTAAAAACAGTTTAAAATGACACAATCACAAAAATAGGGTGGGTCCTAAAAATATACATCTCAGGTGTCAAATGCCAGTGTAAAAAAGGTGTGTCTTCAGCAGGGGCAGCCAAAGAGAATGCCCTTTCCCAGGCTACCACCATTCCAAGCTTCTGGGGCAACGAAACCAGGGCCGTCTCAACCATGTCGGGCGCCCTGGCGCCGTGGTGCAGAGATTGCTCCGGCGCCCCCGCTCCGCCCCGTTTCTTGTTGTGGCTGGTGGGTGGGCGCAGGGCGCAGCACGGCTTCTGCACGGCTCTGCTGCGCGACGCCCCCCTGCCGGGCCGGCGCCCTCACCCCCGCGCCACCCAGCCTACCCCTAGAGCCGGCCCTGAACGAAACTATCAAGAGGGGCACCTCTTAACACCCAATAGGCTCTATAGGAAAGGAAGCAGTCTTCAGGTATTTGGGGCTTTAAACACTTGTGTGGGCATGTTAAATTAAGCCCTGAAGTGAACTGGCAGCAAACGCAACCAATAGTACAGAAAGCGCTCACAACCACAGTACTATTAGATTATATCAACAACACCCTTTCAAATTCAGCCTTAAGAAAATAGTTTGAGGTAGAATGAATGGCCATCTGGGGTAGGCAACCTAAGGCCTGGGGGCCGGATGCGGAGCAATCGCCTTCTAAATCCGGCCTGTGGACGGCCCAGGAATCAGCGTGTTTTTACATGAGTAGAATGTGTCCTTTTATTTAAAATGCATCTATAGGTTATTTGTGGGGCATAGGAATTTGTCCCCCCCCCCAAAAAAAATATTCCAGTCCACGACATGGTCTGAGGGACGGTGGACCAGCCCACGGCTGAAAAAGGTTGCTGACCCCTGATCTTCATTAAGCAGAGACAGCATGATGGAGTGCAGTGCAATCAGGATGGTAGAGGGGAGTCGGTAAACTTTCTGCCTAAAACCAAACAAGATTTTGAAGGGCTGAATCGGTACAAACATAATTCCACAATTAAATGTGTCGGCAGTGGATTTAATGCCATGCCAGGCTTGGGACGTTCTGTTAACATGACGTTCTGAGAACAGACTGGCAGCTGATGCAGAATTAAAGTTGTCAAAGGATTAGCAAAACGTCTCATTTAAAAACTAATCTATTGCACAAATCTGTTTAATACACATTTTACAAAGGATTTTGTGGAAATGTGGCAAGTAAAACATCACCATGTATCACCTTCTGTTTTTGCACTATACTTCAGCATTCTTACCTGCTGTGTAGCCATCCAAAACTTGCGCTGAAGAAATTCTAGTTTAATTTGCACACCCACAGCTATGGGGAAACAAAACAAGGAGGTTGGGGAGAGAGAGAGAGAGAGAGAGAGAGAGAGAGAGAGAGAGAGAGAGAGAGAGAGAGAGAGAGAGAGAGAGAGAGAGAGAGAGATATGTTAGGGAAAGAAACTAAATATTTCCATGCAGTCACCAGAAAAAAAATCACACCATTTCCAAGTGTAAATGACAGGTAAATGCTGAGTCAGAACATAAAGTGAGAGTCAGGGGTTTAACAAGGTGATGCAAACGGAAACATCAACTGCTGTGCTGAAGTACAGACACCTGCCTCCCACTAAACACTACCAAGATACAACAGGCTGCCAAAACACTTTCCCCTTGGGTTGCTGCAGATTATAAAAGCCATCTGATTTAATCATGATTCAAAAGTGCAATATAGGAAGACTCTTAGGCTGAAAACAGAAAATACAGTAATTCTTAAGGAGAGCTGAAAGTGGCAGGAGACAAGTATTGCTTCCCAAGTTCTCTACATGTATTTTGTTTGTTCCAAAGGAGCTTTTAGTCCAAAGGCTTTTGGAAAATGTATAAAAACTCTGCAAAATCTTTTTACCAGAGGCAAAAGTACACAGTAGGAGCAGTGCTTGCATTTTCAAATTACCTTCCGTTCTTGGAGAGGCGAATCTTTCTCATCTGTTGTCTGCCTAAAGTCATATAATGTGTTCATGGCAGAGGTAAGATCTGAAACTTCATGCCACACTAGCCTCTTTATTCTTGGAATCTGATGCTGGAATGCAGCTTTGAAAGCGTGAAAACCATAGAGGAAAGAGTTTTGTGCTATGTGTACATTGAACCTGGCAGCCAGCATCAGGGGCAGAGTACATCATTTTTGCTCTTGGAGCCATGGTATCAGTGTCCTTCATGCCATGTTTCTACCGCTGGTACATCTTAGAGCATTCTTATAATAAAACGAATCTGACTGTTGTGGAATAAGGAAGGGAATTATTTCCTACAGCTGCCTGAACTCCCTGAACATGCACAACCAAGACAAGACACAAGATTCATCTGGGTCTAACTTGTAAGGATGTAATGGAAGTAGAAAAGATGAGACTGAATTTTTCCCTGGCATTATTGGCTAAATATTCATTGAGTTACTCTGAAGAGGCAGCAATGAGGATCTTTACAGAATAATAAAAGGCAGGTTTCAGCCTGAGTGCTAAGCAGGAGCCAGCAAAGAAAGAGCACAAGTCTGGCCCCCGTGGGAAAGAATAGAGGAGCCTGGCTGGAGGTGAGAATAACCATGAGAAATACTCTCCTGCCACTTTTACAGTGCTAATCTATACATCCTGTATTTACTCAAAACACAGGAAGATAGAGAACTCCTTTGTACCTAATTACGGTAATCAAATTGTCCACTTAACTCTGAACTGTCTACTCTGACTAGTAGTGAATCTCCATGTTATCATGGATCAAAGCTTGTACCTGATCCTTATTTTTAAATTAAAGTTTTTTGTGGCAATTCTTGTAATAATAAAAATAAAATGACATTAAAATAAAAGAATAAAATAAAAGGGAGATTTAAAATACGGAAGGGGGAAGTAGGTTGAGCTGTTTTGCCATAGCAGTGACCAGAGGAGGAATGACCACTGAGAGGAGCACAGATAGAAGAAATTCCATAGGGCATCTGCAGCAGCACAACCAGATATCTTCATCTGCCCCAGCTGCAACGAAACACATCTCTCCCATATTGATCTCTACAGCCACAGCAGGCGATGTAAGCTTCCAACAGTTTGACTTCACCCCCAAAAGTGCACTCCTACATTGTCTTCTGAAACAGATGGATGCCAACAACAATTCTACTACTATAGATCCATCCTCAGAGATCTATCATAACCCACAATGGGCCTTATTCCCAGGTAAATATGCATAGGACTGCAGCTTATGTCACTCCTGTGCCATTTCTCTTTTTTTACCCAGTATTGGTGAGGTGGATTGCACAGGTGAAAAAGGTAAAACAAAAGACAACCCATTCTAAAATTATCAGCAGTTGTTATGCTGGAGGGATAGGATTTATTTATCCCCACTCTTTAATGGAGTGGGTTCACGTAACTCTTTCAGTACTACAGTGGGGAAACTATGAACCTCTAAAAAAAGTAAAATTAAAATAAAACATAAATTTTAAAAATAGGCTTCAAGATGGCACAGGTATTTTGGTACAGGAAGGAGTATATTATTCACCAGCTAAATCATAGAAACAATAGGAGCATGCAACACAGCAACAATATTCAAAACAGCAGTGCTTATTGCTGCGGAGTTGCTTGTAAAAGGAATAATTACATTTCGCCAGGACCTGGTTCTAATCATTTTGAGGGTTGGGATACTGCAATCACCACCATCCTCCTCCTCCAATTTTACTAGTTCCTGAGCACTTACCCATGCAAAACCCATATTATTTGGTAAGGACCTGCAACTAATATCCCTCTGGTGCTATTTGATGGGAAAACATCATAGGCTGTAAATGAGGTTGTTTGCAGATTTGGTTTTAAAGACATTCTGCCTTTGTACACAGGGTAAATTCCATGTTATCCCTTGAAACCATTTCAAGTGAGAACCATTTCCTTTATCACAACTAGATCATATCACTGGCCTGCAGCTTTCGTACAACTCTTGAGTGGATAATGCCAGAACAACAAACCTTGGAAGAACATGAAAGTACTAAGCGTTTCATGTTTTCACCAGAAGAAATCTAAATCCTGGCAGATTGTGCAAAGGGAATGAAAAACATGGCAAAGAAGAATCTATTTTCCATCTGTCCTACAGAATACACAAGTAAATCCCACTGCATTTAGTAATTAGCAGGAGGGTCAATACAATACAGTTATGTCAAAAGTGAAGTTTACTAAGTAGTTAATATGCTTCATTACAACAAATGGAGGAGGTAGATAAATGGGGGGGGGGGGACAGGGAAGTTTGTGTGCAGGTGGAGTGGAAGTAGGAAGCAAGCCAAAGTTCAGGGCTAGCCATGTAGTACATTCTTGTACAGCAATTTGTACTCAAGCTACCGATACCAGATATGGCACTTGTCACTGTTCGGGCTGCATGCATTTATGCATAGAGTGCATGTGTAAGAGCATAGGAAAAACCAGTGTGGGAAAAATATAAAGACTTATTAGAACCTAAGACACCTTGGTGGTTATCATCTATTGAGGCATTGTCACTTAAAACATTAGGGTGGAAAGGGAGAATGGCCAACATATAGAGACTTACTGGTAGAACAAGAAGGAAAACTAAAACTGAAATAATATGAAGAAATAAAGGACCATCTTCAAAGTTGGTTGCACCATAGATAGCTAAAGGACATCTTCAAAGAGGAAAATAGGAAAGGTTTTTCATATTCAGTTTCCAAATTCCAAAAGGAAGTGATAGAAGAAAATTCAAAACTATTAAAAAAGGCATATAATATCCTTTTGGAGTGGGAAACTAAAGATGAATAAGTAAAATAGGCAATGATTAAATGGGCACAAGATA
Source organism: Zootoca vivipara (assembly GCF_965207765.1). Taxonomy (NCBI): domain Eukaryota; kingdom Metazoa; phylum Chordata; class Lepidosauria; order Squamata; family Lacertidae; genus Zootoca; species Zootoca vivipara. The sequence goes on from NC_142592.1 coordinate 55,106,439, forward strand.
CAGGTCACAATATATAATTTGAAGATTGGATAAAATTGTGGAAAGCAAATTTGAAATTTACGGATTGTATATTGTTGAGAGAGAATTATATGAAGATGATGTATAGATGGTACATATCACCAGTCAAATTGGCAAAAATGTATAAAAGTGAAAAGAAAGAGAGTGTTGAAGGTGCGAGGCTAAAGGTGCTTTTTATCATATGTGGTAGGATTGTAAAAATGAAAAATTGTATTGGGAAATGATATATAATGTATTGAAGAAAATGTTGAAAATAACATTTGTTAAACAACCAGACTTTCCTGTTAGGTATTTTAGGCCAAGATCTGCTGAAAGAGAAGAGGACACTATTTATGTATGCTACTACGGCGGTGAGAATTCTGATAGCACAAAAGTGGAAGACTGGAGAAATTCCAATTTAAGAACAATGGCAAGAGAAATTGATGAACTATGCAGAACTGGCAAAATCAACAGACTTCGAGAAAAAGACAACAGTAACTTTGAAAAAGAGTGGGAACCATTTATAACATACGGGTACTTGCAGAAACAAAGACTATTGACTTGATGGCAGGATTTAAATAAACACTCACAGCTTTATTAACAAAGAACATTTAAAACAATAAAAGAGATGATATAGTAGATTCTTAAGAAACAGCAGTATGTAACAAGAGGGAAACAAACCAGAAGTGGAAGTTGGGGGAAGCCCAGGAGGGGAGGGAAGATGTGATGTAACATAAATGCTATTGATATGAGATGTATGTAATGATAGAAAAAGAAAAGTGAACAAAAAAATTAATAATAAAAAGAGCATAGGAAAAAACCATGCTGAACCACAGTGACAAACCAAATGCCAATGAGAAACCTATAAGCCAAAACTGAGTGCAACAGCATTCTCCCCACCTGTGATTCCCAGCAAGTGGTATTCAATTGCCTCTAACACTAAGCTTCCCTTGGATTAAAAAGCAACTTACCATGTGAAAAGGAAGGCAGGAAGAAAGGAAGGTGTTCGAGAACACAACGAAAAGCCCCTTTCAGTACACCAAACTAGCTACCGTATATGGATCCTAACCTACATTGTATTACTTCTCTATTACTTGCAGCTTGTCCTTCAAAAACATGCAGAAATGGACGGGACACATCTCCTTTCCTAGTCACAATTTTACTTAATTTAAAAGGGACACATTACATAATTTAAAAGGGTATCTCTACCCAGGTTGGTCCCAGCTCCTGCCAACCTAGCAGTTCGAAAGCACGTCAAAATGTAAGTAGATAAATAGGAACCGCTACAGCGGGAAGGTAAACGGCGTTTCCATGTGCTGCTCTGGTTTGCCAGAAGCGGCTTTGTCATGCTGGCCACATGACCTGGAAGCTATACGCCGGCTCCCTCGGCCAATAATGCGAGATGAGCGTGCAACCCCAGAGTCGGTCACGACTGGGCCTAATGGTCAGGGGTCCCTTTACCTTTACCCAGGTTAAAGCTATGGTTTTCCCAGTAGTGATGTATGGAAGTGAGAGCTGGACCATAAAGAAGGCTGATCGCTGAAGAACTGATGCTTTTGAATTATGGTGCTGGAGGAGACTCTTGAGAGTCCCATGGACTGCAGTAAGATCAAACCTATCCATTCTTAAGGAAATCAGCCCTGAGTGCTCACTGGAAGGACAGATCATGAAGCTGAGGCTCCAATACTTTGGCCACCTCATGAGAAGAGAAGACTCCCTGGAAAAGACCCTGCTGTGGGAAAGATGGAGGGCACAAGGGCACAAGGAGAGGACGAAATGGTTGGACAGTGTTCTTGAAGCCACCAACATGAGTCTGACCAAACTGTGGGAGGCAGTGGAAGACAGGAGTGCCTGGTGTGCTATGGTCCATGCGGTCACGAAGAGTCAGACATGACTAAACGACTAAACAACAACACCCAGGTAGAAATGTTTCTGAGAGAAGCCGGATATAGAAGGCCTCAGACCAGGGATATCCTGGTAGCAGCTTATGTGCCAGATCAATCCCCAAAAGCAGTTTGGAACTTGACAGCCCTGTGTAACTTAAATGACAACACGGGGTAACCATTGCCAAGGGTTTCACTTGTAAGGAAAATGTTTTCAAAAGGTGTGAGTCTGAGAAATTGACAAGTTCTCCGACTCACATTTTCTGAATTTATTACAATAAATGATTCAGTAAAACATCTGCCCATATGTACTTCTTGAACAGCAAGATTAACATATGAGAAACGTGGGCAGGTAGGATATGGCCTTTTCCATTGTGGTATGACAACTGTCGAATGCCTGTTCAGGGAAGATGCCAACTGTCTCCATCACTGCTCAGAATCTGTCAGGCACCAAAGGATGTGCATTTCAGTTGGCCTTTGGGGGTATATTAATTTATCTATGTAAATATAAAAGCTTGTTAGCCTACCATCAATGCTTATGGCCAAGAAGGAAGGTCACCACTCTTAGATCTTTCTTTGGTGGCAGAATAAACCAATAGTTTTGGGAAGGAAGATTTCATTACATGTCTCCTAATCTGAGTAGGTTTCAGTTGGGACGTTTTGGAACATAGTAGGTTAATGGGAGCTTCACATACAATGGTTTTGTAATCTTGGACCCTATTACTGCAACCCATATTTTTCATGCCATCAGGATCTTGTTCATTGTCTCACTGGTTTCAGACTACAGGAAGGAAGGAAGGAAAGTTGTGCAGTTCCATCTCAGAGAGAGACACAAAGAGCAAGATGGCTCCTTTGTACCATAATGGCTAAGAAAACTGGTCTCAGTTACTGTAAGTTAACTGACAATGATAACACATACCGGTACAAATCCCTCAAATTCTGAACCCATTATGCCTTCTCGAACTACTGCAAAAATGGGTTACTTAGCCTGGCTTTTAATAGCCAGTGCTAAGCCTATTCAACTGCACATACTGTAGTTAAAACTTCAGAATTTGCTGCCACAAGATACAGAAATGGCCTCCAGTATGAATGGCTTTGAAAAGGGATTAGACAAATTCCTGAAGACTAAGGATATCAATTACTACTAGACATGATGACTATGCATGACCTCCAGTATTAAAGGTAGTAGACCTCTGAAGCAGTGTTCTAGTTGCTGAAGATCATTGGGAGGAGAGTGCTGTTGTGCTAATGTCCTGCCTGTGGAACCACAGGTATCTGGTTGCGCACTGTGAGAAAAGAGTGCTGGAACAGATAGGCCTTTGGTCTTATGCAGCACAGCTTTTCTTATGTTCTTATGGCAGTGGTAATTTAAATTTCATCGGGTGTATTGTATTGTATTGTTGCCCATCGTGAACCTGGGGATGCAGCAGGACAGAAACTGAACTTAATGAAGTCTTGCTGCAGAATGTTGTTCTAATTTTACTAAGCGTGGCAGACCCAACACAATTCTTTGAAAATAATTTTCACTTTGTCCATGCTGAAAACTCTATTCCTTTGTACCTGGTTCTATACACTCCTGTCTTCATTATTATGCCATGGCAGTTGGTTTGCCTTTAAAAAAAGGCATCATTTTATAAAGGAGGACCTGAGAGTAACTAGAAAGAAACCTCTTTTGATCTATTTTATCCTTTTGGTAAGTGAAAAATGTCTGCCCATCAAGTGTTTGTTCTATTGTTGCTGAATGTCTAAGAGCCATTATACTTAAAAAGTAACTTCAGAACAGTCTAAAAATAATTAAAAATGGAAGTAAAGCAAATACAATCTAAAAAAAGGAGAGGTGGCATTGGAGGGAATGCAGTTAGAGCAGATAGGATGAAGGGTAATTCTTGCTGGACTAAGCTTTGGGAAGGGAAATTGAGGGCAGAAGAAAGAGATGTTTGACAGAAATGAAAATTTGCAGGAAACTAAAAAAGGACATAATATGAAAGATTTCATAGAGGTAGCTGAGCAGGTCAGCTGAGATCCTGAAGCTGAGGCTCCAATACTTTGGCCACCTCATGAGAAAAGAAGACTCCCTGGAAAAGACCCTGATGTTGGGAAAGATGGAGGGCACAAGGAGAAAGAGACGACAGAGGACAAGATGGCTGGACAGTGTTCTCGAAGCTACGGACATGAGTCTGACCAAACTGCAGGAGGCAGTGGAAGTCAGGAGTGCCTGGCGTGCTCTGGTCCATGGGGTCACGAAGAGTCGGACATGACTAAACAACAACAACAACCTGAGCAGGTCCTCCTGGACTGTAACCCAATCTACAAATTATGCAGACTGAGGTGACTGACTAGGGATGGAGGAATTATAGCATCATATTTCTTCATATTGTGTAGCTCAGCTCTCAGTCTCATCCCTACCTACCGATGCTGGGGATTGAACCCAGAGCCTTTTGCATGCAAACAGATGCTCTACCACTGAGCTATGACCCTTCAACCATAGCTACTCTTTTTGCCAAGCTGTTGTAGCTGCTAGCTCTCTATCCAGAGTCAGGTTTCAGTCCATCTTGGGAGACATAAACTGTATTTTCCCCTTTCTGCTTTCCAGGTTGCCAAAGAGCCTGGGTGCTGCCTTCTACTCTGGCCCCCTAATCCCCTACTATGTGCCAATTCCAAACCCTATTGAAAAACTAGCAGGCAGGCAGCCAACTCCTTCACTTTTCACTGTGTTTCTTATTGTGCACAATTAGTCTCCTTTCTTCCCCATACCTCCTGCTGCTTCATAACAAGGGGAAGAAAGGAAGGAGGATGCTTAAATCCCTCCTGATTATCTGCTCCTGCTTCTCAAAAAGGGGTGAAGAGAGTTCAAGCAATACAAAAGCACCTGCTGTTTCCCAAGGAGAAGATGAGGGTAATTCTGAGTTTTCAAGCTCCTGACAGACTCTAAGACTGTAGATGTTTTGAGAGTAGATTCTGCTTGCTTGTCTGGGTCGGCTCCTTCTCACTGGGTGAGCCTGTGTGTCTGAATGTGTATGCATGCTCCTCTCTCTCTCTCTCTCTCTCTCTCTCTCTCTCTCTCTCTCTCTCTCTCTCTCTCTCTCTCGTGTGTGCACTGCTGCTGTCATCACAGATGTACCCCCAGCTGTCACTCCACCCTGCTCTCTCTCTTCCTCTCTCCTCTCTCCTCCCCACTTGGCGCTTTCTTGATTATTCAGCTGACTGCCGTCCCTATTTCACACAGCTATCTCCCCTTTGCTCCACTGCTGCACTTTCGATGGTTCCAGAGTCTTGGCATCATGCAGGGCGAAGGGGGATGATGCCGAGCGGCGCTTTACAAGCGCTTGCCTGCCTGCCTGCCTGCACATTGCTTGCACAGGAACATTGGGATACCCACAACAGGGTTTTGCAACTCTAAAGAGACTCCATCCCAGCCAGCGGAGAACAGTAAGTAGCGGATCTTGTCTCTGTGGTACCATCTGACTGCTGGGAAAATTGCTTCCACTTGTCTGCCCTTTGCCATTCTGTCCAGAGGGTATTCACTGATTTAGGGAGGGATTTATGAGGCTGATGGATCAATCTCTCTCACTTTCTGTGTGCATGAAAAGGCGATTCTGAGGGAGAACACAAATGACCGAAGCCACGGGGCAGTCATTTGATTGACAGAGTGGCAGGTGATGATGAGTCCAGTGCGGATAGTTGTGGGTAATCAAAGTCAGATGCAGAGGGCTAGAAGAAATAGTGCCTGCCAGCCAGTGATAACGCTTCCTCAGTGGCAAAGATACCCTCAGAGAATAGACACCATGAGGGTCAGTAGTTTGGATCGCTTTTGCTTATGCCTACCCCACCCCCCTGAATACTGGATCTTCTTGCATCCCCATCAAAAACAATTTCATATGGAAACTTGCCCAGAAATAGAGGGGTGGAGGGAGGAGAGAAGTACCACTTTACTAGTGACAGTTTTATAGGCACAATTTCTATACTGAGTTGCTTCTTTAAAAGAAAGAAAGAAAGAAAGAAAGAAAGCTGGGCAAAATACGGACACGGAAAATGAAGGAAGAAAAAACGAGTATGTTTGTGGACTAAGTTTGTCCATAGAAAGTTCAGATGCCAGCAAACAATATTTTAATGTGATAGGATTTGCTTTTTTGTGCCCCTGTTCCACTGATGCACGGCATGAGAATCACACTACAAAACATGAACCCAGAGATGCCGTGCCACAAGAGGAGCCAAAAATAGTTGTCTCATCCCTTCCCCCCTCCCACTGCTGCCCTGGAGGCTGGTCCCGGAGATCAGTGAACCTTTGTGAAGGTGTCATGCTAGTGGAAGCAGGGGGAGGAAAAGGGCACAGGCTACCTTTTTGTAGTTTTTGATACATAGGAAGGGATTTACTCAGAAGAAAGCAGGCGGCACTGAGAAGAAAAGCAGGGAGAAAAGGGGGGAGGGGAGGGCTTTCTAATCATTTCCTGTGTCTGTCTGTGTGTGTGTCTGTGTCTCTCTCTCTCTGTGTGTGTGTGCGAACAAGATCAGAGAAATGTGTGTGCTGAATGAGACAGAGTGCATACATGCATATCTTCTTCACAGCAGCCCACTACAATGCATCCATTTCATTGCCTGCCTTTGTTTTAAAATTAAAGTAGAAATTGTTTGGACCTCATATGGGGGTTTCCATGCTTACATATCACCCTCTTCACCACCAGTGAAAGGCAGGAAAGTCAATAGTGGGTGGAGCCAGAGCCAATTAATTCTAGTTTTGTCTCCATCTTTCTCTCTGCTGAGTTTATCGAGGGCAACACTGAGATTAAGGAGGAGGCAGCTGACAGGAAATGCTACCCACTGGATTGGTTTTAAGTAAGAAGGCAAGTGGTTGAGGGCAGACTAAGGTTGGTGGGGCACTACCCTGTTTGCCACAAGGGACAAGCCCCTCCATTGTTTACCATGCCACCTCTCAAAAATCTGGATCTGAACTTTCCCCATACTTTGAGAGAGTTCTGGTAATGGGTCCTGTCCCATTTTAGTCATAAATCTAGTCGCAAACAGGGTCAGTATATCTTACCCTCAAATAATTCTCTGCGACATGTGCATTTCAGAAAAAAGGAGTTGGTTCAAAGCTGGGGAAACAGGGACAGCTGCTGTCCAAGGTGCTGTTATACAATAGAAAGGGGGATACTTTGCACACTTTAGAACACACTGACAGATTTGTAACAAAGGTCAGAAAACTAGGGGCTCCTATTTTGTCAGCTGAGGTCATTCCAGAAGCAGAGACCACTTTGCTCTGGAGCTTTGTTGCTAGGGTCCATTTTGTAAGACTGGATTGTTCTGCAACTGACGAGAATGAACTATGTTTGCTAGTGGATTATTTCAAGCGAGTGAAGGGCCTGAGGGAATTGTATCCCAGATTGACATTATTGCAGACACTATAAGCAGTCACCATTCTACCCAAGGCAGTTAAAATAAATCCAGAGAAAGGATCTGCATGGAGGAAAGCCCAAACAATTTTGTCGTCTCCTAGTAGCATATCCTCGCTTTCACTCTGAACACTGCCTGCCTACTAGTGCACTGAATTAGGATTTATGATTCCTTAATAATAAGATGTCTCCCTTTCAATATTTCAAACCTCCATTAAGTTATTTTCTAAGCCTTCTGCAGCACTCAGATAATGTGGTAGGAGGTGTGAACATGTCAAAACTCAAACATGGAATGGTGGGTGATGTCTAGATGAAAGCATATGGTATATGATGACAGTACTGAGGGAAGAGAGGAAGTCAGTTATTGCATGTGTGAAGATGTAATAAACACATCAGCACCAAGCAGCCCCTCTGTTCCCCGAAGGCATAACATAAATGAGGCCCTCTTTTGCTTATTTTGGTACCAGGGTGCAAATTCTTTTCCTGGGTACAATTTGTCCTGCTACAGTCTCTCCATTGGAGCCAGAGTCCTAAATTGCCCTCAATAGCACCCACCAGAAACTTAGTGGTGCAGAAGTAACTCCACCTGCAGCCATTTACAGCAAAATCCTACGCAGGTTTACTCAGAAGTAGTTGAGTTCCCAAGTAAGTGTGTACAGGATTGCAGCCTAAGTCTCTTAAAAGTAGACATATCCTTCAGGACTGGCAAAGTGGGAGCATCCACAAGCACTTTAGATACTTCAATTTTGTAGAGTCTCAAAATATGAGACCTGGATATCTTGGCCAGTTCACAAAGCATTAGGAAAATAGGATACTGCCTTACATTGAGTCTAACCATTGGTCCATCTAGCAAAGTACTGTCTGCACTGACTGGCAGTAGTTCTCCAGCATTTCAGGCAGGGAGCTCCCGCAGCAATATGTAGAGATGCTGGGAGTTGAACCCAGGGGTATTTTCCATGCAAATTATGTACCACTGAGTCATGGCGCTTCCCCTGAAGGCATGGGCTGTGAGGAAAGAGGATCCATTCTGATGAGCCATATGGCAGCATTTCAAAGCACTTCCCACTTTCCTGATGGTCTCTTAATTGTCCTTCTGAAGCAGTTGGCTTTAGTGTGTATCACATGGGTTCTGCACGGGCATCTCAAGGAACACTCTGGGGGGCTAGAATGTCCCCTGTGGAACCTGCTGGAGATGCTTAAGGCTTCTTCTGAGTTGTGGCATGCAGTGCGCTTATACCACAGCAGTTAATCAAGTGAAGCAAATTCATGAAGCTAATTGAGGCAGAAAGAGGAATAAGCAAAAGTCCTTTTCAGAGTTCAGTATAAATATAGTGCAATTTAAGGAGGAGGGTGAGCCTTCCTCTGGGAACTTTGCTAGCAGCTGTAAATGCAGATTTTAAAAACCCCTTAGGAATGAAAAGTGGCTGCCATATTATTGTTGACATCTTTTGCTATTCTGTATCTTGATGTCTGTGGTGATGACTTTATGCACAACCCCCCCCCCAACAAAACACAGAAGCAGCTATCCAGCTTCTAACAGACTTCAAGTCTGAAGTGTGGCCCTTCACTATTCGCTCACTCTTCCCAAACTGCCTTTCTCCTTGGCTGGCAAAATGGCTCACAGCTTTTCATATGCTGATGACTCTGAACAGATGGGAGACAGGAAAAGTAAGGCCAATGGGACTAGGGTGAAGCATAATGGAATTAAGGAATGATAAACTAGAAAGCTTTCAAAGTATCAAGATTCTCCTTGTGAAGTTCTGCCAGGAATGAAAGTGACATACAGTATGTAACAAAGAACCATTTGGGCTTTTTTCTCCTGTAATTTTTGGTAGGAAAAAAATTGTACAGCTGCCCCTCAAATATGCAGAAGCCATGTATCCTTTTAATGATGCATTTCTGCTTACAAGGATATTTAAATTGCAACTCTGTCATTGGAAAATGTTATGTTTAACACACACCCTGGCTAGCACACTCACCAGATTTATGAATGCTTTGTGGAACACAACTGTTTCCCACCCACCGCACCAGTATCTGCACCATTTTAGAGTGTTTAATTATCAAGAATTTAATTGCTCCCACATGGCCTCACTCAAATGTGTGAGCTATTATCTATTTTTCAAAAAAGGTGAATACCAGCTCCTTCCTCATAGCCCTACCGTTTTGTGGCCATTTGAATAGATTATATTTATTTTCATGGGAGGTTGATGCTATCTTTCTCCAGTGCTATGATTCTATGTTGACTGGGATTCTCGTCCTTCCCTCCCCCAAAATCTTCCTCGCAGCAAGTCTTCCGACTATGCATGATGTAGGATTAGTGACTATCACTTTGGCAATATGATGTTTATGCACATACTGAGGACAATTTTGTTTAAGAAAGCTTTATGTGACCCAGTCACTTATCAAATATTAAGTTTAGATCTGTAGAAATTATTGTATTGTTTTTAGACTTTGTAGGAATTGTTGTATTGCTTTAGAGTTTGTAGAAATGGTTTTATCGTTTTTTTAGAACTTGCAGGTTTTGTATGTGTTGCATTTCATTTTTATCTTGTTGTATGCCACTTTGATGACTTCAGGCTGTGAAGCAGTTCATGAAGTTGTAAAATAAATAAATAAATCTAATACACGTGTTGGAAAGTTGTTTGTTTGTGTCTGGACACCTGTCAAGATATCACAACCAAATTTTGCATGGTAGTTCCTGAGACCAAGGAGAAGGTTTTCTTCTATCCATCAAGATGGCAGACTGAATTTTTCAGAACTGCATTATTTTAACCACCAGTTTAAGAACTGTTGTGATTGTTTGCTTTCTTGGAGTTCCCAAGGTACAAAGATATGAGGTTGCAGGTAATAAATAATGGCTTATCAGGTGACTGTTTCGGGATGGGGGCTAGAGATAATACAGCACTATGGAAAAACTCTAAAGGTTTTTGTGGCCTATTGCATCATGCTTTGTGTTGTTTTAAACTAGCATAAACAATAGACTGTACACATCAACAATTTTCTTGTGATTGCACAGCGTGGGTTCTGTAGTCTAAAGGCAGATAAGTGCTTTGCTTGGGAGAATGAAAATGGATTGGTGTGAAGAAACTAAAATGTCACAACAATTGTTTGTTTGGTGCAAGAAAGTGGTCAAAAAATTTCAAGAATCCATGTAGATAGAAATGAGAAATTTGAAAGAATATGGATATATTTAATGCTCTTTTGTTTAAGTGGACTCCTCATAAGTACTGTGTCATATTTCAGAATGACTGCCCGAGTTTCAAATCAGAATTCTGAAGTGATGCAGTAAGAATATTTGTTGGGGATGAGGTTTGGAAATCTTGCTTTTCCCAAGGCTCATACTGGGTCACCACCACTTTCTGATTCATATTCCCTTTCTTGCTGTGATGACTTATGGTACATAATAAATATTCACTTGTTCTCTGATTTTTAAAAACCACACTTCCATATCTACCACAGAAAGGGTCCACACATAGCCACATGCCATTTCTACTCCCATCTATGCCATCTCATTCTGCCATCTATGCCTTTCTGTTCTGCACAGCAGTCAGTGTTCTTTATGTATTGCACTGCATACTGGAGATATGCTAGCATGAAATGCCACATGCATAATGGGAACAGGTTATATGAAGCTTTTCTGACTCTGGAATTGCTTGGCCCCCTATATGATTTAATAAGAACAGGCAGGTGTTGTCATGGAAATCTGCTTATTTGCCTCCAAGCTCAGACACAGTGCCAGAAGTAGCAGCAGGAGTTTTCTAAACAACAAATGTTCCACAGGGCAAAGGTGTGGTCTAGTAGACTGAACACCAGGCAACAAAAATGAAGGGCTAAAGCATTTTAATCTAAAATCTTATATCAAAGTTGAAGCCCAGATTTAGGCACTGCTTGAACCACCTCTCCCTTTTCTCACACTGCTCCTTCTTTAAATCTGTCCTTGTCTTCATGAACAATAAGTGTACTCTTGATATTCTATGCAGTCAAGAGCAAAAGACTGTGATAAATAAATGGTTGAATTGTAGCAATACAAGTGAGACTGAAATTTTCATCCATTGCAACTTTTCAGCACTTGTCAGTTCTAACATTCCCACTCAATTTTGGGAGCTGAAAAAATTCTGCAAAATCATGGAATAAGGGCCTGAAATCATGGCACAGAAATTTCCCTGTCTTCCCGTACTCCACCTCAGACATCCAGCCAAAAAACAGAACATTGTATTTTAAACACTTGTTGGTCCAAAAAATGTTTGGACTTGCTTTACATTGCTTTACTTGCTTTATATTGCTCAAATAATTTTATCTAAAACAGAAGAAAGCACCAGTAAATGGAAGTCCGTTACTTTCAGAGTTCCTGAGGCTTATTTCTTCTCATAGGTTTCATAATCTGAAAGCCACAATTAAAAGTCATTTCACCACATTCTTCCTGCCCCCCCCCCCCGTTTTTGTTACATAGCACTAAACTAAAGAAAAGCCTCTTAGCATTTGCAGAGCTGAGAATTTAGTACAAATTATGTTGGGAAATGATATAACCAGAGCTAAGGTTCCCAAGCGACAGCCCTTTCTCCTAACTGCAACATGCAACGCCACCTCATCCCCCAAAGGAAGAAATGTGGGAAGGAATTGTATGTGCTCAAAGTCTCCCAAATAAATTCATGGGCAAATATAGAGAGTGTGCTGTGCAAAGAAAGCTGATCTCTCCATCACTTCTACTGACATCAGAATGGACACAAACCTTCTGTCAAGGGGCTAAACAAGGGGGGATTAAATCCCTGAGCCACTACTGACTACACGATTAACCTCTGCAGAAAATTAAAGTGCCTATGGAGAAGACCTTTTCCTCTGCAGCTGAGAGAGACAAAAATTGGGATTTGGATTAAAATTGGCAAGGCTGGTGATAAACTGCCACCCACATGCAACTGTTCCTGGCTAGAACTGAAAACGGTTTCTCCAGTCTCATATGGAATCCCTCACCCTGATTCACATTGGGTATTATTTTTTTCTCCATATTAGGGATGGAGAGAATTGTATCTCTCTGCACTGAACAGGAAGGCAAGCAGTAACTTGTCCAACTCAGTTGCCTCTATTCTACTAAACAATATATACATGTGCTCTATGCTAGAGCTTAGAATTAGTGCTGCCCTATTACTCTGGGTTTCAGTCACAACAGAATCTGTTATTCCCAATCTGACTCACTCACCATTCACCATAGCACACTGGATTAGTCCTTTTTGCCCTGGTAAATGCTTCTTCATCACCATTACTCTTCAGGATCTGTGATGGCCACCATTTTGAAAAAGCCTGGGAATCTCTGGAATAGGAATCCCTATATCTTGAAAAAGAGTTTCTGATGACAAACAGTTGTAACCAGCCTTTTATATGCCATGGGGAGTACATTTCAGCAGGCTACTTCTTGGAGAGAGTTTAGATAACAGTGGAAGCAGGGGATGCCTCCAGACTGACACTATTGTGGACTGGGATTTAAATGCATACCGGGAACTGTAGGCTTGTGTTATTAAAGTGATTAAGCCATTCTGTTGTCCTAGTGCAAGAAACCCACTTTTAAAAAAGAATGCACAGAAATGCAGAATGAACAAATTATTAATAGGAAGATGTATAAACACTGCACAAAGAAATGATGATGAATGTAGGATGAAGCCTCATTGTCACATAGTGTTCTCAAGAACAAATAAGAATAAAAGGTCAATAAATAAATAAATAAAGACTTCCATGCAAGATTTGTACAAGCAAATCAAGGTGAAAACTCAATAAACAAGTAACCTGGAGGAGCCCAGAGTGAAACAAGAAGACTTCAAATCGACACTTATTTTAAACCTAAGTCTGGAAGACTCTCAAGGCTCCACATTGCAACTGATCTAACTTATTTTTCTGATCTTATGAGTCTTCAGATACTTCCAACATTTCCTCATCACTGTTTTGGTTGGGTTTCAAGCCGGGCAGTCTCGAGCAGGTCGGGTGCCCTGGCGCTGAGGCACGGAGATCGCTCCAGCGCCCCCGCCCTCGCAGCGCACAGTGCCCCGCCTGCCGGCCCGGCGCCCTAGCATCCCGCGCCACCGGGACTATACCTAGAGCCGGCCCTGGTTTCAAGGAGGGAATGACAAGTCTTGAATGGCAAGATTTTGTAAATCAGTAGTAAGACACTATGGGAAGGATTAGTGCCATTTTTGGCATCAACTGAAGTCTTTCCTCTTTCGACAAACCTTTTAAGTGGAAATCTTTCCTGGTCATCTGCATTGGAATTGCTTTTAGGTATTTTTAGACATTTGAACTGTTTTATCACCTCAGTGTTTGTCACCATGGGCTCCTCTGGGAAGAAGGGTAGGATATAAATTAAATTTTAAAATAAACAATAGAGAGAGGGAAGTAGACCCAGAAAACACCGGCTGCCCTCTCTTGCCCCAGGTGGTCTGTTTATAGTTTGCTTGGTTTTGAGTGTATTGCTTTTAATGTATTAATTGCAATTCATTAATATTTTGAGCCATTCTGAGGACTTCACTAAAACAGGATCAATAAATCCACCCAATCAGTTATTAATCCATAATCCATATGATGACCATGGAATTGCAATTGCTTAGGAGTTAAATATTGGAGGTGTCGGGCTGAGCACTCAAAGCAGAGGCCCTATAAATGAATTGTCATGTCAAATCTTAAATCTTAAATAATCTGTATTCTACTTTACACTTCTTTACACCTGACCCTTAATGCCAAAGGGCTATAGAGTGGCACAAACCAAGAGTTAATACGCAATCATATGTTCCATAACTGAGAGCTGGAGCTAAAGTCTCAGAGTGAGCTCTGGCTCAAATTATAGCATGAACTTAGATGTAATTTTTAGAAGACTGTAGAAATGCTTGATATGGTGAGGATTGTCGTTATTAATTAAATGCCTTAGTGCAATGGTTTACCGAGCTAATGATGATGTTCATCCTTAACATGAGCATATGGACTGTTAATTCAAAGGTAGAACGGATCAGAAACTTCCTTCCTTCAAGCATTCCCCTGGGGGCAGAACTGGGAATGCAACTCACAAACAGTTTCTCTGGCAGATTCTGTATCTTCATTCATTTGGAAGAACATCTGGGAAAGACTCATAGCTTTGTTGAAAGCATCACAAGAGGTTTTTCCATGGATTCTGGCTAGTTCATAGGTAGGTTTTGCCATCACACTCACCAACAGTGTTATCACCTGCATGGCACTGTCAGTGCCAGCACAATGCTGCTAGGGGGGCCCAATTGATGGTGGGGAAGGGAAGAGGAGGAATGGTGGACTTTTCCAGGACATGTGGACTCTTGCAGCTGCTCAAGTATACTGGGTGCTTAACACTGGGCCTGATCTCATCACTGACTTGTTGCTTGAGTATTGTCCAGCAGCACTGATATAGTGCATTAAAGTGCTTCAGCTATATGTTCTCAGCAGTCTTTACAATAACCCTGTAAGGTAAGCCAGTACTGTTATCCACATATTACAAATAAGGGTTGAGAAAATGGTGTCTTACTTAAGGCCACCTAGAGAGTTTGAGGCTGAGGTGAGTTTTGAACTAGGGACTTCCTGGCTTGGAGCTCGTATTAAGTGGCCCATTTCCAAAAATAAGAAAGTAACATTTATTTATTTAAAAGTCTAGTCTCCTTTCCAATACCTCAGTCTTGGGACAGTTTACAATTTAATGAGCATTAATACACTTTGTTTAAGGATAATTTTTAAAGAGTTGCCTGGTTTTATAAGAATGCTTATTAGTTATAATCTGCCTCAAGCCTGAGGGACAGGAAAGGAAGCTAGACATTAAAGCTTATCAGCTTTTATTTAAATGCCTATTAGTTTTAAATTGTAAACTGCCCAATGCCTGAGGGACAAGTGAGGAGGCTGGACATTAATAAACCTTAAATAGCCCCCCCAATAGCTCATATTAAGCAATATTAGTGGGTACTACATCATGTTGCTTTGCCTATTCATGAGGTATTACACCTCTCATTGTAACAGGTTACCAAGACCACATGAATGGAATGGCCTTGCCCAGAAACAAGGTAATCAAAGTATTTCAGGGATGCTTTTCAAAATACAAGCAAAGCAGCAACTTCACAGAGCCCAGAATTATGGAAAACAAATTCTGCATTAGCACTAGAACTGTCACGGTGACAGCTACACTTCCCCAGCAAGCAACTGGTGCAACTAAGCCAGGCCTGCACAACTTATGATCCACCATGCCAAATGGAACCCACCATTCATGGCTGGTGGCCTAGCAGGGGCTCAATAAACCTCCTCATTTTCTGCCTGCCCAGGATTGCAAAAAGGGGAAGGGGGGTATTAAAGTCAGAGTCTACTATGTTCACCTTCGTGGATCACAAGTTGTGTGGCCCTGACCCACTCCAATAATCCAATCTTTAACATTTACAATTTAAGCAAGAGAGAGTTATAGTATTTTCCATTTCTTTCTCATGAACTATTGTACCCTTTAATGCGAGATGATGTTTCTTAGGGTTGTTGCACCCCGGCCCCCCCAAATCTGGAAAGCCTAACTTACATATTATGCAAACTGGTAGCTAATTATGCAAATCTAGCACATTCACTTTGCATTTTCCTCTAATAGTTGTGCATTTGCTCCTGGCACATGCCGCAAAAACTGGGGAAGTTGGCTCATGCTACGAAAGAGTGGTCTTTCTCATTCGTTCTGCCTCCATTTTCTTTCTGAGTCTGAGAGCCCAATAAATTCTGCTGGGGAAAGTCATGGCAGGCTTGTGTGTTCTACTGTCCCCTGTTTCTGTTACCTCAACAGTACATGCACCTGCTCCTCAGTCATGCAAAAGGAGAAAATGTGACCATTTTAGCTTATTCACTGCCCTCCTAAATCATGACGCATCTGCAGTTGTGCACAAAAAAGAAAGCCATCTCTCTTTAGAGGAACCATCCAGACTTCCTTTTGTGCCACATTTCTAGGCACAGGCCCACTTTTTAAAGCTCTGCGTCAGAGCGTGGTTTTATTTGGGGGGGGGCGCAGCACTTTCCCTGTAAAAACCCACTCTTTACTGCTAAATCGGAACAAACAGCAATCCACAGATAACCTGATTTGCTATTTGTTCTGATTTAGCGTTAAACTGCAAGTTTTCCTGGGGAAAGCAGTTGAGTGCTCGGATATGAAGCTTTAAAGAGCAAACCTGTCCCTAGAAAGTGTGGGGCAAAAACTAAGTGTGGATGAGCCCTGTGTTTGTAAAGCATAGCCTTGGTCAGGAGGAAATGTGATGGCTTCATAACTAGCAGAGTAAAATGTCGGTTGTAATTGCATACAGCCGTAGTACGGAGTAACAGATTTCAGTCAGCCTTCAAAATACTGTAATTACAAACCAGATACTTTGACTTGGATTTTAAAATGAACTATGTATCTCTTTTCTAGTTGTCCATCCATATCCCAATCATTCCACCAATTGTGCCACATGCAACACATCCCACAAGCTCCACCAGAGAAACATATATTGTACAAGCAAGAGAAGTGTGAAGCTTATCGCACCCTTGGCCATATTCTTTAGACTGCACCACAATATAAAATACTGCACGGGTCAATGGGGACAGAGACCAGACTATATTACTTACGGTATATGTAGCACATAAATCTGGAAGGGGCATAAAGAAGCCTAACACATTGGACTAATTCCTTGTAGGAAATTTTGGCCCACAAGAATGCCACCACCTGTTGAACAGTCCCACCTTTCTGAATCAAAATCTTTATCTTACCCAACTTGGTGCCCTCCATGTGTTCTGGACTACAACACGCATCAGCCTCAGTCAGTACAGCCAATGGTCAGGGATGGAGAAAGGGATACTGAGTAGTTTTAATTATGGGAATATATTGCTACTCTAGGAGAATTTTATTCAAGGAGAATATTGTTTTCCACCATGATTCAGCTCTGCTTCTCTATTGGTCAATTGACATCTATCACAACAGTAATACAACAACTTATTTATACCCCACCCATCTGGCTGGGTTTCCCCAGCCACTCTGGGTGGCTCCCAACAGAATATTATTAATAAATAATAATAATAATAATAAAACAAAACATTTAAAACTTCCCTAAACAGTAGTTTCCCCTTGCTGGCTGCAAGGCAGGAGAGAACATTATTCTTATTAAACAATTGGACAGAATGCTGTCTGCACATTTCCTCCTCTTTGGAATGACATGGGTATGTTATACAGTATTTTAAAAATGAAAGAGAGGACTCTAGACAAGCTGATGTCCTAAACTAGCACCAGGTAGCACACATAGAATCTAGAAAAAACAAAACCAATATGCAGGCTACACTGCTATTCTAAATGCAGTGTCATGTGACGTGTTGTTCTACTGCTTCAATTGAATATTTTCCAACTTCTAATGGAAGTAGGAAATAAGTAACCATAAAACAAGGAATAGCTGAAATCAAACATTTAAGATTAAAAGAGAGATTATCATTTTTGGCAGCATTTGTCAGGGCAGACCTCTAATTGCAGCATAGACAAATTTATTCATAAGCCATTTACTCGACACGCGTGGGGTTTTATTTTTTAGCTAGGCATTATGTTTTAACATTTTTGTTATGTGACCACAATGGTTTGGTCTAGGCATCCTAAAAAAACACTCCTCTAGATTACTGCCCACCACAGTGATAACCCTAAGATGAAAAACAGATCCTACTTTTAATGTGTGCATATCTAATACAATATTGTTATGTTCATCATATCTATCAAGACTGCATTTTCTCTCTTTCACCTTCTCTCTCTCCATCTTTCTCCACCTCTCTCTTTCTTATCTCCAAAAGATGTGCTTAATACACCTGACATGTCCCATCTTTGCTCAGGCAGGGTCCCAAACTGGATCATGATCCAATAATTGAAGACCAATGCTTAGACACAGTTAATGATGTTGGGCCCTCAAGACGGCTCACTGTTTACCTAGCCACTGACTAAAATGCTGTGTATAGTCACTTGAACTCAACACTCCTCTGAGTGGCTTCATTTTAATTTCCCCACAATGTCTCTGAAGCCCTGGCATAACATTGCTCCAGAGTTGAGGTGGATAAAGCCTGGTTCTTTATCAGTGCCCATTTTGCCATTTGTCATTCTACTCCATCATGTTTCCACCTCAATCTGTAATTATTTAAAACCTCATTAAAATGTGTATTATTTTTAATGTCTATTTTTTCACAAGATACATAGCATAGAGAACAAAGTTTACTTGCAAAACCAGAGGCAGTAGAGGTCAATAATGTACTGTAACTGAGAATGATAGATGACTCTAGGAATTCATGAAGGACACAAATGTGAACAGTTATTAGCTAGGGTGCCCACAGCAGCCAACCTAACATTTTGAATATCTCTACTATCTAAAATTGTTGAGACTGAGTGAAAGGGAGTGGAGTTGACTTTTTAATACACTTTGCAACCAAAATTCAAATATGCTGTGCTAAGACAAACCACAGGTCAAAGTGATCTGGCAGTTTTTGTATTCAGGAAAAGGGAATCCAGAGAAAGAGTCCAGAGACTAGATATGATGACGCACAGAAGCTAGAATAAGTGAAGATTATGATATCAGTGTTGACAAATATAGACATTACATTATACTGATAGAAACATGTGGAGGAAAGTTTGTGCATAAGCTATAAATGCATATGTTTGCAAACCGGCATGGATTATATAGAGAGCCTGCTAACATGCACACATTGAAAGAACATTTTGTAAAGGATAATACAATTAAGATAATGAAAAACCTATCTCAATTGCTAACATGAATCTTCATAGACTTCTGAGGGTTTAAAATATATACAATGACAGCAGATCTATTTGTTTAAACCCAGGGCTCCACCCCACCCCACTATACTGGGCTCCACACATACCTATGCCCACACAGATAAATCTAAGCAGAGTTGCCTGGTTCATTTACTCAGAAATAAATGCCATTTTTTAAGGGAGGGTATTCCTACGTAAGATGTTTATGATTTCAGTCTTATGCTGTACCTAACTTTCTCCAGACTGGAACCCTGTGTCTGTTCAGGGACATGTGACTACACACTTAAATGTCACTGCACAGGAATATTTAACTACATGCTCAACCATTTGAGATAGCAAAACAGGTTAGGGCTTTAAAGCCACAATCCCATGTCTTGGAGCGTGTAGTTCATGCTGCCAGGGGCGTCTATTTGCATGTTTATTTGTGGGTTGTTGGTATTTTTTGTTTTAAAGATTCTTGTTATTTTCTGTGATGTTTATAATTATTTTGCTCTCCCTTTTTGCTTATATTTTATACATCGCCTTGAGATGTGGAAGGTGATTAATAAATAAGCGCAGTAGCAGCAGCGTTAGCCTTGATTTATCAGAACCTAATATCTAATCTAGACATCCAAATCCCAATGAGGGTCAGGTGCACTTTATCACATGCTCTGCATGGTTTAATCTGAAAACCCACACCTGCGAACACAGGAACATGGGAAGCTGCCTTATAGTGATTCAGACCATTGGTCCATCTAACTCAGGCATCCCCAAACTGCGGCCCTCCAGATGTTTTGGCCTACAACTCCCATGATCCCTAGCTAACAGGACCAGTGGTCGGGGAAGATGGGAACTGTAGTCCAAAACATCTGGAGGGTCGAAGTTTAGGGATGCCTGATCTATCTCAATATTATATACACTAAGTCTTGGAAACACCACGGAATGAACATGGGACCTTCTGCTTGTAAAGGAGATGTTCTACCACTGAACCACAGTCCTTCCCAAAAGGGAGAGGAGAATTATGAAGAGCAGCAGTCCTTTTCAAACCCAAGACCCGCCATTAACTGAAACTTACAACATGGGACCCAGTTCTCTAACCGTCCATATCATCTTCCTGTGCTCGCTTCTCATTTGCCAGGTATCAGGAAAGTATAGAAAAGGAAACCTTGGTAAATGCAATATGCATTGTAAATGTGACCAAGGTGTACCTGCTGCAATCCTCTTTTATGCATTGTCCCCCACTTTCTTTCTTTCATTTTTCCTTACAAAAATCCCATACAGAAAAAAGAAAATGGTGGTTATGATTCTGCTGTGACCCACCCAAGATCAAGTTGCTCGTGACACACTTGTGGGTCCCTCCTGACCCACAAACCGAAGAGCAGTGCTACAGAGGATGCTTTAGGGTGAGGACTAGAATTGCTACCTCTCATTTGTTCTCTGACAATGAATCTATTCCTTTTAACTCATGGGGAGTGAACATGGTGCCCTCCCATTAGTCCTGACCATTGGCCATGCTGGCTGAGGCTAATCCAACATTATCTGGAGGGTATCATGTCAGCTACCCCAACTTGCCTTCAGTTTGTAAGATGAGCAGGAATTCAACAGACACAGTTTCCCTCAGTGATCTAGAAAAAGGGTGTGCTTGTTGAATTTCTCTCTCTCTCATGCTATTGTTAAGAGCACAAAGACTCTAGATTTCTGGAAAGAAACAACTAAAATAATTAAAGGTATGAGGCATCTGAATGATGTTGGTAAAACAAGAATATTAAATAGATCTTTAACTCCCAAACCACAGCACAATTACTTCTCAGACTATTAAAAAATAATAATGGTTATATTTTGCCTGATTTTACCCTTCTGAGAGCTACAATTCCAAGCACCTTAGCAACTACAGTTCCCAGGATTCTTTGGTGAAAGTCATGTACTTTAAAAGTGCTTTAAACATATGATGAGGATGTGATCTATTAAATCTACATGCAGACTTTTTCAAAGTACAGTAGTATAATAATAGTAATCGTGAGTGATAGATGAAATTGATGATGGATGTAAGAGTCTATTAATTAAAATAAGGGAATATTATCATTCCCAAATGATTGCTAATTATGTATAATACGTTCCAGAAAATGATTCTGTTGTAGTTAATCTTGATGTTGAAATAGATCTTAACATATATTTTTTAAGGTAGCCTCTTTCAGGAAAAAGTTTCTTAAAAGAAAGGGGATGGTACTCAAATGGGTCAAATCCTCTAATCTACAGCACACACAGGGATGCCCACACATATGGAAGGAGGGAGAGGGAAATAGAAAGAATGTGATGACTTTTGTGATGATTCAACGGTACAGGAAATGCACTTTGCACATGCTCAGAAGCAACTTCTTTGCTGTTATTTCTTCATAGATTTCCATCTAGCTCATGGCATTGAACACAGATTTTAGGGTTCGGTGGCCAGGGGGGCAGCTAAAGCTCTCCACGTGGCTTAATTTGAGCCAAGATTCATCAGACCTTAGCTCTGGAACCCGTATTTAATGCTAGTAACACAGTCTTGGGGCATATGAAGTAAGAACAGTGCCTCAGTAAACATGCAAAATGCCCCTTCTTCAATTCCTGCACATCACCAGGTTGTTGGTTTTTTTGCACTTGACTGATAAATATTAGCTGTGTGAACTGACATTCCAAAGAAAAACATTGTGTTCAAGGTGTTGTGTGGGTAATAGGAAGGATGCAACCGAGGTGTGTGATCTGTGACAGCCCATTCACACAGACAAGCCATCACGATGCCACGAGAAATGTGGATATGTGAACCAGCCCTAAGTAAGAACAACAGGCAATTTACACAGGAGTCAGGGAAAGAGTTTTGAGATTAAAGACTGGCATGGCTCCCAGTCAAGCTCAAGTGCTTCTTTTTTCTTTCTTTCTTTTTTTAATAAATATGTTTTCTGCCTTCACGTCCTCAGCACAATCAGGTAGCAGCATTGTTAAGTTGTCCTTTTGAAAGGTGTATGTCTCTTTGGTTGTACTTGAGCCCAGCCGTACAGGTGGATTGTTGATAACATCAGAGCAGCAGCTGTAGAGCAAAACCAGGCTGAGTGATGGGGGTGGGAATGAGAGAGGCAAAGAGAGTGGCAGGCAGTTCCTAATACCTCAGGGAGGGAAGGACAGGATCATTCCACAACAGGATTTGAAACTGATCAACTCTCCAGCCCAGCCATCCAGCACAGCCTGCTAAGTCTCTGTGGCTGTCAGCTTAACTCTGCCGCTGGTTCCTGTGGGGCAGGGGAGTTAAATAGGACACAGACTCGGAGAGGAGCAAACCTCTTTGCTGGGAGTCAAGGAGGCAGAGAAAGAGAGGAAAGAAGGTAGAATTTGGCCAGAGCCCAGGCTGATAAGCAGAGCATCTCAAGGTAAGTGCTCCTGCTATGTCTCGGCAAAAAGGGGGAGAGGGGAGGAATATGTCCGAAGGATACTCCAGCAGCTGGTTAAGAGCACTGGGGTGGGAGCCCTGAGCTCTTGGCAGGTGCAAAGGGGTTTGAGGCTTTCCCTTTTGCAAGGAAGTGCAAGGAGAGATTCCAACTCTCTCTCTCTTTTCTGGAATGTGGTTTGTGTGTGTGTTTTGTGGGGGGGGGGGCAGGCAGATATTTTGTAAACGCTCTTAATATCTTTCACCTCGGCATCCTCGTGTCAGATTATCTCTCTCAACAGCTTTCACGAATCGCACCAAATCCTCTCGCCCTCTGTGCTGTGTGATTTTAAGAGCCTTTGGGAGGATTTGATTGCCCATCAGAATAAATGAATGAGGGGAGGGAGGAGGAAAGGAAAATGATGGACACGGACTGAGCTTCGGGCATATTATACAAATCTAAAAATAAAGCCAAAAGGGAGACATAACATTTTCCAAGAGCAGGCAGGGAGGAACTGGGAAAAGAGGGAGGAGGGAGGAGGAAGCTGGATTTTAGTGGGCATTCTCGCCCTTTCTGAGCCAATAGTGGGTGGGCTGCAAAGCTTCCCCCTGAATAAATCTGAAAAAGCAGCAGGAGGAGCGGTAAATGATGCTTCCCAGAAACAGTGACCCCTCCTGCCCTGCCTTTGGTAGCTAAAGGGCAGGGGGAGAACCTGTTGTCATGGTGGCTCATTATAATCACCAAGGGATAAAACTGATTATCTTGGGGGTTTCTAATTAGGAGGCTCACCTCCTCTGACATACAGACACTTCCTTTAGATTAAAATGTAATTCCTGCACCCCCCAAAACCTCAGCTTTCATTTGTTTGCTCTTCAGCTGCTGCAAAATTAAATCTGTATAAACCACCAGCACTCTCCCCCCAAAATTGGAGATGGGAACTCCTGTTGCAGGCATTGTCCCCACTTTGTCAGTCAGAAGGGATGAGGGGGAAGGGAAGCTTAGCAGCACAAAAGAGCCCCAAGCATGTCCCTAGGGGCATGGCTGTATGCATTTTATGTACTTATTTTCTCCCAGTGGGTTCTGAAGCCCTGATTTCAGTGCATCTGTGCAGCACTACAGCTGACTACAGGGAAATTGGTAGGTTAGACGACACATTTGCGGTTCACCAGGTCTAGTCTTCCAACTTCCTCCTAATGCTGGGGACATGTGAAGTAGCCCTGGAATGAATGAAGTAATCCTAGCACTTGTTCACACAAGCCGTGCATGTGCATATCTTGATTTTCATACACTTGAAAATCAGATGACTATCTGAACTAATTAACAGCATTGTATATGAAGTGGCATGAAAGGTCTGTGGTGTTAAACCTTCAACAGCCCAAGTCACACATGCATGTCATCACTTGATGCTGTGATCATCAATTGGTAGGAAATGTATACCACCAGGCCACTCTCCATCTATCTCATTGTCATCTACACTTATTGGCCATAAGGTCAATAAGAGAAGAGGAGTCTTTCACAGCCCCACCTGGAAATGCCAGGGTTTAAACCTGGAACCTTTTGCACATGCTCTACCACTGAACTGCATTGTGAACCAGCTTCTAGGGTGTCCCTAAGCACATGAAGAATGGCTTCCTCTTGCCAGTGAGAAGTTACACACATCTGGGATTAGAGCCAGGATGTTCAGGTCAGAAGATTTAGCTTCTGAACAGGCTTAAAACTGGCACTGGGATTTCTCTTGTTGCAAACTAATTGAGGCAACCATGACTCTATACAATGTATTTCTACTGCATTTAACCATGATGGTATCATTTATTAATTGGGAATGTTTATACCGGTATGTTCTCGAAGCTACCAACATGAGTCTGACCAAACTGCGGGAGGCAGTAGAAGACAGGAGTGCCTGGCATGCTCTGGTCCATGGGGTCACGAAGAGTCAGACACGACTAAACAACTAAACAACAATATGCCTTGGGGTGTGTGGGCATGGGACAGCATTTGCAGTGGGGAAAGTGGGGTGATGATAAGGAGGACGTCATCAACCTAGCTAGCAAGGAACTTCCAACAAGCAGTTCCATGCGTGACTTATTAGTCCTGCTCTGAACTTAACACACACACAGGAAACATGTAAAGCAGGCACAGGGAAGATTCAAGTGTTTCCTAGAGGAAGCAATGTTTTTCCCCACAGAGCAGAAGAGGGATTGCATACAGTCAATACTGCCAGACATGGAGTGGAAAGGGGCTACTTCAGGTCTTTTTGTGCAAGTTCCTCCAGAATTGTTTCTTGTTTGTTGCACATAATCTGCACATCTTCCCTCAGGTTTACTTTTTTGGTGTAGCAACATTGCATTTTTTTCTGCTATCAAAACTGCAATATTTCATAAATGCAATTCATTGCACTTATGTGTGGTTACAAGGAAGGTTGGATACACAAACTGGATATCATTTGTTATGTGATTAGTAATTAATGATGCAACTTAAACCCCTCCCATCTACCTTTATGCATTTCTCTGCTAAAAAAACTCCAATACACCTGCACTGATCTAGCCAATTTCAAAGCAATGAACAATCCTTGTTCATTATCTATTATTGCTTTCTGATTAAGGTCCATTAAAATGTGGTTTTCTTATATCTATGGGTTGACAGAGTTCTTTCAGCCTTTTTTCTACACTCCCCTGCCAACCATCTTATCTCATCGGCCTTGCTCTTCACCGGCAGTTGGGAAGCACTTCCAAGATGGTACCATGCCTTATCTTAGCATTCAGATTTCCCAGAAAAATTGCTCCAACTTCCCTACACATTCCTAGCAGCATTTTGGAGATGCTCTTCCCTCTGCCAATCCTCAGTGAGCACATTCTATTTTATTTTATATTTTATTTTTAAAAACTTCCTAAAGATGTCTCACCTTACCCGATAGTAAAGCCAGTTATTTTAGTGAGTTCTCTTCCAGACCTATATATGATTCTGTTAGACACCTGATAGCCATATGCTCTTTTGTTCTGCTTTTGTCTTCTAGATTAGTCAGACCGCTGTTCATTCCTGCAAGAAAGTGTGCCAGCCTGGCTGGCTGGCACAAGATACCACGGGGAAAACAGTAACCATCATGCTGTCTCTGAGTGGAGGCTACTGGTGGAGCAACAGGCTTTCCCTGAGATGGAGAAAAACTAGCTGTAAGTACTGTCCAGGTTGTTTGCTAAGCAGGAGGCTGTCCCCTATTTCTCCAGTGAGGGGAAGGGAGAGTGTTTTTATTTCAATAGTGAGTACAGTGGTGCCTCGCTAGACGAATTTAATTCATTCCACGGGTCTTTTCTTATAACGAAAAAATCGTCTAGCGAATCCCATAGGAATGCATTGAATTTTTTTTGAATTTTTTTTTGCCTATAGGAACGCATTAATTGAATTTCAATGCATTCCTATGGGAAACCGTGATTCGCTAGACAAATTTTTCATAAAACGAATTCGTCTAGCGAGGCAACCTCTACTCGAAAAATCCTTTAGTTAAGCGAAAATTTTGTTAAGCAGGGTATTCGTTAAGCAAGGCACCACTGTATAGTGTTCAGATTTTTTTTTTATGAATGACAAGAAGTGTAATGCCAAAGGAAGAAGCAACAGTGCTTTCACATGTTGCAGATAATAATAACAAGAATCAGTGGTTACGGACTGTGATTTGAACGGGCTTGAGAGTGGCAAAAGAGTGGGTACCAACTTGCTCTTAATGCCTAAAGGATGCCCAATATGCAAAGGAACCTCTATCACCTTTCACAGTCAGTCCTGTATATGTTGGTATCACAACAACCCACAAAAGTTAATATTTTTGCCCTCTTAAAAATATAACACCCATTATTTTGCAGTACAGAGAAGGCCAAACACTCATAGGGAAAGGTTAATGATGTGAGGACCTGTGATGCACATCTCAAAACCATATCAGTTCATGACAGTCATGTCATACGTTTACCAGGCTATTCAATTGTCATAGTCACATTGCAAAGGACTATACTTTGATTTTAAGTGGCTCTTTCCTATGTTACAGAGCACATTAACTATATTCACAAGCTTTACAAATGTCAAAGTCCAGTTGGTGTCATTTGTGAAGCAGCCTAAAAAGGTAAAGGGACCCCTGACCATTAGGTCCAGTCGTGACCGACTCTGGGCTTGCGCGCTCATCTCGCGTTATTGGCCGAGGGAGCCGGCGTACAGCTTCCAGGTCATGTGGCCAGCATGACAAAGCCGCTTCTGGCAAACCAGAGCAGCACATGGAAACGCCGTTTACCTTCCCGCTGTAGCGGTTCCTATTTATCTACTTGCATTTTGATGTGCTTTCGAACTGCTAGGTTGGCAGGAGCTGGGACCTACCAACAGGAGCTCACCCCGTCACAGGGATTCGAACCGCCGACCTTCTGATCGGCAAGCCCTAGGCTCAGTGGTTTAACCACAGCGCCACCTGGGTCCCACAGTGAAGCAGCCTATATTGGGCCAATTCCATCAAACTACTCATTGTGATGATTCTTACAGCATAAGGTTAAAGAAGTTGAGTTAAGTCCTGCACTAAGAAAAAAAGTGGAAGCAGTGGTATGTTGATGTGTTTCGTGTAATACTTGCATGAACACACCAACATTTCTTTCCCACTAATAGTTTCCAAAAGAGCTCACATTGTTCGGCTTCTCAGTGAATAATCCCTGCTGGGGCATTAGCTCCAGAGCTTTAAAAAATGTGGATATGATAAAGCAGGAACAATAGAAGTTTAAGGTAGGCTAACAGCACAAACCTATGCAGACCCACTTAGAAGTAAGTCCCATTAGTTCAGTGGGAACTATTCCTGGATAAGCAAGTATAGGACTTCAGTCTAAATGTACTCCAGTGGAACCACCAAGCCATCTCTGCAGTGAGTTATGAAGAGAATTATTTTTGTTAATGAGGATACATGCAGCTAAGCTAGGCAGGGGGTATAGACTCAAACCAAAAAGAAAGACTAGGGGTCAGAACACAAGATGCCGATGATATTTACAGAGGAAATTATTTCCTTTTGCCTAAGAGGCTTGCCTTTGTTATACACCCTTGCTTCCTGGATTGCCATTATAAATTATTTACTCTAAACGCCACTGAGCCCAGACCTAATCTTATATTCCTAGATCATCTTACTATGGTCCTGAACATCTCACAAAGTAACATTACCTTTTCTTGACATAAGAGCATACACTCTGCTGAATATTTCACTTAGACTATTGTTTAGTAGTTAATGCTACTTTTCATGAGACAAAAAATTCCTACCTGCTCTGCTGAGCATTCACAGGCACACTGCCTTTTGAGACCTGTGTAACCATACCTGTACCCCTAACTAACCACACCATGACCTTACTTTTTTGCCTAGTAGATATTGTTGGAGTTTCCTTCCGGAAGATATGTAACAGTGTCCCCCTGCCTCTCTCAGCCATCATTATAGTAGTAGAGTTGTGGTGTAAATTAAAATTCTCAGGAAATTATGCACCCAGATGTCTGGAAGGGGTAGCAGTACTAATGGTGGTTTCCCAGAGGTGCTCAACTAGGGGTTAGAGCAGAAAGGATGGCATTTGCTAAAACAGACATAGAAGAGTGTCACCTATATAGCCTTACCTGATACATTCTCACCTTTCCCTGTACACAAAGCAGCTAAATGTGCTCTCATCATCACAGAGAGCACTGTATAATTAATATGGTACTGCAGTCAAGCTTCCAAGAAAAGCAAGATCACTTGCACAATTCATGTCACTTCCCCTTCCCTCTTGTTCTTTCAAGCATTATCCTACATCCATAGAATGAGATACTTTGAGTGGAATTAAAAACCTCTAGACAGAGAATATCAACTCTGGTGCCAACAGGATCTGTTTTCTGGGTTCATGGCATCCATTGTAACATCTATGCTATTGACCCTGGCCTCTTAGTAGAAAGGCTGCTTTGAGGCCACAGAACACCCCTACCCTCACCGCCTATTGCTTAACATTTGTTAGAAGAGTTGGTGTAGAAACTTGAATCAGCATCTGCTGGACCTGTATAGATGTCAATTCACTTAACTGAGAGGAAGAAACTTATTAAGAATCCTACAGATTACAGACTTTGTTTGGAACTTGAAATAGTTCAACAAATACCACATTACTTAATGCCAAAGACTGTGTGGGAAACAGGTACTGTATAAGATTTGGATTTAGCCCTTGAATTAGATATCAGTATTCAGGTCCATATGCATATTCATTGGTTTTGGATTTAACCCAAATCCAAAATGTATGATGTGCTTAGAAAATGAAAGCAGTTTGTAATGCTTTTTTAAACTGTAGATCAAGGGCTGCTGACTTTGGGAACATTTATTCACCTTTAAGTTATTAAAATCAGGTAGAACCATCTATTTTTAAGATTCTTTCATTCCACTGAGGGAAGCAGATGGAAGGGCATTTTCTTTGGGGGAACACATCTTTCAAACCTATTACCTGCTTTGCTTCATCCTTTGCGTGCTTATTTGTTGACCTTCAGAAAATGGTGCAAGGTTTCTCTTTTCAGGCTTCATTATTTAGGTCTTAGATACGGATTTTAGTACATGTGTAACCCAGGGGTCTTTGGACACTGACTGCAAAATGCTAAATATATTAAAATTTGTACTGGAGTCAAAATCATCTCTGTCCACCACAAATCCTGTTCTTAAGAAAACACAATGAATTGATAATTTGCTTTCTAAGTAACAACTTAAAGGTGCCTAATTAAATATTATCAAAACTATTCTGATTATTTAGAAAGAGTTAGCAATTTTCTATTCTAGCTCTGGGTTGTTCTTCCATCACGCTTGGCTTTATTGCATCTATTATATTGAAGCACACTGGAATCAGGCAGCAAAGCCCTCTGGGAATATGCTGACCTTTCTCCCCCACCATACTGTAAGAATGTTTATTCCTTAGCCCTGCTAGCTCATAAAAGGCTAAAAGGAAGTTCACACTGTGGGAATCCATCTGCATAGCTGCCAAGTTATCCCTTTTTTTAATGGATTTTCCCTTATGCTGAATAGGCTTCCTCGCGAGTAAAGGGAAAACTTGGCAGCTATGCATCTGGCAGTACAAAGATTCATCCATGAGGAAGCTCATTTGGTTATCAGTCTAATCACAGAGACTATTAAGAGAACAGACTATTAAGAAGCTATCCTATATAGCAGGGGTGGCCAACTCCCGAGAGACTGCGTTCAGGGGGTTCAGGTCAAAGTTGAGCTTTTTTTAGGGAGGAGGAAGGCATGGTTTGGGGGGGGGTTCAGGTCTAACCCTGCGTTTTGGGGTTCAAGGTTGTTGAGCATTTTTAGGGAGCCCAAGGTAGTTGGGGGAAGCTAGTGATCTACCACAGATGTCCAGTGATCTACTGGTAGATCACGATCTACCTGTTGGACGTGCCTGCTATATAGGGTCATACCAACTGGGCATGAGGCTCAAAAACCCAAGAGGTAGAATCTTCTCACTAGACATGAGAAGACACTCTGCATCTGGCTGCAAAGGAAGGCAAAAATCTTAAGTGAACTGTGCATACAGTCTACCAAAGATGACGTTTTAATACGTGTTCTTTCTCCCTCTTTTCTTTTGCAGTGCTTGCCTGTTGGCTTTCATTCTGTGCAGCAGAGTCCCTCATTGCTTGCCCCTCCCTTTGCAAATGCAACAACGGTACTCTGGAGGTGGACTGTAGTGGTTTGGGCCTTTCATCAGTTCCCTTGGACATTCCTACAAATACCAGGACCTTCCTTTTCCTCAACAACCAACTCAGCATTTTGCCAGAACAAACTTTTTCCAATTTCTCTGCCCTCCAGAGACTGGATCTTTCCAACAACTTCTTAGACCAACTTCCTGAGAACATTTTCAGAGACCTAGTAAACCTCACTGAACTACAGCTGAGGAACAACAGCATCAGGAGCCTGGATAAAGATCTTCTGCAGAACACTGTTCTTTTGCGTCAGCTGGACCTCTCCATCAATGGGCTTGCTCAAATCCCCTCAGGCATCTTTGATGACCTGCCCTCTCTCCGTTGGCTTTCCCTCAGGTCAAATCGCCTGCAGAATTTGGACAGGGTGACCTTTGAGCCTTTAGTTAGCCTGCGGCAGTTGCAAGTGGGGGACAACCCCTGGGAATGTGACTGCAACCTGAGAGATTTCAAATACTGGATGGAATGGTTCTCTTACAGAGGTAGGTACCACTGAGAGAGGTCCAAATTTCAATATTGAAGGTTATTCACTCCTAGTCTTTGCTGGCTATAAAGGGCTGAAAAGGAGCAGCTAGACAGAAAAGAGAGACAAGTTAGACGGATCAGGCTTACCTAAATTCTAATTCTCAGATATGGAGAATGGTCACTATGCATCATAATCCTGCTGTATTATGTTATAGAGTAGCATGTTGTAGTTGAAGTTGCAGGTTATCTTCTCATCCAAATTTCTCTTTGCAAATGCTGACAGTTGTCCAAACTTTCAAAAGAGGATATAATTGAAGGGATCAAGATGAGGAAGGGATCAAGCCCATTTGATCATTTTGGAGTTTCCGAATTCACTGGCTGCAAATCACTACAGTGGGAAAAAGATCAGGGGAACGTGTAGTTGCTAGAATGCAAAACGAATTACAGAATGCATTCATATATTTTCCTTGAAAAGGTTTGGTGCTAAACAACAAACAGAGGGAAGGTCAGAGGTCATATTGCGCAGTTTGGATTTTGACCTTAGAACTACTAATTATGTGCAAGATTCCCACAGTGAACTTTGACCTCTGCTCTCTCAATGGGGATTTCACTGTTTCAATAGAGCCAGGGCCCTGGCCACCATAATTTTATATCTAAGTTCTCCCACCTGGGGGGAAAATGGCTCAGCAGCATATATGTCAATGGTGGTGTGTTAATTAACAGTAACCTTTGAGTCAATTAACTGCAGTGTGTTGTTATTACTGATGAAAAATGTTAAAACTTTCTAACTGCTGAAACACTATAACCTGAGCTAAAAGCAAGAGCTTTAATTGTTGGCTACCCTTTTTGATACAGGCGAGTCCCGTCCCCCTGCGCTCTCTGTTAGTAATGTCATTGATTGCTGTTCAAATTCTTTTTCCAATTCACCTTGTGAGTTTGATTTTGGGCCAAGGGCAAGTTAAACATTGTTATAAAGTGTTAGTAGACGGGGGGAAAGCAGCAGCGATGTATAGGACATTCGTCTTACATTGTGTTGAAACAGAAAGCAATAAAGGGCTAAAGGTAGCAGGATCTCTTAGGGTAGCAATCAATATCTGTTTTGCTGATGGATACAGAGGGCTCTTGTTTAGCCACACATTATTCAGGGGACTCTAATCTACTAGAAGTTTCAGCCTATGAAGGCTTCTGAGTTTCATTGACAAAATCTCAGTGACATCAGTTATGCACTATCAACACTGCTGGTGGTTATAAGGCTGTGGAAAAAGAATAGCTAAGCTGGTGTTTTCCAGCATATTCCACAAAGACAATTATCCCCATAACTTGAGACTGTCTTGTGTCTCACACTTGTCACCTAGAAAAATGCTCCCGTTTCCAAACAGAATGTTCTCTGTGTAACACATTTCTTGACTCAAAATGGCCAAATGCTTTGTTAAAGAAGGTGTGTGTGTGTGTGGCTTTGTTGATGGCATCCGTCTGTCTAAAGAGACAATGGAGTGAGCCTCTGGGGGTGAAGTCAAACTGCTGCATTAGCAGCTAAGTGACCTTCCTGGGGCGCAAGCCTGGGCAGTGTGTATGGAGGTCCTGGGCTTCACTGATGTGGTCCAAAGGAGAGCAGAGCACCAACTTGGCTGCAGGAGATAACACAGGTGTACAAGGTGTCACCGTTTTAGGGATTCCATACTGGATTTGTAGGGTTTACTCCTTAGCTTTTTCTTCTTCCAAAGATATCCCACAAGGCAGCAGAGGCTTAGGATCACAGTTTTCCTTCTAGATGGGCTATCTTCCTAGGTTGACGAGCCTCAGCTGCCCCTCACTTCCCTCTACAGCACATACAGAAATTGCCTTCTTAATCATTGGTTCCACTATTGGTCTCATCCGCTTTGGAGTCTCTCTTTGCATGCAGGGGGAGTCCCAAATTCACCAAGGGTTTGAAATCCACCAGCTACCCCCACCTGGGGTGTTAGGGGAGGGGTACTTCCATCATGCTCCTTCTGAGGAAGTTTGTCCACCTTTGGTCCCCAACCCACACTCAGCTCTCACCTGCAGCTCCTAGAAACTGTCAGCATTTGACATAAGCTACACCCCAGGAAGAGGGAACTATTCCTGTATATTTAAGTGCTCAGCCACAGCAGATGTATTGAAATGAATTATTGCACTGAACATGATGTGATCCAATACCAAAATAAGGTACTGAATGTGCTTCTTTTTTCTTATGGGATAGGAGGAAAGATAGACCAACTGGCATGTACCCTGCCTAAGGAGCTACGGGGGAAAGATATGCGCATGGTGCCCATGGAGATGTTTAACTACTGTTCCCAGCTGGAGGATGAGAACAGCTCTACTGTACTGGACAATATTGGTCCTCCTTGCAGTAAGGGAGCCCCAACTGCTCCCAAGCCTAAAACAACAACTCCTGAAGCAGAAGAGGATCCCAGTGTGGGTTGCCCCCAGAAACAAAGATACCGGCCTGTCAGTGTACGCCGAGCCATTGGCACAGTCATCATAGCTGGGGTGGTTTGTGGCATCGTGTGTATTATGATGGTAGTGGCAGCAGCATATGGCTGTATCTATGCATCTCTCATGGCTAAGTACCACCGGGAGCTGAAGAAGAGGCAGCCATTAATGGGTGACACAGAAGGCGAACATGAGGAACAAAAGCAGATTTCCTCTGTGGCATGAATACCTTATTGGAAATTAGTGGCAGAAGAGAACAGGATATGTTTTGGGCCTTTTCACATCTTCCAAGACGTACAGATTGACTGTGCTGCTGTTCCATTTATCCAATTAGTAAAACATGCTTCTAGGTTCAGAACACCTGGCTCTGGGTTCAAGTCCCTCTCACTTGCCTCTGTCCTCATGTACTTCCAAGTGAATAAACTGTAGTCAGACCTCAAGTGCTTATCATTTTTCCTCTTTGCACAAGACTCCCCACAGATGCTCATTTATGGGGAAGTTCAGCCAACCTAGCACTATCTTGCCTCTGCTTCAGTTCCTGAGTCCTTCAGAAATTCCCATACCACCACAGAATCTTTTACCAACAAAACAAGCAGCCAAAGGCACTAAGACAACTCCTGTGAAAGTGTCTAAACTTCACAGGTTTGGTCACTGATATTACTGCATGACAATCTACTCCTTCCCATTAGCTGTATATTCAGAAAAACCCAGTTCACAGCCAGCCCAGAACTGACAAAAGGCCTATAACTGAGTGCACAATATCCACAGGGAATTTGACTTTCCTGTTTTTAACATTACAAAGGAATTAATATCCTTTTACATTAAAAAAATACGCATTGCATATACTCACTCGGTTGTGTAGTCTAGTCTACACAACAAAGGGTGCAGACAAATAAAAATATTAACATAGGCTGATCACCCACATATATGCACAGACGTATTCATATACACACCTCTGTCCTTTGCAGACCATCTGTAGATTACTATTTGTAGAGCGCTATAAAGTGTGCCAGCTACTGCCTGATATGGATGATAATTTATGATCCCTGCAATGAAGGACATTAAAA
The DNA here is from genome assembly GCF_965207765.1 of Zootoca vivipara. Taxonomy (NCBI): domain Eukaryota; kingdom Metazoa; phylum Chordata; class Lepidosauria; order Squamata; family Lacertidae; genus Zootoca; species Zootoca vivipara. The sequence goes on from NC_142592.1 coordinate 55,140,531, forward strand.
AGTATTTGAAGAAGAAGCAAAGGTGAAATAAAGGAAGGATGGGTCATGACTATTAAAAGGACAGTTACTTTGGGAAGGCTAATGTGTATCCTCCAAAAGGGAAAACATTTTTTTCTGGGATATTAGAGAATTAATCTGAAAGGCTCTTATAGTCTTTGTGGCAGAAGTGGGTCTCTGGAAGGGATTTAAGAGGAGAACAGCCTTTCTGATCTCCTTAGAAAGAGTATTTTGAGGACTTGGGTAGTGGTGGGGAGGAGTATGGAAGTGGTTTTACAGAAACAACACACATTGTAGGTCATAACCAGAAACATTAATGTGGCTATATGCAATGTAACACAGTGTGGTTCAGATGGAGAGAATTGGACAAAATGATTTAGAGCCATGAATAAGACAGCAAGGAGTATCAGTGTAAATGTAGAGAGAGGAGATGCTGTTCAGGGTCAATGTTGGTCAGCTCTTCATGCAAACACTCTACTGATATAGGCATGTATGAATTACACTAGTGCATGTAAACAGCCATGCAAGAGTCCTCCTCAAAAATGGAGAGTAGCATTATTATCTGCAGCATCCATGCATATAATACACACATACACTCAAGGAACACACAGATGCATACATGAGCACATGCATGCATGTGCACATACATACTGAACACACATGGATTCTTATGCAGGGCATCTTTCCCAAGCACATCAGCCTCATTTCTTTTCAAACTGATGGCAGGGAGGAGGGAACCAACATAAGGACTCATTTTATATCACTGAAAGTGGGATAAAGTGCTGTCTCCAGGGGAGAGCACATATTGCCATGGTAACCTGCTCTAGCCCGTCACAGCGGGTATTCCTGGGATAGGAAGATGACATGAGAGGTCATGCAGCCGCAGTTTTTGTGGATACTGTGATCCTTGCAGTCATGAAAAAAACTGGCAGCTGGCCCAGATTCCAAGGTATCTCTCTAGCAACTCAGGAGCAGAGCCCAACAACTACCTTAGTTGGGCATGGAGCAGGTCTTCAGAATTCTTCCTTCTTTTGTCAAATTCTTATGCCTTTCAATGAGCTCAAGTTCTTTCTTTAACTGTTGCTGCTGGTTTGAGTAGAAGCAATGCTTACTTTCCTTTAATTCATCCCTAAATCTCCTGTCAGCCAACAAGAACACTGTGAAGGACTCAAGATTACATCTTGGGAGCAGTAATTCAACCCTCTACCATCCTATTAGCAAAGAACTACCACATCCCAAAAGAGGGAATAACCTTCAGACGGAAACGGCGTGGCAGGAAAAAAATTCTCATGGGACATTAGGGAGGAGACGGTGGGAAATGAGATTCATTTGTTTATTAAATTTGTATCTCCTACCCTTCCTCTCAAAGGAGCCCAGGGCAGCAAACATCAAAATGTTAAAACAACACAATTTAAAATGGTAGCCAAACAGTGGATTTCACTATGGCATCTAATTTCAAGATCTGTGCAGAAGATCAGCATCAAGGTGAGAGGCAAATTCCAAGAATGGAGGATAGACTCTTTCTCTCATTACGTACTATGTACCGTATGTATTGTAGTCCCTCAAAGTGTGCAACTCCACTTCCGCTTTATTCCAGACTGATGGGCAAAACTAGGCTACTAAAGACTCTAGCTAACGTATGTATGTATGCCTGTATTGCTCCTACTGCATATATACCCAACAAGCTAGCACTGGCACTCTGCCTGCTGGATATACAATTCCAACCTTACTGTCTCTATAATCTTCCCAAAGGAACGTACCTCTGTAACATACATACTGGACAGCACAATTATACTTGAAATTGGATTTTTGTCAAAGCTGTATATTTATAGATCTCTATTTTACTTCTAAGAAATATTATGACATGATTGCACAGAACAAATGATGTGTGCATGTGTGTTTAGAGGATGAGAAGAACTGAGGAGTGCAAATTAGGTTGGGGGGAATCCCCTTCCTCTTCCATTCCCTATTCTCACCTTTGGCAGATTTCCCTTTGTTGCCAATTACATTTTCTGTTTTCCATGTTGTGAGTTTAATTACAACTTTAAAGTTTTTTCCCCAATTTATAATTTGATATGGCATAGGGTTGGCCCTGATACTTCCACATTTAGAAATCCACATCTGAAAAGGGGAAGTAAGTGAAGGGACAAAGTAAGCGTTTGTTGAGAAAAGGAGGGGTGTTGGATGGATAATGTTGGTCCCAAAGACATTGGGGTACTTGGATAGTAAAATGGGCTGTTGAGAACGCAATAAGCCAATATAGGAAGTGTCCTCTTTCAAGCTACTGGGAAACTGTGCCTTCAGCTGTAATCAGAAGGTCTGGAATCTTGTTACATCATTTAGCATTCTTGAACTAGGGTTGAGGAAACTCTATGAAGTCTCAGAAAATATGCAAAATGTCTTGCATCCCATCATCTTCCAATCACTTAAAACCACAATATATACCTGTTGAAAAACAGGTTTAGACCATCGGGTTTAGACCATCTGATTCTTATATGGCTGCTACAAGTATATACTCTGGCTGTGGGCAGTATAGATAATCAAAAGAAGAAAGGGTTTGGATGTACCAATTTCATACTACTGTACTTATTCCATTTGAAAAAGAGGTTCACTTGTACAACATTTCAGAACTGCTGTTCAGGTGAACTGAAAAGATGAATACCTTAGCAATAGGGCTCTTCAGCAGAATCAGTATACTCTTTCTACAGGTTAGAGATCAGCATGCATACCTGTACTAGACTACCTATGTATAAGACCAGAAGTATATGCATGTGTAACTGTTATGCTGAGATTATTCGGAGGTTTAGCGATATGCCACCAGTGTTAAAATTTGTATATACAAGACCACAGGGCACTTCACAAATGGCACAAATAATGCCTAATAGTGTGCCACTTGAGAACTCTGTTACTATGGGATCTAACATGGGGAATAGCCCTAATACTCCATAACTTTCAAACTATCCAGCTATTAATTTTAATAACCAGACTGATGTTTGTTTCTCTGTAGGTATGAGTAGGCCTGGTTTTGAAAACACATGGCAAAATGCCATCACTGAAAATGAAGCAGCATAGCTCTCCTGTGGGCTTGACTGGTACTGATCAAAACAGATTGGAAGATAATTAGAAATGAGAAAGGGATGCAATGCAAACATTCATAATGCGTGCACCTGTTAACATCACTGCAGAAATCTGGCATAGAAGAGGTTTAAGTAAAAAATTCTACATCACTTGTGAAAACTCCCTTAGTATGCTCCAGGCTATCAGGTGCAGCCAGCAGCTGACAGCTAAGGAGAGGCTACCCTTTAAAAAAATGTTGGCAAAAAGCCATAATGAAGGACAACCTAATTCCTTTAGTAAAGGTGGATATAGACAAGAATGTGCTTTCCTGTGCTGGTAGGTCAATACAGCAACCAAGGAAAGCTTAGCTCCTGGTACAGTCAGACTAATCCAAGAAAACAAGAGGTAGACACAGTTCTGTGGGGTGGGGGTCTTGAAAAGAGGACAGATGGCACATACAATCCTTTTTTCTGTTAGAATTTAAGGGAGAACAAGTTTTTAAAAAAGCAGCTGAAGGTATATTTTATTTCAGGCTTGTTGTTTTAGAAGAATAATAAAGAATGTATTTTCCTATGCAACTCATATTTTACGTTTGGTTTGTGGAAATAACCTACTGCTCTGCAAATTTTCTGCAAGAATGAATGAGCGCAAGAGATTCTCTAACATAAAGAGGAAATACTCAAATACACAAAGAAACAGAAGGGACCAGAAGTGAGGCTAAGGCAATTGTTTAATATGGGTTGGATCACACCTCTACGAATCTTGCACCAAGGGGGGGGGGTGTGGCATTTAAAAGACTAACATGCATTGTGGCATATGTTTTCACTAAGTTCATTTCATGAGATATATGATTATCCTCAGTTGGCAGACAAACTCATCAAGCATGAATGTGTGTGTACACACACACACACACACACACACCCTAACTAATGATAAACATGCCTATGATGAAGCAGACTCTACTCCATGAAAGCTCACACAATAAAAGTCTTTAAAGTGCCACAAAACTCTTTATTTATTATTATTTTTCTAATACTTCAAAACAGGGGTAGCTAATGAATTGGGCTCCAGATGTTCTTCGACTGCAATTCCCATCATTCCAAGGGCAGATAGTAACTGTAGCGTAGCAACATCTTCAGGGCATTATGTTGTTTACCCTGCCTCCAAGACCTCCTAACCATCAACAAATCACCAGCTTAATTTACCTATGAGTTAGCCTTACTCCACATGTGCCCTCTTGACCGCTTCAATCAGTAGAATTGGAACTACTAGTGGTGCCACATAATACCCATTCTGCATTTGTAAGAACTAAATTATTTAGTGTGGTAGCATGTACACTTTGGAACTCCCTGCCTATTGATATTCAGCAGGCTCCCTCGCTGTATTCTTTTCGGCGCCTGCTAAATATATTCTTGTTTAGGCCAGATGCTTAAGAGCGCTGATATGAATTTTAATCTCTTTTAATAGTTTAACTTTTTGTATGTTTTAAAGTATTGGGAATTTTCTTGATTTTCTTGTTTTATCTTTTTGTAAACCACTTTGAGGTTGAGAGGTTTTTCAAACAATCAAGTGGTGTATAATTTTTATGAAAAAAATAAATTTAAGCGCAAGGCCCTTCACATAGCAGTGCTCCATTCAGAGTTACATGCCCAGAGACATCTAGCCATTCTGAACTTACTACATCATACCAGCACTAAACCTGTCATCCCCCATCCATGTGATCCTCCTTTTTAGGGGCTTGTTCACGCTGCCCTTAGGGTATGCAACTTTTACAGCTCCTTGGATCTGCATCCCTGTCAACTGGCTGGCTGTGCTCCAGAATTCTTCAGACCTACTCAAGCTGCATCCAAGCAAGATCCTGTTATGCACTGACCATATGCTGGGGGGCAAGGGATTGACACTCCTAACTCATACTACACATACAGTAGCAAAACAGGGTGCCACATGGCCTCTGCAACAGAAACTGCAGGTTAGCCCATAAAAACCTATCCTTGCTCCTGGATGTTTAATACCTTACAAGCTCTCTTCCTACCTCTCACAACCTTAGAATGGTAAGAAATGCATATACAGACTGTGTCCACTACCCTGACCGGCTAAGGACTACTGTGCAAATTATGCAAAAAATTCCTTCCAGCAGCACCTTAAAGACCAACTAAGTTTTTATTTTGGTATGAGCTTTCGTGTGCATGCACACTTCTTCAGATATGCTTTCACATCTCTCCCTTCCAGCATGCGATATTGTTCCTTTCCCCTCCTCCCCCCCCCTTTTGGTCTCTTTCATCATCATAATCTCTCTCTCTTGCCTCTCCATGAGCAGCTGCTCTTCAGATATTCCTTTCTCTGATCTTCTCAACCGTCACTTCTCAACTGTCATAGATGATCCCAAGCCCTCCACAGGCAGGGTCTTTTCTCTGGCCATTCTTTCTCTTGACACAAATCCAGGTCATCTGAGACAGAGAGGCACAGCGGAGCCTTCGCGCCAGATCCAAATTTAGATGCCGGTTTGGATCTAAATGAGTTAGCCTTTAAGGGTATTGAAAGCCAAGGGTGTGATGTAAATGAAAAAAAACTACATGTATTTGATGAGGAATTGAAAATATGTTCCCTAATGTGAAGAACTTTGTGAAAGTAGTACAGAAACCCTACCAGGAGGGCGCTTGGCACAGGACAGCTCTACTTTGCTCTCCATTTCATTGCATGTCAGACTGTACAGACTGCTGAAGCCTTTGCCAGCAGGAATGAAGACATATAGAAGCCAGAAAGAGGAATTCAGCTGAATTTCCAAAAGGAGAAAAGTAAGGGCTGTTCACTCTCTTTCCACTCGCTGCTGCTGACATTCCCCTATCTTCTGACCATAACTCTGTGGGGAGGGACTATGTCCCATGTTCAATCATTGGGATTTCTAGTTAAAAGGCTCTTGGGTAACTGGTGATGGAAATTCATATTGTGGGGTTTACACTTCCCAGCTCCCACTGCCAATGAAGTCAGCAGTTTTTACATTATGCACTGGTATAGTAAGATAGCACGGGTTGGTTTTTTGAGCGGAGATGAGGAGAGGGTGTCAAAGAGGGAACAGAACTAATAATTATGCCCAGGGCTCACTTGCACAACCATGATTCACATTTCAATACAAAGCACTACAAAATTATTCCGCTATTGTAGTAATTTGTGCAGTTATTAGAATCCAGAAAGCCAGATATGCCCATCACAAAAGCAAAGGGAAAAGCTATAAACTGACTGCAAATTAGATCCACAGATCATGCAATTTCCAAGCAATGCACAAACCCCCTAGTATCCAGGTGCTTATGTAAGAACTCTACGTCCATGACTTTTTGAAAATGTTAAGCGTGAATGTGACCAACAGCTGTATCATGCAGATACACTAATCAGAGAAAATACATGAATTTGTTACTTTGAACCTGTTTCAGAGACATAATACAAATCTGAATATACCTAACCTCTGGATATGGTCTTCCAAGTGCTTGACAACCCTCCTGTCTTTGTACTCACAGGCAAGCAGTGAAAACAGGTCTTCACAGACAGTGGTGTGCCATTATACATTGCTCTTGGCTTTATTCAGCGCAGGGATTTACAAGTTGTAGACACTTGGCCCTGGCACAGACCACACTTTTATCTTTAAACCAGATTAGGGCAGGACAGTCATTCAAATAGAACTCCCTCAAACTGTTGTCTGATAGCTCTTCAAGGAAAATATTCCCCTCTGTAAAGCAAGACACATGGTCACTCTATTTCTGAATACCAGAAATACTACTAATACTGCTTTTGGGGTAAGATGCTTGAGAGGGTGATGGCAGTCCAGTTGCAGACACTCTTGGAAGAAACTGATTATCTTGACCCATTTCATTTTGGGTTCAGGCTCAGTTTTGGACAGAATCGGTCTTGGTCACCCTGATAGAGGTCCTTATTCAGGAGAGGGACAGAGAGGAAGTGTGACCCTGTTGCTTCTTCTTGATTTCTCATATGCTTTTGATACTATTGAGCACAATATTCCCCTGGATAGCTGCACCGGGTTCTGCCTAACATGGGGGGGGGGGCGTATGCGTGGTGGTTACCCAGATCTATGCCCTCAACCACGCCAGTAGACCAATATGTTCACAATTCCAAGAATTCATAGTTGTGTCAACTTATGCTACTGAAGTGGGCTCCCTTCACAGAGGAACTATGCACACACATGTGCACACACATTTTAATAGAGTTGGAGCCATGCATGAGTTAATACCAGTGAAAAGGAGAGGAAATTAAAAGTGAAAAGTTGAAAGCCTAGCGCATGACTCTTTCTCTATCACATCTGTGAATCCTGGAGCGTGAGAGTAATTGTCTGAAATGAGTCAGACCAAAGGCACAAGGAAACAGTTGCTATAGCAACCCCCCTCGCTGCTCTAATTCTGCGTAGAATTAAAACGTTATCAAATGATTTAGGAGAAAGGGGGCAGCTCAAAATCTATGGGCACCCCTCTCAAAATGTCCTGCGGTGTTGTGAGCCTCCTCTGGACCAAAGCCACGGGCTCTTTTCCCTTCAAGCACAACAGCAGAAGTAATGCAGAGACAAACCAGCAAGGAGCGCATTGGATAGATAACTCTGAGCTCGACAGATTAAACCAACTCCTCGGCTGCAATTTCAAATCTGGAATGGGATTCAAGCCAGCAGATTAGAGATGTGGAACATTTCCTTGGGAAATCCAAAAGTATCAGCAAGGCATTTCCAGTAAAACTCTCACACTGGCACAACCCCATCCCAGATGAGCTCAAAGCACAGGAATGAGGCACAGCATAGAAACTCTAAAACAGCATACAGTGGTACTTCGGGTTAAGAACTTAATTCGTTCTGGAGGTCCGTTCTTTACCTGAAACTGTTCTTAACTTGAGGTACCACTTTAGCTAATGGGGCCTCCCGCTATCGCCACACTGCCGCTGCGCAATTTCTGTTCTCATCCTGAAGCAAAGTTCTTAACCTGAGGTACTATTTCTGGGTTAGCGGAGTCTGTAACCTGAAGCGTCTGTAACCTGAGGTACCACTGTATTACTCCTTTAAAATCAAAATGAACTCCTACTTAGGCTTTTCCCTATATAGTGGGATAAACAAACCAGCATAATGAATAATTAACTTTGTGTTTAAGAGGAAATTTTTGTGAAACTTCTAATAGTTTTTTGTATAAATATCTGTGCATAAGCTTGAACTACCACAGCTATGTAACGCCTTCACCTCTACTTTCCCAACAGTTAACTTAAATGGAGAGGGTAAAGGTAAAGGTACCCCTGACTGTTAGGTCCAGTCGCGGACGACTCTGGAGTTGCATGCTCATCTCACTTTCAGGCCGAGGAAACTGATGTTTGTCCACAGACAGTTTTTCCGGGTCATGTGGCCAGCATGACCAAGCCGCTTCTGGCGAACCAGAGCAGCACACGGAAACGCCGTTTACCTTCCCGCCAGAGCAGTACCTATTTATCTACTTGCACTGTGACGTGCTTTCGAACTGCTAAGTTGGAGAGAACAGAAACGGTAAAGCCAAAAGGCTATTCAACATCTGGGCTTTGCTGGAATTCAGTCCTGTTGTCATGTATTTACAGTTAGTTAACCTAACTATCCCAGAAGGCTGTGTCTGCACAAATGGCTCCCAATGGTCTAATGCACAATGTAGTGAGAAGAAGGGTTGCAACAAGCCCTTTAAATTGGGACCAGTGGATTTTCTGCACTTGTGCCAAATGCACAGAACCTGCACAATGGCTTGTGAATATGAAGCAGACCTTCATATTCTTCCCTTCTGTACCTCTTTGTGCTGTGTCACAAGCTACTTTGAAACTTTGTCAGGTACTGTGCAGGGAAAAATAAGCCAGAAACTCCTCTGTGTGCATGTAGCTCAAGATTGATGAAGAGTTTGGATTTGATATCCCGCTTTATCACTACCCGAAGGAGTCTCAAAGCGGCTAACAATCTTCTTTTCCCTTCCTCCCCCACAACAAACACTCTGTGAGGTGAGTGGGGCTGAGAGACTTCAAAGAAGTGTGACTAGCCTAAGGTCACCCAGCAGCTGCATGTGGAGGAGCGGAGACACGAACCCGGTTCCCCAGATTACGAGTCTACCACTCTTAACCACTACACCACACTGGCTCCCAGTTGAAGTTGAAGTTGGCTGTCTTCAACTTATTGAGTGATTAAAAAAGACCCTTTGATGCAAACAGAGAGGTGGTTTGGGGAACAGCAAAATACAGTGCCTTAGAACTCCTTTGTATTGGGAAGGGCAGATCCATCTATGAAGTACTTTGGAGTTTTAAGCCATGGCATGCAGATCATGCTCCTATACGCAGCAGCAACCAAAATCAACTCTTTAAAGCACATGGACACATACACAAACTGGAGTTTGTTCATGTTTGGAATTATGATTAGATTCCAAGCAAATAACTCACTTGAGGAGAAGGTCACACAATAAGAGAGACATCATATATACACAGACCAGGGAGACAGCAGACAGGGAGACAGCACAGATTCCAGCAGTTTCACTGGGACTTTAAATCTGTCAACAGCTGCGATGTAACTGCAGCAGTTTCTCCCTAGTGAAGCATAACGCCTCAGGTTATTGACTCACATGAGAGAACAGTCAGTAACGTTATCTAGAGTGGGGTTAGGAATTCCTCATATTATACCGATTTATGTTTGTCATATGTAGAGAGCTGATTTAGCCAGTGAGAGACTCTAGGCTTATACCTCTGGAGACAAAATAGCCCCAATTAAACCATAATTAATAATTATGTCTTAGTTAATGTTTGCACAGTGATCAAAAGCTGTTAGGTACATTACAGTAGCAAATAGGCTTCCTAATTTGCTGGGAAAGATATGGTTTAGACTGCAGAAGCTCCCTTCATGTGGTTTCCACCTAAAAAAGGCTACAACCTACATTGAGCTAGCAGCACAGAAAAATACTCAGTATTCAGGGACATACACAGAGGCAAAGATGACATATTTGTCTTTTATATTATGTCCAGAACATAACCAGAAGCAAATATTTGGCTGCTTATTGCTAATAAAAAATTGATATTTAATGCTCTGTCCCTTCTTGACCACCCTGAGCCTTAAGCTTCTATATATGGTTCTAGCCCACTTTTTACATGGTCCTAAGCAAGGTGTAAGATTTCTCCAGGGGTCTCTGTTCACATCCTTTGGCTTCCTTCTTCCTTCAACTCTGTGCTTTGGTTCTTACAAAGAAATGCATCTAAGGCTGCATTAGTATCATGAGTTCACATATGCTCACAATGCAACTCCCTTCTTTGAATGCTACAAATACAAAACAAACTAGCAAAACATATGACCGATTGTTCATTTGACTTTTAGCAATTTTCTGAACTGTCACTATCAGCCAATACCTTTTCCTCCAGCCACCTTGCAGCGCTCACTCTCCATTCTCTCCAAAACACCTGTCTCTCCACTCAGTTCTCTCCTGAGCTCCTCACCACTCACTGCTACCTCAGACATCAGTTAAACCACTTTAAGGACACCAAGAAAATAGTTACATGAATGCCCCCAAACTACACATTGTACACCCTTAAAAGACTAAGCCATCACAGATTCACAAGCATCGAAAGGTTTTAACAAGAACAGTCTTAGGTTTCCATTTTTGTTCTGAAAATTGCCCATTTGATAAGGTGGAGAGATCATTCATGGAAAACTCAATTGCCATTTGTTCAGACTGAGTGGTAAACAGTGGGTTTTCCCAGGGAAAGCAGAGAGCCTACCTACCTACCTAGTGCTATTTTTCTATAAAAATAGGTGCCAGAACTCACCATGAACACCTCCCTTGTTCTCTTACAATGGCAATGGAGCCCACCTGAGAGGTGCCAGACCTGAGTTCCAGCGAGTTCCAGCTGAAAAAAACCTCTGATTCCATCTATCTATCTACACACTGCTTGAACACAGACCTAGAAATCTCAGAGCTGTGCCTAGAAAGCGTGACATGAAAGGAAGTGTGGATGAAAAAGCAACTGAAAAAGCAAACAGGTGAGGCTTTAGAGGCTGCTTCCCAGTCCTTCTGCCACAGAACTGTACAGCTTCCCCAGGTATGCCCCTTATCGCATTTGCAGGAACTCTATAGCCCTGAAAATTAGCATACTTTTTTGGTGAGTGGGAATGTGCAGAAAAAGTGGCAAGAAACAGATAAGTTTTGCCAAACACAAAAATGATAATAACTCTGTACATTTGACTTTGTCTAAGGCCTAGTTTTAAATAGACATACTGTATTTCAGACAATAAATTCTGTGACAAGTGATGGGTCACCTACCAGTTTGCAAAAGAGACAATTTCATACTAAATGAAGTATTTTCCTATCCTTAACCTCAACCCTATGCCTCAAGTGTATTGAAACAAGTTCCTACCTGCAGCGATTGCTGTCTTCCCACCTACAGTCACAGCCACAGAAGTGCTCACAGTTACCGCCTCAGGCAGACCTCCTTCTGTCAAGACATAAATGAAGCAAATTTAGTACCTGACCCTGTATCCCTAAGGAAGAGGGTCTCAGAATTGACACTCACAAATCAAGCACAAAACTGCAGTACAGAGAAGGCTGAGGTTTAATCTACACAAACAGCACAAACCTGTGTCAAGACTCCAGGCTGCAGGTGGCGGTTCACCTGAGTGATTGCTCCTTCAAAGATTAAAAAGTCCCTGCACATGTCTAAAATGTCACAGAGACATCTCCATACCGTGTGTGTGTGTGTGTGTGTGTGTGTGTGTGTGTGTGTGTGTGTTAACTAAAAATACTTCTAGGCTGACTTTCCAGGCAAGGTGGCTTGCAACAATAAAAATGGCAAAATATTGACAGTACAACCATAAAGCCATCAGATCCCTCCCAAGAAAACAGCCAATAAAAATACTGAACCAGCAAATCTAAACACTTTCCACAACAATAAAACAATAAATTAATCTAGGTGTAGAAATGTTTTTTTTTTTCTTGAGGAAGCATTCATTCATGTTTGCCCATCCTTGTAATCTGAAATAGTACAGCCGAGATACAGCTTTATCACTTCAGCCGCTGTTTGTCTGCTGTGCATTACTGATCAAGAAATAACAAGACCTCATCACCCTTAATCAGCATAACAGGATTGCTTAATTTTCAAAAATAGGGAGCTACAATCATATCTGAATTTTTCAAACCAATAAAGATTCCAAACAGCATGTTACAGAAGGATGTGAAGAATTGGGAATGTGCTCCCATTCAGAAAGTAGCATAGAAAAGATTATCTGTGATAGCAACTAAAACCTCTTGTTTCCACATTTATATACAGTGAACTGTCAAATTGCCTATGGAAGTTTATAAGCAAAAGGCATCATGAATCGCTTGATATATTCATCCTATTTCCTGCTATGGGACCCCAAATATCCTCAGCAGGAAACTATGGACAGTGTGAACTATGTTCCTAATGAAATTTCACAGTCATAAATGCCACAGGCTTTAGCGGAGAGGGATGTCTGTAGGCCCAAGTGGTTGCTACGGACAACCATGGAATGTTCATTCAATTGGCTGCCGCTCCTAGCAAATGCAGTTAAGGCCTGTAGACTTCTGGTAGTAGCAGGTACATTCCTATGATACGCATGGCCCATGAGCAGCCCTGCCACCGAATATCCTCCATTTGAATGTCTTGCCTAGTTACAAAAAAGGACTGCTGCAATTGTGGCATGTGGCATACATGTGGGTTTGCATGCACTTCTGATTCACTCACACTACTTCCTACAGGCAAATACAAGCAAGCTGGAGGTTGTTCACATTGACATATTTCCCTGGCAGGGCTACACCCAGTAAGACAACTTAAAAAGGTCCATAGTTTCTCCTGCCACACTAACAAAATGTTAATTAGTCAAGATTTCAGTCCATTTATTCAGCGGTTAGATTAATTCAGCCTGGAAGAAAAATGTTAGTTAATATTCAGTTTATCATCAGAGCTTCAGGTGTTTTTGATATTTGAAATATGTGTGACCTACCGAAGGAGCAGATAGGATTAACTGGCCCTGTGAGGGGTGATCTGCAAGGAAGAACTGTTTTGACAGCCCTAAAGGTCATTTAATTTTGGATTAATCCAATATTTTAAAGAAATCTGTGGTCTCTCATTTGGGACAGGTGTTGCACAGCCACTTTTATCACAAAAGAAGAATACCATGCCAATGAAGCACTGGTACACCAGAAGGTAACCACCGCATTGTTGCACACCACCACAATCCCTGAGTGTTGTGAGATTGCAGGGGTTCCAGGTGCTTACCCAGGGTTCAGTTTCCTCAGAATGAGGGTCAGTGGAGACCGTGGTGTCTTTAGGATATATTATTTATTTACACATATATACAACTTGAGCCTACAATGGAGAGGCTCACAGCATTAACATCCTAATGAGGTATTGCTCCTCCCATAGCCACAGCCTTGGATTCCAGCAGAAATCAAGCATGTCTCTTCTTCACAGGCTTCAGCCTGCAGCCTGCTTATTGCTCAGCTCTCACACACCCCTCTGACATTTGTCCTTCTCACCAACTGCCAGGTGAAGAAGAGGGGCTCATCCATTTGTTCTCCGGCACAGAGCCACTTCATTTGTTACCTTAATGGCCCATACTTAGGGGGCCATCACCTTGCCAAAAAGCTGGCCTGGCTATTTCAGTAATTGATTCCTTGCTGAATCCAAGAATTAGAAGGGGACTCAGGCATAAAGCCTAACCCCCTGTGCCCCAAAATCACAATAGTATATTAGAACCTGTTCTCTCAAACAACAGAGTGGACAACCTAATACTGGACAGTACTGTTTCACATGGTGTCTCACATGCTTGAACACACCTCGCTACATAAACAATTCCCTACACATAGAAAACTATTAGGTAAAAAGTTAGGATGGAACTCCTCTCTCTGACATCTAGGTTGAAGTGCATTCAATTATGCCAGGCCCCACTTGCAGTCTGAAGTGCTACAGTCATGAAACAGGTTCACTTCCTCATCTGCTATTTGAGAGAACTAGGCTTGTGAATCAAGTGTAGGCAAACTTGTTTATATTTCTTTGTGCTTTACAACTGTTCCCTTTTCTGGGTTAACAGAAGGTCAGGATTTCTGGTCACATCACACACAAACACATGTTTTTATTCCTTCACAGTATATTGCCTTCCTGAATGTTGTGCCCCAACGTAAGGGTTTTCCTTTCTCTTTCCCCACAGTTCCAGAACTTGTCATTTGCTTTTTATTCTTGGCTCCATCACCAGTGCCCAATGTGTCCTGAACATGACTTTGCAGCTTCATTCATTTTTAGCCTCAAGTCTTTGTGCAGATTGAAACAAACAACAAAAAACCTACAACGACCCTGAAATTAAGTTGATTTGTGGAAGGGCATTGCACAGACCTAAGGGAGCACTCGTTCAATTCAAGGACTCTCCTTCTGGATAGCATTCATATGCCTCAACCATTATCCTTGTGGCATTGAAAAATCCTCCCTCTCACACTCATACACTTCTGTGTGTTTTGGGGACAGACAAAGGACACCAAAACCCTCCAGCAGAATTCCACGTGACTTCCTGCAGAGTTATACGTATAGATACAGCACAAACCCTAAGGAAATGAGAGCTTTTAGTTCACTTGCTGGACACAGCACTAATTCCAACTTCTGACCTTACCTTTTGCATGTTACAGCTCCAGGGGAAATGATCTAATAAGAATAGCATGACATTCTCCCTCCCCACAGGCATATGCATTCTAATATCATGTTCATTACCACATGGAGCAGGAGACGAATGTACTCCCCTGCAACCTCAAAAACCAGCTTGCCCCTGACACACAGTCTGGAAACAGTTTGAAGTGGTTTGAAGGAGTCCACAGATGTCTATGTGACATCTGAAGGCAGCCCTGTTTTCGGAAGCTTTTAATTTTTGTTGTTTTTCCTGTATTTTTGTTGGAAGCCACCCAAAGTGGCTGGGACAACCCAGTCAGATGGGTGGGATATAAGAAATAAATTATTAGTAGCATTAGTATTAGTATTATTAGTGTTCATACATGTTTCTTTTATCCCAGTGCAAATTCTAATCAAGCATGCCCTGCAGGTTGAACTGAAAAAACATAAAAAGCCCTGCAAAATTTGTTTACCAAGGTGAAATTTGGATATGCTACACACCCGCTTCTGCCCACAACTTCCTCTTGCTTCTCATCAGCCCACTCCCACATGGGTTTAATTTCTACTTCTAGTTATTAACATTAAAAGGTGTCCTATGCACTTATTTCCACATCATCTGGGGAGGCATTTGCATAAATTGGTTTGCGTTTGTTTTTTATATACACCATCACAAATTATTGTTCCAAAACAGTGCTTTGTATAGGGTTGGGAGATCCTGTGGTCAATATTATGAAATGGGCCCAGAGACTAGTCATACCTATACTGATTTTAAGTTCTGCTAAAGAATGAGTGTGTGAGAAAGACTTTGGACAGCCCCAAATACGGTATATGTCACCCAAGGTCAAAGCACACCTGCATGAGTTCACTAAACATGCAGTTTCTGGTTTGTGTATAAAGTAGGGTCAGTATCACTAAATGAAGCACATAGTGAAGCTACTCCATCTCCCACCCCACCTTACTTACTAACTGTAATTTAGGGTGGGGAACCTATTTCAGCCTGAGGGCCACATGCCAGTGGTGGGGAAGAGTAAGAGGCAAAAGAGCTAGGAGAAACCAACGTAAATTTTATGTCTGCAATGTAAGTTAATTTCAATATACACTCACACACCTTTCTGTATCCTCCATCCAGACGGGCCAGAGATATTATAAGGATTCAAGGGCACATTCCAGTCGGCAAAAAACAGGGGGCAATGAAAGGTGCAGCCCAGGAAGAGGGGGTTCAAACAAGAGCCAGACAGAGATGTCACAAGGATTGCATTTGGCCCCGCCTCAGGTCTGAGGTTCCCCAACCCTGTCCTAACTTACCTCAGAAGCGAGCCAGCTGATGAAAAGTGTTCGAGTAGCAAAGTATGGGGAAGTGGGCAGATTTTGTTCCCCTTCTCCATTATATCCAGCAATTAATGATGAGCTCTTCAACTCTGCTTTATAGTGAAACCAGCAAGCACATAAATATATCTGGTTTGTCCCTCAATTCCACTACAGAAAATGTGAGCAGAGCCTCTGCCATTTATTGTCATTTCAAGGAAATAAAAGATGTTACCCTGAAGTACTTTGTCTGTGGCAAAATTTAAGCTAAAAACTAAGTAGGTTTGAGGTAGCAGCAATGCTGAAAACAGATACAGGTACCAGGTGCTGTGGGAATTTTAACGATGCTGTGGCATCACCTGAGATCTTATAAGGGCTTTGAGAATGCCAGGAAGTAAGAAAACATGAGGTCAGCAACTGCTAAAGCAGGGGGTGAAGAACCTATGTTGGACTTCAATTCCCATAAGCCCCAGGCAGCATAACTAATAGTCAGGGATGATGGGGGTTGTGGTCTAACAACATCTTGAGGCCCACAGTTTAGCCACTTTAAAGGCTCAAGAGCCACAAAAGCCAAAGCAAGGCTTCTGGTGGCCAGATAATAAGGCTTCCTGGAAAGAGTGAAGGTAAGTGTGGATAAGCCCTTAGGGAAGGGAACAGATGAAACTGCAGAGATAAAAGGCATAGAAGTTGAAGGAAAAATGGAGATAGGAGGCCTAAGTGCAAACATTGTTCATGAGGAAACCTTCATTTCCAGGTCCTGGTCCCTTGCAAAAGAGCTACCCAAAATAACACATTAGAACAAGGGAACATTAATTTTTGGAGGTGTTTGTATCATACGGAATGTGTGGTGGGAAGAAAAGGGCCTCCTCCCATTCTGGTTATATATTCCTTCTCTTAAAGCATAGCTGGGGTAAATAGAGTTGGAAAATGTTTAATTTAAAAATTACTTTTTAACCCAGGAAAATCTTCTCAAAAGTCCGGGCTCGTCTTATACGCTGGGTCGTATTTCTTATATGGCAAGTATATCCCAAACTCTATATTTTAACTGGAAAAGTTGGGGGTTGTCTTATACGCCCAGTCGTCTTATACGCCGGAATATACGGTACAAGCCTGGAAACGCTAGCAAACGAGCCAGGCTAGGACTTGACAACATTAGTATGCCCATTATACAACTAATCAGTGGAACCTGATTATGATCAGAGGCTAGAAGAGCCTGGCAGATCAAGGGTGGAGCTTGAGAGGAACTGGGCTGGGTCAACAGGAAATATTTTAAAAACAAGCAAACCTTTACCTGGCCTGCTATTGTTTATTAGCATTTCTACCCCAAGGTTTCCAGAGCAGAGCTTTACTAATTGCAGCAGTTCTATCAAGGATAGCTGACAAATCCAGGAAGCGCAAAGGGGAAAACAAGGAAGGAGGGAAGGGCTGAGCTTCTTTATCTCCATTCCACTCACCACCACATTCACATCCTGGTTCACATTCTTTCCCCCAGTCTTGTTTTCTTTGCTCGGCTGCTGTCTTCTCTACCCACCCTCCCTCCCACTACAATGCCAAAAAAAGCTATGCAGTTAAAACATTGTGCATTGTGATGACAGTGCCTGAATGCAGAAGAGGGCTGAGCAAAAGTACATAGTGGTTTCCAGACCACATAGATTCCCCCCATTCTTTTGTGGTAGTTGTCATTGCTGTTCACTGACATCATTTATTCCTCCCCGCCCTCCACAGAATTGATTCCATGTGAACACTTTCTGAAACTTTACTTTGCACTGAAACAGTGAATCCTGAAGTCAGAAAAAGCATTGGCTGATGAACATGCCCCTCCAACTACAGGTGTTTTCATTCAGTGATAACCAGACCCAGAAGTAGAAAGGGAAGAGGAGAGGCTTTCTACTCTACTGGCAACTTCCTATGTATAACCTTGGGGTGAACACATGTCAAATTGGTAACTGATTGATACACTGGCATGCGTAGTTCCTCTTCACAAAGCTAAGATTCCCCCCTTGCATCCTTCCATTACATTAGTGTAATTTTGACACACCTGCTGTGTGATTAATGAAAGCATATGGCACAAATTTCCCTCAGAGCTCTTTTGCACTGGGCTAATTCTGGCTGCCTTAAAGTACCCTTCTGTATGTCATTTTTCATGGTGAACGAATCCTGCATCACTATACCACTGCGGCAAAAGGGCGAGATTCAGTGATGACCAACACAGCCTTCATTTAGCAAGTGAGATGAAATGTACACCACCCAGCTTGTGAGCAAAATAATGAAAGCCCCATTTTCATCAAAACAAAATAATAGCCTCATCTCATCTCTGCAACATGCTGACAGCTATTCAAATTATTGCAATGATTAATAGGTCTGACCACCTGTCTGCCATGCATACAAGTGTTCTCATGGGGGTAGGATAGTGCTTACTGCCCCCATCTTTTTGGTGTCCAACCTTCATGAGTTCCAAGGGTCTCTCTGCTCTGAGGTCTCAGTACATATAACAGAACATTCATCAACATCCTAAGCGCAATATGCTCTTCCTTGTTTTTGTTGCAGGTTGCATGGTTGAAACCTACAAATGTAGATCCCTTTGCTGTGGCAGGACTTTAGAATATATGGAGATTAAGGGGCAGCAACAAGTCAGTTTCCCATCAACAAGACGGTGCTAGAGATGCATGAGCTGCAAAAAGAACTCAATCCTTATGGCAGATTAATGTACACAAAGCACTCCACTGCCGCCACCTTCCCTGCCCATCCCTGGACCCATAAACTTTACAGGAGAAGTGGGGTGGAAACTGATGTGAACATTGTCATTTGCCCATGAGGGGTGTCTGGAAGTGTAGTTCTAGTCCAGGCATTCCCAAACTCGGCCCTCCAGATTACAATTCCCATCATCCCTGACCACTGGCCCTGTTAGCTAAGGATGATGGAGTTGTAGTCCCAAAACATCTGGAGGGCTGAGTTTGGGGGTGCCTGTTCTAGTCCCTTGTCTGTGTGACAAATGGATGCTTGGAGTGTCCATGCTACCACCTCTGCCACTGTTGCCTGTCCTTCCGCCCAGGTAAGGTTTGTGCTGGGCTTGGGCAGGAAAAGATGTCAGTGCTGGAGGAGGAGAAGGGTGTTTGAGGGTTGGGTCATGCAATCCTAATCTGCTAGTGGGCGACATCAAGCGGGGCCTTGCCCTGCCTGACCTACTTATGAGGAAGCAAACAATGGTGTTCAATTTTGTAAACACCCTAATTCAAGTCCACACAACATCCTCTGTTTGCACAAGGCTATAAATCCTTACAAATACCTAAATTCCAGCTTTGCCTTTAAGTTATCCCCTTTTGCCCCTCTCTTTGAGATGCTTTCAATTGCCCCAAGACAATAGCATCCTGAAGGCATTCAAATAATGAACGGGGGGGGGGGGGCTTTATGCAGCCCTGTCAGGAGCCACGTCTGCTCCTGCACCCTGAGCCTGACAAGACTGGAACCACAAGGATGCAACACACTCTGAAAGACAGACGTTGGTACTCATATGTTTTGGCTCCCAAATGCCAAAACCCTGGAAGTAAGTGTTCGAGTTTTCGAACATTTTTCAGAAGTCAAACGTCTGACAGGGCTTCCGCTTGAGTGCAGGAAGCTACTGCAGCCAATTGGAAGCCACACCTTGGTTTTCGAACGTTTCAGAAGTCGAACAGACTTCCAGAACAGATCCTGTTCGAGAACCAAAGTACGACTGTACATGCCAAAATGCCATCACCAGAGGCACGGTACCCTTCAGCAACCCAAGGCCTTCTCCCTCTTAGTCCTACTCAGTAGGGGGTAGGCACTAAAATATGCTCTGGATCAGGGGTTCCCAACAAAATTTTCTCGAGGACCCCTCATCGAGCCGCTATTGTGACAAGGACCCCCATTAATTCCTAATCCTAAAATTAAAAAGTGAGAGCCAAATTAAGAGTCTTTTTATATTTTATATTTTTACATTTTTTACAGTTACAACAGAGTACAGTACTCCATCAGTATACAGTTAGTTTTAATTTTCACTTCTTAATGAGATGAACCACTTTTTAACCAACGGTCCATTTTTAACTACGCGAACTGTAGCTTCCGCGAAAAACAACGCTTTGTTTACAAACACTACTGTTTTGCAAAGAGGCAGCACGCGCCAGGGAGGAGGGAGGGGAATGGAGAAGACAGGGTACCTGCGCAGTAGCGCACAAATGAAGCCGACGCGTGCAAAGCATCTTGGGGAGGTGAGCGTTAGTAGAATGCGCGCGCTGCCTCTTTGCAAAACAGTAGTGTTTGTAAAGCGCCACCTAATGGCATACAGCAGAACTACTGCCTCTATCTAATTCTAGTTTTGCGCTAGACTCTGCTCATGCAGGAAGCGGCCAAAACAAAAAATCTGTTATCATACGAAATATATTTAAGATATTTTTTATTCTAATAGCGTCTTGCGGACCCCTCTGGCATAGCTCGCGGACCCCTGGGGGTCTGCGGACCACCTGTTGGGAACCACTGCTCTGGATAAAGGACCTTCTGAGCTCCAGACAGAGGTGGGGCGTGATAGTTACTGATGCAATAGCTCTGTGAAGACGTTTCCCTTGCTGAACCCAATTGAGGCCTTCTTCTTCAGAACCTGCTCCTACCACTCAGAACCGACTGGACCACTCCCTGGTTTGTCCCACACTCCTTGCTCAGAGCCTGAGACTCCTTGCTCTGTCAGTATCTGTTCCTGCTGCTTCCCATGACACTCAGAATTTCACAGCTAGAAGTATCCCTGCATTTGATTTATGCAGATTCCTTTGAAGGTCTGCATAGAGATAGTGCACTTCCCCCCCAAACTCTCTGGTTATATGAATTGGACCAAACAGACATATAATTGTATGTATGTAGACCCTGTGTACGCTTTCAGATAAACATATGAGTTGGGTGTGGGGCTTACCACTGTGGTACCCATCACAGGTTCTGTATACACCGGTGAAAAGTTTTTAAAAGCCATTTAGGATTTTTTACTCATTCCTTAGCATCATTAACAGAGGAAATAAAAATTTCAGAAAAGATTTGTGGGCCTTTCCTGTGCTTTATGGCCATCTCAGCAGTTACTTTAAAACAACATTTCAAGTTCCAGGTCTTCCAGGTGACCACAAAAAAGAAAGCTAAAACTGAATATTTATATACACTATTAACTTTGGATCCAACCTTATGTGCTTTAGGAGTAAATCCCATTGGTAACAATGGCCAATTAAAAGATTTTAAATGGCTACAAAAACAAAAGGACTATGCCTCCAGTGTGTGCTTGCTGTTTTTCTGCTGGTGGGCTGAAGCGAGGGTTGAAAATATCCTAATTTTCTACTCATTCACTTGAGCTAAGAAGCTGCCTACTGACTGATTCGGCTTCAATTGTATTACAACACATGAATTACGTAGAGTTACCTGAAGGGTCTTCAAAAGGAATGCTATAAATGAAGCTTCCTGGGGGATGTTCAGCTGCTCGCCGGTACCAAAGTGGGAAGTGGTCCATGGTGAAGATGCTCTCCTTATCTTCACGGGTCAAGAACTTCCTGGAAGAAGAAAAGCAAAGCATCTCTTTTTTCCCTCATCTGAAAGGCCTACTATTGTACTTCAGAATGTTCTTCAAAGCATTATGAACACATTTTTAAAAATAAATTTTATCTAGTTCTCATCTTCCACAGCCCATTAAACTGCATCAAATGCAGCTGTTTTTAACCAAATAAAAACCAGCAGGCCAGCAGCACAAGTGAGAAGGCTGGCAGAGCAAGCAAGCAAGCAATCAAGAGGTCAGGCAGGTGACACAAGTGGGCCTTCCTATGTCCTCCCTGTCATTGCTGCTGCTGCCGCCACCACCCACCCAGCTGCCAACTTGCTTGTTTGCTTGCATGCATGCACAACAGGGCCAAGGAAGCCCAGGGTCCAAGTAAGTGAGTGAGTGAGTGGCTGGGGTTGAGGGTTGGCAAGGGAATAGGTGGGGTTAGTGAGCAATGCAGACAAGAGCAGCAGCCGTGTGTGTGTCCTTCTTTTGATAAGTGGGGTCAAACAAACGGCAACAGTGAACAAAGTGAACTAAACTTCTGTATCAGTCTTCAACAACTCCACATTCCAGATAGTACTGAAGGAAGACAGAATGTGAATTGTCATGTGCTGTTTCAGAGCCCTTCCTCCTTTAATTTAGTGACAAAATGTTTTTACTCTTACAGTTTTTGGAATCAATGCTACCCACAACTGGTATCACCAAGGAAACAGAGGAACCATGCACTAAAGGCAAAACACAGGAGTCAAAATGACCCTGCAAAAGGTTGTTAAAAGTTATTAGTTACTTGTTATACCTACAGGTGAGCTTAGCCTAGGACCTGTCCTCTTCATTTTGTGCAAGTAATTGAAATTACAAAACGTCTAATTTAGGCCCATTCATTTTAATTGATAATAGACAAATCACTCACATCCTTTACATTACCACAAATTGCATTGAGGTCAATAGAATTCTACAGATTTAAACACCCTTTACAAACCTGAAGGAGGGGAGGGGTTGTTGTTTTTGAAATAAAACAAAACTATTTACCGGTATTTCCCCCCCCCCCCACACCCATTCCTATTATTTTGTGCAAAACTCACCAATCCAACCTTTAGCGTCACTGAGACCCCAACTGCATCTGCCAGAGTTTGCAAGCAACCCCCACTTCAGCAAGTGGCCAGATTTAATGGCAACTTTCAGTCAATATCTTTGGAAAATGTGTTGTTAAAGGTTGCTCTCAACACTTCCAGGACACAGTGTCACTGGCCTCCTTCAAAATAATCAATGTAGTCCTCAGATTTTATTATCTGCTTCAATGCTGAACTACCAATGTGAGAAACAAGGTTGCCTTATGCACAGCCTGTGTAATAAGTTTACCAATACTGTACTCCCCAATACTTTGTGCCATGTGAGAACATAACGGTGGGTGAATTACTAGCACCTTTCAAACGAAGATCCCCAATGAGACTGTATATGCCTTCCAAACTCACTAACTGGAATATAATTCTGGTTGTGCTGCCAGTGGCGGAGCTTCATGCTCCGGCACCGGGGGACGGAAAACAGGCAGGGGCGGGGCTGGTGCACGTCCTGGGAGCATGGGGTGCCGCCTGTGGGGGCGTGGCATCCAGTGCGGGTGGGGGGGCAGCCACGATGGCACCCTGCCAGGATCGCGCTGCCAGGAGGAGTGCGCTCCCCCCCTCCTCTTCCTCCACCAGTGTGTGCTGCAATGGGCACAACAGGGTCAGAAGAACTACATATACCCAGTTCATTCACCCAAATCTCAGCAATACATGCCCGGTTGGCTCCCTCATCCTTGATCAAACCATGAACATAGTTTTATTATGCACCAACCTGGCATTAAGTAACAGCACCACCTGGTCAAATGGCTTAGCAAGAGAGCAACCAGATAGAGGGCCATAAGAGGAGATGGCCTGCAAACATCCATATCCTCTTCTTCACATATGACTTGCCCTCTACCCAGTGCTGTATCTCCCACTGACCATAATCACAGGGATACAGGGGAACCCTTATTATATTTTCCTCTATTATGTTCACTCAAACATCCTGCATGCTTCCATTTTTCTTATTCTGTTGGCTGATCTCCCCGCCTCTTTTAATTCTCAACTTGTTTTTTAAATATCCTACATACGGGTTCTAATTCACAGGGTTAGCTGACGACTCTGTTCAGTGGAGCCACTTCCCTACAAACCTTTACATATGGTAAGAGGCCCATTGCTGTCCTCTCCCTTCAGCTGTTCCTTGGGTCCATTTGACTAACATGAGGTGTGATATTGCAGATGATGAACTGAAACAGGGATTTCCACTTCTACGGTTTAGTCTCTCAAAGGGTAATGGACCCAGCTCAGTGGTAGAGCATCGGCTCTGTGAGCACAAGGTCCCAGGTTCAATCCCTGGCATCTCCAGGTAGATGTGGGAATGTCCTCTGACTGGAAACCCTGCCAGTCAGTACTGAGCTAGATGGACCAATCATCTGACTCAGTATAAGGCAGCTTCCTATGTTCCTAATGCTTTTGCCCTATGCACAGTTACCTGGGAATAAGCCTCCTTTGAACAACATGTGGTTATTTCTGGGTAAACATGCATAGGATTGTCCCATTAGCCTTTAATGCTACACTAGCTCCTATTCATTTTCTGTTACTGTTTGCACCACACTGCCTCCCCTTCCACCAGAAACAGCATGCCTAATGAGTCACTGCAACTATAACAGCAGCAGCTACAGGGTGAAACAAACCACATCTACGATGTATGTCATGCCTTGCTTTAAAGGACCCTGAAGCATTTTTTAATAAAAAAACACCAAACAAACTGTATACTGTACAAGTGTGACTTTATCACCCATTACAGAACCACTGCAGAAAGGGACAGAGCTATTCTTTTATAGCTCACAGCTACACTATGCAAACACTTTAGGACATAAAATATATTGTGCCTACCTGGGGAGATTTAGAGAGGGACACATTAAGCTCTCAAGCAGGTCTTTGGCTGTGTAAAAAGGTCTATTTCCACATTTCCCCCATAAAGAGCCCTCTGCTATTTTAAAAGCACACAAAGCAATCAAGAAAGGAGATCAGAACAAAATGTCCAAAACATTTTGCTTCAGTAAAATGCTGATATATGAACACATAACAGAAACTCTTTTATCAAATACTGAGTTGCAAAAGCTGTTTATTATATGCACTGAACTTCCAATTATCTGTACCTCCGGCTGTCTGAGGGTTCCTTCAGATGACCTATTTATTGAGCATTCATCCTGATTTGCTTGCACAAAGCTTACACAAAGGTTAAACTATGTCCAGTCTTTATTGAGCATTTGTTATGAGGCGGTCATATGACAATTAGCATTCAATTTGAATTCATTCTGATTTGTATCCATTGTCATTCTATATATTTCCATTAGTATTTCATTTATCCCACACACGTCAGTGCATTTTTCCCATTGCAAAAAAGTAATTTTATTAAAAAGTAGATTTGTTGCACCATTGCATCAGAGCACTTTAATTGCACAAACCTAAATCTCCAGTATGCACTTAAATCTCTCTTACAAAATACTGGCAGTGATTTGTATGTTTGTAAATCCTTGAAAAGATAATGACTTAAATGCTAAGCATGTATATTTGAGGATGTCTTTCTATATTTAGGACACAATGGAAAAGGTCCTGTCTCTGACAGCCAACCCACCTAGCTTCTGAAAGTAGGGAACCCTGAGAAGGGCTTCAGCTCTAATCAGGAAACAGTATTTCATGGAAGAGGTCTTTCTCATCGCCTGTTACCAGATCCTTTTAAAAATAAAAATGTGGCGATGCCAAAGAATAAACCTGGGACTTTCTGAATGCAAAGTGTGTGTTCTATTACTGAGTTTTGATCTGATACTCTGATCCCAGGCCTTTTAGGAGTACCCACACCCACATCCACACTCACACCAAGATTGGATGGCCTACATGGACCATCATCTCGGTTTCAGATGGTGCAATTAACACAGGCTTGACAAGTACATTGATTATTGCATCAACTTGGGAGCCTGTTTCAGTCTTGCAATTCACAGTACCAAGCACCTGATATTTCTTTGAGTGTAACCTGTTTCCAGAACGAACAGAAATCGGACATTAATGATTCTGTAATACTCACTCTGTTTTTCCATGCGGGATCAGATTATACAATGGATCCTTAGTAAACATCACATTAGCAAATATCTTACTAGGTAGTGTGGGGCACATTAAACCTTGGCCCAAAGGAGGTGGTAGTGCCTCCCTGTGACTCATGTGCAATGTATTTTAAAGATAAAATTGCTTACATGTGCTGGGCCCTTGACTCCACTATTAGATGAGTCCCAAGAGGAGTCCAAAAACTACATGAAACCACTGAGTGGGATTATCCAGAATTTTCCAGTATGATAGCTATTTCTGTCTGAGGACCATAAACATAGCAAATTTCCCTAATCCAAAAAACCAAACAGCATGTAGGCAGTTGTACACACTGGGATGCAATGTGGTGCAGGGCAGGTTGAAGTTTGGGTAGAGTATGCTGCATGTGGGATACACATGGGATGCACATAAGTTTCCACATTATTAGATGTGGTCCGTCGTACTCTGCCTACTGCAAGTGCAGTAATTCTTATTTCTGCATTTAGATTGTGCCCATCCAGCAACAGCCCAGGGAAGCGAATTAGACTAAAAGTAAAGCCTTTTTGCAAAATAGTAAACCTAGCAAAAATAAAATAAAATAAAACAAAACCAACCACTGGATATATCTCATGTGGTACTAGGCCTCAGTATACCAGAATCTAAGCCCCTTGGGCTGAAAGTCCAGATTGCAATATTTTTCCCCACCAGGTGGAGCTGTTGTCCACACCAAAACAGCCGGGTTGTTCACGTGCAATGTGTAAAGGGTAAGAATGCAGACAATATGATTAGTTGTTTTTCAGTTCAACAGGGCTGAATTGGAGTTAAGCCTGCACACAGACAAAATCGAAGCGTGGAGGTTGCATCAAGTGCTGCTTTGCGGAGCATGCTCCACTGTACAAGACGTTTGCAAATTCTTGCAGTGTGGATGTGTAGATTTTTCACTGCACCATTGGTAACCATTGTCCAAAAGCAAGCCATTGAAATGGGAGCAGTGGAAACCTGGCAAAAAGATAAATGCAAACTGATTGCCACAATGGAGCACCCTCCATGCAGTTGCATTCCGAGTGGCGAGCACACTGCTTATTCAGGTTCCATTCATCTACACATATACATGCCCTAGACTAGATAACATAATTAATCACCCTGCTAGATCAGACCAATAGCCCATCTAGACCAGCTTCCTGCTCTCACAGTGGCCTAACGGATGCCTAGAAGCAGGACCTTGGTGTAATGGCACTTTCCTGTGGGTTCCTGGAAATGGTTTTCAGAATCATACTACCATGGACCAAGCAGGCAGAGCAAAGCCATCCTTGCTAATTGCCATTTATAACCGTATCCTCCATGAATATGTCTAAATAAAGTTTAATCCTCATTTCAAGCCATCCAAGTGGCTGGCCAAGACTGCCCACCTCCAGTGGGATTGAATCCTATAAGTTAACTGTGTGCTGTGTCTTCCCACATTCAGCTTCAATGGATGGCTTTGAGTTCTAGTGTTATGAGAGGGAGAAAAAGTGTTCTCTGTCCACTTTCTCTGAAACATGCATAATTTTATACGCTTCTATCATGTTCCCTCTTACTTGCCTTTTCTCTAAACTAAAAAGTCCCAAGTGTTGTAATTTTTGCTTATAGAGATGTGCACTGCTGCCACATATGTGCCTCCTGAACAAGTTCTTTCTTCTGATTAAAAAATATATATGTATCAGGATATTGAGCAAGGCCACTAAATTCCATGTGCATAAATTTAGAAGAGTAAAGGCACTGCAAAGAGGGACATCTCCTGTCCCAGCCAGGATGTCTGGTCATTTCATGTGAGAGCAGCTGTAGCAATATCTGTTACCCGAGGCATCCGGTTACTAACAACTGCACCATGCATGTACTAACAGATATTGCCACTAGCAAGTGGAAGGGATCTGGTTATGAGAGTATCATAGCAGCAGCAGGTGTCACATGTTAGCTCAGGAAGTTAGTGTTACTACAGACAATGGATGTAGCAAGAACACACTGAGAGGCTACACTGTGCATCCTTTCACTAAGGGAACAAGGCAGGCGATTTGAACCAACAGGTTGCTAATTATTTCCTTGTGGCCTTTGGCAAAACATTATTTGGGGGGGAAAGACTGATGCTGAAAATAAAGCATGCCTGGAAGACATGCTCTTGGACACAGACTCAGTTTCCCTTGTTCTCAGGTTCAAGTGCTCCCGTGTTCCCTATTCACCGGGTATAATACCTATTTTCTGCTGCCGAATCACTGGCCTTGTTTGCCCTGTGTTGCCTTTCAGAGAGGCCTTTAAAAGTATTGTTAGTGGGCAGCATTGCAATTCTTCAAGCGTTAGCTTCTTTCCCAGTATATCTAGATGTGGGGACAGAGGCATCTTGACTTTAACCACGCCTGCATGTAAATGAACACAGGCAGCAATCTGCCTTGTAAACTACAGGGTGTTGATGACAACTGTATTTTTGAACTGTTAAGCAGGATATATTGTAGGAGAAGGAAAATCCAGGTTCACATCCCTCTCCAGCTATGAAACTATGAAATGGATAGCCCTGGACCAATCACCATATTATAATAGTGTTAGCTGGGATTTTGGAGGCCATGTAGCCCAAGCCCCTGCTCTGTGCAGGTTCTGAAATGGAAGATGCAAGTCAGGGCCAGCCACCTATAAGGCAAAACCTTGGGCAGCAGGATCCATAGGGGTCTCCAATGGCATCACCTGCCATTGCAGCAGCAGCAGTAGCAAAAATAGCTGCAGCACAATCCTTGGAGGCCAGATCTGATGCCTCCTCAGCAGCACTCCCACGCCACCTCTACATTGGCTTCTCAGCGAATAGGAGGCTCTGCTGGTCTCCTCCCACCCCTAGGAAGGAAACGTTGGGGGATGTCCTCTGAGTGTTCTGGGTTCTGCACCCACCCAGCATAATTCAGAGCAGGCCCCTTTTCCTCCCACGACTGCCTTTGATTCCCACTTCAAAAGTCTGCTAATGTTGATTTACTTCCCCCCTTGTTCCTGGTGTAGAGCTTCACTCACCCCTTTTTCCCTGGCCAATGTGTGTGTGCCATTTTGAGGATCCTCTCAGGTGCCAAAATGCCTTGGGCCAGCCCTAATACAAGTACACGGACACTGACAGATAGCCAGTCAACCTCTGCTTAAACACCCCCAGTGAAGGACAGTCCACTGCTACATGACACAATTTGTTCCAAAGTCATATACCGGTAGGGGTTTCTTGCTCCCCTGCAATTTCCAGCTTCTACCTATTAGTTCTAGTCCTGCCCTCTGAAGCAACAGAGAACAAGCCTGCTCCATCTTCCATGTGACAGTCCTTCAGATATTTGAAGAGAGTATCTATCCTGTTTCCCCTAATTCTTCCACTCTCTGGGCTAAACAGGACACAGTACACCAAACTATCGGCCTGACCATCTACTAAACTGGACACGGTACACCAGACTATCAGTGCATCTCCCTTCACAGGGGTTTTCACTTCACAGCTAACTTTACAGGGTTATTTCTAGGGTAAATAAGGGAGCAACCTCTTATGCTGCCCGGGCTAGTAGGATAGAAATATAACAACAGGCAAATATCTCTCCCACACCCACCTATATATCTGCTACTGCAGACTAAATAAAGTTGGAGGACCACCTTCAACAATGTAAAAAGGCCTTCAAGCACTGACTTTTGGTAGGCAAAGTGGGATGTTACACGCATATAGAGTGACTTTATTTTTGTCTGTGAGATGTCAGAAGGTATGCAGCTGTGTAGAGCAAAGATTAACATATAAAGTGCTGCTCTGAACAGAGGTACACCCATCCTGGCTCTCTGAAATGGCTATGCTAATACAGCCTTGGCTTTCGATTGAGGGAGGAGCCACAACTGTGGCTCTCATTTGTTCTCATTATTCAGTGGTCAGCAAACTTTTTCAGCAGGGGGCAGGTCCACTGTACCTCAGACCTTGTGGGGCGGCGGACTATATTTTTGGGGGAGGAAATGAATGAATTCCTATGCCCCACAACTAACCCAGAGATGCATTTTAAATAAAAGAACACATTCTACTCATGTAAAAACACGCTGATTCTTGGACCGTCCACAGGCCGGATTTAGAAGGCGATTGGGCCGGATCTAGCTCCCGGGCCTTAGTTTGCCTACCCATGTCATTATTCCTCGCATTAGGAGGACCCACCCATCTGGTGTTTTATTGTGCTGTATTCTGCAACATGCTGTGGACACAATAGTGCATTAGTGCTGGATTTATTCTGCTTTTTTTTTAATTGAGGGGCTATAGCACAACAAAAGTAGGACAAAAACTCCCCAGAACATTTGTGGTTTGAAAAGTCATGAGGTTTCAGCAGGATGTTACAGGATATGCACTGACTAGGAATGAAGCAGTATTGACCGCCCCAAAACAATTGAAACTTCAAATAGTATTAAAAGTGGAATTGTGTATGACTGCACTGATAGCAACATGAGCACAAATAAACATGAATATGCAATAAAAAGAACATCTAGAGTAGCCCTAGGTAGGGATACCCATGTGAAAGCCCAACCATTGGTTGGATCAAGACAAGCGTGTTTGTCAGCCCACACAATTTCCTGTGCACTGCAGAGGGGGATGAGAAGGAGTCCTAATGTTTGAAACAGGCTCTGGGACCAAGCAATAGTCAGCCCTGAATCAAAATGAAGCCTCAGCCTTTGGGGGGTGTTTACACATTCCAAAAGTGATCTCAGATTAGTCTGAAGGGGAAGGCAAGGGTTCCTGAGACTGGTTTTGCAATAAGTAAAATCAACAAACACACAGCAATGTAGTGACTGCGTTATAGGCTGGCTCCTGATTTTTCCAGGGAGACTGCAAACATCTGCTGCTAGACTCTCTAGATCAATGTATAATGTTTGCTGGTTTTATGCATCCTGAAATCAACCCCCAAAGCCATGTGGTAAGTCAATATAAGGAAATTTTATCAGTTTGTAAATTGATACCCTTTGGAGTTCAATATTTGCAAATATTAAGTAGCAGGGTTTGACAATAACAGGAGGAGTTGTTGAGAGGAAAGGAATGGTTATTATAGTTCCAGTGCATTTGCTGAATGATCACTCCATGCACATTCATTCTGATTTCAATCGTCCTAAGCTACACTGAGGGGCAATGGAGGAGGAATGTCTCCGATATATGCATCCAAAGGACTCACCTGTTAGAAAGTTTCTCAGTTCCAACATAGAGGGCACTCCTCATAAGACCAGCCCGAGTTCCCATAAAGGCCATATCCACCCCTCCTTCAGCCTCACTGTTGGATGCAGTTGCACCAAAAGAGAGAGACAAAGGTATATAGCATTAGGTTTCTGCAGAACCAGTTCAATATACTGTACTTTGCACCAAACAACCTGAGGTTAGTGGGGCATAGAATACAGGCTTTGCATACAAAGACCCTAGGTTCAGTTCCCAGCATCTCCAGGAAGAGCTCTGAAGGCCTGGAGAGTAGCTGACATGGACTGGATGGTCATTTCATGTGAGAGCAGCTGTAGCAATATCCATTACCCGAGGCATCCGGTTACTAACAGCAGTGGTGTGCTGGATGGACTCATCTGGCTCACCATTAGGCAGTTTCCAATGTTCCTATGTGATAACTGCACACATGTCACCACCATCACCACTTTCCAGTGTTACAGAGGGTGATGGGATTCTATTCTTGGCCTGCGGAACTGTAACCTTCATATTTTCTTTCTGTAAGAAATCATTCCCTATGAGGAAAGGCTAACTCTCCACCCCCATCATTCAGCGTGTTCACTGAGGTCCAGCTCCAAAGGCCTGCTAGCAGTTTCCTCATTGGAAGAAGTGAAGTTACAGAGAACCAGGCAGAGGGCCTTCTCAGTAGCAGCACCCACCTTGTGGAATGTCCTCCCATCAAATGTCAAACAGATAAATAACTACATAATTTTCTGAAGACATCTGAAGGCAGCCCTGTATCGGGAAGTTTTTAATGTTTGACGTTTTGCTGTGCTGTTATTATGCTAGAAACTGCCCAGGGTGGCTGAGGCAACCGTAGGTGGGGTATAAGATGATGATGATAAGCCCCACATAGAGCACATTAAAGTAGTCTAGCCTGGATTCAGCAAGAACATGTTTAGATGTGGCAAAACCTGCCTTAAATTATGAAGCATGCACTTACTCAGACAGGTTGAGTGCTAATGTTGTCCAATAGGCTTCCATGGGTGCTGTTACTACAGCATCAAACAGCACCTCTTGAACTAATTCTTCATCGCCTGGGCATGAAAACGAAGAGAGAGAAAGGAGAAAGACCAAGTGCAAAGACTAAGTAAGGTTTATGAAGCTTTGAATACTTTATTTTGTTACATTTATCGACCTTAATGCATGGTGTGCATGCATGGTCTTTTCCTAATTTTATGCTAGGATCTAGGAATCTGTATTTATTCACCTTTTGTAGAATTTGGTACAAAGCCCCCGCAAACTATCTCATATATTAACATTTCCCAAATAGAAAAATTTCTATATTCCATATTAATGTTGGTACCCTAAACAAATTTGCTAAGAAGGAGCACTGGTTTCTTTAAGAAGATCTGCATCCAGATAAATATGTCTTGACCATCAGCCTTAATTAAAATTTTGATTTAAGAATCTATATTTTTTAAACCAGCAGTCTCTAGATACTGCTAAAATGCAAGTCTCCCCCCAAAGAGAGTAGTAAGTTGCAGAGTGTCTTCACCTCTCAGCAAGAGTGCTAGTGCTCAGGATTCCTGCCAGTCAGCTCTGCCTTCCAAGGAGCTCAAGAATGATATTCCACCCCTGCCCACTCCTCATTTTTCCATTTTTCTTTTCTGATATTCAATATTTGGGATAGAAGGATCTGTCAATTTCAGTTCTTTCCATTTCTCGATTTTCCAGGCTTAAATTTAGTTGCCTCTTTCTTTTAAAAATCTTTTTCAATTGAAGAAAGTCACACAAAACAATACAATAAAAATAATTCAAATACAAAAAGTAGTGCAGTACAGCTAAAAGAGACATGTTTAGCTCTCCACATTTTGCAGCAATTTTTACAATCATCATGAAAATTCACCAGCATTTTAATGAAAAATTCTCCTAAAAATGTATTTTTATATGCAGTTTCAATTAACGTACACATTTTTGCAAACAATCTCCACTAATA
This sequence comes from Zootoca vivipara, assembly GCF_965207765.1. Classification (NCBI taxonomy): domain Eukaryota; kingdom Metazoa; phylum Chordata; class Lepidosauria; order Squamata; family Lacertidae; genus Zootoca; species Zootoca vivipara. The sequence continues at coordinate 55,173,332 of NC_142592.1, forward strand.
TAATGCATTTTATATTTTATTTTCACTAATATGTTCATTTTTAATGCACACTTTCTCCCAATATATGCATGTTTAAAAACATTAGCTGGAGAACTGCAAGATTCGGTTAGCATATTGATTCAGAGAGTATAAATTTGATAAATTTGGCTTTAGAATTCTAACTTAGAATTCCACACCATCTAAAGAGTACCATATTGGATGTCCCTGTCTGGCTCAAACAAATAGGTGGCTTAACCCAGAGTAACTTTCTTCTTGTTAATGAGGCATATTTACCTCTCAAGTCCTCCTTCATTCAAGCCTCTGGAGAGAGGTTTGCTCTCCAGAACATCCTTGCCTAGAAAGGGCAGGCTACTGGACTGATAGGTTGAAGCTAGATGAAGAAATCATAACTTAGTGGTGCAGGTTCTGTCTTCCATACAGAGGGTTCCAGGTTCAATCCCTGGCATCTCCAAGTAGGTCTACCTGGAAACCCACTGCCAGTGAGCACACACAGTACTGAGTTAGATGGACCATTGGTCTGACTCAGTATGAGGCAGCTTCCTATGTTCCTATGAAGGAGGTTGATGTGACAGTGGGAGACAAAGGTTAAGTTAATACATAAAGAGAGACAGATCCATTAATAGTTGCTAGCAATCAAAGCCATGATAGCCGAAAGCTCAACTTTCATTTTCAGTGAGCAGCATGCCTCTGACTAACCGAACAATGCTGGGAGATTAATGAGAAGAGGTGGATGTCACCATCTGCCTAGGCATGGGCTGAGCCTGCCAGTTCCAATTTGCAGTTAATTTGAAAACCAAGGCAGGGTCAGAATTAATTATGAGTAGGCAGTGGTGCCATGCTGGTTACATCGTCAGCATACAGTGGGGGCACATAGACCTCACAGCATGTTGTACCCTGGACAGCAGGAATCCTCAGGTGAGACAGAAAAGGGGGGAATGTGGATGAAGATGTGGCAGGACTGTGGCTCTCCATCATACAAGAATTTTGGATGTGGCACACAGGTTAAACATCTTGACTGCCCCATTGCTTCATTCATGCTTAATGCTTTTGTACTCCACTTCTGCAATTATGGGACCTGACCTCTCTTGAATAGCGGCAATGTCACATATAGATGAAGTAACTTGCTATCATAAGTAGTGATGGTGGAGAAATTAATTTCATTTTGCATTTAAAGGCAAACCTACCTAATCAATGCATTCTGAAACAATATATGAACCATCCTTTGAAATTCACACTTTTGCAAATGTTGCAGTGCATTTCTCCAGCCACGAATACTGTAGCCATATACTGTAGTGTGCATAAAAATGCACTGTACCGGTATTAGTAAAAATAATACACAAAAATGCATCATATTATGGAAAATTGCATTGTAAAAGTGTATACTAAGGCAGAAATGCATACAAAAATGTGTTCTATTAGGATGTTGATGAATCTTCATAAGGACTATTTTAAAAAATGCAAATCTGGAGACCTGAACTTAAGAGTGGAAAAATGAGAATCTGAGAGAAACTGAAATTGGCAGATTCTCCCATCCCTTATCATAATAAGGCTTCTCATTAGGATGTATTCCAGGAGTAATATTCCAGAACTCACATTCCAGGTCAGCTTCTTCTCCTGTGAGGAAACGGATCACGGCCTCTAATTGACTCAGCTTCCTGTGATCTGGATCAATATCTGTAATGCAATAAATCCTAGAAAGAAAGACCAAAAATGTGATTCAGAAGTTCCTTTGGACAACTTTTCTGCACTCATAAGAGATGTCCTGGCAAATCTGCATGCTTGGGACAGAGCTCAAATCTCAGTTGGAACAACTTCCATGATCTCTGATCTCCAGTATATACTTAAGAAATGAAGACAGTTGCCATGGCTAAGACCTGTCAGCTCCGGACCCAAATGTTCACTACCCACAGTAATGGAGACCCTAGGCCCTAAGGAATGTCCTGTGACTGAGAGTAACATCAAAACTATCCTTTGCACCCATATCAGTGCATCAGGAACAAAGAATGTTACTTGGTTTCTAGGTCTATGCACTTGCTCTAGATCATGGGTAGGCAAACTAAGGCCTGGGGGCCGGATCCAGTGTAATCGCCTTCTAAATCTGGCCCACGGATGGTCCAGGAATCAGTGTGTTTTTACATGAGTAGAATGTGTCATTTTATTTAAAATGCATCTCTGGGTTATTTGTGGGGCCTGTCTGGTGTTTTTACATAAGTAGGATGTGTGCTTTTATTTAAAATGCATCTCTGGGTTATTTGTGGGGCATAGGCATTCGTTCATTCCGCCCCCCTCCCCCCCAAAAAATAGTCCGGCCCCCACAAGGTCTGAGGGACAGTGGACTGGCCCCCTGCTGAAAAAGGTTTGCTGACCCCTGCTCTAGATGCAGCACTGCATAGACACCTGGAAACAAAGGCAAGAACTTGAATCAAATTGCTCCAAAAATATAGCTCTGCACTTCAGCTACAAATTATATCCATGCTAAGTGGGTGCAGCTCAACAATCAATCATTTGAGGATATCAGTGATGGAGCTGGATTAGGGCTACTGTAGAGAATGTTTTGATAAGAATAAAATATTCCCTAGAAAATGTAAGGGGGTGGGGAGTTGTGCAGTTTGTTTATTTAGCATCTAGGAAAGTTAGGCTCCTCACAAAAAGTTTAAAATAACACGGTGCAGTTATTTCATGGGATCCACATTGTTCCTCGGGATACAGACTTACATAAACATATGTTGCTGCCTTAAGACAGAGCATTGGTTCATACAGGGCAGCAGGCAAAAAAAAAGTCCTTTCTTCCAACACTGTTAAGATCCTTTAACTGGAGATTCCAGGGAATGAACACAAGACCTTCTGCATGCAAAAATGTTATCTGCCACTGAGCTTTGGCCCCTTAGATGCCAGGACCATGTTTTCTCAAGGCCTTAAATGTAAAGTCCCCAAAGCCAAGTAGCAGCTCATTTGTCTCCTTCCCAGGTCTCTCCCCCGCCCCCCCCCCCCGATTAGAAGAATTCTGGCCACTTACCATTCATTGGCTAAAGTCAAGTCTGGCTGCAGCAGATCATGTAAACCTGAAACCAAAAAGCAAACAAAGACTCATTTATTCACAGCCTTATGGATTCCTCTGTATGTTCAACATGTTTTTGTATCCTGTGTTTCCCCCAGGAATTGAAATTAGAGAGTGAATTTTCAGGGGATGAAGATGAGACCTCTAGATGAGCTCAGGCTGTGGAGGTGTTTAAACTATTTTCCCTCTTTAGATCACACCCCGTTTCCTGTTTATAGGTCAGCCTGTTTGAATCACATGGTTTAGATGTGTTATAAAACCATGGGTTCTAAAATTCCACATTCTGAGAAAGGGGTGTGGCCCAGGGAAGGTCCTAGGAGTCAGACAGAGAGTCCAGGAAGACCATATCCCACTCCCAGGCCTGAAGTTCCTCACCACAGGTACGTATGAACCAGTTTTTATTTGGGTAATTTGGGGAATGTGTTCCCATAATATATATTTCAGGGATTTAATTAATAGGCTTCTATTGCCAAGCTCCTGATTCAAACAGGGAAACAAATACATAGGAGATGTGGTAGTGTTGTGTGGCAAAGGAAAGAACAGTTTGAGATATGAACCCAGCTGTGTTAAAACAAGGCAATGCTCCATCAATTCTCCCTGTGATTGCATGATGAAGCTGTGCCATTCACCCTACCTTCTTCCACTGAAGTGTCCCCAAGCAGGATGTATTCACCGTGCCCTCGCGATAGAACGACTCCCAGACTGTGGATTGAGAGATGAAAGAGAAAATGTTTTCCAGTAAGGAGACTTGCAAAGGCCTGCATTGTGTGGTGGAGCTATTACTGTAATAAACACCAACTTACTTGCACTGAAAATTTCTCCTCATTTACACATTGCTGAATTAACATTCTAAAATGTTTGAAGCCCCTCAAAACTTGGATTTTGATAGCGTAAGTTGAATGCTGCCATGAAAAACTGATTTTTAGTAGTGAATCATCACTTAAATTGAACTCTCATTGCTGAAACATACATTGTGAAATTCCAAATTACAGGAATGCAACTAACCAGTAAAAGAACTCTAAGGCTAGAAAGGACCTGAAAATGAACTAAGTCCTTAAAAGTAACAGCATATGGTGCAGCCCTTCTAGGAATGTAGCACTTTGGGACATCAGTGAGAGAATATATGACCAAGTGGGGCCTGCAACAAAGTGTTGCAGGATAGAGTAATCCTGCTCAAGCCATCCATCCATCCCCATTTCCAGGATACTCTATATTTCATAACCTACCCAGTTTTCCTTCCCTACTCCCCACCTTAGGTCAGTCAGGATTTTGTGGCCACTGGTCACACCCACTCTTCACTGGGCTATTTCCGAATCCTTAACATTTAAAAAATATGTTTTGTACTTCTCCAAACTTTGATGGTTTCCCCAAGCCTGCAGCTGCCTCCCTCTGGTGTGTGGATGATGCCAGTTTGACTGCAAACAGAGTTGGCTGTATGTATGAATGTTCTCCTTTATCAAAGTCCTGCTGTTCATTGAAATATATGAAGTGTTCTACCCCCATCTTCTCTCTAAGGCCCAGGCTTTCATTTTTAATACAGGGAGAGCATGTTATCTTCCACCTATATTTGGTATAGTCCAGGAAGGGCTATAGTACATGATATATCTGAATATGTCTTCTTCTTTCTTTCTTTCTTTCATTGGTGATCACTCGTAGCCGAGTAAGATAGTCTTCCATAAACACGGTTTTAACAATGGGTCCGTAAGTGACTGTGGAGGCCAATTCTGGATCTACACATCCTTCCACAGTGGGGACACTGGTTTCCAGGTGGGAGTTGATCACAGTGTGGATTTGCCAAGCGTGCCTTCCTCTTAGCACATTTCTCCCTTGTGTCCCGAGATTGAGTTTCTTCAAAGCCCATGACACCTTTGGTAAAGGCTGTTCCCCAACTGGAGCGCTCGCAGGCCAGGGTTTCCCAGTTGTCAGTGTTTATACTACATTTTTAAAGATTTGCCTTGAGACAGTCTTTAAACCTCTTTTGTTGACCACCAGCATTACGCTTTCCATTTTTAAGTTCAGAAAAGAGTAGTTGCTTTGGAAGACGATCATCAGGCATCCACACAACATGACCAGTCCAACGAAGTTGATGTTGAAGAATCATTGCTTCAACACTAGTGATCTTTGCTTCTTCCAGTACCCTGATATTAGTTGCCTGTTTTCCCAAGTGATGTGTAAAAATTTTTGGAGACACCGTTGATGGACTCTTTCGAGGAGCTGGAGATGGTGTTTATAAGTGGTCCATGTTTCACAAGCATATAGTAATGTTGGTAGTACAATAACTTTGTAAACAAGCATTTTGGTTTCCCTGTGAACGTCCCGGTCCTCAAACACTCTGCACTTCAATCGGGAGAAAGCCACACTTGCAGAGCTCTGGCGATGCTGGATTTTGGCATCAATGTTGGCCCTTGTGGAAAGGTAACTGCCTAGGTAGGAGAAGTGATCAACATTTTCCAATGTTACACCACTGAGTTGGATTTGTGGTGCTGCAAAGGGGTTATTTTGTACTTGTTGGTGCAGCACTTTGGTTTTTTGGGATGTTAAGTGATAGGCCAAGCTTTTCGTAAGCTTCTGCAAAGATATTTAGGATGGTTTGGAGGTCATCCTCTGAGTGTGCGCACACTATGTTGTCATCAGCATACTGAAGCTCTATGACGGAAGTTACCTTACTTCTTGCTTTCAGCCTGCTCAGATTGAAGAGCTTTCCATCTGTTTGATATATGATTTCTACTCCGGTGGGGAGTTTCCCGTCGACAAAGTGTAGGATCATGGCAATGAAAATAATGAATAGAGTTGGGGCAATAACACAACCCTGTTTAACACCTGATCCCACTGTGAATGGTTCACTTTGAGAGCCATTGTTATCTGCAATTGTTGCTGTCATATTATCATGGAGGAGCCGAACGATGTTTACAAATTTATCTGGGCAGCCAATTTTCAGAAGGGCAGTCCACAGGGCATTATGATTTACAGTGTCGAAAGCCTTAGTCAGGTCAATAAACACCATATACAGGGGTTGGTTTTGCTCTCTGCATTTTTCTTGAAGCTGTCGAGCAGTGAAAATCATGTCCACTGTCCCCCTAGAAGGACGAAAACCATTTTGGGATTCAGGAAGGGTCACCTCGGATATTGTTACCAGACGGTTTGCTAAGATCCTCACAAGAATTTTGCCGGCCGCAGCTAATGAAGAGATGCCTCGATAGTTTCCACAATCAGTTCTGTCACCTTTTTTTTTTAGGGATTGATAATTTTGGCATCCCTAAAGTCTGCTGGGATTTATTCTCTTTCCCAGATTTTTTCGATTAGCTTGTGAAGTTGTTGTGTAAGTTCAATTCCACCCACTTTGAAGATTTCGGCAAGTATCCCATCAGGTCCACTATCTTTGTTGTTTTTCATTTGGTTAATAGCTGTACACAACTCTCCCAGATTTGGAGATATTGCAAGCTCATCTCTAACTTGTTTTTGCGGAATTTGTGAGAGTACCTCATTCGGTCCTAAAGCAGGTCTTCCTCAGATTAACCTCACTATCGAGACTACCGTGTGCTTAATTAAAAGCAATCTAGATGTCTCCACAAGTGAGCCAAGGCAAGTGGTTTGACTGTGCAGATGTCTCCCACCTGCTAGCCCATATAAACATGGACAATGCTTTTTTTTAATGAGATATGCTGTAGCTGAAGTCCACCCAGACATCAAGTGCTGCATTTTAGATACCCTTTTCTTTTATTCCAGAGGTGCAGAGGCAAGTTGTAGTCACTTTTTAAAGTTCTTAAATAAGTATAAATCAATGGTGGGAAACCTGGGACCCTCTAGATGTGGTTGGATCAACCCCCATGGGCATAGCCAGTGATCAGGGATAGTGGGAGTTGCAGTGCAGCAACGTCTGGAAAGGTGCATGTTCCCAACCCTTGCTCTAAGGGACCTGCCCACTCACCTAAAGGGTGTGCCGCTGATATCAGTAAAGAAATAGTCATTAGTGAGGAAGAGAACTCGTTTCTGGAAAAGAAGAGAGAGAGAGAAATCACAACCAGAAGTGTAGTTTTGTCTCTTAAATGTGACCACTGGTCATGTCCAAATAGCAGCTGCATTTCAACAAGGGTAGTCAGGATCTCTCCAAAGGTCCTGCTCTGTCACCTAAAGAGTGTTGTCTTCTTATTGGAGGAACTTAGAAGCAGGATTATTTTCTTGGGTGTTGCTTTTTTTGGAACACCAGACAGGAGTCACTCCATACATGCATTAAAGAATCTCAAGACAAGGACAACCCTATGGTTAAAGAAAATTTGAACCCAATTAAATCATATGGATTAGAAGTGATTACTTAATTTGGTGTACCTGAATTGAAAAACAACAACAACTTGAAGAAAAACACAAACATATTTCGCTTGTTTTTAGGTGATGCACCAACAGGTTGCAGCAGGTAGCATCTGAGAAGTACTCCTCCCACTGTCACAACACTAGAACTGCTGAAAGTTGTAAGATTCAGGACAGAAAAAAATAAAGTACAGGCTTGACAGGCATATGTGAAGAATGCTTTGATGGTGTTTCCTGCTTGGCAGGGGGTTGGACTCTATGGCCCTTGTGGTCTCTTCCATCTCTATGATTTTATGAAGGGATTGTGACAGTTTAGTCCATGAGACTTTGGGAGAGAAGCAGAATCCTTCCAGTAGATCTCATTGCAGTAGTGACTCTGATGAGTTATTAAATCTATATAACCTTGCTCCAGGACCAGAGGCATCCACACCAACTGCCATGGGAAGCCTTCAGACCTCCAGTTAAGCAGCCCTGCATAAAATGCTTGCCCCTTTGCTAACTCCCAGATTGTTGTTCTTGTGGGGCCCTTTCCAAGTAGAATTATCTGTGACAGTAAGGTCTCAAACCTGTTGCCAGCTTGCTCAGACCTCTCTTACAGGTGCATGTTAGCATTAGCAACACAATACTTGCTGGAGGCAGACAGGATTAGAATGCAAAGACCACCGACAGCAAAATCAGTGGGCAGATTGCTCCAGCCCTGCTTCAGTACACCTCAAGTGTTGCAAAACCCTCCAAAGAGCCTTATCTGTGCCTGACCTGCCATAACTCAACAGATGGGCTAGATGGAGTTACCAAAGGGATTGGAGACATGGGGGAGAAGGTAGCAGAGCAGCAGGATCAGAGTCTCTGTCCTTGTCGCTCACTTCCACTATCACTGTCGTCACACGAGACTGTCTCTCTCTTCCCTCTCTCCACCATTGCCCCTCCTGCTGCCCGTTAAGCACTAATCCTCAGTGTACTGGAAATCCATCTGGCACAATGACAGCAGGCATTGAGGGGGATCGAGGCAGAACTGTCCATGCATCACAAAGATAGATTGCTGGCTGCCAGCTGAGCATTTCAAAAATATCTTGGCTGACTTCATTAACTGGCCAAGCATGGACAGCCCAATAGCCCTGAAGGTATGTGTGTCGGCTGCCCAGAATCAGGTGGCTTCCCTATGTGCAGGGCAGGGGAAGGAATATGCTCTCCTCAACTTATAACTGTGAAAGATTCAATGCTTCCCTCTGTGTGTCCTATTCTTATTCCTTTTATTGCATTTGGGTCACTTTTAATATTTTACTCTGGGATTCCTACCCTGCCAAAAAAAACACATTGGTCCATCACTTTTTACAAAACGCCTCACAGTGACTTACAAAATATTAACATACAGAACTTACCAAACACTCTAAATCCATTAACAGAGAATAAAGCATAAGAATAATAAATGTGTTCAGACACCCATAAGCATAAAAAGGACAAATTCTAATCCACTAAAACCAGGTAAGAATCATTACACATTAAGATACACTTGTGAAGTGTAGTAGATGCCAGGATTGTAACAGGGCTTTCCCACCTCATTCCTGCAGCTCCTGAAAAGCCACTTGGTAATTCCTCTGGCACAGTGTGGGGTGTGTGTGTGTGTTGGGGGGTGGGGGTGAATCCCAAAATGAGACATGCACCCTTTATGCAAGTGGAAGTGCCTTCCTTTCACACAAAGGGCTGCCTTGTGTGTTCAGTGTGCTCAGGTCAGTACTGTATTTATTAGCACAGTCTCCTACCTTGCAAGGTTATTGCAAAGATAAAATAGGACAGGAAGAGAAGTCATTATATTAAAAGTAAGAGAAAACGGTTTTTAAAAAATGTAGGGAAATGAGAGAAAATCAAAAATGACTTTGATAAAAATAGTCACTATTAAACATTTTGTATTAAGAAATATTCATTTGAATTGCTGAGAGAATATTATACTGCAGTTTTATTTTAAGGGGGGGGGAGGAGTAAGTAATAAAAGATTTATTTATTTTTAAGCATTTCTAAGTAACTCTTCTGCCAGACACGAAAAGTGACAAGACACTCTCGACTATAGCAGGAGATGATACAGAACAGGGGTGCCTATTAAAGAAACAGATAAAACTTGATTTCATCAGATTTTCCCCACTCTGCTGGTTTCCTTTTCCCTGTTGTGTTTGTCTGAGTACTGATGTTAACTGGTAAAGTACATGCACTCTATATCATGCACACAGATTTACACAGAGGAGTCTTGAAATCTCAGTTCCAATATTTAATTAATAAACGCTAAGGGGTAAGTGAGCTATTTTGTGTAACTTGAAAGTCGACTGAAAGTCTGCGAGCACAGAACAAGGGCAAGCAAAGGCTGAAGTGAATGTGTGTGGAGACAGAAGAAGGTGAGAAAAGGCATGGAAGAAGGAGCACCCATGGGACCTTTCTTTGCTAACCTTTAAAATGCTTTTTCATTGTGCTCTGAGAGAAAGAGAAAAATATACAGTTAGCTGACTGAATTTATGGTGGATCCAAAAGCTGAAAGAATTGCATTGCCACCCTGCATAAGAAAAATGTATAGGAGCTATAAAAAGGCTAGTAAAACTGGGTAAAGACAATTGGTTTATTATTATTATTATTATTATTATTATTATTATTATTATTATTATTATTACCACCCACCATTTCCCCCCAATGAGCTCAAGGTGGCATACATTGCTCTCCCCACTCCTCATTTAATCCACACAACAACCCTGTGAGGAAGGTTAGGCTGAGAGGCACTAACTGGCCCAAGGTCACCCAGTGAGCTTCGTGGCTGAGTGAGGATTTGAACCCTCATCTCCCAGGTCCTGGTCTGACACTTTAACCACTGCACTGGCTTTCAGGAGAGTTGAAGGTATCTTAAACAATGGTTAATGTATGGACTGCCTCTACAGCAGATCTCAGGTCATAAGAATATTAATATGGGGACAAATGTTCTCTCAAGAGGTTTAACCAGAGGCGGCAGTAGGGCACACACACCTGGCAAAAAAGCATGTGTGTGGCAGTGGTGGACATTGGGCTTTAAAATTCCAGCAGTGCCCTGTGTGACGCCAAAATCTGGCACACACTCCCACCTCTTGCCTTCCATTGTTCATCATTGTTGTGGCATCCAGATTAAGGGAAGTAATAGTACTGTCCAAAGATTACCATAATAAAGGACAAAAGTGGAAAGGATCTAACAGAAGCAGAAGACACCAAGAAGAGGTGGCAAAAATACACAGAGGAATTATACCAGAAAGATATGGAGGTCTCGTACACCCCAGGAAGTGTGGTTGCTGACCTTGAGCCAGACATCTTGGAGAGTTAAGTCAAATGGGCCTTAGAAAGCACTGCTAATAACAAGGCCAGTGGAAGTGATGATATTCCAGCTGAACTATTTAAAATTTTAAAAGATGATGCTGTTAAGGTGCTACACCCAATATGCCAGCAAGTTTGGAAAACTCAGCAATGGCCAGAGGATTGGAGAAGATCAGTCTACATCCCAATTCCAAAGAAGGGCAGTGCCAAAGAATGCTCCAACTACCGCACAATTGCGCTCATTTCACATGCTAGCAAGGTTATGCTTAAAATTCTACAAGGCAGGCTTAGGCAGTATGTGGATCGAGAACTCCCAGAAGTGCAAGCTGGATTTCGAAAGGGCAGAGGAACCAGAGACCAAATAGCAAACATGCGCTGGATTACGGAGAAAGCTAGAGAGTTCCAGAAAAACGTCTACTTCTGCTTCATTGACTATGCAAAAGCCTTTGACTGTGTCGACCACAGCAAACTATGGCAAGTTCTTAAAGAAATGGGAGTGCCTGATCACCTCATCTGTCTCCTGAGAAATCTCTATGTGGGACAAGAAGCTACAGTTAGAACTGGACATAGAATAACTGATTGGTTCAAAATTGGGAAAGGAGTACAACAAGGCTGTATATTGTCTCCCTGCTTATTTAACTTATATGCAGAATTCATCATGTGAAAGGCTGGACTGGATGAATCCCAAGCCAGAATTAAGATTGCCGGAAGAAATATCAACAGACTCAGATATGCTGATGACACAACCTTGATGGCAGAAAGTGAGGAGGAATTAAAGAACCTTTTAATAAGGGTGAAAGAGGAGAGCGCAAATATTGTCTGAAGCTCAACATCAAAAAAACCAAGATCATGGCCACTGGTCCCATCACCTCCTGGCAAATAGAAGGGGAAGAAATGGAGGCAGTGAGAGATTTTACTTTCCTGGGTTCCATGATCACTGCAGATGGTGACAGCAGTCACGAAATTAAAAGACTCCTGCTTCTTGGGAGAAAAGCAATGACAAACCTAGACAACATCTTAAAAAGCAGAAACATCACCTTGCCGACAAAGGTCCATATAGTTAAAGCTATGGTTTTCCCAGTAGTGATGTATGGAAGTGAGAGCTGGACCATAAAGAAGGCTGATCGCCAAAGAATTGATGCTTTTGAATTATGGTGCTGGAGGAGACTCTTGAGAGTCCCATGGACTGCAAGAAGATCAAACCCATCCATTCTGAAGGAAATCAGCCCTGAGTGCTCACTGGAAGGACAGATCATGAAGCTAAGGCTCCAATACATTGGCCACCTCATGAGAAGAGAAGACCCCCTGGAAAAGACCCTGATGTTGAGAAAGATTGAGGGCACAAGGAGAAGGGGATGACAGAGGACGAGATGGTTGGGCAGCGTTCTCGAAGCTACCAACATGAGTCTGACCAAACTGCAGGAGGCAGTGGAAGACAGGAGTGCCTGGCGTGCTCTGGTCCATGGGGTCATGAAGAGTCGGACATGACTAAATGACTAAGCAACAACAAAAACAACAACAATAGTACTGCCACTCTATTCTGCCTTGGTCAGACCACACCTGGAATAGTATGTACAATTCTGGGCGCCACAAATTAAGAAGGATATTGACAAGTTGGAATGTGTGCAGAGGATGGCATCCAAGATGACAAAGGGTGTGGAAACCAAGCCTGATGCGGAACAGTTGAGGGAAGTGGATATGTTTAGCCTGGATAAAAGGAGACTGAGAGGAGATATGACAGCCATCTTCAAATATTTAAAGGGCTGTCACATAGAAGATGGAGCAAGCTTGATTTTTCCTGTTCCGGAGGGTAGGACTCAAACAAATGGCTTCAAGTTAAAAGAAAGGAGATTCCGACTAAATGTATTTCTGACAGTAAGAGCTATTCAACAGTGGAACAGATTCCCTGGGGAGGTTGTGGACTCTCCTTCATTGGAGGTTTTACGGTAGAGGTAGGATGGCCACCTGTCATCTGCAGGGGGTTAGAGTAGATGACCCTTGGGATCCCTTCCAACTCTATAATGCTAGGATTCTATAACATTAGCTCAGTATTTTTGACACTGACTGGCAGCGGCTCTCGTGAATTATAATGTCCTGTATTTATGCATCTGTAATAATTTAGTATAATCATGTTACATAATGTAAATGACAGTTTATTAAGACATAAACAAGTCCCACAACTATTGTCTATCTCAAGGTTAAAATGGACAGAAAAGGGGGAAAGAAACATGCAAGCCGCTGGAAAAAAAATCAAAACAAAATCCATAATAAGACAGAAAACTCTAAGGAGCAATAACAGGAAAAGACATGATGGTAGGTAAGGGATAACTAATTAGGTTCCTCCAAAATGTCATAAGGCAATTAGAAATGAAACATTGTATTGCACCTGGGGAGCTTCATGACAAATAACTACAGCAATACAAATTTGCAAGAAATGATTCGATTTCACAAAAAACTGCGGTTCTGCCTCCTGAATAATCCTAAGTAGGATTTGAAAGAAGTCTTGCAAAGAACAAAATTATATTAATTAGTAAAGTAATGTAAAGCTGGAAGCACTCTCAAAGGTTCACTTAGTTTGACCGCCCTGCACTGGAGCAGAATATGGTTTCCTCTTATGGCTTCCATTTCCCTGGGGTGCTAACGTTATGCTGGTCCTTTGTGAGGCAGAAAACAGAAGGAGGGCCATGGTAAATTTTTCATTAGCATATTTTGAAATTAATGTAAGTGATGCACAGATACAGAGTCAAAAGAAGTCAAACTGCATAATATTGTGTAGTGACTGAAGGGCATGTTATGTAGAAGCTTGAAGACATAGGCCCTGGCAGATCTCCTTTGGATGTGCATAGCAACATGTCATGGTAGACTGGGACACATGACTTTTCAAAAACAGCCATTGTTGCTTCTTTGTCCCAGTAACCCCGGGAGCATAATGCAATCTTATTTGCTCCTAATTCAGTCTTCTTTATTCCACTAACTTCTGGAGAACTTTCTCAGTAACATTTTGGTTGGTTGGTAAAGACTGTGGCTATAGGATTCATTTTAGGTAAATCTTCAGGGATTTTTTTTTAAAAAAAGAGTTTAAATGTGTGACTTTTATTTATTTATTTATTTATTTTAAATACTTGTTTTGAACTGTACATTTATTGCTAAGTTTATGATTTTATGTAAATTTGCTTTAATTCTGTGCAATTGTTCCAAATGCAGGGTACCAAAACAAGAAATTATATACTCACCCCTTTATCTACAGGCACCTTCACATCCATTGAGAGGTCACCTGTTTCCCCATTGATCATTGCTGTTCGCAGCTGTAGAAGGGAACAGATTTGAATTAGTGCCTCCAGCTAGGATTGCGGTCATCTGCTTTAAAGTGGCCTGCAATAGGCAGGAGCCTTTGACATAAGCTTTTCTTTTCTTCCCCTTTTATAAGCACATCTTTAGCTAAGCATAGCAGAGAGCAGGTTAGGATGAGATAATTTTATTGATCTCGGTCATCCTGGGATGCAATTATCACTTTACAACATCTGATTACTTCAATTAAGCATGGGATCTGTATAGGGGGCACAAACCTTGGGGAGATGTACTTTTTTGCCAAAAGAACTCCTCTGATCACACATTTTAACATGAGTACCTTTTTATATATCAATACTATTGATCTACCTAGCCCAGAAATCTCTATTCTGAATGTGGGTGGCAATCTAACACCAAGCACATATATTCATTTACTGGAGGGGCCAGGGACCCAACTTCTAACCCAAGTAAAGGACTTTGGCCTGGCTTAGTCTCAAGAGTATATACTCAAATATACTAAGATATGAACTAAATCTCAATTTCGGATCTTTTTAGGTATCCTTTGCATGTTACCACTTTCGGAGGTTATCCACACATCATCATCATTATTAGAATTTATATACCGCCCTATACCCGGAGGTCTCAGGGCAGTTCACAGAACAAAATCAAAGTATAAAACCACAAAATATATAATCAAAACAAAAACAACAACCCAATAACTCCCCCCAAAAAACCATTTTAAAGGGGCAAAGGATGTCAATCAAATCAAACAAAGGCCTGGTTAAAAAGGAACACTTTTTCCAGGTGCCTAGAGGTGTATAATGAAGGCGTCCAGCAAACTTCCCTAGGGAGAACATTCTGGCTCTTTCCAGGCATAGGTCCACACTTAAAAGCTCCATGCTCCAGAGCTTTCCCTGCAAAAAACCTACTCTTTAGGGCTCAATCGGAGCAAACATCAGTTTGGGTTTTCTGCAGATTGCTATTTGCTCCAATTCAGCTTTAAAGAGTGGGTTTTTGCTGGGAAAACTCCTGAGCAAATAAAGGGTGCTTGGACATGGATCTTTAAAGTGCAAACCGTGTCTGGAAACAGCAGAGTAAAGTAAGTGTGGAGAAGCCCTTAGTCTACTGACTAAAAGAAACCTGGCCTTTTAGTTGTTGTGCACCACAGTGATAGAATCACCCCACCCTGCAGCCCGTGCAACGGGCTCACCTGGCCCAATCTTTTGTTTTTTTCTAACACACTGTAAAGGCTTTCCTCTTTCCAAAGGCATTTGTGAACATAGGAGCATAAGAAGCCACCTTATACCAAGTCAGACCATTGGTGCAACAAGCTCAGTATTGTCTACATTGACTGCAAGCAGCCCTTCAGTGATCTTACGGGGAAGATTCCCAGGCCTACCTGGAGATGCCAGGTATTGAACCTTCTACATGCAATTCAGATGCCCTACCACTCAGCTACAGCCTTCCCCAGTAGTTTTACTGTGACCTGCTAAGAACCCACTTTGGTGGGAGCTGAGGGAGCATGCTCTGAAATCCCAGTTTAGACACTTACAGTTTCATCCACGTCTTCCCATTCCACCTCAGAAAGATCAACACTGTTGTAGTTTGGTTTGGGCTTTAGCTTTTTCCCTTCTTTATACTGCAGTTGAGAAGTGAGACACAAAACATTCCTGAATTGCTCTGCTACTTAACAACCCTGAAATATACTGGTATTTTTTTCAGTTTTAGAGAAAAGGTGTCTTTCTGCTAAGTGATTAGATAATAGATAATCAGGCACTTGTCTCTATTCCCTAAAGTATATCCAAGCATGTTTTTTTTTTGTTTTTTTTTGCACAAGGAATGGTCTCTCACTTGGTGTGAAGGACCCAGGCATTTTTCTTCCATCCAGCCCGTATCTTTTGGGAAAGTTAGCTTTGCCCATCATTCAAACCACAACACACACAACCCCACAACCCTAAGCTGCAACTCTCATCCAATATAATGCAGCCATTACCTTAAGGCTAAAAAGCAGGAAGGAAGCACCTTCTTACCAGGTAAGAAGTTCAAGGACTTGGAGGGCTTCATTTGTTTCACATTTGTAATGAACTAGCCTGATTTGCAATTCCCAGACTAATACAGACAACAGCACTTCAGTTTTTGCACATCTACAAATTTTGCAATATAACTTTTGTCTCCCCTCCCCTCTCCAAAATGCATATTAAAATATGGGCTGTTTTAGGTTGAAATGCACATACAAATGTGTATTTTGAGCTAAATTAGATATCCAAAAATGTGAAACTTTCTGCAGTAGTAGTAGTAGTAATAATAATAATAGAATGATGTTCAAACAGACTTATACTGTAAGCCCACAATTTATGCACATTTAACTTGTGCACATTCAGCTTTACACTGGTGGGGGGGGGAGGGCAAGGTTCTGGGGGAAATGACTTTGGCAACCCCACCTTATGTGAGATTGAACACTATGTATTTTGACTATACACAATTTTGACTTCAGGCACAATCTCTGGAATGTAATCCCTGTGTAAATTGTGGGGTTACTGTAAATGAACACATGTAAAACTGACATGGGCAAGATACAGACTGACCTGTCCATCCCATTTACTGCCCAGAGAAGAAGCAGTTGCAGGAAGATTGCTTCCTCCCCTCCTTGACAAAAAGAACGCTTAACTCAAAATGCTAGTTGCCCTGAGGTTTCAGAGCAGGAAGGAAGCATAATTTGGTCTCATCGATCAGTCAGAGGACTGAGCTTTAGTGTTTGTGTGTATGAGTTTGGGGTTGTCCTTTTAAATTATTATTATTATTAATTATTAACCACCTTCTGGCAGTCCCCTCACTGTGAGAATTGAGATTACAGGGAACCAGGCAGAGGGCCTTCTCAGTGGTGGCACCCACCCTGTGATGTTTCTGGGTCACTTACCAATGGCCGGAGGTCCGGGTGAGACAAAATGTAGCCATTGTTCGTGTTCAGAAAGGCGTATCCATGGACACCCAGCTTTAAACCAAAAGTATGATAACAATTAACTTCATTAACACCCAAGCCCATGATGCAGCGTCGGCACGAGTGAAGTAATAATAATAATAATAATAATAATAATAATAATAATAATTTATTATTTATACCCCGCCCATCTGGCCGGGTTCCCCCAGCCACTCTGGGCGGCTTCCAACAAAATATTAAAATACAGAAATCAATCAAACATTAAAAGTACTTATGCATGACAACATCCAAGGCCTTTAACTGAAGAAATGTGTGGATAATATTGATGAACTGACAGTGAAAGTAATGGAACCAGACAAAATTTGAAAATGCATCACTTAGGAACATGGGAAGCTGCCTTGCACCCGGTCAGGTTATTTGTTCATGTAGCCCAGTGTTATCTAGTCTTACTGGCAGTGGTTCTCTGCAGTGTCAGGCAGGGGTGTTCCCCATCACGCACAACCTGCTTTTGTTTTTGTTTTTCAAAGAAACTGGTGGGTGCCAGGAACTGAATCTGCATGCAAAACATGTGCTCTGCTGCTATGCTATTTTCCTCCAGGGAACCATAAACAGAACTGAATGCATTAAATTTCACCTGGCAATTCAATCATATCCTGTTTCAGTCCCCAAATACTTTAATGTTCTTACAATATGTCAAAAGAGTGTGATGAAATATCAGGTACATGCAAGTATGCACTCACTCGCATAGTCATGCACGAATGAATCTCTGGGGTTGCACCATATTTTCTACTTCGATTGCACAGGAGTTGTGCACATTTAGACTGACACACAAACCAAATCTATTGTCTCTTGAGACAGCCAGGTGCCAACAACAAATTATGTGCACCCCAGTTCTTAGTTAAGAATTTCCACAAGTTCTACCATGTATCTGGTTTGGAATCTTTTGGACGGAGGTTACAGGGGACATATGGCATTCTGTACTTTACATTTATTTACAAATATACAGGTCAAGCAACGATGGAGATTCAAAACTTAAACACCCCAGCAGATGTTCTAAAAGCTCACTGCTCTGCAAATAGATTTCAGGGGAGTGAAAAGAGTGTGACTTGCTCTCAGCCTGACACTGTCTGCTCTTTCTTCCAATACAGACCTGGATCACTGCATTCTTTAGGGGAGAAGGGACTTAGAATCACTAAGTTGGAAGGGACTCCAAGAGGCCATCTTGACCACCACCCCAATTTCATAACAATACCAACAGCACTTTCAATTCTCCAAGTGTTGGAATAGTCCATGCATAAGAGGGAGGTTTCAGCAGGATTAGGATAACCCCAAGGTCTGCAGAAGTAATTTTTTTTTTAAAAAAAATAACTTAACATTGATTCTATTCCCGCAAAACAGCAAGCACAATCTAGTGAAGACTGAATGTGCTCAGTGGCCTGGAATATTGATTGACTGTTGGGGTGGGAAAGAGAGAAATGGGTGGGAGAGAGTATGGAATAGTGAATTATCAAATCATCACTAACTGACAGGAACAGTAAAAAGGAACACTCCAACTAAAACATTTTGTTGCAGGTCCTACTTGTAACAGCTAATAGCTTTTGACAGAGTTAATCTCCATGAATTTGGCTAATCTCGCTAAACTGGTGACCGTCTCAACAACTTGTGGCAGCGCTGCCTGTGAACAGATGCAGTACTCCGTAGGGTGGCTTTGTTATCAATATCAGGACATTCTTCTGAGATTGCCAAAACTGTGTGACAACAGCTGGACTGTTTTAGTTTGATTCTTACCTTGTATCGTGGAGCCAGCTTAAGGAGTTCTCTCAAAGGAACATCTGAGCCTACCACACCCAGGAGAATGCCATGAGATCTCTGTAAAATAAGAAGAAATTAAAATTGACAACATGCTACTCCATTCTCCTTGGGTTAATTATCATTCCCCCCACCCCCACCATCTGGTCTTGCAGAGTTGCTGTTCATTTGTATGACAAAGCATACAGACCGTGGTGATGAAACAAGGAAGGGCAGACTGGATTAACCAGTAAACTCCCTATGGTATATTGCAGAAGACCAGGTGGATGAGAGTTACAAATGCAGCAGGAACAACAGCTCAGTGGTACCACACATGCAGAAGGTCCCAGGTTCAATACTTGGCATCTTCATTCAGAAAGATCAGGCATCAAGTAATGGGAAATGCCTCTCTGTCCAAGACCCTGGACAGTTGCAACCAGTCAAAGTAGGCAATACTGTACTAGATGGGCAAATAGTCTGACAAGGTATATGGCAATCTCCTAAGTTACCTATGTAGCTTTGCTGCTTCCTCCCTCGCCCATTTCCACCAAAGAAAATTTGTTTCCACCCAACTTCTTATTTGTTTTGATTTTTAGACCAACAAGACTGCTGGTCAATGGACAGAGTTTAGTGCACCAGTGCAATACCCCTGAAAACAAGCAAAAAAGGGAATAGCCATCTCATTGTTGATCAACTAGTTAAGAGTTATACTGCCTCTGAACAATTAGATTTCATTATTGGCTGTCAAGACTAATATCAAACAACAGGCCTATCCTCCAAGAATGTATCTAGTCAATTTAAAAAGTCATGGTAGCAACCATTGAAACATCCTGTAGCAAATATCTTTCTGGTCCCCATATTGGAACAGATATTTATTTTACTGACAGCACAAGCCCTGTGCTTGTTTAGTTAGACTGTTCAATGTGGCATAGTCCTAGGTAATTGTACATAGAATTGCAGCATTGCAGTGTAATCCTGGACCCACTTACCCATATGTAAGTCCCACATACACTGTAAGAAAATCCTATTCTGCTAAGGTGAGGAATAGGACATTGCTCTCTGCCCTGGATAACAGAAATCATCTAGAGCATGGGACAGCAGACTTCAGGTTTGTTGGTTCCACTTTTTTCTTTTTCTTTCTATAAGTCCAAGATCTACTTACCAACACATACCCTGTGGCAGCCATTTTGTGACTGGTGCTCCTTGTACTATCTCAAAATTCAAGATGTGCCCACTGGTCCAAGAGAGTCAGAAGGCTTACTTATCCTTTATATAGTTTCAGTTTTGCAAAACACAACTTTAGCCAAAGGTGGATTCAGGGTAGTGCCAGCTGTTCAATTGTACCAGGTGCGCAGCCAAGGAGGGTGCCTTCTTGAAGCCTAGTAAGTGTTTGCCCGGCTTCAGGAAGGAGGTCCTCCTATCTCCTTCCCAAAGCTAGGCAAGCGCTTACTGAGCTTTTGGAAGGAGATAGGAGGGCTCCAGCACACCACCAGAGCCTCATGCCTCCTTCCCAAAGCTCAGCTTAAGCCAGTGCCACGAGGGCTGCAGGGAGGGCGACAAATAGCCTCACACAGGACAGCATATTATGAAGATCTGCCACTGCATTAGCCTTCTCTCTACTTTCACACTGAGATGTATCTCCCTGAGAAGCATCATGCTTACCGTTTCATTCTTCTTGCTGAAAACTGGCATAGCCACCGTTGTCATAAGCAAGAGGCTTTGGGCTTGAGATGCAAAGAGCTATCAGATAGAAAACAAGCAGCATATTAGCAAGTGGGACAGCAGTAAGAGCATAAGGGGAACTAGCCACCACTGGAAATGCAGCAGGAAAAGTGTACTGAAAAGCACACTTAAGCAAAAACAAAAACCCTAAGGGATGCTAGAAAAAAAGTCCATTTAGAGGAGGGTGAAAAAGGTGCCTCATTAAAGATGGCAGATAGTATCCAAAACAGTGGAATATAATATTTACTAGTGACGATGTTTATGCATGTCCAGGTTAACATGGCATCGCCTGAGGCACTAAGACATAGCCAAAGCACATGATAATGTACAATATATTCTAAAAAGACATAGATAAATGAATGCAAGTGATACCATGGGGATACATGGAAACCAGGGGAGAGAAGCAGAGCACAGAGGGCCTACCTAAATGTGAGACATTTACATTTGGAATACCAGAACCTCAGATAAATGGGAATGGCGATCACACAAGGATAAACTGACATGGCACTATACAGAAGACAGTGAATTTGGATAATTGGAAAGTTAAAACAGATAAAGTAGGGTGTGTGTACATGAAATGATTACAGTATGAAACACTAAACATAGACATAACAAATAAAACACAGACACACACGTGGTATCTATTCTCAGAGGAGAAGCAACCCATTTGGCCTGGTACACCTGTTCCCCTTTAGCAAAGTCAAGAAGTGGTCTATTATCACCATTTCACAGCATGGGGGTCCTTGAGAGCCAACCAATCAAAACAGCAGCCAGATAAACCAAATGCTGGAGTTTTTTAATTAGTTGGCTGACATTTATCTTGGAAAAATTATGCAGCAGAAATAATCATAGTTTTAAACATGCTGCAGTACATGGCATATGCATATATATGGTTGTGGGGGGGGGTGCACACACACACACACAATCTATCTATCTATCTATCTATCTATCTATCTATCTATCTATCTATCTATCTATCTACTGTATCTATCTATCTACATACATACACTATAGATGATAGATAGATAGATAGATAGATAGATAGATAGATAGATAGATAGATAGATAGATATAGTGTGTGTGTGTGTGTGTACAGTATATATCAGAAATGAAATGAAATGAAATGAAGAGGCTTCCTGTACATAATCTCAAACAATCAATGTTGCTCAGACCTATGGAGAGCCTTTTCTAAGTATTCACATCACCTCACATACATTATCTGTGTAATCCTGACTCTGCTATTTTAAGGTGGGACAGTCTTAATATAGATGACTTGTGCAAGGCTGTCCAGTGAGCTTGTAGTTGAGTGGAGATTTGTACCAGAGACTTCCAGCCCATGGGCCATGCTCTGAAGTTCTACTCTACAACAGCACATCACAACCTCACAAATACATCCAGAGCTATCCATATCATTCCCATGCTGTACAGCTCTATCGCTGCTGTACAGCCAACTTTTCCCCACCGTGGATGTATGGTTTAGTTACAGCTAGATAAACTAGTACAGAACATGTGCTAATGACACCCAGAGAAATAGTTGGTGTTCACAGAACACAAGGCAGATTGTTACCTCCTCAGATTGTGGCAGCTAGCAAGAGATGTGGGTGACAAATGAATGGACACATTAATGAATGGACAAACAAATGAACACACAAACTAATGATACATACAGTAAGCAGCAGAGACAAATGCAAGCAAGAAATGTAAGAGGAGCAAGCTAATAACCCAGGAGCAAAACCATTCTGAAACAGTCCAAAGCAAAGGCTGATAAAACACAATGCAAGTTGCACAGCTGACAACTTCCAGCATAATAGTAGGTTTGGCAAAACAAACTACCACTAAAACTTCATGTTCAATCTCAAATTAGAGAATAAATAGTGACATCTCTGGATCTGACAGGGACCTTGTGCCCTCTAGTTGGCCTCCTCCCCTCCTCCAATTGTGGGCATGTGTGGACAGCAGCAGCACATGAAGATGTGCTCCAACTAGTGTCAGACAGCTGTCTTTAGCCATCATTTCTGGGCCAATCTAGACCTGATGGTACATGCATTTTTGTATTTAACATGCATTTTAAGAATTTAATTCAAGAATCAGCTACTGAGGGGTCAGATAATTATCAGGATTGCAGTGGACAGGAAGGAGGAGTTTCACCCTTGCTCCCTTGCTTTTCGCACGGGGGGGGGGGATTGCCTTCAGATGAGTGATTCTTACTGCAGCAGGGGAGGAAGGGGTTAAGTGTTCCATTCCCAGCTGCTGTGATCCTGATAGATATCATCCCCGTTCCTAGAAGATGATATTTTCTTTTTTGAAAGCTAGCATGCTAAATGCATTTAATATCACATCTACTTTAGCCCTTCATTCCCCACAATGCTTCCACTATAGCACTACTCCATGGGATTGTAATATAATACATGAGCAAGGTGGTGCAGCTCTGAGCAGTGAGTGGGCTGGGGAGGAAAAAGTAGATAATCTACATTGGGGCCTAGTGGGGCACTGGGGACCTGGCAACTGCCCACGGATGCTGTAAGCAGATGCTGATCTTGTACCTTATATAGGAATTGAGGAGGAAAAAGTGGGAATTGGGGAGGAAAAAGTAGATAATCTACATTGGGGCCTAGTGGGGCACTGGGGACCTGGCAACTGCCCACGGATGCTGTAAGCAGATGCTGATCTTGTACCTTATATAGGAATTGAGGCAACATGTACAAAGCACATAAACTTGGCCACATCATCTTTTTTTGTTTTCTAGTGGCCACCAAGAAGAACATCAACTGTGATCTATTAGTGGGGTTCACACTAAAGTGTTATGGCACACACTTTGCATCAGTAGGCATATACCTATGGCCAAGCAGCACAAATACATCAGCAATGGGGAATCCTTTACAGCTCGAGGGCCTCACTCCTGAGGAGAAAGCTCTAAATGCATCCTGAATTTCTTTTTGTGCAAAATTTGAGTGGGAACTCTACTTTTTGGTCACAGAAGTCCCCCTGCCAAAGAGACAAGACACCATTCAATTACAGGGCCAGATTGTCTCTTTGGTAGCAGAAACTTGCACCAAAGCAAAAACCGAATCTCTGTTTCTATGTTTTGTTCCTCTACTCCTCAAACTTAGCCTTGCTTTGGATCTTGGACTAAGTGATTAAGGACAATAATTGACACCTTAATGTATGTCAGCTCCTCTGTGTGATAGATAACATACTACAGCACTGAAGCCCCACTGGGCTGGAGGCTCAGTGACCCATTTCCTGAGCTGAAAAGCTAATCTCTTTTCCTGTTGATAATCTTTTATAAAGTGTCTCTGCAAAGTTCACAGAGGACAGAGATACCAATTAAGTCAGGGGTGGGGGACCTCCAGCCCACAGGCTTAATTAGCCCCATATGACCTGTGAAGCCTGGCCCTAGACCAAGTCATGCCTAGCTAACCTCCACCTGATGTCATATGATGTCAGTTGTGGGGCAGGTAAATATGTGTTAAAATATTAATTATAGCAGACTACTGGATCCTTTCTGAGCCAAAAGGGGTTTTGCAGCCACCACTGGTCAGCAGTGCCTACAAAACACCACACACAGTGCTTTGCAAGCCCCAACCTGATAATCAAGGCTTGCAAAGAATGAACTGAGCAGGCAAAAAAATTGATCGGCAGATGTACAGCTCTGTTCACCTGTCAAACCTGGCCCATGCAGGGTGAAGGACATTGGAATCTGACCCATTCACCAGATTCAGTTCTCCATTCCTGATGGAAGTCATGCTATGCCTGGATCACCTTGGAATGTCAAGGATATCACATAGAAGCAAAAAGCAGCTAAATGACATCTGTAGAACCTTTTCAAAAGACATTATTGATAATAATCTGCTGCTGCTGCTAACTACTTCCGACTTATATATGTATTTTATGTATTTTATGTTGTAAACTGCCTTGTGATCTTTGGGTAAAATTTAATAAATAATAATAATTTCGATAACAACTTTAAGAGACCTTTGTCTCTCACCCACCTTAAAGCTTACCAGGTGGAAGCTTTTCTCAAAACACTTACCGCACTGTCCATGTAGGCTTCAGTCCATATGATGTCATGATCGTGGTTGATAACCATTGGTCGACTGAGTACATGCAAGTATTCCATTACATTCTCCTGGACATCAGCCAAAGTTGATATCTGTGTGTAGTACCCTAACACAAATAATAAGTATCCCCGCCCCAAATAAGAGAGTTAGCTTCCTTGAATTCCATTTCTGAATCTGTATTCTACTGATTGGAGTTTGGAGTGGTTACTTCAGACTCCAAAACAGGTTTTACTACATATAAACATGGCAAAATCCTATTTGCATGTGTGCACTGAAGTCTAGCACAAGCTGGAGGACATTCCAGAAAATCCAATGAAGGGCAGGACATGCATTTTTAGAATAAATTGAAATAGGTACAACTTCTTATTTGATTGCATCAAAAGTTACCAATCTGAAGATGCCCCTTCGTGTTCTTACCTCTATCATTCCTAATCCTAGTGATGGGGGATTTGTGATCCTCCAGCTGTTGTTGGACTTACAATTCTCAATACCCCTGACCTTGGGCCATTCTGGTTGAGGCTGATAAAAGTTCAAATCCAACATAATCTGGAGGGTCACATTCTTGCTTTACCCCATGCCTCCTAAGGCCCTTCATCCCATGTATCCTAGCCAAACTCTATATCCACGTTGAAAGCAATTTAAGAAGCAACAAATCCTAACCAAAACACTTTATATCAAATCTTGCTGCATTCACTCCCCACCTCATTAAAAACGCCTTTATTCAGCCCCCCTTTATATCCAACTCAATCCTTCTCACAATTCTAAGCCACTTGGCAGCACAGGCTAAGTAGCAGACATATCTCAGAATCCATTCTGTCTACTGCAGCAGCATTCGAGCTTTTCAGACTCAAACTAGGCTTGTAGGTTATATAAAAGCCAATGTCTAAGAATGGGTGGCTGCAGTTTGCTTATGATAAATGACTTGCAGCAGAGGATGTTGTTTACCTTTGTTGTTACACGCTATCCATTTCACATTCTGTGCAAAGCTGACTTCCCTCCCGATAAGATATGTAAAAACCCGTACCTGTGAAGCAAAAATGCAGACATTGAAGTTAAATGTAAAATAGCCTATTTGTCTGACATTCAGTAGAAATACATTTTCTAGATTTCATAGCAGTAAGGTGGAATGTCCATTTTGTATACTGACATTATGCAATAGAGTTCTCTTGGTAAAAGTATGTGGGAAAGAGTTCCTGCTAGTACGGTAAAAATAACATTTTAGACCTATTTTGGAAAGATCAAGGGTAAAAAGCAAATGTAAGCAGTACTTATGGGAGATCTTAACATCCTTCTACCAGAAAATACATCAGTTGAAGGAGTATCATATTTTCCCACCAAACAATATTGCAGCCTTGCTGTGAAATGCTATTATTATATTATATATTAATTTGACTCGTAGCTGTGAGGCATTTGCAAGCTTTTTTACGGAGAAAATCTTGCTGCTCCGCCATGACCTCCCTGCCAATTTGGATACAGTAACATAACTGGAGGCCCCTCAATTGTCCTCGGGTCCAGTATTGGACCACTTTGATCGGATACTCCCAGCCGATGTGGACAGATTCCTCCGAGCTGGAAGACCCACCACTTGCCTCCTTGACCCATGCCCATCCTGGCTGATTAGAGTGTGTCCAGACGAGGTGCAGGCCTCCCTGGGTGAGATCATTAATTTATCCCTTGGCATGGGGACATTCCCAGGGGAGTTGAAGGAAGCAGTGGTGCCTCCGCTCTTAAAGAAAGCATCATTAGATCCTTTTTATCTATCCAATTACTGCAGTAGTAGCTGTAATATTATTGTTACTATTGTTTACTACAGGGGTCTGGAACCTCAGGCTCTGGGAAAGCGCCTTTTTGCCAGGTTCTTAGAACTCTTCTCATGCTATACCCCTCACTGGTCCTACTTTACACCCTGAGTACTTTCACCTGGCTGGAATGTGTCCTTGAACTCTGATATGTCCTCTTGGCTGCCTGGATGGAGAATAGGGAGCAGTGTGTGGATGTGTATAGAAACTAGCTTCCTGTACAAAGGTAAAATTTACATTTGGTGCTCCACCCATTTTTGCCTCTAGCGCCACCCACCATTGGCATGTGGCTCTTGGAAGGTTGCCCAGAATAATGCAGCCCTCAGGCTAAAAAAGCTTCCCCACCCTTGATTTATTATCACTTACCCGGGAGTAACTCCCATCAAATTCAGTGGGGCCTATGTGTATAGCATTTCATTGCTGGTTAACACCATGTGCTACTCATATACAGTGGTACCTTGGGTTACAGACGCTTCAGGTTATAGACGCTTCAGGTTACAGACTCTGCTAACCCAGAAATAGTACCTCAGGTTGAGAACTTTGCTTCAGGATAAGAACAGAAATTGTGCGGCTGCGGCGCGGCGGCAGCAGGAGGCCCCATTGGCTAAAGTGGTGCCTCAGGTTAAGAACAGTTTCAGGTTAAGAACGGACCTCCAGAACGAATTAAGTTCTCAACCCAAGGTACCACTGTACCTGATTAGCAGCTCCTGATTCATTCCACACCAATCTGTCCTCTTTACTCTTTAACATTTAGCACTTAGGAAACAAACCTTACGATCGGGCCAGTTGAACTTTTCAAAGACATATTCGTAATCTTCCATAGCTCCATCAGTGATCAGCATGATGGCTTGGTTACAAAGACCTCCTTGACCAGCATTTCTGAACTGGAAACAGAATGGAAACAATAGTGATAATAATTATCTGACTGGTACAAATGGGGATTAAATGAGTTTACTTGGAAGGTTCAGGGTTAGGAACACGGGTCCAGCTAACTCAGTATCATTTACTGACAGCAACTGACAGCATCTCCCCAGCCCTACCTGGAGATGCCAGGGATTGAGCATGTGACCTTTTGCAAGAAAGGATGTGCTCTGCTGCTGAATTAAAGCCCTCCCATGTCATTTAAATTATGGCCTTATTTAAAAGCCCCTAATTATGACCTAGGGGAAACTCTGATCAATTACAGCGAGAGTCCTGCTCAGAAGCAGAACCTTAGTAAGAATCCTCATTATTCAGAATGCAATTCCAAGGGATCTAGATCTTAATTTCTAAAATAAGAAATGTTGTTATTTAAGTTTTATGAGAAGTCAGGCCTTTGTCTTAAAAACGTTTTATCCAACCTTCTTGTGGTGAGAGGAACACACTTTGCACATGCCCTGAGGCACACTTTGTGGTTATTTCATATGAAGCAGGCATTTGCTCCAGCATGGACAATAAATCCTGGGACTCAGCATTGGTAAACCCTCGCTTGAATGAAACTCTGGCCAGAGTTTCATCTTTTTACTACTTTGTTGTACTGTGATAATCCACATGCCTTTTCTCAAAGTTGTGTTTCTATTGGGTGGAGGTGGAGGGTTCAGTTTGAAGTGAAACACAATTATTTTGTGCCTATGGAAATCCAGGAGCTCCCCAAATTTTGCCTACCCTAAATTTGAAGAATTTTTGGCTTTGAGTGGATTTTCAGCTCACTAGTGCCGCCATCATTATCAACACTTGTCAGGGGGACGCCTTACAGGGACCCTCCCCCAGTCATCCTGACCAGCACTTCGCCCAGTGACAGCACTAGCAGCGGGTCAGGAGGGAGGGCTAGGGGGAGGCACTTTGGGATGCCCAGGCTTTTATGCTGGCCGAAGAGCTGGAAGCAGCCATTGCCGCGTTCTGAATCGGACTAGGCAGTCATGTTTTCTGATATCTCTGCACTGTAAATAATATGCACAATAAAACTCTGAAAGACAGAGCCGACTGGAGCGTCTTTACTCAAGAGTAGCTGCAACAATCCCCTGACAACACTGGACTGTTTTTTGTCCATTCCCTGATACAGTTTCTCAGTAGTACAACTATGCTGCTTGGCACTAATGAGATTTAATCATCATGGCATATCTATTTCTAGCTGAAGCACCACTTGGTAGGGTTACAGATACGATGGTGTGGACGAATCCTATTATTCTGGTGCAAAGCAGAGCAATTGCATCTCATTCTCGTTCCTTCAAAAGTCTCCAGTCTAACCCTTTCCACCTCTTCTGTCATTTGAAAAGTAGACTCAATCGGTCATTCTATAATCTCAAACCACTGAATAATTGGCATGATGCTGAAATATGAAGGACAAAGTTCTGATTAAATGCATCACCTAACTCAATAGCATCATCACTGAGGAAACAGATGGGAGCTAACAACCTCATGGTTTACTTTCTGATACTACAAACCACAGCAATAACCCAACAGTGGAACAGACTTCCTCAGAAGGTGTGGACTCTGCTTCGCTGGAGGTTTTTTATGTAGAGGTTGGATGGCCATCTGTCATGGATGCTTTAGCTGAAATTCCTGCATTGCAAGGGGTTAGACTAGAACATGGGTTGACAAACTAAGGCCCGTGGGCCAGATGAGGCCCAACTGCCTTCTAGATCCGGCCCGTGGACAGTCCAGGAATCCAGGGGCCGGCATAGCGCACACACAATGTTTTTTGCGAGCCAAGAGCCAGGCTTGGGGGTCAAAACTGAGGTGGGTGGATGCTCGAGACAAGCCCCTTCTCCGTCTGTCACGCACATGCAGCAATCTTTTCTTCTGGGGTGGGGGGGGGGAAGAGGGAAAAGGAGCCACAGTTCGGATTTTCACCATGGAGCTGCCAGCGACTGACTTCAGGAAGGGCAGTTGCAGCGGTAGGAGCGACTCCCGCCAGTGTCTATGGCAGCGGTGCAGAAGTGGGGAGTGCCTGGGAGGCTGCACTCCAAAACAGTTCTGTGCTCTGCTGGGGAGGCCGCTTGTTAGCTACATGGTGTGAACCATGGAAAGGTAAATAGCCGCCTCTGCCTCGTCTTCCTTCACACAGGGAAAAGAACATTTTTGCTTGAGCAGCGCCAGCCTGACTTAGCATGGCCAATGGCTTTTCCCTTCACCCACACATGTGCACACACTCTCCAGGGCTGACAGGAATGGCGTGCTTACCTCAGCCCCCCAGCCCCCAACCCGCCTTACTAGAGAAATAATAACTGTCAATGCATAAAACGCAAAGGAAGCAGCGTTGGTGCATGAGGGAACAACCCCCCCCCCCAAAAAAAAATCATATTTGGGCAACGTTGGTCCCAATAAGGGTTTTTGCCAAAAATGTGGGTCATAATCATGACAACATATACTTCGGCCCACCACAAGGACTGAGGCACAGTGGACTGGCCCCC
The DNA here is from genome assembly GCF_965207765.1 of Zootoca vivipara. NCBI lineage: Eukaryota > Metazoa > Chordata > Lepidosauria > Squamata > Lacertidae > Zootoca > Zootoca vivipara. The sequence goes on from NC_142592.1 coordinate 55,203,001, forward strand.
TGCTGAAAAAGTTTGCTGACCCCTGTACTAAAAGATCCTCAGGGTCCCTTCCAGCTCTACAATTCTACTATCCTTCTTTGTCATAACAACATTACAATTTCATTGTAATCTAGAGTCAAACACTTAATAAATATGTGTGTGTGTGTGTGCCTATCTTCCTAGAATAACACTGTCCAAATATGTTGACATCATATTCTCATGCTGTAATTTTAGCCAACATGCCCATCAGCAGCTTTTGGTGCTGTCACAGAGGGTTTTTGTCACCGTTATCTAGAGAACTTCCTTCTCCTCCAGTGCATTGCCATAATTGCCAGAATGCTGCAGGACACGGAATGAAGGCAGCATGGAAAGAGAGAGAGAGAGAGAGAGAGAGAGAGAGAGAGAGAGAGAGAGAGAGAGAGAGAGAGAGAGAGAGAGAGAGAGAGAGAGAGAGAGAGAAGGAAAGACCTTTAACCCCACAACATTTCTTACCTCCCTCAGGATTCTGAAGGATTCTGTCAGGGCTTTATTAACTGTCCCAACTCCTTTTGCTTGCAACTCATCCACCAGCTGCTTGAAGTGCTAAGCAAAGAAGCAAGAAAGGTATTCTCAAAGCATTAGACAGTTTAGTCTTCTTCAACCTGGTGCCCTCCAAATATTGTTGGACTACAACTCCCAACCCCCCTGATCATGGGCTATACTAGATGGGTGCTGGTGGGAATTGTAGTCTTGGGATGGAAAAATCTGCCTAATTTGGTTCTTGCAGTTTCTCATTTTTCCAATCTTAAATACAGTTCTCTGTGTTTCTGCAGCAATTTGTGAATTCCATACTTTAGTGTTAATTTCTCCTGATAGACACATTTTAGTGTGCAGTTTCAACTAGTGCATACATTATTGCAAAAGATATAATCCTAACACATATATGGTGTATATGTGTGTGTTATTTTCACCAATATGTTCATTTTTAGCAACATATTCCCCTCATATATGCATTTTTGTAAACATTGTTTGGTTTGAGAACTGCATAGCAAAATTCAGTGCAAATTATGAAGGATAGCTATGTTTGGATTCTTGTATTGTTTCAGACACTGCAAATTTGATAAATTCAGCTATAAATGTGTACTGAATTGAATTTCTTTTCCATGCCTAAAGGTAAAGGTAAAGGGACCCCTGACCATTAGGTCCAGTCGTGACTGACTCTGGGGATGCGGTGCTCATCTCGCTCTATTGGCCGAAGGAGCTGGCGTACAGCTTCCAGATCATGTGGCCAGCATGACTAAGCCGCTTGTGGCGAACCAGAGCAGCGCACGGAAATGCCGTTTACCTTCCCGCCAGAGCGGTACCTATTTATCTATTTGTACTGTGTGCTTTTGAACTGCTAGGTTGGCAGGAGCAGGGACCGAGCAACGGGAGCTCCATGCCTATTGCAGTTCAAAACATCTGGATTTCACCACCAGGCTGAGATAAAGAATAATGCACAATCATTATTTATTATTATTAAATTTATATACCGCTTAATATTTATAACAGTCTCTAAGTGGTTTATAAAGTAGAAAATTTTAAATTATTACCACCCACCCACCCACACCAGTTCACACTCAACAATGTGCTTAAATATGTCCCTAGAAGGCCAGTACTTACCTCTCTGTTATCTCTGTCTGCTTGAACCAGGATCCCCTTGAAACAGGATTCAACATAATGAACATAATCATTGTACTGTAAAGGCAAAAGAGGGGAGGGTAGAGTGACTAGAAGAAAGGGAATCTTCCTTAGAGTTACAAAGGTTTCAGGAGACATTGTAATGTATAAAGAACAGCCATCAAGGCTTTTGAAAGCATACATTTACCTGTTACATCTACCTCCCTGAAGCTCAGCACTGGCACTCCACAGGGATGTGTGCTAAGTCCATACCTGTATTCATTGTATACATATGATTGCATTTCATCTGACCCATCTACTGCAATTATTAAGTTTGCCGATGACACCACCTTAATGGGTTTAATTACAGGCGGAGACGAATCTGCATACAGGGGGGAGGTTCAAAAGGTATCCACATGGTGCTTAGAGAACAATCTGCACCTAAACATTGGCAAGACAAAGGAGATGGTGTTGGACTTTTGGAGGAAGAGAGGGGAGCTAGCCCCGTTGTATATTGGGGTGTGTGTGTGTGGAAAGAGTCTCTTCCTTTAAATACCTGAGAGTCCATCTTAGTGAAGACCTAACTTGGAAGGTCAATACAGCCCAGGTGGTTAGGAAGGCCCAACAGAGACTTCATTTCCTTAAGGTCTTGCGAAAGAACAAGGTTGGACAGCAACTGATGATTTCCTTCTATCGGTCCACAATAGGAAGTGTTTTCTCATACTGTGTAACGGTGTTGTATGCTGGTTTGACAGCCATGGACAGAGAGTCCCTAGGGAGGGTGGTGGAGACAGCTCACAATATCATGGGCTGTCCCCTAAGTCTGCTAGATGTTATTGTGGGAGACTGTTGGCCAGCACCTTTTTAATCTCCTGCCCTGGGGCAGCAGATACAGAAGCATGATAAGCTGCATCAACGGGTTAAAGAACAGTTTTTACCCGTGGGCCGTGAGGCTGCTGAATGGAAGACAGCAACATTGCAGCTGACATTCGGGGTTGATGGTCGTACGACAGCACACAGAGTGTAAGGACTGAGAGATTGGGGGGGAGGGGGCTCGTTTAATCTCACTGTAAACAAGTGGTACAGTGACAATAAAGTATTTCTATTTCTATTTCTATTTCTATTTTAAAATGCAAGATTCCACAAAATACCTCCCGATGCTCTTTGGAAACAAATCAAAGCATAGATTCACACTAGACATTCCCTCACTAAAATGCCAGCAATACATGTAATTTAAGAAGTAGATAGCCTTGGTTGTCAATATCCTGTTGCGTTCCACAAGTAAGATCTTTACCTGAACTTTTTAAGTTCTTGGTTTGCTCTTACTCCATCCCCCAGCATCACAAGATTGAGCCAAGTCCAGCAAAGCTTTGTCAGGCAACGCTGGCTAGGCCTGATGGGAGTTGTAGTTCAGCAACATCTGCAGGGCCAAAAGTTCTGCACCCCAGCTTTAAGGTGACACAAAACTCTGCTAGTTTTGCTGCAACAACAGACTATCCCTCTGGAGACTGTAAAAATAAGATGCTGCCCATATGGTGCCAGAATTATTCAGGCAACATTTCCTGCCCTCTTCCTTGATTTTCTTCAGTGTCTCCCTTTGTTCACTGCTTACTAGGCAGCAACTCCCACACCTGCTTTAAAGCCCAAGGCATTTAATTATGGCACTTGAACTCAGTTCATCACAAAAGCTTCTGCCATAATAACATGTGTTAAGTCCTTAAAGTGCCAAATGAGAGATTCAAATTGCCACTTCATGTGCAATTTACTATGGCCCACTGGGATTTTGTTTCCTATGAAAAACAACATAGAACGTAGATAGATATAGAGCAGGCATAGGCAAACTCGGTCCTCCAGATATTTTGAGACTACAATTCCCATTATCTCTGACCACTGGTCCTGTTAGCTAGGGATTATGGGAGTTGTAGTCTCAAAACATCTGGAGGGCCGAGTTTGCCTATGGCTGATATAGAAATATATAGATATAGATGATAAAGACAGCATATGTGCTCTAGGTACCGTGTTTCCCCTTTTTTAATTCGTAGTCAAAAAGTAAGCCATGGCAGGGTTTTCCTATAAGTAATAGAAGTAAGACGTACCCCGAAAGTAAGCCGCCATTGCTCCTGCCCAGGGGCGTCCTTCCCATTGGGCTGAATGGCACGGTGCAGCCCGGCGCCCGCCCAGCAGAGGCGCATCGAGGAGGCATGCACACTGAGCCGCCCACGTGTCGGCGGAGCTGCCTCCGTCGAGCGGCGCCCCCCCCACTTAGCCAGGCCAGCTGCCCGATGCCGTGCTCTCCTGGGGTGCAGATCGCCGTGCCTCTGGCAAAGCAGTCTTGAAGGCAGGGAGAGCTGCCGTGGGGATGTAGCCGGGATCGTGCCGCTGCCCGCTGGGTTCACAATGGGGCGGAACAGAGCAGAGAGGTGCCTTTCTCTCTGCACACTGTTGCGAATGAGATGCAGCCCAGGTGGGGAGAGAGAAGCCGCGCTTACTCTGACAGCCTCCACGAAGGGAGAGAGGGACGTTAACCGGTCGAAAGGGACATGGCGTGGCTTTCTCTTTCTAGGATGCCTTTCCCTTTCTTCTGTCCTGATGTGGGCAGGCCCCTTTTGCAGGCGCCGTTAGCGGATCGGTGCCTGGAGCTTGCGGAAGGAAACCTCCGCGCGAGAGTCCTGCAGAGGCAGCGATCCTCCAGGCACCGATCCTGGGGCGGGTGATTGCTCCTGGGGAAGTCGGCGCCTCAGGGCGTGAAGTAGGGAGACAAAGCAAACTTCGCCGCTGTGCCGGAGGTGGGGGAAGAGAGACACCTTTCTCCCGTCAGCGCGGCTCGCCTCGAGTGCGCGAAAGCTGCCAGCTCCGCTGCCACCGTCCCCGAAAGCCCCTGTTTGCCTTTGTAATTTGTCTCAAGCCTCGTGCACTGACGAGGCGTGGAAGCCCTGCGTGGGAGCAGGCAGGACCCTGCCCACCTCTCCCCTGCCCTCCTGCCCAACTCTCCAGATTTCTCCTTTTGTTCCTTTTCACTTTCCCCTCTTTGCCTCTCCTCCTCTTTACGGTTCACTTGTTTTCCTCATCCCCCTTTCCCCTTCGGACACATCTTTTTCAGCCTTCGTTAGTTTGTTCCCCACTTTCCCCGCCTACCAAATTCTATTTTCCTCTCCTCTCTTTTCCACATCCTTCCTTTCCTTTCCTTTCCTTTCCTTTCCTTTCCTTTCCTTTCCTTTCCTTTCCTTTCCTTTCCTTCCTTCCTTCCTTCCTTCCTTCCTTCCTTCCTTCCTTCCCATCTTTCTTCCTCTCCCTCGTTCTTATTCTTTCTTTCCCTCTCCTTCCTTCTTTCTCCCTTTCTGTCTTCTCTCCCTCTTTCTTTTTCTTTCCTTCTTTATTCCCTTCCTTCTTTCCTACTCTTCTTTCTCTCCCCTCTTTCCTTCCTCTCTCCCTCCCACTCCCTCTTTCCTTCCTTCCTTCCCTCCCTCCCTCTCTCCTCAGAAACATAGGATGCTGCTTTATACTTCTGGCCCTTAAACCCTGGAACCAGGAGAGCAGCTCCAGTGAGTCAACCTCAGCCCAGTTCCAGATCTATGCATCTGTCATCCAGAGCGCAACACACAACCATCTCCTTGAAGTATCAGAAGATCCCACATCTTCAGGTAGCTCTGCGAAGGTCCTGCATGAAACCCTAGCGAGCCTCCATCACCAAGTGCAGTCAATCCTCAGCAAGATGGATCAGAGTTATTATCTGGTATGAGGCCATGTTCTTGAGTCCTTCTTACAGCGCCACCCTCTCTCCTGCTCAGTTGCCTCCCACAGTGTTGGGTAGACTTAAGACGGCCCTGTTCCTGTCACCTCCTCAGCCCCTCCTGCGTGCTCAGGGAGCCAGCAAACCGGCAACAGACGCAGGGAAAAAACACGCCTCTCAGCTGACTTCTCTACCGCCTGTTCAGCGCGCAAATTGCTGTACCGTACCATACTGACGCAATAAAAATAAGACATCCCACCGAAAATAAGCCACCCTGTGTTTTTTTAAGGAAAAAAAGTTATAAGACGGTGTCTTAAAAAAGGGGAAACACGGTAGTATTTAGTACTAAAATTTACATACCTCATCCTTCATTAATAACAGCTTACAATGAAAATTAGATATTGTGACTAGGGCAAACACAAAATTGTAATAACCTCCCACAAGCCTAAATTGAAGAGAGGGCATGTCAGTTTCCCAGGGTGGACACAGGGACGATTTGCTGCAGACAGCTTTGTCTCAAAGCAAGCTACTTATGTAACAAATAAGGATATTTCTGCAAAGTGGCTTACTTAAGGACAGAGATTTGTAGCCTCTCTTGTTTTTTTCCTCAGCAAAAAAGAATAAAATAAAAGTAGGCAAAGGACTGCATCAGCCATGACCATCAATCTGAGGCTGGCTACCCAAAGGGTTTAAATACATGCTCTAGCTGGTATAAAAACCCACAGGCTTTCAGCTACGTTCTAAAGACATGGCACTTTGCTTTTCCCTGTACACAGAGTGGGTGCATTTTGCCAGAGCACCTGATCAAGTGGCAGTGTTAACTCCCTGACAAAGTCTGCAAATCGGGATTATGTTTGCAGCCTTTGACACCCTAGATACCTCAGTTGTCCTGCAGTAACCCTACGTTGTGTTGTTTAGAAGGGACTCCTTTTATTGCTGCAGCTAAAAGGAGGGACAGTTTTATTGCTGCAGCTAAAAGGAGGGGATAGGGAGAAATTAACTTTGGCTCACATTTTAATACAAAGCTGCCTAGTCTTCACTTTCTAAAATAATATGTGAACTGAAACAGTTATCCTTCCAAATTCACATTTCTCCAAATTTTGTGATGCAGGTTTCAAACCAAATAATGGGGACAAAACATTCATGTGAGGAGAAAGTATGCATACATTTGTGGAAAAAATAACATAGAGAAATTCGCTTGCAAAAGGGTACAAATGGGGGGGGGGATGTATACATGTTGTCTTCCCTTGCTAATAGACTGGATGAGAGCCAAGAAATGAAAGCTCAATCTAAATAAGACTGATGCACTGTCAGTGGGTGGTTTAGTGACAGGCTAAATTACAATGAGAGGGCAGAAACTACTCAGGGGCATGGTGGGTTGGAGCAGAGAGATGAACTGGTGAGTGTGGCTGGCCTTCAGACACAATTGTGGGTATCTTTTCCTCTCCCATTCCAGGTCTGTCTCTCTCTCTCTCCACCCCTGAGCTCACCCAAATGACCAGTTAGCCATTTAGTCAGTTATTTTTGGACAGTGGAGAATGTGATTGTTCTGTTGTCTTTTAATCCTATGAAAACTGCTCTTGAGAATAAATACTCTGCCCGAGCTGGTTCAAAGTCTTAATCTGATCGCAGCAAGGACTATTTTTAACAGCTGTCTAACTGAGACTAAAGATGACTTTAAGTAAATACTCCTAAACAATTTCTGTCTGCAACAAATGCAAGACTTGAAAAAAAATTATTGTTGAGACTAGGGACATATCTGGGCATAGCATTCTTTGCACACACAAAAGGGGGGAGCAAGCAAAACAATCAAGAAAGTCTCTTTCATGAAGCATGAGGGCGATCTTAAAATTTCATGTGATTATATTTTTGTAAGAAAGTGAAAGTATCCAGGTATGGCCTTCCCTAGAGCATACCACAGGCAGGAGTGGTCCACAGGTTGGACTGAGCAGTTCATGCTTTATATCTAACAGAGAGAAAGGTCGTGGGGCAATTTCTCTAGCCTCTTCTAACCAATCAGTGAATGGCGGTTGGGGACACAAATTGAAATGGCTGGGAGCTAGATGTTTTGATCTTTGTGAATTTCAATACCGGTAGGAACTAGCCTGATCCACACCTCCTGGGATAATGTGCAACCCTAACCATGTTACTCTGAAGCAAGTCCTCCTGAATTCAATTAAACTTACTGCCAGGTAAATAGGGGGCAGTACTGCGGTCTTAATTATCAAGTGGTTTTTACCCTTTCTGAACTGTCTGAAATAGATATTGGTTCAAAAAAAATATGTATTTAGAAATGCCAGTTTCAATAAAAAAGAGTTTTATAAATATATATTTTGGGAGAAAACACTGGTACATGTAGAAATATGGATTTAAACGTGATTTTTTGTGCATCTTAAAAATCTGGAGATTAGTGCAGAAGCAGGATGGAACAGGCAAATGCAGGCAAATAGCAGCAAACACCAGCAAAAGCGACATGGGCCAGAAATAGATTGATCTGCTCATCCAATGCCAACCCAGAGCTCTTTCTCAAACTAAAATCTAGTTCCATTGTCTCCGAGGGAGAGGGTGTTTACAAAATGAGGAAGGAGTTTGTACTCACGGCAATAATATTAACAAAGTCATTCTCTCCCAGCGTGTCCAAAATTGTGACAATGGTGTGTTTGGCAATAGACAGGAGCAAACCCTTCATGCTCCCACTGATGTCCACCACAATGACAATATCTTTGGGTGATGTAGCAGCCTGGATGTACCTTGACAGGAACAAGAAAGGGAAGCATTAAATATCAAATAAGTGTGCAAGACTGGCACTAGTGGGAGGTTCCTGGACCATATCAGGGAACACATGATCCAAGCCGGAAGAAGTGATCTGAATGTACGGTAGAATCAGAAGATTGTATTGATTCCTTTCTTATTTAGCGTGGCGATCTAAGGATGCATCCTCCGAATACATGGCCCTTTGACACCTGCAGCATGTGTCTTCAGGACCCACCATATTTCTGTCACTATAATTTGTTTTAACTGTTTTTCATACTGAATTTTTCAATTGTTGTAGTCGTCCTGGGACCGGCTGAAGGGCAAGTAACAACAACCAAACAATAACAGTAATAACACCCTGCCTTAGGAAAGGTGGTGCATAGATTCTAACAAACCCAACAACAATTTTAAAAGAACAGATTAAAGCATTTGGGGCTTCTTAATTTAGAGAAATGACCAAGAAGGATAGGATTGTGCAAGGTGTGGAGGAAGTGACAGACATAACTTTTCCTCCCTCCCTCATAATATAAGAACTTGCGCTAAATTCAGAATAAATGAAGGAACATATTTCTTCACAACCCACATCTTTAATTTATGGACATCGCTGCAACAAGAAGGGGTGACAGCCACCAGTTTAGCTGTTTTTAAAGGAGGATTAGGCAAATTTATGCAGAGTAGGTCTATCAGCAGCCACTCATTACACAGACAGTATGCAAATTACAGTACTAGGAAGCAACAGCTATTGCTTTCAAGCTCTGCTTGTGAGCTTTCCAATAGCATCTGCTTAACCTCGCATTCCCCAACTTGGCACTCTTTGGATATTTTGGACTATAACTTCAATCACCCCTCGTCAGCATGGCTGTGCTCACTAGTGCTGATGACAATCACACTCCAACACATCTGTAAGACATTAGGTAGGGAAGGTTGTCTTTAACCACTGTGGAAAAGAGGATGCTAGACTGCTTGGGCCTCTCGTTCTTTTGATTGATCATATTTTTAAAGTATTGATTTTTAAAAAACATTTATAAACCACCCTTCACCTGTAATGATATCTGTGTGGAATACAACAGATAACAGGATCAACTTCACACCTAAACCACAAAAATACCTGAGCAAACAGGCAGATCTTAACTTGGTGCCAAAATGGTAAAAGTGACAATGCAACCCAGTGTTCAAAACTTCCATTGTTCTAGATGCATTTTGTGACAGGGAATTTCATTAGTGCAAGCAGTTTCTGAACTCTGGGCACAGTACTGTGCCTAAGATTTCAGATTAAAACTGCAAAGTGAAAGGAAAGGAGAACCTTTTTCTGCCTCCCCATTTCCAGCCACTCTCTGAAGACTGGAGAAGAGACCTTTTAATAAATAATAATAACAATAATTTATTTATACCCCGCCCATCTGGCTGGGTTTCCCCAGCCACTCTGGGTGGCTTCCAACAGAAGGTTAAAAATAAATTAAAACATCAGTCATTAAAAACTTCCCTAAAAAGGGAAGAATATTAAGAATATTAGGGGGTGGGCAGGGGAAGGACTAGACCATGTGAAAAATGAACATACTATTTTAGCTGGAGTTCATTCATTCAGCTTTGTATTCTTGTTATAAAAAAGCGTGCCTAGACATTCCATTGTTGCACCCATAACCTAGGTATAAGGTGCCATTTAGCTCCTAGCATTCATATCTCAGTTTCTAACACTGTGCCAACCACACTTCTAAAGAGAGGGTGTTCCACAGGGAGGGTGCCACTGCTCTATGTAATCACCACATAATGTACCCCACTCAATGGCGTATGTACTAGAGGGAATAGTCACAGGTAGATGATATAGGGAGAGGCGAATCTTCCTATGTGTGCACATAAACACTTGCCTTGACTGTTAGGGAGCAATTTTAGCATTCCCTTTGGAGACAGTGACATGAAGGAGAAGTTAAAACTGAATAGGGAAAGCTCCACTGATACTATCTACAACAAATCTCAGAGGGAAGCAAAAGCTGGAAGGAAGAATAAACTTTGGGTCCCTCCAAATCAAACACAGGAGTATGAAATCTTTTCAAAATCTCTCACCAGCCTCGATTTCGGCAGTCAAAGGAGAGGACCCCATTTTCATCTGGTGTCCATTTTATTCCTGTAGAGACATCAAAACAATTTTGCTGTGGATCTGGCACACACAGGAATACTATTATGTAAGCATCAGAACCTTAACTAGGCCCTTTCCCAGCATTACAATATTATAACAGTTGCTTATTCTGGGATTTCTCTACACAGTGAAGCACAACACAATCCGAAAACCTTGAACTCTCTATCAGATGTGCAGAGATCATAACTGCAAAACAAACCAATACTCTGAGGCTGCAATCCTGTGTATATTTACTTTGGAATAAGCCTCATTGACACAAATGTATGAGACAGAGGGTCATCAGTCATGGGCAGGCTCCTAATTTAATTAAATGCATAATTATATTACTGTGTACTCACTCTGCCTGAACTGCAGGGAATGGGCACAAACAAGACAATTTATTTTGTCCCATTTATTTTGACTAGTTTATATTTTTTCTCCCATGGACCACATGAATATTGTGGGTGGCGTTGGTAGACCAGTTGATGGCTTTTGTGCCTGTCGTAGCAGTTGTAATAGGCTGTGCTAGATGCTGTATGATTTTTAATTGACTTTTTCAGACCACCTAAACAAAACATCACCAGTGGTGCAAAGATCACAGTTCAGGAACCCCTGATTTAGATGTAGGATCCACATTCTACGAGTGTTTTCCAAGTTTGGTGGGACCAACTTCCAAGTCAATATGCACATAGGGGATCACACCATAAGGAAGTTTAACATTGGCTATGTGGGATGTGCCCCTTCATGGATCACTGCCTTGTCGTGGCGAAGGGGCTTAAATAACTTAGACAAACCTAGACAGCATCTTAAAAAGCAGAGACATCACCTTGCCTACAAAGGTCCGTATAGTTAAAGCTATGGTTTTCCCAGTAGTGATGTATGGAAGTGAGAGCTGGACCATAAAGAAGGCTGATCGCCGAAGAATTGATGCTTTTGAATTATGGTGCTGGAGGAGACTCTTGAGAGTCCCATGGACTGCAAGAAGATCAAACCTATCCATTCTGAAGGAAATCAGCCCTGAGTGCTCACTGGAAGGACAGATCGTGAAGCTGAGGCTCCAATACTTTGGCCACCTCATGAGAAGAGAAGAATCCTTGGAAAAGACCTTGATGTTGGGAAAGATTGAGGGCACTAGGAGAAGGGGACAACAGAGGACGAGATGGTTGGACAGTGTTCTCGAAGCTACGAACATGAGTTTGACCAAACTGCGGGAGGCAGTGCAAGACAGGAGTGCCTGGCGTGCTATGGTCCATGGGGTCACGAAGAGTCGGACACGACTAAACGACTAAACAACAAACAACAATGTGGGATGTGAGACACATAGCAGTCAAGTACAACATTCCTAGAGTGGACATGCTAGTGGATGCTTTGTACTAGCCAGGAGTCTAACTTCCTGTTTCCTCCTGAGCTGTGACAAATTTCCTCTGCGTGTGACTTGAGGCCATGGGGGTGGAGGTGGGGGGAGCTAATCTGGCCTAGGGAGCACAGCTTCTTCCTTTGGCTCTTCTTCATTTTTGCTTTTCCATGTGTTAGCAGAAGTGACAGCCTGTCTGCAGTCACTTAGGAACTAACTCCCTTATGGGATAGTTCCACATGTGTACAGTGGAACCTTGGTTTGCATATGTCAGGGGTCCCCAAACTAAGGCCCGGGGCCCGGATGCGGCCCAATCGCCTTCTAAATCCGACCCGTGGATGATCCGGGAATCAGCATGTTTTTACATGAGTAGAATGTGTCCTTTCATTTAAAATGCATCTCTGGGTTATTTGTGGGGCATAGGAATTCGTTCATATTTTTTTCCGGCCCCCACAATGTCTGAAGGACAGTGGAGCGGCCCCCTGCTGAAAAAGTTTGCTGACCCCTGGCATACGTCTTAGTTTGCATATGTTTTGGATTACAAACACATCAAACCCGGAAGTGCATGTCCCAGTTTGCAACCTTTTTTTGGATTACAACCCATTGGGGGGGGGGTTACGAACAATTTTTTTTATTTGGAGGCCCCATTGGCAAAAGCACACCTTGGGTTACAACCTGTTTTGGTTTACAAACAGACCTCTGGGACAGATTATGGTTGTAAACCAAGGTACCACTGTATACAGTTTTGTAACCTAAGTCTGCCTTCAGGGATCCAACTACCGGTATGAACTGAACGATTGTGAGTAAACTACTTTTATACTGACTTTAATAAGACTGTCGTGTCTATTCTTTTTAAGAGAGACAAGAAGGGATCTTACCAAGAATCCCATATTTAGAAGCTCAAATGAGCTTGCAACAAGCAAACCATTGTGTATTAAAAAGGGGGATGCATTCTGCTAAGTATAGGGACTTGCTAATGCAAGTTGGGAAGGATGTTATTAAACAATATAGCCTCTCCTGCCTCCCTGAACATTCCCATAGGCTAGTGTATTGTAGCATCTCTGAACTGATTGTGGTTTAGTGTACTCCTTCTCTTGGAATAATTAAGGGCCAAACTACATGTTATGGTCAGCCCCTTGAGGGCACACATTTTCTTTCAGAAATTGCATGCTAGGTACAATATGGGCAAATGTTTCAGTTTTTGTTTCTCCCAGTTTCTCATCTTTCCAATCTTATGCTTAGCACTTCACATTTCCATATGTTTATGAATCATTATGAATCAATTAGCAATTTAGTGTAATTTTCTCCTAATATACATATATTTCCTCTGTAATTTTGCCTAATACACACAATTTTACAGAGTGGTTTCCCAAAATATAACATTTTAAAATATGTTATTTTCCCTAATACATGCATTTTAATGCATACTTTCCCCTAATATATACATTTTTGTACATATTACTTGGCTGTAATGGAAGGGTTCATGTATTGTTTTGGAAAATGTGAACTAGGTAGGTTCGCCTTTAAATGCAAACTGAATTGAACACCCTCCACATCCCAAGCACACAGCCCAACATTAAGATCAGAACCTGGTATGGAGGGTAGGAAGGCTTTAGCCCTTGCTCCTTATTGTGGTTGCAATCCAAATTTGGGGCTGTGAGCTCACATCTTTTATTTTTACGGGAGTAAAGCTTCATTCAATCCATGTGCAGTTTAGCCTGAAACCTTTCTAAGGAAAGGCCAGATAGCCATGAAGACTTTTACCTGGATAGAGTCTGAAGAATCCTGTAGAGCTACCAAAGTATTGCCAGGTGAGAGTTGGATCTCTTTCAAAATTGTCCACAAAAACAGAATTCAGTGCTTCAGACATATAAACCCCATTCAAAATATCAGGGTCTGTGACCAAAAGAGGGAATAAGGGAACAATAGTAAGAAAGGGAAAGAAAGAATGAGAAGGAATAAAAACGTACAAACCTATAGAGGATACAGATGCAGAGCCCTCCACCAACAATATCTAGCCAAACTCCCCTCTTTTTTTTCATGAGGACTAGAAGCCTAACAAATATCATTGTATCAAGATGCCTTATTCTAAGTACATCTAACATTAAACTAACTGTTCCAATATTTTCAATGAGTGACACCTGTTTTCCTCGGGCTTAGCTGTAGGTCTTTCCTTGCCCAGCTTCCGGACAAAATCTAACCAAAGAGATGGTACCGATGAAACCCAGCTAACTTGGCACAAACTGCAGGTCACTCTGGGAGAACTACTGTATAATTTATCTCCCCATTCTTACTCAATTTTTTTTGCCAAGTTCAGGTGTATGTGTGTTCATGCGAAATAACTTGGAACAGTAAAACAACACAGTGATTGGGGGTGCTTAATGATTCCCTTCCTGTATCATTTACACCCCTTCAAGCAGTTTTTGCTCAGGGAAGGCGAAGAGCCTGTTGAACGTCTACCCTCCCGCCTTCCTTCCTTCCTTCCGTTTTTGAATCCAGGCACCCAGCCGGTTATTTTATTGCTCACCCACATACGTGGGTCAAAAGGATTCATATTTTCCTCCCACAAAACATACATAACATGCAAGTCTATGATCAATCTTTTCCTCTCTTCCTAGAGTTGCCAACTCCATTTTGATACTTCATCTCTGGCTCTATTGCTGCCTTACCAGTAGAATAAACACAGAAATACTCTACCTTTGTTGTAAACATTAGTTGGAAGCTGTATGTCACTTAATGTTGTGTTCACCAGAAGGTTATTGAAATGCTCATTTGGTTCCAGAATGAATTCATCACCAAGCTCCACATAATTATCTTTATCATCCTTTTCGTTAATGAGAACAGCATTGTAATAATTAATCTGGGGATGAAGAAAAAATAGAGAGACAGTATATGAGATTTCAGCATCTAAATTTCACGTTGGCATGACCTCAGTCACCCCAGACACACATTCATTTATACCTTAATAAACCCCTACACGTGGCTTTACCTCACAAAATCACATTAATCCACAATCTTCTGGTGCAAAAGCAAAAAATAAAAATAAAAATGTGCAAAACACCTGTTCAGCTGAGGCAAACTTGCAACAGTCCTGAGCCGATCCAAGGATTCCAACCCAACCAAATTCCAAGATTCTAGATTCCTAATTCCAATTAAACTTATGGATTTTACTTCTGGTTATGTCAGTGTGCATGTCGTATTCAGTATGCTGTATGTATGTATACGTAGAATGTGAGTGCAGTGTATGCTGTATATGCATATGTGTCTTTTATCTAGAGTGGCCACACCCAACATTGGCATGTGGCCTCCAGAGACTAGGTCAGAAAGGGAATGTGGCCCTCACGCTGACAAAAAGTCCTGCCCCCCACCCCCGGTCTAAGGCCATGTGAGCAACTTTCTACCATTAAAAAAAATATGTTTCACTGATATTAAACAAAGACTCATATAAAACATTCAGCAGTCTTTCCCCAGAAGTGACTGGATATTGCATATGGATTCAAAAGTACGCTTCTGGGATTTATTTATTTTTTGCTGGTATGCTTTTGTTGTCATTCAAGGATGAGATAAGGTAGACTGCATAATATAAACCCCTTCCATATAAACCATTAAAGGTACAGAAACCCTACCCCTTCTTTGAACTTACGATAAAGGAATAAGCTGCACATCTCCTGCCTGTGCTGCACATTCCATGCAGGCACTGGATTTTCCACTGACCTACATTCTCAGGCTCACTTTATATTCTGCTGGGTTTAACACTGATGAATTTGTCAAACATACAGCTGAATTTCAATCCTCTAGACTGCCTCGGCAACACAAAATGTGTAAGTAATTGGCAGTTTTGCTAACTGGCTGCCTGCAGATGCAAGGTGGCATACTGGGAGATCATTAGATGCCAAGGTTTGAGTAGCAAGGATATTGATAATTGGGATGAATGATGAACTGTATACATTTGTATGCCCTCTTAAAAGTGACCTCTGCTCTTCTTCCTGCCTAGACTCTCCATATAGTCCACATATACCTTGATAGTTTTTGATAGCTAATTGAATCCTCTATTTGTATAGCATTGGCTTAAATGCTGAATTAGGGAGTGGTCTGCATCAAGGCAACTAAACTCAAAGGCCTGCTTAATGCCCTTCTTTTTTAAAAAATAAACAAACATTAATCTGCTGTCTTGACAACTGTGTACAACCTTGGGTTGATATATAAATCTGTTCAATATAGGAAAAATATGAATAATGATAAATGCCAGAAATGTTCGCAAGCAACTCTAGCCTATGTGATTTGGAAATGCTCTGTTACTTAAGCTCCTGTGGAAAAGATTTGCGGAATTAATTAAGCTACAACGCTGATTTAATCACCTTCTTTTGATATGCATCCCTGTGAGGTAGTAGGTTTCTGCTGAACTCTGGATTGTTTAGCATTGCTTGTAGGAAAGCACATTATTTTACAGTTCTGGAAATCATATTCTATGCCTATAATTGGAAGACTGGGTTGAATATCTTTTAGATCTGCGCATTAAACAATGAATCATGATCTACAGGAGAGATAAATCAGGAGAAACTTAATGCAATTTGGCAATATTTAGGAGAATTATTCTCTAATTGATTCTTATTTGGCTGGAGGAAAAGGTTCCGCTTCCCTTTAATGTTTTCTCATCACTCCCTCATCAAAAATCTGTCCATTAGCCAACTAACATATTCTAATGGGAAATGCTGGCGGGTAAAGGAATGAGGATATGGAGTCTTGCGAAGCTGGGAGATATCTGTCATGCTGGCCACATGACCCAGAAGCTGTGCGCCAGCTCCCTCGGCCAATAACGCGAGATGAGCACCGCAACCCCAGAGTCGGTCACGACTGGACCTAATGGTCAGGGGCCCCTTTACCCTTTACCTTGTTGGGCTAATCTCCTGTCAATTTTCATTAAACCCTAACCCTATGACAAGTAGATTTGCACAGCATTGCATCTTTATGGAGAAGGGCCATCAAATTCATGGCTCCCACATGACAATTTAAGACCAATCCACACTGTGTGGAAATGCCATTCACTTTTGTGTGCCTTTGCAGAAAAGGCTAGCAAGTGATGTCTGGCAAATGTGGCAAGGCATCCAGTGGCACCCAAGCTATGGTTGCTTGGGGCTCTGAAGAAATGCTACAAATTGCTCACTCAGTGCCTTCTCCCACAAGGGGCAATACTAGAAAACCACCAATATATGGCTGGTTGGTAATGCCTTTTTCACCTGCACTATAATTGAGATCTCATTTTGAATGCCTTAACACTTTCACCAGTGTTTTCCACAAATTAATAGGATGTTTAGAATTTCAGTCCAGAGAGTTTTACCAGGCTCACAACAAGTCGAGCAGGCATCCAGTGGAGAAAACTGCACTCCTAGGATAGCCAACCGGGTGCCCTCCAGATGTTGAGGCAAAGCAATTATCAGCATGTCTAGGAATGTGATAGGTCCAGCTCTCCCTGTCTGAGGCGCTCATGTCGAATGAATGTTTCTCCATATGAAGAATTTTTCTCTACATACAGAAGTAAATGTCAGGAACAGTTCAAGGCCTAGCCTTCTTCCGAGATCTATGTTTTTGTGTGTGGACAGGGCCGTCTCTAGGCCCGGGCTGGGTGGTGCAATGCACCAGGGCGCCTGGCCACCAGGGTCGCTGCGCCCGCCAGACAGCTCTTCAGCGCCTCCTGTCCCCACCGCCGCGTAAAAAGAGCACAGAGGCCGCCGCCTCTTCTCTCGCTTCCCGCCCAGATAGGAAGAGAGCCTCCCTGCTCAGGTTTCTCAGCAGGCGGGCCTGACCGGAGCCTTCGGCCGCTCTCTGCAAGGTCGCTGAGCTGGCAGCCAGGGGGGGCGGCCTCGCAGGGCACAGGAGGGACCTCCCTCCCTCCCGGCTCCTCCTCCTTCCCCAGGCCGCTCAGCTGCCGCTCGCTCGCTCACTGGCAGGCACAAGTCCCACCGCCGCTTCTTAGAGCAAGTCCCGCTGCAGGAGCAAGTCCTGCCGCCACTTCTTGGAAGCTAGGATTCGGAGGCCTTGTCCCAGGCCAGCCCTGGCGCTTCGGGCCCCGGAACAAAGCCTAGCGGCTCGGCCCCAGAAGTGACTTCTGCCGCTTCCCCTCACAGGGCGCGGGACGGCACGGGCAGGATGCAGGCGCCGCCGCTGCAGTACGAGTTCTTCAGCGAGGAGAACATGCCTTGGTAGCAGTTTATTAGGAGCCATATGAAACCTAATTTTTAAAGGCCTGCCCCTGCCCCAAAGGGGTGTGTGTGTGCATGCATTCCAACTCCCCGGCAGTTACTGTTGTTTTCAAAATACTGCCGGAGATTTCAGAGCAAGTCCTTTCTTTGTGGAAATTTAAGGGATTTTTTCAATTCAGTCACCATTGTACACGAGGCGGCATGATTTAGTTTCTGTTTCTATAACGGGGGGAGGGGCACCGAAGGGATCTTTGCACCACGGCGCGGGATAGGCCTAGGACAGCCCTGTGTGTGGAGGAAGTTGGAACAAACACTTGCAGTAAATGCATGACTTACCTCCAATGAGGAATTGAACTCATGATACAAATCTGCATCTTCTGCTGCCTCAACCAAACGCTGTAAAATAAATAATAAAATGTGAAGTGGAGGTTAAGACTTTTCCAAAGTATTACTCAAAGGGAGGAAAACAAATCTAAAATAATGAAAGGCCAAGTGACCCCTGTTTAGGAGAACCGCATTTCCCCCCAAGGGTGTTTTCTATGCCTTTCACAGTTGGATGTCACACTCAGCTTTATCCAAAGTGGAGATGTGGTGGTGAGAAAAGTATCACCTGTTGGATTTCTGCCTGTCACAAGGTGTCTAAAAACATAGAACGCCTGTCAGATGGAGAGGGTGGGAGTGGGAGAAACCATGGTAACCCTGCGGTCCCCATATCTTGCCTAACCCAAAAGAAAGTGCTGCAGGAGTGTTTTAAAGATCAATGGACATCTTTCCTGCTACAAGGTTAAATTTAGCTGTTTATATTCACAGTCTTTCTTAGCTAGCTCCAACAGTTCCCTGGACAGCCTTTCAGGCTATTAAGCACAATCTTTAAAGGGGAAAATAAATGTAGCAGAGAAGCAACCGGGAGGGGGGGGGAGGCACATTTCTTTTTGGAACAGAACCCAGAGGAAAAACAACCATGCAGTCTTTCATCTACTAAGTCTACAAAAATGAAGACAAGAGGGTTGTTACCACAGTCACAAAACCAATGAACCAAGAACAGTCTGCCTGAGTTTATTAAAGCAGGATCAAATAGCCATTTATAAACCTTGCCAACAGCACCAACTAAGCCAGCACAGTACTGTATTTTTATTTTTATTTTATACCTGCATAGGTAATCCACATATTTCAGTTGAAAAGAAATTATACACACAGATAGACACACAAAAATGGGTGCTTCAATAAATAAATATAGACAACCATGGGGCAAAACTACAAATAGCACGAGAGAGCTATGTTTTCTTTAAAAAAAAATATTATTATTATTATTTATTCACTTTCTTACCCACCCTTCACCATAAATTCCAGAGCAGGCTACAACAACTGAAACAGATTGAAACAGGGACCTACATGCAAAACACATGCTCTGCTTGCTACAGCGCCTTTCTTCTGGAAGGCGACTAAAGAAACCTGTTCCTACATGCTTATTTATTAAGTACCATGTACACTATCTCCTCGTCGCATCCTGCAGCTTTGATGTGTGCAACAAGTTTAACTGAGAAAACTATGAAAATGAAAGATTTGAATAGACAAAAAGTTGTTGGACTACAACTTCCCATCGTCCCTGACCATGAGTCATGCTGACCATGAGTCACAATGGGAGCTGGAGTATACCAAAATCTGGCAAGCGCTATACTGCCTACCCCTTGATTGGAAGATGATCTGTTTTCATTACTTTTGGGGTTTTTTCCCTTTCTCACTCTTGCCTGGGGAGGAATGTGAATATTTACCTCAACAGCTTCTACTTTTCTCCCCAACATGCTTTCCATCTCTTCTGAGAACTTCTTCACCAGCTCCAAGCCATCCACCACTTTGATCTTCAGAGTTGGTTCCACATCTTTATACTTCTATTAAAAGCAATGAATGAAAACAAAGGACTCAATTTCTCAAGGAATGTGATGGGTCGATTATCACTGAACTTGGTTACCACAGCTAGTGTGTGGTTGAGATTTCCAAAAAGTATAGTCTGGATTGAGTAAAATAGCTTGTGACTCAAGAGAATTAAAAATGCACTAAATAAAAGAATTCACCTGAGATGCAAACATGACCTTAAAAAAACCCTGCCAAAGTCCCCAAGAACAAACTCCACAACAGACCTATTGAAGTAAAGGCATGGCCCAAGTAACTTGAAAGCCACAAATAATTTATGTTTATTGCAATTACTTGCTGACATAAATTATGTGCTCAAAAGTAAAAGTTAGATTTTCAAAAATTAGAACTTGAGTGCATCTGAATATCACAAGGCAGTTTACAATATAAAAACACAAAAATGCATGCTATAATAACAAATAAAAACAATACCCCCCCCCAGTTTAAAAGGCATGGATTGCTTAATTAGCAAAAAGCCTGACAGAAAATTAATGTTATTGCCTGGAGCCTAAAGATATGTAAAGTGCCAGGCAAGCCTCCCTACATAACAGCCTAGCTACTGCATTCTGTACCAGATACTGGAACAACTTCAAAGGTCACCTCTAGAGATGTGAAATTTCCAGAAATTTTGAAGCTCGGGGGAAAAAACGGTTCCCCCCCCCCGGTTTTTTTCAGGGGGAACTGGAAATTTTAGCACTTCTTTTTTCTTTTCCAGATTGAAAGTTATTCTGTTACGTTAGAAACATAAAATATAACTATTGTCAGGGGGCCTTCCTACAGGAAGCCTCCTCCCCTCTTGCTGACCAGCACTTCGCCCAGTGAAAGCAGCAGCAGTGGTTCAGGTGAGAGGAATCAGGAAGTGAGTGGAACAGAGTTGTCAGGGCTCAGTGATGTTGGAGAGCCCCTGCACCACCAGGACCAAGAAGTGGAGGGTAGCAGGCAGCCCCTTTCGGCGCCCAAATTAAGGCGCGCCACCAAACGTAAGGTCGGGAGGAGGCGTTTCAGGGTGCCCAAACTCTTATGCTGGTCCCGTAGCTGGAAACGTCCACTCCCGGATTCTGTGAGTGACTGAGAGGTCATGTTTTTTGCTATCTCTGTACTGTAAATACTATGCACAATAAAACTCTTAAAGACAGAGCAGACTTGGGCATCTTTACTCAAGAGTAGCCACAACAACACCCTTACAACTATGGACAATTTTAATGGGCATAAAATTATCACAACTAGCATATTAAAAATATAGCGTATCCAAACAATTATTACAAACAGAATTTACTTTTAAAATAATATTTATTTGTATTTGTAACAAATGGAGCAACAATATTCTGAACTATTTACTAGTTTATGTGGAACGAAAAAACTCCACAAAACAATTTTTAAAATCCAGAAGTAACAATTATTCATATTTCCTCTTCACAGTACTGTATTGAAAAAAACATTCTCATAAAAAGAATGGAAGGAAGTGGGACTAAGTTTCAATGAATGGGCATGAAATTTAATCAGAATCATTTTCTGAGCTGTAATGATCTTCCAGTGCTTTGAGGCCTAGAGAAGAGGAATAGAACCAATGCATACCACACACATGCAAAAACAAAACTGAAACCTTTTTCATTTCTGGTAACAACAGCACCTCATAAAGGAAGAAATGTATCTTGTTCTTGCATTGGAGAGTTCAGTTTGTAACCTAGGACTTGCTTGTCCTCACAGAAATTAGAATAATCTGATATCATACATATTTTTAAAAAATGATTTATAAAATATCTGAACCCCTTATCTTAAAATATCTTATTCATCATGTTAAAATAATACATTCCATAATCTATTTTTTTCTTCAATTTTTCCAATTTTGGGGGAGAAAAAACAAAAAAGGCTTCAGGGGAAAAAAATGGGGGAAAAAACAGTCATCGTCCCCGAATTTCTCCTAATGATTATTCCTAACAGTTTCATATATGTGTTGAACAGCACTGAGGACAGGATGGAATGATCCAGCAAAACTGTTATGGTGCTGAGGAAGAGCTTCTCAATGCTACTCTCTGGAAAAGGAATGAATGAAGAAGTGGAACCACCATATTACTGTGGCTCCAACTCCAAATCTACATATACTAACCTAATGGTGCAATGTCATCACACACATGAAAAACCAGCCACAAAATGCTCTAATGGGCTTCCACACCAGTGGTCACTGCAGATGTACACCAGGTTATTTTTGCTTATCAGGTTTTCCATGATAAGGGGAAAACCAGATTACATGTAAAAAAAGTGGTGTTGCCACTTTGGTGATGTCATCAGGCAGACGTAGTGAAAAACTTGCATGCACCACTAATTTCAAAATAAATTCTCATCTGGAAGCATTTATGTTAAATAATATTTAAGAATTTTGCAGGCTCTCTATATATGGACAAGTATATTACCTGTAATGATAATTTGGAGGAATAAGAAGAGCAATCAAAGATCCTGCCATTATAAAGGCTCATTCATTCATTAGAGAAAACTGTGGAGCATATGTGGGGTAAGAAATGCCTTGAGGGTGAAAAGGGGAGGAGGCAGCTAGACAGAAATAGAATCATATCAAGCCCCTAGTAGGCATGCATAGAAGCTGCCAGCTTTGCTTGGTGTGATTAGCAATGCAAGGGCTTTGCAGGATTAAAAACAGCCTCTGCATCCATGCTGATGCTAGTGGAGCAGGGAAGAGGAGAGGGTGATCACAAAGGTTAGCCTGGTAACACTGCAGAGGAGAGGTGTGCATGGCCAGAGACAGAAGGCCTAGGGGTTAATGGGAAAGTTCATGGTACTCATCATCGCATATCATCTGCTGCCTAATCCACTTGATTCAGCAGCACAATTTTGCTGACAAATATGCTCAGAGTTTTAATTGTGCTCCTCTCTGTGAGATCAGGGAATCCCACCTAGGAATTCACAGCTGGATGAGAATCTCTTATGTGTGCCTTCTGCATAGAAATGTCTGTTTGTTTTTCTTTCTTTCTTTCTAGATCAAATATTAACAACCCAAGAATTCATTAACAATAATGGCACCAGAGTGATTCGGGGTGGAACAACAGGCATGAAGATATATAAGCAGTGAGACTTTTGTATCTTACAAGCTTTCATTCTTTTCTATAAGGGTGTGTCATCCAGATGTACATAATACATTCTGTGTAGGCCCACAATGGAACAGTGCCCACCACATTTTGTTCAGGCAAACACACACACACACAAAGAAAAACTCAGCCCTGAGGCTTGCTGGATGACCTTGGGGCACCTACTGTTTCTCAGGGTAGGTTTGGCTAAGACATGCCCAATGCCTTAGCCAAACCTACCCTTTCCTGTAATCAATAAAGTTGTGGCCTAATTCAACCTACCTCACAGGATTGTTGTGAAGATACAATGGGAAGTGGGAGAACCATGTATACCACACACGTATGGGCCTTGCTATTGTTTACTAGTTCGCCGTGTTCGGGGCCAGGGAGGACTTTTCTGCAAGCAAACTGGCCAGCTTGCAAGTTTTCACTTACCTCATAGCAACCGTCACAATTTTGGGGGATAGGGCATTGGGCCAGATCCTTGGTTGTGGGGGTACCCCATTAAAGGGTCCAGGATGGGTGACACTGTCCAGGAGTCCTCACAGGGACTGATGGGCCAATATACCTCTCCCAATGGCAATCTGTGCAGGGTTGTGGGACCTAATCCATGTCAGGGTCGACTCCCTAGCACAGGGTCAACCTCACTTGGTTCCGATCAGGCAGAATGCAGGGTGCTTGATGCTGGATACATGCCCAATGCCTTAGCCAAACCTACCCTTTCCTGTAATCAATAAAGTTGTGGCCTAATTCAACCCAGTATGTTTCCTCTGTCCATTCTTTCAGTTGACCTTGCGCTGCCTGTGGGCATCATGCGCTTGTGACAGCAATTATACCTTTAATAGCCGACCTAGATTGCCCTCTGTGGGCTCAGACTACGTTTCACAGCTTCTGGCTTCTTACTACTATATTTTGGAAAAGTCACAGTTCATCTGCTATCTCCATGCTTAAGTTATAAAGTGTGGGCGCGGGTGGAGGGAAGCTAAAGCAGAAGCTGGGTCTACATCAAATGTTTCACTGCAAATGAAAGTTGTGTCCCAAATTGAAACCCTACTCTACACAGGAACCCATGCATCATTATACTAGCTGTCCTTCACTTTATACGTGATTATATAATTCAGACATAGATTTAAATAACTTGGTTTGCTATCAAATTTAGTTTGGGCCTGAGAAACAGCTTAGCAACAGAGAACCTGGTCCAGTACTCTGTTGCACATTGTTGGGTCAAATTCAATTTCTTGAGGATGGAAACATCATACTGGGCTCCATGGGAAGAGACGAATTGGTGCTGCACGAAACATCTTATTGGTTTTTCTGTCAGCTCTTCTGATAGTTATAGCAGTAAATGGATTTGTTATAAAACAGAAAAATGATTTGTTGCTTGCAGCATCCAACTCTGATGTTCCCAGAGAAATGAGGACAAGTGCAAAGAATGATATATGCTACTTTCCCCAAACCACCTAAGTGGGATGCCTCATTCCCATGATGAAATTTAGTAGCAAGACAATGGCAGAGAAAGTGAGTGATTAGTTTAGGAAAGGCAGTTTGACAGAGCAATATTTCCACCTAAAGCTTTCCCCTTCAAGCAATAATAGACACAACTGCAGCACTGGAAGATTTTGACAGGACTCACGTTCTCTGCAGCATTGATTCATACACAAATGGTATGGCATCCTCCAGAAAGCTGCACACTCATATCCCTTCACCAGAGTATATTGCATCAAAGGGCAAACAACCCTTGTGGGACATTTAAAGCCATTACAACACTGAGTCAAAATAGAACCATTTTTATACAGTGTTATAGACCCATAGAAGAGGCAGCAAAGAGAAAACAAACATCCTTAAAAGCCACAGCAAAAGGATAAGGTCCTGTCTCCTTGGGTGCACCAGGTTTAATTGAAAACGGCATATAGAATAAGAGCTATAGGACTTCCAGTCCACACAAATCCCAACAGGCACCGGCACATTTCATGGGGAAAACTAATGATCTATGTAAGTAATGAAATACCAAGAACCATTTGTCAGACAAGTCCTACAGGAAAGCCACAAGGAGAATTCATTTCTCACCTCATAGCAAAAAGGTATACGTACTCCCAATGAAGATGAGTTAGCACCTTCGGCACTGGTTAGCACTGTAACATCAACAGTGCTCCAAACACCCAGTCAATAAAATCTATGGTTGAGCTGACGTGGGTGGGTGTGTTTCATTAAATTGATCACACCCATTAAAATACACTTACCCATTTCAGCAATATTGAGAAAGGGTGACTTAGAATTAGGGAAAAGAAAGTTCCCCATTCAGGGTGAAGCCAGTAAACGTTACCCTCACTCTGATTTGGATACAGGCAGCGACTGTATCACAGCAAACCCAGAAGTGACCCTAAAACGTCAAAAAAAAAATCACAAAAAAGGGGCAGGGTGGGGGCAGAACTGGGTGTTTGCAGGCTTTTTCAATGGGTGTTCTGGTTGTACGCAATTTCACACAAGCGCACAATGACCCAAAGTGCGAGCCCTTCACAAACCAGGAGTTGCCTGTATGCCTGTTTGCTGATAAGGCACTGTGATGTCATCAAACTGACTACCAATTGCTAGAAACCACAGGATGGGACAAGTGGAAAACCTACTTGCAGGTTTCCCACAGGCATCTGGTTGGCCATTGTGAGAACAGGATGGGCTATGGGCCTGATCCGGGAGGCTCTTATGTTTTTATTGCATGATTTCTTATTGGCTGGATCAGAGGGCAAGCAAGAATAATAATTCTGTTTTAAAAACAAGCACTAGAGCAGCTGCCAAGAGGGGACAAGATTTATATGCTGCTTGATTGTCAGAAAACCTCTGAAGCATTTTACAAAAATGTAAAATAAAATATAAAAATTCTCAGTTATTTAAAAATATTCCAAAGATGATTTAAATCAACAATTAACTAAAAAGAGATAAAACACATGTTACTTCTCCATATCTGGTAAGGGTTGCCTATTAAAATAAAAATGTTTTAAAGAGGTGCCAAAAATAATACAGTGAAGGCACCTGCCTGATGTCAATAGACAGGGAGTTCCAAAGTACAGGTGCTGCCACACTATGAATGTAGAATGAGTGTTATGTGGCATCCATAATAGGCCCTGTTTCGCAGATCAAAGCAGTCAAGTGCACATATATGGGATAAGGTCATCCTGCAAGTAAACTAGTCCCAAGATCTTAAGGGCTTTAGATACTAATAATAACACCCAGTGCTTTTTTTTTCTGGAAAAATGGGTGCCGGTACTCACCATGAAGTTATTACACGTACTACACCAGGCATCCCCAAACTGCGGCCTTCCAGATGTTTTGGCCTACAACTCCCATGATCCCTAGCTAACAGGACCAGTGGTCGGGGAAGATGGGAATTGTAGTCCAAAACATCTGGAGGGCCGAAGTTTGGGGATGCATGCACTACACTTTCTAACAAAAATAAAAAAGAAAGAAAGAGGTGCTGGTACTGCATACCCTTGAGTACCCCCTTTTAAAAAAGGCACTGGTAACACCTTGAACGTGGCCCGATATCAAATAAGCAACCAGTGCAGATGTCTTAGCAGAGGTGTTATATGCTGATAGGGTAAATAGATCTGGATAAAAAGAACTGAGTGTCATCAGTGTACTTGCCCCAAACCTGCCAGAAGGCCAAAAAACACTCTCCCAGCATTAGTCTCTGGACTCGGTCCTGTTGGTAGGACCATAACCATTGTAATTGTGCTCCCAATTCCCATTCCACAGAGCCAGTCAAAGAAGATTACTATGGTCAGCGGTATCAAAAGTGAAGCAGGAGCAAGGTTGCACTCTCCTTGTTCCACTTTCTTGTACAGTAATGGTCATCCATCAGGGTGACCAAGGGTGACTCAGTCCCATGGCCAGGTCTGAACCTAGATTGGGAATGATCTAAATAATCCATATCATCCAAGAATGCTTGCAGCTCCCCACCAAAACTCTGTCTACCACCCTCAGAAGCCCTGTGACTCTGACCTTGCTGGCTGAGGTACTCTTGAAAACTTGCCAACAAAAAGTCAGTTCAACCATCATAAAATCTACCGAAAGAAGCACGATAAGAGACATGAAGCTAAATTAGGAATGGCAAAAGGGTGTAAAGAAAAAGCAGATTTCAAAGGTTGTCAAACCACCCATTTCCTGGATTGTGTATTTGCTTTCTCTTCTGCATTCCAGCCCACATTAATTAGTGTTGATGTTGGAAATGTCATGATGCTAATTAATTTTGTATCTGGTGCCACTGTGGAGCTGCCCAGATGTACTGGTCAAGATTAACATCCTGACTAGGCATAAATTAAATTTTGATTCAGTGATCATTATAATCCTATGCATGTTTCCTTAGAAGTAAGTCCCACAGAGCTCAATGGGACTTATTTAGGATTGCAGCCTCAGACTAGCATATTGGTCGTCATAAAGATAGATTACTTTTATTAAACTCTTAGTAGTAGCTAAGAAAATCTTTGCCAAGCAATTAAAAACTTGAGCTATAACAGGGAATGTACAATAGATGTGTTTTATTCTACTTAATGAGGAAATTAACCAATGTCATTGAAATGAAAAATGGTATTACAACTGGGGACAATATCTGTATGTGTATGTGTGCACGTGCACACACACACCAAGCTCACCACATGGTAGGATTATCATCATCATCATCATCATCATCAAGATTAACTAAAGAAAATGAAAACTGAACACATTCCAGTAACGATTAAAACAGCTTACCAATTATACATGCAGTCTACAGAAAAATAAACTATAATAATGATACACTTCTACTGAAGCAGATATAACAGGCATATGTTGTATTATTGAAGGCAATTACATTTACAGGCAAAATAGTACATATGGCCTGCATGAAGGGAAGTACCAATCACTTGCCCAATCCTTCTTTTCTTTGCTCTTTATTTTTTGTTCTTATGCCTTCTCTTCCTGTACCATCACACCCCATAGCAATTACCGTACCTATTCTCTGTCTTGGTGTGGGGTAGAATAAACAGTCCATAGAAGATGTAGGAAAGTGTGAGATGGAAAAATACCAAATCATGCCACACCAGCAAAAAATATTTATTAGTCTAGGCCAGGCATCCCCAAACTGCGGCCCTCCAGATGTTTTGGCCTACAACTCCCATGATCCCTAGCTAACAGGACCAGTGGTCAGGGATGATGGGGATTTTAGTCCAAAACATCTGGAGCCGAAGTTTGGGGATGCCTGGTCTAGGCATAGGATCTTTGATAACCTTTTACAAAACTGCAAAGTACTATGGAATATGAGCAACCAAAACATTGTTTGTTTGGTCAGAAAAACCACAACTGCTATTATTAAACCACATATGCTATACAACGGACATTAGTGCCATTATACACTGCTGATGTGTATGCTCCCATTCTAGTGCTGAGCAGGATATTAACTGCTCAGCACACTCTCAGAGAAGCACAGCACTGCCCCACCCTGCTGCCAAAATGCCTCCAGAACAGTGACAATGACAGACAGATTGGACAATATTTTCATCTCCCAGCAGTGTAACACTGTCAGGCATGGTACTGACATGGACAGCTGACTACTGCTGAAACACATGGTAGGATTTTCTAAAATATGCTTCACATGAGAAAATATTTTTAGTGTCACATGTGAAAACCACCTAAAACAGGGAAACAGAACCTGTGGCCTCTCATATGTTGTTGAACTTGTCTCCTCAACATCAGCCAGCACGGTCAAGAATGATGAGAGTTCTAAGCTAACAAGTTTTACACAGCCATAGATTCCCCATGCCTGTATCTAAAGGAATCTGCCCAATCCCAAATGAATCAGGCTATCTTTCTTGTATAGTTACCATAGTAACTAAAGGAGCCCATTCTAACTCTCAGAGGCTTTGAGATATGAGTTGCTTCTCTGCCCATAAAACCTCTTTCCCTGAGAATGTGGTCAAAAGTATGCCTGACTAAAGGCCAGGATGATAATTTGTCAGGTTATACTCTGCTGAAAGCTATGTGTATTGGGGCAACAGCGGAGATTGGGGGGCGGGCGATAACTGTGTAATATTGATGCAAGCTCCCAGTACGTTTCCGAGCACAATTCAAAGTGTTGGTGTTGACCTTTAAAGCCCTAAACGGCCTCGGTCCGGTATACCTGAAGGAGCGTCTCCACCCCCATCGTTCTGCCCGGACACTGAGGTCCAGCTCCGAGGGCCTTCTGGCGGTTCCCTCATTACGAGAAGCCAAGTTACAGGGAACCAGGCAGAGGGCCTTCTCGGTAGTGGCACCCACCCTGTGGAATGCCCTCCCACTAGAGGTCAAAGAGAACAATTACCAGACCTTTAGAAGGCATCTCAAGGCAGCCCTGTTTAGGGAAGCTTTTAATGTTTGATGGATTTCTGTATTTTAGAATTTCTGTTTTTTTGGAAGCCGCCCAGAGTGGCTGGGGGAACCCGGCCAGATGGGCGGGGTATAAATAATAAATTATTATTATTATTATTATTATTATTATTATCAAGCAGCATGACAGCAAAAATGTTACTGATAGACATAGCTGTCAAGTTTTCCCTTTTCTCGCGAGGAAGCCTATTCAGCATAAGGGAATTTCCCTTTAAAAAAGGGGAGAACTTGACAGCTATGCTAAGAGAAGCCAAAGAAAGAACACAAGGCAAATACAAATACTTCACTGGGGAAAGACTACAGCTTTGGGAACTTTTTGTTTATTTAATTTTGCTAGGTGCTTGTTCCACATACTTCTGCTCTATCTTAATAATTGGCCCCAAGAAAATGTTGTATGGCTAAATAGTATGAAACTGTTGAGGTGAGCTAGTCAACACTGGAATGTAGGTGTCCCCCTTCTCTTGGAGGTGTTGTTAAAACAAAAGAACAGCCTGCTGAATCAGGCCAGTGGCCTATCTAGTCCAGCATCCTGTTCGAACCAGATACTGTGGAAAACCTGCAAGCAGGACCTGAGTACAAGAGCACTCTCTCCTCCTATGGTTTCCAGCAACCAGGGGCATAGCTAGCTGCTCTGGCACATGGAGCAGCGGGGGCAGGGCGATCTGCCCAAGAGGACGCTGCAGCAAGCTGCCTGTGGAATCCACCTGGCGGATGCAAGCCCCACCCTGCCGTTTTGGGCAGCGCGGGGCCCCAAGCCACTGCGTCACTCCCAGGAGAGATGCATGGCTCAGGCGCACTGCAGGCCAGGCCCTGCGGTAAGTGCCCCGGATGACACCCAGGGCGAGCCGCCCCCCCCCACCTTCTTTCCTACGCCCCTGCCAGCAACTGGTATTCAGAAGCATTGTTGTCTCCAACTGTGGAGACAAATGTGGAGGCAGAGCATAGCCATCATGGCTAACAGCCATTGATAGCCCTCTCATCCATGAATTTGTCTAATTCTTTTTAGAAGACATCTAGATTGGTGGCCATAACTGCCTCCTGTGGGACCAAGTTCCAATGTTTAACTATGCACTGCCTGAAGAAGTATTTTTGTTTATCTTTCCTGAATCTTCCAGCATTCAACTTCATTGGACGTCCACAAGTTGCGGTGTTGTGATGGAGGGAGAAAAAGCATTTTTATCTTCACAAGCTTTTGAAACTTTGAGATTACTGTATTATAGGATGCTACAGTTCACCATATTGAATATCCCATAGAAATGTAAGGTATGCATGTTTAAAATAAATATCAGAACAAACATTCTCTTTGGTGCTGGTAATATGTTGTGAACCTCTCAAGTTTAGAAGGTACAAAATTTTGAAAAGAATAAAAGCTTATGAAGACTAAATAAGTATCCTGATACTTGCTTTTTCTGAAATATGTTTTTAAAGAAAGAGAGAGGGGGGGAGAGATTATATTTGCACAAAAGATTATAAAGAAGGATATCTGCACTTCTGTGAAAAGTATATGTGGCCTATATACCACTTACCTTTTGTAATAAAAGAGAGCCAGAATACTTTG
The DNA here is from genome assembly GCF_965207765.1 of Zootoca vivipara. Lineage (NCBI taxonomy): Eukaryota > Metazoa > Chordata > Lepidosauria > Squamata > Lacertidae > Zootoca > Zootoca vivipara. The sequence goes on from NC_142592.1 coordinate 55,233,708, forward strand.
TGACTATGTAATATAAGTCCCCACCAAAGGCATCAGACCAGGACTTCACTCTACACATGGGGAAGAATAAAAGAGTAGTTATTTTCATGTTTGGCAGCCAGATGAGCAGTTATGATGCAATTTCCCTTTGCCAATGTTGAATTCAGATTGTGAGGGGCCTTTGGGCTAGATTCCTTCATTGGGCCCCCCACATTGCCATTGGGCCGCCTCTACCCATTTGCCTACCCTCTCCCTGTGAGTCCTAGGTGGAGGCTGCTTCTCCTTCCTGCTCTAGTCACTACTTGAAGAGGGGCATGTGGACCAAGCAGCAGGAGCAAGTTGGAGGAATATGACCAGGGGGTTCTAGGGTTCAGCACTGGGGGCCTTGATGCAGTGTAGATATTGATAGGTACCCAACAATACAGGCAGCCCCTTCTGATACCAGCCCTGCCTTTCTGCCAATACAAAGCAGCAACTCAGAACGAACTGTATTCTCTTATATATAATTTTGAAAAATTTAACAGGCAACTGACTATAGGACTAATGTTCCACATGTCTAGTAAGCAGGGTGGTTTTGCTGGCTTGCTTGGATTAATTAAGTCAAGTTGCCTCCACACCAGGAATGGGTAGCCTATTGCTTTTTAGATGTTGTTGGACTTCAACTCCTGCTACCCCTAGCTGAACTACAGGGAGTTGGATTACTGATGTGTAAAGCAGGGTTGAGGAACCTCCACATTTGTTGGATTACAAGGGGCAGAAAAGCAGCAGTTCAGAAGAGCTGGTGACCAGAGGTTCTGTGCACATCAGCCACCATGGTAATGGTTAAGGGAGATAGCTATGAAACTTAATCACTTTGCCTTATTTCCTTTTTGTTGAGTTACTGGATAAAATCAATGAAGTTTAAACAGGAGAAACCCACAGCATATGACTTGTGTTCCATGGCTGCAATCCTGCACACAGTTAAGCTTCTTAAATCCCTTTACTTCAGTAGTTTTACTGTAGGATTGCAGCCAAAAATTTTGAAACCTCAGTTTCTGAGGCTAGGTTGCGTTCCTGTGATATTTATCCTTGGAGGCATAAAGCTGTTCTTTGTTTAAACAGTCCCATGACACTGTACTGTGAATTGTTTATTTCCTTCCAGCAACATATGCCAGCACTCATATAAGATGTGGTGGGAAAGTGCTTATTTTCTTACAAGGTTGTTATCAATTGTACATTTACTGTAGGTCCTTGGGACAGTGTATTGCAAACAGTGCATGGTTTGGTTTCTTCCTGATGTGTTTGTAATGTAAATAAAAGAGCAAGAGGGCTTCCATATTTACGCCTCAAAGTGTGCATGGCAAAGATAAAGAGGGCCAAAACCAAACACCCTTTTAATGCCTCAAAAACATGCTTTAGATATAATTGGGGCACATTCACATTTGAAAACACAACTCTGCAAGCATCGCATATAGTTTGGGCCTAAGTGGGGTATAACTATGAATGTCTGGATCTTCCAAGGGCCTACACAGATTATTTTCCACCTGTGCATGATGGGAACATTTCAGATGTTCTGGTGGTTCCAGAGCAGTGGAGGTTGGATCTTAGGGTGATTTCCTCTTTTTTTAGTAATGTGTGTCAACCGGAAAAAGAGGGTATAAAATTTTCATATGCCAATTTATATGTATGGATGCGAATTTAGAATTAATTGCTGTGATCTGAGTAAAAAATACAGTCATCTTCTGTGGATGATGTGGTCACATAACTTAGGTGCCTGCTCACTCTGCTGTCCAAGTGTCAATGGCTGCTGGACAACTGAATAATAATAATAATAATTTTATTATTTGTACCCCACCCACCTGACTGGGTGGCTTCCAGCATACTGTATAGGGGTGCTGTTTGTGAAGCAAGACACATGACTACCCCGTGCCTCTAGAGTCCTGTAACGCCACCTGCTTTTCATTTTTTTCTCCTCATTGCTACAAGGGAGGGAAGGCTCGGGTTGTGTGGCTAGGCCAAGAAAAAGACAGAAGTGAAGAGCTTTCCAGTATGGGTTCCTCAAAACTGCTGAAATTGCTTCAAGACCCTTTCAGACAACTTCACTCACCATTCCCCTCACCTTCAGCCAGCCAGCTATAACTAGGCCGGAGTGGCGGTGGGATAGGAGAAGCTCTGATCGGTGGCGCTCATTTTAAACCTGCTAATTAAGGCAGGGCCGCATCATTTTTATTTGCCTTAGGCCTTGGGGTGCTGGCTTCATTGTGTGACATTATGCTCCAGCATTCGCAACCACCTTTCTAGCTTTATAGATTTCAGGGGGGGGGGAGGCGCAGCAACAATTGGCAATGCACTGTGGAAGCCTTTAGGAAAACGAGGGTTTAAGACACACTCTAGTAAGCCAAGTAGGGTTGGGAGCTGCTAGATATTTTACCTGCTCACTGTACCCTCAGGTTCGGTATCAGGTATTTGCTTGAATAATGGCTGCAAGCCTCACCGTGTCTACTCAGAAGTAAGTCCCATTGACTTCAGTGGCGCTTACTCACAGGTATGTGGGGTTAGGATTTCTACCTCAATCAAATATGGTGACTGGGGGCAGCAAGGGGGGGGCATTTATTTCTGTTCATCACACAAGCTGACCTGTTAAGTCTTTCCCCCGATCTGCCATGCTGCACTCTCTGAGCCACATCTGATTCTTAGCAGAGATGGAATTATTTTCATTTTTTAAAAAAAATAACATCTCAGCTTGTCCTGCATCCTGAGGCAGGATGACTTTACACAGAGCACACACAACCCTCTCCCTTCCTTATTTTGGCACACTAAGAGCAGTTATAGAAGCTACAGCCATATACAGCCAGGCACATGCCTGGTTATTGCTGGGTAAGGTTGACAATTCAGGGTGATAATACCCAAAAGGGAGGTTGTGCAGGATGTGTGCACATTCAAAGCTGGCACCCGTTCCCTGCACTCCTTCATTTCCAGAATATTCTTGCACCAGACTATCATTTTTAATAAGAAATTTGTGATTTCAAGTGAGTAAATTGAAGAACTCCTAAAAGAAAAGTACTTTTTTGAGAAGGGTACAGAAAGCAAGATGCATGCCGGTAGGCCAGTCCCGCCGAACACCAGATTCAGGATGACCATATTTAACCTGCACTACACTCGTACATTACATTCATATCAAGCAACATAAGAAGTAAATGGCAGGATGGGAGTATTTTTGTTCTTGAAAGGAAAGAGAAGGCCTACCTATAAGATGGTGCATTAAACAGCAACAGGGGTAGCTTGGGGAGACAGCAAAGGTCTAAGCAACACAAACAAGCAAAAGGGAAGGCCACTTACGTTTCGAGTGGTATCTTTGTCTGGGACCTGGTGAAGGGCAGGAGGCAGGCGAGTGAGAGAAAAAGCCACAGGAGGCCACCTGGCAGCATCCTCCACACCAAAACTATCAGCAGCAAGATCAATTGCATAGACCAGGGATCCTTGACTTTGTTTCCTTCCCTTAGGATGGTCCTCCTGGCATCAGGTAGGCAGTCCCCAGCATGGTGTTCTGCTGGGGTAAGGGTGGGAGAGCGAAAAACGGGGAACACCTAAGCCTTCATCCTATCGTAATTGTGTTGTGGCATCGCTTCTCTTCCCCACCCCTCTCCAAACAGGCTACAGCTCCCTGAAGGAACTGGCACTTGAATCTGCTAGGTTCAAGTCAGATGGGGCGACTCAAAGAGATCCACCACCCCATGGCTGTGAAGGGCAATAATGGACATCCAACTTCTGTGCCCTGCAGGAATGACAGACTAGGAGGGGAACTCTGGAAACAGCAGAAGCAGCAGTATCTACGTAATCCACTGCCGGCCCTTTAATCCCCTCGTAGAGCAGCAACAGCAGCAGATTTAGGGAACTGGAGTGGGATAAAATCAGCTAGGATTACTCTGATTTCCGAAGACAGGCATCAGTCTGTCCAATCAGAGCCAACTCCAAGCCCACAGCATCACGACTTCAAAAATAAAAAAGCCTCCTGCCCTTTGATCCCCGCAGAGCATTTTTCATGATATCATAGAGGGCATCAGCATATTTGTCTACCTTATTTCCTGCTCTGTCCTACAAATCAAATTGAGTTCTTTGTTTCTGGCTCCTTCTCCTTGTTAGTAGCTTAGTTTAGTTTATTAAATTTATTAGATGCCTTTTTGAATAAAAAAATCCAATTGTGTTTTACAGCAATTAAAATATACAAAAGCTATATATATTCTGAACTAACAACCCTATTCTTTGTGAAATCTATGCAAAGGAAAGAATTTAGAACATGGAGCGGAAACTGGTCTCGGCTGTCTGTCATATCAGAATTTTCAGTGGCATATTATTTTGTGAATTATAGTTATCTAGATTCCAGTCTAGAGATGCACATTCATGGGCAACTGTTCAGGCACTGTATGGCAGTGCTGGGTGGGTCCAGATGCAAAAGTGGGCAGAGTGATGCATGTGACCATGTGACCTGCATTGCTGAGGTGTAGGCAAAGCTCAAGCCACGCAAAGTCAGTAGTTTCTACAACACACATCTCTCCAACCTGGTAAACAGAAGACATCATCACAGTTCAATAACATATTTTAGTCAGGCCAAATAATTCAAGGTCAGTGTGGCATATGGGTGATGGCCTGGTGCAGGACAGAATCCTAAGGGGCAGGAAGGAAGGTGTGAAGGACTATTTTTTGCTCCCGGGGTTCAGATTCCCTAGCTGACTGGCTTAATTCTAAAAGTTTGCAAGGTCAGGTTACAGTAATCACACTCCATGGACACCAAAAAAGTAGAGTACTGTTCTCACCCATTTCCAGCTGGCAATGAAGTGAAGGGGTAGCACAATGTTAGAGTATTAGCTTCCATGCAAAGAAATAAACACCCTTGGTAGATGGTTAGAAACCATGCCAGATGACCTTTTGCTCAGCCCTTAGGGAAAATATATACAGTATATACATCCCAGGTGTATACAAAGGACATTGCTAGATTCTAGTGCCAGTGTGCAACACAAGGCTTCCCTGAATCTGTTGGGTTTCTTCCTGATACCTCAAGGCTCACTAGGTCTTTGCAAAGGCCTTTAAGACAGTGTCTTCAGAGCACAGGAAAGGCTGCATATTATAGAAAGAGCCAGGGGCCCTTATCTAAGGAAGTCAGACTATTATCCACCAGGGCCAGGGCCTTTTCAGTGTTCGCTCCGACCTGGTGGAATGCTCTGTCCCATGAGACTAGGGGTCTACAGGACTTAACCTTCCGCTAGGCCTGTAAGACAGAGCTATTCTGCCTGGCCTTTAATATGAACTCAGCCAGATATTTTATCTCCCTTCTCTCTTCCCCTCCCCTTTTTATGATTACCCACTCTGGGACCCCACAGCTAATTCTCCCCTGGCCTCCTCACTGGCCCAAGTAGGACTAATTTAGTCAGCTAGCCCTGGTGACTATCTAATGTTTATTGGATGGATTTTCCCCAAATTGATTTTTGAACTCTGAACTTTATTGTTATTCATGCTTTTATACTGTATTTTATGCTGCTTTTATGTTGTATTACAATTAAGTGTTTTAAATTTGTTGTTAGCTGCCCTGAGCCCAGGTTTCTGAACCGGGAAGGGCGGGGTATAAATAGAAATTTATTATTATTATTATTATTATTATTATTATTATTATTATTATTATTATCTTGAGGGTTTTATTGGGTGGCAGGTGTCAGTCAGCAACTGATCTATGCCATGCAGGTTGAAATGTTTAAAAAGTTTATTGTATTCAGGTGACTCTGGCCATAGGAATGCATATGCCCTGTATAACCCTAATTGGACAGCACATCTATGGGAACATTCAGGGCCTCAGCGAGACCCACAACCATCAAGGTTAGGTCAGGCCAGTAGCGTAGGAAGATAGGGGCGGTGGGGCGCGCCGCCCCAGACAGCATGATCCCAGGGGCGCCATCGCGGCTCCCCGCCCGCGCTGGACACCCCACCCCAAAACGCACGCCCTGCCCGTGCGCACCGCACGCTGCCCCCAAAACGCACACACCTCCCCTGCAAGTGCCACGCCACGCCCCCAAAACACGCGCCACGTCCCTGGGGTCAGCGCGCCTGCTCTCCACCCCCTCCGCCACTGGGTCAGGCTTCTCTACTATCAAAGGTTCTGAAGGATACTCTCTTATCATTCTTTTTCCTGTTGGCTTTTAATGTTGTATTTTGGTTAAAGGGAAAATATGGTAAAATATAAGGAGAATTCCCTGGATGTTTGAGGCAAGTACTCTTTGGTGATAGAATCCCAGCAGAGATTTAAAATCATAAAACATGCAGCAAAGTAAAACATAGAAATATAGACTGTTTGACCTTTGAAATATCCCCTTCTAAGTTTCTTCCAAAGTTTCCCACTTCCCTTAGCATAGAAAGAGACCACACGTTTGGTAAGTTAACAAATGATTTACTTACAAACTCTTCAAAGGTCAGATTCATGTACTTTTCCATAGAGCAGCGAGAAATGGCAGGCAGCATAACTTGGTTTCAAAATGGTAAATGCTTCTAAATTATTTGTATAGAAATACAAAGATGGCTTGCTAAAGCCATACAATCCTTGCCGGTAGGGTGAAAGGAGGATGGTGGAAAGTGAAGAGGGTGGAAAACAAAGAATCTGGTAGTCCTTCCTCCCAAAGTAAGGGTGTGTGACCTAGCTAAGCCTCGTAGGACAGCTTACTCTATGCTCTTAACCCCTTCATGCATTAATTAGAGTTAAGCATATTGGTTATATGAGGCTGATTTATCCCAGTTTTATGGTTTCAGTTCTCAACCACTGAGTAGATGTACATACTCCCTGTCAGTCACTTCCTTTGATCTTGCTGTCTGACGTAGACCACTATCGGAACTGCTTTTTGTGTGTGTGGGCTCAGCCTCACCAGGCCTCAACATATGCAACTAGCCCAGTTTCCAGACCATTTCAGTGTTGTTAGCCTAAAATGCTGTCAGCTTTTAAAGTGACACATGACTCCACATTTTGCTGCTTCTGGAATAGACTAATGTGATTACACTTCTGTGGCTTGAAGGAGAATTGCTATTCTGTGCTGTCTCTGTGGTTGCACAAAAGACAGGAGTCATGTTGCTTACCAGTCCCTTGCTCATGCACTCATTTACAGCCCAGAGAAAATTAATTTTGAAAAATGGTTGTTGCTGCTTTGTACTTTGAAGGCTGTCTGAAAGGCTGAATGGAGGAGTAATGGTTCACAGCAGGAGGCTGAGTTAGTGGGAAGCATCCAGGGAGTCGCAATAGTCATCAGTGTGAAATCCCTCTCATTTAAGTTCGTAATCAGTCCTTTGGAAGGCAAAAGGAAAATGCATGTTAATGAAATTCAAACATGAGAAGAACTGAAAACATCATGCATAACAACAGAGAACAGGAAATATAACACAAAAGGGTTTGGGATATGATTAATCTAAATGTATGCATGTCTAAGTATCTCTGAAATTATCAGTCTGAGGAGCTCTGAAACAAAGGAAACTCTGGCTGACAGCAGGTAAAAATGAAAATTATTTCTGTATAATGGCATATGTATTCATTGGTGTGTTAGTGTGGCTTGAGGAGATTCAGGGGCTCTGTAGTGACAGCTTCTAAACTCCTCCCCTTAAAGAGTGAAATTATTTCACTACCTGAGAACCTCTTCCTGTTGCCTAACACCGCTGACTCAGGAAGTCAATTACACTTAGGAATGATTCACACATTACTTTATTTGAGGAGTATGTAAGCACAAGGAGGTACACATTCATTAGAAAAGCAGGATTGGCGATGCCTTTCTGAGGGAAGTAACACATGGAAGACCCAAGGTTGCTACCTAAAGTGGTCACCATGTGTCATGTGTTATCTCCATCCTTGTATAGTTTTGCTTACCCTGCCTATGTGTGGCATTGTCATGTTTCCTAGTCTCTGTTCCCCATCATTGGCTGCTTGCTGATGGCAGGCTTCAGATGGGGCAAGACGGGAGTCTGTGGTGAGGAATAAGGATTGGGAAATGCATAATCTGACAATGTTATAGGAAGGGTAGCTAAAACAGGTTCATATCTGTAAGAGGGACACTGCCAATAATAAACTCACGTTTACCACCACATGCTATGTAATGTGTAAAGGAGCTCTTAGCAGTCACGAAGCAAAACCAACAGGACACAATAGTGATAGAAATCTCCAACGATTAAAGCCACGTCCAGTGGCAGACTACAGAGAATGCAAGATATGTAGAGCAGGGATGGCAAACTGATGGCCCTCAAAATCCAAAAACTATTGGCGGTCCACAGGTTCTCCATCCCTGCTCCACACATCTCTGATCCAACTCTGATCCAACTCCCTGTAGCCCAGCTCCGATCATCCCTGACCACTGGCCATGTTGTCTGGGGCTGGCAGGTAACAAACTTGCCTACTTGAAATGAAGCTCTCAATCTCAGGGTCATGGGTTCAAGCCCCACATTGGGCGAAATATTCCTGCATTGTAAGGGGTTGGACTTGATGAGCCTAGTGGTCCCTTCCAACTCTACAATTATATGATTCTATGCCACCACACTAAACAATCAAGTTCTTACAAAGGCAGAACAGGTATTATGTGGTACCAGTATCGTAGTATGTAGTGCCATTTCTGCCTATTGAAGCTGTCAAGTGGGCACATGTGGGGTAAGGCGATGTCGTAGGTAGATTGGTCCCAAGTTGTTACGGGTTTGATATACTAATATACTTGAACTTGGCCCAGTAGCAAATAAGCAACCAGTGCAGATCTATGAGCACTGGTGTTCTGTGCTGACAAGAACTCACTCCTGTTAGCAATCATGCTGCTGCATTCTGCACTAACTGCAGCGTTCAGATCTAGTGTGAGCAGGGCTGTCTTACCTATTAGGTTACAGGTAGGTAGCCGTGTTGGTCTGAGTCGAAGCAAAATAAAAAAATTCCTTCAGTAGCACCTTAAAGACCAACTAAGTTTATATTTTGGTATGAGCTTTCGTGTGCACACTGAAGAAGTGTGCATGCACACGAAAGCTCATACCAAAATATAAACTTAGTTGGTCTTTAAGGTGCTACTGAAGGAATTTATTTATTTTACCTATTAGGGTTAGTGGCACCCTGCACCACGGCGCCCACCCATCGGGGCACTCAGCAGTGGGAGTCCAGAACCGACCAGGAACAGCGAGGGCATGCTGGGCGGCAGTGGCTCTTCCTACGGCCAGCCGCACTCTCTCACTTCCTGCCTGCATAGCTGCCAAGTATCCCGTATCCGCCGGGAAAACCCCTTTTTTCTTACCGTTTCCCGGCGGTCTCCCGTTTAGCGAAAAATCCCGGTATTGTCCCTTAAATCGGGATACTTGGCAGCTATGAGTGGAGGAGAATGCAATTGTTAGCAACCCTAATTACCCGGCCATTTTTCTGGTGCCGCTTGCCCTTCTATGGGCACCAGAAAATGCCGGCGCCGGCGCCGGAAGTCGCTTCCGCGCATGACCGGAAGTTGCGTGATGCGATTTCCGGTGGCGCTTTGCCCTTCTATGGGCATCAGAAAATGGCGGCGCCGGCGCCGGAAGTCGCTTTTACGTGTTTCCAGTCATGCGCGGAAGTGACTTCCGGCGCTGGCGCCGCCATTTTCTGGTGCCCATAGAAGGGCGAAGCGCCACCGAAAGTTGTGTCACGCAACTTCCGGTCATGCGCGCGCTGCTGATCCCGGATATTTACGACCCGGACTTGGCAGGTATGCCTGCCTGGGAGAGGGAGAGGAGGAGGCGGCGGCGGCACACAAAGCTATGCAGCGCCCTTCTCCCTCCTGCCCTCCCCGCAGCAGTAGTGGGATTGCTGAGGCCCGCACGGCAAGCAAGCCATGAGCTGCCCAGTGCAGGGGACATGGAGGACGGGGAGGGGGAGGGGCACTGAGAACGTCACCCCCACCCCTTCTGCACCACGGTGCTGGATATGCTTAAGATGGCCCTGAGTGTGAGTCTTCACCTAACTCGGCATGAGCAAAAGTAATGTAACTCACAACAATATCTGTCAGAGGGACTCCGTACAGGGAGCCTCCCCTCGTCATCCTGACCAGCACTTCGCCTAGTGACAGCACGAGCGAGTCAGGAGGAGGGAATGAGGAAGAGAGCGGAATGGAGAGAGGTCTCAGTGAGGTGTCTGAGCCCTGGCAACGCTATGGGGAACAGAGTGTGCAGGAGGGGCTCAGAGATGTGTCAAAGCCTTGGCACCGCTCTGGTCGAGGGTCAGCAGATGAGGGGCTCAGCGAGACGTCAGAGCCCAGGCACCACCCCAGCCAGCAAGAGGGGAGACCTCTTTTCCCGGTGCCCGAATTGAGGCGTGTGCCCGTACGTAGGGTGAAGGGGCGGCGTTTTGGGGTGCCCAGGCTTTTATGCTGGCCGAAAAGCAGACGGCAGCCATTCCCGGGTTCTGAATCGGACTAGGCAGTCATGTTTTCTGCTATCTCTGCACTGTAAATAGTATGCACAATAAAACTCTTGAAGACGGAGTGGATGGAGCGTCTTTACTTGAGAGTAGCCGCAACAACCCCCTGACAGTACCCATCCATTCTTCCCTCACATATACAGTCAGCTTTTTAATAATTACCAAAAAATAGAGAGAGGTTTAATCATCCCACCAGTCACTTTTAGAAATAAAAAAAATGCTAACAGAACTCATTTATTGATTCTTCTTCCCTACCATTCTTTTAAAAATCAGATTACAAATGAGAACATTCTCTCTGACAAAATGTTCTTCACATGTTTCTGACAAACGTGAAAATAAGCTTTGCTGGGCCCAATTACTGAGTCTTGTGCACTCTTAAAACCAACTGTATTGTGACCATGGACAGACCAAAATGCCTTCTCCTGACCTGAGGAGTTTCTCCTCTCAAGACCTCCTACGGTAAGTCTTGTCACCAAATTCTAGCTGGGAGTCTCCTCATAGTCTTAAATGCCACCTCTCTGATACATTCTGCCTCCTACCCACTCTCACGTTGGACCTTTACATGTTTGCTTAGAATTGTCACATTCTTATTTCAACAAACTGAATTCAAAGCCTTACCCATAAGAGCAAACGGCATACAGCATAGCAATTTTTGGGCTGTGAGGGTCGGTTTTGACCCACTGCATCCATTATGTCCTTTTTTTTTTGCAAGTTTTGGGGGAAGAAAACGAAATGAAATAGAACCCTCTAGTAAAAACAAGATATATTTACCGTAACATATAATTTACTATTTTAAAACTCTTGGCTCATTTTTTTATTTTATTATTGTTGTTTTCTGATAACTGTATGATTTTCCTCCAATTTATGAAACAAGCCTCTGTGAATTCATACCAATTAATACCCATTGGTAGGTGCTTCCACCACTATTGTCTAAATTTAGATTTGCTTAAGCAGTCCAGGATAAGGCAAGCATTTTCTCACCTGAAGCATTTTCAGCTGAGGATATCCATTGTTATTCTTAGCAGCAGCAGCAGGATGCCCAGAGAGCAAAAAGCGGGAGGGGGAGGGGAAAACACCAAGCACAGATCTGAGAGAGTAAAGCAGCATTTTCCATCATTAACAGAATTTTTAATATATATATATGTATTTAATAGAGCAGATGTTTCATTTTTTTTCTCCCTTTTTGTCGGGTAAATGGCAGCTTCCTCCCTGCTTTCCACATGCTGTTAGACAGATTCCCTCCTCTCCCTCCCTGCTGAATCATTTGCTCCCCTCATCTAACAGCTATGCAAAGTGCTAAACCTAATCTTTTCACTTCATGTCAATATAACTAAAAAAGAATTTGATTGCTAAGGGAGAATGCATTAAAAAAGAACGTAAAGGAAATAGATTAAGGTTCACTATATGGTAGCAAAATAGATCTTGGGAGGGAGAGAATGAAATTGTGTTTACTTAGTGTTTCTGGGCCTGGCATTAGGGCAAGTGAGGAGCATTTTGTGCCATATTGGGCAGCACCTAAATGATGTAAATAAGGTAATGTATTATGATTTATGTTTACTCCCGTGGAGAGATGCTTGTGGGATTTTCTGCTTCAGCATCCATCTGCCTCAGCTGCAATCTTATGCACGCTTACTCCGGAGTAAGCCCCATTGAACACATATGCTGAAGAAGCATTCATCTGTGATCAAGTTCCAGGAGTCTCTCCCCTCAATTACCAAGGTACTTTTGCATTCACTGTGCACCGCTTTTCTTGATGTGCAGCTGTGAGCGCTGAAGATGTGAAAGTTGAAAAATGAGGAAGCTAGACATGTTAGGGGTGTGTGTGTTTTAAGCACTTAAATGACAAGCAGTGCCAGGGATAGTGCATAAGGGTGCAATGCACTCGGTTTCATTTCATCCTATACTGTTGAAGTATCACTGTGTCTTTTATCAATTTCTGATGAGTCAGATACTGACTTTTTATGTAAACCACTTATAATTTTTCTCTTAGTAGCTGCTCATCTGACAATCTCACAGGGCTGGAAGGAGTCCTTTGGTTGTCTTTAAATATTTTGTTCAATAATGTAATATTTATTATCATTTATGATAAATTGTATTCTAAAAGAGGGGTATCTTGGGGTAAGCTAAACCTGTAGGTTTTACTGCTCCTAGCTCAGAACCAAGAACATACTCAGGAAAAGGCACATCAGCATTCTTTCCTCTCAATCTCCAGTCACACTTTCTATTTTCCATCAAATCCCTTATTAGTTTAGTCAGCTGCCAGTTTTCATACATGACCCATCTTTTTCTGCATGGGGCAATGTCTGCTTTGAAGGGAAATGTTCACATAGATTTACTCATCTTCTTCTTTTGAGCCCCATTGAAATGCCTTAAAGGATTGGAGCAGGGTTTTTTTTTTGCTGTGCATTGGAAAAACATGGAATCATAAGGTTAGAAACCCACTGAAGCACCCAAGGATGATGTTAACATCATGAATGTGAGCCAGAGGTTTCTTCTGCACTTCTGATTGTTGAAGCCTGCAATGTGCTGTGCAGTTGACTGACAGGGCTTGAAGTGTGCTATGTATGGGGCTTCACAATGCTTTGCAAGACCTGACAACCAGCAGATCGCGGGTGCATTGTGTGTTGTGCCTTTGCACACATGGTTTGATTTCACAAACCATGCAGGCAAAAATGGGTCCCCTGACATTATGGTGATGTCTGATAAATGGCAGGTGTGCAGCGCCACCCACCTGTCAAATTAGGCCTGGTCGTTCTCTGCACATGTATGCATTGGACTATGGCATAGAGTGACAGCTTTAAGCTCAGCTTGCTTGGGCAATGTCAAGAAGTATCCGGATGTTCCATAATGAGCCCCCTTTTTCCCCAGCCACTGACTGAAAACCACTCTGCTTGCTAAATCTGAAAATCCACAAGAAAAAAAAGCATTACCTGTCTTCCCTGGTGTATTGTACAAAATGGATATTATAGCCTGACAACTTCTAAGCTACTTTACATCTGCAGAGGAGCCAAGATGCCAGAGCAACCCGGCGCTGATCCATTTTATGCATGAATAATAATCTTGATAGAACGCTGATCTGCAGAATTACAAAAGGTGTTTAAAACTCTGATCTTCCTTGTTCACTCTCAAAGGCTGTGTTCAGTAAGGGAATGAAGAATAAATCAAGGAGAATGCAATAATAGCTGAAAACAGACAAGCGTTATCCAGCAGAGAGCTCCTGCTTGCATAATTTAGACAGGCAACCCCCCTACAACAAGGCTTTCACTATAAATAAATTCAGATTTACTTGTTTGTTTCAGCCATTGGGCACAACAACAAAAAAGTACATATTTATGATTCGAACAGCAAAATATTAAAACCAGGACACGGTATGATGGATGATAAATAAAATCAAGCTCAGTAGACTAAAAAGAACAGGGTCTTAAGGAAATAATAGATTGATGACAAATGAAAATAATTAACTTGTCAAACCAGGTCAACCTGAATAACAATAGATAATATAATGTGCATTCAGAAATGTATTTGCATGATCTGGCCACAGCAAGATCACTACTTCTGAATCATTCAGAATTTGCTAAGATCTTGTTAAGGAAGGTTGGGACAACCCCTAGTGGAACATAGGGTATCTATGCACATCATACAATCAACTTATTTATTTGGCACACTTACACTTAACCCTTCCTCTAAGACGCTCATTCAGTGAGATAGATTTCATAAATTATCACATATACAATTTAAAGTGTACTGTGTACAGTACTTTAAATTTTTTACCTTATTTTCTTTACATCTGTGTGAGGATTTAAAAATTGAAGTTGACAGCCGTCAAGAAAGCAAGAAGTGCTTGTACAGTATTTGAATTCAAATGTCCTTGTGCAAAATCCAGAATCCATGAGATTGGAAGCAGAAAAATAGTGAGTAAATTGCACTAGTCAAAACACCATAAAGCAAACACTTAAAGCAATGAAGCCTGTTTTTTAAAATGAAGTTTATAAATAAGGTAGTCTGGAAAATAACCAGGATGCTTTCATAATGAATTGTAAATATTCATAACCAGGATGCTTTCATAATGAATTGTAAATATACTGACATAAATGACATTAAAATCAGAGATGCTGCTTTAATACTTCAGACATTTCAGTGCCATCCTCATAGTTTAATGTACAGAGCCTCACAGGAAATGCAACACATACTAAATGTTGAGAACCAAGACATTAAGCAAATAAACTTTCCCAGATCATGCCTGTCAACCCAAGCAGCAAAATCCTGTCATCTGAAATTAGATTAATTTCATGCCACTAGACTTCCCAGTTCTGAAAACCTGGTGACCAACTTCCTTGGCAAGCGTAGAGATGTGTTGGGCCCAAGACGGCAGATGGGGTCCAATTCCAAGAGAAACGGACAAGGGTTAAATGGGCAGAAGACTGGCTGTAAGCAAGGCAATCTGCTTTGCAACTCAGTGCAGCAAGTTGCTCAGGTGGAGGTGTTAGCTTAGAAGGAAAGGTTTTATGGCACATGGTGTGACTTCACTGGCTTGAGAAGTCAGCTGAAGAATGGAAGAGATTCAGCAAACTATATATAGAGGAGTGGGATATTATGGGAGCCTGCAGGTCACTCGACTTTCTGGCTTTGCTGTAGCAGGTCCCAGTACCTCAGAAGCAGCTTCTGGCTGAATCAAAGCACCCCTTAGCTCCTTCCTCTTGACAAATTACTGGCATTACACCTCTTTGTATCATCCCCATATCCAAAATTACTCTGGCCAAATCACCCAAGACCCAGCCAAGGTCCCTGCCTTCATAGAATCATAGCATTGGAAGGGACCATAAGGGTCATTTAGTCCAACCCCCTGCAATGCAGAAATATTTGGTCCAACGTGGGGCTCAAACCCACAACCCTGAGATTAAAAATCTCATGCTGTATCAAAGTCCTTCATAGTCTTGCTTCATTACCTCTCCACTTTTGTAACCCCCAAAATGCCTAGGACTCTGCCACCCTCAGCCATCCAAAGGTCTCCTGCTGCCTCAAACTACCGTATTTTGCTTTTTCTCCCTTTCTTGCCCCTTGTGCCAAGCTGAATTCTAGAAGCCTGTTGTGATGCTAATGCTCTTACATGACAAAAGCAGGTGCATACAGTAATCGTATTTGACAGATCTAAACTAAAAAGGCTACACTTCACCCACCTTTTCATGCAATTCTAGTGCCTTGCACTAAATTACGAAACATCTTGTGCATTGTGCTGTACTTAAAATCTAATGCATTTTTGAGGAAAGTTAGAGTCAAATTTAAAAACCATAAAGCTGTAAGGTTTTCAATTCCAGATAATAAGACGAATCCAACACATAATCTGTGTAAATACATTTTATTTTCTTTACAAATGGGTAATTGAAACTACTGTCCATCTCCTGATAGAACAACACAGTGGAAATGAAACCATTCATTCACATTGCTAGTTTTAACAAAATGCTTAAAAGTAATGCAGTCATCCCGGAGAAAAGCACACAGAGAAGTTATCACAGTCTAATGAAGGCCTATATCTACATCAAAGGGAAAAAACAGCTAGAAACAAAAGACTCTAAAGAGTTATAATGTAATCATCTGCTCCTTGCTATGAATGTTCTGGTCACAAAATAGAAAAATATCTGCTTACAAAATGAAGTTTTTTTTTTTTAAAGAGGAAAACCACCTCTTTCCTACATAGTAGTCTTCATGCAGAGAATTTGGGGTGTGTTGCAGGGAACATATTCCAGTGATTAATGGGAATCTTAACAATGCCTAATGATTTTAATGGGGATTTTGTTCCTAGTTTTCTCTAGATTACCTCCCTCTTCTGCATATTTTTTTAAGAATAGCTGATGTATTTCCCACAAAGCAGAGTCGTAGAAGAACTGACAGGGATCAGCTTCCAAGAAAGGAAATGGTATGCAGACTCCTATCAGATTCTTGGCATAGACAAGTCATTTTGCAGTGACTGACTCTTGGTTGCAGACCCTTCCCACGTTATCTTTTTCACACAACTCTGGCATGTAGGGGGAAATTGTAACATGAGAAACCAATCTCCTGTGAGCAAGTGACATTCCTTCCAAAGGTTAATGGCAGCCTCTGTTGTGGTTTTTCTTTTTTTTGGGGGGGGGGGTGTAGTAGAAGTGGAGGTGGCATGAATGTTCACGGCATACACATTCACTTCTTTGCCATCAAACAGGTTTAAAAACAAAACAAAAAACCAACATACAAATTGTGTGAACAGAGACAGTAGAGGGATGGATGTCCAAATCACCCGGCAATGACGACCACAATGTTATTTTTAGCTCTTTGAAAAGCTATCTGCTTTCCCTAGCCACAGCTTTCACAATAGCTTCAAAGTTTTCTACTATAGTCCAAGCCTGCCACCTGGTGGCCACCAGCAAGTACCATCCTTTGTAAACAATGCCGAGTAGTAACTTCCACCTATGGTAACTAATGATTCCAGCAAAGTACCTAGGCAACTAACTGCTAATATTCTTCTTTTAAAAAACACACAAAACAGATGTATTATTGAAGAGAAAATATAAATCTTTATACATGCTGGTATCCAGCCTACATAAGAAAAACACTATAAAGGTATCTTAAGTCTGTTGTCATACTGTGACATCACCCTACCCTCTGGAAGGCACTATCTGTTCCCACCCACTCATTCCTCAGCAGAGCACAGACTAGCCAGCAAGCATCATTTAAAGCTATGCAGAAAGCCCAAAACCCCTTGTTTTGTTTGACGGTTTTTTTAAAAAGTCAAGTTCAGGATATGAGATACATTTTAATTTTAAAAAACAAAGTTTCACATGGGTTTTTTCACTGCTGCTTTTCTCACGCTGACAAGGTACGCGTCATAGATGATGTTTAGGAAGCTGTCATCATTCTAAAGGGGGAAAGGCATATACTTTGTTAATAATATTAATTTAAAACCACAGAGAAATCATTGTGTTCATTAATGCTCTGGGAAACGCAAATTTAGATCCTATGAAGCCCACTGAGTGATCTTGAGCATGCCACCCACTGTCATCCTAATTATTCTCCTGGGTTTTTGCTGAGGCTAAAATGTTGTTCTAAGCAACTTGGAGCAAAGGCAGGATAAAACTACTTCTACAGTCAGTGGTAGCTCTAAGCAGGATCCCCACTGCTGGCTGTCAGAATGAACAACATTTGGGAACAGATCAGCAACTTCCAATTGACTGCAGTGCATAGGAAGCTGATTTGTTGCATCTAACCTGTTTCAGACCTTGTGAGAAACTAGAGCTGCTGTCAATGGCCTGGGCTCTAGCTACTGACAAGACAGCTGCAAATCGGGGGCTGGTTTTTTTCCAGGGCACACAGATGCCTAATTGTAGACTTACAATATGGTAAGTCTTACTTTCATAATAACCAAACTGGATCATCAGCCAACTTGGCAAAATGGAGAAGTAACCTGTGTAACAGAACAAAACACTCAGTTGAGGATTATCTACACAACAATGTTGTATGCTTACTGGTGACAATTCATTCCAACTCTCCGCTCACTCTTATCTCCTAGGGTGACAGATGCAAATAGTTTTTAAGAGAGGATAAGGAAAGAAGAGAAATGTAATGGACGCTTTACCTGGATCAGATGTAGTAACGTTTCCTGTAGTTGTAGCTTTGTCAGTGAGCTGCTGTTTGCAACAACTGCTTCTGGGTTCTGCACAGACAAGTTGTTAGTGGAACTAGAAACAGCTTCTTGGTTCACAATGGGCAGCCATCCACCTTCACTTGGCTTTGGAGGTGCTGGGGCAGACTGACTGAACACCATCGGGGACATCAGTAGTGAAGGAGCTACAGTAGCAGGAATTCGCTGTGGTGAGATGACCTGCTCATCATACACAAGGACATCACATTAAATTACACGTCAACCACAGCTATACAAAAGAATCTGAGGTTGCATTTAAAAACTTTCTGGCAAGCAGCTTACTGCGTTTCTGGAAGGTGAACTGAACCCTGCTGGAGCTGGCAGTCATCCTAGCAAGGCAGAAAAATACTCCTGGGTTGAAGGTAATAGGGTCACTTCCGGTTTGATGTGCCACCAAGCAGAGAGTTGAGGTGGCTCTTGCAGCCCAGAGAACCTGGATAGCCATTGTGAAAATAGTGAGATGGCGCCAAGGGAATGGACCCAGAGCCAAAGAAACGACCCAAATGGAGAAAGGCTGCTTCTTGGAGACTGAATCATCTAGACATAGGTTATATGTAAGAGGGCGGACAGCTAGAATTCAGAAAAGCCTGAACAGTTTCTCAACCAGAAGAGGCAAAATAGATTCAGTGTTGCAGACCCATGTGTCAAAACTGGGTTGTTGCTGCAGCCCGACAGAAAAATTATGCCAGTTCTGGCTTCTGTTGTCACAGCAGTGGTATGACCTGCCAGCCCTAAATGGCCAAAAAGCTATGCTTGGGGTATGTATGTATGTGGCAAAATTTCCCATGCAGATCTGAAATTGGCCAACTAATTCCTTGGGTGGAGGGCAGCCCTTTAAGTCAGGAGGGTTGTCAGGTTCTGGCTGAAAAAAAGACCCCATATTTATTTGTATACACATACTGCCCCCCCTCCTGATCGTGTTCAAGGCAGCTTACAGTTAAAAACAAGAACTGCACAAAACAGAAAATTCAGTCATCAAAACACAATGAAACATTGATAGAATTAAAACTATAAACATATATAAAATCTGTTTAAAACATACCAATAATTACAATAAAAACAGCACGGCACCAGCCCTTTAATTAAAATTTGGACCCAGATTCACCCTCCCTACCCTGATGTTTCTCTTCTAATGATTTCATGAGGTTTTAATTTGTTTATACAAGACAGTATCTGCTCATGCAAAGCCAAGTGAGGATTTAAGCAGGGCCTGCGCTACAAATTGGTGAAAGGTTGCTGCACTAATGCATTCAGTTGCTTGAGTTCAAGATTCCAACATTAAAGCTAAATTAAATAGATGCTGGCAGACAGGAAGAGACAGTACACTGACGATTCAGTTGCTGAGTCTCGTCTTTGCTAAGCAGTGTGATTAATTAGAAACCATTAATTCATTTTATCTAATGGTTGGGAGAACTATATATCACCTGTAGTTATACATTTTGGCAGCCCCATACATTGTGAACAAGCAGCCTGTTTTGAAGAGCAGATTGCGTATCGCTCCACATTACCACGGTCAGCAAGGTCTAAGGCTTCAGTCTCTAAGGAGGGGAAGACTGCAGTGTAATCCCACACATGTGTATAGCAGATTTGCAAGCTTCTGTTGACAATGGCCATGCTTTATTAAAGGAAAGTAATACTTGTATGCAGCTTAAATAGCTGGATAAGCCTCTCTCCTCTGCCCCAAAGTAGATATTTCAGAATGTTATTTTTAGGGAATTCCTTCAAGGCCTAGGCTTTAATTATGCTTGAAGAGACTAACAGTCATGGAATGAAACACTTTATTATAACAACTTGGGCTGGAGGCAGGTAATAATTTTAAAGAAACTGGAAATAGCATACATGCATAACCCAGATGCAGATGTAATGTCCCTGTTCCTGTTCCCAAAAAAAGTAGACATCCTTCCCCAGCAGAGAAGACTTCCTTGTTTGTTAAATGGGCTTTCCTGCGATGTCTGACGCAGGAAACTGTGGTTTAAGTACTCCTTGCAGACCAGGCTCAAATCTGTGATGTGCTTCCCACAGGAATTTGATTGACCATTGTGAGGAACAGGATACTGGACCCATTAGGGCTTTTCTTATATTCTTACAAATAAGGAAATATTTGCAGCTGGTCATGATAGGAAGAAGGTGTGCTTCAGCCCATCCTTATTTCTACTCCACAAACCATATTTATTAGTAATTGGGAAGGTCACATTTGAATACAGACCCCTTGTCTGCATGGAAAGCACAAGTGGAGGTGTTGTTTGACTTCCCTGACCCACAGGAGTCACTGGGCCTAAGTGGCTGCAACAAGAAAAGGGAAGAAAGCCCCACTGCACAGACAAAACTCCAATGGTGCTTTGGGTCCAAACCATAGTCCTGTTGTCTGACTCTAAACTGGTTTTTTATCAGAGCATGCCACAAGCAGCAATTCTACCTTTAAACCACCTACTTTCAAGATCTTCCTCCAATTTTCTGTCCTTTCCTCTTATTTTGGTTGCACCTCTTACAATTAATACAGGTTTGGGAAAGCCTTCCTATCAACTTTTTTTTTGTGAAAAATCATTTTCTCTGTGCATAGTTGAAAGGTATGCTCTTTGAGCAGCTCAGACTTGATCAAGCCTGTGTTTTCTTTGGGTTGATTCAAGTACTACTGTGTTCTGCTTTTCCTAATTGCTTTCCTAACAAGTATTTCCCCTCCACTGAACCTTATACTGCAGATTACAGCTTTGAAGCCAGATGGAGATGCATCACAAGCCAAATCGAAATGAAACCAATAATATGTCGGGTCTACTGCTGAGGAAGTACAAATTGCAGATTCCAGTTACTGAAGGAACTTATGGCGAGTCCTTTAAATGCACATTTGTTCAGTCCCACCACCAATATTCAAGATGTTGTCTAGGTGGCAAGCTGCACCCAGCAGACCCTATAAAACTTGGTCCACTTGAAAGATAGTGGGAGGAGATGAAATGCCAAAAAGCAATTCTAGGGAACAGACTTTTGGGTGCGCTTATTGTCAGGTTCTGCTTTGATTCGTTTTGCCTGAGCATCTGCATATGTGACTGCGCCAATACTATTTGACTGAAATGTTTGTCCTTAGTTATGGCGACAAATAAGTCTTCAGCTGGCAGCAATACACTATAGTACAGAGTAGCAGCAATGCTCATCCGGAAGTCTTTAATATTTCTGTAGAATAGACACAGGTGATACTGCCAAAGTTTGGAGCAAGAACTTCCTCACCTAGAACTTTTAGGCCAAACTTCTCTGAAGTTTGAGCTTGCTTGCCATTGACTCAGCATACCAGCAGCAGCCCTTTCTACCACTGTAGCTGTAGCCTTCATCAAGTAGCTTTTTATGGGTACTAGAACCCTGAGTTCCTAAGTGTTGACAAAGCTTCTGTACTCTTATAGTTCTATAGTAGAATGTGGCAAAGAGACAAAACCTAATAAGTGGCTATATAAGGAGACCTGGGAAATGGCATTCTAAAAAATGGCATCCAGGAAACATGGCAACTACAGTGCAAGCTGGCAATTAGGTTAGTGGCTGAGGAAAGCTGCCTTTGCATGTGAAAAAGTTATGGCTGGCAAGCAGCGGCACACAGGAAAAAGCTTTAAAAAAAAGTGGGTTTCAAGCTTCAAGGGAGCACTTAGGCCTGGGACAAGAGAACTAGCAACTGGGGATAGTGTTCATGCCGGTGAAGAAATCTGCTGACATATGTTGTGAAAGGGTGGCATAATGAAATTGGATGTCCGGGGTAATTTTAAAAATTAATCTCTGTTCCTGCTGCTGCCTCCATCGAAACCAATGGCTTTTCAATGAAAATGTGAGCCCCTGGGAAATCTGAACTCCTGGTCCATTTGTGTTTGACACCCGTTTTTAAATCTCAAACCCTTAACACAACCACAAAATAAAGACCTGAGCAAGGCCTATGGAGACAGCCACAGGCTCAAAACTTAGTTATACCCATTATACTATAGAGCCAATTAAATGTGCTGCAGTTGGCAAGACGAGCTTTCTTTTCCCAATAAACTAGTGTCATTGGGGGTAGGTATAACCTCCACCAAGTAGTTTCCCGAGGATATTGCTTTATTTTCTCCTGTGTAAGTGGATGGCCCATATCGACATCTGTATGAAAACATTAAAAGCTGTACTATGGGATACTGTATTGATGGAAATAAAACCTGTTTTCCAACCCTGCAATGCAAAGACAACCTCTCAGTTCCATCACAATACTGTGCAATAAAACATTCTCTTCCTATGGATAGACTTTGCTGTCCACATTCTGCATAATATCAGCAAGCTGATTATAGTATCACATCATGAAGCCATTATTAAATTCTGTCCCAAATGGTTCTTTTTCCATTTCATTTTAGTCCAAATGTCATAAGCATCATCCTCAGACCAGACACAGGGTCAATGAATCATCAAATTCCAACTTTTCTTGTTTTGACAGCTCCTGCACTTTCACACTTTCTATTAGTTCAAATTATAGAGCCTAACAATAAGCTCAATTTCCAGTTTTATTTAATAGTGTGCTTGGCTGCAATCTATGGAGGAGAGGCTGGAGGAAATGGCAGACTGCACAACAAAAGCAGCAGCCAAAAGCCAAGCCCCCACAGCTGCACAGATCCCATTTGCCCAAGTGAGGGTTTTCCAAGGATTATTAAAGGGATCATTTAACTTTGGAAGTGGTGGGAGTGATTTGTATTATAAATTAGAAATGCCTTTTCTTGGATGCAGCTTGACAACAGCAAAATATGCTAGTATATCTGAAAAACCCTTTATAAACAAATCAAGAAATCAAGTGCTGAAGGTCAATGGGGAAGCAAAACTATATTCCATAGGGACACAGCTTGGGAAACCTAGATTCACTTGGGATCAGTAGTATCAGTGGATGTGCAGGCAATGGATCTTTAGCCTAGTTACCCATCCCAGCTGTATTCCTCCTTACCACCCTTTGCCATTAGGCTTCATTCAAATGTTGACATAAGGAGTAGTAGCTAACATGCAGTTGGGTGGAGTCCCAGGTATCATTGATGCAATGATGGAAATGACCTGTGACCCAATAGCTATGTGCAATTTGTCCAATTCCTGATTTTCTTCCATCACAGTTTGGAAGCGAAAAGATTGCAGAAACTGAGTGAGCTATTTATCCATTCCTGCAAGTTTGCACCTAGTTTATGTGTTACTTCCTATACATGGCGGTAAGCACATATCCCAAGAACGAGGCTCACACTCTACCCCATATATTACCCTATTCGCCAATGTCTGAAATGACTCTAACAATATTCAGAAGTATCTCCAGTGAACACACAGGACTCTCACAAACGCACAGAAGCAGTGCCATGCTTGCAAAGGGATGCACATGCAGAGCTACTACTTTTGGAAATGAATGGGGAAACTCTTGTGCGCATAGCATCTTCATATACATATCAGAGCTCCTGTGCACACAAATACTTGCTGGGTGTTAACTTTCAGTTCCTGCAATAAGAGACAAGTTCTTAGAGGCAAAAGCAAGCAATACCTCTGCCTTCATGCATATAAAGCACACTGTCTCAAATAAGCCATCCAAGGAACTGAGTCGACCAGCAATCCTTCATTACAGCTTTGAAAAGCCATTACAGTCGTACCTTGGAAGTCAAATGGAATCCATTCCAGAAGTCCGTTCGACCTCCAAAACGTTCGAAAACCAAAGTGTGGCTTCTGATTGGCTGCAGGAAGCTCCTGCCGCCAATCAAGCCGCGACAGCCTTGTTGGACATTCAGCATCCAAAAATAGTTCGCAAACTGGAACAGTCACTTTGCAGTGTTCGGGAGTCAAAACGTTCAAGAACTAAACTGTTCAAAAACCAAGGTACGACTGTACTGGCTATGGTCTAACGATGCAGAGGGCATTCAGGTACAAAATGTCCACTTGCCCCCCTTGAAAAGGCATGCCCCACTTCAAGAACTTTTGAATCTGGGGATGACTTGGCATGAGGTTCACCCACAAAGGTAAAAAGTTTTTGATTTGTTGGGACGTTTGCTGGTGAATGGAAGCTGCACACAAAAAAACCACTTGGGATTTTTCAAATCTGCATGCTTGAAAAAACTCAAGCTAAGCCCAAAGGGTTGTTAAAATGAACTAAGGAGCAGTGTTTGGACACCACTAGTTTGGACCATGAACTAGCCTACAGTTCCCCAATGCTAGAACTGAGAGGTGTACTTTTGGTTTTTAAATGTTGAAAGTAGAAGAACAAGCAGCCTGTTGATCCAAGGTTATTGGACTCTAGGCTCTATCAAATCTATTGCTGGTTTACCTGAAAAAGAGGGGGCTGCTTTTCTGTGTTTGAAGCTTTGTCCATCCAAGAATCCAGAGGTTTTAAGGTGCTGCTGCTCTGAGTAACCACGGGAAACTTGGCTGCCAAGGTTGGCCGACTGGATACATGCAACTGCTGCTCCTGTTGCACTATCTGAAGTTTCTTTAATAACTCTTGTGGTGAAATTACTCCAGAATTTCCAGATTGGTTCCCAGAGAGAGGAAGGGACTGTCCTGGAAGTTTGGATTGTTCTTTACCAAGGGCTGGAGGCCCCAAAGTCTGTCCTGGGAGAGAGCCATTGAAATACATGAGATGAGGCTGTGTCACATTCTTTACCTGGGCTCCTGTGGAGACAGCAGGAGCCCTGCTGAAGACTGGTGCAGCAGAACTCGCTGGCCCTACATTGATGGGCTCCATTTTTGTCATTTGTCCTGACTGGCTTTGGAGTTGTTGCAGCAGGCTACGTGTGCTGGCGGCATCTTGGATGGGATGAGATGTCCGAATGCTATGTGAAGCCACAGGCTGGAAGAGTCCCGTGAAAACCTCCCCTACTGAAGGGACACTGCCGTTCTCACACATCCGGTTCTCAGGCAGTTCAGAGACTGGGTGAAGCTCTGCTCC
Organism: Zootoca vivipara; assembly: GCF_965207765.1. Lineage (NCBI taxonomy): Eukaryota > Metazoa > Chordata > Lepidosauria > Squamata > Lacertidae > Zootoca > Zootoca vivipara. The sequence goes on from NC_142592.1 coordinate 55,258,668, forward strand.
ACGCACCATCAGTTTCTGAATGGCTGGGCAAAGCTGCTTCTCTGCTGTGGGTGAATGTCTTCCAGGTTCCTCATAGGACAGAGAACGCACAACCCCTTGCCTCAGAGGAAAGTTTTCTTGGTGAAGTTTTTGTGACTTTACTGAGGTATCTTGGTATATGTTAGACTTTTCCTGCTTTCCAAAGAGCGTTGTGAGAGATAAGTGTTGTGGTTCAGGATCTATGTTCTGGTGGGGGAGCAGGGAGGAGAAAAGAAAGCCAGTTTAATTCAGAAAAATAAAGGTTTGGCTAGTAGCATCAAAGGAAGAGAGAGAACAGCAGATGCCACTGCCTGTTCTCCGAAAGCTGAACAAATGGCTTTTCTGCAAACAATTGGGGGGATCACAGACGTTCTGTTTGTGGCAGAAGCATGAGCTTGGAACCAGTTGGTGGGAAGATGGTTGGTGAGGACAGTTATAAGGAGAGAAGTGGTGGACAGGTGACAGCTCCTCCTATATGCCGCTGCTTCAGCACACACCACACTTTCCTGACACTGCCTCACAGCTTGCTCCAGTAAGTGGTGGGTCTCTCCCTCTCTCCCTTCACCATCACTCAGCAGCAGAACCTTTTCACCTCCAGTGAACTGTCTCGCAAACTACCATTTATTTTATTTACTGTATGATTCTCTATCTGAGTGTAGCAAAGGGTGCAAGATTACACAGAACTGCACAAAAGGTCACAAGACAGTGGCACCTCGGTTTCCAAACGTCTCCATTGATGAACGTTTGGGCTTTCGAATACACCTTGGAAGTCAAACGGCTTCTGCTGAGTGTATATGTTATTTTTCTCTATTAAATTTGCAGACCACCCTTTGCGCCTCGGTTTTTGAACGTTTTGGAACTCAAACGGTATTCCGGAACGGATTACGTTCGAAAACTGAGGTACTGCTGTATAGCAGAGCTTGTCCACCTGTTTGCTGACGGTACATACTAAATTATTATTAACACCTGGTATATGAAGCTTCATTTCAACAGTTTTCTTGCATCTTTATGTGGGTGGAGGAAACGGGTTGAATTTAGTTTTGTTTAATTTACTTTTTATTTCTATGGCTAGAATCATTTCGGTCCAATTTCGCATCTTAGCTTTACAAAGCAATATACCTAGAGTACAGCCTGAAGATATATGAGGTCAGCACCTTACTGAAGCTAAGCAGGTCTGGGTCCGCTCAGTGCTTGGATGGGTGACTCTTGGCAGCCATATGCACGCTGCATGGAGTTCCATGGCAGAAAAAAGATGGGACATAAATGTAAGAAATTAAATTTAAACAAAAGAGTTCATACAAAAGAGAGCACACACCCTTGCTTAAGAATGTAAGGTGCTTTGGTAGGGATCAGACCAAGATCAAACTTTTCCAATATTTGTTGAAAGAATCCCACAAATCTACAGGCAAGAGGTGGCCTGCTGATGGAGCACAGTCTTCCTTCTACCTATCTCTGAAATATTGCACACAAACAGCGCTGTGTGTTGTTTCCTGATTAAGGGCATAAAATTGGACAGCACAGATCTGTCAGCTTTGAACACGATGTGTGATTATGAGCTGTATCTTAGTCCTCCCAGCCCAGTGTTCATGAATTTTGTACACTTTGCAATGGGCTATTAAATTTCATTCCAATGTAAACAGAATTGCATTACAAAATTCCATTAAAATTGCATCCATTGTAAGAAGAATTGAAAGGTTTTAAGAATCAAAGGGGTACTATGAAAGGCAGGCATAACACCTAATGCCAACACAGGGAAAAAGCAATCACTAAAAGCCTACAGGTGCTCTTATTAATGCTTTGGATTCAAAGTCTGTAAATCATAAGACAGTCTCTACTGAAGGAGTTTTAAGAGCAGCAACAGAAATGGTATCCCTCTCGAAATAGTAAAGGGGAAAAAAGAGGGCAGCATCAAACACAAAGGTGGGGGGAGAGAAAATATAATTTTATTAAATGGTAAAATGCCCTTATAAACCAGTGAAATGCTTGATACATATTAGTTCTTCACTAAACTGCATTTGGCATTTTGTTGTCTTATAACGTGTTTTTCAAGGGCACTGAAAAAACAACATCATCCAAATAAACAAACAGACTATAATACAAATTGTTATATAACATAATCACCAGTGCCCCTGAATTATATGCATTATGTTACATAGCCTCGTTCTCAAGAGGCTTTCTGTCCTAAATTTCAAATGGAATACTACCAGACTGCTGAGGGTAACTAAGCTACTGACTGAAGTGGTGGTAAAGTTTTGTTCTTATTTAGGGGGGAAAACACTTTAACAGTAAGCCCATTCCTCACCCCAAAATTAATTGCTTTTACCTGTCCCCAAAAGTTGTTGATGTTCCCCCTTTCTTTAGGGGATGAATAGTCCTGTGAAGGGGGTGAGGTGATATTTGGCCTAGCATGGCCAAGGGCTGCCCACACCTCTCTGTTCAGCCATTCCAATAATACCACCTTTGCTTTAAAAACGTTGTTTATTTTGTAGTAATTGTTTTCTGAAAGCTGTGTGCTCTACTGATGCATACAGCCAAGTATGCTGGAGCCCTCATCCAGACTTATTTAAAAATGAGTTGCAAAAAGCAGCGTGACTACCTGTAGTAAAGATACACACCACCACACCAGGGTAATGAAATTGTGGATCATGGCTGGGTTGAGAGCAAAACTGGATGCGATGACAGAGGTTCACCCAGCATAATCTTTTTTTATTGCACAGAAAGGCTTCTAACACAGACTCATAAGCCTTCTAAACTAAGAAGCTTAGGGTTAAGAAAGTAAATACAATCATACCTGGACTTGTTGAGGAATACACTGGTGTTGGGTTTCGCTAGGCTTCACTGGGATTGGTTTGATCAAGTTGGGGTTGTCATATATAGCAGAAGAACTGGTTATCTGTTTTGGCTCTGAGCACATTTTACACTGCAACACACAAACAAAAATAATGCTACATTATTATTTTTATAGAAAGCAATTTTTATTTTCAATCTCCCCATCACCGTGAAAAAAAGAATACAGTACAGTTAAACTTGAGAAGAGAAAACAGAACTGACAAATTGACAAATATCCATGAGGATCAAGGATACCTGAAGGAAAGACAATTGGATTTTCTTGGAACATGAGCCACATGCAATATAAGTGCAGGAAATATCCATACGAGGGATTTTATACAGATCATCTTCCATTCTAATTGTCTCTTCACTCTGCTCTTAACCTATACTTCATGCAGACTAAAGGCTAGACTTAGATTTAAAAGGGTAAAAAAAACATTAGAAAAACAAAAACAGCAGTGGCTTCAGGTTATCCAGATAGCACATGACATTCGATATAACAAGGCTCTTGAGACATCAAACGTATTCAAAATCATAATAAAAGAAATGCAACATAATAAAATAGTAGAATAGCAAAGGGGGGGAAATCCAGAATCATACCCACCAATAAAATTCAACAGAATACGACATAGTTAAAAAACCAGCTACAGAAGACTGGGCAAATTTAAAACAACCACATGGCCCACAAAAGAAATTAAAGCTGGCACTGGCAAACTTCTCAGTTCCATCAGGATCTGGTATGGCTGGGCAACCCCAGGCGGTAGAGGATCAGGAGAAAGAAGAAGGGGTGGGGCTTTAGGCTAGTGCCCAGGAATGGAAGATGGAGGTCCTCTCCTTGTGACTCCAGATGTAGCACTGGGGCGGGCGAGAGATGTGCCGGCTCTCTTCATTGCTCCTGCTGCAGAGTCCCATTGGGGAGTGAGAAGGACCCTGGCCAGCCAGGGGGAGGGGTGGAGCAGGAGTACTCAGTGGGGAAGATGGAGTCAGAAGGGCAAGACAAAGTCTTGTCACAGAGAAGAAGGCACCACCTCTGTAGGTGGGATCAGACACACCCGCCCAGGCTAAGTACATATCTGAATGCACAGAAGTCTCAGGAGGTGAGAGTGTATTGAGAGTGATCTCACCCCGCCTCATATTTAAAAGCTAGGCACGAGTGGTGTGACAACCGTAGGGCATCTCTGTTGCTTCTGTTCACTTTTGAATCTCTTGCCTTACACATGTACCTTGGAATCATGACTTCTGGACTAATTGCCTGCTGCTGAGCCTGCATCATTATTAGTATGAATAAATATCTTTTCTTTGGAAGCTGCTTTAGACCATTGCTCCATCTAGCTCAGAATTGTGTGCATTGACTAGCAGCAGCTTTACAGGATTTCAGGTGGAAGACACTGACACCAGCAAGGAAGAGATCTAGCTTCAGGTTAGCCTGGTGGATACTATTTATTTATTTAAATTATAAATACTTTATACTTTCATTTGCTGTTCTACTAAACATCACTAGAGAAAGTGAAGTGATAAAAAGCACAAGCTAAATATTAAAAAAACTGAAACAAGCAGCAGCAGCAATAGTCAGTACAACAGCAATTGAGAAAACCAGTAATGGACTTCATGTTTCTTTGCTTAGTGATTATCCCAAAGTGCAGTGCAAAGAGGGGCTATGCAGGATACACAAGCTGATTCCATCACATGGAATTCAGTCACAAAATGATAAAATGTAAAATAGCTATTTTGAGAAGCATGGTGGTTCTGATGCGCAGTGGCTTTTGATGCAAATAAAACTGTAAAATGTGTCACCTTTGCTTAGCCTAATGTACATGATCTCCAGCTTTGAGAGGACAGCTATTCCTGTATCTTAAAGGGCTTCCAAACATAAAATTCTCTATGATATATTATTTTCTTAGCAACCAATGATGATAAAGAAATAGAGGGATGGGGTGGAATAAGAAACAGGCATGGAGTGACTCATCCTTCAAACAAACGTTTTCTAACAAAGAGAGGAAAAAATGAAACCACTTCAGTATGTGTGTAGTCTTCTACACAATCTTTTCTACTACACAATAAAAGGCGGAAAAACAATTAAGTACCAATCATGAAAATGGGTTTTCTTTGTTCCTTCAGAGGGAATGTGACCCTATCCAGAACAAGTACTTGCCTATCTCCTGAACATGGGAGCTACCCAGCCAAAGAGACTCTGCCTTCTCAAGATTCAAACACAGTTCATTGGCCCTCATCAGCCCACCACTGCATTCAGACACCTGATCCAGACCTTTCACAGCCTCTCCTGATTCAGATGTTATGGGGAAATGGAGCTACGTATCATCAGTGTACCGATGACATCTTTCCCTCAAACCCCTACTGACTGCCCCCAATGGCTTCGCATAAATGCTAATAGCACTGGGCCCTGCAGGACCCCACAGCACAAGTGCCAGGGAGTATTCATCCAGTGCTACTCTAAGAACCCAGCCATGAAGGTAAGGACGGAACCATCATAATATGGTGCCTCCAATACTAATCCCTCTGAGTCAGTCCAGCAGGATACTGTGGGCAATAGTGTCAAAAGCCACCAAGAGATTGAGCAGAAGGAACACAGTAGCGCTCCCCATCTCTTTCACAATGAAGGTCATCCATCAGAGCAACCAAAGCTGATTCAGTTCCAAAACAGAGTCTGAACCCAGACTGTAGTGCATCTACATAAATCTAGTCTCATCCAAGAATACTTGCAGGTATTGTTTTATACAGGATAGGTCCCACCTTGGTATATTCATCTTTGGCTTTGTTGAGCATCCGTAGGATATCCACTTCTTTGCTGTCACCCAAATTCAGGCTTACTGGGGAAATTCCTGTGCCAGCCCCCTGCTGTGCTTTCAGTTGTTCTTGCCGAGTTAAACTGGAAATGAAGGGTGAAGTTAAAAATGAGTGAGAAAATGGAGTTCAATTCCAACTGCTTCAAATCATTTAGCAGACATTAAGAATGGTTTCAAGGTTGTTGTTTTGGAGGAGAAGGGCTATCTCATAAGGTTTGCCTGGGTTGATGATGTAATTTCTCAAATTTTGTGCACACTGGACCATAAAAGACTTAAATATCCCTAACACAGTCACACATCGTATGGCCGGGAAGTACATTAAACCACAGCTCATTTTATGATTGCTGGTGATGGTAGGGTGGTGAATATACACAAACAAGTCTTTAACTGCTAGTAAATTACCAATTTCCTGCCCCAGCTGTTTTATAATTACTGCAAACTGCTGATAATTCTAACACACAGTCACTTGGCTGAACTGCAGTGTAGTTTTAACTAGATGAAATGCTGCTATTATAACCCACTAAACATGGTTTACAATCATACAAATCCTCACAAACTAGTCTTTTACTGAAGAAAATTAGCAGTCTGAGAGACATTTAATCACCAAAAACTGCAGGGAGAGCTGATTAGCCACCGTTATCTTTCAATAATGTACAGTTCTTTGAGATGACAGCTTGCTTCTCCTGAAATCTTGTATAAATTCTTTCTTGCTCTTGATATTAACTATTGTGGTGTTGTTCACCATAAAAAAGGCACTACTGCCACAAGGGGATTGTCAATATAAGGCACTCCTCTCTCTTTCCTCAGATGCTTTCATGGGCTACAAGTCAACTTTGTCAGTCTCCCTTTCTAGGCTGAGGCTCACAGAGGCTTTCTGATCAGGCATGGAAGCAGTTAAGGACAGGCACCAAATGGTCAAGATTGCGGATATTTCACTGTGGGCTGAATACAAGATGTGACAACAGATATCCAAGTCACTGATGACAGAAAGCTTAATGTGTTGCTTCTTCCAGCATTGCAGCAAGATATTTATGTAAAATCCACCTTCATAGAGGTCGGTGATCCAGGAGACCACAACTCCTATCCTCAATAGTCCTTGGACTCTACTTTTGATTGGATATTTGATGGCTATTCTATGTTAGCAGAAAGGAGGGGGAAAGATCTGTAAATAATGGGGCCCCAAACACCACCAAAACCAAGGACCAACAAAACCTGTTTTATAGTCTTGTTAGCCTTTAAGGTGATACAGGATTATTTGTTTTTTTGCTACAGCAGATCAAACAGACCTATTCCTCTGGATCATGCATTGGCCATGGCTCAATATGCTTCCACTCCCCGCACAGGCTACACACTATGCTACCCTGTTTCCCCTTTTTTAATACGTAGTCAGAAAGTAAGCCATGGCAGGGTTTTTAAGCATTTGAGAAATATAAGACATACCCCCAAAATAAGCCATACTTCCGCTCCGCGGAAACCAACCCCCACAGGCACCTCCACTCACAGAGTCACTCCATGCAGCTGGCACTGCAGGAGCGCGATCAGCTCTGAAGTGGTGCTCCAAGAGCTCCGCTTAACAGCTGATCGCGCTCCCACCTTGCTGGCTGCATTCCCGCGCTCCGCCTTCTCGTCCATCGCCGCCCTGCCGCTTCTGTGCTTGTCGCCACCGCTGGGCTCATTGCTTCTTCCTTGCCTGGCCTGGCCAAGGAGCTTGGAGCGCCCTGCAGCGGCAGGCGGAGCGCCTGAGCCAGCGGCCTCTGCCTGGCCCGGCCTAGGATGCCTGCTGCCCCGCCACCCGGAACCAGTGGCTGCTGCAGCGCCGAGCACTCAAGAGAACCGAGCAGCGCCCTGAGCCAGCACCCTGAGCTGTAAAAACTGTACCGGTAATAAAAAAAAATAAGACATCCCACCGAAAGTAAGCCACCCTGTGTTTTTTTGAGGAAAAAAAGTTATAAGACGGTGTCTTAAAAAAGGGGAAAGACGGTAGCTATGCTAATATTTGTTTTAGATGACTGTTGCCATATCAACCTCTTATGGATCAATAACTGCTTAAGAAAAGGAAGCAGACATTTTAAACAGTTTAAAATAAGGAGAAAAATTAGCAATGAACTACCCAAAGGTTCTGTACTGGGAATGCTACCTTTTGTTCATAAATGTTCTAAGTCAGGGGTAAGCAGTGAGATAGCCAAATTTGTTATTTGGGCTGTGAAATGCAAAAGCAAATTGAAGAGTTCCAGAAGAATCTCTCCAAACCGAGTGAATGACAAAAAGCTTCACACAGCATTTAATGTACGTAAGGGCTAAGTGATGCACACTGGGGCAAAACACAACTACTTTGTATATATGGAGCTGGGATCTGAATTGACTGCAACTAACCCAAGAAACAGAACTTGAGGTTGTGGTAGGCAGTTCACTGAAAATGTCAACTTTCTGGGCAGTGGAAGTCAAAAAGACAAGTCAATATTGAGAATTATTGGAAAAGGAAAATATAACTACCAATATTACAATGACTTTTATATAGATCTACTTACATCTGGAACATTAGGTGCAGTATATCTCAAAAATTGTATCACAGCACTAGAAAAAGTTCATAAATTTCCCCATGAGGGAAGCATTTGCACACTTACAGTGCGGTGGGGAATATAACTAAGGGGAGATATTGGAGATTTTTTAATACAGTTACTCTGCTCCTTTGAATTGCTACACAAGAGGGATATATGCCTATTTCTTTTTCAAAAAGACTATAGCTGCAATTAAATTGTGTTAGGGAAATATGCATCCTTCTGTAATGTCTAATAAGTAGTAATGTGTAGCTTATGGTTTCTATTGCACTTCAGTGTGAATGTGAGTCAGGATAGGATAAAACAGTAGTAGGTGATTGTTTTTAGAAGTACTTAAATATTTTTAGAAGTTTAATTGTATTAGTATTGATATGTTTTGCTGCCCTCTGGCTCCTCTGGAAGAAGGTGTGGGATAAAAATCTAAATACTGTAATAATACTAGGGAAGAGGAGCTCTGACTTTCCTAGAGTGAAACATATTCCCTCCTTCTCTACAGCAGATGGACTCTTTTGAACATCCATTTCCAGGTCTTGTAGAATTTCCTGATCAATGCCTAGCAGGAGAAGTAAATCTGTACATTGTTTCGCAGCAATCACACTGTAAAGTAACTGGGCAAAAACAAAGGTTGGCTGGCCCATTGTTATGCCCAGGTAAATTTAACTCCCCTGATAAATCCTCTAAGCTGCAGGCATCTGGTTAGAGTTAGAATTTAGATGATAAATTGAGTATACCTGCACCAGATTCTACACTAGACTCCACCCAGGTATTGTCAGAAAGTTACAGCCCAAACATCATAAAGGTAAAGGGGTAAAGGGACCCCTGACCATTAGGTCCAGTCATGACCGACTCGGGTTGCACGCTCATCTCGCATTATTGGCCGAGGGAGCCGGTGTATAGCTTCCAGGTCATGTGGCCAGCATGACAAAGCCACTTCTGGCGAACCAGAGCAGCACACGGAAACACCGTTTACCTTCCCGCTGTAGCAGTTCCTATTTATCTACTTGCATTTTGACGTGCTTTCGAACTGCTAGGTTGGCAGGAGCTGGGACCAAGCAACAGGAGCTCACCCCGTCACAGGGATTCGAACCGCTGACCTTCTGATCAGCAAGCCCTAGGCTCAGTGGTTTAACCCACAGCGCCACCTGGGTCCCTATGTACCACCAATTAAAAGAGCATGGCATTAGATACAAAGCGAGTGTAAAGTAACATGGGAACCAGAATAACTGGAATGCCTCTGCAAGTGGCCTAGCAACCATTACCACACAGATGGCTACAAAGAGAGAGGGGGAAGAGCCTTACCTCTGTGGTACAGTATTTGCTTTGTATGTAGAACACCCCAGGTTTGATCTCTGATATCTCCAGGTAGGACTGGGAGAGACCCTGTCTGACACCCTAAAGAGCCATTGCCACCTCAGATTATGGCCTGGAGGACCTCTGACCTCAGCAATCCAGATAGGATTCCTCAAACCAGTACCTAGCCAACCCACCCTGTGGTGGAATTTCATCATTTAGGGCACTTAGAAAGAGATGCTATCCGTCAGTGCTTGGATATTATAAAACAAATATATTAAAAATACTAAGAATGATCTCTATATACTATAGTAAGCACATTTATAACATTTATTGAATGTGTATGGTCGCTGGCTTAATTGTATAATCCAAGTTTTACTGAAGGCACTAACCTGTTTCAGCAGGTTAGTCTTACAGACAGTCCTATTTCAAAGAAGTAGGGAATAAAGTTGCATACTTCTCCATTTATCAGGGCAAGTGAGATCAATAGGAATAGACTATACAAAATAAATTGCAATGTATAAAAATAAATTACAATTTACAGACATTTGCCTGTGATTTATTTCCTCCTCAGAGTCTTTATCAAATAAGAGCTTTCCTCCCAATGAAGTAAACTTTCACTAAACAATTCCAAAATGCATTAGTCCAAATTAAAATATGTTTCACAGTGCAATCCTATGTACAGTGAGGGGGGGAAGTATTTGATCCCCTGCTAGATTTGCCCGTTTGCCCTATGATGAAGAAATGACCAGTCCATAATTTTAATGGTAGGTTTATTGAAGCTGTGAGAGACAGAATACTCGAACCTTCAGCAACCTCCACAGATTTTCGATGCAATTAAGGTCTGGAGACTGGCTAGGCCACTCCAGGACCTTAATGTGCTTCTTCTTGAGACACTTCTTTGTTGCCTTGGCCATGTGTTTTGGGTCTTTGTCATGTTGGAATACTCATCCTCGACTTGATGATACATGGTCCCGTCCATCGTCCCTTCAATGCGATGAAGGTGTCCTGTCCCCTTAGCAGAAAACACCCCCAAAGCATAATATGTACCCCTCCATGTTTGACGGTGGGGATGGTGTTCTTGGGGTCGTAGGCAGCAATCCTCCTCCTCCAAACATGGTGAGTTGAGTTGATGCCAAAGAGCTTGATTTTGGTCTCAATTCTGACCACAATACGTTCACCCAGTTCTCCTCTGGGTCATTCAGATGTGTATTAGCAAACTGCAGACAGGCCTGTACATGTGCTGTCTTGAGCAAGGGGACCTTGCGGGCTCTGCAAGATCTCAGTCCTTCCCTGCGTAGTGTGTTACCAACTGTTTTCATGGTGTCTATGGTCCCAGCTGCCCTGAGATCACTGACAAGTTCCCCTCGTGTAGTTCTGGGCTGCTTCATCACCGTTCTCATGATCATTGCAACTCCATGAGATGAGATCTTGCATGGAGCCCCAGACTGAGGGAGGTTGAGAGTTATTTTGTGTTTCTTCCATTTGCAAATTATTGCACCAACTGTTGTCCCCCTCTCACCAAGCTACTTGGCAATAGTCTTGTAGCCCAGTCCAGCCTCGTGCAGGTCTACAGTCTTGGTCATGGTGGCTACTTTGGAATCTGCTGGATTGATTAATTGCTTCTGTCGACAGGTGTCTTTTGTACAGGTACTGTAACGAGCTGGGATTACAGGTAAAACCTCTCCCTTACAGCAGGTACTTCTAATCTCAGCTTGTTACATACAGTGAAGATACCAGGTAGCCTGACATCTGGCTGGTAGATAGGGGATCAAATACTCATTTCACTCATTATAATGCACATCAACCTCTGACTTTTGTCTTCTGCTTTTCCGGGGGTTCTCCTGTTGTTATTCTGTCTCTCACAGCTACAATAAACCTACCATTAAAATTATGGACTGGTCATTTCTTCGTCAGAGAGCAAACGGGCAAATTCAGCAGGGGATCAAATACTTTCCCCCTCACTGTAGTTTTATTCAGAAGTCAGTCCCATTGATTTCAATAAGACTTACTGTTATTTAAGTGTGCACAGCACTCCAGCGTCAGTTGACTTTTCTGCTTTAATGAGCCCATTTAAGCTGCTAATATGAAGGGGGTTAATCTTAAACAGCTTCAATATACAGTCATACCTCGGTTTAAGTACGCCTCGGTTTGAGTATTTTAAGTTTAAGTACTCCGCGGACCCACCTGGAATGGATTAATCCACTTTCCATTAATTTCAATGGGCAAGTTCACTTCAGGTTAAGTATGCTTCAGGTTAAGTACGGACTTCCGGAACCAATTACACTCATACCTCGGGTTAAGTACGCTTCAGGTTGAGTATTCCGTGGACCCGTCTGGAACAGATTAATCCACTTTCCATTACTTTCAGTGGGAAAGTTTACTTCAGGTTAAGTGCGCTTCAGGTTAAGTACAGACTTCCGGAACCAATTGTGTTTGTAAACCGAGGTACCACTGTAATGAACAATGCTATAACATGCAAAGGATCACAAATACAATCCTCAAAGGGCTTCCTTGACCACCAGCACTTACTTTTTCATGAGCTCTGCAATTCTTTGGCATTCTTCCTTATCATAAAACCAAATTCCATAAATGGACACTGTAAATGCACATCAAACACAAACAATGAACAACACATTACAATGCTTTCCAGCAGCTCTCTGGCTTTGCAAAGGCTTTAAAAATATTTTGTAAGCCCTAAACAGTTGCATTTTACCTCCCCCCTGTTGCTATGCAAGTATTTGGCTGCTCCCCATACCTTCCAGTTTCTGTTCTGGCTCTATACCAACACACCAGGTCCTTCCAAGTTCTACTTGTGCAACACTGTCCGCAGCCCCATCCATGAGGTCTGCATTTATTTATTTTTTTAACGTTTGAAAACTCATGTAATTTGGACCTTTGGCTGCTGGAAACTAGCTCCAATGCCTTGAATGAATGGCCAACTTTCACCCATCTGCATGGAATGGAATTGGGGATACTTTCTGGAGTGCTTTCAGAGTGATCAGGTCTTATGTGGTCTTCTACATGATTAGTTATGTTATAAACCTTCTGTTATTGGAGTAAAAGACAGTCTCCCCTTCTATCCCCTTCTATCATGGAAATCCCGGAATAACTGAAAATTGAAGTCTGCTAAGAGATTTGTTCTGAACATTTGGGGGTAAATAATCACTATAAACAGCAGCAATGTTTAAAAGACTGCACCCATTTTTACGGAACATTTTCTATTAATGTCCCAGATTTTTGTTTTACTTGTCTAAATAAAGCATTTAACACAATAGGTTGTAGTGGGTCCAGGATGCCTGTATACATAATTCAGGAGGTGCTGTTAGTTTTACATTGTGACAATATGTCCACATTTTATACAGAAAAAGGAAATTAAATCTTGAAGCACCAGCCAACAAGCCCCACCCCAGAAGTGTTTAACAGAAAAATCTATCGAAGGTGATAATGAGAACTATTTTAGGTTCCAAATTAAGGAGTGATATATGCACTTATTTTCATGATGAATGTGAAAATAGCATTTGTCCTCAAACCATCTGAATACAGAACGTGAGGTCACACCTTCTGCAATGCAATTCTAAGCACACTCAATAGTTAAGTTAGGTTTTTGAACATCAAGTGCCTAAGCACATTAACTTGAAGGTTACTTCACTGGAACTTAATTCCAATTAGGTTGCTGTGCTCTATGTTTGCTACGAAATAAATTGGCATGGAGTTCAGTTGAACTGAGTCATTGCCTGCTAAACTGCAGCATCTTACTGCCCAAACAAGGAATAACTCCACCCCCACTGATGGTGGAAACACACCTACAGGCACATAATTACCATAATATATTTCCCTACAATTCTTGCATGGTCTCCACTATTTATAATTTGCCCTCATGAGATCAAAACCAGATACAACCACATCAATGCACTATTTGATTTCCAAAGGTGTAATTTCTTAGTTTCAGCACCCAGGGGCTAATTTATAAAGCAAAGCAACCTCAGGAGGAATTACAGGGAAATATGATTAAATACACTCGCTCTAATTCTCAAGGGAGACTATAGCTTTGCAGTAAATCATATGCTGTACATATGAGACCCTAACTGAAAACTACCACCTCAAATTAAGGGTACATCCACACAAGATCAATTGGTCATTTGCTGTCATTGCACTCCTTTGGGAGTTCTCAATATGAACTTTCTCCTCCTGGGAATTGCAGATTTGGGTTTCATATATTCTTTACTTGCCTATATTAAATGCTGAATCTGTGCAAATGCATTCAAACACATCCCAATAAACCTAAGTTGTTTGCCAATTCAGAAATGTTATTTTAGGGCTAGCATTATTTTTTATTACCCAAAGATTGTTTTAATTTGAACTTCATATTTACATCACAGTTATTTATTCTATTTACATCATCATATTTTATCACCATTAATGTTTCCTGTAACATTTTTTAAGTCAACAAGCAACAAAGAGAATGTTTCCTACTTTCCCCCAGCTAAGCATTCTTTATTTTCTCTTGCTGTGTATAGCCAACATGTTTTTCCAAGAAGAGACTTGCTGACAAATGAGAGTGCAGCTTGAGAAATGAGTTTTCAGTAATGAAAGGATGCAATTTCGCCTTTGAACAAGACAGTGAATAAGGTTAGGGTTCAATCTCCTATTTTGAAAGGCTGCGCTGCAGCTTGTGTCATGTGACCCAAGACCCAGTAACTGAGTACTGTCACGTGCAATTGGTCCTTTCTTGTTACAAACTGCAGAACAGTTTGTGCTTACTGTCTTGCCTTCCATGGTTTATGAAGAGCCTTAGCTGCACATGCTGTTCAATGGATTAGGGCAAAATACACTGTTTAATGTCAAGGATCTCCCCTGAAGTCAATGGGATTAATGTGCAAGTGAGCAGTCTGAAGACTACAGACAAGAGCAATTAATTTTAACTTGTGAAATACACCAACAGTTTTTGCTTCCCTCTTTTTTTGTGTGTATACCTTCACTACTTAATGTTGCTTCATTTTAGGGTCATTTCTAACATAATGTTTTGAATTTGTGAAATGGCTTTTTAAAAAGCATTGCATGAGTGCTTAAGCAGAAATTGTACATGGGGCTGAAGTATTTTCTGTATCAGTCTGTCAATGTGATTCTAAATTTCTGCGGCATTCCTATTCTAAGACTTATCTTCAGAAAAATTACTTGGATGATCAATCGCTTCAAAATGGTAATTATGCACAAAACATTTAATTGCAAACTATTCCAATGCAGCTTTTCTTGTGCTACACTTTGACTATTATATGAACAGACCCAGGGATGCCAACTTGAATAAAATACTGGGGGGGGGGGAGAGAACCCTGCCGTGCACAACTGAACAGATGATGTGGCACACCATACCATTTGAATGGCAATTCCCATCAAATTTGGGGAGGCCCAGCCTCCTCAAATTTTATTTTATGGGGGAGGGCCCCCCAAAGAGACCTCGGTCCCTAGGAGTTGGCTCCTATGAACAGACCTACTAAGAATCCACTTCAGACAACTATTCAACAATATTCTCAATTTTTTATTAGTCCTCTTTATGCTCAGCAATAAATTCTAACTACAAACTGCAAGAAAGCTAGTATAACAAAGGGGCCTAGAGCTTGAGCTGGAATTCAGGAAGTCATTGGTTCAAATCTCACCTCAGAAATGAATTTACTACGCAGTCTTTGGAAAGCCACCATATCTCAGCCTCAGCTACTCACCCTACATCCGTAATATGGGAACAATACTGAGTCCTGAATAATCACAACGGGATAGCACAAACAGATGAACACAATAAAAATGTGGTTGTGGGGTCGAAAATAGTGCAAGTGAACGACTTCAGTGAAAGGATCCCAATGCACTTTGAGCAAAAGCTCTCCCCAGGGGAACATTTTAATATTCCCACACAACTTGATGGTTGTTGTGTGTGTGTTTTTTGTTTTTTAAAAAAATTCACTCCTTTAAACCTGAACGTTTTCAACAACAGTTTAAAACCATACAAAGCATAAATCAATTTGTTTATTTTTACCATAACGTAAAGTGTCAAATGCAAAATGCCTTAAGGTACACAGAACTAGAAAAATCAACATGAGAAGCCTCTTCACTTGAAAATATAAATGTGATGGATATTACATTTGATTAATTGGTACCCCACATGACCTGCAAAGGGCAAAGGACTGGAGCAGAATGCGTTCCTAACAGTGTCAGACTCAAGTCCTGAGAAAGCAATAGCCGTTTGTCCAGACCAGCAAGAAAACCCATCTTGGAAGCTGTAAAAGAGGCCAGAGAATATCAACTTATCTGCTGGACTCCTGACCTATTGTCTAATGCAGAGTCTCCCTGCAATTCTCCCTTTGACTAGAATCACAGAATCATAGAGTTGGAAGAGACCACAAGGGCCATCCAGTCCAACCCCCTGCCAAGCAGGAAACACCATCAAAGCTTTCCTGACAGATGGCTGTCAAGCCTCTGCTTAAAGACCACCAAAGAAGGAGACTCCACCACACTCCTTGGGAGCAAATTCCACTGCCGAACAGCTCTTACTGTCAGGAAGTTCTTCCTAATGTTTAGGTGGAATCTTCTTTCTTGTAGTTTGAATCCATTGCTCAGTGTAGGCTTCTCTGGAGCAGCAGAAAACAATCTTTCTTCCTCCTCCATATGACATCCTTTTATATATTTGAACATGGCTATCATATCACCCCTTAACCTTCTCTTCTCCAGGCTAAACATACCCAGCTCCCTAAGCCGTTCCTCATAAGGCATCGTTTCCAGGCCTTTGACCATTTGGTTGCCCTCTTCTGGACACGTTCCAGCTTGTCAGTATCCTTCTTGAACTGTGGTGCCCAGAACTGGACATAGTACTCCAGGTGAGGTCTGACCAGAGCAGAATACAGTGGTACTATTACTTCCCTTGATCTAGATGCTATACTTCTATTGATGCAGCCCAGAATTGCATTGGCTTTTTTAGCTGCTGCATCACACTGTTGACTCATGTCAAGTTTGTGGTCTACCAAGACTCCTAGGTCCTTTTCACATGTACTGCTCTCAAGCCAGGTGTCTCCCATCCTGTATTTGTGCCTTTCAATTTTTTTTGCCCAAGTTCTCCTTTTGCCCAAGTTCTCCAACATTTCTCCTTGTTAAAATTCATCTTGTTTGCTTTGGCCCAGGTGTCTAATCTGTTAAGGTCATTTTGAAGTGTGATCCTGTCCTCTGGGGTATTAGCCACCCCTCCCAATTTGGTGTCGTCTGCAAACTTGCTCAGGATGCCCTCAAGCCCATCATCCAAGTCATTGATAAAGATGTTGAATAAGACTGGGCCCAAGACAGAACCCTGTGGCACCCCACTAGTCACTACTCTCCAGGATGAGGAGGAGCCATTGATGAGCACCCTTTGGGTTCGGTCAGTCAGCCAATTAAAAATCCCCTGAATGGTAGCATTGTCTAGCCCGCATTTTACCAGCTTCTTTACAAGAATATCATGGGGCACCTTGTCAAAGGCCTTGCTGAAATCAAGATAGGCTACATCCACAATGTTCCCTTCATCTACCAGGCTTGTAATTTTGTCAAAAAATGAGATCAGATTAGTCTGACATGACATATTTTTCAGAAACCCATGCTGACTTTTAGTGATCACAGCATTCCTTTCTAGGTGCTCACAGACCGTTTGCTTAATGATCTGCTCTAGAATCTTTCCTGGTATTGATGTCAGGCTGACTGGGCGGTAATTGTTTGGGTCCTCTCTTTCCCCCTTTTTGAAAATAGGGACAACATTTGCCCTCCTCCAGTCTGCTGGAACTTCGCCTGTTCTCCAGGAATTTTCAAAGATTATTGCCAGTGGTTCTGAAATCACCTCTGCCAGTTCTTTTAATACTCTTGGATGTAGTTCATCTGGCCCTGGAGACTTGAATACATCTAAACTAGCCAAGTATTCTTGTACTACCTCCTTACTTATTCTGGGCTGTGTTTCCGCTGCTGAATCATCTGCTCCATATTCTTCAGGTCGGGCATTGTTTTCTTTTTTGGAGAAGACTGAGGCAAAGGAGGCATTGAGGAGTTCCGCCCTTTCTCTGTCCCCTGTTCACATTTCACCATCTTCTCCTCTAAGTGACCCCACTGTTTCCTTTTTCTTCCTTTTGCTACGGACATATCCATAAAAGCCCTTTTTGTTGCTTTTAACCTCTCTAGCGAGCCTGAGTTCATTCTGTGCTTTAGCTTTTCTGACTTTGTCTCTACATGTGCTGGCTATATGTTTGAATTCCTCTCTGGTGATTTCCCCCTTTTTCCATTTTTTGTACATATCCCTTTTAAATCTTAACTCAGTTGAAAGTTCTTTAGATAGCCACCCTGGCTTCTTTAGGCACCTTCCATGTTTCCATCTCATTGGTATTGCCTGAAGTGCAGACTAGAGTGCAGTAGTATAGGCCAAATATACCTGCCATCTCCTTATGGCACAAGTTCTCAATTCCTCCTTTATTTAAATGGATTAGAAAAGAATACATTTTGAACTGCTTGCTCTTCATTTTCCTTCTACCGTGTTTCCCCTTTTTTAAGACGTAGTCATAAAGTAAGCCATGGCAGGAGTTTTAAGTATTTGCGAAATTTAAGACATACCCCGAAAATAAGGCATACCTTGTTGCTTTCCTTTAGAGCCTCAGAGAGGCTTGAGACCAGGTGGGAGTGGGGTGCATGAATTGAGCGCGTCGCCAGGCAAGCCGCGCTAGGAGGACCCCCCCCTCTTCCCAGGACTTTTTTCCACTCCGGCGGAGCGCCTGGATGGGGAAACCCCTTGGTGTCAGGAGGCCTGCTAGCCCCTTCCGTGCCGCCGGAGCGTAGTGGGCTGCATGGCCCAAAGCTGAGCGGCGGTGGGAGTCCCGCGGGCCCTTCCGCGCCGCCGGGGCGACGAATGGCGACGGGAGCGCTGCTGGCCCATTCCGCGCCGAGGCAGAGCGGCGGCGGGAGGCCTGCAGGCCCTTCCGCGCCACCGGGGCGACAGATGGTGGCGGGAGCGCTCCTGGCCCCTACTGTGCCACCAGAACGTCATGGGCTGCATGGGCCAAGGCCCGTGCGATGGACGGCGGAGGGAGCACTGCTGGCCCCTTCCGCGGGCGAGTTGGCGGCTGATTGACAGGCGGCCTCGCCAATGCCTGGAGGGAGAAGGGCGGCGAGGAGCAAGCGAGGGAACACCCACCTTGCTCCGCCCGCTAATGAAAACGGCTCGGGGTGGGGAGGCGCTTTGCCCAAAAAACCCACGGGGGTGCTCGTCGGGTGGGCCACGACGAACTCGCCCCGTTCCCTCTGGAGTCAGGGTGCCACCGCCGGCGCCTCCTCCTGGGGCAACTCCGCGGGACTTCAGTGTATCAGTGTAAAAAAAGCGTGTTTCCTCAGAGATGTAGCGCGCGCGCGGGGGCTGGCTGGCTGGCTACTTGACCTCCTGAGTTTAAGGGCGCAGAGGAATCCCAAAGGGGGTCCCTGCGCGCACCCTCGCCCGCCTCCGTGCGCGCTCAAGCGGGAAAGGAAGTTTAGCTCCTCGAGCTGCCGCCCCTTATGAATGCGTGTTTCGGTGGTGTGGACAAGGTGTGGACAAGGGTCTCATTTCCCCCTCACGGGACAGGGCGTACACAGGCATCTTTCAGACGACCTGCTTCGCGTCTCTCTCATCTCTTCCCCCCCCCGCTCTCCCGCCTCGATTTCGTGCCCCTCAGCTCCCATGTTAGCGATGGGATGGATGGCAGCACCCTGAGCCAGTAAGGTACCGGACTGTAATAAAAACCTAATAAAAATTAAGACATCCCCTGAAAATAAGACACCTTGTGTTTTTTTGAGGAAAAAAAGTTATAAGACGGTGTCTTAAAAAAGGGGAAACACGGTAGGAGTGTTAAGTTCACCAGTGCGGCACACTTCACTTCTATTTCACATTAGGACTCCCATATGACACCACACTTATGCATGTGTTTACTGAATCTGGTGGTACCTGCACATGTGTTATACGGGGAAGAGTTGTTACATACTTAAATATCACAATCCAAAAATGATTGCCTAAACTAGATGCCTCAAAACAAATTAAATCCATTTCTTGTGACAAGTTATGGATTGGATGAGATTTATTAGCAAGAGTGGATATCTCTCCTTAGCTCAAGAAATTGGTAGTTAACTTCTGCTTGGAAGAAAAGGGATTTATAATCCTATAATGGTGTTTATGTTCCCTTAACAGTGTCCTGCTTTCATTTAAAAAATAAAAATGGCTCAAATGCCACAGGATTGCAGGCTCAGAAATGCAAAGTAGCACTTTAGATGAAAGCAATACAGATAGAAGTGAGTGGGGTTTTCAACGGTATCTTGAGCACTGTGTGACCCAGTAAGGAATGCATGTTTACAACAGGGCAGTCTCCTGGCTGGGACAGACTACTAACCACATGCCTAGTATCTGAATATAAAGTTAAGGCAACACCATCATTTAAAGCATGCTGCCCC
This sequence comes from Zootoca vivipara, assembly GCF_965207765.1. NCBI lineage: Eukaryota > Metazoa > Chordata > Lepidosauria > Squamata > Lacertidae > Zootoca > Zootoca vivipara. The sequence continues at coordinate 55,278,637 of NC_142592.1, forward strand.
TGAATGATGTACAATCCTGGACGCAAAAACAAGCTTATTCACCCAACAGTCTGTGGAGCCATTTGCAATCTCTGATTAATTTCATTGGAAAGGTTGCATACTTATGGAGTAAACCGCATTCCTTTCCTTTTAAGGAGATGTTATCAGGGAGTTATTTTTTAATTGCTGAAAAATGTTAGAAGGCTAGTTTTCAGGGCTGGCACTGAAACAGGCACTTTATCACATTGCATATAGATGAAAGGATCTAGACACGCACTGCAAAATATGCATCAAACTTGCATTGCATAAGATTCGTGTGTATCACCGTTTTGTAAGTCTATTGGCCTGGTTCTCAATTAAAAAAATATGTAATTCACTCATTTGATGAAAATTTCTCTCTGGGTGAAGTCCAGAAAGTCCAAGAACCCCTTTAGAAAGACATATTCCTCCAAATACAAGGGTACGTTATCAGAGCCAGTGGTGGTGATGTATGAAAACCAGAGACCTCTATGACTCAGGGAGGTGATGAACTGACAGGCAGATGGAGCCCATTATCCTCACTTCTCAGTCCAAGTTTTCCCTGTAAAACTAACAGAGGAGAAGGATTTTAAGCAAGCACAAGGCACAGACCTCAAGAAAAAGATTGGGAAGAACTGAAAAAAGCAAGGAGCAAGACACGAGATATCACTTAGATTGTAAAGTGGTTTCCTTCGGTCTGCCTTTGGGAGTTTTAACAAAAATGTACAATTTTTGCAAATTTTCCAGCTACTAGGTTTGAATACTTCTAATGAAATTGTCACTGCCACGCAAAGAGTTCACTTTTTCCATCTATCCGTTTGGACTGTGAAAATTCATTTTGAAGAACAGGATGTTTCAAACCATTGTTCGGCAAGCAACTACAGCTTATCGTCCACTTCCTACGCACCACCCAGGGGAGCCTGGAGTGAAGTATACTGGCAAGATGGTCCATGAAACCCAACTCAGTTGCTTCTACATCACACCTGGAGGTAAGGACCCATAGCAACATGATATACAAAACTCAATGAAAAGATAACTGTATTTTATGATATCTGAAAAAATAGAGTGAATATTTTGGTATCTGCAGGTGAGATATTGTAAAATTCTATTTCTAAATTTACAAGAAAGGTCTTTAGAACTGAGAATTCACAGAGTACTTAGAGACAGGCAGTTTCAGAAAGAAATAAGCCTAAATAATTTGGCAGAGAACTGATGTCTAGCTTCTTAAAACTGTGATAACAAGACTGGTTTCCAAATGTTCACTGTGTCAGAGATTTTTGTTTTCTAATTTCTCATTTTTCAAAATTACTCAGTACATGGTCACATATAATTTTGATTACTTTTAAATGTTTGCACAAAATCAGAATACAGAACCTCTCATAATGGGTATATAATAACAGTATGGAACAAGAATAGTAAGCCACTTCAAATGTCTCCTTTTTCAAATAAAACTGTTCAGTCTACATGGAAAGGCCTATCTTATCTCAAAGAGATGTCCAACATTTCCACAGTTGGCCATATTTTCTCAACAAAATATGTCCAGACTAAACTGTACTATGTTTTGAAATCCAGAAAAGGAACCTCTGGTACTGTACAGTGTACTGCATTGGTCTTTTTATGAATTTGGAACCATCCATACTAGCAGAAAACTCAAAAAGTGCCCATCATACCACCCCTCAAATTCCGAGAGTGGAGAACCATTGCAAAATCAGTACCAGCCGTTGACAATCTGCATAGCATTGTTATCTTAGGCACTTCATTCTCACATGACATAGTTTTGCTCTGATACAATACTGAATATTAATGAAGATGGATACTGTAATGAATTGGTATTTTTGGTGTATCAGAACGATGTATCAATGGTTCTCCAACAATTGCTGGTAGCCGAGTTCAAAATGTGCTGAAAGTTTAGATAAGAAATCCAATGCAGAATACTTGTACTAGAGTACCAAGAAATCTATAGGCAATGAGTATAATGTGGATATTGTTTGCTTTGTATACAGTTCTACCGCAGAGCAGGAAAGTGGTTCTATACCAGCAGCTTTAAATTTGTGTTCTAGGGGAAAAGAGGCTCCTCAGAAGATTATCAGGAGGTTCTTCAAGTGGCAAGCCACCGTATGAAATAAGATATGACATATGATGGCCTATACATAAAAATACTTAGTACACCTGGTGCATGACTTAAAACTGAAATAGGTCTCCCTTCTCTAAAAGCACAGATTTATAAATCAATGTTTCTATATCAGGGGAAAATATTCGCTGTCAGACCAACAAGTAGTAAAACTGTGGTTTTTAGACCTGCATAATAGAAAAGGCTGGGCACACTGTTGTAACAGTTTGATGTCACATTATTCAATTTGCCCTGCAATGTCATCTCAGTTTATTTCTGCCCATAAGACCCATAATGTAATTTTTACTGAATATGTAAGCCACTAATTTAGAAGACCTTTTGGAACTTTTCAACTTACAGTTCTGTGATAGCCTACTGTAACAATATATAATTGTTTGCAAAACACAGTTGAAGTAAAGTTCCTGTTCAGGGAAATTATATATTAGTAACCCGCACTATAATACTTCTCTTTACAGCATGGAAGTATTTTACCAGCAAAAGTTCTGCCCCTTGCCTTACTAACAGATCTCCGTTTCATTTGATACCTACAGCTACACATATATAATGAAACCAAACCGACTTCAAATACTGCCTTAGAAGCAAAGTTGAAGTTATCAGCACACTTCAAAGGGTTTCATTTAGTTGTTTAGTCCTCCTACTTGACTTTCAAAGTTCTGTTATTGCTAGAATTATGCTTGAATATACCAAATGCTCATTATTATATTACACAGAATAGTTTAACCAAGGCTAAAATGTATACAAAAATATCTTATTCAAAATCATATACAACAGAAAAATTGTTATTTGAAGAATATAAAGTACTAGCAAATTTAATGGAAGGGCATAAAGAGGTAATTTTCTTACAGTAAGCACTAATTTTGCTTCTAGGCTATAGTTAGCTAGTCCAAGCAAATAACTATTATTGAATCTATGCCTGATTACAGCTGAGGTTATGAAGTGTATTTACCCCTAGAATAGAACTACAGCACTTTTGAATTGGAGGGGTGGGGAGGGGAAAGCATCCAGTTTAAGAAAAATAGCAAACAATTATTTTAAGTATTTAAAAGCAAAGTTGTGTTTGGACCATCATATTGTGGCTTATTAAGACAAGATATGAACAAGCCTTTTGCCCATGCAAACAGCTCCTTCACTCCTTCACAGTGCCAACCATCTACCCAGAAAGTCTGCAATTAACCACAATTTCTTGTTTCATCCATACTGGGAAACTATGGTTGCCAGCTTTGGAATAAGTTAGCATCCTCAACCATAGACCCCAGCTTGTTCCAAAGCTGGAAATTTAGAGTTCCGACACAGCTGGCAGCCATAGTTTAGAAGAGGGGTAGTCAACCTTTTTATACCCACCGCCCACTAATGCATCTTTCTTGATGGTAAAATTTCCTTACCGCCCACCAGTGCTTGATGGAAGGAGGATTCAGCTTGTGCTGTAGAACCCCCTACCTCCTAGCTAGAATCCTGAAATGCCCACTAGTGGGTGGTAGGGACTAGGATGACAACCCCTGGTTTAGACAAAAATGAAAACTGTAGTTAATTAGATGCTTCCTGGTTCATGTCACGAAGGGAGGAGCAAAGGAGCTGAGATAATATATTTTGAACTGGGCCATTATGTGAGGATAAACTAGAATAATCAGCATATTTTAGCAAGTTGGGAGGATGAACTAGAATAGTCAGCCTATTTTAGCAAGTATCCAATGGATATGGAGAAGTGAACAGGGTCAATTATCAACCACATTTTGCACCCAGGGTACTTTGAGCTAAAATCAAGTCCCGTTGATCTCAGGGGGGTAGTTCAATGCATGGCTAGTTTTGTCCTACTGAAATCATATGGGACTTTAAAAAGTAGTTCAGCTCAGATGGATCACACTTTTACTTCAAAACATTTTGTTTCCTAATTTTTTATACTGAGACTTGCTATAACAACTATTCATAGTCTAACGAAATCTAGAGAAGACTGAAGATTTGAGAGGAACAGATGACAACATGGTAGACAAAAACCACTGCTTATGTTGGATGGTTAAGGGTGTCATAATGTCCAGGGTTCCTACCCGGATGACAAGCAAGAGGAACAGAAATGAATGCTTTTTACAGAACAAGGAGAAGAATGATTTTTTTACTTCTTGTTCTTCAACAACTGTAGCAGTAATTTTGTTCTCAGCCTTGATATTGCATGCTCCAGAAAAAGACACCAAGATTATCCATGGCAACAGTACATGTGCACACTAAGTCAGAACAACAGTAATGTCAAGCTATGCAGATAAGAGCTTAATTTGAGCCAAGTCTCACATGCCTTAGCCCAGCCCTGCATTTAAGAATCAGTTCGGTAGCCATCGGCAACCAGGAATTCCACACAAGGAAGTGAGCAGACTGGGAAAGGAGCAATGGAGCCTTCTGTCCTTCCTCTGTGTTTAGTGTGAAACGAAACAGGCAGCTGAAAGAGGGCAGCAAAAATGTGTCTCTCTCTTCCGCCTCTGTTAGCCCCACAGCACACTTGTAAAAATGTTTGCAGCCTAGTAACTTTTGAGGGCTTGTTTTACAAAGCTGGCAAACATTATTCCTCCTTCCCATGGGCGTAGGCAGGGGGGCATGAGGGGGCAGTTGCCCGCCCCTAGAAGCAGGGCCGCTGGCCAGCCTGCCCCGCTGCCTGCCCGGTGCCGTCTCCCTTCTCCCTGGCTGGCTGTGGGGCGGGTGGAGGGAAAGCCCCAGAGCCGCGCAAAGCGGTTGGCTGGCTTTCCCTCCGCCCACCCCACAGCCAGCCAGGGAGAAGGGACGTCTCCTTTCTCCCTTGCTGGCTGTGGGGCGGGCAGAGGGAAAGCCAGGCAACCGCTTTGCGCGGCTCTGGGGCTTTCCCTCCACCCGCCCCGGCGATCGCAGAGGGGGAGGAGGGGATCGGAGCAGCCCAGTTTTGGGCTGATCTTGGCGCCCCCTCGCCCCTGCCGATTGCGGAGGGGGAGGAGGGCGTCGGAGCAGCCCAATTTCGGGCTGATCCTGGCGCCCCCTCGCCCCTGCCGTTCGACGAGGGGCAGGAGGGGGTCGGAGCAGCCCGAAATCAAGCTGCTCCGATCCCCTCCCCCCCCCGCGATCACCGGGGCGGGTGGAGCAAAAGCTGGCAAGGGAGAAGGGAGCTTTCCTTGCCCCACTATGGCCCCTCCCCCACCCCTTGGCCCCCCTAATTTTCATCCTGGCTACGCCCCTGTTCCTTCCTTCCCAATCGCTCTCAACTATTGGTGTTACTACCTTATAAATTTGCTTGTGATGGAGGCATTATGGCCTTTGGCTTTCAGGCAAAGCCCAGCATTGCATAGAAAGGGGTGAGGGAGGAAACACCATAAGCAGCTGCACTCTTTGGAATCTGGGATAACACTAGCATGGGGAGGAGGTGCAAAACAAGCTCTTCTGATGTGGCCCAGGGATCCTCACATTAGTCCAGCAGCATAGGAAGGAACAGTGCTGCAATAGCCACTGGCATGATGTAAAGAGGAGACGAAGGTTAAGCAGGCTTCCCTAAACACAAAGAGAGGCACAAACTTCTCTCTTTTCCCTTTTGCTATTTAAATGTGGGATGGCTGGGACAGGAAGCAGTGCGGAAAGTTAATAGTCTGTGTTGTGATACTAATAGATAGCATGGGGTGGTGTCAAGAGCACTCTGTGTTATTTTAGTTTGGGAACACAAGCTTTATTTTTTATTTCTCATTGCATGTCAGGTTTCTACCCACTAAGACTGCGAGAGAGAATTGGTGACAGTATTCCTTTAATCCTCTAACTTTGGAGGAGGATTTTCTCTGGCCCTCCTGTGATACAATGTTGCTGTCTTATATTATTTTGCTCACTAATTGACCTAAGGCATCTCACTTTATTTTGCTGAATAGTTTTAATATGCTCTTTTAATATGCTGTCTACTACTATAAATCAATCAATCGATCAGCCTTGTATTTAAACACTACCCTTTAATACACACATCAAGCTATTGCAAGTGGGGCAGAACTCTTCATCAGTAGAGGTCAGCATGGTTATGGTCACTGACTCGACCTCCAGTTGGTCACATCACCAATGCTTACAGGGAGGTAGAGAGGGAGGAGACGAGGTGGAAGCCAGTTCAGTGTGTTGCAAATTCACCAGCAGGAATGCAAGATTTGTCTCCAACAATGGACCTTGTCCTTCCCCCTCTACTTCCTGTAAGCAGCAGCAATGCAACTGACAGGTTGGATGAGAAGTGCTGTTCCACCATGCTGTCTGCTACTGCCAGCTGCAACAGCTTAGTAACTTATGGGCTTATTTATATTACTGCCTTCGCTGTATGGTTTCAGATCCAGGCTGATCCCTGTTTATGATTAGTGCTTAATTCCTTTAACCATGATTAAGAGGAAGGGTAGCATTTGTGCTCAAGAGAGGAGAGAAGATTTGTGGAGGGCAAATCATGCATTCCCACGGGCATTCAACTATGGGAAAGAGGGAGCATAAAGATTGCCTCTGCATTGGTCCCATGTCCAAAAGTGCTCCTATTCCCAAGTGTACAGAATCCCTGCTTTCTAAAGAGTTATTGGGATACAACATTTCCTCAAGGCCAACATGTAAACTGGAAGAGAAAAATCAGTCCTTGATATCACTATATGGTGTGGATAACCCATATGTGTACAAACACAACAGAAAACAACTCAGCTTTTCTCATCCTCTTCAAGTGTTTGTTATGCGTATGAGTCTAATTTTGTATTTAAAACCTAGAGAATGCTGTAATCTCTTAGGCAGATGGATTGTTTATTAATATGCATTTGTGAAAGCACAACAGAACTACAAGCTGTTCAGGGTTGCTAGATGCTAGTGTTACATAAAGAGCTACTAACTACAAATTACATGCAAATGTTGTTTAAACGAGCCCTAATGCCACATTAAGTCAGGCAGGCAGGCAGGCAGGCATGGGACAGGGAAATTTGAAGCAGGGGGGGGGGAGTATTTACTCTTTCCACTCCCTGCTTCTTCTCTGTCCCAATGCCCCTGTCACTGTTTTTCCCACCATGGAGTTCTAAACTAGCACTTGTCTCATTATTTTGGCAAGCCTGCTCATGACTCATGCAGACTATTCTGTAGGTTGGGTTGATGGATAGACACATGGCTGGTGGACTAACGAAATTTCATTGCCACGATAAAGGCTGGCTCAAGACATTTTCCTCCCTCAGAAGGAATAAATTGCACCCCACACACCCCGACAAGTCAGAGGGCCTAGTACCCAAGGCCAGCAAAGTTATTTTGGCACCCGAGGCAGAAAATCCCATTAGAACCTTTTCCTGGCAGTAAAAATACGTGACTACTACTACTACTACTGATAATAATAATAATAGTAATTAGAATAACTAACAATTTGATACCCTTTTGTGACATTTAAAATCAGCAGCCTAAGGCATCCAGCTTCGTCAGTGTTAGAAGGCAGCCAAGGCAACACAGTCATCCTTCAGGACAAATGGGAACCTTTTTCAGCTGAAGAGCAGAGTAAAAATCCTTCAAACAAATACCTATAAACTGAGACCACTAGAAAGATATCAGCAGCACTGATTAAGCCCTTGCTGCTATACACATGAGCTTATCACATATCTTAATGGGAGTTATTGAGCCCACCTGTATGAACATACCCATTTCTTGCTTGTGCTAGAGAACCCAGGAACTTGCTATACAACAGGAGTGGAGAACTGGATCTGGCTGCAGGCCATATCCTTATATACTCTATCTCTCACAGCAATCACCTGACATCACAATGACGTCAAATGATGGAGCACTTTGAAGTCCTAGGAAAAGTCAGGACATCAAAGCACCATCCTGGGTGCTTGCAAATAACCCTCTGCAGTGCTTTGAAGTGCCACTGGTCGACTCTTTGCAAGCCTCTTCAAGGAATAGCTGGATACGGAGTTTCCCTTAGAGAACTCACTAGTGCAGCCAATCCAGGATTTTCAACTGCTTTCTTGAAAAGTAAGAAACTTTAAAACTACTTTTTAAAGTTTTGAAAATTTTCAGAGATTTTCAAGAAGCAGCTTGGAAGAAGCATACTTCAACCCCAAGAATGAGTTTAGTCAATGCACGAAACTGTTACTCACATCTGGCATTTCTGTAAAGCAGAAAAGGGTCCTGTAACTGGAAATCCAGATCTTTAGTTATGGGTTCTGTCCGATTTTCCATACTCAGCCTATTCATAATAGTGAATCCATACTTCGGTGAAGCTGATCTGAAAAACGATCAGAAATAAAGCCCTCCACAGTCAATGAAAAATAACTGAATGAAATTATATTTTAAAACACTTTGTTCTACAAGTATGGCTATATTTTTTACTAAAGTAACTGAAAGCCTAAGAAAAGGCTTGGCTTTGGGGGGGGGCAGCATTTTTATTTTTTTACAAACTTCAGTACAGGTCAGACACCTCTACCTCTTAGAATGGCAACCTCTCACTGTTATAATCAATATCCTCCTCTACTACTTTAGAAATTTACAGATCTTATTTTAATTCACTGCTTCTGCAGTTTACCTGCAGTTACCTTATTATTATTTAAATACAAAAGATACAGTTTGTGAGGGCTAAACAACAGTGCTCCTAACAAGAGCTCAGCTAGTTAAAAACTAATATATGAAAGAACAGTTTTTTAAAATATCTGAATCTCTTGTGCATACAAAGCATTGTGCCCAAGCGTACACTTTAACCATCAGAGGCCTGCTCCACCTTAACAGTGTCCTATTAGTTGGACTAATTGCACATTATAACTTCCTTTTTATGATGAAGCAAGAATGGGCACACTAAGGAAATTCACTACACAGAGGGCCTTCATTCCCATTTTAAACCTTTGCCTTTTTTTAACCTTTTCAACACATGGTTATTAAAATGGGTACATGTGGAACATTCCAATTTTGAACTGTGTTTGATACCAGTGAAAAGACACTGGCTTAATGTGTGGGAGACATTCCAAGTTTGGTAGGCTTCCAAGGATGTCTCTGTACCCTGAAGCCACTAGGAATGTGCATTACAGGAAGGGAGGTAACAGAAAATGAAACAAAGGGTGGAAGTGATAGAAAGCAGCAAACATGATGATAATCAGAGAATTATCAGATTAGTTTGTTCAGTTCATTTTACTTTTATTCCCAACAGAAGGCTTACTTTCAACATTTAAAAAAACACACTTATTTCTCCCCTAACTTGCAGCACCAGCAGGTTATAAATAAAACTGTCTTTATAAAAAGATTTCCAGAAATAGATGCATACTCTCTCATCTCTGTTCCTCATTTTACTTTTTAACACTCTGAAGTGGTTTTTAAGAGTCTGAATTGTGGAATGTATGAATTTGAACTGGAAAATCTTTGGTTCAAATCTCTGGAATCAACTTGCCAGGTATTACTCTTTAGGCAAGCCACTATTTTCTTGGTCTCAACTGCCTTTAGACTACAGTGGTACCTCGGTTTATGAACACAATTGGTTCCGGAAGTCTGTTCATAAACTGAAGCGTTCATAAACTGAAGCGAACTTTCCCATTGAAAGTAATGAAAAGTGGATTAATCCGTTCCAGACGGGTCCGCGGAGTACTCAACCTGAAGCGTACTAAACCCGAAGCATGGGTGTAATTGGTTCCGGAAGTCTGTTCATAAACTGAAGGGTTCACAAACTGAAGTGAACTTTCCCATTGAAAGTAATGGAAAGTGAATTAATCCGTTCCAGATGGGTCCGCGGCGTTTGTAAACCGAAAATTCGTAAACTGAGGTGTTCATAAACCGAGGTCCCACTGTATACGAGAATAACAACACAATAAAGTCTGTTTGACTTCCAAAATGTCCGGAAACCAAAGCGCAGCTTCTGATTGGCTGCAGGAAGTTCCTGCAGCCAACTGGAAGCTGTGGAAGTCCCATTGGCTGTTCGGCTTCCAAAAATAGTTCGCAAATCAGAACAGTCACTTCTGGGTTTGCAGCATTAGGGAGCCAAAACGTTCAAGAACTAAGCTGTTCAAAAACCAAGGTACAACTGTACTGACCTTCCTTACAGTGTTTTCAGCCCTAAACAATTACAATTTTACAACCCTAAACAATTACAATTTACTACTACCGTACTATTAGTAGCAAGATTGTGTTTCACATTGTTATTATTGTTATTATTATTTAGTTCAATTTTTTTTCCAAAATATAGGAAATCCAAAGTTCTAAATATTATTTGTAAGGAAGATCTAATAAGTTTAAAAGAGGGTGCGGTATCATAAAACTTTGACATCGGAAATATTTGCCTGATACTTTGCTTAGTCTGCACAGAAACCTCCTCCTTACACCTTGTTATAAGTTTTTCACTGGCATATTATCTTAGGAGAAATGTATGGGGAGTCACTCCCTTCATCAAGGTTCATCAATCAGCAGTATTTAAAAAGAAAAAAAATTCTACACTTATCATGTTAACATCAGACCAAGTATCTTTAATTTCCAATAAGTTTTCAACCTTCATAAGTGATGAAGAGTTTCATGCAATTCAAAAACTTGTACCTCTTGATCCAGTCAATGGTATCACTTTTCTGTGCTTCTTTTTTGTAGTATGAGAATGGCGTGAATTTAAAACACTGATATTAAAATTAATAAAATTCCCACCTTGTGTAAACAAACAGTGTTCCTTCCACATCAGTCTTTTCCTAAAATCAATTAAAATGCATAATTTTAAAGATAGAATAAAAACCACCTAAGCGAATTAGTGCAAAGCATAAGCAGACAGACAAAATTGGGGGCTCTTTCAAATGTTACAGGTGATGAAATGTGATTTTAAAGCACCAACTGAACACTGGCTTTCTGGTATGTACGTGTCTTTTAAATCACCGCATGCATTTTTCTAAGCACACATTTACAGTATTCCCCCCCTCCCCGAGATTTAACATGTGCTCTGTATATATGCACTAGAAACATAACATATGAAACAGGCCTTTTCAATGGAGAATTAGGCCCAGATGCCAGCTCATTTGTCATAACACAGTGGCTTTCCCATCTTGGGGTGGAAAATGCCTCCTTTCCTGTTTGCCAGGGTCATATTAGACACTTCATACAAATTGCCCTACTGTGGCTGAATTTTTGTTGAGTGGAAAATAAAGCAAGATTATCTCTGTATTTTTGGATAATGTGAAACTCCATTTTCATGCAACTTAGGCTCTAAACATATACCATGGCTACAGCAGGGCTGGCACCAGGGGTCTGCATGGCTAGTAAATTGCTGAGGGCTCACGCTTCCACAAGGTCTCATTGCCAACATGTAATATGCTACTGTCCAGTATACTGCCCAGGCATTGTTCTGGCCAACCTCCTTTTAAAAAAGAAAACTCTGAACTTCCAGGAAAACCAGAGCTGTGTTTGTGTGCCTTCACTAAACTAAGCAGCCAGTCCACAGAGCATGAAGAAACTTCTGGCACCAGGCCCATGCAAAGCTTGCCTGAGGCCCAGGGAAGGAGTCTTTTTCATAAGATGTGCCACTGAGGCAGGGGCACTAGTATGCAGTAATGCAGGTCCACAGGCATGGGTGCTTCACCCATGGCCGTTTCACCCATTAAGTCCCCGGTCGGCTGGGAGGCACAGGGCATTCTTGGCAAGACAGTGTAAGTCCAGCAGCCTCTGGTGGAGGCCCCAAGCCAGCATAGCCCTCCAAAGCTCAGGCCAAATGTACCCAGCTACCCCCTGCCCTCTGCACGGGCCTGTCTGGCACCACTGCAAGCTGCTTTTGTTGGGCATGCTGGCCAGGGAGCTGCACCTTTGCTGTGCTAAACTGGGCGACCATAGCCAGGCAGTTTGAGGAGACAAAGGAGGCAGCTACTGCAGCTTTGCACACCCTTTGATGGGCACAATGGCACAAGGAGCTGTTGCTTCAAGGAGCTGCTTGTCTCAGTCCAGTACCTACTAGCACCAAACCAAGCAGCCAGCCCAGGGGAGAAGCAGCACCAGCATTGCACACTGCATTTTGAGCATGCTGGCCCAAGTAGCTGTTTCTCTTAGATCTGGTCAGACTCGAACACTAATTAAAAAGTAGATAAACAATGCAATCCTGTCAATGTACTGTATACCCATAAGTAAGCCCCACGGTGTTCACTGGGGTACAGTCCCAGCCAAGCACAAGCCTATACAGTACTCAGAAGTAGGCCACATTAACTTCAACGGGACTTAATCCCAAGTGAGTATAGGACAACAGGACTGCAGCCTTAATTTCTCCCCAAGCATCTCCAATATTACTGTCCTCGCCAGGTAAACTCATTATGAGGTTAGTCCTATAAATGCAAGCAAGCTCGGTATCGATCTGCTCTAGATGTCATGGTTTACTCGTCCATCCTCCCCTTCCGCCCTGTTTTCCCGGGCTGCAGTCATGCATCAGCCGCTTAAAGCGCATGAGCGGAAGAACAAGTTAAAAAGCCAGGGAAAGAGTCTCCCACAAAAGTTTCATCTGCGCAGACGCTTTAAGAACGATTTCGCCAGCCCAGCCGCCCCTGCACTACAGAATTCACGGCGCGAGGATGACGTTGGTTGATTTAAAGTGGTAGGTGCTTTATTCCATCTCTGCCCCATTTCACCACCACCACCCCGCGATGACACTCGGTTACTCACCCACTCATTGGCTCGGTGCCCGAAAGTGTATAGCGCCACCTGGCTGGCCACGTCTACGATGCTGCAGATGTAGGGGTCGTGCCGCTGCAGTGCCGCCAGGCTGATGTCCAACCCCTTGCCCAGTAAGGCGGCCCCGGCCAAAGCCGCAGCCATCTTGCCTCCGTGAAAACAACACTTAGAGCGCGGGGCAGACACGACTAGCCGAGAGCCGAGAAGAAGAGAGAGATGGAACGCGCCGGCCTGTTCCCTCAGCGCCAAGACCGGGGAAAACCCAGTCCTGGTGATCGAGCACCGAGTCCGAAGAGCGCTAGATTGTTGCCACTGGCAACAGGTCATCTCAAAGACCCTCGGCCTGTGGTTAACGAGACCCACGTTAAAAAATAAATGGGGAAAACGCGAAGAGCAAAGATGCTGCCTGCAAAAAGCTAAAATAAAACCCAAACTCAACAATGGGTTTTGGTGGGGTTGTTTTTTTTACAATCTAGGAAGTTGTTTTCGTACTTCTCTGTAAAACAAGAAATGAAACCACAAACCAACAATTGTATCTCACGTTATATGCCAGTCATTGCCAAATTAAAGCATTTAGCCAAATATGGAGAAACAGAGTCGCTATTGTTACTATTTTTATTCAAATAGTTTTAAAAATTACAAGGCAAATTCATAAAATGTTGAGGAATCCGGTTGCCACCTTTTTTCTAGGGCTTCCATGATGTTAGCAGGTGCATAACATGCACAAGTTCAAAGGGGAACATGCTTACTATGGGGGGGGGGGAATCCTTGTCATAAGTCTACCTCTCATACAGTGGTTATAACAACAGGAAACCTGACACACACCCTTCAGATTTAGATACCTTCAGTATCAGATAATGAGATTTGGGGGCAAGGTATACTGGTGCCATATTTTCAACCTTTCTTGCTATGACAGGGCTCTAACAGTAATAACACAGAACATCCATAATCTAGAGTGAATATTTTAATAGCATTTTTAGATCTGAAAGTATCAAAAGTTTTGAGAATTATGTAATTCAAATCTCTTAACTGACGCACCCTTCCAGGAGTGCCATCTCACTGTATTGTGTGAGCCACACCTCTTCCACAAAACAATTATTTTTAATATTAAGCAGCATCAGCTTTAGTAGCAAATGTGAGTTTTCTTTAATTGCCTAGCCACATTATGAAGGTTGTGGGAAGGGGGATGGCTCTAGATTCATTTGAAATATCATTTTTTTAGCTTAAGAATTTGAAATGGTTTATTTGCCTACTTTGGGGGGAAAGGGGGGTGGAAGAGATTAAATCTTTCAGGTGTTATGGGCCCAACATGTTTGAAATTTATATTCTTCCTCGGGGCTCTTAACAGCAAGACCACTGTATTCTCTATTGTGTTCTATAACAAAACAAAGTGTGTCCCTTAAGAAGAAATATACTTTACAATGTATTGGATCAATAAAATATTTATTCTGTATACCTTTGAAATTTTGTCACAAACACACACACACCCATTCTACCCTGTTATTGGTATCTTCCCTTCTTTTTCTCATTTGCCTGCTTTTCCACTCATCCTGCTCATTGTGTGCTGAGCAGCAAACAGAGTAACTGGCAGAGCAGTCAGATGACAGCTCAATCGATCATGTAGTTTATTTCAGTGGGTATTGTCTCAACTCTGATGGCGACATGTGACAAATTGGCACCATGATTCAATCCTGGGTTTCCATTTTGAATTCAAGACTCTTCCTTTTCCTCTATTCTCTCATTACTTGAATTAAACATTTTATCAATACGTTTCTGGCTAAATCAGTTTAAAAAAAATTCAAACAAAATGCATATATTAGTATCTTTTATGTAAATATGCAACAGTGCCCTCTAGTGGCATATACATTCAACCACTCTGACATAAAAAAAATCTGTCTTATGCTTATGGCCTTAGCAGAATGAAACTAAAGACTTTCATACTAGGAGCCACAGTTGTTAACCATACACTGCCTGCCACAGGTTAGTTTAACCATTTGACAAAATTATGGCCATACAGTGGTACCTCGGTTTATGAACATAATTGGTTCCGGAAGTCTGTTCATAAACTGAAGCATTCATAAACTGAAGCGAACTTTTCCATTGAAAGTAATGGAAAGTGGATTAATCCGTTCCAGATGGTCCGCGGAGTAACCGTTCATAAACTGAAGCGAACTTTTCCATTGAAAGTAATGGAAAATGGATTAATCCGTTCCAGACCAGTCCGTGAAGTACTTAAACTGAAGCGTTCATAAACTGAAGCATGGGTGTAATTGGTTCCGGAAGTCTGTTCATAAACTGAAGCGTTCATAAACTGAAGCGAACTTTCCCATTAAAAGTAATGGAAAGTGAATTAATCCGTTCCAGATGGGTCCGCGGCGTTCATAAACCGAAAATTCATAAACCGAGGTGTTCATAAACCGAGGTTCCACTGTACTGGGACAAAGGAATTATACACTATTGCAGTAATTTTGCTAATGTCTTTCGCAAGCCTGAACAGCTTGTGGCATGCCAAGCAATGAATGATGGCTCATTTTTGTTGCCAGAAAATATGGTTGCTAAACACTTTAAAAGCCCCAACATGTGGCTTGATGTGGTAGGTCAGATTGTTTTTGATGGGTCTACATAACCTCTTTCCAATTCATGTATGTTGCCATAATAGATTGTTAGAGGCAGTGCTGATTAGTGTAAAATTCCTCTTTCTACAGAGGATTCCCACAAACTGACCTTTCTCAATCTTGAGGTCTGGTCTCAAGGTACATGAGGCTATAACTTTGTCACTGCTAAACAGGTCTGCATCTTGTCAGTCCCTAGTTTGGTGTTCTCATGAGAAGCACACATATATGCCACTTTGGGTTCCATGGTCGAAAAAAGGCAGGGTATAAATGTAATAAAATTAAATTTAAAAATGTACTGTATTTTGAAGACAGAATCTAATTGTGCCACAACTGTGCATGACATCGGGTTCCTGAGTGGTAAGATTTCCTCCAAAACCCTCCTAGTCTTCCCTTGTAAAAATGATATAATATGTAAAGTAAATATGAAGGCCACTATGCCCATTGCAAAAATAAAGCTGCATTACTCAAGTGTGCTGAAAAGGAAATGAAAAAGAAATACCATCAGAGCTGTTTCTGATGGCAAGGGGAATATATGCAGGCAAAAAGATAATTGTTGCAATCTGCTCCCAATGCTGAATTCATTATGTTTCTTGACAAATTAAATATGATATCCAAGCAGTAAGGACATGACTGTTACATTTCACTTGAAAAGTATATTTCTCCTCAACAAGGTTGATATAGCTGTGGTAAGAAAAATATATTAAAATTGCTTTGAGTCATCTTAGAGTTGGCAGCCTTCAAACCAAATTTTGTCCCCTATCTGTCCTGTTCCCAGTTGCCAAAATAGGGGTGTGGATGAGCAGTATCTATGACAATGGAACTTGACAGCAGGCTATTTCAGGGACGAGACAGGGCAGAGTGGTCCTTCAGTAAAAACACTAGGGTTCTTCAGCTACAGCTCTCAAAATGTAGGGGAAGCTTTCCAAAAGTGGAGTGAGTGGGCATCTGCTAGGGAAGATGCAAATAGCTTGCTACCCCTCCACATCTCATTTCCATTTGAGCAGTGATTTGTTTTTTTAAAAATGAGATGAAGTATCATCTTTTTAATTTCCTGGTCAGCAGAACTGGAATGGTCCTATGGCCACAAGTCAATTCCTAGATTAACTAACAGTTATGGAAACAGGTAAAGCAAGCAACCATTTTTAAAAACAGAAACTTGGATTGTGTATGACCTCGCCTTTGGAAACTCAGATGCTTTCAATGTAGCCCCAATCCTTCCTTCTACCGGTATTGGCCTGAGACCCTCAGTGTAGATTAAACCATAACATAAAAAGACTAAGAATCCATCTATTCTAGCATCCTGTTTCCACTAGCGGATAAAACTAGATGCTTCTGGGAAGTCCACATCATCAGAACACAACAGCAGCTAGACAAACCGCCTTTTGTTTGGCCTTGTATCTCAGCTCCAAACACTTGTGTATTTCCCAGCAATGCAACCCAGAGTGACTTGTCTTACAATGTAACATTTGGTTTCAAATGTTGTCCTGCTGCAGGAGTTGATAAATTATCCATTCAAAGCACCTATGTGCTGGTGCAGCAAGTCTTCATTGAGGAGACACCAACTACCATCATTGTCCCTCCTCTCTTGATTTAGGAAGGGTTGTGTTGTGACAGCATGTGAGAACTCCCATCCTACAGATACTTTAACTGAGTCATTAATCAGTCAAAGCAGACAGTAAATCAACTAAAACAATCTTTAATAAATTGTCAGCCTTACTAAAAATATCAAAAGGCTATCTTTTTTTAGCCTGACTTCCTTTTCAAGTTGACAATGGACACTTTGTTACATCTTGATGAGTGTTGGAACTGTGATTCATAATTGTGTATTTGCTGTGAATACTGATATGGCATGTTGAAAGTCCTGAGATTGTTTTCACAGACAAAGAGTTTTAAGTTACCACCTTGTTAAGGGACCAGGCAATAAAGACTGGACCACACCTGATCTATCTTAACAAAACAGTAACAACGCAATTTGTTAAAATCCTGCATTTCCAACTATGGATGCATATTTTCAACACGTATTATGACTTATATTCCATCTTATATTCTTTCAACTTTACCACACACAAACCAACAACTGAAACCTCCACACACAACCACAATATAAGGCAACAGCAGGCAGCCTCTCAATAAGTTAATGAAAAACTGGTTGATCTGCTGTAAACTCCTTTTGAGTTTTAATTGTGAATTTTCAAGGAGAGAGGAAAGAGTTGTGGAACAACCTGAGATTTACTTCACAAACTACGTTATTGTGTTTTCTTTTAACCTGTAGACATAAATATTTTAAATGTACACCTACAACATTAATGCACACACTGTAGAACCTCACTACCTGTACAAAAATGACAGGAGCTACAGAACTGGCAAACGGGAACTGGCATGGTGAACTATGAGAACTGCAGTTTGAAATTTGAGAATTAATACAGTATTCTGGACAGACCTCATTCATCCAACCTGGCTACTGATCCATCCTAACATCTAAGTTTATATTGCACACATGTGTGCGTACACACACACACACACACGTCAATTTTGTAATGACTACCCATATTCAGAAACGTCTGCAGAAGTTTCTACCACTTCATGATTGTCTATGTGGGTAAGGTTTACACCACCCACCTATTCCTGGGTAGGGGGGGTGAGTGAATTAGATTCAGTGAACAGACAGTGAGAGAATTGAGTACTTGCAAAAATATTTTTTTGGATTAATAGTTGAGGAAATTAACAGCCCCCAAATATCAGTGGGCAGCTGATAGAAAAGTCTAGGCTTAATCTATTTGTGTGAATTTGTTTTCCCTGGTGTGCTTTGAATGTTTGGCAGTCACTTCTCCTTCTCCACTGTCTGGATTTTTGTCATTTTCAAGTGAGGCTGTTGCTGTGATATGTTTGCTGTCAAATGGAATTTACAGGTGCATTATCCTCCCTGACAGCTACAGCAAGGAACAAGGATCTCCTAAGAAGAAACTTCTACCCAAAGGGCATAAAGCTTCTCATATTTCTTTTGGCTACTCTCTGGCAAGTTCCCAATTCTAATAGTTTCATTATCACTGCAATTTAATCTTTTTTTTTTTAAAAAAAGAACAAACTGAAATTGTAGAGAGCCTACTACTCTTTGAACTGCAAGAAAACTTACACAGTTTTTAGACAACATAAGTGGGGGCAACAGCTTGGCAGGTCCCATTGGCCCCTACAAATTCTTGCTAAATTTCCAGTTAATTGTAGATTGAATTGCTGCCATTTGGGATCATTACAGCAGTCTTTTTCCTTATTACTGGTAGCAACTAGAGGCCCAATGGGCCAAATCTGGCTGCCATTTGGTCCACCCCTGAACAATGAATAGAGCCTTTTAGCTTTGCCCAAACTCTTTGCAGGTGTAAAACTCTTCACAACAACCTTTCGCTCATAACATGCAGCATACAGTATAAACACCCAGTTATGAATGCTTTGTCCTTTGCAGTCCTCACCATAGATCAGAGTGAGAGCTGGTTTTGTGATCTACATGATCATATCACAGGAAAACTCCAGGGGGGGATGTTTCCTACTAAACCACTTAAGTGGGAACCAGGTCTGTCCAGTGCACAAAGAACTAGAATCTGGGTTCATTTGCCAGGTAATCATTGTGTAGCCACTATGGGATCATTCACTCATAAATTCAAATAGCTAGCTCCTAAATCACCTGATGACTATCAGCCAAATGTGTGAATTACCTCAACTGCAAAGCATGGAGTTTTAACTGTTGTAACCTCTATATGAATCCACTGGGAGCTGTCACCAGGAATTTTAGAGTGTAGCGTCACCAATATGCAAATGACACCTTGTTGTGTCTCTCTATTCCACCTGAATCAGAAGAGGCAGCTGAGGTGCTACACAGGTGTTTGAAAGAGTAATGGGCTGAATGTGGACTAATAAATTGAAACTGAATCCTGAAAAGTCTTGTTGGCAAGGAATGCCTGTTTCCAGCTCTGGGCCATTTTGGACAGAGATGACTTGGCTATGGTATTCCATGCTCTGGTAACTTATTCAAGTCAATGCAGAGTTGGCTTTATTGGGATTTTTGTAGTTGTAGATGGATAAGTTAATTCTGGTTCCCACAATACTGTGGCACAGTACAATGATGAACTTGGTTGCCATGGAAATGTTTCTAGTAAAACAGGAATTCAAAGCTATCTTAAAAGAATGCTAAACGTCTCTCTTTGGCGATCACTCGTAGCCAAGTAAGATTGTCTTCCATAAACACAGCTTTAACAATAGGTCTGTAAGTGACTGTGGAGGCCAATTGTGGATCCACACGTCCTTCCACAGTGGGACATTGGTTTCCAGGTGGGAGTTGATCACGGTGTGGATTTGCCAAGCGTGCCTTCCTCTTAGCACATTTCTCCCTTGCGTCCTGAGATTGAGTTTCTTCAAAGCCCATGACACCTTTGGTAAAGGCTGTTCTCCAACTAGAACGCTTGCAGGCCAGAGTTTCCCAGTTGTCAGTGTTTATACTACATTTTAAAAGATTTCCCTCACTGGATCATCACCTTGTCGTGGTGAGTGGGCTTGCATGTTCCTATGACCCTTGTGAGCGAAGCCGTCGGGAATCTCGTACTCCCAGCAGGGTCACCCAAGGCGGTAAGGTCAAAGGGAAGGAGCTAGACAAAGAATGATCCAAGAAGCCCTCAACGGCAGAACAGGCGGATGATTACAATGGCTGTGAAGGTGGATGAAGGCTGCAGCAGATAGGAATCTACCAGTTTGTCGTGACTACTTCATGCCATCGGAACAGAGCCGTACTGCGAAGACTGTGCTAAACGTAGCACACATGAAGTAGTATGTATTAGTTATTTATCTATCAAGGTTATATACCATTTCGTTTTCAGGCCAAGCCATAAGAGTGTGCATCTTTTCATCAGTTTGCATGGTGAAGGTACATCCAAATTTCAACAATCTAGTTTGGAGGAATTGTCTCAGCACATGAAAGGGATTACCTCAGAGACTGTAACTGCAGTACATGCATTGAGATGATGCTCATGAAGATGATCATGCCCAAAGCCTCTTTATCATTCTTGTACATGTCAGCTAAATATCACTCTTCCATAAGACCTCAATATTAAAATTTTTTTAAAGAAATTAATACTGCTCTCCACAAAAAAACCCCACAAGCCTCCCATTTGCCAGTTGTGGAGCATGACAACTGAGGCTGGTAACATTTGCTCTTGCACGTTTCCTAGAAAATTTGTTGCTGTTTTTAAAGGTGCATAAACACAGATACAAAAATACTTGCATGTATGCCCAGGATAGAAAAGGTGTGTGTGTGTGGAGGAACTGACTGAAAGGAGATATAGAAACACAGCAAAGTTGCTTTCCACGAAGCTCCACTGTCTGATGTGAATGGTAAGCAGCAGAATGGCAATGAATATCCATGACACAAAAAACATGAATGTGTAGGTGTTAATATGTCAAATGCCCACAGGAAGGTGGAGGTCTTTATCACGACCAGTGCTTTTTTTCTTTAAAAAATGTTTAGGGATACTCTCATTTTTCTACTCATATTGAAATACTGCCCCTCAATGAGACCAAACTTAGATTCACAAAATGTTTCCCAGTGCTCGCTTTAAAATGAATAAACCTGCAGTGTTGGAGGCAGGCAGTGAGGTTCAGGCAGGGATTCTTGCAGTAAAAATAGGTATTATGAATATGTGTCATTATTTTCATCTATGAAATATTGGAGGGTGTGTTAAAGCCAGATGATTAATCCACTAAAGAAGAAGGAAAACAATCATAAATTGACAGCCCTACTTTCAACCTGCTCTAGTGTAAAGAAAAATAATAACAGAAAACTGCATTGTCCTAGAAACTAAAATGGACAGGAAATAATACTTTCTTGTAGCCTAATATACTTCAGCATTTTGTTAAATGTATTCCCATATTATGGTCATTTAAAATGAATGAAATGACTTTTCTTCTGGAGCCTGACCTTCATTTAGCACATCCATTTTGCTGTTTGAAGGAAGAAGCATTTGGAGTTTGCCAACTTCATACTTTTATCAATCTCATGTCTTTTCTAAGACAGCCAGACCTGTCTGCAATAAGGAGAGGAACATAAACTGTTTAGATAAATGCCAACTTTTTCTATTTCATAGCATAAAAAACACTTTCAGCCATAGAGCAAAATCAGCTCATTCTTTATATCCGATACAGAGCTTATAGTATACAGAATCAGAATCAGCTATACCAAATTCCCACTTCAACTTCCAGGCAAAAAGGCCTCTAGATAACACACCCATTCTTATGAATAACTATCTGGCCCTGCCATGTGTTGCTGTGGCTCAGTTTGTTAAATGGCGGGTCAGAGACCCCTTCAGACTCCCCAGACCGTCAGAGTCCCCCTGTTTTGTGTGTGTTGCGTTTAGATAGGGGTATGCCTGTGTCTCCCCCCACTCTGTATCGACCCATTAGGTATCCCTGTATCCCTGTCTCCTATTCTGGTCCCACCCCAGGCAGGGAAGGGTTGACCTATCCATGTCTTGTATTTGGTCCCCCCACCCCATCCAGGGAAGGGACTACCTATTTCAACCCCCAAAGGTCACCCAGAGAAGGCCTTAGTTATCCCTGGCCCCTATTGACACCTCCCCATCCCAGTCAGGGAAGGACTTACCTATCCTGACCCCTATTTGCCCCCCATACCGACTGAGGGTAACATGGAGGTGGTGGGGTGGGGGTTTGGTGGGGGGTGTTGTAGAGTGAGGGTAATATGTAGGTGGTTTGTGGGTCCTGGGTGAGCGGTGTTGTAGAGTCTGGGTAATATGGAGGTGGTTAGGGGTGTTGGGGTGGGATTTCTGTGTGTGTTGGGGTGTGGGGGTGGATTGGGAAAGATGGAATGGTAGGAAGTTCTAGAGGGTGGGTGGTGTTGTAGATTGAGGGTAACATGGAGGCGACCTGGGTTTATGAGGTGGGAGTTCTGTGGGGGTGGGTGGGTGGGTGTTGGGGTAGTGGGGTAAGGTAGAATGTTAGGAAGTTATTGAGTTATTGAGGGTGGGTGTTGTTATAGACGCATTGTAATATTGAGATGGTCAGGTGTCCCGAGGTGTGAGTTATGTGTGTGTGGTGGATTGGAGGGGCAATTGGGAAGGTGGAATGTTATTAATTTTTTGAGGGTGGGCGGTGTTGTAGATGGAGGGGGAGATGGATGTGGTCAGGTTTTATGAGGTGGGATGTTTGGGTGGGAATGTTTGGGGGGTAGTGTGAAGGTGGGATTGTAGGATGTTGTTGAGGGTGGGTTGTCGTATCTTATATGGACATTGTTCCATGGAATGGAAGTGTGGAATCTGGTCTGTCTCCTTGGGTGGTCTGGCTGTAGAGGCGGCCTGGATCTGGGATCTGGCCTGTCTCCCTAGGTGGCCTGGCTCCAGGGGTGGGTTGGATCTTGCAGCCTGTCTCCCGGGGTGGGCTGCTCCTTGTTGGTGGTGTAATCTGCGGGGCGGGTGCAGTGTGGAACGGTGAGGGATGGGGAACAGTCTGTTCTGGAGCGGCCTGCACCCTTGTCCATGGGTGCTGCAGGTCTCCTGCGCCAGCGAGGGACGTGGATAGGCCTGTTGTGGAGGAGGCCTGGTCCCTGGAGGGGGGGGCGATCGGCAACGGCGGGATTGGCGGCACGGGATGTCCGGGGCAGTCACAGATCCCTGGGGAGCAGCCTGTTTGGGAGGAGGCGGGATCGGGGGCGGCGGGATTCGCGGGGTGGGAGGGTCCTCGGGGAGCGGACTGTTTTGGAGGAGGCGGGATCGGCGACGGCGCAATCTGCAGGGTGGGGGTCCCTGGGGAGAGGACTGTTTTGGAGGCGGCGTCATCTGCAGCGGTGTGATCCACGGGGTGGGGTGGGGTCCCTGGAGAGCGGACTGTTTTGGAGGAGGCGGGATTGGCGACAGCACGATTCACAGTGTGGGATCTCCGGGGCGGGCGTGGGTCCCTGGGGAGCGGGCTGCTCTCAGGTGTGCAATATCCGAGGCGGGCCTGGGTCCCTGGGGAGCGGGCTGCTCTCGGGGCAGCCTGCCCCCTGCTGGAGGAGTGGTCTCTGGGGTGTGAGGGGTTGTGGGAGTATGTTTGTCCTTTTTTTTTGTTGGATGTCCATTGGAGGGCACCAATTTTTTTTTACATCAATCCAGGTTTTTACCTGTGCTAGGTGTGTCATCTGGCCAATGGAAGTGGATGGTTACACTCCCACATGTGACTCTGATGTTGTGGCCAAATTTGAGCGTGATCGGGCAAGCGGTTGTGGAGAAATGTGTGGAATAACAAACATGCACCTTCTACATTTTTATATAAATAGATTATCTAAGCCAATCTTTGGAGATTGTCCCACTCTTTATATGACTATTAGGCATGATAGCCACCTGGCTGACTATGGGAGAGAAAATCAATATCCACAAAAGCACATCCATATTGATTTATCTTTCCTCTAATTTGCTATTTTGGGAAAACCAGCTATTACTAGGATAATAC
Organism: Zootoca vivipara; assembly: GCF_965207765.1. Classification (NCBI taxonomy): domain Eukaryota; kingdom Metazoa; phylum Chordata; class Lepidosauria; order Squamata; family Lacertidae; genus Zootoca; species Zootoca vivipara. The sequence continues at coordinate 55,302,445 of NC_142592.1, forward strand.
TGCATAAAGATTCTCAGGCAAACAGACTTGCCATTATATCTGGATTGAGAAATTTCTTTTCTGTTGAATGATACTATGATCAATGTTGCTAATTTATTGGAGGGATTCCTCATCAAGGTGCTTCCAGAAATAGACAATTTTGCAGCAGCCTGGGTGCTTTGACATGGGGGCCTTATACTGCAAACAGGGCATAAAGGTTCAATTTTTCTGTATAGGACTTCCACAAATTCCCATTTTTTCATTTTTCCATCGCTATTCCACTGATTACTGTCTACATCAGCAGGTGGAGCTTGGCAGAATGTATCTGCACTGTGGTTTTGTGTCATTCTTCCCCCGCTCTCTACTCACTTTTACTGTTCTGGGCATGTGCACAACTATTTCTGTACCTTAGTGGGTGTACCTTTAATATAACATCCCAGAAAGTGTGCAAGAGCAGATACTCCCAGTTGGAAAAGTGGAGGCTTTTTATTTTTAGCAGGGGATGGTATTCATTTCCAGTTTGTTTGTTTTTTAAATTAATACTGAAGTTTTGCAGAAGAGTAATATTTACCTAACTAGTTTAATTGTGCACACTGACGTTTGCCCGATTCAGCAGTAAAGGGGGAAGCGGAAGGGCAAACGGAAAACCGCTGAGACCTGTGCTTGGCGTGTTCAGACCCAGAAACCTCCCCCCTAAAAAAAATCACACTTGACTCAAATTTTAGTTTGGTTTTTGGCAGAATTTAGGCCACAACTTTATTGATTACAGAAAGTGAGTGGTTGCATAGGCTCTGGTTCGACTAGCTCCCTGCACCCTTGCAGGTAGCGCTGACCCAGGGCACCAGCATAGGTCAGCCTAGGGTGAACACCTGGATAGGCAAAAAGCCAGGAACAGATTATGTCTGCCACCCAGATGTCCCCCTGGACTCAGGCACGGGCACAACCCCCTCTCAGGGGTTGACCAAACCATGTGAGTCCCTGGATTCCTTTAATGGAATACACTTTACATAGGGATGGCGAGAGCGTTCTCCCATCCCTATCACCTGAACCAGTGCCTATCTGCAACCTTACAAGTTGTGACGATTTGCTACGCGGCAGGCAAAACCCAAATGGCAACAGCCAATCAGCCAAGTGGGGAAAATTCCTGCCGTGCCCCTGACTCAACGAGACGACACATGATGGCATAGCAAAGTCAAGTGCAAAAGCCCTAAAAGTAGGGGGAGGTGTGTGTGGGGGGGTGTTCTGAATGCACGAGCCGAAAGAGGAAGCTCTGGGTCACGTGCATGGGTATATATAGGTCCCTCAAGCCGTTTGGACTGCGCCCCTTGGGCCAGATTGAACCCAACATCGAGGGACCTATCAATCGGGTGTTGTGGTTGACCAATCTTACCCACCCACAACACAGGAGATCAGTCTCCAAGTCTCACTGCAACATTTGCCCTCTTTTAGGGAGGACACATTTTCCAGGCATGGGCAGGCCCGTACGCAGGGCAGGGGGGTGGGTAGTGAAAGACCAGCTGCTTTATTTTAACAAGACTCCTGCCCGAAGCCTCAGGCAAGTTCTGCATGGGCCTGGGTCAAGTGGAAGTGTGGATGAGCCCTTAAGAGGAAGTGTCTGCATAAAACTATAGATGGGCACCTGGCAACTTATTGAGAGTCTAGCTGTGTACCATGGGGCAAAATGAGTACAGTGGTACCTCGGTTTAAGAACAGCCCTGTTTACAAACTATTTGGTTTACAAACTCCACAAAACCGGAAGTAGTGTTCCGGATTGCGAACTCTACCTCAGTCTAAGAACGGAAGTCGAACAGTGAAAGGGCACCAGCGGTGGAAGGCCTCATTAGGGAAAGCGCGCCTCGGTTTAAGAACGGTTTCGGTTTAAGAACGGACTTCCAGAACGATTAAGTTTGTAAACCGAGGTACTACTGTATTTTATTCTTTATTTTACTTTTATTTTTGAAGAGAGAAGCAGGGCAGTGTAATGTACTATTAATTAGAGATGGAGTGAGCAACGTTTTTTTTCTATTGTGGACTGCATTTCCTCAGGGGTAATTTGTTTGTGGTAGGGGGTCATTTTTTCTCTCTCTCTCTCTGCAACCCTCTTTTTGCTATCTCCTCCCCCCCCCTTCCAACTTTCTACCAGTTTCTACTTTTCTCTCTCTCTTTTCTGCCTTCTTCCTTCCGGCCCATCAGGCTACCAGTGGAAGAAGTGATCACTCTTGTCAGAGGTCTGAACTGACTGATTTGCATGTACAGAAACCCTTCTTTCCTCTCGCCACAATTATTTTGAAACATAAAACATCAGCAACTGCAATATGTTTGGACCAACAATTCCTCCTTTTCAGAACATATAGACAGTCTCCATAATGTTATACGGAGAGATAGATAGAGAGATAGTTATTTATTTCGCTAAAAGCCCACAGAAAGTGTTATACGGTAAGTATGGTACCGGACAGTCCATTAAATTATGACCGACTTGCCTTGGTTATGGGACTTCCAAAATAGCATGTCATCTGTTTTAATCACTGAGTGTATTTGAGGCTAAAGTGACATGGAAGAATCTATTCTACAAGGTACTGGTAGTTTACTAATCACTATATTTGTTAATGCTGTCAAGACAACCTGATTCTAGGTCATGGTTTTGTGGGGAGCAGAGCAGCTCCCTCACTGCCAATACTGAGAGTCAGCTCTTGGCACAAGCAGATGATTTGCAGATAACTGGAAGAGTACCACACAGACAGACATAAATGACTCACCCAAAGGGGACACAGGGGAAGGCAAAACCCAGATGAGATGCAACCCAGTGAGATGCGACGACAGGACAGGTTCAAACCTGCTTGAGTGAAGCCCTCTGTGGAAACTGTGGTGGGGCTTGTTATGTTACTCATTGGTGTTAGAAAAACACACTGAACACATTCACATCTGCCCTTTTTCAATATTATTCCATAGGTTCCAGGGCTGAAGCATTAAACTCCAAGTTAAATTAGCCCCGGATCTATTTAGTATCTAAATTTGAGGGCCCCTTTGAGCTTGAGACCCCAAGCCAAATGGCCTTCCTCCCCAGGTGGAGTGGAGGCAAAGCCTGGCAGGACAGCTTACTCTATTGTCTTAACTCTTTCATGCATTAATTAGAGTTAAGCATGTGGTTATATAAGGCTGGATATATCCCACATATGAGAAAAAAGTGGTTGTGAATGAATGGTGTGTATGTTTTGGCCCTGAATCAAGGGAATTTGGTTCCTGACAGAAGAAAGCTTCCCTATGTCTACTCTAAAGACATCCAATGGGCCACTTTTGTAACAGAATACTGTACTAGGATAGTTGGGCCTTTGGTCAGATACAGCAAGGATGTATTCCATTGCTACAGCTTCATGCAGTAGAAAAATATGTGCCTGCAATTGTGGAAATTGTTGCTAAGGAGCTGCTGGTGTAATCGATGGACATTCCATTTTATAAGACATGCTCTCCGAGTACATCTCTGAGGGCACTTGGAGAACATTGTCTAAATAAGACCAAATTGATCGTGTGGATTATATAAAACAGTAACCAGTTCTGTAAATGGATGAAAACAACATTGCCCAAATGTTTTCAACAGTGTACCCTCCTCCACTGCACAGATGCCTGCTGCTGAACATTTCCTGCTTTCCTAATGGACAGAGTATGTTGCTTTCCAAAGGAAAGCCACCGTCACAAAGTAGGACATTTGTTCATCTAAAGAACCGGAGGAAAACAGCAGCTTCCTGGAAAATAACAGTTTGGCTAATTGGGTCACCCTGGGAGGGGGTCAGATGCCTGCAGATACCTGGCATGCCCGCTGAGCTTCTGAGCCTCTGCAGCTGATCATTTATATTTTCAGATTGATTTTTTAATAAAAGCCTTTTGAGCTTTTGTTTCTCAATGGTTTCTCCCCGGACTTGTCAACTTAAGTCAAATATGAGATGTTTCATACATTGGCTCCCAATGGTTTGGATATGTTGTTGGTGCCAGATGAAACCCAACAATGGATGTAAAATATTAATATCTCATTCATAAATGATAAGAGTTTTTGTAAGCTAACCTTAAATACCAAAAATAGGTTTTTTTTGTTACTTATAAGGTTATGCATAAGAATTTGTTACTCATAAGGAACATTAGGGGGTATGAGGACTTAAACAAAAGAAAAAACTTCCAGAGTACTAGCTGTGTTAATCTGTTGCAGCAAAAACAACAGTGTCTTGTAGCCCCTTAATAGCTAGCAGATTTATTATGGCATAAGCTTTCAAGGACTAGAATCTACCTCATCAGATGCATGGAGTATTATATTGAGATTGTGTGTGTGTGTGTGTATTACATTTATATTCCACTTTTCCTCCATCACGCTCAAGGTTGTGTACATGATTCCGTACCTACCTCAATTTTATCATCACAACTACCTTGTAAGATAGTTTATGCAGAGACAGAATTACTGGCCAAAGATAATCCAACAAGCTTATTGAATGAGTGTGGGATGGAACCTCATTTTCCCAGGGTCTTAGTCCAATATACTAACCATTAAAGCATTATACCACACTGGCTCTCATATATATCAGGCATGGGGAACTTTTTTCAGTCTGCAGGGGCAGCATGCCAGTTCTGAGCAGAGCCTTAAGCAGGCAATGACGTGTCTCTTATCTTAGTACAATATCCCATTCTGTGGGATAACCAGCCTCATATAACAATGCTTAAGTCTAATTAATGCATAGAAAGGTGTGTTGGCTCTTATATCCTGCCAGGCTTAGCCTAGCTCACTTTCCCTGACCTTGGGAGGAAGGGTAGTCAACTTTGTTCTCCCCCCAGTCTACCTAAGAAGCTTAATGTGTGAGGAGGTTTGAGCTGGTTGCTCGGGCTCAACTGCATGGCTCTCATCAGCTAGTCTTGAGTTCCTATACCAAAATTTTAGGAACTTTCATTACTGTACTTTGTAACTAACCTAAGTTTTACTGCTTGTGCAACTTTTCTGACGCACATGGACCTGAACTTTGAAGAGTTTGTAGGTAAACTGATTTTTTAACTTACCAAACATGTGGCCTTTTTCCTATGCTAGGGGAAGAGCGAAACTTTGGACAAAAAACTTTTTAAGGGAACGTTTTGGAACTCGCATGAAAGGGCATATTTTATAGGTATAACAGCCTGTATATAAAATTGGCACCAACACATTCAAGCCACATCAAAGCCAGAGGTTTCTACACACAGAGATCCTGCAGATAATATTTTTATATTCCACCTAGGCAAGCAGCAGGCATTATCACTGTTCAAGGACACATTCCAGCCAGGCAAGTGTCCTCAATTAGGGTGCAGAGCAGGGCTGGCAAGTGTCTCAAGGGCTGGGCAGGGGGACTGAATTGCTGCATTTAGCCCACGGGCTAGAAGTAGCTTACATGATGTATAGGTATGGGGAACGTTTGGTATTCCAGCTGTTGCTGAACTGCCATTCCTATCAGCCCCAGCAAGCATGGCCAAGGACCAAGGATGATGGGAGTTGTAGTTTAGCAATATCTGTTGCAGAGTATAGAACAGTGGGTTGTATCCAAGGCTAGTCCTACACAGAGTAGACCCATTAAAATGAATAGCCAAGCCTAACACCATTCCAATAATTTCAGTGGGTTTACTCTGAGCAGAACTCAGTTGGATACAGCCCATTGTAAACACTAGGGTCAAAGTGCAAAGTGTGTTTGCAAAAAGGACGATCTGTAATAATTCAACACAAGCTTAAATACGCAAAATACACATCTTAGCATGGTTAAATATAGTAACAGCTGTTGTGGGATAGAAAACCACTGCCACTGTTCAAGTTCAAATGAATAAAAAGATTAATTTTGACTGATTAAAATAATTTTAATTGATCAAATATCTGCTCTCCAATCAGTGAATCGATGATCAGTTATATTTAAATAGGTCTGTTATCAACATTTGTGCCTTTGTGTGTTATGGAAAAACTGTGAGTGACAACCTGACATTTAATAAGCAAAGATTATCACTCTCTGTTGGAAAGAAAGGCCATTTCTATAATTTCCTGTTTCATTTCTTATATTCCATTCACACAACCTCAACCAAATAGCCACCTGTGGCTGACAGGGATGGTTGGAGGTAAGGGATCTCTGCAAGCAGGCTCTGGAATGGGGTACAACAGGGGTCAAGTGGGACTGAGGTAAACCAATGGTGGAGTTTGGGAAGGGGTTAATCAAGAAGGAAGGTGGGAGAAGCCAGGGCGGGGCAATGGCTGCAGGATATAAGGGGTGTGCAGAAGCAAGAAGGAGGGGAGACTTGAATAAAGTTACCAAAGGAAAGTGAACTGGCAAGGTCCAGGACAGTTGATGAGGAACTCTGATCTGTTTATTGAGCATTCATCCTGATTTGTTTGAGGGGAGATTAGACAACATCATCTATTTATTGAACATTTACATTGACTTGTTTGTGGAGAGGTTAAAGGATTTTGGCTCAATCAAGTGTTATTCCATCACTTTCCTTATTGCAAAAAGTCAAACTTTGGGAGAAAGTGAAGTTGTTGCCCAAGGCCTCGAAACAGGGGTAGCAGAGAAATTAAGATTCAACTTGCATTTAGAGGTGAACCCTCCTAATTGGCAGCTTCTGAAACAATATGAGAACCGAAACACAACCATTATTCAGAATTCACACTTAAAGTTGTACAATGCTGTGCTCCAGCCAAGTGAACAAAAATGCCTACACTGCAATAAAGCACTCCTTGAAATGCACATATTAGTGAAAATAACAAAGATGCATTATTTTAGGGGAATTGCCCTGCAAAAATGTTTGTGTTTGGCCAAATTACATATCCATGTTTATATTTGGAGAAATTTGCATGCAAATGCTGATTAATTTTCCTGAGGCCTTTTAAAAGAAAATAAACTGATGTGGAAATCTGAAGAACTGAAATTAAGATAAGGGAAAATGAGAAAGTAAGAGAAACCAAAATTAACAGATTTACGCATCCTTACCTCCAAATCACCTATTACTGCACAACTTGTATTTGCTGGTGCGCATATCCCACCCCAAACTAACAGCAGTCTGGAAGCACCTCTCAAAGTTATGACCTGCTTCCCGATTGTCACCACAGAAACCTGAAGCTTGACCTTTCTGCTTTCCTTATTTCACCTCAGCTCCCCCATAGCAATCTTATCAAAATTACTGACAGTCCAGTAATAACTCAGGAACAAATATACAGCCCCCTGTAAATGGAAGAACATATACATCACTAGGGAAATGGGTACCTTAGTTTAAACTTTAAAGAAAAGCTTATTACTAACCTGTTTTTAAGGGTTCCTGGTCTTACAGAGAGGAATTAGAAGGCATCAGCTTAACCACACTCAGATAACTGCCCATAATGGTGACTGCTCTCTGCTTCAGCTCTCTTACTGAGCATGTGCACAATCACTATATCAATATGCACCAGGTGATTACACACCTCAATGCAGTTGCTATCACAGTGGTTCTCAAACTTTTTTCTCTGGGCCTCACTTTCACAGTAAAAATTCGCTCATGCACACCAAATTATTGATTGAAATACATTGGAAAACTAAAAGCAACTACTGCTAGCTGTGCTTCATTTATAACACAGAACACAACTTCTTTATAATATGATAATGGGACATCCAGAAAGTACAAAACAATGCAGCTACATAAGAACATGAATCATTCCCAAAATATAATTATATACAACCCTCTTACATATACACCTTACACATATATACAAACTCAGTGAGAGGTGTGAGCTTGCTTTTGATGAGTATTAGATCTAATTTTAGACAAACAAACTCTCATCTCCTCATCAACAGAAATAAGTCTTTCTCTTTTCTGTTATTTCATATTTGTGAGAGTTGAAAATCCCTGTTCACAACAATATGTTGTGGAGGCGTGTGTGTGTGTGTGTGTGAGCGAGAGATACTATACAGTACTACACCAAAATGTTTAAATGTTTCTTTGCTTGTCCTTTAATCCTCCTGCCACACTTGCCATTGTCTCCTGCTAGCCACACCCCTTGAGAACCACTGCCTTAATGCAAGGATCACTGCCATAGTGCCCATTAAGCCATCCATTGGTGCCCCTTGCAGATGCTCCATACTCTGAACTTTCATTAATTTATTTAAAAAGTAAGTCTCTAGTCTTCCTAGAAAGGCTACGGGAAAGGAGTACGACAAGGATGTACATTGTCTCCCTGCTTATTTAACTTATAAGCAGAATTCATCATGAGAAAGGCTGGACTGGATGAATCCCAGGCCGGAATTAAGATTGCCGGAAGAAATATCAACAACCTCAGATATGCTGATGACACAACCTTGATGGCAGAAAGTGAGGAGGAATTAAAGAACCTTGTAATGATGGTGAAAGAGGAGAGCGCAAAATATTGTCTGAAGCTTAACATCAAAAAACTAAGATCATGGCCACTGGTCCCATCACCTCCTGGCAAATAGAAGGGGAAGAAATGGAGGCAGTGAGAGATTTTACTTTCTTGGGTTCCATGATCACTGCAGATGGTGACAGCAGTCACAAAATTAAAAGACGCCTGCTTCTTGGGAGAAAAGCAATGACAAACCTAGACAGCATCTTAAAAAGCAGAGACATCACCTTGCCAACAAACTTCCGTATAGTTAAAGCTATGGTTTTCCCAGCAGTGATGTATGGAAGTGAGAGCTGGACCATAAAGAAGGCTGATCGCTGAAGAATTGATGCTTTTGAATTATGGTGCTGGAGGAGACTCTTGAGAGTCCCATGGACTGCAAGAATATCAAACCTATCAATCCTGAAGGAAATCAGCCCTGAGTGCTCACTGGAAGGACAGAGTGTGAAGCTGAGGCTCCAATACTTTGACCACCTCATGAGAAGAGAAGACTCCCTGGAAAAGACCCTGATGTTGGGAAAGATGGAGGGCGCAAGGAGAAGGGGACGGCAGAGGATGAGATGGTTGGATAGTGTTCTCGAAGCCACCAACATGAGCCTGATCAAACTGTGGGAGGCAGTGGAAGACAGGAGTGCCCGGCGTGCTCTGGTCCATGGGGTCACAAAGAATCGGACATGACTGAATGACTACACAAAGCCTTCCTAGGAAGAAAGTTATGGGGCAAAATGTGCAGGCACCTCCAAAGCAATTTATATGAAAAGACCATGCTGTGGCTACTTTGTATATTTTTACAGCTCCTGAGGAATGTTCCATGTTGTTATTAGACAGCAACCAAGACAGTATGTGAGAGACAGAAAGAGAAAATATGTGAGCCTTCCCCACACCTCAAATCTGCTCCACAGCAGCCATTTTGTGTTATGCCACATCCCCTTCATGGCAGCCATTTTGTGGCTTGTACCCCCCAGCACTCTCTCAAATTTGAAATGTGCTCGTTAGTCAAAAAGGTTGATAACTCCTGACATAGCAAGAAAAGCAAGTGATGTGGAGTTGACACTGGCTAGCCTAGAGGGGCTTGGTGTAAAAGAAGGCAAGGCTCCTATACCTATAGAAGTTGTGTAAAAGAGGGACTTTTAGCAGGTGTTAGTGCAGCTTTTTAAAAGTGCAGGGGTCCTGTCCCATTTTGTATTTGGCCTCCTTGGTTTCATCCCTGCCCACATCTAAATTACAAATTGGTTACATTTATGGAATTGGCTCCTACTGATGAAGTAATTCAAGTTTTTTTAATCATTAATATTTCACTTCCTTTCACTTTTAATTTGCATTGTTGTTGTTGTTTATTCATTTAGTCGTGTCCGACTCTTCATGACCCTATGGACCAGAGCACTCCAGGCACTCCTGTCTTCCACTGCCTCCCAGTTTGGTCAAACTCATGTTAGTAGCTTCGAGAACACTGTCCAACCATCTTGTTCTCTGCCGTCCCTTTCTTCTTGAGCCCTCAATCTTTCCCAACATCACGGTCTTTTCCAGGGAGTCTTCTCTTCTCATGAGGTGGCCAAAGTACAGTGGACGCTCGGGTTGCAAACGTGATCCATGCGGGATGCACGTTTGCAACCCGCAGTGTTCGCAACTCGCGTCTGTGCACGCGAGGGTTGTGATTTGGCGCTTCTGCGCATGCGCAAAGAGTGATTTTAGTTATTCTGCGCATGCGTGCACGCCGAACCCGGAAGTAACCCGTTCCGGTATTTCCAGGTTTGGTGCGGAGTGTAACCCAAAAGGACATAACTCGCAGCGGATGTAACACGAGGTATGACTGTATAGGAGCCTCAGCTTCACGATCTGTCCTTCCAGTGAGCACTCAGGGCTGATTTCCTTCAGAATGGATAGGGTTGATCTTCTTGCAGTCCATGGGACTCTCAAGAGTCTCCTCCAGCACCATAATTCAAAAGCATCAATTCTTTGGAGATCAGCCTTCTTTATGGTCCAGTTCTCATTTCCATACATCACTACTGGGAAAACCATAGCTTTAACTATACGGACCTTTGTCAGCAAGGTGATGTCTCTGCTTTTTAAGATGCTGACTAGGTTTGTCATTGCTTTTCTCCCAAGAAGCAGGCGTCTTTTAATTTCGTGACTGCTGTCACCATCTGCAATGATCATGGAGCCAAAGAAAGTAAAATCTCCCACTGCCTCCATTTCTTCCCCTTCTATTTGCATACCACCATTCTATATTGCTACATAAAGGGTGCTTTACAAGCTGAAGAAACAAAATCTACAACCAAAATTAACATTTAATTAATAATTAAAGCTTCCTGCACTGATTATCAGCAATGTAAACACAAGCCATTCTTTTCAGCTTCATTCATGCTGGGTAGGAGATGCAGATAATAGAAAAATGCATGGCCTAAAGCAGTTGTGCTGGCTATGGAAGATGGGAGTTGTGGCTTAAAATGTCTGGAGGGCCTTTGCACACAACTGGAGAACTAGAGTCTGGCAATCTGATTCTCAAGTGAGGGCAATTGTTAATAACTGCACTGGGCCAAGTTGGACAGCAGCTATCAGCTTCATCATAATGTCAAGGAACAGTATCAAGCCAGTTATGAAGCTCATGCTTATTCATAGATAAAGTTTCAAGTTCAAACCCTGGCACATGGAGAATGCTTCTAAATATCATTTGCTGGGGAGTAATAGCTGGAGGCAGCTGTTCCCTTGATGCCGTGATTGTGGGTTTCCAGGATTCTTCTGGTTGGCCCATGTGGGAAACAGGATGATGGGAAAAAAAATGCCTTTGGCATGATCCGGCAGGACTGGTTTATGTTATTAGCTCAACTAGCAAGGCTAGGAAAGGCTTGGAGTGCTTGCTTCCAATCTGCTTTAAGGTAGTTTCATAGGTAAGAGTAATTTTCAGGTGCTATTACATAATGTAGGGAGAACAGGAAGGATAAATTCCTGCTCACTTTTTTTTTCTATCTAGAGTTTAACTTTTGCATCTTCCTTTGTACTCAGTTGCACAGGCTGAATCTTCCTGTCCACCTGCTCTGTATAATACGTATAGCATCCAAAGAAGCCACCCTGAGCTGAATGGCCAGTATTTTTCTGTGGCAATATCCCACACAATCACATTATGTGAATACTGTGTGAATACTGTACTACAGCATATGAGCAGGACATATCTCACATGGGTCTTCCCCAGGTTCTCCTGTCCTTGGTAGGGTGACAGTCAGGTAGGAAAGACTTGTACCATCAGCCCTGACCATGTGGTCTGGAATGTTTGCACATCAGAATAGCAAGTATGGAATACTCTGGGAAGCAGATCCCGTATGTCTGTGAATGAAACTATTGCCCCAAATCATTTTATTACATTAAAGTTGAATGGCTTGTTTGAATCCAATGCTTGGGATGCCCCCCCTTTCATATTTTTCTTTACCAAAACAAAAACAAAAACTGTCACAGGAACCATCAATTTAGACTGGGATAACAGCATCAAGGGAGGATGGTTTATATATGGATGGTTTATATATTTAATTTCCTGTGCTACTTTACCACTGAATATCACCCCTGACACCACCAAAAAACACCTCTGATTTGTCACAGGATCAAGTCTGGGATGGAGGATAGGTGTAAACAGCATCAAGAGCAAACAGGCAGGCTAAGGGAATATCAAGATCTGAAATTAAGGGAATGGTGCTGGTTTAGGACTAAAGTTCACAGAGTAAGATGCAGGCAGAGCTAAGCAGAAATGAAGTTTCAAAAGCAAGCAGGCAAGACAAAACAAAGGAAATCACACTTCCCATAAGGCACAGTCAGCTTGTTTCGAGTAAAAGATGTTAACCAGACAATTAGTGGCCTCTTCCTTTTGCAGAGTATGTTGAAGGCAGGGATCAAAGAAGCAAGGCAGCCAAATTAGTCCTAATGGTACATAGAAGACAGCCAGTTACAGCTGGACTATTTGTCTATTTAGCCCAATATTGTCTACTTTGAGTGGCTGAGGCTTGCCAGGTTATCTCCCATTTTATTGATGATTTTTGCGAAACTTTTTAAGAAGTCCCCCCCCCCCAGCAAGCGTTGAATTGCCTTTTGCCGAGCAGGTTGATGCAGAAATTTAGCTGGTGAAACTTTTTCTGGCATGGAAATAAATAATATGATTGCAATGAGTTTCACTTGTTTAATTTCTAAGTGTCAGACTGCTTTTGAAAACACAGAAGACAGTAAAAACGCTGATAATTCTTAAAGGCAGGCAACATTGTTTTTGAAAACCTCCAGATATATGGGTGATGGGACTGCTAAAAGAGTATAATCAGAGAAAGCAATGAGAGAGAGAGAGAGAGAGACTAATGGTGTGCACATACAGTTCTCTACTAGACATCAGGCATTGTTTCATGTGCTAATTTCTGCATGTTTCAATAATAAATCACCCTGCACTCCATGAACCTCATTTCCACCCAGCTGTGAACATATCAGCTTGCACAGTGTCTCACAGATGGAGAAGGAAAGACATGGAGAGATGTGAGCACAAATGTCCTTATTTACTTTGCCTGTTGGCTTCAAAGTTGAAGGTGGAATAAAAAACAGAATTTATATAACAAGCATACAAATAGTATATTTTTAAAGGAAGAGTCTGATCTTCTAGCTTTTTATGTGACTTCTGCATTTATGTCACATGCTGTGGAATTGTATGCTTGCTAAGTTAGCTGTAACTGTATGCTCACTTACTTTGGAGTAAGGCCCATTTAACTTAGTGGGCTTACTCTCAAGTAAATATGCATAGAATATGGATTTTAGGCTGCAATCCAAGCTTCCCTTCTCTGTGTGTAAGTCCTATTGAATTCAGTGAGACTTTTGAGGACACATGGTTAGGATTGCACCCTAAATCCAATTTAGCTGCAGTAGGACTTGCTTCTGAATGAACATAGCATTGCAGTGTATGCTTGCAATCTTCAGCACACTTATTTCTATGACTAGAAACAGCAGAAATGCATTTGAAAAGACAAGTTCAGCACCATCTAAGTGTCCCTGGGAAAGCATTCTATAAGCAGGGTGCCACCATTGTAAATACTTTATGTTGGGTAGTAAATCAATTGAACGCATGAGATTTACTTTGAGTAAATGTAGTCAATCGAAAAATCGCTTTGGAGTTTTCCTAAAAATAGCTCAACAACTTTCGGGGTATCCTGGTTTTTACTTTTTGAAATATGATAACCCTAGGTGTGCATAGGATGAGGCTGTAAGATGAGTGAAAACTGCAGAAGAGGATTTCAGAACGAATAAATCAAGTTGATTTATTGTATTGCATTTTGTATCTTTTCACTACTTGGGGAGCCTTCCGACCAAAAAAGTAGTATACAAATAAACGTTATTACTGATGATATTGATAGGGTTTAAATATGCAAGTTTCTCCCTTGTTGAAGTTTCAGTGTTGACCAAATAATTTGCTTAGCCACCTGGCTTGCAACTAGTTAATCAATTAAATCTAAATAAAGGTGCTTTAGTACAACATCTTCAATATCAGTATTTTTTTGAGGTATTGAAGGAAATTTTAAACAGGGTTCATCCAGTGGTGGAGCTGCACTGGGGGGGGGGGCAGAGAGCAGGTGTGGGTGTGGCGTGGCACGCATCCTGGGAGCGTGGCACGCTGCCCGCAGGGGCGTGGCGCCCAGTGCGGGCGGGGGGGCAACCGCGATGGCACCCTGCCGGGGGCGGTGCATTCTCCCCCCCCCCGCCCGCACTCCTCTTCCTCCGCCAGTGGGCTCATCCACACTTACTTTTTGCCCAATGCTTGATAGGCACAGGTCTATGTCCTGGTCTGTGTCCAAACACTTTTTTGCATTGCAAAACTTGCTCTTGAATACTTAGTCGAAACAAATGGCAATTCGGGTTTTCTGTGGATTTTCGTTTGCTCTGATTCAGCAGTAAAGAGTGGGTTTGTGTGAGGAAAATGCCAGGGCAACAAATAAAAAATGCTCAGACAAGGAGTTTTAAAGCATGGACCTGTGCCTATAAATGCAAAGTAAAGGTAAGTGTAAACAACCCAGTCCTAAGTAGAGCTGGGTGTGCAGAAGTTTATTCAAATGTGGACAGCATACAATTGAGTTGACAGCTTAATAAAAGCTACTGCTCAATGTAAAAAAGGCCGGGATTTTCCTCTTTGCATTTCCTGTTATAACAACACACTGGAATGACAGCAGCCCCCAAATTTGCCCTTACTAATTAATCAATTAAGCTTTCATTTATGAATGCACAAGTTTAAAGTAATTAAACTTTGTAGCCAGATAAATTAACTCAGCATTGAAGCACATAATTCAGTTACTCTTGCTGCTTTTTCCATCATCTCTATGAAAATAATCTCCAAATTCTAACTTGATGGAGCAGCTACCTGTATATAGTTTGGAGAAGGTGCCAATTCATCCAAAGAGGTGCCCGAGTTTTGTTTTGTTTTGCTTGGTCACATGCCCCCTATACACATAAGCAGGTTTTTTTTTCCTTTCTATTATATCATATCCACACAATTCATTTAAAACATATGGCTTCCCTCAAAGAATACTGGGGATGGTAGTTTGTTAAGGGTGCTTGGAATTGTAGCTCTGTGGAGGTAAAACTATAGTTCCCAATATATTTTGTAGGAAGCTTTAAATGTATAATGTGGGTGAGACCTCAGATTTTAAGACAGCTGAAAGTAGGTTGAGGGAAGCATCCAGATTTACTCAGATTTAATTTCTCCCATTTGCCTTGTTTGGCGAAGCAGCTTGTACAGGTCTTTGAAATAATATGAAACCAGTTTACGGGAGACAAAAGGGGGGGTGAGATGAGGGTACACACAACAATCAGCTTTATGACTGCTTTCTCTCTTTCAAACTGCCTTCAAACTTGGATAAAAAATACACAGTCATCTGTATTTGTTTTTTTTAATGTTATTTCTCCCTAGTGTCATGGGAAGAGCAAGGTTAAGTAAGGTTGTGGGTGCCAAATTTGAATGAAATTGCTCTATATTGTTCTTTCCAATATATTGCTCTATATTGTTGGTATTCTGGTGGACTTTTAGGTGCAGAGCCTATCCAGAATTTGGCTTGCCAGTTACCTCTGACATGTATTTTATATCTCCAGCTATCCAGTTCAATTATCTTATAGTTTAACAAGAGAAATGGGATGTGATAGGCTTAAATGTAGCACTGGGGCTGTTGTTGTTGTTTAGTCGTTTAGTCGTGTCCGACTCTTCGTGACCCCATGGACCATAGCACGCCAGGCACTCCTGTCTCGCACTGCCTCCCGCAGTTTGGTCAAACTCATGTTCGTAGCTTCGAGAACACTGTCCAACCATCTTGTCCTCTGTCGTCCCCTTCTCCTAGTGCCCTCAATCTTTCCCAACATCAGGGTCTTTTCCAAGGATTCTTCTCTTCTCATGAGGTGGCCAAAGTATTGGAGCCTCAGCTTCACGATCTGTCCTTCCAGGGAGCACTCAGGGCTTATTTCCTTAAGAATGGATAGGTTTGATCTTCTTGCAGTCCATGGGACTCTCAAGAGTCTCCTCCAGCACCATAATTCAAAAGCATCAATTCTTCGGCGATCAGCCTTCTTTATGGTCCAACTCTCACTTCCATACATCACTACTGGGAAAACCATAGCTTTAACTATACGGACCTTTGTCGGCAAGGTGATGTCTCTGCTTTTTAAGATGCTGTCTAGGTTTGTCATTGCTTTTCTCCCAAGAAGCAGGCGTCTTTTAATTTCGTGACTGCTGTCACCATCTGCAGTGATCAAGGAGCCCAAGAAAGTAAAATCTCTCACTGCCTCCATTTCTTCCCCTTCTATTTGCCAGGAGGTGATGGGACCAGTGGCCATGATCTTGGTTTTTTTGATGTTGAGCTTCAGACCATATTTTGCGCTCTCCTCTTTCACCCTCATTAAAAGGTTCTTTAATTCCTCCTCGCTTTCTGCCATCAAGGTTGTGTCATCTGGGGCTAATCAGATGTATTTCCGTTGATTTTAGGTGGGATTATACCCAGTTACCCAAGGCTCAGTATGGCCTTATGTCTATCAGAGCATGCAGTGAAAGGGATCATAATTTAACTACAACTGGTTAAGTTAGCTAAGTATTTGACTAGATTGTTTCTATTTTTTGTTCTTAATGTATTGTTGTCTCTGAGTCAAAACTTCTGCCAATTAAAAGTGTGGTTAGTTTCATCTTGGGGTGTGTGTGTGTGTGTGTGTGTGTGTGTGTGTGTGTGTGTGTGTGAGAGAGAGAGAGAGAGAGAGACCTATTTGTTTAAATGCAAGACTGGAAGTCCACCTCAGTCACACAAAAAGGTGGGCGGGGACCTGCCTATATGACTTAAATCTCCAAAGATGACTGCTGGCAGTTGTATTTTACTTCAACAGTGTTCCCTGCTGTACCTGAGGACAGCAAGTTAGCTTAGGAGGTGTTGGTGACGTGGCCTACACAACCCCCCACTGCTGCTACCACTCTATTCTGCCCTGGAATCTAGGCCTGACCTGGTATCAGACATGGAGCCCTCAGAAGATGAATCAGACACCCCCAAGTTGATGACTTTGAAAAATGGGGGGGGGGAGTCTGAATCCAATGCTGATACTCCTCTTCAAGGAGCCTTTGGCTTCATAAAGAACCCCTGCCTGGGACTTTCTGAGGAAGAGGTGGAGCAACCCCTGCAATCCTTGATAGTGCAGGCACAAGAAATTTCAGATCCAGGCTGAAAAGTGACGACACTGTAGCAGTCGTTGGCCTATGTATGAGTAAGTAGTCTATTTCTGAGTAAGCAATCCTTGAAACTCCTTCACTGCTAGCATGTGTGGGTTTGGAGGCCAGAGCATATAAGGCCTCCCTTCTGAGTCTCCCAGTTGCTGGAAACAGTACAGGTAGGCCTACTGATGGCTTTTTGTTCTGTTGCCTGAATGCCCTGTGAGATTTTCTTTGGTCTGTCACCTGGCTTTTGTCTCTGGATTATGTTTGGACAGAGACTGATTCTCTGTGCTTGACTTTGTTTAATCTGGATTTGTCCTCTTTGGTGAATGCTTGTATCTTCTGGTGTTGGGACCCTAATCCCTCAGGGAATCACCTGGAGCATGATGTGGTCGCTCATATGCCACCTGAGATGGCTGCCTAAGAGAAGGCCCTGTCCTACCCCTCCCAACCTCCCCCCCAAAAAAAAACCTGTTCTCAGCTGAGCTCTGATACTGGCTCAAGAGAGAATAAAACATGTGGGGTACGAGGAGAGCTATAGAGAGGAGTGAGCTTTCTCATCTATGCACTCTTTTTGTTCTAAGGGTCTGGTGCATGTGCAGCTAGCTGCATGTCCCTCACTTCACACTGTGAATGGGGCAGATATGGCTTTAATCTGGTCCCCTGCTTTTGAGTTTGCCTGCAGCTGCTCTGGTATGTTCAGTGTGAGAATTAAACCCATCTATTATGACTGTTTGGTGTCCCTGATTTTACACAGAACTTACAAAAGCAAGCACAGTTCACTGCTGTTTATTAGCGACCTTGTCGTCTTCTCTGAATTATGGTCAGCCTTCTTTGATCACAGGGACCTGCTAGTCACACTTGTGATTCTGTCCTTTGGCTTTTTGTTTTTGGCAGGTGGGATAGTAGTGAACATTTCCTAGGCCCCACTTTAGTCATAAATTTGGGCAGTAAAAGAATGAATTATGGGTGGTGAAAGCTCAGGCATTTATGGAAGCAGGATTCCTTTCCCCCTTTCATTTCAAAAATAGAATCTTTACTAAAGAAGATTGGATGCAGTACTGCAGTCTGAAAAAGAAAACCTAGGATTCCCCCCAGCAAGCACTTCCTATCTGATAATATGAGAGAAACATTCTCACACATACCCCCATTAAGAAGTGTCTAGTTAAATTATAAGACAATATCATAAAATAGAGCATGTATTGTTTCTGTGGTAGGGATTAATTGTTTCATCCCTTGTTTCAGAATAATTCTAACACACAATCAAGCACTGGCATACTTTTCCTCTATCAATAATAAAATATATTCCTGAGCCAATAAAAACATAATTCTTAATTCAAAATATTGTTTGAATCACAAAGTAGACATGCAATGTTATATTTAGAAGTTTGGCAAATATAAATGTCTCTCTTACGCAAAGTGAGAAATCTTCTTTGTTTCTTGGGGAAAGACATGTGATTTTTGGAAATCAAGGGATGCCTTGTATTTATAAAAATTATTGATACAGTTTGCAGCACCACCTGTGTACGGCCAAACAAACTGTAGCATGAGGACGTTATTACATTTTTATTACTGTTTATGTATAGACAGAAATGTGTGAACTCACAGTTGTAGCCTATGTTGCTGAGAAGCCACACCAAATATTTTCAACATGGTTCAATAGATACAAATCTGCATCTTCTAAATTAACATGTTTAAATGTAAATGTAGAATTCAAATATCAGAGAGGGTAAGGCAAGCAAACTCATTTCTCACCCAAATTATCCTAAGTTATTGAGTTAATATTCTACTGTGCCACACCTAGATGTAAAGGGCAGGTCAGGAAGCTACATCTGGTCATGTTCTCTATAAGGGCCTTAATAGTGACAGCCACAAACAATTTGCTGCCTGAAATGGAGCCCAAGCGGTGTGTTTCTCCACCCCTGCTAGGGCAAACAGGTTTTTTTTTTTTAAAGGTCTTACAGTACCGTACCAATTCCTGATTTCATCAGTTCCCCACCACCACGTCTGTTGTGGTGTTCCCTGAAGCACATTGCTTTGCCTTGTTGCTTGACAAGGTTAGCCTTGAGCCTTAGCAAGAAATAAGAGATAAAGCAGGAAGCTTTCCAAGGGCAAATAAGGTAGAAAAGTAGAAGCATGATAAACCATGTTATTATTAACAACTCTATCCTGACAAATTATCATGCTTAATTGTGCTTAAAATATGTGCTAAGAAGACTGTGCATCAAGGAGGACAAGACACTTAATCTTTCTGTTTCAGTCTGCATGCTATGCAGCTGATTTATTCATCCTGCATGAATTCAGAGTATCTGTCTTCATGAATCTTCCCTTTTGTCAAACCGGCTGCAAGCTTATGTGTGTTGTCTAGTGGGTGCAGTGTGTTAAATCCTGGACCTTGCTTCTGCCAACGTTCCCCTTCTAAGAAGCTCAGTCAATGATCACCAGAGTTACATCACGACAGCCCATCTAATCGTTGTCAGGGACTTCAACACCTCCACCAAATCACTTACTACATTACAATATGGATTCTCCTAATGTGATTCCATTCTCTTTTAGACTACAGAGTTTCTTTCTTAGACCTAGCTTTAAAATGTTTGCTTTGGAAAATACATACCGGTAGATTCAACAGCCTCTGCGATTTTTTAAAATAAGATTTCATGCCCTTACTTTACCATAAGGTCTCAGGCCATGGGAGCATAGGAAGCT
This sequence comes from Zootoca vivipara, assembly GCF_965207765.1. Taxonomy (NCBI): domain Eukaryota; kingdom Metazoa; phylum Chordata; class Lepidosauria; order Squamata; family Lacertidae; genus Zootoca; species Zootoca vivipara. Next base: position 55,322,193 of record NC_142592.1, read on the forward strand.
GCATTTTACTGAGTTAGATCATTGGTCCATCAAGCTTGTCTACACAGTGAGTGGCAGCAACTCTCCAATATTTCAGAGAGGGGTCTCATCCAGCCCTATCTAGAGATACTGGGGATTGAACCTGGGATCTTCTGCATGCAAAGCAGATGCTCCACCACGAAGCTAGAGTCCTTCCCAATTTACAACAATCATACAATCATTAAAAAATCATACAATCATAAAAACAAGTAAAATAGTTGCAAGCTAAAGTAGTGGCATATAAGTCAAACAAAACAGAAGTATGTCCCATGGAAAAAACTGTCAGAGGTCAGGGTAAACAACAAACAAGAGAAGCTCTACAATGAAGATGTGTATCTTCTCACTCCTTCCCTCTCGTTTTCTGTATTTTCTGGTGCCAAAAGATATTTGTTGCATCCATTTCTCTTTCTCACCATTTGTTCAACTGTTGGCTAACATTTTTGCATATGTCTGTTTTTCATTTGGATGGCAGACGTTTGTGATCCATTTTATTCTGTTTTCGGCACTTTCCCCTAAGGAATACATTTTATTTTGAGCCTTTGAAGCCTGAGTTTTAAATACTTTCAGTATTTGGCCCAGTAAATACCATTGCTTGGCTTTCTCTAGCAGTGGGAAATTTTGAGCAGCATTCATAGAAGCAAAAGGCATGGTAGGATAATAGTCAGTATCCTTTGAATAAGCCATTAGCAGAGCCTTCCAGTGTTTTCATGGGGGAAAGACCCATGCATCTGAAAAATCACAGTCTGAGAATAAATGATAAAGAATGTAGATGTAGATGTGGATGTAGTACAGTATTATATATATATAAACAGTGTGTCTTTATATATATATATATATATGTGTGTGTGTGTGTGTGTGTGTGTCTATACACACAATTTATATCCTGCCCATCCTAAAAAAAGAACCCATAGTGGCAGTATTGCTGCCTTAAATCCTGTGTGGTTGAGAGCTGAGTTAAAAACTGCAACAGAGTTGCTTTGGGAAATTCTCTCTTTCTCTCTCCCCTTCCATTCCTCATCTGTAAAATGAGAATTAATAATGAGCTATCTCAAAAATTTGCTGAGAGGATAATAAGTTAGTTTGCATTCTACCTAGCTGCATTACAGGAACAGGTGACTACAGGAACAGGTGAGACAACATGACCCACTTACTTGGCCTTGCTGGATCAGCTGCCATTTGGTTCTTCCCCTCCCAGAACTGTTCCCGTCATAGGCCTTTCCACTTGGTCATGACAGTTATGTGGTTATATGAATTTGCTAAATTTCCTCTTCTCTTTCTCCCTCCATTTTTGTATCAAAAAAGCTTGCCTGGATTGATGGCTTGTGAAAAGTGGGTTTTTGCAGGCCCAACAAAACTCATGGCAAATGGGTGAGAAGCTGACGAGCAGACCATTCTGGGAAGATAATATTTTTTGCATCTACCATTTTTTACTATTAAATCATGGTAGGTTAACCAATTTCCATTCCTACTTCTTCCTCCCTTCTCATTCTGGAGATGCAGTAATGAGAGAAGCTTATTTTGGGGCAGAGCATCTGCTTGCATATAGAAAGACCCAGGTTCTGGACCCTGGTAGGACTGGGAATGTTCCCTGTCTGGAACCTTGGAGAGCCACTGACAGTCAGGGCAGACTAGATGGACCAAAAGTCTGTCTCAACATAAGGCAGTTTCCAACTGACAAGGTGGATATAGAGCATAGGTAGGCAAACTAAGGCTTGGGGGCTGGATCCATTCCAATCGCCTTCTGATTCCAGGCCGCGGACAGTCCAGGAATCAGCGTGTTATTACATGAGTTGAATGTGTCCTTTTATTTAAAATGCATCTCTGGGTTATTTGTGAGGCTTGCCTCGTGTTTTTACATGAGTAGAATGTGTGCTTTTATTTAAAATGCATCTCTGCGTTATTTGTGGGGCATAGGAATTCGTTCATTATTATTTTTCAAAATATACCGGTAGTCCATCCCCCCACAAGGTCTGAGGGACAGTGGACCGGCCCCCTGCTGAAAAAGTTTGACCCCTGGTATAGAGGCATAGTGACTGGAGCGGTGGTCTGAGCCAAGGGTTCTGGCTTCTCCCAGTGCTGTTGACACCTGCTGGGTTTCCTCCCTGTAGAAGCTGGATTGCCACCTGAAATATACTCGGAGTCAAGAGTGAATTTCATGCTCTTTATTCAGCTCATAGTCATCAAGGAGGAGAAGAGAAGACGAATGGCTCTTTTCCCAAAACCATCTGCTTATATACATTATTTACACAATGGGCCTTGCGTGATTGGCTACTTCAGGGCTACACCTGTGGGCCAATTATATTGTGGATTGACTTTTGCCTGCAGCCTGATTGGCTGCTCCTACAGGCCAATCAGGTAGCAGATTCACTTCTGCCAGCCGCCTGATTGGCTGCTCCAGCAGGCCAATCAGGTTGCGGATTCACTTCCACCTGGAGTTGGATTGGGTAGCTCCCGCTGATTCTGAATCCTATTGTTCTAGGATTCAGCTCAGTACATAGCACCACCTCTGCTGCCTTGTGTTTGGCTGCTTATACTGTACTCTAATTCAGTTGAGTGCTGTTATTTATGTAGCCATAAACTGCAAAAGCCATTCACAAGAGTTGAGGTATTATCAGACTCTGGGGGACCCTGAAGTTTACCAAAATAAAACTTCAGCGGAACCCCCGGGGGGCGTGCTGTGGAAGAAACTCCCCCCAAAAAACAGTCCAGTGAAGATGCTCTGTCTCCATGAAATGCTGTCTGGCTGTTGTTGTGAGAGAGAGTGAGAAAACTGAAAAACGTGGAAGTTTTTGCAGTCAAACCTACAGTAACAATACATATTGTTAACAATACTAGTTAGTATGTGAAGGGGTTAAGGACCACATAGTTCTAAATTCTTAGAGTAGACTCTATGGTGTCACATCTCCTTTTCTTCTGGTTGAATCATGTAAACTGAGCAGACATATAAGACTGGTGCTCCATACCCAGACTCCATGTTTGAAGATACTCTATGTATTTTGCAACCAAGAATACATTGTGTTGTTTCTGCTGTTGTATTGAATGATGCATGAATGAGACATGTGATTATTGTAAGTAAAGCATTTAAACTGACAAAAGTTGATGGTCTACTCTATTCTGATGGGGGTAGAGGTGAGAAGCACAATTTTAAGTGCTTAATACTGGGACAACCTATATTTCTTATGCTTTGCAAATGTTGCATAGATCTGTGTTTTAAACTCTGCTGGGAGCTCTTGGCCAAAGAGAGAGTCAAGCTTATCTGGAGTTCCCCAGTTATTTCTCAACAAAAACTGAGTACTGTAGGCAGATGAATTGAATGGGGTGACTGTAAAAGGAAGATACATTTGTGGTCTGTACAGATCATTTCCTTGTTCACACGGAGAAACTATTTTTAAATGTCCCCATGGACAGAAGTGAGAGCTGCCTGTAGAAATCAATGGAGAAACCCAAGATCAGAATGTAATAATAATAATAATAATAATAATAATAATAATAATAATAATAATTTATTGGCCAAGTACCAACATACTTGTATGACAATGGAACCCCACTCATAAGTGGACTCCCCTTCCACTACACAACTACAAATTTAACAATTTGATGGCACAAGGGAAAAAACTGTTACTGTGCCTAGCCATTTTTGTGTATAGAGTCCTGTAGCGACTGGATATAGTACCAGTGTCTCTTGTCCAACTCCTAAGAAACAAAATAGTACATAGTACAGTGGCACAGAGTGCTTTACTGTTGGGGAAGAAGCATAAAATTAGGAAGGGGAATAGAATGGAGTGGCTCTGCCTGTTACTCAACTGTTAAACAAATTTGGAGCTTATTCCACAATAGAAGTAGTAGCTGCAAGTGCCTAGAGATTTCAACCACTCTTGCACAACCACACTTACTTGAGTTCTGTAAGAAAAACTATGGCTATTTAAAATGCATTTGTGGTGCAGGTGACTAGTTAAGGAAAACTGCTTGGATCATACTTTGGTCTTGGAGTTCACATCCACAGCACCAAACAGTTGAGACCATGTTCTTTTTCTACCACCCATGCCAAGGTGATTGTTTTAATATTAATGTCTTTTAGAAATTTTTGCATGGTATGTTGGGAGAGGATTTTGATTTATTTAGTACATCACAACATTTTGTCTCATTATGTCTCTTGAACAAAACAGCTTTTTTTTTCTTATTGCATTCTTCCAACACTTCTATAACACTTTTTCCAAAAGTCTCTGTAAATGGGGCTTCAAATGTCCTCAGAGAACAATTATTCAAAGTAGCAGTGTAATAAAATGTACAGATTTACAGTCAATGATTTAACCAGTCCAATTAGGGACTGTGTAGCAGCTGCTTGTGGTGTTTTGATGATGATTTTTTAATGCTAACAAAAAGAGTTATTCTGAGCAGCTTTATTGCAATTTTATTTTAGTGAACGATTTAAAAAGAATGACTCTAGGTAAAAATGTTTAGTGCTGCAATGGCAAAATGCAACCTGCTGGTTGAAATGAAAAATACGTGCCACATTTACCAGAACACCCTCATATAAATTTTTTCAAATAAATCATTGTTCATCTTAGTGCAATTGGTAATTTTAAAGCAAAGAGGATTTGCATAATATGGCAAAAGGAATAGGGGGTTGTTGGGGTTGTTAAGACTTCTAATGGTAACAATTTTTAAAAGGCAAATATTGATTGAAGTGGAAACAATGTGAATTTATTATGACCCTAATCCAAAATTACTATGATAAAAATCTTTAAAAGGTATATCCAAAAAGCAAATTGAGGATTGTAATTGAATTGGGATGTTTGGAGGACAAATTTAGTTCAATTCACATTTAAAGGTGAGCATACCTAATTTGCTCTTCCCCAAACAATACATGAAATGAATCACAGCTATCCTTTGACATTTGCACATCTCCAAATTTTGTGATGCTATTCTCCAACCAAATAATGTGCACACAACTGAATATATTAGGGGGGAAGGGCATAAAAATTAGGGAATTTGCTTGTGAAAATGCATATACTAGGAAAAATTACATTAAATAAATGTAATGTGTACTAAATGTGTATTATATGTATACTAAAATGCTGATAATTTTAATGGGAAGTTTTTACTTTAAATTCCAAGCTGATGTGGAAATGCAGCGAACTGGCTGAGAAAAATTGATAGTTTTGTCCATCCATAGCAGTCTTTGGTACTAGAAAAAACGATCCCTGGTTTTAAGAAAGTGATGTTTGAAGCATATGTCATCGTCATACCTGAAGTCAACATTAAATGAGAATAATTTGGAAAGTCTTCCACAGCTAAGTACGTGACACCTGGCATGTCACAGGTTAGAAAGAAAGCACAGGTCCCAACCCAGTATTATAAATCCTGGCATGCACTACTCTGGCATTGAATTGATCTTATGCTGGCAGGGGCTCAGAACATTAAGTAGCTGATATTCTCATGCCTAAAGTGACACACAGTGGTTAGAAGCCAAGTACTGCTGCAGCACAACCTTCATTTATTTCAATCAGAGGCCTCTTTAAGCACCTTTTGAATGGCAGCTACATTATTCAGGGCAGAATCCATAGGTTAGTGGGAGAGCACATGCTCTGCATGCAGAAGGTCCCAGACTCAATCTAGATAATAGGGCATGGGGAAAGCTACTACCAGAGATAGCCAGTACTGGGCTTGATGGATAAATACTCTGGCCTGTGTTCTTTATGCCAAAACAGTGCACTGATACATATACATTATTTCCCCAAGCAGTCAGAAGCTACAGGGGTGAAGCTTTAGCCTGCAATGGGTTTCTTTTGAAAGGAGGTCATAGGAAACTTATTGTGTTTTGTAATATATGCATTTATTTAGAAATATACAGGTTGAGGGTATATGAGGTATTAGGTGAGGGGTAGTATCTCTGATGGGGGAGATGTTGTGCTCCTTCTGGGTTAGTTTGTCTGCCTTTGGTCCCCACCCTGTACTCATTCTAAAGTGCATTCTGCTGGAAAGGTTGCAATCCATTTTGCACCAAGAATGCACTTCTCAGCACTTGCTGAATACATGCGTACACAGAGAGCACTTTCTCAAGTCATCTCCTATTGGGGCAAACCTACTGATCTGTAGGGTTGTACTACTTCCCTGCACCACATTTAACTTGGCTATGAATGAAATGGACAAAATAGGAAGCAGCACAATAACTTAGCCCCCCCCCCCCCTTGTAAGCCAATATAGATCCTCTGTCTATAGGTACAGTGGTACCTCTAGTTACAAACTTAATTCATTTCGGAGGTCCGTTCTTAACCTGAAACTGTTCTTAACTAGAGGTGTGCTTTCGCTGATGATCAGATTTTAGTGGCATCTCTTGCTGCTGCTGTGCTGCTGGCACACGATTTCCATTCTCATCCTGGAGCAAAGTTTTCAACTCGAGGAAACTCTTCCAGGTTAGTGGGGTTTGTAACCTGAAGCCTTTGTAACCTGAGGTGTTTGTAACTTGAGGTACCACTGTATATCAAAACACCGGTTTCTAGCCCCTCTCTTTTGAGTGAATGCAAAATACTAATACTAATAATAAAAAAATTTAAAGAAAGAAAAGGTCTGTGGAAACACTAATTGACAGAAGGGGAATAGAGAACATTGTTGAGCACTAGTTTGAAAACATGCCGACCTGTACAGACAACACAGATAGTAGCTGCTGCTTTAGATTATATCATCACACAAAGATGCAAGAACAGTTGCAAACTGTTACGTACATAAGATAACCCCTGTGTGTTTCAAAGGGTGTGTGTGTGTGTGTGTATGTGTGTACATACACAGCCTCCTTCTCCCAGCCCTATTCACTAAGTGTGGGTTGAATAGAAACATAATCTTACTATGATCAACATTTAGGAAGTTGCTTTGGAGTCTGGTAATCAGTCTTGTAGGTTATATGACCCTGGGAAAAATTCACTTTAGACTGAAGGATATAATTGAAACCAGCATGTCTTGTTGCCATAAAATAATTGACTGGAATCAATAGAATATGACTCATCTAAAGTAAATACAATGTGGTCACACAGGGAAGAATAATCATAGGCATCAATGTAGTAGAGGGAAGGAATACTGATTAAGGAATAGCATCACAGAAGGGGTATTGTAAATTATATACTGAGTCTGAATTAACGGTGCTCTATGCTGTCATGAAAAGAGGGCAAACATTGCACTGAGCTGAATTAGAGGAACCATGCAGTCACCAGTTCTTTTTCTGTACTCATCCCTAGTTAAACAGGACTAGGTTAAAGTTGCAATAGTAGACACCACACAGGCCACTACTGTAAAGTTATTAAACCAGATCAGATTTTAGTGGCATCTTCAAAGCGCAAATGGACAGCACTGATCAGGAATAAACATATTTAACTCCATGGTCACCAACCTTTTCAGCAAATGCATTACAAATGTATATACCCTCCCTATTCCTTGATGTGGATTTACTTCCAGGCTCAGTCCAGTAGGTAAAGCAATCTAAATAACCCTAGTCCATCTGAAAGAAAGGTTCTAGCTTACCCTCCAGCTTGCCACATTTATCCACCTGCAACCTTTCTTCCTTGAGGTCACATCACAGCCAAGCCTAAATATATGCCTTCTGACTGTGAGTTGAGGGAGGGGCACCATTCAGGCAATCTCAGTCATTGCTATGGCCAGCAGGTTGCTTCTATCTCCAGGCAGAAAAACAATGTGACAGTAAATCTGTATGTTAATGAAGCTGTTGGCTCTCAGTCCTGGTTGTGCAGTTTTCCCTCCTTTCTGTTGGCATGATGGCAATCCAGCCCAATTGGCAGGCCTACTTTTCTGGTAGACACAAGAACCAATGCATCTTTTCTGAACATCCTCAGAATTGTTTCCTTGAAGCTCCTCATGGTAAAGCAGCAGGGCCATGAGGCTATTGCCTCAGGTGGCCGGGTCCACCAGGTGAGCAGATTCCAAAGTATAGTAATATAATAGTACATTAAAATCTGAAGTTATTAACTCACATATGCTTATGCATTTAGCTCCATCGTATTTTCAGGCATAGCCATGTTTATGTAGCCGAATGCAAAGGGCACCAAAAGGACTACACACAAGACTGCATAGACCATCAATCCACCACCACTCCCAGGTCAGTGGGTGCAAGACTGCAGCCTAAATCCCATTGAGTTAAGTGGGATTTACTTCTGAATAACTATCGTTAGGATCAGGCTGTTCTTCTCTGTTCCTGCAAACACACACAGAGAAGGCCAATTTAATGACATTACCATCTATTTCCCAGGATGCATAATTTCTCTTCTCTTTTTGTGTATATGAAAGATTTATCCACTTGTGGTGCTATAGTATAAAGCATAACTTCCCAAAAGAGTGTGAAGATAATCTACTAAAAATACGCCAGGAAGATAAAATATGCAGTAGCCACTGTTATACAGTGGTTCCGCTCCTTTCTCCTGGGCCATGTCCAGAAAGTGGTGGTGGGGGATGAGTGTTCAGACCCCCGGGCTCTCATTTGTGGGGTGGCTCAGGGTTCCACCTCTCCCCCATGCTTTTTAACATCTACATGAAGCTGCTGAGAGAGATCATCAGGGGGTTTGGGTTGGGTGTTCATCAATATGCGGAAGATACCCAGCTCTACCTCTCTTTTAAATCAGAACCAGTTAAGGCAGTGAAGGTCCTGAGTGTCTGGAGGCAATTGGAGGATGGATGGCAGCTAACGGATTGAGGTTGAATCCTGACAAGACAGAAGTACTGTTCTTGGGGGACAGGGGGTGGGCTGGTGTGGAGGACTCCCTGATCCTGAATGGGGTAAATGTGCCCCTGAAGGACCAGGTGCGCAGCCTGGAAGTCATTTTGGACTCACAGCGGTCCATGGAGGTGCAGGTTAGTTCGGTGACCAGGGCAGCTGTCTACCAGCTCCATCTGGTACGCAGGCTGAGACCCTACCTGCCCTCAGACTGTCTTGCCAGAGTGATGCATGCTCTAGTTATCTCCCGCTTGGACTACTGCAATGCGCTCTACATGGGGCTACCTTTGAAGGTGACTCGGAAACTGCAATTAATCCAGAATGCAGCAGCTAGGTTGGTGACTGGGAGTGGCCGCCGAGACCATATAACACCAGTCCTGAAAGATCTTCATTGGCTCCCAGTACGTTTCCGAACACAATTCAGTGTTGATGCTGACCTTTAAAGCCCTAAACGTCCTCGGCCCAGTATACCTGAAGGAGTGTCTCCACCCCCATCGTCCAGCCTGGACACTGAGGTCTAGCACCGATGGCCTTCTTGCTGCAAGAAGTGAGGTTACAGGGAGCCAGGCAGAGGGCCTTCTCGGTAGTGGCGCCTGCCCTGTGTAACACCCTCCCAGCAGGTGTCAAGGCAATAAGCAACTATTTTACTTTTAAAAGCCAACTGAAGGCGGCCCTGTTTAAGGAAGTTTTTAATGTTTGATGCTGTATTGTTTTTAAAATTTTGTTAGAAGCTGCCCAGAGTAGCTGGGGAAACCCAGCCAGATGGGTGGGATATAAATAATAATAATAATAATAATAATAATAATAATAATAATAAATAATAATAATAATAATTGCCATATGAAATATGCCTCTATACCAGGGGTCAAACTTTTTCAGCAGGGGGCCGGTCCACTGTCCCTCAGACCTTGTGGGGGGATGGACTACCGGTATATTTTGAAAAATAATAATGAACGAATTCCTATGCCCCACAAATAACGCAGAGATGCATTTTAAATAAAAGCACACATTCTACTCATGTAAAAACACGAGGCAAGCCCCACAAATAACCCAGAGATGCATTTTAAATAAAAGGACACATTCAACTCATGTAATAACACGCTGATTCCTGGACTGTCCGCGGCCTGGAATCAGAAGGCGATTGGAACGGATCCAGCCCCCAAGCCTTAGTTTGCCTACCTATGCTCTATATCCACCTTGTCAGTTGGAAACTGCCTTATATTGAGACAGACTTTTGGTCCATCTAGTCTGCCCTGACTGTCAGTGGCTCTCCAAGGTTCCAGACAGGGAACATTCCCAGTCCTACCAGGAATTGAACCTGGGTCTTTCTATATGCAAGCAGATGCTCTGCCCCAAAATAAGCTTCTCTCATTACTGCATCTCCAGAATGAGAAGGGAGGAAGAAGTAGGAATGGAAATTGGTTAACCTACCATGATTTAATAGTAAAAGATGGTAGATGCAAAAAATATTATCTTTCCAGAATGGTCTGCTCGTCAGCTTCTCACCCATTTGCCATGAGTTTTGTTGGGCCTGCAAAAACCCACTTTTCACAAGCCATCAATCCAGGCAAGCCTTTTTGATACAAAAATGGAGGGAGAAAGAGAAGAGGAAATTTAGCAAATTCATATAACCACATAACTGTCATGACCAAGTGGAAAGGCCTATGACGGGAACAGTTCTGGGAGGGGAAGAACCAAATGGCAGCTGATCCAGCAAGGCCAAGTAAGTGGGTCATGTTGTCTCGCCTGTTCCTGTAGTCACCTGTTCCTGTAATGCAGCTAGGTAGAATGCAAACTAACGTATTATCCTCTCAGCAAATTTTTGAGATAGCTCATTATTAATTCTCATTTTACAGATGAGGAATGGAAGAGGAGAGAGAAAGAGAGAATTTCCCAAAGCAACTCTGCGGCAGTTTTTAACTCAGCTCTCAACCACACAGGATTTAAGGCAGCAATACTGCCACTATGGGTTCTTTTTTTAGGATGGGCAGGATATAAATTGTGTGTATAGACACACACACACACACACACACACACACACACACACACACAGATATATATATATATATATATATATATATATATATATATATATATAAAGACACACTGTTTATATATATATAATACTGTACTACATCCACATCTACATCTACATTCCTTATCATTTATTCTCAGACTGTGATTTTTCAGATGCATGGGTCTTTCCCCCATGAAAACACTGGAAGGCTCTGCTAATGGCTTATTCAAAGGATACTGACTATTATCCTACCATGCCTTTTGCTTCTGTGAAGGCTGCTCATTTTTGTTTTTTTGTTTTTAAGTGGCTATGTTGCACCATAGCATCAAAGCTCTTTAATTCGTTTTAATTATGCAAACCTAAAATTATCATAGAATTGTAGAGTTGGAAGGGACTCCAAGGATCATCTAGTCCAACCCCTTGCAATGTAGGAATCTTAGCATGTAGTCCCCCATCCAATTTGAAACCATATGAAACCTTGCTATTGAACCAGTTTTATTGCTGCACCACAAGGTGCAGATGAACAATTAAATCCACCCTATAAAATAGTGATAGTTGGGAAATGACCTTTCTTTCCATTTTGTCCACTTCAGGAAGTGTCATTTTAATGATTACTGATTCATTCACACTTACTTGTTAAGATACTTGCAAGTCTATACTTATGTTCAAGGAGGCATTTAAAAAAATTGGAACAGACAATTCCATTGTATTTTATAAGAAGAAAGGTTACAAATCTTTAAGAAGCATATATTGTGAACAATTCAACACAGTATTGCATTACTAATTGCATTTTTATTCTACCTTTCCTTCAAGCAGCATATTGTGGCATATTATCTCACTTGCCTTCACCACAAAACTGAGAGGCAGGTTAGCCTGAGAGGAAGTGTCTCGCACAAAGCTCCCCCCCCCTTTGCTTCAGAGCTGGAATAATTTGAATACCTACCTCCTAAGCTATGTTCAACACTTATGTTAACTACTATCTCTGCCACACTTTAATAGACCCAACCAGTAAGCCATAATGAACATGACAAAGTAGAAGGTCAAAGGTCAGTGATCATGGGGATACTGCTGTTCTTTTTGGGTGGGATTCCGTAAGGTACTGGCAATTCAGGTTACACAATTAAAGTCTGTTAGTGTTCTTGCACAACAAAGCCACTTCTCCCGCAAATTGCATTTTTTTTGCAGTAAGGAAGGTGACAGGAAAATGCACTGGGAAGTGTGGGGGAATTATTATTATATACTAGCTGGCCCGGCCACGCGTTGCTGTGGCTCAATCTGTTAAATGGATCCTCAGAGTCCCCCTTCAGACTCCCCTGACCTTGAGAGTACCCCTTCATTTTGTTGAAATGTTTTACGCGTGTTCTGGTTACGCAGGGTCAAGATGGCCGTTGGGGTGTGACTGTGTAGGAGGAGGAGGGGGTGGGTGGATCCACTGGAGGTACAGTACCAGTGGGGTCGGTGCTGTTTTGCAACCTCTCCTGTTCCCCCCCCCCAGCATGCACTTTAGGGTGAGTTGGGAGTTCTGGAACACGGGGTTTTAGGGGTTTTACGTGACCCAGGTGTGACATATTTCTACGTGAATTGCCTAAGATACCTCAAGTATTTGTTTGGGATGTTGTGTCAAAATTTGAACACAATCGGTCGAGGAGTATCAGAGAAAGGTGGCATGTCAGGGATGGCATGTCATCTAACCTTCCTGCAAACAGAATACAGTAGAATGAATGCTCATTAAACAGCAAATATTGCCATGTCTCCCTGCAAACAAATCAGGATGAATGCTCAATAAACAGGTCATCTGGAAGTACCCATAAATGAATAGGTGCACACAATAATACCCTCTCCAGACAGCACGATATGAGGTAGCACCCAGCAACATGTTCCTATTTCTATTATCAAAATTAGCATGAGGTCATAGAAGTGAAAGCTGATGTGATTCATTTCTTAAGGTTGCTGGCTAGGTTTCTTTTCTTTCTTTTGTTACCACATCATGAATGCACATTTGGCTCCACTGTGTAACTCTTTTATTGTAGTAAGTTACTGACAGAAGAAATGCTGAATCAGGCAACTTTAATTTTATGATAAAAATTTCCTTGGGCTAAAGTAATTAGTGCCAACTATACACACACACACACTTTCTGTGCTGTTTTTTTACCAAGTCTTGTTTTCAGTAATTGGACTGAATAGTGTCCCATGGTGGGAACTTTGGCAGGCAGAGGCATGAGGACAGGAGAGAGATTTCTAGATGGAAAGGACAGCTTGTGCATGTTCCTGTGTACATATGTGATTTGGCTGGAAGATGACATCAGACTAATGCAGTCCATAAATTTGTGGCTTCCTAAGCCACATAGGGAGAAAGATTTTTTAAAAAAAAACCACAAAAAAACACACCAAAGCACCACAAAAGCCTGTTATTCCATTATTATTATTATTATTATTATTATTATTATTATTATTTTAAAAGATGTTGAAGGGCTGGGGTAGATAAAAAATTTCTAAAAACAACAACAAAAAAGTATATCTCCATGACAAAATGAGAACGAAAGTCATCTATAATATACAATAGTGTCACACTCAAGTTGTGCTTACATATCTTCTTGGCCACCTGAATAAGCTTTAAGGCAGGGGTGGCTGCCTTGTTGCCTTCTAGTTTTTGCTTGACTACAACTCCCGTCATCGCTGACCATTGGTCATGCTGGTTGGAGCTGATGGGAATTGACATCCAACAATATCTGGAGAACACATTAGCCACCCCTGCCTTAATGTGTTACTGTCATAGGCCATTTGATCATGTGAATATCAAAGAGAGAGGAAATCACATTGTGGTGACATAGCTCAAATTGTGTTGTGGAAGTTTCCCCCTCTATCTGGGAATAAGCACCACTGAGTAAACATGCATAGGATGCCATCGTCAGTGTCCTTATAATTTCCTGTTCCTTCCTGTTTATCAGCATCTCCAAGCAATGAGAACAATAATCCCTTCTTGGAAACAGCCTGCATTGCTTGAACAGAAAGATGTTTTGGCTCTTAAGCAAAATGCACGTCTCTTCTATCCATAGTGACACTGGGTTAAGGGCCTTTTCCACTTGAGTTTTCCTTGTGTGGGATGCTGCATGTGCATGTATAGTTGTCCATGTGACTGCTACTGCCTCATAGGAAGCTGTGCCTTTTTAGTGATCAGGATGGTAACCGTTTTCTCTCTATAAGGCCATTTGTATACCCTTGGAGAATTGTCATCAGATCATCATTACAACCACCATCCTGCTTAAGTTCATGATCCTGGGGGGAGGTTTCTGAGTGTACATTGCAACTATTCAGGGCAGCAAAATACCTTGATGGGTAGGGAGGAAAGGATAGGAAGAGTGGAAGTGCTGAGCAAAGAAGCAATGGGGAAGAGCAGGCAGGAGTAACAGAATAAATAGCAGTTTAAGAAGCAAAGACCCAAGTGAGGGTGTTTTTTGTGGGGTGGTATTCCATATTCTTTTAGGTAAAGATAAAGGGACCCCTGACCATTAGGTCCAGTCGTGACCGACTCTGGGGTGGCGGCGCTCATCTCACATTATTGGCCGAGGGACCCAGCGTACAGCTTCCAGGTCATGTGGCCAGCATGACAAAGCCACTTCTGGCGGACCAGAGCAGCACACGGAAACACCGTTTACCTTCCCGCTTTAGCAGTACCTATTTATCTACTTGCACTTCGACGGGCTTTTGAACTACTAGGTTGGCAGGAGCTGGGACCGAGCAATGGGAGCTCACCCCATTGCGGGGATTCGAACCGCTGACCTTCTGATTGGCAAGCCCTAGACTCTGTGGTTTAACCCACAGCGCCACCTGGCTCATATTCTTTTATTCGCATATAAAACCTTTTCAGAGCAGCTTCCATTCCAAATAAAACCATATGATTTCAAATGGCATAAATGGTGGAAGAGGAAAGGCAGAGGATTGAGGGAAGAGATTTAGAAGAAGTAGGGATCTGTGGAAAGGGGAAGCCAGGGAGAATGAAGAGCTGGAATAAATTACTGCAGAAGGTTTAAGGTCAGGAAGAACTGGTGGGTTCTTGGTAGGAAGCATGTGCATAGTGAATAAATGTGGAAGCCAGAAAATGGTGAGTCAGGGAATGTAGCTAGCTCTAAGAAACTGGGGAAAGTTCCCCACATTTCATATTGTTACACCTGCCCCCACTCCAAGTAGAGAGATGTTCCAGGGGTACAGGTTTGCTTTCTTTGGAAGAAAGGCATATTACTGTTTGGGGGTAATGTTTGAGGGTTTTCAATATACTGTAGATAAGATGGGTAAAGGTGGAGCATAGATGGAGGCCGGGCCTGGCTAATACATTTTTGCACCTGTGGGGAAATGCAAAATGGTGTCCCCCTCCCCGCCAGGGAAAAAGGGGTGAGGGAAGATCTACATTGAGAACAAGGGGGGAAGAAAGATCTACATCCGGATCTGCTGCCCCTGTGGATCATGCCACCAGAGGCTGTTGCCTCACCTTGCCCCATGGGAGGGCCAGCCCTGGATGAAGCCACAGTTTAAACATCCAAATATGCCATCCCACATCAGAGCCCACAAAGTGTATCCTTTAATGCTGTTAATTTACAGAGTTAAAAGTATTAACCACACATGATATTAAATATGTCACCTGCAGTGACACTGGTGTTTTAACAAAAATTTAGCCAATTGTGGAGTAACGTAAGAAGAGCTCTGCTTGATCATACCAAAGGCCCATTCAGTCCAGTATTCTGTGCTTACAGTAGCCAGGCAGATGCCAAACATGTTATTTTTTTCTGTCCAGCCAGGCAGGGATTTTGTTGTTTAGTTGTGTCCGACTCTTTGTGACCCCATGGACCAGAGCACGCCAGGCACTCCTGTCTTCCACTGCCTTCCACAGTTTGGTCAAATTCATGTTGGTAGTTTCGGGAACATTGTCCAACCATCTCGTCCTCTGTCGTCCCCTTCATACCTAGATTCATTGTCTGGGATGGTGGGAAGTCTAACTGTTCCATTCAAGGAAATTCCTTTAACAATGTAGCTCTCATTCAAACACATCCCCTAAATATCCCAGACTACTCACACTCTTTTGTCAAATCCAGGAACTTGTAACCCTCCAGATTTCGAACTGAGCAGATAGATTTTTAGCAGCAGGTACCAGATTCTGGTAGTGACAAATCAGTTAATGCTTTAATCCTCCATCTCTCACTCATATCAAGAAGAGCCTGCCCATTTCAAAAGCACTACCTTCCGGCCAATTGCTAACACTTGAAAAGCCTGCTAGGACAACACGACAGAGATGGTGTTGTGATCACACTTGTGATGGGATTAAAAATTGAGCAGCTGTACCGCGAATGGCGGCGGTAGGAGGGGCATTTGGACAACTACGGTAAATGCTGTTAATCTCCTTTTGAGGTTTTCTCCTCTCTCCCAACCTGTTGTTGGGTGTGTGTCGTTCACTGTAATGTACCGCTACGCTTTTAAAACTGCTTCTCTCTCCCGTCGCCGCCCTGTTCCCGAAGGTGTCTGCTGCGAAGTATTCAAGGCGAAGGGACTTCCTCCAGCAAACTTCCCCGCGAAAAGTTCGCGCGTTGCCGCCTTCGCCACGAACCCCTCGGTTCTCCCGCTTGTCCCGCCCCCAGCCTCCCATCGCCCAGGGGCTGAGAAGACCCTCCAACCCTAAACCTGCATACTTGGACCCTATTCGCATCGTAGACCCTCTTAAACTCAAATCACCTCTCGCGGTGCAGCGAATAAGCGTGTCAGGAGAGGATCTGTTCGCAAAGGCGAGTGAACCAAGGAGCTACTCCTGCTGCGCAGCGCCTCTAGCAACGAATCGCGCTCTGTAAGCCTGGATTTTAGCCGTTGATTGGCGGACTGCCCTTATGCACTGCTGGGGACTTGCTCCCCATGCGTAAGCGCGCATGGGGGCCCAGCCGCGCAGCCCGGACGCAACGCGCGTGTACTGTATTGGGAACATAGGGAACAGGGCATTCTGCGGATCTTGCTTCCGAGTAAACATGTATCAAAGCCGCGACGCGCCTCGCCGGCTTCTCGGGAAATCGCGGCGCTCCGCTAGCCAGCAATCCCCCAAGTGCGCAACTCAGACCCGATTAGCTTCTCAGATCGCTGCGATGGAGAGGTGGCGGCATGCCTGGATAAAGGGGGACGTGTGCAGTGTACGTAGACACACACACACACGGCACGATCCACCCTGCGCCGCTTGTTTAACATGGCAGCCCTGCGAGAGCCCCAGATAAGGCGCGCCACACACGCGCTGCCTGCCTGCCTGGCTTCCCAGAGGGCTGGCCAGGAGCCATCAGCATCTCGGCTGCTTTGGGGAAGGTGGTGGGGACGCCTAAAGAGAGCTGACTCCCACCACAGCGACAGGCAGGATGGAGGTGGAACGCTGGGTGGAGGGGAGGAATGTCCCCTCCATCTCTCCTTCCAACCTCAGGTTTTTATTTCCCCCCCGGTGTGTCTACTGTGGATTTGGAAAATCTCGGCTCACTTAATCCGTTTCAACATCTGTGCCTCCTCTCTCGCCTCTGCTAGCGCTCTCTCTCTCTCGCGCGCTCTCTCTCTCTCTCTCTCTCTCTCTCTCTCTCTCGCTCTCTCTCTCTCTCTCTCTGTGTGTGTAGGTGTACACCAAGCTTCTCGGCAACAACTGATCAAATCCAACACACCAGCAACCCTTTTATTGCTATTGTGATGATTTATTGTTATTGGGTGCGTGTGTGTGTGTTCAACCCCGCCCCAAAAAACGAAACAAAACAAAACACACGGCTCTAATAAAGCTGCTGCAGATTCTAGCAACATTGTTTTGTCCCTTCTTTAACATGCAGATCACAGATAAATTTCAGCTTTGGAAAATTGCAGGCTTTTTTTTTTTTTAAAGAGAGAGCACAATATTGACAAATCATATGGAGAGGGTCGATGTGGTTGGTGTGTGTCAGGGTTGCTATAGCGGAGAAGAGAGGCGATCTGCTTCGTTGAGGAACCTTCCAACCGTTTCTTACTTTTTTGGAGAAAAAAGTAAATCCCCATTTTACCTACCACGACCCCCCACTCCCCCCCATGCAAGCCAGATTCAGCTTGCTTTCTTGACGTCATGTCTGTAGAAAAGGTTTCAGCAGCGCAGCGGCAAAAACCCACCGCCAGGCGCAGTGAGCCGAAGGGAGGGGAGGGGAACGAGGGGCAGAGGAAGGCATGTTAAACTTTCAGTTCAAGTCCTCCGGCTCCTAAAAGCGAGGGGAGGGGCTTGCTGCCGCCGCCGCCGCCACCGCAGCTGGAACATCTGGAAGTGTTCAGGGTGTCTGTCTGTCCGTCTAAACGAGGAAGGAGGGGAGGGGGAGAGAAGCGGGAGCGAGTCTTCTGCTGAGGGAGGGGAGGGAGTGAGGGGCTGGGACTAGCGCTCTCTCTGCAGAAACAGCTCCCTGCCAACAGAGCGCGCGGAATTGGCTTCGAAGAGGAGAAGCAGCCGCCTTGGAACAGCTCTTCGAGGTCGCCTTTTTCTCTCAGCCCCGCTTGCTTCCCTCTCCTAGTTGGTGGATCTAAACAAGAAAGACACTTGAACCCTCCTGAGAAATTCTCTCTCCCCACCCCCCACCCCCGCTCCAGCACCCTTCTTGGATGCTTATGAGTGTCCCCACTCCCCTCCCCTAGGCTGTCGTCTCCAACCTTCCTTTCCCTTGCTGATCTCTTCCCCCCCCCCCGTCTCCTCTTTTTAAAACAAACAAACAATAAAGATCTAAAGGAGCCGCTTCTCCTTCTGCCGCTTCTCGACGGTGTGAGCAGCGGCCAGAGGTGCTGGGCTCAATTCTTTGGCAGGGTCCCGGATGTTCTCTGAGGATGCTTTGCAATTGCACTAAAGGAGGCAGTAGTGGAAAGGATCAGTTTTTGGGCTTTGATGCAATCATGGGAATCAGGTAATAAGCGAACGGGGGAATTTTAATCGTCGCAGAAGCTCCGGTTTCTTCCTTGAACTGTTCACCCCATCTGCTGTTGCTTTTTCTTTTCTTTTGGAATTGGAGGAATTAAAACCCTGGACTCCTGCTTGGGTTGTTTTTTTTGGGGGTGCTCCTCGTTCCTCTACTTAAATGGTCAATGAAAACAAGAGGATGTACATCCCAGAAGAAAACCACCAAGGTAAGACTGGGGGGGGGGTCTCAGGATAGAGCTTGTCTCCCCCTCCCTCCGTCTCCCTCTCCTCCCTCCTCTCCCCCTTACTGTCATTTCCTTCTTCTGAAGCTGTTGGAGAAAGCAACGTGAAGAACGGGAGGGGAAAGGGTGGTGGGAGATGGTCTTCCTCCGCCGCCACACAGATGGGACCGCGGGTGACATGAGGAGAGATTTGATGCAGTGATCTTGTCAAGGCTGGTGGTCGCGGGAAACAAAACAAGCCCACCAAGGAACCCCCACACGCCTTTTCTCCCCAGCCTTATCCTTGGCCAACAATATTAAGCAAGGCAAAGTTGCTTTCTGGTGGTGGAAGAGCGTGTGGAGCTGGCAGGAGGGACGTCCAGGAGTTTGCAAGACCGAGGGTTGTTGCTTCAGTACTCGTCTTCGTTGCTTCTTCCAGGGCGGGCTAACCTTCCTCATAAAAAAGACTACCATGTTTTTGGAGGCATGAGGAAGTAGGGGTCATTTTAGGGGCCCCTCACAATCCCCATTCCCTTCAGGATTTTGCAGCCCGATCCAGTGCATGTTTGCTCGGAAGTAACTTCCACTAAGTTCAACTCCAAAGGAAAGGGCTGTATGGTTGCCGTCTGCAGTCCTACTTACCCACAATTGAATGCAGTGGAGTCCGCATAGCCTTGCGCTGTTAGTAGAGGAAGTGGAACATTCTTAGGGATATCTGGGGTGGCAATGCCTCAACAGTTGGGAAGCAAAGCTATCGATCTCTTTCCCACCTCATTAATTGGAACCTAATTGCAACGTCTCAAAATCCCTTGCCCAAGAGAGGACCGCCTAGGCTGCCAACCAACCTATACCCAGTTACTTGTGAGTAAGCCCCATTGAACTCGATGATACTTAAATATATGACTGCGCTGTTGGAGACTCTTTACCTCCTCCCTCTGCTACGCTCTGCCACCCATCACTCAGAGAACTGTGGCCTCCTTTTCATAGGTAGAAGGCAAATCCTGACACCAGACAGACACAGGAGGGCTGCTGAATGTGTCTTATGTACATATTATATACCGTACCCCCAAAGAGGAGGATCTCCTGCTGTGGTGGTGATTGCTTTTTAAACATTGGAAATAGGGAAGACCCTTCCTTTTCTGTGCCCATCGGAGCCAGACATCCCTGGAGATGCTTTTAAGAGCTAGATCAAATCAACAAGGGTGGTGGGGAGATAACATTTTTTCTTTTCTTTTAACTCTCCAAGTTATTATTGTCTCCTGGCAGTCTCCTCCAAAGGGGTTGTGATTTGGACCCTTCTGGTTAGCTTCTACTGGGTGGTTCCAACCCACCCCTCTTGCTTAGATAGATGTACCAAAGAGACCCATCATCGTTATTGTCGTAGTAGAGAGAAGTCTGCTGGCAGCTGTGTGTGTGTGTGCGTGTGTGTGCTCTTGTGCACATGCATGTCCCTAAGACCCTGGTTCTTTCCATCTTCTCTGCACTCCCTGATAAGGCAAGCTGCCCCTTACATTTCCTCTTACCACCTGTCATTGCTCCTCTCATCTCACCCAGTAGCACCAGAGTGCTGAGATTCTTGGCACTGTGTGTCATAGGGTAGGAAGCAAGCAGTTATCTCCATGTGGAAATAGATCAATCCAGAGTATCTCCAGTTTAGTTTTCTTTCAAGTATAGGGATCTCAAGGTACCAAAGATAGGAAAGGCAGTTGGAATTGACAGCACTGAACCAATAGCTCTGATGCTTATTCTATCAAAGTGGGAAATATATGTGCTTGAACTCTTTCTTTGCCTAGCCCTAAAGGGATTTAGGCTGCAATCCTATATCCGCTTACTTGGGGCCCTCTTGATTCAACTTGCTGGGCTTTTGAGTAGATTTATGTGGGATTTCACTGTTAGTGGCAGAAGGGTGTCCAGGTGGGGAAAAAAAGAGAGAATTCAGGACCCCTGCACCTTTTTATAGTTGTGTTAAACAGGGAATCTCAGCAGGTGTGACATACCAGAAAGCTTTAGCTCCTACATTCCTTCTCCACATTTCTTAAAAGTGCAGAAGCCTTAGCGATTTTTACACCTGGGCCATTCTTAAGGAGAGAGTGAAATCTATGTATATAAACGTGTGCATTTGATTGTGGCACACTTTGTGTGTGTGTGTGTGTGTGTGTGTGTGTGTGTGTGTGTGTAGATTTTTAAAAAGTTCCAGTGGTCAAAATCTTGTAATACACCGACCTGAAAAGATTTTTTTTGTCATCACCATACCATAACAAGTACCCCTAAAAGGTGAGAGGTTGGGTCCCTGTTGCATCTTGTGCCCTGTTTTGCTTTTGTCCTCATAGCCATGTGCTTCTGTCACACACTAGTATGTGTGTGCTTTGTGCTTTGCTGCTGACAACACTACTGATAAGTGGACCAAAGCTCGGCCTCCATAGCAATATGCCAAATGCTATGGCAACCTGAATCCAGCTCCCTACTTACCAGCTGCAGTGATTATATAATATAGAGAGAGCAGGGTTGCCATCCCTCCTTTCTTGCTGCAGATTAATTTCTTGTTGCTCCCAGGCAAAAGGCAACACTTTTGCAGTGAAACTCCACATTTTGTGGCAGGAGGAACACTATAATAATTGGTGTTTATTTGACACCCCCCCCTTAACATGATATGAGGGTTAAACATGAAAATGATCACAAATAAAGAACCATCTGTAAACGTTTCATTTCTTGAAGGTCTTTTTGAAAACTCCCATCCTCACTAATCACCCTTTGCCTGATTTTAAACAATACAGTTATTTGACACAAGTTTGCTACCTTTTTCCTCCCAAGGTCTCAGTCCCTAGGTTTTATAAGGATGGTCTCCATAGATTTTGTAGCCCAAGCTATGTATTGGTTTGCGGGGATGATGGCGAAGAACAAAATTCACAACACACTAATCCTGGGATAGATTGGTATAATTAGAGCAAAAATGTTGAAAGGAAAGGATTAGAAAGATTATTGTAGAGGGGGAATCTGGCTGCCCATCTTTGCATTGGAAAAATCTAATTTCAGGGAACTAGAATTTCTCAGGTAACATTTCCCCAGCAATTTCCAGCACAGAAATGAATTCTTAGCACACACGCACACACACATGATAACCTGTGTGATAACTTTGGATAAGATGAATCGGAGTAGGCCTCACCTGTCCTTTATTTTTGTGCTCATACCAACTATCTAATTTACCTGACTTTCTGAACTGGAACTTAGGGAGTCAGCAAGCCACACGATAAGGCACTGGAAACTATATAATACAAACAGGAGTGTTTTGTTGTGATCCATCCACACCACTTAGTTACTTATATACAAAAATATGTGTTCTTTTTACATTGTTCTTTTTATTTAATTTCCCCCCCTTTCCTACACTTTACCATAGGATCCCAGAATGGGTTACAACAATAAAATATACAATTATAAAACAAATAAAAAGGTTGTGACCCTAAAACTAAAAAAGCATTCTCATTCTGTAGCTTACACACAGAAATGCTATTAATATTTGGATTTAGCAGGACCCAGTACAATTTCTATGCCTTATTTATTGCATAGAGGGGAAAAGAGGAGCTGTTTGAGCTGTTAGTATCTTTTTTCTTTTTAAAATAATCATATTGATTCTTCTGCATGTTTTTGTCCCACCTAATAAACAATATTTTCAGGGGGGGGGAATAATTGCTTTTGACTATTGAGCATATGTCTTTTTAGAATATATGTGTTTTTTTTGTGCTGGATGATTGAGGACATACAAGAAAAAGCTTTTACAACTAGCTACATCATATTTAAAGTGCATGTGGGATTCAGAATCAACTCAGATAGGTATCTGTAAGGTATTTTATTGTGAACACTTTGCACTGGTAAAACTACAGAGTGGATTAATTAGGGAGGAGGGATCTTGATTTGCAATCCTTTATACACAGTATGGAGTGCCTGGAGGTCAGCTGACCCATTTGAGTTACAAACTATAATTTTAGGTGTGCCTCAGAGCTTGTCAGCACATGGTGCTGGCTATATCATGTTGACAGAGAGAGGGGCTGTTATCTGGGGAAACATGCTGGCCCAAGAGTTAAGCAACGAACCTTTCAGTTATTTCATGACAGGATTATGAAGAGGGTCATGGTGATGGATGGTGCTGTGGGGATTCTACCTCTGCCAGAAGGTGGTGCCACAGGGCTAAGGAGTAAAAAAAAAAAACCTAAGTAATTGGAAAGCTCAGAACATATCTACACAGTATACCACTATCCTGGGAATCCTGGGGACTGCAGTTCTGTGAGAGGTGCTAGGTGCTAGGGATCTCCGAACAAATTATCAACAACTTCATCAAACTATGCGCTCCAGAAATCCTTGGTCATGATGGGGAGCAATGACAATTAAAAGTGATAGAAAGCTTGTATACGTTTTCAGTGTAGATGTGTCCTGATTGACAGGAGAGACTGCTTACTGATACTACACCAAAGGCAGGACTCTCTTCATAGACAAGATCCTCTCTAAACGATTTATGCAAAAACACCAGAATGCTTTCTGTTCACTTTTGGTTTTTGTTTATGTTATGCCATTTCAGCAAATTCCTACTGGTTTCTTATGCTACCAGAACTAGGGATTTTTGGGACATATTCAAAACTGGGTCATCTTGTGGTCTCTTCCCCCCTCCCACTTTATATTGAAATTGTTCCTCATCAGTCTTCCCTGCGCCCCAGTCCCCAGATAACTTTCTTAACTATGTTACATAAAGGGATTTAGTCAGGATGCTACACATCAGGTTACTCTCCCCTCTTCTGTAAGGCTTTGTAAACAAGTGATATATTCCTAGCAGAGGAGAAGCCAGCAGTTAAAGAGTGAAAGATTTTAGGCCTTAATTTCATATGTAAAAATTACCAGTGCATTTCCCCAAAGTTCATAATTTATGGTTGACTTTTGTTTCATCCTGTTACAACACAAGCTCACTAGAAATCCATCTGCCCATTAATTCACCATCGCTATTTCTTTCCTATGTTCAGCTCGAAAACCTGACATCGGACATTTTTACAATCCAGTCTTAAAGTGTGCTTCACCAGCATGTAAATTGTTAGGGTGGAGCATAAGTACAGCCACATCATTCTGATTACATTGCATATTATGACATAGCACTATCCAAGCACCATTATGACATTGTTGCAATATTAATCGCAGGCGTTTAGTATTTGGAATGGAAGTGAGTTCTCACAAATTATGTTGATAATCTCTCCTCTTAAATTGTAGTTTTTGTTTTGAATTGCTGTGATTAAAATCCTGCAGTGTGATATATATATTTAAAATTAAATTTGCCCCTAAATTTAAGAATTTATTGGATTGAAGTTACGGTTAGGGTTATCAAGTTAGATGGTGTTTATGCATCTACCGTAATTGTGGGGACATATATTTTTGTCTTGTAAATGCTGGGCCCATATGGACACTGACCTCAGAGTAAACTCAATTGAACACAGTGGGCTTTACTTTTAAGTAAATATGTGTGTTTTGAGTAAATATTGTGTTGCACTTCTAAGTACCCTCAGGTGCAGCCATTTAAGAGGTCCCCCTTTATCACTGGTTGTAAGGAGGAATTAAAAGTAATAACAACAGGTGCTGCTTTTTGTTTTTGTTGCAATTAATCTTGAATATATATCCAAAAGCAACCCTTTGAATTTTGCTTGCTTGCTGAGTGTAGATGTGCTGGCGAACAAAATTACTGTAACATGTTATACATGGGGCTGCCTCTGAAGACAGTTTGGAAACTGAAGCTGGTGCAAAATTCAGCGGCCAGGTTGCAAGACGGTTTGAGCATGTTACACTGATTCTGGCCTGACTGCACTGGCTGACAATTAATTTGCAGGCCCAATTCAAAATACTGATTTTTACCTATAATGCCTTAAATGGCTCAGAACAGCAATAGCTCAAGAATTGCCTCTTCTTATATGAACTGATTCGGACCCTGCAATCATCATCTGAGCCCCTTCTTTGTGTGCCTCCTCCATGAGAGGTCTGGAGGGTGGAGGTATGAGAGTGGACCTTTTCTGCAGTGGCTCCTCATTTTTTGAATGCTCTCTCCAAAAAGGCTCGCCTCGTGCCTTCATTACATATCTTTAGACCCCAGGCGAAAAACATTCCTTTTCTCCCAAGCCTTTGGCTAATTAAACAATTGATGGTCTTTTAAACTGTGTGCATGTAGAGGAGTTATTATTTTTGTTTGTTTCTATGTTATGTATTTCTGTGTTTTTATATTTCAAACCACTCTGTGATCCTTGGGTGAAGGGCGGTACAGAAATTTAATAACAAACAAACAAACAAACAAACAAACAGTGTCTCCTCCAGCACTGTAATTCAAAAGCATCAATTTTTCCTGATCAGCCTTCTTTATGGTCCAGCTCTCACTTCCATACATCACTACTTGGAAAACCATAGCTTTAACTATACGGACCTGGACCTTTGTCGGCAAGGTTTGTCATTGCTTTTCTCCCAATATAAATTAGCATGTGCAAATTGTTACGCAAATCACTGTCCTCTTCTTTGGAAATGTGTACCTGGCTACCCTAGCTTCAAGTCCTCTTGTGCTATAAGACGTTTCCAGACTGCAGTTGTTTGGGGGTAGGATTCAAACACAAATTCAGGCTGCACAATTATAGTTGCTTGGGAGATCTTGTGCAACAAATCCAGTTCCCCAAAAGTTTGAACAATAAGGAAAGTGATTGGAAAATGCACAAGAAAATGTAGGATAATTTAGCTTTGGTGCAACATCATTTAACCGGCACACAAATCAGAACAAGTACTCATTTAATAGCCAACATTGCCTCATCTCCCTGCAAACAAATCAGCATGAATGCTCAATAAATATGTTGTTTGGAAGCACCCTTAGCTACTGTCATTGTATTTCTTTTTCTGTTTTCACACAACAGAATGCAAACGGCAAAATACAAATACCAGTTGTGGGACAGGAGCATAAGGAAATGACAAACATGTGCCCCGACCAAAAGTGTCCTACATAAAAAGCAGCTTTATAATCATGCTGGAGTTATAAGTGAATTGCAGCTGCACTTCTGTGCTCATTTTGGTCCTTCTGAAATCATGGATGAATAGTAACACTGATGCATGCATATATCCAGGGGCATTCTGCACTCAACTCACCGTAAAAGGGTTATATATATATATGATGGCAAGCTTCGAGATAGAAATTTTATTTAGGTTAGGCAACTGTCTAAGGGGCACCTCTAATTGGTTCTAGCAGAGTTTTTCCTCTAGTGGCAACTCCGTTTAAACTCCTTAAGGTCGAATGAATTGCTCTGTAATGATTATATATATATATATATATATATATATATATATATATATATATATCCCACATATACAGTATACAGATGTTCTCACCTTCTGTGCTTTTTCTCCCAAGTACCACAGGTTCTGGTTGTACTGAAGAATGGCTAATTGAAATATATTTTTATATCTATAATCTTGGTCTTTGTCTGATGAGACTTTAACACCTACTAAGATGGTTTTTATACTGCTGATTTTCATACTGCTTTTCTTTTGATTGTTGCTTAATTATTTTATTATGTTGATTGTTTCTTTGTGAACCCCCCTTGAAATACTTAATGAAGGGTGTAAAGCTACAAAATAAATAGTGCCCTATATCAAACTCTTCTGCTTTTTGAAAGCTAGCTGCTCAGAAAATCTGTCTTTAGGCTTCTCCTTTATACTCTTGATTTCCATGTTCAGTTTTTTTTTACACTGAGCAGCATTTCAAAAGGAAAGAAAAACATTTCCCTGTTCCCGAACTCTGAAATGGTACATGTCCATTTTCATGATATTTGAACTAGCCCAGTACAGGAACTAACAATGGTTCAGGGTTTGTTACACTGAAGCAACTGTTCATGTGAATGTGACCATATGCAAAATGCAAACTGACTGGGGTTTCATTACTAAACCATACTTTAATTATTACATGTGCTGAATGTTGTGACAATTTCTTATTAACTTGCTGTAACAATATGACGGTTGATTTGACTAAGAAATAAAGTGCATTAGGCTGAAACTCAAAACAGACTTACTAGTAAGAAGTAAGCTCCCTTGAACACAGTGCAACTTCTTTCTGAGTAAGTATGCCTAGGATTGTGCCAGTATTAAATTATTTGTCAGCAAGATGGAATCAATGAATGGCCATTTAATTTAGGCATTGGACTGAACCCAACTATGCTTTGCTCAGAATTGACCCACTGAAATTAATGAACTTAAGTTAGCCATGTCAATTAATTTCAATGGGTCTACTTTGAGTCAAACTAACATTGGATACAAGCCTTGGTTTATTACTATTATTATTGATTATTAGCATTATTCAAGACACTTATTCTAATCCCGTGTATTATTCTGACCATGTATACTTTGGTCTAACTCAAGTTAATAATGACATTAAATCATTTAAAGGGTGCATTTCACAGAAGAGCTTCCCTCTTAGGGCAAATAGAAGCTTCAGGGTACAATGTTTCTGTTGGGAAAACAGCTCAGGGGGAAAGAATTTACTTCCTTTCCCCATGCTGTGGTCCTGATCCAGATAGGGGACCCTTGTGACTGCTTTTTATTGTTATAAAAAAACATTTACTGTATAGGCAATCATGCATTTTACATATTGTCTGGTTTGGTCCACTTTATATCTCACAACAACCCTGGACAAGTCAGTATTTTTATCCACATAATGCAGATTTGGGGGTCTGGGGTTGAGGCTCAGGAAGTGTGGTTTGCAAATTTCACTGCAGATGTGAGATTTGAACTAAGAGTGTTGGCTTTTAGCTGTTGTGCTGAAGTAAAATTCATCTGCAGGGAATGGGGTCGACTAAAAAATGACCACAACTTTCTCATACCCTAAAAGATTACAGGATAGAAGTGGCAATAAAAAAACCCTTCCTCTTTATAAAGGCATCTTTATAAAGGCATCTAATATTTCAATCTGAAGCAAGGGAAAGACTAAGCAAAAAGGTTACATAATGGCAGGGAGCAGCCTATTTGCTCTTTTTTATATTTAGCTCTAGTCCCAATCCTACCCACTACATTACATTGATCAGCTCTTGTTTACTGGCATTTTAAGTCTTCTGTCCCAAAGTTGCCCCACAAGATGTGATGACCTTTCTTTTAATTTCAAATCCAGGAGTGAAAGAAGGTGCAGAGCATGGGCACATTTGGATTTATTTATTTTTAAATATCATGAGCACCAGTCACAAAATGGCTGCCATGGGAGTGTGCATAACACAAAATGACTCCAGTGGGCACATGGCACAACACAGAATTGCTGCCTTATCTAAAAGGGCAGAAAATTTGACATGGTCACAAAGTGGTGTGAATATGTTCTCTTATCAGTCCCCATCAATGTGGAAAAAGCACCTAGACCAGGGGACAGCAAACTTTTTCAGCAGGGGGTCGGTCCACTGTCCCTCAGACCTTGTGGGGGGCCGGACTATATTTTGAAAAAATATATGAATGAATTTCTTATGCCCCACAAATAACCCAGAGGTGCATTTTAAATAAAAGGACACATTCTACTCATGTAAAAACATGCTGATTCCCGGGCCATCCGCAGGCCGGATTTAGAAGGCGATTGGGCCGCATCCAGCCCCTGGGCCTTAGTTTGGAGACCCCTGACCTAGACCATACACTGCTGCAGTGACTCATAGATAAAAGCTCCTTGCACCTCTTGGGTGGATGTCCAGTCCTGGCATCCAATGAAATGTGAATATGTTAAAGGGGCTTGTTCCATACAGGAGAGGCTGAGCCAGTGTAAGCCATAACTGATCAGGAATAGCCATCTCTTGTACACTGGAGAGTTTTGAGGACATACTGAGAACTTTCACAGGCACCATAAAAGGTACTGGGAGGCACATGGGTGCTTGCATGTGCCACACTGGCGACTGCTGGTGTAGAGGCAGTGGAAGCTGCAATAATGCAATTTGGTGTTGGAACATTTAAAAGGAGTGAGGACTCCCCTCATCAACCACCAACATTTTTATTCACCCTCACTAAATGGGTTGTTTATGCATTTTACTCAGGAGAAGATTCCACCATGTTCAATAGGGGGTGCTACCTAGTAAATGTCTTTCAACATAAAACATACTCTGAAACATGCTTCTAGATTATTTAGTACCCAGTATGCAATATTTGCCTTGGGGTGTTTTGGAAAACAAAACTGTTGAAAAGACTGAACATGACACCATAATTATAAAATAAATGTGGACTAATAAAGTAATTAAGCCAACATTTCTTCCTATAAGCATTACAAGGGAACAGGCTACCCTCATGTTCTGATCAAATTTAAGATTGTTTTTTTTTCAAGAGAAGAAGAAAGAGAGAAAAGGGATGTCTGTTTTTCTCAGAAGGATATAAAAGGGCATTTACAAAGCCTGCCTTCTCAAAATGTGGTGCTTTATCGGTGAACTTGTGAAGTTCCCTTCTGCAGATTTCATGTCCAATTTTGTCAGACAAAATAAGCTTTTAAGATACATGGGGTAACAATTGCAGAGTTTGTCTCTGCAAGGCAGTCTGGGCATATCACATTCCAGCTGCATTTGCTCTCCTTCGTGCATTATTGACCACAATACTAATTCTGAAATTGTAACCTGTCTTAAATTATCTCATTACAAGCACCACAATGCATGTGTTGTAGATAAAGGAGGAGCAATGGTTTTCATTCTGGAGTTCATGTGACTTCACATAAAATTTATTTCAAAACCACAAGAGTCTCTGTGGTAAAAGGTTTAAGTGCATGACACATGTAAGAGAGCTCCATTGTGACACCCACTGACACTTTTGTGGTGGCTGTTCATGTGCTCAAATTCCACAGCTATATAAGGGCGTGACTGGAAGCTCATAAATGTGATCCAGAATGTAAGAGACTTCTGTGCTACAGAAAGAAGCAGTAAATGGGAAGGAAAGGGATTGTTTCAGGGCATGGGCTGGGAAGACTAGATGATGGGTAGGAGGCAAAGCAATGGGGATAGTGATTAAGTTGGAAATGGAGGTCTGGTGGGGAAAATGACCACTGAAAGTGAAGTAGAGATACTGTGCTGTCATTTGCCATTTCAGTACGGATGAGAGAGAAACTGGATTCAGTTCACATTTAAAGGTGAACCTCTCAAATTCTCACTTCCCAAAACAATTAGCAAATAGAAATACAGTCCTTTTTCAAAATTCACGCTTTACTGAATTTCGCAACGAGGTTTTACAGTCAAGTAACATGTATAAAAATGCATGTAGTAGGGTAAGGTATGCATAGAAATGCATATATAGCAGTGAAAAAAACATGCAAAATGCATTATATTACGAAACAACTGCTTGGCAAAAATGTGCGTATTAGGCAAAACTGCCTACAAAGTGTGTATATTAGGAGAAATTTGCACTAAAATGCTGGTGAATTTTCACAAGGCCTTTTTTAAAAAATTGCGAACTGATGCAGAAGTGTGGAGAACTGAATTTAAGGTTGGGGGGGAGAAGAAAAATTGAGAGATATTGAAAGTGACAGTTTCATCCACCCAGTTCCTTTGTAGCCTTCTCAGGTTACACCATCCTGTGCTCCCCAAACTCATGTGTCCTTTTGTCAGTACTTTCATTCTTGAGTCCTCTGTTATTCCTCATCCTTGTCCTCTTTGCTTCCTGCTTTTGCCTGGCTTCCTTCAGGACTTTCCTCCTTCAGAGCAGTTATCTCAGCATGAGGTACCAGTTAAACACATTGATTCAGTTAAATGTAATGGCATTTGTACCTAGATCAAGATTTAATCAAAATCTACTCAGGTACATGTTCCTTCTCTATGCCCTGCATAACCCCGCAGAGGTGCAATTCCATGTATATAGCTTTTGCCTTGATTGGAATGTGGCCCACTTGAATAAACGAGTGTGTGGTGATGTAGGAGCATATATATAAATATTTAAAGTTTGAGAGGGCTAGGGAGATAGATAACATGTGTAAAATTGCCAGGAAAGATCACCACGCCATCTTAATGCACTGTGTTATCTGCATACTGTGGTATGGTACAAAAGCATTTCAGAAAACACCTGCAATCTGCATACTTAGTGTAGAGAATACAACACCTGCAATTCTGGGCCACATACCTGGAACTTGAAGCACACACTTGGGAGGTTATGGTAAGCCTTGGGTCTTGTTCTTGCTAAAGTAGTAACCTCTGGGCTGTACCATTCAAGACGAATGCTCCTGTACATGAATGTTTCCTCCATGCAAAACACTGCAACTCATGGGAAAGAGTTCTGGTCTACCCTTGTTCCTGACTTGCTTTGGGAGTATATAAAACATGTTGCCATTGGAAACAGAGGAGTGTAAAACATAGCTGCCAAGTTTTCCCTTTTCTCACGAGGAAGCCTATTCAGCATAAGGGAATTTCCCTTAAAAAAGGGATAACTTGGCAGCTATGGTGTAAATCTGTCTTTGTATGTTGTGTTGTCTTACTTTATATGGGCTGGCATATGCTACAATTGCATTGAATAAACAAATAGTGGAACTTTTATGCTTTATTAGAGGAACACAGAAGGTGCATAATCCAACCCAAAGTTCAGTCACCTAAATCCAGTCGTTTCAGTTATGATCCCCCCCTCCATTTCCCAGATTTCTGATGTAGTGCACAATGAAGATTAGGGGATTGTCTCATGAAAAG
Organism: Zootoca vivipara; assembly: GCF_965207765.1. Lineage (NCBI taxonomy): Eukaryota > Metazoa > Chordata > Lepidosauria > Squamata > Lacertidae > Zootoca > Zootoca vivipara. The sequence goes on from NC_142592.1 coordinate 55,353,739, forward strand.
ACAAATGTATTTTCAGCCCAGCTTGTAAACACAATCACCCTGGGAGCAGCTTGGACTGTGCTGGTAATGAGTTGATTTCTGTAAGCTGTGCTTGACTAGCAAGGGATAGTATGAGACTCATTACACATGCTAAAGCTATTTTTGGTCATCTACATACTATCCATTGCTTTTTCCTGTAGGACTAATTGCTGTCGTTAACAGTAGTTAACAGGTTTACCATACCCATTGAGTCAATCACCCATCTCCTACTACCCTTCTGAGAAAAACCCCACCCTCCCACTATATAAGGGCCTGGTGACTTCTGTTTCAGTGTATCTGAAGAAGTGTGCATGCACACGAAAGCTTATATCCAGAACAAACTTAGTTGGTCTCTAAGGTGCTACTGGACTATTTTTTAATTTTTTATTTCAATTGCGTCAGACCAACACGGCTACCTACCTGAATAATTAATGGTGGTCAGTTATATTTTGTGATGTGTTTTGTACTTGTTGTATGAAGGAAATTTTATTGTTAATTATATGCTGTTCATCACCGTTATATTTTTCCTTAATGCTGGTGATATAGAAAAAAGAAAAGAAAAGATTGCTGGTTTCATAAAGGTAAATGGGTTTGATGCAGGGTGAGGAAGTAAGCCACTGTTCTCTCTGTCCGTGCAGGAGTTCTTAAGCGAGGCATGCAATATTCCCCTGCATCGTGCTAAGGAGTTACATGACTAGCAGAGACATGGAAAATGGCAATGTCATTACATTAGGCAAAAAAGCGGGGAGATGAAATCTCAAAGGTGCACAGAAATGCATCCAACTACGTTAAATTCAGAGTGGACCCACTGAAATTGCTGAACCTAAGTTAGTGATGTCCATAAATTCCAATGGATCTACTCTGAGTAGGAGTATCATAAAATACAACCCAAATATTTATTTTTAAGGGGGGACAATAAATGAGTTAGACCACTTTACATAATATAATCAAAGCCATTATACAATATAATTAAATCTAATCTAATTAGAATATCAATAAAAAGTAACAGATTTATAATGCTTCTATTGACACTAAAAACATGCAGATACTCTTTTATATTGCATAAAATGTTTGTTGTGCATCCTTAAGATTTCATCTCTCTTGAGTCTCTCCCCATCCTCTCTATCCTCCTGTTATTAGTGTTTTGCTTCCTCTGGCTCCTCTTTCATTGTTAGTCAACTTTACAATGGGAGTGTAACCTACAGCAGTCCACGAAGGTTAAGTCTCTGACATATTTAAAATATCCTGATCATGTGTCAGATTGTGGATATTGTAATTGATCCAGAAAGTACAGCTTTATATTATGTATTGATATTTATTTCAATTTTACATTTGTTTCAAATATATTTGTTGGGTATTCTTTGTTTTCACATGAAGAATTTGCATGTAGAAGGGGTTCTTCTGGCATCTCACTTAAAAATGGCCAGGTAGCAGATAAAAGAAAAGACCTTCAGATCCTGGACAGTCACTGCTAGTCAGAGCAGACAGTTCTTAGCTAGATGGGCAATTATCCTGATGTAGTATAAAGCAACTTCCAATTACTGCAATCATTAAAAAAACATACTGACATTCTAGAATCTGCTGTAGCATATGACTTCACAATTACCACTATTTGATCATGGGAGATATTAAGCACTTCATACAGGTTACTGAGATCCCTTAATGTTCGTCAAGATATGGAGTAGCTTTGTATCGTCAATTGACAGACAGCCCATTCAAGTCTATACTCTGTGGTGGTTTTTCTTTTGAAGTGTATGTGTGGCATGTGTATGTATGTGTGTTCAGTAATGATCAATGAATCTGATTTTGTATAAACCGGAATTTATATTTTTAGAAAAGATCTATAGAGCCTGTCCCATGAATTTGTGTTCACCCGGTGCTGCAAAGGTCACAGAGAAACTGGTTAAAGACTATGTTTGCATAGCTTTCCAGTGATGTAAGAACATATTTCAAGATTGCACATTACAGCTCCTGAGCTATGATGCAAGCCAGGCACAGGCATTTTATCTCATAACAATGTTCCTGAATGCTCTTCTCTTAGCATTTCACCCACCCACTTTTTTTTTAATGCCCTTGGACATCTATGTTAGCGGACAGTGTTGCCTTGACTTTTAAAAAACTTTTTGAATTACAGAAGAAACTTTTGAACGCAGTGCCTAATTTAGGCAGGGATCTACAGAGCAATGGTGTCAGTGTCTGTTTTTGCATCTGAATATCTGATCGCACTTAGTTTTCAGGCAGCCCAAGAAGATAACACTAAATACAGAACACAGGTTGGAGAAATGTTGTGCTCCCTCAAGATGAGCTTGAGGGAGTTAACAGTAGCCTTTGTACATGTGAACAGTTATTGAAGACACATATGTTGCTTCTGGTATCATTTCCAATTTACTTACTGGATGGCTCCTCTCCTATAAACAGCAACCATGTGCAATATCATTGACACAGTGGTCTACTAAGTCAGAGTTGGAGCAAGTTTGTGGGCTACTATACTAGATTTACCGTTGTTTTAAACAAACACTTCTGGGATGGCTCAATCGTTAGAGCATGAGACTCCTAATCTCAGGGTTGTGGGTTGGACCCCCACGTTGAGAAGTAGATCCCTGCATTGCAAGGGCTGGATTGGATGACCCTCGTGGTCCCTTCTAACTGTACAGTTCTATTATTACCGGTATATACATAAAGCAAATAATTAACAATGTTACATGAGTACCATTTGAAACTGGGGCTTAAAGTATGTCACATTTTCAGAACACAAAATCTTTTTGCAGTGTTGTTCCCCAGGAAATGATACTGAAGCGAAATCCTTTGCCTATTTTTTCAGAAGTAATTATCACTGTGTTCAATAATAAGTGAGTTTAATACTGATACTCCAGTGGCATGCTGCCTCTGCATCTGGAGGTTCTAGATGGCTATCATGACTAATGAGACATGAATTTAAAAGGCATCTAAACTAGGGGCCGTCATTGCATATTGTGACACAAAATTTCATAACTTAATTAGGTGTTGTGAAATATGTACTTTGTTTTGTCTGACCTGAATCTGTTGCCAGTTTCATGGGATGACCTTGTTTGGAGAGATCCTTCTGGAGCTTTTTGCATCACCATCCAAAATAATTGGGTGCCATCCACAACCTTGCAAGTCTGTTGCCTACATCCAGATCATTTAGGCACTAATTAAACCACTCCTACTACAGATCCTTGGGGTATCCAACTTCATACTTTCATTTATTTTAAGATGTGTCAGTGATTACCTAGTGATTTAATACTTAGATCAGTGAATGGTTAAACAAGGAAACAGAGAGTACCGGTAGGAGTAAACAGGCAATTCTCACAATGGAGGGAAATGAGTTGGGATCTCCTAATGATCTGTATCCTTTCAGCCCCTTCAGTGTTTGTAGCCAAGTGTGCGAAACATTGCTCCTGCATGCTGATTATCAATGTGTCTTGCATCCTAATATGGTACCTTAAGTTTGACCTGCTTTTCAGATTGTACTAGGCTTTAAAAATAAGTCTCCCTCATACTAATGAGCATACAAAATCATTAGTCCCCTCTGGAAAAAATTAAAACCAACCAATCAATCATTCATGATCATCTTACTTGCTAAGACTGATGAAGAGTTCTGACATATTTACGGTAGGTGCTTTAATGTGAAAGATGGTGGATATAAAGTTCAGGTGCCATAGGAACCGAAAATTGTAGCTAGCATAAGTTACTTTTTAATCTATTTGTTTCAACAATTTATATGCCTCTCAACTACAATTGAGAAGTGGTGTACAAAAAATGCAATACATAAAAGATAGAAACTGGTTAAAATGGTAAAATGAGACTTCAGTTAAAATGTGTTCATAAGGCCCCGGAGGTTCAGCAGAGAGGGAGGCTGTTGTACCTCAACTAGATGGGAGTTCCATCCAAGTCATTGGGGGTGTGTGTGCTAAAACTGACTCCCATATAGATGTTAAACAGCACTGAAGACAAGTTGGCACCCTGCAGTTCACCATGGTGCACGGACAATGACAATGTAACACAGTTTCCCAATGCTACTCTCTGGACACACACTGTAGATAGGAGTGGAACCACTGTAAAACTGTGCCTACAATACCCATCTCAAAGAGTCCATCCAAGGGGAAAATATGCTTGTCATTAAAGGTGCAGGAGCCCTGCCCTCTTTTGCATCTGACTGCTTACAGCAGGCAAGCATTCTTCATTTGCACCATATATATTTTGGGAGAAGACCATTCGTTCCCAGAAACCTTTACAATTTCTCTTATTGTCTGGCTATTGTATTGACTAGCTATTGCTGACATTGGTCTGACATCTTATTCTGAGATAATAGGTCTCATATACTTAACCTGTTGCTGTTGTTGTTTGTTTACTGTGAATTGTTTCTTGTCTTGACATAATGCAATATTCCCCACCAGGGCATGATCCACAACATTCTTCAGCATATATGATAATTCACCACCTATGCAGAACAGGGGTGAGAAGCTCAGGCCTGAGCTCCAATGTGGCTCTCCATATGGGTCCCAATGTTGTGTTCCTGGGTTGTATGCAGGCAAAATGCTGCCTTCAGCTCCAGCCACCAAGTGAACTTTGTAGTTAACATCCTTATGGTCAAGGTGGAATACCATGGTTGAGTTTTAGCTTCCCCCCCCCCACCTGGTGAACTGCATAAAGAGGCATTGTTCAGGCTCCAGGCAAGGGATTTTGGCTATGTCTTCTTTGTGGGTTATTTGCCCTCTGTATACAAGCAAAAGTATTTAATTTTCTAGACAGCATTCTGAGGGGAGGGCAGGTTCCGGTGAATGTGTCTTGCTGTTTGGGGGAATGTTGCTTGCATGACAGTATTGCTCTCTTCTCTCCTGTATCTTGGCTTTGCTCCTGGTGTTTGCAATACTCTTCTGTGTTACAGAGCCTGCGGAAGCCTGTCACCATGTGACCCAGCCATAAGCTCAATTTGTGCTTGTGTGACTTCAGAGGCATTGCAGATGTCTATTGTCCTTTATAAACTCAGCCCCAATTCCCTTAGCAATTGCTCCTTTAGTCTTCTATCAGTCACATTCAACACAATTTTGTCCTGGAGCATGTAATCTTTAGTGTCCCCAAATTCCCAATTTCTTGCTTTCTGCCTCAGTGATGAATCATATTTGTTGATCTGGGTTTCTGCTAAATGAGGATGAGAAAATAATGGGTTTCTTTCGAAAACAACATTCTTCTTAGGATTATAATAATTTCTAAGTCCTGTTGAACAGCATCCTTCTCAGCTGCTTCTGTATTTAGCTGTTGAGCTTGGAAGTTGTAAAGGTCCAGGCCAAGGATTTCTCCAACTACATGTCAGCAAAATAGCAATATTGATGTATTTCTTTTCTCTTTCTCTCTTCAATACAGTTTTGTTAACAGAATGAGGGGAGCCTAGTCTTTTAGGTCAAGAACAGTTTACCTCCAGTCAGCCTCCACCTGCCTAACTCCTTGCTTACGTCCAGTCTCAGGAATGGCACTGGCTGTCAGCCACCTCCTCCTTCTCCTGTTCCTTAGACTCAGTTTTGCCTTTGGATAACTCAGGGAGGAGGATGGGGACAAAAGCAGAATTAGCTGACTCTACCAGCTATTTGCTGTGATTCCACCTACTGTTGGCCGCCCTGACTTCTGCTCTACCAATCCTAATAAGCACAAATCCCCACTGGATTTTCATAGAATTCTACAGTTGGAAGGGACCCCAAGAGTCATTTAGTCCAACCCCCTGCAATGCAGAATAGAACTGTCTGTTTTGAAAATCTAACATGGAAGAGATTCTAACATTCTCCTTCCTCTTCACAGTCTGACTGTCTGCTGTCACAGCTAGCTTACAAAAAATGATGATGAAGAAGATGATGTAATACTTTTTATATACAAATGGTATTTTTTATAACTATTTTTATTAAGGATTTTTTTGGGTTACAAAGGTAGTGCAATGTCTCTATAAAAATGGTATTTTATCAGTTACATTGGAGCTCATTTAAACTGAAGCTGCTTTTGGGGTCTTGTAAATAAATAAATAAATAGGTTTTTTTTATAAAAACCCAACAACCACCACAATGCTTTGTGTAGAACTATCATGTACAGTACTTTTTGTACTTCATTGACATTTGCCTCCATTCCCCCATCTCCACATATGATATGTAAATATTATAATGGAGTGCTTTGAGGAAACACTAGTCAGGAAGCTAGATAGAGCTTACTACCTCACTTAAACTAACTCTCTTAAAGCTAGTACAAAATTCAGTGGCCAGGTTGCTCACCAAGGCATGACAGTTGGACCATATTACACCAATCGTGGCCTGACTGCACTGGCTGCCAATTAGTTTCTGGGCCCAATTCAAAGTGCTGGTTTTAACCTATAAAGCCTTAAACAGCCCAGGACTGAAATACCTCAAGGACCACCTCTTTCCATATGAACTAACTCAGACCCTTCTTCATGTCTTTCCATGAGATGCCCATGCTCTAGAACAGGCATCCCCAAACTGCGGCCCTCCAGATGTTTTGGCCTACAACTCCCATGATCCCTAGCTAAGAGGACCAGTGGTCAGAGATGATGGGAATTGTAGTCCAAAACATCTGGAGGGCCGAAGTTTGGGGATGCCTGCTCTAGAAGGAGGGGGAGCATAGGAGAGGTTGGCTAGAGGGAGATGGTTCAAAGCCTCAGTTCACTAGAACAACTTTGGAACAACATGTTCCAAATTTGAAACAACTTGTTTGCTAGGAGCTGCCCTTAATGTCTTGCTCTGTGGGTTCCTCTGTGACACCAGGACACTTTCACTCTTCCAGCATATATGGAACAGTCAGCTGTAGCAGGATTAAAAAATATATAAATACAGTTCTTGACTATTCAGCCTAGCAGAATGCTTTTCTGGAAGTCATCACCAGACAAATTAGAATGGGCTTTTCTGGAAGTTACCGCTGCCTCAGAAAGGTAAGGATCCCCCACCCATCAAAAGTGAGGTTTTTATACTGGTTGTTGCGGAGGTTAAAATGAAGGAGGCTGACAGTTATTTCAGTTTTCAACTTGCACAGTTGTAAACAGCTTTCCACACAGGGTTATTCATTTTATTTCCCTCCTCTCTTCCATCCTGCAACATCCAATACAGGCAATGACAGCTTTTGAGCCTTTCTAAGGCTAAGTCCTCTCAGCAAGGTCTTGCTTTTTAAAAACTCTATTTTTTAGACTAGGACTGGTACAAGCAATACCTTTTTGTGACAGTGCTCACTGGTATGGAGAACTGGCATTTCTTTTTTGGGGGGATGGGGGCTGTGACAGCCATTTTGTGCTGGCACCCATTATACTTTTATTAATATATTAGTACCACAACCTTTTTTTTTAAACCAAATACCCTACTGAGTACAAAGTTAAAAAGACGTAGAAGAAATAATGAAGCAGTTGATGCACTAGTATCTAGAGGAGGAGACAAAGCACCACAGCTCACCCATGACATCATGCTGCCTGAGGCAAAGTACAATATGGTGACCCATTCCATATACTGAAGCGGGCAGTTGACTTTTACTTCAGCAGTGGTGACAGGACAGAATCTTCCATTGCAAACAAGGGCAGCAGAGGGCACAGGGTAGTCCGTGTAGTATACACAACTCTGTTCTTCAACATCTCAACGGTTGCTAACCTCTGCTGCCTGAGGTCACCTCTGCCCAATGGTAGGGATAGCCCTGCAAAGCACAAACTTACAGGACAAATAATATAAAATAGCAAGGTAGAATAAGCAGCTTTGTTGACGATCATCCCTTTGTTGTGTAGCTTGCTTTCTCTGGAGGTGGGTGAACTTAAGTCAAAAGAGGATCAGACCCTGCCTCTTTCCCAGTAGTTCAGCAAAGCCAATAAATCTAGCTGATCCCTAGGGCTGTGCTGGGCAAAGTGAAGGGGCAGCAAATACTTTGAGAGATTGTATATCTATCTACCTCTTTCTGTATTGGCCTCCGGAGGAAACTGGGTGGGGGGCAGGGAGGGGGAGACAGAGAGATAAAATTATCACCTTACCTACTTTGTGCATGTGATCCTTTGGGATCAGCATGGCAATTAACCTCTAAATAAGATAATGCTTCTGAAGAGTCCTCCACAGATTTCCTTTTACTAATGAGTGGAAGGAATATACCAGGATTGTTCACATAGTACTTTTTTCTTATATATATAATGAGTCCTCCGCCCCCTGGCCCCTCTCTGCGTGCTACTGTCCTTGTGCATCTGCTCAGGCTGAGAAGTGTGTGTGAACTTGAAATTTCCTTTTTTTTAAAAAAAAAAAGATTTTTATTAAAGTACGAGAATTTATACATACATTATATTCTCTCCTTCCATTTTTTAATTTCTGGTACCATTTTCCCTTTCCCTTCCCACCTCCTCTCCTATCCATAATCCACTGGAAGGGTTCAAACTGTTGTCCTCATCCACGGGCACAATGTATTTAATTTCCACTGAATGTCTTCTGATCCAGTAGCTTTATCCATTGAAGATAGGGGTTCCATCTGGTCCTTATAATAGTAGACTTGGCCCTCCATGTTATTTCCTGTGTCGTTACTGCCACAATGTCTTACTGAATAAATTCAAACAAATAATTAGTCCAGACCTCTACTGTCCATTTTTCTCTATCTTTCCAACCTAAAACTATTGTTGCCTTTCCTGCTAGTATCATTGCTTTGAAGGTGTGCTGGTCACCTTTCTCTATGGCCGTGTTTCCTAGTATACCCATTGTCATAAGATTGAAGTCTATAGGTAACTTCACTTTAAAAACTTCATTAATAACCTTAAGGATTTTATTCCAAAATCCCCTTACCTCTGGGCATTCCCAATACATATGGGAGAACCATCCCTTGGCTTGTTCACAGTGCCAGCAGTTAGGGTTCAATCCTGGTATCATATTAGTTAGCTGGGCCGGAGTTCTATACCATTTTAGAAAGAATTTTAGTTCGAGTTCCCTAAATTTGCTTACTTTAATCTCGTCTATTCCTTTCATTATCCTTTCAACCTTTGATTCGTTAATTTGTTCTTCCTTACTCCACATCTTTCGAATAAGAGAGATCCTTTTTAACCATATAGGTTGCCATCTCCTCCATATGCCTAATGCCAATTTCCTGGGTCCTATTGCAGATTTCAGATCTTCCTTTACATTATTTGTGAAGATTCCAAATCTTCCTGCACCGTTGTTGGCCTCATCCTGAAATCAAATGTATCGAAGACATCTAATTTCAATAACTGAGCTTTTTTATTGTCCGTGATGCAATACATTAATAATATTTCTAAGCGGGTGGGCAATATTTCTACCCTTGACAAATCCATATTGGTCTTCTTGTATAATTTTGGGGTTGACATTTTTTAACCTGTTTGCCATGATTTTGGAGAAGATTTTATAATCTTGGTTTAATAGACTAATAGGTCTATATGAACCTACTTCTTTAGGGTCTCTGTTTGGTTTTAGGATTGCCATGAACTTGAAATTTCCATACAGACAGCCACAAACTAAATCACAAGAGTAAATACTAATATACACTGTTCATGATTATAGCCTTGGCACATTCTTATGCAAGCTTTCCCAAGAGAAGGCAGTAGAACTTATTTGGGAGTAAGCATGGAAAGGATTGCAGCAGAAGACAGCAATCCTATGAACATTTACTTGGGAGTAAGTTCTTTTGAAGAAAATGGGGCTTATATTTTCACACACCCACATCAGAACATGTATACTGTATATAAGAGTAATCTTGCCTAGAAGCAGGAGGTTTATTTGCATTTTAAATGCAAATTGTCAATTAATTGATAATGAAATTGAAGGACACTTCAGCCAATCAGGTCATGCAGATGTACTCTACCTCTTGGTTATGCCAAATTTGATGAAGAAGGAAATTTAAAAGATTGCATTTTCCTCTAGTCTATCCAAAGTTAGTACTGTATACTGTATATGTTTGCTTGCCCACATGTACACATTGTAACATTTTCATAATGGCGCTTCTACAGCAGTATTCAAGTTAGTGTAGATGTACAATTAAATTTTGCATTTCAGGGTGAAACCTCTGAGGCTAACTTTCTTCTAGTAAGAAGAACTGTAGACAATTGAAACTGACAGTGCTAAGCTGAAATCAATGTCAATAAATTGTTTTAGTCTGCATCTTTCAAAATCCTGGTTGGGTTTGAACTGGCTCCCCTCCCTCCCTTTTTCCTTTCCTTTCCTTCCCTTTCCTTTTCGGAAGCCATTTTGGGTTGTGTAGTACTTTAAAAAGGAAGCATATATATTCCACCATTCCCAAATTGATTACATGGCTATTCCTCATACCAATGGGTATTAAGTCAAATACCCAAGAGCTTACAGAATCTGACTAGGTCATGGGAGACTAGGATTCAAATCCTGACACAGTCAATAAGCTTCATGACAATGGGTCAGTCACTATCTCTCAGCTGAAACTACTTCACAGGGTTGTTGTAAGGTTAAAATAGATTTGTAGGGCTGTCTAGCCCAGCTTCTCCGCAAGAATATCATGGGGGAATTTGTCGAAAGCATTACTGCAATCTTTAGCTTTTAATTGGAAATGCAAACAACATTGCAGAGAAGCATTACTATGTAACCTCTTAGGATGAAGTAAGAACCTGAACAAAGAAAAGGAAAGAAGCATCCAGCCTCTTGGCTTGATTATTGTCCTTATTCTCTGATGTCTCCTTTGCTAATCTATAGCAAACAAACTTGAAAGCTTTGTTATTATCTGGTTCACTTGCCAGAGGAAGGAAAGTCTGTCAATTACCCTGGTGTTCCAGCAGATAATGTCATTATTCCTGCACAGGAAAAAATGCTGCCTTCATTTTAATAAGGCATTCCAAATGGCAAAATAGGGACAGTGATTTTCCAGGGACCAGAAAATGGAATATTCCTGCTGAGTATGGAATTGCCTTTACATCAGCTTGCTAAAAGCCAAATAATGGGCCAGTGAAAAAACTTTAATCAGTTGACAGCCCAAAATATAAACAACACACTAATTTAAAGAGCAGCGGTTGAGTCCAAAAGACCAGCTAGAACACTTTTAGCTTCCTATTGCTCAACATTTTGCAGGGCCGTCTCAAGCAGGTTGGGCGCCTTGGCACCGCCGCGCAGAGATCGCTCCGGCGCCCCTGCCCTGGTGGGCGGGCGCAGCGTGTAGCATGGCTTCCGTGCGGCTTCGCTGCGCAGTGCCCGTCTGCCGGCCCGGGGCCCTGGCACCCCGCACCACCGAGACTACCCCTAGAGCCGGGCCTGATTTTAAGGATCTGTTCTGGACTCACCCTTGTGTCTGTAAATCCTTTGAATTATACACGGTCCATCAACAAGAGTTTAAGCTGCCCAAGTTTCCTGTAGTTCATAAAAGCTCCTAAGATCTGTTGGAATTCTGAGGTCTAAACATTTGTAAAGAGAACTGTTTGAAGGTGAAACAATATTTTTCGACATGCAGCGCCTCAGCAAAAAAATGTGCATGTACAACGCACTTGCTGCCATGACTTTCTTTAAAAGCTATTACACACACATCTAGATTCTGCCCTCATCTCTACCAGTTTTAAATACAAATATTTTTAAAAATGAAATCCAGAAGATGACTCTCCCATGTTTTGTGGGGGTGAAGATGATGGACATTCCAAAATTAAGAGTTTAATCCAGAAAGCTCTGAGGTGAGTTTTGCATATGTAGAACAGTTTCTAAGCCCCCCATGTTTTACTTTCTGCTCCACCTTACAAACTGTCACCCTATATTTAAGGGGAAATTTAGAAGTGGCCTATCATTTTTTAAACCCCAGTGATTCAGACTAAGAAAGACTTTTTTTAAACCACAGACCAGTTCGCATATGTATAGACTATGTTCACAGGGAAGCTGAGGCTCACCCCACAACCACATATAGAACAGTATGTACAGGCTGAGGTATATCTACACACTTCTGTACATGTTTACATTCTACCCACCCAATCCACTTTTTGTGATGGATGGGTTGTATGTACAGGGCTTATATTTGTACAGATGTCTTGACTCTGAGAGTACATTCTCTATATCAGGCATCCCCAAACTGTGGCCCTCCAGATGTTTTGGCCTACAACTCCCATGATCCCTAGCTAACAGGACCAGTGGTCAGGGATGATGGGAATTGTAGTCCAAAACATCTGGGGGCAAAGTTTGGGGATGCCTGCTCTATATTATAGCACAGTCTGAGATTAGTTCTCATGCCTCACCATATACGTATAGAGACTGCATCCTGGGAGGCCTGTTTGAAGAAACCCTCAGAGAGCTCTCTATAAGCCAGGTGGAAGTGTGCTTTAACTGAGTAAATTTGGAGCTCATATGGAGCATTTTAATAAGGCATTCTAAAAAGAAAGAAGGAATCTCACAGGCTCATAAAGTAAGGAATTTATGAGGGTATGCATGCAGGACTTAAACTGTTTGTAGGTCATAACTAGTGCCTTGAATTGTGCCCGGGAGCACTTTGGGAGCCTGTGGGGGTACTTCAGAAGAGTTTGGGCTAGTTTCTTCCAAATCCTTTTGGACGTTTTAGATTAGCTCAATCAGTGTGGCTAGTTGCTGTACCCAGTTGGCACAGAAGTTGACCCTTTCCCTTCCTACTATAGGTGTTTTCTACTGAAGCCAACATTCCATTATTAATATGCTTCCAGATAGCTTTCCCTTTGAAAAGAAATAAGATTGACAAATGGGTAAAAAGTACTAGCATGGTCACCTGCGGCTATCATTGCTATTTTTGTGGATTTTTGCTTGACGCTGACTCGATTTGTTCAATATAGCCTGCATTTACAATGATAAACACAAGGATGGCAGTTTCCATGCAGATTAAAGGTATTGGGCACATTGATTCAGCATGCTTGTAGCTCACCAAAGCCCCCTCTTTGAACTTGCTTCTTTGCCTGAAGTGGGTCTATTGAGGAAGTCCTGGCTTTCCCCCCACTGAGAGAACTCTCTCAGACAAGGTGTTACCTGTGTTTTGAGTTGGGTAGAGTGGGCTAACAGGTTAATTACAGCCTGGAAAGGTCCATATAAAAAGAATAGTGATAACGGAGGGAAGGGTGAGTGAGGGGAAATCCTGGATAGTGATTGGCCACTAATCTGCCTATCAAAGCCAGTGAGGAGGGGGATCACAGCACCTGCGATGTTGCAGCTTGAGCCGCAGAAAGCTAAATTAGCCGGTAAGTGAGAATATCATTTGCCTTTACTGCTAGCAGGGTATCAGGACCCTGTTCACTGAATAATTAAAGTATAGATGCTGTGGTAATTCAGGAAAATGCTGTGTGTGTGTGTGTTTGTGTGTGTGTGTGTTTTAAACTGAAATGCTGCCTTCCAGAGCTATCTAATCTGAAACAGACAGGGAAGAAATATCGGGTCTGTTATAGCTGCTTCTTCCCACCGTGACACTGCCTGACTGGTTGCTGGTTTTGTTTGTACGAGCAGATCTTTTTTAGAAAAAGAAATCTATTATGGGAGAGGCAATAAATGCAACATTGGCTAATCATGCTGTGTGTAAGAAATCAGGGATGCAGCAACGTTTTTGGTGATGTTAATCTCTGTGTTTATCTGCTTCCAAAGCTAAATAATTAAATACTGACAGAAAACATGGTACTGTTGCTTTTTGACAATTAGAAGAAAATCCATAAAGAAAGTGCATCTTTTATTGTTACTGGGAATTATATGGTCTGTACTGTGTGCTTATTATTTGCTGTTCCATGTGTTCATTTTTACATCATTGAAAGGCTATTGTGCATGTTTTCAGTTTCTTAATATCTATCTATCTGCCCATAATCCACGATAGTGCTGTTGCACAACCCACATTTGTTTCAATGGGATTCACAAAAGAGACCTTCCCTGTGGATTGTGCCCTTATGTAACCCTCCAGTTGTGGTTGCACTAGTGCCCACTCCTGAAACCTCCCTAAAGGAGTGAGTTCTTCTGTCTTTGACAGCTTGATACGTTCTGGAGAGAGGATGGACCAGGGAGAAATAGAGAAACAGTACAAATAAATGCAACAGGCACATTTATTTATGATAAAATAAAATGACAATATTTTATTATTGATCTTCTCAATTAAGTTCTGCATTTGCTCTAGATATTACAGGTGAGTCTAATAAGGTTGCAACATTTGAATCCAGGCTTTCTGGACATCAGGAAATGAAACTGTGTGGAGTTGTAGCGGAAAAGTAAATGGGATAACATTGCTAAGTACATAATCCCCCAATTTGCATTGAATCTTTCCTGAAAAGCAACCCTTCAGCAGCAACAATTGTTGTTGTTGTTTTAAACACAATTAGTACATTAACATGTAGCCAGTCTTGATGGGTTTTATATACATTTACAGAGGTAGCGGTCTTCCAGTGCCTATTAGCTAAGATCATGTAATGTATCCTCCAAGTCTAAAGGCAGTGAATTACTGAATACCAAATACTGGGGAAAGAAAACAGGTGCTGGTGTTTGCTTTCATGCTCTTCTTATAAACTTCCCAGAGGCATCAGGCTGGCTGCCATTGCAAACAAGGTCCTGGGCTCACTAGGTGGGCTAGCAGGGCTCTTTTAATGTTTTTAACTTGGCAGCGAGCCCTGAAGCAAGGACTGCTTCTTTCTTTCCCATCTACCAGTACCTCTCTCCTCCTTCTCCTTCATGCTTTCTGGTGGAGCCAATCAGAACAAGCATGAGTCAGCCAAGCCATAGAGAAGAGGTCTGGATAGAGAAAGGAAAATATTGCTCAAACCCATCTTCTATGTTCCCCAGTCATTCCTGGATTTTGAGGAGTTGAGTCAAACGTTACTCCGAACATAGATTTTCAGTTCCTGTATTCTCCAGGTGAAAATGACATGCTGCTTGAGTGTTAAGTTCCAAACAATAAATGTTAGCTGGCAGTTCTTTCCTCATGCAAATTTGTGCTGTTGTTGCCGAGTTTGGATTTCCTTGGTAAAGAAATCTGAGGAGAATAGATGAATCACCTTGGACACAAATGTACCGGTATTGGTGGAAAATGTGATATATAAACAAATCATCTGGCTAAAACAAATATTTTAAAATCATATTCATTAGTTCTATTGATTTCTGAGGCACTCTTGCTGCTTTCCTCAGCTGACAGGATTCTGCCATTCCAAGGGCTCAAAGTAGAGGCAGCGTAAGACATTAAAATTGATAGCAATTGCACACTTATGTGACATTTGATATTATATAGTTAAAAGATTCATATCCTGTTCTTCTGTTGCAATGACAATAATCAAAGTGGCTTAAAACAAATTACAAATATACAGAAGTAATCCTTTAAAAGGAACCAACCACATATTCATTTAGCATTACAAGAGGAACTCTAAACTCTAAATAGATAATGACATAATAACATTTGCCAACTTAAGCTATAAGACAATGTTGTTTAGTATAGACTGTATGTTTCTTGTCAAAGCAGGTAACTAATTTTATTGTGTTCCTGATTAATTTTCATTTTCATCATAGTCCTTAGAGATAGAAAGATAACAAACCTTATAAAATATGTTTGTTTGGCCCTGCTGATCTTTGAGGCAATCTTGCTACTTTCATCTAGTGGATTCTTCAAGAGTTACCTCATCATGGAATTCTCATCTTTTCATATATATAACAATGTGAATTGTAGCCATCTAGATTACGTTGTTATTTTGTATATATGCTGAGAGTTCCAGAGAAATATATTTCCAAAGATTCCTTTGTTAGAGCAGTTAACTTAGATGAATAATTTAAATTTATAATGCATATGACTTTCCCTCTCATTTTCTGTCAAAAATGTCTGTTGTTATTCTTAAACAAAAAGTGTCTATATTATAATACTCTACTTTAGGCTGCAGTTTGTTTTGGTACAAACCAATTTATTTCACAAAATCTTCAGATTTGACCTATGTTAGGAAGAGTTGATATTGTAGGCCCAATATTCATTTTGCAGGCATGAGTGAGCTCTGTCCCCTCATCCCCCGCTCTAGTTGTTTGATTAGCGAAAAAAGCACAAATGAAATTGTAAACTGGGTAGCTCTCAGAAGCTGATAGTTTCTACTGAGGTACCGTGTTTCTCTGAAAAATAAGCCATACCCCGAAAATAAGCCATACTCCGAAAATAAGCCATACCCCGAAAATAAGCCATACCCCGAAAATAAGCCGTAGTGATAGGAAGTTTAACCTTGTAGGTTAAACTGTACCATACTTAATTTTTTAAAAATAAGACATCCCTGAAAATAAGCCACCGTGTGTTTTTTTGAGGAAAAATAAATATAAGACGGTGTCTTATTTTTGGAGAAACACGGTAAGGTTAAAAGACAATAATCAAGGGAGAATGTGGCTGACATGTTTTGGTTTTATATTTTTAGGATAGGTTTATAGAGGAGTATGTTAGTCTTTGTCACCAAAACCAACAAAGTGTCTTCTGACACCTTGAAGACTAACAAATTTTATTGTGGCATCAGCTTTATTGGACTAGAGACTCCTTCATCAAATGCCTGGATGGCGTGGGATTTTCAGTTCATACTCCATGCATCTGATGAAGTGGGCTGCGGTCCATGAAAGCTTGTAACAAAAGGTTGCAGTTCAATGCATACTTACCTGGGCGTAAGCTTCATTGAGCACAATGGGATTTTGTTCCAAGTAACAGGAATAGAATTGTGGTGTTACATTTTTCAGAAAAAGTTCTGTACCTTGGTTATGTATTCTACAGTACTACAGCTGTTTTATATTCTCTCTCTTTAAAAGTTAACTGGATGCAAATTGCTGAGGCACTAGAGAACATTTATGTTGAAAATAATGAAATAAAGTCAGGAAATATAAAAATTACAGTCCTCATGGTAGCATTAGTTTGCAATGGTTGGACTCGTAGTTTTTTAACTGCTGTGATACTGGATTTAATATAATTAATGTAGTTTATGCTACATTAATTATTTGAAGAAAAAAAGCTATTGTAAATATTTTATAGCCAGTGTATGCAGTATTTTGGATGACTTGGCTGTAAAACGTGTACTATAGTAAGGAGTTTCTGCTGTGTGGCTTAATTCCTATTGTAAGAAGCAGCTGAACTTTTACATTTTCGGACATTTAGTTTTAACTGTCAAAGCTCTGCTGGTATGTTATATTTAAAAATATATTGCAAGTTCTACAATGTAACCGAAACAAAAATAAATCTTTTTTCCGGGGAGACTACCATTTAACATCTGGATTCATGATACAGTTAAACTGAAGGCCAGCTCTTGAGTTTAAGCCAACTGGAACCTCAGAACTATAATTCTGCACTGGCTACCAGGCTGCAACAACACAGTAACTTTCTATTCTCTTTAAGAATTTTTATTAGCTGTAACACTGAGCCTTAGACTCAGCCTATCAATTTACCTGAAGAAAATAGCTTAAATCAATGTACTTTATCTTCTCCATCTCCTTCTCCTTCCCCTTCCCCTTCCCCTTCCCCTTCTCCTTCAGCGATCACTTGTAGTCGAGTAAGATTGTCTTCCATAAACACGGTTTTAACAATGAGTCTGTAAGTGACTGTGGAGGCCAATTCTGGATCCACACGTCCTTCCACAGTGGGGACATTGGTTTCTGTGCGGGAGGTGATCACAGTGTGGATTTGCCAAGCATGCCTTCCTCTTAGCACGTTTCTCCCTTTCGTCCTGAGTTCGAGAATGTACTTTATAGTATCATAGAGTCATAGGATTGTACAGTTAGACGGGATCTTGTGAGTCATCTAGTCCAACCTCCTGCAATGCAGGAATCTCAACTAAAGCATCTGTGGCAGATGGCCATCCATCTTCTTCATTGTTAAAAAACCTCCAATGAAGGAGAGTCCACCACCTTGAGTCTGTTGCACTGTCAAACAGATTTTACTGTCAGAATGTTGCTTCGTTGCAATGCCCATTCTTGTAATTTGAAAGCATTGGTTCTGCTCCTAGCTAAAGTTATTCTAGGCTGCATCACCAGAAGTATAGTGTCCTGATCAAGGGAAGTAATAGTACCACACTATTCCACTTTGGTCAAACCACATCTGGAATACTGTGTCTAGTTCTGGGCGCTACAATTTAAGAATGATATTGACAAGCTGTAACGTGTGCAGAGGAGGGCGACCAAAATGACCAAGGGTCTGGAAAGCAAACCTAGTGAGGAACGGTTGAGGCAATTGGGTATGTTTAGTCTGGAAAAGAGGAGACTGAAATGAGATATGATAGCCATCTTCAAATAACCTCTGGAGCAGGAGAAAACAAAGCTTGTTCCATCCTCCATGCCACATGGGCTGAGGGAGGGCGAAAATCTGGTCATCCAATCTGCTAGGTACTCCCATCTCCCCTGCGTCAAGTTCTTCGGGCCACATTCACATTACTTCCATTCTAGATAAATCTGTCTAATGAATCCAATTTGAATAATTAAATCAAATAATTAGTAATGCTGGCCACATGACCCGGAAAAGCTGTCTGCAGACAAACGCCAGCTCCCTCAGCTTGAAAGTGAAGATGAACGCTGCATCCCATAGTCGAATTTGACTGGACTTAACTGTCCAGGGGAGGGGTCCTTTACCTTACCTTCTTACCTAATTAAATCAAGTAATTTAACTGTTTTTATTAAATAAAAAAATTTCTTCCAGTAGCACCTTAGAGACCAACTAAGTTTGCCATTGGTATGAGCTTTCATGTGCATGCACACTTCTTTATGGCCAGGATCCCTCGCCCTTGGGTGCGTGCTTTCCCACATACATAGGTGAAGGAGGCTGGATGATATTTATTTCTAGCTGCATTCCTTCCTGATGCTTTTGATTCTTGCTCTGAAGCATGTGTGGTAAATCTTTGGTTCTCCAGATGTTGCTGAACTACAGCTCCCATCACCTCTTGTCATTGGCCATGCTTGCTGGGTCCAACGGGAGTTGTAATTCAGCAACATCTGGAGAACCAAAGGTTCCTCGCACCTACTGGTGAGTCAATTCTCAGAAGTTGTTTTTTTTGGGGGGGGCAGGGTGCAATAATGGGCTGCAGTGGGAAGAAACCCATAGACAATCTCAGTGCACACATGGTATTCCTCATATTACCCTTTTGATAATGCTCAGTTATAATGTATAAGGTTATAATGCTATATGGATAATGTGCATATTACCCTTTTGATAATGTCCATTAATTTGTGAACAAATAAAACTATTGGGTTGTATCCAACCAAATTCTACCCAAAGTAAACCTATTGAAATTAATGTACATATGTTAGTTATGTTCAGTAATTTCAATGGGTTTACTTTGATTATGACCAATGTTGGATACTACCCGTTATTTATAACTGAAAAATGTTATGCAGATATAAACATATGCCATTGATGTTTGAAAGAATGAACTGTTCTTGGCTTTTATTTGGAACCTGGGAGACAGACCAAACAACCACAAATGTTGTTTAAAATGAATTTAAGCAAATAGGACACATGCCTTTTGTCTACCCAAAGACAAAAGTTCATTTTAAAATGTAGTCAATGTTAGATTTTGTTGTGGGGGACCTCTGCTTTTACATTTCAACATGTGTGTTGTGTTTTCATGCATATGTGTCCAGACCCTTGCATGGCTAAGGAGCAAAGAACCTCAGATGATGTCATAATGCAATTAATAAGTAGGCTATAACCTACAAAAGGCTATTCTGCTTTGGAATATTTTGCTATGGTCAAACAACTTTAAATAATAGAATCATGGAATCACGGCAGCCAATTGACAATATTTGGGTCACTCGGTCACCACTTGGGGGTTACATAGGGGCAGAGGTGCCCCAGTCAGGATATAGAAGTGAAGCCCTCAGAGACTGATGGAACCTGATGTGTTACCGAAGCTCTAGGGGATTTTCCAGTGGAAAAAGCTCGAAGCCCTCATCTTGCTATGGATTTGTGAGACGAAGCAAGTGGTTGACATTATTGCTGCTGAGTATCTTCTCTGGCATTTTGGAGCCTGAGCAGCTCCTTGGTACTCCTCAGAGCTCTGGACAATGAATCAGTCCTGACAAGTACAAGTTTCACTATGAAGCTGACCAAACACTGGTAAGAACACATAATTGTGCCTACTGTGTGGCAGTGTGTGTTGTGAAGAAGGCTCATTTTGCAGCTCGCATTGTGTCCTCTAATAGCTGACCAACGGAGTTATTTTGGATGGTTTGGAGGTTACTGACTCTGAGTGTGTGTGGTGCTGGTGGGGACCTCTGGAGCACTCAAAGACCTGCTCTCCTGCTGTGATCAACCGGCTATGCACTCTCAGGATAAAGTTGCTCAGTTTCAAAGTGCTCTTGACACTGCACTTGGTGCAGTTGCATATTTCCACCTTTGGGGGAAGGTTGTGTAGAGAGCTGTGGTGGGGCAGGAGCAGACATTTTTGGAGGACACAGATTATTTAGATCCATTCCAATCTATCTGTGGAACTGAACTGGCTTTGGTCACCCTGATGGATGAACTTTGCAGAGGGACAGAGGGAATGCAACCTTGCTTCTGTTCTTGATCTCTTGTTGGCCTTTGATACCATCAACAATAGTATCCCCCTGGACTGCTCCAGGAAATGGAAATTGGAGGCACTGTGGTTCCAATCCTACCTTCAGCACCAATTCCAGAGAGTAGCATTGGGAGAGTGCCTTCCAGCCCACTGGTGGCTACGTTATGGGGTGCAGCAGGGGATTATCTTATCTCCATTGCTAATTAATACCTACATGAAGCCATTGGGAGCAGTCATTAGGAGTTTCAGAGCAAGGTAGAATCAGTATTCTGATGACATTCATCTCTATTTCTCTGCAACATCTGAATCAGGAGAGGCTGTGTAATCCCTGGGCCATTACCTGGACACGGTAGAGAAACGGATGAGGAAAAACAATCTGAGCTTGAATCCCAGCAAGATAGAGGCACTGTGGGTCTGAGAAGTTGGGCAGTGGCCTACCTTGGATGGAGTTGCATTCCTCTGAAAGAGCAGGGTCACAGTTTGGAGGTGTTTCTTGAACCAGCTCTGTCAAGGGAGGCTCAGGTAGCCTCACTGGCTAGAAGTACCTTTTAATAATTGCAACTGGTTCTGCAGCTATGACCATTCCTGAAAAGCCTTGCCACAGTATTTCATGTGCTGGTTACTTCAAGACTGGATTCAGGGCTGTCTTAAACATATCTGGCGCCGTGGTGCGAAGATCCCTCTGGCGCCCCCGCCCCGTTTCCCAGTGTGACGCCCCCCTGGCGGCCTGGCACCCTGCGCCACCCAGCCTTGCCGTAGGGCCGGCCCTGACTGGATTACTACAATGCACTTGGTGTGGGGCTTCCCTCGTGCTTGATCTGGAAGCTACAGTTAGTGCAAATACTGCAACATGATTGCTGACAAAAGTGACACCTTGCCAGCACATACCACTTGTGTTCAGGGATCTGCACTGGTTGCAGATTTGCTACTGGGCCAAGTTCAAGGTATTACCATTTGTATAGAAAGCTGTTAAGAACTTGGGACCAGTTTACCTATGAGATTGCCTTACCCCACATGCGCCCATGGTGGAATTGGCACTACTACAGGTGCCACATTTTACCCATTCCACATTTGTAAGAACTGCATCATTTAGTGTGGCAGCAACCATTGGAACTCCCTACCTATTGATATTTAGCAGGTGCCTGTACTGTTTCTGGCACCTGCTAAGAACATTACCGGTACTATTTAAACAAGCCTACGTAGATGCTTAGATAGTTGAGATAATTTTAATCTTTTTTAGTATTTTGACTTTTGTATGTTTTAAAGTATGGAAGTGATTTTAAAATGGATTTTTATTGTTTTATCCTTTTGTAATCTGCTTTGTTACAACCAAGAGGTGTATAAATTTTGTGAAATAAATAAATAATATTTGGCGCTTCAATACAGGCAATACTGGTTTTGCATGGGGGTTCCGTTCCGGACCCCTGCCCATTCCGGACCCCCTGCCCCACTCCTTTTCATAGTGTCTTTATGACGTTTGGAGACTACTTCTGGGACCAGCGCCTTGCATATGTGTGCAATTGCATGTCATTTGGATGGGCTAAATTGGTCATTGCATGTATTTGACTCACATTCCAGTCTCGTTTGACAGGCTGCTTTAAGGATGCTTTACAAATCTGTATTTGAAATCTTAGTTTAGAATTTTGATGATATTGTTAAATCTTGAAATTAACTTTCATGCCTTGAAAATAAAGGACCCCAATTTGGATAGATAAAAATCTCAAAACACTTGGCCATTCAAATGGCCATTATCAACAGCTCTGTTGGGTTTCTAGCACTCTGCCTGTAGTTCTCTACCACCTTTGGAAATAACTCTGCTTTTGGAATTGGCTTGAGTGCTAGTGTTTCTAATTGAAGCTGTTTCGATAAACTGCCTGGAGATCAAGTCATTTGTTACTGCTTATAGTTATTTAGTATGGTTAATGTCTGCAGACTTGGAGTCTCATAAAAGAGACAGGTCCTTATCAGTAATCAATATCTGCAATATTTGCTCATATAAATCTGCCATTAGTGACTGATCATTTGAAATTAATTTGAGCCAGAGGACTCCATTATGGTGCATGTTATTATAGTAGAAACAAAGAAGCCCAATGGAAGTGGCATTCTTAAGTTTCAAACATGCAATGATTCCGAGAGGGTATTGCTCTCATTTGCATGTATTTTCCTTATTCAAGCCACAGCAAGGGGATGTCCATATCCCCACATAATAAAGAGGAGCTTTGCAGCCTGGGGATAATATTGTATGGAAGGGATCTCCACCTCCCAAATTGCTAGAGAAATGTACCGCACACAAACTTTGGACAAAGGTAGGAGAAACAAAAACAGGGAGGTTTCATTTCAGGGTGACTAGTCAGTGGTTGCAGGAGGCACTTATAATGGACCTTTCTGTGCCATAGCTAATAGAGATACAGTGGTACCTCGGTTTATGAACACAATTGGTTCCGGAAGTCTGTTCATAAACTGAAGCGTTCATAAACTGAAGCAAACTTTCCCATTGAAAGTAATGGAAAGTGGATTAATCCGTTCCAGACAGTCCGCGGAGTACTTAAACTGAAGCGTTCATAAACTGAAGCGAACTTTCTCATTGAAAGTAATGGAAAGTGGATTAATCCGTTCCAGACGGGTCCGCGGAGTACTTAAACTGAAGCGTACTTAACCCGAAGCATGGGTGTGATTGGTTCCGGAAGTCTGTTCATAAACTGAAGCATTCATAAACTGAAGCGAACTTTCCCATTGAAAGTAATGGAAAATGAATTAATCCGTTCCAGATGGGTCTGCAGCGTTCATAAACCGAAAATTCATAAACCGAGGTGTTCATAAACCTAGGTTCCACTGTACAGTACATTCAAAATGGTGCAGCAGCAGTTAGTTAATAGGGACATAGATTCCAGTGACGTTATAGCACTATCAATATGTGACCATGGTGGATGTGCTGTAACATCGCTAGAGAAAAAGAGACTTGAGAATCATTGTTGACAGAAACTAAATTTAGTTGATTATGCAGGGAAATAGTGCTATTCCCCTATGTTGGAAGTACTTGCCAGGGCAATTTCGTCTAGATAGACAGTGATACATTTGCAATCCCCTTGGAAAGCACAGTGTCTAGAAAATAAAAGGCCCCGGTTCAAAGTAACTAATAAGTAGTAATAAGGGAGAGACAAATTTTCAAAATTGCAGAACACTTTAAAATAATGTAGAATGCTGCTGTTTATTTGTATGACAACCAAGTCGTGGCCCAGAATGTTAGGGACACAGTAATTATGGCTGCACAGGTTTCTTAATCTTGCAGAATCCTTGTAGCTGCACTCCCAAACCAGAAAATGATCTAATTGTCTTTACAGATGATCTGGTTAGTTTTACAGTGCAACAAATGAGTTGTTGCTTATGATTCAAATACCTTCCTCCTCCTCCTCCTCCTCCTCCTCCTCCTCCTCCTCCTCCTCCTCCTCCTCCTCCTCCTCCTCCTCCTCTGCTCACCCTTCACTACCAGGTCCTAGGGTGGGTTACAACAAATTAAGATTCAGAATTAAAAACAGTTAAACTTGAACTTCTGAGGAAGGTGGAACTGCCAAGATGAGCCCCTCTGTTCTTAATACCTGGGAGGGTTTGAAGGGAAGAAAGTTAGTTTTGGGGGGCCTAAGTTGCTGGCAGCCAATGCAGTTGTTTTAGAACAGGGGTTGTATTAGTTTTAAATGCAACCCCAGCCAGTAATATGTGAGCACCTGTGAAAAGTGCTCCACTGAAGGGATTTCTTTACATTGGATTTAGTCTGAGCTATCTGAGTACACCTAGATCACACTCCTCTACTCCCAATTAGATACTGTGCTCTTTGATTTACTTCTAGTTTTGGATGAACAATATGAAAGCAACAGTCATCTAAGAAGAACTAGACACTCTGTTCATTTTCCTTCAATACATATTAATCTCCTCTCAAGTTGTTTTCCTGGATTTGGTCTCTTTCCCATTGTATATTGACTCACAGGGCTGCAATTACTCTCTCTGCATAAAATTACTTTACTGTGTTTGGGTAGTAATCCTTTTGAAAACCAGGGCACAATCTGTGCAAACCTGCAAGTTCTTTTTTCTATGAGGGATGATCCAGCTCCTCTGCCTCCTATATGGGAACTTCCTTCTACTGCATCCTGCCTTTTCAAAATACACAACACCTTTTCTGAGGTGAAAGGAGCTGCAGTCTCTCAAGGGCAGCCAGTTCTCAGACAAATGGAATAAATTTCTTATGTGCTGTGAAGGAATAATTACAGCTGTTTCATATCTACACAACTATAGGGCAATCTAGCTTCTTAATATAATTATTGCCAATATACCACAACAGGGGCCACAGGCTGGTCACAGATAAAGAAAACACCTCTAATAGAATTTTCAGGACATGTGACAGAGGAATTCTAAAGTATGGCTGTTGGCAAGTTGTTTTCTCAGCTAGTGGCTGATTGGTATAACTAGGTAGGCCTTATAATTTGAAAATTGTTCTTTTCAAGTACATGCTCTATTCCCTGCTGTGAAAAGTGTTTGCTAACACAGTTGAGGTGAAGCTGTACGACCTCTAGAATATCCTTCCATTTTCTCTAGTCTTGTAAAGTCAGAGTGTGAACGTTATGTGGCCTTTTCATTGATTACGAAGTCTAACTAGGGCTAGCAGTGGACCTATGTGTTCATATTTGTTTGAATGTGACATTTTAATTGACCATGATACACACACACACAATTTCAATTTAAAAAATCCAGATGCACAAGAAACACAGGTTTTTTTTAATTAAAAACAATAGAAATACCAGGTACACACAAGAAACATACATATACCCTTCACAATCCTAATTTCCGCTCCTACTCACATTATTCTTCCCTTCTTGTGGATAGGGTTCAGACACACAAAAGTTGGGGTTTTTGGGGGGGGGGTCAAAGTCATTGCTGGACATATGGCAACCCTGCATGAAGGTGAGGGGAAGGACAACAAAGTTTGCTGTATATGCTCCCTCCTTCATGATTTGGGATTGTGATTATCAATCAATTTTGTTGTTTGTAGCCAATGGCCATTACAATACAATGTGAACACATATCGCACAGCTGCAAAACAGGAAAAAAAGCATTGCATACACCAGAACAAAAACAAGTTTTCTGTTAATTTTTGGGCCTAATACAAGGTGCTCACATTGGTGTTTAAAGCCCTAAACTATCTGCAGATCTCAACCCTGGGCAGGTCTGTAGGGAATAGGGATAGAGATGGCACTTGCTGGGACTGAAATGAATTGGCTCTAACAAGTCATGCAAGGGAATTCAGAGGAGCACTTTCTTGCTTTGCTACCTAACTTCAAACATGCATTTTTTGTGTAACTCGCAGAATCCAAACATTCCTGTTGCGAGAGATTGGCAGGGTGCCTTCTTCATACATCTTGCATTAAATTTGTTTGTGAGGAGGCATTCCTTTGCCTGATGAAAAACCCAATTATTCACACACACCCATTCTTACCTCTGTAATTAAGATGTTGTTTTCTAAAGCACTTTGAAATCTAATTACAAACTACATTCTGTAAATTAACAAATGGATGTAAATGTATGATCTACAAATTGTATTTGCACAATGATAAGGATTTCTTTCCAACCATTTGATAAATCGCCAATTTTGATTTGCTTAATCTGAAGAATAATATAAGTTTAGCAAGTTGTAGTTTTGTGTTGGATTTTTAAATAATTTCATGTAATTGGGTCTTTGTTAACTGAATAATCATACGCATTTTCAGTGATGTATTAGTCATAGCTAGCCATGTGTGTGGTGCTTGGCTTCTGACCTTAAACAACACATGTCTAAAACTACCCATAGCATCTGTGGGTTGAGGGGTAGGTTTGTTCATTTTTGTTAGGTGGTTTACCTTAATCCTCTTGGCAGAGGAGCATTCAATTTTGCTATTGCATTGATGCTTGCTTTGCATTATATAAAACATATAAATTTCAACTGATATGAGAAACATTCAAATAACTGGCTGCAAATTGGGTAGCAGTTAAACACAGAAAATTCCCAATGAAAGCAATACAGTGGTACCTCCCCGAAAAGTACTGAATCTGAGTACTTCAGCACGTACCAATAGAGCGCTTCTGCACATCTGCGAACCACGCAGATCGCTTCTGCGCATGTGCGCACCGCGGAACCCAGAAGTAAACACTTCCGGGTCCGCGGAGTACTTAAACTGAAAGTACTCAAACTGGAGTGTTCTCAAACTTTGCTCAAAGATTTGCTACGGATAACTACTACTTCTACCTTGATGAGCTAGAAAACTAACACAGAGTCTGCCTTTGTCTAGGAATAGGGGCAGCCAATGTGGTATCTTCCAGATGTTGTTGGAATCCAACTCCTATCAGCTCCATAGCTGCCAAGTTTTCGCTTTTCTCGAGAGGAAGCCTATTCAGCATAAGGGAAAATCCCTGTAAAAAAGGGATAACTTGGCAGCTATGATCAGCTCTAGCCAGCATGGTCAGGAATACAGGGAAGCTGTAGTCAGGCAACATCTGGAGTATACCACGATGGCTACCAGTACTCTAGAAGTTCTGCCTGAATATTTAAGGACTTGAATAAACATGTAAGGACTTGAATAAAATGGAGTGCATGTGGTTTTTGTTCTTCTGTTGGACTTTATTATAAGGCATAGTAGAAGATCTGAATGCACTGGCTACACTGATATCTTTGGCTCCAAATTAACATGTCACAGCATGGTCTTTCATTTTTAATAGGGTTTCAAATGGAAACATGCTTAATGGATAAAGCTATCCAATAATGAATGTTTATATTGAGTTAACATCCAGTGCTTGTACTACCGGTATGATAACAACCAAATGGACAAAGAATGTAATGGCCAACAGGCTTGGAGGAAAAGAGTCATGAACAAATGTGGGCATACAGAAGTGAGCAGCAACCAATATTTATTCACTCAGCTGTGGATCATATAGAAGCCAATTTTGGCATTCTGATATATAAATTAAATAATCATTATCTTTGTGGCAGCATCTCCTCACACACCTTTCTCCACACTTTTCTACTATTGGGTGGGCCTTCTGCTTGCATCACTGCAGTACAACTAATATGGAAATTCCATAAGTCAAGTACAGCATGGTATGAAAAAACCCTTTAAATAAGCTCCCAAATTTTTATTCATTTAGTTTGCTTTTAACATACAGTATATTTCCTATTGAGCTAGTTTTTATAATCTCCTCCCCCTGACTTCCCATTTTTAAAAATATTTATTTTGTTTTTAGCTAAATTGCTGGCTTTTGATAGCTAGCTGTAATGGTTGTGTGGGGAGGCAGATTTGAGGAATAAAACCTCTCATCTTCTCACCTCCACTTTTTCACTGAACATGTCAGGTCAGATTTTCTCTGCCACTCTTTCTTTGTTTATAGTGTTTTTCAAATTGATCAAGTGCTAAAATAGGTTTAGCTTTTGGATGACCAATATCTATGCTCCCCTTTGTGAACTTTCATATTTCCCAAGTACAGTAGGTCCAAATGAGCAGGTAGAAAGAACAGTGTCAAGTGGCTGGAGATTGTAACAATTTAAGAGTATGCAAAGTTGATAGGCAGTTTACATGCAAGGGGTGAAGGACGTGGTGTTTAACTGTCAAATGAAAGGCTAAACTGAAGCAAAATTATTTATTTGCATATGTCATTTGCCTTGTAACACAAGCTCTCGGCGACAAAGGGCTTTTATTAAGTGTACTAGCAAAATACTATTACGACAATCAGGGTAAGTGTGGAAGGCCTACATAAGGCCCCAAGGGGCTGCAGGCCACCCAATGTCAGCAGTGGGTTGGTTCAGCCCCATAGCTGCATAGCCCCAAGTGAAGTGGTTTATTTTTCCGTGTACGAGCGTTTTAAAAGCGTTCACTCAGGGCCATCATTACGATGGAAGGAAAACAAGCAACTTGTGTATGAGATTCCCTACATTGCAAAGACACACAACTATCCTGTTCATTGCCAATTTCCATTCATTGCTCACAGCCCGTTTTTGTTACCTCTAAACTACTATTCCTATTTTGTTCATTTTTTTGCTTTTTGGGGGTGTGGGGATACCTTGCTAATATCTTGTTACTGTAGCTTTTTGCAGCTGTCATTTTTCAGGGTTTAGCTTCCTCCCCTGGATCTCTAGAACTTAAACATTGGAGGGATGGTGCTGGATGCATTTTTGTCTCTAGAGCACATGCACATGAACATTAAGGCACAATGCAGTGTGTGGTCTGCCATTTCACACGATCCAGCTGTTCAGTTAGATTATGAATTGCAATCCCATGGCCTAATACTATGGTGAAGTGTGACAGTACAAACTCAGGAAAACAATGATCTGGATTAAAAATGGTCACAACTGACTGCTTCAGGCTCATGCCAAGGATTGTTGATCTATTGAGTTAGCTGCCCTAAGGCCAACGCTGGAAGTCCTATGGTTCATCTGCCCCACACTTGACTTCTGGACAGGGACATCCACCGAGACTTCTCTAACGGGGCACCCAGAATACACAAGTAATTTAAAGGCATTGCCCTCCAAGAGGGGCCACGGATTGGTTCATTTGAAATTACCTTTTGGGGCAGGAAGACCACCCACCGAGATCCCTCCAACCAAGGGGAATTCCCTTCCAACAGCCAGTAAACGTGTGCCCAGCCAGTGGGGAAGCAAGCTGAGAGTGAGGGGCCACAATTGTCACCCACTGGGAAAGCAGTGAGCGGCCATTGGAATAGCATTACCATACATTTTTTTGTTTTTCTTCACTGACTTTGTTAGCAATGATTTTTATTGTTTTAGATTTAACAAACACTAAGCTGGTAGTGCTCAAAATATTAAACAACATGTGCCATTTCTCTCTTTCCTACCACTTACCGCAGCCACCCCCAGTCTTTATGTCCTTCCTCCCACATAATCTCCCATGTGCCTCCTCCCATCTAATTACAAGCCAAACAGTAACAACATGAGCCAAAATAAAAGCCAAAATAAGAAACAAGGAGGAGAAGGAGTAAAAATGGAAGGGGAGCTTAGTTACCAGGCAAAATTATGCGCCAGTCATCCATATATTCTGCTCCTTGTCACTAAAGAGGGCTAGGAAATCTTGCCAGGTGTTGCAGATCTTTTCAAGGCTACCTTGCTTGACATAGTCCACCCCTTTCTTTCCCCCCACATAGTTTTAATAAAAAACACTAACCCTGTTGTTACTTATAAATGAGTGGAATACAGGTTATAGCAGAGTAATTGAATGCAGCATACAAAATAATAGAGCCTTCAACAATACATAAGTGCAGAAAGTTCAAGTGGTGATCTCCAGTAAACTTATTTTAAGTATAAAATAAAAAAATTCCTTCAGTAGCACCCTAAAGACCAACTAAGTTTTTATTTTGGTATGAGCTTTCGTGTGCATGCACACTTCGTCAGATACACTGAAACAGAATCCACCATACTTATTATTTTAAGTATGTCACTATTTTCAGCATTGGAGGGCATAAGTTATGTTTCTTGGTCGCACTACTAGGGTGTGACTGTGACTGGATGTTAGTAACTGGCTGTTGCTGTTGTAAACTCTATTCATATATATTTAATCTTTGCTTCTCTTTCTCCTAGGTTCCAACTATGCGAGTCCCCGTCCAGCTCATGCCAACATGAATGCCAATGCAGCTGCAGGGCTTGCACCTGAGCATATCGCTACTCCAGGTGCAGCCCTTTCCTGGCAGGCTGCTATCGATGCTGCCAGGCAGGCCAAATTGATGGGTGCAGCCGGCAATGCAACAATATCCACTGTCAGCTCCACACAGAGGAAACGGCAGCAGTATGGGAAACAGAAAAAACAGGGTAACACCACAGCTACACGTCCTCCCCGGGCATTGCTGTGTCTAACACTGAAAAATCCCATCCGGAGGGCATGCATCAGTATTGTTGAATGGAAATATCCTTTTTGATGGAATGATATGAGTCAGTATGCAAATGTGATTTACAAATGTGACTAAGCATGTGCTTTATGTTGAAGGAAGCACTAGAAGGAACTTTTAAAAACTACATGAGCAACAACATATGGTTGGTCTCCGTCTAGATCAGCGGGGGTAGATCTTTTATGACCTCAGTCAGTCTTCTGGGGGCTGCATGTTGGTGGTGGGCGTGACCCAAAGTGACTGTGACCATATCACCTAAACACTTGTGCGTGCATGCACGCACGCACGCACACACACACACACACACACACACAACCACACTTCCCCTTCAGCTTATTTCTGCAGATAAGCTGAGTAAGGGCTGAATCACCTCCTCCATCCTCATCAAACGATCATTTTGATGAGGAAGGAATTGCCAGTTTACACCCCCCACAAGGGGTATGGACAGAGGGGTTTAATGCTAACCATAGTTAATGCTAACACACCATAATGGAAGCTAGTGTGTCTGGCAGACCATAATGTAAACCTTGGCTTGTTGCATTCTTGTCCTCCCCCTGTTAAAGGAAACACAAGCCAGGAATTGCTGTTCTTCACTTGCAG
The DNA here is from genome assembly GCF_965207765.1 of Zootoca vivipara. Classification (NCBI taxonomy): domain Eukaryota; kingdom Metazoa; phylum Chordata; class Lepidosauria; order Squamata; family Lacertidae; genus Zootoca; species Zootoca vivipara. Next base: position 55,384,721 of record NC_142592.1, read on the forward strand.
CACTGTAGCTTTCGGGCTGTGGCAGCTCTTTAACCATAGTTAAGAATAAGGTCTGGGCTTGCACATAAAGTTAAGCAATAGTTAATATTAGCTAAGGTTTATAAACAAACTACAAACCTTGGTTAATGAGCAGTCTTTAACCATAGTTAATAACCGATGGTTTAATTTTATGTGCAAACTAGGCCTTTCTGTAGAGGATCACCATGTCAGCTAAGAACACAATGTCCATTTTATGAGGCCATGCACTGACTGACAGATCCTGGAGGGGGGAAGGGCAGAGCACAGGGCATATCTGTTTCCCAGGTTAATATCTGGCCACTGTTGAATACTGAATGTTAGGTAACGTGGGCCATTGATCTAATCCAGCAGGGCTATTCTAATGTTCTTAATGTGTCTTAATAATTCACAACACTGGTAAGCAACATAGTTTGGGCTAAGGTGCACCTTTTTGGGGGGAAAGGGGTAACATTTCATGTACAAAACTGGGACTCTTCTGCAAACTAATACATTTTCTACTGAAAGAAGAGATGAGAGGGGGAAACGTGTTGCTATAATCATTTTGCATACTGAAAATACAGTTTCAGCCTATTTCTGTTGCACACCCAAGAGGATGTGAATGCAAAAAAAGTCCTGCTGGATCAGAACAAAAGGCCCATGAGGTTCAGCATCCTAATTCCCACATTAGCCAACCAGGTGCTTTTGGGAAGCCCACAAGCAGGACAATGAGGGACAACAGCTCTCTCCAGCTGTTATTGCCCAATATACCAAGTCTTGGTATAAAACTAATGTGAAACTCACTAAAAAGCTCCATTAAATAGAGCTTAATATATTTTAATTAATGGTTTTCAAGCCAGGTCATAATAAAAAATTTCAACTGCGCATAACAAATTCTCCTACCTCTGAGTATTCACTCTCTTACCTTCCATAATTTGTACTAAAATGAAACCTACAAAACTTTAAAAGTTGTGCATATGAGAAATTAAATGTGCACCAACCACATTATTATTATTATTATTATTATTATTATTAATTGAATTGATCAGAGGTTACGAACTCTTGTGTCTTTATAATAGCTTATACAGGTCAACATAAAATTGTACACAGGGCATTAGCTGTCAGAAACAATGAGGACAAAATGTGCATCTGTAACCATATGCTAATTGCTTTCTCTATAGTTGTGAATGGTCTACTTTTCAATATTTCAGTCTGATCATGAACTATCCAGCACAAATTAAAACTTGCATAGTCATATGTTTCTTATTCTCTGTGGCCAACAAGGCAACAATTGCCTTGGCTGACCAATAGAGTCCCTTTCTAAGGCCCAATCCGTATAGTTAAACGAGGGCATAAAACACACAACAACATGGGGGCAGCTACACATGGAAAGCCTCCATATGCAATTACCCTAATTCATCACGCAGGGGCGGAGGAAGGGGTGTGTGGTGGGTGCGGGCCGCCCTGGGTGTCACCACTGAGGGGGGTGACCAAATGCCGGGCGGCACTCACCGCAGAGCCTGCAGTGCGCCTGAGCCATGCGTCTCTTCTGGGAGAGACGCGGTGGCTTGGGCACATGCAAGCTCTGCGCTGCCCAAATGGTCCGTCCGCTGCCTCCCCCCCCCCAGTTGTAGGGTGGGTAAGTGGGAGGAGGCAGGCAGACTTTGGAGGCCCTGCAGTGCGCCCTGCCCCTATGGGCGACTCGCCCCACTCCTGGGCGCGCTGCCCCAGATGCCCGAGGGGCTTCCTCCGCCGCTGTCCCCACGTAGTTGCAATAATTTATTTCATACTCTATCATCCTTCCTTGCCTGGTTTGCAGTTTGTCGTTAGAGTGAACATTTCTACATTGGTGTGGGGAGTAATATTTATTATTTTCCACACAGAGCTCCTCCATATAGTTGTATTTCCAGGACCTAAATTCCATAGTATACACTTGTGAACTGGACCATATGCAGTATAGTACCAGATCTGTATTAAACTACACAAGAAAATTGGATTGGAACCTTTGCAATGGCCACTTGGTTGGCATCACTCATCTATTCCATTGGAAACATAGGGAAGAAACAGCAAAAGCACGCCTGCAGTGTATTTTAATGAACTTCAATAGGAGTAGGGGTATGTAGTAAATGACTCACATTGTACACCTGTCCTGCAAAAACCTTACCTTCCACTGACACAGAGGACATTCTTAGGAAAAGTTTTTGCCAACTGGGTGCCTTCATGTGGTTCCTTTATTTGCCCAATAGAATAATCACAGGGAACAACTTAGGAGGAAATGAGAGTGCAGTCCTATTGGACCTCAGTGCTGTCCATCAGCTCAGCAAGTGTGGGTGTACTGATATTGATATTAGGGGGAACCAATATTAAATGAGGTTTCAGTCATTTTCTGCCCAACCCAATCAAGGTGAAAAACTGATGATGGGGAATTCAATTTGAGAACAGTTAAGTGGTGAGATGTATTCTGAACAAATACATGCATTTTCAAATAGACACCACTGTTTGGCATATTTCTGATGTGAAAGTATGCAAAATAAGCCACAACTTATTTTAATAATGCCCTTTAACAACCTTGTGTTATATATATATATATATATATATATATATATATATATATATATATATATACACATATATATATACACACACACACACACACACCCTCAGAGATTAGAATGAAGAGACGCTGAATGTTAAAAATAATGTTAAAAATAAACTCTTACATAACTTTTAAACCCCTTGTGCTTCTTTGAATACTGCTCTCTTAAATTTCCTTTCAAAGGGTAACAAAAGAGGGTTGAAAAATGCTGAACCACTGTGTATTAAGATTTGGGAGATATTTTCTTAAATGACAGCACTAATAGGCAGTTTGCAACTGTATTGCAAATGCAATAAGAAAGAGAGAGAATTTGGTGGGCTGTCTGTCAAATAACAGCACAGCCCGAGAGGGTAAAATAAACTTGAAATTAAATCTAAATAAAGGAAAAAAACTTTTAAGAAATCTATGTTTACTCTGGCACGCGACTGGCCTACTGTGCTTTTGACATATTAGGAAGAAACTTGGCTGGGAGGGTTGAAAAGCACTTTAAAAGGCATATGTTTCTTTTCAAAATACAAGGGATTAGGAATGTCTTCATTAAACAGAATTCTTTTAAATCCTTCCCCCTCTTCCAATATAATGTATGCATGTATGTATGTATATATATATATATGTATTAAAAAATATCAACCTTCCTTAACTCCATTCCTCAGACCATTTGAAATTATTATTTTACTGACTATTTTTGCCAATTGTGTGGCCTTAGCTATCTATATCCCCTTTCCAGAAGATGATTCCAATGCTACTAATTCCAATCTGGTAAGTCCTTTACTTTCATCATTATTTGTTGTTACACCTTTTACTACTTACTCAGCACAGTGGCTTTTGGGAAGTCCAGAGAAAAAGTCACATGGTCACATCAGATGGCAGCCAAGATGTTTGGATTACATGGTTTTAGGCTGGCACTTGTTTTATCAGGATTACTTCTAGGGGGAAAAGTGGGCACTATCAGCACTGCATATTGATATCAGTTTCATACCTCTTCCCCCAAAGAATCCTGGGAACTGCAGATTGGTGGAATGTTGAACATTCTGCTAGAACAAAGGTAGCCAATGTGGTGCCCTCCAGATGCTCTTGGACTCCAGCTCCCACCATCCTCAACTGGCATGGCCAAGGGTCAAGAATGATGAGAGGACACGTCACTGACTACCCTGTGCTAGAAACTCCTATCCCCATTCCCTCCAGTTACAATTCCCAGGCTTTCCCGATAAGAAGGAATGATAGTTAAACTGGTTTAAGTCTGTAGTGCAGATAATGCCTTGAGTTTTTTGAATTTATGGTTATGACTTTTTGCTGTTGGCTTTCCCCCCTTTTGTTAACAAAATGCCAGAGTATTTTGTGAAAGTGCTGTCTGTCTATCTATCTATCTATCTATCTATCTATCTATCTATCTATCTATCTATCTATCTATCATCTTACGGTAGTAGGTGTTAATTGTTTCATTCCTGAGCTTTTTCTGCTGTGTCTGTTTCATGAAGGGATATTATTTAATTGATCAAGCCTTCCTTTCAGGTGATGAAGAGTTTCAGGGCTATGTTCTAGGGCACCTTGGCAGGTGTTCTCATTATAAATTTGCCCTTTGAAAGATGGTGACTTTTTCTATTCTTGCCTGGAATGATTAGTGTTTCTACTAAACGCAAATGGCAATGCCTGTGTTTCAGCATAAGCTTGTCTGGTGCTGGGGGGGGGGGAGGAGGGAAATGTGTTTATATTTGGCTTAGCATGAAGTCATAGCAAATATATGAAAGAAACAAAACTTAGAGTTGGACAAATGGAATGCAATCCATAACAACAGGACAAGCTATTTCCCTTGTTCTTTCCTGAGAGGTTGACTGAGCTCAGAACTCCCAGTGCTGTGAATGGGAAAGCTGGAAGCCCTGAGTCTGCATTCATTCCAGTATTCAGAACTAACCAATGGAGATTTTTGAAAGACCATAATGTGGCTATTCTTTTACTTGCCCCCAAAGAAGAATCACTGGCATGAAAGGGGGTGGTGGTGGAATGCAAACTTGCAGAGGGATGGAGCTGGAAAAATAATAATTGTCTTTCCGAAACAGAGACAGATGAGCATGTATAACCATTCTTCAGGCCTTGGCCACCATGATGAAGTATTTTCATGAAGCAGCTTTGAGCGTGTGGAAGGAAAAACAAAGGCTTTGGAATGCATCTTTGGGGGAATTATTGCCTAGCAAGTCGTAAGCTTTTGCTTTGTTGCTTTGCAGTTTGAGAGAGAGAAAACGGGGGCTGGTTTGGAATCCTTTTTAAAGATTTGAAAGGTTTTGCCATCAGGTGAAGCATATGCAGGAAAGATGTTAGTGAACTGGTGCATCTGACATGTTGCTGTTTTCTACCTACAAAAGTGAAAGGCTGGAACTGAGGTATAGGCTATTTAGAAGTGGTGTTAGTGTAGATATTTGCTCCTGACCATAAACCCAGTATTAAACACACACATACAGCTCACAATGTTATAGAAATGGGATTCCTCCAGGCAAGTACTAAAGAAAAGCAATAATCTGTTGAATTGGTGGTGCATGACTTTTGTGTATTTTGATTTCTATACCTATATTTAGGTTGGATATGCAGATAATGCATACCTGACGAAATATATTTGTACCTAGACTGCATATGCAGATAGCTGTTAGCAACACATTTTTATGCTGATGGGTTTGTCATGGGCAAGAATGTATCTCACTTAAACTTGGTAGTAGTTGTGGGTAAGTTAGTGTACATGAGCTATTTAGAGTATCATAAGCAAAAACACAAGTCCCTGCCCCAAGAAGCTTACAGTGTAATTTCAACAAAGACAATGGGGGAGTCAGAGGGAGAAAAAGCAGACTGAGTTAAATGTAACAGGGGAACATGCATTTTGCCTGGCAGTAATGCATTTGATACTGACTTAAATTTTCAAGGGATTAAAATATTTTTCCAGCCCTGACAAATGGTGTGTGTATGTGTGTGTGTGTGTCTGTCTGAAATTGCATTGACTTATTCATTCTTAAGATTTGTACACTTGTCAAAGTTTTGTGGCATCCATCCTGTTGTAATTTAGCCTTGCCCTCAGATCTGTTGCCTTGTTATAGCAGAGAGAGGCTGCAGTTACTTTCTACTAGAGCTCTAGTTAGCTGAGTATCAAAGTGATTAGTTTGTTTTTGGAAAACACTGGATGAGACGGTAGGTTGAAAAGGCTGCTTCAGAAAACAGCACATCCTGCAGAGATGGAAATCGGATGCACTTAGAAAAGAGAGCAATTTTATTGGAGAAAATTGCCTCCAGCCATTACGAAATGCAGCAAGTTGTGCTTGCTACAACAACCAAGGGGCAAAATAGTATGGTTCCAATCCAGATCTGTAGATTTATGCATGTAAGGGGACTTTTTCATTTGTCTTCTAAGCAGCACCAACCCTGTTTTGTGTCTCACAGTATCACAAGTGCTTCTTAAGGGGTAGCTTGCAGTACAGGACAGAAAAGAATGGTGCTGTGCACTGGTAAGCCAAACAGAAACTAGCTTAGCATGTTATCTGAACCCAGACTCATGATTAAGCTCTCTTCTTACTTACTACAAGCCAAGGTTTTTTCTTGGCAGTCAGAGATGAGTTCTGGATCACAGACAAACCGCAGTTAAGTGAAACAAACTATGGCTTCATGTTACATGCAAAACAGGCCTATGACACTAACAAAGCCACCACTGCATCAGAGTGACAATGTAGCTTTTTAAAAATCAGTTTTTTAAAGTATGAGTGCTCCCGCATTTCTACCCAAAGAACAATCTTTCTTGTGCAGTTCACTTCCCTGCTTTTGAAAGCAATGCTCTTAAATTTATAAAGCTCCTCAGCAAGGCATTCTTCCACTATCATCTACAATCCTTTACTGTGGGTCATTAGGTATAGCTCTGAGAGAGTCTTGTAGAAGGACTCGGAACCATCCCCTGTTTGAAGATGCTCTTTAGCTAAGTCCTAATTAGCATGAATCATTTCTCGTCTTGATATCTTCTATAGCCAATTGTGTGGGTGGTGGGTGGTGGGTTGTTGGGGTTTTTTTGAGAAGAGGGAGAGGAAGGTGGAGTTGGTCCAACTCTGGAAAACCAGATTTGTCCAGCTGCTCAGGGGAAGCCTTCACTTGGGTAACAATAACAAGTCTGGCTTCACATTCACTTTGTAATTTAATTCTGAAAGGAGGAAAAAGGAGTTGCCATAGCAACTTCTACCGTCCTGATTTCCAGAGACATGGAGAACCTTCTTCAAGAAGCGCATTATCCAATATATGATGTGTAATGCTTTTTTTCTTTTCTTTTAAGGTTTGAAGGAGAAAAATACATGTTTATAAGCTGATAACATGCCTCTTGGATTCTGAAACTCAGCCAGCAGAATGTGGAATAAAAAAATCAGGATTTTAAAATAATAAGTGCCACTGTAGGGTAATATTGCAGATCCAGTGTGGTATAGCAAGGGTACAGACTTAGACCGTGGGAGACATGGGTTCAATCCTCTGTTTAGCTATGACCTATGGCTAGTCACTATCTCTTAGCCTTCAACCAAAAAGAACAAGGGGCTGAAGCAAAATGGTACCCACTGGTTATTGCTAAGAATTTATTTGCACAGAAAGCTGCTGTTAAAATGAGTCAGATCTTTGGTCGATGTAGCTCAGTACACTGGCTGGAAGCAGTTCTCCTGAATTTCTGAAAGGGATATTTCCCCGACATTACTGCAGATCCTGAGGATTGAATCTGGCCTGAAGTTTTGGCCTACAACTCCCATGATCCCTAGCTAACAGGACCAGTGGTCAGGGATGATGGGAATTGTAGTCCAGAACATCTGGAGGGCCGAAGTTTGGGGATGCCTGGTTTATCCTATGCCTCAATTTCTGCTGTGTTTCTTAAAACACTTACAGGAGTCTCAGTGCCGTAAGTGAAATTACTCTGAAGCAACTTATTTATGGCTTATGGCCTTTGATGGCAATCATGCTTTCCTGCGAGGTTATCCATTAACTTCAGTAAGGGCAAGGTCAATCCCTTCTTGTCCCTTTGTAACAGAAATTTGAAAGCAGCCGTTTCTGCCGTCTTTATATCTGTTTCATCCCCACTAAAAACCTATTATGCACACAAATGGAAGGGGATTTTATTAAACGCAGAGCCATTTTGGAACTAATGAACTCCACTGAGGCTTTGGCGAAATTGCAGAAATGAAGAAAGCTTGCACACATGTGTGTGACCTTGTACAAAGAACAGTGATGCACATTCTCTTGATGTAGCTGGGAAAATTGGAGCTAGTTTGAACGGAATTGAAGCCAGCCTTGCAAGAGAGGGCCATAATTGATATGGAGTCTTTCTACTTGTTTTCTCTGCAATTATGTGTTAAAAACAGAGATAATGTGCCTCCACAATAATGGAACTATAGCAGCCTAAGATAGGAAGTTGAGAGGGAAATGCTTCTGTCTCGTCTGAGTGACATTCATGAAATGGCTTGAGCCTGGTCAGTGTCACACCATGTTGATAACATAATGAGGTTAGGACACATCTTGAAGCATACTGTTAGGTTGATTGTTTATGCCTTTTGAGGCAGGAGGGAAATTCCTACTGCTGTTTGAATAGCTCGACCTTCCTTTCCTTGCCTAGCAATAGCAGAAAAAACATCTGTTTGCAAAACTTGAATTTAAAATGTCATATTCTGCATTCACATTTGTACATCTTTACAGGTGGATGAGAGTTACTTCTTTTCATTCATTCTCTGAAAATTGAACTGTGCTTTCTGAAGCAAGGAAGATTGAATTGTTATGTGTCTGTGAAAGACTGCTTACATGCTTCCCATCTCTGGATGCCTATGAGAGAGAGAGCATAGCTGTCTGTCTGGCTTGATAACTAGTGATTAGTTTTGTGGCCAGCTGAAAAGGTGTCTGGTCCACATTGGCAACGAAGGAGTGGATTTTGGTGTTACATCAGTGTTGTGGATTAATATATAGCAAAATCTATGAACTAGCAAAAACATGGCATTTAATTCAGAATTTATAACAAAGATGATTACATTACATCTTACTCAGCATTTTCATCATCCTATCTCTCCCCCCCCCCCCGTTCTTTTGCAAACTGCTTTATCTATGTTACAAGTCAAACATAGATGTAGAGGATTTAATGGTGATGAGTTATTCAGAAGGACTTTAGTGGCTCTTTTAATGTAGTCTTAGCCTAAATAATTATAGTTACACCAACAATTATGCCACATGCATATATTAGCAAGGACTGAGGAATTGGTTCAGCAAAGTGAATATCTTAGCCATTGGCCACTTGGGAATAGAAAAGTTGTTTTAAAAATATATTATAATAAATATACCTTGAGAGGGTCTGGGAAAGAAATGTGAACTTCTGGAAGTTGATCTGGTCCTGCAGTCTTGGGATATATATGCATTGCCTTAATTTCACATGATATGGCACTCTTCATGACAGAGCACTGCCCTCCATCTTCTTACTGGTCCTGGTTTGCTTTCTCTCTTCTGGGTATTGTCTACTGTTATTGATTAAAACAGCAAGAACAATACAGTGCAATTTTTAAAACACAATTCTGTCAAAGGCTGTGACTGTGGAAGCTTTTATTATCCTTCATCTCTTTCTCACATGCTCCTCCTCATTGGTAAAATCAAGACACATCCCCAGAAAGTAAAGAGCATGAGATTAAAAAAAATGGTGATGGGATATTCCAGAAAGGTGCAAAAGGAGAACATACTTGGTTGTAAAGACAACATAATCCATAATATGGTTTGTCCTGTCATTACCTTTCAGGATGGAAAGGTAAAGATGGGACAAACAGCTTGTGGGTTATCCTATTTTCATATCCACATAAGTTTTCCATACTTGAGCAATTGAAAGGCTTAGTGTTATGTGAATGCCTATCACCATATGCTCAAAAATGGCATTTGATAGTGCATATAAAGCCAATCCAGGAATTAACAGGAGTAGAAGCAAGTAGGTACAAATGTTACATTGCATTCTTGGCCTCAGAGCTTCTTTCTGTGTTGAAGTATAGAGTAAGAATGTTCCACTAGTAGGCAGCTTCTTTTCTGCCCAGCCTTGACTTGAGAATCTGAATGATGCTATAAGGGGACATCTAGCAACCAATATATCTAATATATTTTTAGGACCAACCCTATTTTTGTAAGTTGTTTTAGATTGCTTTTCTCATTTTATTTTAAATTGTTGTATCTATGTTTCTAGAATTTTAATTTATGTACATGTACATGCTGAGCCTATCCAACTTTGGACTCTGATGCGTTACAACCTGACCCCACACAGCAGGTATACAACTCAAATGTGGTATCTGGGTCACTTCTTGTGGTTGCTGAACTTAATGCTTCTGATTGTAGCTTTCTGTTCCCTCCAACTGCGATGTCAACACCTTTTGCCACATGGACTATATTTGGCATTTGCAAGGTCCAGATGCCTGATTCCTACTGTGTGCATTTTCCAACTACAGCATTTCTGTGATTCCCCAGTTAGTTGTGTTGGCACCTCTGCAGCTGCTTTTTGATCTGCCTTGTTAAACTTGCACTGATGGAAAACGTTGGGATTTTGGAAGATTTCCTGCCTGGCTGCTACTAGCTCAGTGGTTGCAAGGCTTGCATGCAGGAGGGTGGAGGGAGCTGAAGTGGAGACCATCTGTGTGTGATAGTCTTTATCTGAGTGCCAAAATTGCAATCCTGATTTTTTTTTAACTGTTACTTTGCCTAATGAAAGCTTGGCGGGTTTGTAGTTACAGCACTTTCGAACCTGATACAATGAGAGGTGGATTTCAACTTACAGTAGCTTTTGTAGTAACATTATAAGATCTTGTCATTTTATTTATAGGATTAAATATTACATGTTGGATTTTTCAGCTATTATGATAATAAGCAATAAGTCATTGCAATTTATCGGAAATGAATCATGTTGTGCAAAACGACTTGTAAAAGGTGCAACATTTTCTTTTATGCACCATTTGTTACTTGACAACCATTAAAATATAACCATTATGTTATATTTTATTTTTCTTATATGTTCTTTGTCTTTTCCTATTTTCTGTCTTTGTACATTTCTGCCTGCAGACACATTGGTCTGTACCCAGCATGTTTGCAAGGCACAGATAGTCTCTGTCCATGCAATGTGAGGTAGAGTATACTGTGGACAGGCATACTAGACAATGTATAGGCTCTGTGCACAAGATGCAAGCAATGCATAGTGTTTGAATAATCATAATACATAATTGTGGTATTCTCCACAAGACCACAACCCTCAGGATGTTCTCATCCCTCTCCTACACCAGTGCACAGGGCTTGGACCCAACTCACAGTGCTGGCCCACCCATGAGGCAAGATGAAGTGACCACTTGAGGTGCCAGGTTCCACAGGGACAGCAGATCCTGCTTCCAAGGAATGCATCATCCATTGCTACCATGGTGGGGGCTGCCCTCTGCATCCTGGGCTCTGCATCCACCTGGCATGATTCAGAGCAGGCTGGTTTTACCCCTGCAACGACCTTTGATTTACACTTCAACTGTCTAATGAGGTTCATTTGATTCCCCCTCCCTTGTTCCCGATTTGGACCTTTATTCCTCCCTTGTTCCTGATGTAGAACTTCACTCACCCCTTCTTTCCCAGCAGGGAGAGCGGCATTTTGTGGTTCGCCTCAGGTGCTAAAATGTTTTGGGTCACCCCTGCCAACTCATCATCAAGGAGCACAGTCTTTTCTTCCCTTCTCAGTCTTACAAACAGATTAACCATTATCTGAACCATCTTTTAATATTCTTTCTACTTTCCTTCATCTTTTTTTCTTCTCTCTTCCACTGTTGCTTATAAAGCAGAAACACACTTGCTTTTGTACATCTGAGCATGATGTCATAGCAGCCGGCATGGGCATGGAGGCAAATTGCCTCAGTGTCCCTTCCAGCCTCATCACACATATATATTATATCACTGCACCATTAACATTTAAAATATGTCAAAGAACATTCAGTGAACATAAATCTTACCAAAGGCTAGTTAATATTCCCAAGTAGCCTTAAAGCCTTAGTTTCTTTCTCTCATCACACTATACACCTTTTATACCCAAAAGGCCAGAAACTGGCTTTCAGTTCTGGCAGTTTTGCTCCCATATGAAGTATCAAATGGGTGGAGCATAACAAATGAAAGCAGGCATCTACTGATGGCAAACATAGTTTCTCTCTTCCCCCCTTTTTATAGTGACCTCTTATGTGCGTAGGCATCAGGACTTGAAGAAAATATTGAGTGGACATGTGCACAAAATCCTAGAAAATGCTCTATGAAAAAGGAAACTCAGTGGATAAATTCTGTTTTTATGCTTACAGTTTAAAACCGTAGTTGTCTAACTAAAAATTGGTCCTAGTCTCATGGCAAGTTCAATGTGCATTATAACTGCTACATGACCAGGCAATCATCTGATTGCTCTACCGCATTGCCAGATTGATTTTCAGCCCACAATGAAGTGTTGTACACATGGTCTGAAAATCAATTTTGATGTATACTATACAAAACAGGCAACTGCTTGGTTGTGATGAAGTTCATATTGAATTCAGTGCATAAGACTAGTGCAGTTTTCAGGCTTGTGAATTGATCTTCTTACTCAGGAATTTATTAATTTTTTACTTGGAGTGGCTGGTGAGCTTCAATAATTTGAGCAGCTACTAAAGGCTACAGAGCTGGAAAGGAATAGTTACAGACATATCCAGCAGTATCCACACTGTAGGACTGAGGGGGTTTGGGTTCTTTTGGCATAGTGTGAATCAGAGAGGAAAAAAGCAATGGAGGCTACTCCATTATGGTGAGTGGAGCACTGCCTCACCAATCTCAGACTGCTCTCAGCCAGACTTCACCTGCCTGCCTTCTTACAACCAGTCGAAGGAGTGGCAGTTGCTGTCAGATTCCTCCTCCGTGATCTCAGTGTCGCCCTTATGGAACTCAGTGGGGAGGAGGATGGGAACAAAATTAGAATTAGTTGACTCTGGTTTCATTTCCTTGCCTTCCATTTTTCCAGTTCCCAATGGGCATCAACTACCAGTGGCAGCAAGTACTTGGTGATTGCCTAGTTAGGGTATTCTTTGGTTATCAGTCTTCAATGCAGATGAATGGGTAAAATACTCTTAAAATGCATACCCAAGTTCACCAGACGGATTAATTCATTCTGCTAGCACATTTGCAAAGCAGATCAGGGTCCGGCATGGTTTCAAATTGGATGGGGGAACTGTGTGTTGAGATTTCTGCATGGCAGGGGATTGGACTAGATGACTCTCGGGGTTCCTTCTAACTCTACAATTCTATGTTTCTATAATACCCTTCACCAACTTTGCTTAGCTTCCACCTTCTTCCAATGAACATTTATGGCTGAAGCAGGGATCCTAATCTTCATTACGATTATAAAGAAAGGAAGTATTTTTTTCTGAATTCAGTAACACTGAATAGAATTATAAGGTTTTGAGTATAGGACTTGGAAAAGTGACACATCCTATCCTCTCAAACCCACCATGGGGTAGTTACACCCCCAATTCTTTCAGAAAAATGTATTTCCTTATGGATAAAGGTAAAGGTACCCCTGACCATTAGGTCATGTTGCGGACGACTCTGGGGTTGCATGCTTATCTCACTCTATAAGCCGAGGGAGCTGAACAACGGGAGCTCACCTCATTGTGGGGATTTGAACCGCCGACCTTCTGATCGGCAAGCCCTAGGCTCTGTGGTTTAGACCAAAGCGCCACCCACCTCCCTTCCTTATGGACACCTTATTCTAAAAAGCAGCTCTTCACCTCATCATAGCTACAGCCTAGGAAAGCAATCCTGTTTTAAGAAAGCAGCAAGTCATGCCCAATCATTCTAGGAGATGCCAGGGATTGAATCTGGAACCTTTTGCATGCACAGAATGTGCTCGGTGTTGAGTGACACTTGTTCCTTAATTCAAACAACTAATTTGTAAAATATCAAGTACCTTATTAATGGCATATGTTAAAGATTGAACCTTGGAACAAAATATAGTAGTTTATGGTAGAATAACATTTGACAGCTGTGGAAATACAGCAGCAGTTGCACTAGGGTAAATTCACTGTGCACTGACAATTCCTTTTAGAAATGTTTACCTTTTACTTTTGGATGAAAATGTTGCCTTGAAAAGGGATACCACAGAGCTATTGAAGCCACTTGCATGGAAGGAGTGTTTGCCGTTTGCATTCAGGCTGCCATGGCTGAAAAGCAACCCATGTTTCTTTATCTGCTCTATTCATATTATTTCAAGCCCTTCTTGGAACCAGGTGGAGATGACATTGTCAGGCCTTGGTATGAATTTGGAAGAGCATGTTTCAGTCAGTGGGTGGGTTTTATTGTGGCTGATCCCCTACCAATTCCCCACCAGCACTCAAACCTGAGCTAACATGGTTGTCTGACCATGAACATTATTGTGTGCGGGATGCAAAGAGGGGTTTTGTTGAACAAATTCTTGTAGTACCATGAAACCCATTCTTAAAGGAATAACCATTCCAGGAATGGATACTAAATCAAAAGGTCTTTCCAGTGCTAGATGCTCTAGATCATATTACCACCCACCCACAATATGCACTTTAATGTTTTCATTGTGCGTAGATTGGTATATTTGTTTATTAGCATTAATTTAATATATTGATCACCTATTTACAGGGGAAACCGCTATACTCAAGGTATAATGTAGTATAGGTAAAGGTACCCCTGACCATTAGGTCCAGTCGCGGACGACTCTGGGGTTGTGGCGCTCATCTCGCTCTATAGGCCGGGGGAGCCGGTGTTTGTCTGCAGACAGCTTCTGGGTCATGTGGCCAGCATGACTAAGCTGCTTCTGGCAAACCAGAGCAGTGCATGGAAACACCGTTTACCTTCCCGCCGGAGCGGTACTTGCACTTGACAAGCTTTCGAACTGCTAGGTGGGCAGGAGCTGGGACCGAACAACAGGAGCTCACCCCGTCGCGGGGATTCAAACCGGCGACCTTCTGATCGGCAAGCCCTAGGCTCGGTGTTTTAGACCACAGTGCCACCTGTGTCCCTTATAATGTAGTATACTATAGTACTATTTATTGTATTTGTTTAACTTTTAAATTGTGAACTATCCAGGGGACGTGATTGATGGGTGGTATGGAAATGCCTAAATAAATAAGAAATGAATGCAAAGAAAATAGCAAAACAGATGCAAGATTTAAACCATTGCATAACATGAGCAAATTGGCAAGCAGCAACAGCAACAAAATAATAAAATAATCCAGGTGGTAGGAAAACTTGAGGAAAAACAATAGGAGAATTGAGATCTTCCTTTTCTTGACTTCCTTGGGCAAGGCATTCCAAAGTCTGCGACCACAAAAAAACCTATGTACTGTATAGTTATTTAACACTTCCCACATGCTCTGCGTAGATTACAGCAATTACATCCAAAAGAAAGATGATTGGTGGATTTTATTGTGGCTGATTAGTGTCACGAAAGGACTATAATCTAATCAACATAATGGGTGATATTCAGCATTAGTCATACTCATTGTAGATCCATTGAAGTCAATAGACTTAAGTTCATCAGTTTTAATGCATCTACTTTGAGTATGAATGTTGGCTATCTCCTACAGAATATAAAAAACTTGGGGAAGCATAAAAGGAGGGAAAAAATACTGTTTTTGACCTTAATTTCATTTATTTTTACATTTATATCCTCAAAGGAGCTTAAGGTACTATACACAATTTCCCCCTCCCCATTTTGTCCTCGCAACAACCCTGTTGGAGTGCACTGGGGTGCGAGACCATAACTGGCCCAAAAGCGCCCAATAAGCACCATGGCTGTGTAGGGACCCTGTTCTCCAAGGTCCTAATCCAACACTTGAAGTCTAAACCACACTGATTCTAAATGCAGTCATCTAAATATGGTCAAATCCAGAATGTTTCTGTTTCCCATGGATGCATGAATTTCCATGTATACAGAAAACTGAAGTGTGAGGGAGGCAAACCTTTTAGCCTAGTTGGAGTTGAGTGATGTGTGACTGTTGATTGTAATATCTCAGCTCCAGATCTCTGAGTCTAAACATTCTTGGGATGTTGTCTTGTTTGCTGCCATTGGTCAGAAAATGACTCCTGTGAGTCACACACACACAGAGTAAAAGTATTTTGAGGCAATCTAATCTCCCTTCCATCACCAGACCACAGATCTAAGGTGGACGGATAAATTCTAGCTCAGGAAAGCACCACTTGTCACAAAGTGAGTCTGAAAGCTGGGCTAGATGCCAGGAACTCAGGGACAGTTTTAGCATTGAGGACTGTCTAAAGATTTATGGTTGTCTTTTGCTTTCATCTTAATGAGTGCCAAGAAATAAAAATGGAAAACGAAAATGAAGTGAAATATCCTTATAGGGACATTTGAGTTAAACAAACAAAACTGTTCACCATCATATATATATGCTCCTTGGTAAGAATAAACAAATAAGGGATTCTAGTCTTTTCTGAATACTATGTTCCTGTATGAGAAAGATAGCTAAGTGGTCTTAATTTGGTGAAACAATTTATTTATATCCTGCCCTCCTGTTAAGAAGTTCAGGAAAATATTTCAGCCCAACAGTAGCCCTATGAAGTAGAGACTTGCCCACGGCCACCCCTTGAGTTTCATGGCTGAGTAAGAATTTATGTGCCTACACTGGCTTTCTTTTAAAAGGCTAGATAAATGCTCTCACTCAGGAAAAGTCCAACAAGGGAGCGATCAGCCTCTCTAAAGCATTAAAAATATATGAAACTAAGATATTTTAAAATGGACCAGGGGAGACCTGTGCAAGGTCAGTTCGTCATCACCATTTATCTCAGTCACAGTCAGTATCCAACAGCTGCCTGTGACCACTTGTACAAAACACTTTCCATGTAAAGAAAAACCCATCAGTAAAGGCTATGGCGTCTTGGAGACAAATGCTAGTTTATCAAATGCACAGTGCTTGGAATGCTTGGAAAATGCAACTTCTTGCAACGGAAGTGCCATCTTGCAAGAAACATGGGTTACCTGTAGCAAATAAGGAGTAGTAACAAACCTACCGTAAATGTGGCTTACCTGTAGCAAATATTTTGCAACAAACAAAAACTACAGCTCCAGTCATAAGAGAAAACATTTAATATTTTAGAGATACCCTGAGCATAACATTACCCATGAGAATTAACAACAATAACAGTAATGTATCAGAATTTATCTGAGGAAACATGTTACAGTATATTCCTTTAAAATGTTTTCATTTGAAAACACAGTAAATTCTAAATGGAGATAGATGCTGTGATGAAATGCCCTTCATTCATGCCTAAGAAGAATGCCTGTTCTTTTCAGTTCCCATCCAGCACTTGCCACTTGCCACTTGAAAGGTCAGACCTCCCGAGTGTTTAGAGTTTAGTTGGCTCCAGTCTATCTTGGGAGATGTTCAAGTCCTTTCCATATACATGCACAGTAGTGGCCCAAGCTTGCACAAATATGTAATGAGTCGATTCAAAATAAAATGCATTGAGCAGGGCCAGCTCCAGGTTTCTGGGGACCCTTGGGCACAGGGTATCAGGAAGACCTTTGCCCCCTCATTTCCTTCTCAAACCACAACCCTTCCTCCAGCCCCACATATTTAAACTAAAACAAATGTTACTATTTCCTTCATTGGCTTTTCACCCTCTCTTTGTGATCCTAGACACAGCCTGTGTTCTGTATGACCTTATAGGGATTTGCAGAAGTAAAGCAGATATTAGGAATATAGGAATCAGGAACATAGGAAGCTGCCTTATGTAGTGTCAGGCATGTGGCCGATCTAGCTCAGTACTGACCACACGGGCTAGCAGCAACTCTCTATGGTTTAAAGTAGGGGTCTTTTCCTGCCCTCCTACCTGAAGATGTTTGGAATTACCGGTAAACTTGAGATCTTCTGCCTGCAAAGCAGATGCTCTATAACTGAGTTACATATAGGATTGCACTGCCAGAGGTAGAATGTAAGAGACATAGAACTTGGAGGTAAACAGAGCATGTCCAATGGCAGAGTATCAGCTTTGCATGGAGAAGGTCACAGGCCAATCCCTGGCTTTTCCAAGTAGAACTGGGAATATTTTGTGTAGACAGTGCTGACCTAGATGAATCAGAAGTCTTACTGTGTAAGAATCATAGAATCATAGAATCATAGAGTTGGAAGAGACCACGAGGGCCATCCAGTCCAACCCCCTGCCAAGCAGGAAACACCATCAAAGCATTCTTGACATATGGCTGTCAAGCCTCTGCTTAAAGACCTCCAAAGAAGGAGACTCCACCACACTCCTTGGTAGCAAATTCCACTGCCGAACAGCTCTTACTGTCAGGAAGTTCTTCCTAATGTTTAGGTGGAATCTTCTTTCTTGAAGTTTTAATCCATTGCTCCGTGTCCGCTTCTCTGGAGCAACAGAAAACAATCCTTCTCCTTCCTCCATATGACATCCTTTCATATATTTGAACATGGCTATCATATCACCCCTTAACCTTCTCTTCTCCAGGCTAAACATACCCAGCTCCCTAAGCCGTTCCTCATAAGGCATCGTTTCCAGGCCTTTGACCATTTTGGTTGCCCTCTTCTGGACACGTTCCAGCTTGTCAGTATCCTTCTTGAACTGTGGTGCCCAGAACTGGACACAGTATTCCAGGTGAGGTCTGACCAGAGCAGAATACAGTGGTACTATTACTTCCCTTGATCTAGATTCTATACTCCTATTGATGCAGCCCAGAAGTACCCTACTGTAAAAGGTGTACTCATTGAATACCTATTTAAGCTGTAATTATCACTAACTGTATTATCTGTATCTCATTGCCTTTCAACTCCTACTTTAAAATTTTCTATTTTATATACCCTTTAAAAAAAGCCAGGTCATTATGTCATGCATCTTCTGATCTTCACACATTTTAAAGCAATTTGTTGTGAAAAACCTTATCTTAATTTGAGGTGGGTGGGGGGGAAACCAGTATACAAAAAAAAGAACACTACTGAGATTGAACTCTGCTAAGATGCTTTCTAAACACACCTCAAAAAGGAGGAGGGGACTAGATAACCTAAGTGGTGGTTTTAGAAACATCAAGGTTTTTCTTTCTTCCTACCTGTTATCTCTTTCACTTTCTCACTCCTGCACTCTTCACAATATATTGTTGTTGTTGTTTAGTCGTTTAGTCTTCATGACCCCATGGACCAGACCATGCCAGGCACTCCTGTCTTCCAATGCCTCCCGCAGTTTGGTCAGACTCATGTTGGTAGCTTCACAATATATACATATACACATTTGTCCACAGATTGATATTTCCATCCAGGTCTTCTGGAAGTGTGATACTGAAGAGTAAGGACAGCAGGGATAGGGTTTTAAGCCCTTTCCAGCATATTTTCCAGCTGTGATATCCTTTCAATGATGCAGTGACTAGAACTGTACACAGTATTTCCCCTTTTCAGAGCTGCCCCACACTGGTCAACATCTTCATCAAGTTATCCACTATGACTCCAAGGTCTTATTCCACTACCACTTCAGACCCCAGTAGCATATATATGAAGTAAGGATATTTTGCCCCAATGTGTATCACCTTATACTGAACCAGAATTTTTTTGCTTAATGCTCATTCACCTAGTTTGGAGAGATCCTTTTGGAGCTCCTCACAATCTATCCACCCTGAGCAACCTGGCATCATCAGTTGGTCACTTCACTGCTCACCTGGTCCTGGTCATTTATGAACAAGTTTAAACACAGGACTAGGGAGCTGCTATAATTCAGAGTTGACTAAAAGGCAGTTTCATATTGAATTCTGCCAAATCCTTCTCATTTGGAACAGATCAATAGCTCAAGAATATGGAAAACACGTTGAAATGGAGATGTGGAGTTTCTAGTATACTTGCTGGGGGTGGGGATGCAGGGTGAAGATTGCATAGTTTCATAAACACTCTGACAAAAAGCAGACCTTTGCAAGCATGGCAGGAACAGCCAGTCAAGAGACCCTGTTTTAAAGGGAGCAAACCTTCCCCCCACCTCCAGGTCAGCAAAAAGTTTATTGGGAATGAAAAGTGAAGCAACAAAACAAACAAATCACTGCTTTGCTGTTGAGGCTATTTCACTTTAGAGATACAAGATTATGACTAGAAACTCGTTAAGTAATCAGCCAGTACAAGAGTCAGCATCAGAAACCCTGCTACAAAGTTAGAGGCTTAAGGGGCAAAAATTAGATACTGATTAATAGTGTTGTCCGTCTGCAGTGACTTTAGAGAGAAAATGTTCCAGGCTTAGAAGCCAAGGAAAAAGAATGTCTCTGGAAGCTAAGTGAATCTTTGCGGGCATAGAAATGAAGTCTGATGCTGAATCTCAAAACTGGAAAAATGCTTTGTGCATTGCATTTTGGGGATGCATCAAAAAGTTATTCAGGATCAGAGCTCAATGACTTAGTCAAAAGATTATGGGTGACTCCAGATGGCAGCTTCCCACACTTCTGGTTGCATAATGTAATGTTATACTCAAAGGAAAGGAAGCAAACCTCACATGCAAAAGGTCTGGTGTGGTTGGCTGGATTTTGATCCCATTAACACCTGTCATTTTGACTCTATCACTTATGGTGACCCCACTAATTCTTTAGTCTATCATTTCAGATACACAAAACATATAAGGCTCTTGTTATTCTGAAGTTTTGTGGGGTTTTTTCCCCCAGCAGAGAGTATCCTAAATGTACTTCTGCAAGGGATGTGTTTGTAAAAACCACTTGAAATCAAGAGAGCTGACCACCAGTAAGCCACACACTCCATGTGATTATCGCCACTCTAATCACTAGTTCCCATAAACTTTTAGAACCTAGCATAGCGGAAAGAGCTACTGTTGTACCAAAACACTAATGATATTTTCTCAAGGTGAAGTGCATCCTTAATCAAGTTCTTGCTAATGCACTTTCTGCTTCCTCACCTGCATTGCCAAAAGGGTTTCAGGTGTGCTGAATCAAAGTGCTTGGAATAAAAAAGACAAAGCCCAAATGCATGAATATTCCACATTTGGAAGTGCACTGAATGAGGATCTGGAATGATAACTTCCTATGGTCATGTATGTGTGTTTTCTCACAGACGTGGAAGCACAAGAAACAGTTCCAGAAATGAACTGACCAATGAGACCAGGGAGAACCTTGATCAAGCATCACTTCTCCTGACTTCATTCAGCATGTAGCTGCTGGTGATTGGTTTCACTTCTGTCTGTAGTGCAGGCTAGCAAAGGATCTAGATTCTAGAAGGACATGAAAACACTGGCCCAATACAAACAGTGAAAGCTAAATAATTCCTTTTTTAATAAAGATCTGCTCAGAAATGACCTAATATATTTTCAGAAAATTCTTGCTGATTATTGCAATTTCTTCAGGGATTTTCACCCTTTAGATTTAAAACTGACTTTTGTATTAAGCTGATTGCTAACATTAATTCTAATCTACATTGACCACTGTGTACATTCAGTTTGTCTCTATAATCTTTTCTACATAAAATGGTATCTGCTTATGGCAAAAGAAATCTTGAATGTGCACTTTGGTGTTGCTTGTGGAACCCTAACAACAACAGATCTATTTTGAGTACATACCGTATACACCAGTTATGTACTACACAGAATTAGATTTGTAGTCAGGCTCTGCCTTCAAGCTCAGTCTAAAGATGCAACATGGTACAAAAGGAGGAAGAGATGAGATCAGAAAGCCTGAGATTTTTATTTTATTTTTCCACAAAAGCAATTTTCAGAAAATAAAACAACAGGAGGAACCACATGGCTGTTGGATGGGGGAGTATTCCAGGGCTGTAGAGCAGCCAAGGAAAATAAGTGCTGGTATGGAATGAGAGTAGAGTTTCTGGCATGGAAAGCATAGGCAAAGGGACCAAGGAGGATTTAAATTTAAGGCAAAGGATAAGACAGGTTGAATACTGCAAAAGATTGAAGAGACACTCAGAGGACAGCAGCTGAATGCTGCAAGAAGGGGAGATGTGATGAAATGAAATTGTATTGTGCTTAGGGAAAGGGCAGAAATTTGATTCAGTTTGTATTTAAAGGCAAAACCACCTTATTCACACTTTCTGAAACAATGCACAAACAAATGCATAGACATCTTCAATATTTGCACTTCTGTGTACAACAGTGCATATCCTAGGATAAAGTGTGCAAACAAATGTACATATTAATGAAAATAACATACAAAGATGAATTATATTAGGGAAAACTGGTTTGCTAAAATGGCAAAATTGCATAGGAAAAATGTGTAATGAGGACAAATTCTCACTAAAATGCTGATGATTTTTCATGAGGATTTTTAAAGAAATAAACTGATGTGGAGATGCAGAGAACTAAACGTAAGCCTGGAAAAATGAGAAACTGAAATTGATAGATTTTCCCATCACTAATTGTGATATAGTGTTTTATGCTTTTTTATTTTTATTTTTCAAATAATTTTTTATTGTTTAAAATTCCATTTTGACAAGCATAAACAAACATACACAAACATACACAAAAATAAGCAATCGCAATGTGAATAAACCAGAGCTACTACACAGTTCTCTTATTGCTTTAATCTTCTGTCTTGAGTACTTCCCGTCCTTCTCATTATACAATATTTTTCTTCTTTAATTCCACAAGTTAGTATTTTGTATTATCTTTCCTTTCCTTCTATTTTTTTACTCTTGTTGTACTTACCTTTTGCAAACATCATTCAATTTCTGCCAGCAAATTCTGCTCTGTATGTCAGGTGAATTAAGCCAAGTCTGATTTCAGAGTACACAATCCTGTTTTCTTTCTGTCAGTAGCTGTGGGCAAGAGCTATGAAATACAGTATGAGCCCTTAAACAGGAGATTCAGGATCCCAGATAACACTGAGAATATGATTCCTACAGCAAGCCATAATTTCATGATACCCCTGTATATCCCAAATGGAATAATCATTCACATTTTATTTTTCAATTTATCTGAGTAATGAGCAGCCAATTTCATCTCGTGGAGGCAGGAAAAACAATCTATTTTGGCTTTAATCATGGAAAAGCAAGAAAAATAATTGTGCAGTCATAAATCATAGTAAGAAAGATGGGCAAAATGCTAATTGTTTTATATTGTTTGCCTCCATTCCTATTGTCAGAATAGGCCAAACTGATTAAGCATGTCACCCCTTGTTTAACAGTTGCGTTTGCCCAAGTGGAACCTACCACTGTCAGAAAGAAGGACCTGTGACAGATTGTGGGGAAGGCAAAAGCCAGAAAAGGGGAAACACCTTTTTCATATTTACCAAATTGTAATGTATTTTCATTTATGGTTTGCAACAATGCCTCTATCGTTTTCATAATAATCAGCGTAACAGTTTGAAGAAAAGCTATTGAGTTCTAATAAGAACACTAAAGGTACTAATTAGACACTTGACAGTGTTTTAATAATCTTTCATAATTTATGGGACAGAGAGAGACTCACGAAGGCATTGATTGACTCCCCGGAGTTGTAGGTTTCCCGTGAGTGATTCAATAGACCTGTCCTGCCTACTGCTGGAACAAATAAATCAAGTGTAAACTATTGCATTTTTAAACAGAATTATGTAAATAAGGCTGCTTATGTGATGAGAATGAATAGTTAAGCATTAGCTACCATCTTGTTAGAAATAAACCCAACAAATTTCAAAGTGTGAGGTAGGCTTCCCAAGGGGACATTCAGACCACCGCCATGGAAAGCATAATTCCTTCCCTCTCCCCTTCCATTACAGACTGTTCAGAAAGCCATGTAACAACCTATCCACTCACTGCTCCTCCGCATTAGTGCAATGTAAATAAATAAATAAATAAATAAATAAATAAATAAAAAATTAAAAAATTATTCCTAAATAGAGGTGCCAGGAATCCAGAATTTTCCCCTTCAGTTCTATTCTTCACTACCTTGGTTGGCCTCTGGGTGGAGCATGGATGATGGCTTTGCATGGGGTGGTTTCAACCATGCAATCTACAACTTTTTCAGTCCCAGGACCAACTTTTAACCCAAACATGCAATTGGGGGCGAATTCCTTAATCTTTTACCATATATTTTCATGGTGGTAGTGCTCCTGTTGCAGCCCACCTTGGATCAGGCCCATAGCTGCCAAGTTTTCCCTTTTCTCGCGAGGAAGCCTATTCAGCATAAGGGAATTTCCCTTTAAAAAAGGGAGAACTTGGCAGCTATGATCAGGCCATAACCCACTAAAAAAAGGTAAAGGACTCCTGACAGTTAAGTCCAGTCGCGAACGACTCTGGGGTTGCGGCACTCATCTTGCTTTACTGACTGAGGTAACCGACGTTTGTCCACAGTTTTTCCGGATAATGAGTAAGCTGCTTCTGGTGCAACCAGAGCAGCGCACGGAAATGTCGTTTACCTTCCCGCTGGAGCGGTACCTATTTATCTGCTTGCACTAGTGAGTCCCAACCCACCAGTTTAAGGCTTAAACAGCCTTCTGCCTCTGCTCCTGATTGGGCTGGATGTGGGAATGGGCTTGGGGAGCCTTGGGGTGTTTGCCCTCCCAGGCTTCCAAGGGAACTTCCACACTGTTCATGAATTCCACCCTTAGTAGAATGCTCCAGGTGGGGATATCCTATCCATTGTTTTATAAAAAAATCTTTATATTCCACCTATTATAGTCTGTCTTAAGGCAGTGCACAAGTTAAGAAAACATCTGAATGATAACATCAGATGAAGACATCTGAAGGCAGCCCTGTTTAGGGAGGTTTTAAATGTTTAATGCTATATTGTGTTTTTAATACAGTATTCAATTGGGAGCCTCCCAGAATGGCTGGGGAAACCTGCCAGGGACACATTAGGACATTTTCAACTTGTTGTTATTGCATGGATGGCCAGAATTCTCTCTTGTTCCTGGGCATGCTGGCTGTGAACCATGGCCAGGAAAACCAGGACCTTCAGTGTGGAAAACTTTCATATTTGCTCAACTCCCATCCTTCATTGCCTGTCTCTTGTCTTACTCCAATCACAAGTATACATTTATCTCAGCCCTAACCTAAATGAAGATGGGAACTATCTTACTCTGAGTGCAGAATGGATGAACGAAGTTGATGCTGTGATGTACAGAAGGAATCCCATAGGCCCTGTTTGATGCACATTGGAGCCTTGGACACACTTATTTAGAAAGCAAGGCACAAAAAAACCATAGCAGAGAAAACAGTGCTGCAATGCTACTGCTTAATTTGCATTACACAATGCTGATAAAAAATGAGGAGGGGCCAGAATGGGAAGCCTCAAACAGGCAGAAGAGTGATTCAAAGTAGATCAAAAAACCAATAAGTCACCTCCCAACACTGGTGAGTCATTGTCCCAAAGACTTTCTGTTCTGTCAGAGCAGTGGATCAGGGCAGAGAGACTCCTCTGTCTTTTCTTCATGCACAAGGAGTCATCTGGGAGAGCTGTATAGCTGGCAGAGAAGGGACATGAGCACATCTTTCTCCTTGGAAGATCTGGCACATTTCCGCCAATGCTAGGTAAAATTAATTGGCTGAATGCAGACAGCTTGTAGTTGATGCCAACATAAGAGGGAACACCTTTTGCATGATTTAGTGGCTAAATACTCTATGTGCTGCAATCATCAGGATCAATAATGGAAGCATTTAGCTGTGGTAGACCAAAAAAAGGTTGACATTATAAATGTTTCTTTTTTAACCATCCAGAGTACAGTGATATATGAAACATACATGAAATACCAAGAATTCACAGGAACATCAGGCTGGAGACTTCAAAATTTAGTCAAAGACTAGAGCCAATTTGCGTATTCTGAGATTCAGTTGCACATGCACAAACATATTTATCTTGTTTCAAGTCCAGAAATTCAGTATGATGATATTCTTTGTTAATTTGGCTGCTAGTGTCTCCTCCAATGAGCAGTGCCTCTTCCAGTGACTCATCAGAGTATAAAGACACACTGTTAATTTCTCTCCCCTCCCCTGACAAGGTGCAACACAGTTGCAAAGCAATTAAGAAAACAGGAGCATGTACTGTACCTTAATAAAATGCTACTTGAAATAAATTACATAGCAATTGTCCAGTGGGAGAGAGCCATAGCTGTCAAGTTCTCCCTTTTTTAAGAGTAATTCTCTTATGCTGAATAGGTTTCCTCGCGAGAAAAGGGAAAACTTTACAGCTATGGAGAGCGCCTCTCTGAATCTGCTGGTAGCTAAATGTGCTTTAGCCAGAGTTTGACACTTTGCCAAATGGTACCCACACACAGACACAAACCATTTTATTTGAACCACCACTGAGCTGCTTTAGGCAACTTCTATGCCGCATAACTGTGACAAGGGAGCCTATTGTGTTAAAAAGTGGAAGTGCATTATCCTAAAAAGGGACATCTGCAGATAATGAAACTGAGACAAGATTAAATTCTAGTGACCCCTCAAAAGGGGAGGAATCCAAAGCTCACGTTGCATTTTGAACAACTTGGACAAAGCTGTCTTAATAGTTCAACCCGTCTCTTGATTTTAATGAGATTCTGTGTTCATTAGGACAAATATATGCATCTCCCTTCAAGCCTGGCTCATCGCAGGCCTCTGCATATCACTTGGTGCCTAGCAACAGTGAGCAGAGTCTAGTGTTCCCATCCTTTCATTCCAGATAGTTCTTTTAATGCTTCTTTTTACTAGTATTTGAAGCAAAAACAGCTGGAGAATTGCAAACCTCTGTATAAAATGCTGCCTGGTTTTTTCATACCTTAGGAGAAGTCAATTCCATAGGAAGCTCTTTAATCACAATTTGTTAATATTCTGATACTATGGTTTCAAAACTTTGAATTCTCCTCAGGAGAATTCTCAGGAATTCTTTACATGTGCTTGATGAACTTTCTGCTGTATAACTCAACATGTACACAAGTTGTAGACTATTTTCAAGATAGAAGGAAGTATAACAAAAATTAAAGGCCCTTTACTTTCCAAATTGAATTGTAAGATACTATCAAAGAATGTGACTTGATTATCAGGGAGCTTGTGAACAGAATGTGCTTCTTTAAATTCTAGTCTTGTACAGTATTATTCCTGGTTAAATCTGTCACTGAGTTTCTAGTTTCGTGGCTTGGAAATTTCACCCTGACAGCTTCTAATGTTATCATCAAATGCAAGACAAGCACTGTGGTCTGGAAGTTCTCCAGCTGAGAATAGTTTCTACACATGTGCAGAGAATGCTTTTAACCTCCTCCACCCAAGTCTTGGACATTAGTTAATGCTCACACCATACCTTCCAACTGCCTCGAAAATACTGGAATCATCACGAAAACCCTTAAGCCATCATGGCTTCTCACTTTTTCACACAGTCCCTAATTCCCAAGGGGGCTTCCCTTCAGTACAGCATTTCAATGTGTTACTAGAAGTTCAGATTCATGTATCCCTCCAATAGGTTGCTTAGATCTATGCCTTCCTCTCCCCCACTTAAAACGGCGTTCCTTCCTGTTTTTATGAAAACAAGATCTGAGTTGCTTGAATGCCCCTAAGATTTCCCCGCTTCTCAGGCATTCAGTCTCTCATAAAGAAAGCGGTGAGTGGGGGATGTAGAATATGTCCCTATTTTCATTTCAGGAATGTTGTAGGGTATGTCAAGTTTGCTTCTCTTGTTAGTGATGCTGGATGTTGAATGATTCTGCATTTGCTATGCACTCTCACTGTCAATACTAAATGATTTATTTTGGGAAGAGTAGGCAAGCAGAGTAGGGATTTTATGTTGTAGCAGCATCTTGGCCTAGATGTGGGGAACCTTTGGCCTTCCAGAGGCTGATGAACTACAATTCATGTCAGCCCTAACAAGCATGGGAAATGACCAGGGAGGATAGGACTTAGGGTGCAGCAAGATGGCAGTTGGCAAAGTAAGTGGAAGGACCCATATGAACCCTCTGAAAAAAGGCTGGTAGGGATGGGATGATTAGAGGCCAGATAAGTTTTTCTCTGTCCTTACCCTCTTCCCCCTGCTGTTTGTTTGGTTCTACCTGCTGTCCTGGCCTTGCACCCATCAGAGGGCACATGGCTTTTTAAAAAAGCAAGTATCATTAGATCCTCCCTGGGAGTGGAGACAGGCTGCATTTAGCATATTCCCTTTCTTCCCATCTGAACATTATATACAGAGCTCAAAGCCAGAGCTAAGTCTGCCATCTTCATGTATGCTTGCGTCTACTTTATTGCTGTGTTTATCCATCTTATGCTCATAGCTATAGCAGCCTGACCTGAGATGACACGTGAAAGCATTAAGTGTGTGTTCATTACCCTAAATGGGCAGATGAGATACTCTTCTTTCCCCTCATTTCCCTGTGCTCTTCTTTCCCTCATTTCCCTGTGCTCCCCCCTTCATGCCTATCAAGCACTCTTGGCACTTACTCTGTAAAATTAAAATGCATATTGAAAGCAAATGCCAAGAAAACCTGCAATATTAGTGCAGATGTCCTGGATATTACTGGAATTACTTATTTAGTTAAATAATTTACTTAAAGTGGGAAATGGCTGTGATTTTCTTTATGTAAGACTACTTGGCCAACTCCAAGGTGTTACTATTGGTATATAAAGCCCTTAACAACTTGGGACCATCTTGCCTATGAAATTGCCTTACCCCACATGTGCTCACTTGACGGCTTTGATCAGCAGTATTGGCACTACTACCATGCTATGTGATACCCATTCTGCATTTGTTAGAACTTGATTTAGAGTGGCAGCACCTACACTTTGGAACTCCCTGCCTATTGAGATCAAGCAAGCTCCTTCACTGTACTCTTTCTGGCATCTGCTAAAAACATTCTTGTTTAGACAAGCCTACCCAGATGCTTAGAAAGTTGGGGTAGTTTTAATCTGTTGCACTATTTAACTCTTGCATAGTTTAAAGTATGGTTGTGATTCCCCCCCCTTGATTTTAATGTTTTAACTTTTGTAAACTGCTTTGAGGGTTTTTTTAACAATCATTTTTTTTTGAAATAAATAAATAATAATAAAGACTTCCCAGTTCCCTAGCATGCTTAGACGGATAGAACATCGTGCCCCTGCTTTGTATATTAAGGCTGCTGGTCAGCCATTCAGTCCTGGGGAAGAAGGAAGAAGCAGATTGGATGGAAGGAACCCCACCTCTATTCTTTCTCCCAAGTCTTCTGTTCCTCAATGCTAACTGAGAAGAAAGAAGTGGAGGAGGAGAAAGATGGGAGCAAGTACTCAGATTTTATTGGCCAGAGGCCACAGATCTACTGTTGAAATGGTACAACCAGAAGAACAGTTCTGTATCAAAACAGCAGTAACCTGTTTGCACAGCAATTTTTTTAGATGCCCACTCTCAAACCATTTTTATCCCACATTTGGGGGTGTCGTCAGGAGCAGGCATCGTTGGGTACTTGCCAAGGCCCACACCCCTGCAGGGTGAGGGGAGCAGTGTTAAGCCTCTTGGCCTCCTTCTCCTCCTGCTTGTTGCTGGCTGTTCACCTACCCTTTCAGAGCATGCAAGCAGTGACAAAGTGAGGAGATGGAGCAGTTTATTCCACTCACTTTGCTATCTTCCCTCTGTGACCATTTTTTTGGCCAGGGGGGTGGGGCGCTTGGCTCAGCAGCTAAAATAAAAGAAACCCTCTTAATTTGTAAGGCTGGCAACATGGATCTGCACAACCAGCATTGTGCTAATGTTTAGGTTTTGTTTGCTTTTGTTCTAAATTCATGGAAAATTTTGCAACTTCAGAGCCCATTCAACGTGTGCATGTGAGTGATCACGATCCAGCATTCAAATTTATTATATTTGTTTGACAGGAGATCAGTCATGCATGCAAATTATGCATCAAAGTCATGAAAAGAGCTAAAATGCAACCAAAAACTCAGTTTTCAAAAGCTGAACGTTTTTAGAATTGTAAAATTCTCTCTGCCTAGGACAGCACTTGGGCTAGGGCCAGTCTTCCATATCCTACTCTTTCTCCTTTACTATTCGATATTTAGTGTTCTCAGTCAATTTGTGTCTCAGCATTCATTGATCTAGACAGTTTGTTAATTTCATTATTATTGTTTTATGTTATCACAGTCAATGTGTGTGCTCTTCTATGCTTACAGAAACTTAAAAACCTACTACGTAATTGCTGCTACAACCTACATCATGCTGCTATCATTTTTTGAGGGGCACAGCTTCCTTTGGATATACACCAGCATAGGCCCTTACTCAGTTACTGAGCCATCTTGATTTCAAAGCTTTTATAGGAGCCAGGAAATATTGCATGACCAGCTGTGCCCTATTGTTGTTAACAGGGGTCTTTGTTTCTCTATGTGGTCTTACTGTCATAGCTCAGTGGCAGAGCACATGCTTTGCATGCAAAAGGTCCCAGGTTCAATCTCAGGCATCAGTAATTACGGGCTGGGAAAGATCACTGACTGAAACCCTGGGAAGCCACTGCCAGTCAGTGTAGACAGAACTAACCTAGATGGACCCATGGTCTGACTTGATATTAGACACCTTCCTATGTTTCTAGGCTGAATTGATGCCTGGCATCCCAGGTTCAGGACCCACTGTGGATACTTGTCCTGACAGTGAGGGACAGACGTGGAAAGAAATACAATTTACAAGTAGTATCAATGTGTCAGTATGAGGTAGCCATAGACAAGAATTCATATACTGCAAGGCATGCTTTGCAGAAGACAGTATTCTCTGAAGAAGCTTCTCAGCTAGCTCTACCTCTGAGTGCTCTGATTGGTTCCTATAAATGGTTTGTAGTCAGCTTTACCTTAGCAACATAACACTGCCAGAGTAAGCAAGGCTGGAAGCTTCTTATCCACACACTGGGGGCTTCGGTGATTGCAGAATCTAGAGGATAAATAATATTCTCCCTTCGATTAAACATAGGTCTTTGGTGCTCCATGACCTAACCTGACCTGGTATATAAATATTTGTACCTGGATCTTCACCTGATCTTGCTTCTCTGGTTCTCCTCTTGCTATATTGATGCCAGCCTGTGTTTGTTTGCCAGCTCTCGATCTGTGTGCCACTCACTTTCCTGTATCCCATGTTCAGCATCCCAGACAGATAAAACTGGAAAAGATACTCTTAGACAGGGCAGTCTCGAGCAGGTCGCGCGCCCTGGCGCTGAGGGGTGGATATCGCTCCGGCGCCCTCGCCCTCGCAGGGCGCAGCATGGCTTCCGCACGGCTTCTCCACGCAGTGCCTTGCCTACCAGTCTGGCGCCCTGGCGCCCCACGCCACCGGGACTCTACCTAGAGCCGGCCCTGCTCTTAGACCCAGAGGTACCATGAGCCTCTAATGACAAAGGTGTATCAAGCAGTACCCCAAGTTACATGCTTGCTCCTTTAAAGGAAGTGTGACCATGCCCAGAACAAGCAACTGTCTATCTTCCGAATATGGGAGCCACTTGTCCACAGAGCCTCTATCTTTCCAGATTCAAGCTCAGTTTATCCAGGCTCAGGTCCAGCACTTGCACAGCCACTCCTGATTCAAATGTTATGGAGAAACAGAGATATGTATCACCAGCAAATTGATAACACTATGCTCTGAAACACCCAATGGCTCTTCTCAATGGCTTCAGGCAGACGTTAAATAAAATTGGGGACAAAATGTGCCCCATGGAACTCCATAGCACAAGTGCCAGGGGGCTAAAGAGCACTCCCCTGCTCTTTAGCTGCTGTCTGGACTTGCCTGCACAAGTAGTGCCCACTGTAATAAAGTGCCTCCAGTGCCCATCCTGAACAGTCACTCCAGGTGGATATCATGGTAAGTGGTATCAAATGCCATTGAGAGGTTGAGTAAGAGAAATAGACTCTCTGTTCCACACTGTCCAATAGAGACAGAGCAGAGAGCAGGGCCTGCCCACACGACACCTGAGGCAAACCACAAAATGGTGTCCTCCTGACAGGTCTCCTATCCACCAAGAGGCAGCACTGAGGGGGATGCCAAGGAGGCAGCAGATCCGGTCTCCAAGGAGCTCACCACAGCTGTTGCTTCCGCTGTTGCAGGGGCAGCAGCAGCGGGGTGAAGCATTCCTTGGAGGCTGGATCTGCTGCCCCTGTGGATTTTTGCAATGACCTCACCTTGCTTCATGGGTGGACCAGCCCTGCTAGAGGGTCTCCAATGCCAGTTTCAGGACTTGGGCAGGTTCATATAGTGGTCCTTACGATACCCATCCATGCTTCATATTCCCAGCTTCCCTTGGAGGGGACTATACACGCCATGTTGAACTCTGGTGACAGTTGGTTTGCCCCTTTGAGCTGTTAACCAATGCAACTGATTCCTGGACCTTGCCAATCCCTATTGCAGTCTTGATCCTGACAACTCCTACAACTCATTACTCTCACACACCTTGCTCACAAAGTGCTGAAGAAACAGGGGAAAAGTTGGCATATACAGAAACTGCATACTCACAGCACATAAGAGAGCTTGTTATGACACCACTGAAACTCTGTGAATCTGGGTTGCCAAGGGAAACAAAATGCTAACTTTTTTGTCTGTGGGCTGGTGGTGGTGGTGAGCACTAATTAAGTTGCACTGGCAGCCAAAGAGGCACACATAGCAAAGCAGTGCCTGGCAGATCCAGCAGGTCTCCCATGCTTGCCAGATTTTGTGTAACCCCCTTTTTATTTCAGCAGACGAATGTCAGACCGAAAGAGCAGGTCACTAGGGAGAACCGATCTGAGGAATGAGTCACTGCTAAAGGGCTGGATGGAGTTGTGAAGATTTTCCACTCTTGTGCTATTTTATATCTGTTATTATGTTGCTGGAGGTGGGGAAATGAAGCCTTTTCTGTGTAATGAGACTGTTAACTTGTGAGCAGTGATTCCATCAAGGTGACTGCACACAGCAAGATGAAACTCTTAATGAATGAGCGGTGGCAAAACAGTTAAGGAAGCACCCTTTTCTTGGTTGAGAAATAATTGCTCTGTGTTTGTCTGCATGCACTTTCAGAGGGAGGAGCAGGGCTCATCTGAGTTGTGTCTTTGTAAAATACATATTACAAATGAGTAAAACAAATCATGGACTCAACCGTCACCCTCATAATTACATGCACGGCATCAGTCTCCAGAATTTCCACTTTCTTGAGGGCAGTATCCAACAAAGTTGTTCCATTATCACAAGGACTTTTGGCTATGCAACAGAACTTCCCCTCTCCTCCCTACTTTCTGTGAGCCTCCTATATCTGTTCTGGAGTAGATTTGGGGACAGCACAGGACAAGGAGTGGAAGCGCCATTTTGCAAATGGACACCCTTGCACTAACAGATCTAATTCATTGGATACCTCCATAAATGAATAAGATAAAATAACATTGGGCCAATCAGAGTCTCTTTTGCTTGCAACGTAGCATGATGGGTCAACACTGTAGCCTTTCTTACTGTTAAGAGTCCTGAAGAAGAATCCTTTCCATTGCCTCTCCTATGGAATGTCCTGCAGGACTGACTAAGCAAGCTTCTGCCAATGGAGCTCAAGAACACAAGTTCAAAACATGATTCATATTGCAATGCTCTAAGCAAGGGTGGTCAGTGTGGTGCCCTCCAGATGCTGTTGGATCCCAACTCCCATCACCCTTGATCCTAAATGAGGCCAATGCAGAGAAAAACAATAGGCCATTTGGATGGAAAGTCCATAATTATGCAATCCATAATTGCAACTATATATAAAAAAAGATATAAAAAATTGACCAGTAGTACCTTAGGTAAAGGTAAAGGGACCCCTGACCATTAGGTCCAGTCGTGACTGACTCCGGGTTGCGGCGCTCATTTCGTGTTATTGGCCGAGGGAGCTGGCGTACAGCTTCCAGGTCATGTGGCCAGCATGACAAAGCCACTTCTGGTGAACCAGAGCAGCACACGGAAACACCGTTTACCTTCCTGCTGTAGCTACCTATTTATCTACTTGCACTTTGACGTGCTTTCGAACTGCTAGGTTGGCAGGAGCTGGGACCGAGCAACGGGAGCTCACCCCGTCATGGGGATTCGAACCACCGACCTTCTGATCGGCAAGCCCTAGGCTCAGTGGTTTAACCCACAGCGCCACCCGCATCCTTAGAGTAGTACCTTAGAGACCAACTAAGTTTGTGCTGGGTACAGTGGATGCTTGGGTTGCGAACGTGATCCGTTCAGCAAATGTGACACCTACAGTGTTCGCAACCTGCAGCACCACGTCTGCGCACGCGCGGGTCGCAATTCGGCGCTTCTGTGCAAAGCGCAATTTAGTGCTTCTGTGCATGTGGGAGCACCGAAACCCGGAAGTAACCCGTTCGGGTACTTCTGGGTTTGGCGTGGGACACAACCTGAAAATATGCAACCTGAAGCGTCTGTAACCCGAAGTATGACTGTACAGTATAAGCTTTCATGTGCATGCACACTTCTTCAGATACATGCACACGAAAGCTTATACCCAGAACGAACTTAGTTGGTCTCTAAGGTGCTACTGGACAATTTTTTTATTTATTTCGACTGTGTCAGACCAACACGGCTACCTACCTTAATCTGCAACTATATAGATGCCTACGTCCACGGACAGTAACCCTGTAACTGAAGGCAGAGACATGATTCTAAATATAGTGCCTTGGCATGCCCTGACTTTTGTCTCCTGTTTAGGCAAAACAGATTGTCTCCCCATCCTACTACGTCTGTCTGACGTTGTATCCTGTGCATACTTGCCTAGGAGTAAACTCCACTGAACACAGTGAGACTTAGATCCAAGTAAATAAGCATAGGATTGCTCTATTATACTTATTAATATTTTCAGGGGTGTCAAAAGCAGCAAGAGCATTAATTATAGCAGAACCACAATGCATTATTGTTCAGTGACGGGAACTATGTGAATGCCAGTCTATTTGGAAGATGAGCCACATTAAAGGACTGTGGTGTTTAGTGCTCAGTGAAACAGTGTCGTGGCAGAGCCAGTAGCTGCAGTCGCAAATCAGCGTTGCCTCATGAGACTCATAAGGTGTTTGTGTATTCAGCCTGAAAAGCCTTACATAGAAAAATGTTGCAATCTGGTTTCCTGTGCATGTAAAATCTGTTCTGAATTACATCCATCTGTGAGAGAAAGATGGAGGCTGAACAGGCTTCCAATTTGTTCTAATTGGCTGTGTTCCGTTTTAGAGGTATGCTGAAATCCCCACTCTCCTCCCCAGGCTTTAATTTTGTATGGCAAGACAGGTAGGCAGCCAGCCGGGTTAAAACACATTAAAAAGAAAAGGCCTAAATGAAACATTGCATTCATTAATTTGATAATCGTTACTGCACTCCCTTTGCTTTGGGTGTCTGTTTATTTATTATTTATGCATATAGCACCATCACTGTAGATGCTGCTTTGCAAAACAGTGTAAGTGTGGGGTGGAGGGGTGGAGAGACAAGGCTCTGCCCTGTAGTTTGCAGTGTAAGTCTTGACAATAAGGGTAAAGGGAGAGAGCAAAGTAGTCAGAAGCTCTCTCTTTCCTTTATGTTACCCAGAGAGGCTCTATTCTCATATTGGTGTATATGAGGTTGTTCATTTGTTATTTGTATCAAATTTCTGTCAACCTTGCAGTTATTAAGTTGCACAGATAACCTATACTGTATTAACAACAGTAAGCTAAACTATTCAGGACTTGTTAGCTGCATTTTCATGGTTTTTATTTTTATGTGAATTTTGCCATTTTGAGGGTGCAGAAGGGTTCAAGAAACATCTGCTTTGCATTCTTCAGTATATATTTTGGAACCTGTTCCACACATCTACTGCTGTGCTATTCCTTAAATTTCAAAGCACTTTCTTCACTAGATGTTCCCAACCAGTCAGGGATCGTGAAGTAAATATGATGGCTTAACAGAACCATGTAGCCAAACAGATTTGGCTTGGCATCACTGGGGCAGAGAAGAAAGAGCAAGAACAAGGCTTAGAAACAACTACATCAAGCAGATTAAAGAGGATGCAGATTTATGCTGGCCTAAAAAAAAATATTACAGGAGACAGAGAAGAGTAGGGAGTTGTTGGAGACCAATCTATAGACTGAATCATGAGAGAGAGCAAGACAGAGAAAGAGTGATAAGAGAAATCTCTTATGATAGAGATTCACATGCACTTGGACTATGGAAAAGGACTGATAACCATGAACTGATAACCAGGCTTGAATATGAAGATATATTGAGGTGAGATGGCAAGCAAAGAGCAATGACTCTTGCAATGGGGAGTCCTAAGGGTGGGGTTGCAGAAATGCAAATGATAGGTCCAATCACATCTAATGCATCCAAATTACTTAGCATTTGCAGAGGCTGATGAGATGGACTGGAGGCAATCAATGTCATTGTAGTAACCATGCAGAAACATATTGGAAATCCTTCTCTATAGGCATGCACTTTGGGCTCACACAACAGTCATGAATTAATTAATTTTGGCTAACTGGCACGGTAACCATTCTTGTGTGGCACCCCAGCATGCAATTTGGATTTGGTTTGCCTAAAAGATTTTCATTTCATTTCCATCTTGGCTCCTCTTCTTTGGCACAACAGCAAATGTGACTACAACTTTTTCAGATACATCTGCTTATAAAACTATAGAGCTGAATGTTGGTGGATTCAGGATAGGCAAAAGGAAATACTTCACACAGCACATATTTTTCTTGTCTCTCTCACACACAGCTTTATGCGGTCCATAGACCCAAAATATACAGTACAACAATAGTGTGGAATTTCTTGGACTGCAAGATGTGGTTATGATCACATAATGGTTAAGAGTGTTGGACTAGGATCTGAGAGACCATGTTTCAAATATCTACTCAGCCATGAAGCTCACTGGGTGACCTTGGGTCAGTAGCCATCTCTGAGCCTAATCTACCTCACAGGGTTGTTGTGAGGTTGAAATGGGGAGGAGGAGAACCATGTACACCACCTTGGAAGATAAAAGTGGTATATAAATGTAATGAATAAATAAAATGGGATTAAGCAACCCCGTGAAGGATAAGGCTATTTTTAATATATAGACAGTTCACACACCAATTACAATAGTGTCTAAGCGGTGTAGAAGGAACATAACACAATTAAAATAAAGCTCAGTTAATCAGAATTCAGTGAAAATGCCTATTGGAAGAAGTTGACAGGAGTTCAACAGGAAGGCTGCCTGTCTGACCTCAACTAAAAATGTATGGGAAGCCTGGTAATGTATGGGCAGCCAGTGCAAGCTTTTGAAAACCGGAGCTATCTGCTGGCAGCAGTCTGTCCCCATCAACAGTCAACCTGCACCATCTGGAGAGTCCAAATCAAGGGGAGTCCCACACAGAGCACATCACAATAATAATGTCTTGAGGTTACCAGTGTATGAATCACTGCCCAATTACTACTAGTAATGATGGCTATATACCACCTCCAGGATCATAGGCGGCATGCATCTGAATATTAGTCTCAGAGAAAACTATTGCTCTCATAACTTGCTTCTGGGCTTCCCAGAGGGAGCTGGATGTCCACTTTGGGGGAAAGGATCCTGGAATAGGTAGAGCTTTGCTCCGATTTAACAGGGCTCTTCTTATTTTCAAAGGCTGGAAGAAGTCTCACATTTAGCCTTCTTTTTGAGGTCTGGCACCCTTTGAGAGAAGCATAATTACTCTCTTCTTGCCTTCCCTATGAGTTGCAGAGAAATCTGTTCTGGAGATTCAGGTTTCAATTGACACTCCCTTCCGGTGGGACTCAAACTTTAATTGCCTGGTTTGTAATGCTCTACTTGTCTTGCCAATATCAGTTTCACCCTGGAAACTTGCTCTCTGTACCAGCAGCTCTTGTTATGTAATGCATTTCAGAATTAGGCATTCCTTGGTGGAAACAGCCCTTGTATTTATGTGAAATTTATAAACCCATTACTGATTTTACACCCAAACATGCCTTTATAACAGGGGTACTAGCAGGAGAAATGCTTCCTTTGCAATTGATAGTACACAGTATCCCAGCTTGTCGCTTTTAATAGTTTGTATCAGCCACAAGCAGTGTAGGATTTAATATGCTGGCTGCAGGACTGTGTTGTGGAGATATGTGGAAGGTCCAGAAAACTCTCATTACACAGCAAAGAAATGCAGTCTTTCCATTGCTACGCAAAGTGGCAAACGCAAAAAGATATCACTTTGAAGATGCTTCCAGCTCATGATATGCCTTTTGTTGAAGCTGCAAGCTTGCACTGAGAGTGAATGTTATCCAAATCTGAGATTTGGAGAAGGTTTCAAAGTCCTGCTCCATCATCAGCCCACTGGGTGGCCTTGGGCAAGCCCTGTCTTTCATCGCAACTCATTTAAATCAATTTTAAACCTGTTTATCTATCAGTGGCTCCCAAGCAAGGCATTTGGGGCATGTAATTCCCAAAGTGTCTAAAGATCTCTTGGGCAATAACTCCTGTCAGCCTCAGGACATACTCACACTTTCAATTCAACCCAGTTTCATACTTGGTTTTATGTCATTGAGTCCCAACCAAGGAACTCTGAACTTGTATCTCTATGAATTTCAAGGCAACCACTCTCTCCACCTGAAGATGTAACTATACTACATATAGTTTAAATCAAATATGTCAGCAGCTATAAACTATATGTCAGTAGAAGGAATGGAGGACCCACAAACAATGAATACTTGTGATCTTCACAAGCCCCTTGAAAATGTGTTAACATATGCGGTATGAATATACTTTTAGGTCCCCCTCTTTACAAATGGGATTTACCATGTGAGGCTGATATTGCTGGACTATGTCTGCCATTATCTCTGACCATTAGCTGTGCTGACTGGTATGGATCGGAGTGAGGAGTCCAGCAACATCAGGAGAGCCCCAGCTTTTCCACCCTTGATGTAGGGTGTACAAAAGCATAACATTTTAAGCTCTTTTCCCTCATAAAGCTATGGTAGTTCTTAAGTTTAACACAGCTCTCACAACCAATTGTTCAGTTTTGGAAGTTGCTGAAGTGTATTTTCTCATTGGCTATGGGAGTTGTTAAAATAGTACAAACTATAAAGAAAGCCCTTGTTCTATACTGTACCAGGTTTCTGTAAACTACTGTTTTGGATCATGGCCTTTATGCCTAACTGTATACAAGAGAAAATACTGGTTTAAAATGGTGGCAATTCTCAAGTCACTTGCATTGCTGAATAGCGCTACTTCAGAAAAAAATGTGTTCGAAAGATGCAGGTAACTAAGTTTTATTCAAAGAAAAATGGCAGGCAGTATTAGAAATTTAAATCTTCTATTGGCTGTGAGAGTAGCATTATTGTCTTCAAAGAAAATGATGCGTAACTGAAGCCAGGCCACAGTTAAATGGAAAGAGACACTTGGAGGCTGTTTGAGGAATTGCTTTGATCCTGTCTCCCACTTACTTGTAAAAAGGTACAAGATGCTAAAATAAATGAAAAGGATTAGAAGTGTCATCCACTTGATGGAGGCTGGTAAAATAGAAGATCATTGTGGATGCATTCATGTATGACTTAGGCTTATGCCTGGTAAACATAAAGGATATTTTGGAAAGACTTATTTCATTTGCTGATAGAATTTTGCCTCACTGGTTTCTTTGTCCTTATATTAGCTGAGGGTTCCCTCACCAAATTGTTTTCAGCCAGTTTTTTCTCCTTGAAATCTTGTCATTGTGGTCATAGTGTTGTAACCCACCCTGGGACCCTCCGGTGAAGAGCAGGTGAAAAAAATCCAATAAATAAAGGGAATAGAATAAAACATTGAAGCACCAGATTGGGGGGAGTTGGTTTTAATAAAATTTGGTAGCAACTTTATTCCAGGTGAAAGTATTTGCCTCTTTCTGTGAAGTTTCTTCATAAGCCTTATATTTCCAAGGGAACATCTGATCCTGGTAGAACCTCCTTATGTAGAGCAAGTGTACCTTTAAAAGTCAGTTGGTAGGAGACAGACAATGGGGAAGACCATTGCCTTCGCTCCCTGTTTCTGGGCCTCCAAAAAGCATCTGTCCTGCTATGGCGGTACAATTATAGGCCTTTGGTCTCATGTGGTAGGATTCTTATTGGAAAGCAAATGGCCATACTTGACTGACACACCTGCACTGATGGTTTATACATGGTGGAGTTGTGTGGAACATCCACCCCAAAAATGTATATAGGCAGTAGTGCTCAAAATTACTGTCATTATTACAGGAAATAGTTACAAAATATGATACCTAATTCAGGCACTTGTAGCCATATCTGCATAGGGCTGCAAGTGTGCAACCCAGAATCTCCCCCTTCATTTGTCACTGAATTTGAAGATGAGCAGTGGCTGTTCCTGCTTCTTCTGCAGTTTCCACTACACCCCATTATTATGGTACAAATTAGATCCTGTTTGTTACAGCTGGTGGGGGTGGGGAGGCAGCCAAAATGACTGGGAGGGTAGTGAAGGGTAAGGAGAAGACTGAGGGTGGGTGGGCGGGGGGCGGAATCAGTGGCTGTAATGACCATGTGTACAAGCCCTGTGAGTTGTGTGTTTATATTTTAAATTTTTCTGTTATCATCCTGTGCCCCAATCCTTCTGTCTCGGTAGTGCAGAATAATTTGCAACAGGAAACTCATTCAGAGGACTCATTTCCTTCTAACTAGTCATATTTTATGAAGACAAATGGGAGTCTCGTGTATGGCACAAAGAACAGAATGTCTTTATAAAGGCATTCTATTTTACTTTTTGCACATCTTTATGGGAGTTGCTAACTGGCACCACCATATATGCAGTTATTTCGCTGAAGCTAAAGAGGCCCTAATTATGTTTTAGAAATACAATTTGGAAAGTGCAGTCTAAAATAACCCTCTTCAAACTTCAGCAAACATTGTATCTCTGGAAACCATCTACTAGATGGATATTTCTATTTCCCAAGGGGATCCAGCAAGGAGAAAAGGAACATCAGGTATTTTTAGTGTTTTGAGACCATGGCTTCTTTTAAGGCTATCCTTGTTATTCGAAAATGCCACCCGCTGCCTTCTGCCCACAGAAAGACAAAAATCAGACTCCAGACTGAAATCAGAAATGGCAAATATTCTAAGTTTTGTTTGATTTAACTATTATTGTTTAAAGATCTCTTGTCCGATACTTATGAAACACACTCCATCCTCTGCTACCAGCAAGGGCACCAAGGGCCACTGGGAGGTTGTTTCCTAGGCCTTCAGGGGAAAACATAATGGCAAATAGAAGGCCAGCTTGGCTCCATCCGTTGGACAGATAATGAGCAGCTGCAAGGTGTTTGCCTTCTCCATTCCTGGCAGAGAAAAACATTTGGTTCTAGCTGTTCTGGGGTTCAAGAGCAGAATGGAAGCATACTCTGACCTCTGCCACCAGCCAGGGGAGCAAGGGCCTTGGAGACATTGCACCCCCTGCCTTCCAGGGGGGGAAAGCAACACCTTTATGGCAGAAAGATAAGCAGCCTACCCTCCTCCATCGGCCAGAGTAGGAGCAGTTGCAAAGCCTTTGTTTCTCCCCTCATTGGCATAAAGAGCAGTCTGCTTGAACTGATAGTTGGATTGTAGAGCTGAAAGATAGCACACTCTGACCATAACCCCCATCCAGTAGACTTAGAGTTGCAGGGTTGTATGTGAGAGAGACAGAGCATGATGGGTTGGGGAGTTGTATTATTACCATTGCTGTCAAGTTTTCCCTTTTCTTGTGAGGAAGCCTATTCAGCATAAGGGAATTTCCCTTAAAAAAGGGGAGAACTTGACAGCTATGATTATTACCTATTGTTTGTAAGCCATCTTGAGATTCATCAGATTGAAAAGTGAGGTATAAGTAATCAAAATAAATAAAGACACTTTCCTTGGAAGGTCAGGATAATGCCAGAGAGTGATAAATGCCAGAGTGGGTTGTGAGTTAAAAGGAAAGGCTCTACTTTTTAAAGTTTAAAGCAGTTGTGGTGGAGTGTTGTTTTCTATAGTAATCTTCAGTTTAATTTGACCACCACACCCCCGCCTAATTAGTGTCTTTTTGATACAACCTGCCTCAATCTATTTTGCAGAAAAGATCCCTTGGACAGAGCTTCATTATCACTGAACTGGTGTTATAAGGAGATACACATCTTTGGGCACAAGAATGGTGTTTCCATTTCATCGGGGCATGCATTAAGATCTTATCATAACATTTGTCTTTCTAAAGTATGTATCTTCCATAGCTGCCAATGAAATGCCTCAGAGAGGGCTTAACTCTTTGAGCTACTGTGGATATATTCAGTAGTGAGAGCAACATTTTTGGCACAAGAACCACATGTGGGCAGTTGGATACTGCATGCCTTTAAGGGGAAACAGAAGAGGTGGTGATCCTCCTTGTTATTTCCTCTCACACTTAAACACACATTCTTTTCCATTCTTTCTCTCACATCGTTCTGATACCTGAGAGGAGTGCCCAGAACAAGGCAGCAAGGAAGGTCACAGCACCATGAGGAGCTCCTAGTGCAAGCGTGGGGAACCTTTGCTCTGCCAGATGTCACGGAATTACAACTCCCATCATCCCTGGCCATGGAACATGCTTGCTTGGACTGATGGAAGTTTGAATCCTAGAATCATGGAACTGTAAAGTTGGAAGAGACACAGAGGGTCTTCTAGTCCAACCCCCTGCAATGCAGGGATCCCAGCTAAAGCATCCATGACAGATGACCATCCAATCTCTGCAGAAAACCCTCCAATGAAGGGGAGTCCACAACCTCTCAAGGAAGACGGTTCCACTGTTGAACAGCTCTTAATGTCAGAAAGTTCTTTCTGGTGTCTAGTTGGAATCTCCTTTCTTGTAACTTGAAGCAATTAGTTTGATTCCTACCCTCCAGAGCAGGAGAAAACAAGCTTGTTCCCTCTTCCATGTGACATTTGATATTTGAAGATGGCTATCATATCTCCTCTTCAGGCTAAACATACCCAACTCCCTCATCCATTCCTCATAAGGCTTGGTTGGTTTCCACACCCTTGATCACCTTGGTTGCACTCCTCTGCACACATTCAGCAATGTGTAGTTGCTCTGTAGGTCAGTCATCTGTAGTTCAGTAACATCTGGAGGGCCAAAGGTTCCCCACACCTGTCCTACTGAGTAACTTGCTCCAACAAGGATTGGAAGTGATCCAAGACCTTCTGAGGCTCTGCCTCCAATCCACGTCTCCCTTTTGGAAAACTAAAAGCTCTTAAATGGGTGAAAAAAAACCCCACTTCTTGGTGAGCTGCATTCAGAGTAGCCACAGGCTGAATACCAGCTGCAGGCCAGAGATAGAGAACAGTTCAGAAATATTTCTTTGAAAACATAATTGAGAAAAGGTCAGGTGGAATTTAAGCAGAGCCGAAACCCGAAATCTAAACACAGAACAGAAGGCAACACCATGCGAGACCCCTTGCACCTATGGATATATTTCTTCTCTCAGTTTGTTCCCAGACATCTATGAGGTAACAGTTCATGGAAATCCATTAGCCACAAGTGTCTAGGGAGTGGAAGCAAAGGATTTGAAGGCTCAGCCTCTGCGGAGGGTCAGATCCAGCCCTCTTTGAAAGCTAGGCTCTTTGAAAGGATGCTGAAAGGTGACAGAAAAGATTAGTTGTTTTCTATTTTCTCCCCAGGAAGGCTGGTTGAAAGGGGAACATTCCGGGGAGGGCTCTGAGAAGGAGTAATATGTGTTCTTAGGCGTAATTACATTGACTGATGGTAGGAACCAAAGCATTCCACAAGTGGTTATATGGAGGAAGCCGTTCTGAGGAACACTAAGGAAACAACAAAAACCTAGGGCAGTGGCCATTTCATATCATTGTTAAGAGTTGTACTCTTCAAGAAAAGCTCATTTGTCATACACTCCCGACTTCTGTTTGCATTATATATAAAGTTTACAGAAGCAAATATGCAGTTAGTTTATTTATAGGCCATTTTCAGCCACAAGAGCCCTCAGAGTGGTTATAATGAAGCATCATGAAAAAGAGCCTTGATCACAGGGATTGGGCCCTATTAATATTGCCTTCTCTTAGGACACAAACATCCCCTCAAGGAGCTTGCAAACTGAAGTCACAATGTTGTTCAGCTTTGGCCTCACCATGTGGTACTCACTGAAATAACATTTCCCCCTCTGCAAGAGAAGCAAACACTCAGGATATCTTAAATACCTAAGATTGATAGGGAAATAAGTAAACTAACAGCCCGAATGGACCAACGTGTTGTCATTGAGCCTTTCTTCCAATTCAGTATGCAAAATATAGGACTGAAATCACAAAATTCCAAAACGGTAATCTGAATATACTTTAGAAAATTCAAACTTGTACTAGATTTAAACTGATTGAGACTGACTGTTTTTGAGTCTTCTCAAATGTCACCAGAACAGATATGAAGGAACCAATTTGGCGTGGTGGACTGGATCTCAAAGTGGCTACCCCTCTGTGGGCCACCTTTGACAGGTGGATGGGCTTGCCTACCTGTTATCAGCTGACATTGT
Organism: Zootoca vivipara; assembly: GCF_965207765.1. Taxonomy (NCBI): domain Eukaryota; kingdom Metazoa; phylum Chordata; class Lepidosauria; order Squamata; family Lacertidae; genus Zootoca; species Zootoca vivipara. The sequence goes on from NC_142592.1 coordinate 55,428,647, forward strand.
TTGACATCAGGTAAATGCAGTAGGACTTGCATTAGATGCTGAATTCAATTAGCATCCTATGCAAACCCCATCGCAAAGGAACAATTGGGAGCATACTCTTGGTCATGTGCTTCTGACTGCTGTGTGGCAGCTGGGCTTGCATTTGGTACTGCTCAAATTTGGTGTCAAATGCAACCCACATTGAGATTGTTTCCCTTTGGGAACTTCCAGTCAGAGGTTCTGACTGGGGAAGATCCCTAAAGAATGCAAACCCTGTTGCTTTCGGCAGGTATGATCCCAGTGGGGTTTGCATTAGGCACTGAATTTAAATTCTACACTGAATGCAAGCCCCTCTGCTTTCTTTGGGAATTAGCTCCACTCAGCTGCTGCAAAGTGCCATATATTTTAGACTGTGAGTGTGAGCAAGGACTGCCTTACTAGTGATTTTTGTAAGCTGCTCTGGGAGTCCTCCTAAGAAATGTTCTGAGTAAACAAGTAAGTAAATTCAACCATCATTTTTTCTTCCTAGATACCTAAAAGAACACTTTAGTGCCTTGTAGGTCACATCATGTGCAAGGTCACACATGTGCAAGGTCACACATGTGCAAGACAGGAGTGCCTGGCGTGCTATGGTCCATGGGGTCACGAAGAGTCGGACACGACTAAACGACTAAACAACAACAACGACAAGGTCACATCCACACCATATATTTAAAGCCCTGTTATACCACTTTAATTGCCATGGCTTCCCCCAGAGAATCCTTGGAACTGCAGATGTTAAGATGCTGAGAGTTGTTAGGAGATCCCCATTCCCCTCACTGAGCTACAATTCCCAGAGCAGTTTAACAATCAATCCCTCTTCCAGTGGACCTCTGGGAATTGTAGCTCAGTGAGGGGAATGGGGTGGGTGGGTTACCTAACCACTTTCAGAACCCATAACAAACTAAATTTTCCAGGGTTCTTTGAGAGAAGCCATGGCTGTTATTTTATTTTATAATTAAATTTGTATACTGCCCTTCATCCAAAGATCACAGGGCAGTTTTCAACATAAAAATACAAAATAAGAACACAAAATATATAACAAAAAGTGGCATCATAATGCTTTAAAAGATGTGGCCCTAATTGTGTAGTGTAGCCCAACCTCAGCCTTTGCTTTCTGGTTCTGTAATAGCTATTGGGATTTCTATACCGGCATCCATAACTTAACCACAAAGTCACTTCCATAGTGTAAAATACTGTAGGTAGCTTAACTTAATGTACTTGCATCCTTCTCATCTTTGTTGGAATGCAAACTGTTCAAACAACACCATTCCTTTATATATATTTTTCATATTTTTACCATCACTCTTTCTTTTTGGATCTGAGAAGAAATTTAGAAAGTTCTATTATTAGAATCCATATGTCTAGAGAATTGAGATTGGTTGTTATTATTATATCCCTGAAGAAGAACTTGTGTTGTTGTTGCTCAAAATGTGTCTAGATGGTGATTTTCTACAAAAAGGTTGACCAGCACCAGTTTGGTTTTTTTCTGATTTGTTAATCTCCTGATTTCTCAAATTTAGAAATATTTCTAACCTGCCATTTTCTTTGGTGATGTAATCTATCTGCTTTAACCCCCAAATGGGGCTCTTGTAAATGAGGCATGGGAAAGGGTAGATAAGGAAGCACTGTGGGGGAAGGATTTTAATGGTAGGGACCCCTGACATTTGCTCCCAAGATGCAATGAGTCAGAACAGCAAACTATCTATTTCCCGAATTCTCCCAAATGCTGTGGCTTGAGGCCATGGCAACAACAACAAAAAAGCTGTGCAAAGGCCCAAAGCCAAAAAGGGTGGTTGAAAGGAAGCAATTTGTCTATTATTATTACTATTACTACTATTACTATTATTATTACTTCCTCTGTGATGGATTTGGAGCTGAAGAGGGATTGAGCTTGCTCCTCAGTCCTTAGAGAGGGCACATGTTCTACTTTACCAATGACTGTCATCTATTAGAAGGAACTTGCTCATCACCAGCAGTCAGCACAGGACAGCAGACTTAGCAGACATATAGGTCTCTTGACCCCAGTCTTCCCAACTATGGGGAAATGTATTGGGCACAGTTTATGCAAATATATGTCCTCTTTTGACCACTTTTTTGGTGTTGTGTAAGTGACTACTATCCATCCCTCTGGCCTGGACCCAGGACTATGTGTGTGGCTTGATTTGTATCAATCCAGGAAAAGCTACCGCAATGGGGGTCAATGGAACAATCTCACCCTGCTCTTCTACCCTTTCTGTGTGGGCTAGGCATGAAGACTTCTAGAAGCCCAGTAACAGAGTCCTCTAAGGACATGGCACCGGAATCCTTAGGGTACCTTCACATGCCAATTTTTTGGACCTGTAAGACCTCTCCTACAAGGGAGCACTTCATCCACAGGGATGAAGGACCAGATGAGAGACTAGTGAAATGTCCCTGCTTTCCCTCCTGCAAATTCCTCCCAATTCCCCCACTGGCATTTATTTTTGGAAGGGCCATGACTCTCCTTCATAGATGGCTGGAGCAATAGTACAGAAACTTTCCTTTAGAGTGGGGAGGGAAAGGAGAGGGAGGCAATAATTGTTTTTCTTGTTATAAAGGGACATCTATATGGGTGGTGGGTTGTTGTTTTTTTAAGCTGCTAGTTTTATTTTTAGGCTTTGTTAATTCTCACTCTTCTCCTAGTTCCCTGCTACCTGGCAACAGCTTACTGTCATGGCAACACAAATGTTAATGAGTGAAGCGCTCGGTGTCTCTGTTTTATCTGGCTCTTTGTGATATAGATACAAAGCCATTATGTATCTTTGCGGCCATCACAGGCCATAAGCACATTTTGAGTTTCTCAGTGGAGACCTACAAGCAGAACTTTGAGGCTAGGGCAGACAATGAGCGGCTGATGAAGGAAGTGTGAACGTATTAACAATCACTTTTTTTGTATGTCAGGTTTAGATACAGTTTTGTTGTACAATATCAGTATCATACTCTGTTTTTTTATCCTTTTTTCCTTTTGAAAGCTGTTTTTTGGACCTTGATCTCTTGCACAGATTTGTCATACTGCAGTGTGCTTAGTCTATAGCAGCCTTCATGAACCTTTTGCCCTCTAGACGTTTTGAACTACAACTCCCATCAGCCTCAGCCATGGTTCATGAAGGCTATTCTGGAGTGTTGTTGCCATGTTGTAGAGAATGAGCACAGCAAAGTAGGTAAAATCAATCGTTTCCTGTCTCTCAAATAATGTAGAATATGGTGGGGGAAATCACTTGGCTTTCTGATTTGCGTTTGTTCATCAAGTGAACAATGGTTTATGGCAAGATGTGTGCTCTATGCTCATGATAGGACTACAAAAACTATTTACAGTTGGCTGCTTATGTAGCCTCAGTCTGGAAACCTGCACATGCTCAGGAGTATCTAAACCGGCTCGCAGTGCAAGAATATACAAAGGAACAAGAAAAGAAGGAATAGAAGGTATATATGTTTTGGTGGCTTGCCCACTTCATAGTCACCTGATGCCACTATGATGTCAGCAACTCTTTTTTATTATTTGTAGTGTAGCAAGCCATGCTACAAGGTAAAAACCAAAACCATTCAAGCACAGTCAGAAGTAATCACCAATCAGCTGATTGGTGCCAATCTGCTTTTTGCAGAGGGCAGCTGCTCAATGAAGTGCCCTATGAGGATGTCAGTAGTGCAGCTGATCCCAGTAACATTTAAAGCAGTGCCTGTCAGCTGATAGACAATGACTTTAGGTTCTGCTGTTTGTTGGGATTGGCTGCTCTATGGAATTCCCCATGGGAAACTTAGTATAGCCAATCCCAGCTAGCTTGCTCTTATCACCAATCAGCTCATTGGCAGTGACAGCAAGCCTCCCTTGCCAGTGCTCAATTAGAAATGCACTTTATGGCTCCCGCTTGTGCACTGACAACCTGCAATATATGATGTCATGTGAGGGGCAGGTAGCCATGTTTTGAGGCCAAATTCAGACCCATGTCATGCCTGATTAGGCCCATGGGCTAGAGGATCCCCATGCGTGTTCTAAGTGAACTGCCAAATGGTATTGGAATAAGAATTGTTTTGTAAGTACTGTAAAAAGAAACATCCTCTTTTCATATCTGTGAAGAAGTCAGCATGTTGAAACATGTTCAGCATATACCACATACCATAGTCTTCAACACTGCACAATTTACAGATGAGAGTAAGGAAATGCTTGTAACATCCGCACATGCCTAGCCAGGATCATTGTCCAAACCTCCACCACCACCACTTTTATGCATTGCTGAAGACTCTGTTCTGCTATATGCTGTATTTGTTTACTCTGCAGTAGCCTATCCCCCGCAGTTATAAAAGTCAAAAGAGGATGCTTATTCTTTTGCCTCAAGGCATGCTTAAAAACCATAACTGTCTGTATTATGTTATCAACAGTTCAGAATATACCTCAGAATATACCTAGCAGCTGCAGTTCGTGAAACATCATACTGTGCGCTGCATGGCTTCTTAGACTGTGTATGCACTCCTGTTTATTCTGCATCCACTGATTTGGAAAATGGTGCACACACAACTTTAGCCACCACCTATATCTATCTTGTATTTACCCTGTGGTTTCTTATGAAATGCTGTATCTTGATGCTTTCCCCACCAAACTAATCTAGCAGCAGATTGTGATCAACCTTATGCTTACCCCTGCGCTAGAGACAAGACCCATCCACAACCCATTCTTTACTCACTTTTTTTTATTTGCAGGGATTACAATAATTATCTGCCCTGAACTGTTCTCTTTGCTATAGCACCTAGGACATAGCTCAGTTGGTACAGCATGTGATTCTTAATCTCAGGGTCATGGGTTCAAACCTCAGGTTGGGCAAAAGATCCCTACATTGCAGGTGGTTGGACTAGGTGATCCTTGTGCTCCCTTCCAACTCTACAACTCTATTATTCTATGATTCCATTTCCTTCATTCTCACCTCCATATTTTACTTGCAAATGCTCTCTAGTTGTCATGCTACTCTACATAATCTAGAATGTTGGTGGTGCCAAATACTTGTTAAACAGCTGTCCTAGTATTACTGGTATGACTACCACAGCTTTCTATTAATAAGCTCACATACCCAGCAGCCACATTGCATGATTTTACTTCAGGAAAAGGTCCCATATGCTGTTTTCTGCCAGATGGCAAAAAATATGGTGACATCACAGTCATAGTTCCCCTTTTGACAATACATTCTCTTCCATTCAGCAGTTGGTGAAAATGGTCTACTGCAATTGTTCTTCCAGCTGCTGGGGAATGGCACAGGTTTTCACCTTAGACTGCCTAATCAAACCTCTCTATTAGAAAAGGCTTGTACATCCTGCTGCACCCACTCTCCTCCCGTTAGATAAATACATAACAAAATAAAAAGCATAGATTAAAGCATGGGGACGCATTTATTAAGTGCATTTATTCCAATTGAAAGTAGGATGGATTTACAGGCCAGATGTTAAACAAGCCGCATTTACTTGGAAGCAAAATGTTGTTGTTGTTGTTGTTGTTGTTGTTGTTGTTGTTGTTGTTGTTGTTGTTTGTGTGTGTAGGATTGCAGCCCAAATCTCAAATCAGTTACACCAGATGGATCTTTGTCTCAAGTGGGGCTAAGGGCTAGGTGACATAATTAGCAGATTTGTGCTGCTTTAGAATATGGGGTTAGAGTGCAGACTGCAGGTTTGAATGCTGCACCACAGCCAAAGAAACAACCTTTGTGTGTAGACAATTCTTGTGCCAAGGAGAAGGTCCTTCTCCAACACATGCATTTCTCTCTCTGTGTGTGCAGCTATCTTTCTCTATTTTGATATGGCATAATAATTCCCATATGTGATCCCCATCTTGCAAACTCAAGTAGTACAGTCCAGAAACACTTTTAGCATATGAACTTCTGTTTGTGTAGACTACCTTGAAGATCCTGACAACACCATCATGTCAAAAGTAGTGAAATGTAATCTAGGATCATCTGGCACAGGGAAGCAGAAACCAGGGGCTGCATCAATAATTTGTCTGTGTTTGTATCCTTTAGGAGCTAATTGGCCCCTTTCAATCCATTGGGGCAATTAGCTGCCAAAAGAGAAATAAGATAAGCAGAGGTTAATAGGGCAGAGAAAGTGGCCAACAACACCTGCTTCCCTGTGTGATTCCTTTTTATGATCCCATCCAGCCTCTAATGTTTGGCTGTCTCCCGGTTAAGAAGTCTCACAATTCAGAGCTTGACTTAGTCATGATAACTTTGATGTTATGAGTGCAGTGTGTGGTCTACCAGCCAGGCTATATTGCCTGTTCTTTAGCATCACCAGTAAAGGCTTTTGGTGCCCCCCCCTCAAGGATATATTGAGTGCAGGGGCCTGCAGTAGAGCCCTCTCAGTGGCAGTTCTACAAGTCTGGCATGACCTCTCCATGGAGGTGTGTCTTACTCCATCACTGCTTTCATCTGGGAGACAGGTAGCAATTATTGTCTTTCCCCAGGCCTTTGATGGAGAGCAAGTATGATACAGAATACAGGTACCGGTATTGTGGAATTATATAATTGTTGGAACTGCTTCTGGTCTGCTGATACTGTTGTTGCAATTTTAATTTGTTGTTTAATTTGTTGTTTTAAAATGTTTAAATGTTTTATATTATACATTTACAATGTTTTAAATTTGTAAGCCACCCTGTGGATGTTTGTAAAGGGTGATATAGCTAACCTCATTCCCAGCACTCCAGCTCAGATGGATTTTGGATTGCTGTCTGAGAACTGAGTTTGACTCATACATTTGTGCCCAGCACACTATTAATTTGCTCAAAGCCTAGCTTTAGAGATCAAAAAATAGCTATGCCAGTCCAAGAAATACACCAAATATCTTATATTTATACTAGCAGGATGCAAGGTTTCAAGTTGCTCAATCTTCTGTTTAATACGGCCTCACCTGTTCATTGTTTATGCAACACTGTATGAAATAATAAGATGGGTAAAGAATGCCTGTGAGGTTTGAGTGTGCATGTGGCATTTGACTATTGCAGTTGAAATCAAGGAGCACAAGCATCTGTAAAAGCAACTCTAAAGCCTGTATGTGAGTTCTGTATTGCCCGATGCACAATACAATTAGATTATTCCAGCTGTGCACAGTGTTGCAGCTGAAACCCTCTTCTTTCACAAATTAAGCTAAGACAAAAGCAGTATCTTTTAAAAGAACACCTTTGGCAGTATCCAAAACCATACCTTGCTATTGTTTTTGAAAGTGTTTCCTGTTCCTTTACATGGAGCCTCTTACTGAAAATAAAGGCAGCGGGTGTGGGGTGGGGACTTTAATAGGAGCTAACTAATATATATATATATATATATATATATATATATATATATATATATATATATATAGCCTCCTATTCAGGTCCCCCCCTTCCTTTATTTTCAGTAGAGAGTGGGGCTTTCCACATCACTCAATTAGTTACACAAAAGCCCTCATGATAAGGTTGTTAAACACCAGGAAGAGCTGAAGAAACACATTGAAGATATTATGGAGCACATCAATAGCTGTAGAGGACCCAAATGAATTGCTCTACAGTACATTCCCCCCCCCCTTCTCTCAACAATGTCCAGGATTTCACTGTCTGCATTAATATTCTCTGAAGAATTAAATGAATTAAGAAGTAAAAGTGATAAAGTCATCATAAACATGAGGCACCAGTGCCCTTTGTAATTATTTCATTTGTACAGAGGGAGATGTTGGCTGTTTATGCTATTCTATGGAATAACAAAATGACATGCCAGTATACAGGAGATTTGAAACTTTCAATTAGGTAAAATGCAGTGAGTGGTGGTAAGGGAGAGGAATATCATCATATTACAGTTACATATATGTTTTGCATATGTATTTTGATGTGTATATTTTCTAGAAATATGAGTAAAGCTGCAGTCTAATCTAATGCCTTTGTACTTGGGAGTTGGGCTGCCACATTTTCAACTGGCCTCTGCAACTATGACTTTAATATCAGCTTGATCTACTGAAGCTTGCCAGTGATGAGGTTTATCTCCATGCTGTTTTAAATAATTAAGCTACTAACTCCATTCTGCATATTGAGCCTCTATTAAAGGCATAGTTACAGTGGACAGTAGAAAAGTTTGTCATCTTACCTTGGAGTTAGTTCCACTTAAATCAGTGCCAGATCTTTCCATTTAAATGAGGACAGGGTTCGAATATTAGTATGCCAGCTGTCTTAACAATTTTTTGATAAGGTGAAGCTTATTAAAAGGAAAATAACGGTAGTACCTAGGTGGCTGTGTGTTACAAAAGAAAAGAGAACAGGAATAATGGGCTCATGTGAATGGTTGTGATCATGTTAGTAGATGTGAACAGTATCATATCTGGATGGAACAGAAGAGAACCTAATGATGTCCACGCAAGCATTATGTACAGGACCCAAACTTCTACCTTTTGCCTGCAAATGGGATCCTGATGACTTGGGGGGGGATCTATCACATACTAAAGATCAAATACCAACATTTTATAATATCACTGTCCTTGGGAATGAAAACCAACCTATTTGAAATAAAGATATGAGGCCTATGTGTTATATAAATATTAGATTGTGGTGATTATAATGCTGATGAATTGACCTCAGTTATTGCTGTCTGAAACCAGCTCTCCGTATGGTTTGAAATGGTTGAAATGTTGAAGTACTTAAGGTTTGAGCTACATTTTCAGAAAAAAGCATGTTGTATAGTTCTGCAACTGTACCATTTAAATCAGGCACCCACAAACTGCGGCCCTCCGGATGTTTTGGCCTACAACTCCCATGATCCCTAGGTAACAGGACCAGTGGTCAGGGATGATGGGAATTGTAGTCCAAAACATCTGGAGGGCCAAAGTTTGGGGATGCCTGATTTAAATGGTGAAGGGAGGTGCTTTTTGTATGGCTGGGTGGGTGGTGGTGGGAGCATTTAAGCATGATTCCCACCCCATGGCCTGAAGTAGTATAATTAAGCAAAAGCACCATCATCTGACTCTTCTGATTATGTAGTTCAGGGGTTTTGCATAGATTTAAATATTCTTATTTACCTTTTAATATTCTATGGATTCATATTAACACACATACTTAATTCCTCTACTACCTTAATCTCAGCATCCAAGGGCCAGCTCAGATTGAATGTTCTTATATCATTTGGAGATTGTTCACACATTTGGCTGATCAGACATCATGAGGAACTTCCATAATGATGAACTTTAGAATAGAACTACAGAACCAGAAGATACCTGGAAGTCATTTAGTCCAGTCTGTTGTCAATGAAGTCTCTGTAGTACAGGAAACTACATAATCTCTGATATATGGTTGTTCATTCTCTGCTTAAATACTTCTAGGTTCCAGTGAAAGAAAGCTCTTTTACCCTTAATCACTCTGGTCACCCACCCCTAGTGAAATATTATTTCCTGTGATCTAGACACTATGCTCCTGTTAGCACAACCTAAAACTGTTTTGGGTTCCCCCTCCCCTTCCATAAAAAATATTTGGCAATATATAAAAACAAAACAAAAAACATTACCAGCTGACAGTGACAATAAAAATACTTCATTGATCCCAATTTAAATATACAGATGCATATTTCTAAACAGATATATAAAGGAGATTGATAAACAATGTGTTCGACTGTAGGCAGCATTAGTTTTTCGTATCTGCTGATGTTCAGCTTGTGATCAGCTATGACAACTAAGATCCTTTTCACATGTACCGCTGCCAAACCAGGACTCTATCTTGTACTTGTGCCTTTGACATTTTTCACCTGAATGCAAGACTTTACATTTATCTGTTGAATTCCATGTTGCTGGGTTTGGCCCACTCTTTCAGCCTGTCAAGATCATTTTGAATCTTGATTCTATCCTTCCCAGCTTTGTGTCATCTTCAAATTTGATAAGTATTCCCTCTACACCCTCATCCAAGTCATTTGTGAAAATGTTGAACAGCACAGACACTAGGGCAGTGCTCCATGGCAGTTCACTTGAGATATCGGTCCAGGTTGATTCAGAGCTGTTAATAAGCACTCATTGGGTATGGGCATTCAGCCTGCTATTTATCCTGTTATGTCCCCTGGCTGGGGGTCCCAGTGTTGGCTAGAGGAAGTCTCAGATTCAGACAACTCACCAGTCACTTCACTTCTGAGGGATCTGTGAGCAGCATTTTCTACACCACTCTGAGGACATGGCTTTCCAATCACCCACAGACTCCCATGCAGCTTCTCCTGCTCCATGACCACTTAGGAAAATGTGACAGCCAAATCAGCCATGAGCCCTTTAAATATTGCATACAGTTTTCTTAAGCCACTGGAAGGAAAGGCCCTACCAGCCATCAAATGACTCTGGTCCTTGTTTTGAGACCAACATTTTTCATGTCTCAGCCACCTAGGGTCCTGATTTGATTTGGCTTACCTGGAAGAGACTAGAAGCTGCTCTGGTAATTTCTACCACTTCCCCTGTGGCCTTAACATGTGAGGAAAACAGGATAGGCTCACCTTCACAATGGTATTGTCCACATTTCCCCAGGGTGCCTCTCTTTCACTTAGCCCCATCTTCTTTCCTTCCTGGGAACTATAGTTTTCCCAGTTGAAGTGGGAGGGGAACTAGGAGTAGCAGTGGGGATAGAAAGAGACCCTTTCCCATGTTGCCACAACTGCAACTGCTAGAATATGGTCAGTAAATATGGGCTAGAGGGTGGCAAACCCATCTCCTTCCATCCATCCCTGCCCCCATCTTGGATTGTAATTTGAAAGAGGGAAGATTGGGCTTGGTTTGGAACACAGGTGTGCATTATTAGCTTGTCAAATTTGGATTCTGAACCAGGTAATTAAAAGGCTTGGCAATTTCACTAATAGAGTTAAGCAGATCCACTGATCTCTTGCAGTGGAGAAACAGTCTAATGAGTTTCATTAAAGAGAACAAGCAAGCAGGGTTTTTACTGCTATCAGTTTTGTGGCAGGAAGATCAATGTTAAGGCTTGTACGACAATTCTGCATCTGAAATAATAGTCAATACTAACATGAAGCCATCTAGATACACAAAAGCACAAATGTTTAACTCTCTGCTCAGGCACAAACTATAGCATCTGCCTGCTTTGATGTTGATAAAAGCTACTTGTGATTGCTGACTGTATTAATCTTAAATGCTGATATCTGATTATAAATCTAATGAAATAAATAGCCATGGCAAAATGTGAACTGCTCTTAGCCTAGATGATACCATTATGATTTTGCATGCTTAAAAATATGCTTTTGTTTCGTATCTTTTTTTTATTAAGGCACACAAATTGGTCTATGCATATTTCTTCCTCCTTTAGATCATTTAAGCGCCAAGATCATTAACAGGCTGCACTCTACTTCCTTTTAGAAGCAAGGCTGCCACTTCTCCCAATCATTCTCATAAGTAGTCAGAGTAAATAAGGCACTGGAATAAGTGAAGTAAATACTTTACACATAATTTACACAATGTGCATCATTTGCATCTCTTAAACAATTGATGGCATAGACATATGTGAGCTGACATTGAAGATTTGGCAAAATAATTTCAATTATTATCATGTTTCTCTGTGCATGGATCCTACAGCCTAGAAGATGCACATTGGTGCATGACTGGTATCTAACTGTGGGAATGTTGTGGGTAACAGGAGAGGATATATTGATTAATATTATCCTTCCTAACTTACGTTAGCAAGTTTCTTCATACAGCAGAGTGCATTCCCCTATTACACAGCAGGAAGCTGGTTGCAGACATGTGTGAGTCTCTTCATTGATCCCTCCTAAAAGAATAAAGACACGACAGTCTTATTCATAAGTAACAAAAAGTAGTTTTACACATGATCAGGCAGAGCACAGTGTGATCCCTGAAGGCAGGCTTTAGGCTTAAAGTTACAAATATGTACAAACTGGTTTACCCCATATGGGAGATAACCTAGGGACTGCTGGCTGACAGTCTAGGTGCAGTCTAGGACCGGTGAAGCAGACAGGAGGAAAAAGAAGGGAGGTGACTACATGACTTAGCCTTTCACCACTTCTGGAAAGGTCACGCCCACCTACTAATCACATGCAAAGGAAAGGATGCTCCAGGTGTAACAGGAAGTTCAACTGGCTGGCCAACATTCCCCTGCATGCCCACTCTAGGCAAAAAGGAAGTGTTGTACTTGACTGCTCCAGTGGATTACATCCCACACTAACTGGCCTACTATTGATTGCATAGGTTGGTTTCTTGAACAATGAGGCACACCTGGTGTTAGGAACCTGTCTTATGCTGAGTATTAGCCACTTAGCTCAGTATTATCTAAAGCAGGCATCCCCAAACTGTGGCCCTCCAGATGTTTTGGCCTACAACTCCCATGATCCCTAGTTAACAGGACCAGTGGTCAGGGATTATGGGAATTGTAGTCCAAAACATCTGGAGGGCCAAAGTTTGGGGATGCCTGATCTAAAGCATCTGTTGGATGACAGAGCTGTATGTGCTGCATCCTGTTTGGCTAGAGGCCTCAAAAGATTGAATGACCCGGCTCTTTCTAGACCTCTGAGCGGACCTGATTGTGAACACCAATTGTCTTGTATTCTCCTTGATTGAGTTTGTAACTTGTAAAATGAACTGTAACATGTAAACAACTTCCAAAGCTTTGGATATTTTATTGTAAATCATTCAGAGATCAATTGCTGAGTGGGAGGCAGGTGATATTATCACAGGTGAATATTAAACTACTTTGTCAAGGTGTTTTACAGTTTATCAATTGTTTCTTGTGAGTGTGCTCTGTGTATATATATTTATGCATGAGGAATTTCTGGCCTTGTAAAACAAATCATTTTGCTTGTACTTAGATAAGCATTCACAGCCATGCAGTGAAATCTGAGAGGAACCTGATCTTACATAAAGATTAGATTATTCTTAGTAAACTGATAGCATCTGGGATTAGAAGTGCTTTTTCATTCATAGGAAACTGTAAAAGAAATGCCCCCTCATCATCAGCGAAGATGGCTGCTGCGAGTCTCTTTGATATATTGCCAAGCTGAACTATTAAATAAATCCATCAGAAATGAATCTAACAAAACGATGTGTGGCAAATGTTTCCAGCAGAGAAGAGGACCCGCAATGGAATGGGATTTTTTTCTAACAGGAGCACATGAGGTTTTTATAGGCTGCAGGACTTAGGATCCGAACTGTAACCATATTTGGTTATTAAAACATGCACACAAATAGAACAACTGAACAGATGGATGAAATATCATAAGTGGCTTTAAGGCTGATGGCTGTTGAAAATTGGTAGGCATACTTTGCAGCCTTTATTGCATTTATAGTTTAGGCCTAAGAGACTGCCTGAGTAAAAAATAGTAAGCACATGGAGAATTTTTATGCCTTTGTATGTAAGTTTTATCCATGAAGGATAAAGTTATCAACAGCTACTAGCCATGATATCTGTTCTACTGCAACTGTTGGAGGCAGTATGTCTCTGCATACCAGTTGTTGGGAATTACAAGTGGGGAGAGTGCTGTTTTACGTACCTGGTTGGCCACTGTGAGAATGTTGGACAAGATGGCTTGATCAGTAAGCCTCTTCTTATGTGGAATATGGAGAAGTGGAATCTGTCATACCATGCAGGTTATGTTCCCCATTTCCAACCTTTGGGTGGCTTTAAAAGAAAATTGGACAAATTCATGGAATATAAAAACTATCAACAGTGCTGGATAAGCTAAAAAAGCTATAGCTTAGGGCTCCACTCTTGGCCCCCCCCCAAATTTCCACTATTAATATACTTATTCTTAATTGTATTTCAGTTCAATAATTGCTTTGATAAAATACATATTTTATGTGCAAATGGCTTTAGATACCTATTAGGTCCATAAATTACCATATAGCATATATTCAACACAAAAAACAGCAATAATTTGTTGTTGACAAAGGACAGCTGGATATATAAAGGGCCCCATTATCTTCAGTAGCTTAGGGCCTCACTAAACTTAAATCTAGCCCTGGCTATCAATGGCTACTAGCCCCCAATGGCTATGCTCTGCCTTCACAGTCCAAGGCAGTGATGCTTTTGAATGCCAGTTGCTGGAAACTGCAGCAGGTGAGTGCTCTGGTGCTCGGGGCCTGCTTAGGGGGTTATCATCTGGTTGGCTACTGTGGGAACAGGATGCTGGACTAGATGAGCCATTGGCTTGATCCGGCAAGCTCTTATGGTCTTAAGTTTTACTGAGGTTTTAATGCTCTCCTTTTAAGAACCCCATCAAAGGGATAAGAGGTCCATGGGTTCTGTTTCCCAGTTTATTGGTGACCAGCCCTCTTTCTTGGCTGCTGGGTGGCAAACCTGGTGTCCTGCTCTCTACAGCAGGTAAAACAGAGAAATGATCAAGAGAGCTAGAAAGAAAAAGTGATGGAAAAGCTATGGCTGCTGCATCTCTTACTTTGGTATAATATTAATCTCTGGGTTGCCATCTGGCAGCCCTGAGAAGAAGGGAGCAAATGCCATATTAAAAACTTACCCTGGGTTGGAGGCTCCCAGTTTGTATATTTGAAGAAAACAAAGTACACTCATGAAGAAGGGAAGAAGGGAGAGTTTGTGACAGATTTTTTCTCACTTGTTGAAGCCAGCTAGACCCTTTTACCTAGCGAGAATAAGAACACTGGAACAATACTTTTTAAAAAATCAAAATAAAATAATAGAACAGCTTTCTAAAATGATCAGCCCATGTAACCCTGGGATGTTTGGGTCTGTAATCCATTTTGAGTCATTCACAGAAAACTATAGAAGAAACGCCCTCTCATCAAACTTGTTTCTTACATTAGTTCCAGCCTCAAGCTGCCATGTTGTACAGTGAATATAACAATGAACTTCCACGCATACTTTCAGGAGGAGGAACAAGATAATTGGAAGTGGGGGAATGGGACAAATGCTAAATATGCAGTATAACATTATCAAGACAAGCACATATGTTGTCAAAATAATTTGATTTGGCTTCTCTCCATCTTGTCTGGCTAGGACTGGTAAACCCTACTAAAGCTGTTATCCCAAAGGACTAAGGGGAAATGCCCCACAGATCACCTATGCCTCTTTGGTCATCACTTTGGCAAAATTTTCCATCACTGGGTTATATACTAAGGGTCTTCTCTGAGCTCTTTTTGTTCCTTCCTCTCTGTATTTTTAAGCTTCCTCAAATACGTCATGAAGTTTAGCTTCACCACAACTATTCACCAGCTATAAAAGGTTAAGGGAGCTTCCTTTAGAGCTCTGTTTATTTGATTCAGTAATGCTCCTGTTTTCATCACTAGCTGTCATTGCTAGAATAAAGCTTTGCCTCTGGCGACTGGAGCAGAGTGTTCCCTCCTCTCTCCTCCTGGCTCCAACTCCAACTTCTTTGTGGATTTTGGACATATCTTTTAACTTGTTTGCCCTTTTGTGTGCTGGAGATAAAAAGTGTCTTTAGCTCTTATCTTACAGAGGTTGTGAAAGTGAATTTAGTTAATGCCTATAAAGTACTTGGGAAAGGTAGAAATCTAATGCACTTATCTTAAAACTCACAACCGCTTAGTGTATACCGAACGCTATGCCAGCACATCACCATAAGGGCAGAAGTAGCACACGCAGCTCCAGGGATTAGAGCAGGTGTCCCCAAACTGTGGCCCTCCAGATGTTTTGGTCTACAACTCCCATGATCTCTAGCTAACAGGACCAGTGGCTGGGGAAGATGGGAATTGTAGTTCAAAACATCTGGAGGGCCACAGTTTGGGGATGCCTGCTCTAATCCCTGGAGCTGCGTGTGCTACTTCTGCAAAATTGGCTGAAGGTTAGTGAAGCAGGCAAAATTGGCTGAAGGTTAGTGAAGGCTGCCAGTGTAGCCTTTCAATTCAGGAGAACCTTAGTCTAAGACAAGGCATCACTGGTTAAATGTGATACAATTTTCTGACTAGTACTAGTGTTGTGTGTGGTATGGCTCCATTTCCATGCTACACTGTCCTCCATCACATCTGTATAAATCTTGGAGCACTTGGCATTCCCAGGGTTGGCCCTGCCATTAGGCAGAGTGTGGCTTGCCTCAGATGGCAGATACTAGGGTCAGTAGCAGCATTCCCCATATGTTCCTTCTAAGTCCCACAGCTATTCCGGTGTGTTGGTCTCATAGGCACTCCTGAGCAACCTAATGTAGCTTGTTGTAATGTAGCCTGTGTGCCTACTTGGTCTGCTAAATTTTGTTGGGCAACTTTAAGGCTTTTGCTGCTCTCTTTCAAAAAGACTTGGATCAGACAGTTCCCAAGAAGAGGATTGTCCTCCTGCCTCCCCACCCAGGAGTAATCAACATTGCTTCTAAATGCACCTCTGCAACAGAAGATTTTTTTAAAATACATTTGAGATAGTTGAATAGTTAACTGCTGAGTGTTTCTTAGTTTGAAGAGCGGAGCTCACAACAGTAAAAGAAAAGGCATTTGAGGGCTGTTTCACAACAGACCTTTGACAGACATATAACAGAATGACGGGGGAGGGGGAGAGCAAAGGCTGTGGGGCAAATATATCGATGTGGTCTTCCTGCAGCTCTGAAGGCTTATCCACATATTTAAAATCCAGGCATAGAAAGCACATTGATTTATGAAACAGCAGTGCTGCGCATGAGCATGGACGGCTGGCGCACCGCCAGCCACTGCCAGTGCTGTAATTAGTCAGTGTCTGCTAAACAGCCGTATGTGGCATCCCTTTAAATCAATGCTAAGTCTTGCTCTTCTGGAATGGCAGGTGGCAGCAAAGAGCATGAATGAAAAGTGTCAGCTGCCTGGATTCTGCAAAAAAATCCATATGTGTGCGTGTTCATGCCTCCCTGTCTAATCCATCTGTGTCACGTGTATCTTCCTGCCACCAAGGGGATAAATGGTTGCATGTTAGGCTTTTATTTACCACTCCAAATGTTCCCCACCAGAGCATAGCCAAATACAGACATTCCTGTGTTCCTGTTTAAACCTTAATGAAATAGATGTTTGCTGTAGTATACCGAGTGAATAAATCAACATAATACATATTCCTCTCTTGCTCTAGCTAAATGCAACTGACATTGAGAAGTTCCTTCCTTACTGATAACTTAGTGTAATATCAAACTATGTAAATCTCTGTGTATGTAAGGATAGATAGATAGATATAGATATAGATAGATAATATTAGGTGCACAATCCATGCCTTTTACTATAACAATTTCTGCACCAAAAGAATATGCAGAAATTTTGAACAACACAGGCAGACTTAGTACAAGTTCAGAAGGTTTTGTTGCCTGTGTCCAACAGTTGTTGCTTTCATTATTGTCATCATATCTGTTTTCTGCTTCTTTTTAAAACATGATCCACATACCAGCACATTAAAATATATCCACATTCTCTGCCATTTGAATGGTCAGCCAGATTGATTGGTCTGGAATAGTTATTCTAACTTTAATAAGAAATAGAAAATATATAATTCCTGCCATCTATTAGGGCTAATTTGGAATTCTGACTGAAATTTATATTGTCAGAAAACACGCAGTAGCCAAACAAGGTCTTTATGATGTGTTAAAAGATTTTTCACTCACTATTTGGGATGGCCTGGCCACAGTAATCCACACTCTGTATCTTCTGATTACACTTTATGTATTCTTAAAGATGGTGGTCCAGAAGTTGCAGCTTGTGTTCAATGCAGCTGCCAAGCTTCTGAGTGGTACAGCAAAATGAGATCGCACTGATTCTTAGAGTGCCGCACCAGCTTCTTATATGCTATTGAGTCCAATTCAGGGTGTTGACTTTCGTCCTGAATGACGTTGCAATCAAATACTTGAAGGATTACCTCTTTCAATAGCTGCCAGGCCAAGCTTCAAGATCTTTGGGGGAGGCTCTGTTTGTATTCTGCTGGTGGGTGCTGCTTGGGATGCAGTGACATGGCACGGGGCCTTCTCTGGGGTGGCACCGCAGTCGTGGAATTCCCTGCCTTTGGAGGTGTGTTTGTCCTCCTCGTTGATAGCCTTTTGGTGCCAACTTAAGACACATCATTTCCTTCAAGCATTTGGGAGATAGTGGACAGTTGAGCATTATGTCTGGGGCTGCAGTGCAGTGCAAGGTAATGTTTAGCATTTTGTTGCTATGGTAATGGCTTTGAAATTTGAATAATTGTAGATTGGATTTTATTTGATTAATCTCATGTGATGGGAGTGAACCTGTTGGATTGTGCTTCAGTCCCCACCTCACGAAAATGAAGACAGGCATAACATCTTGGAAAGCTAGCACTCCCCCCCCCCCCAATCTGTTTCAGTGCTTTTAGGCACTGCTGTTTTGCATGGAGGTAGGCAGAGCAGGATTCAAGGCCCATGATATTGCATTTCCACTTTGGTGAAAGCGGCCCGGGGGTATTAACAGTCTCACTACACTTAATAAAGAATGCTCCAATCCTCCAGGCCCAAATTTAGTCAATAGTAAATCCGGATTTTTAAAAGCATTCCTTTTTAATGGTTGGAAAAGGACACTCCTGGTAATGTTTTCAATTTATTTCTAATTTGCAAGAACACAGTCTGGAAAGTCCTTAGCACCCTCAATTTCCATTGATTTAAGTGGCAATCAGCACCCTACTGGAAGGACCTGCAGAGAACAGTACAGACAGCTGGAGCAGAGAGCTGTAATCACAAGGCTGGTGAAAGCAATAGGTGCTTCCTGAGAAACATGCTTTATGTTATTGAGTTTGGCCTCGCTCTCTGAGCTTAGCCTTGAGATGCAAAAGGTTTGGTTGTTGCAGAGCTCGAGCAAGTTACAGGGTCTGGCATTTGGGGGGGTAAGGGTTAAGCTAGCTGTGTGCATGTTGGTGTGGGATTTTTAAATTGAATTTTAGTCTGATAGGAGTTTGTTCTGTTTTCTTCTGTATTAAAGTGGATCTGTGCCAAGGTCTTCAAGAGGAGGGTGAGATATCTCTGTTTATTTCACTCAAAAATGTACCCACAATGGGGAAGGATAGCAAGTAGAAAATGTTGTTGTTTAGTCGTTTAGTCGTGTCCGACTCTTCGTGACCCCATGGACCATAGCACGCCAGGCACTCCTGTCTTGCACTGCCTCCCGCAGTTTGGTCAAACTCATGTTCATAGCTTCGAGAACACTGTCCAACCATCTTGTCCTCTGTCGTCCCCTTCTCCTAATGCCCTCAATCTTTCCCAACATCAGGGTCTTTTCCAAGGATTCTTCTCTTCTCATGAGGTGGCCAAAGTATTGGAGCCTCAGCTTCACGATCTGTCCTTCCAGGGAGCACTCAGGGCTGATTTCCTTAAGAATGGATAGGTTTGATCTTCTTGCAGTCCATGGGACTCTCAAGTAGAAAATAGTATTTTTAAAAAATTCATTGAAAAAGTGGTGGAGAGAGGCAAGGATAAATGTTGACTAAGGGCATCTTTCTGTCTATTGATTGACAGATGTTATTACTAAGGCGTTTAAAAATCTAGTGTGAATGCAACATACATGCATTTGCAAATATTATTTATCATACAGATGTGCAAGTTGGGGAACTGAGGCAAACTGCGGCACCCCGAGTATACATTTAATACCAGCTTGGCTCTGTGTAGTGCATGAAAGGATAACTGATGCCTTCTTCCACTTTGCTGTAGAGCCCCAATTTTTCATACTGTCCACTTCCAGAGATGAGTAACAGAAAAGAGCAACTAACTTTCCCAACCATTCTCTCTGGTCACTTCTCTTGCCACTCCACTCTTTCCAAGAAAAACAGGTGCACATGCATCACTTTTGCAGGGGATCTGGGTAAAGGTTGAACCCAGTAGAATTGATCAAAGCCTTGAAAAGCCCATAGAGCTGAAAGTGGGAAAGAATGACCCTCTTCCAACTTCCTATTTCAGCTCTATGCACATTCTGCAGGTGGGGACGTAACCAACTTTGCCACCTCATGACCAAGGGATTGGTGACTGGGGCAGGGATCAGACTTAATCATTGCCAGGGGAAGGTCTGAAGGTTTTCACTGGCAACTCTGTGCTACTGACTTTTTCATACAAAACTGGATCAAACCTGTTACAGGAATGAGAGGTGGTGAAAGTTGAGAAGGAAGTTGCTCATCATTTATTTCTTAGAAAAGGGAGCCAAACTCAAGCTTATCTCTCCCCCCACCTGCCCAATCCTTTGGATTCTTTCTGAATCGGGTTATCATTTCTTTTCATTCGATTCCATGCATGACAGAAATACTGTACTGCTTAGGTGGCAGCTGCTTCATCAGTAATTATATGATTCTGTACTTTGCAAGGATTGTCGAAAGCATGAAAAAAGAATACCTCAATTCATTTTCTTAATATAAGGGCCTGCCCTAGAGATATTTTAATTAAATGACCTAGATATATTAATAATACAAATTAAAAGTAAGTGGGCAAGATCTAGTTTCGTTTTCAAATTCCAGCTGGGAACTTTTGTTCAGAGCCAATGAAAGCAAAAGCCACTTTCCCTCCCTTCTGGCATATAAGGCAATGTGTGTCGGGGGAGGGGGGGTCGCCCTTGCCTTTTTTTGGCAACCTGAGTTTGGGATTTCAAGTTGTCTTATTTGGAATGAGCCATTCTTAAATTTACCTGCTATTTTGAATGATCCCCATGTGGCTGTACTCATTTGGCCAAATCAGTGCCAGATTTATGCACAGGTTAAGTTGGCTGCGGTTTAAGGCCTCAGATTATGAGAGGCCTCTAAATAAACCCCCCCAACCCCCCCAAAAAAATCAAATGTAGGGTTGTAGCCAATGTTAGTCCTCCTCAGATTAGACCCTTTGAACTTGAAACTAAATTATTAATGTTTATTATTAATTTAAATGTGAAACTGAATACTCAATATGAGTGCTGCGCCCCATAGTCAAGTTTGACTGGACTTAGCCATCCAAAGGACCTTTACCTCTTTTTTAATACTGTGAGTATAGCTTACTTGAAAACTCATAATTTCAAGTTTTACGTAAGCGGTTAAAAAATAAAAAAGAGGGAAAACAGACTCCAAAACAGACATCATTCTGATATGAAAAAGCCTAAATGGCTATACTATTACTTGTTATATTGTATTTATAAATCTGTCCAGAAATAACTATGACACAGTTTCATATAAGCTAAGAAAGAAATCATAAGTTTTTTTCCATTAAAAATATTTCATATGCAAATAGGTTTATTGCAGGATACATTCTTGTGTTAGATTTTAAGCTTTTACTAGCATCCTTGCCTATGTAAGTTTGTTTCTGTTTTAATTGCCTTTTCTGTTAGAATAACATACATTTATTTGTTATGCTGTGGGACATATTAAACTTGACATAGGGCTTCAGCTCATCCTAATCCAGCTTTAGGACAAATAGATAAGGACCATAAAAGGAGAGAGAGTGAGCGAGAGGGAGGGAGGGACAGAGGGAACACAAGTCCTTCCAAAGACATCACTGAAAAGTGTGCTGCTATATAGCTTTGAACTGGTGGGTCGTGATCTACACAACGGAGTTGCCTTGTACACCTTCTCCCAAGCAGCAGTACACTTGTACTACCACCACCATTTTTCAAGAGGAGAAAATAGAAGGATAAAGATAGGACATAGAGAAAGGAGGGGGGGATACATTGAGGGCTGATTCTACAGGGTTAGTGTTTTAGCTTTCTTCTTCAGGTCTCCAGGGGCAGAACTGGAATCCTAGGGCAAGGGGATAGAGGCAAGAGAAAGCGCTATTTTCTTTTTGACTTGACCCCCCCTTTAGCTCTGTTCCATGCTCATCAGGCCCCATTCTGAACCCACAGTTGGGTTCTTTCCTTGGCATATCATACACCCCCATACAGTAGTCCCACTTCAACCAACATATTGATCAATTAGGCATCACATTGTTGCTTTCAGCTTCAAGTTCTCAATGTGTGGAATGAGAGAAGGATCCAGGGTCTGAACATGTAGGCTGTAGCTTTGTTGAACACGACCCTTTCCAACCCCCTTTTGTAAGGGTATAGCAATGTGTAAATATACTTACCGGAGGAGTAATCAAGCTTCTATGTTATACAGCAATCACTTGGGAATTTAGACTCAGCTGTGTGTGGTGCAACAAAACCCTAAAACACAGGAGGATGCAGAATACTTTGCCATGTAGGGAAAAGGCATTCATGAATTCATATGAATTCCACTTCCACAAATTCCTTCCACACTTCTGAGCAATACTACCTCAATGTCTAAAATCTTTAAGGATGACTAGTGATGCTAGTGGTAAGAAAATTTTCTTAAAAGTGAATGGTTTGAAGATTTTTTTCTTCTTTCAAAACTGCTTTATTATTCACAGGAATTGTGTCGATCGACAGTGAGCGCTAAATTACTGGATCAAAGGGATTTTATTTTATTTTTTGCAGTTGAAAAATCAATGCTAACTGGATCTTAAGGGTGATATTACACACAGCACAAATTGCTGAGGATGATAACTCTATTCTTGGCTTTAGCTGCAGTCTCCTTTTTTAAGTATAGTCCCAAGAGGGCTCAATGTTAGAGCATCTGCTTTGCATGCAGAGGGTCCAAAGTTCAAGTGCTGGCATCTCCAGACAGGGCTGGGAGTGGCTGCTGCCTGGAATTCTGGAGAGCCACTGCCAGACAGAGTAGAAAATTAGGTTGATTTTCCTTTGTAACATCCATATTGCTTAAGTGATGATTGGTCTAGAAGCATCCTTTATTCTGACTGTGGTAGCCTCTGTTTCTCTTTCTTCCCATCAGTTTATTAATGCAGTTGAGCACCTTTAATAATGATGGTATTTCTCTGTCCTTGTCCCTAAATAAAATCTGTCCAGTGTCTATACAAGACCTGCTTCTACATTGAGCTGGTTAGAGCTGCTGAGGCATCTTTTCAGCATTGTAACTGTGAGGAGACCCCCCACCTCTGAGCTACCATTCCCAGAGTTTCCTGGGAAGAGGAGCTGACTGTTAAATCTCTCTGAGGATGGTAGCTTGTTGAGGGAAATGGAGTCTCTTAACAACTCCCAGGACCCTTGACAAACCACAGTTCCCAGGATTCTTTGCGGGGAGCCATGAATGTTGAAAGTGGTATGATACTGCTTTAAATGTGTAATGCAGATGGGGCCTTTTAGGGAGTCATATTTCTTAAAGCTACCCTTCTCACTTCTCATGTGGTGCATTTTTTCAACTTGGGGTGGGGTGGGGTTCCAAGGCAAAAAAGGAGGAGACACAACTCCACGAGGAAACTCTACCACTTCAGCCATCATGTGTTTCAATCTGTTATCAGCTGAGATGCAAAGTAATTCTAGCATTCTCTTTTTTATTCACTAATACATATATGATTTTCAGCACTTTTGCACACAGAGATAACCTTTTTCAGTCTGCTTGGTGTAAGGTTGAGAGGTCATGTCTCCTCAGCATTTCAACCTTTACAGCATTAATTATGTTCCAGCAAAGGCAACATAAAGTGCTAGCATCTCAGTGTGTGCAGAAGGGCATGATAAAGGTTGTGTTTTTTTAAACTGGATATTCAGGATTTAGCTTTAGCTTCTCACTAGATGCATAGATATCCAACCACTTACTCAGAATTATTTACCTGTTTCAAAAGTAGGTATACAGAGAGGAAATATTCCTTTTATTTCTTACAACAGGGAAAAGAATGTGATACTTGTGCCTGAAGGAACACCTCAAGCTGTGCTTTAAGAACGTCTAACAACAGGACATAAAAACTTAAGAAGAGCCCTGTTGGATCAGGCCAAAGGCCGGTCTAGTCCAGCATCCTGTTCTCACAGTGGTCAGCCAGATGCCTATGGGAAGGCTGAAAGCAGATCCTGAGTGCAGGGACACTTTCTCTCCACTCATGATTCCAGCAACTTGTATTCAGAGACATATTGCCTCTGACAGTGGTGGTAGATTATAGCCATTGTGACTAGTTTACAGCCATCTACATAAGTGCCCCTCAGATAGCAATAATGCAATAACATGGGGGGGGGGAGCCCAGTATAACCCCCCCTCAACTAATGCACTATTATTGGGTCAATGACAAGTTGCAGAATACCCCACCCACCCATGCACACAGTCTGAAGGATCTATCAGACTTGACTGGAGTTGGGAATGATGATTGGGAAAGAGACTTATATAAGGGTTTCAAAGAAAATATGATGACATTTGAGAAGAGATTTGAAATGAAAGGGAGAGGGAAAGAGTTGCCATAATGCAGGAGTTTGGGGAGAGAATTCCAGATATAAATAACCACTCCTGATTTCACTGACCCACCCACAGCAGGGGCACCAGAATAAGCACAGTGAACTCAACAGCTCCAGTTGAGTTAGAAATTATCACTTTCCTGCCTGCAATAGTGGCACAATTACAATGTAAAGCCACTGCCTATTTCTTGTGTACTTATTCATAATAATAAAATCTCTCACCTTCTTTTCCAGTGCAAAGGTAGGAAACTGCTAAATTGTTATGTGTCCCTCCACCTCACCTCCCCTTATTATAGGAAGCTCGTTGTGTGTCATGAGATCACCTTTCTATCAAGGTGACCCTTTTCTGCACCAGTGGAAGGTTTGAAGATGTTTGAACAAGCGTGTGTGTGTGTGTGTCTGTCTGTCTGTCTGTCTGTGAGTATGTATGCATACAGTCATTTGGTGAGTTGCATGAAGCCTAAAAAAATAGGTCAGAAGAATGACAGAGCCCACTGCCTGTTTTGTGATTCTAAACTTTGTTCAATGCATTAAGGAGATTAATGAGTGAAAGGGCTTGGAGCCAGCAAGGGACTGGAGAGCACCTTCTGAGGCTGGAATGTTAATGTAATTTCATGGGCAGAATGCACCAGTACAACTACTTTCCTCTCCACCTTTCCTTTCACTGTACTGTTTTGTATTCACAATGCCAGTTCTGCCACAACCTTTCTGGGCTGTTTGTCTGCATCAGCTGGGAGGTTTGTAAAGTGCATTTTCCTCTTCCTGCCCTTCCAATATTTCTGCTCCACATCAATGCACCAAATGAGCGGTCACCAAACACTGTATGGCACTGTGGGTGCTGATCAGAATGGTCTACATGAAAAGGATGTGGTCTGCAGAGAAGGGGAAGATGGAGCAGGTAGGGGAAATGTAGTGGCAGGACCACAGCACAAGCACAGAAGGCAAGTGAATGGTAAATGAAATATTGTCACTGCTGCTAACAGCTTCTGAGAGGAAGCAAAGCACCAGTATAATGTGGTGTTTTGCTTTAAGTAAGCTATATGCTAGTAGTAGAAAGGGATACCATACCAAAATACAGGAAGCAAGTTGTCCAAGTTAAATGTCACATTTTAAAAATTTATAGCCTATGAACTAGCACACCAATCCTTATTCTCTCACATTCTTAGCCCTGCTTAATTTAAAAGATTAAACAGGTAACTATCAAAGGCTGCCTTGTTGCATTGACCCACTTAATGACTGGGCTGCTGCGTTAACTTTTAGAAGTCAGAAAAGCAGAATTTCTAATACAAAAATTAAGATGCAATGTGACAGTGAGTGAAAATGCACACACAGAACAACATTTTGATTAAGTCAAACAACAATAAAGTAAGGAATGGTAGGTTTATACCAGGGGTCAGCAACCTTTTTCAGCTGTGGGCTGGTCCACCATCCCTCAGGCCATGTGGTCGGCCGGACTATTTTGGGGGGGGGGGATGAACGAATTCCTATGCCCCACAAATAACCCAGAGGTGCATTTTAAAATAAAAGGACACATTCTACTCATGTAAAAACACGCTGATTTCCAGACTGCTTGTGGGCCGGATTGAGAAGGCAATTGGGCTGCATCCAGCCCCTGGGCCTTAGGTTGCCTACCCCTGGTTTATACACTGTAGCAAGCTAATTTCTAATCCACAAAATATTCCCCCACCGCATGATACACAGAGAAATAAGCTTTGGCACTGGGAACACAGAACTGGTGAAAATAATGGAGATGCTTCCAGACTGTTGCTATTTTCGGGTGGAATTCAATCACATACTGGTAAAGTCAAGTTGCCCAATATATACCGTAGTTGATTGGGAAGTCTGCTGCAGAAAACCTGCTTCACCAAAAGATTGGTCTTTTTGAAATAATGAAAATGATGGGAAGATGTGGGATCGGGAAGTGTGGGAGAACACTTGCTTTGATGCTCAATAAACAGGTCATCTGGAAGTGTCCTGGGGAAAGCAGTGCTTGTTGAATTTCTGCTTCCCATGCTGCTGTTAAAGATACAATACCCCTGTCACATGGAAGACTACATGGCAGTGCAATCTGCTACATGTCTACTCAAAAGTCATTGGACTTATTCCTAGAAAAGTTCGTATAGGATTGCAGCCAATCCTATGCATATTTGTTCATAAGTCCCACTAAGTTCAGTGGTGCTTACTCTGTAATAAGTGTGTGCAACCACAAACTTGTAATCAGCAGGGTGTTAGGTAGGAGAAGTGAGAAAGAAGCTTTCAGTAAAGATGGAGATTTTGGAACTACTACGTGCATGATTTATATCTGTCATCCGATCTCAGATCTCAGGGCAGCTTATAATAATAACATATTTAAAATAGTAGTAAATTTAATTTTCATAACTGCTATAAAACCTCTTTAAAATATAGTGGTTAAAACCAGTACACATATATTGAATAAAATTTGCTGGAGAGATACTTGTACCTGGAACTCCCCACCCCACCCAATAAGAGAAGAGCCATATCAATTAGTGTTAGCAAAGAGGTTTTGGACTTAATCAACAGACTCAACAGTAAAGAGTCACTGGGGTCAGAGGGTTTCAATTCTGAGAGTACAGTTCTTAAGAAACTCAAACATGAAATTGAAGAACTATTAACCAAAATACATTACTTATTAAAATCTTCCTCTTTACCTGATGACTGGAGACTGGCCAATATAACACCAATTTTTAAAATAGAATTCAGAGAATGAATGGCCTGTCAAATCTAACCTTTCCCTGAAGCACTGAATAGAACACATTATTAAAGCTAGAATTGTTAAGTTTGTCACTGAACATGCCATGCCGAAGAAGAGTCAACTTTATGCTCCCTTACCAACTGATTTTTTAAGTATATCAACAAAGATGAAAATCAGAGCTCTTTCCTTGGACACAGGACACTTGGATTTTCAGGATTTTCACTAGAGGCCCCTAGGGATGCTACAAACTATAGACTAAAAGGACAGACTGTCTTACGGACACTTACAACAGATCAGCAAGATATAAAATTAAAGTCAGATATAAATAGACAGTATTCATCTGAAGGAAGTTGGACTTGTGGTCTGGGGAAAATAGAAGGAACATAATGCCATTCAGAGTGTGTGCCAGTGCTGTAGCCAGACATATTTTTAGACAGGGAAATAAAAACAATTCCTGGAAATTTTTAAAAAAGCAGTGCTTGGTATGTTGTCAAATCTTCTCCATATAACCAGAAAAGCCCTGTCACTAACCCAAATGACTCAGACCTTCCATTAAAGTAGACTAGATATGATGATACTTTCCAGATAAGCTTAATTTGAGGAATTCAGTGAGGTTGCGTTGTTATAGTTGCTAGGCTGTTGCCTAATAGTAAGTATATCCTGTGCAAAATGTTGTTGTGGCTTCATATATTCCTCCACCCCAAGTTGTGATAGGTGGCCATGCAATGAGGTAGCAGAGATTTCAGATAGAAAACCCTACCTCCTATTATAAGCAGTCCTATCCCCTTAACCTTTCCAAGGATTACTCTCACCACCATCATTAAATAAGTACAATATATCATAATAATAATTTGTGCAAAACAAAACAGTCTAAAAGCAGCAAAACACATGTCAAGACCAGGAGTAACCAAAAACAGAAATAAAAGAAGGTCACAATTAAGAGGAAAATCAAAATGTTATTCCTGGCACCAAAATAACATCAGAGCAGGACTTGCTGGGGAAAGCACTCCATGAATAGAGTTTCTATTACTGAGAAGGACCTTAACCTGCTCACTTAAATAATCAAGTATTGTACCATGCAGAATTTTACAGTATAATTACAAAATCTTCTGTATTGTTACAGTATATATAGAAATTTAAATGGATTCAGGAGGCCACCAGCTCCTTTGAGTAGGCATGTGGAGGAATCTGATTCAGTTTGCCCGTAAGGGCTAATTTGCACTTTCTGAACTAGCATGCGAAAGCAAATCACAGCTATCCTTCAAAATTTGCACTTACCCAAAATTTGTGATGTAGTTCTTCAGTTTTGTCATGTGTACAAAAATGAATATACAAAGTATGCATACAAATTCATATAGTTGTGAAAATAACTTCCTTTGATCCTGGGAACTGTAATTTGTTAAGGTGTGGGAACTGTAGATCTGTGGTGGTAAACTACACTTCCCAGAATTCTTTGGGGGAAGTTGTGTGCTTTAAATGGAGGGTGTGTACACAACCTAAAGGTATGGTTGGGTGACCACATCAATTTTGGTACCCTCAGTTTCTCATTTCTCCAGTCTTAAGTTCATTTATGAAATATTAGCCATCTGACCTACATGACTTTGACAAAGTTGCTGCTTTCATATGTTGTAACCCTTTCAGTTTTTTAAAGCAAATGCGTAAGAATGGAAGCTATATTTTTAGGAAGCAATACTGCTGCAATATTGCAACCTTGAAATGTGTCATTGTTCTGACTAGTGAAAGCTGCCCTGTGAAAGCTGTGGTCAGATAATCCAAATAAAAAAGAGGATTCATCTTCTCAGGCCCATATTTGACAGACATGAGACAGAGTTAATACCTGTCAGTTTCTGCAATTTAGAAATAGATTTTGTGTTGAAGCTAAGTGCATGCCACAAATACTGGAGTGAGGAGCTTTGTGCTGCTATGAGAATTATTGTAAAGCTTCTTTCCTTACTCTCCCTTTCTTTTTGACTTTCCCTACCATCTCTTTCAGTTCCTCAGAGGAGAAAAGATTCACTTTGGGTGGGGGGAAATGACCAGAATAAGAGAAAAGAAACCAAATAGCTTAAAGTACAGCAGTAGTACTATAAGGTATTAGAAAACTTTAGCTATACTGTGCAGAGTTAGGCTTCAAGTGTTTAAGTATGACTAGCATGATGAAGAGTAAAAGAATCACATTATTTTTAATGCATTTGCTCCTTGTGCTGGGCTTCTTTTCGTGGCAAGGGGCATTAAATCAATGTTATATTCCAAAACAAGCACCCTTTTTTGCCATCAAACATAGATCACCCCATTGTCAAGTTTCTTTTCTCAGTAAATTTGGCCACTTTCTTTGCTGCTTACTGCAAAGTCTCAGGGTGCCTACAGGCTGTAGCTAATTTCTGGTGGGACTCAGTCACGCCTAGGGTTGCCATATGTCCTCTTTTTCCAGGACACATTCTCTTTATCATGGGTAGAGTTGACATAGCGATCCATACTTAAAAGTAGAAGTCGGCAAATATGTTCTCTTTTTTGCTCTTCAGATTATGGTGACCCTTCATATAGCAGCAAATTCATATTGTACAATTATTATATATTGGGAGGTACTGGGCAACAAATCTGATCCCCCAAAATATCTGACTTTTTGCAATAAGGTTGGGAAAATGGACCAAGAAGTATGGGATAACACAGGGGTCAGCAAACTTTTTCAGCAGGGGGCCGGTCCACTGTCCCTCAGACCTTGTGGGGGGCCGGACTATATTTTGAAAAAAATATGAACAAATTCTTATGCCCCACAAATAACCCAGAGATGCATTTTAAATAAAAGGACACATTCTACTCATGTAAAAATATGCTGATTCCCAGACCTTCCGCGGGCCGGATTGAGAAGGCGATTGGGCCGCATCTGGCTCCCGGGCCTTAGAGTTTGGGGACCTCTGGGATAACACTTCTTTAATGTAACCTCCCAGCAAACAAATCAGAATAAATGCTCTAATCTCCATGTAAAGAAATCAGAATGTTTGCTCAATTAAATGGTAATCTAGACGTGTCCTCGGTTCTGCCATGGCTGATCAGAAACAAATTGCTCATGCAGAAGTAAGCAGTGGATCTGGGAGCTTTAATATCAGAGAGTGACATCAGATTGGCCCTCTACAGTCTCCTGACTTTCCAAACGGGATTGTGTGCTGTGGTTTGAATGCTCCCCATAATGGTTTGTATTTCCTTCCTCTAACCAGCAATTGATCAATCCTATGCAGGAACCAGTGTCTGATGTACAGGGCTTGCCAGATTTTAGTTTGATTCAAACACTGATTTATACTAAGGAACCAGGATGAAGAAATTATAGGTGCTTGTTGTCTCAGGCCAAGTGATTGTGTTAACCAAGGAGAGCAAAGGTGTAATATCCATGGGTAGCATATGTCACACCAAGCCTTTCCCCCCAAAAGCTCTCTTTGTTGTCTCCTTTGCAACAGAATTGATGGTTCTCAGTTGAGTTGCAACACAGCAGCACTAAAGACCCACTTGCCATTGGTGGTCCTTGTGTTGCCTAATGCATTGTAAGCTACGTCTCAATTAATTTCTTTTTAACATTTCCAACACCCTGTCCCCACTGGTGGAGGAAGAGGGGTGCGGGGGGAGTGCACCGCCCCCGACAGCGCGATCCCGGTGGGGTGCCATTGTGGCTGCCCCCCCCCCGGTACTGAGCACCACAACCCCGCAGGTGGTGTGCCATGCCCCCAGGACAAGCACCACGCCCCTGGGATGCATGCCATGCCCCCTGGGACACGCATCAGCCACGCCCCCACCTGCTCTCCTCCCCCCCCAGTGCCAGAGCATGAAGCTCCGCTACTGCCCGTCCCCCCATCATTTCCCATATTTTCTCAGCTTTTGAGAGAATATTCCTTTTTCTCAAAGGCACTCATAGAACCCTGCCTTATACCAGATTAGACTAGTGTTGCCTAGTGGCTCTCCAAGATCTCTGGCAGAGGTCTTTCCCAGCATCCATTACTTGATCCTTCTAATTGAAGATTTCAAGGATCAAATCCAGATCTTTCTGCCTGCAAAATATGTGCTCAAGTTTTTTTCCTTAACAAGAAAATATCAAGATGGAACGGAACACTTAGGAGCTCTGTCCAATTCATTCCTCATCATGTTGCACATTCCTATCTATGCTGCAGGTCCTCATTCTTCCCCAACAACTATGTGGCATGTTTCTTTAGTAAAAATCACAAATCTAATTTGTGGCCTTCACCTTCACCCATTGATCATTCCTATGTAGAAGAAAGAACAGGCCTGGTTTTGATGCTGTTGGTGGAATGTTTGGAATCCCTCTGATATGTTTCCAAGGAACATTTCCGCACCACAAGGACAACTCATGACAAAATGTTTCTTCTGCTATATATAATGCAAAGGCCGCAGCTCTGCATACACTTTTTGATAACGCAATGCTTCAGTAGAAATGAAAAAGGAGGCTGTCTTTGATGCTAGTATTTGTATTTGACTTTGCACTAGGGTTGCCATACTTCAGGACATTGTCAGGATTTGGCCATCGGAAACAGTGTCCAGGCAGAAAGTGCTTAAATGTCCAGAAAAATCTGGACATATGGCAACCCATGTCTAAAGCATAGATTTGCCAAATTTCCTTAAAAATAGCTTTAAAACTTTTTTTTTGAGATCTTGCAATCTATTTTACTTTTTGAAATATGGCAACCCTATCCCCCCACCTTCTGAATAAGCAAGACACCTTGCCTTGAGAACAAGGTAGTAGCACTGAAATCCACAGTCCCATGTCCGATTGCTGGTTGCTTATGGCTTTCTTTTAATTCAATTACAGTACTTGCTATATTTCTAGACCACCCTTTACAGCAGCTGTGGGTAACCTATGACCCTCTAGATCAGGCACCCCCAAACTGCGGCCCACCAGATGTTTTGGCCTACAACTCCCATGATCCCTAGCTAACAGAACCAGTGGTCAGGGATGATGGGAATTGTAGTCCAAAACATCTGGAGGGCTGAAGTTTGGGGGTGCCTGCTCTAAATATTGCTGAACTACAATTCCCACCTTCCATGGCTATGGTTGCTAGGGCCAATGGGAGTTCTAGTTCAGCACTTTGGAGGGCCAAAGGTTTCCCACACCTGCTTTACAGCAATGCAGTCTACATATAATAAAACAACTGAAGAAATGTAATAAACAAAGGTGTTGAGTGCTTGGTGCTTTGCCAAAGTGGCATTTGTAGCCTTATGAAGGCTACAAATCATCATCTGCTGCTGCTGTCATCATCTGCTGCTTCAAACTAGTGTAGCAATTGTTTTTCATGTGGCTATGGCTGCATTTGCTACAGTAAATATATAAAGGGTGAAGGACAGACACATGTTGCTTAAAAGATTAGAGACGTACTGAGGAATCAAAGCTCCTTAATGAGTGTTCACTGCATGAGTGGGAAACACATATGTATATCTGCAGCAAACATGACTGCCACACCGTGTTTGAAACATCTCTGAGTTCTGGTAGGCCTGAGGCTTAGTGAGGCAATGACTCTACACTGTCCAGAACTCGCCCAATACATTTTACTACCTGAGGGAGACAAGATGGCACCTTTCCCATTCCATATACAAAAGGTGATAGGATTGACGGCTGAATCTTACTTCAGCACTGTTGATGGGACAGAGGCTTCCACTGCCCCTGAAGATAGCAAGCTAGTTTAGAATGCAGGGTGGGCTGCTTGGCACACAGCTCTGTCTTCTCTCTGCCCCTCAGCATCTGGTGTCAAAGATGGCTCACACACCCTACCAAATGGTAGAGTCAGCCCTGTCACTGTCTGTTTTAAACCAAGGTTTTATTCTGAGCAGGAAATGAACAAGAACAAAGGATGATGCTTGGCTGTGTGTCTTTAGCCTTACATTAAGTACATAATCACATTTAACATTCTTTGTTGTTAAATAGCAGCTGGGGAGATCAAAATCATGGCATCAAGAGAGGTTTTTAACCCTTTCCTTTCTGCAACACAGTATTTATGCACTTGCTGTTCATAGTAGGAGAGAATCTGCTGTTGTGGCCAATATGTGGTTTGGCCCATAGTGCAATGGCAAATGTTGGCAACACTGAAATACCAGTATGTGTTCTTAGATATAGCCTGAGAGCGATGAATGATGTCAGTAATGTCAGCATCTTAATTTTATACATGATTGGCTTTTTATTGTTGAGAACAAAACAAATCCTTTGCATGACATTTAATTTTAGCTAGGTTGCACTCAGACTCAGCCCCAGAAACCAGAATCTGAGTGTATAAAATAATAAAACCTGGATTGCCACTGAGCATATTCAGAGTATCTTTTGCTCTTCCTTATCACAGTTCCACAAATCTGCTCTTGCTCCTCATAAAATCTGGTTTCCAGGCAGCCTTAAGCACCTCTCTTCTTAGGCATTCATCATTAGCTGAGCAAAACTACACAGAATGCCTGTGGCAATTCACAAAAGAGGCCATCTTGTGCCTTAGCCTTTTGCTAGGCAAGTATTTTGCTAGGCAAGTCTTATTACTTTGCAATGAATGAGATTGAGCAATTTGCCCCCTGTCAGTTCAGGCATTATTCCTTTTCCAGTCAGAGTTCAAACCCCCTTGCACAAATTGAGTCAGCACAGCTATTGCTACTGTTATAGTTATAACTTTTGCTGTAGATAATTAGAGTTTGTGGCTAAAGAGTGCTATTTATACTAATGCATTACTGGATCATGAGTAGTAGTTAAAACACTTGTTTTGAATGAGTAAATATCAGAGTATGAAATAAACCTTAAGCACAAATATAGGTTGGCTTATGCATTTAGGCTGACAGCATCCAAGACCAATTCGTGGTCTCTGCTTTTAGTACCATGCCTGAACTTCAAATGTTGGCAAACTTATGGCCCGTCTGTGAAGCAAATCACATTGTGCTTATGTTCAACTGACATAATTTTCTGCTTGCCCGTCTTGTATATATGTGTACAGCACAATGGTAGAGCATGGTGATTTGCATGTCGATGGTCTCAGGCTCAGTCCAGAATCACTGGCTAAGGAAATGCAAGGCTGGCTGAAAACATCTGCCATGGGGTTGCTTCCAGTCTGAGTAGATTGTATTGTGCAAAAGGGACTATTGCTCTTATTCAGTATTAGATACTCCTTATATTTGGAAGGAGAGAAATCACAGTAAGCAGGTGTTGTTTAGGGTTGATCCAAATGTTTTCCAGGTTCACTTTGGTTCAAAATTAGTAGTTTTAGGACAGCAAAAGATCACCTCTGAAAACACCCCTTTTAAACATTTTTTAAAATTAAAGATGTCTTAGTTTACAAAAGTAAATGTGCAATGTCTCTTTTTTCAAGTTACATTTTCTACAGATCAGTTTCATTTGTTGAGACATTAGTGTTACATTAGGAAGAAAAAAGGGGAAAGAGGTGGAGGGGGCCATGGTGAGTAGGGGTGCGGTCGGGTGGCAATGTTTCTATTTTACTTAATGTATGTGTGGGGTTTTGTGTCAGTGTCGCTTGTGCGGGTTCTCTTTACTATTTGCTTGTGTTCCTTTGGTGGTGAGAGAGGTTGGGGTTGGCCTAGGGTGTGGTTGTTTGTTTGTGATTGGCTGTGGTGAACTTTGTTTTCATGTGTGAGTGGTATGTGTGTTTTTTGAATCAGGTTAGCCATATTGATTCATATGCTGTTGGTGGATTCTTATCATTGTCTTGTTGGGCTGTGTATGTCATAAAAGGGAGCCATACCGGGGTGAAGGGGACAAATGATGGAAGAAGACGCCATGTCAGTTTCAGTTTACTGTATGAGTTAGTTTTTCTAATAAGGCTATTTCCCATACCATTTGGTACCATTGGTCCATGCTTACTCCTGACAGGTCTCTCCAGTGTCTGGCTATGATGTTTCTGGCTGCTGAGAGTAGGTGGGTTATGAACTCTTTGTGATGTGAGTGGGCATTATTGTCCTGGAAGATGTTTAGTAGGACCAGTTCTGGGATAACTTCTAAAACTTTGAAAACACCCTTGATCGATCTTTGTCATTGTTTAATACTGTTCATAAGCACTTTCTCCCTCTGCTTTGATGTTCTTTGGTGGCCATTTTTCTTATTCTGCTTTATTCTTCTTCAGTTGCTCCCAGTAAAACTATGATCACATATCAGATGTAATGTCAGGATTATGCAATGCAGCCTAATCAAATGCGGCTATTTGCTGATGCCATTAAAGGCAAATAAAACCTATTCAGAGTGAGGGTAGTGCAAGTTCCATAGAAATCAAAACGAATCTGAGATTTATTTTTTTTAAACTATCAGAGATCGAAAAATGAACCTCTCTGTAGTCTTTCCAGTGCCTACAGAAAACTTTTCTTCTTTCAGCAAGTCTGTTAAAAGTAGAGATCTTTCCCATTCTTCCTCTGAATTGGAAATGTTTTTAGTGTTTTAGTTGTTTTATTGCTTGAATGTTTGCCACCCTTGGCTCCTTTGGGAGGAATGTTGAGCTATAAATTAATTAAATAAACAAACAAACATTTTTATAGCCTCTTTTCAACAATCTCTGGAAAATCATTAGAAAATGGGTTTTCTTTTGATTTGGATGAAGATGGGTTCTTTATGAAACAGGTTCCTCTATTTTGGTTCAGCCCACATTATCCCTATTACATTATCTCCATTATCAGGCAGAAGGCAATGATGAATCATTTACCCAAAGCATGATTAACAAGTGCCAAGGCCACAATCCATTAATTTTACCAATTCCCTAAATATAATAAGGCATTGTCCCACACCTATTGACACCCAAACATTCAACCACATATTCAAATCATGTCAGGCTCTTATTCAGACTATAGAAAATAACTTTCTGGCTATTAAAACAATTGTGGGTGGCAAGATATTATTGCAGCAGTTCATTGTTGTTTCAATCAATATTGTGCTAGGAGACTGCAGCAGCTGAGATAGAACCATGAACGATACCGGTGTTCCCCCAAACCAAAGAGGACTTGTGAGCCAAAGTAGTGCCCTCACTGTAAAGGAGCCATTATTCACAACTGTGTAATGTGGGGTTTTATTAGGTAGGCAACTGTGGTATAAACTATCCATGTACTACAATTTTGGTAGTGCTGTGAACAATCTGTTTGACAAGTCAACAGCCAAACAATCATCCAGACATGATTAGCTTACATCATGGGTCTTGAAACGTGATTTACTATTTCTTCTCTCCAACAAGCTATTTTCCTTAGTACCATTAGCTCTCAAATGCTTGCATCTTGCTGACACCCCATTTCTGATACCTGACACAGCCAAGAGTATTGGGCTCTGAGCCCTCAGTGTATTGGTGCCAGAAACTCAGATGAGCTCTCTAGCTAGTGCTGAAATGTAGCTGTGTCAGGAGGAGGGAGAGCAGGAGCATATTAAGTGCTCTAGGGATGATCTTATTTTGATCTGAGAACTGCACCAAATCTAGCTTAATCAGAATAAGGAGCATTTTTTAAAATGTACCTTATATTGGTATAAGTGACATCACAAAACAAAATAAAAAAATTCCTTCAGTAGCACCTTAAAGACCAACTAAGTTTTTATTTTGGTATGAGCTTTCGTGTGCATGCACACTTCTTCAGATACGAAAGCTCATACCAAAATAAAAACTTAGTTGGTCTTTAAGGTGCTACTGAAGGAATTTTTTTATTTTACTTCGATCCAGACCAACACGGCTACCTACCTGTAACCATCACAAAACAAAGTACATCTTTATATGCAGTTACTCCCAGGTTAAATCCTGGCATTTGTGTCATATTTTGAACCTGTGTGAGCACAATACTAGAGTAGCATGCAGAACTTGGGAACAAGACATTTTATGTAGTCAGAATATTGATCCACTAGCTCAGTATTGCCTACACTGACTTGCAGCTAAAACAGTTGCAGCCAAATAAATGTTGTGCATGTGTCAAATAAACTAGAACAGCCAGCCAGGGATATTCTTTTATCTTTATCCTCTTCCTTGTATATACAAAAGAAGCAGAAAAGCTTGTTCAGGGATAAGTAATCAGTTAAGCAACCTTATAACTGAAACTTAGTATTTGGGAAGGGAGGCTCCAAACTCAGTATGTTTTTGATGAACAGCCATCTGTTGTAGGAAACAACTTTAATTATTTCTAAGAATAACAAATTATTCCATATGTGTGGCTTTATTTACATATCGGTGGGTAAGGTGTTTCTGATTTAAGGAAAAACTGAAGTCACACTGAATAGTGACATTGTTCCCTATTAACCCATAAAATGAAGATCAAAGGACTGAAATCAGATTCTCATTAAAAAATAAAACAGTAGGTGAGCATTTTAGATCCATATCACCTATAGGCTTCTCTTTGCAGTTTGTTATTGTAGTAACCCCTCACATCTAACAGCGTCCATATAGTTTGGCCAATTTTCACTTGGGATGGGGTGAATTTTTGAAAAGTGGGGCTTGAAAATGTGAACCCTCTTCAAATAGAGAAGACTCAGTTATTTATTTATTAACTGCCCTTCACCCTAAGGCCCCAGGGTAGGTTACAGCATTAAAATGCAATATTTTAAATACAATTTAAAACAACTTATCCAATCATAGGTCCTAAAAACATAAACCTCAAGTGTAAAAAACTAGGGTAAAGAGGAGCATCTCCAGCATTCTCTGGAAGCTGTACTATGAAGGTGCCAGTCACACCTCTATGGGGATGGAATTTTACTATTTAGGGCCCACCACAATCTATGTGCACCCCTTCAAATATTTTAAGATTGCTAACCAATCATATAATCTCTCAGCCATCTCTTCTCCAGGCATAATATGCCCAACTCTTTCACCAGTTCCTCATAGGACTGGATCTCCAGGTGCCTTCACCATCTTTGCTGCCATTCTCTGGGCACATTGCAGTTTGTCAATATTCTTCTTAAACTATGGCACCCAGAACTGAATGCATTACACCAGGTGAGGTCTAACCAAATCAGATTAGAAAAGTACCACTACTTCTCACAATATGGACAGTATACGTCTCTTGATGCAATCAGGATATGCCTTCCCCCCCACCCCCCACTGCATCACATTGCTGGCTCATGTTTAGCTTGTGGCCCACTAAAGTTCAACTCCTATATCCTTTTCCCTTGAGTTGCTTTTGAGCCAAGTGTCACAAATTGTATATTTGTGCACTGGCTTTTTCCTATCTAAATGAAGATGTTTACATATATCTCAGTTGAAATTAATTTCGTCATTTTGGCCTAGTTATCCTTGGAAGATGTGAATTGCTCAGAGGAGGTTTCAAGTTCCTTAGGAAATACTATGGTCCAGGTCCAGAAACCTGATTGAGCAAATATTCTTATATGGTTATCACACAGCAACTGTATGGATTACAATTTGCCATAAGCAGTGATCATAATCCTGGTCAATAGCTGGGCATCTGTAAATGTCTGATGGCTCCTAAGAATTCAGGAAACATTGCCCCAATGTATATTTTATCTCAAAATGGATCAACTTGAGCTCCTCTCCTCTCTTGGTTTAATGAATATTCTGCTCTGTTTAAATAGCTGATATACCAGATCCTTAAAGAAAATCAGGCTAGGGTGACAACAATCCCAGCTTCCTTTCAGAGATAATATTTCTTTCTTTATTTCTGGCTGTGCATGAAGACTATTGCTCTGTAAAGATTCCTGTATTATTATTGTAGTCTTGAGTACGGTAAATCTTGGCACAGAAAATTGGTTTGGAAACCTTGGCAAAGAAATAAGCTCTAAGGCTTTCTGCAGTATTGGTGCAAGGGTTGAATAGCCTGTGAAAAATATTATCACTTGGATAGAACAAAAGAGAGAGAGAAAAGAGCAGGTTTGTTACCCTTTCTATTGAACTTACAAATCCTGAACTTGTGGTGTCTGATTACTGTAGGCACTGATGTGTAGTTGAGTGGTGGAACTATCAACATGATTCAAAGTACTGTGTGTATAGTAGGACAACCCAGTTCAAGCCACTGGAGGGCCATAAAGTCACATAACGGGCTTTGGCAGCAAGTTGCAATTGCTGAACATTATTTTCTCATTGATGCTAATGCTATAACTCAGTGGTTCCCAATTGGCTAAGTAATGCAGACCCCTTGTTTTTAAAAAGCCAAGCCATGGACACACTATTTTGATATCTCTCTGGTAGTTTTTGTTCTGTGAATGGTGCCACGGACCCCCTGCAGTGTACACCTGGCAGCTAACTCACACCTGCATTGCAGTATTCATTGATTGAAGCCCTATCAAGCTGACTGGATTAGTTTTTCAGTGCAAATACTTACCCACTAGTTGTTGCACTACAGCTAAACTGGGTTCAATCACTCCCTCATGGTAGGGCACTAGTAGATTAAAGGGCATGTAGGAATAAGGTGCTCTAAAGTAGCATCACATGCCAGTTTATGTCCTGGTTGCTACTTGTCCACATACGGTATAATGGCAGGTTGAACACAGACTGCTGCAGTAATGCAACATTGACCTGGGCAGGACAGATACTTTTTGTTTTTGTTGACATAAAGCTACAGGGATGGATAAAAAATCCAGCTGTTGACTTTCTTCATGGCATGCAATTTTAAAATAACAGGAGACCTGGTTGGCAAAAAGAGAGAGCAACTCTGTGGTGGAGTCCTGGATTCTTCTGACTCACACACCATGTTTTTCACATGCTTACACTTAAAGAAGCGTACAGGGTCAGCCTTAGCGAAACATGAGCATGCTTTTTTCAGTCCCACCAACTCCACAATGAGGCTTCATGCTCATTTTACTCCTTGTGTGGTGCAAAACATCAATATTCTATTAAAGAATATGGATCCTGCTCTGCTGTGATGATAGTGAACACTCT
Organism: Zootoca vivipara; assembly: GCF_965207765.1. Taxonomy (NCBI): domain Eukaryota; kingdom Metazoa; phylum Chordata; class Lepidosauria; order Squamata; family Lacertidae; genus Zootoca; species Zootoca vivipara. Next base: position 55,468,322 of record NC_142592.1, read on the forward strand.
CCATTTTCTGGGAGCAGCCGCTGAGAAGGCCCTTTCCCTCACCCCCACCAAGTGTACCTTGGCAGATGTGTGTTGTTTTATGGAAATCATATGGAATCTTAGCTCATTCTTTTTTTTAAAAAAAGTTACAAAACCATACAATAAACCAAACTCCCAGACAAGTGCAGGAAGAAGCATCAGAAAAATATCTAGTCAGATCATATGTGAAAAGAGTCATTCGCCAGCCCTCAGCCCTGCTGCAAAGTTAAGTGGACTTCCCGTTAATCAGTCATTTATTCTACACTTTTTAGTTCATTTCCCCATCATTTTCCTGATGACAAAAAGTCATTTTTTAAAGTGGGTTTCTCGTTCCAAAGCAGCATAGCATTTTAATCCAATTTAATTGCACAAACCTAAATTTCCGGTATGTGATCGAATCCCTCTCATAAAATACTGGTGTTCTGAAGGCAACGTAAGACATGAGAAAAATACATTTTGCCTTTCCGTTGATGGTATACCTGAAAAATGTTGCATTTAATGAAATTCTATAATGCATGTTTCATTTACACTCACAGAACAATATGTTTCCCCCTTCTGTAATCTTTGTCTTAGAACTCAGTTGCTACTTCTTTTCTAGTGGGGCCCCTATGCCACAATGTCAGGAAGAGATGCTTTATAGTATAGTACTTTTGCCTACCACACAGTATAAACAGCACAGGTGCCTTCGCAGAAAAAAAGTGGCATCTGTATTTGGATTTTTAGCAGTTTTTTGCAACCTTTCACAGGAGAGTCTGGTGCAATTATCTTGCTAAAAGCATGTTTTTAAGTAAGGGGGGAAACCACATTGAGTGCTGGCACCATTCTGGGAATATTATTATTATTCTCCAAACTGTTGGTCTCTGAAACCATTTCTTTAAAAGCTTCTAGTAAAATACATTATACAAATGTATGTCTTTGTAGTAAAGTCATATTCTCTTACTCTAAGTGAACATGCAATTGTGCAATTTACATCCAAGTCAATATTATTATTACTACTACCATTCTGAATTCTGAGGTTTTCCCCTGTGGGTGATGTATGTACCTGTCAAATGGAAATATACTCTGATGCCAGAGTTTCAGCAATATTTGAAAAGTCCATTTTTCCGTTTCTGTTGTTGACTATAAGGAATAAGCACACACTTTCCTCAAGCAGCCAATTAGGTGTCAATATTTAGGAAGGTGTTGCATGGTGTAAGGCAGGAAGACAACAAATGTTGGTAGGGGCTGGTGGTGAATAACAGGGAAGCCAGAATCAGAGCCAAACGACAAAGAACCCACCTGCTCAGAAAATATATGGGAGTGACTGATTTCTAACATGAGTTATTGACAGGGGTATGAATTTGGCGTAAACCACATTCCTGGCAACACATGAAATTAATTAGGTGTTGTAGGTATTCCATGCCGGCCATCACCTTTGCAAAAATCTGCCTTAGACAGCGATAGGAAGGCAGGAACCTTCTGTCTTCACAATTGCTTCATTGACGCAAGACCTACTGGGAAGGCTTGCTGTGACCACTAGGACTGAGTGGTTTTGTTTCTTTGAATAAAGAGTTAACTTCACTGGCATTGGGTGCTTCATTGTTTTATTGCTGACCTATGCCTGACTCCAGCTTCTGGAACACAGTCTTCTCAACAAGGCTGAGATATGATTCCAATTAAATTAGGGGGTTATTTCAAAAATTGTACACATACATTTAAATCAACATATGAAAAATTGTGGGTGCCTTTTGTGATGCATGTCCTCTTTTGCAGGTGATATATAAATACCTACCCTGCTCTGGAGTGCAGGTATCTGAATGCCAGGGACCAGGGGCATCAAAATATATGCTGGAGGGTGAACTTGCAATACAAAACAGCAATAGCATTTGAGCTCATTCTTATTGGAGAATAGAGAGAGAGAAGACTGTTCTATTGGCTGCTGATGACACTACTGTCCAAACAGGGGAACAGGGTAATGGGTGGTAATGATACAGCTGCCACTTTTCCTGCACTGAGAGCTTTATTTTTATTGAGCAACACATTCTGGGAGGTTTCTTCCAGGTGAAAGGCCACATATTTTCATCAGACTTAATATATTTTTTCTCATCTTACATGATCCAACCTATGATAATAAAACAGTTCAGGAGGAGGGTATGGAGGCCAGAAAGACACCTGGGACATTGTTTCTATAGATATCCAGCTTGGAAAAAGGGGTACTAAACTAGAACTAAAATTGAATGAATGCTAATCATAGCTAACCCATACTGAACTGAACCCATACTGAATTTATTCATTCAACTTCCTGTGCAGGACTGGGTATAAGCAACTCTTTAGTGAATGTTTTCACCACCATCCTATTAAAGTTGGCTTTATATTTCCTCCATTTTAATTGTATTTGATGATAGATTTTATGTGAAGTCCCCAAATGGATTTGTTTTGTTAGTTCTTCTCCTCTGTGGCATATTAACGTTTCAATTACCAAAATTATCATATTACCTCAGCACTGAAAGAGAGAAGAGTGAAGGGACAAGTGTGTATATACAACTGAATGCATCATCAACCATTAATATGTTGATAACATGATTACTTAATGCTTTATTATGGGTCTTATTATCATCTCTGCTTTGATCTTTATGGAAATGTGTGTACTTAAGAATGGTTGACATGAGTGGAGATGGTGTGTATGTGGGGTAGGGCTATTCAAGCTTTATTAGGGGATCTTTCTGTGATTCAGCCTTGAGGACTGAGATGTTTTGTGTGCTTTCTACAAGAAGGGAATGGAAATAAACTCTTAAGTTGAACTTAGCCCAAGGAAAACAATTTTTTTCAAGCAGTGTTTTAATCATCCAGAAAATTTCTCATGGCTGCAAATAGCAGCTTTAAATAGGAATAGTTTTCGAGCCATTAGCTGCTTCCTCACGACAAGAGGGCTAAACAGAACAAACAGAGATGACACATCATGCAAAGCAAGAGTAAGGAGGAATTCTGAACATTTAAGCATAAAGTAAACACCCCTTGGTTTAATTAATTTTAAAGCATGAATCAACCTTGGAGAAAGGATGTCACAAGAAACTACAACAGGCTATGACCATAACCATACCAGATGCTGAATATTCGCAGAAGTGAAAATGGTGGTACCGATTAATATTATTCATAAGCATCTATTTTTATTGACTATATTTTAAATTTTCTTTTACAATGAAATTTCATTATTAACATGTGGGGAACCTATATGATGATGATCAGGTAAGGGAGAATCTGGGAACATTCATAGTTAAAAAAGGAATATTTTTATTATTATTCTTTGCTCTCATGGATTCAGAGGAAAGTATGAATACTTCTGAGTAGATTTTATTAAATATTTATGACAGTTTGCTATAATGCTTTTTATATTTGGCAGCCAATTTCCAGGTACAAAGTAAATGCAAACAGCATCATTTATGAATGCAGCATGTGTATAAATTGCAACTGATACCAAAAGACTTGCAACTAGTAGCCTGATCCTTCCCATGCCACTGCTTGTGCTTATCTAGCTGGCATTTATGAGCATGGGATTGTGTCCAGCTAAGTTTTACTCAGAGGAGACCCATTGGAATGAATGGACTGAAGTTAGTTATGAATATTCATTTCCGTGGGACTACTCTGAGTTGGACTAGCATTGGACACAACTCATGTGTGCCATTTGCACATAAGAATAGCCTTTTTCGCGAGGACTTCCAACCATCTCAACTGAATGCTTAGAGAAAAAACTGCATCATGCCATTGTCCGTATTCCTGACATCCAAACATTAACTATACCATTGTGCAAGGAGCATTCAAGAGTTCAAATTATATTTGCATAGGGCAGCTCCACACAGTTGGAAACTCTACATAAAGTAAACCCCACAATTGTGTGAGGAGCGGCTACATGCATACAAATTGCATGCATCCAGGCTCTGTTGCACACAGGCCTATAATAAGCATGTAGAAGTTGAGGGCAAGAGCAATAGTGAAATCATGCTCCCCCCTCCCATGCATTAAGACCACATGGTTGGAAGACCACATGAAAAGAGCTATACTTTGCATGTATTTTGTGCTGGGAATCAGCGCCATGGTGTAAAATGCAAAGTAAAGGTAAAGGTAAAGGGACCCCTGACCATTAGGTCCAGTCGTGACCGACTCTGGGGTTGCGCGCTCATCTCGCATTATTGGCCGAGGGAGCTGGCGTATAGCTTCCAGGTCATGTGGCCAGCATGACAAAGCCGCTTCTGGCAAACCAGAGCAGCACATGGAAACGCCGTTTACCTTCCTGCTGTAGCGGTTCCTATTTATCTACTTGCACTTTGACGTGCTTTCGAACTGCTAGGTTGGCAGGAGCTGGGACCGAGCAACGGGAGCTCACCCCGTTACAGGGATTCGAACCGCTGACCTTCTGATCAGCAAGCCCTAGGCTCAGTGGTTTAACCACAGCGCCACCTGGGTCCCTAAAGTGCAAAGTAAGGAGATGTTATTAAAATCCAGAGGGGGGCTACTGGAGCTTAAGTCAGATGTCTTCAGTCTGCTTCATTCCTAGTTAGTTGCTCACTGTGCCTCCATCCTCAGCCTCTGTTTCTTGATTCTACACACTTGTTGTTTCTAATGCTTTGTGAGTATCAACTCACATTGATGCTTCATGGGAAATGATTCATAAATGAAATGAATATATAATTTTATGAAGGGAGAATTGGACTAAACAATTCTTTAGTCTTCAAACTCTATGCAAATACATTTTGCAGCCAAGAACATCTGCTATGTTGGTATCTTTTTATACACATTTCCTCCTTGCCACCACTACTTTCAATAGATAGTGATTAGATTTCATGGATGCTGTGAAAAACACGTGAAAATTTTAAGTTAGAACAGGACTAGCTTTCCCCATCCCTGTTTGGAAGCACGGTAATTATTGAATCACATCCTATGCTTACTTCCTTACGGGGGAAATTAACTCGTTAGAATTTTTATTTTATCTGTTAACACATACCATAACACCACAAACACAGAACAACAGGCTGGCTCCATTCAAGTACTTCCCTGATTAAGGATATCTACATGTTTAAGCAGGTTTCCATGTTTGTATCACTTTCTGGATCAGGAACAATGGGTATAAATCTAATGCACATTTGAATGTAGACATCTGTGTATTCTGATAATGCATCTCTCCTGCATTATTTTCAACAAGGTATGCACCCCAATCTTGGCTCAGCTAGTTGCACTCCCATATCTTTTCAGTCTACAACTAGAGTTAGATTGGGGTGAGATTCTGCCAGCTCAACAGGTTAGCCTCAGTGCCTGAGGACTATCAATGATGTTGTTTATTGATTTCTGTGGTCAGCTTTAATGGTTTGCAACTCTTGGGAATTCTCTCTTTCCCAAAATGCTTGTAGAGGCTATTTGTGTTCTTTATTCATTAATGGTTCTAAATTATTTAATCTTCCAGTGTGGTTGCTGCAGGCAGATGTGAAGTTCTTGTTCTACACACCAAATTGGAAAGCCAGCAGGGAGAATCTATTAGGCTTCTCTGTCCAAATAATGATTGATATGTATGGTATTTGCTGCCTCATACTATTTTGCCATGTTCAGGTATATTTCTTTTGGGTCTAAGGTCAGACTATGTTCTATACATTTCTGAAAATGTGGTGGCTTAAGGTCACTGTTTCCATTTCCACTAGTTTAAGAAGTGTATGGTCTGTATTTGCTTTGGGTTTTTCTCAAGATGATCAGTGAAATCATCAGAGCATTTTCTATTTCCAGTTCTTTTACCTTAACCCAAGCCTTGGATTGCTTGTGACTAAGAAGTTATGGGAGATCTCCACCTAGCTTGGGTTGACTAGCTACAGGGCTTGCTCAGCAATGAATGGCTCATGCAGTCTTAACCCATCCACTCCCTTCAGTGCAGTTGCTGAGCTCTATACGAGCAGCAAATGCGTGTCAACTTGGATTAAGAAATAGACTTAAGTCAAATACTTCTCTCTGCCAATGTGCAGAATTCCCCCCTTTTTATTTTGAGCTGTGGAAGAAATCTGCCAGAAATAATGTTCAAATTGTCCTGCTTCCAAGCATTATGAACTAGGCCAGGGATGTTGTTGAATTCTAACTCCCATCAACCCCAGCAATAATCTCCAGTGATCAAAGATGATGGTGGTTGTAGTAGTCACAGATTCCCCATCCCTGACTTAAACAAATACACTATATGAATAGAAAAGGGGATCTGTTTTTATAATTGCTTCTGTAATTTAGTAACTAGCTAGTTTTTCTTGCAGCAAAAAACAGTACAATGTCTTCTTGCTAGAGGCATGAGTGTTCATATGCAGCATCGCAACAACCAGAAGCTGTTGGATTGCAGTCCCCATCAGCCCCACCTGGCATGGCCAGTGGTCAAGGATGGTGGAAGTTGTAATCTAGCAATATTTTTGCTTAGGGCTATGTGGGAAGAATGTGGGAAGCAGCCCTTATACATGGACCAGTGATTCAAGAATTTGCCTCAGAATTAATCAGCAATTATATTTCTACATATTACATCAATAAACAGTTTCCAGAGGGGATGTGGCACTTTAAAGACTAACTATTTTATATAGCATAAGCTTTGGCACTCTATGTATTTTTTAAGAAACAGTGGAGAAATCCCAAGCCAACCACCTTAAAACAATTAAAAAAGTAAAAAGGAAGACTGAGTGTTAATACAAATAAATGAAATGCTTTTATATGTCCTTTGTGAGAGCTACGGCATACACTGAAGGGATGATTTAAGCTTTCTTCAGAAACAGTATTTGAGAGAGAATATTTTCATCCTGGCGTGCTCTGGTCCATGGAGTCATGAAGAGTCGGACACGACTAAACAACAACAATTTTAATCCTATCCTTTTCCAGATTGAGGAGGACTCCCTAGCTTTTATGTGTGTGTTTCAACTAGTTGCAGACACTGAGTTAATAGCACTTCTTGTACTTTAAACAAACAAAGGTTTCTTGAGAATTCAACTGAACAAGAAAACACATCTGATGAGGCGGATGAAATTAAACAGACTCTCTTTCCAGACTTGGATTTTCAGAGACACAGAGGTCAAATTGTTGTTAGAATTAATTGACAGCTTTGAAAATGCAATTGTAACAAAACAAAATGAAAGAAGGATGCCAGCTACCTGGCCAGTTTTAAACTTGCTTGGCTATTTCTTTTTGTGTTTTTTTTTTAATGGGATATGTTTGGAGGAAAGAACGTTACTACTTCTCAAGGCCAGTTTAGTTTAAGTCACCATATTGGGGATTAACCAAAGAATTCAATTGCCTGTAGTTTTAGCAGAAATAAAAGAAAGTACTTATTTACCCAAAGTATTAATTTATGGAATACACTGCCACAAGGCTAGGTGCCGCAAACCATGGAGGACAGGTCTACCAGTTCAGCCGGAAGTGACTCAAAACTAATAAACCAACTGAACAAAAGTCCAAATGCCTGAATCACTGAAGCTAATTTCTTGTACCAGTGGAAAGTTAGCTTGGCAAAGCTTGATTGAGGCTGTCCCAACAAGCATATATTTTGATGTTTCCTCATCAGCCATGGATAATAATTTTACCCATTCGTTTTAAAAATGGCCCCACATTTCCACTCATAATTATTTTCTGCTATTAATGAAATTAGGGTTGTTTATTTCTTATTTATTTATAAAAGTATTTAAATACCACAAAATCACAAAACATGTCAAAGCATCAAAAATATAGAAACCATGCAATAAAAGCATAAAACAATTTTAAAATTAAAAAGTTAAAAACAAACATTGATAAACCATTGTGGGAGTTGTACTCTTAATTGTCTGCATATGCCTGGTGGAATAAAAAATCAGGCATTTAAAAGTTGGCACAGAAGGCGCCCGCTGAGTCTCTATTAGCAGAGTATTCCACAGGACTGGGCCGATGACACTAAAGGTTCAGTTACTTGTTGCTGTCAAACAAGCCTCTCAAACATGTGAAATGACCAGCATGGGAAATGACCACCAATGTCCCTGCAGATGATCTCAGTGATCGAGTTGGGATATAAGGGCTCAGGCAATCATTGGCAGGGAACATGGATATTCTAATACAAAATCTGTAAATATAACAGAACAATTTGAAGTAGATTAAGGCTTTGAAATAAACTGACTCATAAAAGCTCCATAGAGTTTATGCTCCAAACAGTAAATGTTTGGAGCATCATACTCTTAAAGTGTTTTGTGGCAAGGAACAAAAAAATATTTCTCTGTATATCTTACACCGTTCTCCCTCTTCCTCACCATCCCCCAACCATCACTACTTTCCATATAAAGGCCAGTACTGAGTTACAAAAATGCATTAATTCTTGTACATGAATATAGACTTCATGTAGGAACATTTAATCAGGGCAGTCAAATACATTTTCCTGCTTGAGGAGAAGAACAAAATGGTGTCTTCTTCCATTTTCACAAGAAGCTGAAGGAACTGGCAGTTATTTCAGCACCAACTACAGCACAGCACTTTTCACTGCACCTCATGGCAACAACTTAGCATCAGGGGTACTGTGGTATACACAGCCCTATCCTCCAACACTGCTGTTTCCCATCCTATAGCATTTGCTGTCTTTGGTAGTTGCCTCACTATCTAAACATAGAGTCATCTCCAAATGAAAAGTGCAAATTGACCTTTAAAAATCCATAGCTGTTTTCTTTTCCTTTCCTTTTTGTGCTTAAAGGCCTCTTGGTACTTCCATTCATGCTTGGCACTCTGAAAATAATTACTTGTTTCCTCCATTGTATTCCATTGCAGGGGCTCATTTTTATAGGCTGCACCATGAATGCTACCAACTGAGCTATCTGAAGATTGAAGAGGCCTGGGGCAGGTTCCCTCGTTGGTCAGTTTATCTGGCAGTGGAGGGCAACAGTACTCTAAATAGCACCAGGAGTCAGGGTATAGCTTCCATTTTGATTTTCACAGTGCCTCAGAGCAATACTACATTACAGGCAGTGTGTTGGCAATTAAGATGGCCACTCGCCCTGGCAGCTGCTTGAGAATGTCAAGTGCTGGCAGCAGCCCTGATCCCATCCAATCATCTCTAGTTTTACTAATATTTAAAATCCCTTCTCTTTACGGATTTCATAGGCCATTCAACATGAAAGTTTTAGACTTCCTTACATTTTCTGAAGCATTCCTTTTAGATACAGAAAAGAATCTGTGCACCTCCCCCCTCCCCTCAGAAGGGGGTTGGGGAATTCCCAACACAGAATTGTATTACATCACATCGCTAATCAAGTGCGCCATATAATCCCATACATTTTGGAAGATGAGACCAAGCAATGGGTACATTTAGAGAGGGACACATTGGAAAACACTCCCACTACTGCATACCCATTCCTCCAACACAAGTTGAGAAGACTCCCCTCAACATTAAATAGATTCACACTATTCATGCTTAAGGCTTGGAAATGAAAGGTAGGTACATTGTCACCAACCCCATCCCCACTAATTCCATTGGTTCATCATCTGTTATTTCATCATGCAGCCCAAACCTTTCACATTGAAACATGGCAAACCAAAGGTCTACACCATCTACCAGAGTTTTACAAAATAAATAAATAAATAAATAAACAAAAAAACCATATCAACACAGGAATTACAGGATAAATTAGGAGACATTCAAGTACCCTGGCTAAGACACCATCAACTACACACCTTCCTAAACAACCCAGCAGTAAAAGCAGTGGCCACTAGGCCCTTGACCACCTATGAAAGCCTTCTTTTGTCAGCAGAGGGACATGGTAGGGGGATGATATCTGCAATATACAAAATACTACTTCACAACCCCGCAATCTCACTCAACACATAATGGACTACAATTTTGTCCAAACCTCCCTTTAGATCCATCTCAGCCAAAAGAAGAGAACTCACTTTGAAACCTATCTATAGATGTCATCTGACATTGAGGAAATTGGCGTTAATACATCCAGGAACCTTACCAAAATGCTGGAGAGGCTGTAACTCTACAGGCACATACCTTCACATGTGGTGCGAGTGTCCCCGAATCCAACCCTGTATGTAACATAACTAAGCAGGTATTTTAACCCACTCCAGAATTGGCTCTTTTAATATTTTCCAATACAATAATGTTCACTTACACCATAAAGAGCTTATAACCCACCTACTCTCAGCAGCCAGAAATGTCATAGCCAGAAATGTCACAGGAGTAAGCATGGACCATTGGTACCAAATTGTATGGGAAATGGCCTTATTAGACAAGTTAATCGATGAAATAAAATTGACACAAGGGCAAAAGAAAGAGGACACCTTCACCCCAGTATGGCTCCCTTTTATTACACACACAGCTCAAAGTGACAACAGAGATAGCTGGCATCTACCAACAGTATACCAATCAGTATGACTAACTTGACCTAATATTCATTCCCCCCCTTCCGCAACCACAAACAAATCTCACTACAGTTCATCAGAGGCAATTAAAGGCAAATAAACACACCCTGCCCTTCAGTCTTCTCTCATTGTCAATGTAAATATACAGAAAGAGAACCTACTAAATTGACACTGACATAAAAACCCCATGTATGTACCAAGTTGACAAAACAACTACCTCTCACCCTCTCCCCTCTTCCCCTATCTTTGGATATCATATTGTTTTACATTTTACATTGACCACAACCAAAAGACTTTATAATCTGATCAAGAAGAAAAAATTGAGAGACGTTGCATGTTCTTTGTAGTTCATGAAAATCTTTAATAAAACTTATTTCAAAAAAAGAAAAGAATCTGTGCAAAGATTCTATAAATGTTATAAAAATGCCAAATTATAGAACTGGTTCAGACATGAGCCCATCTATGTATAGCACTGTCAGAAGGCATTGGTGATTTCATTGATTTCACAGGGTCCCCCACATATCCTTTTTATTGTGCATTCCTGGAGGTTTGTGCTCTTGGTGCTATCAGGGTGGTCATATGACCACCAAGGGTGGTCTTGATGCTATCAGGGTGCTTTCATTACTATTTGCGCCTGGAAACCTTTTGGCCACACTGCTGCATTTCCCATCTGTTGACAGCTAGACAGCCAACCAAGAAGGTGTTGGTAGAAGTGTTGTATAGCAGCCAGTCTGAATGGCATGATGTTCACTGCGGTAAGGCATGTGCTGATCAGCTGTGTAGTTCTGAGGGTGTTTCCCTCTGAATAATAATAATAATAATAATAATAATAATAATAATAATATATTATTTATACCCCGCCCATCTGGCTGGGTTTCCCCAGCCACTCTGGGCTGCTTACAACAGAAAAATGAAATAAAACAATTAAACATTAAAAGCCTCCCTGAACAGGGTTGGCAACTAGTTGCTGAATATCTTCAAGTTCTGAACTAAGACTGAACCCAGCATGAAGGAAACAGCTTCTCTATTCCTTATATTATGTACTGTTTTTGTTCAGTTTATCCAGTAAAGAATTATCAGTTTCTTTTCTCTCTGGACTCCATTTGGATTAATCAAGTGTAGGCGTCGGCAACGTTTTTCGGCCATGGGCCAGATCATTCCCATGGACAATCGCCCGTGGGCCGGACATGCGCAGAAGAGATTTCTGGCACCGCGCTGTGCATGTCTGGGGTGCCCGGAAATCGCTTCTGTGCATGCCCAGAAGCGGAAAATCGCAACTGTACAGAAGAGATTTTCGGCGTCTGGGCATGTGCAGGTGCGGCACCACTCGGCGAGTCCCCGTGCCACGCTGCAACGGTTTAGAGCAGCGCGCGGAGGACTTGCTGAGTGGGCAGCTCGGTGGCCGGGCGGCTCATGGGCTGGATAAACGGCCTCCGTGGGCTAGATCCGGCCCATGGGCCAGAGGTTGCCAACCTCTGCTTGTGTCTCTGCTAACAAGCATCCTATTCAGAAAATTGCAGATACAACTGTTGCAGAAATCAGACTATATACACTATTTAAATGGCGGCATAGAGATGGCCAATAGAGGCAGTTATGTGAAATGGCTTCCATGTGGCAGCTGTGACATGTTTTCATTAGATATAGCCATCATTTCTTATACTTTGATCATATATTCCATATTGTAACAAAGCCAAAGTGTATAGTCTCATATTCTTTCCCTTCCTATTCATGCCTCCATTCCCCACTTTCTGTTCCCCTTTCTCTGTTTCAGATTATAAACTTCTTGGAGTAGGGAACCAGCCCATGCCTGTTCTTTGTTAAGCAACATATGCATTGATTATGCTATATAGACAAATAAACAAAACACAATGTGTCCCAGCTCATATATGGATACATTTGCAATAAGACAGGAGTGAGTTCTTGTATTTTAATAGGAGATCCCATTATACCTTCTGAGATATGAGTGCTCTTGAATTTTGATTAGCATGATAAAAATGCTAAGTGCTATAAAAGGACAAAAGAAATCTTACTAGTGTGCATTTTCTCTACTTTGTACAGGGGAAAACATCCTTTTCTTCCATCCTCCATTTCTCAACTATAATTTAATAGCAGAACACTCAAACGAGTTCTCGGATTACAATGACTTCATTACATTTCTGAAAGGTGCCTGGAAACTTTTATTAGTGCATTATAAAGTGTTATAAGTAACTAGCACTGAAATCACTTATGAAATAAATGAACATAAGGATGCTCTTTTAGGAAATTGCTGTTAACTTTCAATTGTTTCAAATTGTTGCCTGTTCACTTGTAGCTTCAGAAATCACCAACATGTAGGGCTTGCTTATAAAATTTTGATTAAGGACCAAAGTAAACATTAAGAATAACACAATGCAGCTGGTATTTTGTGTCCCCTTTCCTAGTGCATTAGTGAATGTACATGCAGCACAAAATGGGATTGTGGCATATGCTACACTGTGACCCAAGCATATGCTACAGACAGTGAACCAATTCCATATTATTGGTACTCTCTACTCAGGATCTACTTCTCATCCTAGCTATATTGCTGCAAAGTCTTCTGCATTTGAGAATTTTCAGGTACTCATGGTACTGATGAATGCTGTTTCCTAAAATGTTGGGGCTGAGATGAAATTTGTGGGTTGCATTTCTCAGAAATCCTTTTCCCCTGTGAAATGTGACATCAAATTTCAGATATCATCATACTGTATATATATTTGAAAGATGGCAAAATACTGGTCCATTCAGAGTTAGAGGGAGAAGGATTGCTCGATGACTTGGTTTTGTGATGCTATCGCATAACCAAATCTGATTGGCTATGCAATGCTGTCAAGAAGCCAGTTCATAGTAAGGGTGGTGTTCCTTACCCTAACTCTGATTTGAATAACACCACATCACTACATTGCCTAGTTTAACCCTGATTGGCTGAGGTTGTCTCAGTGCATTAAAAACAAAAGCAGAAAAACGATATCAAAGCTGTAGCTGTGACTAGGCATGTAGATAGGGTTTTGTGTGTGAAATCCTGTCCCCTGAAAATTCCTCTTTCACCCCCTTTTTGTAATCTGAAATTCAGTGGAACTGTAAGAAAAGTTTGTAAACATGGAAAGAACAATAGAAATTTTTGGATAACAAAGTTACTCAAACATAGCAGTAGAGTCCTGTGTTGTTAACCCAGGTCTCTTATTTTTTGTTTTAAAGTTAGTAAGAGTTTTTAAATCTCTCATCAGGAAAAGTTGATGCAAAAAATACTGGCTCATACCTGTTGAATGCACTCTTCTTACAGGCATGGTTGGTTGCTACATTGTCATAATTTCAGTGCCAGGCTAAGATTTATTTATTTCCCCAGGTTTCAGTAGCTGAACGGTTCTGTCATTTTTAGCTGCCTTGTTTGTTAATATGCATTTTTATTTATTTTACAATCTGTTCTTTTTAATTCCCTCTCAGGGAAAAAAGGTGGGAATAATAATAATAATAATAGTATTAGTAGTAGTAGTAGATATTATGTTCTGTACCCCACTCTGATATCTATATAGATGAAGGATAGGTTATAAATGGGTTAAATAAATAGCTGATGCCTGTAGACGGGCAGGATGCTACTTTAAATTACTAATAACTAAAGTCCAGATGAATAACTATGGTCCAGATAATTGGAAGCCGGGAATACTCCTGTATTTACAGAGCATCAAGACGTTAAAAGGTAGCTTTGCAACGTGTTTTGCAAGAACATTAAGGGCTGTAAAAATTCTAGCACCACCTGCTGGACTGTATATTGCAAATGCTGACTTGTATTGGTAAGAAATTTGGACTTCATTTTGGCAATTAAATGACATATAAATAAATAATGCTATTTCAGAATTGGGACACACACACCACCCGTCATCATAAGATCTCAGGGTGGTTTACAGGATAAATTACAAGGTGAAAACACAAGTAGCAGTTAAAACAAAACCACCAAAACCAAAATGTACCCCTTCCCAAAACCTATGTCCCCATTGTGGAAGGATGTGTGGATCCAGAATTGGCCTCCACAGTCACTTATGGACTCACTGTTAAGACTGTGTTTATGGTAGACAATCTTACTTGGCTATGAATGATCCCCAAAGAATAAAGAATAATTATTTTAGACATACTATTTTTGTTTTCCTACAATCTCTTCTGCCATCTCAATAAAGATATTCTAGCAACTAGTTTGTTTTTAGCACACAACCAGTTCTGAGCTTTTTTAAATTATGAAAGGGTCACAGCTCTCTCGCTGCCATTGGCTTAGCTGTTCTGATGTCACAGAGGGCATGGTCAATCTTAGACTAGACAGCTAAGGTGAAAGGTATGAAATCCTAAAATCAGTAAGGAGAAACTGTAACAATAACAATATAAACCATCTCAATATTTTCTATGTTTCACCTCCTTAGTGATCCCAGGACAGGCTGCAACAATTTAAATTACAATATTGAAACAGTCTAAAATAGGCTTCAGGGTGCATCCCCAAAACATGCATCTCAGATGTCAAAGGCCAGGGTAAAAAGGTACCCCTTTAGCAAATGATGGAAACTGCCAGACACACCTGTGTTGGAAGGTAATAACAAAATTTATGGGCTGCCACAGTTTTGGAAGCAACTCTGTTTCTTGTAGATTTCTACTCTAAGGTCCCATCCACACTATACATTTAAAGAAGTATCATACTATATTATTATTATTAGTATTAGTATTAGTATACAGCCCTTGAAACGAAGGGTGGTTATGGTTTCCCTCACAGAATTCTGGGAACTGTAGTTTATTAAGGGTGCTGAAATTTGCTTGGTGACCCTTATTCCCCCTACAGAGCTACGGTTTCTAGAGTTTTGTGGGAAGAGGGTTTGACTATGAAACCACTTTGGAAAGTGCGATACTGTGGCGTAAGTAGGGGTCCCCAGCATAGCTGCCAACTTTTCCCTTTTCTCGCGAGGAAGCCTATTCAGCATAAGGGAAAATCCCTTAAAAAAGGGATAACTTGGCAGCTATGGTCCCCAGACAAACTTCACCACCCTTAAACTACAATTCCCAGAATTCTTTAAGAGAACCCAAGATTGTTTAAAGAAGTATGAAGCTGCTTTAAATGAGCAGTGCATGTGGGGCCTAGCACTCTGTCCATTAGTGATAAATCACTTTCCAATATTTTTGAGTGCCTTCAAGGAAGGAGAGTCATAATTTCCCTCAGGCAGTTTGTTCCTTTGTTGAATGTTATTCCAAGATTAGGAAGTTTCCCCTCTACATTAGCAAAGTGTGTGCCTACAGCTATTAGCAGTTTTCAGAACACAAATATGGAGCAGTAGCTTCAGAGGTGCTCCTATATCCCATGTGGGACACAGCACATATCAATGTCAAAGAAGCATCATTCCAAATATATCCAGGCATCTCTTCATTATTTAAATGTTTCTGTGCTTTTTGTATTCTGTACCTATCTTTTTCTTCCTGGGTGGTGGTTGCTGTAAAGAGTATAAAGAAATACTGTTATAGATAGTTAATATTTGGAGGAGGGGCCCCATTAGCACCTTAATGCAGTGTGGGAAGGAATAAACTCTAAGAGAATTTTTAAAAATTGTAACTCCCATCAACCAAAGTTACCTTTGCACATGCATGGGGAATCTTTAGCCTCCCAGTAGCCACAGCAAGCATGGCCACTGGTCAGGGATAATAGCAGTTGTAGTTTAGCAGCATCGGGAGGGCCAAAAGTTCTTCATGCCTGCTGTAGCTGGAGGATTTGGACTTCTGCGGTATTAAGTAAACACCATTTGTTTTCTTTATTAGAAGTTGGCATCTGACTGGGAACATCCATAGAACTCTGTTACAACAGGAGGGATACCACTTAGAACAGCAGGTGTGCAGAGGATGTCTTTTGACTATCCACATTAGCATTTAGTGTCAAAGGGTTTTGTGGGAGCAGGGATCTGGATAAAGTACCATAATGCAAGTTGGGTGCATTCCATGGGATGCAAGTATTCAGCCAACTTGATGCAATCAGGACTGAGGTGGGAGAGTTTGCCCCTTCTCCCCTTTGACCCAAGAAGTCACTGTGTGTAGAAGGAGGATTGGGTTTGGAAAAAAATGTGCCTCAGAGTATGGGACTTCAAGGCCGATTTCCCACCATATCAAATGGTCGTTTAAGCTGCCAAGTGTCAGCCCCCCAGGGGAGGAATCAAATTGGGCTCACAAGAGAAAAGTATTTTCCCAACTGTCTCCCTTTTTAGGTTCCAGCTTAAAGGGATATATCAGTCTAACTCCCAGCCCCAGCTGTAGAAGATACAATGCCTGTGCAGCACTCTTTCCTACCAGTGTTCCACGGAAGCATGAGCGCAGCCACATGCAGCTACAGGTTATACTGTCAGATCCATTGGTCTATCAGGCACGGTATTGTCTACACTGCCTGGCATTTGTTTGATGTGCTTTGAGTGATACTGCAAAATTGCAGGGCTGTTTATATATTCCTATTCTGTGTGTCTTCTATCACTGCTGAATCTGAACACAAGGGAAGGAAAAGTGGGTAGAAGCATTGCATCTGCCAACAGGTCAGGAAAAATAAGTGACTATTAGATGTCATAAGAAGATATTATTTGTGCCATACATCTTAAAGCAAGCATGAAAAAATACACTCAGAAATGCCTGAAGCAAAAGACACATAAATATGACATAACCTCAATTTTCATCTTTGTTATCAGATCTTAGATAATTCACAAGTTAGCTCTTAGATAATTCACAACTTGGGTTATGCAGGAAAGTTGCAACTTTCACATTTGCCTACACTTTGCCAAATGGAATAGAAAACACTGGGCAGGGATGAAATGTGTCTTTTATGCATCACAGGGAGGAAGCAAGTGAAAGATTACAAATTCATATTGCTTAACACACTAGGTGGGATAATATAAATAAATGGCTCAGTCTGTGCACAATGCCTGATCTCTGAAGGGTACTTCCAGGTTGTGCTTCCCCTAGCAATCAGGACAGTGACTGTAACATTAAACAGAAATTTGAGGACTGTGCCTCTGAGTAGAGATACCTACAAATGCAGGATCTTTGGGGCTATGGTTACTGCTACCTAGGTTGATCACTGCTGGTTAAGGTAGGCTGTGTGTGGCTTGCAAGCTAAATTAGAGTGTTCAACATGCCTAACACATGCAGAGCCTTCTGTCCTGAAGTATCCTTAGTCCAGATCAGTTGGTAGAGCATGAGACTCTTAATCTCAGGGTCATAGGTTTGAGCCCCACATTGGGCAAAAAGATTCCTGCATTGCAGGGGGTTGGACTAGCTGACACTTGTGGCCCCTTCCAACTCTACAATTCTATGGTTCTGTAATGCTGGAAACACTCATGTATAACCATTATGGTCCTGATTCTCAACTCTGCTGCAGGGTGCTGCACTTATATTCACAGAGCCTTGGTAAATCCCCAGCATACCTGAGATCCATACATCCAAACAGCCATGCAACAATAAGTAACACTATGAATCACAAAATGCCTAATAAAAAGCTATAATTACATTAGACCTTATTACTTGAATGGGGGTGGTTACAACTGCCTGGTATAGTCACACAACCATTCTATCAGTTATTGCAAAGCTGCCAAGCTATATATTTACTAGCTCCAAAGTTTGCTAGGTTACAGCACCTTGCATTGGCATGCGCACAAGACAGTGGTGGGGAACCTGTGGCCCATAGGGACAGGCTTATTTAGCAGGACCAGATGCCATGATAAGGCACTGATGCTCACCTGAACTGATCTCCAATTGGTCATGTTGCTGCTGCTACTGGGAGATAGAAAGTGAAGGATGAAGTGGCAGGGAGGTCGATGCAGTGCAAACACCCCAGCAGGAGAGACATATCTGACTGGAAGTCATGTGAGCAGTGGCACCCCACTCTACAGTCTCATTGCTGCTATTTAGGCCTATCAAGCTTCCAGTTTGACCTGTGAAAATGTTTTGGGTAAACCAGCTAGGAACTTTATGTATTTAAAAACAGCTGAGTCTCTAGGGATGCTGAACTTTCACATGTGCCTACACTTTGCTGCAATACAACATCTTAGTATGGCCAATAATAAAAGGACGCAGACTTTTACCAAGGGAGTTGAAAGCAGTCTAAGGGGTGTGCTCAACAAATATGTTCTGGCTTGATTGGACTGTTGCTTTGAATATAAACAGCATGATTCTGAGGCAAGATCCCAAATCTTACATGCTCCAATGGAATATAACCTGATACCTGGCACCCAAATTTATCTTGTAAGGAGGGGAATAGCATTGAAGAGAGAAGTTTTGGATACTGGACATTAAGCAAATTCTCTTGCACCAGCAACACTGAAGGAGAGTGTGAAGCAGGGCCATTGAGGGTATGTGGCCTAGGAAGAAGGGGTGTGGCTTAGGTGTGCGTGTGGCCTGGGGAGAGTGCCAAGAGTCAGATAGAAAGGCATTCAGCCCCCAGGCCTGAGTTCACCCCCTTCCCCCACTTTAATGCCATATCAGAATGCTACTTGACATAGGCAACCAATTTTGTTATCATCCCAACAATAGGAATTTAATATTTGTATATTAAATTCATATTGATAACTAACATGACTCCATGGCTCTCACTACAGAGTAAGTTAATATGGGGTATATACCAAGTAGGGTAATTATTAAATGTACCTTTAGGTACCTAAATTTAGTTATTCTGGGATTGCATATTTTGATTCTGCCTCACAACACAATTTGAAGCTGAGGGTGGGCTGACAGGGAAGTGGTGTGAGCATATGTTCTCTGCCCTGGATCCAGATGCCTTGAAATATACAGAAGTGTGTGAGACCCACTTCCATCACACAATGCCTGTCTGTGTTGACCTTCAAACTTCATAAGAACTTTTCTGTTTCTGTACAGGTCAGTGACCTTAGAACTAAACAGAAATTGCTACTGCATCAAGACGGTTATTCAAGGCACAATGTTAGCTGCTGTAGCACAGAGAGCAAGTTTGACCTCTCTTAAAATTGTTTCAAACCAGTAGGGAACATCACATAGATTCATCCTGTGCAAGACGCAAACAGAATTGGGTCTTCACTCAAGAGAGATATCTGGGAGAGCAGGGAGAACAGCAGCAAAATGCTGTGCCACTTGATATGTACTACACTTGTGTAGGCATTAAAAGGTAAAGGTAAAGGGACCCCTGACCATTAGGTCCAGTCGTTACCGACTCTGGGGTTGCAGTACTCATCTCGTGTTATTGGCCAAGGGAGCCGGCGTACAGCTTCCAGGTCATGTGGCCAGCATGACTAAGCCACTTCTGGCAAACCAGAGCAGCGCACAGAAACACCGTTTACCTTCCCACTGCACTTTGACGTGCTTTCGAACTGCTAGGTTGGCAGGAGCTGGGACCGAGCAATGGGGGCTCACCCCATTGCGGGGATTCGAACTGCCGACCTTCTGATCAGCAAGCCCCAACATACATATTAAAACATGAGCATAAGAAAGTTTTGCAAGGAGGGATACATAGGGAAAGAACTATCTTCCATATGATGTGGACTATACCTGCATCAGGCACAGCCAGCCAGCATGGAGCTGTAATCCAAACCATCTAAAGGACAGCAGATTGGTGGAGGCTAGGAAAGAAGTTCCTTGGTGATATAGAACACCTGGGTGTTCTGGGGAATGGGAACCCGGAAGGCCATACACCCTCCTGAGTCACACCCATTCTCCACAGGCCACACTGCTCAGTGGCCTTGCTTCGCAACTCCTTGTAGCTGTAGCAGCAACACTAAAGGAGGTAAATTCTGTTTTCATCTTGCACAGGATGAATCTATGTGATTGTTCTCCACTGGTTTGAAACAGCAGCTGACATGGGGAAAGGGAACGGGGAAGGCTAGTTCAGGACTAGCATGGAATTATTGAATTGAAACAATTCTAAAGCAACCATCAAACAAGATTGAAACAACATTCAATCAATGGAAATGTCAAAATTTGTGGGGAGGACCCTATCTTGGTAGCAGAACAAGCACTTTCCTTGCAGAAGGTCTCCAGTTATTTATTTTTAAGGATCCAGTAGCAAAACTGCTCAAGACCCAGTAAAAGGAATACTGAATTAGATGGAAAAGTAGTCTGGCCTAGTCTAAAACAGCCCATTTTCCTATTTTCCTGTCCAGCTGTTTTGTGGAGTAATGTGTTTGTAAGGCCCCATAAGACTCAAAGGTGGTGTCCTGTTGGTGACATCAGAGAGCAAATTTTATGCCATATTTATTGCTAATTTATACATGTGCTGTCACTTATGGCTTTCGGAGGTTACCAGGCTATCCCTCTATGTTGCTTAACCTGGCTTGTCAGTCTGCTGCTGCTGCTATCCTGGCTTCCACCTCCCTGTCAGTCTGCCTCCAGCTACTGCCAAATATTAGATCTGTGCAGTAAGAAATAGATACTGACACTAGTATTTCCTTTACCTTTCCTTTACCAAATAAAAGAGGGGCAGATTTCTGAAGCACTATGTGAAAAGATCATAGAAAATTATCATTGGAGAACTTTCACAGTACATGATTGTGAAGTCATTTTATAACTGTTTCACAACTGATTTAGATAACCTGTTGTGTAACCTGCTTAGTTGTGTACCAATGATTTCTTTTCCACAGCGTTTCCAAAAGCAAGGAGGAAAATATTTTTTAAAAAATCTATTTTGGAAAATTATTTTGTGACACTGGATATTTGCAACTGGAGGGGGGGATCTCCCAGTTGTGGAATAAATGGCTATTAAGGATGATTAAAATAATAAAAGCAATAGAGGATTTGGCTGCAGACTTGTACAGCATTGAATAGTATGCAGAGAGCTGGATTTCTAACCTCCTTTTAACCTACATCTGAAATAATAAGACAAAGGAAGTGAACATTAACAGTTACTATGAAATGAGGTTAAAGGTTTGGCATTTTCAGTGTGCTGTTAGAGAGCTAACTATTTTTAATGTTGGTTGAATTAAGTATGTCAGATGTGAATGGTCAAGACTGATTGCCAGAGTTTGGCCAGGACATATTGGGTGGAAAATACAATTTGTTCTGTGTCTGTTTAGTGTAAGGAGGTAAATTTTAGAAATATATCTGATTTATATCTGTTAGCTGGTCATAAGCAAAATACAGCCTCAAGCACGCACATACATGCTAAACATTATATGAACAAAAATGCTGGTTCCAAATGCCCTGTATTTGCTGAGGGAGTCCATATTTCCTGGACCTAGCTCTGGTACATACATTGCTACAGAAGAAGAATATATATCACCAAACAAAGAAGGCAAAGGGGGATACAGACTTCCATAAAAAAATTGCACATGCTTGTTTACAGACACACACACACACACACACACACACAGAGAGAGAGAGAGAGAGAGAGAGAGAGAGAGAGAGAGAGAGAGAGAGAGAGAGAGAGAGAGAGATATGCAAATTTTGAAATAATAATACAATTCTCAAGCATAGTGGGGAACACTGTGACCAAGTGACGTGTGTGACTGCTCAGTCTGTTGTCCAGGTGTTGACTGTTGATGGGAGACTTCAAGGTCCCTGCACTCTGGTTCTTTGCCTTCCAACTGGCCATGGATCAGACAGCCATTTAAGCAGAAGGTGCTTTCAAAAAGGGCCTGTCCCCTGTAACATAGGGCATGTCACTGCCCCATTTTATCCCTCTTTCTTTCTTTCTTTCTTTCTTTCTTTCGGGACTGTCTTGTTATAAATTTTGGTGTGGGCTGTTAAAGCTGTAATTATCTGGAGTCGGGGCAGTATCTAATGAAGTAGTTCTGCTAATTCATGTCACTGGAGCAGATTTTCGGAGGACATACAGGGAGAGTAGAGGGAGGGAAAATTCCATTGCACAAATGAAAATCCTTGCACTAACAGAACTATTTTGGATACAAAATAGGATGCAAAGGGATGCATTGTCTCTAGGATCAATGTATACGCATGAACACTAAGGCTCCACAGCCTGTCATTTCACACAATGCAGCTTTGGAGGTATATTATAAACTGTTGATAGTCTCTTTTAGGAATGTTTTTATAGAAATGATTTAACAAAAATGCATATCTTTGGCTTTTATATTGATGCTTGTTTTACAGTGCAGATGAATACTGTACACTTCTGCTATGTGTACTAATAGTCAGTGGTGGATCTCAGGCACTGATTTTCGGAGATTCTCCTTATTTTCGTTTGTGAAATCTTGGAGGGTATCTGGCTTCACCATACCAAATGGTTGTAATGATTACTGAGATAATATGTCTGAAGTGCTTTGAGCACTTAGGGAAAGTGCTATATAAATACTAATTAGTATTATTTACTTATTTGCATATGTTCACTTGTTTATATTTTATAATTTGGAAGATTCAGAACCCTCTTGAGAGCAAGTAATGGATGCTTCTTCCCTTCCAAACAACCTCAGACAGCTATTTGCATCACTGTACTCCTATGAAGGCAAGCAGCCCTGATGTTTTTTAACCAGGGAGGGAAGCAGCATTTTCTGTCTCCTCTACTGGGTCCAGAGATCACTCTCAACTTCTCTGCCCAGCCACAGGCTCCTCAGTCAAGCATATAGGGGTTTGTTATAAATCTAAATCTCTTTCTGCCTATAGATAATGCATACACTTCTGCTTGAAGAATCAGTACTTTGCAAAAGGGAATTTGACTGAAGAAAACTCTTTCCTCTGTCACTTAAAATTGCTCACTCTTCATGAGTATGTTGCAGCTTTATAGAGTGGCAGCTGCTTAGTCAACAGACAGCACTCAAATTAACCAGCAAAGCAGACACGCTCTTGAAATTGAAATGAGCTTAGGAATGGGATCACTGATGCTGTGGATAAGAGTACAGGAGGCAGGACAGTGCAGAGCCATGTTGGTTTGTGCGTCATCAGGGATGCAGGGAGTCAATCAATATTTGCCAAATGGAATAGAAAACACTGGGCAGGGATGAAATGTGTCTTTTATGCATCACAGGGAGGAAGCAAGTGAAAGATTACAAATTCATATTGCTTAACACACTAGGTGGGATAATATAAATAAATGGCTCAGTCTGTGCACAATGCCTGATCTCTGAAGGGTACTTCCAGGCATAGCTGCCAAGTTTTCCCTTTTCTCGCGAGGAAGCCTATTCAGCATAAGGGAAAATCCCTTAAAATAAGGGATAACTTGGCAGCTATGCTTCCAGGTTGTGCTTCCCCTAGCAATCAGGACAGTGACTGTAACATTAAACTGAAATTTGAGGACTGTGCCTCCGAGTAGAGATACCTACAAATGCAGGATCTTTGGGGCTATGTTTACTGCTACCTAGGCTGATCACTGCTGGTTAAGGTAGGCTGCGTGTGGCTTGCAAGCTAAATTAGAGTGTTCAACATGCCTAACACATGCAGAGCCTTCTGTCCTGAAGTATCCTTAGTCCAGATCAGTTGGTAGAGCATGAGACTCTTAATCTCAGGGTCATAGGTTTGAGCCCCACATTGGGCAAAAAGATTCCTGCATTGCAGGGGGTTGGACTAGCTGACACTTGTGGCCCCTTCCAACTCTACAATTCTATGGCTCTGTAATGCTGGAAACACTCATGTATAACCATTATGGTCCTGATTCTCAACTCTGCTGCAGGGTGCTGCACTTATATTCACAGAGCCTTGGTAAATCCCCAGCATACCTGAGATCCATACATCCAAACAGCCATGCAACAATAAGTAACACTGTGGATCACAAAATGCCTAATAAAAAGCTATAATTACATTAGACCTTATTACTTGAATGGGGGTGGTTACAACTGCCTGGTATAGTCACACAACCATTCTATCAGTTATTGCAAAGCTGCCAAGCTATATATTTACTAGCTCCAAAGTTTGCTAGGTTACAGCACCTTGCATTGGCATGCACACAAGGCAGTGGTGGGGAACCTGTGGCCCATAGGGGCAGGCTTATTTAGCAGGACCAGATGCCATGATAAGGCACTGATGCTCACCTGAACTGATCTCCAATTGGTCATGTTGCTGCTGCTACTGGGAGATAGAAAGTGAAGGATGAAGTGGCAGGGAGGTCGATGCAGTGCAAACACCCCAGCAGGAGAGACATATCTGACTGGAAGTCATGTGAGCAGTGGCACCCCACTCTACAGTCTCATTGCTGCTATTTAGGCCTATCAAGCTTCCAGTTTGACCTGTGAAAATGTTTTGGGTAAACCAGCTAGGAACTTTATGTATTTAAAAACAGCTGAGTCTCTAGGGATGCTGAACTTGGAGGAGTTGCCATTTGTAACATGCACTGCATTCTGCAGTTTTTCTGGTCTTGCATGGCTTACTCACTGCCCTGAGTATGAGATTTACTACATGCTATGGCATGGTGCTGGAGAGTCCCGTGGACTGCAAGAAGATAAAACCTATCCATTCTTAAGCAAATCAGCCCTGAGTGCTCTCTGGAAGTACAGATCCTGAAGCTGAGGCTCCAATACTTTGGCCACCTCATGAGAAGAGAAGACTCCCTGGAAAAGACCCTGATGTTGGGAAAGATGGAGGGCACAAGGAGAAGAGGACGACAGAGGACGAGATGGTTGGACAGTGTTCTCGAAGCTACGAACATGAGTTTGACCAAGCTGCAGGAGGCAGTGGAAGACAGGAGTGCCTGGCGTGCTCTGGTCCATGGGGTCACAACGAGTCGGACACGACTAAACAACAACAAATGGCATGCAAAGGTGAATCCAAGTGACTTGACTGTTTCCACTGTCCTAGACTAACAAAAAATGATTCAAAGTATTGTCTTTGTCCATACTTTCCCCTGGAACAAACCTGGCCACAAGGTCTGTAGTTATCCCCCCACAAGTAAATGCTTCATAAAGTGCATCTCTTATACATATTCGTATTTTATAAAGACTTAAATAACAAAGTCTCAAAACAGTCTTAACAAACTGTATTCAGATCTATTTTTAGCAACTTGAACATGTTGGCTGTTACATAACATTCATTCACTATATATTCAGTAAATAGCACCACATATGAAGGAATGATATTTTAAAGTCCATTTTGTTTCTGTCTTTCACATTTTAAAATAGGACCTGGAAGCATTTAAGGGTAGATTTCTATAGTGGGTGCATAAAGAGTGAGAACTGTTACTTGGTCTTGCTGTGCTTGGTCGTTGCAAAGGCTGGTAAGCTTGCATCTCATTTTAATAGACATACATGGAAGTCACCAAGAAGAACTCAAGCTTTTAGCTAGTTAGAAAACAGACTTTCTGGCTACTTAAAAGCTAGTGTCTGGCTGGACTTGCCTCTCTTTCTGCCCATTAGGGGCAGCGGCGAAGATATGTTATGATAAAGGACATTGGTTTCAACACAAGATCATGGCCTTGATATAACATAATGATTATTTTTCTTTGTAGTACACATGGGAAATTGTGACACGATAGAAGTTTATAAAATTATGCTTGGCATGGAGAAAGTGGACAGAGAAAGCTTTTATCCCTTTTTCATAACACTAGAACTTGTAGGAATCCAGTGAAGTTGAATGTTGGAAGATTCAGGAAAGATAAAATAAATACTTCTTCACACAGCCCATTGTTAAACTATGGGACAGGCTCCCACAGGAGGCAATGATGATCACCAAACCAGGTGGAGGAGAGGGCTTTTATGAAGCTAGATCATAGAGCTGGAAAAGGCACAGAAAGTGGTTGGAACCCCCTTCTTACATGGAAATGGAAATACTGAAGTGTTTGGGGCTTTAGGTTAGATAAAAAGGCAACTAAGTTGGAGGCTTATAAAATTATACAGTATATGGTATGGAGAAAGTGGATATGTAGATAATTACTTTGCTTCTCTCATGACACTGACTCTTGAGAGCACCCAAATAAATTGATTTGCAGTAGATTCAGGACAAACTAAAGAGGATATTTCTTCACACATCATTAATCAATGGATTTCACTGCCCTAAATATCATGTAACTACTAAAGGGAAATAAATGAAAATGAAGTTTAACAGAAATGGATGTAGATTGACATGAGGAAAATCATTTAAAATGGGAGAGATTAGAGGACTAGATTTCATCTATATTTTTCAGAGTGGATCCCAAAGTATTTGCAGCACATGATTGTGTGGTGATACCCCGATGCCTCCCCAGGAGAAATAAAGACACAGGACACATTGCATAAGGTTAATGGGCATAGAAGGCCACAACTTTATTGATTACGGATGTAGAGAGGTATTGGCATAGGCATTGGATCTAACCGACTATATCTGACTCCAGCCCGCTCTGCTGGCAGTCTGTGAAGGCTTAACCACCGTTGGATGAGTCCTGCGATGCACATCAACTAGGAGCTCATCCTGGGGCCACCACTAGGGGGCATGCCCTCTGGCCCTCACCTACCACAGCTTCGGACTTGGCAACACCCCGGACTCCTTAAGGGAGTACCCATCCGCATTTGGGGGAGGTGATGGCAGCAACCTCCCCCCCCACACACCTGTACCTTTCAGAGATAATCCAATGCCTACCACCCAAACCAAAGTTGTGACGAGTTGCTACGAGGTAGGCGAAAACCACCAGGCCAGAGTCAATTTGCCCAGTGGGAAAATTCCTACCAGGCCCCTCAACGGCGAGCAACCGAGGTCCGCAGCAATGTCAAAGTAGAACCCTGCCTAAAGGTGGGTGGGAAAATCAAGCAGCTGGGGGTTCGAAAGAAGCGAGGCTGATTCCCTGCCACGCGCTCGCTTAAATCAGCAAGCTATGCCCCCTTGGAACCTCCTAATTGGATGCGCCAAGGGCGTGCTGCGGCAGGGAGCCGACCAATGGGCTGGGGGGGAATGGCAACCATTCCCCCCCCACACACACACATGAAGGCCTCGTGGGCCCACAACATCTCCTCCTCCTACGGCAGAAGAGATTTTGTCATCTTCCTGTGTGAATTCAATGCTGTCAAGCCAGTCAGATTTTAAAAAAAATTCTCCTGACATGGTCAAAGGTGCCCTTTTTGCGATTATGAATATGGTTATGCTGTGACAAATATACTTTGCTGCCTTGGAAGAAAGGTTCACAACATCCCTGGAGGGTATTTTGAGGGCTGTTCAGAACTCCAAAAGCCAAGACTTTTGGTGCATATCTGAGCTTGTTTCTTAACACAGAGGAAAAAAGATAGCTCTGCGTCATGAAGCTAGAAAGCGATATTGCTTAGGCTTAGGCTGTGTGAATCATTGCGATGCTACAACTGAAGTGGCATTTCAAAACTGGGATCCACAACAAAGCAGAGAATCTATAATATTCAGGCTCCTGAAATTCAAGCCCAGTCATTGGTGTTATTTTGTACTAGGATTAGATGTGCTGGTGTTACACACACACACACAATGTAAAAAAATAGGGGGCGTCTTATACATGGGGGCTTCTTATAGTTGGAAAAATACGATATATACCGTAACTCTCAAAAGAAAGGACCTTCATTAGCCATAAACCATTAACAAATATTCTGGATCCCTCTTATGCCAGCTAAAAATCTTCTCTCATTTATCTGTAGTATCTGAAGAAGTGTGCATGTACACGAAAGCTCATACCAATGACAAACTTAGTTGGTCTCTAAGGTGCTGCTGGAAGGAATTTTTTTATTTTGTTTTATCTGTAGTAGGTTACATTCTGTAGCTGTGGAGCACAGAGACATATACCATGTGGATTTCCAAAGAGGAACATCCATGTTCTGATGCATATGATAAATTTAGTAGTTGTACAGTATTGAAGTTTTTGTTTGTTTGTCTTTAAAGCTAAACATTAAAATGAACTTTAACAAGACTGCCTCTGAGGCTCTGAAAGCCACAACAATCTAAAGAGTGCAGTATTTCTTTTTTTCTTTTTTCTTTTAAGTAGTAATAAAATGTATAAAACAGAAAATGACAGGTAATTCAGAGCAATAGGTTGGCAACTAGTTTAGTGTGCAACAAGGGAGCTTTAGCCTTGTAATTCCAGAACAATAGCCCCTTCCACAAAGATTATTGAAAAACTACTTTTGCAGCTGAAGTGATTCTTAAAAGTAGTTTCTGTATCATGGCATGGGGACCTGCTGTTTTTGTGTACGGGTGGGGGGCGTGGGGGTGTCAAATTCCCATTGGCTGCCTGCCTTTCAATACTGCTTTGGCTCATGGGTCCATACTCCAGTCCATACAGGGAACAGGAAGCAAAAGTCATACGTTGTTGTTAAGCAACCATGACTAGTACTGTACTACCTATCAAGCCATTCACTCAACTTGGGCTTGCCATACGTCAGGAAAATTCCTGACATGTCCTGGTTTTTGCATGTAAAAATGTCAGGGAAAACCCGAATGTACGGCAATGCTACGGAAAAAAGCAGTGGAAACAGCTCCTAAAGCTTAAAATTACCATTTTGGGGGAAGGTTTCTCCAGATGGGACCCAGGTGGCGCTGTGGTTAAACCACAGAGCCTAGGGCTTGCTGATCAGAAGGTCGGCGGTTCGAATCCCTGTGACGGGGTGAGCTCCCGTTGCTCGATCCCAGCTCCTGCCAACCTAGCAGTTCGAAAGCACGTCAAAATGTAAGTAGATAAATAGGAACCGCTACAGCGGGAAGGTAAATGGCATTTCCATGTGCTGCTCTGGTTTGCCAGAAGTGGCTTTGTCATGCTGGCCACATGACCTGGAAGCTATACGCCGGCTCCCTCGGCCAATAATGCGAGATGAGCGCGCAACCCCAGAGCATAGCTGCCAAGTTCTCCCTTTTTATAAGGGAAATTCCATTATGCTGAATATGCTTCCTCGCGAGAAAAGGGAAAACTTGGCAGCTATGCCCCAGAGTCGGTCACGACTGGACCTAATAGTCAGGGGTCCCTTTACCTTTACCTTTCTCCAGATAAGCTCAACAGCTTTGCAGGTGTCAGTAATTTTACTGCTCACTATCTTCGCTAAATATCACTTCTGGGCTGCCATTAAATCAGAGATTTTGCTAAGTAACCCTGGGAGTCTGGACTTGATGCATCTGATGGTCACTGGATACGAGGTCCATCAGTGGTTTATTCTATTGTTCATACAGTTTAGTGGAATAGTTTTGCCTTTTTGCCTTCAGAAGCCATTTTTAAAATGTACTTAAGGGATAATGGCCCTGTCTGAGAGGCTATATGAGGCAATAAAATGTTTTTTTGTGGGTGATTAAACACCAAAGAGAAGCTGAGATACCAAGGCCATGAACATTATTTCTGATACAGGACAGGAATACAAAGCAATCAACAAACCAAATCATTCAAAAAGACAGACTGTATTCCTTGTTTACCTTGAAAAGGTTAAACTACTGGGTGTGTGTTCTTCGCGCTCCCGCCACCTCTAGTTTTTTCCATTGAAAAAAGAAGTCTACCTGTCTCATCATTTTAATATTTGTCCTATCCTCTGTGAAGGGGACATTGGATTTGTTAGAACATCTTGTTACATAGAGGAATTTACCCAACATGACAGAAATTCTAATGAAAGAAATGCTCAAAAAGTCAATGGACTATGAGGATCTGTATGTGTAAGATGCTGAGGGCCCCCTGGGGGGTACTAAATCCATCAGATATTTACATCTTGAAGAGAATGATCTTGCATTTATTCAGTTTTATTGGAAATGCCCAATCACTAATAATAGTTTATATTTTTCAACTGAGATATAGTCCAAGAAGCAAGTTCAAATGCTTAGGTGCCTATGCCACAAGGTATTTAATTGAAATATCTTGAGCAAATGTTTCAGGATCTTTTTGAATAGCTATTCAAACTACCACAAAGTTTGAAAAAGTATTAGCAGTTCCCTGAATATGCAGTAAAGTTGATCAGCAAAGTGACAATTGCTCTGAAATTTACAATCCAAGCTGTTTCTGTTCTGAAATTTTCCAGATAAACTGAAGCTGCAATGATATTCTCCAGCAAAGTAACAGCTGGTTGAAATTGGATAACTTAAGTTCCAAGCAATGAAATTTAACTTACAATGAAACAAGCAGCTTGTTTGCATTGCTGATCCTAATAAATTCTTAAATTTATTGTTCATTGTGGAGCCACAATCTTTTTAAAGCATACTTTGTGTTTGGATTTAGACACTGTGCAGTCTGCAAAGCATATCAGGATCTATATTACTGAACATGATCAGCTCTGATTAAAGCTCACAACCATTCTTAACACAGCCTATGTCAGAAGTCAGTGCCCAGTATCTATAATAACCCTATACTGATGGATCAAATATCTATGTCAGATTATCTTAATCTGCAAATAATTTCACATTTCAAAGAGAGTCACTAGAAAATGGTGGTAAGAAGACTTTCATACAGTGCTATATGTTCGTTAGTAATAAAACAATAATGTACTCCTGTGTCGTCTCTGTAAAACTGTTACTAAGCTGATCCTTTGCATTATGAAAAACATGAAATATGTTTGTGTCTTGGTATATTAATAACACTGCAAATCCACCCCAGTTGAGGTCACTATGTATTATTCAAATCCGCTCACAAGACCCATTCGTAAAAGCAGAAGGCTTTTATGTAATAACCATGAATCAGTCATGAATATGCCACTTTCCTGCACAGCTATGCTGCAAACAGATTGGCATTTCGGATGTGAACTAAAGCTGCACATGTTCAGTCCTTCATTCACAGGCCTTCATTTCTTCTTTCCCTTAAATTATTGCTCTGTAAAAAAAATATTATCCTGTCAGGAGCTAAGGTTTAAGCACTTGGGAAACCTCTGGGATACTAAGCATCAACTTAGTGATTCAGTCTTAACTGCCATTCCCTTGAGGGCAGTGACTAGGTACAGTATACTATAACATTTTAAATTGCTTATTCTGTAAACAATAAAACAACAACTTTATTGCACATGGTTACAATGAATTCCAAAGTGTCTTCCGTACTGTATAACACTATGAGACTGAATACTCCCTGGGTACCTGAAAGACAGAGTCTCTATGGACCCCCTTTTCCCAATCTGTTTTTTTCCATTGCAAGGATGTTTTAGAAAGAGTACATTGGGGTTTTTGAATTCTCAAATTCTGCTGTTGCTTCTCAGTACTCTGAAGAGAAATGTAATGCTTCTGCCCAGATTCTAAACTGTTATCAAATCTAGTTCCTGTAGACATCTACTGGATAAAATATAAGACCTTTTCCCTATATGTGTTTGTTTATTTACAGCATTTTAATCCCATAATTCATCCAAAAAAGGGTCCCAGAGCACAAATACAGTATCCTAAATAATATATTTAACACATGTAACAAAAGGAAAAGGGATTGGTATGAGGAGCTAAAAACCCCCAATATCAACACTAATCCATAGTTTCGAAATTCAGCAGATCATGAAGCTAGATCTAAGCACATTGGAAGAGCTACTGGCTCCTCTCCTGGTGCAGGGTCGGATAGAGGACTGGGGGGCAGGGGGCAAAAAGAGGCACATGCCCTGGGCACCAAAATTATGAGTCAGTTGGAGAGCAGTGTGGGCATGGACTGGTGCATCCTGCTTATAGGTTGGCTTGCTGGGTGTGTGCTATGGTGCAGATAATGGGAGAGTGGATGCGGAGCAAGGCCTCCACTGCACTACGTACTTTGATGGCTCCAATTGGTGGCTGGTGGGAGAAGGGCCCTTAGCTGGAACTGTATCCAGGCATGATAGCAATGAGATGTAGCGAACTTGCTTTCTGGACTCATGCAGGCATAAGAAGGTGCCTTATAGTAGATCAGACTTTCTCCGTGGAGCCAGGGCTGGATTTAGGTTTGATGAGGTCCTAAGCTACTGAAAGTAATGGTGCTCTTTATATGTCCAGCTGTCCATTGTCAACAAAAAATTATCACTGTTTTTTGTGTTGAATATATGCTATATGGTCATTTATGGACCTAAGAGTTATCTAAAGCCATTTGCCATGGTTGCTGTATGTAGATTTTATTTTATTTGTTTTTCATCTTATATTTTGGAAATGTACATCCATTTTTCCCCTTTTTTGGGGGGGGCAAGACAGTGGGGCCCTAATATATAGCTTGTTTAGCTTATAAGTAAATCTGGCACCGCATTGAGCTCCTTAGAGCTCCTAAGTGGCAGCAGCTCTTTAGGGTCCCAGGCAATTTTATTTCCCATCACCTGCTACCTGATTCTTTGGAACTGGAAATTCCAGGGCTTGAAATCGGGGTCTGCTGCATGCAAGAGTATGTGCTTTAGCACGGACTAGCTGATGGCATATATTCTTAGGAGTCTATAATATGTAAATACCTTCCAATTCTTAAACACAGAAATGGAAATAGCAATGCCAATACTGTATCATGTTATTTTTCTTTGCTTCTTCCAGATTTATATGATGAGTTCTTTCTTTAGCTGATAGGATTTTTTCTAGTTAATTTGCTCGCTTGCATTCTGTGTTAATAAGTTAATTAATAAGTATGCACATGTACATTTAATACTGAGTTTCTTCTGGTTCTATTGAGTTATTCCACTTATTCCAGTTTAAGTTTGTTCCAGAATGTTATGAATGTGAACCACCTCTGATCTGCTGCTATTTTACTTGCACTAGTAAAATATGGAAAAAGTCAGGGCATAATCAGAGGCAGGGGAAGTTCCCACATTAGGTAAATTGCAGTTACCTCTTGATGACTATAAGAAGCTAATGTTGATACATCGGCAACCACTTTCATGTTTTCTCTTCCTTCACTGAAGTAATTTTTTACCTTCCTCCAGCAGCCAAAACAAAGACACCTGCAGCCTTTTGTTTTTGAATATATATAAACTACTTGCGGAACCCAGGTGGGCAGACTTCCTTGGCTTCAGTAGAAAGTGGCTGTTGCGTTGGATACCACACCTTTAATTTAGAGCAATAAAGTACTGTAAATATGTGATTAGAGGCTGTAAAACTAGATCTTTCCAATACTTTAAATGCCTACCAACTGGAGTCCTATACATACCTAATGTGATAAGAGGTTCAGCAGCAGCTCACATCAAAAATGGAAACATTAGTAGCTGTGAGCAAAATAGCTTGCCCAATTGCTGTCATGTTCATGAAGAACTGCAGCTATCTCCTTCTACGGCTACTATTCAATGAAATAGCCATATGCCTGTTTTTCTCTGCTGACATTTATCCAACATGGAAATAGGAAATCCTTAAGTCTGTGGTTCAAATGAGGCAGCATTTAACATATTGTAACTGCCACAGTGCTGTGATTAGATGCATAGGATGTTTTTGGTGGGATTTATGCTGTCTTGCCCACCTGAAGTAGCAAACACAACCCAAAGTCCCACAGTCCCACTTTGAGGACTCTAAATCTTGTTCTGTTTGCAAAGACAATTAATACCACAGACATTAAGCTGCGGGTTGCATGATTTTCAGGGTAATCGCTTGTCACCACTGTGACCGGAACACCTCCCTTAATGAGGCAGTTTGAGGATCCCTGCAGAGACATCCGATCTCCAAATAGAAACCGTAATGAGCACAGCAGCAGAAGGAGTACAGAGAGTCAAACTTCCCTCTGCATTAGACATACCCTTACAGATGACACTGGGACCACACGTATCATGTTTACTGCATTTTTTATTTATTAAGGCAAGCTCTTGCCTGTCTGTGGACAGAAAGGTTCCACTTGAAAAGCAGCTCTCTCCCCCCTTATTTCCCCTCAATTTTATTTATATATAAAGGTATTTAATCAAATATTAATATGTAATGTGATTGAAAGAGGGATGGTTTATCATTGGGCTGGACTTCTCCTAAAGAAACCTTCGTATCTGGATGAACTGGTGACAGAAAACACAGGGTGGGGGGATGCTGCTGCTCTCATTTTAAGGTTGTGATATTCTTTAAAAATATACAGTATATGGAAAACATTCGCACTGTATACTTGTGCAAGTTTTTTATATTAAAAAAATCCATATCCAAAATAAAACTGTACTTCAAGGTGGTAAGAACACTAGCACAAGTGTCTCTTTTAGCAAAAGAACATTGAGCAAATGCTTTGGTGGCTGAGAGGAGACACAGCGAGAGCGATCCCGCTTCTATTCCCAGGTATCATATGAAAAGGACTAAAATGATTAATGCAAATTAGCCTATTACAGTTGGGTACAATTTGATTTCATGATGAGGTGTATGCTGGTGAAAAATTATGCAGAGCTGTTGATCTTTTTGGAGTTTAGTGTTGCCACTGAATTTCCCTGCTCAGGGTCCAACACAGATGGGGCAACTGTAGAAAGTTCAAGGGGAGTCAAAAGACTCTTACTGGCAGAACAGGTGAGGTTTTCCCAGGGAGGTTTCACACATCTTTATGCTGAGAGAGAAAGAAAGAAAGAAAGAAAGAAAGAAAGAAAGAAAGAAAGAAAGAAAGAAAGAACCCTCTAAATAGAACAAGAGAAGAAGAATGGCTCCATTTTTAGCCACATGTTCTCCTGATCATGCAGAATCTGAGGAGAATCATTTATTTCTCCCCATTTTTTTCAGCCTAGGGTGTACAATTCCTATTTTTAGAAGCTATGCAGTAGTCCTAATCTGAAACTTTGACTATCTAGTGAGTCAGAAGGTCTGACTGCCCAGAGATACGTGAGTCAGAGAGGCAGGAATAGTCTGTTCTTCTTCAAAGTACCAAGGGATGCAGAGATTTAAAGAGGCTCGACTCTCAGCAAGGTATACAAAAGAAACTGTCTTGTATCAATACAAATCTCCATAACCTTTAAGTGGAATGATCATGTGGAAATTATTGCACCAAAATGATTACGCATTACTTTCTATGTGTGTGACAAAGAATGACATGTCACCTGTCTCTTGGCATTCTTTTCCCTTGGCTGTTAGTTAGGTAATGAAAAGCTAGGTCATGTCACCTTCTCATTGTGACATAATCTATCCCTGTGGTATGGAAGAAGAGGTGGCAGGGAGAGAGCCCAGCTAGACAGATTTAATGTGCAATTGCCCCAAATCGGTCATGTTTTAAATTTCCCTTCACAAAGCGGAGCTTTCACCATTTTCACTCAGCTGTATCTTAGCTGCTATGTTTTCTACTGTTTGGAAAGGTACGTTGCAATGAAGCATCAAGACAAAGTAGCTTAAAGATTCCTGGAATCTAACAGAGGACTTGGGTTCTGGGTGTTTTTTCCCCCCAGGATACGGTTTTTATTTATTCAGCATATACCCTTCATATATTCATGTGATTCATTCAGCCACAAAAAGGAAGTGGACAGATTGCATAGGGAGAGCACCTGCATGTGCAAAAGTGCATACATATGACCTGGGTCACATTCACATAGGAGGATGAGACCCACTCCCATGCCCCTCTATGTCTAGAGCTTGCTAGAGGCCTCTGTGAATAATCACAAGATGACATCCGTGAATCACTTGTGGCAGGCCTGATATATAAATGTGGAAAGAGAAATGGAGTGGGGTCAGAGATGATAGAGATGACAGAGACAAATTTGCCAGGATTTGTAAAAGCACTCTTAACTTTTCCACAGTCTCCAAAATGAGGTCATAGCTGTAGGACAGGGGTGTGGAACCTTTGGCCCTCCAGAAGTGGTTGGACTACAACTCCCATCAGCCCCAACCAGCATGGCCAATGGTTGGTGATTATGGGACTTGTAGTAATAGTCCAGCAATATCTGAAGAGCCATAGGTCCCCTATCTCTGCTGTTGCAGCTGTCTAGGAAAATGTTATACTCCTTGGGCAGGGTTGCCAAGGGGAAGAGCCCTGCATATAACGCATGGGGCAGCTGAGACATCACAGCCTGCTACAGTTGTTTACTTCACTAGGGGTGGATATCATAGTTCCCACCAGATGATGTTGGACTACAACTCCCATAGTCCCCAGCCAACATGGCCAGTTGTCAGGGGTGGTAGGAATTGTAATCTAAGAAAATCAGGAGGGCGACACTTCGGCTATTCCTGCAATTGACTGTTGATTCAAAGTTCTGTCGTTGTCCTGTTTATATCATTCCTCTTATTTCCCATTCTAATAATATATTACTTTGATAAAAGCATAGTGATTCACTTTATATACCCTTGGTAAAATAATTTTCTCCAATTTACATATTTATGTGAACCAGTTGTGAAGTGTAGATGCTAAACGATCTACAGTGAAAGCTTATTATACATGTCTGCTTGGAGTTTAGTCCAGTGAGGCTTACTCCAAAGTAACAGAAATAAGATTGCTCCCTTAAACCATTTTTATATTCTCACAGTTGTGTAGCTATTCATGTTGGGTGTGGTAGTAGTCCAAAGGGAAAATGGATATTGCCTTGGTTACAGCTCTACTTATTTATACCTTGGCCGGTCAGGTTTGCCATTATACCATCACAATGAGTCCATTTGACATGCATGTTTAAAACTGAAAGGTTGCCTAAATAAGGATATGGTGCTGGATTGATCAAACCACATTAATGCTGTGCGGTTGGCATCACATATTATGATCTGATTAGCCAAATCTTATTTTTAATCATACAATAATAGCATGCATGTGGAGTCTTAGACACAACTCAACTGAGATTTCCACTTTTCCTCAACAGAAGCTCTAAATTAAATACTCCTAACAAAGAGCATGATTTGAAACCAATTTTTTTTGGATGGTAGAGTCAATGGCTTGTAGGGCAAGGTTTACATGCAACGGTGTCACTAAAGGCATGACAATGTAGATCAATCACATCAGGGACATGCTATACATGCTATACAGTTGTGTCAGATAGGTTGTTCATTTTGTATCTATCTAAAAGCTTTTTTTTACATCAATACTTTTTTCTGTTACGTATTCTCAGCAATGTTAAAATTGTGTGTCTGCTGCTAATTAAATCAATTCATGACACCCTTCAGGTGTCACCCAATACATCTGTTATACTTTACAAAGTTTAGGCAATTCTGTTTGAAGACTGAAACCATTCCTTGTACGACTAGTGCTGAGCAAAAACCTAAAAGGCATGGACATTACAGTTGAAACTGATCACAGATTGTCCATTGAGAGGAAATGAACTAAGCTGACCAATCCTAGTTTAATAGTTCCATAAGTTGAAGATATAGGTGAGCTTTAAAGATGAAATCTCTGGGGTAGCTTGAATAGTTAATTTATTGTGTTGGGGAGATCCACGTGACAAAGTTGGAGAACTCCTAGTCTAAATAAACAGAGAGTTGTTGAGGATTGTGATGAGAGTGTTTGACAGAATTATGAAGAAAGGGGAGTACTTTGCACCTGGCTCAGGACAGCATCATTAATCCTCACCCGCTTGCTCCCCTGCTTCATTTGCAAAAAAAATGAAGTAGATAATAAACAGAACAAGACAGTGTACAGACCCACTCTTGGCAAAAAGGTTAGAAAATATCACTTTCCTCCATTGATCAATGTCATTTGGATCCTGAACATTCAGTTCTTTTGTAGGAAATCTTGTCTCTCAAATGAATACCAAGCCTGACTCAGGCCATGTCTGCCAAAATTGTTTTTGAGGTCTTCCCTAATTCAATATTAAAATTTATCAACCTCTCCCTAATTATTCAGCAGCGCTATATAGTTTTGAAACCATTATAGTTTCTATAAATTCTATGTTTCTGTTGCTTTTTAGACTATTCTGCAGTCTAACGGGATGATGGTAAAATGCTGAACAATATGATGGCCAGTTTTGTTATATTTTATTGTGGCTCTACTATTTTCATTTTGGTAAAGTACATAAACCTATGACCAAAGCATGTGTGGCAATGGCAATCTATGATTGGACCTTTCAACATCTCCATTTCCATTTCTAAAAGCAACAGTGGAACTCCCAGTTGGGGTCATTATGCAAGGAGGCACAGGTTTAATCTTTCTACCCTCCCATGCCAATCCCCCAGTGCATATCTCTCTGTGTGTGTGTGGCATCATCCACACAGAAGAGGAAAAAATCAGCAGGTTCTACAAGGTTTTAATAAATACACTAAAAATATTTAGGGAGAAAAGAACTTAAAAGGAGGGACCCTAAATACAGCATGCTCAGTGGCCACATAATTGTTTTTGTGTGTGTGTGTGAGAGAGAGGGGTTACCAGGAGTGTAGACTGGAGTGACTGGAATCCTGAACAGCCACATTCCACACTGCAACATTTTCCATATGTAGTAATAACAAGTTGTATAGCTCAAACAGGGATAGTGTACTAAGTAATAAGAGGGAGTCATTTGCAAGCATACAGGAATCCTAAGGTTTGCAGGAGCAGGGAAAAAAAATATTGTGGGGGGAAATCCTATCCCTGAAGATGCCTAACTTCATCAGTACATAAGGAAGAACCTGACACAAAACAAGAGAGTTGCTCTGTATGGCTTTGCTTTGTTACTGAGAAGGGCTTGGATGTGCACTGGCACTCAAACTCCTAATCCAACCAAAGTGAAAAATACCGGTAGGAGGGATCAGGGAAGATGTTCTGCCTATCCTAGTTACACCTCCTTAGAGAGGCTCATCTTAGACTTCAAGAACCAATAGTTTGAATAGCAAATGCCATTTTCCCCATGTCAAAGTATATCTCTGTGCAGAGATATACCATAACCACAGCCCCTTACTGTGATAGAAATCAAATCACAGAGGAAGAATAATGGCAATGGGGGGGGGGGGAGCAAGTAACTTTAAAGATAGACTTACAGACTTTCCAATGCAAGATAAGTGGAGCAATACTTCAGGTTAAATATTATGTTCAGATTTTCTTTTTTTTAGTCCATCAAGCTGACAGTCTGCAACTTAAAGATAATTGTTAAATTTTATTCAAATTGCATTTCTAATCCTGCCATTGATACCACATTTAAACATAACTATCAGAACTCAATAGTGGTAGTACGCTGTTTAAGACAACTTTCTAGGACTTTGTTGTTCCTTATAGTGCATGCTTTAGTCACAAGTGATATATTCTTAAATATACTGGTCAGGATTTCTTGAATGGTTTGGTTAGATAGGATAAATCTGGGGAATTTTTTTTTTGCATATTTTGGGACCTCCAAAGTACCATGTTACTCTTAATTATTAAGCAGGTTATTTTACACAATTTCTTAGCTTGAGGTATGCATTAGAAAAGATAGAACTTTACAACCCACCAGTACTAGTCTGTTCTGGAAGCTTACAGCTTACTTTTAATATTATGAAATTATGGCTAGGCTATCCACTGTTTTTGCCTGCCAAGTATGTACTAGCTTCTTTATAATTTAATTTGAGTTCCACTTGGGGATGTTGAGTGAGCAAAGTCAATTTTGATGTATATCTTATAGATGGTCAACCCAGTGTAGGCCACTTTAGTTGATAGTCTCTGGCCATTGGAGGAAGCCTGTGGGGAATCTGATGGTTTTGATAAAAGTGGGTTTGAACTGCTGGAAGTCCTTAGAATCATAGAATCATAGAATCATAGAATCATAGAGTTGGAAGAGACCACAAGGGCCATCCAGTCCAACCCCCTGCCAAGCAGGAAACACCATCAAAGCATTCCTGACAGATGGCTGTCAAGCCTCTGCTTAAAGACCTCCAAAGAAGGAGACTCCACCACACTCCTTGGCAGCAAATTCCACTGCCGAACAGCTCTTACTGTCAGGAAGTTCTTCCTAATGTTTAGGTGGAATTTTCTTTCTTGTAGTTTGAATCCGTTGCTCCGTGTCCGCTTCTCTGGAGCAGCAGAAAACAACCTTTCTCCCTCCTTTATATGACATCCTTTTATATATTTGAACATGGTTATCATATCACCCCTTAACCTTCTCTTCTCCAGGCTAAACATACCCAGCTCCCTAAGCCGTTCCTCATAAGGCATCGTTTCCAGGCCTTTGACCATTTTGGTTGCCCTCTTCTGGACACGTTCCAGCTTATCAGTATCCTTCTTGAACTGTGGTGCCCAGAACTGGACACAATACTCCAGGTGAGGTCTGACCAGAGCAGAATACAGTGGTACTATTACTTCCCTTGATCTAGATGCTATACTCCTATTGATGCAGCCCAGAATTGCATTGGCTTTTTTAGCTGCTGCATCACACTGCTGACTCATGTCAAGTTTGTGGTCAACCAAAACTCCTAGATCCTTTTCACATGTACTGCTCTCAAGCCAGGTGTCTCCCATCCTGTATCTGTGCCTTTCATTTTTTTTGCCCAAGTGTAGCACTTTACATTTCTCCTTGTTAAAATTCATCTTGTTTGCTTTGGCCCAGTTGTCTAATCTGTTAAGGTCATTCTGAAGTGTGATCCTGTCCTCTGGGGTGTTAGCCACCCCTCCCAACTTGGTGTCATCTGCAAACTTGCTCAGGATTCCCTCAAGCCCATCATCCAAGTCATTGATAAAGATGTTGAACAAGACTGGGCCCAAGACAGAACCCTGTGGCACCCCACTAGTCACTACTCTCCAGGATGAGGAGGAGCCATTGATGAGCACCCTTTGGGTTCGGTCAGTAATCCAGCTACAAATCCACTGAATGGTAGCATTGTCTAGCCCACATTTTACCAGCTTCTTTACAAGAATATCATGGGGCACCTTGTCAAAGGCCTTGCTGAAATCAAGATAGGCTACATCCACAGCGTTCCCTTCATCTACCAGGCTTGTAATTCTGTCAAAAAATGAGATCAGATTAGTCTGACATGACTTATTTTTCAGGAACCCATGCTGACTTTTAGTGATCACAGAGTTTCTTTCTAGGTGCTCACAGACTGTTTGCTTAATGATCTGCTCTAGAATCTTTCCTGGTATTGATGTCAGGCTGACTGGGCGGTAATTGTTTGGGTCCTCTCTTTTCCCCTTTTTGAAAATAGGGACAACATTTGCCCTCCTCCAGTCTGCTGGAACTTCGCCTGTTCTCCAGGAATTTTCAAAGATTATTGCCAGTGGTTCTGAAATCACCTCTGCCAGTTCTTTTAATACTCTTGGATGTAGTTCATCTGGCCCTGGAGACTTGAATACATCTAAACTAGCCAAGTATTCTTGTACTACCTCCTTACTTATTCTGGGCTGTGTTTCCCCTGCTGAATCATCTGCTCCATATTCTTCAGGTCGGGCGTTGTTTTCTTTCTTGGAGAAGACTGAGGCAAAGAAGGCATTGAGGAGTTCTGCCCTTTCTCTGTCCCCTGTTTGCATTTCACCATCTTCTCCTCTGAGTGACCCCACTGTTTCCTTGTTTTTCCTTTTGCTACGGACATACCCATAAAAGCCCTTTTTGTTGCTTTTAACCTCTCTGGCGAGCCTGAGTTCATTCTGTGCTTTAGCTTTTCTGACTTTGTCTCTACACGTGCTGGCTATATGTTTGAATTCCTCTCTGGAGATTTCCCCCCTTTTCCATTTTTTGTACATATCCCTTTTAAATCTTAACTCAGTCAAAAGTTCTTTAGATAGCCAGCCTGGCTTCTTTAGGCACCTTCCATGTTTCCGTCTCATTGGTATTGCCTGAAGTTGTGCTTTTAATATCTCCCTTTTAACAAACTCCCAACCATCATGAACTCCCTTCCCTTTTAGTATTACTGTCCATGGGATTTCACCCAGCGTTTCCCTAAGTTTTCTGAAGTCGGCTTTCTTAAAGTCTAGAATTTGGACCTTAGTATGCTTGGTTGCTCCTTTCCGCTGGATAATAAACTCCAGAAGAGCATGGTCACTCCCACCTAATGATCCTGCCACTTCTACCCCACTAACCAAGTCATCACTATTGGTTAGGACCAGATCTAAAATGGCTGATCCTCTTGTTGCTTCTCCCACTTTCTGGACAATGAAGTTGTCTGCAAGGCCAGTGAGGAATCTGTTCGACCTTATGCTCTTGGCTGAGTTTGACATCCAACAAATATCAGGATAGTTGAAATCCCCCATTACTACTATCTCACTTCCTTTGGAATGCTTGGCCATCTGTTCCAGGAAGGCATCATCTGTGTCCTCAGTTTGGCTTGGGGATCTATAGTAAACTCCCACAATGAGATCACTGTTGTTTTTCTCTCCCTTAATTTTGACCCAGATACTCTCAATTTGGCTTTGAAGTTTTAAATCCTGGATCTCTTCACAGGTATACATATCCCTAACATATAAAGCTACTCCTCCTCCTTTCCTGTTTGGTCTATTTCTCTTAAATAGATTGTATCCCTCTATTACTACATTCCAGTCATGAGACTCATCCCACCAGGTTTCAGTGATGCCTATTATGTCATATTTAGTTTGCTGTACCAAGAGCTCAAGTTCATCTTGTTTATTTCCCATGCTCTGTGCATTAG
Organism: Zootoca vivipara; assembly: GCF_965207765.1. Lineage (NCBI taxonomy): Eukaryota > Metazoa > Chordata > Lepidosauria > Squamata > Lacertidae > Zootoca > Zootoca vivipara. The sequence continues at coordinate 55,510,793 of NC_142592.1, forward strand.
TATACAGACATTGAAGACCGTTGATCATTCCCCCATGTCTCTTATTTAAGGATATTTTCGTCCCACCACTAGGTCTGCATGCTGCTTGCTCCATTTGGTCCTTGACATTTGGATGATCATCTTCAGCATTTGATAGACTCCTACCTTCAGGACCACTGTCTCCCTCCCCCACATAAGTCAGTTTAAAGCCCTCCTGATGAGGTTTTTGAGTTTTGTGGCAAAAACATTCCTCCCAACTTTTGTGAGGTGCAGTCCATCACTTGCCAGAAGTCCATCATCAAGAAACTGCAGACCGTGATCTAGGAATCCAAACCGTTCCTGTTTGCACCATTTGCGAAGCCAGTTGTTCACTTCCCCTATTTTTCCCTCTCTCCCTGGGCCATGTCGTTCAACTGGGAGGACAGAAGAGATGACAATTTGTGCATCTAATTGCTTCAACTTCCTGCCCAGAGCCTCATAATCATTTTTGATCTTCTGTAAGCTATGGCTTGCAGTGTCATTGGTTCCCACATGCACCAAAAGGAAGGGGTATTTGTCGGTGGGTTTTATTATTCCTTGCAGCCGTTCTGTTACATCTTTGATCTTGGCCCCAGGTAGACAGCACACCTCTCGAGACATCTTGTCAGGCCCACAGATCACTGCTTCTGTACCCCTCAGTAGGGAATCCCCAATCACCACTACACGCTTCTTCAGAGGCTTGGTTGGGATTCTTCTATGTGCTGTCCCTTCCAAGGTTACCTGCATATTTCCAGAGGACTGACTTGGTTGCTCGTCTTCATATTCCTCATCAACTGTGATGAGGGAGAGATCCTCAGGTGGAGTCTGTTCCTCGTCTTCCATGAGCACTTCAAAACGGTTGTTTAATTCTAAGCACTCAGAGCGATCCCTGGGCCTTCTACTTCTATGAGTCACGTTCCTCCATACATCTGGCTGCTGTGTTGGGGAACTGACCTCCTCCTCAGGGAGATCCCCTGTCTCCTCCTTGGTGCAGACAGTGTGCTCTGCTGCATCCAAGAAAAGCTCCAGCTCTTTAATTCTCTGGAGCGTAGATACACGCCCCTGAAGCTGCTGCACCTTCTCTTCCAGAAGGGCAACCTTGTTTTCTAGTAGGGCAACCAACTTGCAATTGTTGCAAGTGTAGCTACCCACATCCTTTGGCAAGAAAACAAACATTGCACAGGAATTGCAGGTGACAATGGTTGTTCCCTCCACCTCCATCTTGAAAACCTTGAGGTCAAGGGGGAAAGAGGAAGAGGCCTAGGTCCCCCCTAACAAACGTATGAGACTTGCTGCCCTAGGTCAAAAAGATGGGTAAAACTGCGCGCGCCGATAGGCGCGCGCCGCTGCACTCCAAGCTCTGACTAGCTCCGCCCACAGCTAATCACCTGAACTTCCTGACTCACACTTCTAGGTGAAAGGTCACAGCCAGAAACAAACAAGGTCACAGCCAGAAACAAACACCCACACAAGCCTGGACAGTCACCCAAATCCAAGAGGCAGCAGCCCTTCTGCTCCTTCCTCAGTCACTGCACTCCAAGCTCTGACTAGCTCCGCCCACAGCTAATCACCTGAACTTCCTGACTCACACTTCTAGGTGAAAGGTCACAGCCAGAAACAAACAAGGTCACAGCCAGAAACAAACACCCACACAAGCCTGGACAGTCACCCAAATCCAAGAGGCAGCAGCCCTAGAAAACCAGCACAAGCACACAAACAAGTAAGAAAACAAATAAGCACACAAACTTACTCACACACAGCCCCAAAAGACAAAACCACAAAACCTACAGAGTGTCTCCCAAGCTCAGCTCACCTTCTGCTCCTTCCTCAGTCACTGCACTCCAAGCTCTGACTAGCTCCGCCCACAGCTAATCACCTGAACTTCCTGACTCACACTTCTAGGTGAAAGGTCACAGCCAGAAACAAACAAGGTCACAGCCAGAAACAAACACCCACACAAGCCTGGACAGTCACCCAAATCCAAGAGGCAGCAGCCCTAGAAAACCAGCACAAGCACACAAACAAGTAAGAAAACAAATAAGCACACAAACTTACTCACACACAGCCCCAAAAGACAAAACCACAAAACCTACAGAGTGTCTCCCAAGCTCAGCTCACCTTCTGCTCCTTCCTCAGTCACTGCACTCCAAGCTCTGACTAGCTCCGCCCACAGCTAATCACCTGAACTTCCTGACTCACACTTCTTCTGCTCCTTCCTCAGTCACTGCACTCCAAGCTCTGACTAGCTCCGCCCACAGCTAATCACCTGAACTTCCTGACTCACACTTCTAGGTGAAAGGTCACAGCCAGAAACAAACAAGGTCACAGCCAGAAACAAACACCCACACAAGCCTGGACAGTCACCCAAATCCAAGAGGCAGCAGCCCTTCTGCTCCTTCCTCAGTCACTGCACTCCAAGCTCTCTCCTTGTTTTGGTCTTTGTTAATTTCTTTGCAAATGTACTCTGTATATTGATAGAAATGATGACTAAAATTTATTCAACCGTGAAGTGACCTGGAGAGATCAGAGTGGAGGCTGCAGGAAATCAGGAAAGGCTTAATATTAATAGTGCCTCACCCCCAGGGAGAGGAAATAACAGAGCTAAAACTGTGGTACGTGCATGTTCCTAAAGGTGAGGCAAAGACATTGGAAATCTGACATTTATGCAATACAAATTGATGCGACCACCCATACTGTGAAGTAAAGCAGAAGGAATGGATCCAATCTCTTGTCATTTATTTAGTTCCCAAGAAATAAAGATAAATATCATGCAGATTTAACTATGAAGCTGTGGCTGCAATGCTTTATAAGTATCAGCATACGCTCTCTTTCTAGGATGTTAAAATAACAACATCACTGCAAATTACATATTGATAAACTGAGCAACCTGCAGTTGTGTTTTCAGGTAGGTTGAAGAGCCAAGTTTTCAGTATTGGGCCAACAAGGACTGGCAGCTTTCTTACACAGGTGAGAGATGGGGGATGGTTATTCCTTTGCAGTTGCAGTTATGGATTGGGCAGAGCTTTACAAATGTGTGATTGGCAGCTGATGCTATTCAGTCAGGTGTGGCGAACCTTTGGTCCTCCAGAAGTTGCTGGACCAGAACTCCCATCAGCTTCAGCAAGCAGGACCAAGGATGATGGGAGTTGCAGTTCAGCATCATCTGGAGGGCCAATGATTACCCACAACTGCTACAAGTGAAGGAGTTTCCTGTAGACTAGCTCATAGTATGAACCTTCTGGGACAGCCTGCTGCTCAACCATTTCAATGCCTGATTGGGTATGGGAGTTTGCTGAGTTTAAAGGATAGTGATCAAAGCTTTGTTGGTTGGTGGACATGGCTGAGCCTGCTCCAATACCTGCATCTGAAGCCTATTTCTGAAGCCCAAAGGCTTGGGCAATCTTATACTGATATTACCATGATTCGTTGAGCCCAGTCGCTATGGATTCATTATTTATTTTCTTCAGCCTCAGGAGACCACAAATATGGATCTTCTGCATTCAGTTTAAGCATAAACTACTGGAGATGGGTGAACAGTGAAGTCCTTACTGGCTTGTCTTGCAGTGGATTTTGGGCATACCGTACAGGCAGGCATCTGCAGAGTTATTTTCAAGTAGAGAAAACTTGGCTCCTAGTTTTGTCTTTTGCTGATGTTAGAACTGTAGGAGCATGCAATCATGCTTTATGCATTATGATGGAGCTTTGGAATGCTTTGCCCACAGAAGTGCATCTAGCTGCATCTTTGACAGCCTTTCACCATCAAGCAAAAGTCCGTCTTTTTCTAAAGGCAGATTGGTGCTGTTGCTTTCTAGCTTCTCATCTATCTGGCTGTACGGATGTGAGGAGGGGTGCCAACTTGAATAAAATATTTGGGGGGAGAGTAAGCCCCGCCCCACATAATCAATCACATGACACGGTGCACACACACCTACACCATTTGAATGGCAATGCCCATCAACTTTGGGGAGCCCAACCCCCTCAAATATTTTATTGGGGGAGCCAAAGAGACCAAAGTCCTTAGGAATTGGCTCTTATGGATGTGAGGGAGAAGGAAATGGATTATTCTGGAAGGAATGATGGTTTGTTGGCTAAGACCTTCAGCAGGAGCTCTCCACACTGCAACATGTTGTGGGTCCCACTTCTGGACTACAGTATTACTTTTGGGGGGAGGGTCCTTTGAATAGCGCTCTTGCCAACCCACAAACTTCTCTCTCTGTTTTTTTTTAATTGCATCCTTTCCCTTTGTTTCAGTATTCAAATCCCAAGCTGCTTGAGGTGGACTGCAGACTGATCCTTCCATCTATATATTCCCACGTGGCAGAAGCCATGCAGAAATGGCCACTGCCTACATTTAAAATCCTTCATAGGGAGCACATTGTTAGAATAAGATACTTTTGCCTTGTACACCAGCAGCTTAAATCTTACTGACTTACTGATTTAATTAGCCTAAGTGTGTGCAGGATTGCAGCCAAATAATGCTGAGTAATGCTAAGAGGTTAATCTGTCAGCAGGCAATGGAATTATTCATATATGTTTTACTTGCAGTTATATTGCATTTTTATGTGGTATTTGACAGTGCTATTTTCTTGATATACTGGGTTTCATGTTAAAATCACAAGATAAAAAGGAAGGCTGACTCTTGTTCAAATTAAAAAATTGTCCAGTAGCATCTTAGAGACCAACTAAGTTTGCTCTGGGTATAAGCTTTCGTGTGCATGCACACTTCTTCACATACATGCACACGAAAGCTTATACCCAGAACAAACTTAGATTGTACTGGACAATTTTTTAATTTATTAATTTATTTTGACTGCGTCAGACCAACACAGCTACCTACCTGAATCTAGACTCTTGTTCAGTTACACACTGGGACTTAAAGTAATGGTGGCTAACTTGTTTGATTTCATGAGATTCAGACCTGGCTTGCTTAAATCTCATTGATTTCAGTGAGTCTGCTATGTACTATTTAAGACTATAGCCTTAATCTTGCTCAATAGGACTTACTTCTGAGTAGACATAGGTAGGAGAGTGCTGCAAGTCTGGATTCAACATAGAAGTTTCAAACAAATACTCATTTCTAACTTTAGCTGGGCAATTAATACCTGTGAAATGCATGCCCACATAGTTTACCAATACTTATTTTCTGGGCTATTCCCGCAGTAAATAATATTTTTATTGTGTTCCCTAGTCTTTGTTGCCTTCACACACACTGTCATCTTCTATTATATATGCATCACTGTTTTATTGTTTTATATTGATTCACTGTGGGTTAAACCACTGAGCCTAGGGCTTGTCGATCAGAAGGTCGGCAGTTTGAATCCCTGCGACGGGGTGAGCTCCCGTTGCTCGGTCCCTGCTCCTGCCAACCTTGCAATTCAAAAGCACGTCAAAGTGCAAGAAGATAAATACCGTGTTTTCCCTTTTTTAAGACACCGTTTTATAACTTTTTTCCTCCAAAAAACACGGGGTGGCTTACTTTCAGTGGGATGTCTTGTTTTTTTATTACCGGTACGGTTTTTACGGCTCAGGGCGCTGGCTCAAGGCGCTGCTGGGCTCTCTTGAGTGTTTGGCGCGGTATGTGTGTATGCAGCCTAAATGATGCCCCCTCCCATGTGCCAAGTACAAAAATGAAATGGGGATGGAGATGAAGCACACCTTCTGGGGCTTGGGTGCTAGAGATGTATAGAATTGTCCTTTAAGGATGTCATTGGGACCATTTATTCCACTTGCAAAAAAAAAAGTCTAAAGTTTATTTCAGCGCAGAATTAATTCAGTGCAGAATTTGATTATCTTTTTCTTTATGGGGCAGACATGCCCCAACAGTTGTTCAACTTCAGTGCTCTATATACTTGATGAATTATGTAGGATGACATAACTGTGCTCATATTTTAATAGGACTGAAAAGAAGTTGTTCAACTTGAATACTCTAAGTACCAGATGAGTTATGCAGGATGGCATTACACATATTTTATTAGGACTGAGAAGCATGGAAGGAACATGCTTGGTTATCTGGAGGGTAGCTTTACATTGGCAGACATCACAAGTGGCCTCTGAAAGCTCATAAAAAGTGCAAGGCAGAAATGTCAGAGGCGAAGGACATTGCAAGAGTACGGTAATAATGCAATGAGCACAGTTGCAAAGAACAATACAATATCCCTGAGCTGCTTTCTCGCCCAGGTCCTGCGCTTGGCTCCCAGCTGAAAGCACCGCACGCAGCGTGGGGAGTCCGCTGGGGCGGAAGGGGCCTTGGGAAACTTGGTTGCCCAGGGAGCGCCCCAACCAAACTCCATGATGCAACCTTCCCCCCTGACGCCCCTTTCTGAGCACCCCTGACCCCTTCCCCCTCCCCAGGGGCGCGCGCGCCGGGGTTAGGGAGGGAGAAGGGGAAGCGCGAGCCCTTCCTTGGTGCTTCGGCCTTGAGGACTCTCGCCGGGCGTCTCCTTCAGCAACGGGCTGTGCTTAGGTCTGCTGGAAGCTGGCCCGCCAGGCCAGGACTCGTCGAGGCCGCCCTCCGGCATTGTCCCTTCACTCCGCGCCCGGCCCCTCCCACGGGGCTGGGGCTCGCAGGGCGGCGCGCTCGCAGTGCCTCTGCGGCGGCGGCTTCTGCGGCAGCGGCTCTTCCTCGCGCTCTTTCCCGGATCCCGCAGGCAGAATAGTGGCCATAGCCCAGCAGCCCTCGGCGGGCCGCGGGGCGGGTCTGTAGTTGGTGTGGGGTCGCTTGCCACGATCGGGAGCCAGAGGCACCGGGCGTCGCGCCAAGTGCCCGCGCACCCCTCTTCCTCTCGCTCTCCATGGACAGGGGAGCGGGGGGCGGCCCCGGGGTGCCCAGCTCGGAGAGCCCCAACCGGAGAGCCCCAACTTTACAGTGTCAGTGTCTTCCTGCAGCAGTGGGGCTGCCTGCTGCCGGGACTGCTGCCCTCAGGGAGACAAGAAACAGGGTCCTCTTAAACGGCGTTTTAAAATGCCATTTTCTTCCCCCTGCTTCCCGCCTCCGCTGCATCGGAGCGCCGCAGAACAGCTAATTGGAGCCCGGCTTCACAACTGAGCGCACTCCTTCAGTGCCGGCTGCAAGGAGTGACTCTGTGAGTGGAGGTGCCTGTGGGGGTTGGTTTCCACGGTGTGGAAGTATGGCTTATTTTCGGGGTATGTCTTATATTTCTCAGATGCTTAAAAACCCTGCCATGGCTTACTTTATGACTACGCCTTAAAAAAGGGGAAACACGGTAGGTACCACTACAGCAGGAAGGCAAACAGTGTTTCCGTGTGCTGCTCTGGTTCGCCAGAAGCGGCTTTGTCATGCTGGCCACATGACCTGGAAGCTGTACGCCGGCTCCCTCGGCCAATAACGCGAGATGAGTGCCGCATCCCCAGAGTCGGTCACGACTGGACCTAATGGTCAGGGGTCCCTTTTCCTTTTCCTTTACCTTTCTTACCTTTTTTATATTGTAATTTTATTATTTCATGTTATATTCCAGTTTGGTGTTGTTGTTTTTAAATATAAAGTTGTATAAAATATGTTTTAATTGGTATTTAAAGATGGCTGCTAGTGTTGCTTGTTTAATTCGTGGGAGGCTACATGAATTACTAGAGGTACTGATTCTTTTGTTATTTGAATGCCCTACTTAAATTATTCAGAGTGTGAGAAATTATAGCTTGCATACAGTAGTCCTTAGCTCATTTTGTAGAAGAAACAGTTACTTCTTCAAAGAAAGTAGAAACAATAAAATTGTAAATGCCAAATTAAGTAGTACTGAAAATTATGAGATAAATGCACAGTTCTCCCCCCCCTTTTTGTCCTCTCTCCTTTCTGATTCTGCAAGCTAGCAAAAGTTTGCACAGGGGAATATGCTGATCTGACAACTATCTGAAACCTCCCATTGCTCTGTAGTGCTTCATTTCCCCAGTGCCTTATGTTATATTTGTGTAGTCCCTTTTTCAGGAAAGTAGAACGGAGCAAGAAAGCAAGGATGAGAGTTACAGAACAATGCAATGTAAACTGTACTGTGGTTTTCCGTTATATTATATAAGGATTTTCAAGCTATGTCAACATAGATCTCCCAATAGCTGAGACCATTTCTAAAGCCTATAACTCTTCTTGAATAAAGAATAGCCTGTACCCCTCTTACTCACAAAGGGAAAGACTGTGACCTAGGTTTATTTAGCTCACTGGTTGATATCCTGTGGCCCACCAAATGATGTCATATGCTAGCTGCCAACAGCCCCAGCGAGAGTGGCCAGTGGTTAGGAGTAATGGGAATTGTAATCCAGGAGCATCCTCAAAGTATAGTAGCTACATATTGTAGACTCATTGGTGAAGCAATGAGTTCCCATCTGAAGGTTTTTGTAAAGCCTGGCAAATTAAAGTGGTTGTTAGGATCATGGTCAATGGCCTTTAATGCCTGGTTCTAGAATTTTTATCGCAACCCTGGTAGGGCCAGGGTTGAAAGCAAATGTTTTAACATTTTTTGGTTTGATCTGAAAGACAAAATGTTGTTGTTTAGTCGTTTAGTCGTGTCCGACTCTTCGTGACGCCATGGACCATAGCACGCCAGGCACTCCTGTCTTCCACTGCCTCCTGCAGTTTGGTCAAACTCGTGTTCGTAGCTTCGAGAACACTGTCCAACCATCTCGTCCTCTGTCGTCCCCTTCTCCTAGTGCCCTCAATCTTTCCCAACACCAGGGTCTTTTCCAGGGAGTCTTCTCTTCTCATGAGGTGGCCAAAGTATTGGAGCCTCAGCTTCACGATCTGTCCTTCCAGTGAGCACTCAGGGCTGATTTCCTTCAGAATGGTTTGATCTTCTTGCAGTCCATGGGACTCTCAAGAGTCTCCTCCAGCACCATAATTCAAAAGCATCAATTCTTCGGCGATCAGCCTTCTTTATGGTCCAGCTCTCACTTCCATACATCACTACTGGGAAAACCATAGCTTTAACTATACGGATGTTTGACGGCAAGGTGATGTCTCTGCTTTTTAAGATGCTGTCTAGGTTCGTCATTGCTTTTCTCCCAAGAAGCAGGCGTCTCTTAATTTCGTGACTGCTGTCACCATCTGCAGTAATCAAGGAGCCCAAGAAAGTAAAATAGAAAGACAAAATAGTCCACAAAATAGTCCACACATAGATTCAGATAGGTAGCCATGTTGGTCTGACGCAGTCAAAATAAATTAAAAAATTAAAAAATTGTCCACTAGCACCTTAGAGACGCACTACTGGTAAGTTTGTTCTGGGTATAAGCTTTCATGTGCATGCACACTTCTTCAGCTCCCAAGTTAAAACAGTTCAACGCATCACCAGAGATTTACAACCTCTCCTAGACCAATTGCAGCCGTTAAGTTGTCAATAGGTTTACCATACCCATTGAGCCAATCACCCATCTCCTACTACCCTTCTGAGAAAAACCCCACCCCACCCTCCCACTATATATAAGGGTTTGGTGACTTCTGTTTCAGTGTATCTGAAGAAGTGTACATGCACACGAAAGCTTATACCCAGAACAAACTTACCAGTAGTGCGTCTCTAAGGTGCTACTGGATAATTTTTTAATTTATTTAGTCCACACATAGTAAAACACACAGTATTAAAACAGAGCCCTGTGCAGAGGTGGAAGTTATACACACATTAAAAGTGGCATGTATTAACCACCGCAGATCAAACTACACATGGGAATTAACAAAGTAAAATGGCAAAGATACAGCAAAAAGAGCAGAAAACTTTTTGCTTGTTGTGCTGTAGCACCTCTCCCCACAGCAGAACAGCAAATAAGTAAGTGTTTATTTAACAAAAATGGTTGTAGAGTACAACATTTCATTAGTCCTGGTCTTGCAGAGAGATGAATGTTTTTCACACCATTTTCTTTCTTTTTTTTGAAAAAGCAAAGTAAGAGGCTTACCCAGGACTCTCAAGAAATGCTTTGTATCATATTTGCACTTTCCCAAGCAGCATAAAAGTGTGTCCTTTCTCAACTACCTGTGGTAAATCTTTTTACGTATACAAAATGGTCTTCTCTCTGCTTCCCATTTTCCTTAGTTGGCCTTTTAATTTGATTCATAAGGACTTGGTGTACTAGTCCCTGGAATGAGAAGCCCACAAACAGTTCTAAATCTTTTTAAACTTCACAGGATGTCAGCTAGTCCAAAAAGTTCTATGCTGGAAGTTCAAAAAGTTGGAGCCCTGGGGCTTTAATCCTGTTTGTAAGTTTTACATTTCAGTTCCAACTTTTTCATTCCCAGAAAAAAATGGCAAAAGTCATTTTCCATTCTTCTCTTTCCTCCCTCCTTGAATGTGTAAAGACATTTCTTCAATATCACATTCAAATTTATCCTTAATTACACTCCTTTATAGTAGTCCTTTAATATGCAAAATACTGTTGCAATCCTTATTCATGCTCACTCTAGGGCGTTATTATTACATCCATTTTTAAGACAGGAAGCTGAGGCTACAACATGCAGCATTGTCATAGCTGAGGTGCTAATTTAAATTGTGTTTTACAGCTGAAGCTAAAATCCTATGCACATTTTCCTGGGAATAAGCCCCATTGAACATAGTAGAACTTCTAAGTAAACCTATCCCAGTATTGTCCAATAGTTCTCCAGGGCCTCTGGAGGAAGTTACACATGTCACTTGATACCTAACTTTTTTTTCATTGAAGATGCTAGGGATTCAACTTGGGATCTTCTTCATTCAAATCAGGTACTGTAATCTATTAAGGCAGGTACTAAGGCTAGGGAGCTGACATTGTTCTATGTACTGCTGGATCCCAGAACAGAGCCCTCCTCAGGCACAGAAAATAATAGGGATGTGTAACATACTGTCCTATGAATAGCAACCCAAGCCATATAAGGACTCTAGATTTAACAAACCAGGTTTAAATACTAGCAGCTTGGCCTTTTATCATGCCTATGTCAGTCAAGGTTCTCCAGCACCTATCTCCACCACCTGACTAGAGGGACCCTGGGTTGGACAATACACACTCCAGATGTTGGTCCTGCCTTGGATCCTCACTGCACAGCCCCAATAATCTGGTAGAAAAAGTGCAGTAAAGATGGCATCATCTTAAAGAGTTAAGGTGCAGGAAAGAAGTACATACAAGATCTAAAAAAATTAAGGGTGTTATCTTAGGATAAATGTAAAGGGACCCCTGTCCGTTAGGTCCAGTCGCGGACGACTCTGGGGTTGCGGCGCTCATCTTGCTTTACTGGCCGAGGGAGCCGGCATACAGCTTCTGAGTCATGTGGCCAGCATGACTAAGCCACTTCTGGCGAAACCAGAGCAGCGCACAGAAACACTACCTTCCCGCCATAGTGGTACCTATTTATCTACCGGTACATGCACTTTGTCCACCTCATGAGAAGAGAAGAATCCTTGGAAAAGACCCTGATGTTGGGAAAGATTGAGGGCACTAGGAGAAGGGGACGTCAGAGGACAAGATGGTTGGACAGTGTTCTCGAAGCTACGAACATGAGTTTGACCAAACTGCGGGAGGCAGTGCAAGACAGGAGTGCCTGGCGTGCTATGGTCCATGGGGTCACGAAGAGTCGGACACGACTAAACGACTAAACAACAACAACATGCACTTTGATGTGCTTTTGAACTGCTAGGTTGGCAGGAGCAAGGACCGAGCAACGGGAGCTCACCCTGTTGCGGGGATTCGAACCGCCAACCTTCCGATTGGCAAGCTGTGCCACCCATTTCCCTTATATTAGGATAGTTTCCAACTAAACAGTTCTGCAAGTGAAAGCACTCTTGACTGCACAATGGAACTTTCCCTCCCCTCCTCTCCTCCTGCACTTCCTCTGAAACAGAGGGTTGGGAGAAAACTCAGAACAGATTTAGGGGGTGCATGAGGAGGAGAGAGGGAGAGGAAATTTTGTTGTGCAGTGATAAGTATTGTGCTAGCAGAACTGTTTAGCTAGATACGGTACTAACCTAATGCTTGGTCAGCAAAATTCATTTTCTCACCCTTCTTTAAATGGAAGGGCTGTGAGGTAGCTACAATTTCAAGCAGAATATGGTCATTTGTTTATTTTGCATTCAGAGTTTCAGTGCCTGAAGATGAACTTTCCCTCAACTATTCTCAATTACTACCTAGCAGACAAGGGGGGAAAGAAATATAATTAAAATTTATGTTGCAATGTAGTTTACTAGAAGTGGAAAATTGGTTTGTTTGTTTTGGGGTGTTTTTTTTAAAACATGTACTTGTATTACCCACATCCAGAAAAATGGCATATCCAAAACAGTTAATCTATTCCAACAAAGAAGTCACAGTTAACTGCTCAGCCTCAGCAACAATAAAGATGTAGGCAAGAGTTTCAGAAGTGCATGGTGAACATTTTAATAAGATAAAGAAGGATGAGGAGTTATTCCCAAGGACAGTAATATTTAATCTATCACTGTCTATTATTTAATTCTGTATTTTGAGAAATATTATCCTCAGCACAAAATGAGACTTGCTTTCCATAGATTCATTAGTAAAGCACAGATCCATTCTGCTGGCCAATATTTCATTCTGTATTTTGGTCTGACATGCGCTTTAATCTCTTATTAGTCATTTGGTTGAACAACTTGATTAAAGATGGTTCTTTGGAAGTATGGAAAAGATAACACTTTAATTAATGTTGTTGGTTAGCTGCTAGCACCTACACCATCCCACAACTTCTGACTGATGATCAACAGTGCTTCCCAAGTTATCTTTGCATTTAGATAAAAGACTTTCTGATTACTGCTAATTATATGGATGTTGCCCAACCCTCACAAATGCATAAACCAGGTTTCCGAAAATGGGATGATTGGTTTTAAGTTAGCTTAGGAGCTGGCTGACAGGTTCATAGAAGCATGGATCTTTTACATAAGGTGGGGCAGTAGACAGCTTTATATGTATCAAATCAAACCCAACATAATGGGTGATAAGTTTAGCATTTCTGCTACACAGTTTTTACAGTCACTGACATTTACAGGTTAAAAAAATATTATTTTCTGAGAAAAGCTACACTGAAATAAGTAATCATGGGTATTGCTAGGGGTGGGATGTTAGAAGAGAAATGAGCTTGTTTTCCACACAACTGGTTATTTGTTTTTGAAGCATCAAAGCTCTTGTAATTATCATAGGATGTTTCTGAGTTTTCACAGTTGTTTGGGTGCCTATTTCCTTACTCTTCCATGAACATTCTTTCTCTAATTCTTCCCATGCAACAAATTGTGCAATACTCACTATGCAAAACAAATCACACACAGAATGTTTGTACTGATCCCACCCCCAGGTTCTTTTTGTCTTTCTCTCCCTTTATTGCCTTCTACATGGCATGTTAGTATTTTTGCCTCCTTTCTTCCCCATTCCTCATGACTAACTGCCTGCCTTGGGATCTCGTGTATTCTTGTGAGTATTTTTAGCATCTCTTGAAAAACTCTGAAATGGAATCTTGCATCTGATCACCTGACGCTTCAAGCATCCGCATTTCAGCCATCCTTCTCTCTCATCAATATTTTCCTCCCCATGTCTCTGTCTCCACCTCTGTGTTCATGTGCTATCTAGGGTGATCTTAGTGAGACATCTGCTTATATAAACTATCAAAATTCTATATTCATCAGTGGACACCTTACTCCCAAAGGCTCTTGATTTCCCCAAAAAAAACTTTCTCTGTGTGTTGCCATAGTGACAGCAGGGTGTTTACTGCGGTCCCTGTCTTAGGCTCTGTATATGCTAGAGCCACTGTTCTCCTTTGCCTGTCCTCTGTAGTGCTATTAAATTAATTCTGATGAAATAACGTGTCTGTGCATTCAAGGCAAGTGATACTCTTTTTAAATCTTGAGAAGCTAAGCAACTACAGTATGTATGTGTGTGAGGAAAAGAGAAAGGTTGCTTTTTGAACAACAACAGGCTGCAAGGTGTGTGTTTTTTTAGACTACCACAGTACATCTTCTCCTGATGCTGTAAGTGCCTTATATAGAAACTTGGTAACTTCTGTTTGCAGAACCTTTTCACTGTTTTCAGAGGAAGACCACTGACAGTGCAATATTGTATTCTACAGTCTTTCAATCTTTCTCTCTACAGTAAGATATTATAGGAGAGCACAATATCAGAATATGACGTAGCACCTACATTTTAAACAATTCTTATGCCACATCCTATTGGGACTTTCCCCAGGAGGAAAAAATAATAATGAAAGCTGCTAAAAGGGGGGCCTCATATGACCATTTAATTGTTGACTCAGATCCTAATGAAGTCTTTCCAGCTAGGGCTATGAAATGATTAAATGGTTTTAGAGGACTGTACTTATATTCATTAATTAAACTTACCCGGTTTGCATGTTTTGAAAAGTTCAGTTCAGGTGAGGAAGTGTGAAATGTCTCATTAATAAAAAGCTAACACTCATTGTTAGAAGGTGTGTGGTATTCAGGCAGAGTGAATTAACATGCACTGTCCTTATAGACCCAGCTCCCCACATCTCTCTTCCCTGGACCCAGGAAAGAGGTGACTAACCTGTCACCTTACAGATGTTGCTGGTCTTAAACTCCCATTATTCCCAGCCATCATGGCCAGTGATCAGGAATGATGGGAACTGTGGTCCAACAACATATGTAGAGTCAGAAGCTAGATGCCAGTGATCAAGGAGAAAACCTGCTGGAAGCATGTATTAAAAACCCTACCAGAGAGTTTTATAGTGCCTGGTTTAATTGCCAGCACTTGTGTGGCACCTGCATCCTCATCAAGGTTCAACAAACAGCACGGGGGGGGGGGGGAATACTTAATTTTCTGTTTCATTCTGTTCCAGAAATACACGGAATTGGGGGGGGAGTTGATTCATCTTACATTTAAATGTGATCCTACCTAATTTACACTTTTTGAAATATACTTGAATAGAAATGCTTATAGACATTACTCGGCTAGAGAATGGCATTGCAAAAATTGGAGGAGTGCAAATTTGGAAGGATATCTAAATGTATATACTAGGGTAAAATATCCATAACAATGCACGTATAAGTGAAACTTACAAAAATGTATTATGAGAAATTTGCATCAGAGTGCGGATGAATTTTCACAAGAACTTTTTTAACTGAAAAAATGAGAAACAGAGAAACTGGAATTGACAGATTCAGCCATCCTTAGTAACACATCAGAGCCAAAACAGCCTCCCAAAATGAATTGTGCCCTTAACTCTCATGTGCACTGATTAAAAATTGCCCTCACCGATTGGTCCTCACTGATTAATCTCCTAAAATTTTATTAATGCCCCAGTTAACTGACTGAAGCTTTCAGCTTTCAACTCATTATTTTAGAGACTTCAGAGTTTAGTAGCAAAATCCATCTGCTGTCCTGTTCTTTTCAGAAGTGCAGAACCACACAGTTGCTCTGTTCATGGACAGGCCCTTCTTTTCCTGTCTGCATTAAACCATGCACTTGCTGAACTAGTCACCACAAGCACAAGAAGCAAATGTTTATGCTAGCACTCACCCCAGATTTGCTGTGTAGCATGAAGGATTGTATCATGTGGTAATGCAAACAATTCAGACAACCTGTTCATTATACACAAGGTGTAATGTCAGCAGGACGGGGGCGTGGGACATTCTGCCAGATGTAGACAGTCATGTTACCGGTACTTGGACTCAATATATTTCAGTAACTCACATTGTGAATCACATCTGACTCGCTACACAGTCTTGTATGCTTTCAAGCTGAGTATGTTTATAACCAGAGGAGTTTAGTTGTCCTGAATAATGGAAGGACATTTGCGAGAGAATCTTTAACACAATTCAGGAAAATAATATTACTTGTTACAAAAGAACACAAAGAGAGAAAACCTTTTAAGGTTATTTAGAAAGAACCAGAGAGTTAGTTGAGGGGCTGTGAGATTGATAATTTAGGCCACTTTTTCTATTTTTAACTTTTACATAAGCTCCCATTTGATAGAAGCTGAAATCTCAAGTATGCTTAACATTGAACTGAGTGATACTTTTCATTAAATGTGTAAAAGTCTGGGCTATAGAGCTGAGTTCAATGTAAGGCATGTTCTGCCAACATTTTCACCCCGTGAAACTTCCTTTCCCCATTTGAGGAATTGTACGACTAAAAACAGAGGTAAGATGACACCCATTTAGAGTGAAGTCAATATTTACTCTAGATTGCAAGCTTCCTGACCACCACCCCTTGAGCATTTTCTCAGTGCAGATATAGCTGCCTCTGTGAGCAATAGGGAGGACATAAATACCGTAGGTAGGTTAAGCTATGTAATTTGTTTCCACAGGATGTATTGATGGCCACCAACTTGGGAGTACTTTAAAAGAGGATTAGACAAACACATGGAGGATAATTCTATCAATGGCTACTAGTCACTCTGGCTATCTTCACACTCCACTGGTGGAAGCAGTATGCCTCTGAATACTAGCTGTTGGGAATCTCAAGCGGGGAGAGCACTGTTGCATACAGGTCTTGCTTGTGGGCTCCCAATGGAATAGGATACTAGATTAGATAGATTGTTTGGCCTGACCTAAAAGGACTTGTCTTAGGTGCTGTGATAGGATCAGGACATTGGGATTCAGCAGGTGCCAAGTAATGATTGTTGGAAGACAATCATACATTCTAAAGTGAGGGGAAAGTGTTTTGCACACATATTCACTGCAATCAGTTGTATTTATTTTAAGGCAGAGAATGCATGTTCCCTCAAACCTGTGGGAAAATGCATGGCTATACTATCCCATAGTGGAGAGGAAATGTTTGTGATTATATCAATTGAAGTGGAAGGCTAAGAGGTTGAGTAGCTGAAGCTAAGGCTACTGGAGGGTTAGGTGCTGAATGGCAGAGGGCCAGGTGGGTAGCAGGGCTGACTCTGAGGGCTATGATATGGGGGCACTTTCTACTGCACTCCAAATTCAAGGGAGGAAGGATACAGACTATTGGTACTAGTACCTTGCCTTCTCCGTTATCCCAGAAGAAGAAAGGCTTTAAAACATTGCCGAGTCTTTTCTACTACTTCTGTTAGGAACTTTGGGTTAAAACTCCTGACTTATTTTAGATATAAAATTATTGAAGTTTGAGCCTTACAGGGGCTTTCATATCCTCAGTCAAATATCACTAGCAGGAAGCTTAAAGGTTTTTAGGCCATGGATCACGTGGTTGAGGGTCCCCCTCCCTCCATATTAAGTCTCATCCATGCCCTTCTTCCTCTCTCTGTCCTTGAGTACTGCAAGCCTTCTTTTACATAGTTATGCGCAGCAACTTGCAGGACCAGTTTCACGTGACCACTTGTAGTAGTAAGTCTAGATGATAAGCTTTTCATGTCCCATTTTGCTTCCCATTGACAAGTACTGCATTCACTGGACAAAAAAGGCTTTGACCCAAGGGCATTTATCTGTGATAGCTGCTTCACATTTACCAGACAATCACACTTGCAAAACCCACAAAGCCCACAGTCTGCCAGTTCGCAGCAACTTGAGACATTGCAAGGAAGCAACAAGATAGGATACTTCTATGGCTTGCACATCCTCCCCCCCCCCCCCTGTGTGTGTGTGTTTAAAGGGGCTTGATTTTTTTTTTTTGTAACCCTTAAATCTGTAGACAGCTTTTGTGTTGGACTCTTTCTTGCTGCATGTAAAACCACTGGCCCCTACACACCTGTCATCTCCACCTAGGCCCCATCCATCCATCCAGGATTTTGTATTTATTTATTTAAGAAGTTGACCAACTTACAAGTCACTCATACATTGTTCTGTTGTGGTTTTTTTTTCATGACATGTTAAGACAAGCTATGGCTTAGTGGGACTATGTGAATGTGCAGGCTCCTGGAAAGAAACTTGCAGTCACTCCCCCCCCCACTTTTTTGCTGTCATGATACTCTGAACCTCAGCAAAGAACAAACCATGGTTACAGCTCATGGTTACTGAACAGTGAGCTTAACCACGTGTCCATTTGGATGACACACTAAGCTAAGGACTGTGTATAATCAGGCCTTAGATACCATTTCAGACAAAGAAAAGAGTAAGGAATAGCAGTTAGTATGAAGCCTCTGGATTGGCCAAATCTGTTATAAATCCTAGTAATCTGAGATTATCCCTGGTCAACAGAGCAACATTCTCCGTTAGCTGCACATCAGACTTCATCTCCTAGTTTTAAGCCACTGATCTCAGGACCTCTGGGTTGGACCATGTGCCAATCTGGATCCAGATGTGGCTGCTCATGCTCTGTGTTTGGCTCTGACACTGGAGCCAGATCCATTTGGGACATCCTACACCACCACTTCAGCTTTTAGCACCAAAATCATTGTGTTCCTCCTGTAAAAAGAATTGTGGGACATCAGAAAATCCAATGACATCAAACCTCTAGCCTTGTTTTTACTTGGCCCACCATACTTCCCTCTGTCTGTGCAGATGGGAGAGGAGTTGACACTGTGACGGAAGACCCTAATTTGCTCCCACCATTTCTCTAAGACGGTGTCAAGTATCTTCTGCCAGTCAAATGCAAAAAGGGTAACTGGTAGGTATGAATTACTTGACCAGCTGGCCCTGGCTCCCCACTTGTTTGAAAGAGTCAAAGGTCATTTCCTCAAAAGTGGGGGGGGGGAGAGAGACTGTTAAAACCTGAGTGGTTCTTTCAACTTTGTCCCTCTACCATTAGAGCCTACTCTAGGATTTCCATACCACTGGGAAACTGACCATACATGCTGCCTACTTGTAAGTAAGGAAGCTGAGATGATTGGGCTAATTTAGTGTAATTAGGACAGAAGTAGTTCTGTTTTAGTCAAGGGCTCCTTTTGCTTTTAGCATTTCTGTTAGACCTTATTGCCCTCTTCCTTATAAATGCCATTTTTGGACTAGTGGCATTTGTATGTGTTTGCCAGCCTCGTGATTTGGGAATCCCCACATGCCTAGATTACTTTGGGTGCCATGCTATTGCAAGTCTAATACCAAGGTTGGTAAGAAATTTGCCTCATTCTCAGGGAGAAGCAGAGGGCTAGAGAGCTGGCTTTATGCTCTGCGTAAATTGCAAGGGATTGACTGGAGTTGTGAGGTGTATTGGTTCTGGATCCCAGTATTTAACAATTGCATTGGTGCATCCCTAGTTTCCCCACTTTGGTTCTGGGTCTGTGGGTGATTAAACAAAGGGAGAGTTGTGGCAGCTACCAGAGAGTCAGACCTAGCTGGCAGCACTGCAGGGCCATTGTGTTGCAGTTGGGCAAGAAAGAGGATGTGAGAGGGTCTGCTGTACCCTCTCTCACTTCTTCAAAAGCACAAGCTGAGAGAAGGACAATAATAGGTGTAGGATACTCGCCCAATCCTTGAAAAGAAATTCCATTTATTTATGAATGACCCACAGTTTTTGATGCTCAGAAAGGCACTGAACCATAACTTTGTCTAGAAATAGCACGTGAAATGTCTTGATGACAAGAAGAACATCTGGTCAGGCAAGAGGTGTTGTGTCATAGCTAAATGCACAGAACCTTCCGTTTGTCATAGAAACACAGGCTGTCCGTGGCTTTAAGCTTTTCTCCTTTCATTGTGTCTTTAGAACTGCAGAGAGAAACTACCTGACAGCCGAGCGGGTTTTTCTCTCTCTTCATTTTAAAACTAGGGCTGAGGTGCCATCCACAGGCAAGTAGGTGATTTCTGGCATTAATGTGTAAGTTAATTAAACATCAAAACCCAACTTCTGCCATTTTTTACTGTTCAGTTATCATAAAAGGCTACTCCTTTTAGAGGAAGAGACTACCTGTATAATTCTGGTTACAGGTAGGTAGCCGTGTTGGTCTGGATCGAAGTAAAATAAAAAAATTCCTTCAGTAGCACCTTAAAGACCAACTAAGTTTTTATTTTGGTATGAGCTTTCGTGTGCATGCACACTTCTTCAGATACAGTGAAATGGAAGTTTCCAGGCACTTATGTAGAGAAGGGGTGGGGAGGGGTGGGGATGGGGAGGGGGGATCACTCAGAAGGGTGGTGGAAATGGGTGATTGACTGACTGATAGCTGTTGATGACCGCAATAATCACCCACAATAATACAACCACCAGACTTAACATGGACACTGGTACCAGAGCCTGCAATAAACCCAGATGCCAACTTTGCTGCCACATACACCCAGACAACACCATTACTGGCCCCAACAACATCCAACATACCATCTCAGGACTATTTAATTGCTCATCCTCTAACATTGTGTATGCCATCAAATGCCAACAGTGCCCTTCAGCTCTCTATATTGGACAAACAGGCCAAACCCTACGCCAAAGGATAAATGGACATAAATCTGACATCAGGAACCAGAAGACAGAAAAACCAGTAGGAGAACACTTCAATCTCCCAGGACATTCTATACAAGATCTCAAAGTAGCTGTCTTACTACAAAAGAATTTCAGAAATAGACTGGAAAGAGAAGTTGCTGAATTGCAACTTATCACCAAGCTCAAAACCATGGAGGGACCTGGTTTGAACAGAGATATCGGGTTCTTATCTCATTATACATGATAAGCGATCTTCAGCCATCTCAACCCTTGCTTTTTCATGCAAAACCATTTGCAGTCGTTTGCGGTCATCAACAGCTATCAGTCAGTCAATCACCCATTTCCACCACCCTTCTGAGTGATCCCCCCTCCCCATCCCCACCCCTCCCCACCCCTTCTCTACATAAGTGCCTGGAAACTTCCATTTCACTGTATCTGAAGAAGTGTGCATGCACACGAAAGCTCATACCAAAATAAAAACTTAGTTGGTCTTTAAGGTGCTACTGAAGGAATTTTTTTATTTTACCTGTATAATGTTATGTTGGTGACTAAGAAGTCAATCCTATGTGTGTCTCAGAAGTAGATTCCATTGAATTTAACCCGAGAGCCTAACTGTGTTTTGCTCACAAATACAGTTTCCAAATCCTTATTGTGAGGGACACTGCTTTTTAAACGTATCTTACTGTAGAACATCCCATATTCCTGAAATATAATAGTTAAAATGTTTTAAATAGTTTTAACTCATTTTTAACTTATGTGTTTTTAATATGGGAATTTAGTTGTATAGAGATTTAAGATGTGTGTGGGAAGAGAGGAGCTGGGGAGATCAGGGGTGCCCCCAATTATGGTGCTTCTATGCAAGGGGCTATATGGAGTGTGGGGTGTGGCAGGCTGGGAAAGGGGCCCACCGCAGAGGCAGTTAGAGACTGTGCCATGTGCCAGTCCCTCCTGCAACCTGGGGAATTGCAGTTGCCCTATTAGTCAGCCCTCAGGTCTGTGGCTGCTATTGCTGAATGCCAGGTCGGCTCTGAGTAAGACTTCCTTCATCCATGATTTGATTATGGATGAGGAGGCTGATCAGGTCTGTATCACTGAGATCCCATCTCTCTCTTCAGGCTCTCAGTCCATTTGAGGGGTGGGGATCTAGAGTGTGTATTCCTGGCATTGGGCAATCATATTCTGCTGGTTTACCACCCACCCTGCTGCCCAGCAGTCTCCCTGGCTGAGCTGGTCTCAGAGGTGCTTCTGAGGACACCCAGACTGCTGGTTGAGGGGACTTCACCATCCATGTGGAGGCAACTGGCTGTAGGGTAGCTCAGGACTTTGTGGCTGCCACAAGGCTGTTCCAACATGTCTGAACCTTGTTTTCTCAACAGGACAGTAAGTAGGTGATCTGAAATTGAGGCAATGTGGATGGAGATGGGGCAGTGGAGATAGGAGCAGACTGTCAGCATGAACTGAGAACTATCATTCCTGTAATGGGGAGCACCATAACCCTCATACCAGCACGTTGTTCACACTAAACCAATGTTTGGCTTAGAATTACGTGCAAACCTGCTTATTGACTAGTGAAAATGCAGCTGCCTTTGCGGAAGTAAAGGCTTTATACAGAAATGCTATACAAATCTATATAATAATGCAAAGTTTTTATAAAAAGACTAAACAGAAAAGTTTATTTCAGAAAATGATGAAATGGAGCTCTAGAATGATCTCTTTGTAAAGGGAGGGAAAGTATCTATGCAAGCATTCTCTGTACTGACAGTGCTTCTATTTAAACAAAAAATAATTTAACTGAATTCTGAGTTAATTGGTTATAAAAACAACAACAAAGCAAAACACGAGAACCCTCCACTGTAGTGTGTGCAAAAGGCTTTTCATAGCACGTACTGGAGTCAGTTACCATGGCATTGCAAAAGATTTTTTTAAAAGTCTCTATAGCAACATTAGGTCAACTTGTCACACCTTAAATCTTATGCAGACAGAAAGCAGCAGCTTGTTTTTATCTTGTGTTAATGTGAAAGCTGGGAGATATGTTTGCTTCAAAACACCTTGAAGAAAGAAATTCCCGTCTTATAATTATTACTACTCATGTTTATAGCATGACAGCCATAGTAAAGAGTGGAGCACAGCTGAGGCAGAAATGCCTTCTTTTTAACTAGTTGGAGAGAACCCAGGTTGAAGCTCTGTTTATTTGTTTGGCACATGTGTGTGTGTGTGTGTTTTATTAGCCCCCAATATATCTACATTGCACATGACACATTCTCCTTTTGTTCTATTGTTGTGCAATATATTGTTATCAACATATTAATATTTCTCAATAAGATTTATGTTTAAAATTGCCATCCTATAAATTCAAAAATGTCTTCCATAAATTCATTCATTTCTTTTTGCCCTTCCTTCTTCCTTGCCAAATAAGGGTTTTACTATCCCTGTCATACTAGTACCACACCTCTCTGAAGGATCTTAGGGCAGTGCACATGTAGCTATTTCCATTTATGCTCACAACAACCCTACAATGTAAGATGAGAGATAGATAGCTGAGCAAGGATTTGAACTTGAGTTTTCCTCAGTACATACAGTGTTTGTTTACTTAATTTGTTTATTTCATTTACACCCCACGTTCCATCCAAAGAGCTGAAAGTGGCATACATGGTTCTTCCGCTTTCCCCCATCTTTTATCTTCACAACAATCCTGTGAAGTAGGTTGGCTTAATATTGACTGGCCCAAGCTTACCCAGTAGGCATTATGGCTGAGTGGAGATTTCAACCCTAGCCTCCCTACTTCAACACTCTAACCCAGGCTTCCTCAATCTCAGTCCTCCAGATGTTTTTGGCCTACAACTCCCATGATCCCTAGCTAGCAGGACCAGTGGTCAGGGATGATGGGAATTGTAGTCTCAAAAACATCTGGAGGGTCGAGGTTGAAGAAGCCTTCTCTAACCACTACATTACACACACTCTTTCTTTTGCTGTAGATTGCCATTCTAATAGCACAATGGTCCCTTCTGGATCACTGTAGCTTTCCTTTTATTTGTTTTTTACCAACTCATTATATTTATAGGCTGTCTTTCATTCATAACAGCTTCTAAGTTGGCTTACAACACAAAGTTAAAACATTTCAGGTCTAAAAAACCCGAAGTCCAATAGGCAGAAACCCTAATAGCAGCAACATCCAGAGAATCAAAATAGAGCATGAAACTAGATGAAGCAAAAATAACCCATTTAATCATAAAAGGTACAGTGAAAAATGTAAACTTTCATTCCCCTCTAAAAGGAAACTGCAAAAATTCCAGTGGGAGGAAGTTCCAAAAAACAGGGGCCAGCATACAAAAGGCTCTGCACCTTGTTGAAGGGAGCCTTGCATTCATAGGAAGACTTCATTGAAAGATATTAATGTCTGGAGTGGTAATTAATTATACAACATAATTACATTTCACAATGCTATAAAACATTTTGCCTTCTAAATTGCTTCTTTTTTTGTTTTTGAACGAGGACAGAGGTATATGCAGGATTTTTAAAGAGAGCTTGTATCCTAATAACCTTTTGAAATCAATTAGGTCTGCTTGTTATGATCCAGGTAAGCCATATTAATTTCCCTATGTTAATATCTTTGCTATGCAGAACAAAAATGCATGAGATACTTGGAAATCACCTTCCTTGCTTCTGATTAAAATGGATCACTATAGTTAATTAAATTTAATTGTAACATTTCTTAGTTGTCTTTCCAACATTTCAGTGCCCTAAAGTGACCGAAAACATCCTAAAACAATTAAACCCACTAAAACTAAACACAGTATTGAGAACACAGAACATTAGCAAAAACCAGGTACGGCCTTTTCAAATCGAAGTGTTCTCCCATGCTGATAGAAGCTTACTATGAAGGGGCAACCCCAGTGCTTTTTTTCTGGGAGGATGCACATACCCCTAAACTGGGAGGATGCACATACCCCTAAACATTTTAGTTACAGGTAGGTAGCCGTGTTGGTCTGAGTCGAAGTAAAATAAAAAAATTCCTTCAGTAGCACCTTAAAGACCAACTAAGTTTATATTTTGGTATGAGCTTTCGTGTGCATGCACACTTCTTCAGATACATCTGAAGAAGTGTGCATGCACACGAAAGCTCATACCAAAATATAAACTTAGTTGGTCTTTAAGGTGCTACTGAAGGAATTTCCCTAAACATTTTGTGAATCTTTGTACTTTTGTCCATTTACTGTATTTATTTTCCCCAATTTGACCTATTTTCTTGAGTCAAAATGAGAGTACCCCTAAACATTTTTTTAGAGAAAAAAAAGCATTGGGCAAATCTAATAATCTTTCAAGAGATAACTCTACTGGCCGAGTGCCATTACAGCAAAGTCCCTTCTCTGTATTCTCTAGCTATAGTAGATGATATAATGCTGAGCAAAGCCTCACCAGACAGGGCTGGCTCCAGCTTTCAGGGAGCCTTCATCATGGGGCCCTCTGATGTGCCCTTGCTGGTGGCCTCTCCCCTTCTCCTATTTATTTCTGGCAGATGTGAGGGGCAGGCAGGGCCTGGTGGTGAAGACAATGCTGATGACTCTTTAGCGCTGAATCAGAGGAAACCCAATTGATGTTTGCTCCAATTTAGCCGTAAATAGTAGTTTTCCCAAAGGAAAGCAGTGGGGCTGCACTGCACAAGAAAAGTTAATTCATCTCATTGGATGCCATAGCTTATCAAGGATGCTAACTTAAGGGGGTTTAGAAATCCATCAGGTGGCAGAAAAACTAGATTGGAGTTTGCGAACAGGTTGGCCATGTGGGATGCTGGGTGGGGATTCCCCAATGGGAACAGGAGGCCGAACTGAAAAGGGCTGAGTTGATTAACTGCACAGTGGCCTTCTAGGCCTGTAAAAGTACAGTACCCTGATTGCTATATGGAGGCAGCCTCTGCAATTATATGGAAATGCTCTCTCTCTCTTTCTCACACACCAGCAAGGGGTGCGGTAACTCCTGGCATAATCAGCCTCTCACACCAATAAAGGTGCTGCAACAGGTATTGCATCTATTGACTGAAGATAAACCCTCACCTAGTATAACCTCTGTGTATCTGTGTGCATTGGGTGAATTCTGAGTGAAAAACCAACACTTGGGAGTTTCTTTTCATAAAGATCTAGAATCTGCTGCCTTGTTGAACAATGCCAGGAAGTGATGGCTTTCTTATGCAGTGTTTTGCAATAGACCTGCTTGAAGACAGCTGATTTAAAAGGCCAGCTACTGTATTTGATTGGAGATGACAGCCTTTAAGTGGCTAAAAGAGGACTTTACACAGACGTATATCTTAGTACATGCTGCATTTGGAGAAGTGTGTGCAGCCGCAAGAGCGAAAGGAAAAGAGGGAGCAAAGATGGAGCATGCTTGGTTTTCTGCCCGAATTGAGATGGATGACAGTAATCACAGAGACAGTACGCTGGCCTTTTCGGCTGTGCCCACCTACTGATGATGCTGTCATGTTTCTGCACTAGGCTGCCACCCCCCTTGACAGAAGAGCCTCCATTTTGGCACTGCTCAGAATAATTAGGGGTGGCATAACTTCACAGCTGGTTTAGTGTTAAAGGGGTGGGTGGGTGGGTGCAGGCAGAAGGAGGAGGGGAAAATCGAAACAAAGCTAAACAAAAGAGAGAATTAAATGTGCTGTCATTAAAACCAACAGTTATCGTTTCTAACTACAGTATTTGTAAAGGGTATGAAGCGGGAGGGGGGGATGCCTGGAAAATCTGTTCATTACTAAGGGGTGTAGGAAGAGGAGTCATTAGAAAGTCCCCAATAGTCACAGGCACAATAATTCATAACGTGTTAGCAGGACTGGAATTTTAAATGCTCCCATATGGACCTTCCAGGAAAAAAGTTACTCTTCTTTATTATAACTTTCTTCCTTCAGTACATGCATATGAAGTTCAGAAGCACTCCCCAAACAAGTGCAATCCTCATATATGTGTACAAACAGCAAACTTGAATTAAGTGAGAATTATTGTGCCGAGGTCAAGAATCTTGGGTGCAATGTGGGCTTTGGGGGAAATAGCTCAAGCCACCACAGATATGTAGAAAACCATTGCCTGCAAAACCATTTAAAGTTAAATCCATATGTAATTATTTTTCTTATTGTATCATATGTCACAGTTGCTCAGTCCTGTATTTGTTCAGATGATCGAAGGCAGTATATACTGTTGCTACAATGCATAAAGAGCATCCCTTTCAGAAGACGTAGTGGAGCTCTGGGAAGTAGATTCACCGTACAATTTTCTATATTCTGATAAATTACTGTGCATTTTCATTGTGCTCCAAGATGCAATACTTTATGTCTTGGACATGGAGTCCTATTTGTCTGAAATTTAGCAGGTGTTACAGGGGCATTTTTCTCTTGCCTAGATGAATTTCCCATAAAAAAGATTCTGTGATTCCCATCTTAAATCTGTAATATTTACCCTTGCATGAAAAAATAATAATACTATAGCCATTATGCTTCTGATATTTGGTATACTCTCATACTCTCACAAGGAGTTACCTTGTCCGAAATTTCAGCCTGTAGACTTATTTTGGGAGATGTTCCCCTCAAAAAAGCTCAACAACTTTGTCCGGATGTTCATTTTTTGGTAACCCTATTCTTGCCTATAATGTGGCAGGCTTTAGCTACTCTGGAGCACCAAGGTCCTAGTATATCTGCAAATGCCTTCCTCTTCTGCTCATTTCTCTCTCTCTCCCCCTCCCTCTCTCAAACACACACACAAAATGGACATGCTGCGAGGACTGCACACCAGCTCTCAGGAGTACTGGGAAGTGTAATTTTCCAAGTGAAACTGATTATTGATAGTAAAACT
This sequence comes from Zootoca vivipara, assembly GCF_965207765.1. NCBI lineage: Eukaryota > Metazoa > Chordata > Lepidosauria > Squamata > Lacertidae > Zootoca > Zootoca vivipara. The sequence goes on from NC_142592.1 coordinate 55,537,834, forward strand.
GGGAAGACATTTCCCAGTGCCCTTGTTGCCAGCTTACAGCTGCGGCAGTGTGCTAGGCACCAAAGGAAGGGAAAAGATGCCTCTCTCCCTTCATCCTTCCACCACTTAAGCAACAAGCCAGGGGGAGAGGGGAGGGATCATTAGGCTCCATCATGCTTCTAATTACATCATCAGTTAGGCTCAGAATTAGACCTGGAATGAACTGAGCTATTTTTCAAGTTTAGAGGATAATACAGTAGTTCAGTTTGCCAAGTCCAATTCTGAACATTATTGTAGGAGTGCACCCCATCACTTGCAAAGCAAACAACGTATTTATTGCACATGGTCACTTTCCAGAGTAACATAAGAAGAATTCTGCTTCAAGGAGCTTACAGGCTAACATTTGGGAGTAGGAGAGGCAGTATGGGGGAAGAATACTAAGAGTTATTTTCTCGTATTACCTGAACTGTTATTCAAACCTTTTGGCATTTCAGCATTGTAACATGGAACATTTCTGTCACGTTCTGTTCTTATGCAGCAACAGATGCTTTGCAAGAAGTGGAAAATAGTTTTTTCTGAATACATAATGCGACACTTTGTGTATGTCTGCACTGGCAGAGTTCCCAATCTCTCATGTCCTTGCTTAGCACAAGCCATTGCTTTTGAACAGGAGTGATGTAATATAGTAAACCCTACATGAGCATCTTTCTCATCCTGGCACATAAACTCTGCTCTGTCCCAACACAACAGGAGTTTCCATCTGCACCAGGGCATGGTATAATCAGCAGGAGCTGGATGAGAAGCTGACCTTCTTAGTTGTTTGCAAATATGTACATCATTTAGGTGCATTAGGAACACAGGTGTAGCATATGCAAGATTATAAATGATCCACAGAGGTTAAGGCGCAAAGGATGATTAAGGAGCAAATTAAGGATTAAGGAGCAAATTTTACTTAGCAGTCTGCTGCTACAAAACTACAAAACTGAAACTAGTCTGACTCCTCTGCTGGTCTCCCCCAGAACTGATTTCTCCCATACAACCATTTCTAAATCACTTTAGTTCTTACCCGCATTACAATAGGAGCATGGGAATCTGATATATTGAGTTTAGTGTTGTACATAATTACTCGCAGCAGCTTTCTGGGGTTTCAGACAGGAGTCTCTCCCATTCCTTACTTTCAGCAAGGAGCCAGAAGCAGCTGTAGCTCCATACTAAGTGGAAAGAAAATCTATGTTTATGTTTGTCCTGTGTCCTTTTTCTTTAATTAACTTACAGTGATACTATTCAAGTATATTTGCTCAGAAGTAATGATAGGACTGAATCCTAAAAAGGAAGGGTTGGGGCACCAAATCCAATTAGTATTGGGCTCAGACTGCTCCAGAGTCAGGGCCCAACCATAACTGGATCTATTTCTGCTGTGCCTGCCATTGAACCTGATGTGAGTGTTCCTTCTACCCACTTTTTCCAGCATATCCAAACAGGAAAAATCTATTTTAAGCCCTGGAAGCCTGCCATGGTCATGTGAAGCAGCATGGAGGACCATGGGCAATGTAGTTCTCTGGGCCTCTCTGAAAGTTATGGAAAGAACACAGTACTGTAGTGGACTCTCAACAGAGGTTTGATCAGTTCAGAACCTGTTTTGAAGATCACATCATTTGCAACAGTCAGCAAAAATAAAAAATAAAAAGTGAGGTTTTCTTCATTGTTCCTAGACCAGAGTTAAGGCAGGGATTGGAGGAAGTTGTCTGCTCATCTCAATTCAGAAGTAAATCCTAGAGAATCCAATGGGACTTACTTCCCACGAAGTGAATTTAGGAGTGAAGCTTTACTGAAGTCTCTTCAATCTAATATATTGTTAGGGGCTGACATTGCTGAGTTCATACTCCTGTCGTCAATAGAGATAACCACAGGGGTGTTTATTTGTGAAGTATGACAGATCAGCTAGGGCTTTCTGGTAAAGGGGAGGAAGGAATAATACAACAAAGTGTATTGGAAGGAATCTTGCATTACCTTTTGCCCCTTCAAAATCCCTTGTGCCGCTGCACTCAGCAGCCTAGCCCTTCTGTTCTTGGTTCTCACTGTTCCCAGGCTACAGACCAAATTAAGATTGTTTTGAGAAAGAAACAGGAAAGAAGGTTTTACCATTTTGGAATTTACAAAGAAAACATACCCTGATTATTATCCCTGCTGGCTTGTTTTCTGGCAGGCAAGCCTGCTGCTTAAATGAAGGTGCATAATGTCTTCATCAGAGACACTACAAATCTCTCAATTCAAATATGACATTTTGGAAGCACCCATTAATCCAAGCTATACACCGAACAACTTTAAACAACCATGATAAATGCCAGAAATTGTTTATGACTGACAATTGTCTGTACACAACTATATTATCAATGCTGTTTCCTTCTGTTAATTAGCTGTCATGTATGCACAGTGACAACTTGCCTTTTAATAGCACATTAAATGTCTACTACTGTAAAGGCTCAGGAGCACCTTGAGCTGAGATAGTGTGCTGTTATTTGTGAACATTATCAGAACCTTGGAGGTGGGGGAGAGGAAGAACCATGGGGCAATCTGAGCTGCCTCTTTCAGCATTTCAGAGCCTTAAGGAGCATGAGAGAGTATACATGGCAACTGTAGGACTGTACTCCCTTTACGTTCCTGGAAAAAGGCATCATGTAGTCTCTAGCTGCATGGTCTGGCTTTAATTGGGACAAGCAGTGAGAATGGGTAGCAGGAAAGTTGAGAAAGTAGCAGCAGTGACAGTCGGCAAGAACTAGAGGCAAGGAGGATGTGTGGGCAGGGCCAGCACTCGGGGTCACCATCACTGGGTACCATGGCAGCAGCTCCACTTGCAATCCCTGGAGTCCTCTGGATGTGCTGCTGCTCCAACTTGTCTGTTCCTTTGTCCTTTCTGACTGAGAGAACAGTGACAAGTGTTGTAGGAGGAGGAACAGCCTCTACTTTCCTCATCTTCTCCCTCTGGCTGGTTGCGTGGCTTGGACCCGGATGAAGCGCGAGCAAGTGAGAAGGTAGGCACACTGAGAGTGTATTGCATAAGAGCCTCCCAAAACCTGGAGGGTGGGTGTGTACGTCAGCAGAGGTATGAAGGTAAAGGGCAGGCAGTAAGTGGTGAACATAATTGTGCAGAGTTTTGTGTCTACAGTACTCTGTGCTTAAAATAAAAAATGAGTGTCAATATCAGTAAACTTTTAATTATCCGTACCCATATACATCTCATTAGATTGATCTCAACTCTTGTCCCACTTCCTCCTTGTGTACCTACTTCCTGCACTTTCCTGAATTGCTGGAACCCTTGCATGATTCCTGTATTTTCCTGGAGCCCCACCCCCATCTCTGTCATGGCTTGTAAGGCCCATTACTAGCAAGATTCACAATATTGTTTGCACTCTCCCAGCTTTCTGGTTTCCCACTGCAGTTTCAAAAGCACTGCCTTTACATAGAGCTGTGAGCTTCTCAGAAATTGATTCTGCCTTTTCACTTTTGTAACGAGTACTGGAGTGGCACCCTGTGTTTCTAATTGCTATGGGGAAAGGCTTTGCATTTAGATCTAAATCTGATACACAGCTCTTGTAGCGAGAGAACCTTTGTGCATTTGCATGTGGTATATTGTTGCCAGAATCAAATGAACAATGTTGACTTTTGACAATGTTCTCTGATCATTGTTTTCATCCAATTAAGCATAAATATTTTGGTAGGCTCTGATTTCTGCCAACGTTTATTAGAGAAAAATGTATTTGCTCTTTCATTAATTGAAAACCAGTTTGCATACATGTTACCTAAATGTGATGTCGATTTGGAGCACAGTTTGAGTGACAGATGTATCAGGGATTGACGTGCCTGGTGGTTGCTAAGGCATAAACCTTTGGGTTCTCTGGGCAGGAAGATGTAGTGGACATCCTGCAGTGTGGATGGCTTGGCACTATAAAGTCAGGGCCCAGAGAAAACGTATATATTGGCAGGGAAAACCTCTGCCAAAGATCAAAAACTTGAGTGTGATATTGGCTTCTCCTGGGTAATAATCATGGGGGTTTTCAACATTCATAACAAAGCTCCCCCTTCCTTACCAGACCAGCTCTACCAATACACAGTTTGGCAACCACCTTAGGTGGCAGATGCTTGAAGGTAGGAATCTCCTGAGACTTGGCCATTCCATTCTGTTGGAGATCAGACAGGTCTTCCTGAATGATGATAATCTGAGGTGAGGAAATTAGCAAAAGTTTGGTTGTCATGAACAAAATGGTACCTGATAGGGTTTAGGGTTTTCTAGCTAGCAGGACCAGTGGTCAGGGAAGATGGGAATTGTAGTCCAAAACATCTGGAGGCCCGAAGTTTGGGGATGCCTGCTCTATTGTCACTGCAATAGGCATTGACCTTGGAGCCAGAGGAGACTGAACAGGCCAAGTCCATAGCTGTAGTATCACTGACTGGCCATCTGGATCTGGTTCTTGATACCAAACCTGAAACTAGTTGTCAGGAACCTGTGAAACCCATGCCACGACCCACATGGGTGTCTTTTCCTGAGCTCAATTTGTATAAGGAATCAAGTAACTCCCACTCCACTAGTCCAATCACTTTTCCTCTCACTATGATGTCAGTTGTATGGAGACTAATGACAGAAGGGTGTTTATGAAGAAAGCTAATCAGTCTGAATGGAAGTACCTTATTACCTCATAGCTTGCTTGTCTATCATTCATCATTAATAAGTAAAGAAGAAATAGCAGATGCCATGTTGTTTGTTATTGGTGACACCTCAGGAAGGAGAGAGCAGATAACAGATTTTCCATGGGCTGTTTGGCTCCAGTGAACAGTCTCTTTTGTAGAGTGTTTGCTGGTGATGTGGCCATATGACACATACCAGAGGAAACAAGGAGAAGGGTTATTTATGTAACACCTTGGCAAGGAATACTTGCTTTACATGATTAGAAAAGGTTGCAGTATCTTGAACACTTGAACCAAAGGAGATAAAAAAGCAAAATTACAGTGACGACTATTAGGAAGACAAAAAGTGAGGATTTGGGTCTGGTTTGTTCCAAGAGATGGAAAACAAACTGGAGACAGATCTTGAAGAGTCAGCTCCTTAGATGCAAATTCAAAAGGAAACAAAAAAAAGATGGGGAACTGATTAATGAGAACCAAAACTCAACTGTAATGCAGGGTAGCATGGTGTATGTGGAAGGTTCAAATACATGCTTTATCACACTGTTAAATTAGTCATGGGAAGATTAATCATGTATTTAGCATGCAAATACATTATTTTAGCTGTAAAGAGAAATTGTTTGTACTGTTATAGAATCATGGAATTGTAGGACTTTAAGGGACACGTAAAGGAATTATGCATCACATCTTCCATGCCCAAAGCACTGTTGAAAAAAGAATTGCATACAGTCTGCTGGCACAATCATGCCCCTCTATCCTCTATTTTTTAATCAAATGAGATGCAGCAGAGTTACAAAATACCGAGCAGCAGCAATGTGATGACCAGCCTCCTCTGCAACTGTGGCTGCTTTCTTTGGGCTCCCAGACAGGCACTTCTATTATTAAATGTATTTATTTCTTGTGACGCACTTGGAATTTTCCCCAAGTAAACTTCTGTGACCTCTTATACAGTTTGGAAATGACTGTTTTAGTTGCAGAAAGTGGGTTCAGACTCACTATCTATTACTACTAGCAAGTGATCCCTGAGTTTTGAACACACTGTCGACCAAAGATTGCCAGCATAGTGTCATGACACAATGGCACGCTTGAGGTATTTACCAGAGCCCACAATGCCTCTGAATTCCCCTACTCATCAGGTGGTGAGAATAGTTACCTGTTCTCCATTTAAAAGTACAGAGAACTGAATAAGGAAGTTGAAAGAATGACATTATTTACGGCTTCCTCTTTCAGCCCTATGTCATTATTATTATTATTATTATTATTATTATTATTATTATTATTTTCCACCCATCTGAGTGGCTTCTAGCAAAATATAAAAACACAATAAAGCATCAAACATTTAAAACTTCTTGATACAGGGCTGTCTTCAGACAAACTTATCAATATGCTTTGACCTATCAGTACGGTATGCTAAATATAATGAGTACTTATTTTTTTCAGCAACCCTAATACCTAAGCATTCCAAATCCCTTTACAGTGGATGCAGTAACTAAATGTACAGTATGTGATATTTGGTTGCTTCAAAAATGAAGGCACTAACTGTGGTGAAACGCAACACTTGTTTAACAGTGCAGAACATTGCTTCTAAAATGAGAGAGAAAGTAGAAAAGCGTGAGTCTATTTGAAGCTGAACTATTCAGGGAGGTGGAATTTGCACAATATTCTTGAAGAGCCTAGAAGACCATTCTTAGGCTGTGTACTGAGTTGCTTGACAAATTATTTTGAAATTGCCTTGAAAATTTCCCACCTCCTTCTTATCCACCATTGGGATTAAGAGAGGAAGAAGCTGCCAAAGTGGTAGAATATTCTGGCATGACTTTTTAATAGAAATGACAGCTTTTTATCACTCTGGGAAGACATTATGTGACAATATAATTTATAGATGCTTTGTCATCATACAGTTGGAATAAGCACAGTAAATAACAGAAGAACTTATCGTGTCCCCTCCAAATTATTTGCTTAAGCTGTTTGTTTTGTAAGAAGAGGTTTTTATTTAAATTGTTGTGTGGTTAACCAGCCTCCTAAATTACAAAGGAATATGGCATTGAGGGCCCCTCGCAAAGAGCTATGTGTTGTGTTTTGAAGCCCTGAAGATCAGCTAATCGTTATGCGGCACTGAAAACTGGTCTTATGAGAGCTCATTTGGCCACTGAATCCTGTATTTAAATTTATCTTTTAAAAGTTAAACCTCCATTGCACGTTATATATTGATACCTGCCTGCAGTAAGAATAAGTAAATGTCCCTTTTTTGTTACAAAGAAAAAGAGGAGGCTGCTTTATATCACTTAGCTTAATATGGTCTGGGAACAAATCTCTGGGATCAGACATCTACTTGGAGATGCTGGGGTTGAACTGGGAACCTTCTGCACATGCAATGCACAAGTTCTGTTACTGAGTTATGGCTCTTCCATTATTCCTCCTCAAGTTCACTTTGCCCTGCCTTTTACTCTTCCAGAATCCAGTTTAAATAGAATTCAAATTAAATTGTTTAATTTCATAATTGGAACACATGCAGTTTGATGGAGCCTTCATTTCCTTCAGATCCTTTGCATTCAATCTCATCTTTGTAACCAATGCACATGTTCTCTTTGGTAAAACAAAAAAGGAAATTTAGCATGATTTATGGTTGCCTTATGTTTTTTGGTAATGCAAAGGGGGACAGTTAAGGAACCAAATTATCTGGCACACTGTGCATTAACAGTGCCCCTGCACAATATTCTGTAGTAGTAGTAGTGGTGGTGATGATGATAATGATGATGATGATGATGATGATGATGATGATAATAATAATAATAATAATAATAATAATAATAGGGACAGTAAATAATTGTTGCTGCAGTGGTTCCATGTTGGAATTCTAATTTGGATTTCCAAAAGCTGGGGAGAAATTGAGATGAGGAATTTTTGTATAAGTGTTCATAGCTGGTATATAGTTTAAATATCAGCATGGGGAGAATGAGCTGTCCTCATTGAACAGGGCTACCTTCATTTTGTTCATTTTAAAATCTTTTTGTTTAGAAAGAACATGACCAGTGTCAAAGAGCCTTAGAGCGATTTATGTAATTGAAGCAACTTGGATGAGATGGCTCACAGCATCCAAATTGGTACACCATGTTAAACACAAACAACTAAAACTTTATTTGACTTGATGCTTGCAATGTTTGTGGAAAACTACAGAACTGTTCTGTAGAAGGCTTTGTCCCTTTTCTTTTAGTAGCTGCTGGTATTTTATAAATTAAATTTTCAAAAATAAAAAAGTAGGATAAGATAATATTTAAAAATTCTGTTCAATTTCTACCAAAATATATTAAATGTGCATGTACTGTACACAATCACCCAGAAATGTCTCACAGAGGTCATAATAGCCCACACAAAAAATAGAATTGTATATGTACCCATGTATTTCAGACACATAGCTTCATTTCTGTTCAGCAATATGATGGTCCCTGTTTTAAATATAGATAACTGCACAGTTCATGAGAGCAATGGGGAAATGAAAGAATAATAACTCCCTTCCTGGTGTTCTAATTAACACCAGGCAATCATTGTTGGTGTGAAATGTGTCATATATATAAATACTCTGGCCTTGACTCTGATCCCAGTTACAGCTAAGGAATGCCTCTCTTGTTAAGTGTGAGCTTCACCAAGATTCTGTGAGGATTCTCTAGGCATATGAGGAACCACTTCACTGGATGTGAACCTTGGAGCTTGACTTCCTTCCCAACAGTAATAGAGGGAGCACATTTGTGCTCATGAAGAACTAGAAAAACTATTGCTCACAATAGGGTTCAGTACATTGCAAACTCAGGGAGGAATTCTTCTTTCAATCTCTGCTACATCCCCTTTCAGAAAGGAGTACAGTATAGATCAGTAGAGTACAGTAGAGATGCAGACTCTTTCCAGTTAAAAATCTTACCAGGTGGCAGAGTTTGGAAAGATGTATGCGTGAAACATGGATAGACAGTGTTGGGATTCAGCATTGGTCTTGTTCCACATAAAGTAGCTTCTTTGATTTTTATTCAGTTTTTAAGGTACTCTTCAGTAACAGGACTCTTACAGTGTTGTACAATTGAAAAACAGATGCAATAAAATCACAAATATCCGAGAACCTGACTACTTCCCTACAGACCCTCTCAGATATTAAGATGTTAAGATCAGCAGAGGGGGCCCTCTTGGTAGTTCCACCCCTCTCAGAAGCTCAAGGAAGGAGTGGCCTAGAAGAGGACATTTTCCATAAGAAATTCCTTCCACACAGAGGTGCATCTAGCATCTTCATTATGTTGTTTCCATAATATGGCCTTTGACACTTGAGGTATATATGATAGCACCCACTCTATTCTCTTAACTGTAATTCGTTTTAAAGTGATTTTAGATAGTATTTTAAATAGTTGCAACCCCCCGGGACCTCATGGTGAAGGGCAGGTAATAAATCAAATAAATAATAGTACTACTAATAACAATAACAAAATCCTCTAAAATCCAGCAAAGTTATAAAACAACGCTAAAACTAGCTGGTGTAAAACATGCTTGAAAGACTGGTTCAATTAAAAACATGTGAAATACCATTGAATTTCTTTGCAAGCGATCATGGGAACATTGGCAACATATTAAACTATGAACATGGTGCTTATGCAAGCATAAGTATTTGGAAAGGTGCATTTCAAAACTGTGTGTCATGACACTTTAGTGTGTCGGCTGCAGTGTGTAGGCATGTTGTGCGAACACTCCCTGCGCTCCTCCTGGGGCTGGAAAGGGGTTAGCTTAACCTTCCAGTTTGCTAATGAAACTGAACTACTGTGTTGCAAAATGATGCATGTCTAAAAAGTGTGACACCGACATGAAAAGCTCTGGTCTACATTGCTGGCCTGAACTTTTCCAGCTTCATGCCCAGCAGAGCACTTGAAGCAACAGTGGGACCATCCCCTCCTCCAGCATATACACTCTTGATTGACGGAGTGCATGCACACAGTCTGAATTACTAGCCTGCTCTCCTGGATCAGCTTCCACCCCCTTTGCCTCCATCTGTCACACACTTGTCAGAGCCCCAACAGTACCTGACACTAGATAAGACAAATATCCAGTGCTTTTTTTCTGGGGGTACACAGGGGTACACATACCCCTAAACATTTTGTGAATCTTTGTACTTTTGTCCATTTATGTATTTATTTCCCCCGATTTGAGTCAAAATGAGAGTACCCCTAAACACTTTTTAAAGAAAAAAAGCATTGGAATATCTACTGTATATCTTACTTGCATTCCCCTCTAGGCTTATCACTTAACTGGCGAGTTCCTAAAAGATGCATTGTATTAAAAAGAGCTGCAGGTGGAAGAAGGAATTTACAGTATTTTCAAGTTAAGTCTCTTTGGCAGGCTGCTGCTGCTGCTGCTGCTGCTGCTGCTGCTGCTGCTGCTGCTGCTGCTGCTGCTGAATGTGTTGATTTGAAGCAGGCAGCCATGGGGAGCAACCATGCCTGGAAGGAGAATGTGGGTGTATTAAGAGAAGCTGTTTTGGAGACTATAAATCGTAAACCCTGTAGGGTTAGAATTACAACAGAATTGCAGTGAATGAGTGAGTGAATTGCTCTCTGGAGTTCACTGTTTGCAGACTAGACATGCGCAACTTTTTCAGTCGGGCCCCTTTTTGCATTTCAGATTCTTATGCTCTCTCTTCTGTAGCCAGGCAGAGGTGTATGCAGGCTCCCTTTTTTCTTGCTGGTTAGCCAGGGCTCAACAATTGTGATCCTAATCATTGCTTTACAGCAGGGGACCCCAAACTACGGCCCCCGGGCCGGATGCGGCCCAATCGGCCTCCCAATCCGGCCCGCGGCGACCCCCGCCGCCCGCTGCCGCCGCCCGCTCTTACGGCGCGCGGCGCGGCGGCGATCTTAAAAATCAGCAAAAAATTGCCGAAAATCCTTTGTGCGCATGCGTATGGGCCTCTCCCGACCCAGAAGAGGTCATTTCCGATGCACTTCCGGGTCGGGGGAGGCCCATACGCATGCGCACAAGTGATTTTCGGCGATTTTTCCCGCCCGTGTGCGTGTGCGCATGCGCACGGGCGCGCACTCCCCCGCCCTCCAGCCCGCTGCGCGCGCACTCCCCTGCCCTCCGGCCTGCCGCGCGGTCGGCGCGGCGGGCACCGGCCCACTGTGCGGTAAGTCTGGGGACCCCTGCTTTACAGCATATGTGCCTAGCTCACAATATTGTGTCCCCCAAAGAAACTCAAGTTGCCATATAATGTATCAGTGTCAACACATTGCATTGTTGCCTTCTGGCTGCCTTTTTCCTGCTCCCCTTGCATACTTCATGTTTCCTGCTCCCCATCCATACTTCATGTTTTTAATTTGACCTAATGAAAAAGACGCAGGTGGCGCTATGGGTTAAACCACAGAGTCTAGGGACTGCCGATCAGAAAGTCGGTGGTTTGAATCCCTGCGATGGAGTGATCTCCGGTTGCTCGGTCCCAGCTCCTGCCAACCTAGCAGTTCAAAAGCACGTCAAAGTGCAAGTAGATAAATAGGTACCGCTCCAAGCAGGAAGGTAACTGGTGTTTCCGTGCGCTGCTTTGGTTCGCCAGAAGCGGCTATGTCAAGATGATGGCCACAGAAGCTGTACGCCGGCTCCCTCGGCCAATAACGCGAGATGAGCGCCGCAACTCGAGAGTCGGTCACGACTGGACCTAATGGTCAGGGGTCACTTTACCTTGAATGAAAAAGACAACTTTTCATTTACCCATGTAAATAAGTGTTCCGGGACAGCTCTTGTCTCTACCGTGCCTTCCTATCCATATACTTCTCCGCTGCTTCACACTCACAAGGCTACCTTTCCATCCCCTGTCTTGGAAAATGCAGTGAGATGCTTAGACACGCGTCCTATGGTAGAGTCTATGAGAAGGGCTGTCAGAGAGCAGCTCTCTATTTGAAGGAGACTTCTATTGGAAGGGCTGCTCAACCAGTGTAAAGATAAAGAAAGGAGAATAGGGGCCTTGAAGTTGCCCATCAGTGATTAGCACTTAGACTGTTGACTGAGCAGGCAGAAAAGTTACCTGTATACAGTACAGTCTTTTTCACTATGGTGAGATGTATTGTGTTTCTATTTAAATTATAGTAGCTATTTCTAAATTTCCCTCTATATGTATAAATAAGCATGCAAATATTAGCCAAATCCCTACCATACTTTGCCCTTTTTTTAAAAAAGTGATGCACGTCCTCGTTTGGTGTGATACATAAGTGGCCATCCTAATCCACAGATGGGGATATGCAATGAGATGCAATTGTCAGTCATGGGACTCCCTTGCACAAACTTATACATAGGTTAAATTATATCCGTTCTTCGTTGAGCTTTTGTTTGCAGGTAAGTTATACCACAGTGAGCGTTCATCCTCATTTGCTTTCGAGGTGTTTATATGTCTTCCTGTTATTCATTCATCCCACACTTTTCAAAATATTTCCCTGTCACCTTCCAAACTGCAAAAAGTTGTTTTTTTAAGAAAGAAAGAAAGAAAGAAAGAAAGAAAGAAAAAAGAAAGAAAGTGGATTTGTTGCCTAGGGCGACCAAACAGGTTAATCCACTTTTATTGAGCAAACCCAGATTTCCCAGTATGTGCTTGAATCTCTCCTGCAAAATGCTGATAGTCTGGAGGTGCCCTCTGTGTATTTGAGGCCAGAGAAATACAATGCTGCAAGCATGATGGATGCTGGTCTGTCTCTCCCCCCCCCCAATCTTTTGAACTCAAAATAGAGGACATATCTATACAATTTTGTTGTTCTCTCTAGCCTGTGGCAAACTGAGCCACACATCACTGTACTCCACTTGGGTTTTTGTAGTTCATGCATAATGCTGAAGCACCTGGGGGATGTTTACCCCTTACCAGTTTATTCAGAGGTAATTTCCAAGCGTGTTATAGGTGAGGGGTCAATTGTACAGCTTCTTTAAATGGATACACTCCAAACTGGATTAAATACATTACTGTAGTAATAAATCAACCATATTGGGGCTCTGGTCCTCTGGCCTGGCTATTTCTGGCCCAAGGCTCATGCTGCTCTGCTTACTAAAAGTAACATTCAGACTCAGGAACAGATTTCTCTGTAATAGAAAATTTGTGTTTGTTTTCTCTTTTTGACCAAAGACAAAGCTCTTCAAATGCAAAATAAATAAGTAAATAAAATTTCCCAAGTTAAATACTACAGTATAAAATAGAAAAGTGAGAAACAAAGAATGATCTGTTTGCCCCTAAAGGAATCACCATAATTCTTCTTAAACAGAGATGCATAAATTGGGTCAAGTATGGTACTATTAAATATATATATATATATATATATATGGAAGCAGCATCGAAAATGGGGAGGGGGAATAAAAAGGACCCTCAGTTGGTGGTAGGAAATAGTTTATTGAAATACGACCTTGAATGGAGTACCTCTTGGGGTTCAGTTTTCTAATCTTGTCCCCCTGTCCCGAAATTGAACCATGTCCTGCATTCTGCCTGTACATGCATTTTTCTTTCTACCTACATGGTGAGACTATGCATCTAGATGCTGTCACCAGCAGGCATACAGTTGGCTGAGATGCCTGACAGGGTCTTATTGCTTGTGGCACACCAACTCTGGAATTCCTTCCTGTGAGAGATTTAGTTAGTACCTTCACTGATGACTTGTAGACAGCCAGCCAAAACCTTCTTATTCTGCCAGGTCTTTAAGCTGTTTGTTTATAATTTTTACCTGCTAAATGGATTTGTTCTGGTGCTTTGTTTTAATGTTCTCTAGTTTGCATTATTTTAAAGGTTTAAGCTGCCAGCTAAGCTTCAAAGCCTAGGAGTGAGCTACAAATAAATAAACAAAGAAGAAGTGTGCATGCACACGAAAGCTCATACCAGAATAAAAACTTAGTTGGTCTTTAAGGTGCTACTGAAGAAATTTTTTAATTTTGTTTCGACTCAGACCAACACGGCTACCTACCTGTAAATAAAATACAGCTAGAGTTCCTCACAAATCATCCTAGATACTTTCATTTAAAAAGGAAGTCAAGGTGGTTAAATGTTTATGGCCATGGCTTTCACATTCATAAATCCATACTAAAATCCCACCAAATGGTTTTCCTGATCAAATAAAGCTTGCCTTCGGAAGCAACATCACATGCGATTATTCCATCTGACCAGCGTATGACACAGCCATTTCAGCCTCTGAATCCTACTGTGTTAATGGCTTGAAAAGATTAGCTGTGCTCCTTGGATTGGTTGTAAGCAGAACTTCTGTTTTTCTTTAGAAGGCTCCCCTATGGAGTTTGAGGGCTAAAGGACAAAGCAGGCTTCATAGAGGGTTTTAATTTTAATTTTGTAAAACAACCCAAGGTCAGAAGCAGATCTCTTAGAAAGCAATCTGCACTTCTTAGTGGGGTACAATCAGCAGTTTAAAATAGGGGAAGTTACACAGGAATCATGTGTTTTCCTACAGTTTCAGCATCACCTTACTAATCAGTTTAGTGTCATGATGTTACATAAATTATTTTGTTGCATAATGGCATTCATTCATAATGGCTGTACACAGAAGAATGGTGGAAGGCACTAGCTGGGGAACTCCCAAGAGAAGACTGCTCAGAGCCAGGGGATTGATGGTGGGACAACAGTCAGAGGCAGAGATGAATCAGTCTGGTGAAGAAGCCAGGGTGTCTCCCCCTCCTACAACAAGCTCTCTTCTCCCCGGGTCTCCCAGGACTAGAAGAGGTATGTAGAGGCAGGAGCAGAGACAAGCTTGTCATTATAGTCTCAGATTGCTTGGGAAGAGCCCAGGGAAGGAGGAGATTTAGGCAGCTGTGGGAAGGTGGGGACCTTCAGCATCCACAACTGCCTCAGAGGAGCAAGACCTACTGAGAAGAGTTGCTGTGCTCATTAAGCCTGGCCCCTTGAGCTGACTTTGTTTCTTTTTATAAAGAGTTCACTTTCACCATGTAATTTATTCTTGACACCTGCTCCTGACAATATGTCTTGTTGTATCTTGAAAGAAAAAAAGCTTCATAACCTGTTTACTGGAGACAAAAATGCATACATTGTGAGTGGGGCTCCCTCTTTGAAACTACCTCTTTGAAACTACCTATGCAATCACAGAAAAAGCAAAAACGGTCACCAGAATGCATATCCCCTTGTAGTCTCTTCATGTCACTATAGGAATAGAGCACACATTTGAGTTGCCTCCAGACTGTAACTATTATGTGGAAGGAATTCAACCACATACCAGAAATTTAGGCTTTCATAATTGAAGAGATTGCACAAGAGACTTTTGTGGGTTAGGAAAGTGACAAGGATATGCACTAAACATGTGGGATAAATGATTGATTAATGGGGAGACATGTAGCCACCATGCATGCAATTCAAGATGAAATCAGGATGAATGCTGATTGTTTTATAACCTCCTCACAAAAAATATCAGAATGTATGTTCACTAAAACTGGACCTAGTATAATCCCCACTATGTTGTTGTTGTTGTTTAGTCGTTTAGTCATGTACAACTCTTTGTGACCCCATGGACCAGAGCACACCAGGTACTCCTGTCTTCCACTGGCTCCCGCAGTTTGGTCAGACTCATGTTGGTAGCTTCGAGAACACTGTCCAACCATCTCGTCCTCTGTCGTCCTCTTCACCTTGTGCCCTCAATCTTTCCCAACATCAGGGTCTTTTCCAGGGAGTCTTCTCTTCTCATGAAGTGGCCAAAGTATTGGAACCTCAGCTTCAGGATCTGTCCTTCCAGTGAGCACTCAGGGCTGATTTCCTTCAGAATGGATAAGTCTGATCTTCTTGCAGTCCATGACTGCAAGAGTCTCCTCCAGCACCATAATTCAAAAGCGTCAATTCTTCGGCGATCAGCCTTCTTTATGGTCCAGCTCTCACTTCCATACATCACTACTGGAAAAACCATAGCTTTAACTATATGGACCTTTGTCGGCACAAATCCCACTATAGTTCGTGAGAATGCATTACAATTCAAAACTGTCAGTATTTTCTCTCCATTCTGCAGGTGCGCTTTTAAAATTGATTTACCTTCATGCAATGTTGGCGGCTATTACTTAAGTCTAGCCTACAGTTCAATGAATAATTAAATACATTCCTGGAAGTGAGAAGTTCTTGCTTCCAGCTAGGTGCTAAATGGACAATGGCAGCTCCTCCTTCACTCTCTCCTTTGAACACTCTTCATAAGAGAATGCTACTCCCACTTCCTAAGGGGCATTCTGTCACTGGGAAACAACTGTATTCCCATTAGCAGATTAAAAGAACCTCTCAATAAAAAGATATGAGATAACCTGATGTATACATACCCTTCCCTTGTACTCATTGATAGGAAAGCAGAAAAATGTGGCAAAGAAATTAAATAACCCTACTTAATATTATAAGCATTCCTTAAGTTCCAACAGCAGCCATATTACGATGTTCAGAAAGTGTGTACAATGAACACATTAAAAAGTAAGCATGATCACACTTCCTGTTCCTGAGCTCCATGTTATCCGCTGCTCCTGCCCCTGCCCTGGCTTTCCTGTGTGTGCAGAACGTACACACGTACAAGCAGTATATGTGATTTGGTGTTCTACATTTTCCAAAGCAATCATTCCCCTTCTCCTTCATGCAACACACCTTCTGAATATGGTTTGATTGATAAGCACACCGTGGGATTTCTTTTAAGCCAATGGAAGAGAGGGAAGGAGGAATTGGGAAACATAGCCCTGATATTGAGAAGGGTTATATCCCCATGGTAGAACATGTTTTCCATGCAAAAGATTCCAGATTCAGTCCTTAGTATCTGTAAGTAAAAGGTAAAGGTAAAGGGACCCCTGATCATTAGATCCAGTCGTGACCAACTATGGGGTAGCGGCGCTCATCTCACGTTATTGGCTGAGGCAGCCGGTGTACAGCTTTCAGGTCATGTGGCCATCATGACAAAGCCGCTTCTGGCGAACCAGAGAAGCACACAGAAATGCTGTTTACCTTCCCGCTGTAGTGGTATCTATTTATCTACTTGCACTTTGACGTGCTTTTGAACTGCTAGGTTGACAGGAGCTGGGACCGAGCAACGGAAGCTCACCCCGTCGCGGGGATTCGAACTGCCGACCTTCTGATTGGCAAGCCCTAGACTCAGTGGTTTAACCTACAGCGCCACCCACATCCCCTTACTTAGATACTTGGGTATCTAAGTAGAGATACTGTACCTGAAATCTTGGAGAGCTGAGGCCAGTCAATGAGACAATACTGTCTCAGGATGCTTAGTGCAGATAATACTCATTTGGATGGACCAATGGTCTAACATGAAATAAGGCAGCTTCCTATGTTTCCACGTTAAGGGAATAATCTACAGTTGATCTACTATGCCTGAAAAATATACCGGTGTTCACCAACCTGGTGCCAACCAGATGTTTCGGACTACAACTCACACAATGCTGGTTGAGGCTGATGGGAGTTGTAGTCCAAAACATTTGGATAGCACTAGGTTGGTGAATGTTGCACTAGACCTATGCTGTCATGATCCCCCTTAAAGTGCATTGTTTCCTTCTCTCACAAAACCACACTATATACATAGTAGAGTTCACCCTAGAGTGATACTACCTAATACTTTAAGATTTGGTTAGCAGGCCATGTTTCCAACTTTTGTTTGTTTGTTGTTGTTTAGTCGTTCAGTTGTGTCCGACTCTTCATGACATCTTCCACTGCCTCCCACAGTTTGGTCAGACTCATGTTGGTAGCTTTGACACTGTCCAACCATCTCATTCTCTGTTGTCCCCTTCTCCTTGTGCCCTCAATCTTTCCCAACATCAGGGTCTTTTCCAGGGAGTCTTCTCTTCTCATGAGGTGGCCAAAGTATTGGAACCTCAGCTTCAGGATCTGTCCTTCCAGTGAGCACTCAGGGCTGATTTCCTTCAGAATGGATAAGTCTAATCTTCTTGCCATCCATGGGATTCTCAAGAGTCTCCTCCAGCACCATAATTCAAAAGCATCAATTATTCGGCGATCAGCCTTCTTTATGGTCCAGCTCTCACTTCCATACATCACTACTGGAAAAACCATAGCTTTAACTGTACGGACGTTTGACAGCAAGGTGATGTCTCTGCTTTTTAAGATGCTGTCTAGGTTTGTCATTGCTTTTATCCCAAGAAGCAGGCGTCTTTTAATTTCGTGACTGCTGTCACCATCTACGGTGATCATGGAACCCAAGAAAGTAAAATCTCTCACTGCCTCCAACTTTACAGAGGACAATTCCTTATTTGAAGGGCTACCTGAAAGAGTTCTCTAGCTGAAAGGCTTTCTGGTCAAAATCTGCTTTAAAGCATCTGCTCAGCTGGCTGAGGAGGCGCACACACCACCTGGTCACAGTATAGGTCAGATGTATTATATTTCTGTTTAAATTATAGCAACTGTTTCTAAATTTGTATTTATGCATACAATTTAGCACACATAAAGTTTAGTTCTCTTTTTATTTGGTGATGCACTGCCTCATTTTGGTAATGGTGATGCATGTGGGACAGTTACCAAAAAGATTGACTATGACATAGTTCTTGAACTATGGTTTTTGCAAACAGAATTTAAAGTATGGCACTAGAATCCCATGAGACGTTTTGCCACTGTTTAGCCGCAGAGCAAATCTGGCCCCTACACATAGCTGCAGAACCCAATGGGAGGCAAACAGAGGCCAGTCAGTGCCTACAATGCAAAAAGTGGTGCCAAACACATTTGTCATTCAGACAGAGATCACAGAGTCTTAAGTGGTAAGTGACACCTTTTCCATTGTGACATGTGAGCTTCTGCTGCCACAAGCTGAGCTATGCTTGCCCAGCTCTCATGTTCCCACTGAACACCTGTAGAATTTCTGCCCCAGAAATTGCAGTTTCTAGTGAGGATGCAGTCATTGCATGGGGTTGCTACTGGATAGTGACTGCATGGTGTGTTATCAGCCTTTTCTGTGTTGCATTTCTTCTGTTGATATAATCCTTTCCTCCCTGTTAATTAATTCCAAGGAGATCTAGGCATTTTCTCATCAGCCTGCCCTAACTCCTAAGGTTATTTATTCCAGAAGCAAATAACTGATTAATCATTAGGCATTTAAAAGAGATTTTCAGAGTTGCGGATCTCACACTAATTCAGCAGCCTGGTCTCCATCATTGCCAACAGTCCTTGTCTCCCAAAAGCATCAAGGGCATTAACAAAACGGGACCTACTTGTCATCAGGCAGCCCATGGAGGTGTAGGAACCCTTCTAGCTAAACAAGAATTTAATTATCAATTGGGTGTCATATACATTCACTGGTTCCTGTTCTTTCACTTTCATGTGCAAAAGCAAAGCTTTTTCAGAGATGTAAGCAGAAATGACACCCACCCCTTACCAGTTATTCTAATTATTTAATGAAACAAACGTGATAAAGAGGTTTTCAATTTGTGCTGCCTCTTTTTTCAGGGGAGGGAATCAGGACTATACTGGCTCTTTATGACATGGGCATGGAGTAAAACAAGGGGTGTTGGAATATAATGTGTGAAAATACAGTTACACACACTTAAGCACAAAGCAGACTTTACCCAGGGGAAATGTGTACATCTCCCTACATTTTTTTTCAAGAGAAGCAGTTGAAAGAGGCTTCCATCATGAACAGACAGAAGGTGTGCTTAATCAATTGAAGGCGGGAGGAGCTGTTTAATGTGTTTGCCTTCTACCACTTTTCTAACCCCCCCCCCCTTTCCATCCATGAAGGGGAAGATAGCAGCATATAAAGATACTGACTTCTGCCGTTGGAAAAGTAGCTTGGGATGTTAATCTTTTGTGGAAAAGAGTTGGAAATAGTCAAGTAGGTGAATGGCAAATGACTAGGGCATGAACTGTTTTTAGGGAGGGAGGAGAATAGGAGTGCAGTCCTACTATACAGTACTTTGTCATGCTTCTAATAAACATATGAATCCAGCCTCAGTCTTCCAAGTGAGCTGGTTTTAGGATTAGCTTTAGAGCCCTGCCACATACCAGATGAGGAACGACAACTCTGCATTTGATAAATGATCTGTTTTCCCCCCTCAAGTGGTCTGGCATGCAAAAAAAATATGCTGTTTTATAGGTGTACTATTTGCTATATGAGTTCCTAGAGTCTACATTGCAAGGAAAATTGCTGTGTTTGTATTGGATGCAATTCTAAATTAAGACAAAGCTGAACGGAACTGATCTCACAAAGTAATGTTGTTACAATGTGCAATTGAGCAAATATGAATTTATTTTGATCTTAATTCATTTTTTAGTCTTGATTGTCCTTTCCATTCTCGAAGGGGTATAATCTGATCCCTCTGCTCTACTTCTGACTTAATCAATCTGTGATACCATATGCTATTTTGGTAGTTCCTGTTTTCCACAAAGAAGTAGAATTTGAAACTGAAAAATTGAATTGATGACTGGAGAATTGAGCCATTTGCAGATTATGTATTAATTTGTTTGCTTCTTTAAAATATTTATATCAATATCAACCTTTCATGGTACAATCATGGTACAATCCAAGTATAATTCAACCACATTTTTTAAGCCGTAATAGGCAATGTCAACATATTAAAAAGTTTTTAGGCTCCTTCCCACAGGACAGTTGATGGAAGATGGCCCTGTGATGTGGTGGGAATAGACAGATATTGTTGAACTCAAACCAACCCAAGCCAGCATGGCCAAAGGCCAAAATGATGGGGGTCAGGGTGCAGCAACTTATGGAGGATCACAAGTTTCCCATCCTTTGTCTTCTGGGATCCTTCTGCGATCCTTCCCACAGAACATTTGGTTGTACATGACCCTGGTGGGGCAACAGTGGGAAATTTCAGGTGGAGCAGGATCTGAGGTTTAGTCTCCCCAAGTCCTTCTCGCTCCTGAAACTTGATGGTAGGTGGTCCTGAGAGGGGTGGGGAGAGAAGGTCCAGCCGGATTAGTCTCTGTGACAGTTTTCACTCATGTCCCTCTTTCCGCTATAGACATATAGAGTTGCCAGTAGTGTACAGTATTTACATACTATTCATATTTCAGCAGTTCTGTCCATTGTAAGTGGATCCGAAAGTTGTAGGAATTGCTCAAAATAAGCTTTTGAGAGTGTTGTTAATTTTTTCAGCCAGTATACTGCTACACATTTTAGCACAGAGGTTGGTTTTATGCCAATCGAATAGTATATTTTTAGAATCATTTTTCTCTACTATTATAAATTAAATAGAAAATCAGAAAATGGTTTGCATAATAGCTTTGGAAGCTATTCAGGAGTAGAAACATATTCTGGACAGAGTTTGCCCATAATTCATGTGAAAGTAAAATTTTGTGGACTGTGCAATCCAATCCTATATATATTTACTCATAAATAAACCCCACTGAGTTAAATGGATCTTATTCCCAAATACACGCTCAAAGGATTTCAGCCTAAATCATATCTGTGTTCAGTTGTGGTCTATGTGTTTGTGAAAATAGGGTTAATGCAGCACAGAGAACAAGAGATGGTATATTTTTTAAATGAGCCATACAAATCCAAACTCTTCCAATGAATATTTAAGTGTGGGGTGTTTTTTTTGTAGATAGATAATATGAAGGATTAAATTTATTCTTCATCCAAACTGAATGTCTGTGTAGGGCAATAAGACCCTATAGTGACCATTAGGCATTAGTGACTTCCAGTGTCCCTATTTACTAATAATAGTGCCCATTTTTTGTTACCAGTCTCTGATAAATTACTCTGCATATTTCCGTTCCCTTTTTCCCATTTGGGATCACTTTATATAAAGAATGCTAGAGCTACTTGCTAGGGTTGTCATTCTTCAGGGTTCAGAATCTGCCTTCCCCATCCAGTGTCTTTAGAAGTTAGATTTATGAGGACCACTAAGGAATCATGCAGTGCCACCGCTTGCCATTTCATACACTACATGCTTTGTACTGCGATAGTATATTGTCAGACTCTTTTGTTTATCTAATATATCCTAAATGGAAAGAACAAACACTGCCTTGGCTTTTAAATTAATGGAGGGCATGCTATTGCAGAGTCAAGGAAGACTAAATGCAGCAGACAAAGTGGCGCTTTCAGCAATGTATAATGGGACATTATTCCTAGGTATGAGAATTGGGGAGGGGGAGTATTACAGCCATGTCCCTATTTTCATATTTTGAATATTGAACAATATGGTTACTGATAGGCACCAGCTTCATATTTAATAGTTCACTGAAAACCAGTGCAACTGAGTGCCCATAATTACACCCCAACTACACCCCAACACCATGCATATTTGATCAAAAGTGAGCCCCACTGAGTTCAGCAGAGCTTACTTCCATATAAACCAGTATCCAATCACAACCTTGCTGTGCAATCCAATGTATGTATGTTTACTCAGAAGTCCCACTTTTTTCAATGGCTCTTGTTTCTCAGTAAACATATGCATTATTCTTAATAAACTTGTGGAGTTGTACTGTTAGTCAAAGTCATTGGCAAATGGTTGGACTGGCCATAATCTACCAGCTTTAAAGATGGTAAAATATGCTTTTATGGTTTGAAGATACATCTCTAGTGAACAAGAGTCCTGGTGGTTTAAAGCGAAAGTCTCCAGATGCTTGTGTGAGTTGTATTTTATCTGTGTTGTTTTAATGTGTGCAAGCTACCTTGGGTCCTAGCCTGGGGAAAAGGCAGGGTATAAATAAAGATGATGGTGATGATGGTGGTGGTGGTGATTATGATAATGTCCTAGAAGTGTTTGCTTATTAGAATTGGTTTTATTAGAAGGGTTTTATTAGAAGGGTGTTTTAAACTAGTCAAGAGCTTAAAAAGTAAACTGGGCAAAGTATTATTAAAAACACAGCTGACAGCTATTCTACCTCTTTTGCTTTCAAGTATCTAGTCACATTCCTTTGTGGACAAGGAGTAACATGGATCAGAAACAGTGCTCCCCAAATGTGACAAAAAGCCAGGACTACAGCTGTCAATAACCCTGGCCTGGCCTGCAGTGACTGGGGGACACATGAGTGATATAAAAATCAGGGTCCAATCCATATAGACAGTCCCGCCCCCCAGTGCTTGCTTGTGAGTTGCATGACACATTCCCCAGCCTGCAATTATTCTACTACTTCTGCCAACTTTGTTCTGTGACTTTTCCAATTATATTTATGATTACCCTTCTTACTTGTTTTATTTATAAAAGTATTTCTGTACCATCATATCATAAAATATGTCAAATCACTGGACACTATAAATCATAGAACATTTTGAATTAAGGATGAGGGAGAACAGTGGTGGCAGCAGGAGGAGAGAAGACCACCAGCTCTGAAAAGAAAGATAGGTTGTGGAGTAGTCTTACACAACCCAAGTTCCACTCTTTTTTCCACATCCATCACTCCTCTCCCCTCTTCCCTCTCCCCCTTCCTATTTTTTATGGAATACACCACTTTTGTGCGGTGGTAGAACTCACTTTCTATTGTAGGAAAGCAAATTTCCTGTCTTCCTATTCAGTACTGTTATTGCTACTTAAACTTGGAAGGTAGTGTGTGTGTGTGTGTGTGTGTGTGTGTGTGTGTACGCGCGTACATGCATGTGCATATGCTCATGCACATGTCTGTCTGCAAATACCCCATTGCTCATCCTCCAAGATATCAGTTATATTGTTTTTGAGATTTTGTTGTTATTGTTATGCATTTTTGTTTTTATACTGTAAACTACCCTGTGATCTTCAGATGAAGGGCAGTACAGTGGTACCTTGGTTTACGAACTTAATCCGTTCCAGAAGTCCATTCTTAAACCAAAGTGTTCTTAAACCAAGGCATGCTTTCCCATAGCAGCGGGGGACTCAATTTACAAATGGAACACACTCAACAGGTAAGCAAAACATGTTCTTATTCCAAGGCAAAGTTCACAAACCAAAACACCTACTTCTGGGTTTGCAGCGTTCTTAACCCAAGTTGTCCATAAACTAAGCTGTTCTTAAAACAAGGTACCACTGTATATAAATTTAATAAGAATAAGAATAATACTGACACCCCAAAAGATCTGTCACACTTTTAGAGAGTGAGGCTAAATGCCTATGGCTTGCTGGAGACTGGTGTCATTACAACTTTGCAGCCTTTGCAGTACAACTTTCCTCATACCGACACATATGCATTGGTTTGCACCCAATATAAGAGTGTGAGAGGGGAATGTGATGCATGCATGCATACATACACACAGAGAGAGAGATTGTCAATAAAACCTGTTGTTTCTAGGTTGTGTTTTTAACCTTTATTGGAATCAGGAGTAAAACCTGCTACTTTCATCACTTGGAATTGCCTTTACTACCCATTGCATGTGTGTGTGTGTGTGTGTGTGTGTGCGTGCGCGCGCGCGCATGTGTGCCTGCACATGGTGTCTCTCACTTCCTCTTGCTTGCCTCTTCACGCTCTCACAGCTGCCACTGTTAATACGGGTGAGAGATTAGGTCTTGAGAAAATCTGTAGACCTCAAGGCCCAATTCTAATGATTGAGACAGCTGTAGAGAAATGTAAGAGACATCACCAGCCCATTCATTAGGCAGCACAACAAGCCATTTTAATGAAACCAAAGCTTTTCATTTGGAAATGTATGGCACCAATTTCTTTCTCTCCTTTTCCAGCCTCTGTATCAGATGCATGTGCTATCCAAATGCTTCTTAATTTGGAGATACTCTAAATGGCTAATATTGTGTGATAACATGGTTTCATTTGATGCACAGGGTCGTCAGTATAAAATATAGGAAACTTACCCTCTTCATACCAAGTGCTCTTGCATTTGTTTGTCTGCATTTGATACTGCAAACAAAAACAAAGAGCAATAATCTATAATCAGAAAACGAAGCAAAGTATTAAATTGATTAAAAAACTGGGCCAGCCAGTTAGATCCTGTTACCATCTTTCCTCCTGGCATCCAGTAATATAGGGACCAACAACATTATGGACCCAGCAACCTCCACCTGAACAAAAAGTACACAAGAGGGTTTAGGAAAGACATACAGTATTAGGCTGAGAACCACAGAAGTGATTGGGAATAACCAGCCAGTATAAGACTGACTACTGATGCCTCATGGGAAACATCCAGCCTAGGTCTCAGCACCCCTTAACAGAGGAGAGAAGACTGAATTCACAGACAAACCAGTAGACATTTTGCCACAAACCTCTACAAAAGGGAGCACCAGGAGCCAGTTAAGCCAACATTTTGTCTACCTAAGGAAGTAGCCCTGCTCTCCTTCTCTAACTCAGAAAGCTTATCCTCAGAACCAGTTAGAGTTTGAGACAAACTCCCTCTGCTACTTTTCCATATCCAAGCACATTAATAAGCTTGTCTGGCTGCAAAACTACATAAACTTACAGTTGAATCCAGACTATTTCAAGAAGAATGCTCAAAGCATTCTACTTACTGTATTGCCTTATAGCTAACGAGACTCTGTAAGGGCTTTCCACACTTACCTTTTCTCTGCACTTTCCAGGCACAGGTCTGCGTTTTAAAGCTCTGAGTCCAAGCACCTCCCCCTTTTTTTCCTCTGGAGCTTTCCCTGTGAAAACCTGCTCTTTAATGCTCAATCAGAACAAACAGCAATCTGTGGAAAACCCAAATTGCCATTTGCTCTGATTCAGCTTTAAAGGGTGGGTTTTCATGTGGAAAGCTCCAGAGCAAAAAATTAAAGGGGTGTGTGCTCTGATACAGAGCTTGGGGTGCTTAGATACAGAAACCTGTGCCTGGAAAGAGCAGGGCATTATGTAAGTGTGGACAAGCCCCAAGTTGCAGTCACAATTACCTGCCCAGGGTCCTGACCCCCAGCAGCCTATTCTGGATTCTAGTCATACTTGGCCTGGATGTAACTGTGGGCTCCAGTCTAATTTTGTCTGGCCCTCTCCATAATAATTCTTGCTGCTCTCTTGACTACCCACTAGGATGAATACAGAAGTGAGCACTGTGCTGTCCTGGACAGAGGGTTTGATACAGACCAAATCATGCCTACACTAGACCCATTGAAAACCATGGGACTCAAGTTTGTAATGCCTAAGCCTAAATCAGGCATCCCCAACCTTCAGCCCTCCAGATGCCTAAATCAGGCATTAGAAAAAAATTGCTCTTAGGACAACTGGATAGGTTAAGTTTAAATAATTGTTTGGCATTACCATTTATTTAGCTCTAATGTACTCTGGGGAAAAGATGGGATCCATATTCATTCTAACCACTAATGCTGTATCTGGAAACCCAGGCTCCTTTATCATTTGAGCTGGTCCTGTTGCCAAAGAGAATACTGACTGAAAAAACTATGCTGGGTGGAACACTGGTGTAGGAAGCTGCTCGGGTACCCGGAGAAGCAAACATGACACGCACCCAGGGGCAGGGCATCGCTATGTAGCGTGCATGCGCTGCACATGCGCACTACGTAGTGGGGTGCCGGCGGCAGCGCATGTGCTGCCCCCCCCCAAAGATGGAGCTGGGAGCGGACCACCCCCTCCACTCCCCCCTTGCTACGCCCCTGGGGTGGAAACCAAACTCACACACATTAATTCCAATTTATACTAGTTGATGGAAGTATAAAGAACAAGTGTCAATGGATTTCAGAATGAATATTGGAAAACCCTGATTGGGAAAAATTGACCGTGAATGGGAGTTAAGTCTAGAAAGATATGTGCATGGGAGAAGAGTCTACCGGTATGTAACGTGAGTTTCATCCACTGTTTGAACCATAACACTTTGCTCTATGAGATTACCATTGCACATTTTAAAAACAGTTTACTTCCTTGACGTTCTGTATTGTTGTGGCACAAACAGCAAGAAAAGCTTTGGTTGTGTGTGATGTCTCTTCTGTGTGTTTTTTCTTTTAATCCTGGCCTAAGTCATTTAGCACCTGCTCTGTAACACTGCTTTTTATGGGAAATTCAAACACTACTATGAAGTCTGCTTTCAAGACTGGTATTATAAGACAAAAATAAATGAAGATGCTTTACTCCGGCAGCTTTTTAATATCTGCCAGTAGTGGGTGTTGTAGCCATTGCAGTGCTTGACCAGCATCTGGAGTAAGCTTGTGATGCCAGCAAAATGCCATAGATAGTTACATTCCATTGCCACAGAAGTTGTTACACTCTATTCTGAGCACTAATTTGCCAGTGCAGCAGTCTGTTAAATATCTAAGTTAAATAAAATTTTATTTCTAGAAAGAGCTGGGACTTGGGATTTTTTTGTTAATAAAAGGCCCTCTGAATTAGTTTGGCATTGATTATGTGTAGTGCTGTGTCTATTTAAAGAAAATGATTTGATGTTGATGTTTATTTTCCATCTAGCTATACCTCTCTAGTCTGCATAAATACATATGTAGATGAGTGTTTGGATACTTATTATGAAAGATTGTTCTATGGATGTTTATTAGTCATAATAACTAAAAGGGAATTGACATGTTCAGAGACAGTGTAATCTGGGAAGTTTATATTCCTAAAACCTGTGGCAGGATATAAATTAGGAGTGTCTCACTGCTTTGCTCTCAGTCTCTGAAACAATTATAATTTCTGATCATATGGGGACAAAAGTCATGAGATGGCCTTCATCATGCCTGACTTCTGTGGGATATTGTGCTAACCATTGGTGGACTAGATCAGGGATAGGGAACATGTGGTCATCCAGATGTTGTTGGACACCAAATCCCATCAACTCCAGCCAGTGTGCCTAATGGCCAAGGATGATTGGGACTGTAATCTACACTTACGAACACATATTTGAAGGGAAAGAGTAATGTGAACCTGGCCTCTCCACTTGTGTCTGGAGTACTGGAGGGGAGGAGTTGCAGCTTGCTTTGTGAGGACAGCATGGGACAGCATTTGACTCATCATATCTGAAGAAGTGTGCATGCACACGAAAGCTCAAACCAATGACAAACTTAGTTGGTCTCTATGGTGCTACTGGAAGGATTTTTTTTATTTTGTTTCGACTACGCCAGACCAACACGGCTACCTACTACCTGTAACTAGAACGTATGAACTGGGTTTGAGAAAAATAGTAAGTCTTGATATAATGTAGATAGGAGCTTTCTAAATCCAGTTTCAGAAAACTTATTTAATTACAGTACCTGTTCTTACCACTTTTTGGTTAAACAGCAAACTGAATGTTCCCTTAAAACCACTTGCTTGTTTTCATTCAGTGTACTGTGGAAGGCCAATGATTGCTCTGTAATATTTCAGATATGCTGCTTAGGAATATAATATATTCATAAATGTCTCTAAACTGAAGTTAAAATGCAACCCACTTAATTACTAGCAGATAAACATAGTGATTCTTCTCCCCTGAAACAGCCAAACACGTTCATAGTTAGCTAATTAAACCACCACATAAATGATTATTCAGAATAAAAGCAGATTGAGGGGATGGGAGGGAAGGAAAAGAAGTGAATTGTTATATGCACAGACGTCGCTTTCTTAGGTAATGAGTTGTTCCAGAAGAAACAACTTGTGGAAGATTATAAGGAAAAGAGCAGCAATTAGCTCAACAATGTCTGTTACACCAAACCCACTGCTTTTGTTTAGTTATCAGGAGGCTGTGTATGAAGGAGAATGTTCAGCTGTTTTCAAACCATCTTTGGTTTTCAAATGGCTAGAGCAAGAATGAGGTGCTATAAATACTCTATTGCATCTAAAGGGACTGTACAGAGTTCACCTGTCTCTGTTTATTAAGAATATTCCCTGTTTAGGTCCCTGTCTCTGATAAAGCACCATCACTATTTTGTCTCTGGGAATGACTTATTAATGTTTCACAGGTGTGAGTTGCTGGAGTTGTTTTTGTTCAGGGTTCAGCCTACTCCCCATTCCCTAAGATGTGGGTTTCCAAACTGCAAAGCTTCATTTAGGTGGTCTGTAGCATGTCTGTGGGTTTGTGATTGAAAATTGGAGATGACACATTCATCACATTGAATATTCATATAAACTTTTAATTACTTTTTGATTCATTCTTTAATTTCTTGTATCGTATTTTGTTGTATTACAGTTTGAATTCTGTAGAATCACATTTGCTACAACAGGGGTGGAAAATCATTTAGTGGACCACCATGACCCTCAGCAATATTAAAATGGTTTTAAAAAAGTTTGGGAACCACTGCTTTTAAGAATTAAGGTAAATGGAGGAGGGAGGTGATCCATCTTGTCTCTCAACATGCGTGCATGATTGTAAATACACATGCAGGAACTGCAAGATATGCTTTGTTCTGCTGCTGGGGAGGCTAGTGGGATGATGATGTATTTGTAGTACATCTTAAATGTAAAGAATGAGCACTCCTTTTAAGTCAGTGCAGGACAAGCTATTGCATAGTAAAGAAATATAGAATACAGATGATGGAGTACAGCAGGGGTGGGGAACCTTTGTTCTTCCAGAGGTAGTTGGGCTCCAACTCCTATCAGCTTCAGCTGACATGGGTAATTGCCTGGGTTGAAGTTGAAGTCTAGCAGTAACGGAAGGGCCACAGGTTGCCTTTGCCACTGTGCTGTGGTGGAGAGTCCTTGAATAGTCAACCTTGGGATTAAGAATGCTACAAGTGAAATGTTGGAGAGCATGAAGGGCTAATCACACACTGCATGCCTATATTTGCAGCTAATCTTATTTTTATGAAATGGAAAGGCACTTACAGGAGGGAGAATTTAGAGCAAAGAAGTGGTGAGATAAAGTTTCCCTTCCCTTTCCGAGTTATAACCCTTCTGTGTCTAGCAATTCAAGGCACACATCTGCCAAAAGTGGCCTTCCATTTACAGTATCATAAACATTTCCCCTAGGAAAATGGGGAAGAAGGAGGGCTTCAAGCCAGGCTGCAGTGTGTGTGTGTGTATCATTTATCTTCTTTTGGAGAGTTGTCCCATGCCCTAGTACATTGCAGTGTTACTGCACATTACAGACATCCCTCATTTCAGCAATAGGACACCAGACAATCAACACGACAGCTCTGTAATGTCCCTTAGCTTTGAAATTTGTGAGACCAGCATGCTGTTTCTCAAGGGAAAAAGAAGAGAGAGACATAGGGAATGTGGAGGAAGAAGGACTATTTTTATACTCCCTTCTGTCTTCCAGCTAGTTATGGTGTCACAACATCGTGTGCTTCTCATCAATTAAACCACGACAATGTTCTCTTTTTCTTTTACAGCCTCCCAAAAGCAGTCTTAAATTTTGGGTGAGGTTTCATGATTTGGTGAGGCTTTTATGATAGCTGCCGATGAATTCTGTGGTGTTTGTTTTGTTTTGTTTTTTTGCTTCTCAAAATAAATTCCCCTTTGGCTAACTGGATCTTTCTGGTACAGAATTTAGAAACAAATAATTGCAGGCTTGAAATGAACTTTTTGGTTATCTGCTGAACTTACTCCACATCTATTGAGGCAAAGTTCTCAATGTCTTAATATGCATAACAGATTGTAGATCTGCCATTGTGTTTGTGTATGCTTGTTTGTGTGTTCGTGTATGCAAAGACAATAACTGGAGAGAGACTAGGAGTTGTAGAGAGAGTTGTGCTGAGCCTGCTTCTCTGTGCCACATGTCTGATTGGTGGAAGCAGCAGAGCCACAATGAGGACTTGCAACATGAAGACTGGATTTGCATGCTTCTGGACTCAATGCTGGAAGCAATCCAAATGCTACATTAAGCTTCAGCTTTGCTTCTGGCACTAAAAATGCTAGGTACAAATTTTCAAGGGATGTGCAAGTACAACTCCTATGTTGAAATGCTGCTATGGAGAAGGGAGGCCAACTGTTTCTGTGAAATTAATACAGAGGGTGTACCAGATAACAGAGAAAAGCAACCAAGCCAACGATTCACACCAGAACTAGGAAGAAAGTTGTTACTCAGGTAATGGCCTAGCCCAAACAGTAAAACCTTTATACCTTTTCTGCTGAGGGAGTCCAATGATTAGCCTGGTCAGTAAAGAACCTGAGAATATTTCACTGCCCACAGGTCCAAGCTGCAATTCTGCAGTTCACTACATACAGCAACTGAACACAGTGCTGAGAGTTCTTGATTCTAGCCCTGATTGCTCTTGGCTGTAGCACGATCACAGTGGGAAACCAGCTCCAACTAGTGAGCAGCAGTTCTGAAGGCATTAGGTACAGCCATTCGTTCTGGTGCTGTGGAGAAGCCCACAAGGCAAGTTAGCAAGGTAGGTTAGTCACCACAGCACCAAGGATAGTTCCAAGTGAGCAACTTGCTTCATCAAGGGTTGTAAGTGACCCGAGGCCTTTTGAGCCCGTCTCAAAGTCCACATTTCCTAGGCTATGCCCCTTTTTGTAGAACTGGAGTCTCAAAGGGTCAACTCTCTGGCCTGAAGACAGGCAGTTTTCATTTGCTCCGTGGCCTCCCAACTGGTGTACTCTAATTGGCAAAGTGATGCAGGAAGCACTAAGTTCCTTAGGTGAGGGCCCCGACTCTGTCTTGAAGCCAGTAGGAGAACACTTCAATCTCCCAGGACATTCTATACAAGATCTCAATGTAGCTGTCTAATTCTGTGAGGTTTGCAATCCTGAATGTTTGGGGGTTGGAAAAGAGAAATGCACTCTATTTAGTCAACAGAGGAAATATTTTTGAAATACTGTTGACAGAAATAGATCATGGGGACACATTTAAGCACAGATAAGTAATTGTGTGCTGTCCCCTTAAATACATTCAAGAATCTTGAATCCCATCCTATCACTTGAACTAAGAGAGCTGAGCCTACTGGATCAGGCTAGTTGCCCATCTAGTCCAGCATCCTGTTCTCACAGTGGCCAACTAGATGCCTTGAAAGCAGATGCTGAGCACAACAGCACTTTCTCCACTTGTGATTCCCAGCTGCATGTGTGTATTAAAAACTCTGTCAATAAATCTGTTAGCAAACTGTTATGTTAGCCAAAAACTACCCCCCTAGTAGTGACTAAATTAGTGGCCGAGGTTTGACAGACAGCACAGGGCACACATTGTGAATACTGCCCGATTAAACTTCACTCTCTGAGCACAAGGAAATCTGGACTGGCTGGAGGGAGTTTTTATGATTTCCATTAGCTTCTTGCAGTGGTGCTTATATTGAAGAACCCAGTGAAGGAAGAGTTGACAGCAAGTCAGGTAGCTAGGCTTAAATCCTCAAGCTCACAGCTTACATTGGCTAGGGATGCTCTTGATACATTTACAGACAGAATAAACAGGAACAAACCAGCTTTCGTTTCCTTCTAGCGGTCTTTAAGCCTTTTATTAATGCTGCTCCACTGGAGTTCATATTTTAGATTTTTCCAATTGTGATAAAAGCTTGGAAGAAGCTTTGATGGCATAAAAGTACAGCAGGAGACTTGAGGGGGTTGCTGGCCAGCACATGAGGCCTGACTCTCAACTGCGCTGGGATGCTTTGCAGTGGAGGATGCGGCAGCTTTTCTAGATCTAGGTCAGGTTTGATAAATGCTATGCTGCATTTCTACTGTAGCTACTGTAGCTACTGTATGGCAAGGTTCTCCAACACCCTCCCTTATGTGTACAAATAGAACATGTATTTAGAGCTACAAGCACCAAAATTGCAGCTGTCAAGTGCTTTTACCTTGTTAATGTTCTGAAATTGGAGCCAAACACCTGCACATAGAAACTTAGAAATAAGTTCAATAATACTGCAGCAGTCTTGCCAATTATCTCTACAATGTTAGTCTAATGTAGAAATTGTTATGCATGCCAGGTTACCATGTGGCTCATTGTTAATGGTTTTTGGACCTATTGAGGTCCTGTAGTTTGCTTGACACAGCGTTTTATAGGTGGAGTTTATTTCAGGCATGTTATGTAGCGATAAAGACAGTTGTGTATGAACAGCCTGCTTCTTCCTGCCTGTTTTCCTTCTATCTCAACACACAGAAACTGCAGATAATTCCAGGGGATTCATATGAAATTGCCAGTTAGGATGGAAGGGTAGAGAAGGAGTTCTTGTGCCTCCTGCTGCACAAAAATTAGTGACAGTGTGGCCACATCATCTCTTCCTTGGCAAACATGTGAATTGGGCATTGCATGGACCTAGAGGTTTCCTTGTGTGCTGGGAATCCCTGAGGTATGCTCTGATATTGGAGATAATATATGGCAATCATCACTAACAGCCATTGCTTTATTAATTACCATGGATGTTCTAAGGTAAAATAAGTGACCTGGTTTGCGCATCACATTAAACCATAGTTTTGTTTACCCAGTGGTGCAATAGTAGCAGGAGGGCCTATGGAACTGTTGAGCAGTATGCTTCTCCATTACATTTAACCATAGTTTGACATGTGATCTGGACCAGTGTACGATTTATTTCCCCACCCCCTTGCTAGTGGTCTTTTACTTAAGTATAAGAATAGCATTTTACTTAGTTTTATTCCAGGGTTTCCTTCCTTAATGATGGTGTTCTGCACTACTTTGATTGCCTGTGAGTGGTAGGTTCAGTTTGGATATGTGTCTTCCACCTATTGCTGGCTTCTCTAAGGCTGACGTTCTTAAAGATAGGATGCCCTTATGATTCACTATAGTAGTTTAAATGGAACATAAGAGCTCTTTAAAAGGTTAGGTAGATTAGCCCCCAGTTTTGCATCATATGGGGGCATCTAGGAGACCTGTACTCAAAAGAACATAAGAGCAATGAGCCAGACCATTCCAGATGACATTTATATACTCGTCAACATCTGGAATGAATTTAGTCTCTCTAATCATCAATGTAAAATACTAGGCTGTTCTTTTGGTTTCTGTTTTCCATATGACAACCCTAGCTAAACTGAGTCTCTAATACAACACAGCTAATGGCATCCATTACGTGTAATTGAACTTTTTATTAAAGGAATGATTGCAGAAAGAAAAACTAATTAGAATTAAAGAAATTTGTCTGGTTGCTCTGTTTTATCGTCTTGTTGTTGAAGGCCAATTGAATGACAGTCTAAATTGTTTATTGTGCGTCAGCATCTCAGCACTGAACAGGGAGGCAGGAATAAAGAGAGAGAGAGAGAGAGAGAGACCAAATGTGTGGGAAACAGAACAGGAGAGACAGCAGATATATAATATATTGGGCATGTGCATTAAAGATGAAGAGTTTTCTTCCCAAAAAAGAAACATACGTACATTTAACTTATATGCCACCCTTCATCAAAAGATCACAGGGTGATTTACAATGTAGAACACAAATGCCAATACATAATATCTATATAATATAAAAACCAAAGTAGTTATAATTGTATTTATATAATAAGAAATAATATTCTACAATAAAATGCACACCCTCTCAGCTCTTACCTCAGAGCTTTCCTTTTCTCTCTCAGTCTCTAATTGTGAGACACCTTCACTTACCTGCCTCTCACTCAGCGTTCTTCCACTATATATCTGCCACTTTTCTGTGGCAGGACAGCTTTTCATTTAGTTTAATCATCATTAATATGTGTAATATCTTTTTTCTGTGTCTGAGAAGCTGAGGGTGGTAAAAGGAGGTGTTATTCCGGTTTGTTCGCATAGGAGCCATGTGAAGTAGGTTAGGCTGAGAGGTATTCTTAAGTAGCCCCAAATCAGCCAGCAGTCTTCATAGCTAGCTAGCATTTGGACCCAGGTTTCTCTGCTCCAAATCCAACCTATAAGTGGTTTGGTATAACAGGTGGAAGACCTCTACCTGACTGGTCCCTTCCTTCCAGGTCTTCAAGCCTAAAATCTTTGATTTGCTCTTGTGGAAAGCCAGATTCTGTTTACCATATTTACATCCCTCCCATGCCACCCTGAAACTAACAACTTGCTCAATTCCCTTCTAACATGATAATTCTCTGATTTTTACTAGGAAAACTGAAAGTTAACATCATAAAATTATGTCCTCAATAACTATCTTTACCAACTATGGTGCAAATGCACAATACAGCCTTGTTATTGATGCTACCTCTAATACAATATTTCGCCTCATCTCTGAGAAACAAGGGGTGTGTGTACTCACATTTTTGTCATGTTCTTTAGGCATGTAGCATACACCTGACCAAAAGGTTTAATTTCTTCATTTTGGAATACCCACAGAATTCTGTCTGTTTCTTAGCAAATCTTTGCCATTTTCCACAGTTGTGAGCCATTTCTTCTACATGCATAATTTTCACTGAAGTTCCTGAAGGTCTTCAAAACTTGGTTGAATTGTATCTTATAAAACATTTACCAAAAACTAAAAAAAGAATGTACATGTCTTTGGCTTCTATGTCCTCAAAGTGCCCCAGAGGCACAAGAAATATAACAGCTTTACTTGCTACAGCAATGGGATTAAGTAAAGGTACTACATTTGTCTGATCCTTCTAATCTATTGTAAGGAGTCAGAGTTTGAAATATAATAACCATTGTGTGTTTGACTGGGAGATAACAGTATGATAAAAAAACATTTGTCTTGTACTGGCAACAAGACAACTAGATTTGTACATTACCTAAAATGTACAACATGGGGGGAAAAAACCATAGAATGATTTGGAGATATGTATGGAAAAAATGTCCAAGAGGTGCATTTTTTTAAAGATTATTTCCCTGCAAGATTTTTACACACATACAAAATCAGATTATCCGTTGTAGTTTTTTCTTCTGCAATACTAATTCAGTGTGCCACATAAGAAGACACACTTCTTATGTGTATACTGGTAGCTAGGAGTGGGATTCCCCTAAAAAGTCCCACCAACAAAAGACTGTGCAAGGACTTCTCCTTGCACAATGAGGCTTTCCTCCTCTTTCCTGTGTGCCCCCATTCCCCCTTAAATGGGGCTTTTCACATGGGGCAGTGCACACTTCTGCCGAGAAACTCTGTTGCCTGGAAACAAACCGTTGCTCCATACACACCATACATTTAAAGAACCCCCCATCCCCTAAAAAAAAATCATGGGAACTGTCAAATACCCCTAACAGAGCTACAGTTCTCAGCACCTTTAACAGACTACAGCTCTAGGATTATTGGGGTTTGTGTGCTTTGAATGCATGATGTGTATACAGCCTGCCCACAAGGGAATATGAATGAAACACTCTTTATATCAACTGTGATATGTGTTCAGCCCCGTGCAACATAAACCCCTGTGCTAGGTAGGCCAATGGTACAACTCAGTATAAGGCAACTTCACATGCTCATATAGTAACCGATATTTTTCTCAGTTCTGCTGATTTGTAAATGAAAATAATCGATTGCTGTGAATTCTAATTGGATTTAGTTGGAGGGATAGGGTGGGAGTTTAGGACAGTGTAAATGAAAACACAGAATATGGCCTCTAATATTATTCAAGTGAATGTGAGGTGAGGCCTTTGAAATCCCACTCCCTTTGCCAAAGCATTTGTCAGCCTGGAGCTGTTGTGTTGTTTCAGTTTGTCATGAAGGAAATCTGCCAACATTCTTAGCGAATGTTTCCCCATCCGGGAGTGACCTCTTCACCCTCAAGCATAATCATTGGTTGGCTTGCAACTTTGCCAATTAACACTGATTGTTTAGAATGTGCAGATCAGCTTTCTGAAATCAAAATTTTAATAACTCAGAGCTTATACAATAGAAGGGAAATATTGCTAAAGCTTTATGTGGGTAAGGAAGGAAGTACCCTGCAAATAAGCCAGAAGATAATTAGGTGATTTGATTCATAATTTGGAAATCACTTAAGGAAATATTGCTTGTCTGATCAGCAACATTACTAAACTATTAAAGCAATGTGCTTTTGTTTATATTTGACTTTTTCCAATGATAAAAGAAACTTGTGATAGCTAGCAAAGAGAAAGGCATTAGAATCTCCCATTATCTTGCACTACTAACTATATGAATTAATATGATGGTCTTGTGTCAATGAAATCTTATTAACCTTCCTATAAAGCACCATTTGGCTAAATTAAATTGTATTGTTTAAATATTCACAGGCAATATTGTTGTCCATGATGAAACATCCACATCCCTGCCTGTCTTGCTCTCCCTTGACCTTTTGCTGTTCTTATCTTATCTCATGCATTGTCTAAAATCATCAGATGCCTCACATCTAAAGGCAGGAGTTAACATAGCGGCACAACACTACTCCCTGCTTCTTAATTTCAAAATGAGAATAAGCATGGCTAGAGGGGCAGACTAGAATTACAGGGACCTAGATTCCAATTTCCACTTAGGCTGCAATAATACCCCTATTTACTTGGGACCCAGCAATTTCAATAAAACTTACTTCTGTGACATGGTCAGAATTGTGCTGTTAGCCATGAAGCTCACTGGACGATCTATATCTCTATTCATGGTGTTTTCATGAAAATAAAATTATGTATGTTGGCAGTGAAGCAGGAGAGAAATAATGTATGTCACCCCAAGTCTCTTGAAGGAAAGGTGGAATGTATGAGGGTAATAACATAAAGGGGGGGGGCAGTTTTAATCAATTCCTAATTCAGTTTACCAATTTTCTCTCCCACCCCCTTCTATCATATATTATCAGTTGGGTGAATGGTTCCCATGTTTTGACATGCTGGGAACCTGGGTTTCCTTATAGATTCAACAATGGAATGGACTTCCTCAGGTGGTGGACTCTCCTTCATTGATGGTTTGTAGCAGAGGCTGGATAGCCATCAGTCATGGATGCTTCAGTTGGGATTCCTCCATTGCAGGGGGTCGGACTAGGTGACCCCCTCAGGCTCCCTTCCAACTCTTAAATTCTATGATTCTATGGTAAACAAATGGTCTTGCAAGTGAAAGGGAGGCTGGTGCTGCTGGTATTGTGATGGTGAATCTGTTAGGACACCTCATTTTTCACTCCTCCTAGTTCTGTTTTCCCCCTGTCTGCAAGGAACAGCATGAACAGAATGCTAAATATGTCCTTGTATTACTCATGGAATGGAAAGGTCACTGGAATGAGGAATAAAAGACCCATGCCCCTAATACAGGGTGAATGAATGAAGCTTTAGGGTTCTAAGATAACCTAGAGATTTCAAGAGGGGAGAGGTTACCAAAAACAACATGAATTACATTTTATTTATAAATAACCCTCTGCCAAGACAGTTGCTCTGCTCCACAGAAACAATCGCTAGGGAAAAATCTCTACAGATTAAAAACATAAATTAAATATAATAAAATACACATTAACATGAGAAATAAAACTACTTCTCAATTATCAGTAAAGGAATGGATTGAGTTGCAAACCCAGTAGGGTAAACCTTCTGGCACAAAGACTCTGACCAATTTCACATGTGCCCATTTTGAGAGGCTTTCAGACAGCCATAGCAACAGTTGGAAAGACACAGTTTTAAACAGGGGTCAGCAACCTTTTTCAGCCGTGGGCCAGTCCACCGTCCCTCAGACCATGTGGTGGGCCAGACTATATTTTTTGGGGGGAAATGAACAAATTCCTATGCCCCACAAATAACCCAGAGATGCATTTTAAATAAAAGGACACATTCTACTCATGTAAAAACACACTGATTCCCAGACCGTCCATGGGCCGTATTGAGAAGGCAATTGGGCCGCATCTGACCCACGGGCCTTAGGTTGCCTACCTCCGGTTTTAAATGTGCTTGTATCAGGTTTTTAAATCAGGTGAAGGTCATGTAGGAAGGTGGACTTACAATCGCATTGTGACCTTGCTGTGATATTTATGCTAGGAACACAGGAACCAGCTGCCTTTTACTGAGTCAGACTCATGGTCTATCTAGCTCAGTATTGTGTACACTGACTGGCAGCAGCTCTGCAAGATTTCAGACAAGGGTCTCAGCCTCAGTGCCAGAGATTGAACCTGGGACCTTCTGGATACAAAGCAGATGGTCTACCACTGAGCTACCATGTAATTTCTAATACAACAGCTCTTGATTGCTACTTGGTATTCCAAGCTTCAATCTGATGGTTCCAATTGAGCCTACTGTGAACCTACTATGTTAGAAACATATTTACAAAATATTTGTAATTCTAACAGTGTGAGTTGATACATTGTAGACTCATAGGGTTACTTTTCCTACTCCTGGGAAGAGTAGCACTATAACTGAGAAAAGACAGAAAGAATACACACACACACACACACACACACACACACACACACACACATATATATATATATATATATACCAGATCATTCAGATATACTGATTCATATAGAATTTTGGAAAAATAAGAGCCTTGGGAAAATTTGGAATAGGGGGTAAATTTATGAAAGCAATTGAGGCAATTTATAGCACACAAACGGCCAGATTAATCATTAATGGAAAGCTATCGGAAGAATTTGGAATATTTAAAGGAACACGTCAAGGGTGCCCTTTATCGCCGCTATTATTCATCGCAGCATTAGAATTCCTAATCTGCGACTTTAGGATTGATGAGGAGTTTAAAGGGATCTCAATAGGGAAAAGGATTTTTAAATTAAGAGCGTTTGCCGATGATATTATTGTAATGATGGAGGATCCAATTGACATGATGGGAAAGTTAGAACAGAAATTGTTAAATTATGGAGAATTAGCGGGATTTAAAGTAAATGGGGGGAAAACTAAAATAATGACAAAAAATTTAAGGAAAGATGAATTGGACAAACTGAAGAGTATTATTGAGTGGGAAATAACGAATAAAATAAAATATCTGGGAATAGTAGTAACACCAAATAATGTTAACCTATTTGAAGATAATTATGTTAAAACATGGAAAACGATTAGAGAGGATTTGGATAAATGGGGAGGGCTAAATATGACTTTTTCAGGGAGAATAGCGGCGACTAAAATGATGATTCTACCCAAAATTTTATTTTTATTTCAAATGATACCAATTAGAATTAAAAAAGAAACATTTGACATGTGGCAAAAAGATATTAGCAGATTCATTTGGGAAAAGAAAAAAGCTAGGGTCCAATATAGATTACTGACAGATGCCAAAGAGAGGGGAGGATGGGGGGTCCCTAACCTGAAGATCTATTACGCAGCAGCGTGCCTATGCTGGATGAGAGAGTGGTTTTTACTAGAAGATCAAGACCTATTAAATTTGGAAGGCTTCAGAAATACACGGGGTTGGCACTCGTATCTGCTAAAAGAAAAAACAGGAGACTATAATTCCTTCTCAGACCATGTCTTTAAAAGATCTCTATTTAATGTCTGGAATGAATATAGGGAACTTTTAGAACCCAAAATCCCCTGGTGGACCTCCCCCTTGGAGATGGTTTCAATGAGTAAAGATCCTAAAGGAGGAAAGTGGGTAACATACAAGGAATTAGTAGATAAGGTTAATGACCAATATGTATTAAAACCCTACCATCAAATAGAACAATACTGTCTGAGCTGGCTACATTATTGCCAGGTGTTAAGCATCTTCAATAAACACAAAGCGGTTGGATTTGTTGAAAATAGATCAAAATTACAGGAATTACTATTAGACAACCCCACAAAGTCTTTAGCAAAAATTTACAAACATTTACTTGAATGGGATATGAAAGATGAGATGACTAAACACGTAATGATAAGATGGGCGCAGGATGTTGGAAGAACGATCTATAGCTCTCAGTGGGACAAATTGTGGGGGGAGGATATTAATTTCACGGCTTGTATGGGGATAAAAGAAAATATATGGAAAATGGTATTTAGGTGGCACTTGACACCGGCCAAATTAGCCAAGATATATAAAAAGGAATCTGATAGATGCTGGAAGTGTAAAGCAGAAGCAGGAGATTATCTTCACTGCTGGTGGAATTGTAGCAAAGTGAGTATATTTTGGAATAACGTTTACGAGAAATTAAAAAAAATGTTGAAGTGGACGTTTGAAAAAAAACCCGAGACCTTCCTCCTAAGCTTGCTACCTGAGAACACCCCCAAAGATAGGAGAAGTCTCCTCCTATACGCATGTGCAGCGGCAAGAATAGTACTAGCCAAAAACTGGAAAGGAGATAAAGTCCCATCACTTGAAGATTGGCATCTAAAATTGGTAGAATATATGAATTTAGCCAGAATAACGGCAATAATTAGGAAAACTTCTAAACAAAAATTAAAAACGGAATGGAGTTATGCAGTAGAGTATTTTCACAAAGAGGGATTAAGCTCAAAATGGGTGATATGCCTAGAATAGAAACAACAAGCTGCTAGATAAACATTTAAAGTAGGGAAGATGGAAATGAAATGAATAAAAATATGTGTATAATATATTTGAGAAACACATAATTATTAAAGAGAATCATTTCAAGGAAGAAACACAATGATTTAGGAATGGTGAAAGGAAACCGATCTCATTATCTGGAAGTTTCTTTTTATTGTGGGATATTTCCCCTCTCTTTTTTTTCTTTTTTTTTCTTTTTTCTTTTTATGGTACTTTGAAATTGTACCTTCTTTTTTTTTTCTCTCTCTCTCTCTTTTTTTTCTTCTTCTCTCTCCTTTGTGTTTTCTTTTTTGCATTTTGTATCTTGTATTTTGTATGCTTTGTGCTTTTGATTTGTCTGTCACCATCTTATCTTTTTGCTTTTTGATTTTGACCACTTTATGTAATTACTGCCATTTTATGAGTTATCACTTGTATGACTTTTAAAAGAAGAAATAAAGTTGTTTTTAAACTGAAAAAAAAAAAAAAAGAATTTTGGAAAAATAAATAGCTGAGTGGCTGAAGGAATCCTGAACACAGACTTGATATTTGAGAGATGTTATCATTTTCAGGTTGGCACAACAGAAATCATAAGGGGCTGGAGAAAAAGAGTGTGGATTTAACCCTCTAGCAAAATTCATGTTACTCAGAGGGTCATTGGTGGTGGGACAGGCATATGCCCCTCCCCCCATGGGCCCTTGGGGATATAATTTCCTTTCCGTGGGAGCGTGATCTCTCCATTGACTTACATCGGGAAGAGGTGGTGGTGGAGTACACAGCATAGATCCATGTGGGGGAAAAACACAATCCTTCCTCCAAATCACTGTGATTGTAGTGTCCAGGGGAAATCATTCTGATTAAGGCCTAGACCTATAAGTCAAAATGAAAGCTCTTGCACACCACCTCTTCTCTTGAGCTTGATTTTGTGTTATGTTTTTAAATGCAGCTGACTCTTTAACATGCAGCATTGAGGGTGGTGGGCACTGGAGCCCACAGAGTGATGCAGGGCTTTACCGGTATCTCTGATCCAACTGGAGGCACTTTGTGAATGGCTCAGTCTGACTCAGGCATGTGAAAACCTCATCTGAATCACCCCTGTTCTCCTTGTAATTCAGGAACTATTCAGAGTCATACTACAGTGGTACCTCAGTTTAAGTACACAATTGGTTCCGGAAGTCTGTACTTAACCTGAAGCGTACTTAGCTGGAAGCGAAATTAGTGTATTCTAATATTTCTGTTGGAAGCCACCCAGAGTGGCTGGGGAAACCCAGCCAGATGGGCGGGTTATAAATAAATTATTATTATTATTATTATTATTATTATTATTATTATTTTATTAAACTGAAGCGTATTTAACCTGAAGCAAACTTTCCTATTGAAAGTTCCAGATGGGTCCGCGGAGTACTCAACCTGAAGTGTACTTAACCCGAGGTATGAGTGTAATTGGTTCCGGAAGTCCATACTTAACCTGAAGTGAAGTTTCCCATTGAAAGTAATGGAAAGTGGATTAATCCGTTCCAGACAGTTCCAGAGGAGTACTTAAACTGAAAGTACTCAAACCGAAGCGTACTTAAACCGAGGCGTGACTGTATATGATACACATATTTGCAAACGTTTGTTTAGCATAATCATAACCTTGTGTTTTTTGTGTGTATATTTAAAACATATTAGATGCATGCCTAAAATATATAATGTAGTTAGTAGTACCAAGACTTTGAGGAGGACAGATTACTTAATGGTTCTATCAGAATTCTCTTCACACATCCAGAACAGAAATAAGAAAAGATGAAAGCACAGGGCACTGTTGTTGTTGTTTAAAAGTTTAATTAATAAAAATGATGAGCCAGAATGTTTTATGTCTTGTATGCTTATCTCATTTGACTGCATCAGTGAACCCAAATACCTTTGCATGAGGAGCAGCAAACTCATTTGAGTAATTTAAGGAGGTGAATGAAACATGATACACTCCATGATGATCTATTAGATGTGGCTGTCATACCAAGGCAGATTTGATTTAAACAAATTCATCTGACATTCTATCCCATAAACAATGGTAGATGTGGCAGGTGATCTCGATAGGGCTGAAAATGGTTGTTCTAACCTTGGCAAATTCTTGCAGGGCTTTGACAGCAGCCCTTAACAAGAGGTATTAAAGCATTTATTCATGAGATCTTTCCTATATCACTGGTTTGGCTTACTAGTACAATGAGAATGTGGATGTCATGTAATCAAACTTTGTGTGTGTGTGTGTGTGTGTGTGTGTGTGTGTGTGTATGTGTGTGTGTAGCTGTTTCAAGAAAAACAATAATAAATCAAAGGATTGTCTCTTCTGAACTGACTCAGCTAAGGGACAAGCTATATGTAGTTGTATGTAACTTTATACAGTGTGTTTAATGAAAAGAAATCCCATGGGTGAGAATATGCTCAGAGACCCCCTGTTCCTTAATCCTAAAGGCTAGCTAAATGTGATGCTAAATCTGTAATTAGATAGCAATTATTTCCTGGTTAGAAAAAGGGAAACATGCTGAATTCTCTCTCAATTTAAAATAAAAAATAATAAAAGATTCTGCCTTGTGCTAGTATATGCACAAATGAAAATGTCTCCTTAGCAACGAAGTATGTTCTGGATGTAACCCAATATCAACAAATCTGTCTCAACATCTGCTTTATAGAGTTGATCCTATAAGTATGCACTTCTGGCTCCATAGTGCTAAAGGTCAATGTTATTAATGCTAACTGCAGCCTTGGATTAACATATTCACACAGTAAGGATATCCATACCATGGATTTGTTGATAAC
The DNA here is from genome assembly GCF_965207765.1 of Zootoca vivipara. Taxonomy (NCBI): domain Eukaryota; kingdom Metazoa; phylum Chordata; class Lepidosauria; order Squamata; family Lacertidae; genus Zootoca; species Zootoca vivipara. Next base: position 55,581,250 of record NC_142592.1, read on the forward strand.
CTACAATCCTGAAACAGCCTTTCACTTACGTTTTTCATAGGTTTTTCATATGTTTTTCATATCACAGTTTCCTCCATTTACAGATTAATATCTCTGAGAAAATGCTACACTGCCTGCCATTCATTTCTTTAAAAAAAGAAAAAAAATGGCTGCTAATACAAGTTGCCAGAGGGCTTGATTATTTGCAATATTCCCTCTGTGCATTTTGTGAAATGCTGGTAAAGAGCAAGGCTATTTGGATGAACTGGAGGCTGGATTCTGTTTGGAGTACATGAATCAACTTTCAGGTTATGCATTAAAATCTAAAAAACTCAAAGAACAATTATTAGCAAATATGTTTCATTAATTAGCACACTCTTGAGCAAGAGTTGTACACACACCATATTAACCAAGCTGTTTCAAAATTGAGAGAAACAGCTTTCATAACAGTGCCCCCAGTTTAATCCCGTCAATAGGAACTTCTAATGCAGTGGTTTTTCAGGAAATTGCCCAGTTTCTCAATCAGATTAGATTAGCAGTTTTTGAAAGAACAGTTAGAATAATCTCTTTTCAATATCTGATGAAGCAGACTCTGGTCCATGAAAGCTTATGGCATAATACATCTGTCAAGGTGCTACAAAACCCTTGGTTCTCTCTTCACTAGAGAATAAGATCTTGTCTACTTTTTGCAGCCTCCAATTTAAGTAAACAATGATCATAACAGACATTAGACATTGTGTGCAGAATTCTCCAGAATCCCAGAAACCCTCCAGAATATACAAGAAATTACTAGCTTTAGGTCAGGAGGTCACAGACTTTTAATATCACTATAGTGGAAATAGGTGTCAAAGGGTATATTTCTCTATATTTATAATCCTACATACATTACACAATTCAGGGGAAGTAAATCCATTTTCATGCCAGCTTTTGCTGTTATGTACCTGCTGATTTAACCTCTGTGGTTTAGATTACTACTTGAAAATGCACTGAAAATGGGATTAGCAAAAATGGGATTAGATTGGTTTTTTTGTAATTATTTTTATTATTATTTCCTTTTATAATGTATATAAAACAGAGAAAACAATTATAATAGACAAATATTTAAAGATGAAAAACTAAACTGTAAAACAGGCACATAGAATGAGTAGTTGCACATGAGTTAAAATAACAAAGTCCAGGTAAAGACTAACAGCTTTATCAGATCATCAAGTATAGTTCCAGATTTGCCAGGCTTTGTGACAAGGGTTGTCTTCAAAATGAAGGTTCCACTGTATATAAAAAGTGTGTGGAGATTCTAGCCCATGTCATAATCTTAAATTATGTGTAATCTTTTCAATTATAGCTATATTCCAGAGTGAGTGGTACCAAACATCCAGTGCAATATTTAAGGCTGTTTTCAAGTGAGCTGCAATTACTATTCATGCTGCCAATATAATATATAAGACCAAGCCTTTTGGTATTGGTATCATCAAAAACCTAACAATAATTTTGGACAGTATTTTGTTTGGTAATATTTATCATTTCTGTCAAAATTAAATTCCAATAATCTTGCACCAGCTGACATTCCCACCATAAATTATAATATGTACCAAGTTTATTGCGCCCCCTCCAACAATTAGGTGATATAGAAGAAAATATTTTTGACATTTGCAAAGGAGTATGATACCATTTGTGTGATAGTTTTCCAGGGTCGGGCCACTGGAAACAGATTTTAATGGTTGTGCTTCCTAACCCTGAGAAGAATTTATGTGCCAGTGGATGAGATGATTATTGTGTCCCTGAAATGATGGTGTGTGTGTAAATGGGGGGGGGAGGGATATGGCACTCCATATGGGAGAGAATTATAGGGTTTTGCTGTTAGGGCTTGGAAAGTTCTTAAAGTAAAGCAGAATCAAGACTGACCCAAAACATTTTGATGCTTACGGCATCCCATTTCATATACTGAAGTTGATTGGACTGGTGCTTGAATCATAATTTGACACTGGGGTGTGACAGTTTCTTCCCGAGAGCAGTATGCTAGTTTAGGAGGCGCAGGGCAGACTGCCCTCCAATACCTCAAACCACCCCCTGACATTTGTAGCATGAAGCAGTTGCCTCACTCTGGCTAAATATAGGGCCAACCCTGAGCTGAATCCTTACAATCTTTGCCAGATTGAACAGGCAAAATGGATTGAGTGAAATCTGATGCTGTTGTTGTTGTTTAGTTGTTTAGTCGTGTCCGACTCTTCGTGACCTCATGGACCAGAGCACGCCAGGTACTCCTGTCTTCCACTGCCTCCTGCAGTTTGGTCAAACTCATGTTGGTAGCTTTGAGAACACTGTCCAACCATCTCGTCCTCTGTCGTCCCCTTCTCCTAGTGCCCTCAATCTTTCCCAACATCAGGGTCTTTTCCAGGGAGTCTTCTCTTCTCATGAGGTGGCCAAAGTATTTGAGCCTCAGCTTCAGGATCTGTCCTTCCAGTGAGCACTCCGATACTGTAGAACATGTAAATTTTCTGGAAATTATTATAATGTATATTGATTTGGCATTTTCATCTACTGCACCCACACACATTTAGTCCATCCTCCTAGATTCATTATGTATTCAAATATATTAAAATCAGTTGTGTAGTTGATATGATAGGAGAACAGAGCAATTGCACAATGAACAAGGAAGGAAAGCTAACACAAACTGAATAATGGAGGTACAAGGGCTCAGTCTTGGCTCTTACAGTTTTTGGACTGTCTTTCTCAAGAAACGAATATTGAATTTGGACCCCAGTGGCCTGACCCTTAAAGAACATGCACAATTGTTTTGGAACTGGAAGAAGAAATATAAGAAATCTAGGAAAGCCAAGGTCAGAAGAAAGAAAAGGTGAACATAATCTAGAACAGGCATAGGCAAACTCAGCCCTCCAAATGTTTAGGGACTACAATTCCCATCATCCCTGACCACTGGTCCTGTTAGCTAGGGATCATGGGAGTTGTAGTCCCAAAACATCTGGAGGGCCGAGATTGTCTATGCCTGATCTAGAGCTGCAAAAGTATTAAAGGCTGAACTTCATATATTAATTTTAAATAACCATCTCTTTATTGCAGGTCTCTAGTAGGAATACGGGGACACAGGTGGCGCTGTGGGTTAAACCACAGAGCCTAGGGCTTGCCGATCAGAAGGTCAGCAGTTCACTTTAGCCTCTATAGTTAGAAACACACAGTTAAACCTTTGGCTAAATCAGATGCTCTTAAGACCCAGTAGAGAAGCTGCCATATTATGCACCTGTGTTCCAGTTTTAAATTGGAACCAGTGAAGGCGGTGAAGGTGCTGTGTAACGGGGTGAGCTCCCGTTGCTTGGTCCCAGCTCCTGCCCACCTACCGGTAGCAGTTCGAAAGCACATCAAATTGCAAGTAGATAAATAGGTACCACTCTGGAAAGAAGGTAAACGGTGTTTCCGTGTGGTGCTCTGGTTCGCCAGAAGCGGCTTAGTCATGGGGGCTACATGACCTGGAAGCTGTACACCGACTCCCTCGGCCAATAGAGCGAGATGAGCACCGCAACCTCACAGTCGCCCATGACTGGACCTAATGGTCAGGGATCCCTTTACCTTTACCTTTAGTAGGAATACATTGCAGGTATACCACTTCATTTTAGCAGGATTCCCTAGTAGATTGCATGCACGTTAAGTTAGAAAACTAGCTCTCAGGAAGCATTAAGCTCCAGGTGATGGGTGGTAAAATTATTCATCTTGCAAGAAATTTAATAATAATTGCATACCAGCCCTTAGAAATGTCCAAATGTTTGTACTTAGGTCTCAGTATTTGTACATTAATTATATAGTGTTTGAAGTATTTCCAGGGATTATTGCGAGATGAAGAATTTTACCATCCATTACCTGGAGCTTAAAGCTTCCTGAGAGCTAGTTATCTAACTGAACATGCTCCCAATCTACTTCTGGGGACTCTTGCTAAAATTACAATATAATTGGGTGGACAATACGGATAGCCTTATGCTTTTTTTCTGGAACATAATGGGAATTTTGTTAGCTTGCATTGTTCTGCTTAGAAAGAGTGTTAACCTTAGATGTATGACGTAAGTTGAGGTAATGGCTTCTTGTGTAGCCTTATTGGCTTGATAAGGGTCCTTTAAGCTGCGCCCAGGCAGGGACAAAGAGAGTCAATAACGACACTGAGGGTTAAATTCAGAGAAAAAGTTTAATCTCTATATAGAGAGACTCTTGGTGATCACCTTCACGACAAGAGTAAAGAAAGACAAATTTGCAAAGATTCTTATACACTTTTTTTCTTTTTTTTCTGTCCCCCCCTTTTTTTCTTTTTCTTTTGTTTGCTGATCTTTTTCTCTTTTATGGAAAAGTGGTTGGGCGGACACTCCCCTGGCTTCTCCCTTGTTTTTCTGGGGCTCCTCGGTGGCGGGGGAGGGGCTTTGGGGCGGGGGAGAGGGGGGGAGGACAAACCCAATCCTAAAATGAACCATCATCGGCTGTTCACCTTCATGGGACCCGCTCGTGGCAGGAGGGGGCTTATGGAGGGGGGGACAGAAGGCGGTGGAATCAAATTATGCTATGTATATTTTCTTTTTTGTTGTCTTTTTTCGCTGGTTTTTTCAAAATTTAATAAAAATATCTTTTTAAAAAAAGATTCTTAAACACTTCTTGGGCTCCTTCCCCCCTCCTCAGGAATCCACACTGTAAGAGTGCGCACGCAAGGGGGTCATAGGTTACAAATACATATATGGATCTTCCTGTGTCCTGTCCTTCTCATAAACACATGCATATATGGATCTTCCTGTGTCCTGCCCTTCTCATAAACACATACTGACTCAACAAAGCCTTCAGCCTTCAGTAAGGCTAATTTGTGCATCAAGCTAGCAACTTCCAGCGTCAGGCTGGAAGTGCGTCATCTGCTGATAAGCCTCTCTATGCCTCTCGTTCTGTCTTCCAGGCAAGGCCAGCTATCCAGCCTTGATAGCTAGCAGGGCATCCTGTCTTGCTGTCGAATGTTTTCATTACACTTTAACACAGAGGCAAAGAGAATAGCATTTTAAGGAGAAAAGCATCCACGGAATATGGGGGGGCTAAGCCACACAGTCAGAATTATACAATGCAGGCAATGCAAACTATAGGATCAGATTTATCTCAATAATACAATTGGCAAATCTCTCTCTCCACTTGTTTTCATATTTTTTTAGATAAGGAAAGTAGCACTGTATGCCTACAGAGTGGCACTCAGCCACAGATAATTGTAGCATAATAATAATAATAATAATAATAATAATAATAATAATAATAATAAAATTTATTTATACCCTGCCCATCTGGCTGAGTTTCTCCAGCAACTCTGGGCAGCTTCCAGCAAAATATTAAAATACAATTATCATCAAATATTAAAAGCTTCCCTAAACAGGGCTGCCTTCAGATGTCTACTAAAATCAGATAGTTGTTTATTTATTTGACATCTGATGGGAAGGCGTTCCACAGGGCGGGCGCCACTACCAAGAAGGCCTTCTGCCTGGTTCTCTGTAACTTCACTTTCACCAGAAGGCCCTTGGTGCTGGACCTCAGTGTCCAGGCTGAACGATGGGGTGGAGACGCTCCTTCAGGTATACTGGGCCGAGGCCACTTAGGGCTTTAAAGGTCAGCACCAACACTTTGAATTGTGCCAGGAAACATACTGGGTGCCAATGTAGGTCTTTCAGGACTGGTGTTATGTGGTCTCGGTGGTCGCTCCCAATCACCAGTCTAGCTGCCGCATTCTGGTTTAGTTGTAGTTTCCGGGTCACCTTCAAAGGTAGCCCCATGTAGAGCGCATTGCAGTAGTCCAAGCAGGAGATAACCAGAGCATGCAGCACTCTGGCAAGACAGTCTGTGGGCAGGTAAGGGTCTCAGCCTGCGTACCAGATGGAGCTGGTAGACAGCTGCCCTGGACACAGAATTGACCTGCGCCTCCATGGACAGCTGTGAGTCCAAAATGACTCCCAGGCTGCGCACCTGGTCCTTCAGGGGCACAGTTACCCCATTCGGGACCAGGGAGTCCTTCACACCCACCCGCCCCCTGTCCCCCCCCCCCAAACTGTACTTCTGTGTTGTCAGGATTCAACCTCAATCTGCTAGCTGCCATCCGTCCTTCAACCGCCTCCAGACATTCACACAGCACCTTCACTTGTTCCAATTTAAAACTGGAACACAGGTGCATAATATGGCAGCTTCTCTACTGGGTCTGAAGAGCATCTGACTTAGCCAAAGGTTTAACTGTGTGTTTCTAACTATAGAGGCTAAAGTGATGAATGCGATTTTTAAAAATTAAATCTGTTATTAGATCAGTCTATTGGGCTGTTCTCATTTCTCTCTTCTTCCCTCCTTCAAACATGTATTTTGCTTCCTCTTTCTCACATTTTTTCTACTGCAGTGGTTCTCAAATTTTATTCTGGGAAGTTCCCTGGAGTTTATTGTAAGCTTATGAGGGGTTCCTAAATTAAAAGATTAATAGTAGTGAACAAGCTTCTCTGAGGGACTATGGGCCAATTAACAGCTTCCCATCAAACATGACTTACTAGCAGGTGGTAGTTAGACATGTGAGGTTACAAAATCATTAAACTGGTTTATTTAAAAATGGGGAAATTTTTATAAGAAAACCAAATAAACATTCAAAACATCCTGATGTAAAATAAATCCTAGCAACATTAGCTTTGGGATTGAAGCAGCTGGTTAAAATGTTTTTTCTTTTCTTTTCCCCAATGTGTTCTACTATTGCAGTGTCACCATAGTCCTCATTATAAACATTTTAATTATGACCTTTCCTTTAGTGATAAATATCTGTTTTATATCTGAGCCTCTGGTCACCAATCTTTCTTCCTATTCTCCCTCAGAAGGCTCTCAAACGAATCCCTAACTGTCATTTCTAAGGGGCCTCTGTCAGCAGCACCTGCTTTCTTCCCAAGGTTCTAAAAGGGGTTTCCCTCACTCAATGCAGGGCCACCTCTTCTCAGAAGCCTGAAAAGGATTCCAAGTTACCTCACAACAGATATATTATCAAGTTAAATGTCAATTTTATAAACCACATACTACTTTATAATACATTCACCTAAATACCAGTTACATAACAATGCTGACCCAAAATTACAGTTTACAGTTTAACTTTAGTGGCTGTACATTGTGCTATATGCCAACATGCTCGGATTAACATCAGAGAGGGCCCTGCTGCAGTGTTCTTCCTACAGTCTGAAGTTAGGCAGGCAACTACAGTATGTGAAAAAAATTTTTTGTCGTTATAATGGCACCAATATTATTGAATGTTCTCCCCAGAGAGACCTGCCTGGTTTCTTCATTGTTTAGCCTTCCCTGGTTAAGGATACATTGCTTTAAAAAAAGGCCTTTGTGGAGAGATGGCAAGCTGATTATTACTGGTAGTGGGGACTGATGTTTTTCCCTTGTACCTATCTATTAGGTAGATCAGTATTATTATCTCCAGAGTTACAGATGTGGGGAGGGCTTTAAACCAGAGGGAGTGGCTTGCCAAAAGCCACAACTGAATTACAGTAGTAGCTAAAGTGAACTTTGAAATGGAGACTCTGTGGTTCACAATTCAAATCTCTTATTCACAACTCTACATGAATGCATTAATGGAAATTGAGCACAAAGAATTTCAGAACATAGATTTTCAGCATCTGGTTTGTTCATAGTTGGCTGGTTAAAAAAGAAAGCAAAATGGATCCAATGAGATTTTGGGGTGGATTCTGATTGTAATGTGTATATAATAATGGTTTGTTTTTGGTTTGGTTGATGATAAAAACAAATAATAACAAGTCCTATTTAGCTGGATCTGGATGCCATATGTTAGATACAGTACTGTATTCAGTTTAATTCACAATTGTTCTTTGAGCTTGCTTCATTATTTGAAGTTAGAATAGTTTAATGGGTATAGATACTGTTTTTCTGTGGTGATTCTGATGTGTGTAGCTTGTGAGCATATCTAAAATGGGAAATGTCAGAGTCCTCACACTGGTCTGACCAGTGTTTTCCTGATACGGAACAGAATTTCAAAGGCATTGCAATAAGAAAGAAAGGAGAAGGGGAACAAAACAGACTGGCCCATTGATTTGTAAGGTTCGACACCATATTGACTAAGATGCTGCTTCATTGTCACTAGGCCCAGACCTGTAGTGTAACCACAGTCTACCTGGAAGAAAGCAGCACACTGGAGATTCCAGTGTAGGACCTAGTGAATTCAGGATCACACCAAATGGTTGTCCTGTGAAAAAAGATAGTCATCTCCATCTTGGAATCCTAGCTCCATAACTCATAATGGTGTATTACTGCAATTTTTACACTACATGGAATTAACAACACTGCTTCTTGTTTTCTTTTGTCTTTTCTGCAGGAACGAGTGGAATATCTCTTTCTCATTATTTTTACAGTGGAAGCATTTTTAAAAGTAATAGCATATGGACTTCTCTTTCACCCTAACGCTTACCTCCGCAATGGCTGGAATTTACTAGATTTTATAATTGTGGTAGTAGGGTGAGTATTCATGGTTTATGTATGTGTTTCCTCTATTTAAACACAAAATGGGAATGAGATATTGTGTCTGTATGATGAAATTAAATACGTCCTACCTTTTCGGGCAGGGCTGTGGTGCCTTTAACAAGTGCTGTACATACAGAAATGTGGCAGAAAAAGCTTTTCCAATTCAGAGGTTGTTGCGGTGGCTTTTAGAATCATCAAAGTTACCAACATTAAGGATAAATTTAAGTTTTGTTGGGTGAAATAAGCCTTCTTTGAGGCCAGAATTCACATGACATAGAAGATGATTGACAGGACTTCCCTAACAATGTTTTATGTGTTCAGAGGAGGTTGTTCATGAGTGTTTCTGATTGGGGTTGCAGCTCTGAAAAGTGGCTCAAACTTTTCTTCCAATTTAAGCTCAAACTTTCCACCTAATTTAAATTAAACCTTGGCTATTGCTTCTGATTTGTCTGGAAAGAAAAAAAATCACAAGCACCACTTTGGGTGACATGGCATACCAAGGCTTTTGGTTTGTTGTTCCCAGTGGAAGTGAAGACTTTTGAGCAGCATGCACCAGTACACTGCTCATTCACATTAAATCTTAGTTAAACAATTACTATGTTTTCAAGTGATGTGGAAACCAGCCATAGCCAAGAGATCATGTGATGAAACCTCATTTTGTATTATAATTTGCACAGATTTAGTTTAAATTAGGTTAAAGTAAATTAAATAGCACCTAACTTTCAAAGCCAGTTTTCAAAATACATTATTTCTAAGAGAGGAGATAGGGTAATAATGACAGCAGTAAATCTATGTGGAGCTATTAAATGAAAGACTGATCACAATCTTGGAATAAGTGCCTCTTCTGCTATAAGTGGGTCTCTTCAGTCATACTAATGAGTAATGATGACTGCAGAGCTACTCTAGAACTTTTGTCCCCTATTACTGTGTAGGCAATTCCAGATAGTAGTTCCTCCAGCTCCAGCACAGGATAAACCTCAAATAGGGATTATTTGACAATACATGGCTTGGCAGTATGGTAGCTGGGATACTGATAACATTGATGTGCCACCTGTGAATTTGTATTTTATTGTCTTGGTGAGTTTCCTCACATACTCCTGCCCTTTTTCATGTTGATGCCAGCTGACTGACATCAAGATTTCCAAACAATAATTGATTCCTATTACTTTCCAGTATGCTATGGAATCTCTAAAAGGGATTAGTTATGTGCAGTATAAACAGCATCACAGCTTTGTACTTTGTGTTAATTAATTTGAAATAACCATGGAATCAGAAACACCCTGAATCCAATTCACTAGCTGTCTTAGGTGACAGATAATCTCACTGAGCATGCATGTTTATCACTAAAGTAGGGCATTTTAATGAGCTTTGTATCCAGTGTTGTCCTTCTGTTCATTAAAGGCTATTTGGTCATTCAACTTCTTCCATGAATGGAAGGAGAAAGAGGTGATTATTTGCAAATTGACCCTTTCTTGTCAGCTCCCACACATGAGTTTCCAATTGCTGTATAGCTCAGTTGTCTTGAGCATGATAGCACCAAGGTTGCAGGTTTGGTTCCCTATTCCCCTACAGAATAGTTGCATATTCCTGCACTGCAGGGGGTTGGACTAGATGATCCTCAGGGGTCCCTTTCAACTATAATATACTATAACTCTATGATTCTATCTGGCACACGTGGGCACCATGGCACATGGAAGGCTTTTTAGGTGCCTTTGGGCAGGCAACCCAAACACTGAACTTCTAAGTGATCTCTGTGAAATGGCAGCAAAAAAAGTCCAAAAAGGTTGGCAATCCCTGACCTATACTGTCCTAGAGAATTCTCTGACATTATGGTCACCAAACAGGATACTATTTGGTGCACCACCCAATAGGGATCAGAAGAACTCAATAACAGGGACACCTTTGCATAGTTTCCTTAGGGCCTGGCCTGAGTGAAGGCACAACACAATTATCACACTACTTCTGATCTCAGCCTTTCTGGACCTCAGCTACTGACCAGTATTACCAGCTGTTGGTGCCACTCACAGCAGTAAAAACATTGTGTCATTGTGCCATCAATGAGCCTGCCTAGTAGGGATGCTTTACTTCAATTTCTGTTTCGGAAAGAAGAGACTGGCTTGCTTACATTAGCAATATGAAACTGTACCAAGAAAAAGGAAGAGCAAGAAATGCAAGAAATGGATCCAGACCCAATTATACCCTTCTGAAGGAAGATACACTTAAAGATTTGTAGTTTTGTAACAATTATCCTTGCACTGGGACTAATGCTGCTTTTTTTAAAATGGATTTTACCTCAGATAATTTATGGCCTTTTTACAATTGAACCATTAAATACTGCTTTGAGGAAAAAGTCCCTTTGCACAGGTTTCTGTCATAAAGCTGTATATAAGTGTTACTAGCTGAGCGAAGAGATCAGACAACTGTCTAATGAGACAGAAAATCTTGAACTGGTTATCCTAGTCAAAACGTTACTTTACTTTTTAAGTTTGTTTTTCTTCTCTTCTGCAAAATGGATAACATTAAACTGTAGATTTACGATCTTAAGAGGACACAATTTAGTTGTAAGGAAACAGACTGATACTGTTGGGTGCAAGCATGGACTTAATATTACAGTATAGACAAAATTAATACCATGTTTTTGGAAAGATAATTAGCCATACATTTAACAACAGAGAAATACAGCAGAGACAGTTATTCACCCACTAACTCATGGGTATTAGTAAGATAATTATTAATTATAACCGATCCTCTAGAGACCCATGTGTGTAGAGTCTGTAGGGCTTGTAGATAAAGGGCCCCAATAGTACTGAGTTTAAATCTTAATAAACTTTGTAAGATAGCAAAAAGTCATTTCAGGCTGGTTCTATTTTGCGAGTGGGATTCATTCACACGCTGGTAAAATTGGGTTGTTGTAAGTTTTGTTTTCTTGTTTTTTGTTTTTACATTGTTTTTACACTTATTTATTGTGATCTACCCAAATAACTGTATGTTATGGGACTGGTGGCTGTGGTCTAAACCACTGAGCCTCTTGGGCTTGCCGATCAGAAGGTTGGCAGTTCAAATCCACATGATGGGGTAAGCTCCCGTTGCTCTGTCCCAGTTTTTGCCAACCTAGCAGTTCAAAAGCATACCAGTGCAAGTAGATAAATAGGTACCGCTACAGCGGAAAGGTAAACAGTTTCCGTGTTGTCTGGCTTCCGTCACGGTGTTCTATTGCACCAGAAGCCATTTAGTCATGCTGGCCACATGATCCAGAAAACTGTCTGCGGACAAATGCCAGCTCCCTCAGCCTGAAAAGTGAGATGAGCGCTGCAACCCCATAGTCACCTTTGACTGGACTTAACCGTTCAGGGGTCCTTTACCTTAACTTTATGGGATGACATATACATGTTGATACATATATAAATAAGGTGTGTGTGTGTGTGTGTGTGTGTGTGATCTATATTTATTTATCTATGTAATCTAATTATATCTGATAAATGCAACCTGACTCTTTTACCCTCAGCCCCATCAATGGCCAGCCCTTTCCACTGGCCTGCCTAGCCCCAGCTGCCTTTCCTCTCTCAGACTCGATCACTTTGCATAGTATGGGATGTTGAGAGAATTATACCCTCCCATTGTTCTATTATTTGTTTAGTAATCACCTTAGTTTCTTCTCATTGATTAATCTTCACTTTTATTCCCTTTCCCTAATATGAAGATTATAACTGAGAGCAGAGACTTATTTCAGATTTTTGCACAGCACCTAGGAATTTCAGGCATAAAAGAATGTATTTTGGGCAGCAGCTCCCCAGTTTTAGAAAGACCTCATAAGCGAGGCTATTTCACATGTCCATTGATTTATTTTCAGCTTCGGGCAATGACCTTGTTTATTTTCCCAGGCCTTTTAAAAGAATTCTATTAACATTTCACTGTGATTTTAGGATGTTGTTTTAGCTCTGTGAAGAGAATTTTGTGACTCTGTATTACATTTTATCCTTGTGGCTGAAATTGTGTTTCCCTCTGGTTTGTTATTGTTTTGTTTTACAGAATCTGGGGGCTGCTATTTGATTGGTTTTATTGGATTGGGGATTTAGGGCTTTGACAACCGTGTCACTCAGCTGATGGTATGGCTTCCATCATTGAAACGAGGAGGGAAGACTTTATCCACGATTTCCACTACCTCAATAGCCCTCTAAATCTTCTCTAGGGGGTCTCCCAACCCCCTGAAGCAGATTTGAGGTGAGTGGGAGTGGGGCAGGGAGAGAGAGAAGAATCACTGAAAATTGTTGCTCTCCTGTTCCACTTTACCATCAGCTGAGTGGCTCTATAGAATACAACCTTTACTGGTAATTTTTTGTAATAGTTCATTGCCTAGGTAACGTGTAGGCATAAGAGGAACTCAGTTTCACTTTCTTTGTTTCTCATTTTTCCAGTCTTAAGTTCTCTACATTTCCATATATATTTAGCATTTTTTTAAAAAAAGTCTTCATGAAAATATGCCTGCATTTAAATACGAATTTCAGACAAATATACACATTTTTGAAAAGCTGTTTCCTGTTATATAATGGATTTGTTTAGTCTGTTTTCACTAATAAATACATTTTTATGCACACTTTACCTCAGTGTATATGCCTCAGTATATGTTATATGTATTGGCTGAAGAACTGCATTGTATAATTTGGAGAATGCAAATTTCGAAGGATGGCTGTGTTTCAGTTCACATGTTGTTTTGGAAAGTGCAAATTGGTTAGATTCGCTTTTAAATGCAAACTGAATTGAATTTCTCCCCTATCACAAGTTATGGGATGACTGATCATTGGGGGGGGGGGGAGAGGAAAAGCCACTGGAAATATACCAAGGAGATATTGTGAGTGACATCCCATATTTAGCTCATTTGTTTTCCATGTGTGGAGGAGAATGAATTCCTTTCAAAATACAACAATGGAAGATGGATCATCTTAAGGAAAATGGAAAGCAGCATGTCTTCACAACGAGAGACGATTGAGATGTATGACTGAAAATGAGGCTGCTGCTCTTTTTTCATGAGATGCCTAGTGAGGCAACAGTCCCCATGATTTTTACTGCAGGAATTTTTGAAAGAATGCTGTGCAAAGTGTAAGATGGGCACACTTGCATGGCTGGGAACAAGCTTTCTATAGCATTTCCACATGATGCAGAGACTGCACAGAGCAGATGAGAAGGGATGTCTCCCACCATAATTGCATATAGCAAAGATCCTCCATTTGACAGTCCACATTACATGTTAACATGTGCTTAATAGCTAATACCACCCTGGGTTTGGCAACTTTCCTTCTATGAATTTGCAGGCAAGATTCTGGTTTTGGAGAGATTTTAGTAAAGCTGTAAAACACTATCAGAGAAACCTTTTCCAGTGAACTCTCCTTCACAGGCTCCCAGGGGACTGGGACGACTGCAGACACGTCACTCATCATCTGGTGAGAGGATTATGTTTAGCAGAAAAGCAGAAATATTTGAATAGGAAACAACATGTTCCTAATGCTTGTTCACTGGACTGTAAGAAATATGCAGAGCCAAATTTGGCATCTGCTGCCTTTATGAGCACCATCTAATTACAAAACAAAAACAAAAAAACAAAATTCTTGTGCAAGATCATTCTAATAAATCATGAAGGAGATTTATAACTTTAAAGGTGCTTTGAAAGCTTTATGCCTTTTCTCCTTACAACAACCCTGTGGTGTATTCGTTTATTATTTCCCTTTTAGATATTAGATAATTGTAAATACATTTACTTGGCAGCAAATCCACTGAGTTAAGTGGGACTTGTTTGTTTGCAATTGAGATTAATCTAAGGGTGAGCAAATTACTATTAAACTCTTTAGTAAACTGAGCAAGGAACTGAACCTATTCTTTGAAGGTATTTTATACATTTTACTCCCTGGTTTTGAGAGCCTGTAGTGTCTAAGCATATGTGCCCATCTACTATCTGTGTGTATTCAAGTCTTCCTTCTCATACACTATTACAGCCCAATGTAGTTACATTAATTGATATGTTAGTAACATCAGAGAGACACTATTAGTCTTTGTTCTGAAGGTGGCTGTGAACCCCTGCAACCCTTAAGCCACTTCGGAGCCCAAGCAGCAGTTGTGGGTTGCTATTATCTAATTTCTTATCTGATTTATGCCTAATTATATTTAAGTACAGTATTTACATTTACTCAAATGTAATGCACACATTTTTTGGCCAAATTACATCATGAAAATTAGTGTGTGCATTAGATTTGATAGTGCATTACATTCGAGTAAATACAGTATTTAATGTTTAACTTTGAACACTATTCCACTAAATGCTCTGGATTGAGAGACTTTTTGCTAATGCATATTACATTCACCAGCAAATCCTTTTTTGGTTTCAAGGTTTTGAAAATTGAGGTGCACATTAGATTTGATGGCACATTACATTTGAGTAAATATGGTATTGAGTAAACATGGTATTACATAAAAACAATAGTAACACAAAATACAGCATACATAATACTTCAGTTAAGTATTCAGCTATTCCAGATTATATCTATCTATAAACTGAAATGTGAAAAAGGTGAAAAGTAAAGAGCAAATGGTTGCATTTATGTGCATTTTATAGGCAGATTCATCCCCCCCTTCATTTTTCTCTTGTGTTCTTTGCAATATATGCAATATATTTAAAAGCTGCAGTAATTTTTCTTCCTTTTATTTTTATCCATGCTGTCTACTAATCATTTGTTTCCCCTTTCCATTTCCTTCCACCCAAGGCTTTTTAGTGCAATTTTAGAACAAGCAACCAAAGCAGATGGGGTAAATTCAATAGGAGGCAAAGGTGCCGGATTTGACGTCAAAGCACTTCGGGCTTTCCGAGTATTGCGTCCCTTACGGCTGGTATCTGGAGTTCCTAGTAAGTAACTAAATCAACTTCTCTCTCTCTCTCTCTCTCTCTCTCATTTGTTGTTGGTTTTTTTCAATAAAAGATGTAAATATTGTGAGATGCTGTGTTGCTGAAAGAGATGTGTACTAAGATTGTTCAAGCACTTAACATGATAGAGGATTTCAAGGTGGAAGATAAAAGAAGGAGCAAGGAATATACAGTGGATGCTCAGGTTGCGAACATGATCTGTGCGGGAGTTACGTTCGCAACCTGCAGCATTTGCAACCCACAGTGTTCGCAACCTGCGTCTGTCCACGCGAGAGTCGCAATTCGGCACTTCTGCGCATGCGCAAAGCGCGATTTAGTGTTTCTGTGCATGCGTGCATGCCAAAACCTGTTCCGGTACTTCCACGTTCGGCGCAGAGTGCAATCTGAAAAGACGCAACCTGAAGCAGCTGTAACCTGAGGTATGACTGTACTGCACATGGTTCTGGTTACCCTTAACACTTATAAAGAATAGAATCCAGTGTGAGATAACAGAGAGGGAAAGATACAGGCAGGTTTTATGAGAGAAGAGTTGCTGCACAGGCCATATGTGACTGAGCTATTGCTAAATAATGTGAGGTAATAGATCAGTTTAAAACAACAAGAAATGAATACATAATCAATGTAATGAAACTAGTATGAAGTAAATCAATCTAAGAACCGGATTGCTGACTCTGAAATAGATGTCTGTTAATAATCTCACATATGGCTGGCTTGATGAAGAAGGTCTCACACTGACTAAATGCCTGTTCTCTTGAATGGCAATTGTATTCCCCTGCGTTTCCCAGAAGGCTAGGATTCTGATCAAATCTGGACAATCTTTTGTAATGAAGTAATATGATAGAGATATCATTTCCTGTGGTGTGCACACTTTGTTTTTTTGTCCTAGTGCCATGTCGTGCCAAACAATGGATGGGGGGGGGGAACACTGCAATAACTCCATAAACCTGTGATCAGAGCTGTGTACTCATTGTGAGAAACAATGCCTCCATCTGGGATGGTATCAGTATCCAGCAGGGTGCACTAATGCTGGTTCCCATGGATGCAGGTTTATCTGATGACAGCAGCTGGGTCTGGGAATCCACCTGCATCTTTAAATTTTACACAATTCTCTGACATGATGTTAAATGTACATGTGTCTCCCCCCCCCAACACACTGGGACGCCTGGGACTGGCATGAGGAATTACTATGTAGTGTAGCCAGTTCATGTCATTGTTATGTGCAAACAGCATGTCTGATGTGCTTTGTAGGTAAGAGGATTCACCTATATGAGAGTATGAATTCATTTTTTGAAGGTGACACTATGATGGACTTCCCGTCATAATTTTGATATTTGAGGAATGCCAAGAAAAACATTTATTCAGCCTTCTGCAGACGTATCTTTTTAATCAGCTAGCATTATCACATCTCATGTGCACATGGGTGATTATTAAAACTGCAAGTTTTTATATCATTTTAAGATTAGCAACTAAATAAGTTAGAATGTGGGCCTCATTGGAATGCTTCTGCAGGGGAAAAATTATTAAGATCGCTAGAGCCTTCCATGCTGCAGCAGGCAAAAAATTTGGTAAGTTCGATGAGGCATGAATGGGCGAAGAGCAAGTCTATCATTTGATAAAGGAACTTCTTTATACCTTAAAGAATTTCTAGGGTACAGGAACATTTGTTCCTCCTGGATCTGGTAAGTTACAGCTTAACAGAAGGGCTATATTGAGTTCATTATTAAGCTAACATATACACAGCTCCATTTTTTGATGAAACTCCTGAACAATTTACAACATATTTCAACATGTGGGATTCCAGTGTGCTTTTCTACCATCCATATGAGGTTGAGAATTGTTCCAGAAGTAAACCTCCATTTACAGAGTAACTTGATGGGCATCACTCTAGCCCATAACATTTTGCTACCTAAAGTGGAATCCTCCTACTCCCCATAGGATTTTTTTCAATGAAGCACATATGCTCGAGCTGAATGGGCACAAGAGACAGGGCCTTTTGATTATGACAATTAAATTATGGGGCATCATCCCAAATGTGGCCTACTTAAACATATAGTGCTTGCATTTTCTCACATAGCAAAGATATTACAGTTTCAGTATGCATTTTGCTGTGTGCAAACTGCAGTAGTTCTCATTTTATCATGAGATACCTTGAGGGCTCCAGGATGGGAAAAGTGGATAGAAATTATTAAAATAATGTAGACCACCCTTCAACAAGAGTTTTTGGGGTGAGGGGCACCATGTGACAATAGAATATAAAATAAAACAATATTCAGTAACACCATAAAAATGCATTATCGTAATATAAGTTTATATAAATGAATAAACTGAAGTAGGCAATTACTATGGAGAGGCAAAGTCTAAGAGACTGTTTCATTGCAGCACAGATATCTAGGACTGCAGTCTATCTTAAATTAGGTAGCTTATATACGGTATTATTGTACTGTAAACCACTCTGTGTTCCTTGGATGGAGGGTGGTATAGAAATGATGATGATGTATGTGGTATGCAAGATTTTAGATGGTTTGGGGTTTATATGCTGCTGATTGTAAAGTGAAACAAACAATCAAAAATATCTGATTGTTTCTAGTATGTACATGGGCAATATAATAAATATTATCATTTACTGACTGCAAGCCTTAATTGGTAGATTTATTTATCAATTTAAAATTTAGTTGATTTACTTGGTAAGGGTGAAGTTTAATTGAGAGCTCTGAGTGGATTTTTCTTTGGTGCTGGTGTGTTACTCTTAAGAGGAAATGAAAAAGGGGACATTAAAAGGGCATTTCCTTTTAAGAATGAAAGAACTCACAGACTCATAGAATTATAGAATTGTAGAGTTGGAAGGGACCCACGGGTCATCTAGTCTAACCCCCTGCAATGCAGGAATCTCAGCTAAAGCATCCATGACAGATGGGCATCCAATCTCTGCTTTAAAACCTCCAAGGAAGGAGAGTCCACAACCTCCAGAGGGAAACCATTCCATTGTTGAACAGCTCTTACTATCAGAAAGTTTTTCCATATGTTTAGTCGGAATTTCCTTTCTTGTAACTTGAAGCTATCAGTTCGAATTCTACCCTCCAGAGCAGAGAAAAAACAAGCTTGTTCCCTTTTCATGTGGTAGCCCTTGCGATAGGTGAAGATGGCTGTCATATCTCCTCTCAGTCTCCTCTTTTCCCGGCTAAACAGCTCCTTCAACCATTCCTCATAAGGCTTGGTTTCCATACCCTTGATCATCTTGGTTAATCTCCTCTGCACATGTTCTAGCTTGTCAATATCCTTCACAGTGTGACACCCAAAACTAGACACAGTATTCAAAGTGTGGTCTGACCAAGGCAGAATAGAGCAGACTATTATTTCCCTTGATCTGGACATTATACTTTTGTTGATGCAGACATTAGCATTTTTAGCTGCTGCAATACACTGTTGACTCATGTTAAGTTTGCGGTCCACCCAGACCCCTAGATCCACATCTTGTAGTTGCATATCTTATTCTTCCTGCCTAAGTGCAGAAGCTTACATTTGTCTCTACTGAAATTCATTTTGTTAGCTTGGGCCGAGTTCTCCAATCTGTTAAGGTCATTTTGAATTCTAATTCTGTCTTCTGCAGTATTAGCTACCCCTCCCATTTTGGTGTCATCTGAAAATTTGATGAACATCACCTCAATTCCTTCATCCAAGACTTAGAACTATTCTGGTGTAGTGGTTAAAGTATAGAACCAAGACTGAGGAAACAGGTTATCCTGGTGACCCTTTGATCTCCTTCACAGCTGACCCATGGTTTAAACTTTAAAACTGTGGATTGGCTAAGCAAAGTTCCAGGTTTGTGTCTTTCCCACTCCCCTTCCTCCTCTCATGGTTTAAAGCTGATGTGTTATGTTACTTAGCAAAGTTCATTTTGAATGGGGATCCCTAGCTTGAATCTAACACTAAACTGGGATTATTTAAAAGTGAAACTAGTCAAGGGGGAAGAGCATGCAAGCTTGCTCAGCTTATTCAGGTTTATATGCGTAGCACTAAACCATGGTTGCATGCAGACATGGCAACTGTCTTTTGGCCCAACATACCTCATGCAGTTGTTCTGAGTATAAAATAGGGAGAGTAGAACCATGTATTGTTCACCAGCTTGAGATTTTGGAGAAAGAGCAGAAAAGAAGTACATAAATAATAACATGAATAAATATTTATAAACTGCATTTCAGCCCTAACAAGGCCCCCAAGGCAGTATTAAAAAGATGACATTAAAAACTAAAAACTGTGTGAGATGGAAATGTCTTTGCAGCTCTCCTGAAAGTGAATAGAGATACGGTAATTCCAGTCTAACCTTCCTTGATATAGGGAAAGATGCTCCTGTAGTTTCCTCTTCTTCCACAGCAAATTTTGAAATCTCTTTCCACCCACACAACAGTTGATTAATGTGTGCAGAATAAACTCACAATAAACATAAACAACTTATATAAGTGCATCACAGGAAGCCTACATCAATGTGTAATGAGTGTAGAATGAAGGTGGCTTTTCAGCTATTACAAAAAAATAGCCCAGGAAAGCCACAAAATCACATTCCTTGCTGAAATTTGTTATATTTGGGGATATCTCTTTTTAAAACAATTTTTATTGAAAGTTTTCAACATAAAATAAAAGCCATTAATAGCAATTGCAGAGATTTATAGCACAATTCTGGGCTTGTTTACTCAAAAGAAACAAGTTCATTGTGGCTTAAAGGTAGAGGTAAAGGGACCCCTGACCATTAGGTCCAGTTGCGGATGACTCTGGGGTTGCAGCGCTCATCTGTGTACAGCTTCTGGGTCATGTGGGCGGTACCTATTTATCTACTTGCACTTCGTGCTTTCGAACGGCTAGGTTGGCAGGACCTGGGACCGAGCAATGGGAGCTCACCCCGTCACGGGGATTCGAACCGCAGACCTTTTGATCGGCAAGCCCTAGGCTCTGTGGTTTAACCCACAGTGCCACCCGTGTCCCATTGTGGCTTACTTTCTAATATTTCCATTTATGATTACAGCCTTAACCATGTACTTTAAAGCTGCAATCCTATACAAATTACGTACCTGGAAGTAAAGCCTAGTGAACATAAAGGGACTTGCTTCAGAGATAAAAATTCCATAGAATTGCACTGTACTTCTTCTGAGGTTTTTCACTTATTGTTGCTGCAAAATGCTTTGCAGTGTTCTTGATAAGAAGATATCTTATGAGAAGAGCTAGGAATTAGGTAACTGGGAGAAAATTGTTTTGAGCTAGGTTGTTTTTCCATTTGTTGCAAGTTGTCAGTGTGGGTGGTATAGACATGCTAGGTGGCAAACTGGATTTTACTATATTTTGTTTCTTGATCATATACTCTTCCATGAATTCACGTTCTGTGGCTTTGTTGTGAGGTTTCCTTGCCTATAAAATATATTTTGCAATTTAGCCAGCACTAATTATATAATTCTATGTGAACGGGACCAAAACACGACAGCAGCTGGTGCAGTCCTTTTGGTACTGGGCCCATAGTTTATACTCCGAAGAGTCGCTTATGAAGATTTATTTCTGTATTTTGTTAAAACATGTCCATAAATTGTGCAATCTTTTCTCAGAAAATAATATACTGATCCCAGGATGCACTTTTACACTTGCAAGATCATTTCATGCAGAATTAGGCTTTAAGCATAGAGGATGCCTAAGCTTAGAGTCCGCCTTAGCATAGGTGCTAAGCCATAGACTAGAGCCTACGCTTGGACCTTAGTAAGGTACTAGAGGAGAAAGTAGTTTACTAGGCTATATCTTAGCCTTTGGCTATATGGCTATTAGTGAAAGCACCAGAAATTAAGAGACAAACTAGATACAAAGTGAAATATATAAATATAACTTGTTTTTCACTCTCTTTTGCACCATGGTTGCAGAGGGCGAGAATTAGAACTGCCACATATAGCCTCAGGAGGACAACTTCCTTTGCTTGCGCCGATACTATCAATTTTCTATTAAGTGCAGGAGAAAAATATAAAAATAAATTATGGTTTATTTTTACAGGAACAAGCCTAGGTCAACCTGGGCTTGCATACTTCTCCTTCCCCTCTGTGGTATGGCCACAATAAGATCATAAGTTTTCTCCTCAGTTTTTAACTATCCACAAATCTATGCAGTGCTTTTTTTCTTTTAAAATGTTTAGGGGTACTTTCATTTTGACTCAAGAAAATCATCATTTTATAGTTCAAATCAGGTAAATAAATACAGTGAATGGACAAATGTACAAAGATTCACAAAATGTTTAGGGGTATGTGTACCCCTGCGTACCCCCAGGAAAAAAGCACTGGTATTATGTCTGAACTTGGTATTATGTCTGAACTTAAAAGAATTCCCCTAGATAACACATCTTTGGTTTTGTAGTATAGGTAAAAGTATAAAGTATGAAAACCCAGAAAATGGTCTGAAAGGTAACTGATGCAAAAGGGAGAACCGATAGAAAAGTGAGTAACACAGGTATATCTATGTTCCTGAAACACTAAATCAATATCTAATCTAAATTATGAGGTCAATATTAAAAATAGAGCAAATACCAGGGCATTGTGCTATACGTAGGTAGAATATTCTTGCTGACCTATATTTTTACTAAAGGCATCAGTACAGGATAGTATTCCTTGATCTTGTACCCTCAAGTAGGTAATTATGTCTCAAAGGTCTTAAGACTGTGCACTGAAAAAAGCAATAGAACTAATGGTTTTAAAACAGTGGCCAGGGTTTTCAGAAACAAATATCTCCCATATCTGATAAGAGTTTACACATGCAGTAATCATTTATTTATTGATAGTATACTATATGAGATGCTTCCACACCACCAAAGCAGATGCACATGCAAGTGGGGGTGGTCACTGTTAGTAACATTCTGTAGGGTGCTTTTCATTGGTGTGATATTACTATACTTGTTTCTTGAGTTTCTGTTTATGTAGGGAATTCACCATGAATATGAAAATCTGGATTTAGCAAGCATACATCTAAGTGCTTTCCAGTTCTCTAAATCAGCCTTCCCCAAACTGGAATTCTCCAGGTGCTGTTAGACAACAACTCTCATCTTCACTGACCATTGTCCTTGTTAGCTAAAACTGATGGGATTCGTAGACCAAGAACATCTGGGAAGAAGTGGGTGGGAAAGGCTGCTCTAGAACATCTCTGAAAAACAGAGGCCAATTAAAAATTCACTGTGTTACAGGGGAAGTGAAGAAATCTTTTGTGAAATCTTTTCAGGACCCAAGTGTCCTGTGAGGAGGAAGAGGAGCCAGCAGCAGGACAAACAATAATTGCTATATATAAAAGATTCCAGAGTACAAATGTGGGAATAAAACCATTCAGATATCATATGAATGCACTGTAAAAGAAAACATAAAAATTAATCAAAAAAATTAAAGGCAGACAACTACTTACAAGAAAGTTATTTATTGAAACCCACTGAGGCCTGTTTTTGAACTGTGGGTGAGGAGGAGAGTCATCTGGAGGAAATTATAACTCAGATGCATCCCAGTAGGAAAATGTATTACTGAGCTTAAAGATAAGGCCTATTAAGACCTCTTGGGTTCTTAGCCTAGCTATCATCACCACTAATACACACAGAGAGAGCACTTTCCACAGGTAGAGGGAAGAAGTAGAGGCTGGAAAAGAAGACTGGAAGGCAAGTTCTCAAAGTAATAATTTTCCCAATGTTTCTTGGAAGAATCTTGCAAAGGCTGACTGTCTTTAGCATTTATATCCTGGCTGTTTGACATGTACATCCTTTTCAGCATTTACACCCTAATACAAAACATAAAGAACAGAAAGGTGTGATCACAAAGGTAAAAGATGTGTCCCTATATCAAAGAAATGACTGGTGGATGGTACTGTTGCATTCACACACAAACAACTTTCTGAATTTCTGTCATAATATGTCAAGCAGCTTCTTCTGAGGCACCTGCAGAGCATGAACCCACAGAGAAGTCCCTGTGGGACCAAGAGTTTTGGCTTTCCTTCTTTGTGTTTAGTCTGTAGATAGAAGGGTCACAAAATGCTGATGCTTCCACAGAATAAATATTGTATACATGTTATCAGTGTAAATAAGTACTGTAGCTTATGAGCCCTGTGAAGGAAGTTAACACATTTTGCTTACTGAAACATTTATGGAGACCATTTCAGCCAGCAGCAGGCAGTCGCAACTATTTTCATTCTTTCTTTTAAGGTGAATTGATATGCTTTTAAAATAAACGTAGAAAATTGTTTAAGATTCTAAATTATTAACAGTAGAAAATAGTTAGCTAGACTATTGTAAACAATGCTTCTTGAGGGCTTTGTTTTCTCTGTTTCTATTCACATGTCTATCTTGAATAATCTTGGACTTGGTAATACAACATTCATGTATAAAATATGGTGGTTTATGGATTTTCAAGTCTGATTCTTAGTTGTGTTATCTATACCAAGGGTGTTATTACTTGAAATGATTATTTTCATTTTTCTGCTGATTGTTTTGCTCTCTTGATTTGTTCTTTCATGTAGTGTTGTAGTTTTAGTATGTATTATCATTAATTCCAGAATGTTAGTCAGTTGCAGCAAAAACAACAGTCTTCTGACACCTTAAAGACTAGCATATTTGTTTTGGCATGATGTTTTGTGGAGTCTATCAGATACATGCAATGTTATCCCCAGTTGGTCATCTATGCATGGTCGTAGAGATAAAAACTCTAAACAGTTGGGTCAAGATGCAATGAAATGCAAGAGCAAAATACATGACAATTCAATTAAAGCTGAAACTTATGCAAAATTAGCAAAATTAGCACAGTGATCATTCATAATAGCAATAATTGGTGAAGAAAGATCAATAGCTTTACCTATTAAGAATAGCTAGGCATACATTTCAACTATAGAAAAATAGAGACTTGGATTGACACCTTTCTTTTGCCTACATTTAACTACACTTATTAGTCCGTTTCTTCCCCTCAGTGCACTTTTTCTCTGCCATGGATGTGATAGTTTTTGCGCGGTCAGGTGGAGATCCCCAAAACCCCAGGCAGCCCCTGAGCAGAATAACGACACCAGACAATGTTCTATGGGATTAAAATTGGCCACAACTTTATTAAGATTCAGATGTAGGGAGACCTTGGCACAGGCATTGGGCGTTTATCCTCCCAGCTCCCCAGCGGGGGTCTGGGTAATTTCCGGGTTATCCAGCATATATGGGGTTGACTAGCTCTGGAGAACATATGTTCAAGCAGATAGCCCGCCCCCCTTTTCCCCACCGCTGGAGGGGGAGGGCAATGACGGCCCCTGGGTGAATGGTCAATGCCTCCCCCCTAGACCCCTTTAACGGGAATCCTAGTATCACCGCCGCAATGGGGGTGGGGGGTCACCTCCCCCACGTCCCCCCCATTTTGGTAAATGTCTAAAGGATTCCTCCCAAGGCCTGCAACCGCCAAAGTTGTGATGAATTGCTACGGGAAAGGCGAAACCTGCCAATGCAGGGAAATTCCTTTCCGGCCCATCAACAGCGGCCTTGTCATAGCAGCGCCTGCGTGCGTGTTCGCCTGTGGAAGAAAAGAGGTTAACCTGCAATGTAAGCATTAATTTTTGGGGAGTGGAGGGTGGGAAAGCTCTGGAGCCGTTGACTGCTTCTGAGGTATGTCTCGCCTTCTGCTGTGGGTTACCTCCTCCTACCTGGCCAATCCCACCCTGGCAACACCTCCCCCGGCCGGATTGTACGGCTGGCTGTGTGGGCGGAGACCACAGGTATCCAGCCTGGGAAGGTGGTGCCAGCCTCCGAACTGCTGGGGGCTGCCTGAGGCTCCCAGGGTGCTACGCATGACCGTGCAAAATTGCACCCCTTTTATATGGGGAACGGTCATTATTCCCTCTTGCAAAAAGGTTTGGCATATTTGCTGCACTGGAGCCCCTCAACAGAGCAATCCAAACCCCCAATCTGACACATTGCAGGGATTCCAGATGAGAAAGGGGTGTCTCTCCCACCAACTCTGCCAACCTGTGCAAGGCTCTACCAGCAGGGGGTCCACTACAGCAAAGCTTTTAACTGTACCCACCTAAGCTGGAGGCAGGCAGAAGCTAATGCTAGGATATTTGGGGTATAGGAAGATAGGATCCACTAATCAAATCCAGCAACAGCAAGAAGTGACAATAAGTCTAATCTGGTCCTCTCTGCTGCATCAGCCAGGTGCCGTTGCAGCAAAAAATTCTGATCCCACCCCCCATTCTGATGTGGCATCTGAAGTCTCAGCACTAGGACAAGGTTCTAACCTAGTAGGGCTTGTTCTCGGCAGAGTCCAAGTATCCTAAATCAAACAGTGCAGGCACCTTTTTCAAATCCAAGTTGCAGGATAAGGTCAAGTATATTTTAGTTTCTATGGAGGTAAGGCCAAACTTAGCAGAAGGTAAGTCCAGGTAAGCAAAATCAGACAAACAGAGATTGAAGTTCAAGTGACAAGGGCAGTAAGCACCTGTAGCTCTACATAGCATCTAGGCTGTCAAGCACATTTAAAAGTTGCTTCAGCAGTCAATCTAGCCTGCAGCTTATTTTAAGCAGCTGGCTCCATGTGATGTCTCTACTCTTAAAGGGGACTAACCTGTTTTAGAAGCCATGGGTTCTAGAAGTGCAGGGGTAGCTATGGTTCTACTATAGCCTTTGAGATGGAATCTGAAGAGGGCAATGTTATCTTATTTAGTTTGCCACATTTTTGTATCAGTTTGCATTTAAAAAAAATCTTCAAAAAATAACCAGAACTTTGGTGTGCATTTTTCCTAAGATACATATTTCTACAAGCAATTTTTGTATGTTATTTTCACCAATATATGTGTTCTTATGCACTTTTTTATTTTGGTTAAATAACTGCATTGTGAAATTCAGAGAAGTACAGATTTTGAAGGATTGCTGTATTTTAGTTTGTGCATCGCTTTGAGAAGTGCAAATTAAGAATGTAAGAAGAGTCCTTCAGGATCAGGCCAAGGCCCATCTAGTCCAACATTCTGTTCTCCCAGTGATCAGTTGCTCTGGTTCATATTAAAGTGTTAACCAAAACTAATTTCTTCCTTGTCCCTTCTCCTCTTCAAAGTTGGTTCCTCATCTTTGGGAAGCTATTCCAATTAACCCCTCAGAATCCCATAAATCACTTCATGATGTTTTGTCTGCAATCCCATCTTCAGTTAACAGTGAAAGCTTTTGACTTGTACAACCTCAGGTTTGTAAGCTCTGGGGACAGCAGTTGTGAGCTGCCTGTGTCTGCCTTGTGCTTGAGTACTTTAATGGAGTGGTTAATAATGAACATATGTGTATGTCTGAAATGCAAAGTGTTTTTCTGGGTTCCTTAATATCCTCTCAAATGCTGTGAAAAGATCTGATCATAAATACTAAATCAATTAATCATGAAACTAAGCCCTTGGGATGCTTGTTCTCTGTGTTATGGCTGCATCTGAGATTTATGAGTTCTCTAAAACACTTTGAAAATAAAAGACTTTCTTTGCTTATTTCAAGCATCTCATATTGACACAAAATGTCTCCCAAGTGCCCCCTACCTAGGAAATATAACTCATATAGGATAGAAGAATCATTTGAAGTGTGAGCTCAGGGATTTGTGTGAGATCAAGGATTCAGGGGCATCTCAGCAGGCAGTATAAAGCCTCTAGTTTGGCCAGGTTTAATATTCTAGGACCTTAGTCCTCTTCCCTAGTCCACCTAGTAGTGCTTTCTTCAACTAAAGCTCCAGCTCCAGTAGACTCACTTCAAGGAAAACATATCCTCCAGGTCTAGATTCATGTTTGACCACTCACATCTCTGGCACTGTCCTAACGCAGTACCTCATTGGCTTTGCAAAGCCCTGCATGCCCATCAGGTGTTTCCCAGGCTGTTATATTTATTCTTATTAGAGTTGTTGCCCTGGTTTTGAGCTCCATTGTTCCAAATCTTATGTACTGAAAAACTGTAGTCCAAAAAGGGTTTGAAATTAAAACTGCTAATATCATAAAACCATTATGCGAATCTATGGTGCAACCACACTTTCAATACTGTATACAGTTCAGGTTACCAGACATCAAAAAGAATAATCTTTGCCTCCTGTGCTGGGTAAAAAATGCCTCCTCCAGTCTTCTATTTACCCAGAAGGAACTCAGTGGATGGGGTGGAGCCAACCCCTATATTGGGAAAGTTTCAGAAAAAGGCAACAAAAATAGTCAAGGAGCAAGTTGCCTGTAAAGAAGAGTTTCATGATTTGGAGACTTTTTAGCTTTAAAAGGTGAGGAGGAGGAGGAGGAGAGGAGACATGATATAGTTGTATAAGTTGGTTCATGGTGTCAACAAAGTGGACAGAAGCTTTTCTCCCTCCCCCATAATTCAAGAACTCCTGGAAGATTCAGGATAGACAAATGGAAGTACTTATTCACACAGTATATAGTTGAACTCTGGAATTCACTACCACAAGATGTAATAGTGCTAACTTGGATGGGTTCAAAAGAGGTACACAGAAACCCATGGAGGAGATCTATGATCACTAACCATGGTAGCTGTCTTACCTCTAGTATCAGAAGTGATATGCCTCAGAATACTAGTACAGTAGTTGAACGCAAGTGCTATTGTGGTGAAAGTCCTAGCTGTTAACTTCCATAGGCATCTGGTAGGCCACTGTGAGAAGAGAATTCTGGGCTAGATGAGTCAGATCCTGTAGGGTTCTTCTTTTGTTCTTAAGGTTTTTGTTTAGCTTCAGAAATGTGCAGGGGGCTGTTGATGGGCAGGCTAAAGTAGATGTATCAAAAAGGAGCAGAGTCAACAGAGAACCTATCTCTAATGGTAACTAGTCCTGATCTCTGAAAATAACAACAGTTGATGCATGGTTAGCCAAAGAACTATATGTGAATTTGACCTTTTGGGCTAGTTTTCATACTTTCATGCAACCAGGTGCAGTGGCTATTGAGAACCAATGTGGAGTAGTAGTTAAGTGTGCTGGACTAGAACCTGGGAGACCAAGGTTCACTCAGCCATGAAGGCCACTCGTGACTTTGGACCACTTACTGTCTCAGCATAATCTACCTACCTTGTTGTAAAGATAAAAATGAGAGGGGAGAATTATGTACACCACCAATCTAGTCCAGCAATTAGTTGTGTATGGGAAGTCCACAAGCACAATATGAGAGTGAAATCCCTCTCCCACTGTTATTCCTCAATGACTTGTATTCAGAAGCATGCTCCTTTGGCCATCCAGCATGACTTGTGGCTTTGATAGCCTTATCCTCCATGAATTTGTATAATCCTCTTTGAAGGCTATTAAATCTCTGGGCACCGCTGGAGGTGCTATTTAAGTTAGACATGTATCCACTCAGTCTGTTTAGATACAGTGTGAGAAAAATGTGTTGAAAATAAAGAAACCAAGAAAGTGGATTTTTCTAAATGACCCACTTGGATTTTATGTGGTGGTATGATTTTTTTTTTTTAAAAAAAAATTGAAACACTTATATTTTTGCTGTCATGGCATTATCAGTACTGATCTTAGTATTCTCATGTTGGCTTGCACTTGTGAACACATCAGCCTTACATCAGCTGTATGTCAAAACAGGCTCATTCTGTAGTGTATGCAGCATATCTCAGCTAATTTTTTGCTTAACAGCAATCCATTTAACAGTAATCGGTTTGAAATGCCATATGGCAATATATCAAGCATTAAAACTGTTCATAATGCATCACCAGTGTCATGTTCTAGATTCACAAGTGTATAGTCTAAAGATAAGCAAGATGGCAAGGGAACAAGGAGAAGGAAAAATAAAGAACTGGTGAAGTTGCCTCATCCCTTCTCCCCTCCAGTCCCTGTAGAACAGGGTCCCCAAACTAAGGCCCGGGGGCCGGATGCGGCCCAATCACCTTCTAAATCCGGCCCGCGGACGGTCCGGGAATCAGCATGTTTTTACATGAGTAGAATGTGTCCTTTTATTTAAAATGCATCTCTGGGTTATTTGTGGGGCCTGCCTGGTGTTTTTACATGAGTAGAATGTGTCCTTTTATTCAAAATGCATCTCTGGGTTATTTGTGGGGCATAAGAAATTCATTCATATATTTTTTCAAAATATAGTCCGGCCCCCCTGTGTGCCTCTTCCTCCTCCTGCTCACCATTATTTCTGTACGACGTAGTTACTATTTATACTAATGACCTATATGTTTTATATGTTTTGTCTTTGTTTTTATATTTTATATATATGCCAATAAAGGTGTTGAAATTGAAATTGAAATTGAAAATACATGAGTAGAATGTGTCCTTTTATTTAAAATGCATCTCTGGGTTATTTGTGGGGCCTGCCTGGTGTTTTTACATGAGTAGAATGTGTCCTTTTATTCAAAATGCATCTCTGGGTTATTTGTGGGGCATAAGAAATTCATTCATATATTTTTTCAAAATATAGTCCGGCCCCCCTGTGTGCCTCTTCCTCCTCCTGCTCACCATTATTTCTGTACGACGTAGTTACTATTTATACTAATGACCTATATGTTTTATATGTTTTGTCTTTGTTTTTATATTTTATATATATGCCAATAAAGGTGTTGAAATTGAAATTGAAATTGAAAATACATGAGTAGAATGTGTCCTTTTATTTAAAATGCATCTCTGGGTTATTTGTGGGGCCTGCCTGGTGTTTTTACATGAGTAGAATGTGTCCTTTTATTCAAAATGCATCTCTGGGTTATTTGTGGGGCATAAGAAATTCATTCATATATTTTTTCAAAATATAGTCCGGCCCCCCTGTGTGCCTCTTCCTCCTCCTGCTCACCATTATTTCTGTACGACGTAGTTACTATTTATACTAATGACCTATATGTTTTATATGTTTTGTCTTTGTTTTTATATTTTATATATATGCCAATAAAGGTGTTGAAATTGAAATTGAAATTGAAAATACATGGGTAGAATGTGTCCTTTTATTTAAAATGCATCTCTGGGTTATTTGTGGGGCATAGGAATTCGTTCATTTTTTTTTTCAAAATATAGTCCGGCCCCCCACAAGGTCTGAGGGACAGTGAACCGGCCCCCTGCTGAAAAAGTTTGCTGATCCCTGCAGGCATGGGCTCCACATCCAGAGCAGTCAAGGACAGTTGCCTATTGTGCCACTAACTCTGCTTCCATGGTTGTCTCTCAGGAGCCAGGGTCACACGTAGGTCAGCAATTAAAAATACGGTGTTGTTGAAGTAAACTCTTTATTCAAAACAGCGCAGGCTTAGTGAGATCCTACCAATTCTTTCCAATAGAGATCCCAGCAATTATTTCCCAATGAGACATTTGCAAGGATGAAAGCTCCTCACTTTTCCACCACTCTCTAAGGTTCCTCCTCTCCAGGGTCTTTCCCAAGCAAACTGCATCTGTGCACAACCGATATCTGCTCTACTCTTTTCATTTCTCTGCATGCTAGGAGACCAGGAGGGCAGGGAGCTGGTTGCAACAGGAGAGTGAGACTCCCTAGATTCCTTAGCAGCCAGCTTGTTTCAATTCTGCCTCTTAGCCAGTATCCACTCTAGCCTCCTATTAAGCCTCAGAGACTGTACTGCTCTCTGCCACAGCCTCTTCCTGCTCCTGCTCACTAAACCCTATTACATCTTCTGCTTCCAACACCACCTCCTTCCAGTTTGCTGCTCCCTCTGACCACTCATTGTTGCTCCACCACCAGTCCCCTGGCTCTGTGTCTGCTTCTCCTGGGGGTTCCCTTTGGGGTTCCCCAGCTGGTGCTTCCCACCACTTCCTCTGCATCCAGCCAGTTTATGACATTGTGAGAAACCATGTCTAGCACTGCCTTTCAAAGGAAGGAAGGTGTCTCACCTGCCCTACCTGCTTCAAAGGAGGCAGTAATGCCACCTCTGTCCCTCAGCTCACGGGGGTGCTAACACAGGTGTGAACAAACAGTAAAGGTTCAGCCTTCCTGGCATAGTGCAATGTTGCTTACCCAGTCTCACCATCCTAAGTTACTTGGGTATTCTATTTTCTATACACACCTCTGTCCAGGCAATAGAAAGCCTTGGGACTCAGCTACACAGGTCAATTTATCTGAAGAAGTGTGCATGCACACGAAAGCTCATACCAAAATAAAAACTTAGTAGGTCTTTAAGGTGATGCTGGAAGGAATTTTTTTATTTTGTTTCGAGGTCAATTTATAACGTTATAAATGCATTATAAAAATGTGACACCAGATGGTGCTGTAGAGCAGCAATCTGAAGTAAATGAAAATTTCCCTTGGGAGCTGTATTTTTAAAATAGCTTTTTTCCACAGCGTTTTTTATATCTGTGTAGATCCATCCTTGGAGGGCTGCATTCAGTCCCTGATCTTGAGGTTCTCTACCCCTGCTGAAACATCTTAGTGGCATGTTGCCAGTCTACACTAAACAAGCTTGTACAGTTGTGTTTTATCACCAAAAATATTTGCTACAAATAAGTCTAAAAACACAGGATAATTAAAACATTGGAATGCAATGGGCTAACAGAGACAAATTATAGATGCTTCATAAAATATTAGAGAACAAAGGATGGCAATTTCGATAAAAGTAGTTTTAATATACTAAAGGTACAATATTAATATATTAAAAATACATTGTTTTTCTTGTTCCCTGTAAATCATATAAAGTTTTATACAACTGACAGTTTTCCAAATTATTGGTGCTCATATCATTGTAAATATTATTTTTCCAAATTAATATATTAGTAATTCAGGGGTTAAATACAGGTCCAATATATCTGCAGAGTCTTCAGAAAAACTAAGAGAGCTTGTAATTGTTGGCCATTTCTGAAGCTATTAAGGTGCTTAAATTGATGCCCTCTTAGCTTTCCTTACACTAATGACTTACTAATATGGTAATGTTTATTACAATATCATTTCCATCTGTGAATCTTTAAAGCCTTTGCAAACATGAGTGCATTTACTACAGCACAACAAAATCTGTAGAGTTATCCCCCAAGGAGCACTTTTTAGCTGGTTTTCAAGAACCAGCAAAAACAGCATCTGCGTTGCACTCCAGAAAAGACTTTGTTTCAAGTGAAGTGGTCCCTTTGTAGTGTCCTAATCCAGTTATCCTAAAATTTACTATCATTAACAATCTGTCAAACCTGGCGTTGTGAAGGTGGGGACAGTCGGGTTAGGGTGTATCCAACTAGAATGAAATCTAATTGTTCAGAGCAATAAGCAAGCCTGACCCTTGCTTTTATATGGATAAGAAAGCTATTAGCTCGTTCATTCTGGCCTCTTGCTTCAAGCAGTCTTCCATGGATGGGTGTGGTTGATCTTTCTATTACTTTGGACCTGTAGTTCTTACCTCTGTTCAGAGCTGAATGGCAAAACACAGGCTGAAGTATTGCTTAATATCCTTCCAATAGCACCTCCTACAAGACTTGTAATCCTGTTGCAGTGCAATAATACTTTATATAGTAAAGCAAGTGCACAAATCCTTACACTCAGGGCTTTTAAAGCTATGTAAGCATAATGGTGAAGTCAAGGAAGCACCATTTTATAACTGCTGGTGTAATATGTTAGTCATTTTCTTGATCAGATAGCAAATGTGAAAGAAATATCAAAATAATTTGTATATTTGTATATTTATTAAATGAAGAATTTTCCTGCATACCCTTGTCTCCAGTAGATTATTCAGCATTCACTTCTTGCTACAGTGTTGTCTTTCTCATTGCAGGCCTCCAGGTGGTTTTAAATTCCATTATCAAGGCCATGGTCCCTTTGCTGCACATTGCCCTGCTGGTGCTGTTTGTTATAATTATCTATGCTATCATTGGATTGGAGCTCTTCATGGGGAAGATGCACAAGACTTGTTATGTAAGCTTATCAGGTAAGAAATATGCTATGTAATCCCACATTGTGTAACACCTTTTATTATCAGTGGAAAGTGGTTATGATGTGATTTAACAGTACTTAATATCAGCTTAGTGAATGTGAAAGCTCCAGTGATGATCAAATAACACCTGTTCTGCTTGCCTTGCCTGCCCTGCACTAAGAGCCAAAAGCTCAAAGGATGATAAGAAAGAAGCTAAGAAAGCTCTATCATGCAATCTCTGTAGATAGTTTTAAACAGAGCAGTGCTATAAACAACATCTCCAACATATTCTTCTAATTCAGGAGCAAATCACCTTAAGACTGGAAGGGGCAAATGAGAAGCCTTTGTGCATTTTCTCCGTGCAGTCCCCTGTCAATCAGCATAAAATAATGAAGGGTGCATTCAAAATAATGAAGGGTGCATTCTGTAGCCTATTAAAGACCAAAAGAGCTATGGGTTCATATATTTAAAGTATGACATTGTTCCATAAGTTGAGCTCATTTCCAGACAAACCCATGTATCTCGTGGATTTGTTTGCAAATCACCTTGACAGCTTTTATAAAATCAAAAGGGAGCATAAAATTATATTAAATAAAATATGTGCCACATTTGATATGTGGTTGTCAGGAGGTGATTGTTGCTAACTATGTGAATCCTGCTTTACCATGTAGCTGAACCATAATGAAGAAACTTGACAAATACAGAAATGACCATTCAGATTGCAGATGTAAAAGAAGCATAACAACTTTTCTCATGGATGCAGCTCCTCCCATATGAATAATTTGCTGTGTGGAAATGTCAACATTTAGGAGATGGAAACCTAAATGTGGGCTGATCAGTGGCATGGAAAATTAAGGCTCTTGTGAGAAATGATTCAGATGATCCAGGAATAAACAACTGCTCTGATTAAAAATTGTGGAGCACTGACTCTTCATCACTGCTAGTTATTTTCTTCCATATTCATCTTCCTCTCCTATCCTCTCCTTGAGCAGCACATGTCCTTCTGACATTAAGCAGTATATATCTTTGTTTTTGATTTGTTTACTAGCATGGGTTTCCATGGCCAAACAATCCCTATCTAGAAATGTTAGTGGGGAAACCACCTGAAGCCAGGCTACTAAGGCTGCCTGGACTCTAGTGACAACACTGGATCTTGGACTATTCCCAAACTGCAAACTTGTTTTCTCAAGCAGAGTGCCACACTGTCCAGAACAGGTTGAACACTAATTCTCTGAACCTGAGAACAATATACCCACAGTGCCTCTGTCTTCTCTGGATTCAGTCTCAGTTTGCTGGCCCTCATCCAGCCCATTACTGAGTCCAAGTACCCATTCAATGACTATACAGCGTCACCTGACTCAGATGACATTGAGGAGTAGAATGTCAGCAGTGAACTGATAGCACCTCATTCTGAATCCCAAAATGACCTCAGCCAGAAGCTCTATGTAGATGTTAGAAAGCAAATTTAATATTATGTCAAACTGAGTCACAGAGTGACTAATTACTGAGAACTTATGCTTGCAGGCAGGCAGCTCAGCAACTGTAGTTTCACATATCCTCATCTGGGACCCCACAACAGGGAGTCAAGGCTCAAATTTCCACCTTCCCTAAATTTTGTGAACCTATCTACCGGTAGTAATTACAGTTTGAACCTGATACAGTATTATTATTATTTTCATGTCCAAGCTAAAATCAAGCTGGTATAGTCAAATTCTGAGGATTTGGCAGGCAGGCAGGTAGGCAGGCCTGTGTGTGTAGTGTGTGTGTGTGTAAGTAATCCTTTTTGTTGCTCCTGAATGAAACTTTCATTTCATCAAATCTGATGCCAGCAAAAGTAGCATCACCCTTCTCTCTGCCTCTCCCACACAGCACCCTATTTGGAGCAATAATTTGCTGTTTAGCCTATCCAATCATTGACTTCATGGTTTAACATTATGGTAGAGCTTTCGGTCTGCATGGAGAGGGGTATTTCCCAGAGCTAAACTGTTGCAGAAGAATTTAATGTCCCTAGTTCATCACCTGCCACAACAAAATGGTTTTGACTTTTGTCATTAGCTCATTGATCTGGATATGAGCTAGCAATGTTAAGAGCAACAACTGTCATATCCTATTATCAGTACAGTTCCCAAATATAAACTGTTGTAAATGTTAATAATGTGTAGTCTGACTCAGTGACTCTGGTTCTAGACAAAGCTTCTTGGTTTGTTTCACTTTCACATACTCTTTCCATTTACAAATTCAAACAAACCATCCCTTGAGTCTTTTCAAGTAATCATATAAGACAGGGATGGCAAAGCTTTTCAGGCTGAGGACCACACAAGGGGTACATGGCAGTGGTGGGTGTGGCCAAGAAAAGTCTCCCACAGGCATGCACTTCATGCCCATCACAGCACACATACACACAGCAGGTCACATTGCAACACAGCACACACAGAAAGAGATGCACAGTTCTTTTTAAAAAGAATATATACTTTGTTTACTTGCAAACGTATTTTAAAAAATTGGAAGCCTGCCAATCAGCTGCATAGAGAGAAAGATGGAGATAGATTTTGTTAACTGCTACCACCACTATTTCACCTTGCTTACTAAGCAGCTGCTTGATCTTTTCTCTATCTTCCCCACCTACCCCTTTCCTTGCCTTTCCTGATGCTGAGGGGAAAGGTAGCAACAGTGATTGTGGACTGTAAACAGTTGGACAAATGAGAATATATTCAGTGATGTTTCCAGATTGTTCAGGAATAAGTATAAAACTGCACAGCATGAGTGGCTATTTAAGTCTGGTCTAGAGATGTTTTATATGTGTACTTCTAGAGAAGGCAATAGAAGAGTCATGTGAAAAGAAGAGTACAAATCAATTCTGGCATTGCACTTGTGACCCATATGAGTCAGTAAAGAATTTTTCCGTCCATGTTATGTGGATGCATAATACTTGATGATGTCAAAGTGCCTTTTAGGTTGTTTTGAGATCAACTCATAACCTGTAAAACATATTTGGGATTGTGACAACAATTGCCTGTTGACTTTGGGAGGCTTCTCTCTTCCCCGTTGTTTGTTTGTGCCATTAAAGAACTAATTCCTGGAACTGTTTGCCTTTCTGCTCTGTACATCTTATTTACCTGTGGCACACTATGTTCTGGATTACACATGGCCTAATCTATTGGAGAATAGAAGCATTTACAGTAGATGATCGTTTTATGATTTTTTTGTTTTCTGAACAATCAGCTATCTGAATTAGGTTTTTTATTATTTGTAACAAATCCATGAACCATATTAAAGTAATGCAGATTATAACATTTTTTACAAGCGCAATGGCCATAGATGACAAGATATAATCCATATTATATCTATCTTTCTATAATTTTATAAAGTAAGGGGGAAGTTAAAATACTTCTTGAAAGGTTGCTCCTGAGGTTTGAGGTGCCTTCTATACTGGCATGGGATATGGCATGGGGAGCTATAGCAGGAAGGAACCTGCAAAAATCAGGACCTTTCCTCCAACTGCCACACACAAGTAGAAGCAGATTCCTGGCACACATTGGTATCTTTGGATCCAAGGCAGTATGTAAACTGCCCTGATTTCTATGAAGCGTAAGCACAGCATAAATATATAAAAAGTTAATCACAATTAATGTCTTCAGATACCTTGCCACCATTATAAGCAAATAATTCTTTTCCTCAACATTCAATTGCATGGATTTTAACAATTCTTTATCCCTGTTGTTTAAGAAACACCAGCTGAAGAGGAACCCTCTCCTTGTGCACCTGTATTAGCGCATGGGCGGCAATGTCAGAATGGTACTGAATGCAGAGCAGGATGGGAAGGACCTAAGCATGGCATTACCAACTTCGACAATTTTGCCTTTGCCATGTTAACTGTGTTTCAGTGCATCACCATGGAGGGCTGGACAGATGTGCTATATTGGGTATGTATGTGAAATCAATCTGTGGCAATGAGGATACAGCACTCTTTTTATGTCATGCTCAAAACATGGGGCTGTTATTGCTATTTTGTTATACTGCTTGCTCTGTATGTCATGCAAATGGGATAACTACTGAACTGATACCTCAGATTGCTGTAGTACATTAAAGGGGCAGTATGACAGCCTTTCGCTGTTTGTTCTTAACTTTTCAGTGTTACCTTTCAATTTACATGTATTGATCAAGATTTTCACTATGCTTTTACTGACCAGTGTTTTCTTGCATGAGAAATGTTTCATACTGCTCCAGATTAATAAAGCAGCACAATTTCTTGCTAACCAAATAATAACACTTCATTTAACCATCTTACTATCACTGGAAGCACCAACCTCTAGATATCTATATAAATGAAGACTCTTGGGTCTTACTCATAGGAATATCTAAATTGTTAAACTATTGCCAACTCACAAGAACTGAAATATAGTGTGTCTATGTCACCCTGATTACTAAAAGAAATCTAGAAACAGAATGGGATGAATCCAACGGTAGTCATCCTCAGAGTAACTATTTTAGGTCCATTAATTTAAATGGGTCTACTCTTAGGTAAAATTTAGATGCCGACAACCCAACATATCTATCTCTGTCCCTTGAAACTTAGGCCATGGAGTCTTCCTCATAATAACAGCCAACATTCCACTACAGTGTAAGTCAAAGCACAGATGAGGGCAGCCAGAAATCTTTGATGACAGAATACAAACTGTAGTTACTAGTATTAGTATAGGAGTCACAGAGCTAAAGGATGACCATGTCTGGCCCTGTTGAAGCAGGATTGTCCAGATCTAAACCTTCCATAAATAAGTTTGTCTAATATTCCTTAAATTGTTCCAGAGAAGGAAGTTCTACTACTTTCCTGAGCAACCTATCCCCTTGTCTAAAACATTTTTACACTGAAGAAATCTGTAGTAATGTTAGAAATTACAGCTTGCATCACAGACAAGATTTATGGTTTCAGATACTCCTAGTAAACTACTCTTGTTTCTTGAGTGAAGTGTCTCTGTGACTGAATCTCCATCACTTCCAGTGGCAGAAACAGGGGGGGGGGATTACAGGGGCGGTCACAGATGGGGCACAGCTTATTTCTAGGTGGGCAAGTTGTTCTCTGAATGAAAAATATGCTATATGTTAACAATAGGAGTCCAGCAATGAGAGCAAGGGTTGGGGGCCAGGTTTGCCCCTTCCCCCCAGTTCCCCTCTGGTGCTGTCCATGCACTTCTCTAACAAAGATCCTGTACTAATAAGACAGAACTGCAAGTTCACAGAAAACAAGGCTGAACAAGGCACACTGAGCTTTAGTGGTCATTAACATGATAAAATTTAGCCAGAATTAGCTCATAGACAGGGTTAAAACATAAAGGTTAGAATGCTAGGTGTGCTGCGAAGCATTTCCACACATGGGAATTGGCATTCAGTTCAGTGATTGTGTGACTCTACATGTGACTTGAATTCTGGTTGGCAAACTACCTACTCTGTTGAAGTGAAAGAGGGAGGCTACGTGGACAGTGGAGCACCATGTAGACAGTGGAGCCCCTGAAGCCACGGGAAATCACTTCATTATGGCACAGGCTTAAATTTGTTTGAATCCATCCTCTTATGTGTATTTAAAACTTTTTTTAAAAAAATCTAAAAGTAGCAGTCCAGTAGTCCAGTGAGGAACACCATCATGAGACATAGGGTTACCATCTGAGTTATCATCAGCACAGGACACACAAACATATATATTAGACCAGTTTTTTTTTTTGAAAATCAAGCAAAATTGTTAATCTGACATGGTTCTTCGTCAGACTGGCATAGATAGCTTTGAGAGCAAGAATCAGCTTAATTTTATTTATATGTTTCTGTCCTCTCTCCTCTCTATGACTTGGCATGAGGTGTAATTTAAAAATAATGCTTATACATATTGCAGGGTTTATTTAAAACAAAAAAAACAAAAAACCTACATGTCATAAAAAGCTTAATTCTAGCCACCAATATCTGGCCCAAATGCAAAAGGTTTTCAAACTTCTGCCATTTCTCCTTCCCCCCACCAAGGCTTTTGTGAATTTACAGGAAAGGAAATTCCATTTTCCAATTCTTTGTGGATCTTTTTTTTTTTTTTTGACATTGTAAGGAATTCTGCAGCATGCTCCCTAGATTGGGCCTTCTCTAAAAGTGTTGGTATCTAAAGCAGCTGCCTGGGTTGATTGCTTGCACAATTGGGTTGGCCCCCTTGCTGAGTGGATTATAACAACCGAAGGGAACAAGGTAGGAAGCCTGCAAGTTTGATGCAGCTGGTTTAGACATGCTGACTTGTAAAACTCCCTTCCATCCTCCAGCATCTCTGAAATTGCACTCTTGAGCTTTGATGAAAAAGCTTGAAACAGGAGTTCACAGTTGCCCTGGAAACTCCTGTCAGGAAATCAAATTGGGGAAGAAACCAGGCAATAGATATAATTTACTTTGCTGACAGCCTTGACATGTTTTGTGAGCTTTGCTTATCCCTCTGCAGCCTGTTGAAGCCCATTGAGGGAGATGTGGTGATGAGGAACACAGTGATATTGCCACATTTTTTTAATGTTATAAACAGAACCACCACCCCACAATTTTCAGCAGCTGTGTTTGTGCTTTCTCACCCTTTATTTTTAAGGGTGCATAGGCTTGAATTAGCATGGCCTTTCCACACAAGAGAATAATCTGTTTTGCTGAATGCACCTCTCTGCATGTTTCCTGTACATATCCCCCCCCCCAAGAAAGAACCACTGCTTTCTTTTATGATTGGTTTGTTTAGAAGGGGGAAACAATAAACACAGCAGATTTTGGCAGGATTGTGAAATATAACAAAGAATAAGCCCAGGGAATTAAAATAAAACAGTCATCACTAATTAATTCCAAATATCTCTTGGCTGAAAAAAGAAAAAAAGATGGACAGGTATTGGGTGTTCATGTTTTGTGCCAGTGAGAAGCCATGATGCCAAGACAATTGCTGCCAATTCCAGAGGGCATAAAAAAATCCTGGATTGCTGTGACTTGTGTATACTACTTCATTTTAATTTGTTCTGGTTTCAAATTGTCCATTATTAAGCTTTCTAAGTCACTATGTAGCCCGGACAATGTAACATTAGCCAGGCTATCATAGCACTTTTCATGCATAAAATGGGTATAAGTTCTTCTTCAAGATATAGCCATTATTAGGAGAGAACTAAAAATGGATTGGTGACCACAGCAAAAAACAAAAACAAAACAAAAAAAACACCAAATAAACTATCCTTTAAGTGAATGGGAAAGGCACAGGCTACTCACAGTCTCTCTGTGATCATCCCACCTGTACAATATGGAAGACACTTGATTAATTATAGTTTATGATTCCTTGAAAACTAGAATTGGAAATCAGGGTTCATTGAATTTAGATATAACAGTGAACTATGGTTTCCCACAAACTATAGCAGGGGTAGGCAACCTAAGGCCCGTGGGCCGGATGAGGCCCAATCACCTTCTCAATCCGGCCCACGGACGGTCCAGGAATCAGCATGTTTTTACATGTGTAGAATGTGTGCTTTTATTTAAAATGCATCTATGAGTTATTTGTGGGGCATAGGAATTACATAGTTCATTTCCCCCCCAAAAAATATAGTCTGGCCCACCACATGGTCTGAGGGACAGTGGACCGGCCCACGGCTGAAATAGGTTGCTGACCCCTGAACTATAGCATGGGCCTGGGAGTTAGTGGGTATTGTTGTGCATAAGGAGATGGAGAGGAAGGAGTTCATGAGGCTGAAGCTTCTTGGCTCCAAAATATGGGTTGGTGTTACATTTGAACCAATTGAGAATTTGCTGGGAACTGGAAAAGAGGAGGCCTCTGTCCAATGTCCTGCTCGGGAAGGATATATTTCACATTCCAACCTTTCTCTTGACCTTTTTTAATCACTTTCTTAATTATTTTGTGCTTTTCTCATTCTTTCCCTATCTGATGATTTCACCATCACCAAATCCTATTTCTCAATCAATTGTTCCCAGCTATGGAACACTGGGAGATAATATCAGCAGCAGTCCTTTGAAATAAAATTTCAGAGGTGATGATTAGAAGTGTCATAGTTCAGTAACAGAGAGAACTGTCATTTTTGAAACAGAATTCCATTCAGAATGTAGGGTTTAATTAACAGAATTTTCTTCCAAAATCAGTATTGTTTTCCAATCAGTTGGATCATATGGGAAATATGCAGAAAGAACAAATGAGTTCAGTATGGCTATTTTGCCTGCTAATTATTTGCTCAGGTCCAGTGTTTTCTTCACTAGCCAACTGTATACAGGACAATCTGTATGCAGGGACTGGGTTGGAGGTCAGCTGTTGATTGGTATAGTTTTCCCAAGAGAAACAGGAAAAAGGCCTATGTGAGTACAAAAATCTATAAGAAAATTATGGCAAAGAACAAGAGTGAGAAGCCAGTCCTTTCCTGCCTTCTCTCTTGTCATATATTGTTTTTTTGCCAGCATATACATAGTGGAAAAATGTACCTATGCTACAAATACAAATAATAGTATAACATAAAACATGCAGCACATGGGCGACACACAATGAACTCTAAAGCAATTATGCATTAATCAGCATATGTTATTTATCAAACTTCTGAGATAAATCTGTATATAAAAAGCCTTATGTGAGAGCCACAGAAACTTACAAACTGACAATTCTGAAAACAACCTGTTGATATCTAATACCAATATACTGTTAAATGTTTAACTTCATCTGACTCTCCAGTTCTGATATGTTTTCCAGATGTAAAACTCAGTCTTTAGATATTCTTTTGCATAGGTTCATAGAGGTACCAACAAAGATAAATTCAACGTTATTTCCAATACCGTGAGGTGCTAAGGATGTTGTAAACAGATGTTGCTGAAGATAAGAAAGAAGAGAAGATGTAAATGAAGAGACAGTGTTTCCTCCTGTTTCGCCCTGGCAGTCCTGTTATTTAGAATCCCACCATTTGCCCGCAATGGGGCTCGTTAACTGGGGTTTGCAGGTAGCTCACTCCCGCAATAATTCCTGGGCTTCTTCAGTAGTTCTTGATGTTTAGCTTTGTATATTTTGATATTCAATCTCATGTAGAGTACTGTTTCTTGGCTTAAGCTGAAGAATCTCAATACCAGCATATACATAGTGGCTGATATGGAAAGACAAGAACAGGCTGGTTAAGTCTAAAAAAATTTTTGGCAGGACATTCTGCAAAACAGTGGTATATAAATATGTGAATTGATTAGTAGCTGGGTTATGGGCCAGTTATGACTTATGGACTGTCAGTTGATTATTTCCAGAAAGTTTTCTAATTTTGGACTTACAATACTAGCAATTGTAGCCCACCAGTCATCCTTAGCTGAACTGAATCCCCCATACAGTACCTCAGAATTGAGTTAGTGTTGCTTGGAGTTTCATAATACTTGGGTACAAAGCTGCAACTTACATCAAAGTAACCGAAGCTGCAACCAAACTAGAAAAATGCAGGCAGAGGGCCTTCACGGTAGTGGCACCCGCCCTGTGGAACGCCCTGCCATCAGATGTCAAAGAGAAAAACAACTACCAGACCCCTGACCATTAGGTCCAGTCGCAGATGACTCTGGGGTTGCTGCACTCATCTCGCTTTACTGGTCGAGGGAGCCGGCCTACAGCTTCCGGGTCATGTGGCCAGCATGACTAAGCCGCTTCTGGTGAACCAGAGCAGCGCACAGAAACGCCTTTTACCTTCCCACCGGAGCGGTACCTATTTATCTACTTGCACTTTGACATGCTTTCGAACTGCTAGGTTGGCAGGAGCTGGGACTGAGCAATGGGAGCTCACCCCATCGCGGGGATTCGAACCGCCAACCTTCTGATCGGCAAGCCCAAGGCTCAGTGGTTTAACCCACAGTGCCACCCGTGTCCCCATAGGGAAGCTTTTAATGTTCAATAGATTATTGTATTTTAATATTCTGTTGGAAGCCGCCCAGAGTGGCTGGGGAAACCCAGCCAGATGGGCGGGGTATAAATAATAAATTATTATTATTATTATTACTAATATTCTTCAGAAAGCCGTAAATTAATAGATGCCCAGCATTTTCTACATTGAAGCTTGAAGTGTGAATAACATTACTAAAGAGCATGGAGAATGTATAGCTTATTATATTTCTCACTATCTTTCTTTTCAAGCATTTAGTTGACTATGTAAATCATTACACAACATTTTATGCATTTTATGCTGTACACACATTCACACAAAGGAATCTTACATTTCTCTGTTGGGAAATGCAAAACCCTGTGCTTGGAGAGTTGAAGCAGTACTGTAAATCTCTTTCATGATAATCAGCCTTGTAAATGTAAATACAAAATAAACGTAAGCAGAAGGGGAAAGCCCCTAGAATTTGAACTGAAATCAGCTTTAACATTTAGAGACCTAGTGTCCTGAAGAATATTTTCATGCTTACAGTCAGGGCTTTATCCCTTTCAGAGTGAATTTCCAAAGCCTGTTAAAGATGAAAAGACTTTTAAATAACTAAGGTTTCTAAGTAGCAGAGGAATAGATGGATACTTTGTAATGCTGTAGAATTTGCAATGAAATTAATAATCAACCCTCCTGTGTAAATAGCTTTTGAGCCTTATGGGTACTTTTAAAAAATGCATTTGGGAAAACAAGCAGTCTTATTTATTTATTTTTAAAAAGAACACATTTGTGCTGCTGACCAAGGTGACCCACTAGCAAATACACTATGATCAAAGTCACTTTGAAGGTCCCTTAGGGAATTTGTATAGGTCACACATAATCAGTGCTAAAATAAAATAGATTGACATATCTGACTAGGCCAGGGACTTCACCCAGTGTTTTTTCCTTATGATTTTGTAGATTTACTGGGATCTGATGACACAACTCAAATTGAATATTATTGAATATCACAAAATACATTATGCAAAATAAGGACGACAGGTTCTTATCATAGGATATAGAACCCATGTAGAATCAGTCAAGTCTAATACTATATCTTTTAAATATTAGACAAAACCATATGCTCGGTGGATGGAAACAGGTATTAAAGTCCAAGGAGGTAACTTCATAGCTGGCCAGAGAGAGCAGGAGCTAGAACTGAGAAGACAGGAAGTCGTTAAGACCTCTAAAATATTAGAGAGAAAGAGAGTTTTACATTTGCAGAAGCCATGTTGATTCTTCAGCAATACTTGTCCTTTTATATGCTTTATCGTTTTGTCTTAAATAATACTTTCCACCAATTTACCTGGACAGACATTAAGCCAAGTGGCCTGTAATTTTCTGGATCCCTTTTAAAGAACTGGTATGGAGGCCAAGCTCAGGGACACATTATGTGTTGAATCAATCTATTTCGATCACTGACCAGAGTGACATCACATGTTAGAAGATCAGCTTTTTGATATTTGAGTTCTATAAGAACTCTTGGATAGATGCCATCTGCACCTGATGGTTTGTTACTTTAAAAATTCTTAAATAATAATAATA
Source organism: Zootoca vivipara (assembly GCF_965207765.1). Taxonomy (NCBI): domain Eukaryota; kingdom Metazoa; phylum Chordata; class Lepidosauria; order Squamata; family Lacertidae; genus Zootoca; species Zootoca vivipara. The sequence continues at coordinate 55,625,900 of NC_142592.1, forward strand.
TTAATAATATTAATAATAATAATAATAATAATAATAATAATAATAATAATAATTTATTAAATTTATTATTTATACCCCGCCCATCTGGCCACTCTGGGCAGCTTCCAACAGAAGAATAAAACACAATAATCTATTAAACATTAAAAGTCTCCCTGAACAGGGCTGCCTTCAGATGTCTTCTAAAAGTCTGGTACTGTAGTTGTTTTCCTTTTTGACATCTGTTGGGAGGGCGTTCCACAGAGTAGGCGCCACCACCGAGAAGGCCCTCTGCCTAGTTCCCTGCAACTTGGCTTCTCGCAATGAGGGAACTGCCAGAAGGCCCTCGGCGCTGGACCTCAGTGTCCGGGCAGAACGATGGAGGTGGACACGCTCCTTCAGGTATACTGGACCGAGGCCATTTAGGGCTTTAAAGGTCAGCACCAACACTTTTAATTGTGCTCAGAAACATACTGGGAGCCAATGTAGATTTTTCAAGACCGGTGTTATGTGGTCTCGGCGGCCGCTCCCAGTCACCAGTCTAGCTGCCGCATTCTGGATTAGTTGTAGTTTCCGAGTCACCTTCAAAGGTAGCCCCACGTAAAGCGCATTGCAGTAGCCCAAGCGGGAGATAACTAGAGCATGCACCACTCTGGCTAGACAGTCTGCAGGCAGGTAGGGTCTCAGCCTGCGTACCAGTTGGAGCTAATAGACAGCTGCCCTGGACACAGAATTGACCTGCGCCTCCATGGACAGCTGTGAGTCCAAAATGACTCCCAGGCTGCGCACCTGGTCTTTCAGGGGCACAGTTACCCCATTCAGAACCAGGGAATCCTCCACACCTGCCCGCCTCATGTCCCCCACGAACAGTACTTCTGTCTTGTCAGGATTCAATTTCAATCTGTTAGCCGCCATCCATCCTCCAACCGCCTCCAGGCACTCACACAGGACCTTCACTGCCTTCACTGGTTCTGATTTGAAAGAGAGGTAGAGCTGGGTATCTTCCGCATACTGATGAACACCCAGCCCAAACCCCCTGATGATCTCTCCCAGCGGCTGCATGTAGATGTTAAAAAGCATGGGGGAGGCCTATTTAGCTTACTTCTTCAAATGTCCTTCCTGAAAGGTCAATTCAGGCACAGGGTTGTTTCCTACATCTTCCACAGCGTACAGACATATGCAAAGAATTCATTCAGTTTTACTACAACCTCCTTATCCTCTTTTAGCAAACATGCAACTCCTTTCTGGACTAATGGTCCAACCACCTCCCTAGTTACTATTCTGCTTCTGATGCGTTTCATAAAGTATATTGTTGGCCTTAATGTTTTTAGTGATATCCACTTTTTGCTTTGTTTCTAGTGTTATTGCCAAACTACCAGTTACTTAAATGTATGGCCACATTTCCTCACTGTGTCTCCTGGCAGTGTTTGATGAATATGTTGTCTATTTCAAGCACTGGATTAAAATACAAGTTTCACTAGGCAAACTTTAAATAGGAAATTATTGAAAATATCAAACATCATTTCTAGAAAATGTAGAAATGATGGCTGGGAGATATACTAGCAGAACTGCAAAAGGGCACCTCTGTATATGTGGATCAGGGTCTGTTGAGGATCTTGTACATTATATTCTATATGATTCACCTAGAGCCAAATTTAATCTCCCCTTTTCAGACCGCCTTAGAAGTTCAACCAGATGTCTTTAAAATTAAAAGGCTATTGGCAGATGTTCATAGGGTGGCACTATTTGTACTAGCAGCAAGAAAGACAAGGACAACCTTTATGGATAATGCAAGTGCCAAACCCTAGGGATGCTGACCAGAAGGAATGGTTTTTTGTTGTGTGCTCCCAGTACATTTCTGAGCACAATTCAAAGTTTTGGTGTTGACCTTTAAAGCCGTAAACGGCCTCGGTCCTGTATACCTGAAGGAGCGTCTCCACCCCCACTGTTCAGTCTGGACACTGAGATCCAGCACCGAGGGCCTTCTGGAGGTTCCCTCGCTACGAGAAGCCAAGTTACAGGGAACCAGGCAGAGGGCCTTCTCAGTAGTGGCAGCCACCCTGTGGAATGCCCTCCCACCAGAGGTCAAAGAGAACAACAATTACCAGACCTTTAGAAGGCATCTCAAGGCAGCCCTGTTTAGGGAAGCTTTTAATGTTTGATGGATTTCTGTATTTTAGTATTTTGTTGGAAGCCGCCCAGAGTGGCTGGGGGAACCCAGCCAGATGGGCGGGGTATAAATAATAAATTATTATTATTATTATCATCATTATTATTATTTATTGTGTGTGTGTTTTTCTGGACATTGTACATCTGTCTTAGTCTAGTGCATGTAAAGTCTGTCGTTCTGTAGTTATGTGATTTGTGCTTATATTGTATTGTGATAGCCATTGGCTATAAACAATAAAAATCTATTGACTGACTGATTGAATGATTGATTGAGAAAATATATGAAGTGTAGGCTACTGTGAACAGGATGGGCTGGCAGTATTTATGTGGTCCCCCATTCAGATTCAGATCTGCTTTGTTTCACCAAGGTGGCTGAATCATGTGGTTTCAGACTATGCCCTGTGACCTGTTCTATACTATTTATTTAAAGCATTTTTACCCTGCTTATCACCTAAAAAGACTTGCAGAGTGTGGTTTACAGAACAGGAGAAAAAAAACAAAAAATGACAGTCCCTCTCCTCACAAAAGGATTCAATATGGCTAACCTCAAAAACACCCACCCACCCCACTCACACATGAAAACAAAGTTCACCACAGCCAATCACAAACAAGCAACCACACCCTAGGCCAACCCCAACTTCTCTCACCACCAAAGGTACAGAAGCGAATAGCAAAAAGAACCTGCACAAATGATGCTGACATAAAACCCCACACATGCATTAAATAAAATAGAAACATTGCCACCTGACCCCACCCCCACTCACCATGGCCCCCTCCACCTCTTTCCACCCTTTCTTCCTAATTTACCATAACACTAATGTCTCAACAAATGAAACTGACCTGTAGAAAATGTAACTTGAAAAATAGACATTGCACATATTTTGTAAACCAAGAAATCTTTAATAAAAATACATTAAAAAATAAAACAAAAGGATTAACAGAGACAGGGAGAGAAATAGGAGGAGAGGGGTGGGGGAACCACATTCAGATATCAATTCTTAAAGTTACAGTTCTCAGGTCTGAAGCTGAGATGGAAATAGTTCAGGTAGTTTGATGGAATGGTTACTGCTAGAAGACACGGAAAGATAGGCAGAGCCAGGTGGTCTCTCAGAAGAGCTGTTAGAATAGTCTTGAGCAGGCATAGGCAAACTCTGATGTTTGGGACTAAAATTCCCATCATCCTTAGCTAACAGGACCAGTAGTCAGGGATGATGGGAATTGTAGTCCCAAACATCTGGAGGGCCAGAGTTTGCCTATGCCTGGCCTTGAGTCTCTTTTCTCCTTTGGCTGGAGCCTAATGGAGTGCCTGCTGCTAGGTGATAGCTGAGTTGCTAGCCCAGAGTTTTGCTTCAGAAGCAATGGCCTTGCACAGATTTTACCTACAACACTAGAGGCCCCAGTTAAAGATCTCTAAGGAACAAAAGGCAGGCTTAAGCAGTATGTGGACCGAGAACTCCCAGAAGTGCAAGCTGGATTTCGAAAGGGCAGAGGAACCAGAGACCAAATAGCAAACATGCGCTGGATTATGGAGAAAGCTAGAGAGTTCCAGAAAAACGTCTACTTCTGCTTCATTGACTATGCAAAAGCCGTCGACCACAGCAAACTATGGCAAGTTCTTAAAGAAATGGGAGTGCCTGATCACCTCATCTGTCTCCTGAGAAATCTCTATGTGGGACAAGAAGCTACAGTTAGAACTGGATATGGAACAACTGAGTGGTTCAAAATTGGGAAAGGAGTAAGACAAGGTTGTATATTGTCTCCCTGCTTATTTAACTTATATGCAGAATTCATCATGCGAAAGGCTGGACTAGATGAATCCCAAGCCGGAATTAAGATTGCCGGAAGAAATATCAACAACCTCAGATATGCAGATGACACAACCTTGATGGCAGAAAGCGAGGAGGAATTAAAGAACCTTTTAATGAGGGTGAAAGAGGAGAGCGCAAAATATGGTCTGAAGCTCAACATCAAAAAAACCAAGATCATGGCCACTGGTCCCATCACCTCCTGGCAAATAGAAGGGGAAGAAATGGAGGCAGTGAGAGATTTTACTTTCTTGGGCTCCTTGATCACTGCAGATGGTGACAGCAGTCACGAAATTAAAAGACGCCTGCTTCTTGGGAGAAAAGCAATGACAAACCTAGACAGCATCTTAAAAAGCAGAGACATCACCTTGCCGACAAAGGTCCGTATAGTTAAAGCTATGGTTTTCCCAGTAGTGATGTATGGAAGTGAGAGCTGGACCATAAAGAAGGCTGATCGCCGAAGAATTGATGCTTTTGAATTATGGTGCTGGAGGAGACTCTTGAGAGTCCCATGGTCTGCAAGAAGATCAAACCTATCCATTCTTAAGGAAATCAGCCCTGAGTGCTCATTGGAAGGACAGGTCGTGAAGCTGAGGCTCCAATACTTTGGCCACCTCATGAGAAGAGAAGAATCCTTGGAAAAGACCCTGATATTGGGAAAGATTGAGGGCACTAGGAGAAGGGGACGTCAGAGGACAAGATGGTTGGACAGTGTTCTCGAAGCTACGAACATGAGTTTGACCAAACTGCGGGAGGCAGTGCAAGACAGGAGTGCCTGGCGTGCTATGGTCCATGGGGTCACGAAGAGTCGGACACGACTAAACGACTAAACAACAACAAGGAACGAAACATGCCCCCATAGTGGCATCATAGAATATTCAGCCCATTACCTTTTTTGGGGGGGTGTCCCTAAAATTGATTGATCCTTGGTATTAGATGAAATCTAAGAACCTTTTGGTTGGGATGGGCTTACCTTAAAGTGGTTAAGGATCCTGCCCCCCCCCCAATAAATAAGACAGATCTACAATGTCCAGACTAAGACAGATCTGCAATGTCCAGGGGAAAACACACATCAAATAAATATACTTTGTTGTTGTTTCACACAATGGCTGCCCTGAACAACCCAGTGGTGTTTGCTATATTTTGGAACATTTGTCCAAAGGGATTGATGCTATGTTAATAAAGTAGCAACATTTCTTGGGGGAGGCAGGAGATGACTGCCCTTAATAAATAAGAAATCTGTGCCTCCTTGCCTGCATGTTAAGGCCACCCCACCTGAAAGTTCATATAATTCATTCCCACGGTGTTGCTTTGTGAAGGATGAATAGTTCCCACTCTTAATAGAAAATGCTTGGTTTCGAGATAGTTGGGGCAAGGCAAGGGGATTGTCATTGGAAATGTGTTGAATGCAAAAATGTTAGACAAGTACAGGGGTACCTCGGGTTAAGCTGATCTTAACCTGAGGTACCACTTTAGCTAATGGGGCCTCCCACTGCTGCTGCACTGCCACCACACAATTTCTGTTCTCATCCTGAAGCAAAGTTCTTAACAGGAGGTACTATTTCTGGGTTAGCGGAGTCTGTAACCTGAAGCGTCTGTAACCCGAGGTACCACTGTACTTATTCTCATTTTCCCTGGCCAATCACTCAATGTTTAGGTTGTATAGTAGATCTAAAGACTTAATCCTTTCACAAATCCTTATCAGACGTCTATCTAAGCAACTGTATCCCTCTGGGGTGGAGTGTTTAGGTTAGTTCATCAGGAACCATTATAAATCAATGGATTAGTTGCAGGCTCCTTGGGATGGTTTTCTGCAGTTAGATAAGGGTCTCTGGCAATGCCTTGCTTTCTCTTGGCTTATTGCACTTTGGGAGAGAAGTAAATTTGTTGGTTGAAAAAATAGCTCCCCTCCACCTCTGCTGTTATTACTGGCAGAGAGCCAGAATAATAATAATAATAATAATAATAATAATAATAATAATAATAATAATAATAATAATAAATTTTTATTTTTTATTTTTTAAACATACTTTTTATTAATTTTACAAAATACAAAAAAGACGGTACATACATAAACACCTTTTCCACCTCCTTCCCACCCACCCCCATGGGTCCTCCCCTGCCACAGAAGTATCCCATGTAGGTGAACAGTCAGAGATGGTCCATTTTATGCTTGGATTTCTGTCCTCCTCCCCCTCCCCTGACCCCAAAGCCCCCCCCTGCCACCAGGGGGCTCCAGTAAACCAGGGCAGTACGCAGGAGGCCATCCATCCAACCATCTATTGTCATACCAAAAAAAGAGAGAAAAATAGAAATAGGAAAAAAAAAGAGAAAAAAGAAAGGGCAAAAAAAGAGAAAAAAACAATACAATTTTTTTTTCCTTACATTCATAATTGTAAAACCATATTTTGTGGGCTTCCCCTCCCTCCCCCCTTCCCCGGTTTTCATCCCTTTTTTATCATCTTCAACAGTTTCTTACTTTATAAAAATACACCTTTATATCTTATACAACTTATAAATCAATTGTTATCATTTTCACCTAATATCCAAATCACTGAAAAATCAAACTCCCATTTTATTTTCCCGTGCCTAATTTATACTCCCTCTATAAGCCTCCATATTTTCACATTTTTCCAAAATCCATTCACTTTTAAAACTATAACTATTCTTAATTTAACCTTACATCCCCGATTACCGGCTCCACCCCCCCAATCCAGCAAATTCCATAATCAGCAGACCAGTTATAAACCTGTTAATCCATCCTTATAATCACAACTTCACTTTCCCTTCACCCCACCCCCTGTTTACAGTCTTTTGCCATCCAGGCCACCATACAAGGCCCCTGAATTTCTTCTCTTCTCTGCATATTTTTTCCTTCTTCCCTGTGGGCATTCTGGAATTCCAATAATACCAATCGTGCCCCCCTCGAAGGCAGGGCGCTCCATCCAACTTTTTGTAGAGTAAGGTCATCATTTTTTTGTGGTGGGCTTCATTTTGTGTTGAATCATCACAGTCCTCATCTTCAACTTTTCCTTCCAAATCACAGTCACCATCATTGTCATTCTCACATTCATCTTTTTCAGTTTCAGTTTCAAAAGCTTCATCTTCTAAAAAATCATATTCTGCCATCACCATCTGAAATTGTTGCTGTAACTCTTGCCGTTGTGTCTCCTCTTGACATAGTTCTATTCTTGTTTCCCACATTAAGGTCAAAACAGACCGCTGGAACTCAGGGGAACACTTTTTTGTTGACATAGTTCAATCCTGCCAAGGTCAAAACTTATCACGTGGGGTGGAATATGATCACAGTTTATTTTCTCGACTCCATTTTTAACAAACTGGCTGCATTCTTCAAGTCTTATTAACAATAAAGTTCGAACTCATTTCACAAACATTTAAACCAAAAAAAGAATTTCCACAAAGTCCAGAAATACAAAATAAAATAAAAATTGACTTATAAATCCTGATCAACTCACTGGGTTGTCTGGGCTGCCGGCTCCCGAGGAAAAGAAAGGTTTTTCTTAGTCTTTACCTCTTGCTGCAGGGCACTCACAACCACAGTCCCTCTTCCCTTTCACCCTGCATTTAGGGGAGATTCTCTTTGATGCCTCTGAGGGATCCTTTTAAATTGAAATCTTCTGTTTACGGCTTCGGGATTCTATTTACTGTCTCTTTTGTTGCCGTGGGGGGGGGGTGGCTTCCTCTTTTCTCCCCTCTCTCCCAGATCCAAATTATTTTGTAATCCAAATCGTGAGGTTACTTACAGTCTTGTTTCCAATCGTTATATTTTTGGAAGAATCCAGCGCTCTCCGCCTTCGGCTCGAAGCTTCTCCCCGCTAGGATAACGTTGCCGCTCAAAATGCCCCCCGCGACTTCTACCCTCCTCGCTCCGGAGCTCTTATTAGAGCTGACCGGAGGGTTGGGGAGTCCGGATTCGGGCTCTGCTGAGCAAAATTTGCCCCCGGGACACCCTTCCCGGGGTTCTAAGGGGCGCAGCGTCGCTTTCGCTGCCCTCCCCACTCCTAACAGGGACGGGCCGTCTCGGAGACGAGACGAGACCCCGCCGATCGGCGCTGGCGCTGAACCGGAAGCAATAATAAATTTTTATTTATACCCCGCCCTCCCCAGTCAAAAACCGGGCTCAGGGCGGCTGACACCAACAGAATTACAATAAAACATAAAAACAATTAGTTAAAATACAGATTAAAATACAGTATTAAAATTTAAAATGCAGCCTCATTTCAAGTAGGCCATAAATCCAAGCCATGAGGGAGGAAACACAGGGGTCAGGCCGAGTCTAACCCAAAGGCCAGGCGGAACAGCTCTGTCTTGCAGGCCCTGCGGAAAGATGACAGATCCTGCAGGGCCCTGGTCTCCTGGGAAAGAGCGTTCCACCAGGTTGGGGCCAGTACTGAAAAGGCCCTGGCTCTTGTAGAGGCCAATCTAGCCATCTTATGACTCGGGATCTCCAGAATATTATTATTTGTGGACCTTAAGGTCCTCCGTGGGGCATACCAGGAGAGGCGGTCCCGTAGGTACGAGGGTCCCAAGTCGCATAGGGCTTTGAAGGTCAAAACCAGCACCTTAAACCTGATCCTGTACTCCACCGGGAGCCAGTGCAGCTGGTAAAGCACTGGATGAATGTGATCCCGCGGCCGGGACCCTGTAAGGAGCCTCGCCGCGGCATTCTGCACCCGCTGGAGTTTCTGGGTCAGCTTTAAGGGCAACCCTGCGTAGAGCGAGTTACAATAGTCAAGCCTGGAGGTGATCGTCACATGGATCACTGTGGCCAGATCGGGGCGAGAGAGGTAAGGGACCAACTGCTTGATACGGCGGAGATGGAAAAATGCCACCTTTGCTGTGGATGCAACCTGCGCCTCCATGGAAAGGGAGGCGTCAAAGGTTACACCCAAACTCTTGACAGAAGGCGCTGGTACCAATTGAGCCCCTGCAAAAGATGGAAGTTGGCCCCCCCAACCCCATGTCGCCCCGACCCAGCCAGAGGACCTCTGTCTTCGAAGGATTTAGCTTCAGTCGGCTCCCACGTAGCCATCCAGCCACAGCTTCCAAGCACCTGGTGAGTGTGTCCGGGGCTGAGGCAGTGCAGCCGTCCATCAACAGATAGATCTGGGTGTCATCAGCATATTGATGACAACCCAGCCCCAAACTCCGGACAATCTGGGCAAGGGGGCGCATAAAGATATTAAAAAGAATTGGGGAAAGGATTGCGCCTTGCGGGACTCCACACACTAAGGGGTGCCGCGGCGACAACTCCCTCCCTAGCGCCACCCTCTGTCCCCGACCTGAGATGAAGGAACGCAGCCATTGTTGGACTGTGCCCTGAATCCCCACGTCGGCAAGGCGGTGGTCTAAAAGTTCATGATCGACCATATCGAAGGCTGCTGACAGATCTAAAAGAATCAGCAGTCCCGACCCACCTCGATCCAGCTGTCTACGGAGATCATCTGTTAAGGCGACCAGAGCTGTCTCGGTCCCATGACCAGGGCGAAAGCCGGACTGAAATGGATCTAGAGCCGATGTTTCATCCAGAAACCTACCAAGCTGTTCGGCAACCACTCTCTCAATTATCTTACCCAGGTACGGAAGATTCGAAACCGGGCAATAATTGGATAGATCTAAAGGATCTAGAGATGTTTTCTTTAAGAGTGGACGCACCACTGCTTCCTTCAACTCCTCTGGGAAAGTCCCTGTGCCCAGGGACAAGTTGATGATCTCACCCAGGGGGGCCCGTACCTCATCTGGACACGCTCTAATCAGCCAAGACGGGCACGGGTCCAGGGAGCAAGTGGTGGGCCTTCCAGCTCGGAGGAATCTGTCTACATCGGCAGGGAGTATCTGATCGAATTGGTCCAATACTGAACTCGAAGACAGTTGAGGGGCCTCCAGTTCCGTTATTGCATCCAAATTGGCAGGGAGGTCACGGCGGAGTGTCAAGACTTTCTCCGCAAAAAAGCTCGCAAATGCCTCACAGCTATGGGTCAAATTTGTATTTAAATTTGGCTGATCCTCTAGGGTTGTTAGAGACCTAATTATTCTAAAAAGTTGTGCTGGGCGAGAGCTAGCGGATGCGATGGAAGCTGAGAAGTAGGACTTTTTTGCAGCTTTCACCGCCATCTCATAGGCTTTCATAAGTTTCCTGTAAGATGTTCTTGAGGCTCCGTCGTGAGCACGCCGCCATACTCGCTCTAGCCGTCTAAGGTCCCGCTTCATTTTCCGAAGCTCCTCAGTAAACCCAGGGGCCCGGTTTCGGCGGGGTCGCAGAGGGCGCTTAGGTGCGATCTCATTGATGGCCGCCAAGAGCCGGTTATTCCAGTTCTCGACCAGCTCTTCTAATGAGCCGCCAGGGGGAGCAGGGTCCCGCAAGGCCTGACGGAATCCGTCAGGATCCATCAGCCTTTGCGGGCGAGCCCAAATAGGCTCGCCACCCAAGCAGGGGAGGGGCGGGAAGTCAATCCTGGCTTTCAGAGCGTAGTGATCAGACCATGGCACTTCCACAGTTGGGGACATGATCACGTCTATACCCACACCAAAGATCAAATCCAGCGTGTGGCCTGCTTGATGTGTGGGACCCAAAACAAACTGGGAGAGCCCTAGTGTCGCCATGGAAGACACCAGATCCGGAACCCGTGAGGAGGGGGTGGCATCTGCATGGATGTTGAAGTCCCCCAAAACCAGTAGGTTAGGGAACTCCAAGGCCCAGCCTGCCACCACCTCCAGCAGGTCCGACAGGGTGGCTGCTGGTGCGCTAGGTGGTCGGTACACCAGCCAGACAGCCAAGCCCCCCTTGGTGCCCCACACTAGGCCAACACATTCAATGCCGGTGATTGATGGTGATGGCAGAGCCCTGAAAGAGCAATCCTCCCGGATTAACAGCACTACCCCTCCCCCCGACCCACAGTCCGCGACTGGTGGAGGACGGAGAAGCCCGGGGGTGTTATCTCATGCAGGGCAACTACTTCGCCTTCACGCACCCAGGTCTCAGTCACGCAAGCCAGAATAGCTTGCTAACAGCCTGGTTCACTGCTAGGTGACTCCTTGCTTTTAATATTTTGTTCTCAGAGAGCAGACTCAGACTGCATCTGTAAAAATAAAAAGACAGGTTTCTGTATCAAAAAGCATTACTTGAGATGTTGCCCAGTTTATTTACTTGTATTGCCAGAAATATAGATGGGACGCCAGTACAAATATTTCCATGTACTGTATGTGTCCATTCCTTATACAGTGAATAACAGTGAATTTCATTGCTGGACCATATATTACACAAAGTGGCACCTCCCTCCTTAATAGAGGCAGTTGAATTGCACTGAGTTGCTAATTGCTTTTGCATTCATTAGTTTTATCCTGCAAAGATTTAACTGTCTCATCATGAAGGAAATAAAAATGAAAGTTTATATGATTAAAAAACAACCCCTAATACTTTGAGCAAATAAAAATCAGAGCAAGTTTTGCAAAGGATTGGAGCTCATATTGTGTATCATTAAAATATTTTCTACCTGGAAATCTGGACATTTTCTTTCTTTCTAAAAGAAGTGTTCTTCCTCATTTCTATTCTGGGCTACTGTAACCACAGAGCAAAATGTTCTGTTGGCTTTGTCTTTAATGGCCCCCTGACCCTAGGCAAATTTATTTGGGAGTTAATAGTACAATGCTCTGCATGTTTACTCAGAAATCCAGTTGGGTGTCATTGGGGTGTATTTCATCACAGTAAGTGTGTTTAGATTGCAGTCCTAGTCAGTTAGGGGGTACTCAAGGTTACGCAGGACCGGCACCTCTTTTATTGTTAAAAAGTGTGACACTTACTGTAACAACTTCATGGTGAGTACCAGCACCTATTTTTCTCTTCCCCTCCCGTCCGAGCTCTGCACTCTTTCTCTCCCCCCCCAACTCTGTTCTCTCTCTTCCCCTCCTGCCTGAACTTTGCGCTCTTTCCATGGGCCGTGGTGCATTTTGTGGGTGCCCAGCCCCTATTATGGGAAATTTTGTGGGTGCTCGAGCACCCAGAGCCCTGAGGAGATTGTGCCTATGTGTGGTGTGCATTTTCTAGTGGGGTGGGGTAGAATTTGTCCTTTTAGTTGTTTTGTACATTGTTGTTTTTTCCTTTGCTTTTTAATTGATTTTACAAGTTTGTATTTTATCTTAAGTTACTTTGAGACTTTAAAAATAAAATGACAAGCAAATGTGAATAATAATACTAATAGGTTGATGATTGGTGCCAGATTGTGCAGACAAGAATTAAAGGGCTGGCGGTCAGCTACCAAATGATATAATGTGATACAACACAGGCAGAACACGAAGGCACAGAAATAACCAAAGTCTTACTGTATTAATAGGAAATAAGGTAAACGCAAAGTACAGACGATACACGGTGGATCAGCAACGACGCGACAGACAGGTTGCCGGCGTTTAAGACCTGTTTCATCCAATATTGGGCTTCTTCAGTGGTATCTTCTTTCTGTTATTTTAATACATTCAAATTAAGTTCGTTAGTATTTAAACAAAATATCTAAATAGGTGTTTGGACAAACGAATTTGTACAGGCAATACTTACAGTGAAAGTACAGTTTCTTATTTAGGCTTAGGCCACAGTGTTTTCTTGTTAATTTTTCAAAATCACTAACAACAAAAATAAGATACTGATTTCAGTTACACATTATTAAGAACAGATATCTAAACCAAACATATTAGAAATTAATGCTTACACATCTTGTATTCTTTGTATTCTTAGTTAGAATGTGTTATTTTGGTACATTCAAATTAAATTCGTTAGTATATTCAAATTGGTGTTTGGACAAACGAATTTATACAAGCAATACTTACAATGAAAGTACAGTTTCTTATTTAGGCTTAGGCCCCAGAGTTTCCTTGTTAATTTTTCAAAATCACTAACAACAAAAATAAGATACTGATTTCAGTTACACATTATTAAGAACAGATATCTAAACCAAACATATCAGAAATTAATACTTACACATCTTGTATTCTTTATATTCTTAGTTAGAGGAGAATGTGGTGGCCTAAGCAAGATTGCTCTGTTTGAATCACATATATTTACACACAGGGAACTCCTTCCCAGGAGATAAGCAATTAGGGAGGGACGGGCAGAATTCAAGTACTGCAAAGACTTACAGAGTTGATGTATGGTTAAATGAATACTGAGAGATCCAGATCTGAATTGAGGCCATACGGTTGTAATGTCTTAAGCATGAAGATTAATTTGGTTTCTTGTTGCCTGAGAATCTTTAAAATATCCTGTTTATGGTATTTTTTAGGGGTATACTGCCAGATGCCAAAAAACATGAAGTCTGAATCACTATGCTTCTTTTGTAGGAAGTGAGGTGTGAGGGGAGCTTCCATAACTTGGTTACGGAAGCGTGATCTATGCTCCCCTATGCGAACCTTAAGGGGTCGCGTAGTGCTTCCTATGTACAGTTTGTTGCAGGGACACCGGATGCAATATACCACATTTTTAGAATTGCAGGTTGTCATCGAATTAATCTTGAAGGTAAACTGGGTATGTTCACTCCTAAGCTCCTTGACTGGTAAACTGTAGGGACACAAATTGCAGGAGCCGCACCTGTAGTGGCCTTTGGTGATGATAGATGACGGTTCTAGGCAATCTGCTTTCACCAGTTGATTGCGTAGGGTCCCTTTCTTTCTAAACCCTAAGAGCGGGGGATCTTTACAGCCAGGAATGTCTTCCACAATGTGCCAGTGTTTATATATTATGTTTCTGATATGATGGGCTAGGGGAGTGAAATCCATCCCCATAACTAAACGGGAGGATTTTCTGTTGGTGTTGTCAGATGGTGTTGCAAGTAACTCTTCCCTGTTGCGACTGTCGACGCGTTTGTATGCGTCTTGTATAATGTAATCAGGGTAGCCCCGATTCGTGAGGGCTTCTCCTAGCTTGTGAGCAGCATTGCGGTAGTCTTTCTCAACGGTAGCATTCCTTTTGAGCCTGATTAATTGTCCGTACGGTAAATTCCTTCTCAAATGTGATGGGTGGCTGGAAGAATAATGGAGTAGGGAGTAGCGATCCGTTAGCTTTTTGTACGGTTTGAATGCCAGGGACTTTTTGGTCGGAAATATAAACAATTACGTCCAAAAAATGAATTTCTTTGTGATGATGCTGGCATGTAAATTTTAAATGGGGATCCAGAGTATTCACCCATTCTAGAAATGCTGTGCACGTTCCTTCAGATTTAAAAATTATAAACAAATCATCAATGTATCTTTTGATCAAAATAATATCCTGTGAATAAGGGTTAGAGTCAGAAAAAAATGTTTGTTTTCAAAATCAATCATATGAATATTGGCCACCGAAGGGGCCAGAGCCGCTCCCATAGCGACACCCTGAGTTTGGAGATAAAAGTCATTTTTATACCGGAAGAAATTATTTTCAAAAACAATATCCAATAATTGGATTAAAAAATGATATGGCGGATTTTGATCAAAATAATATCCTGTGAATAAGGGTTCCACCGTGTATCGCCTGTACTTTGCGTTTACCTTATTTCCTATTAATACAGTAAGACTTTGGTTATTTCTGTGCCTTCGTGTTCTGCCTGTGTTGTATCACATTGGAACTCTGCACGTTTTGGCAGCATTGGCCCATTGTTTCAGCTTTGGATTCACCAAATGATATAAGGCAAGATTTCTACTGCTACTATTCATAAAAATAGAATGCCCTGTGTGGAACACAACTTGGAACAGGTGTTACATAGAGCTAGGCAGGCCCATGTTCTTAGCTGAAATTAAAGGCGGCTTTTCTTGCTTTGGCCACCATGTGAGTGATGCTGCAGCATTGCAGAGACTGAGGCAGGAGCACATTCAGAGTGAGAGCTGCTCTAGTGGTTTGAGTGCCCCCAACACCTTGCACCCTATCAGGACACCCTGCTTCTACTGATTTCTATATTTACTTTTACCACAAGATGAGATCAGTTCCTTTTGTCAAGTTTTCAAGTTTTAAAATTCAGATGTGGAAGTTTTGGGCACTGCTGACAATATGAAGTTTCACCAAATGCAGTTCCGTGTTTCTGCATGTACCACAGATTATCTCATAATAGAACTAAGATGCTGGTAGATGAACATCTTTTCTTGGTGCAGTTCATGCAACTCATAAATAAGAAATCCACATTGCACCAAATGTACTATTAAGGACCAAACAACTTTTTATGATGGAACAGTTATAATAAATACGTGTGTGTGTGTGTGTGTGTGTGTGTGTGTGTTTTTAAAATGAACAGTATTGAAAACATCCTGGCAGATTTCATGGTCTGGTTAGGCAGTACGTGAGTGCATCAAATATTACTCTGTGCAGGTTCTTCATCTTAGTAGAGAAACTACGAAAGACTAGACTTTGGACTCAGCTTGTTGTTGTTTAGTCGTCTTAGTCGTGTTTGACTCTCCGTGACCCCATGAAGCAGAGACTCAGCTATACAGCTGCAAATAAAACATTTTAAGTGTGTTTTAAGTGCAATATACAATGTGACACTAGATGGTGATGGTGAGCCTTATGGAAATTCAATGTATTTTTAAAAATGCTTTTAGAAAAGGCATTTTCAGAATGGTTCTTATATGCATGTAGATTCCACCCTGATCAGTAAAAAAAGTTCTGCAGGAAAAAGCCTACATCTGCTGTCAAGGATTTGGGTTTGTGAATAATGGCTGCATATTGGCAAATTGCCAATATTTTTTTTAAAAAACAAACATAGATTCAGGGTGCTCCTTTTCATAATAGAAAAATAATGTTCTGCTGATGGTCTCATGAGACTTTAGAAACAAGTCCTCCTTACAAGAAATCAGAAGTCCTTCATAGCAAGCACTTTGTATAGAGGCCAAGTATCCATGAAATAGCTATTGTAGCTCTATAAAATATATTTTAATGTCATTTGTCACATATCCTATAATTGGTCCATCCCTGCCCCACACCAGGGTGAAGGATACATTATGTCAGTTTCAAATAAGTATAGGAATTTGGCATTGTTTATCTGCACTACAAATATACAAAGAACTAAACTGCAAAGAAACATTTCTGTGGTACAGCAGGACTGATTTTCCATTTACTGCTTCTCTGGCAGTAGCTCTGCTCCAGTTCTGGTAGCTTGATAATTGTACAAACACAGTTGAACAGAGGGAGTCTATCTGCAGGATGAAAAGTCTGCTTGCTCTGTTTTTCCTAATTTTAGCAGCTTTTCTTAGCCCTATACAGTACAAGTTCCATACTTAAAGGACTAGCTCATTCTGTATAATCCTGGAATCCCTTATTGGAACTACCACCAAAATCTACTGAGATTGGTGTCCCTACTTGATTCCCGTACATACCCAGTAGATCCCTACAGTCTGCAGGTTCCAAATATCTCAGGAACCTGCTCCACAGTAACTTATAGCAGAGCTTTTAGCACGGCTGCCCCTATTCTGTAAAATAACAGTCCTTTCATGATATGACAGGCATTTTCCAGAAACAATTAGAATATTCCTGTTCCAACAGACTTTCCCAGATGGATAATTGGGGCTTTTCCATACAGTGGCGTAGCAATGGGGGCGATGGGGGCGGGTCGCCCCGGGTGCCACCCTGGAGGGGGGGGATAACACTTGGTGCCCCTCCCCGCTGGGGAACTTTTTTTTCTGTTGCATGAGATTTTTAAACTGTTTTTATATGTTCTTTCAATGCTGATTTCATATCTGAAGTCGGTTTTGTTCTGTAAGCTCTAGTTTTTTTGCAATTCATGTTTTTCACTTTTCGCCAGAGCCGCGTGGGGGGATGACAAAAAAAAAACCACACCGGGTACCACCTGGGCTTGCTACGCCTCTGTTTCCATCACTATCTGTTTTGTATTGTTTTAGTTTTGTTTTAAATCTGTTGTTTAAATCTGCTGTTTTCTGCATTTTTAGTAGTTTTTCTTGCACGTTGCCTTGAGACAATTGTGGTGACTATAACTACTGTTATTATTGGTGGGGACTCAGGAAAGGAGCCCATTATGAGAAACTCCTTCTCTTGGAGATCTTCTGCTCTCCTCTTTATTGGTCTTCTAACACTCACGAAAGACCTGGTTGTTTTTTGCACTGACCAGTGGCTGCATTTCTGCTCTTTCTTGATACTGTTGTTCTGTTGCTGTTTCCTTTTGTGGTTTTAAATAGATTTAATTTGTGTTATATTGTTCATTAATGATGTTAGCTGAGTTGGAGGATAAATAAATTGTGCAACAAGATTAAATAAAAAACAGAAAGCTACAAAGTGACTGACATAGTACCATGGTAGGTGCTGTCACACTAAGGGCTAATCCAGACTTCATTTTGCACCACACTTTCCAGGCACAGATCCACGTTTTGTAGACCACATAGGTTTTCTTTTATCCCACCGCTTTTCTGAGAAAACCCTTTGTTCAACACTGAATCGGAAGAAGTTGACACAATTTGCTCACTAAGGCTGCAGTCTAACCATCCTGATGTTGATGACTATTAAAATGAATTGCAGGCCTCCATCAGCAGAGAGGGGCGCCACTGTTGAAGGAGAGGGCTCTGCTATGAGTGGCTGGGAAGCTACTCCTGGTGGCCCTCCTCCTGGGCAGCATTTTACCACCCTGTTCTTTAATTTATATTAGATTGGCACTGAATGGCTCACAGAGAGAGAGAGAGAGAGAGAGAGAGAGAGAGAGAGAGAGAGAGAGAGAGAGAGCACTTAAATTAAGGAGTTTTATCATGGCAATTTAAAAATTGTTTTTAAAAACTGCTTCCTTTCCAACTCCAGCCATTTTAGCAACATGTCTGTTGTTTTCAGTTAGAGACTTCTGATGTAAAACACGTCTGTTCCAGTAATGCAGCACTTTGTAGCAAGGCATAGCAGAAATCAGCCATAAACAGCTTCAGTAAGTACTATGGTGCAGATTAAACAATTGATTTAAGCAGTGGCTGCTCAGGTGAATTGTACCCTTCCCTGCCCACATGACTTTGTCATGTCCACTAGAGTGAACAGAATGTGTTAAGATGCACCCGTAGAAAAATCACAATATTCCCAAGAGGGTAGAAAATCAGTTGCAATTTGCATTTGTAGCTTAAAATAGAAGAACAGTGATTATAGCTCTAGGAGCAACCTAAAGCTTTTGGTCTACCCCTTTCTCAGCTCTTCAGAAAATAATCCTCAGGGTAACAACCATAGTGGCAGCAGAGGATAGGACAGGTATCACTGAGTCTGAAGAGAGCTACTTTCTTTACAGCTGGCAGCATAGGGAGAGGTTTTTCCACAACTGAGAAGTTTTAGGAACCCTTCATAATATTCTTTGAAAAATTAAAAAAAATTCATTGCACTGCAGCATTAGTATATTCACATCCCTCTTTGATGAGAAAACAGCAGCTCCCCATTTTCAGAGAGGCAGCAGCTTTGGCAGTGGCAGGCGAAAGGATTTGTGAAATTTCAGCAACCACTTTGTCCTTTGCATGGGGACTAGATAATGAACAAATACCAAGCAGGGGTTGTAAAACATTCACAAAAGCAAAGCAAAAGCATGCCCCATTTTTATTCCATCTATGATATGTTTTATAGGTTAATGCGAGAAACAGGATGTGAGCATCATTAGTTTGACCCAATGTATTCATTTGTCCAACACTCTTCCCTCCCTTTTCTTTTTGCCACTCAAGTGACTCTACACAGTGTAGAAACGTCCTCATGGTGTCAGCATTCATTGTTCCTAATAAGAACAGAGGAAACTGACATACTGAGTCAGACTATCAGTCCACGTAGCTCAGAATTCTGTGCACTGTCTGACTGGCAGTGCTTCTTCAGGATTTCAGGGGGGCATGTTCCCAGCTCTTCCTGGAGATACCAGGGACTGAATCTAGGACCTTCTGCATGCAGAAGCATTGAGCTATGGCTACCTCCCTGGGTTTATACAGGTTTGCTTTGAATACAATAGCTTTAAATCTTTTGTAATCATTTGAAATTGAGGAGACAACCTGTTCAGTTGCCACAAGAAAGTTCAGGTGTCATGGTGCTATAGGAAAAAGTGGAAGTCTTAGATATGAAATGTCAAAATTATACTTCTTTCCCTGCTTTTTTTTTTAAAAAAATAACAGATGGAAGCTGGAGACAGGAAAATTGTTCTGCTTTAGGAATGTGCTACTTGAAGCCATTGCTTCAGACTCTTTCATAAGAATGCTGGGCTTGATGTAGAATTATTATTATTATTTATTTTATTTCTATACCGCCCTATACCCGAAGGTCTCAGGGCGGTTCACATAAAGGATCACATACATAAAATCAAAATACAACAATAACCCAATAAATAAAACCCTATTATGTGCACCAACTTTATTTTGTCACAGCTCAGGATACAAGGAGTCCCTTGCATTCATGCAAAGGATGCTATTGGGAGAGTGCACAAGTTAATTATGGATAGGGCAGTTAGCCTTTATAACATAAAAGTTTTAAATACATTTATGAATGAAAATCAAGAGCAGAGGATTTGATTGTAGCTATGCAGGGAGTTTTACCTTCTACAGAATGAATTCCTGGAATTTTTTTTTAAAAGTTACAGGTAGGTAGCCGTGTTGGTCTGACGTAGTCGAAACAAAAAATAAAAAAAATTCCTTCGAGTAGCACCTGAGAGACCAACTAAGTTTGTCATAGGTATGAGCTTTCGTGTGCATGCACTTTCTGAAGAAGTGTGCATGCACACGAAAGCTCATACCTATGACAAACTTAGTTGGTCTCTAAGGTGCTACTGGAAGGAATTTTTTAATTTTTTGTTTCGACTACATCAGACCAACACGGCTACCTACCTGTAACTAGTACTATGGAAGGCACCACATTGAGCCGCATGAAATGGAAGTCCATCAACCTCACCAAGAAACTTGCACAGGTACAGACTGACATCTTCTTTCTAACTAAATACAAGAACCTGGACATTATACCCAAGGGTCTTAGAATTAAGAACCCTCTACAATCCACTTATCCTACTGAATATGCAAGGAAACTATGCCTTTATCGAAGAAGCTGCTAAAACATCTGATCGTTCTGAAGAAGTGTGCATGCACATGAAAGCTCATACCTATGACAAACTTAATTGGTCTCTAAGGTGCTACTGGAAGGATTTTATTTTTTTTAATGCTGTGGTTCAGCCTTGCTGTGCCAATGGGAAGCATTCCCAAAGCAGAAGGAAACATGTTAACGACTTGAAGATATTTACTGAAATATATGTACATAATGCACTTTAGTATAAAAACAGTGGTAATCACAGCGCATTTCCTTAACCCTGGTCTCCAAATTGGGTAGTTCTGTACAAATGGTTACTCCGAAAACAACAAAAATAAACGTTTGAATGTATAAACAAAACTAGATTGTTGCTGATGCACCACCCAAACTGTATTCAGTGTGACCATCTGCTTTGATAGCGCACCAAATTGGTCGGGGGGGGGCACACAGAGGAAAGGGTTTTCTTAACTTTGTTGTTGTTATTATTTTAAAAATGTAATCTCTATCCAATTGTTCACAAATATATTATGTCTATATTTTGTAACTGAGGGTTTCTTCCCCCCTTATTCCTCTATATTTTAATATGCTGAAGGCTATAAATAATAATCTAAACAAAGGATCACTGGAGTAACTGAAGTTCTGTTCATCACCTAGCGCATAATGTTATGCTTCTCTTATATCAATGAGTAAAATAGGTGGTTTCAAATATCTCTGGTTTAATTTCGCTCTCATGGACACATTCTGTTTTCACATGGTATTTTAAGCCAAAGGCCCTTCAAAACAGCTAAAATTAAGTATTAGCTAAAGTATGTCCAACTATCTCTTTTATCCACAGGCCTTATTTGCAAACCTTTCTGTCTTCCTTCCCTAATCCATTCTGCTTTCTGTCTCTATCTTCTAACTATCCTCCATCTTTCCAGATGCAGGACGCTATGGGCTATGAGTTACCCTGGGTGTACTTTGTCAGTCTGGTCATCTTTGGATCCTTTTTCGTTCTTAATCTGGTTCTTGGTGTGTTGAGCGGGTAAGCTGCTGGTTTTGGTGTTATTTTTTCCCCCTCATGCTGCAGGGCAAGACTCCAGAATCAGGGTTCTTCTGTGTCACCAGAATCCTTTAATTGTCACAAGCAAAACCAAGGGTTATATTTGTTATGATTCTACATCAATTCCCCAATGTACTGCAAGTTACATTGCAGTATACAGTGGTAGGAAATTCACTTGGTAAGGTGACCAAATACTTAACTCAATCTAGACTAAAGTAGGTAGAAAATTTACTTCCTGGTTGGTTGAACCGAACAACAAATTCAGCACTGGTGACTCAAGTTCCCTTCAACTGGAGCCTTGTAATGCTCAGGAATGGAACTTTCCACACTAATTATCATTCCACTCTTCCAGGTCAATGATGCCATAGGAAGGGACTGGCCCTGGATCTATTTTGTTACACTAATCATCATAGGGTCATTTTTTGTACTTAACTTGGTTCTTGGTGTACTTAGCGGGTAAGCAGTACCTGGAAAAATGTTTGGAATCATTATTGTTGTTGTTTAATTACACATGCTTCTGTTTTATTCTTTGTGTTCTGTTTCTTGGGTTGAAGATATGGGCCCAGATTCAACATATTCTCAATGTCATCTGCTAATGTCAGTGGGCTTTGGATCAACTTTACCTTATAAATGGACAGTGAAGACTAAATTAAAAGTATTCATTTTGTGGCATAATGGTATTAAGCAGCCTAAAGTTTTGGGGTGGGGGTTGAAAGCCAGCACTGCCAAAAGCTAGCAGTGCAAGGTGTGGAAAACACTCCCCACCCCTATATATAACATTATCAGGATTGAAACTTCACCCCAATATGCAAACTGTTGCCCCTGGTGGAAGTAATGAATATAGTAAATAACATGATCATAACTCATGAGCTTATAACTAGAATTTATGAGTGGTTTACGTGGGGTCTCAGTAGGGATTGGGAAGCACAGGTATAATTGCTTTGATTATTATTGGCTTGATAAGTTGATATCACAACGGAACTGGTAAATGTTGGCTATGTACCTGTGTGTCACAGAGGATTGGGCAATTTTAGAATTTGAATTCTAAGACCCCTGAGTGATTAAAGCACATAAGTTGTCTATATGCCATAGGTCTTTTCTTGTTATTACAATAGTGAAGCAGTTTCATAACTGTTTAATGAAACGTTGGCCATAGACAGAAAAATAATTCCTATTGCTTATTGGGTGATTTCCATTACATGTAATTTCAATGGGATTTTTCTGAGAATGACTAACGTTGGATATCACCCTATGCATGTGACGACATGGTAAAGAATTGGTAAAAAATGAATGGAAGTATATGAAACAAATTTTAACCTACTAGTGTTATGATTATTTATTCAATTTATATCCCATCCTTCCTCTGGAAGGTGCTTCTCAGATTATTATTTTTCTTGGCTAACAACTCTCCAATGTAGCTCCATTTAATCATTGAAAGACAGGGCAGGTTTTTGTTTTTGTTTGTTTGTTTGTTTTTGTTTTTGTCTTCTGAAAAATGGGGGTCTGAAACAAAAATAATGGTGGTAAAATAGGAAATATTTCAATTTTTACATTTTATACATGTCAATTGAAAAATGCAGGTTGCCCATTAGCTGTATAAACATTTGTTACAATACACGCTTAGCAGATTGCTGATTTGTTCTGAGGAAATTGCCCACATGAATAAAAGGGTAGTTCAGTCAACAAATCTTTTGATAATTTGCTTTCTTGGTATGACAGCTAACAAGCATAAATAATTGGTGCCCATTGTAAGATGTGGAACTGAATACTGAATGGAAATTGCAGTCATTTCACAGAATAATGCCAAATTTGGAGGTCATTCTTGGTCATATATTGATATTGAATAGATTCAAACTAGCACCATAGATGGAATTTTTAAAGAATTTCATTAGATATTCCCGGACACACCAGGCCCTCATAGATCAGATTTTAAGACACTGGTTTTTGTACTACATTACTGTTGTTGCTGTGGAGTGATTTTTCAAAAGCACTAATTTTTCCAATATTATTATACTTGCAATAACTCAATAGTAGAATTCCTTATTTGCAAGCAGAAAGTCTCAAGTTCAGTTGTCAGATCTCTACTTTAAAAGATTACAGGGAGCAGGATGGGAAAAACAGATGGGAATCATTATTTCTAGTTGATACTTTGGGAGCAGTTGGTACACAGCAGCAGGTCCGGATCTAGGTAAGGTCCCGGTGGCACGGGGCGCCAGGAAGCCGTGATGCGCGCTGCAAGGGCGGGGGCGCCGGAGCGATCTCCGTGACTCAGCGCCAGGGCGCCCGACCTGCTTGAGACAGCCCTGCACAGCAGCTTTGAAAATGATCAGACTATCTAAAGAGGCATCAGACAAATATGAACACTAATTTTTCCACTTCCTGGTTCCCCATACATTAAAAAAGTGTTAACAATATTCAACAAGCCTTCAATATGCAATAATGCTTATACAGTGCTTGGAAGGAGAAAGGCATTGTATTTCTCACTATCCATCTTTTGTTTTAAGTTCCATGCCACAGAGCTTCAGCTTCTAGTAGGAGCACTTTGTTTTTTCCACATTTGTCATATTTGTGATGTATCCATCTACCTTATGACAAAGCTGTCTTCTAGAACTGATCTACTGAGCTGTTTCTGATCTTCCTTAGGGTTAAGTGGAGCTTCTTTCAATCCTCCACTTTAAAGTCTTCATTATGAGATTCCTAAGAGAATACAGAGCAAAGCCTGGCATGATGACAGATATACATCGGCACATACAGAAGCTTGAGGTTTTGCCTTGAGTTGAGAAAAGACTGTCCTTATGTCACTGCAGTACAGATAATAGTTTGTTCAAGAATATTCAGAATAATATTTTCTTGCAAGCATTTTATAAGAAATAATAACAAAAATAATCATTAATTCTCTTTGAGAAATGATTTGAGATACAGAACAAGTAGCTGACATTACCATCTTAAAGATAAGTCATTGTATATAAAACAGAGGAATCACATGTATTAATATGGGTTGAAATTAATATGGACAGCCAAGTTACCATAGCAGGAAATTTATAATCTCCAGTGCAATTCAAGCTAATTCTTTTTTATCTTTCTTTTGGTCTCCTGTTCTCATCCTTTAATCCCCTCCCTCTTGCCAGGGAGTTTTCTAAAGAGAGAGAGAAAGCAAAAGCTCGAGGTGACTTTCAGAAGTTGCGAGAGAAACAACAGCTGGAGGAGGACTTGAAGGGATATCTGGACTGGATAACTCAAGCAGAAGATATTGACCCAGAAAATGAAGATGAGGGCATGGATGAAGAGAAGCCCCGAAACAGTAAGCAACTCTCCTCTGTTTGTCCTAGGGTGTCTAGCCAGCAATTAATGTTCTTTATGGGCTGCAGTAATGTCCCTATGCTCGGGAACTTAGAAGGGTGCACCCAAGCCTTGCTAAGATAAATTTTGCCATACTGCAACACTATCAATGTTTGCTACATAAAACTGGGGAAGGGAATGGAGGGTCCACCACCAGAGGTGTCATGTGGCAGCAGAAAAAATAAAAATACTGTCCATGGTGTAAAACAAACCAAGGGTTCTTGGGGGCATGTTGGGGATCCATAGGATCCCATTTCTTCTTGGTCCCCTGACACACCCACCCCACAATGCCAGCCAGGATAAAGAGATGCATCTTCCAGTCACCAAAAACTACGGTGAAGTTGCCAGGCACACCTCTGTGGTGAGGAATTACAAAACCTTGGGACTGTCACAGAAAATGCCCTCTCCTGTATTACACACACACTGAGCTTCAGAGGATAACAGAACTACCAAGAGGGTTCCCTCTTAATACCCAAGAGGAGCTGTTGGGAAGCAGACAGTCTTTCAGATATCTGGGACTTGAGTTGTTTAGGGCTTTAAACACTATCATGCGCACTTTAAATTGGGCTCAGAAACAAACAGGCAACCAATTTGTGAATGCTACTCACCTGTTGATTTCTCTTACCTCCGCTGAGAGATTGATACTCATCAGTATTAGGGGCAGTGCTTTTTTATTATTAGGAGTGCTCTCACTTTCCTACTCATACTGAAATACTGCCCTTCAATGAGGCCAAACTTAGATTCACAAATGTTTAGGGGGACGTGTCCCCCTGCATCCCCCCAGAAAAAAGCACTGATTAGGGGAATTAGTAAGAATGCTTCTAAAATCCATCCTCCTTTATTTCTCCCTGGATTTTATTAGTGTCATAATGTCTTGACCTGGCCACATGGTGGCATCAATGTTTCTGCTTTCTGTCACTGTGTTTTCAAAATTTGTAATTATGACAGCACATTCTTAGTTTCACACTGAGTGCACACATAAACAACCCCCCCATGCACATAGCCTTTTCCTTTTTAAAATATATGTATCTTAATGTAATGGTGAGTACAATTGGGCACTAAAAATAAGTATGTGATGCTTTAATGTGTCCTGCAAATGGCCTAGCTGGGGTGGGGGTGGGGTGACCCCATGATGAATGGGAGAAATGAAGGGCTGTAACAAGAACCAACAGTGCATTCACCATTTCTGAAATTAATTAGAAAATTTCATTTTGAATAATTGGAAGACAGGCAAAGCAGAACACTGTGGAAGAAAAATCTGTCCACCCATGGGCACTGGTATTTGGCAGTGTTTCAGATAATGAAATGGGATACAGAGAATCTTACCCTTTCATGCTCCGTTTTAATCGGCACAGGAAACCTCTACTCTTTATTAGCTCCTGGGGATATTTTTCTTTCATTCATCTTGAAATACCAGGTCTTGAACCTTTCATACTAGTAGCCAATTAACAGACAGTTCTTTTGTTCTTAACATTCATTGTTGAAATGTTCATTATCAGCTATATTCTTTTGGACAGGGAAAACCCAAAATATTCCCATAGATATACTCTGCTATCCCTGTTAAATACCAAATAAATAATACCTGATCAATTCTTTATATGGCCAAACAAGCATAGATTTTCATTAAAACAAATCCGAATCACTTTATTTCAGCTTTAAGCTCATAGACATAATAAAACAAGAACAGAAACGTGCACGATTTGATTTACAATTAAAAGGTAAAATA
The DNA here is from genome assembly GCF_965207765.1 of Zootoca vivipara. Lineage (NCBI taxonomy): Eukaryota > Metazoa > Chordata > Lepidosauria > Squamata > Lacertidae > Zootoca > Zootoca vivipara. The sequence goes on from NC_142592.1 coordinate 55,651,948, forward strand.
GCTTAAAGGCTATACAGAATTAGATAAGGATATAATAAAAGAATTTCAACTTGTATATAACAATCTATTCTGTCTCTTATATGTCAAAACAGAAGTTTAAAAATTTGCCATTTGTAGAGTTACAAACGGATTTGTATCTTGGCAATAGAAAAACAAGGCGAGAATCTTCCAGATGTCCGGGAAGTTTTTGAATTAGTGGGAGCAATAAATTCTTACGGACAGCACAATATAAAGGACATATAAACACTATGTGCTGCAGGGTTTCAATCGAGGAGTTATCACAGGCACATAAAACCGAAACCTGGCCCTTAGAAAATCTGTGGAGGAGGACATTTGAGGGGAAGACATTAAAATATGCCTTAATAAAAGCAAAACGATGAGTGGCAATAGGAAGGGATGATAAGATAAGGATTAACACCCAGATGCCGCGGAGAACATGTCCCTTCATCAAGCATAAGATTGCGTTGCATCTCTATATCGTCCAATCTTTGGGTAATAATCTTTTTTGCTGTAGTAAGATTGTACTTCAGAATTTCTAAAGGCGGAATTCCAAAAAGCGAGAGTTTGTTCCTTAAGCTGTTTGAAATCAATCTTGAAGTCCAGAGTGCATGTCTGACCACCACCAAAACTGATAGGGACAGCAACATCATATTAAGAAGCACTAGATTAACTGATGGACCACCTAGTTCTGGCAAGGGGATGATGTGATAATGAGGCTTCAGTTTATCCACACCATACATTAAAAACACATGGCTTCCTGCAAAATATCATGGGAACTGTAGCTTAATTACAGGATTCTTGGGGGGAAGTCATACACTTTGAATATATGATGGAGACGAGACCATTTGTTCATGTCAGATTGGCACAGAAGTCAGGTGATGAAGAAAATCAAGCAGAGGTTGGGTACATCTTTGATGGGGTTCTTACTTGCTTCATGTTTGCAGTTTAAATGGTACCTCTTATTTGCAATATTGTTTTCATTTGTAATTAATAGCTAAAGGTGTATTTCAGATGTCGGATTATCTTTTGTTAAAGCTTGGTGAGTTTTACAACCTGAACCTATGCATCCAGAAATAGGCACCACTGAGTTCAATACAGCTTAGTTGAAGGGAATTATGTACAGTATAGGACTGCATCCATGCTAATTCTAATAAATAATGTAATATGGGCATAGTTGTGGACTATTTGGGAACATGGCTGTTGGGGTTATCCCGATGAGCACCTGCACATCAAATTTACCACTATGCCATTGCTTAGACCTGTAGGGATGTAAAAGAAACACCTCCTCTTATAGGATGAAGTTGAAAACTAACAAGACTTTAAAAGGACTGATGCCCAGAATCACTCGGATCCTCATATCGTTGAGCTAGAAAAACAATGGAAATCTATGTATCTCCCATCTTAACTATGTAGAAGTGGCTAAGACAGTTCATGTGGTGGTGACAGGTACAAGGTTTGGTTGTATATCAGGGCTGACTGAATATCAATGGGAATGTGATGTAAGTGAGTTTGTATAAAAAAGAGAGGTTAGAAAAACAGACTGGGGCATCTGATGGAAAGAAGGAGACTGATAAATGGTTCAAACTTTTACAGGAAAAACAGATATGTATTCAAAAGCAACAACAATTTTCTTGGATGGTTTTATAGGAAATAATAATTATAATTATAATAATTTATTATTTATACCCTGCCCATCTGGCTGAGTCTCCCCAGCCACTCTGGGCGGCTTCCAATTTAATATTAAAACAATACAGCATTAAATATTAAAAGTTTCCCTAATCAGGGATGCCTTCAGGTGTCTTTTAAAATTAGGATAGCTGCTTATTTCCTTGACATCTGATGGAAGGGCATTCCACAGGGCGGGTGCTGCTACCGAGAAGGCCCTGTGTCTGGTTCCCTGTAACCTCACTTCTTGCAATGAGGGAACCGACAGAAGGCCCTCGACGCTGGATCTCAGTGTCCGGGCTGAACAATGGGGGTGGAGATGCTCCTTCAGGTATACAGTACCAAGGCCATTTAGGGCTTTAAAGGTCAACACCAACACTTTGAATTGTGCTTGGAAATGTACTGGGAGTCAATGCAGATCTCTCAGGACTGGTGTTATGTGGTTCCGGCGGCCACTCCCAGTCCCCAGTCTAGCTGCCGCATTCTGGATTAATTGCAGTTTCCAGGTCACCTTCAAAGATATTGACCTTTTTGGTCACCTTGACATAAAATGATTTGGGGGCAGATGGGTTTGCTCTTTCTGCATTCATCTGTGGAGGCCAGAGAGCTTCAATGGGGTTTTACTGCTTTTCCCAAATGCTGGTGCCTTAAGAGGTTATTCTATATGAAAAATAAAAGTGCTGCTTACTAAAACAGCCCACATTATATTGTTCATGGGCAGTGTCATAGTTTAATTTTAGTTGCTGAAACATGGTATGTATGAGTGTGTGCACGTGTGCACCCAGTTCAGTAGCATAGTCATTAGTAGACAGCTACTTTGCTTTTTGGCTTTTGTTCACTAGTAGATGTACAAGAAGTGTCAAGGAAAAGTCAGCTTTCTTTTGGAATGGAAGTTCTACATCCATATCTTCTCAAACCCACAGTGTTTCTCCCTCTGTATTATTCAGTTTCCAGACACATAGCCTGATGAAAAGAAGTTAGAATATTTTGGCTATCCTATATAGCTGGGATATTTGGGGAGCTCTTTCACTTCTTGTATTAAAAAAATAACAGCCAAGGCACAGCGGCAGCAGAATTTGCCTAAGTGAAAATCATGAAATAGCAGAGGTTGGGAGCCAAGCTGTTTATCAGTTCATCTCCTTAGCTCACCAATTTAGCATCTGGAGAGCAGTGCCAACCAGACCAATTCCCTTTTGCTCCTCAAGCACAAATACCACAAAACAAAATACAACGTCATAGAATGATTTATTATCTGCCGTCAAAAATTGATCAAAGGGGAGAGAAGGGGAGAGTGCAGCAGTGTCTACTTTTATCTTTTGCCACTGAAGTGGAAAATAATCATTTAGTAACTAAGGAAAGATTAGCTGCAAATTCTAACAATTGTAGGCGCTATGCAAGAGAGCCTGACTAAAGCACCACAGGAACAGCAGTTATTGTGGTGGTGGAATACACTGTGTGTGTCTTGGAGAAGGGGGAGAATTAGACACATGCCAGAACTTTCACAGAGAAGAAACTATTGTCATTACTTGTCACTACCGGTATGTCATTACTTAAGGATCCATAATTTATCTCATGCATGCTGACATGAAAGTAAATGCTGCAGCTGGCACCAATTTTTTCTGGGATTAGGGAATGTGTCTTCCCTAGTTACCCAGTTTGACAACTAAACCAATAGTGTTGGTCCTACATTGCTTGGGACTGCATACACACCATTCATTTAAAGCTTCCCTCAACGAATCATGGGAGCTGTCATTTCACTCTTGTTGTTGTTGTTGTTTAGTTGTTTAGTCGTGTCCGACTCTTCATGACCCCATGGACCAGAGCATGCCAGGTACTCCTGTCTTCCACTGCCTCCCGCAGTTTGGTCAAACTCATGTTGGTAGCTTTGAGAACACTGTCCAACCATCTCGTCCTCTGTCGTCCCCTTCTCCTTGTGCCCTCCATCTTTCCCAACATCAGGGTCTTTTCCAAGGAGTCTTCTCTTCTCGTGTAGTGGCCAAAGTATTGGAGCCTCAGCTTCAGGATCTGTCCATCCAGTGAGCACTCAGGGCTGATTTCCTTAAGAATGGATAGGTTTGATCTTCTTGCAGTCCATGGTACTCTTATATAATTTAACTCTTATAGAGCTGCAATTCCAAACACCCTTAACAAACTTCAGTTCCCAGGATTCATTGGAGGAAGTCATGTGCTTTAAATGTGCACAGTCTGGGTATGTGCACAATCTGGATCCTGCCATGGTTTGGAAGAATTAACAATAAGCAATGGAAACAACAGTCACTAATATTAACATTACTGAAATTCCCCGTGTTACACTTTAATTAATAGTTTTATAGCTTCTGCAGTATGTGAGCAACTCTTATTACCTAGAGAGGGATTCAACTAGTTTTTAAAATAATTAGGAGCATATTTTATGTTTCTGGTGCATCTCTTGGGCAGCAGTAACATTGCTTCATTGTTCCATTGTTTTCATTGCCTCCGTGTTCCTCTTCTTCTTCTCTCTCTGTTTCAAAGGAACCTGTGATCATGAAACAAAATGCAAGTTGAAAAAGAAAGCAACAATTTTAAAATAAAAAATAAAAACTTATCACCAGCCTTTCATTCTCTTCCCGTGGTTGCTACCAAGGGAAGGTAAATTCTGTCTAGTTGAATGCAAAATAGAAACCAACCAGTGTACCCAAGGATAATCACAACAGCAAGGACAAAAGGAGGAGGGAGAGATGAAAGAGTCATTGGGTTGAGAGTCAGGGTCCAATGCATTTGAGATCATAAGAAAATGCTTAAAAACAAAACTGTATTAATATTATAAGATTCTAATTCTAAGGGATCCCATTGCCTGCACTTTGGATCCAAAAATGTGAAGCCTTTAACTCCTCTATTATTTTTTGTGGGATAGTTCACATATTATCCCAATAGCATGGTAACCTTTGATAAACCAATAAATTCTTCAAGTAAACTGGCTGAGTGGTTACTATCAGATGCTGCAAGATTCTTTTGCTCTTCAAAAAATACAAATTTTCAAGCATGTCAGGCCTGTGCATCACAATAAACTTTAATTTTAGAGAATTACTCAGAAGCTCCAACCTTCCTTAAAAAAAAGAAAAGAAAATTGGTGGTACACCTCTTTTTCTTCTGCATGGAAGGAGAAAGATTGCAGAGTGAGAAACTTTTTCCTAATCCCACCTTATAAATAAAAGTAAAAGTTGGTTTACAAAGTAACAAGTCTATTTGATAGTTTATTTTTATTATTTAATTTCTCAAATTCATATACTATGTAACTACAATTGTCTCTAAGCAGTGCACAAAAATCCCAATACAATGGAAATAAAAATCAGTTAAAATAGCCACATGATTTAGATTTGTTACAAGCACATTGTGATCTGCCTCTTTGAAATCAGTTGTGTAGGGCCACATGGGGAATTATGCCTCAGGCTGAAGGAGCTGTCCTTAGTGAAAGGATGCTGTCAGGGGATTGTTGTGGCTACTCTCGAGTAAAGACGCTCCAGTCCGCGCTGTCTTTAAGAGTTTTATTGTGCACACTATTTACAGTGCAGAGATAACAGAAAACATGACCGCCTAGTCCGATTCAGAACCCGGCAATGGCTGCCGCCTGCTTTTCAGCCAGCGTAAAAGCCTGGGCACCACAAAACATTGCCCCTTTGCCCTACATGTGGGGCCGCGCCTCAATTCGAGCACTGGAAGGAGAGATCTCCCCTCTTGCCGGCTGGGGCGGCGCCTGGGCTCCGACGTCTCGCTGAGCCCCTCATCTGCTGACCCTCAACCAGAGCAGTGCCAGGGCTCTGACACGTCTCTGAGCCCCTCCTGCATGCTCTGTTCCCCCTAGCGTTGCCAGGGCTCAGACACCTCACTGAACCCTCTCTCCATTCTGCTCCATTCCTCATTCCCTCCTCCTGACTCGCTGCTTGTGCTGTCGCCCCGAAGAGGGGGGGGGAGGCTCCCTGTAGGGAGTCCCCCTGACAGATATATTTTGTTTCAGTTCCTTAATAAAAAATTAAGACGTAAACAACATCCTGATTCATAGCCATACCCACACATAACACATGACAGTGGGATAGTGCATGATTTTAAAGTAGGAAGGGAGTGGAAGTAGAAGCCTTTGGTTAAAGAAGAGCACCTACCCATACATCTGAACTGGTTTTTTTTACTCATATTAACATTACCACAGCACTGGATTCTGCTGTACACCTGCAGCAGAAATAAAATACAGGTCTCAGCCACACTTCTCATTCTAGTACAAGAGCTGTGTCTTAAGCTGATTTCAAAAGTGGATATGGTTTGTTTGTTTTTTTAAAAAAATTAAATTTATATCCAAACCTTCTTCCCAGAGGGGATCAGGATTGCATGGGGTGATCAGGGCAGTCTCGAGCAGGCCAGGCGCCCTGGTGCTGAGGCGCGGAGATCGCTCCGGCGCCCCCGCCCTTGCAGCGCGCAGCACGGCTTCTACACGGCTTCGCAGCGCCCCACCTGCCGGCCCGGTGCCCTGGCGCCCCGCGCCACCGGGACTATACCTAGAGCCGGCCCTGGGGGTGATCATAGGAGAAGACAAAACCTCCATACCCAGCAGACCACTACAGGACCACAAGAACGGCCTTTTCTGCAGACTGTAAGACCTGGGGTAGCAAATACAGGGAGAGGCACTCCTTCATGTAACTGGGTCCCAATTCATTCAGGGCTTTGTAAGCTAAACATAATACCTTACATTGGGCCCAGCAGCAAACAGGAAGAAAGTGCAATTCTCAAATAATTCATTTTATGTGATCTTTTCTTGGTCACTGCTCAACACTCCTGTGGCCATAGGAGCCACCTCCTAGGAGCTGAGGAGGCTTGGTCCTCCAATAAAATATTTGAGGGGGCCAGCCCACCCCCCAAGTTGATCATAGAAACCTAGCATCTTAGAGCCAGAAGGGACCCAAGATCATCTAGTCCAACCCCCTGCAATGCAGGAATCTCAGCTGAAACATCCACGACAGATAGCCATCTAACCTCTGCTTAAAAACCTCCAAGGAAGGAGAGTCCACCACCTCTTGTGGGAGTCTGTTCCACTCTGAATGTACATTGCCATTAAAATCATGTGCATGCACCGTATCATGTGGTTGATTATGTGGGACGGTACTTACCTGCCCCCCCCATATCTTATTTAAGCTGGGACCCCTGCCTGTGGCCATCTTTTGCACCAGCTTCAGCTTTTAGACTGTGTCCCCACCACCACCTCACAAGGTGATTTCACAGATTTTACAAATAGAAACTTTGCTCTCTTAAACCATCCATGAATGAATACCATGCAAATCTATCCTTTGAAACTATTGCTTAGGAATCTAAAATACAGTATCATCATGATCAACTAACAAAGAACAGAATCCTGGCAATAAAAAGCAAAATCCTAGCCATTGTGTTTTCAGAGAGAATCTTGAAAGAAGCTGTTTGATAAAACCCCCAAACCCAAGTCATATTTTCTAGGAGAAGAGAATGATAAAACAGCTGTACCATACATGGCTTCTCCCAAGAAAATCCTGGGAACTGCAGCTCCCAGAGCTGCAATCCCTAGGACCCTTAACAAACTACAGTTCCCATACTTCTTTGGTGGAAGTCATGTGCTTTAAATGTATGATGTGATAATTAAAAAGTTGGAAGAGGGAGTGGTACACAGGAAGGAAAGGAAGAGGGCATGGGCATGGACAAAGAGAAAAGCCTAGGGGAAGAAAAGCAGAGCAAATGAGCAGAGCAAAATGGGTATGGCTGGGAGCTGCAGAGGTAAGGAGGGCTGATATTCATGAAATAACCAGGCAAATGTTGGACTGTACCTTTCCTGTATAATTCTGTTTTCCCCAACCAGGACTTTAAATGTAAAGACAGCTCTTTCTCTGAGAATTTGTCCAGATTAAATCAGTTTAGTGACAAAAATATTCGAAGAATCATGATCAGAATAGCAGGAGATATAGAAGGTTATAAATTAGTTACTTTGACAGCTGTGTGAGGGAAGCTTGCATAACACCTGCCCACACAAGGCCTAATTCAAGGTAATATTAACAGTTCCTCACTTCTATGAATGCTACAAAAAGTCTTCACAGACTACAAAAAGCAACTATTGCAAACCTATCAAATATGCCTGTTTTTCAATTCAGTTTGGCGCAGTTTATCCATTTTCACTGTCTGAATAGTTGCAGAAGTTAAAATTACATACTTGAAAAGCTTGCTTTAAGAGGAAAGCCCTTTAAAGCATTGTTTAACCTCTTGATTCCAAGCTGAAAACAGTGCTGGTTGCATTTTTCTGCCCTGTAAGATTTTATGATAATGGCAAACCTGTTAGTAAAACTGCCTGAAGGTGTGCTGTGTTCAAAATTACAAATATTTTTATTACGAATTACAAATTTACTACTAAATTACAAATATATTTAGTAGACATAACATTATGTTAGCTGGTTGTTAAGAATGCTGAAGTGTATTTTATTATCATTTCAGACTAGTAGCAGGCGGCCTACAGTCTCAATTTAAAAACTTAATGTAAAAAAAATAGTGAAATGTTATATTACCTGGGAATTATATGCACTTGGGAACTGACTTTGGGCCAGAAAATAAATTCAGTATAGTTATGCTTTTGGGGGATTGCACTTGTTCAGCCTGCAGGTGGGAGAATGCATATTCAAATGTTGCCTTTTCCAAAAAATGTACAAAATTTGCATATTAGGGAGAAATATTCAGTTTAGCTTCCTGTTCCCCCACATATGCAGGGAGGTTTTGTTTTGTTTTGTTTTGTTTTTAGAGGAGTCAGGCTGGTACAGTGTAGAAACAGCTTTTTAGGTTTTAAGACTGCTGAATGTATAAACTCAGTCCTTTCTTGGAACTCTTGAGTTTTGGGGTGGGGTGGGGGATAACTGAGGGCTCTTGAGGAAACATGTATTTCCCCCTCTTTCATTTTTCTTCTTGTGAAAGGATGTTCAGTATGATGATTCGGAAATGATTTAAGCCATCTTTGGGCTTTTGTCTGAACATTTGAGAGTTAAAAGTGCCTAGGGGTCAGGGCATGCATGCAAGCTTATGCATTTAGCACCAAGGACTGAAGGGGGTTTCAGAGTGATCTTGAGATGAAGAATGAAAGGTGGCATCTAAACAAGAAAATGTTGAGGTAATTCAAACTGTTGAGGTTTTCAATTACCTCACACAAACTAAGTAAGTGTGTGTTCCAGTCATGACAAAGAGGTAAGATTTCTAGATATCCTAGAAATTACAGTGCACTATAGAACAGTTGGCAATGGAATTGATCAGAGGGAAGTCAAACCTAAATCTTAAGGTGTGACCAGGATCTGGTGTGAGATGTAAGCCATGTTGAATTGATTGCAAACAGTGATCACAGTGCTATCAAACATAACATATGTAAGTGGAAAACTGCAAAAAAAAAAAATCCAATACAGACACTTTTAATTTCAGAAGAGGAAACTTAACAAACTTACCCATGAATAGGTCTTGTCAGCAGTGAACATCTTGTGGCAATGAATTCCATAAGTTAATTTTGGACTCAGTTGAAAAGGTCATACCATTTTTTGTAGCAGTTTATTCTAGTGAAATATAAAAGGAGCTTTTGAACCTTTCTAAATTCTTCTACAAAGTATCATTTTACACTCTGTAAGAAATGCCATTACGAATTATCAGCATACAGTTTTATATACTGAGATTCATTCACATGAGCAGAAAAGAGGAAAATCATATTTAACTTCCACACTGGTGCAGCTTTCTGCATACTTGGTATAAATGAATGCAGAGTAATTGATTGTTTCCAGGGCACTATACCACTGCTAATAAATGTGGTACAAAGAAAGTATCGTTTCATATAAATTAATTGATCAAAAAAATGAGGCCAGCATCTCATAAACCAAGGAAGATAATAAAACTAGGGTCTGATTCCTGGGATGAAACAGAAACTCTTACTGGTGATGATGCTGATCACAAAATGTAACTTGATTTAAGAAAATTGCTTCACAACTGAACATGAAAACTTGGAGAGGCAGTGTGGTGTAGTAGTTAAGAGCGGTAGACTCCGCTCCTCCACATGCAGCTGCTGGGTGACCTTGGGCTAGTCTCACTTCTTTGAAGTCTCTCAGCCCCACTCACCTCACAGAGTGTTTGTTGTGGGGGAGGAAGGGAAAGGAGAATGTTAGCGGCTTTGAGACTCCTTCGGGTAGTGATAAAGTGGGATATCAAATCCAAACTCTTCTTCTCTTCTTCTTAGTTCTGTATTGTGAACAACTGGAAAGTAAATTATGTTTCCTACTTTGAATAATGCCAGTGCTGTTTCTTTGTTATGTGGTGTCCAAGCAGGAACATTGTTGCCTTGCTAGAATATGAAAATAACATTACTTGAGTGGCATGGAGAAGAGACATGCATTGAGGATCTTGCAGCTGGTTGGTATGGCTACATTATGTGTAAGGAGTACCATCCATTGCGGAGAAGATGTAAAGCCAGGCAGGATGAATAAAGCCAAGGATGGCATTATTCCAAAGAGCTACACAATGATGTGTGGGGAGCTGATAGAGATGGAGCCTAGCCTGCTATGAAGTATAGCTGTCTTACACATGGATCTGGTTGAAGGGAGTGTTCTGATGATGACACATGTTGTAGTTTTACTGTTGAATATAAATAAGGCTGATCCTGTAAAATTGGCTGGGTGGGTCATGGGCAGGATTTGAAATATAAGCAGTGGATTTCTGAAAGAACTAATAAAAGTGAAGTTCAGATAATAAAACACATGTACAGTCATACCTCAGGTTACAGACACTTCAGGTTGCACGTTTTCGGGTTGTGCACCGTGCCGAACCCAGAAGTACCGGAACAGGTTACTTCTGGGTTTCGGCGTTTGTGCATGTGCAGAAGTGCTAAATCGTGCTTTGCGCATGTGCAGAAGCGTCAATTCGCAAACCCGCATGTGCGCAGATGCGGCGCTGTGGGTTGTGAATGCTGTGGGTTGCGAACGTGCCGCCGCACGGATCACGTTCACAACCCGAGCGTCCACTGTATTGTAAACAGCTAATAAAAAGTAGCAAAAAACAAACATCAGGAAAGGAGGGGTGGGAAAAATAAAATTTATGTTGAAAAAATGTATATGAACATAAGGGACCTCTGAACAGGAGGTGTCCAATTTTGATTGTCAAATCTGCCCCCTGTCCAGTTCACTTACTGGTTCTATTCTGTTTCACAAGAGCTCCAGCAAATATAATGTACATCCGCATGTTACTGGTAGTGCTTGTCATTTCACAACTAAAAAATCCTGTAAAATGTTTGGTGATGAGATTATCATAGGACTGATGTGCAGGGTTTTTGAACCAATGTTACTGTAGTAGCTGAGATTTTTATTGTATCATATTTTTAGGAAGGAAACAACTGGTGCCAATTAACTGCTGATACATGCTCCCAAAAAGTGTGCCCCTAATAAAAAATGACTATCAAGAAATCATGTTTTTTTACATTAGACCCAGTTTCTCCAGAAATACTTAAATGCATGTTACAATATAAAAGCAGAAAACATTTTTAAATGCAGACCCAAATATGACACTTAAAAGCAAACAATAAAAACCGGGAACTGCACAGCAGTTGCAGAAGAGCAATAAAAATAACAGCAATATTTGCACAACCATTATATTTTAATGATTTGATTTTACTCCTAAACAATGCTGCTATGTTTTGTTTTTCAGTTTTCTGTTCTTAGGAATGTTAAACTCTAAGGGTGGTATTCTCCACAATTCTCCACACTATGTGTACTCTTACACAAGTAGATAATGTATTTTTTAATATAAGCCCCACAGGGAAAGGGTTTGTAGCAGCTATGTACAAAGCCTTTGTCAGTTTTACTTTTGGGAAATTGAGCAGTTTAAAATCTACACAGAAGATGGATTGGGGGGGGGCGGGTATTGATGAAGGAAAATGGGAATGACTATGGAGAGTGAGTCTTCTTAAAACCATCTCTACTAGCGAATTGGCTTTAAAAATGCACCATAGATGATATTATGTGTCAGGGGACCTCAGTACAGGGAGCCTCCGCCCATCCTCCACACCAGCACCTCGACCAGTGAGAGCAGCAGCAGCAGGTCAGGTGGGAGGAATGAGGAAGTTAGTGTGATGGAGCAGTTAAGGCTCAGCGATTTAGGAGAGCCCTTGCACCACCATGACCAACAGGTGGAGGGGAGCAGGCAGCCGCTTCCGTAGCCTGATTTAAGGCGCACGCTGAAACGTAAGGTCGGGGGGCAGCGTTTTGGGGTTCCCAAGCTCTTATGCTGGACATGTAACAGGAGACGTCCACTCCCAGATTCTGCGAGTGACTGAGAGGTCATGTTCTTTGCTATGCACAATAAAACTTTTAAAGACAGAGCAGACTCGGACGTTGTTACTCAAGAGTAGCCGCAACAGCACCTTGACATTATGCTTCTATAATGCTTTGCAACTTTACTTCCAGATCCTTTCCTTTGTGCTGGAGGGGGTGCAGGAACAAGGGTTAGGGTACATTTTTCCATTTGTGGTAGGAGTGCCCGCTGGCAGTGCAATTTTGGTTAATGATTTTTGCAGAAAAAAGTAAGGTCATCAGGGACCAGATTCAGTTATCATAAGAACATGATTTTTCTTTATTTACTCAAGGGAATAAATGAAGATTTTAAAGCAAAAGATCTGTTAATAGATTTATTAATAGCTGTTCATCATACAGAGTTCAAAAATGGAATAATTTATCTGATATCAACATTATGAACTGATGGAACAATGTATGGAATTTAGCCCTTCAAGAAAAACTTACTTGGCACATCAGATTTTTGAATGGGAAGGTGAAGCCAGACTCATTTATTGCTGTCTAGTAGGACTTTATTGAATATATCAAAAAGGAATAGTTCCATATTTTTCTCTCCCCACCCCCACCCCAGTTTCACAAGACATTTGGAACAACTGAGTCTCTCTGTGATTAATAATCGATTGTCTTCTGATTGATTTAAGCTATACTTTACATATTGTATTTACTGTATTTTCTTATATAAAAATATTTATAAATTACCAGCTCATAACAATGATCAAGGCACTGGACAACATAAACATTTAAACCTCATAAAATCATAAAAGCTGACTAGGTCATTCTTAGCAAACTAACTGAAATCAATGGAGTTATGTTAGTCATGGCTAAATTAACCCTGCTGATTTCAGCCAGTGTTGTGTAGCAAAAGCCAAAATAAGCTAAAACACATTAGAAACTCCCAGTATTGGGTGACATAAGCAAGTTTAATGTTAGTTTTAGGGATGCTTCCAGAAGAAGCAGCTGCATACTCAGTAGTTTATTATCTTGGTGTCTTCAGTTCAACCAGTGTTTCTGGCATTCCCTGGTTTCAGGTGTAATGCATATGAGAACACTGAAGAAGATGTTTAGCTGATACTGATGACCCCTTCTGTTGTAATCTTTCACTCTTCCATATTCCTTTGTTTTCATTCTGCATTCTTAATTCCCATGATGAGAGATAAGAGGTGGCTGTCCTACATGTAAGCTGAGTTCCTTGTTTCTTTTTCTTTTGACTGTTCCTGGCTGCATGTTCTCTGTTGATGTCTTGTTCCTGGTACTTGACCATCTTGTCTGTGAAAGAAAACGCTCCAGCTGGCTTGCCTGATAAGAAGAAAGGAAAGTTTGCTTGGTTTAGTCACTCCACAGAAACTCATGGTAACGTTCCAATGTACTGTGTGTCCATCCTTTATGTGTACGTGTATGTTTCTGTGTAGTAACTGTGTAGTCCGTTGGTGCATGTCTGTGTCCTTGTATAGCTTCTACAGCATTGTGCACTTGGTGGTAACTACTTTTTGGATCAACCTTTTCTTCCTGATGTCATCAGAATTGTATCCCATGCTGCCTCCAAGAGCTCTATCTAATGTTTTACATCCCCAAATAATTTCATTTTGTGTTGCTGGAGCAACCATGTGATAAAATGCTAATCTGAGAATATTTTTCTTTGAATGCTTCTCCCACAGCAAGTGACTATTTCATTATTCCTTAGGTGACTTATTTGAGCAGACAGGTAAAATAAACTTATTGGAAGGTATTGAAATAGGGGGTTAATAGCAAGCTACAATGTTCTAGATGTTTAATTTTTTTCGAAAAAGAAGATTGTACAAAATAATATTAAGTGTAAAAAGAGAAGGCATTTTTAACATCAGTTTTGTTGGAGAAGTAAAGGCCGCTGATATATAATTCACCAAGCTTTGCTGCTATATAACCTACATTCAGTTTTATAGGATTCACCCTCCTTCTCCCATGGTAGTTGCACAACCTACACTCTTTAGGCTCAACCACACTTCATTTGTGCTGTGATTTCTAGTCATAGTTCCAATAAGTTCCCCCTTTCCCTATTTTTTTTTTGTCCTACCACTTTCCCTGGTTTACTGCTGAACTGGGGTAAATGTTGGCTTTTCTGCAGATTCAGCAGTAAACATTGACTTTTCCCAGGGAAAGTGGCAGGACAAAAAAAGAACCTCTTGGACTCATGACTAGTAATCACAAAGAGAAGTATGGATGAGACCTGTTTACATTTACACAGGTAGATATACTGTTTTTAAAAGCTGAGTATCTTACCATGTGTTGCTGGTGGGGTGGGACTTCATTTTAACCACAAAGAAGATTATTGCATTCAGCTAATTAAAGTCATTAATATATTTTTATACAGTCTCTTATTAAATTTCTGACTACCATCAAAAGAAAACAATAGAACCTGTTGAATGGATGCAAAACATTTCGATTATGTTTTTGTTTTTGACAGTCTTCTTCGAAAGTGGTGGATAAAAATAGTTCAAAATATTTTCAGTGTAGTGACATTTTAAAAAAAATGTTTTGAAGGAAATATCAGACTTTCTAAAGCCTAACTTTTCAGTTGGACCAGAAACAAAATGTGACAGCTCTACTTTTCTCTCAGTTGTGCAAGAAGGTGATTGTGTGGATGAATTATTAGAATAAAATAATGTTTGGTGACATGTTGGATATCTTTCAATAATACAGGGCATACCATAAAACCTCATAAAGTTGTATAAAGTTCTGTGGTCTGAGAGGCTGCCAAATCATCTGTCCAAACACATTGTGTCACCCCGAGTAGTAATTTTATTGTATTTAGTTCATTTTGTGTACTTTATTTGGAGAGCAGAAAAATATTAGGTGAGAAAATTGCAGCACTATGATATAGATTGAATACAGATAATTGAAATGGTGGAAGATTCAGAACAGAACAGACAGGAGTAAGCACTTCCTCACACAGCACATAGTTAAAACTATGAGATTTGCTATCACAAGATGACCATCAACCTGAACAGCTCTTGAAAGGAATTCCCATGGAGGATAAGGTTATCAATGATTACAAAGCAATGATAGCTATATTACCTCCAGTATCAGAGGAAGTGTTCCTCTGAATACCAGTTGCTGTGAATCAGGAATAGGAGTGCTTTTGCACTTGGCATCTGGTTGGCCACAGTGAGAAAGAATGCTTAATAATATAGGCCTTTGGGCTTATCCATAAGGGCTCCTCTTATTATCTTATAAGGTGGGGGAGGGGTTATTGGGTTGTTGTTGCTTTTAGTTTGAGTATGTATTTTGTGGTTTTATATTTTGATTTTATTTTGTGAACCACCCTGAGACCTGCAGGTATAGGGCGGTATATAAATTCAATAAATAAATAAATTCTTCTGTTCTATGACCAGTGATGGATGACAAATTATATGCCTCCTTCCAGCAACTCTTACAGCCAAGCTGGTGCCAAATGTATTTATCTGCTTTCCTTTGGACCATATCAACGAGACTGAGAGGGAATATTGTCGTCCGGACAGGTCAGGACCTGTGACAATCCGGGGAGGTCACTTCAGTGCTGCTAATGCAGCTGTTTGGACCCCGGAGGCACACTTCTTTGTCTCTCGAGACAGATGCCAACATTTGCAGTATAAAAACACAAAATACATACTATAGTAAACAAAAACAGTAACACCCCCCCGGCAGCTTGAAAGGCCATATATTGCTTTATTATCCAAAGACCTGAGAGATAATGTGCATAATAACAGTTTAATTTATGCTATGGCTATGCTATCTAAGTGCTCTACTAAAGTCTGTAATTTTCATCAGGACCCATATTTTTAATTAAGCAGGGGCGTAAGGGCAACCACATTTTTTTGCACTCTCACACTCACTTCACAAGTCAAAATGTGGGCTAAGGACTCATTACTGCTCTCTTTCCTGGTTTGGTTTAAAGAGCCCATTGCCTGTACATTATGACTAGTGTGGGAGAGGTGCATCATGGAATAAGTAGATTTTTGTGTCTATTGGGAAGATGCGAGGCTCTAGTGGCTGAATCACCCCTCAGAAACAGTAGTCATTCCTTACTGTAGAAAGACAGTATTAAAGATTTGGTGCTTCTAAGCTATTTAAAAGAGCAACATAAAAAGACCTGCCATGGACAAACAGTTGGTTGTAAAGGTCACAGATCCCTGACAAGCTCACTATTCTGAAAGATAAAATAATATGGAGTAATGCCTTGATATCACATTTCTGCTTTAACATTATTTCTGTACTTCATAATCTTTCACATATATAATTTATGTTTCAAAATATATTCAAGCGACCTACAGAAGTTAACTTTCCTGCAGGTATCTTGAGGATTCTGCGAATACCCTCTGCATCTTCCACATCAGGATGTTCTGTTTCATTAAGTCTTCTATTCAAGTTATACAGGGCCTGGAAATGCACCAAATAGCCTATTGTGAAACATTCACAGTTGTCTTCTAGAAAAGTATTTGTGGGATTCATATCATTCAACTTTATTATGTTAACTCATCCTCTGAATTGTTCATAGTGTCAAGAAGCCTTAAGATTCAGAATGATGACACACTGATGTGGAGTGTAGGAGAAAACATTACTTCTGCTTAGCTTCTTAACTATCCTCTTTTGATGTACAGAATTAGAAATAGTCAGTGGCTGACAGCCTGTTAAATTTCATGTATGTTTTACATTCCCAAACTTATGTAACTGTAATGCATAGAGAACAAATCTTGTGTTATAGGACTTGCTAATGGGTTACTCCCTGACCTGAGGTGGGTTGCAAAATGAGAAAGAAACAGCTTGTGTAAGTGAACTAATTCACACAATCCTTCCAGAATATAGTTTCATTTCAACCTGTGTTAAAATGGGTGTATGGTGAAATGGTCAACTTTTTCTTCTCTATGCATATAAATTACACGCAAACTTTATGACGAACTCAAAAGGGGAAGAAACCTCACTGGCTTATCATAGACTGACTAGTGACTATCCAGGTAGTGGGTTGATTCATAATGTGTGTACAGCCATGTTTACCTGCATCCTAGCTTCTCAAGACTATTGTATGAATCTACTCTAAATCTCCTTTTTCACATTTGTGCTCTGCACCTAGATGACATGCTTTGGATGTTACCTGCCTTGTCCAAATCATCAAGTGTAGAATAGAAGCAAAAGCTTTATATTTACTTTCTGTCTATATTTAGGGTGAATTGCTTGAGCCATAAATGTGATTGTTTTACAAAATGCCCAGCGTGTAAGGCAACCACAAAGCTTCCATAAAGGGTAGAGTGATAGTATAGTACATGTTAACTAAATTACCCAATGAAACAATAATATAACTTGCTATTCCACATGCAAAGCAATGTGTGCATTTATTTAACTAACGTCTCAGTATGCTTAGGATAGTCGTGTGGATTGTTCCTAACTTGCATCCTAGAATGTTAGAACAACATTGCCCTAGAGCAGGCATCCCCAAACTGCGGCCCTCCAGATGTTTTGGCCTACAACTCCCATGATCCCTAGCTAACAGGACTAGTCCAAAACATCTGGAGGGGCGAAGTTTGGGGATGCCTGCCCTAGAGCTCTAGCATTGTAGTTATTCACAATCACTTTTTAATTACCTTGTCTCTGGCTTTTCCTCAACACAGCTCTTTTATTTTTTGCTCATTTCCTGCCCATAAAGCATATTCCTGTTTGGACTGTGCACTGTTCTTTAATTCAGGATTTTAAAAAATAAAAATAAAAAGCTTATACAGTATATGGAAAGACAGTTGTGCACAAAAACACACCAATATTTTGCAAGACTGAATGAAAGCAGAATGGGGCATGTTTCTGGTGACTTTAGTTTGTGGAAGTTTAAAGTTTAGGGGGCTGTGCCATATGGAAATGTCAATAAGAGTATCTTATGGGATGTAAAAATAGTTCAGGAAATTTGTATCACATTGTTTAAAACAAACAGGTAAAGCTTCAGGAAAATGTTATCTTAGGACTTTTCCTCTGGTCACAATTCATTTTCCTTATTAATTTATGCTTTTTTTTGCTAAGCAAGCATCTTCACTGCCAGTAACTGCACATTTGTGTATTGCAGACTAATTACTGACCTTCTGTTTTCATTCCTCTGATCCTTGTAGTGAGCATGCCCACCAGTGAGACAGAATCTGTGAACACTGACAATGTGGCTGGAGGAGATATTGAAGGAGAAAACTGTGGAGCACGGCTGGCGTGAGTTTAACCATATTTATGCTTGTGTCTTCCTTTTTCCACCATGGAGTCTGACATAGTTAAGAGTAAATCTTAAAGACTTTCCTCAGAATTTGCATTGCCAGAGACTTATTCTTCTTAAATCAGAATGAGAGAACATTTGGAATTAGATATTTCCTTCCAGGTCCTAGTCCAGCACTCTAATCACTGTGTCACACTGGCTTTCTGGAATTAGAAATTACTGGCTTTCTGGAATTATTCTAGAAGTTCAGAGCTTCCCATAGAAAATTATTTGTATCACAAATAACTGCTACTTTGCATAGAACATAGTCCAACTTTCATTGTCTTCCATTTATACTTGTTTTTTATTTGAAATATGGACTCTGCGAAGAGCTGTGTGAGATTATGACTTCTAAGAATGCTTTTCCTGTGATAAATTTCCCACACAGCTCACTTTGCAGGGTGCTTTCAAGACTCCTTTCAGATTGCTTTTGACACTGTAGGAAAAATTAAAAGGACACTGAATGCGAAGCTTCACTTTTCTGTCCCATACAGTGCTTTTATTGAGCAATGTAAAATGCAAACAATGGTGGCACCAGAACAGTATATTGGGGTCAAGGAAGGGGCAAGGTGTGGTTTGGGGTGAGGGGACAGGCTATGTCTCATGTGTAATATTACTGGGGGGGGAATAATGGTATATTTCATATTAAATATATGTGTGAGGTGTTTGTCTGAAGGGTGCTTGTCCCCGCTCCCATTTCCTTTCTGGCACTGCCTATGGGCATGAAGGGAAGTGTGTTATTTTGAAGTCCACACCATGTTTTCTGTTAGCTCTAGCATACCAAAATGTAGAGCAGTTCAAAACCAGGTTATTGACTCTTCACAGGTATCCTCCAGATGAGGATGTTTTGTTTGATAACTCTTCTATGCAAGTTTCACAGGGGGTGGCAATGCACTACATAATCTATTGCGTTTGTCCCACCCACCTGTCAGTGTTGCCTGCAAGGAGGGGCCAAATTTGGAGGCAATTGTTTCCCCACCCTGGCATAAGGGAGGAAGAGAGGTTTTGGGAGAGCGGTGTAATGGGGAAGGAGACTTGGGCAAGATGTAAAAGGAGGAGGGTTTGGTTAGGTATAAACTAAGGAAGCAGGTTTGGCAATGTGGTGTTGGTAGAGTGGTGAGAAAAGCAAACAGGGACACGAGCCCCTAGTATTGATATTTGTGGTGGCTAGAGGAGGTCCTGAAAACTCAATATTTTCCATGAGTTTGCCCAAACTATATCACCAGAAGGGACTTCTGCCATCAAGAACATGGCCCAGAATCCTCTCTCTCCTAGGTTCATTTCCAAACAAGTTTTGGTGACTCAATTCTGCTGTTGTATTAAATCCCATGACAAAAGCAAAACTAAACAAAGAACATAACTTTTGGGACAAAATAAAAAAATTCCTCCCAGCAGCACCTTAGAGACCAACTAAGTTTGTCATTGGTATGAGCTTTCGTGTGCATGCACACTTCTTCCGATACGAAAGCTCATACCAATGACAAACTTAGTTGGTCTCTAAGGTGCTGCTGGGAGGAATTTTTTTATTTTGTTTTGACTATGTCAGACCAACATGGCTACCTACCTATAACTATAATTTTTTGGGGTCATTTTAGAATTACTTTCTGTTGCTTTTGTTCTTGACCTAAAATCCATGACATTGACAGGAAGAGTTGAGCAGTGGAGGAAATATGTCTTCATCATATCTTTGTAAGAATCACTTGAAAAGTATGGACACTCTCTATGGAAATATTCAGTGTATGAGCTCAGGATAACTTTTTGCAGTGACAAGTAGTTTCCTATAGGTAAATAAATATATGATTGAATATTTGCTTCTTTGGTGCCCCTGCCATCTGTACAGGCCTGCCCGCTAGCACGTAGTATTCAAGGACATACTGCTTCTGACCCTGTAGTTTCTACAGAATCATCATGACTAATACATTGAAGGACTATATCTTCAATGAATTTGTCTAATCTCCCTTTAATGTAATCTACATAGTAGTAAATTCAGTAAATTAACCATCTGTTGTGTGAATAAATACCTTCAAAGAGAATCAGTAGGATTGTTGGTTTGAGGTAGAATGTAGGTCTATGAAAATGCTGAATAACTAAAAATGGTGTGAATTTCCATCACTGTTTTTTTTGAGAGATCTTAGCTGTCTCCAATCGTTTTTAAAGTCATTTCAGCTAGAAAAGCACACAGACTTTCTGTCACACACATACACAACATTGTCAGGGAGAGCAACAGATGCAAACTAGTAAAGGGTGGGCGGATATTATTAGGTAACCTGTGTGCATGGTAGAGATGCTTAACTGCAGCATCTAATGCACCAGAGGTACAATTATCACATGCATGATGTGTGGAATAACTGCCACATCTGTTAGCTTAATTAAATAAAATGTTATTCAAAATGCCACTCAGCCCCTTTGGTGAAAAGTAAAGAGATAACATTGAATTTACCCAGTGGGATTATGAGCAATTTTAAATTCATTTCCCCAGTGAGGGCCAGTTTAACATTTTAAGGTGGCCCTAAGCACTGATAGGGACCCACTGATAGGAAACCACTGAGCCTAGGGCTTGCTGATCAGAAGGTCGGCGGTTCGAATCCCTGTGATGGGGTGAGCTCCCATTGCTTGGTCCCAGCTCCTGCCAACCTAGCAGTTTGAAAGCACATCAAAATGCAAGTAGATAAATAGGAACCGCTACAGCAGGAAGATAAACGGCGTTTCCATGTGCTGCTCTGGTTTGCCAGAAGCGGCTTTGTCATGCTGGCCACATGACCTGGAAGCTATGCGCCGGCTCCCTCGCCAATAATGCAAGATGAGCGCGCAACCTCAGAGTCGGTCACGACTGGACCTAATGGTCAGGGGTCCCTTTACCTTTAAGCACTGATAATTTGCAGACCCATTAATGTTCATTGTTGATCTGCCCTCTGTTGCAGCGCAAGGATACCAAGTGGAACCCTTGCTCCAGTTAAACAAACCTACTTTGTTACTTTTATTTCTCTTCTGCACAGTAAGTGCAACAGTTAAAACCACTTTCCATTTCCTCCAGAAACATTAGCATATCAGGTGTAATATTCAGAATACAATCCAGTTAACTAAACCACATTAACCCCCCCCCCCAGTATAGTATGGTTATTTCTTGAGCTGGTAGAAGTATGGTTTTTCTTAACTGTGTTGTAAGGAATAGCCAGTGAAAACAGGGATCCCTAAAATTAAATTAAAGAATGAATCTAACATTGATTCTGCTTCTCAGTGTTTTGCTCCTAACTGCATTTCTCCCTAGACAATTGTTCCATTTTCTTCCTTTGTTAACTTTTCTCTTTGACCTTTTCCCTGTGTAAAGGCTGTAAAGGTAAAGGTAAAGGGACCTCTGACCATTAGGTCCAGTCGTGACCGACTCTGGGGTTGCGGTGCTCATCTCACGTTATTGGCCGAGGGAGCAGTTCCAGGTCATGTGGCCAGCATGACAAAGCTGCTTCTGGCAAACCAGAGCAGCACACAGAAATGCTGTTTACCTTCCCCGCTGTAGTGGTACCAACTATTCTACTTACACTTTGACATGCTTTCGAACTGCTAGGTTGGCAGGAGCTGGGACCGAGCAACGGGAGCTCACCCCATCGCGGGGATTCGAACCGCCGACCTTCTGATCGGCAAGTCCTAGGCTCTGGGGTTTAACCCACAGCACCACCCGTGTCCCTGTAAAGGCTGTAATATGTTGCTTTTTCACAATCCTGAGATTGTCTTTTGTCTTATCCCCCCAAATCAGAAACATTTTGGCCTTTGTGATGTCTGACAAACATTTTAAAACAAATGGGAGTTTCTACTAAAGTTACTGTTCCATCTCCACACCTTTTCTGTTTCCCATCCGTATACTTACAGACCTAACAATACACCAACACTGCCCTGTTTTCCCACTACCCTGTTCCCTTCCCAAAATCATTAAGTATTGAACAACAACAAACTGAGTAAATCAATTATCTTCTTTACAGTAATTATCTCTACTCTATCATTTTATTTATTTATTTATTTATTTATTTATTCATTACATTTACATCTCATATTTCCTCCTAGAAGCATACATATACCTCCCTCCCACTACCACCCTCGTTTTATCATCACAGCACCTCTGTGGATAGATTAGGTTGGGCCAAGAGTTAGAGTGTGGCCCAAGTCACCTATTAAGCATCATGACTAGTGGAAATCTTAACCCATGTATCCACTCTGAACTTAACCCAAACCTTAAACCCAAATATAAACTTAAGGGACTAAAATAACTCTTAAGTTCAAAGTTAATTCCAAGTCTGTAAGTCAGAAAAAAGCTTAGCGAAGTGGTTACTTGGATCCATTAGTTCCAGCAAATAATGAGAAATGAATAAGCAAAGGTGAATATTAAGCAAATTTGAATCCTTTTCAACCTCCACTGTGTGGACTTTTATACTTTGGTTCTAGTCAGAGATGGGACCACCATAGTGGGATGATAACACCATTAACCAATCTGTGGTGACGAGATGTGCACCTCTCCCAATTTGCTTCACATTTTGTTTTGGAAACATCTAACTTTTATCCTTATACACTCCCTTTGTTCCTCAAATGTTGTGCATGTTATCTGGCTGGTAGGTTCTTTCTTGGTGCATCTTTGAGCTTCTGTGCTATTGTCAAGATTATTTACATCATGTTCATAGCATTGTTATAGGTTTGCCAGCCATGGCATTGTCAGACAAGAACATTATTGTACCCATTTGCAATGCAAGTGCCATCATTGCACAAGAGTCCATCAAGGCAACAGGTCGCACTCCTGTTCTAATCCCACTGTAGGCAGCTATCTGCCCATGTATTACTTGTTGTTGTTGTTGTTTAGTCGTTTAGTCGTGTCCGACTCTTCGTGACCCCATGGACCATAGCACGCCAGGCACTCCTGTCTTGCACTGCCTCCCGCAGTTTGGTCAAACTCATGTTCGTAGCTTCGAGATGTATTACTTACAACACTACAAAAGAGAGATGCACTCTATTTGGAGCATCTTTTGCTGGTATCTTCCTATCTCTTAAATATTTTCTTTATTTGGAAACAGATAAGAATGGTTGGAATGGTTGGAAACAGATAAGAATGGTTGTCTATATGGGGACAAGAACATTTTGCAGCACGATTTAGGACATCATCATCATTATTATTATTATTATTATTATTATTACCACCCCACCCATCTGGCTGGGTTCCCCCAGCCACTCTGGGGAACTAGGTTGCATAGTTGCTGTTTGCTGTTTGCCACATCTATACCAATGATATAAATTGGTGTCTTTTTCAAGCTAGTTTAAGACTGTTATTAACTGTTATAAGATATATATTACCTTCTTAGCACTGACTACACGACTATTGGCCACAAGATGCCTATTTGAAAATCCTGCCCATGCTGTCACTGATGCCAACTGGATGCATGTAGCTGCCACTGTCTGGAAGTCTGGCAAAGAGTTTAATGCCATGTATACTAGTAGTTCCACTTATCTTGCTGGCCACAGGAAAGAACCCTGCTTTCAGAAGATTGACAAGCAGTTTTCACAGTGATCATGTGAATCAGTTTCCAGACTGAGCCTTAAAGGAACAAGACCTATACAATTCAGGAAGAGCCTATTAATTACTCAATGGACAGGCTCCTTGAGAAGAGGGGTAGTGGCAGTGGGACATGGTGGTTTTGGAATCTTATCACTTAAATAAGCCATCAGTCATATCTATCTGATTCCTACCACCATCACATTTATACCCCTTCCCCCCATGTTTGGCTATAATGGACGGAGGATAAGCCTTCAACAGTTCCTTCCCACTAGATTGTGGATATAATCCTCAAAACATTTAGAATGATGCAGTTTAGGTTGCTTACTGCTATATATCATCATTTATTGTTTTTTGGCCTCAATGACAAAAATAAAATAAAATCTGTATAGAATCTGTAACTCTTTCTTATTTTGTTCTTTCTCTTTGCATGGAAATTAAGAGAACAGATCATATGCTTAAGATACAATAAAAAAATTTTTTTCTCTCTTTCAGGCACCGGATATCTAAATCTAAGTTTAGGTAAGCACTGCAATAGATTTTTAAACAAAAAAACCCATCTTTACTAAAGATTTTTAAACAAAAAGTCCCATCTTTACTAAAGACTAAATTAATGTTTGTATGAACATTCCATCTATCTTCTTGTTGCTCCTGTTGTAACTAGTAATGGCAATGGTATAGTGCCAGGTAAAGATTTTGATTGGTAGGCTGCTGAGCTACTTCCTTTACCACTCTGATGAAGAGGAAATCCAATTAAGATTGGAGTGGTTAACAAGACTAGCTACCACATTGGCGCCCCTGTGGCCATTGAAGCCATGATGAAGCGAAAACCCATTAAGAAAGAAAAGGGAAGTAAGTAATTAGAGGAGACTAAGAGTCTGGGCTGGTCTCCCAGGGCTTCTCCAGGCTTTTCCTTGAATATGCAGCTTTCACTGAAAAGGTGATTTGCTGCTCCCTCATGAGAATATTTCTGGCCTTGGAGCTTCTGAGTGTGTTGTGGGTAGGTGTCAAATGTGTTCATACATTTAGTAATGTCATAAGGCAACCTTCCCCAATCCTATTGGTGTACCTCAACCCCCATTGTCCCTGATAATTGGCCATGTTGGCTAGGAATTGGGTGGGTAGGGGCAAGATTGGAGAAGTGTGCCATAAGATGTTGTTCTTTAATAAGAATTGTAGAGGAGCACCTGTTTGTCTGATAAAGTGTTGCTGTAAGATTCACATTGTGTTTATAGCATGTTGTTTTACTGATTACTGATTTATAATGTATTTTGTGCTTATCCATAGCAAGAGATTGAGAGAGATAGGCATAGCCAAGGAAGATGCACATGCCACTTAATATGAGCTTTAAACACACAAACACAAACCCATTGCCTTTATTATCTAGGAGCCAAGTGTTGCTTGAAAACTGGTTGCTAGGCAAGCTAAATTGTGAAGAGTACGGGCTGTATAATTAGCTTTAAATACTTGGTGTGGTTAGTAATTACTCCCAGAAATCACTGTGACACTCGTGAGGGGCTGCGTGTTCCAGGAAACATAACATAGCATTGTACTCACACTCCGTCTCAGCAAATAGTAGCCCTAGCTTTGGGTTCAAAGGACAAAATGCTAGACCTTGCTAACACAGTTTCTGAAAATAATTCTGGGCAAGGCAGTTTCTGTTGTTGTTGGGATCTTGATGGCTGTGAACCTCTGCTATGAAATTCTGAATAGTTGCATTTTATATTAGAGAGATAGGAAAGGGACAACTTTTCCATTGACTTCTATGGGCAAAGATTATGCCTGTAGTTATTTGGTAATTGAGAGATTAATGTTTTATGTAAAAGAGCCAGGGGAACATCTGTAGCTGCTGGTAGATGAAGATATAGCATCCTAGCCACCAACACTGACCACCCACTTTGGGGTGTTTAGAGCTCATCTTCATAAATTGGTTTCAAACTGAACAGCAGAGGTTGAACTTGGTGTTTGGGTCAGTGGCTTTGTGTGGTCTTGACTTCCATATGAAGAGAAAGCAAAAAAGGAAGCAATAAACAGCTCATTTTACCCATATCCAAGAGAATATTCTTTTTTAGAGTTGGGCCCAAGCTACTGCTGATTAAAAGGGGCATGTGCAACTGCAGTAAAGAATTTGCATGCCTATGTAAGTGTCCATTTTGTATAAACTCTTGCTATTCACAACTAGTAAAGCGAAATTTAAAGATTATAAGGAAGGAAGAAAACAGAGCTTGCACTATTATTTGTGTTGTTGTTGTTTAGTCGTTTAGTCGTGTCCGACTCTTCGTGACCCCATGGACCAGAGCACGCCAGGCACTCCTGTCTTCACTATGATTTGTAGCTTGCTACAAATGTGTGTACATTGCACCATGAAGTCAGTGCAACACAGGCAGGGCTATTCAAGAGACATAGTCTGCCCACTTTCATCAGCAGTCCATGCCCAAGAGGGCCTCTTGTACTATCAAGGCTCTGTAGGCTTCGCTGGACCACTGGACAACTATACTGAACAACGTGCAAATGTGTTGTCTTTTGCTTCTTTCCTTCCATGTCCAGGCAAACATAGAAAACACTCCTCTAGGAAGCTAGGCTAGTAAATACAAATTAATAATTGGAGGTCAAAGGTGACCTCATAGGGTTTTGTAAACAACTTGTTTGGTGCACACAGCAATCATAATTACAGGTTTCTTTCCATTTTTCAAGTCGCTACTGGCGTAGATGGAATCGGTTCTGCAGGCGGAAATGTCGAGCTGCTGTCAAATCCAATGTGTTCTACTGGCTCGTGATCTTCCTTGTGTTTCTTAACACCCTCACAATTGCCTCTGAACATTATAACCAGTCAGATTGGCTCACTGAAGTCCAAGGTATGAAGGATTCTGTTTTGTTAAAATAATGCTGTGTTTTATTTATGAGAGTGTACATAATATTACAGTTAATTGAAATTTTATTTATGTGTGCAGATAAACTGAACTTAGTGTTCAAAAAGTAAAACCATTTAATTGCATAAGTACCAGGGAAAAAATACAAAATATTAAAAACTGTACCTTCTCAAAATATTCTCTATTCTGCTCCATGGTTCTTATGATCATTTTTCTGGCCAGCTAGCATAGGGAAGGGAGAATATGAACAGGCACTAAGGTGCCACGATATGCAGCCCCATGTTCCAAGAGCATAATAGTATAATTAATCCATTAAACTAATCAAATAACTGGGTCCCCAGTGCTCTGTTCAACAATACAAACACAAGACACAGACTAGACTGAAACATCAAAACTATGTAATACAGGAATGGGGAACCTCTAACCTTTGGGCTTCGTGTCACCTCAGACATAAGGCCCCCAGGGCTCTTGCTCCTTGAACCATCTTCCTGATTCTGGACTTATCAGGAGATGTGGCAGGAGAGGGGAAAGCAGCAAATTGCAGATGCTGGGTGCCTGATCTGGATGGGTGTCTGGTATGAGAGTAAAGAGGCTTTAACCCTTTCCCCCTAACTGTGGTCTCTGATCTAAGTCAGGCCCTTGTGCCTGTAATTTCATTGCCCAAAATAATCTGTTAAAAGTTATGTTAAAAGCTATTTGCATTTGGGAGGGAAACAACTACTGTTTCCAGTGAGCAGTTTTTCACCAGTGGAAATTTCAATGGTGTGTGTGTGTGTGTGTGTGTGTGTGTGTGTGTGTGTGTAAGAGAATGTGGGGTATTGGAATGCAGCCTTCGGGGGGGGGGGGGTCCCCATCCCTTTTGTAAAGTCTTCTTGCATGTACTGTATATGCAGTTGCCCAACCTGGTTGCCTGATACCTTCACCTTTGCCCATGGACTTGTGTTCAGAGGAACCCCTGTGTATTTATTATGCATGTTCTGAGTGTTGTACAGGTTCTGGGGCATGTTTTAGAGTGTTCATTCTGTTCTCATGCAACATGTACAGGAATCTTTGGCCTCAGTCACACTATTCAAACTGAGCATGCACTCTATAAGACATCCAAAATTCCAACATGAGTGCACGTAACAGAAGCTTGTAGTGATGGACTAGCTGTATTTCAGGGAAGCTCATCTGCCATTGCTGACCTTCTCCATTGAGAAATTCCTGATAAGCTTCCAAATAATCACAGGATTCCTCAGAATGTAGTTTAAAAGCCATTTTTCTAGAATAAAGGACAGTCATAGCTATCTAGTAATTCTGACCGATGTACACAACACTGGAATAAATCAGGAGTGACTTTTCAGAGTTATATAAATTATGTTGCAGAGCAATCTCAACTGGGGGGCAGGGAATTAGTTGCAGAGTGGTGGAACCTCTGTCATGTGTAAGGCCCTGCTGGCTACTGCCAAGAAGGAAGAAGTGGGGTGTCGTCGTCGTCCCCCAGTTTTGCTGTAGCAGCTCCAGGGCTGGTGCAGTAGAGGAACTCAAGGATTGGGCTCTCAGGATCTTTGGGGCTTTTTCTGCCTCACTTTGCCAGTGGGAGGTTACTACCCACCTGGATATAGCTGTAGTGTCTGCCACTGCAGAATCTTCCCAATACTAGCATGCCTCTCTACCAGTGAACAGGTGAGAATATATGCCATCCTAAACCCTTCAGGAACAAAGAGTGTTGGGTTTGCAACCTCAGTCATTTGCAGCATATTTTAAGGGGGGAAACTTATTGTTTTGAGCTAATTTATAATGTGGCATTTAGCAGGACCAGCATCAGATGTGTGGTAGAATTCAGCTGCAACAGTTATCAGAAAAGGGAAACAAGAATAGAGATTAAACAAAATTATACTAAAATTCAAATAGAGTTTGGACATCAAGGGTTACATCTTGTTTTGTTCTAGTATTCAGATTTAGACCCACTGAAATTAATGGGCCTAAGCTAGTCATATCCAGTAATTGCTATGGGTGTGCCCTCTGTCTAACTAACATTGGCTACAACCCTAGGTTATCAACATTCAAAAAGTTGTCCAAAATGTCTCTAAAAACAAAACACAGGTTAAAAGTTCACAGTAATGAATTGTTGAAGGCAGCAGTTGCAAATTAGGATAAAACCTAATTTGAAGATTTCTGTTCTTATGGTCTTTCTGTTCTATTTGTCTTTTAGTGCCACTATAATGATCATTATTTGTCTATTTATTTTTATGAGACACTGCCAATAAGGTACTGCTGGCTCTTTTCACGGCTGAAATGCTCCTGAAGATGTACAGCCTGGGTCTTCAAGCCTACTTTGTTTCTCTCTTCAACCGCTTTGACTGTTTCATTGTGTGTGGTGGAATCCTAGAGACCATCTTGGTGGAAACAAAGATCATGTCACCACTGGGTATCTCAGTTCTGAGATGTGTGCGACTGCTAAGAATTTTTAAAATCACAAGGTATTTCTCTCCCCACCCCACCCCCTTAATTTTTATATTTAATGAAGTTTATGCAGCCCAAGGCAAATTGCTCATTTCTGTGTAGAAATCTTATGTGCAGTAATGTCTTAGGAAAATATTACTTTCTGGAATCATTTTTTACCAGTTATTCCATCCCTGACTCTCCCTTCTTGCCATATGTATGTGGCTGTTTAGATAATATATATCATTATTTGTTTTGTTTTCAGACTGTCTTATAACAAAGTTCCCAAATAATAAAAAATTATAATTTAGTAACAAGAATAATAAAGTACAGCATAAAAACAGGTGCAGAGAGTCAGGACAAAGTCTTCTCCTGGTGCCAAAATGACATTACGGTAGGCACTAAGTGAGCATTTCTGGGGAAGACAATCCATAGTTGAAGCTCCATCGCTGAAAAGGCCCCCTCTTCCATAGTTACACTTCACTTGGTGTGGGACATTTGGAGAAGGGCCTCTGAATATCTCAGGTTTCAGGTAGGTTCCTGTGAAGAGAGGTATCTCTCTTCCTTGTTCCTGTACCTTGGTTCTCGAACGGAATCCGTTCTGGAAGTCCGTTCAACGTCCAAAAATGTTCGAAAAGTAAGGTGCGGCTTCCTGCACTTAATCGAAAGCCACAGAAGCCGCATCAGATGTTCGGCTTCCAAAAAATGTTCACATACTGAAACACTCACTTCCAGGTTTGTGGCATTTAGGAGCCAAAACGTTTGAGTCACAAAGCGTTCGAGAACCAATCCTAGGCATAAAGTGCCTTAAAAATCAAAACCAGCACCTTGAATTGAATCAGGGTCAGAAATGGACTGAGAGCCAGTGAAGCACTGTTGTGATATACTTGTATTGCCTGGTCCCAGTTAGCCATCTTGCAGGCGTATTCTGAATTGACTGATGTTTCCAGACCATTTTCTATAATGACTAGTGGAATTCACCCCGTTTAAAAACGGGCGCTAGAACGCTGCTGTCGTGCAGCGCCGGCATGGGACGGAGCTTCGGAGGTCTCCGAAGCACCGTCTCATGCGGGAGGTGCGCAGCGAGGCGGCGGGGGGAGAGAAGCACTTCTCCCGCCCCCCCCCCCTGCCGCGCACCTCCCGCATGAGACGGGGCTTCAGAGACCTTCTCCGAAACTCCGTCCCATGCCGGCGCTGCGTGCCGAGGCGGCGGGGGGGAGCGCTTCTCCCCCCCCGCCGCCGCCTCGCCGCGCACCTCCCGCATGAGACGGGGCTTCGGAGAAGGTCTCCGAAGCCCCGTCCAATGTCGGCGCTGCGTGGTGAGGCGGGGGGGGAGCGCTTCTCCCCCCCACCGCCTCGCCGCACACCTCCCACATGAGACGGGGCTTCGGAGAAGGTCTCCGAAGCCCCGTCCCATGTCGGCGCTGCGTGGTGAGGCGGCGGGGGGGAGGAGCACTTCTCCCCCCCCTCCGCCGCCTCGCCGTGCACCTCCCGCATGAGACGGGGCTTCGGAGACCTTCTCCGAAACTCCGTACCATGCCGGCGCTGCGTGCCGAGGCGGCGGGGGGGAGGAGCGCTTCTCCTCCCCCCCCCGCCGCCTCGCCGCGCACGCCAAGCCAGTCCCCGAGCCGAAGTGCGGCGCGGCGGGTGCTTTTCGCCGTTTGCCTCCCCCTTCGCTCCGGGAAGGCAAACGGCGAAAAGCCCCCGCCGCGCCGCACTTAGGCTCGGGGACTGGCTTGGCGGCGGCGGGAAAAAGGGGAGGAATTCCTCCCCTTCTTCCCGCCGCCGCCAAGCCAAAGCCGGCTTCCCTCGGCGCCCGCTGCCGCTTCGGCTTCCTCGGGGAAGGCAACCAGGCGGGCTGTCTGCCTGCTTGTGTTCGCTGAGGAAGCGCCGTCCCATGCCGGCGGTGCGCGGCAAGGCTGCCGGGGGGAGCGCTTCTTTCCCCCCCCGCCTCACCGCGCACCTCCAGCATGAGACTGGGCTTCGGAGCGATGGTTGGCGGAGCGGCGGTTGGCCGTTGTCTCTCCGTCCAATCCCTGTGTCCCTGGGGCCCATGCGCAGTGACCCAGGGACACACGGGACAGCTTGGACGCAGGGACAACTTGGACTTTATTATATAGGATCCCACATACAGTACATTGCAGTAGTCCTCTTTTCCTCCAGCATTTCATAATCATAAGATATTTTGACTCCACAATGATGAAGATTCTCATAACCATTTGCGCAGCTCAACTCTATCTTCATTATATGACTCTTTGTGATGATAACTGCTTCATTGGCACAAAAGGTCTGCCTGTTACCTTAGGAACCTGCCTATTTTAAGTTCGCCACTAGAGGGCTGTCTCTGAGTGCTCTCATTATTATTGCTGCATTTTAGGCACCAGGTTAAGGATTTATTTTAAACCAGATTTTTAATGAAAATTATTAATGAATTTTTACCTGCCTTCTCTTTTAGATTCTGTTGAATTTTCTTGTGATGTTTTATCTTGTAGTTCTAGTGGTGTTTTATTAGCTGTCATTAGCTAATAAAATAACTTACACTCTTCTTTTATTGTTAGCTGCCTTGCAAATTTTAATTGAAAAGTGTGGTGTGAGTGTTTAAAACATATAAATAAATTGCACAAGGGCTGAAAGTTATCAAGATAAATTTGAATTCTGCTTTGTGGGATTGGCCCAGTATAAACATTATGATGACTCCACCGCAATTCCCCAGAAATCAAGAAGCCTGGTCCCCTTCATCCAAGAATGAGCACACACCAACCAGATTTTCAACCAATCTGGCTTTGATTCCAAACTGTTTTCCCATCTGTTCTTGTTGGTTTTCACTGAGCTGATTTCTTGAGTGAGGTATTCTGGCTTGCTTTGAACAGCTGTGAGTGTTGTAATGAGGTTGGCTAGAATGTAACTTACTGAAGCAGCACCTACTAATTACTGTATATTCATAACACTTTTTTAAAAGTAATCTTCCCGGCAT
This sequence comes from Zootoca vivipara, assembly GCF_965207765.1. NCBI lineage: Eukaryota > Metazoa > Chordata > Lepidosauria > Squamata > Lacertidae > Zootoca > Zootoca vivipara. Next base: position 55,683,989 of record NC_142592.1, read on the forward strand.
GATAGGTGCAGAAGTGGTGGAGGACTTGTGTGTTTTTCACATGTGGCCTTAAAAATGCTCATTAACTGCCGTAGGTCCCATTATCTTAGGGAAGCTCATGAATGATTCATTTTTTCACAGGCTGTTTGGAAAAGGCATGTTTATAGACACCAGACAGCCTTCCGGAAGGTGATACAGTACCTGATGCAGATGAGCAGTATCTGCTTTGGACAGAAGAAATGTAACCACCTTTCTTTTGGCTCTTCAGGTATTGGAACTCTTTGAGTAATTTGGTGGCTTCCCTGCTCAACTCTGTGCGCTCCATCGCCTCCCTGCTGCTACTTCTCTTCCTCTTCATCATCATCTTCTCCCTCCTAGGGATGCAGCTCTTTGGGGGCAAGTTTAACTTTGATGAGATGCAAACCAGGAGAAGCACATTTGACAACTTTCCCCAGTCGCTGCTCACTGTGTTTCAGGTATGGCTTTATTTGATTTATTTAAATGACCGTAGATTCTGTGACAGTGTAACATGGTGAATAAAGCTCTTGTGCCAATAAAATTATAATAAAATTAATTAAAAGCCAGTTGGAGTTAAAAATAATAATTTTGCAGCATTTTCTAAAAGCAGGTGGAGATGTGCTAAGGTGGGCCTCCTTGGGGACAAGATTTTCATAACAAAGGGGCCACATCTGAGAGGTTCTATGGCCTAACCTCTCATGGAGGAATGGGCTTATTATGGGGAGAAGGACTCTTGGGAGATGCAAAGCTCAAGTTATTTAGTTAACAACATTGTTGGGGCTACTTCAAACCTATAGAAGCAGCATGTGGTACAATCTTGGAGGACTATACCATTTTAGACTAATGCTGTGAGATCTCATAAAAGACTCCCTGTTGTGAATAATCTGCATAAGAGATGTATTCAATGCCTGTTCTAGAATCTAGACTGTCCTCATTGTGCCCAAAAGAGCACATCAAATGTTAACACTAAATCTACTTTTCAGCTGTGTCCCCAGTCAAATTTTAAACGAGTCCTTAGTGTGTGATATCTATGTCACAGGTGTCACCAGAGAGGCTACAAGACATTTGTAATGTCAATTAATGTGCAAAGACAAGCTACTGTACAGATGATGGATAAAGATGCCCGTTCCTCTCAGTAGTACATGGCAAATGCCAAGGCACTTCTCCTCCATAACCCACATTAAGAATGGAGGTTGCAGTACATGTTAGGAAGGGCTTCTTTAAGATAGAATTTTGTGTTCTTTCCTCTAACAGATTTTTTTGCAGGTTTTCTGCAGGCTGTCTAACATTGTGTCCCTCCCTATTGGTGGGAATGTGTCATTTAGATCCTGACTGGGGAGGACTGGAATTCGGTGATGTATGATGGGATCATGGCTTATGGCGGCCCCTCTTTTCCAGGAATGTTGGTCTGTATTTACTTCATAATCCTCTTCATCTGTGGAAACTGTATCCTTTGCTACTACCTTTGTGTTCTTTGACAACTGGGCTGAACTGTAGGGACAGCATTAAAGGTTGATATGGTTAGGCACACGCTGAGGTCCATGACTGAGCCAAAGGGCTACTGCTAACTGGAGCTTCTTGGTCCCTAGTGCTCTTCTCCCTCGCTACCTGCACCTGCTTCCTCAACTAACTTTTCATTTTGACTGAATATGTCATTCTCTCACCTGCTTCTTTAGGAGGGATAGATGGATGAGTGAGTAGAGACAATAGGGAGAACAGCAAAGAGATATTTGGTACCTTAAAGACAAATACATTTTTGTTACCTAAATTTTCATGGACCAGTACCCACTTTTTCTGATGCAAGTAGTGTTGAGGAGCAGAGCAGAGGAGATGCAGTTAAAAGAATCAAAAGCAGGTGCATCCCACAGTAATGATAGCAATGAGGAAGTGATCCCACTGAGGGCATTTTGCAGGATCTTAGTAATTCAAAACCTGAAGCTGGCACTTAAGTAGTAAGACCCTGCCACTTACTATAATTTAAAAAACAGCAAAAGGAAAGGAGAGGAAGATTTTTGAAGTACAAAAAAGAACCATGTTATCATTGTTTTATTGAGTATGCTTACATTAATATACTAAAGAAGTGAAGTTTTTGTTACCAATGTGGGTTTTTTAAACATGGAAATTTCTTTGAAAAGAAAATCCATCTTAAACTATAAAAAATAATATGAAGAATTGCAGCATTCTGTGTATTTCTAACTAGTATGGTAGCATAGCGCTCAGCTTTCTTAAACTGATCACATACGTCTTCAGAAAAGCACCAAATTAGCACCATGTGTGGACTAATCACATGATGATTTTAAGATATGGAGGCATGTAATATTGTGCATGTGTTCCATATGCAGCTGATTTAATATTTGAATATTAATAACACATAGTGAGTCGTTAAAAAATTGTGCACATTTCCATTGATGTGCCAAATTTACAGGAATCATTTGTAGATCTGGAGCATGTGATATTGTACAGGGGTGGGTGGGCCATATTTCTGTGGACAATTTTCTAATAGGTCAAAAATTGGTTATGGACCCACTGGATGCAGAGGAGGCTAGAGGGGAGGGGACACGAGAGGCAGAGATGAGTCAGGCTACTGAAGAAGCCTGGGGGGTGGGCTCCCCCTCCTGCTATGACCACTTCTCCTCCCCTCTGGTCTCCTAGAACCAGAAAAGGTATGAAGAGGACAGAACACAGACAGAAAGGGCATCAAGAGTCTCAGATTGCTTGGAAAGGGCCAGGGGAGGAGAAAACTTAGGGAGCTGTGAGAAGGTGGGGACCTTCAGTCCTTGCAGCTGCCTCATTGGGGCAAGAACTACTAGGAAGAGTTGCTATATTCACTGGCCCTGGCCTCCTGTGCTGTTTTGTTTCTTTGAATGAAGAGAGTTAACTTTACTGACACGATATGAGTTATTGCTGACCTGCCCTGACACTATATAGCAAACTCTCAGATTATGGCCAGAACAAAAACAGGAAAGTGAGTGCAATGGCATGTTGTAGGTCAGGGGTAAGGAACCTCTGGGTTATGGGCCTGATTAGGCCTACCAGGCCTCCTCATTAGACTCACAAAGTCATTTCATCCAAGCCACGGCCACCAGTCTTACACCTGAGATCATATAAGGATCAGGTGTGGGACAGATAAATGTGGAGCTTGAACAAAAGGGGCTTTGAAGCCACTGCAGGTCAGCTGATCAATGGTGCCTGTAAAGCCATTTGTGCAGCAGTTCCCCCGTACCAACACTCAGTTGATTATCAAAGCTTAGGAAGTGCTGCACACTTTTCTGGCCTGTAGTTTGATTTCAACCTCTGCAGGCAAAAATGGGGCCCCTGACATCAGGTGATTGACAGGTAGGCGGTCCCACCCACCTGTCAAACTTGGCATGCTGGTCTGTGTGGAGCTAAGCATCATTCCCACTAGCCGGATCTAGTTTCCAACCTCCGTAGTTGGGGCTGCATCTAAGCATGTTTTCTTTAATGAAACATGTAAACAGACATCTTGCTAAATGTCTTTTTGGCCATTGCTGTGGACAACCTTGCTGATGCTGAGAGCCTGACATCTGCTCAAAAAGAGGAAGAAGAGGAAAAAGAAAGGAAAAAACTAGCTAGGTAAACCCTTTGTTTCTAGTTTGGTATAAAACAATGTCCCTAGATGGTTCTTGATAGTAAAGGCATGTCCAATCAGCCACATTTTTCATCCCTGGTTTGGTATTGTAACTTACAGGTAGGATAAAAGTAGATTATCTTTCCCTTCTGTGTTCATTCTGATAAGCCAACTATTCAAATGGCAGCGTTGACAACATGGTACTGGTCAACCATGTTGGCTCACTAGAGACTAGTGCTTCCTGTGGCTCGGTTTTAAACATCAGAATGGCCAAAACCACTCAGTGCCCAAAATTAATGCTTCTGTGCATGTGTGTCTCAAAACAGATTTGGTGGTTACATGTTATTCAGCCAGCATCTGTTAATCTTTCAAATTCTGTGGAAACTTCCATCAGATGAAAAAGCATCTGTAAAGTGGGTGGAGAGAGAGAAAAAGAATGAAAATAAGTTTCTTTCCCCCTCTACCCCCTGAAAAGCCCCTCTGGAAAACTGGGGCCATTCTGAATTATGTGGGATGAGGCATGGGAGCTGCAGAGGGGAGGAGAGCATGAGAAAGTTTTCTTCCATGAATTTCCTTAAATTACCATAGGCTGCAAACCACTGTATTTTTGAAATTCTCTTATTATATAGTTAACGGCATGTCACCAGCTCAAATTAATGAGAGGTGAGGACTGTGTTATAATAGAAATGAAATGGTTGAGCTGATAGCCTAGGAGGGTCCTCAAAGCCATCCCTTTTCATACTCTAATGACCTCCTATGAGAAGGCATTATTTTCTTCTCACAATATCAAATTCTTCTTCATGAATATGAAACAGACATTGTTCATTGGAGTTTCAATATTGGGGGGGGGGGGTCAGCAAGAATAAAGGAGATAGGGGAACACCTCTGCCTCATGTTCCTGTCAGAATTGTACCAAGTGCTTGTTGACATGATAAGCTATGCACTTGGACAGTTGGACAGTGTTCTCGAAGCTATGAACATGAGTCTGACCAAACTGCGGGAGGCAGTGCAAGACAGGAGTGCCTGGTGTGCTCTGGTCCATGGGGTCACGAAGAGTCGGACACGACTAAACGACTAAACAACAACTCATGGAAGTCTGTAACAGAAAACACCATTCCATATTTTGTGAACATTTGCATTTCCCTTTTTTGCTGAATTATTAGGACTGCTAGTCCTGAAAAGAAACAGGAGCCTGAGAAGCCAGCTGTGGAGGGGGAGACAAAGGAGGAGAAAATTGAACTGAAATCGATCACTGCCGATGGAGAATCTCCACCTTCTAATAAGGTCTGCTGCTGGTTACCTCCCAACTTGCTTTGCCTAATCATATTTATGAATGAATGAATGAATGAATGAATGAATAAAATGGGATGAATGACCAAAGCAAGCTTTATTATGGTTTTCCCTTTTCTTTTTGCCAGAGCAATGTAGATGAATATCAGCCTAATGAAAATGAAGAAAAGAATCCTTATCCTACTACAGAGACAACAGGTAATTCACTGTTGTGCTCACTTCCCCACCCCCCACACTAGCACAAGAAACTGAAGCTTTAAACACCGAATGCAGTTCCAGCTGGATCACAAATAGATCCATATCACGCAATAAAAGATCATCAGCTGATATTGTACTTGACAAGATGGAATCATCTCTTTAGTTCTATGGAAACAGATATTTGCCAGATCCAGATGGGAGACATTCCTAGATTGAGATGATGCCTCCTACTGGAGGATCAGGCAGGGTCATTTCAAGCCTGTTGCCTCCTCTCCAAAGGGAGGAGTCATATTTCTAGCCAGACCAACCCTGCCTGCGGTTGGTGAAGGCTGGGTTCTTGTGTACTCTTGCTGTCAGTCAGTTTTTTCTGTCCCTAACGTCTGTCCTTTTCTTGTGGTGCTATTACTTGGATCTATGAGTGTTTTCTCCTCTCTGGTGTTTATTTTTCTCTTGACTTTTTGTTTGTGTTCCTGTCTTTTTCTTCCCTGGTTGCTGTGCTTTCCCTCCTCTTCTCATTGTTGTCCTTTCTGAATGGTGTGGAGGAAGGGGAGAATTTCTTTGAATCTGGTGGGTCTTACTAGATCCTGGAATGCATTGCACCTCTGATGGGGCAGTCTTTGGGCACACGAGTGTGGTGGGTGGCATGTCCACTAACAAGCAGGACTGCCGTTTTGTTTTCTCTTGTTGCTTGAAGCAGCCGTTTTCCTCTGTGCCTTTTTTCTGGATGGTCCACAATAATCAACCAGCATAGCCATCAGTGTTGGACTACCCCCACTGTCAGGCTGGTGATTGCCCAGTCATTTGGTGGTTCCTGGCATTGTGATCCCAGCTATATAACCAGCAGGTACACTAGTGCCTGGAAGTAGGGTTGTTATTGCACACTGTTGACAAGTGGTTTGGCATGCTGAAATTGTTTCCCATCTTTTTTTTTCTGAGGTTTTGGGAAACTGTTTGCATATTTTTGATGACTCTATCTCTCCTTTATGTGGGCTCCTGCTATTATGGTTTCCCAACAGTGGACTGGTTTGACTGCAGCACCTCCTTGGCTAACAGGTCTCTGTGTTTGAACCCATCTCTGTAGCTTTTAGGCCAGCAATGCATACATCATTACTACAGAGACTCCTGGTGTCTTTTCCTGGGAAGGAGGAATTCCATTGTTTTTTCTCCTGGGTCAGGAAGTTTATTTTCCAGGAGATTCAGAAAGGTTGGGTATTCCTTGCAGTGTAGTTCTGAGGGAGGGGAGAGGAAGGACCCCATCTACAAAGTCTTACAAGCACCATAAATAGAACAGGGGGCAGCAAATTCTAGTTCTGTGGGATCCCCACCTCCTCCCTGTTCTTCCAGGGCTGTTTCTTCAAGTCAGCCCAGGTCTCATGCTATGAAATGTGTGGTGGAGATGGGGCCTGTTGTTGCTGGGACAGCTGGCATAAAAGAGTCAGGAGCTGCTGATCCTGAGGCTAGAAGGAAGTATCAGCAGGCAACTCTGGTGGTGAGCTCTGAAGCCCCTTTTTCTTATATGGATCCCCCTGTCCCCCTGAGAGGAAGGGTAGGTGAGGAAGGGCTGGAGGTAGTTCAGTCTGAAATTATTTGCTTCTGATGTTTTTCTGGTCCTTTTGGCCAAGGCTCACAGGGTCCTAGAACTGACTTAGGAAGATCTTCATGTGCAGTCTTTTTCCTCTCAGCCCTTGGATGTGGGTGCAAAGAGGGTCTTCCCTACTTCTTTGAACAAAGTCCTGCATGTAGCAAAAAAAAAAATAGATACAACAGAGCCATCTTAGACCTCAGTAGGCTCAGCAAATGTGTGGAGAAGAAATGCTTCAGACTTTGAGGTCCATCATGGCAGCACTAAGAAGAGGAGACCTTGATTGATATCTCCATGCCTCGATCCAACCTTCCATTGGTGGTTTTTCCAGTTCACCTACAGTGAGAATAGCTACCATTACCAGGCATTGCTTTTTAGTCTCATTTAGCAATGAGGATCTTCACCAAGGTATTGATAGCACTGGGCTCATTTTCACACCATAGGCATTTGCAATAATCCATATCTGGGCAACATTCTGATCCGTGCTCCATCCAGGGGCCAGGATCTTCAGGTGACCATGGCAACAGTCTCCTGCCTGCATGACCTAGGATTTGTGATTAATGTGAAGAAGACTGCCCTCTCTCCCACTTACCGTAGTATTGGGCACACTTTGGGGTTTGCCTGGACACAAATTAGTTCTCCATGTGTCTGACATTAGAGTGAGTGACAGCACTTCATCTTGCCCTGGGCACTGCTTAGTGGATCTGATAGCTTGGTGTCATGTTTTGACTTTATGTCATGGACTCAGCTGCACACTCGATCACTGCAAAGACCCTTATCAGAACCTCATTGCAGTGAGGCATCATCTGCAGGTGGAAATCCTATTGACAATGAAGAAATAACTGGTCTAGTGGCTGACTCCATAGCACCTAACTGTGGGTGCATCTCTGGAGGAGCCTTCCCAACTGGCACTCATGACTTGTATATCTGCAGTTGAGGAACTTTTCTAGTTAATAAGGCCACTCAGGAGGTGTAGACCACTGAGTAAACGCAGTTGAGCATCAATGGAGTTGGACCCAAGCAACTGGAGATGGACATCTAGGGCCATCATCTTCTGGTCAGGATGGATAACCCATCTGCCAAAGCTCACATCAGTTATTAGTGAGGTGTGAAATTGATGGTGGAGACGGACAAACTTCTGAGATGAGTGGAGCAGCATTTATTCAGCTTGAAGGTAGAACATTTAGCCAGAGTGGACAACCAAACAGCAGACTGGTTGAGCCAGGTATCAACAAGGGAGGCCAAGTGGCAGTTAAAACCCCTGGTGTTTTGTCTAGTAGTCCACTGTTTGGATCAGTCAATAATAGATCAGTTTGCTTCATAGTACAATGGCCAGCTGGATACCTTTCTCTTGTTTTCAGTCTCTGGGACCATGGGGTATGGATGCTTTAGAGATTGAGTGCCCTCTGGGGTTGCTATATGCCTTTGCACTGTTTAATGCAGAAAATGCTTAAGAAGGATCATCAGTGTAGGCTAAAGTGATGCTGACGGCCACTTACTGGCCAAGGAGGCCTTGGTTCCTGGACCTGGTGAATTTGGCAGTATAGGATCTTTTAATATTGCCAGTTTGGGAGGACTGAGCAATGTACTGGCTAGTCTTGAAGGCCCACCTTTGTCTGCTCACCCTCTTTGTAAAAGATTTATTAAAAGTGTGGCACTTGTTGCTCCTCCACTTGTCCATAGATTGTTTTTCTTAAAAATTGAATCGGGTGCTCCCAGTTCTTATGGGACCTCTTTGAGATGATGGCCACTTGCACTCTGAAATGGTTGACCTTTAAAGTCATCTTTTGGGTGGCTATCACTTCAGCCAGATGTGTTGGAGCTGGAAGCTGACCCCTGCATTTTATTTTCCATCCTGATAAAGTGGTTCTCTGAACTCCATTTTTCTTAGGTCACAGGATGTAAACCTATCTTTGTTTGGCAAGAATCCTTCCTACTTCCAATAATGTGAATAGCATACTTTTTTCATTTTTATCTCAAGAGGTCATGCAATTTCAGGAAGTGTGAGTAGCTGTTTGTGTCTTATTTGGGCTTCTCTGTTGGGAAAAGAACATCTCATCATCCTCCGTTTCCCATTAGCTTCAGGAGGCAGTTAGTGAAGTGTATTGTTCACTGGGTCAATTGCATCCCAAATCATCACAGCTTATTCTTTGAGAAGTGCTGCAGTCTTGGTTGCCTTGAAGAGAACTTTTGGTGGGGGGTATCTGTGGGACAGCTACATGGACCTCCCTGGCCCTTTCTCTAGACATCACAAAATTGTTTTGTGGTAGCTGACACAAATTTTCATCGGACTGTGTTGCTGAGGCCTATGAATGAGTAAAGTGATTGGCAGAGGAAGTCCCCTCTGGGTTTCTGCTTGCAGCTGTGTTATATGCCAGTCTAGAAATGTCTTCCATATAGATTTGGCAAAAACAGAAAATTGTTTTACCATAAATTTCTGTTTGAAGATCCAGATGGAAGACATTATGCACACCTCTCCTTCCCCTGCTTGCATTTGGCAGGGAGGGAACTAGTTTATGGATTTGCCTGCTTTGTCAGATACTGTTAGGGCTCTTTTCCTTCTTAGGACATTATCTTCTGGGGGGGTGGAGTAAGGGGTTCCTGTGTTGTTTCTGGCAGTTCAGTTTCTGTTCTTTGTCTCTGGGTTTTTCTGTTTTTTTTCTTGTGAGTCTTTTTCAGTTAGGCCCAGGGTTTGTGGTTTGCCAGTCCAACAATCGATTTGGGGTTGAGGAGTTGTCTATGCTTTCTAGAGAGGTGACTCCTCCCCGTGGAGAGGAGGCAAAAGGCTTGAAAGGACCCTTCCTGGTACTCCCGTAGGACTGTAGGAGACGTCATCTGAGTCTAAGAATGTCTTCCATCAGGATCTTAAGAAATTCATGGTAAAACAAATTTCCATTTTTATTATATACAGTATTGTATGTTCTAGTCACAGCTATATGCAATCTGTGTTACAGCTGTGAGCAGCCAGTGGTGTGTCACGTTTTGCAGCCTTACCAGCTGAAAATTAAGCAGATCTGTATATATCTGCTTAATCAACATGTCTTTTCTTGTTTCTCCTAGCCAAGGGGATGGAGCAAAAACCTTGCTGCCTACCCACTGGAAAGGCAACTGGGGGTCTACTCACATCAGCATTGGGTTTGTGGGAAGATAATGTGAATTGCCTTATACACCATGACTCCCTTTCTGCGATGAGCTGGTTGTACATGCCTGATATATGGCTTTCATTGTTTTTTCAAAGGTGCCATTTTAGTGCTACCGAAACACTGGTGTGCCAGTGGATTAATTCAGCCACTGTGTACAGAAGTTGTGTAAATCATTGCTGAATTAGTATGGTTTTGTGGGCAGGATGTTTGACTTGGAAACAAGTTCATACTCAACTATGAACTTGTTTGGTGGCCTTGGATAAACCACTGTCTGCAGTAGCAGTTGGCAGGATAGGGTGGGCTGTGCTATTTACCTGGCTTCTCAATACCAGTGTTACTGCTGGTTATCAAGGAGGAGAGAATCACTGTGTCTATACCTCACCTACTTCCTCACTCCCTTCCCCACTCAATAGCAGGCTGCAACCAAAGCACTGGGAAGCAAAAAAAACACACGACAACATTTTGGCCCATTACCTCTGACCGCTACTGACTATATGTCTCAGTACTTCTGACTCCATCTCTGAAATGAGAATGAGAGTGGCTTGGTTTGTAGGGGAGTTTTAAGTACAGTGGTACCTCGGTTTAAGTACACAGTTGGTTCTGGAAGACTGTACTTAAACTGAAGCGTACTTAACCTGAAGCAAACTTTCCCATTGAAAGTAATGGAAAGTGGATTAATCCGTTCCAGATGGTCCACGGAGTACTTAAACTGAAGCGTACATAACTCGAAGTATGGTTCTGGAAGTCTGTACTTAACCTGAAGCGAACTTTCCCATTGAAAGCAATGGAAAGTGGATTAATCCATTCCAGACAGGTCCACAGAGTAATTAAACTGAAAGTACTCAAACCGAGGCGTACTTAAACCGAGGTATGACTGTATGAATCTTGTCTTTGTACATTATGTATTTTCACCTCTTAAAAGCTCTAAAGAAAACCTCAATAGTTACCAAAACATATTCTAAGTCTGCCATGCATGAAATATTTGTCTTAAGACCAAACTAGATGTTACATGCAATTCTGAGTTATTTCCTTCTGCATGTTTCTTGCTTATTTTTGCTGTTACCAAAACTATAGTGGAAGTCTGGAAAACAGCAGGGAACGGAGAGGTACTCTAACCTTTTCTCCTCTAACTTCAGTTTTCCAGCTCAAAATCATCTCCCTAGGCCACAGCTTTCCCTACAAGGAAAAACATAATGGGTGGTTTGGAGTTGGAAAATATAGAACCATAGAATTGTAGAAAAATTCCTTCAGTAGCACCTTAAAGACCAACTAAGTTTTTATTTTGGTATGAGCTTTCGTGTGCATGCACACTTCTTCAGATACACTGGAAACGGGTGGCTCCATGGATTTAAGCTTGGTTAAAACCTGGAATGAATAGAGACATCGGATTCTTATCTCACTATGCATGATCAAGCTTTCTTTAGCGCCTCAGCCCTTGTCCCCCCCCCCCAGGACTAATTGCAGCCATCAGCAGCCATTAACAGCCATCCACAGGTTTACCACTCCCACCAGCCCATCACCCATTCCCACCCACCCCCACCACCCTCTGTATATATATATAAGGGTCTGACACTTCCGTTTCCAGTGTATCTGAAGAAGTGTGCATGCACACGAAAGCTCATACCAAAATAAAAACTTAGTTGGTCTTTAAGGTGCTACTGAAGGAATTTTTTTATTTTTGCTTCGACTCAGACCAACACGGCTACCTACCTGTAAATAGAATTGTAGAGTTAGAAGGGTCCCCAAGGGTCATCTAGTCCAAACCTTTGCAATAGAGGAATTTCAGCTAAAGCATCCATGACTGATGGCTTTCCAACCTCTGCTTAAAAACCTCCAAGGAAGGAGAGTCTACAAACTGAGGGAGACTGTTCCACTGTCGAACAGTTCTTATTGTCAGAAATTTCTTCCTGGTATTTAGTAAGAATCTCCTTTCTTTTAAATGATTGGGGGGAGGGGCGTTAAACACAAAGACTGCTTTTGTAGTGTGTCCTTAAGACATTTGCTTCTGAGGAGCATCATCATCTGGGGGGTTGCCCTATATGCCCTATATCAGGCCTCATCATGGGACTGAAACTGCCTTGGTCGCACTGGTTGATGATCTCCGGCGGGCTAGGGACAAAGGTGAGAGCTGTTTCCTAGTTCTGCTGGATCTCTCAGCGGCTTTTGACACCATCGACCATAACATCCTTCTGAACCGTCTAGAGGGGTTGGGAGCTGGGAGCACTGTCATACAGTGGTTCTGCTCCTTCCTCCTGGGCCTGTTCAGAAAGTGGTGGTGGGGGATGAGTGCTCAGACCCCTGGGCTCTCACTTGTGGGGTGCCTCAGGGTTCTGTCCTCTCCCCCATGCTTTTTAACATCCATATGCAGCCGCTGGGAGAGATCATCAGGGGGTTTGGGCTGGGTGTTCATCAGTATGCGGATGATACCCAGCTCTACCTCTCTTTCAAATCAGAACCAGTGAAGGCGGTGAAGGTCCTGTGTGAGTGTCTAGAGGCAGTTGGAGGTTGGAGTGTGGCTAACAGATTGAGGTTGAATCCTGACAAGACAGAAGTACTGTTTGTAGGGGACAGGAGGCGAGCAGGTGTGGAGGACTCCCTGGTCCTGAATGGGGTAACTGTGCTCCTGAAGGACCAGGTGTGCAGCCTGGGATCATTTTGGACTCACAGCTGTCCATGGAGGTGCAGGTTAATTCTATAACCAGGGCAGCTGTTTATCAGCTCCATCTGGTACTCAGGCTGAGACCCTATCTGCCCGCGGACTGTCTCGCCAGAGTGGTGCATGCTCTAGTTATCTCTCGCTTGGACTACTGCAATGCGCTCTACATGGGGCTACCTTTGAAGGTGACCCGGAAACTACAATTAATCCAGAATGCGGCAGCTAGACTGGTGACTGGGAGCAGCCGCCGAGACCACATAACACCGGTCTTGAAAGACCTGCATTGACTCCCAGTACGTTTCCAAGCACAATTCAAAGTGTTGGTGCTGACCTTTAAAGCCCTAAACGGCCTCGGTCCAGTATACCTGAAGGAGCGTCTCCACCTCCATCACTCTGCCCGGACACTGAGGTCCAGCGCCGAGGGCCTTCTGGCGGTTCCCTCGCTGCGAGAAGCCAAGTTACAGGGAACCAGGCAGAGCGCCTTCTTGGTAGTGGCACCCACCCTGTGGAACACCCTCCCACCAGATGTCAAAAAGAAAAATAACTACCAGACTTTTAGAGGACATCTGAAGGCAGCCCTGTTTAGGGAAGCTTTTAATCTTTAAGAAATTAGTGTATTTTAATATTTCTGTTGGAAGCCGCCCAGAGTGGCTGGGGGAACCCAGCCAGATGGGTGGGGTATAAATAATAAATTATTATTATTATTATTATTAGTAGTAGTAGTAGTAGTAGTAGTATATATTTGCATGTAATTTCCACAATCATGTATATTTATTCCTGTTTTGCTTATCAGCTGCTCTGTGATCATTGAATATGATGGATTCCTTATTAGCAAACCAAACCTGTGGTACTGCAGATGTGAACAATGTTTTCTCATATCACCCATCTGGAACAGCATCTGACTTTAGACCTCTTCTTGTACTCTGCATGCAGGTGCTCTTGTTAAGCCAGGCTTTTGCTATATCCAGACAACTCTGGATATCATTGTTTTTATCCTGCATCAGCTATTTCAAAGAATTTTTTTAAAATCTCAAGTCTTATTACCAAATATTCTTTTCCAGATACCACCAGCCCATCTTCTAGAAATCTCTCATCTTCTAGAAATCTCTCATAGTCACCAAATCCCTCAAAAGTGTTATTTTATCTGCTGCTTCAATGAGATCAATTCCTTTCTTCAAGCATATTTTTCAGCCTGCCCAACCAGATTGGGCTTGCCTATCAGAAGGTTGGCAGTTCGAGTCCACCCAACAGGGTGAACTTCCATTAATGTCCCAGCTCCTGCCAACCTAGTAGTTTGAAAACATTCCAGTGTGAGTAGATAAATAGGTACTACTGTGGTGGATCATGGTGTCCCATTGCACCAGAAACAGTTTAGTCATGCTTGCCACATGACCCGGAAAGCTGTCTGCCGACAAACACCAGCTCCCTTGGCCTGAAGCGAGATTAATGCCACAACCCATAGTCAAGTCTGCCTGGACTTAACCATCCAAGAGTCCTTTACCTTTTACCTGTCCTGTTGAAGTCATGGATAGACAAATTTGGCTCACTGCAGTCCTTTTAGGGAGTTTTGTGGTAATGGGAATCCTTACAAATAGGTAATCAGACAGTCTTTGACTGTAACTACCTTGCCCGTCTGCAAGCTTTTGAGCAGGTTTCCCAATCTAAATTATGTCCAGGAAGGTGTTTCTCAGTTTCCACTAAATGGCAGCTGATATTCATAGTTCAGCAACAGGACAGATTGCTGCATGATATGCTTGCTTTCCATGGTCCATTGTGGGTGCTTTGTAGTTGCAATATCATCTTCTTCTTTGGCAATCACATGTGGCTGAGTAAGCTTGTCTTCCATGAACACTGTCTCAACCGTGGAGGCAAGTTCTGGATCCACATGTCCTTCCACAGTGGGGACATAGGTTTTCGGACTAGAGTTGATCACAGTGAGGGTTTGTCAAACATGCCTTCATCTTAGCTCGTTTCTCCTTTTCACCCTGAGTTCGTGCTTCTTCAAAGTCCATGACACCTTTGGTAAAGGCTGTTGGTAAAACCTCCCTGAGTGTTAAGATCTGCTTCAAAGGTGCTAGACATTGACTTGCCAATTTGGGAGTATATACTAACTAGAAGAATGGTCACCTCAGCAGTAGCTCCACAATTGTCAAATTCACTTTCCATTGAGCTTTGCCAACCTCACCCCCACCCTCCACCCCCATCAGCTTTTAGAGGTGGTTGAAAAGCATTTTGGGATTGATTTTCATTTAGCTCTATATTTTAATTATTTGCTGCATTTTAACTGATATTTATTTTATTGTAATTTTATTGTTGTTTTATTCTTTTATTTGTAAAACTTTCTTGGGAGAAAATCACTTCCGCGCCTGCGGAACACAGCTTATTCTTAAAGGCAGGATACTTAAACTAGGGACCTTTGCAGTAGAACCTCTGGCATGCTGCTCTCTCAACCAGCACTATAGCTTGCTTAGATAATGTAACTGCTGGCTTGTCAGCTTCTCCCATTGTAACATTTCACTGCAGGTGGCTTGAAGGTGGTATTTCAACTCACCAACACAGCAGAGGGCTGATGACAGAAGGCACTATTTGATTTCCACTAATTCTTACCAATCTTCTGACTCTGGCTCCTGCATCTGAGTAACTCAATGCTCAGGTATAGGCTGAACAGCTTTCACACTGCTTGTGTTGGATTTTTCACCCACCTTCAAGACTGCCTACCAGTTTCCAGGCTCAACTATCTACCAGATCAATACTTGCTTTTCTCAAGACTGCCAGCTCTGACATAAAGCTTAACCACTGAGAATCTAACAGGAATGCAGTAGGCATTAGTATCATTGGCCAATTTATGACATGTCTTCAGGGCTTAGGGATGTAAATGCAGCCACAGTTGAGCTCTGCATGGTAGCTGCTGCTTGCCTGGAAGTTTCTCCCCTTGCATCTCATCAGCACCCACTTCTCATACCTCCAGGATTGGGATGAGGTTGAGCAGGTCCAGACCCATTATGCACTTCATTCAGTTTTTTATAAGCTCACGTTGCCCCAGTTTTCACATTAATCTTCTTTGCGATACCTTTGATGTCTCAGCTTCAGACTGCAATGCTGCTCCAGGCATCTCCCAGCGGCAGGCCCTCCAGGCACTCATTATGCAACTCTTCAACCTGCCTCTTGGCTCTTGCAACCGCCACTAAAGAGATCTGCTATGCTGACAAGCTTCTTTTCAGCAAGAGAATGATGATGATGATGATGATGTATTCAATGAGAATAGACAGAGTACTAATTTTGCAATCAAGTTTACAGGCAAATTAAAGAGTTTAAGCTCTATAAATACATACAATGAGGATGAAAGACAGAATGATGTGAAAATCTGGAAGATAAACTCAGAGCAAAAGTAAACATTAAAAAGGCTCCATCAACATCATTATCATCATTATTAGTCAAATGTACTGCACTTCTAAGTTGCAAATGGCTTTCCCAGCTTTCCCTTGTCCTCCTTTATTTAAGGAAGGCAATTGTGTTTTTAATAGATAGGAATCATGAGAGAGAGTAGATTCTGGGTTGAATAAGGATTTAACCGTAGGTATCCAAGGCTTGGGACATGGGTGGCGCTGTGGGTTAAACCACAGAGCCTAGGGCTTGCCGATCAGAAGGTTGGCGGTTCGAATCCCTGCAATGGGGTGAGCTCCTGTTGCTCGGTCCCAGCTCCTGCCAACATAGCAGTTCGAAAGCACGTCAAAGTGCAAGTAGATAAATAGGTACCGCTACAGCGGGAAGGTAAACAGCGTTTCCATGTGCTGCTCTGGTTCGCCAGAAGCAGCTTTGTCATGCTGGCCACATGACCCGGAAGCTGTACAGTACTCCGGCTCCCTCGGCCAATAACGCGAGATGAGCGCCGCAACCCCAGAATCAGTCACGACTGGACCTAATGGTCAGGGGTCCCTTTACCTTTACCTTATCCAAGGCTTATTTATCTGTGAAGGAAATTTATATATTGCCATTTACCACATGTTCTCAAGGCAGGTTCCAATAACACCTTACTGTACACTTTTAAAAAATCATTTTAAAATCCCTTTATTTGATAAACACCACATAATTACTGTTGTTCAGGGGCTCAACAAAAGAAAAATGTCTGCTCCTGGTGTTGGAACCCATTCAGCATTGGTGTCTATCTGATCTCGAGGACAAGAGAGTTTCAAAGCTGGATCACTACCATGGGAAGACCCTGTTCTCTGTTCTAGTCAGTAGGTACCTGTTAATGGTGGTTCTATCAACAGGGCCTCCCTTGCAGATATCAACAAATGGGGTAGGCCAATTTTGAGAGATGCGCTCTTTCAGGTAGTTGTGTTCCAAGTCATTTGGGGCATTATATATCAAAGCCAACTCCTGGGATTGGCCTCTGTGACGTATAGGCACCCAGTGCATGTGCTTCAAAATTGATTTATATGTGCTTGGGCTGCCACCCTTGTCAGCACCCGTGCATCTGCCTTAGTTCCAGTCTCCAAACCAAATTCAAGGGTAGCTCTCTGTAGAGCACATACCAGTAATCAAGCCAGGAAGTTACTAGGGCATGGATTATGGTGACTAGGCTATTCCTGTCCAGCAGCAGCCAGAACAGGTAACAGGCACTCTGCACCCCACTAGCTACCGGTATCTAAGGTTCTCTGGTAACAAGGTGGAATCAATGAGTGCCCCCAACTATGCACTTGATCCTTTAGGGCAGGGTTTTCCAAACCTTGGTCTCCAGCTGTTTTTGAACACTAGGCTTTTAAAGGAGAGGCAATTTATGAACACAGAATAATAATAAAAATGAGAAGGTAAAGGAAAGCTTGCTTAAGGATTGCTGTTACGATCTCAGTGCAGACAATTAAACACAGCTATTGTTTTGTACCATCTTTTAGTTTTTCTGTTTATCTAGATAATTACCTTAATGGCACCTGTGGGGTGTGTGCGTGTGCAAGTTTTTAAGTATCTTACCGTTGTTCTGTTCACAAACACATTAGACTTGTGCTTGAAATCCTTAAAGCATTCTTCCGAACCCTCCCTGTATTCCCACAGGCCATCCAAGGCCCCTTCTTGCAATTTCTTCCTTGAAGGATAGTCACAGATCTCCACGGTGCCTGGAGCTCTCATTTTTGAGAATTTGTTTCAAGACTTTTCGTTTTTAATTCTTCTGCCTTGCCTGAATTCTAAACAAGCAACAAAATGAAGAATTCGTTTCCATCTCTTTTTATGAAAAAATGGCCATTCTACCAGGTGTTGTGTGCCCTATTCACATCTAAGGGCAAGGGGAAAACCAATGCCTAATTTGCCCCAAAGCATTCTTCACAGCATTATTATTGTATTTTCTTCTCATTATTATTATTATTAAATGATTACCTATGCTTCACCCTAAGGTTCCAGGGTAACTTACAACAATTTAAAGTAGAACATTAAAAACAGTTTTAAAACTAACAATTATTTTTTTAAAATACAATCACACCAAATAGGGTGGGTCCTTAAGTCTCTATGTGGTATGTAGTATTTAAAAAAGACATAATAAGGATAAAATCACTTAAAACTAACCATGCAATCAGAAAACCTACTCACTGGATCAGGCCAAAGGCCCATTTAGTCCAACACTAACTCTCCTGCTATATATAGTGTGGGAAGCTCACAGGGCAAGATGTAATGTCTTCTAATTTGCCCCTCTGTACAGCAATTCATGTAAAAGGACATTTTTGTCAGTAGGCAAGGGTAAGGGCATTACTGGACTGCTGCCAAAGCCCATACCCTAGTAGGGAACCAACTGCCAATCTGTAGATCCTCTTAGCTCTATTCCTCCTTTCTCTTGTTGCCTGTTTGTTTTCTGTAAAACAATGAGCAGCGTGGTGATACAATGACTACTGCAATCGACACAAGATAATATCACCAAGGCAACTATCTTTGAGCAAACAAATAAACATCCATAAAAATGGAAAAAGTAGTTTCTTTCCCAAATAGGTTTTATCTTAAATAATTGCAAACACAGTAAATAAAGAGTACACTTGTGATATACCAGTGGTTCATTGCTGTTCTGGTAATCCGATGTTTCTTGCTAAAGAGCTTAGTCATCAAGCTTTGTAGTAAATGATGCACAAGACAAGACAGTATGTAAACAACTTAAAGCAGGGGTATATCTGTCCCAGAGGACGGTGTCCAAACTGAAGGACCCTCCTTCAATGTTTTTCCTGGCTGAATTGTGTTATTGAGCTCTAAAAATGCCTCTGCTTACCTGGATAGCAGATGGAAGGGTATGTGTGAATGTAGAAACACAATTACAATACAAAGGTTACATACACATTTGTTGCTCTGCACTTTTGCCTGTAGTCCTGGCCACTAATGGGTTGTGACCCTAAGTAGTTTAGCCCTTAGGCTGAATACTGTTCCCAGCCCCTGATGTCACAGGTAGATCTTCCAAACTTCTAATGTTATAAAGGCTGAAACATTGGCTCTCATCCTGCCTTGGTCAGATTACCCTGGGAATACTGTGTCCAATTCTGGGCACTACAATTTAAGAACAATATTGACATGCTGGAATGTGTGCAGAGAAGGTCAACCAAGATGATCAAGGGTCTGGAAACCAAACTGTATGAGGAAATGTTGAAGGAGTTGGTTATATTTAGCCTGGTAGAAAGGAGACTGAGAGGAGATATGAAAGCTATCTTCCAATATCTCAATGGCTGTCACATGGAAGATGGATCAAGCTTGTTTTCTCCTGCTCTGGAGGGTAGGACTCAAACCAATAGCTTCAAGTTACAAGAAAGGAGATTCCGACTAAATCGGGAAGAACTTTCTGACAGTGAGAGCTGTTTGACAGTGGAACGGTCTCCCTTGGGAGGTTGTGGACTCTTTC
Source organism: Zootoca vivipara (assembly GCF_965207765.1). Lineage (NCBI taxonomy): Eukaryota > Metazoa > Chordata > Lepidosauria > Squamata > Lacertidae > Zootoca > Zootoca vivipara. The sequence goes on from NC_142592.1 coordinate 55,703,312, forward strand.
CTTGGAGGTTTTTAAGCAGAGGTTGTATGGCCATCTGTCATGGATCCTTTTGCTGAGATTCCTGCATTGCAGGAGGTTGGACTAGATGACCCTCAGGGCAGATGAAAATATTAGAGGAATTACGGTAGGGGGGGGGACATAAAAATTGAAAGCATATGCAGATGACCTTGTAATTACAGTTGAAGATCCTAAGAACTCTCTTATGAAAGTATTAGAAAAAATACAGTGGTACCTCTACTTATGAATTTAATGCGTTCCGAATGAACATTCGTAAGTCGAAAAAAATTGTAAGTCGAATCCCATAGGAATGCATTGGGAGAAAAAATTCGTAAGTAGAAGCAACCCTATCTAAAAATTCGTAAGTAGAAAAAATCCTATCTAAACTGCATCCAAGATGGCAAACGGAGCTCCATTCGTAAGTAGAGTTATTCGTAAGTAGAGGTACCACTGTACAGGAATTTGGGCAAGTAACAGGTTTTAAATTACCGGTAAATAAGAATAAGACAAAGCTGCTAGTCAAAAAACGATTACAATCAGATAAAAAAGAATTATATCAAATCATAGAAATAGAGATTCATTAAAAAGTTAAATATTTCGGAAGCTGCCTTACAACCAAGACAGTGGTACCTTGGATTACAGACGCTTCGGGTTACAGACGCTTTGGGTTACAAACTCCACTAACCAGGAAGTGGTTGCTCCAGGTTAAGAATTCTGCCCTGGGATAAGAATGGAAATCGTGTGCCAGCAGGAGGCCCCATTAGCGAAAGCACGCCTCAGTTTAAGAACCGTTTCAAGTTAAGAACGGACTTCTAGAACGAATTAAGTTCTTAACCCGAGGTACCACTGTATCTTTAAAGATAACTATGAAAAGATTTGGAATGAAATAAAAAGGAATCTAGAAATATGGGGTAGAATGAATTTATCATCATTAGGAAGAATTGCAGTGATTAAGTTGAACGTATTGCCCAAAATTTTGTTTTTGTTTCAGTCAGTAACACAGCGTACTTCAAGAAATGGCAAAATGATATCTCAAAATGTATATGGCAAGGGAAGAAACCAAGGATAAAATATAAACTACTTACTGACATTAAAGATAGTGGAAGATTTTCCCTTCTAGACTTTAAACTGTACTATGAGGCTGCTTGTGTTACTTGGATCAAGGATTGGATTAAATTAGAAAATATGGATATGTTAGATCTTGAAGGACATGGCAACAGATTTGGATGGCATTTGTACTTGTGGTATGATAAAGGGAAAGTACACAAAGGATTGTATAACCACATAATTAGGAAATTATAATTAGGAACTTATTGTATAACTTAGAAAGATAATTATATGAAATTGATGTACCGATGGTATATTACCGCTGTAAAAATGACAAAAATGTATAGAACAAACTCCAATAAGTGTTGGGAATGTAAAGAGAAAGAAGGCACATTTTACCACATGTGGTGGAATTGTAAAATAATCAAAAAACTATTGGGAAATTATTTATAATGAACTGAAAAGAATTTTAACCTTTGTTAAAAGAGCAGAAGCCTTTTTGCTAGGTATTATAGATCAAGACTTGCCAAAAGAATGGAAAATGTTATTTATGTATGCTACAACAGCAGCTAGAGATGGTACTAGCCCAAAGACGGAAAGATACCAACGGAAAAAGAATGACAAGAAAAATTGATGGAATACGCCGAAATGGCAAAGCTAACTGGAAAACTAAGAGATAAGGACAATAGAGACTTTAAAAGTCTTTTATGTGGTACTTAACCGTTTATGTGGTACTTAACAGAAATATTGTTTATGTGGTACTTAACAGAAATATTGTAAAGAAGTAGACTCACTAGCAGAGTTTCAGTAAACACTTACAATTAAGAAAACAAGCATAAAATTTAAGAAGTAATACTGTAATGGAAAAATAGCAAAGGGTAAGAGGTGAATTGGGAAAATATGGTACAAAAATGATAATACAAAAATATTTAATTAAAAGATTACATAATTAAGGTAGAATAAGATAGGCAGGAGAAGCAAATACTTAGGAAAGAACCAGAAGAGGAAGTTGAGGGAAGTCATGGGAGGGGTGGGTAGGGGAGATTGGGATTCATATATTTTTTCTTGTGATAATAATGATTGTTTTGAATATAAAATTGTAAAACTTAATAAAAACTATTTTTATATATAAAAAAAGAAGATTCTCGGGGTCACTTTCAACTCTACGATTCTACAATTCTATGTCATGATGACGGAAGGGTTTAATAGCATCCTGATAAATGCAGAAGAAAATTCCTGTTCCCGGATTATTTATTCTCTTCTATGGAGTCTACAGCATAATTAACAACAAACTTAGCCTAGATTTTATGAGGGAAACCAGAAACCTTTTTCTGATTAATAGTATTTAAAAAGTATAAACTTTGACTTTCAGGAGAAGAGGAGGAGGAAGAGCCTGAGATGCCTGTTGGGCCTCGTCCACGCCCAATGTCCGAACTGCACCTCAAGGAGAAAGCTGTGCCAATGCCAGAAGCCAGTGCTTTTTTCCTCTTCAGCCCCAGCAACAGGTATTTTGAGGTGGCTGTTTTGTTGTTACATTTGCTAAACGATCCAAAGTCACACTTCCATAGTAGTCTGGCAAAGCATGTGTTTTGTGGTGTCCTTAACCTTTAGGATAAATCTTTTCCTTGCAAACCCACTGGAAATCTTCATGCTGTAAAGAAATGTCTTTCACTTGCCTGGGCCTGGAAGACTTTTTATAAGAAGCAAATCATGAGGAAGAGTTTGGAAACATGTAAGTTTCCAACATGTAAGTTTCCAACATGTAAGTTTATTTCAGTAATGCAACTTAAAAGGTGAAACCTTTATTTGTTGTAATTGTAATTATTTGTCGTTAAGCGGGTCAATTATAAATGGAATGTAATTAATGAAATGTAATAGTGATGTTTATTTTTGTATTATTGTAACTATTTGTTTTATTACAGTGGAATTTCCAAAAGAAAGCATTTGTAAAAATTAAAAGAACAATTAAAAATAATAAGTTGCATTACTGAAATAAATGTACTTTTCGACAATATTCTAATTTTCCGAGTTTCACCTGTACTTAACTTATTTTATCTCAATGATGTCCAAAGGATAAGATTGTACTTCCAATCCTGAAATAGATCATGAATAAAATATTAGAGGACGGGAAAACTCCAGAATCATTGAAAGAAGCTTTAATAACTTTAATACCAAAGCAGGAGCATATTTGACGAATATTTAAAACAATAGACCAATTTCATTATTAAATTCGGATTATAAGATTTTTACAGGAATATTAGCAAACAGACTTTAAAAAAAATTGATTAGAAGAATCAACGATCACCAGGCTGGCTTCCTGCCGGGAAGACAATTATATAACAACACAAGGACAATAATAAACCTATTAGAATATTTGGAAATGAAACCAAATAAAAGAACAGCTATGTTATTAGTGGGGGCCGAAAAGGCCTTTGACAACGTTTTATGGGATTTTCTACTGAAATCTATTGAGGTAATTGTGAGGGATAAGAGGTACCGACAGCCCCCTCCCATCCTGAATACCAGCTCCTCCCCCAGCGGGGAGGGGGAGACTTCGAGTGGTGATTCAGGAAGTGGAAACAGGAGCTTGAGTACTTTAGCGGAGCACAGGCACCGCCGGGGAAAGGAACAGGGAAGCAGGGAGACGGTGGGAAAGAGGCCGATCCCAGCTACTCCGGAATTGCGTAAAAAGCGCCGGGGGAGGAGATTCAGTATGCCAAGATTACTTTGCTGGAGGAAAACGCGCGAACCGCCATTCGGAGGTTCTGCGGAAGACTGACAACATGTACCACTATCTGTAAATAGCACTGTTTTCAGCACTGTAAATACACAGCACCAATAAAAGGATAAAATGCAGAGCTGTGTGGAGTCGTTACTCTGAAGTAGCCCACCCAGGCCACTGTGACAGTAATGAAATGAGGTAATAAAATAAATTGTGGACTCAAAGCAATTTATACAGCAACCCGAAAGCCAAATTAATTATAAATAATGAAATAATGGAAACATTTAATATTGAAAAAGGCACTAGACAAGGCTGTCCATTATCGCCTCTTTTGTTTATCACCATATTAGAAACATTATGAATAGCTATATAAGGAATGAACCCAAAATAAAAGGTATCAATTTGGGTAACAGATATTATAAAACTCAAAGCCTTTGCGGATGATGTCATCATAACTACCGAAACCCCAACTGAGAGTATTTTAGAAACATTATCAAAAATGAACGACTTTGGGAAAGTCTCAGGCTTTAAATAAAGGTAAACCCAAATTAATAGTGAAAAACATGGGTGAAAAAGAAAAAAGAGAATTAGAAATAAAACCAGATTAAAAATAACAAATAAAGTTAATTACCTGGGCATTTGGATTACGAATAAAAATATAAACTTATACAAAGACAACTGTGTAAAAAAATGGAGAGAAATAAAAAAAATAAAATTTGGAGATTTGGGGCAGTGTGGGGCAGGATGTAAATAATTAAAATGACCGTGCTGCCAAATATTTTTTTCTTATTTCAAACCTTACCAATAATTAGTGGAATGAAATGTTTCAAAGATTGGCAAAAAGATCTGGCAAGGTAAAAAACAGAGAATAAAATTCAAATTATTAACAGAAATCAGAGACAAAGGAGGTTTTGCAGTCCCAGATCTTAAATTATATTATGAAGCAACATGCTTTGTTTGGCTCAAATAATGGATAATATTTTTTAAAAAATACCAAAAATACCAAAATACTTGACATAGAAGGGTGGGATAACATCTTTGGATGGTATGAGCTTTCGTGTGCATGCACACTTCTTCAGACGAAAGCTCATACCAAAATAAAAACTTAGTTGGTCTTTAAGGTGCTACTGAAGGAATTTTTTTATTTTACTTCGACCCAGACCAACACGGCTACCTACCTGTAACGGTTATTTGAGACACAATAAAGTGAAAAACCACAGAGGGTTCCTTAATCATATACAGTGGTCCCTCGACTTACGAATTACTCAACATCCGTTGGTTTCAACTTACGAATGGGACAAATGGCCACACACTTATGAATTTTTCTACATCCGAACGGAAACCATTGGCGGCTTTAAATGCAGTTGTTTCGACTTACGAATTTTTACATGCGGTTTTTTTTACTTACGAATTCTTCCGAATATTTTTTTCCTATGGGAAACCGTGTTTCGACTTCTGAACTTTACGACCTACAAATGTGCATTCAGAAGGGATTAAGTTTGTAAGTCGAGGGACCACTGTAGTAAGGAAGCCTTATACAAAGTTTGAGAAAGATACAAAATAATTTTAGAACCCAAAACTCCATGGTGGCTTTCACCAGTGGAGGCAATTGCTATCCACAAGAAGAATATGGATGATAATTGGCCAGTGTATAAAGACTTGTTAGAATAACAAAAAAATCAATTATGAAGAACTTAAAAAGATTGGAATAACCTGGCTATAATACCATCAGTTAAATGCAACTTTTGAAAAAGATTTTTAAAAATGAATGCATTTGAAGGTAAAATATCAGCATGAGAGAAGGATCTACTACAAGATAATAGGAAGACACTATCAAAAATGTATAGGTTACTTTTAGATTGGAATTTTAAAGATGAAGAAATAAAAGAAGTAATGATAAAGTGGACGCAAGATATAGGCCACCCCAAAGAATTACAAAAATGGGACGAGTTGTGGAAAAATCTAAAATTTACAGCATGTTATTTCATCAAAGAAAATTCCATGAAAATGCAATTTAGATGGTATTTAACCCCCTCAAAAATGGCCAAAATAAATAAAAGTTACAACAATAAATGTTGGAGGTGCAAAGCTCACAAAGGAACTTTTTTCCACATGTGGTGGACGTGTCCAGATATCAAAAAATTCTGAGATACGGTCTGCGAGGAGATGAAAAAAAATCAAAGTTTTCATTCAATAAAAACCTGGAAGCATTCCTACTAGGGATTCTAGCAAATAACATTCCAAGTGAAAAGAAGAATATTTCTCTATGCAGTAACAGCAGCTAGAGTGTTAATGGCAAAGTATTGGAATAGTGAGCATATTCCATCAAGAAAGGAATGGCAACTAAAACTCTGCGAGTACTTGGAACTTCCCAAAATGACAGAATCAATAAGAAATAAGTCAGTACGTAATGTTAAAAAAGAGTGGGAATGCTTCAGTAATTATTTGATGAAACAAGGTTCCACCTCTAAGATTTGGTTGTGTTTGGAAAAATTCCGTACATTGAGATACATTGCTCTCTCATACCAAGATGAGGTGAAAATATTAAATATTGGGGGGGGGGGGTTAAATCAAAATCAACCGTTATGAGGTAGATGGAAGTCCACAACAATTAAAATATGCAAAGAGATTAAATCCATATGGAAAGGTATCATATATGAGAAATACCACTATAGGACAGAATCACATAGTATTGAATGGAAGAATCCTACAGTATATTGTTTTTGTTTTGTCTTTGTCTTTTTTCTGTTTGTTTCTTTTTTCTTTTTTATACGTAGAGATGTAAGGTTATTAAGTCTGATATTATTTGATTTATGTAGTGGTTATTAATACATGTGTCTGTTATCTATGTATTTATTTGTATATTTGAAAAAATATATACAGAAAAAGATTCTCTCTCTCTCTCTCTCTCTCTCTGCAGGTTTCGGGTCCACTGCCACCGCATTGTTAATGATAACGTTTTCACCAACTTGATCCTCTTTTTCATCTTACTCAGCAGCATCTCTCTAGCAGCTGAGGACCCTGTCCGACATACCTCCGTTCGGAATCAAGTATGCCTCCCACCCTTCCTCGATCCTTCACAGCTTGTTGAGAATGTTCAGCAGTCAGTTGAGGAAAACCTATCCAATCCCCACCCCTGCCTGTACTAGCTTCATGTTTGTACAGATATACAGTGGTACCTCAACAACTGAATGATTCGACTTCCGAAGGTTTCGACTTCCGAAATCAACAACCCCGGAAGTCTTTTTGCCGCGCACGCCCTGTGCACAAAGCGGCACCTGCACAAAGTCGCGCGCTGGTTGCTTCGACAACCGAAGACTTCGACTTACGAAGACGGCCGCGGAACGGATCGTCTTCGTAAGTCGAGGTACCACTGAATATAGCTATAGCAGTCCATGCTATTGCGGACTGCACCCCAAATTCATTGATAAATCTCTACATTTAGACTGAATTACACAATTGAAGCTCTCACATTTTGACTTGCCATGATTTTATGTGGCTTCTGGCATTTGGATGTTTGTTTGGGCAATGTTTATGAGGTGGAAGGGAAGCAAGGAAATGAATGAATGAACAAATGGCACAGAGATGGCAAGCAGCGGCAGGGGGTGCAGAATTTTGTCACTATAGCAAATTGTGAAGGCACTAAATACCATACTTTTCTGTGTATAACATGCCCCCTATTTTTGGGGACTCACAATTAAGAAAATCGGGTGGAGATTCCCAAAAGTTGTTGAGCTTTTTTGGGGGAAGATTGCACAGAAATATACAAAGCAACCTTTCCTCTATCCCATCACTGAAAACAGAAGCAAATGGACCGCCGAATTGCCGCAGAGACAACAAATCAACAACAGCCCTTGCAGCAGACACCAATGACAATCTCCAACTCACGGCAGCAACCTATCCCACAGCCCCACAATGCACTACCCATGTATAAGACGGCCCCTAATTTTGAACATGATTTTGGATTTAAAAAACATAGTCTTATACATGGAAAAGTATGGTACAGTGGTACCTCTACTTACGAATGTTTGTACTTACGAATGGAGCTCCGTCCGCCATCTTGGATGCGGTTTAGATAGGATTTTTTCTACTTACGAATTTTTAGATAGGGTTGCTTTGACTTTTTTCTCCCAATGCATTCCTATGGGATTCGACTTACAATTTTTTTCGACTTACAAATGTGCGTTCGGAACGCATCAAACGGAACGCATCAAATTCGTAAGTAGAGGTACCACTGTACCCATATTCTGGTTACCAGAAGCTGTGCTACTTAGTTCAGATACTTCAGTATACAGTATAATTACTACCAGACACGCTGAGTTGGGTTCAACGCTGGGGGGGGGGGGAGGCTGAAGCCCCTTCCTCCCCCTATAGCTGGTGCCCCTGCTTACTACATATTTCTTTAAGGGTGCATCCAAATTAACACTCATAACCTGCTTACAGCAATTCCTGGTTAATCTATCATTTAAGAGTTTTCAGGTTGAAAAACTTTTCTGTGACTGGTCTGTATATATTTTTTCCCTGCCCCTCCTCCATTTTTCTTTTTGTTTTTAAATAAATGGTGAATTTCTGTCGCAAGGGACCAGGGCCCTGCAGGATTTGACATTTTTTTCGCAGGGCCTGCAGGACAGAACTATTCTGCCAGGCCTTTGGTCTGGGCCCAGTCTGACCCCCTTCTTTCTTTCTATGCGACCCTGTATGTAAGTGGCCTCCTTGGCTCTTTCAGTCTGCCCATATGGGACCAGCACAGGTGCCCGGGCCTGGTGAACATTTAATTCCTTACTCCTATGGTTATGAATTGTGGGTTCCCACTTAATTTTATTTTGATTTTAAATGTGATTTTGAATTGTATTTAAAATCTAATAGTTTGATTTTGTGTTTTTAATGCATTATATATTTGGTGTTAGCCGCCCTGAGCCCGGTCTCTGCCAGGGAGGGTGGGGTATATATAAAATTATTATTATTACAAGTTAAATGCAAGTTACAAAGTTAAATGCTGGACACAAAATTTTATAATGGAGTTGCTGGGAGGCAGAATACCCACTGCTCTGACTATATTTTCTTTTTGTTGTTTGACTCGGGGGGGGGGGGTAATGTATATCAAACCTTGATGTATATTGCAAATAAGGAAAAGGGACATTAGGATGGAGAAGTACCTTCAAAAGCATATTCTAAGATAATGCTTTTATCTTCATTGGAGTGTTCTTCTTTCTGAGTTATGGCAGGACCTTACTTAAGGTCCAAAAAAGAAAAACAAATTATTGAGTTTGCACTCTTTACAGTGGCGAGTCAGACATGAGATTCAAAAAAAGCCCGCTTTGAGTTCAGACTGCCAAAAAATGTAATCAATATGAATCAGGAAGTATACAGTATGTTAATGTTTCTCTAACTGGGCTTTGGTAGGCATAACATGAAGATAGTTTTTTTTGCATTTGTTATTTCATATGCTGCATTATTGGGGAATTTTGAATAAAATGGTAAAAGCCTAAGAAATGTTACTTAGTGGTCTAATATTAGTGCTCAGAAACTGCAGATACAAGCATTCACATAAAGAACTTAATAAATGTAAGCATTTAAAACATCAGTTCTATTCCCACTTGCTTGGGAGTAAAACTCAGTGGGACATCTGAATAAATATGCATAAGAACAGGCTGCAAGATTTTCCTCCCCATTAAGCATAGTGCTCTCCACTGAAGCTACCTTAAAACTATCTTTTAAAAGTAGAATAGCACAATATGATGTTAGGGTAACTGTATTGCTAAATAAGCCAGGTTGTAAACTAAAAAGCTCCCGGTGTTTTTGTGTTACATAGAAGCTGCATTCAAAATAATAAACTTTAGGTTAATGGAAACATATCTCTTAACAGGACTATCAGAGCTGGAGATGAGGGAACAAAACATGTTTTCACAAAATATTTGGATCCTCCCCAAAATTTGCATGGAATACCCTAACCCCACTTCAGCAATCCCTTTATGAAAGTACAAAATACAGAACTGAAGAATAAAAGAAAAAAGTTTAAGAAGGAAAAAAAATAGATGCATTAATTGTCATACCAGTCCAGGATAGAAAACAGCTGTGAACCAAATATGACCAGAGTGTTAAACTTGGACGCATTGGGATTACTGGATCTGGGTACAGTTGTTAGAGGTCATCAGTGAATGTGGCCCATAGGAATCCAATTGTACAATCAGCATTACCTAACATCCACACAAAAAACCTTCCAATTTAATTATTGGAAGTAAATCAAAGTTACATTGGAAACCATCTTGTCCTTTGAAAGATTTAATCCACAACTTAACAAGTTCCACTTGGGCTCCATTCCCCAAGTTCTTAATATGGAGTTGTTTTGAAAGAGTACTGCATCACATGCCATAGGAGTAATACAGATTGCAATGCTGGTGAATTAGACTTGACTAGAGATTTTCATCCTATGTATACTGGCAGAGGAAGAGGAGTGCGGAGGGAGAGCACCGCCCCCGGCAGTGCGATCCCAGTGGGGTTCTGTCGTGGCTGCCCCCCGGCCGTGCTGGGTGCCCTGCCCTCGCAGGCAGCGCGCCCCGCCCCCAGAATGTGCCCCCTGCCCTTGCAGGCGGCATGCCATGCCCCCCGGATGCGCGCCACACCCCTGTGGGTGGCACATCAACCCCCTGGGACGTGCATCAGTCCTGCCCCCGCCTGCTCTCTGCCCTCCGCCCTGGTGCCGGAGCATGTAGCTCCACCACTGGCTATATAGTTAAACTTTTATAAATGTTGTAAATTATTTGCATTGTCAGGCATTTAACTTTTTACCTTTTGCACATTCAGTGAAAGAATAAAACAGGCTAGCTCTTTTTTCCCCAAATAATGTTTATTCATTTTCAAACACAACAAAATACAAAAAATCACACAAAAAACAGAAAGCAAAAGCAAAAAAAACAACCATAAAAAACAACAACATATCAATTCTAACATTTTTACTTGACATTGTGGACTTCCTCAATTCCCCCCACACTGGGTCCATTTTTTAATCCAAATTAAGCAATTTTCATATTATAACTTAAATCCTTTTAAACATTTTTTCATTATCTCTCAACTATATCTATTCTAAAAAAAATCAACTATCCTAAACCTATAATTCATCAATTAATCCAAATTTAAATTTATTTTCCCATCCATCTATCTTCTATTTCCCCCTTAGCCTAAAATTTATTCCCAAAAACTTTCCATAAATTCAAATATTACTTCTTATATCCTATTAACATTTAAACACTTAAATCTAATTCAGCCCCCCCTCCCCTGGACTCAGTGTCTCCCAGATGAATCAGCCAGTTCCATAAGTTGTTCCAGTTTCAGGCCATCATAATCAGTCAAAAAATATCACCCATTATTACTTTTCACCCCACTCCCACTCTATCACAGCCTGTCCACCACTCTTCCTTCTTCGTCCCCTGCTGCCCCCCCAATTCTCTAGCAGTTACACAATGCCACCCAACTACGTTTCCACTTTTCAGCCCTATCGCAATTTTTAATCCCCATATTCTGACCCCAGTATGGATCCTGCCCTCCCTCTCTCACTGGGGGGGGGCATTATTCCACACTGGTTCTTCTTTAAAAGGCCAAAAGAGGCTAACTTTTTATCTTATTTAGAGACAGTAATTAATATAGGGCTGCCATACATTTGTTTAGGCACGCGTAATCGAAAAATCACGGTATTTTGGGTCTTCCTAAAAAACGCTCAACAACTGTTTTTTACTTTTTGAAATATGGCAACCGTAAATTAATAACTATTGTGTTAGTTAGTGCCATGTAAGTAGCTTCAGACTTACATGGCACTATACTAAACTGAACTTCAATTCACTCATCTTTAATTGCATTGGAACAGAAATGGGCACATAAAGCTTAAATTTGGGATGAAAGATCAATTGAGTGACCCAGCCTGTCTTTCTGCCTTGGTTAACAATGTTCTATCCAATGGGCTTTTCATTTGTGAAGTAATGAAGTTTCTATACTACTCTAGAGACGATAACTCTGTAAGGCTTAATCAAACTTAACAGTGGAGTTAAGGCAGCCATGAGGAACACAATCACAAATTGTACTTCTAACAATGTAGTTAACAGTATTCAGGGAACAGAAGATTTTACTCTAACAAAGAGCTCTTTTGGCATCTCATTTGCATAATGTTGAGTAGCAGCCCCGCTATAACTCCTGGTCAGTTCAAATGGAGCGAGGATGAATCTTGCAGCCCAGTCTTACCCATGTTTACTCAGAAATTAGTCTCACTGGTTTGAATGGCAAGTATGCTTGAGATTGTAAACCTGATAAAATGAAAGAAAATATTTCAAGAGATGGTTCTCTGAACATTGTCTTACAGCAACATAGGCTTGATCAATAACTCTTGGGCTTTTTTGTACTGCAGAGGTGAAACATAAAGTACTTACTATACTCTTCTTATTGACCCTGGGAACAGGATACAATTGAATAAATAAACTAGCAGACACTGCAAAGCAGCTTGAAAACACATTTCCTATTTATCTGCAATAGGTACTCCTACTGTAATAGGTACTTGATCAAAACTTGAGCAAAAAGTGTTAATAGGGAAAGGAGTTACACATTTTCTGCCAGAAATCACATATATTTATATTTTCTGATTGGAGTTTAATTTGGGAAATGTTATAAATTTCTCGTGTTTGACAGGCAAAATAGTGAAAAAAGAAACATGTCATTTAAATGTGCTGCTTGTAGCCTGATCATTGCCTTCACCAAGAAGTGTTTGTAAGCCAGCTCCTCTCTCTGCCCCCTTCCTCCTCTCCTCCAACCAAAACAGTTGTGCTTTCTGATTTTGAATTGTGTTTTGCTTTTGCAGTGGTCACTCACAGATCTCCACTCCCCCTGCCCCTTATTCCCTTTTGTTTTACAGATTCTCTTTTATTTTGATATATTTTTTACTGTCATTTTCACCATTGAAATTGCTCTGAAGGTAAAGTCCCCATCTTCTCTTCCATTATCTTCTCACTCATGAGCCCACTAGTTCTCTGCTGCTATTTGTCGCTAACACACACGCCTGTTTTTGTCTTGGCCACGCTCAGTAACCACTAACCCAACTGTGCTTATTTTTCAGATCCTAGGCAATGCAGATTATGTCTTCACTAGTATCTTTACATTAGAAATTATTCTTAAGGTAACCAATCTGAGCAATACACTTCTCTCTCTTGCTTTTGCTTTGTCTTTTGTACCGCTTTAAATCCCTAGTGTGATCTCCACAGACAGGCCATACTTCCTAGCTCAGCAGTAACTGTATGTGCTTTCAAAAATGGTTCCATTTTAATATTAAAGTCCCGTTGGTTCATATAATTGTTTAGTTCCTTGCCATGTATAATTAACCCAAAAAAGGTCTTATGGCATGGAACACAATATGTATTCACCACTGTAGCCAGTAATACCTGCTTATCGCAGTGGGAAAAGATGAATTTTTCTGGTGAGTCTTCCTTGTGAGAACTTACACAAAACAATATGTCTTACAAGAAACATCCTGTGTAGGCCATAAATAGTCCCTTCTCTCACTGCAGACTATTTGACATCTGTACTATTTTGTGCTCTTCTGTTTTAAGTGGGAGTAGGTAGCAGAATATCTACACAACAGTATAGGCCTACCAATGTATGGCATACCTAGCCAAAATTTGTGCACCTCAAATGAATGGTGATCCACTAATGTTTGTCTGGAACTGTGGGAGGGAGGAATTACCAAGTTCCTGGCAGGCCAACTGAACTGCATTCAGTTCTAGATTGGTCAGGCCTTTAATGGAGGAATAGAGGAACACCCTAGAAAGCTGGTGACTAAGAGTCAAATTACACATTACAATGGTACCTTAGGTTACAAACGCTTCAGGTTACAAACTCCGCTAACCTAGAAATAATACCTCAGGTTAAGAACTTTGCTTCAGAATGAGAACAGAAATCGTGCTCCGGCGGCACAGCGACAGCAGGAGGCTCCATTAGCTAAAGTGGTGCTTAAGGTTAAGAACAGTTTCAAGTTAAGAATGGACCTCCGGAACGAATTAAGTTCTTAACCAGAGGTACCACTGTACATCCCCAATTGCTGCTTTTCCTAGGGAAAGCACCTTCAGGAATGGGGAATTTTCCACAGAAAAGCAGGAAGGGGGCATTTAACCCTTACCCTGCCTGTTACTTTTCTACTGCAATGTAAGATATATATATGCTTGTAAAAACTCCTTTGGGTCCTTGCATGAGGGTGAAGTGGTTTGGAGTGTTGCACTGGTTAATTACTCCTTCCCCACCCACCACCACAGTTTCTCTGCAGTACCGGTAATTCACCTAAGACTCCTCTCTAATGTTAGATGTGCTCCTGTCCTATGTATGGAACCTTTAAACTTAGAGAAAATAGCATTGAATTGCTTCTGTTGCCACTCACTGAATGTGACAATTCCCTAATCCACTCAGACATTTTAGTACCTACTGGTTAATTTGTGAAGTTGGAACTTAACTTTAGAGTCTGCTTCTCAAAAAGACCTGTTCCTTAAATGCATAATTTACTTTTCAAGTCTATGCTGCCTCATTTCAGTTAATAATTGCACCTGTGTGATTTCCTCCAGGATGACACCTAACCCAAGAGGCTACTTGACAATACACCAAAACATTCAGATACAAAGTAGACTGCAGAGAAAATATAAGCTCTCTTACACTTTGCACTCATTTAATATTTTAAAAAATAACTAAGGAACACTTCGTCTTTCTAAATGTATAGGTGTACCCATTAAATTTGGACATAGATCTACAAACAGCAAAGAAGAATATCATACTCCTCATTCCTTCCACTAATTTACATAGGCACTGTTCAAGCACTTATTACTCTGGGCCTAACTACACATTAATTGTTAATATTAAACACAAATCATAACTGGGGAGGAAAAGGTTAAACCTTGCCACCCCATGTGCTGAAAATCCCCTTGCCACTTTGTATTGATTAAAAAACTTGGGGTGACACCATACCCAACACATTTAACGAATTGTGTCGTTAGACCTTCCCCTATCACATATGTACATTCCCTGTGTCAGTACTGACTATACAAACAAAATTAACTACAGTATGGAAAGGTCATAAGTGTATAAAACACAATCCCCAATTGCAAGTTGCCTATTTATCCCACAGGAATTAGATTATCAACTTCCATGCTTTAAAGATACTAGTTAATTGTAAAGAAAAGTTCCAGTGGCAATACTGCCTTAAACAAAAGCTGCAACCAAGTTATGCAGCAATTTGCTATGCCAATGAATTTCTTGGCAGGGATAGATAAACAACACACCTTGTATGGTACTGAAACTCAACAGAGCTTCCCATTCTGATTTCAATGGTGTCTCCTCCTTTCCTTTAAGATTGCCATGCAAAATCAAGCCCTAAGAAGCATCTTTACTACCTTTGTTATGGCAAGAACCCCCCTTCCCCCAACCAACTATATATTTTCATATAAATTCTACTCAAAGAGCAGAGTTTATACTTCCTTTATAATTTCTGTCTGATAGATTAGTAGTCAGTTCTTCCTGATGTGATTTGGTTTTTGATGACTTTATATTTAATTTATTTCCTACCCCCATCAGCACAACTTTGATAAGAACTGGCTGGAAATTGCTAGGCTTTCTGGCCTGAAAATGCCCTGGGTTTGTTGCAGGAATTCAGGAATGCAGCAAAGGTGGTTGGTTATTCACATTCCAATGAGTGTTCTTGTATGACCATTCTTATTTCTGATGTGTATATTCAAACATAAGGGGGTCACACTGAAGTCTGTTTTGCAGGTAATGTTTTCCTTATTGCAATCAGTCATGACTTTCTATATATTTCTAGCTATATCTTTATATATGAACAATAAACTTACCCAACAAATTAACTGTTGGGTCTTTTGGGTTTGCCATGGTCCAATAGATAAATGCAAAATAAGCAGACAAAAAAGCCAGGGATACAGCTACTTCCAATTACCAAATGGATAATCTAAAAATGAAGAGGGGACTCAGTGAATATAATTGCTACAGTTATAGATTCTGTGCATTTCTTTACCTGCTGAAGCATACATAAGAAAGAGTATGTATTGGCATTTGACTTTTTGCTCTCTAGAGGAAAATGTTACTTGAAAAAGCTATCATTGGAGAGCTCAGTTCTGTTCTGATCTAGATAACACTTCTCAACCACTATTTTAAGTGTTCCAAAACTGGAAGAGGTTGCAAATTTTGCTTCAGACCCACCTCAGTTATCACTTTTGTAAATACCAGTGTGGATATCCTTTTTTGCAGGCATGTGATGCTAGTATTAAGTAATCTAATTTATATTGAACTATATTGACAAAACTATAACAGTAAGACAGTGATTTAATACTCAATTCAGCCTGAATGTGTAATGCTTTAAAAAAATGACAGCCTTACTAAAAACTGCTGGGTCTTTGATCTAGTAGGCCTCTCTCGGGAGAGACTTTCACAGTGACGGGACCACTATGGAAAAACCCCTTCTTCATCTTGCTATCATTCATCTAACTTCCACCAAAGGAAGTGCGTAGAGGAAGATAAAAATAAATGATAATATGTGGAGCTGCTTACATGGGAGAACGTAATTTCTAGTCTGTGTAATTTCCAATATGCAATGTAAAAACCATTTCTTAAAAGGGCTGGACACTATTTGCAACCTTTCCTTACCTATGTTTCCCCCCTGAAAACTATCTCTTCCTTTCACCTCTTTTTTAATGAAACTTTGCACTTCAAACCTTGCAATATTCTGCAGTGTTACATTACTCCTTCCTCTGCCTGCTCTAAGCAAGAACTTGTGGCAAGCGCTAACAGCAAAGTTTGTTTGTGTCTCCCTGTGATTGCCTTCAGATGACTGCTTATGGAGCTTTCCTTCACAAAGGCTCCTTCTGCAGGAACTACTTCAACATCCTGGACCTGCTGGTGGTTAGCGTTTCTCTCATCTCCTTTGGGATCCAGTGAGTGAGCTATTTTCAGCTGGGAAAATCTAGTGTTTATAAAGAGTGGGGAAGGGGATATGGAACTAAGGTGAAAGTCAATTTTAAAAAGGAAACAGACACACCTCACTAGGGAGGATGTTCCACAACCGCATCACTGAAAAGGGCCTGTCTCGGGGCAACACCAACCAGGCAGCCCCCAGTGGCAGCAGCTCCAACAAGGCCCTGCCTGCCAATCATAGGTTCCTAGTTGGTTGATATTGGGGGAAGCACTCTTTTAGGTACTTGAGTCCCAAGCTGTCTAGTTCCTTATACACATTGAATTTGACCCAGTAGCTCAGTAGCAGACCTTTTAGGACAGGTGACACATGGTCCCATCATGTTGCCCCACTTACCAACCTAGCACCAAATGCTGCACTAGCTGCAGCCTCTAGACCATCTTCAAGGGTAACCCTAAGTAGAGTGCATTACAGTAGTACAGGCAGGAGGTCACCAGAGCATGGATAACTGAGGTCAACCTATCACCATCCAGGAACAGACTTAGTTGGCAAATCTGCCTAAGCTGGACATAAGCATGCCTAGCCACAGAAGCTGCTTGAGACTCCATTGGCAATCTGGAATACAGGAGTATTCCCAGAGTACAAACCTGTTTCTTAAAGGGGAGTACAACGCTTCCCAGAACAGTTTTACATCAGACATGGGAACCACTTACACAAAGCACTTCTGCCTTACCAGGATTCAGCCTCATTTTTTTTGGCCACTATCTAGTCCATCACTGCTTCCAGACACCTGTCCGACACCTTCATAGCCTCTCCTGATTCTGATGAAATGGGCAGATAAGAGTTCCATGTCATCAGTTTACTTATGGCACCATGCTCCAAATCACTGTATGACACGTAGATGTTGAATTGCGCTCTCTGTGTGTGTGTGTGTGTGTACACCAGTGTATGAACAGTTTTGGGATAGTTGTTGGAAGCTTCAGACAACACACAGGTGGTCATGGCAAAATATTTTGAGTGTGCAAATCACCTTAAGAACATAAATAATTATAAATGCACAATAAAAAGGATGTCTGGCAAAGGTCCCAAATCAGCAAAATAGCACACTTATGCAAGACCTCAGTATTATGTTTTTTATATTTGCTGGAAGCTGCCCAGAGTGGCTTGGGAAACCCAGACAGATAAACAATGTATTATTATTATTATTATTATTATTATTAATTTAATTTATTATAAAATGGAAATAGATATTACCCCCTTCTCCATTTTTTTCATTGTGCAAAATGGCAACTAAGGCTTACATTTCCTTTTTGCATTTTTGTGATTTCTTTTTAAAAAAACCTGTACACCCACATGCATGTACACTTGCATGCATGCTCAGAACAGAAGAAGCCACTGGAGAGCATGGGAGGAGTGACTGAGGGGAGTGGGGGAACCCACATTCCAGATACATTCTGTCAAGCTCCTTCCACTGGTCTGGACAGCAAGTGGCAAAATATCAATGCATATCCATGACTGGAAAAAAAAGGGAATGTGTGGAAGCTAACATACCAAATGTGCACACAGAAAAACCAGACCTTCACGACGCATTTGCAATATAAAAACCCCATCTGAAAGCATACGTAGCTGCAATAAGACTTGCAAACTAGGGGTTTGGACCAAAAGCTTCATGGAAAATGTGCGTGTTGAGGAGGGTTTCACTCAGACCTTATCAGTTTGTGTTTCAAACCTGAAGGAAGTGACAGAAAAAGGATTCACGCAGATACTCTGGGAGGCAGTTCAAGCATACAGGACATCAAGTGATAAAAGGGGGGAGTCTTTTGAGGGAACAAGAGACTTGCAGATATCTGAAGGTAATGGAAGTGGAGGAGCAAAGGTCATGGGCAGGAACATATCAGGAAAATAAATCAGAATGAGAAGAGGGAACAATACTATAAAGGGCTTTTAACGTAAGGACCAGTAGATTGTGCTGGATCTGGTAGCAGACAGGAAAACTGTAAGGATTTAAGAAGGGCTGTCTAGTGATTAGAGTAATGAGAGAGATGAATGGTTTTTCAGCATAATGCTGGATAGATATTAGGGGACCAAGATGAGATGATGAGAAACACCAGAAAAGAGAAGATTGGAATATTCTTGGTAAGAGATTGCTCTGTCATGGATCATAGTTTTTGCTAAGGGGACAGAGGGGGCATGGAAATGCAGGATGAGGGAGGTAACAAGGACACAAGCAGTTTGTGAAATGAATAATCCTAATTAAGAGAAAGGGGATTATAGAACAGCAAGAAAGTTCCCTCTTTAACATACTGACCCAGGTCTATCAGCCTCTTGAAGTCAGCAGGGACTAAGCTGTATCTATACTGGATTTGCAGTACTTAGTTCTAGGTAGAAGCAAGCTGTAGGTTGAGTGAAGTGCCTTTAAAAGCACAACTGACATGCTGCTTTCTCTGAATTGGCATTTTGGTGAAGTGCTTCTTAGCATCCTTATCTTACACTGCCCTGCGATGACTGCAGCTTGGCACCATTTTTGTAATATGTCTACATTGCATTGGCAGCCTGTTCCGTCCAAAGGAGTCCCTATTTTCCCCTTTTTGTCAATATTCTGTATTCTGTAATGAATACAATAATCTGTATTCAGTTCAACAACAGAGCAGCCAACAGGTCCTTCCCCTACCCCCTGGTATCTAAACTAGTAGACTACTAAATTGCAGAAAAAGGAAATGAAAGCACATAATTCCATTCAAAATTAAGGCTTGAGACAATATAAATGTCAAAAGAATAAGTTAATGCTACTGTGAAATATTCCCACCTTCATTAGCCACCATGGTACATCTGCCTTGCAATATACAGCAATCAAATGAACAAAGACTGTTGCCAGGGCCCATAAACTATTAAATAATAAGATGTCACATTCAAGGTTTATGAATGATTTAAAAACATAAGTATACCACAGCATATAATTCTTCTATCACAAATTGAATTGCATGTATTTTAGGTTATTTAAATAGGTATACCATGTTGCCACATTTTTTGTCTCTATAGTACAGTATCTAGCTAGTCAATGGAAATGCTATGGGGAAAGTTTTGTGTCTTTTGTTAATGCTAGTCATATATTCTGCAAACTTTTTTCTGAAGAGAACAACCTAGAAGAAAGGTAGCATGATGTTGCAGATAGTGGGGTAGTATTGATCAGTGAGATCTGGGTTCGAGTTCTGAGCAGACATAAATTACAAGTTGTAATGCACATTGAACTTCAACTAAAGGCCACTGTTAGTCCATAGATCATTCCCACAAGAATTGTAAAGCTTGATCTCCTACTGCTGTTCTTTTCCAGATCTAGTGCCATCAATGTAGTGAAGATACTACGAGTCTTGCGAGTGCTCAGACCACTGAGGGCTATCAACAGAGCCAAAGGATTAAAGGTTAGAAGACATACAAAGATTAGATGTTGAATTGCTTTATGTGGCTTTACATCACTACTCTAGAGCAAACAAACGAATAAATTGGTTTTCCTGATTTTAGTGGGATATAATGCATATCTTTGCTGTGCATAGACAATGACCAAGGGTTCATTGTGGGTGAAAGCTGATTTTGCCCTTAAGGCAACATTGTACTTTTCATTTCTTCATATGCATTAATGACAGCCTGCCATTTTATTGCAGAAAGCAGAGGGCACACTTAAGGGCATCACTAGAGTGGGTTTAACACTAGCTGCTGGGGTAAAATTTTGTTTTGCTCCATCTTAACATCTTTCCAAGATTTCATTCTACTTACTTTGTCTCAAAGAATTCAGTGAGAGCTATTCTACTCTGGTTCCATTTCTTTATGATCCTAGAATATGGCAGAACCTTGGAAACTGGCTTTTGACTTGCAGCATGTCCAGCAGTGTTACAGAACAGGGGAGAATCTGTGTATTGCAAGGATCTGTGTATTCCTGTGCACTGCTCAGGATCCCAGCCAGTGTGGACTTGGCCATCCTGTGATGGGGCAAAAACTGTTCCTCCCTCCTTCACACGCACGCGCACACACACACACTTTGGGGTCTGATGCAGCTCATGGGTTCAATTTGCCACAACTACCACTGCTTTGGAGACATAGTGTCATCCAGTTGTAGGAAAGACAGACAATTCTACCTATTGTGGCATAGCGAGGATAATGACACTTGCGTTTTGTTTGCAAGTGCACAGTCTACAGACCATGGATTTCCTTTTCTATTTCATAGATACCATGTGGACTTACAGGAAGATGGCAATATAATAAGATTACATTCATTCATTAATTCATTCATTCATTTACATCAAATCCTAAAACCATTTTAAAAGCAACCATTTAACTCACTTGTTTCTGTCTTTCTTTGCAGCATGTGGTTCAGTGCGTGTTTGTAGCCATACGTACTATAGGGAACATTGTGATTGTCACCACGCTGTTGCAGTTCATGTTTGCCTGCATTGGAGTCCAGTTGTTCAAGGTATATGCCCTGGAACCTATTTCTCACTTTTTCCTCATTAGTTATTGGAAAACAAGTTGCAAGTGTCGGGGGGGGGGGGTGAAGCATAGCCTGTTACTCTGCATATATTCAGTATTGTCTCACAGGAATATTAAAGTGACTTACCTGGTTACCTTAAACTTGGTAAAGTAGAGTGTCTGGATGTTCATCTTTGGATCAAGATTTAGAATTAGGACTGAGCCAAAATTATTCCCTTTCCTGTTATCTTAGACCAGGGATTGCCAATCCAGGGTTCATGTGGCCGGACTAGTGGCCCCTTTGTATTTTTATTTTTATTTAATGATGGGCACTTCCATCACCTATGGAGGGATTTTTCTGAATGCCAGGAGGGAGTGCCCAAGTATGCTCTCTGTGTGTGTGCAATTAAAAGAGATGCACTTGGGCAGAGAATGAGGCAGAGGTGTGTGTGGCCTGTGTGTGTGGGACAGGGAGAGAGATGTAGGCTTATGTGGTCCGCAAGAGATGTATGCAGTGTGTGGGTGTGGGAGAGGGAGAGAGGTGTGTGTGGTGTGTGATCCGTTAGAGAGGGAGGGAAAGATACACTTGGCCAGAAAGGGAGAGGTAGATGTGTATACCGGTATGTGAAGTGTATTAGTGTGTGGGAGAGATGCATGTGTCTGTGACTTGTGTGTAGTCAGAGTGTGCAAGAGAGACAGTGTGTGCTGTGACCACCTTGTTTACTTTTCCTGGTACCGAGGAATGCTTCCTATTGTTACTGGACAACAACCACATTACTTTGTGTGTGGAGGGAGGTGAGATTAACATTATGAGATATCCATAGACAGGACCAGAAGGACATAGGTGACTTCCCATGGCAAGCATGAGGTTGTCTGGCTGTGTGTGTGTGTGTGTGTGTGTGTGAAGAAACAGTTGCTGTACGCTCTTTAATTTTTAGTTATGCCATGCCCCCCACAGCAGCCATTTTGTGACTGGCACTCACAGGACTTTCTCAGAATTCAAAATGTGTCCATTGTTCCAAAAAGGTTGGTGAACCCTAGCTCAGATTCCTTCCCTTTTGCAGCCATTTTCCAGGAAACATTTTTATCATGTTTCAAATGCCCCTATTGTTTTCAGAAACATCTACGTACATTATTTGAACACATTGGGGGCAGGGGGAATAGAGATGTGCATGTTTGCTCCACCATCACTGTGCCCCCTGCAACAGTTCCACTTAATAGGATATTCCTTCAGACCTTTACTGAACAAACGGAGGCAGCGGGGAGAGCATGTAATATGGTAGGCAGATGTGGCTCACCTTTCCCCTCAACAAAGGATGTCTAAAAGTTATGAATTCAGGGAAGGGTCTCTGAAACAGTAGGTGCACCACATAATTTAAAATGATTTGCCTTTGGAATAAAAGATATTGAGTCTTATGCCATCTTCAAGTTTGGGAATAAAACAAGCCTAAAGAATATATTCCTTGGCCAATTAGTAAATGCAAAAAATTAAGTCAATGTAAACACAATGTATTTCTATAGGATCTGTTGATCTGTGATGGGAGCATGAGCTCAACCATTTTAAAAAGTTGATTTCTTAAAGATGCAAAGGAAAGTTTTCAATATAGGCACATTTTTGTTTTAAAGAACAATATAAAAAAAACCTCAAACTTGCAGTAACTACTGCTGAACAAGTGTATTGGCAAGGCAGCTACAGCAAAGGCTCACCTCTCCAAAATAGTATGGGAGAATGTGATGCTAATGACCAATACCTAAAATGAAGGTCTACCAGGCTTACATGTTGAGCCTGCTGCTTTATGGAAGTGAGTCAATGGCAACTTAAACCCACCAAGAGTGATGCCTCAGTGCCTTCCAAATGCACTGTGTCAGAAAGATTTTGGCACCACATGACAGGTCAAAATCTCAAACAAAGAAGTGCTCTCTCAAATCCCACATTCCCAGCATATATACACTTAATGTCTCAGTGACGACTAGACTGGCTTGGTCATGTACACAGAATGGAAGATTTCAGCATCCTCAAGCACATGCTCTATGGAGAGCTGGCTTCTGGTACTAGGCCTGTTGGCAGACTAACTGCGTTATGAAGGTGTCTGAAAATGTGACAGGAAGGCTGGCAACAATAACCTTGTCATATGGGAAGCACTTGTAGGTGATCACAGTGCCTAGAGACAGACAGTCAGGTTGTGTATCCACAGCAGTGAACAGCTGAGGAATGACCACTGAGAGGAGTGCAGAGAGTAGAAACACCATGGTGTACCTGTAGCAGAAAAACTGGATACCTCCTTCTGTCCCACCTGTAATAAAACCTGTCTCTCCCATATTGGTCTCTACAGCCACAGCAGGCACTTGTAACCCTCAAATGGTTTGACTTTACCCCTAAAGGCACACCCTTCTGTTGTCTTCTTAGACAGACTGGTGCCCACAACTACCACCACCGCCAACTTAACTAGACTCTACTCTAACCCATCTGTGTTGTGATGTCCCACATACAGGCCCTGTGACTTAGTTAAAAAATCAAATGCAAGGCAATCAATATAAGGAAAGAGATATGGCCTTGGTCTGAACAGAATGCGGTGGGCAGAGCAATAGCTACATATATTTAACATTTAAAATGCTAATAGATAAAGAAAGCACAAAGCATTTTTTTTTCATGTGACACTAAAAACCAGTGATCAGTAATTAATGGTGATTTCTGTTTTTATCCTCATCCAGGGCAAACTATATAGTTGCACTGATAGCTCCAAGCAAACAGAAGCAGAGTGCAGGTGAGTGCATCATCTCTGATCAGCATTCCATATTAACTGGATTTAATGCAAAAAATTCATTGCTGTATATTTGTGTCTCCCTTTTCCTTCCTTCTCCCAACAGGGGCAATTTTATCACCTACAAGGATGGAGAAGTATCTCAACCAATTATCCTGGCTCGAAGTTGGGAGAACAGCAAATTTGATTTTGACAATGTCCTCACTGCCATGATGGCCCTATTCACTGTTTCAACATTTGAAGGCTGGCCAGAGTGAGTACATAAGGCTAATTCATAAAACCATTTTTATTTGGTGGACTCAAAAGGAGCCTTGAGAATGCATCAGCATGAACAAATTATATCGTCTTAGTTCACCCCCTTTTTCAAAAGCTCTACAAGAGATTATGACTTTCATTTTTGACACTTAATGAAGCATTCACAAGACAGGTTCAATATACCAAAACCTGGAAACTTTCTAATGCCATGTTCAGATATTGCCTTCTTATGCATGCTTCTAGCAGCTCAGGAAGTATCCTGGATGACAGCAGGGATCATTCTTTTATCTTGGGATGCTTCCATACTTGTTTTCTGAAACTGGTTACACAGACTGTACAGTTCAAGGTACTCCTATACTCGTTGCTGTCAGCCTTGTGATTTGCAGAGTCTAGTGTGGACAGAAGCACTCCTCAGATCAGTGTACCCAATCCCTGCAGCTAGGGGCTCCTGGAAGTGCCCTTAGTGTCTGTCTTGGGTTCTCTCCTTTTTTTAGACTGCTGTACCGATCCATTGATTCCCATATGGAAGATGTGGGGCCCATTTATAACCACAGGGTGGAGATCTCTATTTTCTTCATTATCTACATCATCATCATCGCTTTCTTCATGATGAACATCTTCGTTGGTTTCGTCATCGTCACTTTTCAGGAGCAAGGAGAGCAGGAGTACAAGAACTGTGAGCTGGACAAGAACCAGGTAATATAAGTGCTCCATGGTGTGACCAAAGAAATAAAACACATTCCTTTAGCAGGTAAAATTCTTCTAATAGATAAAGTAATGTTTTTGCTAGAAGCTAATGTACAAGCCTAAATTCTGGTGCCACATATCTTTAAACAAGTTGATGGTTCTGTTCACTGAGGAGAGAACGTTCCTTGTGGGAAATTTTGGCTGAAAGGTGAAGAGATATATTTGATTTTATACCCTGCCCTTTCTCCCAAAGGAGCCCAGGGCAGTTAACACGTTTTTGAAATTTTCCTGAAAGTCAGTAATGACGGAGACAGACTCCTCTCACTAAGGAGGGCATTCCACAAATGGGAAATGGCCAATAGAAAGGTCCTGTTATGGGTCAATATCTATGACAAATCAACACCAACCAGGCAGCCCTCACCCTCAGTGGCAGCATCTTCAACAAGGCCTCAGTTCCTAGGGCTGCCCTACATCCATAATTTTCTGGACATAGGAGGGATTCGGCCCTTGGAAACAGCACTCAGGCAGAAATTGCTTTAATGTCCGGGAAAATCCGGATGTATGGCAACCCATGTCAGAAGTATAGACATCCTTTAAAATAGCTCAAAACTCTCTCAACAACTTTTGTGTCCGGATTTTCATTTTTTGAAATATGGAATCCCTATCAGTTGCCATTTATAGGGTCTGATATGGTTCTTAAGGTACTTGGGTCCTAAGTCATTTAGGGCTTTATATGCTAATACCTTGAGTTAGGCATAGTGGCAGCCAGTGTAGCTTTGAGGACTGGTGATACATGGTCCCATCAGGCTGCCCCACTTACCAGCCTACCAGCTGCATTCTACTCCACCTGCATTCTGTCCTATATATAACAGCTTAGAGATCCAAGAGATTCCATGTTGCGCTTCAGCCTTCTTTCAGTGGCTGTCTTCTTGGGAGAAAATAGCATTTTTGTAGCTCACTAGTGTTATGAAAATATATTCTTATAACAAACTCAGCTGATGAGTGTCAACAGGATTCAAGTCAAAGCAGAGCCACTGAGAAACAAGAGCATGGTGGAGGAACCCTGAGGATTGCAGGTGTATAATAAAGAGTAGAATGGAGTATCCTGGAGAAAGGGCATAGCTGACTGGCTGGAATGCTGTATAGAAATATTCCTGTTAGAATGTGAATATACAATGCAACATCTTGTTGCAGGTCCCAAATGCAAACATATTTGAGCCACCACCATCTTATTGTAGACACATACTGGGTTGTAGTCAACTACCTGTTACTTAGAGGAGACCCATTGAAATTAATTGTCATCTTCCTGGAGCGCAGATCTAGCCCTCTGGGGAAGATCTGAGCTTTGTGGGGGGATACGAGGTCACACAAAGATGCTGTGGACATAAAAACCCCAAAAGGATTTGTTTTGGGTGCATGGGATCTGGCTGCACTCTGCCACACAAGGATCATCTAGCTCCCTGTTCTTTCTTAACAGCGCCAGTGTGTTGAATATGCCCTCAAGGCCCGCCCCCTTCGGAGATATATCCCCAAAAACCAGTACCAGTACAAAGTGTGGTATGTGGTGAATTCCACCTATTTTGAATATTTGATGTTCATCCTCATCCTGCTGAACACCATCTGCCTGGCCATGCAGGTAGGTCTGAAGTCAAAAGGAATTGCATTATGGTTGGAATATTCATTATCTTGGGCAGGAAACATTCCCCCTGACTTGAATAGCTTGCTGAAAATGGGGAATATTTTGAATCTCTTGTAAAAGCTGTTTTAACTTGTTGCTTGCTATGGATTAGAGCTGTGATTAGAAATGACACTTACTGGCTATGGCATTAGCAGTTGCCACATATTCTGATAACCGAGGTATGTGTTTTTTAAAAACATAACTATAGTGCTGTCTACTAGATATATAATTGTGGACAACAAGGTGATATAGGTTTTTGAGGGTGGAGAGTTGAGTATAGTGCTGGAGAACAATAATCAAGAACGAAACCTCAGGTCAAATATTACCCAGTTTAAACTCAGGAAGTACAGTAACTTTCAGCAAACTACTATTATTTCAACCACAGCCCTCTCACTATACTGAGGATAATAATACTACCCTACTGCATGGAGTCAATGGGTTGTTCTAAAGTTAACTGAGATGAAAAGAGTTTTATACATTTGAAATGAGTTGTATTGTAATTATTGGTATGGTTTTAATAGATTTTAAATGTATATATGTAAAGTTTAAATTCTATCAATGTTTAATTGTTTATTAATTATATTTTTTCTGTGTTTTTAGCTGTTCTTAATTTCATATTTAAGCCACCTAGAGTCCCTGTCAGGAGAAAAGGCTGAAGATAAATTATTATTACAGTATTATTATTATTATTATTATTATTATTATTATTATTAATACTCTGCCCATGGTTGCAGGCAGTACCACTCAGGCAGTGCATTGGCTGTTTCACCATGGAGGCAAGAAGGAAAGAAAAAACCTTCAGGCTTCTAAAGAGGCCATCATATTGCAGTAGATAGAAAGCCATACCCTGTGCTGCGAATTAATTAAAAGATAAAGGAATCACAAACCATTGGCGAGGAGTACCTTTTTAGAAAACAGATAGAAAGGCAAAGGTGAATATGTGTACAATCCAAACAATATGCTTTTCAAAAATGAAAAATGGTGTGACTTGTTTTTCAGCACCACGGTCAGAGTTGCATCTTCAAAGAAGCAATGAACATCCTCAACATGCTCTTCACTGGTCTCTTCACCGTTGAGATGGTTCTGAAATTAATTGCCTTCAAACCCAAGGTAGCTATTGCCTCTCAGGTTTTCTCTCTGTTCATTGTCCTATGGGGTCAAAGGGAGGACAGGAGGATTTGGAATGAGGTATAAACCTGGAATTATCTCCCACTGTTCCGTCATCTGTTCAGGAGATGGACTTGTGCAGTTGTTGTCTGGACTGGAGTCTCAATCTGTGCTTGGAGGAGCCTTTCATTCTTGTGTTAAGCATAGGGATAGAATAGCTATGCCTCTTAGGAATACAAAATTCCAGTGATTATTCATAGTATTTATTCTAGAGCTGGGCAGTAATTCAGTATTTTCACATCTACATATCATACAGTACCGTCTTTGAGGTGGAGAGCCCCCACAAGGTGACATTTCCCACATAATGTTTAATGGTTTTTTGAGAATGTCTGCAACATGGTAAAATAACTACATCTGGAAAACATTTTTTTTCAAGACATTTGTTTGTTTGTTTGTTTACACGGGGTCCTACTGAGTGTGGGGCTCTTTAAAGAACAGTCTTCCACATGAATGTTGAAGGAAACTACTGCCTCATGCACATTTATCCAGCTCCAAAATGAATGTGTGACGTAGCCCCTAGACTCTGAAGTTTGTTGCATAGCTGGTATTGGTCAGAGAAGGTTATACGTCAGGCCCATAATCAGAAGATATTTTGTCTCTATGCATTTGACAGGTTTCTACTTGTAAGTATTTCATCCCTGATTTTGCGAAGCCTTTTTGTACTACACCAGTAGAAATGTGTTTTGTCTATGAATTGATAAACAGGAAGATCTTTATTTGCATTTGAATAGTAGATTTTAAATTACAGTCAGTAACAGGTTTTTATAGGGACCCAGGTGGCGCTGTGGGCTAAACCACTGAGCCTAGGGCTTGCTGATCAGAAGGTCGGCGGTTCCCGTTGCTTGGTCCCAGCTCCTCCAACCTAGCAGTTCGAAAGCACATCAAAATGCAAGTAGATAAATAGGAACCGCTATAACGGGAAGGTAAACGGCGTTTCCATGTGCTGCTCTGGTTTGCCAGAAGCGGCTTTGTCATGCTGGCCACATAACCTGGAAGCTATACGCCGGCTCCCTCGGCCAATAATGCGAGATGAGCGTGCAGCCCCAGAGTCGGTCACGAATGGCCCTAATGGTCAGGGGTCCCTTTACCTTTTAACAGGTTTTTATAGATTGTTATGGAGCTGGATTTCACTTTTCATATACACTTATGGTTCATCATGCTCTGTAAGACTGACATCCAAGTTTGTGTGAGACTGAATATCCTACTATTTCATAGGATACTGCAGATAAGAAGAAACTGTGGGTGTGAGGTCCTGGGACTGTTGAGAGGAGTGTGCCTGTTACTAAATATATTTTTAAATACATAACTGAACCTGATACTGTATTCTCTATCCGTGCTCTAACTCAGCACCCTTAACCAACTACTATTCCCAGGGGCTGGGACACCATTTTCTGGTTTGCCTCAGGCAACAAAGTGTCTTGGGCCAGTTTTCAATGAGTCCACTACCTGATCCATTGGATTCCTATGGAAAAGGCCTTTCACTACCTGAAGTAACTCCACTGGCCAGCATTGTGTGGATACAATAGTAGCCTAGGAGTAAATAGGGGAATAGAGTAGACAATGGTCAGAGGGAGGGGGTTGTAGGGTGAGAGAGGGATGGTGAGATACAAATCACAGATTGTGATCCCTGCATTGCAGGGAGTTGGACTAGATCAGGCATCCCCAAACTTCGGCCCTCCAGATGTTTTAGACTACAATTCCCATCATCCCTGACCACCGGTCGTCTTAGCTAGGGATCATGGAAGTTGTAGGCCAAAACATCTGGAGGGGTGCAGTTTGGGGATGCCTGGACTAGATGATCCTATGGGAACCTTCCAACGCTATAACTCTATAAAATGGTGACAGAGCTTCCAAACCTTAAAATATATATCTATAGAAGAGGAGAGGGACATCTAATCTTTTCAGCATGATTGCTCAGTAGGCAGCTGCACAGTTTATCATCAATGAGCTTTAATGTGTCACATGGTGCTACCTTTCTTGGGTTAGTTTCGGGAGATGTGCCATCCCCTTCTTTACTTTTTGACCTTATTGAAAAGAAATTGTTTAACATGGCTAACCAATTCCACAGCAGACAGATAAATAATCTGGCAGGCAAAATCTGGTGCAAAGAAACGGGCAGGAGCTTCATGGAACAGGGATCATTACTTTCTCAGCAAATGTATCCAGGGAATTTGCATGTTACTGCAACATTGTGACAGATTTATTTCAAGACTAGAACTTGAAATTTTAACAATGTCATTATGATGTATTTTTTAAAATGATATGACTGAGCACAATGTGGTGGTGTGGGAAGCACCAGATTAGCTATTATGCTTAATTAATTATTTAATATAGAAAATTATTCACACAGTGTTTAAAAAGCCCTGTGGGATGGTGCCTGCACAACTGTGTCTGCAGGAACAGCAGCTGCACAAAAACTGAATAGTGCTAGAGGAAAGGTATTTCATTCATCAAAGGAGAACCCTCATCCCCACAGTATGAAAAGGCACTCAAACAGTGGGAAACAGTTGAATATGTTTCAGTTGAGGTTACCTGATAGGACTGGTTGCCAGTCCTAGTTTGGGGAGTTTCTTCTATGGATACTTACACCAGCTGGAGCCAGGTGGTTGGTTACTGGAGATGTGGAGTTTTCAGTTCTGGCACCCCAGCTTTGAAATGTGATCTCTTTGCCTAAACAGTGCCGGTAAAAACTTATGTTTGTATAGGTGTTTTAACTCAGCTTCTTGTTTTATCAGCAGCTGCTTTTAGCATTTTAGCAGTTTCTGTTTTGGGTTTTAGTTTTAGTTTATTCTGATGTTTCAGCGCTTATTGTTTCATGATTTGTACCGGTAAGCTGCCTTCTGATGGGGATGTAAGAAGGCATTTGAATTCCATTCCAGCCCATGGTTGTTGCATGCAGCACTGTTTTTCTTTTTCATTACAGTCAGCTTCTGACAGACACAGCATTATCTGTCTCACTATCTACTGTGGCAGAATCATACATACATACATACATACATACATACATACATACATTATGTTATTCCATATCATTTATTTCAGCGCAAAGGGCATTCCTTTAAATTCAAAGGAAACCCAATAGAAATGGAAAAAATATTGTCAACTATGTACCTTTTGTGGACTGAAAACAACAGCAAATACTGACTGTATTAGCTGGATTGATTTCTGTTCTGGACATGGGATGAATAAGCTAACAACTAACAATTAAACATCAGGAAGAACTTTCTGGTGGCAAGAGCTGTTCAATAGTGGAATGAACATGAACTTCCTCAGAAGGTGGTGGACTTTACTTCCTTGGAGGTTTTTAAGCAGAGGTTGGATGGCCATCTGTCATGGATGCTTTAGTTGAGATTCCTGCATGGCAGGGTGTTGGACCAGATGACCCTCAGGGTCCCTTCCAACTCTACAATTCTATGATTTTATGAACAGAGTCCTCACTGCTCGAGATAGGCTGTCACACTGTAACAAACCTCTGCTTCTTTTTAAAATCTCTAAAGTACCTACCCACTTAAGCTACTATACAAGTCGTACTTCAACGCACGATCCTACCCAGAGGCTTTCAGCAAGAAGGTCACGCTGCTGAGCTATTTCCGGAACTACATGAGCAAGCACTTGCTGAAGGCAGGAGCCAACATCACCCCCCGAGAGGGAGACGAGCTGGCCCGCCTCTCCTACCTGTGCTACTGGTTCCGCACTCGCAGCTACTATACAAGACAATGTCATGTTGCTAAAGCTGTTGATTTACAAGAAAAAGAGATGACACCCTGATTCTATTATTCCTTTTCAATTTCCTGCCATAAGATCTCCAACATATATGTCTCCAACATACAATTAGATATGTGCCCCTTGCCTGACAGGGACCCAAGAACATGATCCTTTTCAGTGTAAGCATCTCCATCTCAGATCTTCATGAATAACAAATACTAAGTACGGTACTTATCTAAATCTTAAAACCCCAACTGTCCACAGATCTACAAGAGAGTCTACAAGAGAGTCAAGTACACACTACTTAAATTACATTTTACAGCATATGCAGATGTTCAAAAAGATTGACCTGCTATTTGACCCTTAGGCAAGATATCTAAGGTAGAAAATAAACAGCTGGTAACTCCATATAGTTTTCAAAAACTGCTAACAGTATTATACTGGTTACAGGTAGGTAGCCATGTTGGTCTGAGTCGAAGCAAAATAAAAAAATTCCTTCAGTAGCACCTTAAAGACCAACTAAGTTTATATTTTGGTATGAGCTTTCGTGTGCATGCACACTTCTTCAGATACACGTGTATCTGAAGAAGTGTGCATGCACACGAAAGCTCATACCAAAATATAAACTTAGTTGGTCTTTAAGGTGCTACTGAAAGTATTATACTGGAATATCTATTTTATTTTTTATCTGAGTGTGTGAATAAGAATTTTGTATAACACACAAGCTTACATCCATATTTTAAAGAGTAATTAGATAGGCAAAAAGATCCACATGGGTAAGCAAAAGTGTCCAATCAAATCTTGTTGATAACCTGCAGTATCTGAGCTGCTTGCTCTTTCTGTAATACATAGAAATTCTCACCATGATCATGCTCTCTATAACTGCCCCTCCCCCCTGGATTATTTGAAGTGTGGGCTGGTCTCTGAGCTTTTACCAAAGACAAACTCATTGTAGAATGGCAAAACAAATAGAATCTCTTCATTTCCACCAAAGAGAATTGTATGGAATCATATGCTATCAGCACATCCTGACAAATCTGCCTGCCAGACTCAAATAGACAAATCCTGTGGAATGTTACTGGGCATCAACAGCAATGGACACCAAGCAGAGATAATGAGCTTCAAAGATAATAATAATAATAATAATAATAATAATAATAATAATAATAAATAAATAATTTGATATTTATACCCCACCCATCTGGGTATCCCACAGAAGTATCCCACACTCTGGGCGGCTTCCCACAGAAGTATTAAAATACAATAATTTATTAAAGATTAAAAGCTTCCCTAAACAGGGCTGCCTTCAGATGTCCTCTAAAAGTCTGGTAGTTGTTTTTCTCTTTGACATCTGGTGGGAGGGCATTCCACAGGGCGGGTGCCACTACTCAGAAGGCCCTCTGCCTGGTTCTCTGTAACTTGGCTTCTTGCAGCCAGGGAACCGCCAGAAGGCCCTTGGCACTGGACCTCATTGTCCGGGCGGAACGATGGAGGTGGAGACGCTCCTTCAGGTATACTGGAACAAGGCCGTTTAGGGCTTTAAAGGTCAGCACCAAAACTTTGAATTGTGCTCAGAAACGTACTGGAAGCCATTGTAATCAGCTGCAATCAGCTAAGTAGAATCAGCTAAGTAGAACCTGTTTGGCAAAGGATATTTCACAAAATATCAGCCATAGTAGAACAATTGGTGGCAATGGATCCAACACTGGCCCTTTTTCCAGTGTATCTGAAAGCCATGTGTGGGCTCCATAGCAAATAATTAATTATATTCTTGTTAACAGCAGCCCAATTACAAATAGCTCAGTATTATTCATCATTCTTCACAACTGCTGCTGTTCACCATTGTTCATTAATTTATATTCCACTTAATTGCCAAAGTAGCTTCTAAGCATAGCTGCCAAATCTCCCGCTGGAAAAAGCGGGATCAGCAGCGGCGCGGCACCGGAAGTCGCTTCTACGCATGTCCAGACATGCGTAGAAGCGACTTCCTGTGCCGCTCTGCCCGATTTCCGGCACCCAGACATGGGCAGAGCGGCACCCAAAATGGAGCCTCCCTTGCAAGTAGGAAATCCAAGGGATTTCTGGGATTTTTTTCTATTCGGGATAACAGTGGGAAATAGATTAAAATCCGGGGGTTTCCCACGAAAAACAGGAGACTTGACAGCTATGCTTTTAAGCAGTATACAACCAATTACAAAAAGTGTAAACACACATGGGAGATAGTTGCAGGAGTTAGTCATTACAATACAGGCTCCCCCTTCCCTTACTTAACCTCTGTGGGCCACACTGTCTTAGTAACCCCAGTTGGAGTGGAATCTGGAATGGACTATTTGTGTCTGAAGTAGGAATTGTGATGATTTTTGCAATAATCAAGGTTGCAGTCTAGCTGAGGCCCATTCGCTTGTTTGCCAGCTGATCAGGTTTCATGTGAGTGTTAGCAATATTTAGCAGACCAAATTTCTTCAGTCATGAAAAAATGAACTGCCTGGCCACTTACTGAATCAGGCCATTACAACTGCAACTCATCTCATTTTGATATCAGATTTGTTGTGCTGCTAAAATGTGTATTCCCTAGAACGGTTTAATTAAGAAGATGACAGTAGCCATTAACATTCATTGTTATGTTTCTAATCCTGTATCCTACCATCATTGTATGTGAAGTAGTGGGTGGTATTAATGCTTAATGGTACTCTCTAGGCAGTACCATTTTTTTCAACCATACACACAGGCACAGTTTGCTGTACAGTACAAGATGCTATTGCCATGGCAGTGTCATTGCTCTTGTTAATAGCTGTTAAAAATAATACAAATTATGTACATTGCCAGATTAAGCAGAAATCTATTTCTATCCATGTATATTCAACACTAAGTCCCATTTAAATAAATAGTGCGTACTCTTAAGAAAGTCAAATTAGGATCCCACACTTACCACGCTTTAAAAAACAAAACAAAAAACTATCACTAAGTAAGTATCACAGAAAAATGTTGCCAACTCTGCTCCCCACTCCTCTTCACCATTCTATTGTTTACATAGAGACCAAATTATGAAAGAAAGAAAAAACATTTGCAGGTGTGATTTAAAAGAGACAAAACTGTTGTTCTGTTGGTATTGCAGAAAGATGAGAACAAAGACACCACTAGAAAAACAAATTACAATACCCCTGGGGGCACACAAGTGGATACTAAGTGATAGTGGGCCCTGATTAACAGTAGCAGAACTGCACATAGTCCATTGCACAATAAGTTCTCACAACACAGCCTGGAGAGTTGAAGTCAGTTATGCCATTTCCCCTCTTCATGGATCAATGCCTTGTCATGGCGAAGCGGCTTGAATAACTCAGAGAGGCTATGAGCTATGCCATGCAGGGCCACCCAAGATGGACAGGTCATAGTGGAGAGTTTTGACTAAACGTGATCCACCTGGAGAAGGAACTGGCAAGCCACTCCAGTATCTCTGCCAAGAAAACTCCATGGACAAAGACAACAGGCATATAAAAGTTATGACGCTGGAAGATGAGCCCCTCAGGTCGGAAGGCGTCCAACATGCTACTGAGGAAGAGTACAAGTAGATCCAGAGCTGATGAAGCGGCTGGGCCAAAGCTGAAAGGTCGCTCAGTTGCGGATATCCTGGAAGCGAAAGGAAAGTCCGATGCTGCAAAGAAAAATATTGCATAGGAACCTGGAATGTAAGAACCATGGATGGAGGTAAGCTGGATGTGGTCAAAAATGAGATGACAAGAATAAATATTGACATCCTGGGCATCAGTGAACTAAAATGGAAGGGAATGGGCGAATTCAGTTCGGATGACTATCATATCTACTACTGTGGGCAAGAATCCCGTAGAAGAAATGGAGTGGCCTTCATAGTCAACAAAAGAGTGGCAAAAGCTGTAATGGGATGCAATCTCAAAAATGACAGAATGATCTCGATACGAATCCAAGGCAGACCTTTTAACATCACAGCAATCCAAGTTTATGCACCCACTACCGGTGCTGAAGAAAGTGAAATTGACAATTCTATGAAGACTTACAACACCTTCTAGAAATGACACCAAAGAAGGATGTTCTTCTCATTACAGGGGATTGAAATGCTAAAGTAGGGAATCAAGAGATAAAAGGAACAACTGGCAAGTTTGGCCTTGGAGTTCAAAATGAAGCAGGGCAAAGGCTAATAGAGTTCTGTCAAGAGAACAAGCTGGTCATCACAAACACTCTTTTCCAACAACACAAGAGACGACTCTACACATGGATATCACCAAATGGGCAGCATCGAAATCAGATTGATTATATTCTCTGCAGCCAAAGATGGAGAAGCTCTATACAGTCAGCAAAAACAAGACCGGGAGCTGACTATAACTCAGATCATCAGCTTCTTATAGCAAAATTTCAGCTTAAACTGAAAAAATTAGGAAAAACCACTGGGCCAGTAAGATACAATCTAAATCAAATCCCTTGTGAATACACAGTGGAAGTGAGGAACAGGTTTAAGGATTTAGAATTGGTGGACAGAGTGCCTGAAGAACTATGGATGGAGGCTCGTAACATTATACAGGAGGCAGCAACGAAAACCATCCCAAGGAAAAGGAAATGCAAGAAAGCAAAATGGCTGTCCAATGAGGCCTTACAAATAGCGGGGGAGAGGAGGCAAGCAAAATGCAAGGGAGATAGGGAAAGATACAGGAAACTGAATGCAGATTTCCACAAAAATAGCAAGGAGAGACAAGAGGGTCTTCTTAAACGAGCTATGCAAAGAAATAGAGGAAAACAATAGAATGGGGAAAACCAGAGATCTGTTCAAGAAAATTGGAGATATGAAAGGAACATTTCGTACAAAGATTACCGTAATAAAGGACAAAAGTGGTAAGGACCTAACAGAAGCAGAAGACATCAAGAAGAGGTGGCAAGAATACACAGAGGAATTATACCAGAAAGGTATGGAGGTCTCGTACACCTCAGGTAGTGTGGTTGCTGACCTTGAGCCAGACATCTTGGAGAGTGAAGTCAAATGGG
This sequence comes from Zootoca vivipara, assembly GCF_965207765.1. NCBI lineage: Eukaryota > Metazoa > Chordata > Lepidosauria > Squamata > Lacertidae > Zootoca > Zootoca vivipara. The sequence continues at coordinate 55,739,743 of NC_142592.1, forward strand.
CCTTAGAAAGCATTGCTAATAACAAGGCCAGTGGAAGTGATGATATTCCAGCTGAACTATTTAAAATTTTAAAAGATGATGCTGTTATGGTGCTACACCCAATATGCCAGCAAGCTGGATTTCGAAGGGGCAGAGGAACCAGAGACCAAATAGCAAACATGCGCTGGATTATGGTGAAAGCTAGAGAGTTCCAGAAAAACGTCTACTTCTGCTTCATTGACTATGCAAAAGCCTTTGACTGTGTCAACCACAGCAAACTATGGCAAGTTCTTAAAGAAATGGGAGTGCCTGATCACCTCATCTGTCTCCTGAGAAATCTCTATGTGGGACAAGAAGCTACAGTTAGAACTGGATATGGAACAACTGATTGGTTCAAAATTGGGAAAGGAGTACAACAAGGTTGTATATTGTCTCCCTGCTTATTTAACTTATATGCAGAATTCATCATGCGAAAGGCTGGACTAGATGAATCCCAAGCCGGAATTAAGATTGCTGGAAGAACTATCAACAACCTCAGATATGCAGATGACACAACCTTGATGGCAGAAAGTGAGGAGGAATTAAAGAACCTTTTAATGAGGGTGAAAGAGGAGAGCGCAAAATATGGTCTGAAGCTCAACATCAAAAAAAACCAAGATCATGGCCACTGGTCCCATCACCTCCTGGCAAATAGAAGGGGAAGAAATGGAGGCAGTGAGAGATTTTACTTTCTTGGGCTCCTTGATCACTGCAGATGGTGACAGCAGTCACGAAATTAAAAGACGCCTGCTTCTTGGGAGAAAAGCAATGGCAAACCTAGACAGCATCTTAAAAAGCAGAGACATCACCTTGCCGACAAAGGTCCGTAGTTAAAGCTATGGTTTTCCCAGTAGTGATGTATGGAAGTGAGAGCTGGACCATAAAGAAGGCTGATCGCCGAAGAATTGATGCTTTTGAATTATGGTGCTGGAGGAGACTCTTGAGAGTCCCATGGTCTGCAAGAAGATCAAACCTATCCATTCTGAAGGAAATCAGTCCCGAGTGCTCACTGGAAGGACAGATCGTGAAGCTGAGGCTCCAATACTTTGGCCACCTCACGAGAAGAGAAGACTCCCTGGAAAAGACCCTGATGTTGGGAAAGATTGAGGGCACTAGGAGAAGGGGACGACAGAGGACGAGATGGTTGGACAGTGTTCTCGAAGCTACGAACATGAGTTTGACCAAACTGCGGGAGGCAGTGGAAGACAGGAGTGCCTGGCGTGCTATGGTCCATGGGGTCACGAAGAGTCGGACACGACTAAACGACTAAACAACAACAACAACATGCCATTTTTGCAAAATGCAAGATTGGGCTCAACTGAGATGTGTTTCATGAGCTGTAGATGAAAATGAGCCAGGTTTACACAAGAACTCTGTGAGAAAATATGAATGGGCACACGAATGAGAATGCCATCTAATCTAGAGCCCCAGGACAAGATATCTGTTAGGGTTCTAGGCAGAGGAAGTATTAGAAATACACTGAAGTTCCCCTCTTTGTAGGAAGTCAGGCTGTTTTGTGCAAAGTGTTCAATTGTGTGCAAAGTACCCTTTCTCATAGTTTCCCATCACCAGAGTTCACTCTTGTGAGCTCTAGGTGTGCATGACCTGGTGCCAGAGAGATTTAGCACCATGCCATACATCTGAGTATCTGTCTTATGGTCTCCATGTGTGGGGTTTACATCCGAGTTGTGATTTGCTGTGATTGGGTGCTGATTTATACCACATGATATCTTATGCTTTGTAATGGTGATGTAGGTGGAGTGGTTGTTAATTTGCAGGTGGCTATTTTTAAAATTTCCCCTCCCATTGAAGGTCATGTAAAGCAGGCTTTTCCCAAACTGCAGCCCTCCAGATGTTGTGGCCTACAATTCCCATGATCCCTAGCTAACAGGACCAGTGGTCAGGGATGATGGGAATTGTAGTCCAAAACATCTGGAGGGCCGAAGTTTGGGGATGCCTGATGTAAAGTTACACTGAGCACCTCCAGACTGTCACTATTTTTAGCTGGCATTCAATCACATACCAGCAAATTCAGGTTGCACAATTAGAGCTGATTTGGAGTTCTAATTGTGGAACCTGAATTTGCTGGTATGTTAATGAATGTCGCCAGAATGCAAGGCTGGAAGGCAAAAAAATATAACTGCAGTAGCTGAGAAGCTTATGCAGCAAAGGAGAGTGTGTACAGTAGTTGTAAGATGTGATAATTTTACAGCAACATGGGGGACCTTTTATAATATTAGACAAGGTAGCAATTTAATAACACCAGAATCTCAGATGTATTTCTGGGAAGATTCAATACTCTGTAGCATTTCAATTCTCATTGCTATTTTAGTCACTTGTCTGTATTTAGATATCAAAAGTATATCTCCCATTGATGTAAATGGCATGTATTATGCACCATTTTGTTATATTCAATTATTGGTTTGCTTTTTTATTACTATTATTTTAATTTAAAAAACTGTTTAGGTGCAGCTATTTTCTGAAGATCTCCCCACAGTACATGTGTGAGTTTACTTAAGAGGATGTAACCTAATAAATTAGACTTCTTAAAAATAGGAATAAAAGTACAATGGTTTTGCACAATTCCTTTTTATAACTCTTGTACGAGCCCAATTACTCTTGTACAATACTTCATTATTTAAGATTAAAAAACAAAAGAAATGGAATTGAGTTTTGCCCCTCTCAAAAAGCACAAGCTTTCATTTTTCCCATTATGAAACATTAACCAAAGCTGGTAATGCTTGTTACTGCACTCTTGTATGCATCATAGGAATTGAACATGCACAAATACTGAAATACCGTATGCATACCCAGAATGGAAAATGACTGTGGTATCCTTAAGAGGAGGGACAGAAAAAATCCTCTGATATATTCCATGAAACTATACTCACTGGTGTGAACAGCAAGCAGCAGAATAGCAATAAATATACATAACTGAAAAACTGGGAATGTGTGGAAGCTAACTTGCCAAATGCATACACAGAAAACTCAGATCTGAATTAGTCTTGTGATATAAATTTCTTGTCTGGTTACATCCAATTATACATGGCCTCCCCACCCCCAGTTGCACACAGAGATGAGTTTACCTATGAACCTATGAAGCTGCTTTATACTGAGTCAGATCACTGATCCATTTAGCCCAGGAATGAGGGACCTTTGGCCCTCCAAATGTTGTTACCGGTAGATTCCAATTCCCTTCAACCCCAGCTAGATGAGTTATTGTGGCTAATAAATTATTTCTATTGAGGTTTGAGGAAGCAGAGCATTGTCTAGTTTGAATCAATGAACACCTTTGTAGGTAAGGTTATACTGGTTCTCTGTGCAAAGGCAACAAAAGTTAGTGGTGGTGATGATGATGGTGATGATGATGGTGATGATGATGATAGTTACTAACTGAATTGTTTAGTAGTCTAATACAGGGTAGTATCCAGGCTTACAACCAAGTTTTAAAACTTGTCAAATTCCATTAAATGCCAGGTGACATGGAAACCTTTAACCTGGTGCCAAAAAATGTCAGTTCAGGTGCCAGGAGGACTCATGAAGAAAGGAGCTGCATAACAGGGGGCTACAACCAAAAAAAGGCCCTCTCCCTTTTTGCCACATCTAAGCCTTTCTTGGAGGAGGCACACAGAGGAACATCTCAGATTACATGTCTAAGGTTTGGATATATTCTTGACAGGAGAGGTGGTCAGTTGGGCATTGTGGTTCTGAACTGTATAAATGATGAAAATCTATAGATGAAAATCTATAGATGAAAATCTATAGATGAAAATCTATAGATGAAAATCTGCACCTTGAATTGGGATTGGAAACATATATGCATCCAGTACACTTGTGTTAATACTGGTGTTATAAAATTGCTTTTTCTTACAGATCTTTAGTACTATTCCAAAGGGCTCTCTTCTTAGAACTTGATATAGGCTCCAGTGGGCTTATCTGACATCACATTTTGAGCTCAATTTCATGGGATGTAAAAGCAGTGATCTCTAGAGATCACAGTGGTTCCGTTACTGCAGAAGCAAACCAGGGCTTTCTTGCTAGCTTGAACTTAGCAGGCAAGGAAACCAAAAGCCGATTGGCAGGTACACCTAGAACAGTTAAGAGTAGCCTGCTTTCCTTGCACAAATGAGATTCCACACCAGCCAACTACTGCTTTCATTAACTAACTGATCATGGGTGATTCATTTTCTTTTGATTGGGAAAAAGCAAGTATTAAACTGTAATGGTGGGACAAAGCTATACTTTATGAGAAAACAGTTCAACCTCCTGTCCTCCTCCCTTAAAAACCTTCAGGGTATTGTGTTCCTGAAAGAAATTGCCACCAGAAAGTCATGAATAAACTCTGGGAAGCTTCTGTATAATGATAACATGACCGTATCTCTGACATGAAAGCAAAAAGACTTCCGCTGGGCAAGAGATCTGCTGTCACACACTAAACTTTTCACTTTAAAAAATAAACAATGCCATCAGTTTACTCTTGGTTAGATCCTAACTCACTCTCCTGGGAGAAAAAGATCCCAGAAGAAACTTTATGGTAGGAAAATGCATCCTCCTTCTTAAATTGAAAACTGAGATTGAATTTACCCCTTGATTAGGTTTTCTGTTCATACAACAATAAATATGGCTTTAAAGTTCTCTGTGGGGGCATACCAAACAATTTCTAGACATTAGTATACCAGTAATTCCTTTTCAATATGTAATGGTGACTATTGACAGCAATTTGCTCTCCATAAGCCAAAAGAAAGAAAAAAGGATGGCTTTTTGAGGAAGGATATCTGTACAGGTGAGGTAAATTTGTAGGGTGTTTCTGAAATTATAGGACCTCATTTATTTGGCCTGTACAGACTACATAATCAATAATTTTATTTTAAGCCCCTCTTTTACCTTATATAGGATATGTGTTTTTTTAATGAGTTTATAGTAAGCTGGAGAACTGGAGAAAATTGCAAAAAAGTTACATATTCCCATCTATAATAAAATAAGATAAATGAGGAAATTCTTCCATTATGTTCATGGCTAGTGATATGTACCAAAGCTAGGCTTCATGATGGTAGTGAACCACTGATGTCAAAGGCACAAAGTTGAAAGATGTGAAGCTCAACAAGCTCAGGACCATTAGGTAACTGCAGTGAAAGCAAAGTTGCTTGTTGAAAGTTCAGGAAGCAATTCTGCACCATCTGTGGGTAAAAATTATGCCTAAGACAGTCTAGTGCAGGCACCCCCAAACTGCGGCCCTCCAGATGTTTTGGCCTACAACTCCCATGATCCCTAGCTAACAGGACCAGTGGTCGGGGAGGATGGGAATTGTAGTCCAAAACATCTGGAGGGCCGAAGTTTGGGGATGCCTGGTCTAGTGTGTGAAAAAATGCATTTTTTCTGCTATGTCCACCATATTCTGCCCTCAGTTTCAAACACACTCAAGTGAGCATCTACATTCCCAGTAGTACAATTCTCATCTTCCTAGGATGCAATCCTACTCCAGTAGCAATTGATGGCAAAATTCCCATTAATATTAATAGAATAGAACTTCAGTCCTAGTGAGTTCATTGCTTTCACTGAGGCTAGAATTTGGTGCTTTGACTTCATTGTGCACTCGAGGGCAACATTTGGCTCTGGTGCTAAACCTGCTTATTGCTAGCTATTGCTAGCCTTGTTGGTAATCCTAGTTGGCAATGAGAAGAATATGTGATGGAAAGACTTTGAATTACGAAATTCTTTCTTTTCTAAAGTTAGTGCAACTTGGCTGAAGGCATATCTTCCTGCTCATTATTAAGGATTTGGAAGGATGAACTGTTATGCCATGACTGCACACAGATTCTTGAAGCAAGCAATATACATGGACTTCCCACCTTCAAGTACAATACCAAAACCAGTTTTTAAAATCCTACTTTCTGATCTTTTTGCACTTCATTTATCTAAGTAAAATTATTTCTTTGGAGCAACAGAAACAACTTTCCCTTTACCATCACAGTGTTGTAGCTCTCATCAGGCACCAGTATTTTATTTTTATTTAACAAAAAATTATATACCGTTTGATTGTAATAAAACATCTAAGCAGTTTCAATGGCTTGATAAATGTACACATATAATAAAGAAGGGGGAAGAGTCTTGCTCTCTGTTTGTGCAGCAGAATAAATCCCATTCCCTTCTTTTCCTTATAAGCGGATGCTTCTTCTGATCCCTTACAAATCTGTGGACTTGAAATTGATAGACATTATTATTACCGCTTTTAGTACACATGTGGCAATGATCCTACTCTTTCATATACATTTTGAATGGCTTAACAAATTCTGAGCTTTCGTGTGCGGCATAGCATGTCGCCAATGCTTTTGACTCATTCTGGCTTGCTTTGGGTTTCCAGGGTACAGCTTTGTGCTACAAAACTGGTTCTACAAGAGTCTATCATGGGATACAAAAAAATGAATGTATAAGCTATTAGCTATGGCCACTCTACAGTATCATTTTTGAGGTTATGAAAAAATTAAGTTTGTACACAGCCTGAGGACCAAATTAGAGGTGGCATTTGCCATGTGTTTTGCTCTTATTAGGCTTTTTTTTAAAAAAAAAAAAAGCAGGAACCTCTGGGAGCCCCAAGCCATATCTGGACCATAATGGGGTGGGAAACAGTTTTTAACCCTTTACCCCACTGCAGTCCTTATCCTCAGACCCTCTCAATGCCTGTAATTCATAGTGGGATTTATTTATTTATTTATTTATTTATTTATTTATTTGATATCAATAGCAACTTTCCTGCAATTGTGAATAGCAGGTGTGGATAGATAATTAGTGAAGGATGACTGATTGGGACAGTGGCCGGGGCAAAGGCATAACTCCTACCCATGGACCTGATCTGGCTCTCCCCACCCTCCCGGCTATTTGGTTTTTTAAAATCAGCCATTTAAGAATAAGGTGCCTTATTTGCCCCTTAAATACATTTGATAGATGCCAGAAAGACTGAAAATGAATACAGACATGTGCATCTGCTTAGTCAAAACAGAAAAGTCCTATGAACGAGTTGACTTATTTCTAGCTTGCTCTGTTGAAATTCCAAGTTCTTGTCAGTTCAGAGGTCATCGTGAACATATTTTTTACTAACCTATGTATGCATCCAAGGTATGACCATGTTATTACTCAAACTACTTTTGCCTTTTCATTTTAATCTACTATTTTCCTCCTTCTCTGTGGTGTCAGTCTTTAATTACAGATTTATTCCAGGTCCATTTGGTTCCTAGAAACTCTGGAGACCACCATAACACTCATTTTAATGTTTCACTGTGAATCTTGTGGGGCCGGTATTGACTGATATCACCCAGTTTTGACTTCCTGTACTCTTTCTTCCTTTCTAAATGTACTAGGCTCTCTGCTACTGGGATAACGCGGAAAGTTCCCCATCCATGTTTTAAGCATCCAGTTTTCAAATAAGCCTGTGTTCCATAGTGTGCATGGAATTTCCCTTGTGTACTTCAAAAATGTGTTTATGTTGTTCTAACTCCACATCCTCTTCCTTCCCCCCCCCAAAAGACACCCAACCAGCACATCCCAATATTATGACATATAAATCAGATGGAAAGATTGTCAGTCCCAAGATCTGTAGCTGGAGTGAATACAGAAGGGAATCCTTGGTCATTGTTTGGCCCAGATATGGGTCTTACCCACTTTTATCTTAAGCTTCCCAAACCTGGTCTGTTTATTGCTAGTGGTAGAATCTATAGTTATTCCTCAACCCTTTCCCCTCCTTTCTTTTAAGTTTCCTGGGAACTCAACTTCACATTTTACTCATGACCTGATCTTCCCAGTGCTAAGAATAGTAACCACTGAGCCACTTAGGTTCAATCTCTTTGAAAACACCCCACAGCTGGAGAAACATGGAAGCCAGATTAGCACGAACTGATATAAACAACCAGAGGTTAGATTTTTAAGACTATAAAAACGTGTAAATATCATTGTGGACCAGATAAGTGAGGAAAGGATTTTTGCAAGCCCTGCAAAAGTCTTGGGAAATAATTTGCAATCAATTACCTTGTTTTTATTTTTTTGAAAGGAGGCAAACAAACTCTCAGGACACAGAAGGGACACAATCTTAAAATTACAACCTGGCTTTAACCAAATTATTTGTAAATTGCTGCAAGAAGAGTAAGGATCACTCAATAGAGTAATAGGTTAAAATACACATTCATTATGTAACATATTATTTGGTTGAATGATGATAGCTGTTCAGGGGGAAAACATGAGCTGGATAGGGCTTTTGAAAGCCTATCAGCAGTTGGCAATTATGCTATTTTTGCATAATTACCTTGGTTCTTTATCTAGTCTAGCCTGTTCTATCTCCAGGAGATGGATGATTTGTGTCAACCATATCTGTCTTATGTATTCTCTTTTACCCTAATGTGATCCTGATGCTTATCAGCTGTTAACTAACCTTGGCCTCCATTGCTAAGCTCCTATTTTTAAAATAAGGAATCTACCACTCAGGTTCTACATGCTTGATGGATTATTTTAGAGCTGTATACATATAGCTGTGGGAGCATATCTGTCTGCTATGAATGCTGCCCGATTTCATGGCAGTGAAAGTCAGTGGAGGCCACAGAATAAGGAAGGGTCAAAATTAGAAATGTTTCACTAAAAAGTTTTCTTGTATGTTAGCTACTATGTGGGAGCCATTTCCCCCCATAGTGCAATATGTGTACAAGAACATGTGTATGAAGGTATCACATGTAGTTCCTTCCCATTCAAACTACCCAGCTGGCATCTCTTCAGAAAGTAAGCAGGTCCCACACTATAGTGTCTAAATGTAGATAAACCTTAGTCTCACCAGAAAGCAGCACATGGTTTAAAAAGAACCAAGGCATGTATCTCTTTTCATGTTGCTAAGCTACATCTGCTCTTCTCTTAGTTCTACCATGTTCCACTGAAACTTTAAATACTGTACAGACCTGTTGGCTGTGTGTACAAAATGAATTTATAATCAAGTCTGAAGGAAAAAATATGGCAGAACAAGGGAAGATGCAGCAGAACTAGAGGGAAGGGCTACTTCATGCAATTCAGAACCCAAGAACTATTCATCCTACAACAAACACACATGCAGGTAGTCCTTACATAAACACTCAATACCTTTGATTTCAATGGGATTGCTTATTTAAGTAATGCCAACATGTGTGGTTGTGTAAGAAAACTTATTTTCTAGCTACTCTTCTACACTTGAGGACACCAGGGCAGTAATTCTAATGCCGATTTTTGAACTGTTTTTTTGTCTGTCTAACATTCCTTTTTAATCCCCATCCTGCCTGCCCCTTCCTTATGTAGGGTTACTTTAGTGATCCTTGGAATGTTTTTGACTTCCTCATCGTAATTGGCAGCATAATAGACGTCATTCTCAGTGAAACTAATGTGAGTATTACTCTACCCTCCCTAGGATGCCACCAAATCCTCCTCTACTTCTTCCTCCTCCTGTTTCCTTCTTTTTTATTATTTCTGGTTTATGTTTTCTTCCCTCTAGTCATGCTTTTATTGAACTTGCCGTCGTCCTTCTCCCAGGGAAAAAAGGAGGGGGGTAGAATACCTCCCTCTTTTTCACTTGTCACAGCTGTGACCGGTGAAAGCACACAAAACTTGGGGTACATGTGCTTTTTTTCCCTCCAAAAAAATTAGACATGTTTGAGTGAAACGTTCTAACTAACCAGGCTTTTGTTGATACCCTCCATCATGTTACAGAGGTATGAGCAGCCAATACTGTAGAGTGGTAAGAGACTCTTTAATATGCCCACGTAACCTCTTTCTTTTCTTATTTTTTTCTCTTCTCTCCCTCTTTCATGCTTTGTTTATTTATTTATTTTGTTTGTTTGTTTTTATATATATTTCTCTCTCTTTCTATTTTCTTTGTTTCTTTCTCTTTTTCCTCGGCTTCTCTGCCACATGCAGCACTATTTCTGTGATGCATGGAATACATTTGACGCCTTGATTGTTGTGGGTAGCATTGTTGATATAGCAATCACCGAGGTGAACGTAAGTAGCTGGCATCTGTCCATGAATGTGCCTGCTCTTAACATTCATTTGTCTCTTCCAGTTTTTTTAATCTCTTCTTCTTTTATTCTCTCCCTTCTTTTCCCCTCCCTTTTTATTTGAAGTTTTTTTTAAGGATTGCTTTTGTTCTGTTGGTCTGGATATTTTGTTTTTGCTTGTTTCTTTAAATTTGGAACAACTTTGAGGACTTTCTGACTGTTGCATCATTTACTTTCCCTCATAACCAGCCTGGCATGAATAAAAACTGTATAGTAGGAAAACCAATGAGAGCTATGTGAAGTAAATGCACAAAGAGCAGGTTTATGTCCTAGGACGTTGGAGAAGTAGTCCAAGTTTAGGACTCCTGATTTGTCAAAGTTGAGTTAAACTTTCCATGGCACTGGGATACTTGCCACTTCACAGAGATCTACAGGGCAACTCTTTCGAGGTGGAATAATGGGAGCCAAATGTCATCTGTTTTCTGCTAGGCCTTTATATTCCCACAAAATCTTACAATTCTGCTCACATTCTATGATATATTTCGTGGGTTGGATCCAGACTAATTTAGTGATGCTTTAGTCTGACTGAAATCAATGAGGCTTGACATGTTAGTTGTTACCAATTCATCCCACTGATTTCAAATCGACTAAATGTAACTAATTTAGCCTGGATCAAACCCTGTGTATCATGTTAAGTGATGCAGTTTTATATCCCTATTATTTGTGAAAAAGCTGCCAGGGTGGGGTAGAGAGGAACATTGCACAAAAACCATTACATCCAAGAGGTTTGATTAATTTTGGCATTTCAGAACCTGACATCATGGATTGGTATTGCTTTCAGAATTAAATACAAAAGACTGAAGTTAAGTTCATGGTTTTTTAAAAGGGGGACATCTCCTTAGAGAAATTACACTGATTTGAAATCCAGTCTTCCAAATTATATATATATGAAGTAAATATTTGGTATTTCGAGAAGAATTTGTACTGGGCATTTAGGTAAATAACATTGGATAGAGAGAAAATCCCAGTCCATTAAAGGCAATAATCTTATGGAATAAGGATTTTGCTGATAAATAGCCCTCTGTATTGGTGTGATGTGTAGCATGAGATTTAAAAATCTCACTTCCAGAACCTAGTTCACACATCCATGCTAGACTGGAGCAATGCATACTTCCATCAGCCGCTGGTTGGCATGGTTAGTTTGCCTCAAGCTAAGTATTTTTTTAGGGATCCATGGAGCCTTTCTCCCTATCACATCCAAGGGAGGATTAGTGCACCAATAAGAAGGATGATGTAAACCACTGGTTTGACGTGGTCTTGGAGATCTTCACCAAAGATGCTGAAGGATTCTATGTGGTGACACATCATAAGCAGGTGTGATTGCATACATTATATACAGGTAACTATGATAGATAGATTTCTTTAGGGCATATCTCACAACTATAGTACTTTCCCAGTAAATTGTAGACTTGATATTCAGGGAGTGGAAGACATATTTGGTAATTTTCATTCAGCTGATCTCAGTTCCAGATCAAATTATGATCAGGAATTGAGATCAGATAAGTAAGATTCATCAACCACATCTTCCACTTTCCATTGGTCAGCTCTGTTGTTTATCAGGAAAACAGGACTTTCAAGTTATGGTTAATTCTGTTCTTAATATTAATTGGCTGATACTGAGAATTAATGTGGTTAAATAGGATCAATCTCAGCAGTTATTTATATATCAGTTGAAGACCTGCCTAGGGCTGTCCTCTGCAGAGATTCTCCCCAAAATTTAAAGGTGGCATTGGTGGTTCTCTGAATCCCCTCTAAAGATTACCCTCCTACTATATAGTCCCTTCAAAATTCTGCACATGTCTTTTTATTACCTGGCATGTTTGACTTTTCTCTTTTTAATCTTTGCTATTAATTCCTAACATTTGTTATGAAGAAATTAATTGGTTTTGATTTTTCTTTCCTTTTTTAAAAAAATTTTTGCACAATATCTGATGCACTGATAACTGAAAATCAGTTAAGGATGGAGTTTGTTTTGAATTGTTTGAAATCCTCTTGCACATAATTCTGTTAACTAAGAGAATGAATGGTACCATACATCAATTTATTCCTTTAAAATACCCTTGCTGCTTGCGACATTTGGTATGAAACCCTGCAACCTCCACTCCCACCCCCAGCAGGCAGGCATTAATAATTGCAGCTCAAATTGAAATATTTTCCTCTTCCCATGCAGCACAAAATGGTTTGTGGATCAGTTGCACCTCCCCTTCAGCCTCCCTACCATGGGAGCTTCATTGCTTTGCTCACTGTTTGTGAGCCTGAAAAAAAATGCCTTGTGTGCCTGTATGCTGTCTCATTTTACATCAACTGATCTGGAAGCATGGCAGGGAGAGAAGAGGAATAAAACTTCCCACAAGCTCTATGTGATGGTAGATTTTAAAATGACTCCAAAACCAGGCATCATATGGTAGAATCCAGATCCAAAGCAATTGGAAAAATGAGTTTGCTGTAGAAAACCAGTGGCTGCTACACTAAGAACAAATCATAATGCTGAGATTTGTTCTCTATTGAAGGTGAATCTTTTTGGCATGAGTAACTTTGTCATTAAAGGTGATGGATGCATTAAACAGGAACGTTCTGTGAAGTCCCGCTGGGACTTTGCCATGCTGATCTAATCTGCCTAGGAAGCATTTGGTCACCAGAGCAATACAAGGCGATAAAGAAAACACAAATATATTGTATTAGCTTGTGTGTATATGTGTGCGCACATGTATGTGTGTTGTGTGACAGAGAGAGAAAGAGCACTTATCTGTATGGTATAAGCTGGATTTATTTTTTTAACTAAAAATATATAGCATAGAAGGGCCATGAAAGATATAATGGGTACTTCTACATGGCAGTTTTTTTTGTGGAAGCGTCCAATACTTCTGAGCAAGAGAAGTCATCCATTCTGAAGCCTGGGAACAAAAATCAATGCTGATTGGGAAGAGTCTAGGAAAGGGGAGAATCTAAGAATACAGATTTAGCTCCAAATCCTCATGAAGCTTAATATTTCTCTCATCTCAAATTCAGTAGTATGCTAATTATTTCATGCATGGAGATATAACAATCCTGACTTATGCAATCTCTGTAGGGAACTATATAGAATTCACTGGATATAAAACTAAGTGTGAAGACAAAGCAAAATAAGGAATGTAACCTGTTTCATGGTTCTGACTCCTTCCGCCAGTCAAGTTCCAATGCCGAATGAAAGTTGTTTGTCTGATCAATATTTGATGCAGTACTAAAAGAACATCAGTCAAGAATGGAGATCATTCTGCAATAACTACAGCTTTCAGCTCCTTAAGCACAAAGTCAAAATTTGGGAAATATCAGGACAGCTGCAGTCCTCTAAGAGACTGAAAGTCAGGAAGCACAATTTGAAGATTACAAGGTGCTGACAAGGAAGATCCTCCATTGATGGCAATTTGCTATGGAACAACTGAGTCGGAAGAATATTATCCAAAATGAAATATGGATGAGACTGCAAAAGAAGGAACACAAAAAATTAGTAGTCCATAGCAGCAGGTGCAGAAAACAATGCAAAGGTGCTAGGCTATGAAGCTAAGCAATGTCTGGCCAGAATCTGGATGATAGATTGTCTAGGAATTCCATGTATTCCTTGAAATAAGGGTGTGACACAAATGAAACAAATATGAACTACTAAAAGAAATTAACATTACAAAATTATCTGAAAGACTGACAATAAATCCTACAACATAGGGTTTTTTGTGAAAAGAGAAAGTTGCTAGTGTGTGTGTGTGTGTGTGTGTGTAAATTTGTGTTCCTTTTTAACCATAGAAGGTTTTCTGGCCACAGCATAAAACTGTACCAGATAATATCAACTACTGAGATTTATGAGCTTTTTTGGAAATGCATTTTTTATCATAGTTGCATAGATTTGGAGTTGAATTTACTGTGTGTGTTTGTAGTGAGTCAATTTTTGTATTACTGATTGGTGGTGGTTTGTGTGTTTGTGCGTGAATGACTTTAGCATATTTTATCCATTGTGCTTTTCAGGATGTTTTAGGGTTTGAACCCTAATACCCTTTACCCAGTCACACACTTTTCTATATATCTAAGTGCAGGTGTATCTCTTAGGGCTTGTGCACACATTAACTTTTACCCCTTGGTTGCTGTACCAAGAGGGTAACTGTTTTGTTTACCTCTAGGTAGCAGCAGGCTAGCTCTAAGCAGTGCCTAGAGCTAATTCACTAGAGGTAAGTGTGGATCAATCAGGGGAAATACAGGCTACACGGGACAGGTGGCATCTACCCTGGGTAGATAATGTGTGCACAAGCCTTAAAAGGATCATTGAGCTTGTGTGTGGATGCATATACCCAAGTGCCTAAATATCTTGGCATGTATCTCTGCTTGCTCAAGAGGTGGAAATGCATGTGTATGCATGTTATGTGCATGTTTATTAGCATGTTTCTGTGATTGTGCTTGGCAGTGCCAAGGTGTGAACACATGGGACCATTCCTAAGGCTACCTTAACATAACACTGTCCCCATAATCACAAGCTTCCACTGAAATCGCTGCAGTGTCACAATTATTTCAACACTAGGTTATAATGTACTATTTTTCAAGGTGTAGTTCTCTAAGTAAAGTGTAGCACTCACTAGAGGGCGTGCCATCTTAATTGCACCTCTCAGAACTTTAGTGATACATGTCTCTAATAACTGGGCACATCAGACATCTCAGTTTAACAATCTTGTATTTTTATTTTTGCATTAAAAGCCATGGCATATTTTCTACCAAATTGGTTTTTAAATTGGCTTGCTTTCAAGCCTGCCTCATATTATTTTTTTCAGAGGCTTGCATACAAAATTTACAGTCTGATCCTATGCACCCTTATTTGGGTGTCCCACTGAACCCACTGGGAGTTCCTTCCAAGTAAGCGTATACAAGATCACACTGTTAAGTCTCCTCAGCATTAGCAAGAATTGTGCAACTACATACCTCAACGTTCTTGTATGTTGTACAACTACATGCCCAAACGTTCCTTGACATTTAGCCCTTGGTTTGCTGGTTTCATTTTACTATCCTGCATCTGATCACATCCAGCCACTTCTTAAAGTTTGTAACCAGCTCCATCTCTTTTGTATCTGTTCACTGCCTTCAAATGTTGATAATGATTAAGAGATTGACAGAAAACAGCATAAAAACTGCTAGTAAACAAAAGCTAGCCCCAAATATAAATATTGTTTTAAAGCCAAAATATGCTGTTGCTGCCCTGCATCCTAATTCTAATTCCCCCCTATATAAAATCTGGAAGGAAGTCTGGCCTTCTGTCAAAAAACAAACATAGATTCGCCAGCCTACCCTTCATGCACAAATACCCTCTGTTTTTTTTAAAAAATGAGAGCCATATGCAAGTCTATGTATTCATAGTTGAGACCATAGTTGAGACCATCATGAGTATGCTCTTCTGCAGTTTGTTACGCTCCTCCTCTATGCTTCTACACAAGGTGTAAGCTTTTCAAAATTCCACTGTAAATGACCAGATTCCCACTGTGAAACCTCTGCCTATTAATAGTAATAATTCCCAATCTTCATAAATGTAACTAATATGTTTCAAAAACCTATGGAGATAAACATATATAACTAAGAATTATTGGTGTTAACTATGGATACAGCATGACCTTAACTTGCTTCACTTTGGTCTCCCATTTTCCATAGAACAGGAGAATCTTTACTCTTTCAATCATTTTTGATAAGCTGATCTCATGTGGGTAAACAGTGCAGCAGTGAAATACTTAGTCCTGTACGTTTCCATTTGAAAGCCTTAATAATATGAACCTTTGTTCTTTTGAATGCAACTGCTGAGACAATGTTATAAAAAGTGAAAAATTCGACTTGAAATATGTTCTTCAAAAAGGGACTTGGTCATAGGGGTTGAAAACAACTTACTGTCTACAGTATATTGATACATACATGATTGTACTTGTTTCTTTTAGCCCATAATGTAACTTAATAAATCAGCATCCCTCCTTGTATGGAAGAAGGATTTCATTACTCTTAAAAACAAGTAGAGGAATAATTTGATGTGTGCTCTTTACCTGTATGACTAGTGTAACAGGAAAAGGCAGATGGTCTTCAAAATACTAACAGAATATGCACCTCCACCTGGAATTCAAAAAAAAAAAAGTCCAGCCAATAGATATCTCTAGTCTTTAATAAACCTTAACCCTGTTATCATCCTTCTCTCATATATATATATATATATATATATATATATATATATATATATATATAATGATATGAATGAAGGCTGTCTGAACCCTCATTTCCATAGATGCAAGTCTTAAAGCATTTCTGGGATATATGGGGCAAAACAAGTGCCCTTGCTCTTTGTTTGAATATAATACGTACACATAAAGCTGTGTAGATATTTTAAAGATTTTATGTCCCTATATTATTCACATAGGTATAGTTTTTATTTATTTTACAAAAATTATATACTGTTTATTGTCATAAAACCTCTAGACTGTATACAAGAAACATTAACATTATTCATAAAAACAGTTATTAAAAACATTTTAAAATAATTAAAATTAACAGTAAACAAGGTATGGGTGCACTTATATTCCCTGAAAATCAACTGAGAGTTCTTTCATCTATGCATGGCTAGCAATGTTTGTCTGTGTGTCTATGTCCTAACAAGGGTATTTCATATATATAATACTTACAAGCACATCAGGAGACTGAGGTTTTGAGCATTTGGGTCCTAATCTCAAACCTTTGACCATGTTTACGATGAAAATGTTTGCATGTATGAGTGTGCCTGTGTGTACGGAAAGGAATAAAGGAAGGGGATACAAAGTGTTATTTCAGTGAAGTATTTCATAGAATCATAGAACTGTAGAGTTGGAAGGGACCCCAAGGGTCTTCTAGTTCAACACCCTGCCATGCAGGAATCTCAACTAAAGCATCCATGACAGATGGCCATCCAAATTCTGCCTAAAAACCTCCAGTGAAGGAGAGTCCACAACCTCCTGACAAAATCTATTCCATTGTCAAACAGCTTACTGTCAGAAAGTTCTTTCTGATGTGTAGTTGGAATTTCCTTTCTTGTAACTTGAATCCGTTGGTTCAAGTCCTACTCTCTGGAGCAGGAGAAAATAAGCTTGCTCTATCTTCCATGTGATGGCCCTTTAGTTATTTGAAGATGGATATCATATTTGGAAAATAATATTTAGGACCCAGACACTAAACTGTAAAAGTTTAATTGAATAAGCAGAGAATTGTTATAAATTCCATGAATAGAATACTAGAATAATAATAGGGTAATGATAGAAGAACAGGATATATGTGTATTTAACACTCCCCAAATTTCTTATTTGGGCTCTGGACATTTCAGACATTTCTTAGAGACAAGCTTTGCCCAACATTCAGAAAGTTCCACAAGCTCTCCTTTTGATACTAGAAAATCAAGTGCCTTGATATGATTCCAAAAAGTAGGTGTTTTCAAATGCTCAGGACCTCTTGAAGAATCAGCATACTGATTTAATGTTTATGACTGGGGCAGTTCAGAGATTCAAAAATACCTCCATGTAATACACTCTAACTTTTCTCATCCTTAGAAAAATTGTTTTACCAGGGCAACCCACAAATATAGCTGCAGTTTCCCAAGTGATTTTTGTGATGACAAAAGCTGACAAATCTACTTTCACAGTCATGGAAATCACTTCCAGGAAACTATAGCTGAATTTGTAGGATGTCCCAGACAACACTCTATCCTAATGAGAGTCTGGGGACAATCCATGGAGAATTTTTAAGATTTTTTTTAAAAATGGCTTCTTAGAATATTCTGAAGTCAAAAGCTATGGTTTCAATCCAATAGTCCTCACTTTAACAAAGGCAAATTGTCAGTCAAGAGCTAGAGGATGGCCCTGTGTGTAAAAATGTCAAAATCTTAATGATTCTCAAGCCTCTGTTTAGTGGGATTCTGGCTACAATGCTATTTGGAAGTAGGTTCCATTGAACTCAATGGAATATGCTTCCATTAAAATCACTTCAGGATTGACAGATTCATATTGCGGGTACAATCCTTGACCCACCTACCCAAGAGTATTTCTAGAGTAATTGCATTGACTGAACTGAAGCTTGTTTTGCTAGTCCAGTGTAAGTGGATTGAGGATTGTGATCTAAAATAAGCCCCGCCCTTGGAATGATACAAAGATGGGTGGAAGGACGGCATGCACATAGCCTTGGCCTTTGTTTCAAATTCTGTATCCATGTCTGTTGCTGTTCTGGTCTGTTTGCCTCTTTGTTGCTCCCTGTCTGATCTTCTAAACTTTCCAGTCATTTGCTGTTATGCTGATATTGGAACAAATTTTTGTTTTGTTCATACATACAATCATTTTAGGACTGCAGTGTTCCACAAGCAACAACTTGGAACATGGAAATGTTTTAAAATGTTTCTTCCACTCTTCCAAGATTAGTATGTGGGCAGTGAAGTCCTCCAATATACAGCTAGCAAAGGGCAAGAGAAATGTACCAGCCTTTTTATTTCTTTATTACTTTTTTTTACATCCTACATTATCCCACTCTTAAGTGTTACCATTGTAATGGTTGTTAAATATTTCTGATATTTACCTATATTTGTGTTGGTGTATGTCAGTTTTATACTGAGAACTGTTTATTGGGGAAATTGTTTAGTTTTTTGTTTTGTTTTTTAAACAACTGGAGCTATGTGCATTTTGTAAACACACTGTTCAAACAAAAATATTTGTATTAAGTGCAAAATTCAACATGCTGAGAATCTTGTTTTTAATTTTTTTCAAGTCAACTTTCTAACCTTTTAGAAATGTATGAGCCTTACCTAGCAACATACCTGGGAGATCTGATTGAGACTTCCAGTGATCTATGAGTGGGGCAGTCAGTACCCTCTATAGCTGTTTGCCTCACTACATGGCCATTCAATTATACAAAATATACAAAAGAAGAAAATTTGCTTCTTGCATAATTTATACAGATTGCAGAATTCAGATTGTTATTTTAGACAAAAATAATATTTTTAGTAAAAATGAATGCATAACTGAAAGATAAGTCACTGGAGTGAAGTCCCCCCCCCCACTAACTATAAAATGATTTGGTTTGACACACTAAGGATCTAGCATCTCATCAAATCATTTTGTGATTTAGAATGAGGGACTTGCCACGTTAGATTCTTTAAGTCACTGTGATTTAATAGTGACTCTTTAAGTCACTATTATTTAATTAACAAACATTAGGTCTGGTTTTCATATGGTGAAGCCATGAGGTGGCTCTTTCCTGTCACGGTGAACCTTTCTTCTAATCTTCCTCCAGCATTTTAAAATCTGATAATTATTATTGTTATTATTACATTCATCATGTATGTATATCTACTGTACTGCATTAGCACCATTTCCTCAAGACCTGGAATTGCAGACTTTATAGTAGGAGGGCACTTTAGAAAAAGAAAGTTTTGCCTTATGAAAGAAAAGAGTTATGCTGAGGTTGCTTTAAACTGTAATAAATATATTTATAAGAATGCAAGATTTGGTTCTTAGTATCTCCACCTAGCTACCGGTAGTAAACCAAACCAGCCCTATTTTTAAATCTTTGACACTTCACATTTCCTCTGTGGAGGAAATCTTATTTCTTCTAAACCATTGGTGGTAATAATAATAATAATAATAATAATAATAATAATAATAATAATAATAATTTATTTATTTATTTATTTATACCCCAGCCATCTGGCTGGGTTTCCCCAGCCACTCTGGGCACCTTCCAACAAAAGATTAAAAATACATTAAAACATCAGTCATTAAAAACTTCCCTAAACAGTGCTTACAGTTTTGAGACAGTATTGGGAGTCATAGGCACTTATCTGAACAGAAAGTGAAATTTCTTGAGCAGATTTCAAAGTTGTGCTTGGAGTGTAACTTTAGATACAGTAATTCTTTGCTACAGATCACTGTATCTAACATTTTACTTTCAAGAATCTTAAGAAACAGACATGACTCTTGAAGAGTGCACCCATATATTCTTTAAAAATAATATAAATTGCAGCTTAACATATTCTAGTATTTAGGCATTAAACATGTAAATAATACGTTTCAAGAACATGGTTGCAGGCTTTTTTCAGGGTTTTTTCAGTTGTTTTTTAAAGGACGTAAAGTAAATCATATTGGCTTCCCTGCAGACTCTTCCCCACATTATGGTTGCTAAATAATGGTTAGCACTATGCAACAACAACCCAGTGTCCTTATCAAATGTGTATATATAATGAAATTTTTATTTTATAGAAACTGCTTGCCTATGTTATTACCACCAAGCATATTCAATATATTTCAATTTCAGCAAGCAGCCTGAGAAATACTTAGATTTTGAACCATTGCTACAAGTGTTGATATTCTTGAAAACACAAGTAAAATAAGACGCCTAAGAGACTTTTTCTTTGTTACATACTGCTAAAGTTAGGCCACAGTGTGCAATTGGATTACTCTAGAGTAGCTGTTAGCAGTTTCTATTTGTTATTTATTTAATTTATACTCCACTCTTCCTCCCAAAAGAGCCCAAGGCAAGGTGGTGGTGGTAGAATAAGAGACATTAAAAGCAATTCCAGTGCAGATGCAGGCTGGGAAATATATCAACTTAAAAGCCTTGTTGAGAGAGGAGACTCTTCAGTTGACACCGAAAAGACAACAGATGGTACTTGTCTAATATATAAATAGTGGGAATGCCAAATGGAAGGTGCCACAACACTAAAGGCCCAACTCCTATAGAGAATCTCTGATAAGATGATGCCTGCAGGAGGATCTCAGCTGTAAAGTACAATGATCAATTGCTATATAAGGGATATGACAATCTGTCAAGTAACGTGGTCCAAAGGGCAGCTCCATATAGAGGACATTGTAATTATCCAGACTGGAGGTTACCAATGCATGGATGACAATGCTCAGCGAACCAGCAAAAAATATTTTCTTTAAAATTAACAGAAGCTGTTGCATGGTTTACATTGAACATTTCAACTATAAATTGACTTAGAGTCAGGGCCCAACTGTAGTTTTCACATGACATATTTTTGTATTTAGGACCTTGTTTAAGAAAAGAACTGTAACAGCTATATGTTTCCACTAGACACAAGTCTATTAAGCTGTTATACCAGTTTAATGACATCATAATCATGCCATTCAAGCTTTAGATATGTATACATGAGAAAGTCACAAATATGCTGATATATGGGTTTTTCACATAATATGTGTAAATGCATTTACCTTGTGAATAATGGAATGACTTGTAGAAGAAAACATGATACTTAAAAATTGGCATAATCTAGAAAAGCCCGGGTATAGCAATGGGTATAGCTTCTACTCATTCAATTTAATCATGATGTGTTTTTTTTCACTTTACCTGAAATTTATATTAAGAAAACAATTTTGCTGCAATACTGAAAAAAGATTACTTTTTAGTAACATAAATGAATTAAAATGTGCTAATATTAATACATCCTATTTTGTTTTGTTTTTCAAGATTTGTAACCAATGAAATCAATGGAGAAAAACATTCTCCCCACAAAATTTAAATACAAAAATATTTAAAATCATTTAAAGATATTCCACAGGTCTGATACTTAACCTTTTCATGAAATACTTCAATATCCAGTTTAGAAGTGATGTACAGGAATAAATAATATTATATTAACTATTGAGCAATTTGTGGAACACTCAGCCTGGTAGAACACTCTGTCACAAAAGACCAGATTTGACATCTTTCCGCAGGGCCTGCAAGACAGAGCTGTTCTACCAGGCCTTTGGTTCGGGTCCAGTCTGACCCCCTCTTTTTTTTCCCCAAGACCACCGGCTCATATGAGACCAGCACAAATAGCTGGGCCTGGTGAGCACTTAATGTTCTCAACCCCATGGTTATAGTTATAATTCGTGGGTTGCCATCGGATTTTATTCTTATTTTAAGCTGTATTTCAACTGATTGTTTGATCTTATGTTTTAATGTATTATATATTTGATGTTAGCTGCCCTGAGCCCGGTCTTGGATGGGGAGGGTGGGATATAAATAAATTTTATTATTATTATTATTAGTGCTGAAAATATGGAAGATTAAAAAAAACCTCTCTAAGCTGTTGCTATAATGCATAATTCCATTCAGTCATTTTGATATGGAACAACATTCCAGTTTCTGATATAGTTAAGGTACTATGCTAAGATTTAAAGTAGGCTGATTAAGGCTGCAATCTTATATCCACTTACTCTGGGTAGCAAGGAAGAACTGGTATAAAAGGAAAATTCCTGGAAGCCAAGATCCAAGTTTGGGGCAAGTACTCTTTGGTGAGAGAACCCCAGCAGGTATTTAAAATCACTAAATATGCAGCAAAGTAAAGTGTGGAAATAGAGGTTGTTAGACCTTTAAAAATATGTCCTTGTGAGCTCCAAAACTTCCCTCTTCCCCATCATACAAAAAGACCACATGTTTAATAAGTTTTAAATGGTTTACTTACAAACCCTCCAAAAGTCAGATTCATGTGCTTTTCCATACAGCCTTCAGAAAAAGATGCACAGGCAGTAAAACTTGGCTTAGTTACACTGGTATTATTGCTATAGGAACACAAGAATGGCTCATGAGAGCCATGCAGTCTGAGCTGCAGTAACCAGCTCTAAACCTCTTCACATGTTGAGCTTCTCTATTATTATTATTATTATTATTATTATTATTATTATTATTATTATTATTATTATTTATACCCCACCCATCTGGATGGGTTTCCCCAACAGACATTAAAATATAATAATCTATTAAACATTAAAAGTTTCCCTAAACAGGGCTGCCTTCAGATGTCTCCTAAAAGTCTGGTAGTTGTTTATCTCTTTGACATCTCGTGGGAGGGCGTTCCACTACCGAGAAGGCCCTCTGCCTGGTTCCCTGCCTGGTTCCCTGGGAGAACAAAGGCTTGAATACCTACCGTGTTTCTCACATTTTAAGACGTGCCTATAAAATAAGCCATGGCACAATTTTCTGGAGGCAATAAAATATAAGGCATCCCCCCAAAATAAGACATGCTGGGGTATTGTTAGTGGTGAGAGCAGGTCTGCATGGCGCTTCTGCAGTGCGCGCCTTGCCGAGCGCTGCTGTCTCTCCCGGGTCCCGCTCAGTCGGGACTCCACGCGGTGCGTGCTGCTGTCTTTGCCGGCTCCCACTGAGGCGGAAGTGAAAGCGGGGAGGGCGTTTGGCCCCATTAATAGAGGGAGCCGAACGTAGCGGAGGGGCGAGTCAGCGCGGTGGCCGAGCTTTTTGTATAAGGTGAGGGCTGAGGGGACGATGTTGTGGGGCGGAGGGTGGGAGAGCGAGAGACACAGAGAGGGCAGGGGCGGAGGTTGTTCCGGATCTACGGCCACTGGGCCCGGTGCTGGGTGCGAGGCCCCAGGAAGGCCAAACCATCCTGGAGTGGAAATAACTTTTGTCCCTATCATAATAGTGGCCCCAAATGCAATTATTTATTTATGTCATAAATAATCATTATTAGTAGTATTTATTTGTCATGTGTTTTAAAGCAATTTACATAATAAAAATAGAAATAACAAAAAACATCAAAACCAAATATAAAAACAGCAACAACAACTGTAGTATCAAGCAGGGGAGAGCATTCTGCAAGCGGAGAGCCACTGCTGAAAATAATTTCAGTTACAGTACACTTAGGGAACAAAATCATTCAGCAATTTTTAATTTAACACCCATCCCCCCCGACCAAGCTGCTTTTTTACCTGTGGAGAAAAGATTAAAAACAGCTTTGGGGGGAGGGGTGTAAATGACCTTCAGCAAAAATGGCTGGAGGACAAAAGGTTAAGTTGTCATTCTCACACACAGTACTATTCCTCTTTGCAGTATCCTGCAGCTGCTTTTTATTTAAAACAAAAACCAGGAGGCCATTACATCTGCCATGCACTGCCAGCTTGGGCCTGAATCATATCCTAATTAAATAAGCAGTAAAAAGACACAGAAAATGAATTAAAAGTTAGGTGTACTACTTTTCAAATAAAATTAACTGGCAGTAAATTATTTCTTCCTGCCTACCCACATATTTGAACTAAAGCATTTTACTGTGAAACAACTCTGCTACTTGGGAGCATCTAATCAGCCTTCATGTATAGTTTCTTTTGGATATATAGTTCACTTTCAGACTCAAGAAATACTAGGAAGAAAGGTCTTGAGCATATTCAATATTTCAACTAATCACTGTGTATTTTTGACTTTGGGCTTTTATCACTAAGTGCTGTGTATTGAAAACAGTGTACATCAAGGTAGACTGAATAAAAATCTGATTGATACATGGTCTAATGCTGACCTTATTAAATCATATGAAGCAGCCTTATGGATAGGAAGCTGCCTTATACTAAGTCAGACCAACTGTCCATCTAGCTCAGTATTGTTGACACTGACTGGCAGGAGCTCTCCAGGGGTTTAGGAGTCTTTCCAGACTCTACCTGAGAATGCTTCAGTTGACATGCAAATAATGTGAACTGCTATAAAGCCTTCCCTAAAAGGACTATAAGTTGTAATACACTAGGAAACTTACCTACCACATCTGAACCTCGGAAGCTGTGCTAATGTGAAGTACTGAATTATGTCTACCATGTAGCTAAAGACACCAATTGGAATCCAATGTTCATCCAAATAAACAGAAGAATCATAGTTTGTCTCCTCTTCCTAAGCATATAAACATTGTCTTACCAGCCCAGCCCAGCATACTCTAACAATTGCCAGTCAGATGCACCAAGAAGCTCTCAAAGAAGGCATCATGGAAATAGTCATAACCTGATAGTCATTCATAGCACTGGTTAAGAAGATCCTGAATACAGTAATTCAGTTTTTACCTATCATGGCTTCAGAAGCAACCTGGTCTATGTTTCAGTTATCTTCCATGCTGGTTACTGCAGTCATATTTCAGCTAGTCTTTCATTGTCTCACCTTGGTACACTTCCATCCATCCAGCATGCTCCTCTATGAAACAAATCCACCCTTTGTCCCGTCTGCCCCTTATGCCTGGAACTGCCTCCCAGAATGCCTCTATTATATCATCTCCCAAATTTCCTTCAGATCGCTCATCAAATTAATATTTTTCTCTGGAGCAACCCTTTACTCTCCATAAAGGTAAAGGTAAAGGGGCCCCTGACCATCAGGTCCAGTCGTGTCCGACTCTGGGGTTGCGGCGCTCATCTCGCTCTATAGGCCGAGGGAGCCGGCGTTTGTCCACAGACAGCTTCCGGGTCATGTGGCCAGCATGACAAAGCTGTTTCTGGCGAACCAGAGCAGCGCACGGAAACGCCGTTTACCTTCCCGCCGGAGCGGTCCCTATTTATCTACTTGCACTTTGATGTGCTTTCGAACTGCTAGGTTGGCAGGAGCTGGGACCGAGCAACGGGAGCTCACCCCGCTGCAGGGATTCGAACCGCCGATCTTCTGATCAGCAAGCCCTAGACTCTGTGCATTTGCCCACAGGGCCACCTGGGTCCCCATACACTATTATAATTAAGCTGAAGTATGTATAATTGAAAGAATGGCATATAGTTTTCCTGTTAGTCTTACTTCTGTTTCCCTCCTCTCACACTGTTGTTTCTCTTGTATCTGTTTTCAGATTTTAAGCCCCTTAGGTCAAGGATTTGTCAAATATTTTTTTGTCATTTGCCATGCACATAGATAGTACGTATACACAATTATAATGGCTATGAATTTACCTGTCCTCCATGAATTTATCTAATCCTCAATAGGTGGCGCTGTGGTTAAACCACTGAGCCTAGGGCTTGCTGATCAGAAGGTCGGCGGTTCGAATCCCTGTGACGGGGTGAGCTCCCGTTGCTTGGTCCCAGCTCCTGCCAACCTAGCAGTTCGAAAGCACGTCAAAATGCAAGTAGATAAATAGGAACCGCTACAGTGGGAAGGTAAACGGCATTTCCATGTGCTGCTCTGGTTTGCCAGAAGCGGCTTTGTCATGCTGGCCACATGACCTGGAAGCTATATGCCGGCTCCCTCGGCCAATAATGCGAGATGAGCGCGCAACCCCAGAGTCGGTCACGACTGGACCTAATGGTCAGGGGTCCCTTTACCTTTACCAATCACTCCACTCTCTACATAATTAAAAGAACACTTGTCATATCTCCCCACTCCATCCCAGCTTGCCTAGATATGTTTGTTGAAATGGAGTGACCAGAGCAGCACATTGTATTCTGAAGTGGAAATATAATAAGGTTTCTATAATGGCATTGTGATACCTGCTATTTTATTTCCATCTCTTTAGTAATAATTCCTAATCATGATTTTTCCTTAAGTGAATTTTCCACTATGGTCTCAAGAGATCTTTTCACCTCATAAAAACTCAAGGTATGAATGATTTCATTACTGCTTTTTACCTCTCATATGTGATTCTTTCTACGAAATTATATGCAGATATCAGAGTTAAGTATTACTACACAAAGAGGGTATTATATTCCACTGGTATTGCTGTGCTATGTGTATGCTGCCCTCAAAAACATTCCCAACTATTAACAAATAATTACCAGGTCAATTAAGATAGTAGTCTTAAATTCTTAAATAATGGAAGATTTTTACTTGAAGTAAAAGGCAGTATCTTCCAATAAGCTAAAGTCCTGCTATACTATTTCCATCACCAAATACTGGTCCCTGACCACATGTCAAGAAATGGACATATCTCTCAACACCATAACTCTGCAATCCAAGGATGTCTGGGCAATATCAACATTGTCATTTATCAGCAGCTAAATACCGGTATATGCCGATATATCATGATATCTGGAATGTATCTTGGCTGCTTCTTCCTCCCCACCTTAAGGGAGGAATAACCCAAATCAACAGGGCTGGCCCAAGACATTTTGGCACCTGAGGCAAACCTCAAAAATGGCCCCACCACCCCAAGTTGTAAGTAGTAAGTGAAGACCTACATTGGGAACAGTGCTGGGGGATCAAATCAACCTTACCTGATGGTTGATGTGGGGAGTAAAAGCTGTCACGGGGGAGAAAGGAACCAACTCTGGGCTAGTGGAGCCCAGGAGAGCCCAGAGGGCAGCCCCTGCCATTTCCTCCCTAGGAATGGGAGGAGACCAGCAGTGCCTATTTGCTGAGTGGCCACAGCCTTCTGAGTGGAGGCAGAATTGAGGCAGAGGGCTGCTGAGAAGGCAGCAGGACCAGCTGCCAAGGAATACACCACAGCTGTCGCTGCCACTACAGAAGCAGCTGCAGCAGCAGGCGGCGATGCATTCCTGTGAGGCTGGATTTGCTCCCGCTGTAGCTCCTGCCTGAGGCAGTTGCCTCACTCTGCCTCATGGTTGGACTAGCCCTGCAAATCAGTATGTGACATTGTTGGAAATCATTTGCATAAACAAATTGAAGTATTTGACTTTTCGTTATAATTGCCAGCACTTGGAATGGTAAGATTCACTGTAAACATATGCTAGTTCATATACTCAAATGATATTTGAAACCATTCATTCTATGTCCATTTCTGTGAATTTTAGGAAGTTTTTTTTAAAAAACAACAACAACCCAACTGCTGAACTACTTAGCATTTTTCCTATGTGCAGTGCTTTTTTTTTTAGCTGGAGCGCGTCAGAGCACAGTTCCAACACCTCTCAGGTGGGCACCATTGTGGGCTGGCACTACCCCTGCCCGTTTCTTCCCTTTACGTACTTCTGAGAAGCCCAAAACGAACATATCAAGTCAAAACAGAAGCTGGCCAGCATGTGCAAGTCTATACTTTGTTTTAGATCTATGACTCCACGTAGCTCCTAGTCACTTCAAGTCATAATTCGTCAACCTACAGGGCATGGCCAATTCATATTTCCTTTTCTTCATTCTGTCTCCTGTGTAGCAGCAGTGGGCTTTCCAGCCAGGCTTCTGCCGTTGCACGCATGTGTGTTTGCACAAGGGCCCTTTTGAGCTGCCGTAGTCATCTGCCTGAATCTAAGAGAACAAAGGAGGTAGGGGCACACTTATTTGACCTGGACCAGAACCAGGGGCAACCCCCAAACCAGCTAGGGAGAGATTACCATAGTGTTTAGTGCCTCCGTAGGTTGTGAACACAGCTGTTGTCAAACTGGCATCTGTTCAGGGCTGCCCTGAGTTGCCTGGCTACTTACTATAACAACTTCATGGTGAATTCTGGCACCTATTTTTCTTGTGCAGCTTCCTAAAATGCATAGAAATGAACATAGGGTGGCATTCAACAAACCTGTACTCAGAGTAGACCCACTGAAATTAATGGACCTAGTGTAGCCATGTTTATTAATTTCAATGGGTGTCCTCTATGTTAGTTGAATACCACTCATAGAGTGGATTGTTTCAAACCTAATTGTGTGTATAGGTATACAGTGGTACCTCAACTTCTGAATGCCTCGACTTCCGAAGGTTTCGACTTACGAAGTCGGCAAACCCGGAAGTATTTTCGCCCCGCGCGTGGTCTGCACATGCGCAAAGCGCAAAATGGACGCTTCGACATCCGAAGGTTTCGACTTACGAAGAGCACCGCAGAACGGATCGCCTTCATAAGTTGAGGTACCACTGTATATGTATTCATGGTCAAAATAGCAGGAGAAATGTTACTTTATGAGTGTTTTGATGTTTGTATATTATGTGGAATCCACACACCCCTACCTGAATGAAGACCTGTGCGTGGAAACAAGTACTTAGCAAACAGCCCCTGACAACTACAACATGTCATCCAGAGGGCTGCTATATACACATGGACCTGGTCAGATCATCACTGGCAATCAGAACAAAAAGCGGGAATGAGGCACAGGATTCATCCCTTCTCCTCTTCCGAGATCAGGGCTGTTGGTAGAAACCTAATCAAGGCTGTTGCATACACATACAGTACAGTTACAGTGGCACCTCGGTTTACAAACACAATTGGTTCTGGAAGTCTGTACTTAACCTGAAGCGTACTTAACGTGAAGCGAACTTTCCCATTGAAAGTAATGGAAAGTAGATTAATCCATTCCAAACGGTCTGTGGAGTACTTAAACTGAAGCGTACTTAACCTGAAGTGAACTTTCCCATTGAAAGTAATGGAAAGTGGATTAATCTGTTCCAGACGGGTCTGCAGAGTACTTAAACTGAAAATACTCAAACCGAGGCGTACTTAAACCGAGCTTTGACTGTAGATTGGAGCTCTTGTGCATATGACCAACCTATTACATACTACATTGTCTGCTATAACTAGAGAACTGTCTGTTCTAATAAAAAGGGTTTAATTAGGCATTGCTCATGACAGAAATAACATTTTAGCTTAGTGCAAATATAACCCCGTGGAATTGGTTGTATGTCGAGGCCAATCCTCATGTCAAATTTAAATGGTGAACTATTGACAGACTTGCATTCACAGTGCAGTGGGCACATTTTATTCCTTGAGCATTTATACTGGTGTGTTTGCTGTTATTCACCTTCCATGACATTTTTTATTGTGTTTTACTTCTTGGCCTTTATTTCTGCATTTTTCTCTACCTCCTCCCTTAACTGTACGGATTCTGCTCTTCTTCATCTATAAATAGCAATCCACATTGACTAATACTGCAAATATATACCATTTACACGGAGATATTGATTTAAGCCATTTTGATTCTGGTGTATCTTTTTGTTGAAATTGCAAGGCACAGGTATACATCCAATTATCAGACTTTAATTAAGAACATAAGAGTTTTCTGGATCAAGCCAATGGCCCATCTAGGCCAGCATTCTTTTCTTCCCCCATGGCCAACCCTTAAGCAGAACCTGAGCACAAGAGCACCCTCCTCTCCTGTGGTTTCTAGCAACTGATTACTGCTTCCAACCATGGAAGGCAGAGCACAGGCATCATGGCTAGTAGCCACTGGTAATCTTATCCTTCATGGATTTGTCCAGTCTCCCTTTAAAGCCATCCAAGTTAGTGCTCATCACTGCCTCCTGTGGTAGCGAGTTCCATAGTTTAACTATGCACTGCATGAATCTTCCAATATTCAGCTTCAATGGATGTTCATGAGTTCTAGTATTATGAGAAATGGAGAAAAAACATTTCTCTATCCACTTTCTCTATGCCATGCATAATTTTATAAACTTCCATCATGTCACCTCTTACTCACCTTTTCTCTGAACTAAAAGTCTCAAATGCTGCAACCTTTCCTCATAGGGGAGTTCTCCATCCCCTTGATCATATTGATTGCCCTTTGCTGAACCTTCTCCAACTCTATAATATCCTTTTTTGGTGAGACCACTACTGTACACAAAATTCCAAATGGGATTGCATCATAGATATTATGCACCTTATGATATTAGTAGTTTAATTCTGAATTCTCTTCCTAATGATCCCTGGAATGGAGTTTAACTTTTTCACAGCTGCCACACATTGGGTCAACCTCTTCATCATGCTATCTACTTTGATGCCAAGGTCTCATTCCTAGTCAGTCACCACCAGTTCAGACCCCATGGGTGTATATGTGGAATTAATATTTATGTTGTGCTGCCATGTCACTTTACACTTGTTTACATTGAATTGCATTTGCCATTTTGCCTCCTATTCACTCAGTTTGGAAAGGTCTATTTGGAGCTCTTCATAATCTCTTTTCGTTGTTTTTTTTTTAAAAAAAAATACTTTTCATTGAATTTTCCAATTAAAACACAATCATATCACATCAATTATTTCAAATTATACAAATACATATCAATTAAACCAAATATTATGCCAAATCATTAAAAAAAAAGTGGCTTCCCATTCTTCAAGATCTGAGGATTCTAAATAACTGTCCACACTGCCATCCTAATCCTGATGTCAAAATCTTCCTCATAGTCCAAAATAGTCCCGATCTTTTCCCAACAGTCCTAGATATTATCTTCTCTATTGTCTTTTTGTCACAGCTTTTGAGATGAGCATCAAACAAGCTTTAACACAAAATCATTCTCTGTGTCATAGCTGCCAAGTTATCCCTTTTTTTCAGGGATTTTCCATTATGCTGAATAGGCTTCCTCGCGAGAAAAGGGAAAACTTGGCAGCTATGCTCTGTGTGGGTTTTTTATCCAGTCCAACCTCCCCATAAATCCTCCTCTTATCTGAAGTGCCTCTCTGGCCACATCGACAGTCAAGCACAAGCAAGCGCCATCTTGGAAAACTCAGATCGTATTCCATCTTCTCCTCAAAAAGTCCATCAATCACTCTATAATCAGTCAGGTGGTATCCAGGCAGAAAGCACAGCCAACTGGGGAGGTTTTACTCTTACAGCTTAACAAAACAGCTTCCAAAAACATACGAAATTACAACCTTCCATTTATATAAATTCCAATAGCCACACAGTTCGTTTCCATTTCTCATTTGTTTCAAATAATCAGGCAGTCCGTTAGGGAAGGTGGTAAGTGCATCTTAAGTTATAAAAATAAAAAGTTCACTTCCCTTTTCGTTCCATCCGAATAATTCTTGTTTTCTTGATGTAGTACTCCTTCGAGTCTCTTATCACTCAGCAGCTGAAAATTCCTGGCAGTATCTTCTCCCCCTTCTTTTGAAGCATGCCCATGAATTTAAATCCAATTATTTCTCTTTAATCATGGGGATCGCACTCGAACAGAGTGGCCTCCAGGAGTTCCGGCCCCCCTGGGTGCTCGGCCCAGGGCCCCCCTCAAAAGGTCGGAGTGGGTTTAGGGGCATCTGCGGGCCAGCGCCCCCCCCGTCAAAACCTGGGGGGTGAGGGGGACTGCTTTACTCCCCTAGCAGCCGCCAAATTCCCCATGGGGGTCGGAGATGATGGAAAGGGGTCGGCCATCCTCCCGACGAGCGAAACCGGAAGCCCCATAATCTCTTTTTGTTTGAACGACCCTGAATAATTTTTTAGCATCAGGACTGCTCACTCTTAACTCTAGATCATTTATGCACAAGATCCTCGGAGAACATCTTTTACATCTTTCTTTTCAGAGATCTATCCATTTATTATTATTCTCTGTTCCCTGCAACTTAACCAATTTCTGATCTGCATAACGACCTCTCCTCTTATTACATATTGCTTATTGCTTATTACATATTACTTAGGAGTCAGAAAGCTTTTTGAAACTCCATCACTATACTACATCAACCAGATCATCTCAATCTATATGCTTGCTGGCATATGCCGTCTTGTGCATCTTTTGGCTACATAAGGAGCCACACTCAACTTTGAACATTGGAAATAGAATGAATGTTGATATAATGTTCCTATTCTGTTGGTTCTTCTCATCTAGAACTTATCTAGGGTTTGGTTTTTGTCCTTACTTGCCTGGTTGATATAAAGGACATTGTCAAAGGCCCTGTTACATATTAAAATTGGGCAGCTGACTCCTAATGCCATGGTTAAAGAAAAGGCAAATGATAGCCCTTGAGGGATCAGAACCAGGGTTCAGCTCTTAACAAGTATATGACACGAAAATCTGACTCAGCATTAGAATTTAAGACATAAGGCAGGTGTTTTTCCAGCTGGTTTACCTGTGCAGGCAACTTCTTGTTTAAGTGGTATTGAATGCACAGCTAAATACAGAGGACCTGTAGGTTAATAATTCTTTTCCTGTGACTTCACACTGAGTCTCCTCTTCCTATGATACACTGCTGACAGAAATAAGATGGCTACAATACTGTCAGCACTGACTGTTAGATACATAATCAGAACTCCAGACATAATCATGATTAGGGCCTCTACAAGTGTAGCATCATAATTAGACCTAGAGAGTCA
Organism: Zootoca vivipara; assembly: GCF_965207765.1. NCBI lineage: Eukaryota > Metazoa > Chordata > Lepidosauria > Squamata > Lacertidae > Zootoca > Zootoca vivipara. Next base: position 55,772,513 of record NC_142592.1, read on the forward strand.
AGACACTGATGGTCAACTGGCTCCAGGAAGACTCAGTGTTTCTGGACTTATAGCATATAGTGTTTAAGAATCAAAACTCACAATAGTTACATAGGCTATAGAAAAAAGTCTGAAAGCAACAAGAGGAAGCAGAACTGAAACAGGCAACAAGATACCTTTTAGCCTAAAACCCTGTTGGATATATGTATGCCTGATGAGAAACTGCCCTCCCATCAAACCTTATGTCCTGGAGTAATCAACAAAATAAGGTACAAAAGTACATAGCACTTTCCAATAACTGACGTCCAGACTGGGACCTAGAATGGGATGGTGGGTTTCCATTTGTTTTTATCCTGGATTGAAGCTTGTCACATCCACACTGTGTACATTAAAAACACATGCTTCCCCCCCCCCAAATAACCTAGGAGTTATAGTTTACACCCTACAGAGTTACAATTCCTAGCACCCTAATAAACTGCAATTCCCAAAATTTGGGAGGGAGAGTCATGAAATTTAAATGTATGGTGTGGATGTGATCCACAGTGAGAAGTGAAATTATATATTTGTAGTAGCAGTGGTAGGTGCTGAAGGTTAGGTGATCATGGTGTTCATCTCCAACCAGGAGAAAAGACAATAACCTACAAATTAATTGGTGGAAATTACTATGCTTGACAAATGGGTCTCCTGGGGTCAGTGCCTTGGCAATATCAGATATTTTTGTGTTTGCAAATATTTCAGGAAATGGCCTTCTCATTGACTTTTCTCCTGTGCACTTGAACTGATGTGTGTCATATTGTGTTCTGTCAGAGACAAGGATATTGGTCAGCATGAACCTCAAATGAAGGTATTTTCACTTAGAAGTCCAACTTCAACACTCTCATCAGCAGATGCACAATGTGCAGCCTTTCAATATATTATACTACTGTATTTATTGGTGCTAAGAAACCTTTAACAATTTTTACAAATTCATTCTGTTCACTATAAAAGATGGCTGATACAGTTTTGAGATATTACTTTTATCTATTCATGCCTCATTGGGGGGAGGACACACTTTTGTACTCCTTGTATAATACAGAAAAACTTTGAGATGTGCATTTTGCGGAACTCATGTGTGATTGATTCTTCAGGCATTATGAATGTATGATAGATGGAAAGGTTTGTTCTCCCTTTCTTGACATGAATGTAATGAACTTAATATTACAAATAAAATAGCAAATATCACAATGCCTTTATAGAGATCTGAGGTGCATCCCCATTTAGGATACTGTATACCATATGCAACTGTTTTCTCATTTCAAAAAAGATGTGAAGAAATGGAAGATGCACAAAAGGATTTGAAGAGGTGGTAATGGTATGAATGTTTTGTTTTTTTAAGGATCAGACAAATTAATGGAGGATAAATTTAACAATGGCAATTAGCAATGATAATTTCAGAGGCAATATACTTTTTACTACCAGATGCTAGAGGCAAACAGCAGGAATGGCTACAACCACCATGTCTTGCTTGTGAATTTCCCAGAGACTTCTGACTGGCATATATATTGTATTCTGAATTTACGTAGTTATGCATGGTATTGCTAAAGTGTATTACTGTACATCATCCTGTTTAATTTTAGAAACTAGAAGAAAATACTGAAATTCAGAATATACACACATACAATAAATGCTATGAAGTTCTGAAAAATAAAGTTAAATAAAATATTAGCAATATTGGTCAAAGGACATACATATTAGAAAGAGAAAAGATATGAAAAAGTGTGTTATAACAATATTTTAATAATCTTAAACGTTTGCTGAAATCACAAGCTGCTAGAAGCAGAAACCAAGAAACAGATACCTTTCACTAATTGAGGTAATTTTTTCAAGGTTCAGCACATCCCCTCCCCTTTTCAAAAAAGTACAAATAATTTACATTTATGGTGTATGCTTTAAGCATAAGTGCAATGTCTGTTTAAAATAGTACACAATGCAAACATGTGAAATAGTCTCTGAGTTTTCCTTATAGCATGAACAGCCTATGAGAGTTCCAGAATGTAGTCAGCAGTAACACAAGAGCCAATGCACTTGCATGGCATATACTATTGAGGGAAAGTGGATTCAGAATAGTGCTTTTGCAAGTGTGGCTGAAACATGGATCATATCAGCCCCAAACCAGATGCCATAAATGTCATTTGTGGCTTCCCTGCAATTCACTACTTGGTTAATGTCAATAGCCAGTATTGAGCTGATGGAGATCTGGTCCGGAAGTAGTATGATAAAATTAATTTGTTTTTTTACCACCCTGTATACCCTGTATCTGCAATGGATTAGCATTCCATCAGCAGAAAACAGCTGCTATATATAAATGTCTACTTTCAATTTTAGCATTTGGTTAAAGCATGCAAAGGATTGACTCACGGTACAGCCAGACTTATAAAAGCATCTGGTTAAATTTCGGTCTCCGTGTTTCTGAAGCAGAACCAGACTCAACAGCATGTATAGAACTTCAGGTTCCATTCCTGGCATTTCAAATTAAATGTTTAATAAACACTAGTCTGGAAAAGACCTAGCTGAGGCCATGGGGGGTGCCTAAAAGACAGAGCAGAAAGCAACTCTAACTTTGGGCTTGTCACTGGCCTGTCTGTTTAAGACAGTTCCATTGTTCCTTAAATCGTTATACTGTATAACTATTTCCCTAAAAGTCTGTTTAAATGTATACCAACTCTTTTTAGTACAATACTGGAAATACCAGTACTCAATATGAACTCAGTAGTAAAGAACAATTTTAAAAGTTGCAATCCTAGCTGTGGGATACTGAGGAGAAAAATGGTGGCACTTATTCTAGAGTAGTATATTCCTGAACTATTCCAAGTAAGTAGTTCCAGACTTGCAGTCTGAAGCTACCAGACCTCTTCTCAGTAGATTGCAACTTTTTTTTTCTATTGGTCTATAAGCCAACTGATGCAGATTCATACCCTCCATACATTTGGTATGAATGTGCATTTTGTTGCACTGGCGGTGGGGGGAGCATAATTTCCTTCACCCAGGTTGAATTTAATACATTACATTATAGAAAATCAGCATAGCCTCTCTATTGTGCCGTCCTATCCCCGCCCCCCATTACTCTCCTCCATTGCTCTGGTGTTCTGTTATTCCTGTGTTATCCAAGACATAGCCTATTAGGCCTCTTCGCTGGAGACTTATTACAGTTTATCTCTGTCTGCCTTTCTTTAAAGCCAGCTGAACATACCCAATGCTCTTCCTCTATGGTAAGATGTAACAGAACCCTGCCCCCCCCAGCTGCTTCTGTGACACACTTATTAATCTCCCAATACTCCCTATTTTCTCTACCCTGACCATCTAGGTTTCTGTCTCAAAGCTTAGCCTAGTTATCTCTGCATGAAGCCACCATGTTGTGTTTCTGTTTGTTGAGTCTGGTGTTCACATGAGCTGTTGATTATGCTGCACATGATGTGTATTTATTGGGCATCCTTGAGCTTTCCTTCAGTCAAGTTAACTGTTGTCCTACCTTCTAATGAATAATTACCAAGAGAGAATTAGAATCTTTTTCAGATTTTCTGTTTGTTAAGTCATGAGCTCCTTGATGCAATGGGATTGACTTGCAAAATGAATTGAAACTATGAACAAGGTCCACATTGTTATTTTTGTGTGTGAAAATTACCCATACAATGGACCAGTGGTCCGCCAGAGGGGTCCGCAAGATGCTATTAGAATTAAAAATATATTAAATATATTTCGTATGATAACAGATTTTTTGTTTTGGCCGCTTCCTGCATGAGCAGAGTCTAGCGCAAAACTAGAATTAGATAGAGGCAGTAGTTCTGCTGTATGCCATTAGGTGGCGCTTTACAAACACTACTGTTTTGCAAAGAGGCAGCACGCACATTCTACTAACGCTCACCTCCCCAAGATGCTTTGCGCGCGTCGGCTTCATTTGTGCGCTACTGTGCAGGTACCCTGTCTTCTCCATTCCCCTCCCTCCTCCCTGGCGCGCGCTGCCTCTTTGCAAAACAGTAGTGTTTGTAAACAAACCTAATATTTCAGAAATAATGGACTCAAAGGACAGATTTAACTCATCTCATTAAGAACTGAAAATTAAAACTAACTGTATACTGATGGAGTACTCTGTTGTAACTGTAAAAAATGTATAAATATAAAATATAAAAAGACTCTTAATTTGGCTCTCACTTTTTAATTTTAGGATTAGGAATTAATGGGGCTCGATGAGGGGTCCTCGAGAAAATTTTGTTGGGAACCCCTGCAATGGACAAATAGCACAAATAGAATAAGGTGTGACAAAGAGAAAGGCACTGTGCATTTGCTCCCGAGTCCAGTCCTGAGTGCCTGACAACACTCTTCAAGCATCTAACCTATCCAGGCTTGAAGTCATTCAGCAACAACCCTCTAGCTCCTCACTTGCAACATCTCTGTGGGCCTACCAAGAAATATGTATATTTTCTTTGATTGCAGGCAGAAATATTAATCACACATTACACTTTAGTGCATAATAATGCTGAGGTTTCCTTATTGATGGACTGAGATGAGTATTAACTGGAGGCTGCTACAGTGAGAAGAGATAAGATAAAATAATGTGACTCTTGCATGTCTGTCAGTGGTGGCAATTATGTAAATGCAACAACACAAGAGCTCTATTGTATTCCATATAATGCAATACACCATTGTTCCAATCTTAAAATTGTAGCTATGCATCATAATTTCATTGAGTTCAGTAACCTTACATTGGCATAAATTTCCCCACTTCTTGGTGAAGTTGGGAATAATGGGACTTTGGCGAAGGGTTTAGTAACTCTTAAGAAATAATGGAATTCCTTCCTTCTCTCAGTCCAAATTTCATAATGCTCATTGGGTTTACTCCACAAATACAGAGTCTTTCCCCTTAGCCTCTATTTTCTTAATTCTACAAGCAGGATATGCTGAGCAAAACAAGCCAATAGTGTTGTTTAGGGCACCCCCTTGGAATCTCAGCTGAATTGTCTGCCCTTGAACAACAAATATTCCCCTTGCGCACTGGCTGTAACAGAAGTGTTTTCATGCAGAATCAACTCTAGAAAGAGTCAAAACTAACTACTGTTATGCAGGCCACAAGCCTACTTAAAACAAATGCACTTTAGAAAAAAATAAAGGCCAAATGGACTTGACAGTAAAAGATGGATTATGGTTATAGCATCTTAACAATACCTTATTTTAATAGAAAAGGTTGCATGTATTTTATGTAAACTAAATTATTCAAAGAGAGAACTTTGTTCTATGTCTTGGGTGTGGGTGTACACACACACACACACACACACACACACACACACACACCAAAAGTGCTAATTTTGAGCTCTTAACAGGAAATCAAAGGGGTCTGTTCTCTCCTGGTATACACAGTGGTAAGATCAGATTGGGGTGTGTGTGTTTTGGGGGGGTGATCTGCACTGTTTCCTGGTTATGCACTTCTTCATTATTTGGCATCAAATTCTTCGCTCTGCAGCAATGGAAGAGAAAGGGGGCACAATATGTACTCAGAAGGTAAAATGTTATTTCCTCCTACAGCACCAGGCAGTGCTTCCACAGCACATCTAGTAGAAAAGCAGAAGAGTTTCTTGGGGCACTAGAGGAAACAACCCTTTGTTGTTCTACTTAGCATGGCATGGGAGCTTCATTTCCCACCACACCCAGCAGCAGTCTGCCTGGCAGGGAGTCTTGAACAAGGAATGTTCAAGCTGGTCACATTCCCCTTGGGGAATTGGATGGGGGAGGTGAATACTGAGGGACAAGGCAGGAGCTGTGAGAACATAAAAGGCCAGTTAGGGGGGAATCTAATTTAAACTCTAGGGACTGTTAAACAGTGGCAGTCAGGCCAAATAATTGCCTTATCAGAGCAAGGCACAGGCTATGGGAAATACCTAGGGGTCATGAGAAATATAACCGAGAACAGTGAGAACTGAGCATGTAGTACAAAGCTATTTTTTAAAAAAAAATCAAGTGGGAAAATTGTCAGATCCTGAAGAAATCATTCTAGCTTAGCTTGGTTTATGCAGTGCAGGCCTCTTTGAAAGGGATTCCCCATTCAGAAGAAAACTTTGGAATTGCTTTTGTTCCTCAAATAACATGAATTAAGTATATTTTGGAGAAAGTTTCAGTAAACCTTGGCATCTTTAAAGTTAACATTTTTCCTACAGAGGAGAAAATTCATGGGAAAACACATGTGGATATTATATTGCTTTCCAGTATAATTTGTGCATCTCCTCTCATGAGTATTTCTTCAGGGAATATAAATCTCATCAGAATTGACCATTAAGCCCCTCATCTCAATTTAGCACTGTCTGCATCTTGCTATTTTTGGTGGGCTGCTTTCTCCTACTACTTCTTCCATGAGGTCTATCACGAAGCAAAATAAAGCACATTGTTCTGCAGATGTTGTGCCGGCTGGGCTGTAGCAATTAGGTTTCTTTTAACTGCATGCTCAGCTCCAAGCTTCATAAATATCCTTCAGTGAGCATGAAAAAGTCCTTGCAGAAACCTGAAGGGGCACCTCTGTATGCTGGCCAAAGAATGTTCCCAGAAGACCAGGTGGTCTTCAGATAGCCATTTTTCTTTCTTCTGGCCAAGTGGAACAGAACACTTGTGAGGAGCAAAGGCCATGGCTGTGTATGCACCCATTTAAAACAGTGAGAAAATTTAACACAGGTTGAACATCAGTGCTCAGCGGACCCACAGGGCATGCACCATAAGGCAGGTTGGTTATATATTCAAGCTAGATCACCAAAGTAGCAGACTGGAGCAGTCTGAACAGCAAGCAGGGCATTAGGAGACAGTTTTTGTAGTGTCCTCCTGTGCGGAGTAATACTTATTGCCTGATGCATGAAGTACTTTTGTTTCCAACTCCTCCTGCTTGTCACCATGACCAAGCAGCAGGAAGTTGTGAGCAAAATGGAGGTCTTGCCAGTTACACCTGTTGACCAAATTACATATGGGGCAGTTTCTCAGTCCATACAAATGAAAAACAAAAAGCTTTCTTCTCTCACAGGTTATGATTTCTCAACCAAAGGAATAGCAGAAACTGTGCCTTACACTACCAGCAAGGCCCTTGAAAAATATTTAGTGTTAAAATTGGGATATGTTTGTGAGATTTTGGATAATGCCACTGAAGAACCATGGGGAACTGTTGAGGAATGAGGAAGAAAAAAAATAGCCTAACAATTTGGTCCTAGAAGACAGATTATATATCTGCATTCATCTGTCTGAACTTCTGAGACTAATAAAAGATTAGAGGTCTATAAGGCAGGGGAACAGTGCAGTGAGCTCTTCCTGTGAAGTAGCATTTTCTGTGGCCCAGGGTCTGTGTTCCTCATCTTCTGTTGTAACTACTGCCCTCTGTGCCAATGGGTTCCAGAACGCAGAGGAAAACTCTCGCATCTCAATCACCTTTTTCCGACTCTTCCGCGTGATGCGTCTGGTGAAGCTCTTGAGCCGAGGCGAGGGCATCCGCACACTGCTATGGACCTTCATCAAGTCCTTCCAGGTAATTCTTTATTTCTTCTTCTGTGGCTTTGCCTTGGGACAATACTCATGTGTTTGCCACCGCTACATTGCACATTTTTATATAGATCAGCAATGATCCCTGAATGGATAGTTTTTCCAGTCACAGGTCTCCCAGCATTAGGGTGGATGTGATGAGGCATTAGGGTGGATATGATGAGGTAAAGGATTTCAAAATCTAAACCCAGATCTGTAATCCATGTGGAGGTGTGGAATTGTTTAGTAAACTAGCTTATTTTTATGTTTCATAAACTCCCCTTAGTGCAGTTTCCAGAGGGGTAACCATGTTAGTGTGTTGCAAGAAAAACACCCAAGTCTTGTCACATCTTTAAAGTTAACACATTTATTATGGCATAATATAATTATTAGCGGCTAGGTGCCACAAGACCTTCGTGTGCTTCTTCCCTCAATGCTGAGTTTTAAGTTAATACTGGTCATTGAATTGGGATTGTTGGATCCTCCTCTGATAAACATGCTAAGGCAAAATGAGTGATATAATCATATTTTCCCAAGGTAGTTCACAGCCCTAGTTTGTATTTTTTTAATTTTATATTAAAAGTACGGTGTTATACTTTGTCCCATCAGGTCAGCCTGTGAGCAAGCACTATCTTTTTGCACTGATGATTTATGGTCACAACCAGAAATTTGGTTTTGTCCAGTAATGGCAACAGCTCCAACTCCTACTCATGCTTTGGGCATAAGCTGATGTATCTTAATAACAGACACCAGTACTAAATCCATGGCAATGGACACAAGACAATGTGAGCTCACACAATTTGTTGTTGGCATCCGTCTGTCTCGAGAGACAAGGGAGTGTGCCTCCGAGGGTGAAGTTAAACCATTGGAGAATCACAGTGCCTGCTGTGGCTGCAGAGACCAGCAACTTGTAACTGCTGCCTCCTGCATTGTTTTTGCTGTGTTAGCCGCACCAAAATGACCACCCCAGTGCACAGGCCTGTGCAGTGTATATAGAGGTCCTGGGCTGCCCAGATTATAAGTCCCCCGCTCTCAGCCTCGCTGATGTGATCCAAAGGAAAGCAGAGCAGTACATTTGGCATCAGCTTGGCCGCAGGAGCTGCTAGAAGGAAGTGTGCAAGACTCCATCCAACCATCTTAGTGGATCCACTCTGGATTTGTCTGTAGGGTTTACTTCTTAGCCTTTTCTTCCCCCAAAGATGTCCCTCAAGCCTCAGGTATGGATTTTTCACCAGCGTTTACTCCCAAAGCCTTTCTCACAAATGAATATAGCCTCAAGGCAGTGGCGGTTTAGGATCAGTTTTCCTTCTCTTAGAGGGGCTACCTTTCAGATATAACCCATGGGTGTCAACAAGCACCATTTTTAAAAAATGGATTTTAAAAAATTATTATCAGCTAGTTTACAGCCAAGGAGTTTCCTGACAGAACTTTAAAAACAGGTCCCAAACAAAGGACATAGCTCTGTCCTTCTGTAGTCTGTCAATATCAGTCCTGTTTCTCAGCACAACAAATTGCTCCATCTCTCATTCCCTTCACAGCTTTATTAACGCTGTGCCTCTCACTGAGTCACTGTTTGGTTCTTAGTTCTGTCTTCCATGATCCTTTATAATTTACACATATGGACAGTATCATAAACAAGTAGAAAGTCAGTTGTCAATGAAAGCAAGAATTGCGTGCTTAGAGGTTATTCAGACAAACATAAGACTGTTAATTTTTTGGAGCCAATAAATGACAGAAAATGGAAATTTACAAAACGTACACCGCAAATAGATCCCCAAAAGGAATACTGTAAAGTCCATTGTCATTGTGATTTCAGCAATATTTTCCAATGTTTCCAAAAGATGTCCACAAAGTCTAACAAAATTCCTCTCTGCATAGGAACATACGTGTTGATAGTGCTAAATAGTTACTAAATATAAGAACAACAATATTCATTGAAACCCAAAGTCATTACTTATTAGATGAATTAAGACACCCTATTTTTCCTCATAATTACATAAAAAGTAATGAATGACCTTGTTTCAAAAATGCTTTATCACAATATTTCTCCATAGAATAATTTAAAAACATTTCACCCCAACTTCCACTAACAAACAGGAAACAATACTTGGAATTAAATTACTTATGAAGCTTATAAAAGCAGTGGCAGAATTACTTTATTTTAAAGTAGGGAAGAGTAGTTTATGATGATAGATGTTGTAGTATATTGGTTATTGCACAGAAAAAAATGTAACTTAAAAAAAAATAGCCACAAGATATACACCTGCCTACATTGAGATGATGGTAATGTATTTACTATAGCTGAGATAAAAGCAAATACTGCGCATTAGCCAATGTTTGCTTATGTTCAACTGCAGTAGTTCTACAGATATTGTCTATTGAAAGCAAGACCCACTTCACACATTTTTTCTGACACAAACATTAATAATAATTTCAGAATAATGAATGTGCTGTGCAAGAGTTATTGACAATATAATTATGGTTCTGTGTGTTGATAGCAAGTTTAGTCAAAGATTAGGCGAAATCAAGGATGGATCAGTAGAGGCACCTAGTGGCAAAACAGACACGTTGCAACAATTCATTGTTTGTTCTTTGAATGACTTTGCATAATACTGTACATGCATTTAAAAAGTAGATGCACAAGTGCATCCATGTTTCCACTTCCTGCCATATACGACTTGCCACTTGTACAGCTTCAGGGATGGGATAGACGACTATTGCTGCTGCTGTTGCTTACATTTATAGCCTGCCATTCCTCCAAAGACGTTAAGGTACTGTACATGGTCACTTCCCCTCAACACACACATTTATTGTTATTATTATTTGTCTTCCACACACATATCTCAAGGTGATATACAAAATTCCATTCAAACAAATAAAAATTGTTGAAAACCACATGGAAAATAACCTCAGATAAATTTAAAAACAATAACCAACTAGGCACACCTAAGGCAGAGACTTATTCAGCAGTGAAACTCTGTCCTAACAACAATCTTGGCAGGTAAGCTAGTATGAGAGATATGAGACCCAAGGTTATCCAGTGAACGCCATGGCTGGGCAACAATTTGAACTTGTTTCCCCAATCCTAGTCCAATATTCTAACCATTTCAACATGGTGGGTCTCAAAGGGGTGTATGAATTTCCATTTTGAATGTGACAACATGTGAGGGAAACAGCAAGTATAAATGCATTTTCATGTGCTTTGCTGCACACTGAATAGGCAAAGCCACTTTTGCCTTCTGTATCATCCCTTCAGGCTGTTGTAATAACATATAGGGGCTTGCTGAAACAAGTCAAACTGTCTTATTAAGTGGCACACCATGATCTATTTTGGTTTGGGTTTTTTTCCAGGCTCTTCCTTATGTGGCTCTTTTAATAGTGATGCTGTTTTTTATCTATGCTGTGATCGGGATGCAGGTAGGTGATTTCCTAAAATTATTGTTTTCACATACAAAAGTATATATGGAAGTCAACAAACACTTGTAGGAAAATGATTTGATTGACCCGATGATTTTGACAAAGTGCACAAAAATAGAGTAGCATGAAAAGCTGTATCTTGAAATAGATGTGCCAATAGAACTTTAATGTTCATATTTTTTATGTCAGTTCAAACTATTTGGTAGAGACAATGGAGAAGGGGCATCCTGGTTCATTTTGAAGCTGTTTAGGGCAGTGTTTCTCAACCTTTTTTGGGCCAAGGCACACTTGTTCCATGAAAAAAATCACGAGGCACACCACCATTTAAAAAGTTAAAAAAAATAACTCTGTGCCGCCCTATATTGACTATATAATTATGACTGTAAGAAACACTTGCCAATTGCTGTGTTGGTTGCAATCTCCTGTATTAAGGCTTCACAAGCCGCTGATTTCTCTGCCAGCACAATCCTTTGCTCAGCAAGTTTCAGGTTGAGCTCATCCAGCCAGCTTCTTTAAGTTTGTCTAAAACCACCCTCCCGTGGTGGTGGCTGTTGAGAGCTGCGCTCGCCCCGCGTCGTGACCCGGCCGGCTTCCTTTCCGGCAGGTCATTGTAGGCTATTGGCGGCCGCCAGGCACGTGACAATGCAAATTGCCCTTCTCGTCACCGCACGTCGCGGCACACCAGCCAGCGTCTCGCGGCACACTAGTGTGCCGCGGAACAGCGGTTGAGAAACGCTGGTTTAGGGGTCTGGAAATGTACGGTCAAGGAGTGAGGAGCAAGCCCCTGCTGCTTTCTTCATTTTATTTATTAACTAGCTGGCCCTGCCACACATTGCTGTGGCTTTTTGTGTTAAATGGACCTTTTTATGTTAAATGGACCTTCAGAGTCTCCCTTCAGAGTCCCCTCACCTTCAGAGTCCCCCTTCATTTTGCACACAATCATTCCCCCCAATACGTGTGTTCTGTAAAATTTTGCCCTGTCTCAACCCAGACTCCCCTACTCACGCGTGTTCTGTAAAATCCCCCTACCCCGCCCCAACACATTTATCCTACCCAAAGGCACAGCCCTGTAAAAGGCCCATATTCAGTTGATTGTGGCCTGCGGCCTAGTCAGTTCTCCCGGCTGGGGAATAGTGCGGCCTAGTCAGCTCTCCTGGCTGGGCAATGGTGTGGCCTAGTCAGTTCTCCCGGCTGGGTAATGCTGTGGCCTATTCAGTTGGCTGGGCAATGCTGGGCCTTGTTGCTGCAAAAGGCCTGTTTTCAGTTGGTTGCCGTGGAATTTAATCATGTCACCAATTTTCTGCAGCCAATGGAGACGCTGTTTCGCCGTTCTATTTCCCAGCATGACTTTCGTCTGAGTGGGGAGGTTTTGAACACGGGTTTTTGGGGTTTTACGTTGCACAGATGTGACATCTGTCTTTGAAAATGCTATGGGCTTGCTCTCGTAGTCACATTTGACTTTGCGTCAAAATTTGAATGCAATCGGTCAAGGCTGTTTCGTTGAACATTGGAGCCGAACACACATGCCCAATTTACATTTACATTTACATATATATATATATATATATTTACATGTGTGTATATATATATATATATATATATATATATATATATATATATTTACAGAGGTTGTTCACCATGGGTGGGGCAACATTAGAGAAGATTAATTGCTTTCCCAGCTAGTATAAATACTTAAATGGATATATTCACATCAAAGAATCAAATGCTTTCTGCTCAAAACCCCTGTAAAAGGATGACTTTGACCCGTGTTGAGAAGATTGCTACAGTTGCTTCGAAGTACAGATAAAAAACCACACCAAATGCTCTTAGAATATAGTACCTGCTTTTTAGCAGTTTAATCTAGAATTTATCTAAACATTGGCATATGAATCTTAGTTACAGTAAATCTTACATCTCTTTTGACCACCATCCTTATATGAAATATCATAAGAACATAGGAGTCTGCCTTACACCAAGTCAGACTATTGGGCCACATAGCTCAGTATTGCCTACATTCACTGGCAGCAAACTCTGTAAGGTTTCAGGAAGGAGACCTTCCCAGCCCTACCTGGAGATGCTGGGGAGAGAACCTGGGACCGTTTGAACATAGACATACCTAGGTCCCTTGTGCCCTTGGCTAGGAGCTGTATTGACGACCCACCCAGAAAAGAATCTGAGAAGCAGGTGAGATTGCTTGGACAGGAGGAACATGCCTCCTTGTGGGTGGATATTGCTCTCTGCCTGGAAGCCGCTCCAAGGACCCCTTTCCGCTCCCTCCTGCAACAGCAGCTGCAGCTTTTCCTTCTGGAGATCTCAGAGGATTCCTTCTGCGGGCAAAACAGGTGGTGGAGGGGGGCGCTCCAGGTGTCGCAGGAAGAATCCAACACCTGATAGGTGATTTTTGCACCCTCAGGAGAGGCTGCTTTTGCCAACCCCTAGGTATGCCTCTGCTTCTGCATGTAAGAGCAGATGCTGTAGCATTTAGCTATCACCAGTCACCATCTGGTTTTGCACTGCCAGTCTAAAATCAATTGATGAAAGAGCTACATTGAAACAATTGGTTTACAACTCGTGGAACTTCAGTTCGTGTCATAATTTGGGGCTGGCATTGGGGAAGAGCATGCCACCCATGACTCCCAACAGCTGTGTAGCAGGTAGAAATTCAATAGGTTACAATTATAGGAAAAGCTTCGTCTGACAGCATTCTGTCAGTCAGACACCCTACAACTTGTGGGTAGCTCCTGATTTATTATTGGGCCTTCCACCCCACCCACAAAAGAGGGCACAAAATTGTGTATGAAACAAAAATACACACAAGGCAAACTTTATACATATGTGTGCCTTCTTTTCCAGTGGGGGTGGAGAGCCCAATCCACAAAGTGTACTGGACCAGAAAATGTTGGAATCACACCATTGTCTGTCAAACACAATGTCTTCTTTCCCCCCATATGCATGGATAGCAGCCATTCACTTACATGGGGGGGGAATAAAAAGTGTGTACTCAGGGGCAGAACTGAGGTGGGGGCTAAACTACCCCTGGGTTTGCAACTCTCCTAACAGCATTGCTTATCGCAACCCATCTTCCTCCATGCAGATTAAACCTGCTCCTGTCTTGGTCATGATATAATATGGTTGCTAATGTAATAGAGACAGAACCCACAGAGCTTCCTTTTAATCTATGACAAAGCAGAAATGCACCTAATTTGTACACAATATTTAATTATCCCAGATGAATGTTAGACACTTTGCCTCATTCAAGAGTTTAACAATCTAATTGGTCTTATATTTCAAAACCAATATTTCTGCAAAAGGAAATATTAAAATGTTTATCTTTGTCACAAACAAAGTTCTTGCATTAGTCTATATTTTGTATTTGCCATAATGAAGAAATAAATAGAAAAGGTTCAGGCAATTTTAGCTCACATTCACATTTTAATAAATAATTAATAAATATTAGGTGCTAAGTATTTTTTATTATGTCTCTTCTCTTTGGCGATTACTCGTAGCCGAGTAAGATTGTCTTCCACGAACACGGTCTTAACAATGAGTCTGTATGTGACTGTGGAGGCCACTTCTGGATCCACACGTCCTTCCACAGTGGGGACGTAGGTTTCCGGACAGGAGTTGATCACAGTGAAGGTTTGTCAAATGTGCCTTCCTCTTAGCTCCTTTCTCCTTTTCGCCCTGAGTTCGTGCTTCTTCAAAGTCCATGACACCTTTGGTAAAGGCTGTTCTCCAGTTGGAGCGCTCACAGGCCAGTGTTTCCTAGTTATCAGTGCATATACTACATTTGTTTAGATTTGCCTTGAGGGTGTCTTTAAACCTCTTTTGTTGTCCACCAGTATTTCGCTTTCCATTTTTTAGTTGGGAATAGAGTAGTTGCTTTGGAAGACAACAATTATATCCTCCTCAAGTCCCATTTCCTCAGCTTCTCAACTCTTGATGGGCATGAGGGGTTTTGCCAAATCTCTTGCAGTGAAAAAGACTAGTGAGAGTTGCTTGAATCCACTTGATGCAAGATTTCCCTTTTTTAAAAAAATGCCCTTGAGACATTACTATTGAGTCATCAGTTTGGATGCACCAGAACTGACAGTGACATGAGACTTTCCTATTTAAGGAAAGAAAGAATCTATCTTAGCTGTCTCTTCTGCTACTACCAGTACAGTAAGCATCACAATGCTTAAGCTTCACCAACTTATGTGACCAAGTGGAAAAACACAAATTGATTATGATGGATGACGCTGCCCAGCTGAAGGTTCAACAAGTGTGCTTAGAGGAGGAATCTTCTTTTCTGTCGTCTTCTGCATTGCAATCACTTCTACATACTGTACTTTGCTAATGAGTAAGATGAAATGCTGATTTTAGCCTAACAATTGCCCCTCATTTAGTCTGTTATATGAAGAGCTTAAAAGAACAAATGAAATCTCTCATGGAAACATTGCCTCATACTCTTCTTTCCTGAGATGAAAAATATGGCCTGCCTCAGAGTATTTAATTTGTCCTCCTGCAACGGTAACTCCTAACACCCCCTCAGAACAGCTGCAACTGTCATTACTAAAATAGTGAGTCTGAGCCTGGGGGAGTCTGAGCCTAGAGAATTTCAGAGCACTCTTAAGGCAACTACTGGTACTTAACTTAGAATAACTTCATTTTAAAAGCAATTTTCCTCCTCTCATGCTGAATTTTTTAGAACATTTCTCTACTTCTTTCTCTTTAAAAAGCATGATGCTCTGAAGGATATGGCAGCACCTAAGCCTACCAGCAGGATTTTCTAGAACCAACACACACAGGTCGCGCTGTGGTCTAAACCACTGAGCCTTGGTGTGACGAAGTGTCCCACTCTCTACTACAAAAATGCGGTACAGGACCCTAGAGGTGAAACCACCCACCCTCTTCTCCTGCCACCTTAACACAAACCCCTTTTTACTTGTGGGTTTCTTAGTAAAGAGTGTCTTCCAGCTTACGTGGCCTGGTATCTTAAGGAACTCTAGGCTGTTAAACAGAATAACCTCTTGCCTACAGTAAAGGGTCTCTCTCAGTTTGATTCCCCACTGTAAAAGCTTGCCCTTTCCACTCTGGCAACTTCGTGGCACCCCAGGTTTATCCTACTAAGCCTCCTCCGTGTAACTCCAGGACACAAACTGCCGCCTCTCTGCCTGAGGTGAGTTTTGCCCTCCCTTGAGCCACCACGGCTGTGAGTCCTGATACCCCGCTGGAACAATAAAGACTAACCTTCTTGGCAAAACAGAGATGAAATTTTATTGTCTTAAAAGCATAAGTGTTTCTTTAACGTTTCATGTGTTTATCCACTTTGTTTCGGTTGTACAATAACTCTGTCAAACATTTAACTTCAGGCTTTCCTAAACCTTCTCTAAATTCACACTCTCCTGACCTCTCCACTTTCTTCACATCACACCACACCCTCCTCCCTCTCCCTAACTGACCAAACCGACACTCCCTTCTTTTAAACTGGGAACAGTCCCGCTCCCATCAGAATTCTATGTCAGTCAGGCTGGAGGTGGATTAACTCTTTGCCCACCAGGTAGGAATAAACATTTCAAAACTGCGTCAATTTGTCACACTTGGGCTTGCCGATCAGGTCGGCGGTT
Source organism: Zootoca vivipara (assembly GCF_965207765.1). NCBI lineage: Eukaryota > Metazoa > Chordata > Lepidosauria > Squamata > Lacertidae > Zootoca > Zootoca vivipara. The sequence goes on from NC_142592.1 coordinate 55,789,039, forward strand.
CAGATTTCCGCGACGGGGTGAGCTCCCGTTGTTTGGTCCCAGCTCCTGCCGACCTAGCAGTTTGAAAGCACGTCAAAGTGCAAGTAGATAAATAGGTACCGCTCCGGCGGGAAGGTAAACCACGTTTCCGTGTGCTGCTCTGGTTCGCCACATGACCCAGAAACTGTCTGCGGTCAAACGCCGGCTCCCTCGGCCGGTAAAGTGAGATGAGCACCACAACCCCAGAGACGTCTGCAACTGGACTTAATGGTCAGGGGTCCCTTTACCTTTAAGCCTACCAACAGGATTTTCTAGAACCAACACATGTGCAGAAATCAACCAGATTCTGCAGCACTTGCACATGAAAACAACAAGGAAAATATATCTCACAAGACACAGGGAATTGCAAGATGGTAACCCTACTATGAATGGTAGCATGATACTGAACTAAAGTGCTGGGTTCATGCACATGTCACAGAATTAATTATTTCTGTACTGGTTCTTAAATAATAGAAAAGTGTTCTTTAAATTTAAATGTGGATAATTCATCTTTGCATGGCATATTCTTCACTGATATACTGAAGGTAAAGTACTTATAGCTGTCAAAGGAAGGGAAGGGATTCCTCTCCAAGGATTGTGTGTGATGTGGCCGACAGAATAACCCTGTGATTTTACATACACGATGTGTAATCTGGTGCTCAAATTTTGTAACTAAACCACTGTAATCCCCTGTACTTATTTAAAAAAAACATTTTTATTAATGTCATTTGTAAATTGAGAGAAAACACACATTGAGTTATAAGGATAAAGAAAAACTGAAGGACTACAGAAGCTTTAGAACAGATTAGACTTTAACAAAATTCTAAATAATTTTAGAGTTGGCCTTAAAGTTCAAAGATTAAATTCAGTTACAGAAAAGGAAAAATAGAGTTCAGTCAAATATCTACACATTACTGGGGAACAGTGTTCGAAACTCCCATTGTTCTAGGCACATTTTGTGACAGGGGATTTCATGAGCGCGAGCAGTTTCTGAGCTCTGGCCACAGTACTGCACCTAAGATTTCAGATTAAAACTATGGAGTGGAAGGAAAGAAGAAACTTTTTCTGCCTCCCCACTTCCAACCACTCTCTGAAGACTGGAGAAGAGACCCTCTTAAGAATATTAGGAAGGTGGGCAGGGGAATGAATGACCATGTGAAAAATGAACATAATATTTTAGCTGTATTTCATTCATTTTCAGCTTTGTATTCTTGTTATTAAAAAAAGCTTGCCTAGACATTCTGGCGTTGGGTCCATAACCTAGGTTTAAGGTGCCATTTAGCTCCTAACTTTCATATCTTGGTTTCTAACACTGCTGGGGAAAGATGTGAAACAAATGAGTTTGAGTATCTGAAATGTGGAGGGTGCAACTATATTTTATTTATTTATTTAAAATAAATAAGAATATTAACGTGATAGCTAGCATGAAGAATAATCTTACAAGCTCCTTTTTCTGCTAGGTGTTTGGTAAAATTGCCCTGAATGATACCACAGACATAAACCGGAACAACAACTTTCAGACCTTCCCCCAGGCAGTACTACTGCTTTTCAGGTGGGTCTCACACTTTTTTCCTTGGTTCAACTATAACATGGAGAAGTTGGTCACTGTGTCTAAGAGAAGCCACCTTACACTTGGTATGTGATCCAATCAATTTGATACCCTGCCCAACAATAAATATCCAATAATTGTTAAGATCTGATACTTCCAAAATCTCCTAAAATGCATCTGCTCAAAGTTTTTTGCCATGACTAGCTAACTGAAGAATAGGTTGACAGTCCAATATTGCTAACATTGTGGCTGCTTTTGAACCATGAGTTACACTGTGCTGCAGGATAGTTAGGTGATGGAGCAGACATGACATGACTAGCTGAGCTTTTAATCTCTAGATCAGAGCTTTCCAAACTGTGTGTTGTGACATGTTAGTGTGTGGTCTGCAGTGTGTAGGTGTGTCACATGAATATTCCCTGCGCTCCTCCCGGGGCTGGAAAGGGGTTAGGAACTGAATTATTGTGTCACAAAATGATGCATGTCTAAAAAAGTGTGTCACCAACATGAAAAGTTTGGAAAGCTCTGCTCTAGATTATTCAGTGGTAATGATGAATTACCTTCATCCCATCAACCCCTTTTCAATAGATGTGCTACTGGCGAAGCTTGGCAGGAAATCATGCTGGCATGCCTCCCAGATAAGAAGTGTGACCCTGAATCCTTGGAAACAAACAACTCTACTGAAGGTGAACATTCCTGTGGGAGCAGCTTTGCTATCTTTTATTTCATCAGTTTCTACATGCTGTGTGCCTTCCTAGTAAGTATATGTCAGCATCTTATGAGTGTTGGTGATTAACATGCACTTAACTTGGAAACATAGGATGCAAAATTTTGAGTGACAGACTACAAAATATGTCAGTCATTCTTACCTACTGGGTCTACATAGACCATTTATCTCTCTTTTAAATTACTTGGTCTTTAATTTTGCTTACTTGCCACTTTATTTTACTTTATTTTATCCATACTAGTATTTGTTATATTAAATAGAGTATTCTGGTTTTTAACTGTATAATAGATTATATACATAGGATGCTGCCTTAAACTCGATCAAGCTTGTGGTGCCTTTTCCATCACCTACTACCTGTTCCTTTTCAAAACAAAGCAATGAAGTCTAGGTTCCTTTTCAGTTAAATGTTTTACAGAGTTTTCTTCTTCAAAAACTCAAATACTGCATGGAAAGGAACTTCAATTGTGGATGTTCTAGCATGGAATACTGACTATTGCTGACTATTACTGTTGTTTCTGATCTTCCTTGCAGATCATTAACCTTTTTGTAGCTGTTATCATGGATAATTTTGATTACTTAACACGAGATTGGTCTATTCTGGGTCCTCATCATCTGGATGAGTTTAAACGGATCTGGGCTGAATATGATCCTGAAGCCAAGTAAGTCCCAGGACCATGTTCAAGATACATTTTTTAGGAGAATAGTTGCCCTAAATTCTATCTATTCACCACTGAATTTACTATTCTAAAACCACAACTGTGGCATAGCTAAAAGTAACAACAACAACACTTTTGTAAAGCATTTTAAAGTGTTGGAAGTGCTTCACATGCATTATCTAATTGCCATTCTTATAATAACTCAGAAAAATGAGTTGTATTATTATCCTCCGTATTGCAGGTAGGAGAGACAGAGTTGTTTACTTAAAACAAATTGTTGACCAGAATGCAGCATAAGTAATTTTGGAGAATGCTCTAGAGAGCAGAAACTGTAGCTGAATAACATCCTTTTGTTTTGAGAATGTAAAAAAAGTTTTGTTTTGAGAATGTAAAAAAGGTTTTTACAAAAGACCACTATTTTTAGCTGAATTTAGGACCATGGGGACTCAAAAACCAAAAGATCTGGACCAAAGTGTCAACCTCTATATCCAACACCACAAAGCAGTTATAAGGAAGGTATACCTGATCAGAACTACTTTTACAGTGCATATGCGGGTGGTGCTGTGGTCTAAACCACTGAGCCTCTTTGGCTTGCTGATTGGAAGGTTGGCGGTTCGAATCTCTGCGACGGGGTGAGCTCCCATTGCTCTGTCCTAGCTCCTGCCAACCTAGCAGTTTAAAAGCATGCTAATGCAAGTAGCTAAATAGGTACCACTGTGGCGAGAAGGTAAATGGCGTTTCTATGCGCTCTGGTTTCCATCACAGTGTCCCGTAGTGCCAGAAGCGATTTAGTCATGCTGGCCACATGACCCGGAAAGCTGTCTGTGGACAAACGCCGGCTCCCTTGGCCTGAAAGCGAGATGAGTGCCGCAACCCCATAGTTGCCTTTGACTGGACTTAACCGTCCAGGGGTCCTTTACCTTTACTTTTTACAGTGCATAAGCAAAACATAGCCAGATTATTTAAGAATACAATGCAGATGGAAATCTTGTACTCATAATTGCATATATTTGCACAGTTGCATTCTAGTGTTGGTTAACTTCTCTTTTGTTTTTCTTACTAAAAGTGTTTAGAACCTGAAATACATTATTCCTTTATAAAGGGTATTCTGTAGAGCAGGGGTAGCCAATGTGGTGCCTTCCAGATGTTGCTGAACTCCAACTCCCATCATCTCTGACCACTGGCCTTACTGGCTGGGCTGATGTGAGTTGGAATCACCAACACTTGGAATCACCAACACTTGGAAGGCACAACATTGCCCACCCCTCACCGTCGAGGCTTTTATTGAATTAGAGAAAGTGAGTTTTTCAGGAGTAAATTTATAGTCCTAGTTTCACTAGACTAGGAAAGCAGGTTTATTTTCAGTGTCATAGTGCATGCTGCTACATCATGGGATAAAGTCCCTTAGAAAGTCAGAGGGAGTATACTACACTGCTATAGCCTTAGAAAGAGGCAGATGCACAAATAATTGGTTTTTATGAATTAAGAGATAAATGATTTAAGTATGTTTTGTTGTAAGATCCTACCAATTCAATAAAAACCCATATTATTGATGTATTTTGCATCATTGCAACTTAAAAGCAAAAGTTAGTTGCAATGCCCTGGTTTTTGTTAAAACTAACTTCATAAGGTGTAGGCCCTAAATCATCATCAACAACAATAATAAATAAATAAATAAATAAATAAATAAATATTTTTTTATTTATACCCCACCCTTCCCGGTTCAAAAACCCGGGCTCAGGGTGGCTAACAACAAATTTAAAACAATTATAATACAACATAAAATCAGCATAAAATACAGTAAATCAAAGCCTATATATGCTTCCTGTGCAACAGACACAGCATGGAATTCAATTGTTACAGCTTGGTAGCTCCATAATAAAAATAACAACAGAATTTGCTATACACATATAGAAACAGTTGGAAAATATCCTGAAAATATAAGGTGATCCAGGAAGGCAAAGCAATAGGCCAGAGAGCCTGAGATCCCAATTCTTTAATATGAACTTCTCAAAACTCAAGATGAACAATTCTCAGATTTAGTATTTCATTCCCAACACAGAATGCACAGCATATTTGAGATACTTTTTAAAAAATTGTCTGGGTTAATAAAAAACCAGTAGTAGGGAACTGACTCAGATAACTTCATAGTGTGGGTGGAATTCAGTGTCATGTTATGATGATTGTTCCATCTGCACATGCATTTCTGACTGCCAGACACAACAATTTCCCCAATCCTTCCCCTGCATGCTATTTGGGGGGTTCTCTCAACTCTCTTAGAGGAGATGTGGGGAAGGTGCAGGGGCAAGGAGAGGAGAAAAGCCCCACTGCACTACAGGAGTCCTTGCACTGGTTCCCACTAGCACAATGAGTTAGTTAAATCTGGCCCTGTATTCCTAAGTGACAAGTCCCTTTTGCACTTTCTCCTATAGGGGACGTATCAAACACCTAGATGTAGTGACACTGCTCCGTCGGATACAGCCTCCACTGGGTTTTGGGAAACTCTGTCCTCACCGGGTAGCTTGCAAGGTATGACACTTCTTTCTTTTTACCAAGGAGATCACATTAACAGAATCTAATCTTTGTTTCCAGTGCTATTTTTCTAGAAAAAGAGGTGCCAGAACTCACCTCTCTTCTTCTCTTATAATGGTAATGGCACTCATCTGAGAGGTGCTGGAACTGAGTTCTGGATGAAAAAAAGCCCTGTTTGTTTGAGATCTCTCACTAGATGCAGACATCTAAGCATTCTATGGCTCTTGTAGCAACTGGTGTTTAGGATATGGCAAAACCTGGATAATATTGCCTCTCCAATTTAATGTCAACATCTCCCTTAGCTGCTGTGTTCTGATCAGACCTACCTACTATGGGGAGGGAATGTAAACTGATGACAATTTGCTTTAAGAATGAATTATATATATATATCGTATTGGCCTGAATATAAGCCTCACTTTCCCCCCAAATTCCGACCATGAAAAGTTACATATGCGGCTTATATTCGCAACCTTACGGTATGCAGCCACTGCAAAGCGGCACATGCCCCATCCTCTCCCCCAAGGCCAGGAAGGGAGAGAGCATGGCTCCCCACCCCCGTATGCAGCCAGGAGCAGCGAGGAATGGAGCGGCTTATATTTGGGTACAGCATATATTCAGGCCAATATGGTATAACACACCTTTGCCCAAAAATGTGTATCTGGGCAGTATATATAAAAAATCAAAATCCACAGCAATTTAAAATGCCTTCCTTGGGGAAGCATTCTAGAATGGGGGTTCCAATACAGAGAAGGCACTGTTTTGAACAGGGGTCCCCAGACTAAGGCCAGGGGGCCGGATACGGCCCGAAGGCCTCTTTTATCCGGCCCACGACGAACCCGCCGCCCGCTCTTACCGGCAGAGCACGGCATGGCTGCTCACTTCTGGGTCAGAAAAGCACCTGAAATAGCTTGTGCGCATGCACATACATCATTTCCGATGCACTTCCGGGTCAGAGGCCTGTGCGCACACACACACAAGCTATTTCCGGTGACTTTGCGACCTGGAAGTACACCGGAAATAGCATGTGTGCATGTGTATGAGCGTGCACTCCCGCATGCTCCCCCGCTCTCTGGCCCGCTGCGCAATCTGTGCGGCGGGCACTAGCCCAAAGCCAGGTAAGTTTGGGGACCCCTGGTTTTGAACATATACAGTGGCACCTCATGTTGTGAACAGGATCCATTCCGGAGGCCCGTTCGCAACATGAAAACACGTATCATGAAGTGCTGCATCTGCGCACATGCGTGACGCAATGCGATGCTTCTACTCATGTGCAAAGCGCAATTTAGTGCTACTGCACATGCACGCAGGTTACGGACTCACCGAACCTGGAAGTAACCCGTTATAGGACTTTCAGGTTCAGCGCATCCGTGACCTGAAAAGACGTATCATGAAGCGGACGTATCATGAGGTATGACAGTACAGTGTATTTCTCCTAAAGGTAGTACACAGAGAAGGCTTCCTCTGATGAACTTAATACGGGAGGAGGCACTCCTTCAGAAATATAAAGGACACCAACCTTTAACTTTTTCCTCCTCCAACCCCTTTCCTTTGATATCATGTTTTTCAGATTGCAAATAAATGTAGTAAATAAACAAATCCCAAACCCTGAGCCCAATTTTAGGTAGGCCCCAGTGCTGCAGCCATCTCCTGGCTGGACTTTTTGGCTGGACTACTGTCAGCATCAGCAGCTGCCTGCATGTTTCTGCACAGGCCCATGTGGGTCTGAGAATTTGCCAGAGAAAAAGATGAGAGAGGTGACTGCAGCGTGTAAGTTTGGAGGGGAGGAAAGGAAAGAAAGAAATCTAACAATAGACAGAGGGGAGAGTGAAGTGTGAGCAAAGGAAGAGAAAAAACAAAAAAGAGGGAGGCAAAACAACAGATGAACTAACTGAGGAAAAAGAAAAGCACCTTGTGTGGCTGCTACATTTTCTTGCCTCTACATGTATCTCTTTCACACTCATGCTGAGTGTCATATAGTGGTTAGAGTACAGTGTAAGACTGCAACTTGGGGTACTCCGGAGCCAGTGTCTCTACCTAGCTTAAGGAAATATGAACTAGAGCTGGAAAAGATACACAAAAGGGAAATTAAAATTATCAAGGGATTGGAGCAACTCCCATAAAAGGAAAGATTACAACATTTGGGGCTTTTTCATTTAGAAAAATGGTAAGGATACATGATAGAAATGTAGAAGATTATGTATGGTGTCGAGAAAATGGATAAGGAGAAGTTTTTATTTCTCTATTATAATATGCCATCTAATGAAGCTGAATGTTGGAAGGACAAACAAAAGAAAATACTTCCACATGCAGCTCATAGTTAAACTTTGGATTTCACCCCCGGAAGTGACAGTGACAGCCACTAATTTGGATGGCTTTAAAAGCAGATTAGACAAATTCATGGAAGATGAAATAGAAGCAGTATATCTCTGTATACTAGTTGCTGGGAATTAGAAGTGGGGGAAATGCTGTTGCGCTCAGATTCTGCTTTCATGCATCCTACAGGAACCTGATTGGCCACTGTGACCAATACAATATTGAACTAGATGGGCTCTTCTTGTGTTCTTAAGGAAATCACCGTGGCAAAGAATATAGCAATTTCCAAAGCATGATTAGATAGCCATAGAAAATGATGTCGGTATTTATTTTATTTTTAAAATATACCACCTTATACCCAGTTCACAGAACAAAATCAAAATACAGTGGTACCTCGGGTTACAAACACCTTGGGTTACAAACACTTCAGGTTACAGACTCCGCTAACCCAGAAGTAGTACCTTGGGTTAAGAACTTTGCCCCAGGATGAGAACAGAAATAGTGTGGCGGTGGGAGGCCCCATTAGCTAAAGTGGTACCTCAGGTTAAGAACGGTTTCAGGTTAAGAACAGACCTCTGGAACGAATTAAGTTTGTAACCAGAGATACCACTGTATAAATATATAATCAAAATAAAAACCAAATAACTCCCCCCCCAAAAAACCCACATTTTAAAAGAGCATAGGATGTCAATCAAATCAACCAAAGGCCTAGTTAAAAAGAAACGTTTTTGCCTGGCACCTAAAGGTGTATAATGAAGGTGCCAGGCAAACTTCCCTGGGGAGAGCATTCCGCAGACAGGGAGCCACTGCAGAAAAGGCCCGTTCTCGTGTTGCCACCCTCTGGACCTCTCGAGTAAGAGGCACACGAAGAAGGGCCTCAGAAGATGTTCTTAGGGTCCAGGTAGGTTCATATGGAAAGAGGCAGTCCTTGAGGTATTGCCGCCCTGAGCCGTTTAAGGCTTTATAGGACAAAACCAGCACTTTGAATTGGGCCCAAAAACTAACTGGTAGCCAGCGCAGTCGGACCATGATCGGTGTAATATGAACAAACCGTCTTGCTCTGGTGAGCAACCTGGCCGCTGAATTCTGCACTAGCTGAAGTTTCCAAACCATCTTCAGAGGCAGCCCTACATATAACACATTGCAGTAATCTAACCTTGAGGTTACCAGAGCATAGACAACAGTAGTTAGGCTTTCCCTGTCCAGATAGGGGCATAGCTGGGCCACTAGTCAAAGCTTATGAAAGGCACTCTGGGCCACTGAGCCCACCTGAGCCTCGAGCAGTAGCAAAAGATCCATGAGTACCTCCAAGCTATGAACCTGCTCCTTCAGAGGAAGTGTAACCCATCAAGAGCAGGCGACCTCCCACCCATCTGGTCTAGGGAACCACCCACTAACAGTGCCCCAGTCTTAAATGGATTGAGTTTCAGTTTGTTGGCTCTCATCCAGTCCATTACTGAGGCAAGACACTGGTCCAGCACTTCCACTGCCTCACCTGCAGATGCAAAGGAGAAATAGAGCTGAGTGTCATCAGCATACTGCTGACAACCTACCCCAAACCTCTGCATAACCCCACGCAGTGGCTTCATGTGATGTTAAACATGGGGGTTAGGATTGAGCCCTGTGGAACCCCACATTGAAGGTTCCACAGGGCTGAAAAGCATTTTCCAAGCAACACCCTCTGGGAACGACCACTCAGGTAGGACTGGAACCACTGCAAAGCAGTGCCATACACCCCTCCCCCAGTTTGGACAGTCGCTCCAGAAGGACCCAGGTGGCGCTGTGGGTTAAACCACAGAGTCTATGACTTGCTGATCAGAAGGTCGGCGGTTCGAATCCCTGCAACGGGGTGAGCTCCCATTGCCCGGTCCCAGCTCCTGCCCACCTAGCAGTTCGAAAGCACATCAAAGTGCAAGTAGATAAATAGGGACCGCTCCGGCGGGAAGGTAAACGGCGTTTCCGTGCGCTGCTCTGGTTCACCAGAAGCAGCTTTGTCATGCTGGCCACATGACCCGAAAGCTGTCTGCGGACAAACGCCGGCTCCCTCGGCCTATAGAGCGAGATGAGCGCCGCAACCCGACTGGACCTGATGGTCAGGGGCCCTTTTTACCAGAAGAATACCATGGCTGATGGTACTGAAAGCTGCCAAGAGGCTGAGAAGAATTAACAGAGACATGTCTCCCTTGCCAAACTCTGCCTCCCCCATCTTTTAGTGACTGGTAAGCCTCAGTAATTTACAGCCCTCTCACATGAACCCTGGAATAGAAAGTTTGAGAACTTCTGATTTAGTTTGTTGGTAGCTGGACAACAATGCAACATTTTCCATGAAAACGTCTGGAAATGGTCACTTTTGGATGCAATATACCAAGTTTGTCCAGGAAGATTCAAAAGTCAAAAAAGAAAGAACCTGGGGATGAGGGGTATAGCAGTATTTGAGTTAATCTTGAATCTGATGAAAGAAAAGCATGTGAATGAATATGGTTCATTCAGCATAATATTTTCTCTATTTTTTCAATCCTCATAGCGCCTTGTGTCCATGAATATGCCGCTAAATAGTGATGGGACTGTCATGTTTAATGCAACTTTATTTGCACTGGTCAGAACAGCACTGAGGATCAAAACAGAAGGTAAGACCCTTAAGGTGCAGTATGATTGTGTGGGAAACTATCAAGGCTGGGCCATGGACAGCAGCAGTCTGGAGTGAGTCAGGACTAAAGACGAATACAAACCAAGGTGCCATTTACTGTATATTTGGACAGACATCAAGTGACTGGGGTAAGCAGCTTAGTCACATTTTTAAGGTATGGTTTTTACACCTATATTGACTTATATTTTAATTCATAATAAAAAAATAATTAATTCTTTAGAGTTTAGGCAGGTGTGCAGTCATGTACAAAATTACCTTATCATAACACCACTCTTTTGTGGCTGGGAGAGATATATGACTTTTCTGGCCCAACTCATAGCCGCGGACATACCTTGGACCTGGTGTTCACCTCTATGGATGCTGGGGATCTGACACTACCTAAATAAAAGCGAAACTAAAGAAGTGCCATGGTCAGATCACTTCCTGGTGCAACTGGACTTCTCTGCGACCCTTCCCCTCAGGGCCGTCTTAAGCATATCGGGTACCCTGGCGCCGTGGTGCGATGATCGCTCCGGCGCCCCCCTGCCCAGTTTCTCATTGCGCCTCTCTGGCGGGCGCAGCGCACCGCTGCAGCAGGCACAGCCGCGCGGCACCCCCCTGGCGGCCCGGCGGCCTGGCACCCTGCGCCACCCAGGCTTGCCTTAGAGCCTGCTTCCCCTCTGCAGGGTGGTGGGACTGATTCGGATGGTCTGCCCCCACCACCTAATGGATCCAAATGGTTTCCAGAGAGTGGTAGGGGATGCTTTATCCCATGTTGATAGCCTTTCAGCTGATTCCCTGGTGGCCCGCTGGAATGTGGAGTTAACCAGGGCTATTGACTGTCTGGCTTCAAAGGTAGTTCAGCTCCTATTAATCCTATTAAGAAACCTTCTGGTTTTTTAACAAAAGACATTTTGAACATTTTTTTCAATTCATTATAAATCATTTCCCAGAAAAACAAATACTTTTGAGGAAACAATACATATGTGCTAAGGCATACTCCTCTCTCAAAGTTTCTGCGAAGAGAGAGGAGTATTTCTTAGCACATATGTATTGTTTACTCAAAAGTATTTTTTTATGATAAAATGGACAGGCTTGCAGCAGAGTTGGGTGGCTGTGATAATTTGTATCAAGCAACATGGAAACCTGATTTTGAAAAGATAATCCCACAGAAGATTTGGGAGTTTTTTATGAGTGCAGATCCCAAAATCTGCTCTGTGCATAACCAGAAGGGAGAACATTTGTAAGTCAGTGAGTAGGTGGTATTTAATACTACACCGTTTCAGTCAAATCTATCCCTAATCTGAAGAAAGGAGTTGGGGATTCCTTCCTAGGATGCATGCAAGTGGAGATTTCCCTGCCACAATCTCCCCCCCCCCATTCCAGCCTGTTCCGCCCCCTTTTGGTACCAAAAACAGTGTGTGTGTGTGTGTGTGTGTGTGTGTGTGTGTACGTGTGTACGTGTGTGTGCAGTCACATGTGACTTGAACTCACGCGAGTGTGGTGTTGCCTGTATCATCTTTTTTGTCCTCCCCTAACTTTAAGCCGTTTGGACTCTGTTATGGTAGAAATCAATAAAATCATAGGTACTGACCTTCCATTTGACCTGTTATTTATTCTGTTTGGATTTACAAAATGATAGGTGAAAATGTGAAAATGGTAACTCACCTTTCAATAGCAGCAGTAGAAAAAGACAACCCTGCTTTCATTGATTAGTGGTGTCTGAAGGTATCGGATATGGCTTAGTCAGTCAAACTGACTAATATGATAACAATAAGAGAAGGGAGACAGCAAAATATGTATTTATTTATAAATAGAGTTTCTTTATTCAGTACTGAAATGACACAATTCACTTTTACCATGTTGGACCTGATGGTCAGGGGCCTTTAAGGTAGATTTAAGCAACAGTGCTTGTGTTCTGTAAGCTTTGCTTTTGCAATTAATACTGCAAGCTTTGCAATATATGGTTATATATTGTTTTATAACTGCATATAATATTATGTACATCTTGTATGTTCACCAATAAAAAAATATACGTGCCCTTCTGCTTTATCCACATGCAGTCTCTCACACCATGCTATGCAGGTCATAAAAGCCAGCAAAAAGTTTTTTTCCTTCATTTTTTGTACAGGCTTGATTGTATTTGCTAGAATCAAAGATGTTTCTGAGAGACTTGTCTTAAAATTACTTCTCAGACTACTATTTCTTCTGGCAGGTAACTTGGAGCAAGCAAATGAAGAGCTGCGTGCAATAATTAAAAAGATTTGGAAGCGTACCAGCATGAAGCTGTTGGATCAGGTTGTGCCCCCAGCAGGTGGTGAGCACACCTTTTTCTGTATTTAATACTGAAGGACAAATCAATTTTTTTTCTTGCAAAGAAATATTATTTATGAAGGCGATGGCTAGACAAGTAATAGCCAAGAACTGGAAATGACAAGCTGAACCTCTGGTGCATGAGTATTAGTGAGTAGAAATCTGCATTAACAGAAAAAATGACAAAACAATTGAGAGCAGCCAAACAGATATAGACAACTTTATTGAAAAAATGTATTTTTCTTACTACTTTTAGAAACAAAAGAAGATCACTATGTAAGGCATTTAGATACACATGACAAACTGATGTGCATTTTAGGATAAGATATATGTAAAGCTACCATACTCCCTATTGGTATCAGTTATAAACTTAAATAGTACACTGATATGTATACAATCTCCCTTTCTACCTACCATTATTTGTTCCTCTTTCTATTCTGCTTACATGTTAAACATGGGGGGGGGGGGAATACTCTGTAACATGCTCTGGAATTACTTAGAATAGAGAAACCTAGCTTCTCTTTACAGTATATGAGAATAACTTTTTGCCTGGCTGGATATTACCACCAGTAGATAACTATGCACTGGTGAATGAGAAAGCAACAAATAAATATAATTGTTTTCAGCTTCTTCTATGCTTTTAAACATAGATGATGAGGTAACAGTTGGAAAGTTTTATGCTACATTCCTGATTCAAGAGTATTTCCGAAAATTCAAGAAACGCAAAGAACAGGGCCTTGTTGGCAAACCTTCACAGAGGAATGCTCTTTCCCTCCAGGTAAGAAACAGATATTGCCTAATATTATTATACTGATCCACCACATCCACCATTTCCATAGTCCTTCCACCAAAGATAGAAACCAACGAATCTCAAACTGTGGGAAAATTGGGGAGGTACAACATCCTATTTGATGAGTCCCAGACCTAATTTTAAATGTGTTCTGACTAAATCACCATTGAATGCCAGCTTTTTACCACCAGCTTTTTACCCCTGCAAGACATGGCTATGCCAGGTATCCTTTTGTGTACTTTTTATTGATTGTGCTCAGCTCCTGCAGAACAAGCTTCAATTTTTCACAGGCTTTTCATTTCCATGATACCTTAATACACACTCCCATTTATCTGTCTGTACTACAATAGGGAGCGGGTGGCGCTGTGGTCTAAACCACTGAGCCTCTTGGGCTTGCCGATCAGAAGGTCGGCGGTTCGAATGAGCACAACGGGGTGAGCTCCTGTTGCTTTGTCCCAGCTTCTGCCAGCCTAGCAGTTTGAAAGCATACCCGTGCAAGTAGATAAATAGGTGCTGCTGTGGTGGAAAAGTAAACAGTGTTTCTGTATGCTCTGGCACTTTTCACAGTCCTCCGTGCACCAGTAGTGATTTAGTCATGCTGGCCACATGACCCGAAAAGCAAATGCTGCTCTCTCAGCCTGAAAAGCAAGATGAGCACTGCACCCCATAGTCGCCTTTGACTGGACTTAACCATCCAGGGGTCTTTTATATTTTTTACCTTTATCTACTCCAATATTAGAATAAGCTTCTGCAGTCATGTAGTTTGCCAGTTTTTGCTTAAAAGTGAAAACTGAAACTTGTTTCTAGCAATGGAAAGGAGAGGCAAGAAGAGGCTACTTATGCCCTTCCTTGCACAACACCTTTGCAATGTAGGCCAGTTGCATCCCAAACTGTCTGGTTGCTGCTACCACACTCCCTATTAACCGCTATAAGCCCCAGGTTAGGTGAAATCTGGGAGGTCAGATAAATTGCTTCTAAAGGGACACTGTCCTGGCCCTTGCTGCCAGATGAAGAACTCGAACTTGGGTTTCTATTTCTTCCAAACTACATAATGCACAAATCTAGTATATACAGCAGGGGTGTCAAACTCAAATTCATCGGGGGCCGCATCAGCAGTTTGGTCACCCTCAAAGGGCCGGTTGTATCTGTAGGACTATGTGTCCACTCTTTATTATCATAAATTATTGTCACTGCATTCAATTATTACTGTTTTTTGTAATAATGTAAGTAATAACTAGCTCTGAAAGCAGAAACATAGTCAGAATAATGGCAAGTAGATATTCAAATGTTGTACAATTTATTGAAAAATGATTTTTGGTAACTGCACTGGGTGGTGGAGGCTCGCTAGGGTTTCATGCAGGACCTTTGCAGAGCTACTAGTACCTGGAGATGCTGGGGTCCTTCTGCATGCAGGACAGATGTTCTGCCAGTGAGCCACCACCCTTCACCAAAGGGACTGGCTGAGGTTGACTCACTGAAGCTGCTCTCCTGGTTCCAGGGTTTAAGGGCCAGAAGTATAAAGCAGCATCCTATGTTTCTGAGGAGAGGGAGGGGAGGGGAGGAAGGAAGGAAGGAAAGAAGGAAGGAAGGAAGAAAGAAAAGAGGGAGTGGGAGGGAGAGAGGAAGGAAGGAAGGAAAGAGGGGAGAGAAAGAAGAGTAGGAAATAAGGAAGAGAATAAAGAAGGAAAGAAAAAGAAAGAGGGAGAGAAGACGGAAAGGGAGAAAGAAGGAAGGAAGTAGAGGGAAAGAAGGAATAAGAATGAGGGAGAGGAAGAAAGTTGGGAAGGAAGGAAGGAAGGAAGGAAGGAAGGAAGGAAGGAAGGAAGGAAGGAAGGAAGGAAGGAAGGAAGGAAGGAAGAAAAGAGGGAGCAGGAGGGAGAGAGGAAGGAAAGAGGTGAGAGAAAGAAGAGTAGGAAAGAAGGAATAAAGAAGGAAAAAAAGAAAGAGGGAGAGAAGACAGAGATAAAGAAGGAAGGAAGGAGAGGGAAAGAAAGAATAAGAACGAGAGAGAGGAAGAAAGAAAGGGAGGGGGGGTCGCCGCCTTGATTCAGCGCCAGAAAAGAGCGCGAAGGGACCCAGGGGCAAAAAGCATTTCCCCGGCCCCAGCTGTTTGTCAGCGCTTTGTTGGCGCGGCGCTTCAGCAGCAAGGTCCCACTGCTGGGTCCCGCTGGCTGGGGCGCTCGGCGGGCCACATGACGAGGTCTGGCGGGCCGGATTTGGCCCCCGGGCCTTGTGTTTGACACCCGTGATATACAGTCATACCTTGGGTTACGTTTGCTTTGGATTACGTACTTTTGAGTTGCGAACTCTGCAAACCTGGAAGTATTTTTTCGCGCCCCCCCCCATCACGGTCTGCGCAGAAGCGGCGCACGTAGTCTGCGCATGCACAGAAGCGTTATGCGCAGAAGTGCGCTTTCATGTTTGTTCGAGTTATGTACTTTTCAGGTTACGAACCACACCCCGGAACAAATCGGGTACATAACCCAAGGTACCAATGTATGGATATGGCTAAGCATGAATTGAAACGTTGATCCAATAAATTCTACAACCCTGCCTCTTCCTTTTGAAAAGCAGGATGGGAACAAGCTTAGCATGGCAAAAGATAGGCATTTCTGCTCTGGGTAGGCAATGAGGAACTTCTGTGAGTGAGCGCCAGCATCTGCATAACCATGGCAAAAGAGCTACGGACTCAGTATCCCACTTATTCTCAGGCGCCTCCCCCAGCAGAGGATTCCACATTAACAGAATATGTTTTTGTCTTCCATTCTGTACCCTCCATTTGCACCTATTTCCCTCCCTCTCCTTTCCCCTCCCTCCTCCGTTTGTCCACCCTGCTCGCACAGACCATGTGCATGGTAACCTCCTTCAGGCTCCTCCAGGAGCGGGTCACTCACACAAAATGGTTGCTACCTGTAGTAGCATGGGGTGGGAAGGGGATACTCTAGGGGTATAATGTGGAGGAAGTGGCAGTGGAGCAAGCAAGTGGAGCAACAAGTGCACAACCGCTAGTTAAGAATAACAAAGAAAGAGGGCAAACAGATAAAACAGAATATTGAAAATAACAGGAACTTGTTGGTTCAAAGCTATCTAACCTAATTATGTGACTTACAAAAAAGGCTTCTGTTCTAATGAACAATGCAGTGTAGATGCCAGTTGCAGTGTGTTATGATGGTTGATGAGGGACAAGAGACCCTGGTGTGAAGGATCCCGATATGAGTGGCAAAAACCTATATGGGCACAGTCCATGTTTTAAGGTTTTCCTTTCCATATTGAGTTGAGTGACAGCTGGCACTTTTTCAGCCAGAGCACAGGTCACATCTGCAAACACCTTTAGGGAAGTTGGGGAAGTTGGTAGTGATCTCCTGGGAATATGGAGAAGTGCCTATCTGAGGAACTGATATTTTTTGATGTTGCTGCCAGACAGAACTTGGTGTGTGCTTTTGTACTGGTAGGTGGTTGTGCCTGGTTCATTCAAGCAAAATTTAGGGCATTTTCTCCACATGTCTTATTTACTAAGGAGAAATAACTAGGTCAAAATTTAAGTTCCATGTTGGATTTTTGATATAGATTTTTGGTATAGGACCTCAAGAGTAGCTGGTGAGAGACATGTGGCTGAGCTGGAGCTACAGCTCAAACCTACTGAGTTTCTGAGCTAGAATGGGTCAAACAATAGGCTTATTTCCTCCTAAGGTAAGGGGAAGTGACATAGCTAAGCCTGACAGGACAGCTTACTCTATGGCATTAACTCCTTCATGCATTAATTAGACTTAAGTCCATTGGTTATATGAGGCTGGTCACCCCACCACTACAACATCCCATTTCATTGAGACTCAGTAGCTCTTAGGTGCCCAGTTCCAATTAAGTGTCACTATTTTTTCTCTAACCTACTGATGTGCTGAATCATACTATTTTACAGGCTGGTTTGCGCACATTACATGACATTGGACCAGAAATTCGACGGGCAATCTCTGGAGACTTAACAGCTGAAGAAGAATTAGACAAGGCCATGAAAGAAGCTGTTTCTGCTGCCTCTGAAGATGATATTTTCAGAGTAAGTACTTTTCTAAAAACCTCCATTGGCCTATGGAATGATATTATATTCTAACATATCAAATCACAAAAATGTTAACTAATTTTGGAATTTGAAAGATGTTAACTGACCATTAAAAATAATAATCAAATAAGCATATCTGTTATATCCAACAGGAAGCAATGTCCCCTGATTCTGTCAGATCAATAATTAAAGTTGGTTGGTTACAGGGTGGATTCCCTCTTTATGTTTAACAATGTACTAGGGAGCAGCTTGTCTGCACTTCTTTCTCTCCCTAGATTTGATGTCAACCAGATGAAACCTCATTCACTTCTCTCCTTAGATGGCAGTTAACTATGGAGGCTTAAAATTTGTCTTGCTTAATGTATATAGCCTTAGGGACCCTATAAAGCCGGCATAAGTTGCCACTGCCCTGAAGAGAATGTGCCCTGATATAGTAATGCTTCAGGAGATATATCAGTGAAGGAAGTCTTCTCAGTGGCTGTTAAAAGGCACCTGGTTTGATGACTAGCTCTGCTCTTTTGGGAGGATAGCATGTCAACAGCACGAGCCATTTGGATGTTCCAGAAGTCGGCCAGGGCTTTGTGGTACATCTTGGGACAGCCTTAAAATGGGATTAAACAAATTCATGGAGAATTAAGCTATCAATAACTATTAGCCATGAAAGCTTATATTCTACCTCCACTGCCAGGGGCAGTATGCCTCTGAACACCAGCTGCTGAGAATCATAAATGGGAGAGTGGTTCCCTTCATGTCCTGCTTGAAATATTGGTGAAAATGACTCACTTCAAACAATACTGCACTCATGCATAAAATAAACACATTAGAAGTGTCTATTTGAACCACTCATTAAGAATATGTTTTTGATTTTGCTCACAGAGAGCAGGTGGCTTGTTTGGAAATCATGTCGGCTACTACCAAAGTGATGGCAGAAGTTCATTCCCTCAGACATTCACCACTCAGCGCCCCTTGCACATCAATAAATCTAGCAGCAATCAGGGAGACACTGAATCCCCATCCCATGAGAAGCTTGTGGATTCCACTTTCACTCCAAGCAGCTACTCATCATCTGGCTCCAATGCTAACATCAACAATGCCAACAACACTGCTTTGAGTCGCTTCCCCAGCCCACCAAGCTACCCCAGCACTGTCAGTACTGTGGAAGGCCACGGCACCCCTCTATCACCCACTGCACGGATCCCAGAAGTTCCTTGGAAGCTTGGCTGCAGAAGGTAAAGAGTAAACTGTAGCAGCAGTTCTATTATTTTCTATAAATATAGGGATATATATTTTTTTGCATTCTTCCCTCTTCCTTTGCTCTTTGCACATTTGTAGGCCATCCATATATGTGAAGAGCCACACAGGAATTAGTTATGAGAAGTGTCTCAGCCTAATATATAATCCAGGGAATGAAATAATAACCATAGGGAACAACACTTGAGAGTGTTTGTGTTTCTCAAATACAGATGAAATGAACATTATTGTCTAGCAGAAGGAAGAGACTTTTTCAGGTGGTTCGCAATTTAGCGTAACCACCTGCTCCATCAGGGCCCAGTATGGGCCACATGATCTCCTGCAATGATTTTGCAAAGTTTTTTGCAGATAAAGTCGTTCAGATTCAGGAAAAGGTAGACCCCACCGTGGGAGCAGGGGAGTGCTAGAGTCCTGTCTAGTCAAGTTGCATGGGATCAATTTCAATCTGTTACTTCTGAGGATGTGGACAGGCTGCTTGGATGAGTGAAACCAACCACCTGTCTCCTTGATCCTTGCCCATCCTGGCTTATAAAAGCTAGCCGGGAAGGGCTGGGCGATGGGCTTCGCGGGGTGGTGAATGCTTCTCTCTGTGAAGGAGCCTTCCCACACCTGCTGAAAGAGGCGGATATTAAACCGCTTCTTTAAAAACCATCTTTAGATGCGGCCAATATGGCCAACTATAGCCCAGTCTCAAATCTTCCATTCTTGGGCAAGGTGATTGAGCGAGTGGTTGCTGAACAACTCCAGGCACACCTGGAAGAAGCGGACCATTTGGATCCCTTCCAGTCGGGATTCAGGCCTAATCATGGGACTAAAACTGCCTTGATCACACTGGTTGATGATCTCCGGCGAGCTAGGGACAAAGGTGAGAGCTGTTTCCTAGTTCTGCTGGATCTCTCAGCGGCTTTTGACACCATCGACCATAACATCCTTCTGGACCGTCTAGAGGGGTTGGGAGCTGGGGGCACTGTCATACAGTGGTTCCGCTCCTTCCTCCTGGGCCGTGTTCAGAAAGTGGTGGTGGGGGATGAATGCTCAGACCCTTGGGCTCTCACTTGTGGAGTGCCTCAGGGTTCTGTCCTCTCCCCCATGCTTTTTAACTGATACCCAGTTTTACCTCTCTTTCAAATCAGAGCCAGTGAAGGTCCTGTGTGAGTGTCTGGAGGCGGTTGGAGGTTGGATGGTGGCTAACAGATTGAGGTTGAATCCTGACAAGACAGAAGTACTGTTTGTGGGGGACAGGAGCTGGGCAGGTGTGGAGGACTCCCTGGTCCTGAATGGGGTAACTGTGCCCCTGAAGGACCAGGTGCACAGCCTGGGAGTCATTTTGGACTCACAGCTGTCCATGGAGGCGCAGGTCAATTCTGTGTCCAGGGCAGCTGTTTATCAGCTCCATCTGGTACGCAGGCTGAGGCCCGCGGACTGTCTCGCCAGAGTGGTGCATGCTCTAGTTATCTCTCACTTGGACTACTGCAATGCACTCTATGTGGGGCTACCTTTGAAGGTGACCTGGAAACTACAAATTATCCAGAATGCGGCAGCTAGTCTGGTGACTGGGAGTGGCCGCCGAGACCACATAACTGAAGGAGCGTCTTGAAAGAACTACATTGGCTCCCAGTTCGTTTCCGAGCACAATTCAAAGTGTTGGTGCTGACCTTTGAAGCCCTAAACGACCTAGGTCCAGTATACCTGAAGGAGCATCTCCACCCCCATCATTCTGCCCGGACACTGAGGTCCAGCGCCAAGGGCCTTTTGGCGGTTCCCTCGCTGCGAGAATTCAAGTTACAGGGAACCAGGCAGAGGGCCTTCTCGGTAGTGGCACCCGCCCTGTGGAACGCCCTCCCACCAGATGTCAAAAAGAAAAATAACTACCAGACTTTTAGAGGACATCTGAAGGCAGCCCTGTTTAGGGAAGCTTTTAATGTTTAATAGATTATTGTATTTTAATATTCGGTTGGAAGCCGCCCAGAGTGGCTAGGGAAACCCAGCCAGAGGGGCAGGGTATAAATAATAAATTGTTGTTGTTGTTGTTGTTGTTGTTGTTGTAGAAAAATATTAGTACAACACCTAAGCGTCTACTATAAAGATGATTTGATACCTCTGCTTAGAATTGATGGAAAGTGAGCTTGAAAGTGTTGCTAACATAGCAGAGCAGTCAAGTTTCTTTTGCAAGACAAGTGCTTTTGCAAGAACTAGTATTGTTCTATTTTTCTATGTTTTCCTGCAAATCCAAAAGAAATCCAAATCTATTTTATTTATTTTTCCTTTCCATCTATATTCCTGATCTGATCTTCTTTTCCTTCCTATACTTCCCTGAAGAACTAGGACACATTACTATGAAACACTGGGGCGGTAGGTCTTTCTCTTCGTGCTCTTAACATACTTGGGATATGTTACTTTATAGACTGATATTAAATATAAACTATTTATTTTCAGTACTGGCAAACCTAGTGAGAGAGCAAGAGATCACATCACTGAACAACTAATTGATTAATTTGTTGTAATGTAGGGCATATACTTACAATAAATTAATTTGGATGTATTATGCAGAGCACTTATAAGTTATTTTGCAACAAATTCTGAGTGCTCAGGCCAAACTACAAACTATGTGGGAGAGCCCTGACTGATCTTTCAACTTTCTTTGAAAAATTACTGAAATGTGATTGTATGTTCAAGCGCAATGAATCTGCTGCCTGGTGTCTTGTGAACATGAAAGAATATAGGACTACGTTCTTGGATCAAAACAGGCCACAACTTTATTGATTACAGATCTAAGTGGACTTTGGCCTGGGCATTGGGTGATTATCAGTTCAATCAGTCCACCTGGTGGCAGCCAGCAGAATGCTGTGCTGGATTAGGATGTGCCCCCTTTTTAACCCTGGGAAGCAAACCCAAGTGGAGACTGCAGGCAGTCTCCAGTTGCCTCTGCCGCTCAAGTGATGCTTCCCAAAGCCTGTCTGTGATTCGCCAATTTCACAGGCAGGCAAATTCAAATTAAATTCCTTTTAAAAAATACGGAATAGTAGTTGTGGATATCTCATCAATTCAGAATGGCACCAGAGCTGGAATAAATGTTTGACCTTTCACCTGTGTTGTTTTCTAGAATAAAATTATACACACCCAGAGAGAGAGAGAGCTGTAATTTGCCTTGTGGAGACAAATAGTGACCTATACTTTACACCACACAAGGCAAATAGTAGTAGGTCTGAGGGGGCATTCAAAACAGTGTAGGAATATTATAGGAATATTACTAATCCTTCCTGCCCCACTACTGCTCTGAACAAATTTGTGGTCTCCTGTGACTTCATTTAAAGTCTCTTTGTTCTTTTAAAACTGGGAGATCTATCATGAATCTCCAGCATACCATATAATTTGGTCCCCCAAAGTCTGTTTTTTCAGCTCTTTCAATGCATTGTTAAGTATGAAATGATTAGTCTACTAGTCTGATTTAGTGGTGATGAGTTCAGAACAATGCTGTTATTTCACATTAACATAGAAAGATTTTATTTTTCCACTAAATACTGATAACTGATAAATGTAAAGTAACAGTAATAGGAAACTACTTAAGTAATCAATATAGGTTGTGGACACCAATCACAGTTTACCTTTGCTGTATAGGCAAGTTATTCAGCAGTTATATCTCAGTATGCTGTGTTCTCCGAAAATAAGCCATACCCCGAAAATAAGCCATACCCCAAAAATAAGCCATACCCCCAAAAATAAGCCATACCCAAAAAATAAGCCATACCCCAAAAATAAGCCATACCCCAAAAATAAGTCATAGTGATAGGCAGTTTAACCATACTTAATTTAAAAAAAAATAAGACATCCCCTGAAAATAAGCCACCGTGGTTTTTTTGAGGAAAAATAAATATAAGACGGTGTCTTATTTTTGGAGAAACACGGTAGCATCAACAGGGGAAAGTGTCATATGTTCATACATAAGCCCTGAATAAGCTACAGAAACATTTGCTTGATCAATCAGTTTGTATCTCAGGTCTGTTTCTCCAAGCTTCTACAGATAGAAATAGTGAAGGCAATGTAGAAACACATATTCCTTTTGCATTCTTTTGTAACACATCCATTCAAAGAAATCACACAAAACATAAATTATGAGAAAAGTGTGATGCAGTCCTTGCGTATAGCCCTTAACTGTGTCAGAACTAACATGGAAATTTTGAGATGAGTGAGGGTGGGGACAAAAAGCATGTTCTTTAGGCTTCATGTTCTTGATGCATAGAACTTTTGCGTCACTTCCCAAAAGCACACTAAAGTGATAACTTTTTTTAACCGTAACTTGGGAACTTAGGAAGTTGTATATAAATAAATATATTTATATACCACAAATATACAAATAAATAAACTCCAAGATACAACACTGCAATCTTAATTCTCTTATATTCATTAGATCCTGTTCCAGAGACAGTCAGGTGGCTATTGTTTGTGAGGAGGAGACTTGTCAAGAAGAAGAGAAATATGATGAGCAACTGAATGAAGAAATTGAGTACTGTGGTGAACCAAAGCTGGTACCAACTGAAATGTGAGTATTTTGCTATTGCAGCCAAGTAGGGGTTTTGGGGGGTTTTTGGGGGGTGGGGCATCCTGCAACTCCAAACTCATAAAGCAAAAATCCCTGAGTTCCCATTTATTTCAAGTAAGGGAGTGAGGCTAAGAGTATACTTACACTGCCATTTTTCTCCATCCAACCATAGCACAGTTTGACCCTAGACTCTGATCCTAGCTTCCAATCCTAATAGCACAAATCATCCTACGTGTTGCAGGATGGGACAATATATTTCCAAACTGTACCAACTCATACCTCAAATGGGAGCCATGTTCTCATTTGAAGCTAACTTGTCCTTTTCCATTACAGGCTCTCATGTAAAGATGATGAACACAGACAGTTAACTCCACCTGAAAACAGCATTAGATACTCTCCAAAGAGTGGGTTCCTGCATTCCTCATCACTAAGTAATAATTCCAGCTTCATATGACAAACATGAAATGATATCTCTTCAGATTTTCTAACCACAAGCATTTTTACTACATGGGTGTGTTGGGAGTACTGTACTAGGGTTCAGCCAATTTGAAAAACATTGGCACACACAAAAAATATTCTGTGGGAATTGTTAGGCTGCCTGTTTTAAATTTTTCAAACCAGAATAGTTCTAATTCTCTCAAATAGCAAATGGGGTTGTAAACCTTTCTCAACTGTACTACTTATACAACAGGTATATAACAGGTATATAATGACAGAATATTTCACTACCCCCAAAAATACCCTTTAAAAATTCTGACATATGTAAAACTAGGCACGTTAGGGAGAAAGATAGATTGCAACCCTTCTATCAGACAGCATGTTTTCTTTCTTCAGTGATTCCCCACCCAAACATTATGTCAGCCTCCACCTGCATTTTGATGTGGTACAGTCCAGACACAGGTTTGCCATCTCAATGTGATGCAGGCCAAAAATAACATCTGATATAAAAGAGATGTGATTGGTCTCCAACCTGTATCTGAATGTGGCAGCAGGAAGGAACCAAATGAAAATGCTTAACCTTTTCTGTATTTGCTGATTTTTCTCCTGCAAATCCATCCCCTTTTTCTTCCCAGTCAGGCTTATTTCCAGTCTCGGATTCTAACTGGGGTAAAAGTGTGCTAAAAACAAAAAGAGTTGCAAGAGATGTGCAGGAAAATATTGAGCATCTGCTTCTACCTGCCTGTTCTCCTCTGCAAATGCCCTTTATTAGTGATACAAGGCAAATATACAATTAAGAACCTATGTTCGCAGCATAAAATGTTACATGAAGTTCCACCCCTAATTGTGTTATGAAAGCAGCTTAAAATATCATCATACTTCTGTGCAACTGGCTTTGCAGGTCGAAGAGCATCCTTTAATCTGGAGTGTCTTAAGAGACAGAAAAATCAGGCTACGGAAGTCCCACAGAAGACAGTAGTGCCCTTGCATGTGGTACATCATCAGGTAAGCCTTCATCAGTGAACATCTAACTATGGGATCATACTCTCACTAGGGATGCTTCTGAACTCAGCTGTTTTTGGATTGGGGAGGGACAGCAATGACCAGAAATGCTGATTTATCAATTACTTCTTATATGCCACCTGTACCTTCCTGAAAAACGAGAGTTTAGCAATTACTGTTGCCTTGGTGATCTTTCAGTTCAATTGTTGCATTATACCAGGCATCCCCAAACTGCGGCCCTCCAGATGTTTTGGCCTACAACTCCCATGATCCCTAGCTAACAGGACCAGTGGTCAGGGATGATGGGAATTGTAGTCCAAAACATCTGGAGGGCCGAAGTTTGGGGATGCCTGCATTATACTGTACTGTATATAATGCTGCAGCTGAAGTTGATTTGGAAGTTGCAGCCTGTGCAGCCTATTTTTGGCCAGTTGCAACTAGCTTCCAATTCACTGCTGGACCTAATTCAAGATACTAGTCATTATCTTTGATGCCTTAACAATAAGCTGCTATTATGGTTGCAAGAACACCTCCACCCATATGAACTTCTGCACCAGCTAAGGCCTTCTTGAGAGGCCTTATGGTGTTATATATACATATACATATACATATACACACACAGACACACACACACACACACACACACACACACAATTTTATTCTTATATCCTTATTAGATTGGGTCAGATGAAATGATAATGAGTTTTCTTCTTCTTTGGCGATCACTTGTAGCTGAGTAAGATTGTCTTCCATGAACACAGTCTTAATGCTGAGTCTGTAAGTGACTGTGGAGGCCAATTCTGGATCCACACTTCCTTCTACAGTGGGGACATAAGTTTCCAGACGGAAGTTGATCATGGTGAGGGTTGGCCAGATGTGCCTTCCTCTTAGGACGTTTCTCCCTTTTGTCCTGAGTTCAAATGTCTTCAACGTCTGTGACACCTTTGGTAAGGGCTGTTCTCCAATTGGAGCGCTCGCAGGCCAGTGTTTCCCAATTGTCAGTGTTTATACTGCATTTTTTAAGGATTGCCTTGAGAGAGTCTTTCAACCTCTTTTGTTGACCACCAGCATTACGCTTTCCATTTTTAAGTTGGGAATCAAACCTATCCATTCTGAAGGAAATCAGCCCTGAGTGCTCACTGGAAGGACAGATCCTGAAGCTGAGGCTCCAATACTTTGGCCACCTCATGAGAAGAGAAGACTCCCTGGAAAAGACCCTGATGTTGGGAAAGATTGAGGGCACTAGGAGAAGGGGACGACAGAGGATGAGATGGTTGGACAGTGTTCTCGAAGCTACGAACATGAGTTTGACCAAACTGCGGGAGGCAGTTGAAGACAGGAGTGCCTGGCATGCTATGGTCCATGGGGTCACGAAGAGTCGGACACGACTAAATGACTAAACAACAACACAGTAGTACCTCTGGTTAAGAACTTAATTCATTCCGGAGGTCCGTTCTTAACCTGAAACTGTTCTTAACCTGAAGCACCACTTTAGCTAATGGGGCCTACTGCTGCTGCCGCACCGCCAGAACATGATTTCTGTTCTCAACCTGAAGCAAAGTTCTTAACCCGAGGTACTATTTCTGGGTTAGCAGAGTCTGTAACCTGAAGCATTTGTAACCCGAGGTACCACTTTAGTTGCTTTTGAAGATGATAATCAGGCATCCGAACAACATGACCAGTCCAACGAAATGAATACCCCAGGATCAATTAGTGAGCTTCATAGTTGTGATGATTTGGACCTAGACCTTCTCAGCCCTGTCCAACACTCTAACCCAGGGATAGCCAACATGTCTGCCCATAGCAAAGTTTTTCCAATAGTTGCACTATTTTTACAGTTCACTGTCCCATGAATTCCACCTGAATCCATCTCTCCTTGTGTTTCAGAAGTAAGTTATTTTATTTCATTATGCATTTGGCCTTGGTTTAGAGAAGTGAACTTGAAGCTATGCTGAAGCTGCTCTTTAAAATGAAACTTTTAAAAAGTATACTGTGTCTCTATTTATTGTGTTGTTTTAAACTTTTCAGAAAGACAGACTACAAAATTTAACTATGATAATCCATATCACTTGATACCTGTTTTATCTTTGTTTTTATGATATTATTTTACTGGTTTTATGTTGATTTGTATTGTTTCCACACCGCTTAGAAAATTTTAAAATATGAAGTTGTTATAAATACTTTAAATAAATAAAATAATGCCTCAAGGAAAATATCTTCAAGCAAACACAGTTTACAGGAAACTTTGGTGATCCTCGTGTTCAAGTATAATTGAAACTGACATTGTTTATTCCTTGTGGGACAAATTCTGTTGCTCTAATTCTTCTAGAAAGCACTGTATTTATGCAAGCTGACCAAGCAACTTCATTAAGCATTCTGGAGTAAGTCTCACTAAAGTAAGATATTTCAGTAAGCCTTGGAGAATGACAGTACACTTGTTGCAAGACATGGGTGGCTTTCACATAGCAGAAGGCTCAAAGGGAAGTGATATATAAGGATTTACATGTCCATGATAACCTAGGAAAGTGGCCAAGCTGCCAGAAATATATTCTAGAGAGAAGGCAAACCAAAGGATAAAGGGAGATTTATTTCAAAATCAACAATTTGAATGGACAGATGGGTTCTAAACAACATGAAATCCGATTTGTAGTTCCATTTCAGTCATGAATATTTTTTTATTCCTTTTAGTATTTGTTGTACTGATGTCATTCTCTGTTGCTGGTTTTTTTCTGTGTTACATTTTAGTTTCCTATTGTGTTTTATGTTTTAAAATTTTACTTGTAAACCACCCAGAGGACTTTTGTCATTAGGTGTCCTATAAATATCACAAATAAAAATATTTGGTAAAGTATTTGGAAGCTCTGGCTTCAGGAAAGAGTAGTAGTTTGTTAAATTTGGAATGAAAGCATTTTAAAGACAATGTGTGCCCAACATTCATTTCTTAGAGTTAAAAAAGAAATCACCTATCACCCCAAAGTATAATCAATGCTGGTGAGATCAGGACAACTAATAGAGAATTATGAGTGAGTTTACACATGCTGGCAGCCTCATCATGCATGTTGCCTCAGGAGCAAGTAGGATCACCATAGGCCTTCATTCCTAGCTAGTGTTTGCATAGCAATGCTGCATATGAACCATGTGAGTAGTGAGGCTGCTATTATGGTCATTCCACCACAGAAATTATGATGGCCATTAATGCATCATGTGTGTGGAAGTCTTGGTTCACACAAACAGGGCCAGTAAGCCAGCACAGCCACAGCCCATCATCACATGTTAATTGGCCATAAGATGTGGAAAACATGATCCCTTTGCTGGACCTGTTCTTATACTAAATAACATAATATGTTTCCAGGCTTTTTATCAAACAAATTAAAATAATTATATTGCCATCCTAACCCATTAAATTAAGGCATATCCATTTATTTATGACACATACACAAACATGCACGTGGTCAGAGCTGTGTCTGAGACCTTCAAGTCAGCTTCAAACTGCAATTTCCAGCAACTATTATTCAGAAGCATACTGCCTCTGAAATTAAATGCAATATAGCAATCATGACTAGTAGTCATTGATATCCTTTTCCATGAATTTGCCTCACCCTTTTAGAGCCATCCAAGTTTGCAGCCATCACAACATCTTTGGAACTGAATTCAATAATTTAACTAGTCGTACCTTGGAAGTCGAACGGAATCCGTTCCAGAAGTCCTTTCGACTTCCAAAACATTTGGAAACCAAAGTGCAGCTTCTGATTGGCTTCAGGAAGCTCCTGCAGCCAATCGTAAGCCATGTCGGACGTTTGGCTTCCAAAAATAGTTCACAAACCGAAACAGTCTCTTCCGGGTTTGTGGCGTTCAGGAGTCAAAACGTTCAAGAACTAAGCTGTTCAAAAACCAAGGTACAACTGTATATGCAGAGTAAAGAAGTATTTTCTTCTGTCTCTCTTGAATCTCCCTACATTCAGCTTCATTGGATGACCCCAGGTTACAGTATTATGAGAAAGGGAGAAGGGTGTTTCTCCCTGTCTATTTCCAGCATATGCATAATTTCATACAACTCTACCATATACCCTTTTATTCACCTTAAGAAACCTTTTTTTTTAAGTCAGCTTATACAGTTTCTTTTCTCGTATTATGATTCAATTTGCAACCATCATCATGTACAATGTTCTCCTTTCTCTCTCTCTCCAGGCACTAGCAGTTGCAGGCCTGAGTCCTCTTCTTCAAAGAAGCCATTCACCCGTAAGATCCTCTCGGTCATGTGCCACACCCCCTGCCACACCCTGTACACGAGATTGGTTACAGCAGCCAATTAAAACCTTGCGACTTGAAGGAGAGGAGTCCAATGAGAAACTCAATAATAGCTTCCCATCAATACATTGCAGCTCCTTGTATTCTGATAGCCCCAGCTCTAGCAGCACTCGAAAAGCCAGGCCAGTCTCCCTCACAGTTCCCAGTCAGACCAGAGAGTGTGGCAGACAATTTCACGGCAGCGCTAACAGCCTTGTTGAAGCGGTAAGTTGATGTGGTACTGTATTAGTAACTGATGTAACAATCATGACACTTATGGAGATCAGGCCCCAAAGTTTCATGTATTATATGCAATACATTATATTTCATGGACACAAATATAGGAGGTTAAGCTTACTTTTCCTTTAGATGAATCCAAAACTCTTACAGTTCTTAGATAGACCATTAATCTGTACAAGACCACCAGTTTTTATCCCAGTCATTCAGTTTTTGAGACCCCTGTGAATTATTTGCCTTTTACAGAAGTCATTAACAGTAAATGTATGAAAGGAAAATAATTCCTTATGTAGGATATATAGTTTGTCAAATAGAAACAGGGAGGTTGGAGCTGAGGGCAGGGGTTTATTAAAATGTTTACTTAATTGCCCAAGGCCGTTAATATCCCCACTATTATAGCCTGCCCTCCTGATCAAGATTGCTATTCTATTCCTATAACCAGAATGTTCTATAAAGCAAAAGCTGTATCTGCTTGCACAAATATACAGAAGTGTAGTTTAATACAATTACAGTCATTAAATGAACTAAACTGCATTTGTACTGTAGGCAGGAAGCTGTCAGGAGATATGTTAGTATCTCATCCTAACCATGTCTCCTCAAAAGTATGCCCAACTGAATTCAATGGGACTTACTCCCAAGTAAGTGGGTTAGGATTGCAGCCTTTGATCCTAAATTGCTGTTCAGTTCATGTTGGGGGGGGATATTTTTGCCAATTCAGCAACCCCACAACACCATATTCAATACCATTCCCAATCCCTACAAGCAGGTTTTCAGGGGTGCTGCAGACTGAAGAGGAAGGGGATACAGTAATGGGAAAGCCTTATTACATTAACTGCTCCATTCATAGAAGGAAAGATAAGGTCTAAGCCATTGTCCTATGAAGCAAGGTTTCCCCATCAAATTATTACTGTCCAGAATTTCCACAGATTGCTTTGGCCCTTGTTATTATATTAAAATTGATTTCTGCTTTTCTTGTGTTTTATCTCCTGGCTCTTTAAAGGTCTTGATTTCGGAAGGCCTGGTGCAGTTTGCTCAAGATCCAAAGTTCATTGAGGTCACAACTCAAGAGCTGGCTGATGCTTGTGACTTGACAATAGAAGAAATGGAGAATGCTGCTGACAACATTCTCAATGGTAACAGCAAGCCAAGCCCCAATGGCAACCTCTTGCCTTTTGTTAACTGCAGGGACCCAGGGCAGGACTGTATGGGAGAGAAAGAGGAAACAGCCCAGAACCCAGATTGTAGAAAAAGTCAAGAGGAGCCTAAAGACAGCAGGATTTATATCAGCAGCCTGTAGTTGCCAAGGCTGAAAGTGATGCTGGTTTTTTAATTTGTTTCAATGTTCCTAATGGGTTTGTTTCAGAAGTGCCTCACTGTTCTCGTGACCTGGAGTAACCAGAACAGCGTTCTTCATTCATTTCCGTCAGGAAGAATTGCAAAGTTGGGTGGTGTAAAAGAGCTTTTCAGGAGTGAATATACAACCCCAGCATGTGTCCATGAAGGAAGAATGACGACAAGTAAAAGGAGGAGAGTTAGATCCCTCCTTTTCTCAGTCCCTGCACAAGGAACAACAGCTGCTTCCTGAATGTGATGGAAAACCTCAGCTTCCTGTGAATGGCCCTAGCCAAAAGGACACTGCATCAAACGGGTGTCTTTGAACTTTGCGTGTACAAAAAAGAATCATTTTGCACATATTCTGTATGAGCCTCACCATCTCCATAAAGCCAAGGCCCTTTTGATCTGCAAGTGGAATAGAAGACTTCAGCAACAAATCCCCACACTTTGCTGAGGAAGAGGAGTTAGAGGAGGAAGCAGAAGTGGCAATGGTACAGGAGATGTAGATGGCAATATTGCAGATGCTTATTAATGGAAATGCAGAAACTCCTAGGCAGACTTCTCTGCCAGTCAATCAGAGCTCAGGCAGTCTACTCTGCCAACCAATCAAAGCTCAGACAGCTAGCTGTGCCAACTGCTCAAGGAGCAAGAAGCCAGCTCTGTCAAACCGGAGTTCAGGCAACCTGCCCATTTCAAAGAGATGTGGTGATGGGCTAATGTAGATCTCTCCTTGTTTTTGCTGTTTGATATTTTATTGAAAGCATGTTCTAATTTTTATTTTTGAATACTTTATTTTATGGTATTTTATTTTTTGAGGGAGGGGGTGAACGGAGTGTTTACAAAGTTTTGTAATCACCTAACTTTTTGTTTTCTTTCTCACCTTTGCAAATGTTTAAAATTGGTTTGATTTGATTATGTTATACTATTTAATTTTTTTTGTTTCCCTCCATTGAAATTTGGGTAGATACTAATAATGATATTAGAAGAGTTTTGCCAACCATTATGTACACCAGAATTTGTAATTTTATTTGAAGTAATGGAAATCTCCTTTTTTGTTGTTGTTTTATAATTTAAAGATAGTAGGCAATGCACTTGATATAGTCTTGCACATATGAGTGATCGATTTGGATTCTTTATAGTGGTAGGTATATTTGCGGGTGTGTGAATGAGTGAACAGGACTGAATGAGAGAGTGAATGCATGCCTGAAAGTTTGTAAGTTCATACAGTTCTTCACTTCCTGGTATAACTGCAGGAGAGCTGTATCTGGGGTCATGTGAGTGTAAAAATATACCACTGTCTCTGCTTTTGAAAGGGGAATCAGTAACTCTTTGCATTTTCTGTTCCACAAGATATGCAAAAACAATGCAATAATATTAATTTTGAATAAAATTTGTGAATTGTGTTGGCATTAAAACTGTATAGAAAAACAAAACAAGGGAATTAAAGAAAACAAAAAAACCACACAAGTGAGAAGGAGTTACGTTTCGATATATTCTGTGTGATGTTTTATTGCATTGATGATGTTTCTGTTGAAGAAACCGTAATACTTGAATTCAGGTCAGTTTCAGTATTTTTCAACTATTTTTTTAAAATGAATTGCAATTGTGCCAAGCAAATATGATGAATTAAGTTTGTTTAAGGGGAAAATAACAATTCTTGTATATTTTGCTGCATGTAAAGTAAATCATTTCGTATTTGGAGTGTGCCAAGCTTTACCTTTGAACTTTTAAGTGCTTTTCTACATGTGGTTGGGGGGAAAGGGTATACAATTTTTCCCTTTTTTAATTTGTACAATGAACAAAGTGTATCTGGTGTTAAGTAACTAGTCTGCAACCCACTGACAGGTTGATCATTAACTGATTTTGCATATCTTGTGTTCACTTTCTTTTTTCTGCACTCCCTTAAACATGCACAGTAATGAATTGAGATGGGAAGAGTACCTTGCTTTCTGGAGCTGAGAATTTTTATCCAGGTTTAACCCCTTTGCACAGTTAAAATGATTCTCCTCACTAAAGGGTGGCAAATTTCATTATACAAAGATAGTCCAGTTGATCCTTTCCTATAAACTGAGCTGGCATCAGCAACTCCAGGAAGGGGAATAATTTATTTTACTATAGAGAAAATACTAGAAGAAGAAGAAGAATGAATGTAACAACATCAAATTAATGCTCTTCATGAGTTACTCACGGTTTTAGTAGCAGATTTATATGAAGCTGAGTGCAAAGCACCCTTCACCAAATTTGCACATTTAAAGGGACTGCGATTACTTTAGAGGAAAAAGTAATTTAAAAAAATTATTAGGATGACAAAAAATACCAAAACATTAAGTTAAACAACAATAAAACTTGTGTATCTGAAGAAGTGTGCATGCACACGAAAGCTCATACCAAAATATAAACTTAGTTGGTCTTTAAGGTGCTACTGAAGGAATTTTTTTATTTAACAATAAAACTTGTTATTCATAAGAATAAAGAACAAAATGAACAAGTGTAAGATGGAGACCGACTCACTAAATCGTAGCACTCTGAGAAGCATTTAAATATCATTATGAATAAGAATCACTTGTTGGTATTGGGGGGGGGGGCTGAATTCAGCCACAATGAGTAGGTGATGAGCACTATTATAACTGATTAGGACTGTGAGCATAGTCTGCAGTTCAGCATCAAAAATACACCTGCTCAGTGGACTACTGTATATTCCTGCGTATAAGACTACTTTTTGACCCAGGAAAATCTTCTCAAAAGTCGGGTGTCATCTTAGACGCCGGGTCGTATTTCTTATACAGCGAGTATATACCAAACTCTATATTTTAACTGGAAAAGTTGGGGGTTTGCCACGGACTGCTTTCCAGGTCATTTGGCCAGCATGACTGAACCACTCTGGCACATGGAATACCATGACAAGTTCCAGAGTGCACAAAAACGTTGTTTACCTTCCTGCTGCAGTGGTACCTATTTATCTATTCGCGCTGGTTTGCTTTCGAACTGCTATGTTGGCAGGAGCTGGGACAAAGCAACAGGAGCTCACCCCGCCACGAAGATTCAAACCTTATGATATGCAAACTCAATAGGCTCAGTGGTTTAGACCACAGCGCCACCCGTGTCACTACTTCAGCAAATGAAACCCCTATCCATTCATTACTTTTAAAAATAAGTACTGTCTTATTGGTTATAATTGGTATACAAATATTTATTATTATTATTATTATTATTATTATTATTATTAATATAATCTAACACAGAACTGAGAACTGTTAAGCTCATGAAAATCAGTGGTCTCAAGTACACTTCTGTGCTGAAACATTGCCACTAGGTATTTATACCACATTTTCCAAACCGATATATTATTTATAAAACAGATTACATTATTAAATTGGTATGAATTTAAAACAATAAAATTTCAATATAGAAATCAATATAACCAACAGCATTTAAAATAGAAATTAGCTGAAGCAAGGCAAAAGGCCATCCAAAGCAGGAAGGTCTTCAAAGCATGTCTCTGGAGCTGGAACGTTTGCTCCTAAGACCTATCTAGTCAAGCATCTCCTGCTCTGATAGTGGCCAACAAGCAGGACGTGAGCACTCTCCCCACTGGTGCTCCCCAGAAACTGGTCTTCAGAGGCATATCACCTCCCTTACTGGAGGTAGTACACAACTATCCTGGTTAATAGCCATTGAGAGCATTATCCTCCATGACTTTGTCTAACCCCCTTTAAAGCCATCCAAGCTGGCAGTCGTTACTATATCTTGTGGTAGCAAATTCCATTTTTTAACCATGTGCTTGTGGAGAACTACTATACATTTAATACTTTGCATTTTATCAGAGAAGTACTAGGGTGTAGATTGATGGTTATAAGTCACTATACTTCATCTATTACATAAATGAATGAGTCTCCCTCTCTTCTATGAAACCATACTCAAAGGGGCTAACAAAAAGATCAAATATGAGTATATATTTTCCCTCCAGTGTTAAAATTTGTAATAACATACTGAAGGGGGGGGACTCTTTTTGTCTTTCTTCTCTTAATTTTACTTTTTTCTACTTTGCTCATAACCATCATGCTCCAGATTTTATTAAACCATACATTCACTTATAGAAGGCTCCAACAATAAGACTTGTTAAATAGGTTGAACTATCTATGAAAAATCAATCAAATTTTTGCAAAGAATGATAATATCCATTCTTAGAGAAGCATTGCACAACTGTCAGGGCCAAGCCCAACCACGAGGTGAGGTGTGGCAGTTGCCTCAGGGCAACAAGCTCCAGAAGCTGGGAGAGGCAGCAGATCCAGCAGGTGGGCAGACATACGGCACATGAGTCAGGATTTTCTGTTTTGCCTCTAATGGCAAAATGTCCTGAACCAGCCCTGACAACTGTGCACACACTTTATATAGCATTTTCTCCAAAATCACATCCTCGCCAACAATTAATGACCATGCTGCAATGATAGCAGAGTCAGAATCTGCCTGGAAACAACTTGCTTTTTTAGTTTTGTTTGTGCTTAAGAATCCTCATTAACTGTTTCCAACAATGTATGCATTAGATCAAACAATTTCATTTCATTTATTAATCCAGAACAGCCATAGCTGCCAAGTTTTCCCTTTTCTCGTGAGGAAGCCTATTCAGCATAAGGGGAAATCCCTTTAAAAAAGGGATAACTTGGCAGCTATGCAGAACAGCTGTCATTCCTCAATATCATATTCATAATTACTAAGGCCAGTCCACACCTACATACAGTATTCATCAAAAAGACCCTAGATTCAGGTAAGTAGCCATGTTGGTCTGATGCAGTTGGGGGGGGATGTCCAGTAGCACCTTAGAGACCAACTAAGTTTGTTCTGGGTATAAGCTTTCGTGTGCATGGTCCTCTAAGGTGCTACTGGACAATTTTTTAATTTTATTTTATTTATATCAAAAAGACTGCAATCCCATATGCATAGGTATACCCAAGTCCCATTAACCTCAATGAGACTTATTTCTGAGTAGATGTGTATAGGATTATGCTGCTAATGACTAATATCAATTGATTAATCTCATTTGTCAACAAGCCAAAACAGAGCAAATACAACAGAAATACTTTTCATATAACTTCAGATCACCTAAAACTCAAAGGATCCGTTCTGACATTAACTTCATATAGTGGGAGCTGCAGCAATGTAAATTCTTCCTGCAGCACAGGAAGGATTGAACCCTAGGACACATGGATGGAGATAGCAGTAAGGCTCCTCCCCATGCCTATGTTACCCCACCTTTAGGAATAGTGATGATTGTGTGGGATGGCACATTGTGGACTCCTCCCATATTGGGGCTTCTGATGCCACTCAAGCAGCATAGGAAACAGCTGAAGTGCAGCAGCTCTCATGCTACTTAAGTAAACATCAGAAGGGGCCTAAAGCTTTTCAGTTGAATTGGTTCACAACTGTAAGCTATTTAGTAATCAAGTGAAATTAAATGATACACATATGCATGTAAACCAATCCTAAATTCATTCAGAATTGCCCACTCCCAACATAAGCATGCACTGCATGTTTGGGAGTGGGGAATTAG
Source organism: Zootoca vivipara (assembly GCF_965207765.1). Lineage (NCBI taxonomy): Eukaryota > Metazoa > Chordata > Lepidosauria > Squamata > Lacertidae > Zootoca > Zootoca vivipara. The sequence continues at coordinate 55,825,252 of NC_142592.1, forward strand.
GTGGCTGCATTATTCTTCACTGATTATGACAGCATTCCAGGGGAATAGATGAAGACAATTATATACAATTGCAAACTTATCACCAATCGTATACTACCAATGATAATCAGACTTAGGTCCATTGATTTCAATGGGTCTACTATGACAAACCTTGGATATCACCCTATATGTTCCCATAAAAGTGTAAATTCCACAGGTAGTAAAATACCAGCCATAACTGGTTGTATATGGTGCTATTCCTTTACCTCCTGTGGTATTTGTCAGAGAACTGATATTTCATGCATCCAGCCATCATAAGTACTGTACTGCTTTGACATGCATTTGTTGAGGTTAGTTAGAGTTCAATTGTGACTTTGCAAATTTACAGAAAGGCACAGAGAACAAATACAAAGTGATAGCATAAGTAATTTTGCACATTGTCAGGGGTCTCCAAGTGATGTAGAAAAAGTGATTTTAGTTTCATACATGTCCTTATCAAAATGGTATCTGAAGAAGTGTGCATGCACACGAAAGCTCATACCAAAATAAAAACTTAGTTGGTCTTTAAGGTGCTACTGAAGGAATTTTTTTATCTTATCAAAATGAATAGTCATAACAGATAAATTATGCACATTTACCAGGCAGTGTATGATCTAATCTGTTTATATTATCCAGTTTTATATATTTACTGATATTATTTGGAGACTATGCATACTGTGCAGGCATTTTACAAAAAACCCTGTTTACACTGCCTATTTAAAGACATTCTCTATGCCTTTATGTGAGTGTGCAAAATTGCATATTTATGCAAATTATTCACTGAATTTATATTAACCATGATATATACACACTTGACAGGAATTAACAGTGTTTTCTAAGTATATACTGGTGCTACAATTTCTGTCAAAACAAACTGTCATATATAGAATCTTCTGGGTTTAGGTATTAATGAAATCATTTACCTATGGTATGGAGCATCTTTTGTTTCTATAGAAAGTTAGACTAAAGATGCAATTTACTCAAAGTAGGTTATTCTGCCATTATTGTATTTAGGTATTAGAGGAAGGAGTTTCTATCCAAATTCAAGCACCAGATGAAATATCTTAGTTCTTTAATATATTTGTCAAATTTGTCTATACCCTATTTCGTATCAATCACCAATGAATGAAAGGTACTTTGCAGATATTTTAACAGAGATTTTGGTGGACCATGGCCAGAGCTTGCTGCTGCCAGCACAGTTTAGATTATGAGTGGCTGCTATTTTACTTCAAGTTGCTATAATATAAACATAGAAAGAGATACTTAAATGGGTCTGAGCAAAGAGCTACTGCCTCCTTTATGTGGGGCAGTCTGGGGCATGGTAGGGGAAAGGGGGAAAGCTTTGGTTCCATAAAATGTCCTTTCTTTTCCCTTTGTATTGGGCTTACATGTTGGATACAATCACTGCACTGCAGATGGAAGCTTTACAGAAGCTAAAGACTGGGTTATTTTCTACAAGGGGAAAAAGCCAACCATCACTCTTTTGAGTTTGTTCACTCCTGCAGCTCAACAACTGTTTACACTGCATACTAAAGACATTTATTGCAAGTACCAAGACTTCCATCTTCCCCCATCACCCTTGGTCATTCTACCAGGCCGGTTATATTGGATTCCCCCCCCCCCTTCCTTATTCTGTATGATTTAGATTATGGGAGGAAAGCTGGGCTTAATGATCCAGAGCTGGAGTTCCCTTAGCCCGAGAACTTTTCTGCATCATCTGCCTCTTCAAGTGAACGTGTGTATGATGAAGATGTTGGTGATTACAATGATGCAGATGTTGCTGCTACTGCAAGGGATCCAACCTGTTTTATTACCCCACCCCCCACTGCACCGGAGTCTGAAGGGACAGCCAAAGGAGCACTATGTACAGGACCACATCTATTTCTGCTTTGTTTTCTAACCCTAGTCCCACTCCGTTGATGACTATGACAACAACAAAAAGGGCAAATGCATTTTTTACATTTCTTGATAATTTCTAAAGCAATGTATCATTGCTTTCTTTAGACTGATGCCAATACAGTATAAGAGTTGTATGGGTTCAGCCAGGCTTCTGTGTCTTTTTCTGACTGAAGAGTTTGAGATCATTCTATGAAACATTCTTACTTAACTGCAAGTTACGATTTGACAACCATGGAGACAACTTTTCAAGAAAACACACAGCTCGCTAACTGTTCAGAGTTGCTGAGATTATTCTCTTAGTAACAATTGCAATTTGTGCGCTTCTTAATAACATTTAAAAATAAACTCATCCTTTACAGGAAGAGCCCACATTTGAAGCATATTTGGTATAATTGTACATCTATTTGTATTAAACATTACAGTTCTGATATAAATGTAATGGAATATGAATCAAGGAACTGTGAGGTTAGATAGATGAATGGACAGTTGTGTCCAATTAATCTCTAGAAGATTAATCAAAAACCTGGGTTGGGTTCTGACTTCAGACTACAAAGAGAGGGTTGTTTTATATGTTACAGTTTCTTACATGGAAATTATTTGGGCAAAACTGTTTTTTACCTGATAAATTATCAAAACAGTAACATTTGCCAGGCCATCAAAATTCTAACACAGAAAGAGAAAAAATGTGAGATTTAATAACACACACACACACACACACACACACACACACACACCTATATATATATATATATATATATATATATATATATATATATATATGAAGAGAACTGTGCCATGTATACAGGAGATTCTTAATCATTTTCAGTTTAACAACCATGGGAAATCTAACTGATTTGAAGCTAGTGAGACCACACAAAGAGCACTGAAATTAATAGAATATGTGGCTGAAAGGAACCTCCTGTGTCCTCCAGCTTAATATTGCTAATTTCACATAAGTAAATGGGGGGAAGGCAGGCAGCAAAGGGATATCATATGACATTTTTACTGAGTAGACTGGATCACACAAGGATAAGGGCTCTGAGATAGTAGTGACTACATAAGGAAAAATGTGACTCCAGAATAAAGAAACATGGTTGTCTCATTTATTGTAGTTTCCTAGGTGGAGACTGGTCCTTTACAGTCATACCTCTGGTTACGTTCACTGCGGGTTGTGTACATCACGGGATACGAACGCACCAAACCCGGAAGTACCAGAAAGGGTTACTTCCAGGTTCGGCGATTCATGCATGCGCAGAAGCGCCGAATGACGTCACACGCATGCGCAAAAGCGCTGAATCGCACGGCGAGCATGCACAGATTTGGCGCTTCAGGTTGTGCACTGCTCATGTTGCGAACGGGGCTCCGGAACAGATCCCATTCGCATCCAGAGGTACCACTGTACTTGCAATGAAGTGTGGGATTTAATCACATCCACACCATGTATTAACAATATGCAGTCCATACAGGTATACAATATACATTCCATGCAGGAAGTACTATCCTAAATACTGTAGGCCTATTAGAACTTGGGGGCGGGGGGGAATTCAGACTCCTTTATCCCCTTGAACTTATTGCTGCTGAGAGAACAGAAATGGTTGAGGGACAGTGGTGGGAATGGCCTCTAACCAGAGTGGTACAACAGGAGGATAGTGCTTTAACCTACACATACATACTCAGCAACCACAAACTTGAAAACTATAATACCAGGTTGGGGGGGGGGTGTGTTCAGCTAGACCTAAACCTCAGCAGTACTTTGCAGGGATAGGAGCATTATCCTGACATGAGTCAGGGGACCTTGAACTCAGGGGCATAGCGAGGCGCTGCGACACCCAGGGGGCGGCAAATTGCCATGCATCTGGGGGGGGGTGCGGTGTCGCTACGTAACGATGCATGCGTCGCTACATAACGACACATGCATGTTAGGTAACGACGTGGTGGGTGTGCCGTGCTGAGCGGGCTTTCTACCCGCATGCGTGTTATGTAGCGGGGTATCGCCGCCGCCCCCCGGCAACTCCAATCCGTGCGCCTCCAGCTACAAACTCCAGGTAGAAAGCCCGCTCGGTACGGCAGCGGCGGGGTGCCACTTGGCGCCCCCCCCCCCGAGTGGAACCCGGGGCAGACCGCCCCCATCACCCCCCCCCCATTGCGATGCCCCTGCTTGAACTTATTTCAGATAAGTGCCATCATCATCCTCAATTCTGAGTGCTATTGCATTTTTAAATCAATGATATGTTTTGGAATTGTCACAGCTCCCGAAATGAAAAGTATAGCAGGGGAGGTTTTTGTTTTAAAAAAAATCCTTCCTCCCTGTGTTGTCTGGTAGAGCTCCTCTTTTTCCTTGTTGAAAAGCCAATCCAACCCTCCAGCTTTCATCACTGTCAGAGATTTTATACATGTCTTAGTCGTACCATTATTATAGGAGAGCTTTGCTGATATGCAGTTCTTGTTGGGAGATGGGTTCTTTTCCGTCCCTTCCCCTCTTTTCTTTTTTACAAAATAATATTTTTTCTGAATACCTGGGGAATGCACAGAAACCCTTACTTTGTCCATGGGTGCCCCAGTTTTATGTCCCATGTGTCAGATTGCTGTTAGGAGGAACAAGTGGGACCTAGCAGGACCTGTAAAAAATATTGTCGTATACCTTCACTGTTTGGGTTCCAGCCAGCCCCTCCTTCCAAGCAGGGCATTCCGCTCCTCCATCTAGTTCTCCATTTTCCTTTTCCAGCTATCACACAATATTCTGTGGCTATTGAGCATGTTCAGTCCTCACTGTTCTTTGGTTGGGGGCTTCGTGTGTTTTTGTTTTTAAAGAAGCTTTTTTTATACTTCTGCAAACATTAGGGGTCCCCTAAGCATGCTGCAACATCCAGAGACATTCTTGACAACACTCTCTATGTAAGTTTAGTATTAGAAGGAGTGTTAATGATGAAACAGCCATCAGTGATCTTATTCTGCAATTATTTTATCAAAACATTTTCTCTCTGGTATCCTAGCTGAAGTCCACTGGTGACAGGTGGTTCAATCAATCAGTCTTCTGCCCAAACTCCATTTAATGTGAGGATTTGCTCAAAGGGGGGCGGGTGGAATCCTGATTAATTGTGCTGTAAATATTTGGGGCATATATCCTTGAGCTACATTTTATACTATCAGAAAGAGATATGAAATAAGAGGAAATAAACCCAGTTTGATCTTAGTTCATCTCAGCTTCCGACAGTATGAATTTCAACACAGTTCCTGTATTATTGCCTTGTAGTGGTGTGTGTATTATTGTAGCATCTTGTATTCGCCACTGAAAGAGACAGTACAATACCATTGGTATCCTATGGGTCTGAATGTAAAAAACTTCTTATGCTCTTAAACAAATTATTTAGTGATCTACTTTTAGTGGACTCTGCTAATCTATATAAACCTTTAGCATCATAAGTAATTTATTTAATTATTTATGGCCTGCTTTTCATAAATGATTTTCTAAAGTCTGCTTACAAAGTAAGCCCTCACATAAAAAACAAAAACAATTTGTATTTTCATGGGCAGTAAAATGAATACAGAAGCTGCTCCAGGAATATTATCTGGGTCATGATCACCAATTACTTAATAAGAATTCATGTGAGTATCTTGCACATTGGTACAAAAGGTAGTTTATGTGCTGTGAAATTTTTAAAAATCCCAAAATTACAACTTCATGGTTATTGTAGATCACAATGTAGGTGACAGGAGAAATCACATCAGACAAAATCTTCCTTCTGTGCTACTCTTGTTAGTGTCCTAGCAGCTTATGTCCTCTTGGCTCCCTGGTCACAGCCTCTAACCCTCTTATCCTCCCTTTGCCTATCCACTTCTTTCATGCACTGAGCCCCCTGGGAGGCTTTGCCTCAGCCCCCCTTTCTCCATCTTTGCATCACACAAGTTTCCTCAGATTCCTATTTATCCCAAATGGGTCATTCCACATCAAATCAATGGAAAAAAAGGGTTTTGTCACCCACCATCTCAGATTTTGATGAAACTTGGTGTACACCCTTCCCTTATGGCTGAAAGAAACCTCCTTAAATTTCTTCCCTCTATCTCAAATGGTTTTAATTTTATAGCACTTCGAAGTTTTGTTAAATCTGCGTTGTCTGTCCCTCTTGAGACCCTCAGCACAAGATACCCTTGTGTACATTTTATTTTTTTTCTCCATAACCAAAGATCAGATCTCTTTGAAATTTTACATAGAGCTCAATAAAATGACGAGGATTGCAGAAGGAAACACAACAGCACTCAAAAGATTTTGTTGTTGTTGTTGTTTAGTCGTTTCTGACTCTTCGTGACCCCATGGACCATAGCACGCCAGGCACTCCTTTCTTCCACTGGCTCCCGCAGTTTGGTCAAACTCATGTTCGTAGCTTCGACAACACTCTCCAACCATCTCATCCTCTGTTGTCCCCTTCTCCTTGTGCCCTCGATCTTTCCCAACATCAGGATCTTTTCCAGGGAGTCTTCTCTTCTCATGAGGTGGCCAAAGTATTGAAGCCTCAGCTTCAGGACCTGTCCTTCCAGTGAGCACTCAGGGCTGATTTCCTTCAGAATGGATAGGTTTGATCTTCTTGCAGTCCATGGGACTCTCAAGAGTCTCCTCCAGCACCATAATTGAAAAGCATCAATTCTTCGGCGATCAGCCTTCTTTATGGTCCAGCTCTCACTTCCATACATCACTACTGGGAAAACCATAGCTTTAACTATACGGACCTTTGTCGGCAAGGTGATGTCTCTGCTTTTTAAGATGCTGTCTAGGTTTGGCATTGCTTTTCTCCCAAGAAGCAGGGTTTTTTTTAATTTTGTGACTGCTGTCACCATCTGCAGTGATCAAGGAGCCCAAGAAAGTAAAATCTCTCACTGCCTCCATTTCTTCCCCTTCTATTTGCCAGAAGGTGATGGGACCAGTGGCCTACAAAAAATTATAAATGCACTTGTAACCTAGGTTTATTTAATGGAAAACCTAGGTTCAGAAAACCTGAATTTACAGTGTGTGGGCATGATGTAACCACGTTTTTTGATGTTGAAAATTATTGCAAAAACATGCTCTTTCTCAACAAAGAATGATATTTGTGGTTTTTTTATTCCTTGTAACGAAAATTTTACATTTTTTTGGACATCGTGGGGGGAAATGGCTACTGGGTAGCCATTTTGTACAACTTTCCTACAATCCATAGCTGTAATAGAAAAAATTATTGAAACAAAGTTGTTCATCTTAAAAATTAAAATAATAATGGTTATTATAGGTGTTTTCCCCCCAAAAGTGCACACTTGTTTTAATTTTGGGATTTTGGATTTGAAGTTATGAAAATTGGCTATCGGGAATATTAAAAAAGGGGCGGGGAGAATTTACGGTCAGTAGAACATTACATGCTGACATGTAAGACATAGCAAGAAAAATATTCCAAAAAATTAAAATTTGAGTATTATATACAAATATGAGTACTGTACATCAAATTAGGCTTAAATTGTTTTTTAAAATAATTATTCATTTCAGAAATATTAAAACTATTAGACATTTTAAAATGTTTTCTCAGATTACGGTTCAGAGAAGTCTTGCTAGTTGTGTATGCTATTATTCAATGTGTGGATGAATAATGGATAGCTGAAGTTGGGTGATGCAATGCAGATGAGTCATGCAGACCACTGGTGTTGATGGAAGAAAAAATGAAATACTTACAGGTGATACAGCAAAGAAACTGAGGAGCATTGAACTTGTAAGGTAATCAACTGTGATAATAGCATAATCTGTTATGGTAATTTTTTTACTTTAGTTTAATTGTTGTCCTTATTGTTATTACAACAACTTTGTTTCATTAATTTTTTCTATTACAGCTATGAATTGCAGGAAAGTTGTACAAAATGGTAGCCATTTTTTCCCTCCGATGTCCAAAAAACGTAAAATTTTCATTACAAGGAATAAAAAACCCTAAATTTCATTCTTTGTCGAGAAAGAACATGTTTTTGCAATTATTTTCAACATCAAAACCTTTTGGTTACATCATACCCACACGCTGTAAATTCAGGTTTTCTAAACCTAGGTTTTCCACCAAAAAAAAGGAGGCTACAAGTGCATTTATAATTATTTGTAGGCATTTATAAAATCTTTTGAGTGCTGGTGTATTTTTTCTGAAATCCTCATCATTTTATTGAGCTCTGTGTAAAATTTCAAAGAGATCTGATCAATTGTTATGGAGAAAAAAATAAAATGTACACAACCTTATCTTGTGCCAAGGGTCTTAAGAGGGACAGACAATGCAGATTTAACAAAACTTCGAAGTGCTATAAAATTAAAACTGTTTGAGATAGAGGGAAGAAATTTAAGGGTGTTTCTTTCAACCATACGGGATGGTGTACACCAAATTTCATCAAAATCCGAGATGGAGGGTGACATGACCTCGTTGAAATGACGTGGAATGACCCAAATCCTTTAGGCAGCCAACCTCCTACCCTCCCTATACAGCATACAACCTCTTCTGACCTTGATTAATTATTTTACTTATATTTTAGCCCTTCTGTTCCTCCAAGGAGCTTAAGGCAGCGTACACAATCCCTCTTTTTATCCTGAAGTGCTAAGATTACTTTACAGATCATTCTTGTCTCAGTTGACCATTGCCTACAGCACTGATTTGGGGGCAGGTGTTCATGAGTTAGTGTATTAATACTGACTTAGTCAACCAGTGTAGGCTTCACCACTGCAAGCACAATACAAAATAGATGTCAGCCTCCTCCACAGTCCATTCCATGCATCTTATCAATGTAAGCAGGCTCTCAGCAGCAAAACTGTGTCCTTGCGCCATATTAATCAAGGCAAACAAATAGTGTGGTGGCACATTCAAACTATTTGATATTTCTGGCCTAGTTTTAACAATGGGTTGTAATTTGAGAAATTTCTTTCAGCAGAACCAAGTTTATAAATTTTTTTAAAAACCTATCACTTCAATCATTTATTACCTCAATCATGTACGTTTAGGAACTTACTAAGAGTTTCTACAGTTCTTGCAACATGAATGGGTAAGAAATGTCTTAAAAGCTCTAAACATCTGAACAAGAAATGATTTCTATGTTTTTAGGTAAACCTCTAATTCAAATGTACACACACACAAAGAGCATTGCAAGATAAGATGCTGCACCTCATAACCTCAGAACTTCCACATAATCATCCTTTCATGAAAAAAAAGTTGCATGTCCCTACCAATAAATATTGCTATGTTTTATACAATGCTGTCTCTCTGTCAAAGACTGTGCAGTGGGCTCATGCACAACTTTCACTTCCTCTGACCATCTGAGGAACTTCATTTCCCCTGACCATCAGCTATAAATGTTTATTTGATATGATACAGATTTCTGCATGTAACTTTCTTTCTAATTGCTTAGATCCATGAATGAACCGAGCTCTTAAAAGCTGTTATGTCTGTCAAAATGTAAATTCCTCCACTTCTCCCTCCTCCCTAATCCAAAATGCTCATACTATCTAACTTAAAGATGTTTGAGACAGAACTGTTGAGCTGTTTTAAGACCCAGTTTTCATGAACCTACTGAAATCAAGAAGGCTAAAATTGCCCTTGTAAAATAAAGCTGTACAGTTTGTAACCATAATGTAAGCCTGCTATAGGTTAAAAACAAACAACCAATCTTGCCCTCTTCTCACACATTTTAAATAAACAGAATGAATGACCCACAAAGTGAGCTAGAGAATTGCCTTGGTGTGAGACAAATGTATATTCCTGTAAGATTGCATTTTTATCTGAGGAATTATGTTATTTTAAAAATTGCTAATAAATTTTTTTAACAATGTCTTGATTGGTTTATCCTAACTCCTTTTACACTTATACCTTCCTCATGACATCTGCTACACACAGGTCAATCTGCCAGCCACTGTCAACTTATACATTCCTAACATTTATACTTCCCCAGTGGATTTGTATTACAGTTCTATCAGTGCCAAGCTGTACAGTATTTAGAATCCTAACCATACCTTTACAGTACAATAGTAGTGGCTATTCTGCATGGCTAACAGCCCAGTCCGCATACTTTCTGAACCAGTACATATCTTATGAATGGGAAGTACGGCTATACTACTACTACAACATTAAACTGTTATCCAAACAATGTTACACTAATATTACATAAAATAGAAACAAAAACAATAAATACATTAATACTCACCCATCATGTTGTTAGGAGTTGGCTGAGTTTATTGTCCCTGTACCTCCCTTGCTTGCTTTCCCTCTCATTGTCTCACTGTCAAAGAAGATATAGAACAATAAACATACTTTCCACCAGCTTTGGTTATATTTTTTATATTCTACTTATTATTTGCAGCACAAATTCGACAATTACAAATCTGTTCTGCAACTAACACAACTAAGGTAGGGATGTGCAATTGTACATTTCTCCCAAAATACTTTCTAAAAATTCAGAGTGCATCTTCTAGGAAAGACAACTTTGAGGCATATGAATGCTGTGGCAAATAAGAATGTAAGCAAACAACACTAAAAATGCAAGTCAGGTTCAGAAACAAATAAATTCAGAACAACCAAGCTCAAATGTGCCCTAACCAATGAGAACAAGAAGCACACTAACTGAAGATAAGCTGATGGCAGATCAAGAAGTAGTTGATAATAAAAAGCCATAGCTTGGTAAAAGGTAAAGGTAAAGGGGCCCCTGACCATCAGGTCCAGTCGTGTCCGACTCTGGGGTTGCGGCGCTCATCTCGCTCTATAGGCCGAGGGAGCCGGCGTTTGTCCGCAGACAGCTTCCGGGTCATGTGGCCAGCATGACAAAGCTGCTTCTGGCGAACCAGAGCAGCACACGGAAACGCCGTTTACCTTCCCGCCGGAGCGGTCCCTATTTATCTACTTGCACTTTGATGTGCTTTCGAACTGCTAGGTTGGCAGGATAGCTTGGTAAAGTAACCCCCAAAAGTCTGTTCATTCCTTATTCTTAAAATCTAGCGTAATTTAAGATCCTCGGTGTACTTTTAGAGTTTAGTTTCCTTCAGACTGTAACCCATTGCTATGCATGTTCACTTGTAAATCCCACACTGCGTCGAAAGGGGCTTAGAATCCTGTCTGCACTGATTTGGAGTATGCATAGAATTGCACGGTTGAACTAAATTTCTGGGTCCAATTCCATGTACTTGTTTTAACTTTTGAAGCCTTAAAAAGCTTAGGACTAGGATAACTATCAGAGGGCTTTCTAATCAGATATAGGATCTTTTTTGTTGTGTTGTCCTGCCTTCAGAACTCGTTCCCCAGGTAGGCTTCCCTGGTACCATCTCCCGTTATCTTTTCAGCACCAGATATTGTTGCTATTTGCCTGGACTTTTTAAGCTTTTAGTTTGACTGCAGCCCTATTCACATTTCTCTCACATACAGGGCATAGCGACATTGATTATAGAGAAACAAAATAAAAAAATTCCTTCCAGCAGCACCTTAAAGACCACTGCTATGAGGGCTGTGTTGTTCACAGTTGTCTGTAGGGAAATGCCAATGCACAAGCACTGCACGATAGGAACACCAGGTATCCCAGTAGGACAAAGCCCCTATACAGTCAGATGCTTGCGCTTCGGAATTTCCCTGAAGACAACTGTACACAATCATGACATTGTGGAGAGAATAACAGTATGGGTCTAATCTGCACTCAACACAATAATGCCCTACATCTGAGTAACACATGCACAGGGCTTTCCCATTTTGCTGGCTTTTAAGTCTTATCTTGTTTTATTCTATTGTATGCTTAAAAACAAAGGCCTGTGCCAAAAGGCACATTCCCCCATCCACAACTGTTAAAAATAAAATTGTAACTGAACAGCTATCATACTGTGTAAGTTCAACCATTCCATTTGCCATGTTCACCTTGGCAAGGGGTCAGCTTTCCTCACAACTTTGAAGCTGCAGAAGTGAGTGGAGATCATCCCAGCAGCTCCTCAGCAATCCCCATCTCCTCCCAGCCCACCCAATGGTAAGAAGGCTAGATTTGTTTGGCAACTGAGCAACACTGCCCAGAGAACACCTTCCCCAGCAGCACCAAACTGGCACTCCATGGCAGCCTCTCCTGCTTCTGAGCCAGTGGGGGAAGGGGTGCGACTGCAGGCTACACTCATGGGGGGGGGGGCTCCTCAGAAAAGGGGCTTGAGAGATGAGGGAGCTCCGCAACTACAATTGTTTGATTTGGCTAACAAGGCTAGTAGTCATTGTGTAAAGCACTTTACAATAAATACATTTTGTTCAACAACCCTGACAGAAGTCACTCACATCTTCACGGATGGGAACTGCGGACTGGGGATTTGGCCTAGTTCAAAAGCAGGGCTCAGATTTCAGACGCTGTTAATTTCTTGGCGTTTGGTAAGTTTCGTGCCTTGTTTTTATTTGTATCAGACAGGAATGTGCCCTATTAGATTTTGCGCAGTGTTTTTTGGGTGGGGTGGGGGTAGTACCAGCAGCTTTTTATCCCCAAATGTTTAAAGTGCGGCACTTACTGCAACAACTTCATGGTGAGTACCGGTACGAGCTCCTTTTCGTCTTGCGGGGGGGGGGGAGAGCAGAGGCTAGGGCCTCAAAGTCTGGAAGAGGCCCATGCCTCGCTGGGGGGCTTACTTCTGAGTAGGCAATGTATAGGAATGCGCCGCAGGTCTGTGAGAAGAGATTCTATGAGGACGTCGACGGCAGCTGATCTGTTTAAATTCATAAACGCCCCAAAGCAACCTCAAGAGAACAAGCACACGTCAGGGACCTATGTACTAAGGCAGCTAAAACAGCAAGGCGTCAGGCGGGGAGCGGATAAATAGCAGTAACAAAAGGCACATGAAAGCGGGCCAAGAGGCGAGGCCACGCCTTTGGCAGTTCCTTCTCCTAACCGCCCGCTCTCGCGCCCAAGGCGCTGAAGCCACACCTCCTTCTCCCGTCACCGAACCCAGCTCCTCGCGCCGCCTCAGGTAAAGCCGCACTTCTGCCCCTGCACCCCGCCTGCCCGCCTTTTGAAGAACTTGGCCACGCCCCCTCCCTCTTTGCTCCGCCTTAGGTGCGTTTCCTAAGCCCCGCCCTTGTTCTCCCTTTTCAGGTTTTGGTCCCGGAAACTAGAGGCGGACGAAGCGAGTGTAGCCGGTGGCCTCGCTTCGGCAGCGGCTATGGCGAGGATGGGAGCCGTCGCCGCCGCTTGGCTTCCCCTTACACTTCTTCTGGGACTTTTGCCCGCTGCTTCAGGGCTGAGGCTCCTCGAAGACCCGTCAGTTTTCAATTGTTCCCAGCCGGTAAGTCTGTCGGAGCCAAAGTTCATTTTTCCGGCTCTTTCGAAAGCGGCGTCGTAGTTAACTCGAGGCTGCGAATGCGGAAGTTCTCGGCTCGGGTTCTTGCTATTTGTCAGGAACTCATGAGGTTGCTTTTGACAAGCCAGTCTCTCACTCCGAGCCGTCGCCAGTTTGCTAATGTAGGTTGCTTAATTGACCTACTTCGCAGGGTTGTTCCGAGGATTGCCTGCCCGTGCCTTCATTCTCTTCCTCCCCTCATCTCTGTTGTTTGTGTTTGTTTATTTAGTTAAGGACCTGCCTTTGTAAAGTTCCATATACCTGGATGGTGCTGTTGAAACAAATTATTCTGAATAATAATGTGTGTGTCCCTCCCTCCATATATTGTTGGACTTAACTCCCGTCAGCATTAGCCATCTGGATGACTGCAGGTTTCCCACCTCTGTGAGATGAGCAAAGTAAAACGTGTTTTTTCCCCGGAAATTGTGCTGGTGTTTGTACATTTCTTTTCCGTGCATGGTACTACCGGTATCTGTTTAGGAAAGAATATCTAGCCTTAAGTGATCCACAGATCAATGGCTTAAATAAAGAGCTTCTCTGGAGGAATTTCAGGTGTCTAAAATCAAAGCATTGAGATGGCAACACTATCTTCCTGAAGTAGTATTTGTATTTTAATTTACCTCTGCAAGTGATCTCTGGCTAAAGGACTGTGTAATATTTTACCAATAGTGATAATTCAGTCAGAAACTTCCATGCCTCTTTTTTCATTAAAGCGCAATCCTATGTGTGTATATAAAAGAATTATTATTATTATTATTATTTATACCCCAGCCACTCTGGGCGGCTTCCAACAGAATACTAAAATAATCTGTTAAATATTAAAACCTTCCCTAAACAGGGCTGCCTTCAGATGTCTTCTAAAAGTCTGGTAGTTGTTTTGCTCTTTGACATCTGATGGACGGGCGTTCCACAGGGCGGGTGCCACTACTGAGAAGGCCCTCTGCCTGGTTCCCTGTAACTTGGCTTCTCGCAACAAGGGAACCGCCAGAAGGCCCTCGGCGCAGGACCTCAGTGTCTGGGCGGAACGATGGGAGTGGAGACACTCCTTCAGGTATACTGGACCGAGGCCATTTAGGGCTTTAAAGGTCAGCACCAACACTTTGAATTGTGCTCGGAAACGTACTGGGAGCCAATGTAGGTCTTTCAAGACCGGTGTTATGTGGTCTCGACGGCCGCTCCCAGTCACCAGTTACCCCATTCAGGACCAGGGAGTCCTCCACACCTGCCCGCCTCCTGTCCCCCACAAACAGTACCGTGTTTCTCCAAAAATAAGACACCGTCTTATATTTATTTTTTCCTTAAAAAAACACACGGTGGCTTATTTTCAGGGATGTCTTATTTTTTTATTAAGTATGGTACAGTTTAACCTACAAGGTTAAACTGCCTATCACTATGGCTTATTTTCGGAGTATGGCTCATTTCCGGGGTATCACTCATTTTCGGGGTATGGATTATTTTCGGAGAAACACAGTACTTCTCTCTTGTCAGGATTCAACCTCAATCTGTTAGCTGCCATCCATCCTCCAACCGCCTCCAGACACTCACACAGAACCTTCACCGCCTTCACTGGTTCTGATTTGAAAGAGAGGTAGAGCTGGGTATCATCCGCATACTGATGAACACCCAGCCCAAACCCCCTGATGATCTCTCCCTGCGGATGCATGTAGATGTTAAAAGCATGGGGGAGAGGACGGAACCCTGAGGCACCCCACAAGTGAGAGCCCAGAGGTCTGAGCACTCATCCCCCACCACCACTTTCTGAACACGGCCCAGGAGGGAGGAGCGGAACCACTGTATTGACAGTGCCCCCAGCTCCCAGCCCCTCTAGATGGTCCAGAAGGATGTTATGGTCGATGGTGTCAAAAGCTGCTGAGAGATCCAGCAGAACTCGGAAACAGCTCTCACCTTTGTCCCTAGCCTGCCGGAGATCATCAACCAGTACGATCAAGGCAGTTTTCAGTTGCTGCATTAGCATTCTTTTCTTAATTAGCATATATTTGTGTAGAGTCATGCAGGCTTCAACAACACTGAACACAGTTTTCCTTCTGGTAACTGATGAGCAACCAGCCTTCTTCCCAACTTTGAACCTGGGAAATTTGGTGGAGATATCTTTTTAGTTGCATAGTGATTCTTACCACCTCCCAAGCTTCACAGATAGGAGAAAGGATAGGGTCTGTTTGGCACCTGCATGGCCAAAATGCTTGGAGGGTCTTGCCTATGCAAGGCCAAAATAGTAAGCCCCCATTGTAGTTTTTCCTGCCTTTAAGCAGCAGCAGCACCCATCTGTTTCCTTGGTAAAGACTTGGAAGGTTTCCCAAAGAGAAATGTATAGGCAACTACTTAATTACTTAATTTAGCTCATCCAGAAAGACTAATAAAAAATTGTAGAACCCTGCTTGTATATTTGCCACTGTACCAATACAAGGGTTTCCTACTCCTGTTGATGTTGACTGAAGTCTTACTCAATGTTGCTAGTATTTCCACCATCCTTTTGCCATCTGTTTTCCCACATCTCCTGCAGTGAACAACATTACAGTGGTAGAGCAGGTCTCTAATGCCTTTACTATCCTACATTGTTAATTGCCCTCCTTAGTAGGGAAGCTTTTAATGTTTGATTTCTGTATTTTAATGTTTTGTTGGAAGCCATTATTATTATTATTATTATTATTATTATTATTATTATTATTATTATAGATACATACTTAACTTAAACACATTCTAAGAGTCTCCTGTATTAGGATCTTTAAACAATTTGCTCTGATATAGCTGGCTCTTTTACACACTTCTTCAGAAGTTTTAGAAAAATCATAGGTCTACCAGATTCTCGCGATTTGTCACAGGCACAAAAACAGCAGCTCATGAAGTCTTTTTAAGGTTGGAAGTTACAAAAAAGGCTCTTTATCAGAAATTTTATTTTTCATAACTCTTGCGGAAACCACAGCTGATGATACAAGTGGCTGAAGCCAAGCTACGCAAACTTCAGAAGCTTCCCTTGGTTACAGATTGGAGAAGCTGAGGCAATGTTCAAGAAGTATTTGTCAACTGAGAACTGTAACATTTCAGTAAACACCTTAACATGCTCTACAAAAAACTACTTTATGATACCTTGGAAGTGGATAACCTGTTGCCCTTTGGATGTTGTTTGATTAGAACACTCCTTCAGGTATACTGGACCGAGGCCATTTAGGGCTTTAAAGGTCAGCACCAACACTTTGAATTGTGCTCGGAAACGTACTGGGAGCCAATGTAGGTCTTTCAAGACCGGTGTTATGTGGTCTCGACGGCCGCTCCCAGTCACCAGTTACCCCATTCAGGACCAGGGAGTCCTCCACACCTGCCCGCCTCCTGTCCCCCACAAACAGTACCGTGTTTCTCCAAAAATAAGACACCGTCTTATATTTATTTTTTCCTTAAAAAAACACACGGTGGCTTATTTTCAGGGGATGTCTTATTTTTTTATTAAGTATGGTACAGTTTAACCTACAAGGTTAAACTGCCTATCACTATGGCTTATTTTCGGAGTATGGCTCATTTCCGGGGTATCACTCATTTTCGGGGTATGGATTATTTTCGGAGAAACACAGTACTTCTCTCTTGTCAGGATTCAACCTCAATCTGTTAGCTGCCATCCATCCTCCAACCGCCTCCAGACACTCACACAGAACCTTCACCGCCTTCACTGGTTCTGATTTGAAAGAGAGGTAGAGCTGGGTATCATCCGCATACTGATGAACACCCAGCCCAAACCCCCTGATGATCTCTCCCTGCGGATGCATGTAGATGTTAAAAGCATGGGGGAGAGGACGGAACCCTGAGGCACCCCACAAGTGAGAGCCCAGAGGTCTGAGCACTCATCCCCCACCACCACTTTCTGAACACGGCCCAGGAGGGAGGAGCGGAACCACTGTATTGACAGTGCTCCCAGCCCCTCTAGATGGTCCAGAAGGATGTTATGGTCGATGGTGTCAAAAGCTGCTGAGAGATCCAGCAGAACTCGGAAACAGCTCTCACCTTTGTCCCTAGCCTGCCGGAGATCATCAACCAGTACGATCAAGGCAGTTTTCAGTTGCTGCATTAGCATTCTTTTCTTAATTAGCATATATTTGTGTAGAGTCATGCAGGCTTCAACAACACTGAACACAGTTTTCCTTCTGGTAACTGATGAGCAACCAGCCTTCTTCCCAACTTTGAACCTGGGAAATTTGGTGGAGATATCTTTTTAGTTGCATAGTGATTCTTACCACCTCCCAAGCTTCACAGATAGGAGAAAGGATAGGGTCTGTTTGGCACCTGCATGGCCAAAATGCTTGGAGGGTCTTGCCTATGCAAGGCCAAAATAGTAAGCCCCCATTGTAGTTTTTCCTGCCTTTAAGCAGCAGCAGCACCCATCTGTTTCCTTGGTAAAGACTTGGAAGGTTTCCCAAAGAGAAATGTATAGGCAACTACTTAATTACTTAATTTAGCTCATCCAGAAAGACTAATAAAAAATTGTAGAACCCTGCTTGTATATTTGCCACTGTACCAATACAAGGGTTTCCTACTCCTGTTGATGTTGACTGAAGTCTTACTCAATGTTGCTAGTATTTCCACCATCCTTTTGCCATCTGTTTTCCCACATCTCCTGCAGTGAACAACATTACAGTGGTAGAGCAGGTCTCTAATGCCTTTACTATCCTACATTGTTAATTGCCCTCCTTAGTAGGGAAGCTTTTAATGTTTGATTTCTGTATTTTAATGTTTTGTTGGAAGCCATTATTATTATTATTATTATTATTATTATTATTATTATTATTATTATAGATACATACTTAACTTAAACACATTCTAAGAGTCTCCTGTATTAGGATCTTTAAACAATTTGCTCTGATATAGCTGGCTCTTTTACACACTTCTTCAGAAGTTTTAGAAAAATCATAGGTCTACCAGATTCTCGCGATTTGTCACAGGCACAAAAACAGCAGCTCATGAAGTCTTTTTAAGGTTGGAAGTTACAAAAAAGGCTCTTTATCAGAAATTTTATTTTTCATAACTCTTGCGGAAACCACAGCTGATGATACAAGTGGCTGAAGCCAAGCTACGCAAACTTCAGAAGCTTCCCTTGGTTACAGATTGGAGAAGCTGAGGCAATGTTCAAGAAGTATTTGTCAACTGAGAACTGTAACATTTCAGTAAACACCTTAACATGCTCTACAAAAAACTACTTTATGATACCTTGGAAGTGGATAACCTGTTGCCCTTTGGATGTTGTTTGATTAGAACTCGCATCATACCAGTCCACTGGAGTACTACCGGTAAGGATGGGGCACCAAGGCTGAGAGAGAGTAGCTTGCTAAGGATACCTAGTGTGTTCATGGCTGAGGTGATACTTGAACTCAGGAATTTCCAGCACATCATCTTAGCCACTCTGCTATACTAGATATCTTGCTCATTTCACCCTCCTACTTTTTCATTTTCTTATGAGAAATTCTCCTTCTACATATGCTACAGATGATTTGGCTATAGGGAATCCATTCTGTGCATAGATGACACTTTTTGAAAACAATCCAGTCATACAGTTCTGTGAATCATCACTTAATATCATTATATCAATTTAAAAAAAATATTTGTGGTTTATGGAACTTGTTCTGATTGTTCTCACAGATTAGAGATGATGCATACTTTTATTTTTAACTGTACTGCTACACGGCAGATTAGCCTAGCTTCTTAACGGTAGTGAACAAACATCTGGTAATATTTCCTTCAAGTGCGATCAATCAAGAAGTACTGAAAGGAATATGAGCTACACAATAGCATGTCCACAGTTATTATAGACATCATTTCAGTGTATTGACCCTTAATCCTTGTTGTGATGCATGGTTAAAATAAATAGTCTGGATAAGGTTAAAACATTTGTATCTTAGGTGTTAGACAGGTTCTTGTTCAGTTATTTTTGAATATAATATTCACAGTGAATCCTACCACTAGTGTTGGTGGGTCATCTTTGTCAACAGTATCCTCCTAGTTGCTAACCAAGATCCTGAAGCTGAGGCTCCAATACTCATGAGAAGAGGCGACTCCCTGGAAAAGACCCTGATGTTGGGAAAGATTGAGGGCACTAGGAGAAGGGGACAACAGAGGACGAGATGGTTGGATAGTGTTCTTGAAGCTACCAACATGAGTCTGACCAAACTGCGGGAGGCAGTGGAACACAGGAGTGCCTGGCGTGCTCTGGTGCATGGAGTCACGAAGAGTCAGACACAACTAAACAACTAAACAACAACAATTGCCAACCTGACAAACTGTCTAATATTGGCTATGGTTTGTTTGAAACAATGCAACTTCAAACCATGGGTTATAATTGTGGGAAATGAAGTTGACTTTTTTCACAAAAAAACCTGATGTTAAGATTAGCCACATCCTTAGGGCTCAGATGACACACACAACTGTGGTTAGTCAAAAATGGAAGTGAACACCTCCAAACTCCTTGTGGCCACAGCAGAGAAAAAGAGGTGGGATATGCAAGCACAGAGGGAGTGCTAAATTAATTCCCTGTGTTTTAAACCATTGGCTAATTATGACTTCCAAACAGAGCCTTTGACTGTAGTACCCTCTTTAATTATTAGGTTGCTATGTTGTTCCATGTCTTGTACGACCATATTTGGGCGACTGGTCATGTTATGTTCTCAAACAAGAGATCTTGATGTACAGTACTGTACTTGGTCTGCGTTCAGAGAATGCCTAGTTTATTGGTTGTTAAGGAGAACGAGCCTGATTAAAGCAGATGGTAGTATTTTTTAAACAACTGATCACAGTTTACACACAAGGGTATATTAAACAGTAGAGTTTAAATTCATTAGCATTATTCATATAATCCAAGTGCAGAAGTCATGGCTGTTAACGAAAGCAAACTTTTAGATCAGTCATGTTATATATGAACTAGTTGTCTGTTTTTGTTTGTTTGTTTGTTTTTGTTTGTTTAAAAGACAACTGTTAGCATCATAAATACTTAAACACATTCCCACCATATCACTGACTGGTTTAACCAAACTGAATTCTAACTATAAATGATCTTTCACTTTTTGCACCTGGCTTCATCAGGCTCTGAGAATAAGAATTGTTCCTCTCAATAATATGTTTGTGTTCTCTCCTGCAGGGTTTAAATTGCCTTGTGAGAAACAGTAAGTATGTTGGTTATATTTTGTTTTTTTAAGTCTTTTTAGACTGTTTGTGCTTCAATCTTTGTTTCCTTACTGTAATTTTACACGATGAAAATCAGTGAAGTGTGTGTTTATGTATGTCAGCTTAGAATTCCAAGAAACCATTACTTCATTGGGAAGAGTGAGGGAAAAGGATCAAATAGGCAGCATGCGGAGCAATCTTGCGCATGTTTACTTGCTCTCTATTGTTGTACAGTATATGTTAGCACTCTGGTCAGTGGCTGAAATAAATTGATTGATTCATTCATATTTTAAAAAGGTAAAGGGACCCCTGACCATTAGGTCCAGTCGTGACCGACGCTGGGGTTGCGGTGCTCATCTCACATTATTGGCCGAGGGAGCCGACATACAGCTTCCAGGTCATGTGGCCAGCATGGCAAAGCCACTTCTGGCGAACCAGAGCAGCACATTGAAACGCTGTTTACCTTCCCGCCTGGAGCGGTACCTATTTATCTACTTGCACTTTGACGTGCTTTCGAACTGCTAGGTTGGCAGGAGCTGGGACCGAGCAACGGGAGTTCACCCCGTCGCGGAGATTCGAACCGCCAACATTCTGATCGGCAAGCCCAAGGCTCAGTGGTTTAACCCACAGCCACCTGCATCCCTTCATTCATATTTACTTGGAAGCAATCTCCACTATGAATGTGTTGAATTCCAGCTTCAATTCCTTATTTATATATTGCACTTTTTCCTTATGATGCATTCACAAGTAGTTCTTTTTCCATGTTGAAAATAGTCAGACTTTCACATGCAGCAGAATGAGATGGTTGGGTGGACTGTACAAGTGAAGTTCAGCTTGTAGGTGAAGAGTACTTCTTTGGATTCTACCACATGTTGTTGTTGTTGTTTAGTCGTTTAGTCGTGTCCGACTCTTCGTGACCCCATGGACCATAGCACGCCAGGCACTCCTGTCTTGCACTGCCTCCCGCAATTTGGTCAAACTCGTGTTCGTAGCTTCGAGAACACTGTCCAACCATCTTGTCCTCTGTCGTCCCCTTCTCCTAGTGCCCTCAATCTTTCCCAACATCAGGGTCTTTTCCAAGGATTCTTCTCTTCTCATGAGGTGGCCAAAGTATTGGAGCCTCAGCTTCACGATCTGTCCTTCCAGGGAGCACTCAGGGCTGATTTCCTTCAGAATGGAGAGGTTTGATCTTCTTGCAGTCCATGGGACTCTCAAGAGTCTCCTCCAGCACCATAATTCAAAAGCATCAATTCTTCGGCGATCAGCCTTCTTTATGGTCCAGCTCTCACTTCCATACATCACTACTGGGAAAACCATAGCTTTAACTATACGGACCTTTGTCGGCAAGGTGATGTCTCTGCTTTTTAAGATGCTGTCTAGGTTTGTCATTGCTTTTCTCCCAAGAAGCAGGCGTCTTTTAATTTCGTGACTGCTGTCACCATCTGCAGTGATCAAGGAGCCCAAGAAAGTAAAATCTCTCACTGCCTCCATTTCTTCCCCTTCTATTTGCCAGGAGGTGATGGGACCAGTGGCCATGATCTTGGTTTTTTTGATGTTGAGCTTCAGACCATATTTTGCGCTCTCCTCTTTCACCCTCATGTACCACATGTACCCTTTAATAATTTTTTTAACCCACAGTAACTGGCTTTAGCCCAGTCAACTCTTGCTGTGCCAGGTTTCTACTTACAAGGAAGGTTTTTGTTTCCTTACATGGAGGAATATTCAGAAATAGGATTCCCCCACTTGGTAATCTTCTGGGACATGCTGCTCCACATTTCAGGATACTGCCATCTTATTCCCATCTCATTTTTGCTGTATGGGTAGACCTAGCCTATGTCAGTGTTGGAACTGTAGGTAAAATGGGGGCAGAGAGACTCCTTGAGACCCCCAGTTCCATATTTCATGGAAACAGGCAGAGATGTAGAGACATGTTATCATCTTCTTTACATTCTAAGTAAACTGAATTATAAAGGTAATTCAAAAACTATTCGTATTCAGACTGTTATAAACAAATTTATTGACCTGTACAGCTTGTCCAATCACATGTGTCTCAAAGCACAACTTGTGCATATTTGCCCACTGCTATGGCTCCTCCTAGAAAGTGTGTTTATAGAGAAATACTTAGCCAAGAGGCTTATGTATATGTTCACTGTTGACCCTAATGATGGGTGAGCTCCACTGGATTAATTCCTTTAAGTTTTTCCTATCTTTCTTTCAAAAACCAAATAAAAAAATTCCTTCAGTAGCACCTTAAAGACCAACTAAGTTTTTATTTTGGTATGAGCTTTCGTGTGCATGCACACTTCTTCAGATACACTGGAAACGGAAGTGTCAGACCCTTATATATATACAGAGGGTGGTGGGGGTGGGTGGGAATGGGTGATGGGCTGATGGGAGTGGTAAACCTGTGGATGGCTGTTAGCGGCTGCTGATGGCTGCAATTAGTCCTGGGGGGAAAAACAAGGGCCGAGGCGCTAAAGAAAGCTTGATCATGCATAATGAGATAAGAATCCGATATCTCTATTCATCCCAGGTGGCTCCATGGTTTTAAGCTTGGTAATTAGTTCCAATTCAGCAACTTCTCTTTCCAGTCTGTTCCTGAAATTTCTCTGTAATAAAGCAGCTGCTTTGAGATCTTGTATAGAATGTCCTGGGAGATTGAAGTGTTCTCCTACTGGTTTCTCTGTCTTATGGTTCCTGATGTCAGATTTATGTCCATTTATCCTTTGGCGTAGGGTTTGGCCTGTTTGTCCAATATAGAGAGCTGAAGGGCACTGTTGGCTCCACTGTGTTACACTGGTTTCAAAAACCAGTGTAACACAGCAAGTGCTATTGTGCTCAGGTCACATGGGTGGCCTTCCCATAGGCACCTTATTGACCACTGTGAGAACAGAATGCTGGGCTAGATGTGTCTTTGGTCTGGCCCAAGAAAGCCCCTCTTCTTCTTCTTCTTCTTCTTCTTCTTCTTCTTCTTCTTCTTCTTCTTCTTCTTCTTCTTCTTCTTCTTCTTCTTCTTCTTTGTTCCTGTAAGAAATTGGGTAGCTTCCTAAATTTTGCTAAACATAATAGTATGGGAGGATGCAAGTACGACGAATATGATATCTATGCAGGTATCATCCAAAGAAAATCAATGGCCACATTAAAAAATGGTCCTTAAGTTTATTTTTGTTTAACTGTCAGGTACCTGCATGGATCAGAGCTGGCTCAGGGCTTCACAATGGACTCCGTCAGCCCCAAGTTCCCTTGATGTTCATATTGATACTTTCTTGGATAATGAGAAAAAACTGCTCCCTGTGCTGAAGATAGAATGGAAGGTGGCTACTGATGGTAAGCAAAGGGCAATTTAATATAGACTTGAGTGGGCTGGCATTTAATGATAAATAGGGTTCTGTAGCATGTAGCACTATCTGTTTTGCCCAGCAGTAGTACCCAGAGCTGCCATTTAAAAGTTTTTGTGGATGGCTTGACCATTGCATGATGCCATGATGAAGAACTTAGGTGACTGTGCAGAGTGCAGGCTCTTACAAGCATGACAGAGGAAGCAAACCTTGGCACATGCTGGCTATCTGAATTAACAGGAGTCACACTTGACCTCAGTGTCTAGGTGGAAAGAGCTGCAGAAAAATGCAAATACTTGACTATACATCTTAATTTGTCAACTGCCAATAATTGTAACACCCCCCCCTCTGTTGATGATTCATTCCCCATGTCTGCAGTCATGAGATTGTTGTCTATCACATGACTGTGTATGTTTTGACTCCACAGAATGGGAAGTGATGGAGACAGGATGTTTGTGTTACTGTGTGTCGTGAAGTGGGACTATTGTCCTTTGTCCTTTCTCTTTGCCTCCTGATGCTAGAAAGAGAGGGAGCCATGTTGCCGTGCTCCGAGTGTATTATATGTAAATAAAAGTAGATTAGCCAAATGCTGAGTTCTGTTACGCAACTGCACAAACTCTGCTGATCCATAAGTGTGCTGATGTTTCTTGGCATCAGTCGCTGTGATGTTCGGACTGGAGAAAGCTTTTGAAGCTCCCGAACGATCGACCAAGAGGGAGAGAACATGCCACGGTCCTACTCGTGTGTAGGAGATCCTAACACTCTTCCCCCCCCCCCACAATGTATCACAGAAAAAGTAAAGTATCAGCTGTTGGTCCAAGAGTGGGATAGGTAAAGCCCATGTCTCATTTTTACTATAAGTAACCATTTTACTCTCTGTAGTTTTTCCATTTTGATGATTCAAGTGGCACTGTTTTATTTGGCTATGTTATTTATTTTTACAGTACATTTATTCCCAAAATCCCCAGATATCACACCTGCATAGTAACACATGGTTACATGCATGTTAAAGCATAGTATATGTTTTGGGACACAGGTAGACTTGAGAACAATCTAGGAATACAGAAATTCCTCCCTTGGACACCTTTTCAGAAACAAAAAATGTAAGAAATTCAGAGCAGATTGACTGTTAAAATGGTGGTATTTCACTTCAGGCAGGGAATGCAGTAGTACAGTTGTAGTATTCATGGACCCTGCCTATCACTTTAAACACTGGGTTTAAAGTCCTGAGTGCTGAAAGTATAAAAAGATAGCTTGGAAAGCTAATGAAGTTGCCTTACACAGAATCAAACCATTGATCCATATTGTCTACTCTGCCTGTTGACAGTTCAATCTGTGGTGGAGGTATTCCTCACCCGAGAAACTGGAGAAAACAGACTAAACCAGAGACCTTCTGCATGCTAATCGTATTCTCTGTTACTGAGCTGTGAAACATCTGTTTCCCCTCCAATAAATAAAATATTCCTTAGTGCATCTTCTACAGGCTGATGTAGTCATGTTAAGAAAAGCCTGGGCCTGCCCCTTCATTTCTTTTTCTAAGCCAGGATTGACTTTTTCCACCTCTGCAGTCAGATGCTCAGGCTGCAGTTTGAACATTTATTTTCCTCTAGAAGTCACAAACAAACAGAAATAAGTTCTTTCCTTACAAATCCTCCTCTTTTTCATCCTTCCCACCTTGGCCATACACCAACTAGGAAGTGTTCAGGAACTCAGAGGGGCAGAATTGGCTGTGCTTCAGGTGAGCACTAACCAGCAGGTCTGTGCTCAGTTCGATCTTCAGAACAACTCGTTGTTCCAAGTCCGTCCAAATGGTGGAGGTCGGGTAAGTTATCATGGCGGTATTACAAATGTTCTGCTTCTTTTCCTCTTCTTAGAATCTCTCGGCTTGTTGCCTGCGGAAGATATAAAATTCCCAAAGCAACAGGGCAGCCTTGTGCTTAAGAACAGCCTCGTAGTATAAGAATATGCCCGGTTGCCTGCAGCAAATAAAAATGACTCTTTCACAGCCCCTGCTGCATGTGCATTACATGGACAGAAGCCACAGGGATCCACTCTGTTTCTCACCTGGGGAAGTGCAGTGGAGCAGTATGATTTTTCTCTGTCCCTGACCTAAAGTGTGTGTGTGAGAGAGAGAGACAGCGAGAGGGAGAGCTCTGACTGGGAGCACCCACCGCAAAAAAGCAGGAGAGAGAAGGAGTATCATGACTGGCTACTGCCAAAGTAAGAAGAGTTGCTGCTCCCAACTGGTAACAGAAGCCATCTTAAATTGCTCAACGGGAGAAAGCAGCAATTTTTAAATTTTGTAAAACCCAGAAGACAGTGGAAAGTAAGATGTACAACATTTGCTGCTGACGTTTCTGCTGCTTTGGCAGGTCTGTAACATTGACTGTCTGTAAACATAGTAAACATTGTTGTTTTATCTGAGTGAGTGGGACCCAAGGTTAGAAAAACTGCAAGGGAAAAGGGAAGGAGACACTACAGGTTTTGTCTGCCCCAGGGGATGTATAAACTAGCAGCTCTCTTGGACATAACCTGCTGCTTTTGTCACCCTATACCCCCTGTGTCTCTGGCCTCCCCCTGCCAGCCTACTCACCACCTTATAGCAGGAGTGGAGGGGGGGAACTCTAGCAGAGCATGAAGAAGAGGACAACCATTCTAAAATGTATTTCCAAGGCTGCTATTAAAAATGTTCATTTAGTGCCAGCAATTAGTTAGGCAATCCATACAGATAATAAATATAACAGCCCTTCGAGGGTACCTCCCTCCTTCATCACAACAGCAGGAGAGAGGGGTCTTTTTCAGAGAGCAGAGTAGGCAGAAGAGTGCCCCAAATGATACTCTGTTGACCTAACAAGGCTTTGTTAGAAGACATAGAATTCTAGAAGGCATTTGGAGGAGAGGAAGAAGTGAGTTCTTCCATCCACAAGGAGCAAAGTAATGAACAATTCAGATGTGGAGAAATGGTTTCATGGGTTTGAGACTAGCTGATTGGACTTGAAACAAAGTAATCACTCTGCCTTGATGTCCATATCTCCCCCCTCTCTCTCCCTCCATCCCTCCTGTATCATGCCTGTGGATTTTGTATTACTGTATTTATTTCATTTTTATACTATAACTCCAGCGTTGCAGTTCAGTGCAATCCTGGTTTTTAACTTCAGCACACTGGTAGTGGTTGATAGATCTTTCCTCTTTTTATTGTTTCAGTGGAGTTTCTCTTTCAATCGTTTTGAGGTAGATCCAGGTCAAACATACCAAGTAACTGTTCATCACTTGCCCAAATTAAGTACTCCAGGAGACTATAATCGGAAATCTGTGCCATTCACAGTACCAGGTAAAGGACCCTCTTTATAATGGTAATGATGGAATTTAGTATTGGGCTAATCAGGTTGTAAAATCATGTTGCTAGACTAGGGATAGATAGAAGAGCTATTTTCCTTTCACTGTCTTTTGCATATTAATTGTAGGTCCATTCAATTTTTGTAGTTTTTTTAATAAAAAAAATGCATGAAAACTTTGAATATAAATTGCAGGAATTTTACACACATTCTTCCCACAAAACATGTACTTTTTTGCTTTTTGGTGCATTTTATAGGAAAACACACATTTTGTACATATTCTTTGCCATAAAGTATGCATTCTTTACTTTCTTGAACCACAAGGTTCATTTTTGCATCACAAAATTAGGAATAGTGCATTCCAATTCATATATAAGTCTGGAACCAGTGAATTAAATCAGGTTCACTTTAAAATGCAGATCAAATGAATTTCTCCATCATGATGCAGGGCTGGGTTCAGATGCAGAAATGACTTTGTGGTGCTACTGATACAGATATAGTGCTATACAAAAAGTTTATTTAAGTGACTGGCCCTACCTGCAGGTTTCCAATCTGTATATAAAGAAAAATAAGAAATGGAAAGAAGACTAAAGCAAGAATAGCCAATGTGGTGCACTTGGACGTTTTGGAGTACAACTCCCGAACCCCAGGCCAGCATGGCCAATGGTCAGGGAGATGGGAATTGTAGTCTACAGTATCTGGAGGGCACCAGCTCTAGAAGGGCTGGAGGAAAGACCTACTAAGATGGGAGGGCCTGTGCATTTTAAAGAACTTATTGTATACAGGAGGCAGTGAGACTATTCAACTGTCAGAGGGGAGAGAATTTCTAAGAAAAGGAACTGAAAGGGCAAAAACAGGAAATAGGTGAAGAAATTCTGGACTTGCAAAATAACATAGACCCAGCAGAATGAAATTGATGGAAGTGGTGTGAACAAAAAAGGAGATGGAAGATCAACAGGAACTATAATAGGCAAATATTGGCAAATCAGTTCTGAAGAACTTAAAAGGAACACACACATAACAATAATGGTGATGCTGCTGATTTGCAATTTGGAAAATTAAGGACACATTTAAAGGTAGACCACAGAAAAACAACTAAATCATATAAATAAGCTGGATGTTGCATTGCAAACCTCTGCATTGTGTGTTTACATGAATTCATTACCAGTGTAGTATTTTCTAAACAATGTAGTGTTTAACCTCAGTAGCCCAGTGATCATAACATAATTAACATTCTTCAGGCTGCCTACAAACTCAAGTGGTCAGCACTACTTGTTGCTGTTTTTCAACTAGACTCTGACCTAGTTGAAATAATGTAGGCTGGACTTTTATTTCCCCCAAAATATTCTCTCTCTCTCTCTCTCAGCAGTATTGAATGTACTTTGTGTGAATGCTGAGCACTTGTATTTCTTTTGTCAATTTCACTGTTTCTGAGACTTAGCCTGAATTCAAGCAAATGAGTTTCAGTGTATAATCTGGTAAAGTTCTAGATAAAGTTTTATGATGGCTTATTGTATTTTATGATTGTTGTCATACACTGCCCTAGGAGCCATTTGGATGAAGGGTATCTTAGATAAAGCAAATTATGGTATCCTAACTTAAATTTCATGTCTAGTCACCCTGGGGCCCATCAAATGTAACTTAGTGCCCCCTCTCTTAATGTACCCAGCAAGTGTTCTTCCACTTGTATATGTTTGTGGTACTTAGCTAGCAATTCTTGCCTATTGTACTCTGTCTTTCTGGACATAAATGCAATCCTTCTGTCTTTTTGTTGCAGATTGCACAGACCCTATCATGACAAAAACAGCCCCATGTCTGCAATTAGGTAATGTTTGTTTAAGTATGGGTAGAAGTGTAGGAAATCTATTTAAAGTACTCACAGTTCACAATGATATTGATATATGCAGGCAGTGGATGGGAACCCAGCCTGGGTGGAAGAAGACTAGATGATGAGACACTCTTGGTGAGCTTTAACCCAGCAATGGAGTCAACCAATTACTTCATCCATGTGACCAGTTTTGAAGAAGATGGAATAGAATGTAAAAAGGCCACACAGAAAATCTCAGAGGTAATAAAGCTGTTCTCCCTCTTCCTCCCCGCTTGAGACACTTATTTTAGAAAGTGCTTGTATTTAATCCCACTTCAACAGTTACTAAATTCCTACTTATTTATTCTACTTACCGTATGTCTGCCCTTCAGTGCCTCTAGATTAGAGGCAGCTCGTTGCCTCATTGTGACAATTTCAAGAGCTGCATGGCAATCATGAGTGTGGTGAAAAAGTGGGTATTGCCACCATACATTCTCACACATGCATGCACATACCACCATGCACCAGAGCATGCACACATCCAGTGGCGTAGGAAGGGGGGGTGCGGTGGGTGTGGGCCACCCCAGGTGTCATCACTCAAGGGGATGACAAAATGGCAAACATATGGCTCAGTGGAGAGGTTTTCCATTGAGAGAAAAATCACTGCATGTCAAAGAGGTTTCCTAAGCACTCAGGAAACATTGGAGAAGCTTGGAATGATCCTTGTTTGCTAAGCATTCTGATCCGTTCCTTAGCAAAGAGGCTTCCCTTACTTGCAGCAGCTTTCCCTATTCCTTGATTGGGCTATGCATAGCCCGGTACTGTGATCTTCCGTCTTTGTGAAGAACAGAAGAAAATTCAATAGCTTCACCCTTTATCAAAAATAAAGGAGAAACACTTCATCATCGTCATCATAATTTATTATTTATACCCCACCCATCTGGCTGGGTTTTCCCAGCCACTCTGGGCAGCTACCAACAAAATATTTAAAATACAATAAAACATCAGACATTAAAAACCTCCCCAAAACAGGGCTGCCTTCAGATGTCTTCTAAAAGTCAGATAATTGTTTATTTCCTTGACGTCTGATGGGAAGGCATTCCACAGGGCGGGCGCCACTACTGAGAAGGCCTTCGGCGCTGGACCCCAGTGTCTGGGCTGAACGCTAGGGGTGGAGACGCTCCTTCAGCTATACTGGGCTGAGGCCATTTAGGGCTTTAAAGGTCAGCACCAACATTAATTTTTGCACTGCCACATTCAGTGCTACCAGAGCTATTGGTAACTTGAGTCAGCAGCTTGTGTGTTATTGAAAAAGGAGGTTCACCAACCCTAGGTCCATTAGAGCTGGTAGTTAAGTGTCTCCCTTCTGTTCTCCAATATTGTACTCTTGGCTGTGTTACAACCAGAGTTCGTAGAATTCTAATCTTTCTTTCTTTCTTTTTTAATTTAAAAAAATCAAGTTTCTGTGTGAATTTTTTCATAAATATTAAATTACAAGCTTTGGATTCCTTTCTTACACGTAAACATTTCATTCACCTTTGTACATTTGCATTCAGAATCTAGAATTTTGTGCTAAAAATACAGGAACAGCTGTTGAAAGCCAAAAGGTGGGGTTGAAAGCTTCTGTACAGCAATCTCTGTTCCTATACCTTTTCTGCCTTGTTTCACATAGGAGTCCACAATACATTCTTGTGATTCCCCAAAACCAAGCTCGGCACATAGCCTAAAAATAAAGAACCGAGACCTGTCCATTCTTGCTTCCAGATCTCTTAGCCCAAAGGTTCACACAAATCAGCAATATGCTTGCCCAGTGAACAGTCTATATGTTAAGGAGTTCATTTTATTAGCCATGAGCTCTGTCCACCGCCCCCCTTCTTTTTTAAGACAGGGGGGGGGGACCTTTCACCAATCCATGTGTCAGTATGAACTCCCAACTCTCAGCCACAGCAAACATGACCAATGGTTAGGAGTGTTGGGAGTTCAACAATATCTCAAGTGCACCACATTAGCTATTGCTGATCTAATTATTTTATATACACATATGTATATTCTAATGCATAGATTCTAATATATGAAAACAATTTGTTGCCTTTATCTGTTTTTCCTATATTAATTCAGCTTTGCTGGTTCAGTCCATTTTCATTTGTACTCTGTAAAACATTTCTTTACCACCTTTCAACTCTAAAAAAGAATCTATAAGCCATTACAATACAAATAATTGCAATTAAAAAGAGCATTCAAGCCAAGATAACGCATGGGTGAACAGAACCATGATTACATGTTACAAAACACTTTTTTAAAGGGCAGCCTCTTATAGAGCTCATTGCAGTAATCTAATCTGGGTGTAACTATGGAACAAGCAATTGGGTCCAGATCTGCTTTCCTCAGCAAGTGGTGCACCTGGGACACTGGTAAAAGCTGATCAAAGGCACTCCTAGCCAGGGCAGCTACCTGGCCATCTAGGAACACACTGGACCCAACAACTATCCTGAAGTTCGTGATAAGTTCTTCCTTACTCTGAACCCACCTGTGCTCAGGAGGCATCACTGGGGTATTTGAGATGACAAATGCTTCTTATTTTGTTTTCTGTGCTGCTACTCATTTTTTCTCCTGGGTTCATTCAAGCTCTTTGTGATTTTTACCTTGGAATTCCACTTTCTCTTGGTTTCTGCAGAAGGAGTTGCAGCAGCCGATGAACGTCACAGTCAAACTAGAGAGAAACTTGAAGATTTGTTGCAATTACACTGTGCAGGTATGGTGAGCTGCTTTTCTTATTTGAATAAAGAAGGGAGTGGCCATGCCAGTTCCACATCACTCTGTCTGGGCTTCAAACCAAAAACAATTATTTCTCCAGAGATCATCTTATCTCTGGTTATTTATTACAAGTTATACAACATAACCATAATGAATTATTTTAACAGTGCTGATACCTCACCATTTCATCTTCACTAGAGGATCTTGAATTTGCCTGGGAACAAACTGGCAACCAGTGCAACTGTTTTAAAACAAGAGTTACGTGAGTTCTAATTGGAACCCTGGCCAGTAATCTGGCTGCTGCATTTTGGGCCAGTCAAAGTTTTGGGCCAGTCAAAGTTTCTCAGTCGTCTTCAAGGACAGCCAGCCCCACATGAAGCACACTGCAATAATATTTCCTGCCTTCTTGCTGTGAATTTTGCACCCCATCCTACTAAAATCTCTGCTTAACATAGATGCACACCGCTTTATGTCCAAAATGGTATCCGTTTGTAGGTTTTATTTTCAGACACTTCTTCACTCTCCCTACATTTAGTTTGACAGAGTCTGAAGAGGACAAAACAGAAGTAAACAAATATGGTACTGTTGACTTGCTCTCCTTTCTAAAAGGTGTGTCCATTACAAAAGCGAGCAATTAATTCCACACAATTTGCAATTTGCTCCAGAAACACCAAGTGTTAGAGTATCAAAGAAACTGCTAAAGTTGTTCTCTCCTGTCTTTTTCTTTCCAGATTCAACCATTCTTTGCACGTTGTGCCACAGATTGTATAAGGCATTCCATTTCCATCCCATGTCTCCCTACTCCCTTGCCTATAACAACAAAGGAAGATGGTACGGTCTTCATTTTGAATTTATGTAGCTTAGCTAATTAACTGTTGCAAGAATTTTTTACGAAACAAGCCAAAGTTTAAGACTTGTAGAGTCCCCACTATTATGTATGCAAATGTTGCAATTAACACAAAGCAGCAAAAAATAAATAAGGAGGACAAAGGTGGGTACAAAGGAATTAAGATAACCAAAGGTTGGCAGTTGTCCCCTTCCTCTTAAAGATGGTACTTCAGTCTAAGAACCATGTAAGCATCATCCACAGGATAACAATGGAAATAAGGCAGAAATCATCCTTCCTCACAAGAGTAGCAGCTGTGGCTCTGCTGCTGCCTTTGTATGAAGATGATATAGATTAGGGGCTGAGTGACTTACCCAGTATCCATCATTGTCATCATCATTATCTGCTAACTTGTAAGCCTGTTCTACCCCTCTTGAAAGGAGCTGGAGAGGGAAGATAATTTCACTTAGAATCATAGAATAGTAGAGTTGGAAGGGACCCTGAGGATCATCTAGTCCAAATCCCTACAATGCAGGAATGTGCAACTGTCCTGTGTGGGGATCAAAACTGCAACCTTGGCGTTATCAGCACCATGCTCTAACCAACTGAGCTATCCAGAAGATCAGTTCTCTTTCTATTGAAAGCGTATGTGGCTTCAGATATATTGGGCTGTTTCTGCCAATAATTCTTGGCGCAGTAAAGATATAAGCAAGAAATACCCTGTTATTTTTTTGGACCAAAGCAAATGCAAAGTTATTCTGCTGGTTATTGCTAATAGCTGGTGGGGGGGAGGTTGCATCCACCTCACTCCCAAGTGGTTTGGTAGTTTTGAATGGTCTAATTACTGCAGCAGTGGAAATGTTCCTTACATTATGCTCTTCCTATGTTGCAGATAATCTTTCTGTGGTGCTGCCCTGGGGCCTCACTCTCATCTGCATTTTAATAGTTGGATCAGCTGTCGCTTCAGTAATTTGGCTTGCTCGAAGGCAAAAAGGTATGAAAAATGTCAGAAATGTAATGGGAAGGTTTCCCAGCTTGTTTTCCACATTGTCGTGCCACTCGTACCTTTCTGGATACTTTGCCGTTAGCATGCAACACAGAGAGATAAAATGACCCAGTTAGAATGTCTTCTCCAGCCCATGGCTACTTACATACCTATGGTTACATGTTGAGCCTGTGCAGAAGTCAGTATTTCAGCATTTAGTTGTATGCATATCCCAAGTTCCTAGTGTGTTGTGTGGGGCGTTAAAATTCCTATGGTTTGTTGGTCTAGCCTGATAAGTAACTTTTGTATTACATTTTAGAGAAGAAACAGCTCACTAGCAGATAGCATGCAATAGTAGTCCAGCAAAAACTCCATACAAACTTTTATTGCAAAGGGTTTGGGGGTATTTTTTTTGGTGGGGAGAGGTCGGGACAACAATCAGGCTAGCATAAGAAACAACATACTAAAAGTTGAAATATCCACCTGCTGTTGTGTATTTCCCTAGTTCTTAGAGTGGTCTTACTACAGGGTGGACAGGCACCACAAGTAATCCTCAAGAATCCCATGTGGCTGTGGCTGCTGAAACTTCTTCCCAGGCTCTGAGGCAGGGAAAGGCTATGTTCCAAACAAACAGGAAATAACTCATTAACAGTGCAAGACACTCCAAAAATAACTGGTCTATAAAAATGAATAAGCATGTCAGAGCACCTTTATTCGTTTTTATAGACATCAGTTATTTTTAGGCATAGATGTTGGGTCCTAGAACTGCTGTCTCAGCTAAGTCTTCAAAAGATACTGTCATTCCTAGACCAAATGTATATTCTCTCAGATCTTCTTAGATGTGTCTATTGTTTTCTTTCCCTATTAGTAACACATTCAGGAACAAGCAGTAGTGATGGTACCCACCATGGTAAGAGAACATTTTGTTTCTATTGAGTCAGTGCAATTTGCAATGTGGGAACCTGGGATGAGAGAATTTGGACTTGTATTGTTGTATGTACTATTAGACAGGATAGCACATGTGCCAGGTACAAATAGAAATTCGTGGCCATAAAATATTTGGAATGTTTCTGGGGGAAATCTGTGGTGGTGAACTTGAAAAAGGGCCTGGGGGGAGATGAAAGGGCTGAAGGCATGAAGTAGCAAGGAGTGCGCAAATCTTATTCCTAGTGACTTAAAGATTCTGCATGGTCTCTTCTAGTTTTCTGTCACCTCTCTTGCATACTAAGTCATTTTCTTTAGTGCTTGGCGTACATAAAATTTTAACAGCTAATGCTAGTCCATATTATAAAACAAATCTGAATGTGTGTACATAAGGTCCAACAACTCTTTAAGACTAGCATCATCTCTACTTTTGTGATCACCATCACCAATACAAATCTCAATTAGTAGCTTTATGTACAGAAATGAATTGAGATGGTGGCAGGGGAAGTTAGCTCTTTTACTATTTTTATGTATTATGATTATATTTTGGTGGTTAAATGGTGATAAGGCATGGCTTACATGTACTAAAAGGTCTTGAACACACATGCCTGTATTCTGTACAGCTTAGAAAGCATATTCAGCTCCAAATTTTTGCATTCTGGCTTTCCACAGTGCAGCAACTCATGGTGGTTTTCTTTTTTAACAAAAAACCCTCAATTTTCCAGAACTGCTGCGCATGTCACAGTCTCCTCCACCCCTGAAGCCTCGTAAGGTTTGGATTGTGTATTCTGCTGATCACAAGCTCTACGTAGACGTTGTGATGAAGTTTGCTCAGTTCATGATCACAGTCTGTGGTACTGAGGTGGTCCTAGACTTGCTGGATGAACGTCAAATATCAGAGATGGGGGCTGTGCGCTGGCTGACACGGCAAAAACAGGAAATGGAAGCACTCTCTTCAAAGATCATCATCTTATGTTCCCAGGGTACTCGAGCCAAGTGGCAGGCCATGCTTGGGCGTGAGGAGTTTACTGTTTCTCTCAAGCAAGATAACCTGCTACCAATAGGAGATATGTTCACTCCAGCATTGAATCTGATCCTGCCAGACTTTAAGCAGCCAGCTTGTTTTGGCATGTACCTAGTGTGTTACTTTGAGGGCATAAGCAGTGAAAGAGATATTCCAGATCCATTCAACGTCACCTCCAAGTACCAACTGATGGACAAGTTTGAGGAAGTTTACTTCCTGATTCAGGATCTGGAGAAATTTGAACCAGGGAGAATACATCAGATTCCAGAGATCTCACCTGAGAACTACGCTGAAAGCTTCAGTGGGAGACAACTGAAGGAGGCAGTGGAGAAGTTCCAGAAATGGCAGACTGAGCACCCTGATTGGTTTAAGAGAGAGAATGCCTGCCCTGAGTATGAAGATGACCTTCAGTCTCTGAATGGGGACCTCTCTGAGGAATTAATACCGACTGAGGGAGGAATTCTGAAACGGCAACTGCTTCCACAGGAACCTGATCCCAATAGCTGTTGCTTGGTCAACCTCTTAGTCAATGAAGATGAGTTGGGAGCTTGTAGGCTGTTACCCCAGCTACTACCACAAGAGGATCTAGCATTCCAGACCCTGGTTGTTCCTGCTGATGACTGCTCCCAGGTTCAGGTAGTAATGCCAGTTGCCCTTACAGAAGAGACAGAGATACTTAGCCATCAACTGCTGACCAATGAAGATTGGCTAGAAAGAATGCCCATGATGAAAAGTAGCACGCCCAGGAGAAACAATGTCATCCTTCAAGATGATCTGTCCTCCAACCCCCACCCCTTGCCAGTTGATGTGAAGCAGCAGCTGGAGAGCTTAATGTACTCTCTCTATCAACAAAGCATTTTGCCCTCTGAACCACCTCTCTGCCAAGAAGATGTTAATAAGCAACAGCAGCTGGTTTTTGATGAGTCTTGCAAAGATCAAAGACAGTCGGTGCAGTCAGACCAGGGTTACATTTCCAGGTGTTCCCCTTTGCCTTCCGACAGCCCCCTGGAGGAAGAAGAGGAGCAAGGGCAGGAAGGACATGGGTCTGCTCAACACCTCTCCCCAGATGTCTTGGACAGTCTAAAAAGTCTTCAGCAGCAGCTGCTTTTTCAAAATATTCAGCAGCACTTCAGCTAGGATCACATGGTAGGATGGCTGAGTATGCCCCATACTTCCAGCCAGAACCTGTTCTGTTTTGCCAAAAAAGAAGTGATTATTGGTTAGAATGCAAACATTTCAGACATCCTCCCTCAGGAAATCTTGTGCACACATTTTTGTGAAGTCTAATGCTTAGAAGAGCTGACAGCAGAAATTTGGCAGCTTGGGTTACCTGTCTGCCCAGCCATGCTGCTGCATATACTCAAGCATTCTTGTGCTCCGGTAATCTGCCTGTAAATGGAGGTAGATACCAAATCTATAAATAATGCATTCTTTTTTCAAATTAATGCTACAAGCAGGTAGCATACAAGTGGCCTCAGAGGATCAGATGAAATGGACCAGATAGCTCAGTAAGCTCCAGGTAACAAGCCAATATTAAATGATTGTGATGGAAACATCACAAGAGCTCTGTTTTATGAGATAAAAGATGTGTCCAGTCCAGCATCCTATTTCCATAGTGAATGACCAGATGCTACAAGGAAGCCCACAAACAACAGCCCCAACCTGCTGCTGTTGCCCCAGAAATAGTAGTCAGTAACATATTGCCTCTGAACCTAGTTCTACCCAGCTATGGTGGCTAATAGCCATTGATGGGTTTACACGCCATAGCTATTGCTACATCTTTTAGCAGTGAATTCTATAATTTCATTGTATGAAGCACTTTCCATTGCCTGTCTTGAATCTGCTGCTGATTTATCTGCAGATGTAGTATTGAGAGGAAGAAAAGCTTCTTTCTAATTGTTGCATAATTTTATGAATCTCTCCTTATGTCTCTCCTTAGTCTTTTTTTTTTTTTAAAATGTTGGCATCTGCCTGATTCATGAGACAGTGGAAGAGTACGTCATCAGGGGTAAAGTCAAACTGTTGGGAGAGTTACAATGCCTGCTGTGCCAGTTTCGCTATTAACGACGCACCATGGTATTTCTTCTCCCTGCGCTCCTCCCAGTGGTCATTTCTCCTCTGGTCACTGCTGTGAATACACAACTTGTTTGTCTCCAGGCACTGTGGTCGCCTGCTAAAAACAACAACCCAGTACTCCTTTAGCTGTGCTGTAACCCCTTGGTTATTTGTGTTACATTTTCCTATAGTTTTCCAGCTCTAGGATATGTACACGGTATTCATAGTGTGTCACACTTACATAAAAAGCATTTCAATACTGCCTGCTTTTTCAGTTCCTTTTCTAATAATTCCTTCCATGAAATACCTCTGTTTCACTGCCACTGCACACTGAAGTGACACCTACAGTGATCAAAACAGCACAAACCTAATATCTTTCCTGAATAATCACCACCAGTTCTGGCCCTACTAATACATATGTGGTTAGGATTTTTTTTTTTTGCCCTAATATATATCCCTTACATTGAATCTCAGTTGCCATTTTGTTACCCCTTCACCCTGTTTGGAATTGTACTTTCAGAGCTCTTTGCAATCCAGTTAGGTTTACACCTTCCTGCATAATTAGGCGCCATCTCACTGCTGACCCTCTTCTCCAGAAAACTAATTAACTCCAAATCATTTTACAAATGATTAAGACAAAATGTTTCACATCAAGACAAATGTTTTAGGCCATCTTCCTCAGGAAGCACTGTACTCTTATTCTATATTAATCTTACGGTCAATAAGGTAAAATGCTGTTGTATTGATTTGAAGCCCTGCATTAAGTAATTGCTCTGCCCAGTTTTAAATGCTGCAGTAATTAATTTCTTTTCATGTCACAAACAGTCCCAGCAGAGTTGCCTGAGTTCAGGAATTTTCTTGCGAATGTGTTGGCAGCTTCTTTACACAGTCTATGAATTATGGATAATCAAAACTGCTGAACCAATCTTCAGAATGCACTTAATTTTGGTAATGGATACTTCTTCATGATATACTGTACCAAAAGAATCTAGGCAAACCTAATTTAGGTAGTATTTTAGAAAGAGGCTGAAGCAGAGGATTATGTGGTTACTCTCGATGTAGGAAATAGCAGCTAGTGTGCGAAGCCTTTGGCTTCTGATTCCGTCCACAATATGACTTTCAACTCACCACAGGGATGCTGTTTGCAGAATCCTCACCATGTCAGAAGTAATGAGTGTGCAGCCTCTGAATCACAGGCAAGGGGCTCTTTAATATGCACCCGCACTTTACATGCTCTGGCAATTTCCCATTATGCACCACATCTGCTGTCTCCCTATACAATCCAAGACAGGCAAATGGAAGCAAGCGGTTGCAGTGTGTAAGGGGAGCGTACATGCTTGGCAGGATAACTTTTTGCCAATGGCTGTGTGCAAAACCAATGTTTTTCTTCAGCTGTTGCTCAGTTCAAAATAGGCTCTATATAAAATTTGCCATAGACCTGGGACAAAGAAAAAATTACAACATATATAGGTGTTTCCCAGGAGAAAGAGGGGAGAGGATTACAGCCAGCAAAAACTAGGGGTTTTATTCAATGCTAGTCCTGCTCATGTGTAGATCCATTGAAATAAATAGCCCCCCATTAATTTCAGTGGGTCTAATCTGGGTAAAACTTAGTTGCATACCTAGGTGTAAGGAAGTGTTGCATCAGATACCATCAAGATGCAGCAAACAGTTTCTGTGGTGTGGAACCAAGACACAGTAAACAGTGAGCTGCATTCATTGAAAATTCCCTATGTTGACTTAGTGCATTAAAGTTAAATAAGGTTATTCGAAGTGGAATTCACTTCTCTACATTGTGACTGTACAAGATAAGGCTGTTAAAGCATCCATGTATACTGGTAACCAATTCAGCCGAAGCACAATAGCACCTGTGGTGAGGTAGAGGAAAGTGATCCCAAGCATCAGTTCTCCATGGCCCATCAGGCCGACTGCCTTGAAAATTGTGCCAGTGTATTAAAATGAACAAGCGCAGACTTGATGCCTGTTCTACTGCATGACTTCTTAGCCCATTTTAGAGACCACTCAGCAGTTTCCTTCAATGTACAGTGGTACCTCAGGTTAAGAACTTAATTCGTTCTGGAGGTCCGTTCTTAACCTGAAACTCTTCTTAACCCGAGGTACCACTTTAGCTAATGGGGCCTCCTGCTGCCGCTGCGCGATTTCTGTTCTCATCCGGAAGCAAAATTCTTAACCCGAGGTACTACCGTATTTCTGGGTTAGCAGAGTCTGTAACCTGAAGCGTCTGTAACCCAAGGTACCACTGTACACGGTCCATTTCACAATAGCAAATTACAGCTGTATTATTATTATTTTAGCTATGCCTTTTTCATTGGTAGCTTTTAATAACTTGAATAAAATGTATTGTATTTTGTATATCTCTGGCTCTTTGCTAAATATTTGTTACTAAAGAAAATGATGTGTTAGGTATCCAGAGCATCAATTAAGTGGCATTTGTTCTGTTTTTCACTTTACATAAGGACTGGTGGAGGGTGGATGTTGGGGGGGGGGATAAGAGACTGGCTAACTTTTCCTGCAGAATAAGGCTTTTATGGAGGGGTGTAATTGCCTCCACTTGCAGTACAGTGAGCTCCCAACCTGTGCACATTTAACTTTTGTGTGTTCAGCTTTATGTACTTGGCAAAAAAATAAAATGGAAATGGGGTGAGCATCCAGGAAAAAAGACTTGGGCAGTCCCACCCACCATTGAACCCAACAGTTTTGAATATACACGATGGTTTTAGGCGTGAATCCCCAGAACGTAATCCCCATGTAAGTTGCAGGTTTACTGTTCTTACTAATGGCAAGCTACCTAGTTGCACTCAAGAGGCCAGCCTGGATATGGGTACACTGCACACCTAGCAAGAGGAGAATAACCAGCAAGCCTTCAGTCCAGATCTTTTCTAGAGTACAGTTACTACCAAGTCATTCAACTTTGCTTCCCTTCCTAAATTGGAACTTTTTGAGCTGGTAGGATGCTGAGATGATAGACTGAACAGCACCACTTCATAATGCAGGTGAGAGAATCCAGCTCTGAATGTTTGTCAAAATAAAAAAAATCACCTGCAGGTAGAAAACTAGCACAGAAAGACGAAAACTTCTATATCTGACCCAGTTTGGATTTGTGCCTACAGGAAGGATGGAGAAATGTGATTACTCTGAAGTGACCTAGCTTATTTTACCACTTCAGCACCTTATTCTGCTACATGTCCAGACCTAAAGTCTAAATTTGTTTGCTTTTCTCCTTTACAATTTCTGAAAGCACAATTGTTATCACAGGCCTGTCCTGCAAAGAATTAAACCACCAGACATCATCGTCAACAAAATCAGTTCCTAGGTTTTATTTTAAAAACAAATTGTTTTATTTTCTTTTTTTTAAAAAAAGCTCTAAATTTGTGGGGATGCTAAGTTTCCTTGCCTTGTTTTCTGCCTGTCTCTTTTAACTTTCTTCTCCTTGGGACACTGTCTTCATGTTAGGGGCTTGCCCTAAAAAAATAAATATCACAGCTTCTTTAAATAGTGGAATTCTGAGCCAGAACTTGCATACTTCTTCCTTAAGCTTGTATGTAGTGTGGTTTGTAACCATTCCACTTCCATTTGTGTGCAGAGTTCTTCATGCCACTAGAACTGCTGTGCAGAAGCGTATTCTCCCATGTTTATAATTTCTTATCCGGATTGAGATGAAAGTACTGAAATTGGGTTAGGACTGATGTACAGTAAATGCAACACAATCACAACTGAATTGGTTTAGATTTCATGGCATACAAGACCTGTTAGACCTTGTTGTTGCTCTAAACCACCAAGATTCCTGATTTTTACCAATATTTATGCCTCACAAATCTGTTCCATTACTGAACTGTTTTTACAAATGGTAGATGCCCTTGCATGGTTACTTCATGGCAACCACAATACTTAAATTTGCAATTTTAAATTTCAGTGTTATTTAAATGCAAATAACAGCTGTAATGGCTTACAGCATTGGCCTGTTTTGTAGTAGATTCTCTCTGGGAGGAAGTGAAGTATTTGTACGCACGCCTGTTCTTTCTGTCAGGAAACTAGCATCCCCACTAAAAGTATCTTAGAGCTCAGAGGGAAAGTCCACAGTACTTAAGTTTTACAATCACAGTCACAGCACCAAGATTGTCCAGACAAATAGAAAGGAGTTACTGAAGGGAAGGCCTCTGGCCAGAATTCCACACAAAAGTCTTTCAGAAGGTCTGCTTTGGAGACCAGACAGGATAAAATCACTGGTGAAAAAGTTAAACCTTAGTTCTCGTTCCTGCAACAACAATGGGTTAGCTTGAGGTCAGTAAGCAGGTATCTCAAAGCAACTCCAGGGCTGAAGCTCGGGTAGAACATCTATGTATGCAGAAAGTCCCACGTTCAGTTCCTGGTGTATCCAGGTAGGGCTGTGAGACACCCCTGCCTGAATCCTGGAGAGCCACTGCCAGTCAGTGTAGACAGTACTGAGTTAGATGGACCAACTTTATGACTCGGTATAAGGCAGCTTCCTTTGGAGTTAACCACCCAATGAAAATCCCAATTCTATAAGCAACCATAGAGAGAAAAGGCTGGGTATATAAATGTAGTAGTATAAGAGTGCATGAGAACCA
This sequence comes from Zootoca vivipara, assembly GCF_965207765.1. Taxonomy (NCBI): domain Eukaryota; kingdom Metazoa; phylum Chordata; class Lepidosauria; order Squamata; family Lacertidae; genus Zootoca; species Zootoca vivipara. The sequence continues at coordinate 55,867,305 of NC_142592.1, forward strand.
GGTTATTTACCACACCTCTGGCTTTTGTATCATTTCTCCATAGCACAGTAACTTGACTGCCTATGAGTGGGTACCAAGTGGAGAAAAACATCTCCCAATCGCATACCACAGGTTTTATATAGTGGTTGTTAGCATTCTGTTCTCTTTCCTACCTAGGCAGCTTGGAGGTTTTAAGACCAAAGGCAGCTGGTGTCCACCAGGACAGGTTGCTTTCAAATTATATTGTCCTTTCCCCTTCCCCACACAAAAAAATTCTGGGCCCACATACAAAGAAGAAGCATAGGCATGTAAGGGGAGGATTGGGGATCTTTCCAAGATAGTCAGGCAACCATACCATTGAATAATGTGACCCCTTTCTGCCTGTTTCCATTCTGTGTCAACGAGTTTACTATTTAGTGCATAACAAGCAGCACCAATAAATATCTAGAAATAAGAGGATGGAATAGTTCCCTCCTCCTTTTTACTTTATTTAATTCCCTACTTAATTAAGCAAGTGAAGGCTGTCCTCAAAATAGAGCACCAATTATTAAAATGGTGCAGATCTTTTCCCAAGAGCTAGAAAATGAGAGCCCCCATAAGCAGAGGCTGTTGATAAGACCCTGTTATCACCGGTGAGTAAAATGTCTCAATGAAGAAGAGAGTTTAGCCCCTCGGGGGAGGGGGAAACAGACATAACTCCCTTGTGTGCAAGGTCGGCACATGATGCAATGAGGTTCAAGCACAGAGGTAGAAATTTTCAGCAAGGAGAAAGATGGCTCCTTTCGTCTTAAAAGATTGCAGGTACCACCCTAAACCAGAAACTCCCAAGGCAGAAATTACTTTATCCCCAGAGTGAGGGAGTGGTGATGAACTTGTGTACAATGTACAAGAGGGTTAAAATTACTTCCTTTCCCCTGAGGGCAGGGATAGCCATGTATTCCAAGGCCTAACATATGGAAGACTTGTCTATGTCAGTCTTCCTAAATGAAAGTCATTGGGAACTCTCAAGTATCACACAAGCCAAATTGCATTGTCCCAGAGCAGAAGAGTGCTATGGGCAAAATGAAACAAGACGTGGTCATGCTGAAAATATGATTTGCCCCACAAAGGCGCAGGTGTGGCTGAATGCACTGAGACGCCATATTTTAAAAGGAACCTGCAGATGAAACAGGCGCCCTTTCCTGAGAAAGGCAGCTCCTGCTGATTTATTTGTCCTTAAAATGGTTTTAATCTTTTGTTCAGTTAAATGGTGCCCTAGAGCAACTAGCATGCCAATAATAATAATAATAATAATAATATTTATACCCCGCCATATGGCTGGGTTTCCCCATCCACTCTGGGCGGGTTCCAACAGAAAAATAAAATAATTGATTAAAGATTAAACAGGGCTGCCTTCAGATGTCTTCTAAAAATCTGGTAGCTGTTTTTCTCTTTGACATCTGATGGGAGGGCATTCCACAGGGCAGGCGCCACTACCGAGAAGGCCCTCTGCCTGGTTCCCTGCAACTTGGCTTCTTGCAACGAGGGAACTGCCAGAAGGCCCTCGGCACTGGACCTCAGTGTCCGGGCAGAACGATGGGGGTGGAGACGCTCCTTCAGGTACCCTGAGCAACTGTACTAAAGAGAGTCACAGATTTTTGAATGGCCAAAGCTTAGTTCTGGGCTGTACCACCTCAGCCTGCACATCACTAAATGTTCTACCACAGGGTCCCCAAACTATGGCCCGGGGGCCGGATGCGGCCCAATTGGCCTGCCAATCCGGCCCGCGACGACCCCCGCCGCCCGCTCTTACGGCGCGCAGCGTGGCAGCGCTCTTCCGGGTTGGGAAAAAAGCATCGAAAATCCTTTGTGCGCATGCGTATGGGCCTCTCCCGACCCGGAAGAGGTCATTTCTGGTGCACTTCCGGGTCGGGGGGAGGCCCATACGCATGCGCACAACGGATTTTCGGCGCTTTTTCCACCCTGGAAGCGCGCTGCCGCACCAGTAAACACCCGTGCGCATGCGCACGGGCGCGCACTCCCCCGCCCGCCGGCCCGCACAGGCGCACGCTCCCCCGTCCTCCGGCCCACCGCGCGATCGGCGCAGTGGGAACCGGCCCAAACGCCGGTAAGTCTGGGGACCCCTGTTCTACCACACACACACATATACATATGTTTTTGCTGTATACATAAATTGGATGTGTCAAGAAGGTAGGCTAGAACCCTTGACGCTGACCTCTAGCTTGCCACATGGAAGGAAATTTTGAATGAGGAAGCATCTGGTCATGTGAGTTCCCACCTGCAGTTTGAAATGGTAGAGCCTGAGAGCAGAACTAAGCCTAACTTAGCACCAGCAATAGCGCTCCTCTCTTTGTTCAGCATTGGCATAATGGCTGGGTGGCTCTCCACTGCATGGAGGAGGAGCCCAACATAGGATATGAAGAACCTGGACAGTTTACAATAACATGTTTTTCCAGGCATTCCAAGTGGGTGCTGCCCTCTCTCTGCTCTCCTATAGGCAGTGGTGGTAGGAGGCACCTCAGAAAAAGGGGGGCGGGAAACCACAGGTCAGAGAGCAAAAAAACAAAAACCTGATCAAGACTGAGAAACTGGATTTTCCCCTCTCTCTATTATTGATAAGACCAGCTCATGAACCCGACGGTGAAATATATAATCTGGAATGTGCAGTAAGGCAGTTAAACAACAGACCTCTTCCATCTTGATTTCTATACTGTAAATAGAAGCAAAAGAGGTGAGGGGTCTGTAGCCACAGCACATTAAGTTGTCATTAGAAAGAACCTACAGAATAAATAGGAATGATTTGGGGGTTATGGGGATGGGGTGGAAGCAAAGGATTTGGAATAGTTTATAAGAACTTGGGTGAAAGGATTAAAAAATGTTGCTGCCATCATTTTGGCCCAATAGGTGTTTTGACTAGTGCTGCAGCATTCATTATGTTGTGTATTTGTGTGTGTCTAGCTACTCTGTAATGACAGACCATATCATTGGCTAATTAAATGGGCATTAATCTGGTTGAGATTGGCAGAGATAAAAGTGGACAGGGGGAACTAAAACAGGTACAGGTCGGAATCCCTAGGTTTGCCATAGATAATGAACTTTCCAGGGAAGGGTCAGACTAGGTAGGTCAAAGTTATTCAGGGCAACTGCTCAGAAAGTTACAGCGCCCTTAGGTAGGGAGCTGGGTCAGATGTACAAATGCTGTCTCCTAAGGGGTCTGGGTTTGGGTGACTGGGCCAATCTGAAAATCGGAGACATGTAAAAGGGAAAGTAACTACAGCGGGGTGGGTACCTAAGCTGACCTGGCATGGAAAACCAGGTGGGGTAACTGCAGGGGGGCATTGGCATGGGCGTGGACCCCCTCAGCTCTGCGCGGTGACGGCCAATGTGTTGACGTAGCCATGGGGCCCCATGTCGTTCTCGGAGATGCAGTGGCTGAGCTGGCCGGCCCCGACGCCGGCGGAGGGGGCGGGCGCGTTCTTGCCGTTGCCCGCGAGCCCGCCGGCGGAGTGCAGGAGGCAGCAGGTCTCCATGGCCTCCAGGCCCCGGCAGGCCAGGAAGAAGAGGTTCTTGAGCATGAAGATGGAGAGGGGCTGCTGGTAGCGCACCAGCAGGAGGCAGCGCAGCGCCAGCAGGGGCGCGTCTAGGAGCCCGGCGGGCAGGAGCCAATGCAAGGCGAGGCGAGCGGCGCCGGGGGCCCGCGGGGCGCTCAGCTCGTACAGCCACAGCACCGGCGAGGCCAGGCACAGGAAGTAGACGGCGATGAGCACGTAGCGGAGCGGCGGCGGCAGCGGCAAGGTCGGCCGGCCGGGCTGCAGGAGCAGCAGCTCCAGGAGAGTGAAGCTGTCCAGCAGGTCCAAGCACGTGGCCAGGAAGGCGGCGGCGGCGCGGTGCTGCGGCGGCGGCTGCGGCGGCAGGAGGAGCTGGCCGGAGCCGGAGCCGCCTTCGGCGCCGATGGCCCGCAGGAGGCAATACAGGAGCGGGGCCGAGAGCGCCAGCGTGATCCGGAAGCCCGTGGCGCCCAGAGGCAGGCGCAGCTCCACCAGCTCCAGGATGGAGGTGCCCAGGATGAGCGCCGCTTTGGGCGTGAAGGCGATGGCGTAGATCAGCCAGGCCAAGTGGGCGTAGGCGAAGTCCCCGCCCCGCGGAGCGCCCCCTGCCTTCCCGCCCGACGCAGCGCAGGCGCCTCGGCCGCCGTGGGGCGGGTGGCCCAGCAGCGGGTGCAAGGGCGGCGGCGGCGGGTGTCCACCTCCGACGCCGGACGGGCGCTCCCGGCGACGAGCGCGGCTGTTGCGGCAGAAGAAGATGCTCCAGCCGGCGGCCAGCACCAGGTCTGTGGCGATCCAGCTGCACCAATACAGGTCGGTGACGGCGATCAGGTAAAGGTCCAGCAGCGCGCCCTGGCCCAGCAGCAGCACCAGGGACAGCGCCTTGTAGCCCCAGCGAGACCCGCCCGAGCCCCCCGCCCACAGCAGCCCCGCGGCCGCACTCGCCGCCGCCGCCCCGGGCCCGGCAGCCGGAGCCCCGTACAACTCGGCTGCTGTCATGCTGCAGCCCGACGTGGAGGTGCTGCTGGACCCCGGGGAGGCGCAGGCGGCGGGTGGGGCGGCGGCGGGTGGCGAGGCGGGATCCTGAACCGGCACGAGGGGCTTGGCTTCCTCTTCCTCGCCCTCTTCTTCCTCCTCCTCTTCTTCCTCACTGCTGCGGCCGCTGCTGCTGCTCCTGCTCCGAGTGCGGGTAGAGGCCGAGCTGGACACGGACCCTCGCCTGCCCCTCCGGGTGCCGCCGCTCGAACTGCTCGTGCTGCTTATGCCGCCGCCCAGGAAAAGGGGCTGCAGGTCCGCGGCGGGGGGAGGCGGCGGGGGAGCCTGGAAGGAGCCCGAGGAGGAGGAGACCGAGCGCTGGTTGGAGACGACTCGGTGCATGGTCGTCCTCCCCGCCCCCCACCCGCGCCCCACAGAGATGGGCGGGCGGGCCACAGCCCTCCCGGCCGGGCACCCGGCGAGTAACCTGCCCGGCACGATCCAGCCCCGGGGAGCGCCGAGCGGTGGTGATGGTGGTGATGGGCGAAAGGGAGGAGGAGGGCGGTGACCAGGCTCTGAGCGAAAGCCGAGACCCGGCCTGGATCTTCCCCTTCCTCGCCGTCGGAATCAGTAGAAACCCGGAGCGGATCCTGCCGTGGACGAAAGAGAGAGAAGCGGGGAATCCGGGAGTGGATCCAATCGCAGAGATGGACGCTTGATGGCTCTTAGAACAGCGGGAGATGGAAGAAAGGAGAGAAACCCTAAAGCAGATGCTGCGCGGAGAAAGGCAGGTGAAGAAGGGGTGGGTTTGGGGATGCGGACAAAGAGAGAGATGCAAGGCGAGAGGCTGCCAAAAGAAAGAGCCAACGTGCGCGCCTCCTGGCTGATGCTCTTCTCCAGGAGAAGCGCCTGCCAAGGCAGAGGAGGGACGGGGGCGCGGATTGCTTGCGAGCCAGGAGGATACCTGGGAGCGGCAGCTGCTTTTGTTGCCCACCCCCTCGCAGCGAGCTTCTTGGCAACTGGGTGGGCGGCCCGATGCAGCAGCAAATGAGTCACTTGCCTCAGGAAGAGGGAAGCTGTCGCCTAGGGGGGAAAGCTCGTGCCACAGTGTGCCTCTGAGGCTGCAAAGGGAGGATGGCTCGGGAACTGGTTTCCTTAACTACCTACTTAAGCACCAGGCATAAATGATGGAAAGAGCAGGGTGGGCACTGAACGTTTCCTGTTGAAGCCGGCTTTTATAATTGAGAAAGTAGCATTCCCTTTGCTTGGTATTTTTTTTATACTAATGAACATTCTTTTCTCTTTTTTTCTATCCCATTATGGTGCAAAGCTCAGAGCAGCTTACAAAGATTCCAAGCGTTAGTTTACAAATAATGAAACTTCAATAAACAATACACTGGAAGGCAATACTTTTTTAAAAAAGCTGCTAAAATGGCATTAGATGTTACTAAATATATTTTGCCTTTTGAAGATGACTAAACATGAGCCCTGACAGCCCTCAGGAGGCCATTTGAAGGACAGGGCCAGGGTGGTAGTGCCAAGGTTAATAATTCAATCCAGAATATTGTGTAGATTACGTTTATATCCCACCTTAAATTCCATCATGGATCTGTGTGGGAGGGTGTCTCCTGTCCAGGCACTGACCACATCAGGAGTGGGCTTAGCTTCAGCCTATTTTGTACATCATGCACTTTACACCCTGGCATGAGCACTTTTTTGCAGCATAAACCACTTTTAGCCTTACTCTGCAACACATACACAAGGCAGGCAGCATCTATGCATAAGACCAGCAACTTCACAAATCCGAGACCATCTCCAGTTAAAAGGAAGCCTACTTTTTCCATATTGAGTTTTAAATCTGGAGCAGGTGGGGCATTCAAAGCTGTGACATCACACCTGCAGGCTGAGGTTGGCTCCAACTGACTTAGTAGCTTGCCTCTTTGAATAATGCTGCAACAGTCTTCGAGTTAGGACAGTACAAAAGGTTAAACACTAAGGAGCCCAGCAAGAATAAAAAGAAATGATTTTTTAAAAGGGACAATCTGCTAAGCTTCAGAAAAGCATGAAAAGGTTGTATGGGGGGGGGACCATAATCTAAATGTTAGATTTACTGTATTGTTCTGTACACTTTTCTGCTTGGCTTGGCCACAATATATTGTCCTCTTAAATAAATATTTGCCTCTTTTTTTATCCGTTTGGTGTCCTTAGTGCATTTCCTTCACGAGGCATAACACATCCTTAAGTTCTTAGGTATCCATCAGAAACTTCAGAACAGACACCTTGCCAACAGGAGGAGCTGAAGCAGAGGTAGTGACAGCTCAGTAGATGCTTTCAGCTTGTCAAATGGAGCCATGGAGGAGGAAGCCAAGTGAGCCTCTGCCGCTTTCATGGCACACAGGAAACCCTGTACTTTTATAGCAATAACTTAGAAATGAGTTTTCAATCCTCTCTTTGTAGAAGCTCTGCTATTGTCTATTTGTCTGGAATTTCCTATGACTTTAATATACCCATTTCCTTCATTCTAGTTAATTCATGGGACATAGGAAGGTGTCTTATACTAGTCAGACTAGAGATATGAATAAAAAAGCTGCAACAATCCTGTTTTTCTCAATTTTTTCCAAGCTTTTTTCTGAGCCTTCATGTCTTAGATTATGCATCCATCTAGATCAATCTGTCTACTTGATCAATGGCTCTCAGGCTCCAGGCAGGGACATCCCAAGCGCTACCTGGTGAGCCATGGATTGAACCTAGTACCTTCTGCTTGCAAAGCATGAGCCACAGCCTTTCCTATATTTTAATATCTCAGACCACAGCTGAAATGGCATGCACTTAACTTGGGATTAAGGCCCATTAAATTTAGTGGGACCCAATTCTGTGTTCATCATGATTGGTACTTCAAATACTTCAGGGCTGAGCCCCTGTCAATAAAAACAAAACAGGTTCTAGACCTCAGTCCAGCACTGTCAGGATCACATGCTTAGCCAGTACACATGAATCAAATTACAGTACAGTACTGTACAAGCATTTACACACATACTAGTCATCCATGACTGTGCATACACACTGCACTCTTGCCACGAACATGGAAGTAGCACTTAAAGGGGGGGGAACGGCCCCCAAAGCGTGTGAAAACAGCAAAAATGGTGCGAAAAGAGCAGACCCACAAGCCTTTTCAAGTGCAATCCCAGGAGGTTTTCCACGGAGCTTTGAGGCCTGTGAAGAGTTGGAGTTTGAGAAAGGAGGTTTGGAGGGAGTCTGGTAAGTGCTGCTGGTTTTAAAAAGGGGTTTTCAAGGGTTTCCTGAGATTTAGAGGATGTTTGCAGGCTTTCTCAATTTTCACTTACGCGCATGGTGCCTTGGAACATGTAAATGGGGAGTTGCCTGTAAATCACAAGGCTTCCCTTATCATTTGGCAAAGCCCACTGATATTATTGTACTATTATCCGTCAGCCCATCAAAGACAAATCTGGTGTATGGTGGTGGCAACAGAGAATAAAATGCATAATGAAGTCAAGATGATGGTAGTTTTAAAGGGGATTTAAATTGGACTGAAACTGCATGCATTTAAATGCTACTTGAAGAAACAGGGAGCAAAGGACTGTTTTGTCCCCCAAATTGGTAAAAAAAGGTCTGCCCCTTAAAGCACAGATTGCAAGAAGGAGGAAATAAAGAAGTCTGGAGAGCGTCTGAGGGTGGAAGGATGCTTAAAATAAAGCACAGGAGTGAAGAGCCTTAATTATGTCTTGCAGGGGCTGTCATGAGTCGACAGCTGCAGCAGGGAAAGACAGGAGGAGGATAAGTCGTTTATGCTGTGGCTTTTTTTAAAAAAAAAGTGCAAATTGCTCCTTGAGTGGGGGAGGATGGATGACTTATACTTGAGATGCTAAGCAGCTTAGCAAACTCAAATTAACATGCCAAGATGCTGAAAATGAGGGATCGTTAATTCAGCTGATTCTCTCTCACCTCAATTACTGTAAGACAGTTCTCTCTAATCTTTCATTTGCCCATCTCCAACCTCTTATTCCTACTTCGCATCCCATGGCTCATTGGTTAATCTACATCTCATTTCAGAAATCTCACATCCCTTCTAGCTTCTCTTCACTGGCTTTACCATGTGAACTTGGTAAGCTACATGAGCATTGTTTTCCATGTGGGGAGCAATGTATCCTTACCTAACTACCGTAGCACTAAAGAACAGGTCAGCTATCAGATCCGTGACCTGCACACCAGGTGTACTGAACTAGGTAGACCTACCCTCAGAAACTCAAAAGCTCTACTTCCCTGCTGTTTTTCCAGTGAATAATCCTGCTCTCTTTTCACCCCACATCTGAAACCTTCAATTCACCCCCTAGTTCCTCATTCCCTACAGATTCTAGTTAATTGCATGGTTGCCACAATTAACTTGACACACACCACTGCATTTCTCAAAACAATGGATAAAGTATCAACACTAACTCTGCCTCCTACCCAGAATTCATAACACTTCGTAGGACACTTAGCTTTTGCTCCTTGGAACATACCGTAATACACTGCCTTATACTACCAGGTCAATGGTGCATCTAACTCAGGACTTGTCTACACTGACCAGCAGTTTCAGAGTTACAGAAAGGGAGTCTTCCAACTCTACCTGGCGATGCCAGGGATTCAACCTAGAACTTTCTGCATGCAAAGCGGATGTTCTGCTACTGAACTACACCTGTTCCCCTTGACAACTCCAGTTCTAAGCCACACTGCGCAGCACAGGGTATCTAGTGTGGTATACAGTAGAGGGACTACAAATCAGGTGCAAATCTCTGCTCAGACATAATAATAATAATAATAATAATAATAATAATAATAATAATAATTTTTTATTTATACCCCGCCCTCCCCAGTCAAAACTGGGCTCAGGGCGGCTGACACCAACAGAATTACAATAAAACATAAAAACAATTAATTAAAATACAGATTAAAATACCGTATTAAAATTTAAAGTGCAGCCTCAATTCAAGTATTCCATAAATCCAAGCCATGAGGGAGGAAAAACACAGGGGTCATGCTGAGTCTAACCCAAAGGCCAGGCGGAACAGCTCTGTCTTGCAGGCCCTGCGGAAAGATGACAAATCCCGCAGGGCCCTGGTCTCCTGGGAAAGAGCGTTCCACTAAGTTGGGGCCAGTACTGAAAAGGCCCTGGCTCTAGTAGAGGCCAATCTAGCCATCTTATGGCTCGGGATCTCCAGAATATTGTTGTTTGTGGACTTTAAGGTCCTCTGCGGGGCATACCAGGAGAGGCGGTCCCGTAGGTACGAGGGTCCCAAGCCGCATAGGGCTTTAAAGGTCAAAACCAGCACCTTAAACCTGATCCTGTACTCCACCGGGAGCCAGTGCAGCTGGTAAAGCACTGGATGAATGTGATCCCGCGGTCGGGACCCTGTAAGGAGCCTCACCGCGGCATTCTGCACCCGCTGGAGTTTCTGGGTCAACTTTAAGGGCAGCCCCGCATAGAGCGAGTTACAATAGTCAAGCCTGGAGGTTATCGTCGCATCGATCACTGTGGCCAGATCACGAGGAGAGAGGTAAGGGACCAACTGCTTGATACGGCGGAGATGGAAAAATGCCACCTTTGCTGTGGATGCAACCTGCACCTCCATGGAAAGGGAGGCGTCAAAGGTTACACCCAAACTCTTGACAGAAGGCGCTGGCACCAATTGAGCCCCTGCAAGAGATGGGAGTTGGCCCCCCAACCCCATGTCGTCCCGACCCAGCCAGAGGACCTCTGTCTTCGAAGGATTTAGCTTCAGTCGGCTCCCACGTAGCCATCCAGCCACAGCTTCCAAGCACCTGGTGAGTGTGTCCGGGGCCGAGGCAGGGCAGCCGTCCATCAACAGATAGATCTGGGTGTCGTCAGCATATTGATGACAACCCAGCCCAAAACTCCGGACAATCTGGGCAAGGGGGCGCATAAAGATATTAAAAAGCATTGGGGAAAGGATTGCGCCTTGCGGAACTCCACACACCAAGGGGTGTCGCGGCGACAACTCCCTTCCTAGCGCCACCCTCTGTCCCCGACCTGAGATAAAGGAACGCAGCCATTGTTGGACTGTGCCCTGAATCCCCACGTCGGCAAGGCGGTGGTCTAAAAGTTCATGATCGACCATATCGAAGGCTGCTGACAGATCTAAAAGAATCAGTTACATAAAGGTTACTGACTGACCTTGAGCCAGTTACCATCTCTCATCCTTGCCTACCTCACAGTGATGTTGCAAGGATAAAAGGGGGCAGACCATGGGCTGCTGAAGGAGGAGGAAGAAGAGAGGATATAATTAAAACGATGAAGATTTTTGTAAAACTCGGAGCATTTTAAAAGAAGAAAACTATATTCTCTTGAAGATTGCCATAGTATAAACTTAATTAGAAGCTGGTACTTCCTAAATACAGGACACTGGGTTTCACTTTGTCTACTCCTAAATTTGTTCACACTTGTTTGTTATATATTTTATTTGGATGTCATTTTTGTATTTAATACAAGGCATGTCTTAATTATTATTTATTTTAGCATTTGCATTTTGTTATACAAATCCATTTTTTAATAAAAAAAGGTAATGATTTTTTATTTTTAAAAAGATACTAGGTAATTCACTGAAAAGGAAGTACAGTCAACAGAGCCAACTGTTTGGCTTCACTGCAGTTGGCAAGAAAGGATTTGAGACTGACATTTTCCCCTTAAAATGTAAACCATTCAAGTGCTAAAGCCAACCAATCTCCAGAAAACACAAATGGTTCAACTGGAAAGTAGTTTAGAAGAAGCAGGATTTGGAGCCCTACCCCTGCATCATCATAACAAAGTTATGTAAAAACCAAGCAAACAATTATATTAATATAAGAAAATAAGGTTATTGCTCACACTACAAAGTAGTAGTAATCTGTCCTACAGAAAAAGGGAACTTAGAGCGTGTCCAGATTCATAAGAGGAACAGGACCAACTTGCTTTTTACCCACTAACATCACCAATTACAGTGGTACAAAAATCTACGATTGCCTCTTCTGCATTTGCACATGGGACATGGGGATGTTTCCAGGATGCAGCTTACACAAAGGGTGGCCTGAAAATTCTGCATTAAAGAGGTTTGGAGACATACATAGCACAGGTCCAAAACTCTGGGGAATTTGCAGCCCTCCAGGTACTTTTGGACTCCCATGAGCCCTAGCCAGCATGGGTAGAGCTGATGGATGTTGATGTAAACAACTGGCAGGCCACAGGTTCCTCAGCCCAGCTGTACACAGAGAAACATGCTTCTGCACAAGCATCTTCTGCTGAAGCATGCACATCTCTGCAACAATATACAGGCAAGGTCACATGCCTGTCTGGACACAGGCTAATAAGTTCTAAGCAACGAACAGCCCTGGGGCAGGGTGCTAAAACACCATATGAATTTAATGCAAGGGAAAGATCTGTTTGGAAAGGATCAAGATTGCTATTTCTGTGAGAAGGTGGTAGAGGGAAATACAGCAACAACACACAAATCACAGTCTTGCCCGTGACAGTTTGAAGGCTAAAGCCATTTCTTTTACAACTAGGTAAAACTCCCCCACCCCTTCTCTTCTCTAATTTTCATTATATGGTATTCCAAACTCTGCACACCACAGTCCATTCTGGTTCAGGTCAAGGACCATTGTTTGCAGTCAGAACTCTGCCTACCAAAGGCATGGAACACTCACAGGAATAATAAAAGGGGTAGTACCTTAGTAAATATTTATATTTCAGGGACAACTAGTCAAAGAAGTTGTGAAATAGCCAGGAGAGTTGAGATTTAGTCATTACTGCAACTATCCTGCTTCTATTTTGTATTTAACAAAGCAGCATTCCTGCTCTGGCAAGAGGGTCTGTTCCTCCAGGCATATCATGTGCCATAAATCAACTATGGCATATGATATGCCATCACAGGTTTAATATTTTGAACTTTTCAACCACCTTCAGGCGCATCTGGAACAGAAGCAAGAGCCAAAAACTGTAGCAGACCTCATGATGCTGGGTCACAATTATTTAGATAGGATTGGGTGGAGAGATTTAAAACACACTGGCCTTTGGCAGAGGAGCCCATTTCACCACAAAATTGGGATTACACAGTAGTTGTAGATTTGGAAAGAGCATGGAAGCTGCACAGATGTGAAACGGGTGGGGCAAGTTAGTGACCCTTTCAGCCTTCTCCATGGCAGCTTTTCCCAACCTGTCCTCTCCAGATGTTTTAGACTACAACTTCCATCAGCCCCAGCCAGCACAGCCAACGGTCAGCAGTGATGGAAACTGTTGTATCAAAACATCTGGGTGGCACCCTGGTTGGCAAAGACTGCTCTATGGCCACGCTCATTTTAGCAACAATGCAGAATTTCAAGTTGGCAAATGTGCTAGAGGCCCATATCGACAAAGATTTGGGAGAATGGTGCAATCCCTACCAAAAAAAAAGTTGGGAGAACATTCCTTTACTTTGGCATGGGTTGAACAAGACAGTGCTCAGATCTGCCTCTGACCTCCTGCCCCCAGGTGAGATGCTGGCAACACTGGACTTATTCCAGTTTCCAGTTCTCCTTCTGAAAGACAAGCTCCACAGCATCATTCACATCATGCACAACGTGAGAGGCCTCCACCAAGGTTGGATCAAAATGGAAGTCCCGGTGCCCATGGAATACAGTCTCCAACATGTTCTCATTGTGGTCAGCAGGCACATCTCCCTGGGGATTGTAGACCCCAGTGCAGACAAGTATGGACTGGCAGTTCTTTGCAGAGGTGATGGACACACTCTGATCTCTTTGCTTCTCAACATGTTCCTCACTTTCTGGTGCCATTGCAGTGACACTTACTTCAGCCTGAGCCTGGAGGTAACGGTTATAGAGGTTTGCACCATAAATGTCAGCCATTGGGTTGTCTCTGTAAGTAGACCCAAAGGACAAGGGAGGAGAAAACAGGGTGAGAGTCAAGGTTATATCGTTAAATTTGGGCAGTACTTAGACAGTAATTTGGGCAGTAATTTAGACCTGTCTTCTTCCCATCTAGTAACAGCATCCATGCAGTACCCCCACCCCGCTTGTCAGCAAAGGGATCACACTCTAACCTCCCCTTAGCAGAGAAAACAGTTTGGTAAGTTATATGAATCTTTCATCCTGCTCCGTGCCAATCTGCAGCTGCTGTGGCCAAGGTCTTCCTCTCCCAAGCTCAAGGAAGAAGAGTTGCTTACCCAATAGCATACAGCTGGCGGAGAGGGGATGTCCAGCCCCAACTCTCCATCTGCTGCTTGATCACATGTTCAGCATAGCGGTAGGTGACAGTGCTGGGCTTGCCTATCAAGGCCTCATACTTCAGTTCCTTGCCAGTCATTTTCTTGTAGATGTTCTCCAAGCACACAAGAAAGGTGCCATGGCCAAATCTGACCACAAAGAAAGAAAAGTGCAAAAAGTCAGCATGTATACTCCTAGGAACATGTGGTGGCACTGGGTGAATACAGAGGATAAAAGCACCCAATAGGAAATGTGGGTAAGATGGCTATTCTTCAAGTATGTCCTTTAATCAAATAATACAAACATGACTGCAGAATTCTATGGTCGCTTTTCCACCACCCCTTGTTACTGCTCTGCTCTGCTGCTATGGAAGAAAGGCCTATCCCTCCATGGACTGCTGCACCAATACTTGAGGGAAGTATTTGGTTAATCTGGCCCCAAGGTCTTAAAAGTGTGTTCTTGTTGTTAATGGGGTTTCAAAAAAGTTTTCTCACATTATACAAAACAAAACCAAGCAAGCCATAGCCTGTAGTAATTTGACCATTATGAGGTTACATTTAGAACCTCTTGTTATGGATTGGAGCAAGACTCCACACTTAAGAATTTCTTCTAAGTTCCTTTTAGTTTCCAGAAATAGTCAGTTTTCTTAGTCCGCAAACAGAGTAACAGCTTTATTTATATAAAGTGGCTCACTCAATGGCTTTTAGCTTCTTGGCAAGTGGGTTGTAGTTGCGTACCAGGAAGGTGAGGGGTGAGTTGGCAGGAAGGTTGGAACGATGCAAAGGCGCTGGAGGAGTCAATCCAGCACTCCTACTGGCACATTTGCACTGCACAAGCCTTCACACAAGCTCACCCCTCACTCTCTCCTTGGTAAGTAGCAGGGACTTAGCTGCCAGGAAGCTAAGCGCAGCAACTTAAGTGGTGTACCTAGTACATCGGCTCCCAAACTTTAACCCACCCCCCACGTCCACTTGGAAATCACTGTGTCTTGGTGGACCACTTAATCATTTATCTGCCTGTTACAGCTGTTGTAATGGACTGTGCTATATGATATTTAACTCCATTTTTATTGCTTCCTTTATATCTTATACTGCATTGTATCATTCTACAATTTGAATTCCACAGAATGCTATATACAATACAATCATAAAATGCAATACAAGAAAGAAGCAATAAAAATGCAATTGACCATGCTTGCTGGGACTGATGGGAATAGTAGTTCAACAACATCTGGATAGCGAAAGGTTCCCTGCACCTGATCAAGCTCATCTGAGGCAACTGAGCAAGAAGCATATTCTCCAGTGAGGTGTCCTGCAAATACCGGGTGGGGAGGGGGGAGAGAGAAAGAGAGATGCAATAAAGAATGCCAGCAAGAGATCTCAATAGAACATTTACATCACCTTGGCATCTTGGCTTCTGCCATCCACAAAAGATCCATGTTGCAGGCGAGGATAGGTAGATGTGGGTATGGCGCAGAAGTCAGCTCTACTCCTAGGTTCCCATTGCTCAGGAGTACATCAATGATCAGTTGCAGGCAGGTCTCCCATCTGACTGGCTCCCCAAATAGAATCACAGCTAGAGATTGACAAAGGCAGCACATTTTCAAAACAATAGTATGTGCCTGTACATCATATGACATAATAACCCCATATAGGAATGAACTCACAGAGGGTTACATCTGAGTAAACATCCTTTGCAAACTAATCCCCATCTACATGGGTCCAGGACTAGGACATTTTAGCTGTATTTTTGCAATATTTTTTGTTTTAAGTTGTCTGTTGTCACTTTAGTTTTCTGTACACCGCTTAGAGATATTTTTTTTAATATATTGAGCAGTATAGAATTCATATAAATAGACAGACAGAAAGATCTACTCTGGGCAGCCCAGTCAACATTACAAAGGAGCTCTCATATAAAACTTGGGGCAAATTAGATGTACCTTCCATTTATTTGCCACATATTCCTATAGATGTGACTAAGGAGAGCAAGGTCTGCATTAGATATGTGAAAGCCAAGAAAAATGGGAGGGGGGACATTCCTCCCAAATATTGCAGACCCCCCCTCCATTTTTCTGTCCCCCCCCCACCGGCCTTCACAACTCTACTCCACATTACAAGGGACAACTCTGTTTTATCCCCTGATGTCCTTTCTATAAAAACAACAACAGCTGGGGAGCATGAAAGCATTATCAAAGTCATCATGCTAACTATCCTTTGCAATACAGTGGATTCTAGGATATGCAGAATTACTCATCTTTGCATTCCGTATTATTTCTTCTTTTTTAAAGTTGATAAATATATTTAACCTAACTAGCAATGGAACATTGTTCTGCATTATTTCTGTGCACTTATAATTGATTTGCCCCCAGCTAGACACCAGAAGTGGAAATGAGCTTAGCTAAAGGGAAAAAGCAGCCTGGGAGTGGAAAATTTGCACTGGCAGACGTGAAGGGTCAGACATCTCTGCACCCTGCCTGCTCTGCCTTGCAGTGTCCCCTGCCTCCACATAAATTTGAAAACATGCATCTGCCAAGAGAAAGCCCACCTAAGCCCAGGAGAGCTCACAATGAAACACTCTTCAGAAAGAAAACAATGCACTTACCTTCTATGGTGGGGAAGTCAGCAGGTGGAGGAGGCTGTCAAAAGGGAGTGAAGGGGAAGAGATATTAGTCAATTTGCAGTGTCAGAAAATGGGTGAAGTTTGCTCGAGAGCTCAATGATACTTGGTATATTATCCAACTGTAACATCATAAGGTGTTTGTTTGTTTGTTTTTAGGAAAAGGAAAACAAAATTGAATGTGTGTCCAGTTTTTAAAGAAATACGAAACCTTTAAAATAATTTCCCTGAACTGTTTTATTCTGTTAATTTGCAACCTTATAGAATAGGGTGAATTCTACAATAGGGTGGGTCATAAAAAACTTTTTTTGGAAAATGTTTCCTCCCTTGATCTTATATCAGGCGTATGGTATAAACATAGTCAAATTTCAAATTTCCCAAAAAAGTTTTTTATGACCCACCCTATTGTAGAATTCATCTTTGGTTTTTAACCTACATGGAGCAAAGGGCAGCTTTGCGCAGGAAGAAAATCCTACCGACAAGAGTTCTATATTGCTGTTTTCATGAGCGATCTTGGTGGGGATACTATGTAAAATATTTGTACTACTTCAGCGCTGGAGAAGCTCAGGCTAGGGGGCCAAATGCCTCTCTGTCTGTCCCTTGGGATTCTCCTCAAGGCACATATCCCACCCAACAACCACGCCCTTCACATCATGCCCTTGTGTTTCTTCCTGGCTGGAATGTGCCCTTGGTAATGACTCGTTTGCCTGGATGGAGGGTGGAAACAGGGGCGTAGCCAGGATGAAAATCAGGGGGGGCAGGGGGGGCCAAGGGCGGGGGGGCACATCGGAGCAGCCCGAAATCGGGCTGCTCCGACTCCCTCCTCCCCCTCCACGATAGGAAGGGACGAGGGGGAGCCAGGATCAGCCCGAAATCGGGCTGCTCCGACTCCCTCCTCCCCCTCCGCGATAGGAAGGGACGAGGGGGAGCCAGGATCAGCCCGAAATCGGGCTGCTCCGACTCCCTCCTCCCCCTCCGCGATAGGAAGGGACGAGGGGGAGCCAGGATCAGCCCGAAATCGGGCTGCTCCGATCCCCTCCTCCCCCTCTGCAATCGCTGGGGCAGGTGGAGGGAAAGCCCCAGAGCCGCGCAAAGCGGTTGCCTGGCTTTCCCTCCGCCCGCCCCACAGCCAGCCGGCTAGAAGGGACGTCTCTCTTCTCCCTTGCTGGCTGTGGGGCGGAGGGAGGGAAAGCCAGCCAAACGCTTTGCGCGGCTCTGGTGCTTTCCCGCCACCCGCCCCACAGCCAGCCAGGGAGAAGGGAGACGGCACCGGGCGGGCAGTGGGGCAGGCTGGCCAGTGGCCCTGCTTCTAGGGGGGCAATTGCCCCCTCCTGCCCCCCCTGCCTACGCCCATGGGTGGAAAGGAATATGTGAAGAAACTACCAGTAACTACAAAGGTAATATTTACATTAATTGCTTCGCCAACTGCTGCCTCTGGCCCCGCCTACCACTGGCCTGTGACCCCAGGAAAGTGGCCTAGATGGAACGTAGGTGCTTGGGCTAAAAAAGGTGTTTCACCCCTGTTGTACAGGAACTTTACTACCAGAGCAACTATGGAAAAGTTGAGAGTAGGCAAGAGAACACTTAGTTCTGCCAGGGGACATACCACAGAAATGCTCTCTGTCAGTCACACTTTGCAATACTCAGGTTAATACTTGCCAGCTCTTTTGGCCTCCGACTTTGATCAACCATATCCAGCAAGGGAAATGCCTTCCTCACATCTTCAATGGTAACAACATGATGGAATCCCAGGCTGTTTCAAATGGTTGAGGAAGAAAGTTGTCAAGAGATCTACAGACTTAAGGGTAAATCGTCAGAACTAACCCAGGAACTTAGCGGTATATCGCTGGTGAACATAGCTGCCAAGTTATCCCTTATTTGAAGGGATTTTCCCTTATGCTGAATAGGCTTCCTCGCGAGAAAAGGGAAAACTTGGCAGCTATGCTGGTGAAACCACCACCAATCCAATCCTGAGTCCCTCTACTAGCAGTGTACACTAGAGTTCCTTCCTCCAGCAGCGCTGCTAGAGGGACTCAGGAGCGCTGAGTGAAACTGCCATCGCACTCTGCCCTCATGCGATGCAGTGACAAACAAGCGGTATCAGCGAGGCATCAATACAGCGTGTTCCTCCCTCTGCATCTTTAAATTGCTCAACTCAGGAGTGTGCAGCTGCCCCAACCTCAGCCGAGCAGTTAAAGGAGCCAGGAGCTCGCAGCCCAGCACTGGCTCCCATGAGCTGCTGGCAGGGTGGGAGCTCTGTGAAGCTACTCTGCTGAGGGGAGCGCAATTAAAGGAGCCTCGATGCTCTGCCTGCTCACGCCGGGACTGACTCAGCTGGGGAACCCCAATCCCAGGGGTTTTGCCCAGGGTCACCAAGTGAGCCTCACAAGGTTTGAACCCAGGTCTCATCAGTCCATCCACTACACAACACTGGCTCTTAACACACTGCTAAGAAAAAGAAAGGAAGATTAAAATAATAAATAAATCTGAAGGCAGCAAAGGATACTCCCTGGCATTTTCCTCCACAGGACCCTGACCACACACAAGCACACATTTGTCATGGAATTGATCGAAAAGACGCAGAGGACTGTGGGACAGGATCACCCATTCGGGAGAAACCTGAAAAAAGAGAGAGGTCAGCAGGACAGTTAGCTTACCCTTTCCACATGCAGTATTCCATATGCCAGGCCCTTTATCCTCTAAGCTGCCAAAGTCGCTACCATAGATGACACCACCAGACTTTTAGAAGACATCTGAAGGCAGCCCTGTTCAGGGAAGCTTTTAATGTTCAATAGATTATTGTATTTTAATATTCTGTTGAAAGCCACCCAGAGTGGCTGGGGAAACCCAGCCAGATGGGCGGGGTATAAATAATAAATAAATAAATAAATAAATAAATAAATAATAATAATAATTAATCTGGCAGGAACATCAACACCCATCGTACTTCTCAGACATTAAATACCAATATGATCTCTTGAAAGTTACCTTGGGTAGGGACATGTAAGAAGAATATATTTAAGCTTGTCCACAATAAAAATACAATGGACTGGAAATATGAGTGTGCAAGAATATAAACAATCCATATTCATACCCCTAAGTAAGGTCCACACAAATATGACACTCACCTTATTATTTAACATTGCATGAATGTGTGATTTGCCTTGATTAGAAAGCGTTCTAAGTGATGTCAAGTAACATGAAAGCTCCGTGTGTCCCATTTGATCTGCAGAGTCATCACTGAAGGTTATAGCCATCAAGCGACAATCATGGAGGGGTGAGCAGGCTCCCCATCCCAGTGTTAAAGGTAGTCAGGCTGGGGAAAACCTCTGTCCAAGAACTTACAGCCAGACCCAAACAAATGTTCTATTTAATAAACTTCTATTCACCTTGTCAGGAAAAGCCTGACTTCTAACAAATGCGTAGCAACTTGTGGTAAGAGTCAAAGCCCTACAAACGTTCTTTCTGTGAGGATCCCCCACAAAATCTGGATTCAGGGTCACATCACGTAAGGTCACAGCATACATGAAAGCAACCTTATACCACTTTAAGTGATGGCTTTTCCCAAAGAATCCTGGGAACTGTAGTTTGTTAAGGGAGCTAGGAAGCATTAGGAGATGCTTCAGAGTTATAATTTACAGCACCCTTAACAAACTACAAATCCCAGGATTGTTTATGGAAAGCCAATTCTGTTAACGTGGCATAACAGTGCTTTAAATGTATGGTGTGGATGCATGTGATCATAGACTCACAATTTAGACACACTAGCAGCCAGTGACCCAATATAGAACACATGTGTCTTCAGTACCTTAAATCCAAGTGCATCAGACAGTTCCTCAGCCTTGCTGTTGCGAGAGCAGTTTCCAGCATTGGTTACAAATGCAACCGGCACATGGAACCGACCTTTTGAATCTGTTAGTTTCTGGAAGGCCTTCTTAGCAGCAGGAATGACTAGCCGGCCCCGTAAAAGGACTCCATCAATATCAAAGAGGAACCCAAAGGAGGGAGAAGTTGTCTGTAGTGGAGAAAGATTCAATGATGCTATTTAGGAATAACAAGGGCGAGGAGGAACAAACAATAACGGCTCTAAAAGCACCATCTCTTCCCAAGGAAATCTAAGACAAGAGATTGTGTTGGCATTTTCCAATAATTTATTTATGTAACATATTTCCATCTCACCTCACTATATGCTCAATACAGTATATAAGAACATTGCTTAAACATAACAATAAAAAGCTTTAAAATGTACAAGTAATACAACAACACCCCCAATCTTATGTCAGGAAATTCTCAAGAATCTGTAGTCATTACTTCCCAAAGACCTTCCCCCAAAAGTAGGCTTTACTTGACTTTTTACTACTACTACTATTACTATAATAATAATTATTATTTTATTTATAGGCTGCCCAGCTGACTGGGTTGCCCCAGCTTCCAACAAATTTGTTAGGAGGCTTCCAACTATGAATATAAACACAACTGCAGAGCATCTTTGAATCAGGGTGATTCATGGCTGATGTTGCCAGTCTGGAAGTATTACAGGAGTTGTATGAACTATTAACAAGAACATTATTATTAGGAACACCGTAAGTTAAGAAGAGAAATGCACTTCTACTCAAGCTCTACTGAATTCAATGAGTCTGACTGCCATCAATAGCAGTAGTAACCAAACTTTCTTCACCATGGACCACTTGAACATTACAGATGGGCTTGATTATTTTTATGCCTCATATAGCAATTGTAATGTGCTGTACTGTGTGACTGTAAATTGTGTTTTAATTGCTTCTTTTATTTCTTGTATTTACATTCCATAGAATTCAAATTCCAACATATCTGCAAACAAGCAGAGCAACAAGCAAGAGAAATCCAGAGGATACCAAAGATCCGTGTGAATTTTCTAAAGCATTTAATAATTCCCTAAAGATGAATAATGCAGGCACCAACCAGATAATTCCATAACCTAGAGCCACCACAAAGGAAGTCCTGTCTCTTGCAATTATTGAAAGGTAATAATTAGCCTTTTAAGTTGCATACGTGTATAAACTGACAAACAATGAAGTTCATTAAGCAGTGGAGATCTGATGAGTTCTATGAAATTCAGTCAGCAATCTAGCCACCTTTCAAGTGGTCTTCACAGGCAGCCTCACACCCAACAGACTGCTTGCAGCCTAACTTGCAAGTTGCCAATGTTTGGATCTCACACTGTCATGCATTACACCTAACCTGTAGCACCCATCACATTTAACGAGAGAAGATGTAATTATTAGGGATGTGGTTATTTATTGGGACATATAACCAGCACAATCAAAACACTCCATGCTGCTTCGCCCACTGCTTTAACTTAGATGTGCCATCAGCAAGCTGCACTGATGTAAAGCAACACTCTGAAGTGTTCTTCTTAACTTTCTGTTAACGTGGAAAAACCAGCTGACAATCGAAAATCGAACATGTAGGTTGGCAGTTGGCTATTTACCAGGCAACTTTATTCACTAAGGCATAGCTGTCAAGTTTTCCCTTTCCTCTCGAGGAAGCCTATTCAGCATAAGGGAATTTCCCTTAAAAAAAAGGGAGAACTTGACAGCTATGCACTAAGGTCTGAGTGTTCCCAGCACAAACAACCCCGCCATATGCTAAAAACTAGTATTCCCCCCCCCCCATTTCTTCTTATGCCTTCCACATCTGCCGAGGTCCCCAGCACAACAGCAACAAAGGGAGCCTGGGTGAGGGGAAACGCGTGTGAGGAAAGGGCGGCTTCGGCAAGCCAAGGGACAGGTAAGCCCGGCGCAGTTGCCCGGCTCGATCTCCTCCCGGGGGTGTCACAAGAGAAAGTGACGGGAGGACACCGAAGGGCGCGCGCGCACACACAGGGAGGAGATCGGGAGGGGGTCGTCTCTCACCTGCCGCGCCCCGTAGGTTCTCCCCACGGGACGGCCTTGGCTGCTGCTCCTGCAGGGGCGGCTGGCAGCGCCCCTCCGCGCCGCAGGCAGCCATCCCCTCAGCGCCGCTCTGCTCACATGGAGCGAGCAGCACACAGCCATCCGCCCGCCGACGCCTGCTCCAGCTGCTGCGCCTCCTCCAATCAAGGCGACGGCCGAATTCCCGCCTTCCTCCCCCTGCTTCCTCCGCCCTGCCAATCGGAGCACCAAGCCTGCGGGTCACATGGGACGGCGGTGAGAGATGGGACCGGGTCGGAGGTGGAAGGAACTACTGTGCAGCTCCCAGTTCCGGCGCGGAGGGAGCCGCTAGGGTGCGTGCTGTGTCCGCCGAGGCTGCGGGGAGCGTTGCCTGTGGCCGCTTGGAAGATGGGCAGGAGCTCCAGCGCGCCTGTTTATTTTATTCATTATTTATTTCTTAACAGTTTATCAGACTGCTTGAGCGTAAAAAAGATAAAACAATAAAATCAAGTGATTTTTTTAAAAAACATACTTTGAAAGCATACAGAAGTTAAAATGCTGAAATAGATTACAAATTCGCAGCAACTTTTCCAAGCATCTGGGTGAGCTTTGTCTGAATAAATATGTTTTTAGCAGGTGGCGAAAAGAGCGCAGCGAAGGTGCCTACTTTACCTCGACTGGCAGGGAGTTCCCGAAGTATAGGTGCTTTCCCATCTAATCTTACAAAGGATGGAAGGAAGAGTATACAGTGCAGTATAGGAGTAGCCAACAGTTGCAGGGTGAAGGTCAGGTGGGCCAAAGCTCAGAATGAGTTCAGGCTTGCAAGAGAAGTTAAAAATGATTTTAAAGGGTTTATTCAGCTATATTCAAAGCAAGAGAAATAAGCAAGTAATAGGTCCCTTGCATTGAGAAGTTGGAAAAGTGCTATTGGGTGACAGAGAAGGCAGAACTGCTCAACACCTACATTGCCTATGTCTTAACCCAAAAGGAAATCAGCGCCCAACCTGGTGGTAACAGAATACTGTAAAGTATGCAAGGAGAGAGCAGCAGCCCAGATAAGAAAAGAGGTGGTATGGGAATACCCAGCTACAGTACTTTAAATGAATTCAAATCTTCAGGGCATGATGAGCTGCACCCAAGGGTACTAAAGGAGTTTGTGGATGTAATCTCAGAGAATTATTAGATAAGAGGTGAGGACCTTGCAAGTCGAAGGTGGGCAAAGGTCCTCATCTTCACACACACAAAAGGGGGGGGGAGGCCCAGACAACTATTGACTGGTCAGCTTGTCATCAATACCAGGAAAAGTGCTAGAACAGATAATTGAACAGTCAGTCTGTGAGCGCTTAGAAAAGGAACACTGTGGGCATAGTGTATCTTGATTTCAGTAAAGCTTTTCACACAGTCTTCCATTATATTGTGGAGAAGCTGATGTGAATGCACTGTAGATAACTCATGTCTTGCCTCGACCAAACTCACTGTTTTCAATAAAAAAATTCCTTCAGTAGCACCTTAAAGACCAACTAAGTTTTTATTTTGGTATGAGCTTTCGATTCCAGTATTCTTCTAGCCTACCAGAAGAGGTCACTTTTGTACTACAGGAAAACAATGAGCCAACTATCCATTACAACAGTTCAGATTAGTACATTGTTGTTGTTGTTGTTGTTTAGTCGTGTCTGACTCTTCGTGACCCCATGGACCGCAGCACGCCAGGCACTCCTGTCTTCCACATTGCTGGTGCTATTTGGCATTAAAATGCTAAAATGTACTAATTCCACCACCACACATAAACTTCCTTTACAGTCCCCAGTAAATTTTACATGGATGCAATTGATATTGCTATGAAAAGGGTATCAGTCCAAAAAGAAGGGTGGTAGAGAACTGGACATAGGATGTATAAAAGGCAAAGTTGTTGATTTTACATTTATAAAAATAATTACTTTTATTTGTTATTTGTTATAAAAATAGATAAACCTGCTTTTATTCCAAAACAAAAATGCTAAGAGGTATATAATAATGTTTTTCTATTGTGCTCTGTTTTTCAGACAAACATTTAGAAGAAGAAGAGTTTGGATTTGATATCCTGCTTTATCACTACCCTAAATATAAAGATAAAGGGACCCCTGACCATTAGGTCCAGTTGTGACCGACTCTGGGGTTGCGGCGCTCATCTCGCTCTATTGGCCGAGGGAGCCGGCGTACAGCTTCCAGGTCATGTGGCCAGCATGACTAAGCCACTTCTGGCGAACCAGAGCAGCACACGGAAACGCTGTTTACCTTCTTGCTGTTGTTGTTGTTTAGTCATTTAGTTGTGTCCGACTCTTCGTGACCCCATGGACCAGAGCATGCCAGGCACTCCTGTCTTCCACTGCCTCCCGCAGTTTGGTCTGACTCACGTTGGTGGCTTCAAGAACACTGTCCAACCATTTCGTCCTCTGTCGTCCCCTTCTCCTTGTGCCCTCCATCTTTCCCAACATCGGGGTCTTTTCCAGGGAGTCTTCTTTTCTCATGAGGTGGCCAAAGTATTGGAGCCTCAGCTTCAGGATCTGTCCTTCCAGTGAGCGCTCAGGGCTGATTTGCTTCAGAATGGATAGGTTTGATCTTCTTGCAGTCCATGGGACTCTCAAGAGTCTCCTCCAGCACCATAATTGAAAAGCATCAATTCTTCAACAATCAGCCTTCTTTATGGTCCAGCTCTCACTTCCATACATAACTGCTGGGAAAACCATAGCTTTAACTATACGGACCTTTGTCAGCAAGTTGATGGCAAGTATTCAGTCAGGAAGACAGATTAACCACTTCCTACCTCAAATTGAAAGGGACGCAGGTGGCGCTGTGGTCTAAACCACAGAGCCTAGGGCTTGCCGATCAGAAGGCCGGCAGTTCGAATCCCTGTGACGCAGTGAGCTCCCGTTGCTTGGTCGCAGCTCCTGCCCACCTAGCAGTTCAAAAGCACGTCAAAGTGCAAGTAGATAAATAGGTACCGCTCTGGCGGGAAGGTAAATGGCGTTTCCGGGCACTGCTCTGATTCGCCAGAAGCAGCTTTGTCATGCTGGCCACATGCTATAGAGCGAGATGAGCGCCGCAACCCCAGAGTTGACCGCGACTGTACCTAACGGTCAGGGGTACCTTTACCTCAAATTGAACTAGAATTCTGATCCTTACTTTCTTCTTCCTTGTCCACAGTAAGGTTATTTCAACCTGTAATTTGATCCCAGTTCATTTAGAACAGGGTGGCGGTTAGCACATTCAGCTTGGCTTAATTCCATGTAGCCCTATGCTGAATATCATGGGGGTGGCAAAGGGGAAATGTGGGGACGGGGAATGACAGAAAAAGAGGAAAGACAGTGTCTACACACCT
Organism: Zootoca vivipara; assembly: GCF_965207765.1. Lineage (NCBI taxonomy): Eukaryota > Metazoa > Chordata > Lepidosauria > Squamata > Lacertidae > Zootoca > Zootoca vivipara. Next base: position 55,892,921 of record NC_142592.1, read on the forward strand.
TTGCCTCTATTCCTGCCCACCTTTGTTTTGGGCAAGCTCTGCCCACCAGTGGCACTTCTTCCTTCCCTTCCAAAAGTTTTTCCCCTTGAATTGGGGGGGGGGGTAGAGTTCCCGACCCGTGTTCAATAAACAATATATATATGGTAAGAATTTCCTACTTTTATTGCAAGCCATTGGGGGGGGGGACTTTCACCAGTACCATCACAATGTCAGGTCTTCAGACTAAGAAACACTGTGAAATTAAGATGCAGCCCAAAGACTTGGTAACCCTATTGAGGTGCATATATTTTCCTTGTTGTTACTGAAGCATTCAATTCAGCACACACTGTCTTGAGCATTTACTGCCCATGGATCACATCAATAAAAAGAAATGGAATTGGCATGGGGTAACGCTCCTCTGAGGCTCCTAAAATGCTGATCTGGAATGGCTCCTTTGATGTCTGAAGAAGCGGTGGGGGGTGGGGGGTGGCTCATGCTATACTCGAAGGGTCAGGCTGATTTCATTCCCATTACTCCACATGACTAATGTGGAGTTCAGCCTTCTCAGTAATGGAGGTCGGGGCCACTGAGAGAAGGAGCATCATTCTCTGCAGAGTGATTGCATTTGGAGGAGCTCTCACAAATCATGGGCATTCTGTACCTGATCACAGAACTGCCTCCCTGTAATGCTGGGGGAAAGGAGATTGTATTTATTTATTTTCAAAAATAACCTGACCCAGTGAGGCAAGATATCATTTTGAAAACACAGCCGAGGAAGATAAGCAGTCAGGCGATCACCATTCTCGCGGTAGAGTGGCTTAATACAATATGGCTGGCAAAACCCCGCGGGTGTACTTGACAATATAACTCTCAACCTTGCTGGGCTCCAAAATTATTGACTAACAGGGACAAAGTGTCTTGAGGAGAAAGAAATAGCAAAGGACACACAGCATTCTAGAAACATCCAAACGAAGCAACACTTCACTGAGTCCAGGGTGTCAGTTCCCACAAACCATTGTGCTGTGGTTTCCACTTCTGCATGACTAGATTTTTACACTACAGTGGAATCATCTGTAGCTGGGAAAGTGGGATTACATGGTAATCTCTCATGGAAGAAAGGACGGGAACTAGAAGGTGGGGAGTGGGGGATTAACCATATAATTAACTCAGTCTACTTGGGCTGTGTACACACTACATGTACTTTTAAAGCATGTTCAAAGCACATTTACCCCCTCTCAGAATTCTGGACCTTGGAGTTTGTTAGGGATTGCTTGGAAGTGTAACTCGGGAAAGGGTAAATAACAGTGTCCAGAATTATTTGAGCGGGGAAATGAGCTTTAAATGCACTTGTCTTATTTCCTTAAAAGTAGCCTTAAAAGCTCCACAAATTTGGGCGAAAGTAAAAAAAAGTTCAACAAATTTGGTCGTCCCCCCCCCCCCGCCAAAAAAAAGCTCAACATATTTTCACTTTTTGAAATATGGCAACCCTAACTTTAAAGACCTACAGGTACCTTTTCAATGCATCAGGAATGTCCTGAAATAAAAGTGGTTGCTAGTAAGTTCAATCAATCAGTTCTGTCTTCCTTGGTCAGTTTTGAGCATTTCAACATAAAGATACAGACAAAATGTAAACAAGGAACGCATAAAACAAATCCACATTTCCCTATCCCAAAGCACGGCATATTTGGTTCTGAAAAGAAGTCTGTCTCGATGAAAACAAATAGGGCAATCCAGCTAAAGTTGACATAGTATGTAAGTAGTAGTCATGCTGCTCTATAAAAGAAGCTAAGATCCCAGCCAATCAGGAGTTTAGCATGGAAGGAAAGGTAGAGGAATACTAAATCTAACCTTCCCACATAAGGCCATCTCCCAGCAGCTAATGGGCACAATTCTAGTTTTGTTTACCCAATTGATTATACACATACATAGAACCCCAGTTCTTAGATTGGGCCAGAGAGCTGGGTGTGTGTTAGGTTGGTGTATGTGTGTAGAAGATCCTGCTCTTTAGATGGGCTAGAGTACAAAAGCTCTTTTCTACCCATTGATTTCAATGAAAAAACATATGCTTAACTCCAACTAAAATCAGTGGGGTTCTGAATGCCAGTTATTCTTAATTTCTAAGTGATGTACATTAAGATTACAAAAACATACAGTGAATAAAAGCAAGTGCCTGAAGTTCAACATGGAGGGAACCCATCTGATTCACCTAAGAAGGAGTTCCACAGAATCAGGACCACAATACTGTACTAAATGCACAGCTGCTGGTAGATACGAATCATGCCTCTGAACCGTGGATGACCTCTAAAAGATACTTCCCTGAAGATCTCAGTGATTGGGCAGGGATATAAAGAATCCTTGAGATATCCTGGAGCCAAATTGTTAAGGGTTTTGAAAATTAATCAATCAAATAATAATAATAATAATAATAATAATAGACCATTGAACTTGGCCTGGTAACATGTGAGCAGCCACTACAAACTTTGTGTGTTGGCAGTAGGTGTCCCCACCAGCAGTCTAACCACAGCATTTTGCACCAGCTGGAGATTTTGGATCAGGTCCAAGAATAATTCCACATTTTCCTTGCTAATGTTATAAATATAGACCTACCAACAACTTGTTTTTATATAAATTTTCTGCAGTTCCTTGAGATTGGTGTGTATAGGTGAAACAGCTTTCAATTAATTCCTCCAATTCTTCTGAGATTTGGGATAAGAAGAGAAAACACTGGTTCCTGCTCTATTTCTCCCTCTATTATGTTACATTCATGCACAGCTGCTCCAATTCAGCAAGAACAAACTGCACCCATAAGCAGCTGCCCACAAGCACTGCCAATGTCAGTCTGGAAGTATTTGCCATCTCTCCATCATGATGCTCAAGCTGATTCCTATGGCAGTAGCTGGATGTATCTTTTTGGTGGAAATGAAGCAGCCCAACAGTCAATTACACATAACTTGTTTCCCAAATATACAGCAGGATCAGGGTAACTTGCTTTAGTGTGGTTTGTAGTTTCAGAAAGGTCAGTCATTTATTGGTTACTTATTTTCAAGTTTTATACCCCAACTGTCAATACAATAACCAATACAGTTTACAATCAGGATTAAACAGCAGCGCACGGAAATACCGTTTACCTTCCCGCCGGAGTGGTCCCTATTTATCTACTTGCACTTTGATGTGCTTTTGAACTGTTAGGTGGGTCCCAGCTGCTGCCCACCTAGCAGTTCGAAAACACATCAAAGTGCAGGGACCGCTCCGGCGGGAAGGTAAACGGCGTTTCCGTGCGCTGCTCTGGTTCGCCAGAAGCAGCTTTGTCATGCTGGCCACATGATCCGGAAGCTGTCTGCGGACAAACACCGGCTCCCTCGGCCTATAGAGCGAGATGAGCGCCGCAACCCCAGAGTCGGACACGACTGGACCTGATGGTCAGGGGGCCCTTTACCTTTACTGCATTACTAATCAGGGAATGTAAGGAATGAAGCTCTGGAGCAAGCTACTTTGTATATAGTAAAAAGAGATCAAGAGGAGTGACAGTAAACAAAAAGGGGCAAGGGGCAGTCCCCGACCCTTTCCCCTTTCCTTGTTACTCTTAACCAGAAATTGTAGGCTCTTTAAAGCAGGCATAGGCAAACTCCAGGCCCCTAGATGTTTGGGACTACAATTCCCATCATCCCTAGCTAAAAGGACCAGTGGTCAGGGATGATGGGAATTGTAGTCCCAAATATCTGGAGGGCCGGAGTCTGCCTATGCCTGCTTTAAAGCCCTTCTACTACTACTGAGTTACCTCATAAGGCACTGGAACCCTGACACTGAACTGGTTGTTCCCATAGAAATGGGATTATGTGTAAGACTTGGTGAGTCACAGAACCCATGCAGTAACCAGTGGTGACTCAGTCAGTAATCTAATTTGCTCAGGTATAGTGGCTGGTATTATTATGTAAGAGCCACCCTGCCTGTTATAGAGAGACACTGTGAAGTAGTGGTTAGGGTGTTGGACTAGGACAGGCATCCCTAAACTGTGACCCTCAATGATCCCTATGACTCCCATGATCCCTAGCTAACAGGACCAGTAGTCGGGGAAGATGGGAATTGTAGTCCAAAACATCTGGAGGGCCGAAGTTTGGGGATGCCTGAACTAGGACCTGGGAGACCAGGGTTCAAATCTCCACTCAACCTTGAAGCTCATTGGGTTCCTTGGGCTGGTTACTACCTCTCAGCCTAACCTACCTCACAGGGTTGTTGTGGGGACTAAATAAGGAGGGGAAGAACCATGCCCACCACCTTGAGCTCCTTGGACTAAAAAGGTGGGACATAAATTCAATAAATAATAAATTAAAATAAACACTTTCCCAAATTTTTGTTTGTCTCTCCCAAGCACAACCTCAGTTTATAAGGCACAGAGCAACTTCAAATGTGTGCACAGTGAAAGAGATTGATGCAAATAATTATTAATGATCAAGAGTTCCCACCCACCCAACATTGTTTTCTTTTCCAATGGCTTTTTATTTGGTGTATTAGTGTATTATGTGGACCCCTGTACCTCTGCTTTCTTTTCCTTCCCATTGAATCTGCTTACCCCATAGCTATGTGTAAGAAACTTTTATGTACAAACACAATGTTTTGTGATGGACATTAGATTAGATGGCTTTTTAGCAGATTAAGGGAAATCCACCTAATATACCGTGTTTCTCCAAAAATAAGACACCGTCTTATATTTATTTTCCCTCAAAAAAAACACGGTGGCTTATTTTCAGGGGATGTCTTATTTATTTATTTATTATGGTACAGTTTAACCTACAAGGTTAAACTGCCTATCACTATGGCTTATTTTCGGGATATGGCTTATTTTCGGGGTATGGATTATTTTTGGAGTATGGCTTATTTTCGGAGAAACACTGTAGATTTATCTAGTAGCAATGATGGCCAGATAGAGCCCCCGCATTCCAAAGAAGCATACTGCAGATTAACAGGTGCTAGGGGTGAATAAGTGAGGACGGCAGCATCTCCATGTCCCACTTCTGCACTGTATGGAGACACAATTTGGCCTGCCATGGATGGAAACTGAGTTAAGATGAGCCTGGTCCACACCAGCAGTGATTTTCAAAACACCAAAGGAAACTCTCTGCTTGCCTGCCTTATAAAGAGAAGGGGTATATAGTTGTTTTCTTGATCTGGGGATGTCTAGAGTGACAAAAGTTTGATTTCCCTGCCTTAAGGGCCTTGAGATTACACTGTTTACATGCCAAGACAGCAGCTCAGGACCAATCACAGATTAAGTAAAAAACTACTTCAGTTTACCTAATCCCATCTGCTTTGTTTGCAGTTTAGCGGATCCACTGCGTCATAATTCTATGCCCACTGCTACATATATACTACTAAAGCTGTAGCTCTAACTTACCTTATGGTCTAACTCACTCTCCCCTTCCATGCTATTCTGAGATGTGAATCAGCCATTCCTCTTCTTGCCCTGCCTGGCTGATTTGCATAACACATTTTGATTGGTTGTATGGAACAGTGGTTTGGGTTTGGTTTTTTTAAAGAAGGATTATTTGTGTAACAATCATGTGCATTAGTTACCACAATGACTTACATACATACCCACAGTGATTTTTTTTGGACAAGTAGTATCAAAATCACAGAACATCAGATTGTCAGCTTGTTGACAATAGCATCATTCACACGCATAAATTTGTAAGAAACTTACTTATTATGCCACAGAAACATACTAACATAGGTTTGGAGCAAGTATTTAAATTTCAGACGTAAGCATAGTTATGATTTTAGAATGTGTGTATTCACATTGATATTTTCCCTTCAAAAATATGTGTAATACACACTGCTTCATTTATTTATGAATACTTAAATTTATGTCTTGCCTTTCCATACTACGCATCCAAGGCAGCTAGCTTAAAATTTAATGCAATCAAACTACAAGATAATAACAACAAATACTGTATACCAAAACATGTAGAAAGAACAGATACTCCGCCCAATAGGCCAGAACAGATACTCCGCCCAATAGGCCAGAAACAAGAAGGTATTTGCCTGGCAGAGGAACACCATTAAATAGAGGAGACGGATTTCCCTAAGTTTCCAGAGCCTGGACGCATCCACTGAGAAGGCCTTCTCTTGTGTTCTGCCAAATGTACCTCTGATGTTGGCAGCACACAGAGAGGCTCCCGTCCCAAATATCTTAATTATGTAGGCAGGTTTCTGTATTTTGGAAAAGGCTATTTATATTTGCTCATGTAGCTTGCATTTCCTCCCTTGCATGGCCTGAAATGCCAAAACTCTTGAACAAATCTGTGCAACGACCATTACTGCTGTAAACAAAATGTGTCAGTTTATATGAAGAGTTTGTATATTTGTATGTCACATCGTTTTCAAAATCAAAACACTGCTATTTTTGTTGATTTTGGTGGATTTTGCTTAGTGATAGTTGCAATAGTCCTAGAAAGGATTAAATGTTGGAAGAAGAAGAAGGAGAAGGAGAAGGAGAAGGAGAAGGAGAAGGAGAAGGAGAAGGAGAAGGAGAAGGAGAAGAAGAAGAAGAAGAAGAAGAAGAAGAAGAAGAAGAAGAAGAAGAAGAAGAAGGAGATCAACCTCATTGGGAAAGATTTAGATGCAGTTTTTGTGTGAAAAGATTTGTGTAGATGATTATGTCACAAACTTCAAAACAGCTTACAATTAGCAGTGGCAACATTAGATTATAAAACTGAGTGTTTTAAAACCTATTGAGTGATAGTGTTCCCAGTTAAACAACCAGCAATTTATTATTGTTATTTTACAATGCAATCCTATGCAGGTCTACTCAGAAGTAAAGGCTACTGAGCTCAATGTGGTAATTCCCTTTTTAAAAAAAATAAATTTTATTAGAGTTTATAAAGAAAAATACAAAGATTATTGTCACGTAATTCTTTTTTTTGGTCCAAACTATAACCTTAATCCAGAGTGAAAAGAGAGAGCGAGAGAAAAGAAAGAGAAGAAAGAAAGAGGAAGGGATAAAGAAAAAGGAATGGAAAAGAAATTAGGAGAAAATGAGAAAAAAGAGCGAGAGAAGAGAGAAAAAAGTTCAGAAGCTAAAGAATTTCTGATTCTTCATCACTCCACTATATAAACATTATTCATTTCATCCACTTCAGTATAACAACTAATAAAGCCACTCTATATAGAGTGGTGCCTCGCTAGACAAAATTAACGAATTTCGTGTAACGAATTTTTCATCTAGCGAGTCCCGGTTTCCCATAGGAATGCATTGAAACTTAATCAATGCGTTCCTATGGGCTCCAGGGGACTGGCGGCGGGGAAGGCAGGCAGGCAGGCGCTTGCTCTGTTGCCTGCCTGCCTTCCCCACCGCCTGTCACACGAAGATCGGGGGCGCTTCTTGCCGGGGCTTGTTAACCCCGGCAAACAGCACCCACCGATCTTCGGATCTGTGTTGTGTAACAGGCAGGGGTGGGGAAAAAGTGGAGGATCGTTCCTCCGCCTTTCCCCCGCCCTACCTGTCACACGAAGATCGGCGAGCACTGCTTGCGGGGCTTGTCAGCCCCAGCAAGCAGCGCCCGCCGATCTTCGGCTCCGTCCCCCGATGCACTACGGCTCGGAGAAGCAGGCAGGGAGGCGGCAACAGTCCGCAGCTTCCTGGGCTGTTGTAGTCTCCCTGCCTGCTTCCCCGAGCCGAAGCACCTGGGGGATGGAGCCGAATTGCGGCATGGCAGGGGCTTTTCGTCGTTTGCCTTCCCCGAGCCAAGGGGGAGGCAAACGGTGAAAAGCCCCCGCCACACCGCAATTCGGCTCGGGGGCTGGCTTGGCGGTGGCCGGAAGAAGGGGAGGAATCCAGCCCCCGAGCCGAATTGCGGGGAAGGCAAACAACGAAAAGCCCCTGCCGCTGACTGGCTTGACGGTGGCGGGAAGAAGGGGAGGAATTCCTCCCCTTCTTCCCGCCGCCGCCAAGCCAAAGCCGGCTTCCCTCGGCAGCCGCCACCGCTTTGTGCCGGGCAGCGGCGAGAGAAGCAGTTCGTATGCTTCTCCCGCCGCCTGGCACAAAGCCGGCTTCGATTCCCTCGGCAGCCGGCGCCTGGCTTCAGGCAGTGGCTGCCGAGGGAAGCAGCTGTGTGCCAGGCCGCAGCGGGAGAAGCAGAGGTTCCTCTGCTTCTCCCGCCGCCACCTGGCACAAAGCCGACATCGGACAGGGCTTCAGAGAGGTGCAGCGCTTCTCCGAAGCCCCATCCTATGCTCCCGGGTGTCCGTGGCGTGGCGGCGGGGGGAGAAGAGGGGGAACGGATCCATTCCTCCACTTCTCCCCCCTCTTCCCGTGCTACAGCCCTTTGTGTTCCGCTGGTCTCTGCCAGTTGCCCCTCACCGGCAGAGACCAGCGGAACACAAAGGGGAACCAGCTGAAGCGCAGGCAGAAGGCAAAGGAAGATCAGCTGAGAGGCGCTGGCAGCTGTCAGCGCCTCTCAGCTGATCTTCCTTTGCCTTCTTCCCTTGCTACAGCTGGTTCCCCTTTTGCTAGATGAATGCCCCTTTTGCTAGGTTTTGTGATCGGAGGTTTTTATGGCCACGCTTCGCAAGACGAAGCGGCGGCCATAGAAAACCTCATTGTCTTGCGAGGCAACCTCCGATCGCAAAACCTATTCGTATAGCGGAAAATTTGTCTTACAGGGCATTCGTCTAGTGAGGCACCACTGTAAAACACCATCTTCAGTCCTCAGATCCAAATGTCATTATTTCTTTTTCTTTTTTATGCAAAGTCTATGAGAGGTTTCCAATCTTTAATAAATGTTAACAATGTGACTAATTCCAAGATGACAGGGTCATCTTAGAAGAGATATTCTTCGTTTTTTGACAAACAGGAAATAATGTCTCTTCTAAGTCAGTTACCTGCAACAATATGTGAAAACACTGCATAAAACGAAGTTATTTTTCTTCAGAATGGGTATTTTATTCATGTGCAAATATAAGCAGACTTAAATCAATTAATTAAATACAAGTCATAGATTAACTGATTAAGATATTTTTAATTGGCTAGCTTACAATTAACAAGGATGTTTATTTGTTTGTTTCAAATTAGCATCCTATCCAGAGGGGAGGGGGGTGAATTCTGCAACTGATAAACAATGCATATTAAAGGAATAGTTTGCATAATCTGTTACCTTTCTACTAGTCATGGAAAAGGGCAATGTTCCTTATTCCTGTACTGGAAGTTCTGCCAAGGTATTTGAGATTCCATAGCTCAATCCTATGGTATACTTATTAAGGCCATTGATTTCAGTGGGTTTGTGCATATATATATATATATATATATATATATATATATATATATATATGTAAACCGACCATGTTTGCATGTCTCCACTTTTCACCGAAACCGCTTGACCGATTGTGTTGAAATTTCGACACAACATCACATGCAAATATGCGAAGGATCTTATACAGTTTGCTTAGACAGATGTCACACCTGAGGCTGGTAAAAGCTAATTTTAAGGAACTCAACATAGCGCCATCTACTGGCCAATGACTATAATACATGACTCAGTTCCATTTCCAAGGATGGGGGCCAAGGTATGGAGATACAGAAGGGATGGGCCAACACTCCCCGGGGACAACAGAGGGAGGAGTATCCTACCGTCCTCCACTGGGGTACAGGGGCCCTGACTGGGCCACAGCAACGCGTGGCCGGGTCCCGCTAGTCTTATATAAGTTTGGGCTGCCAGAAGTTATCATGTGGGTTAGAAACTTGTCATTTAAAATAAAACCTGAGAATTTCAGGATTCCAAAGGAAGTAGCCCAGTTACACCTTTTCCTGTAGTTGCATGGTAAAACTAGAATACGACCTTTCTAGATTGAGGAGAAGGGGCTTCTTCAAGCTCCTAAGGCACATTTTATGATGAAATATTACAGAGGCAGTGGCTAGGTAGGGCTAAAAGGCCTACGGTAATTTGTGCTAAACATATAGGGATGATAAGAAGGGTTCAGGACAGCAATAGCTGATGGAATTGAAGCACACCTAGTTCCACCTTTAAGAAGCACATTTTGATAAGTCATTGATTTGGAGCATTTGCAGCATAATTAAAAGGGCACTTTGCTCAGGTATTGAAATGTACAAGAGACAAAACAACTTTATATTGACATTAGCTATCATCTTGATCAGAGTATCATGGTTAAAGCGAAGAAGTCTTTTGTGCCTCTATGTCTAGCTTGCTGCAGAGACTGAAGCTATGAACTTGTCCCACTTTTCTTGCCAGATCTTCAGGGCATTTTCCTTTTGACCAGGTCCCATACTGCTGTATCTGTGAAAATAAAAGAAGTCCAGGTCAGAAGAGGAGAAACTGCTTTAAAAGCTGGATGATTAGGTCAAAAGCCAGAAAAGAGCAGGAAATAAAAACTCAGCAAATCGACTGTTTATGCTGCACTGGGTATATAGGTGCAGCCTAGGAAGAAAATCTCACTGAATTTACAGGACTTGCTGTCAGGTACCGTGTTTCTCATATTATAAGACATGTCTTATATTAATTTTTTCCTCAAAAAAACACGACATGGCTTATTTTCAAGGGATGTCTTATTTTTTAATAAAGTGAACGCGGGCGCTGTTTGCCGGGCTTGTCAAGCCCAGCAAACAGCGCCCGCCGATCTTCGGTGACAGGCGGGGGTGGGCGGAGAGCAGAGAACGATCTCCGCTTCCCCCCCACCCCCGTCTGTCACACAGCACAGGGCCGAAGATCGGCGGGCGCTGTTTGCCGGGCTTGTCAAGCCCAGCAAGGAGCGCCCGCCGATCTTCGGTGACAGGCGGGGGTGGGGGGAGAGCAGAGAACGATCTCCGCTTTCCCCCCACCCCGCCTGTCACACAGCATAGGTCTGAAGATCGGCGGGCGCTGTTTGCCGGGCTTGTCAAGCCCAGCAAGGAGCGCCCGCTGATCTTCGGTGACAGGCGGGGGTGGGGGGAGAGCAGAGGACGATCTCCGTTTCCCCCCACCCCCGCCTGTCACACAGCACAGGTCCGAAGATCGGCGGGCGCTGTATGCCGGGCTTGTCAAGCCCAGCAAACAGTGCCCGCCGATCTTCGGTGACAGGCGGGGGTGGGGGGAGAGCAGAGAATGATCTCCGCTTCCCCCCCACCCCCGCCTGTCACACAGCACAGGGCCGAAGATCGGCGGGCGCTGTTTGCCGGGCTTGTCAAGCCCAGCAAAGAGCGCCCGCCGATCTTCGGTGACAGGTGGGGGTGGGGGGAGAGCGGAGCACGATCTCCGCTTCCCCCCCACCCCCGCCCGTCACACAGCACAGGGCCGAAGATCGGCGGGCGCTGTTTGCCGGGCTTGTCAAGCCCAGCAAACAGCGCCCGCCGATCTTCGGTGACAGGCGGGGGTGGGGGAGAGCGGAGCACGATCTCCGCTTCCCCCCCACCCCCGCCTGTCACACAGCACAGGGCTGAAGATCAGCGGGCGCTGTTTGCCGGGCTTGTCAAGCCCAGCAAACAGCGCCCGCCGATCTTCGGTGACAGGCGGGGGTGGGGGGAGAGCGCAGCACGATCTCCGCTTCCCCCCCACCCCCGCCTGTCACACAGCACAGGGCTGAAGATCGGCGGGCGCTGTTTGCCGGGCTTGTCAAGCCCAGCAAACAGCGCCCGCCGATCTTCGGTGACAGGCGGGGGTGGGGGGAGAGCGGAGCACGATCTCCGCTTCCCCCCCACCCCCGCCCGTCACACAGCACAGGGCCGAAGATCGGCGGGCGCTGTTTGCCGGGCTTGTCAAGCCCAGCAAACAGCGCCCGCCGATCTTCGGTGACAGGCGGGGGTGGGGGAGAGCGGAGAACGATCTCCGCTTCCCCCCCACCCCCGCCCCTCACACAGCACAGGGCCGAAGATCGGCGGGCGCTGTTTGCCGGGCTTGTCAAGCCCAGCAAACAGTGCCCGCCGATCTTCAATGACAGGCGGGGGTGGGGGGAGAGCGGAGAACGATCTCCGCTTCCCCCCCACCCCCGCCTGTCACACAGCACAGGTCCGAAGATCGGCGGGCGCTGTTTGCCGGGCTTGTCAAGCCCAGCAAGGAGCGCCCGCCGATCTTCGGTGACAGGCGGGGGTGGGGGGAGAGCGGAGAACGATCTCCGCTTCCCCCCCACCCCCGCCTGTCACACAGCACAGGTCCGAAGATCGGCGGGCGCTCCTTGCTTGCGCTACGGCTCGGGGAAGCAGGCAGGGAGCTCCTGCTGGGTCCCGCGCCTTCGCCTCTCGCTCGGTCGGGGCTTTGCGATAGTGCTTATTTTCGGGGTATGTCTTATTTTTCACCAACCCTTTGAAATCCTGTCATGGCTTATTTTTGGGGGATGCCTTAAAATATGAGAAACACGGTAAGTGTGCTTAGAATTACAGCTGTCATGGCTGTGGTCCCAAGCTCAGAGAAGGATAAGCCAATCATGTTTGGAAATGTTTTACCACTTACCAGGTCCATGTTTGATAGACCTCTAACCTACCGTAACCATAATATAAACTTATTTACCGATGTGGGCAAGTAGTGCAGAGCACATCAGCAATAAGGGTAATAAGTGGAGTATCCAGTGGTGCATAGGTGTTAAAAACCAGTGCACTGATTTGCCTATTAGCTTCTAAGCCAGTTTCAATTAACTTTTGCTAACCATAATAATAATAATAATAATAATAATAATAATAATAATAATAATAATAAATTATTTATACCCCACCCATCTGTTGTGACCAGGATACCCAAAAGATCACCTTGTCCCATACAGAACCGCTAACAAGGAGGACTTGTAAGTGGTGCTGCATTTTACAGTATGTCACCTAACAGCATACACAGAAAAGGGTCTGCTCTGTGGTGGGACCCACTCTTTAAACACTCCCCTCCCTTGCTATATGGGAGGCACCCACAGTAGGGTGCTACCAAAGACTGTTAAAACCTAATTTGTTTGCTCAGGCTTTCCCTGACTAGGTTATTGGTACATTTTAAATATCTGGTGCATATCCCATACATTGTTTATTGTTTCCTGCAGTGGTTCCCCCTACGTGGAATGCTCTCCCCAGTGAGGTTTGGCTGACACCCTCAATATACAGCTTTAGATGCCAGGCGAAAATGTTCCTTTTCAACCAAGCCCTTGATATTATGGAAACGGGACTTACATTTTATCTCAACTTATGAGTTGAAAGAAAATGTGCTCAAAATGCAATATAGGTGGTACCTAACACCAGTAAAATTGGCAAAAATGTACAAAGGTAGTAGCAATATATGTTGGAGGTGTCAGAAAGAAGCCGATACCTACCTGCATGTATGGTGGCATTGTAAAAAAAAATTAAGAGCTTTTGGGAAGAAATATATAAAGAATTGAAAAAATAGTTAAATACTCTTTCAAGAAAGAACCAGAAATATTTCTATTAGGAATGTTAGGTGATGAAATTAAGGCCAGAGATAGATGCTTGATTATGTATGCAACGGTAGCTGGTAGACTTCTTATCGCGAAAAATTGGAAGAGCGACAAAGTACCCAGTAAGGAGGATTGGCTAGTCAAATTGATAAAATATACAAATTTAGCAATAAAAGCCAGAGAAATGAAGGGGTTAAATGATGAGAGAACGGATAAAGATTGGAAAATGTTAAAACAATATTTAATGAAACAGGTAGAAAAAAGTCAATCTCATAGCAAATGTGTGAAGGGCCCCAAAAATATCTAAAGGAAAAGAAAAACACAGTAAAGAGTATGCATTGTAACAAAGTTATATAAACCGGAATATAGGGAAGACTGGAAGTCACATGAGGTGGTGGGGGTGGGGTAGAGGTGTTATTTTTCGTATGTGCGTTTCCTTTTTTTCTGTTTGTTTTTTGTTTTTCAAATGTGAATATTTTGTATTCTGATAAAATTTTGTTTCATTTGTTTCTTTTTGATTTCTGTTTATTTTAGAAAATAATTAATAAAGATTAATTTTATTTAAAAAATAAATGTGTTGTCGAAGGATTTTTGGTTTCTTGTTCTTAATTTTATTATGCATTTTGTGGTTTTTATATTGTAATTATATGCTGTAAACTGCCCTGAGATCTACAGATGACAGACGGTATACAAATTTAATTAATAAATTAATAATAAGAATACTTACTTTAGAGAGTTTAGTGCTAGTTGTTTCAAAGTCCTCAGATCAGCACTCATCCCTCCAATGCCCATGAACATCTCATAGAGGTCATATGACAAACCCTTTACTCCAAAGATGGATGGATCATCAGAGGCAACCACGATGCGGTGACCCTCTGCCATCAGGACTGCAGCAGGATGGTTCCTGAGATCTGATACTAACATCAGGACCTTGAAGAGGTACATAACTGAGATAAGTAAATACTGCCATTTTATCTTTCTCTCTGTGTGTGTTGCATATCTTTAGGCACCAAGCAAAAACATTCCTCTTCTCCCGTCTTTGGCTAATTAAACAATCCATGGACTTTTAAACTGTGGAGGGGGCCTCAAAGGGAATATTGTTTTTGTTTGTTATTATGGTATGTATTTTGTGTTTTTATATGGTAAGCAGTTCTGTGATCTTCAGATGAAGAGTGGTACAGAAATCTAAACAACAATAAATCCTGCCTCGTAGGTTGCACTCTAGAAAAGTACAACACTTCTGTGGCTCAAACCTGTACATGCATCCTCGTAGCATTTTGCCACAACTTTGGCGGTTTTTAGGCCTTGGCAAGGTATCCTTTAGTCTATCTTCGAGTTGTGGGGGGAGCATTTCATGCACACTCCCACACAGCGGAGTTTGTAGGGTCCATTAAAGGGTTGATTGCGGGAGTCCCTGGCCCTAGAGTGGCGGCATGTAGGTCACACTCCTGGCTGAGGTAAAGTGAGAGGGCATGCTGTGTAAGTTCGTGCTTTACAGTCCCCTCACACTGCACCTCATTGCCCTGCACATCCTCAGTCCCACATGGACTCATTGCCTATGCCAAGTTTCCCACATTCTGAAGTTCAGTAAAGTTGTGGCCAATTTGAACCCATACTTTGGTCTCTCGTCTCATTCTTGGAATTGGGGGGGGGGGTAGGCTCCACAGACAGGGTTCAGCACATGTGCTCACAATTGTATGCACTCTTAAATGAAGGAGACTGCCCCAAGTAAAAAATGCATAAATTGGGCAGCATTCTTTCTCTAACTAAAATCAGCAGGATTTCAAACTGCTGAAGACAGTACACAAATGTACTGACAAAGAGTCTTGTGGTACCTTAAAATACTAGCACATTTTGTTAAAGCATAAGCTTTTGTGGATTGCAGTCTACTTTATCAGATATATGAAGTATAATTATTTACTCCTCTCCCCCAAGCTTTACAATAATGTATATATCCTGCAATTATATATATTTATCATGCATCATTGTTATTTTTATCAGTATCATCATCCTTGCTTAAACACACACACACACACACACACACACACACACACACACACACACGTGTAAACACACTTTAGGATTAATCCTGCTATCAAAGACAGATTACAGGGCTAGGCTCCCTTCTGTGTGAACAGTACCTGGTTAGAAATAGGGCAGACTTCTATAGGAATATCCATCTTCAAAGCCAATTTCTTAGCTTCTGGGTGCTTGGTGATGGCAAATCCATGGCCAATCCTGCTGGTGTTCAACAGCAGAGCATCCAACAAATTTCTATCTACAGAGGTGCCTTCCCAGTCTGAGTGATAAAGAGAATTCTTACATCAATACAAAACCACAAAATGGTTGTCACAATGGTCCCAAATACATAGAGGGAAACCCCAGATAAGTTGTTTTCTGAAAGAGTATTGTTATGTGAGGCCTAAAAAGGGATTGCTAGAACTTTTCTGTGGTCTAGTTTGATGTTTTATCATGATTTGCTTTGTTGGTTTTTTGTTTTCTTTCTGCCACATCTCATTTTACCAACTATGAAAGTCAAGTTAAATCACATGCCTAAAGCAGTCAAGTGAATTCATGGCCATGAATCCCAAAATCCTGCCTTTGCATCTTGCACTCTTGAGGAATTAATGCCTCCTGTGCACATCAATACCATGTTTAAAGTGGCCCACTCCACTCAAAATGGCAAACCATTCTGTGCTTGGTAAAACAAAGTACAGTGCTACATTGGTTTTTTAACGTCTTGGAAGTCAAATGTTTTGGTTTTCAAATGCCGGAAACCCGGAAGTAACTGCTTCGGTTTTTAAACACTTTTTGGAAGTCGAACGTGCCACATGGCTTCCGTATTGAGCTTTTAATGCAAATTAGCCACTCAGATTTCATGCAATACCTAGGATCAACCAACAGCAAACTCTTAACTACCCGATGAAAGGAAAGGGTGCCTTCTTTCCGTTACAGTATCAATGTTTCAAGCCTTTATTGCCATGGTACTAGAAAAACCTTTCAATTACCGACAACCATGTTTCACTGTAACTACATTGCAGAAAGTTGGAAAACATGACCATGTGACCCAATCACCCTCCCTGAAAACTCCTCTGACATCTTAGCAATAGCTTAGCCGACACTACTGTCTGAGTCGGCGTTTTCTGTTTTGTTGCAGCACAGATGGAGCAGCAGATTGCCACACTGCTAAGTCTCTGTGAGCAGAGGCTCCTATGTGGCAAAGCATTCTGGGACTGCTTATGCAAAACAGTAATCCACATGAACTCTGGCAGACGCCACAGGCTTTGGCAAAATGTTATTTGCTACTCAACATGCCTATCACGAGGGGGTTTGCCAGTACATTTCAGAGGACTGGTACAAGCACAATCCTATGCATGCTTGATCAAAGATAAGTCCAGCTGAGTTCAATAGGTCTTTCTTCTATGTATGTTGTGCATAGGATTGCAGCTGTAATATTAGATTGGTCCACTGACACACACGCCAATGTATGCCAACACACACACAAAAAGGCAGAATACTGTTTATCTAGTTTCATCAAAAAGGTCATCAGAAAGTTCTGGACATAATGATATAAGAACAGCCCTGCCGAATCAGACCACAAACCCAACTAGTCCTGCTTCCTGTTCTCAAAGTGGCCAACTAGGTGACTATAGCAAATTCACAGGCAAGGCCTGAGCATAACAACACTCTTTCCACCTGTACTTCTCCTTACTGTGGGATTGCCATATTTTGAAAAGTAAAAACCAGGACACCCCGAAAGTTGTTGTGCTCTTTTTAGGATGACCATGAAATTGTTGAGCTTTCTTTTATAAAATGGCAAAAAAAACCAACCCATTATTTTCGATTGACTTGCCTAAGACCCGCCTTTCGAAATTCCCTCAGGACGTAAATTTCGCCTTTGAAATTCTGGGCATATGGCAGCCCTACCTTACTGCTCAGTTTTGATTCTCTTAAGAACATAAGAAGACAGACCCTCCAAAGTGTCCCTATTTTCTTTTTTCTTTTTCTTTTCTTTTTTGTCCCACTTTTCCTTAGGATGTCCCTATTTTCATTGGAGAAATTTTGGAGGGTATGGAGTTATCTGATCCCTGAGCTGCCTGAAGGCAATCTTTTATTATGTTTTTATATATGTTGGACTGTGGGGTGTAAATAGTAAAATTATCATTGTGGAATGGGAAGTCCCTATTTTCATCGGAGAAATGTTGGAGGGTATGAGAAAGGCCCAGAAGGATCAGGACAAGGGGCCATCTAGTCCAACATCCTGTTATTACAGTGGCCAACCAGATGCATAGGGGAAGCCAACAAGCAAAACCCAGGTTGGGGGGTGGGGGTGGCGGCAGCCAGGTACACCTGGCCTGGGCCTTGGAAGGCTAAGTCAGTTGGGGTGCCCTCCCAAGGGCTGACTGCTTTTCTGTTTGAGTTTATAACTTTATTCTAACAAGACTCCTCAGATAAGCTATGCACAGGCCTGGTAAAACCTGAGTGCAACAGGACTCTCCCCACCTGCTATACCCAGTAATTGGCATTCAGAAGCATACTGGCTCTAACAGTGGAGATAGAACATAGCTATCATTGCTAGCAGATTGTACTGCATAAATAGCAGCCGCAGCAGCAGCACGTAAGGTTGAATAGAAAGGCTTGGATCAGATGACCTATTTGTCTCTTGAAAGCCTATGGCCTCCAACCCATATGAGTCACAAACAGTAAGGCAGTGAAGGAAATTGATGCATGCATTTTGGTCTGTTACAAAATGTGTGCGCATACGCACACACCCCCACACACGTACTTTGCAGACATGGACTGGATTTGAAGGCTCCTAAAGAACTTCTAGATGACACTACTTTGGAAGGTAATGGACTCTCCTTTGTAAGGATTTCTTTTTTAAGTAGAGGCTGGATGGCAAGAGGCTGAACTATAATAATAATAATAATATAATTTATTATTTATACCCCACCCATTTGGCTGGGTTTCCCCAGCCACTCTGGGCGGCTTCCAACAGAAAAATAAAACACAGTAATCTATTAAAGATTAAAAGCCTCCCTGAACAGGGTTGCCTTCAGATGTCTTCTAAAAGTCTGGTAGTTGTTTTCCTCTTTGACATCTGTTGGGAGGGCGTTCCACAGGGCAGGCGCCACCACCGAGAAGGCCCTAGATGAGCTTTAGGGTTCCTTCCAACTCTTATGCTTCCATATACAAATCTTTATTAGAATATGAATATCCATTCAGGTGCATAGCTACATACAATGTGTGGGGGAAGTTCCAACACTGTTTTCAATAGGACTTACAGGTACCGGTAAATGTTTGTAGGATTTCAGTCCTCATCTCCTAGTTACACCTTACTCTTATTTATTTCATTTAACAAAATTTCTATATGCTTACTTGACAGAAGACCTCAGATCATCAGTGGGATGTGCCCATACTTACTTGTCTCACCGGCATGAAAGAAATATGGCAATTTCTTTCCCAGAGTTTTCGGAAGGGTCAAGGCATCCTTTAGCTCCCAGAGGGCTTTTCCTCCATCTTCCCAGCCAACCTGAGAAGGAAATTGCTCTTGATAAGCATTTAATGCTTAGATCGTCTATAGATCAGGAGGAAGAACCTGCACTGAAATGTCTTCCTAACTTATATTTTTATTTAAAAAAATCATGTCAACCCAATGTTCAATTTGTGAAATAAGGTAAAAATAATCTGCAGCCATAACTTTGAGACAACAAGCATCTTTTTTATTTCCTTTGTTTCTTAAGTGGACAGAACTACAAAAGGCACTGCAACATAGGTAAGGAGACCTGCTTACGCATGTTACACAAGTGAAACATTTCTCATTGAACTGCTCTGAACAGGGCCAGCCCTACCATGAAGCAGAGTGAGGCAGCTGCCTCAGGCGGCAAATTCTGAGGGGTAGAAAGTGGCTACCAGCTCTTGAATTCCATGATTCCATTTCTTACGTCACAAGGATTAGTAGGAAGTATTTCCAAGGAATGCCATACATCAAATATATTTCACCTCAGATGCTGCAGCAATTTGTCATGGCCTCAGCTATACGGTCAAAGGGTACATTACATCCCCTGCAAGAGAGTTTTTTGATAGGATTGTAGCCCAATGAAACCTGTGTCCACCACCATGAATATCATCTTATTGTGCCTGCTTTCCTTCTAACACAAAAATCAAAACCAAGTAAGAAATATAGGCAATTACCAAATCAAAGCCTGCCATAGTTTCTGGGAACTCTGCTCTGAGTGCCATAGCTGCACGGACAGCTTCTTCAATCTGGGGGGCATTCTCATGTCTGAAAATTAACAGGAAGAGAAGAGTACCAAGAGAGGGAGAAAAAAACTAGGTACTGTCTGTTCTGTTTAAAAAGGCTATTTTCATATTATGAATCAGCCACTGGATATATAGATGTTTTCTGTTACACGCATTGGTGTGTACATAATTTTAGCAATGAGTCCACTCTGAAAGCGCACCACATTCACATTTTGTGCACAGATACAAACTTCTCCTGATCAAACTCACAGGAAATGTGTACTTCCCATTTGCTTCAGAGTTGAATTAGTTGCACAGCACTAATTGTGTGGTCCTTGTGCCAACCACAAACCTGACCTCTCATTTTCAGAGCAG
This sequence comes from Zootoca vivipara, assembly GCF_965207765.1. NCBI lineage: Eukaryota > Metazoa > Chordata > Lepidosauria > Squamata > Lacertidae > Zootoca > Zootoca vivipara. The sequence goes on from NC_142592.1 coordinate 55,912,886, forward strand.
CTTATGTTTTAAGAGTTTTAAATTCTCTGACTAAAATTTGCAAGTAGTTTCAGAAAGAAATAAGTACATAACATGGCCAGCTGACTTGGCACACAAGGGAAAAGGATGAGGCAATCTGCATTTGAATCAGAGGTCTTACATCAGTGGTGAGGAACCTCCAGTGCCTAGGCCTCCCCATTCTACTGGCAATGCTATTTTGGCCAAACCACACCCACTTACCCTAACCCTGGCATCTTGTATGATGTCAGGTGTGGGGCAGGTAAAGACACAGCTGAACCAAAAGGGGATTTGCAGCTGATTGGTGCCACTTCATTGGCACTGTGAATGGTGTTTTGCAAGCTCCCTAAATTAGCTGATCTGTACGGAACCTAAATATTGTATATTCCTGCGTATAAGACTACTTTTTAACCCAGGAAAATCTTCTCAAAAGTCGGGGGTACTCTTATACGCCAGGTCGTATTTCTTATACGGCGGGTATATCCCAAACTCTATATTTTAACTGGAAAAGTTGGGGGTCGTCTTATATGCCAGTCGTCTTGTACGCTGGAATATGTGGTATTTCTCATTAAAACAGTTGAGTAGGAGAATTTTTTTAAAGTGCTATTTCTGATGGACAGAGCAGAAGCTCAGTACTACGCTTGGACTACTGCAATGCGCTCTACGTGGGGCTACCTTTGAAGGTGACCCGGAAACTACAATTAATCCAGAATGCGGCAGTTAAACTGGTGACTGGGAGCAGCCGCCGAGACCATATAACACTGGTCTTGAAAGACCTGCATTGGCTCCCAGTACATTTCCGAGCACAATAGCAGCAATAAGTAGAATGGAGGAAAGGAGAGAGGGAAATCTCTTCCCCCTTCTGGATCATGATGTGCTGGTATGCATTAAAATCTGAGCCAGAGAATAATTATAGAATCGTAATGTTCACCTCATATTGGAAGCAAACAATACAACTCTCCAAGGTTCATGTTTCTTAGCCAGAGGATACAAGTACTGGCATCATCACAAGGCACTAATATCATAGATTGTTTCCATGAGCACAAATGAGGGGGGCTTCTTTTCATTCAATTTTCCGAAGATGTTTTTGTTAATTTTTCTGAACTGAATGTATTTTTCTCATCTATAATGACCTGCAGTTTCTTTCAACAATAAAATGTGAATTAGATAAGTTAAAATATATGTGTTCTGGCAAAGTCATCTAGATATTCCTTACCTGTGTGCTGTGTATATAATCTTTGCACTAACAAAGTCTGGGTGGTCCTTTACAAACTCTTGGGTTGTGCTTTGATAAACTGCCATAGACCAGGATTTGTCATGCATGGTACCATCCAACTCATATACCTATGGGCAGAATATGCAAACATAAAGGTAAAGGCAAATGAGGGGGCAGTCTGTCATAAAGCAAGAACAGAACAATCGGCACCAGAACTCCTCAAGTTTTGTTCCTGACTGCAGTTTCAGCCCAGGTTCAACCATGCATCCAGCTTTGGACAAGAAGCTAAGCCAAACCTTGCTTTAGCTCAGTACAGGAATAAAAACAATTGAGGAGGAGCAAAGTGGCTGCAAATTCCCCTCAAGGAACCTGCACATTCAAGCAGTGACAGTAGGGCAGAGAGTTTATCCACACTTCCTCTTGTCCCCCTGCTTTCCCCCAGGGTTTTCTGTATGTTCTGATTTAGAACTACCGGTAAACAGTGGTTTTTCACTGGGAAAGGAAGTGGGGGAACTGCTCAGACCGTGCCTAGAAAGTACGGGTCACGCAGAAAATGTGTTTTATTTATATATTTTATAATTTATACAAAATACTATTACATAAAATGATAGTATTGTTGAAGCAGAAAAACATAGAATCGTGGAACTGGAAGTAAACCCAAGGTCATCTTTCTAGTGCAACCCCCTGCAATGTAGAAAACTCAGCTAAATCATCCATGACAGATGGCCATCCACAGTGGCGTAGTAATACGGGGGGGGGGGGGCGTGCCGCCCCAGGCAGCAGGCTGGGCGGGGCTGACCACCTCCGACGGCCGCTGCTGCGCGATGCGGCTGCCGCCATGGAAGAGAAGCCCCGATGCAACCGAGACTGCCTCACTCCGCGGCTTGCTCGCGGGGTTTGCTGTGTTTCTGCATCACATGCCTCCTGTGCAATGTGCCGCGCGCTGCGATGCATGCGTTGTGCGCCGTGACGCGCGACGCATGCGCGTGACAGACACCCCGCCCCCTGGCGGGGTGCCTTTGGGTTTGCAACCCTGGGCAGCCAGGTAGCTAGCTATGCCGCTGGCCATCCAACCTTTGCTTAGAAACCAAAGTCCAGAACCTTCCAAGGGAGATCCATCTTCCATGTATTATAAAAAAGTAAACAACACTTATTTGACCCCCGTTATTTGACAAGGAGGGGGGAACCTACAGGGACAGTCCAAAAGGCACACACAGAGTTCTGTATATAGGGGATAATTTTACAAAACAAGTGGTTCTCACTGACCTGGTGCAAAAATATATTGTCATATGGAGGGCCTTGGATGCCTAGATAAAATACTATAGTCCCACACACCCTTATCTGGGAGTAAGGCCCACTGAACTCAGTGTGGCTTTCTTCTGAAAATTATTTATGAGTAGACAGTTATTTATGAGATGCAAGACAGCAGCACCAGATGACCCTGATCAGCTAGGCTCTGGGCTGGATTGCACCCTGCAGAGTCAGGTCCAGCCTGCTTCTCCCGCCGGAAACAAACCAGAACTGCTCCAATAAAACACACATGGCAAAAAGGGGTGCTAGGCCCTGTGGGCTGCCCCCTTACTTGCTTGTGATTGACAAAGCGGATAGGTAGCCACTCGGGATTATTATTATTATTTTAACCAAAAATATTCCCCCCTTTACTTCTCACTTCCCTCTGTGGCCCCCTAGCCTTGTGCTATGCCCCCCATTTACACATTTTTCATTGGGGTCCTCTTGGGATATCCTGGGGGGGCAGGGGCCATATGGCCCCTGGTTGGGAAACACTGCTCTAGACGTTGTATGACATATTGGAAATTATTCATTGGGCTAAGGAACTTCTATCTAGCCCTTGGGACTTGCCACACACCTTCTCCTTAGGAGAATACCAGTACTTCATATTCTTCCGACATGAATGCCTTTGAACTCTGATAATGCATCTTGGATGCCTGGACGGTGAACAGAGGTGGGTGTGGGAATGTGTGTAGGAACTAGCCTACTGTACAAAGGTAAAATTTACATTAGTAGTTTCAGTACCTACTTTTGCCTCTGGCCCTGCCCACCTCTGACTCCTGACTCCCCCAGAAGGTTACCTAGATGGGAATGCAGCCCTCTGTCTGAAAATAGTTCCCTGACCCTATTTTAAATGTTTGAGTATGATAATCTACCCTAGATTAATGTCCTTGTCTAAGTAATGTCCTGATAATGGTCTTTAACATTGTAATCAACTATCTATTAATATGCTCAAAATCCTATAGGTCATACTCTCAGAATTGACTATCAGCAGACCAAACCCTGAGGAGTATTACTTGCCCCCTTTCCCCTAGTTACCAACCCAGTGGCAAGAGGGATGTGTGAAAAGTTGTGGGCATAAGAATAACTAGTAGCTAAATCTGTGCTGAGAGATCATATAATTAGGTTTTGGACCACTATCCTCTATCATCTCAAAACAACTAGAATTCTACATATTCATGAAAGATACTGGGTTTATTTAGGCATAAGAGTTAACCACTTTTTGTTTAACTGGTATTAGCTTAAATAATCTCTAGACAAGGTCTGAGCAGAGGTAATGGGCAGATGTTAGTGCCATAGTTACCAGTCTGGGAAACAAGACATTTTAGGTACACATAATAATAATATTTTTAAAAGAGTACAACAGGTTTACTCGGGTATTGGTCACAAAATATCTCCCTGGATGGGAAGAGGAGTCCAAGGGAGGGAGGGAGGGAGGGAGGGAGGGAGGGAGGGAGGGAGGGAAAGAAAGAAAGAAAGAAAGAAAGAAAGAAAGAAAGAAAGAAAGAAAGAAAGAAAGAAAGAAAGAATGAATTACCGGTGGCAGCATTGCCCTTATCTCAGCATATTGTACGTTATCTTCATAGAGTTCCAACAGCCCCTGGTAGAAATAGGCCTTGAACACAGGTGCATAGCCGATAAGGCCAGAAGCAGCGATGAAAGCATTTTCAAATCTCTTCCAGATGAAAGTCTGAGAAGGGTAGGTCACCTCTGGAGTATCTGTTACTAGAGTGAGGTTCCTCAACAAACTGGGGATGGGTGGGGCGGAGAGAGAAAGAGAGAGAGAGTTGTAAGACTTTTTTGTCTGTGATCTCAATTAACGGAAACCTAAAACACTTTCTACGCAGGTGGCTCTGTGGGTTAAACCACAGAGCCTAGGGCTTGCTGATCAGAAGGTCAGCGGTTTGAATCCCCGCAACGGGGTGAGCTCCCGTTGCTCGGTCCCAGCTCCTGCCAACCTAGCAGTTCGAAAGCACGTCTAAGTGCAAGTAGATAAATAGGGACCGCTACAGCGGGAAGGTAAACGGCGTTTCCGTGTGCGGCTCTGGTTCGCCAGAAGTGGTTTTGTCATGCTGGCCACATGACCTGGAAGCTAGGTCAGGGGTCCTTTACCTTTACCTTTAAAACACTTTCTACTGACTACAACCTCAAGGCTAACCATATTCATACAAAAAATTATTATTTACCCTAACGTGTGGTACAATCCTAATGGGAGTGAATTTATTTAGAAATCAATTCCACACAATTTAATGGGGCTTATTCAAGTGTGTTTAAAATTGTAGCCTTAACAGCATAATCCTGTGCATGTTTACTGTGTTCAGTGAGGCTTACACCCAGGAAAAGTGTGCACAGGTTTGCAGGCTAGTGTTTGCTGGCAGTTTTGAATGAATATTTATTTATAGCCCACCTTTCACCAAATGCTCTCAGGATAGCTTACAAAACTACAACAATAGAAATAAGTATAATATACAATTAAAATAATAAAATAAACACCACCAAACCAGAATAACAAAACACCGCCACACAACTGCAATGTGCAGTAATGCATAGCCATGTAGGATGTGTTTGATAAGCCCGGGCCAATACAAAAGTGTGTGATGGGCTTTGGGCTCAGAATTTAGCTGACCCAAGACCAACTGAGAAAATGGACTTTTTTCTTTTCTTTTTGCCTGTTCAACCTCTTCGAGGGATCTCACAGTCTATTGTTTCCCTACAGCAGTGCAAACTCTCCCAAGCCCTTGTTGAGTGCACCTGCTTGATCATATGTGTGGCAAATGGAGATCTACACCATACATTTTAAGGACACCCAATGCACATTTAAAGTACATGACTTTCCCCCAAAGAATCCTGGGAATTGCAGTGAGTTAAGGATGCTGGGTATGGTACATCTGTGAGGAGGAAACTACAGTTCCTAGGATCCTAGTTTTTAATGTGGATGGGATGTGCTTTAAGAGTACAGTGTGGATCTGCCTACGGTGACAATACAAATATAATACTTAGCTAGAGTCCACATGAATAATTTGTCAATGCCATACACAGTGGAGGACAGCGTGAGAAGGAAAAGAACAAGTGATTAAACTTACAGAGTGCTATGTCTATAATAAGGCTGTGGGCCCAACTTTAGAGAGGACAGTCTTCTATTATAGGGCTGTCCTTTATTTGAAAATGTCTTCTATTTAAGGGTTGCCTAGTCCTGTGGTGGGGCATATATTGTCTATCGTACATGGACACATCTATTAAGTGTATCCCAGCCTAATAATTCCAGTTTTCCTGCTAACTGATTCTTGTTAATTATTACAGAAATGAGTTTGAACATTTCACTTTTTATACTAAACACTCAGAAACAATTTTTAACAACCTAATATAGATCCTGTTTTGTAGCTAATGATTTATGTGTTCACTGAACATTGCTGTTGAGAGGGACTATAAAACAAGCGTTTTCTCATTTGCGGCTTTTTCTCTGCCTAGTTCAGGGTAAGAACAACATGCCTGTCAGCTGCGGCTTGGCATATATCACACACCCATGTGAATAATATGCAAATATGCTCATTGTATGCCACAAAATATGCAAATTATGTCTGAGAGACACTGGCTCGTGCTGTTTCTCCATCAGGACCCTTAATAATGAACAAGTTGCTTGCTTCTGGCCTAGGCTTCCCTCATTCCTTCGCTATGACAACAGTGGCCACTTCCAAAGATCAGTTTATGTTTGGTGCTTTGCCTAATCTCAGCCTAAGGAATTAAAAGTACACATCATTACACATGTGAGATCTGGATTGAATTCATACTTATTATCTTTGTCTAAAAATCTTTATCGTTCATCAGGAAAATTGTGTTCCTACAGCTTGCAAGAGGCAGGGTTGCCAATTGCCATAAAACAAAGTAGCATTGGGCCTGGTCAGCAGATGGGATGGGAGATCACAAAATGGAGTCTGCTTGCCACACGTTTAATATGCCAGCTGCTGTTATCCTACCTAAGGAGTTCCTTCCTGTGCTGGGCTGCAGCTATTTTTCACTCCATTTGGTAGTTTATTACTTGTATTAAATACATTTTTCTGGGGGGGTCTTATGTATAAAACAAGAAATCCAGTAGGCCTACCTCATCCAGCGCGATTCCCCCCCCCCCAAAAAAACATAACTGCCCACCAGTTGAGGAATTCAGAGTTACAGTAAGTTTCCACAGCAACATTAACTCTGCCCTGTTCTACATGACAATGGGGGTCTTTCGTTACATTAACACACAAAAGATCGGGCAAGGCAAGAAAGTACTCTGTAAACAATGCCATATAATGGAAAGGAAATGGACCATAGCTAGAGAAGGGGACACAGAGCAGCATTTTCAACTAATTTATGTACCGTATATGGCAGCAACTGGCATTTCAAGCCTATTCAGAGGAGAACTGCTTATGTGGTGACATAGCAACCAGGTGACCCTCAAAACCAGGAATGAATGAAGTGCCAGAGGCATCTTTTGCAAACTTATCTGAAGTGCAAGAGCCAAATAATGGGAATTTTAAAAAGACAGAATCTCCTCAAGTTCAGGGGACAGAGCAAGGCAGGGGGAGGGGAGGATGAGAAAGATCTCATGGTAAATTGGGAGGCAGGAAGATACTATGTAAATGTCTTTTTCACAAGCCTTGGGCAGCATGGTCCTCTGTGGGGCAGAAAGGGCAGAAGTTTGATCCTATGCATGTTTACTCAGATCTCGCCATAATTAACAGGACTTACTCCCTGATAAAGGGACCCCTGACCATTAGGTCCAGTCTCGGACGACTCTGGGGTTGTGGCGCTCATCTCGCTTATTGGCTGAGGGAGCCGGCGTACAGCTTCCGGTTCATGTGGCCAGCATGACTAAGCCGCTTCTGGCGAACCAGAGCAGCGCACGGAAACACCGTTTACCTTCCCACCGGAGCGGTACCTATTTATCTACTTGCACTTTGACGTGCTTTCGAACTGCTAGGTTGGCAGGAGCAGGGACCGAGCAACGGGAGCTCACCCAGTCGCGGGGATTCCCTCATAAGTGAGCATAAAACTGGAGCTTTACTATAGCACCAATATGTGTCAAGTATACACTCACTGTTAGCTTTTGAGTTAACTTCTAAAGTCTGCAGTGTTATGGCACTAAAGTTTTTGTAAATCAAGCTGCCCTGGTTTTCTCCTCCTTCACCATATACAGCAAACATGAGGAATGGAAGAGTGCATTTGAGATATATAAAAAAAAAGACGATGCAAAGCAGTTGCTATGCCTAGCACATTCCAGAGAGAGGCACTATTTTCCTGCCTCCAACCTTCATCTCCTGTAAGCAGAATTCAAAATATATGTAAAATATGATTTAAACATGGCTGTCTGCCAGGTCTTGGAATGAAAGAATTCAGATTAACTAATTCACTGAATTAATTCAAAAATCTTTCAGGTACACCTATAATTTATGGTAGAACTCTTTATTGGGGATTCTATTTTCAATCTCCCTCAATCAGGAGAGCTGTTCATTTATTCCTGGTCTCTGTTCCCTGTTAATTAACTAGTTCTTGATCTACAAGAAGAACTCATCTCTCATTCCATGACTGCTAAACTTACTCAGGAGTCTTTGGTGATGTACTTTCTTTTTGAAAGGTCAGGTACACAATGTCATCTAGGTAATCTTTATTTATATGCTTGTTGATACTCCCATGAGACAGGACTTGTTCTTTCATATGCTTGGTTGCTTTATCTTTAACAAGAATATCCTGGGGACAGAAGTTGAGCCAACAAGCCTGTAATTTTCAGGATCCCTTTTTAAAAAATTGGTGTCATATTGGCTTTGTTACAGTCCTCAGATACAGAGGCTTATTTTAGGGAAAAGTTACATATTTCTGTTAGAAGACCAGCAACTTCACATTTGAGTTCTTTGAAAACCCTTGGGTGGATGCTATCTGGACTCAACAATTTGTCGGTGTTTATTTGTCTGTTAGGCCTGGAACTTTGTTTCTCACAACCACTATTTTTCTCATTACAGGTAGGTAGCCGTGTTGGTCTGACGTAGTCGAAACAAAATAAAAAAAATCCTTCCAGTAGCACCTTAGAGACAAACTTAGTTGGTCTCTAAGGTGCTACTGGAAGGAATTTTTTTAATTTTGTTTCGACTATTTTTCTCAGTTCCTCGGACTCCTTCCTGTGAAAGTTAGTTCAGGTACAGGTAACTGCCCTATAACTTCTGCTGTGAAGATAGATGCAGAAAAGTTGTTGCTTCTCTGCAGTCTCATTATCCTCCTTTAACACACCTTTTACTTCCTTGTCATCCAAGGGTCCAATTGGTATAAAGAAGGCCTTACTTTAACAAAGTGGAGATTCAGATGGAATAACATTGTAGCACGTATATAATGTATTTAAATAGCAACCAGCTCTTGCTCCAACTGAATAGGCAAAATAACAGTGGAATTCATTTGTGACTAATCACAAGCTTTCACCTACCTCTTATCAAATCTGGTTCTATCCTCCAGGTTATTGCGGTAGGTCTCTAACAGCACCCATTCAGAGCAATCAGGAGGCAGATCCTTGGGAGGAAGAGGACTGGAGAACTTGAAGCGGACATACCATAAACGGGTGAAGCAGATGTAACAGTCCGGCAGGTAGCTGGCATTGTACACTAGCCAGTCAACACTCAGTATAGCATAGTCATGCAAGTGTAAAACACCACCTGTGGAAATGGAGGAGACAAGTGTAACAAAACAAGACAGTGCTTGAATAGTACTTGGAAAAACTGAAGTTACGGTATCTATATTGTCATGGTATTAGTGATGATGCGACTGTGATGGGATTAGCCAGGTCAACAATACATTTCCCTGCCTGAGACAAGACAAGAATATCCCCCAATCCCATTCCACATACAGGAAGCACATTTACTGATATGAATCTTACTTCAATACTGGTGAATGGACTGCATCCTCCAGCACAAGTAACCATCGAAATTACGTAAAAGTTTTGCAGAGTGCTGAAAAGAGTTTCAAACAGTCAAAAATGACAAAAGATGATGATCCAGTTCAGTCTCACAGGCAATACCAACATTTGAGCGAAGCTGATGGGTTTTGGCAAAAGCATGCAAGTTGGAATTACTACCTTTGGGCATCTTTTGTAAGATGCTGAAAACATTACTTTGATCAATGAGGTGTTTGGCTTTGAAGAAATGCATGCTGGGTGGAAACAGTCCTGTTTTCATAGCTTCAGCTACTTCCTTCTTTTTGAGATGCATGAGCTTCTCATTGGCAACTTCTTCAAGTTCTGTTAGCACAAGGTTTCCACCTACACGACTGGCATTCTCCTTTTCAATTAGTAAGTTCCGCTCATTCAATAATGGCATGGATACACAAAGAGAAACCCAACTGAAAATGATGACCACTGGCCATTTAGTTCTCTGAGCTACTTGAGACATCACTTGAGGGATACACCTAGAAAACACAAACACAAAACTAAATGATAAAAATTAAAAACAGTATAGGTGCAAAATAGGACCAATGAGAGGTATTTCCTGAGATGAGTTCAAGGGACCACACAGAGAGGCCAGGAAGGCCATATTTGGAACCCTGCCTAATGTTCACCAAACCTCCCTTTAAGCGGTGCATTGTTTACAGCAGTGTTTCCCAACCAGTGTGCCTCCAGATGTTTTGGGACTACAACTCCCATCATTCCTGACCACTGGTCTTGCTAGCTAGGGATGATGGGAGTTGTAGTCCCAAAACATCTGGAGGCACACTGGTTGGGAAACACTGGTTTACAGTACATACAATGCCATGGGTAACAAATCTGGATTTAATACTCAGTATTTAATTAGAAGATATATATGCCATTTTTGAGAGTAAACTCTTTCAAGGCAGCTTGCGCCAGAAGCAGTTTAGTCACGCTGGCCACATGACCCAGAAAGCTGTCTGTGGACAAATGCTGGCTCCCTCGGTCTGAAAGCGAAAGGAGCGCCGCAACCCCATAGTTCCCATTGACCGGTCTTAACTGTCCAGGGGTCCTTTACCTTTACCATTTTCAATAAAATACAGAAATGCAATAAAAAGTAAAAAGCAATGAATACAAAAGATACAATGAAAATTGTTATGTATTGGTTTAATTTGTGTACATGAGTTTCTCTGCTAGTCCTGTAACTACCTTTCCCGCTCCTGGGCAATTCAAATGGGTGCGGTGACAGTTGCTATTGGTTAACTTGTTAGCACAATTTGGATCCTCACTCTGATAGGTTCCCGCCAAAATCTAAATGTATCCTTTCCCCAACCCCTGCTCCTGAGAGTATAAAAGGAGCTCACCCTTTCCCTCCAGTCAGTCAAGATTCCTACTGCAATAAAGAAGACTGCTCTTGTTATACTTGACTCCTAGCAGTTCCTTGCTAGTATGCTGAATCACTATTCTGAGCGGACTTCACGAAGAGCTGAAATCACACTCACGACTTAACAAAAATAAAATACTGGAAAGTCAGCAACTGATAAAACAGGCAGCCCACCGAACATTGCTAAAATGTAATCAAAACCAAGAGCAAGAGCAAGCTAACAATAATGAATTAAAAAACATCAAGGGAAAGTTGGCAAAAACGATGTATCTTCTTTCTGAAAGCCCTGTAGGGTTGTGATGTGGCAGAGTAGTGTTAACCATGCGTGAGAGGGCTTGAGAGTTAAGAACATTTTCCCCTCACAGTCTATTGCAGTGGTAGGCAACCTAAGGCCTGTGGGCCAGATGCGGCCCAATCGCCTTCTCAATTCGGTCCACGGGCGGTCTGGGAATCAGCGTGTTTTTACATGAGTAGAATGTGTGCTTTTATTTAAAATGCATCTCTGGGTTATTTGTGGGGCATAGGAATTCATTCTTTCCCCCCCCTAAAATATAGTCCGGCCCACCACATGGTCTGAGGGGCAGTGGACCAGCCCATGGCTGAGAAAGGTTGCTGACCCCTGGTCTATTGTGTCCTCAAATGTGCTTCAATATTTGAGCTCCCTCCTAATGCATCCCATCGCTGCTACTTATTGCAACAACTTTCTGCTATCCTCTGCCCACCCCACATTTTAGTGACCAGCAACCTAATAATAATACTAATACTAATAATAATTTATTTATACCCCGCCCATCTGGCTGGGTTTCCCCAGCCACTCTGGGCGGCTTCCAACAGAAACATTAAAATACACTAATTTCTTAAACATTAAAAGCCTCCCTAAACAGGGCTGCCTTCAGATGTCTTCTAAAAATCTGGTAGCTGTTTTCCTTTTTGACATCTGATCTTGTGGCAAAGGGCCTTGGGAAAACTGACTCAGTCAGGAGCAAGCACACTGCATTTATAGAAAACTCACTCTGGTTGTAGTGAAAGATAACATGAAAGCCTCACGCAGAAACATGCCTGCAATTCACTTACTGTTGACTTTTCCATCCTTGCATATACCGTAGCACGCAAAATGCTTTCACAAGCAGAAAGTCAGAGCCCAGACAGCAAATAGAAAAGCAGGTTGGTGCTACAAAACTCTTCTAATATGGGACAAATGAAACAGAGTCTATTCTAATTCCACTGTAAACAGCTAACTGTCCCTGTATTTAAGACACACACCACTGCTCAAGCAAGGGGAGACTGTGTACACACCATATACAGTATTTAAAGCACACTCCAAAGTATCATGGGAACTACAATTTCCAGCGCCCTTAACAAACTGCAGTTCCTAGCATTCAAGGGGGGCATGTTTTAAATGTGTGGTGTTTATGAAGAGTTAGGGCAAAGAGGAACTACTGTTTACACATATGCTTATGCAAGAGGCCTATTAAATGCAGTGAGACCTACTTACATGTACAAAATTAGGATGTATGGAAATATCACTTCAAACAGTCATGGCTGCACCCAAAGAATCCTAGGAACTGCAATTTATTAAAGATGCTGAGAGTCATAGCTGTCAACTTTCGGATTTGAAAAAAAATGGATCAGCAGCCTCACTTGTCCACTTTCAAATTTGAAAATAAGGGATCAGCAGCCTCACCTGTCCCGGGGACAGTCTGGTATATCTAACAATCCAGGATAGCAGCGGGGAACGGCGCTGGAATAAGGGAATTTCCAGCAAAAAAAGGGAAGGTTGACAGCTGTGGTTTGGAATAAGGGAGTTTCCCAAAAAAAGGGAGGCTTGGCAGCTATGCTGAGAATTCTTAGGAGCCCCCTGTTCCCGTCACAGAGCCACAATTCACACAGCTCCCTAGGAAGAGAGATTGATTGTTAAACCACTCTTCAAACTATAGCTTTGTGAGGGGAATAAGGGTTTCCTAACAGCTCTCAGTTCCTTTAACAAAGTACATTTCCCAAGATTCTTTGGGGGAAGCTATGACAGTTTAAAGTGGCATAATTCAGCTTTAAATGTGTAGTGTGAATATGGGCACATCATTCCCAATCCAGCACAGGAAGAAATGCCTTGCTGGTCTCTGGCACTTTTCTGTCTTAAAAAGGAAAACATGGGTGCACCCTCACTCTCCTAGGAATCAGGAGAGAGTAAAAGTGGGGTAGAAAAATAAAAGATTAATAATAAAAAAGGAGAGTTTATATTTTGGTTTAGGCTGCTGTTGCTTTTATTTTGTAAAGACTTCATGGAATGTGTCAGTGTGTCTGGCTGTTAACCATAAGTTTGATGGTTTGAACCTACCTAGGGGGATACTTGTTGGCAGGATTCCTGCATTGCAAGGGTTGGACTAGATGACCCTTGGAGTCCCTTCCAACTCAACATTTCTATGATTCTATGCTTTGTATAAAGAAGTAAACAAGGTGCAAACAGAGGACAGAGTTATGTCACTCATCATCACCAATGATGTTATGGGCAATAGCCAATAGGCATCCATAATGACACTTACACAACCAGAGTCCAAACGGCAAAAAATGTTGCATCATATATATGGGCCATGGGCTGTCAGAGTAGTTTACGCCACTTAAATTTTGTTTGTTAAAACAAGTCATTCATTATATAAAATGATCTCCATGTACTTGAACTTTCAGAAGTTATGATTTCCCATATGTGTTCTCAGCAGGCTACAGTAAAGGCCTGCCATGAACATTATATTCTGAATTGTTAATCACTATCATAGCCTGCCTATTTTACACAGATTTGTAATACATTCCTAAAGAAGTTCCAGAAAGAATAAACAATACAAATATATGATTGCGGTTGGAGCCTAGACAAAGCGGGCAGGAATTCTAAAACTACTATAGTACCCGTATATTCCGGCGTATAAGACGACTGGGCGTATAAGACGACCCCCAACTTTTCCAGTTAAAATATAGAGTTTGGGATATACTCGCCATATAAGAAATACGACCCGGTGTATAAGACAACCCCCGACTTTTGAGAAGATTTTCCTGGATTAAAAAGTGGTCTTATATGCAGGAATATACAGTAAATATTTTTATGGATTTACTCATCCAGAGGTTCTAATTGCTAAATAAAAAAACCCAAATCCCTGCAATTAATAATTCTTCAACTAGGTTCTATCAGATGCACCTAGAAATATGCTTCCTGTAGCATGTTCCCATTTATGGAATTACCTTCATCTGCAGGTAGACAAAACCTGGGACACTCCATCTCAGGATGCATTTCCAAGGGCTTATTTGTGCTAAACAGATTGGTAATGAGCACTTTAGGCATATCATTTATTGCTTGAGAACACATGAAAGCTCATACCAATGACAAACTTAGTTGGTCTCTAAGATGCTACTGGAAATAATTTTTTTATTTTGTTTTGACTATGGCAGACCAACACGGCTACCTACCTGTAACTAAGTCAGGATTAGATCAGCCCCCCCCCGCCCCCCGCTCCCTTTCTTATTCTAAGCTGTGCTTTATTTTGCTAAGCTTCTCTGCTGCTGACACAGGAATCTTACCCACCCAGAATAACCTAACAAAGAGCAAAAATCCGTCCTTTTGAAGCTGGCAAGGCTAGGCTGGGCAGGGTTGCAGCATTGTTGCTATAGACAAGACCTCTGAAGATCCCTGTTCTATATGACAACAGAAGCCATTTTTTTGCCTCCTTCCACTCTGACCCCGCTCAGAGGATCTTAACAATTGCTACCTGCTGGCATGCAACACAAGAGGGCCAAGGGAGCTTGACACAAAGACCTCTTTCACATGATGAGCTTGCCCTAGAGCAGCCAGGCCTGGAGGAGGCTGGGTGAATAGTCCCCCCCCTTCCAATCTTCCTGCCTTGCATTTCAATCAAAGTCAACAAAATCCTTTGGAAATCTTCCATACCCTGCGGCTTCTAGGCTTCTAGGCTGCATCCTCCTACCTGCCATCTAGGCTTCTAGGCTGTATCCTCCTACCTGCCACCACCTGGTTACCAGTTTGGCATTAAGGGAAGCATGTGTTCTCATAATTACTAAGTGAAAGCCAAAGGGCCTGGGGGGATACCAAACTAGTAACAGAAGATAGATAGAGGGGTCAACATGCAGCACCTTTGAGCTAGGCAAATTAGCATTTAACAAGGATGGGAAAACTGGCTCACTAGATGTTGCCAGACTACAAGGCTGGTGGGAGTCAAACATCTGATGGGCCATGGGTTCCCCACATCTGGTAAGGAAAGGAAAGAAAATGTAAGCTAAAGCCTTACTGGGTATATCTACACCCTACACAGGGATGAGGAACTATGTGGGGCTACCTTTGAAGGTGACTTGGAAACTACAACTAATCCAGAATGCGGCAGCTAGACTGGTGACTGGGGGCGGCCGCTGAGACCACATAACACCGGTCCTGAAAGACCTACATTGGCTCCCAGTACATTTCCGAGCACAATTCAAAGTGTTGGTGTTGACCTTTAAAGCCCTAAACGGCCTCAGCCCAGTATACCCCCATTGTTCTGCCCATACACCGAGGTCCAGCGCGAAGGGCCTTCTGGCGGTTCCCTCACTGCGAGAAGCAAAGCTACAGGAAATCAGGCAGAGGGCCTTCTCGGTAGTGGCACCCACCCTGTGGAACGCCCTCCAATCAGATGTCAAAGAGATAAATAACTACCTGACATTTAGAAGACATCTGAAGGCAGCCCTGTTCAGGGAAGTTTTAAATGTATTTTAATTTTTTGTTGGAAGCCGCCCAGAGTGGCTGGGGAAACCCAGCCAGATGGGCGGGGTACAAATAATAAATAATTTATTATTATTATTATTATTATTATTATTATTATTATTATTATTATTATTATTTCCAGATGTTGTTGGGACTCCCAGCTTCCATCAGTCCCAGGCACCATGGCCAATGAGCAGGGATGATGGGAGTTAGACTCCAACATCAGAAGGGCCACAGGTGATTCTCAACTCTGCACAGCAGACATAAACTGGTTTAACAAACATTCCCTGTCCCTGGGAACCCTAGGAGCTGTAGTTCTGAGATGGAAACCAGTTCTAGAAGACATTCAGCAATTACCATGATCTCCTGATGAAAGCCATGACTGTAAAACTGTTATAAGTGAAAAGAGGTCCTCAAACTTAGAGGTGGGAAAGGTACAGCAGATTACGTAGTTGCATCCCACAATTGCTTCCTGCTCATCTTCTGGAAACAGTAGAGCACTCCAAAAGTCAAGTTCAGGTTCATAAGTTTATTGTTCTAGCCAAAGTCATGACTAACTTGTTGCAATAGCATTTATAAGATAATAAAGAAAATAGATTCCTAATATAAGTCTACATCCATGATGTAAGAGAGAAAAGATGGCAGATACACCAACAAGCTTAAATCTAGCTTGATGTTTGTAAGCCATATTATTGGGGAAAGTAATTTTGAATGCTTGAAAAGGGCTATTATAGCTTATCCTTGGCACCTGAGGAACTTTATAGATGAGCAGGGATTTTTAATGCAGGTGTGCAGAATGAGGAAGTAGTTTTGTGATACCTGTTTGTTCCTTGTTCATAATATTGTCATACTTCTGATCAATCATTTAAAAAAGCACATGAATTGTTTTCAAAAATACACTCAGTGCTCTTAAATAAATGTTTCTGGGTTGTTGGGTTGGTTTTTCGTTTGTTTTTTTGCTATTTAACACTGAATGTATTCAAGCAATTTGGACCTTGCTGAATTGGCTACTCTGCCTGACAGAAAACTGTGCTTCCAAGAACTTAAGTGCAGGCTGTTCCTCAAAAGCTTTATGCGCAGGCAGTTCAACTCTGCTAACTGAGATGTTTTGATTTAGGACCTGAAACGTACAAAGCATGCACTCTCTAATAAAGAGATAGAGAAACTCAGTGGCATAGCTGCAAAACCAACAATTTCGTTCAATTGGGAGGGCTGGGAGAAGACGCCTGCGCGAGACTCTGGAAAACCTCTTTGTGGACAATGCTGAGGTAGCTGGATCAATGATCTGATTCTGTGTAAGGTAGCTTCATATGTTCCTTGCTGGGTGGTACCTAGCAAGTTATATGTTAAAGGTAACGGTAAAGGGACCCCTGACCATTAGGTCTAATCGTGACTGACTCTGGGATTTCGGCACTCATCTCGCAGGTCATGTGGCCAGCAAGGCGAACCAGAGCAGCACACGGAAACACTGTTTAACTTCCCGCTGTAGCGGTACCTATTTATCTACTTGCACTTTGACGTGCTTTCGAACTGCTAGGTTGGCAGGAGCTGGGACCGAGCAACGGGAGTTCACCCCGTTGCGGGGATTCAAACCGCTGACCTTCTGATTGGCAAGCCCTAGGCTCAGTGGTTTAACCACAGCGCCACCTGCATCCCTCAAGTTATATGTTAGGTTCTTAAATAAAATCAGCAACGTCCCACTCTCCCAGAACTACTCACAGTAGTTGCCCTATTTCCAAAAGTGAAAATCTGGACACAAAATTTGTTGTGGTTTTTTTTATAAAAGTTTTGCACAAAGTAGTTGAGCTTTTCCCCCCCAAGATCTGCAAGGACTGCACGCCCTTGTTGGCTGTTCTGATAATTATAGGAAAGCTGCAGATTGCACAGTACAGATCTATTTTGATCACATCTGGCTTGTGAGCACATTATAGCCACTGTGGGCTCTGCTGCTGCTCTGAGCCCCTCATTTGTTTTACTTGGTGATTCCCGCCCCATAAGGTTTTTGCACACACAAGCCAGAAAGCATCCCAGAAGGTGGGTCTGTTTCTAGATACGGATAGAGGCTAACAGCTTAAAGTTAGCGCCCTTCCGGACAACTGGCTTGTTGTAAAGGGAAATGGTGCAGACTGTTGCATGTATTCCATTTATGGTAGTGTTTTTGTGGCAGAGAAACCACATTTCCTGCAGTGTTTTATTGCTGAGATCCCCTCCACTCACATCACCCTTTGCTTGCACTTGCATTAGCTACCCTGTTTCCCCTTTTTTAATACATAGTCATAAAGTAAGCCATGGCAGGGTTTTTAAGGATTTGAGAAATATAAGACATACCCCGAAAATAAGCCATACTTCTGCGCCGCGGAAACCAACCCCCACAGGCACCTCCACTCACAGAGTCACTCCATGCGGCCGGCACTGCAGGAGCACGATCAGCTGTGAAGCGGCGCTCCAAGAGTGTCGCTTAACAGCTGATCGCGCTCCCGCCTTGCTGGCTGCATCCCCGTGCTCCGCCTTCTCATCCACTGCCGTCCCTGCTGCTTCCGTGCTTGCCGCCACTGCTGGGCTCACTGCTTCTTCCTTGCCTGGCCCGGCCAAGGAGCCTGGAGCGCCCTGCAGCAGCGGGCGGAGCGCCTGAGCCAGCGGCCTCCGCCTGGCCTGGTCAAGGACGCCTGCCGCCCCGCCACCTGGAACCAGTGGCTGCTGCAGCACCGAGCACTCAAGAGAGCCCAGCGGCGCCCTGAGCCATAAATACCATACCGGCAATAAAAAAAAATAAGACACCCCACCGAAAGTAAGCCACCCTGTGTTTTTTTGAGGAAAAAAAGTTATAAGACGGTGTCTTAAAAAAGGGGAAACACGGTATATGTGAGTGCTGCATGGACTGACTTTGTGAGTGCCTGGGATACTGTACTCCTTTCCCCATGCTCTTAATTTCCCCATGCTTTTAATTACGTATACCAGTAATTAAAAAATGTTTGCCTTGATTCTCAGAAAGAGAGAGAAAGAAAGAGAGAGAGAGAATTACTAGGACCTGTGCCCAACAGCTCACCAACCTCTCCCCCTCTCCCATTACAGCTCAGCCAGCTTCCCTCAGCCCCCTTAAGGCTTGCCCAAACCACAAACAACATCCAGTCCTCTGTCAGCTCCCTGAGGCTGCTAGCGCTTCCCACCCCCTCCCCATTCAGTTGGAGGCACCATTAGACAAGCATTCAAGGGCCTCTATGTATGTTCTCAGTGGCTGCCTGAAACAGTTCTCAGTCAATAACAATTAAGGGGTAAGAATCTTCTCTCACATCAGAAACTCTGTGATCACTCTGTGATCTATTAGTTTGCCCCCTCCTGCCTTCTGCCCCTGCTATAGAACCTGGAACCTCCTGCTTGCCAGTTAGGTATAAACCCCTTCCACTGAAACAACATGAGAATGAAAACAAAATAAAAACTGACGGATATTGATGCATTTGCATTAACCTTGTCTAAAGCCATTTGAGCGAATTAAGCCTCATCTTAGTATTTCCTCTTCTGTGTTCATTATTTCAGCTTGCACATCAAACTAATCATTACTGATAATAATTATTATAATAATACAGTAGTAAATATACAAAAACACCTAGGCTACAGCAGTTCCTGGCTCTGGTAAGGTAGAAATATTTAGTCTTGGAAAGATAACCCACGGTTGGCAAAACTCAGGCCAGTAATAAAGCTCCTTCCAGCCTGAACCAGGCTCCCTGGCCTGCTAGCAAGTCCCCGAAGGGTTTTGCCAAGGCACTTAGAAGACAGGCACATCACGAGGCTTACTATCATGAGCAGTGGCAGGGGCACAGCTGCCCCATCCTAGGGGACGCTGCCTGCACATTAGCATGTGCAGCGACTAATGTCTTAGAGACCATTGCCAAGGCTCCTGCTGGCACACAGCAGGGCGCTTGCATGAGTATATATATCAGCAAACATTGTGTGGTTCCATTAAGGCACTTCAGAAACCCTATAGGATAATATACTGCTCTAACACATGCCGAGGGCATTCCCAGGGCCCTTGCAGAGACTAAGTCAGCCACACACACCCCAGGGCTCTGTCGAGGCCTCTGCTCCAAGCAAATTACTCTCTGGGTGCTGTTCGTACTATGGTTACAAACCTTTAAGGTAGAGTGTGAGGGAGACCTTTTATTTCCTTCCTCCTCTCAGCTGCTTTTCTCTGTCTCTGTCAGGCCATGCACAACAACTGAGCAGATAAACAACTTGCCACCTGCTCCCACCTCCAACCCCGCCTCCCCTCTAAATCGGATACATTTCTCCACCCATTCACCCAAAGCCCAACCCTTTCCCCCTCCTCTCCTGCAAAAAGTCTTCTGCTCCAACAATTTCTCTGCTGTCAGAAGTTGTAGATCTGTTGTCTGCTAGCTATAAAATCAGCTGCTGAAATTTAAAGTTCATTTTGCTGATGTGGTTCAATGTTGACGTGGCATTTTGGTTGTGGAAACGCTCTCTTATTCGAACAAGTGAAACCTACTTGAGGAAGACTATTCAAAATATCAGTATTTGAGGAAGACTATTCAAAATATCTACAGTAGGCAGAATTGTCAGTTTTTGCAAAACAAGCATACTTGGTTGGAACGTCAAATTGTGATCACCAAAAGCAAGCAAGCAATTAAATGAAAACGGAACAGAGAATGCTAAGCTGGAAATTCTCACATCTGGAGTCTTGCAGCTAAGCAAGATATATAATGCAGAACATGCATTACAAAAAGCTCTCCAGTAGTTTTTTTTTTTTTTAATGGCAAGTGCAGCCCCACTATGGTGCTGATTTTTAAAGCATTAAATAGCTGCTGCAATAAAATGAATAGAAAGTTGAGGTAATTTTAATCTGTTTTAGTATTTTAAGTTCTGTATGTTTTAAAGTGTGGTTGTGAATTTTTCTTGATTTTACTGTTTTATCTTTTGTAAACCGCTTTTGAGGTGCGGGTAGGTGGGTGGTTTTTTTGTTTTTTGTTTTTTTACAATCAAGCAGTGTATACATTTTTATAAAATAAATAAATAAATAAGGGGGAAATGATTTGGGACATTGCATTCCCGCTAGAGCCATTTCTGAGTGAAAAAATATCCAACTGCTATTTGCTCTATGGGACAAAGCATACAAATCTAATGCAAATACCTGTATTGATTGTTTTGTGCTGCAAGGCAAATAGCAGCTTTGGGAAAGCAATTTTAATTGGGAAATGGTGCAGAGGCATCAAAGCAGGCACCCCCAAACTTCGGCCCTCCAGATGTTTTGGACTACAATTCCCATCATCCCTGACCACTGATCCTGTTAGCTAGGGATCATGGGAGTTGTAGGCCAAAACATCTGGAGGGCCGCAGTTTGGGGATGCCTGCATCAAAGGTTTGTACCTTCACCAGTGTCCCAATCATAGCTGCCAAGTTTTCCCTTTTCTCGCGAGGAAGCCTATTCAGCATGATGGAAAATCCCTTAAAAAAAGGGATAACTTGGCAGCTATGAGTCCCAATCCAAGTCCCCACCGTGCACCTACTACTAAGGCTCTTTGGAAAATTTAGGCAGTCCTATTCACAGAGTTCCAGCACTGTGCTTACTTTCATCTTTGGTGTCTTCATAAGGGCTGGAAAAGACCTTTGCCCAGCAGCACAGGCAGTTGCTGGCAGTCAAAAGAGACAATACTGGAGCGGAAATGGTTGTACTAAGATTTTCATGCGTCTTCATGAAGTGATTTTAATTTTAGCATATACCTATTTTTAGCATGAATTAAATGAAGGAAGCTGCAGCCTACTGCAGCTCATGCCACCACACATATGCTGGGTTTCAGGGTTCTATGGCAAAGAAGGGCAGAAATCAGGTTGTTATTCTGATAGATCACAGGGTACTCCGCAATAGTTGGTGGCTTTCAGTGGTTTGAACAATGACAACAACCCACCCTTTTAGAATTATTAGAGTCCCTGTAATAACACAGATGGATACAGTGGTACCTCTACTTACAAATTTAATGCGTTCCGAACACACATTTGTAAGTCGAAAAAAATTGTAAGTCGAATCCCAAAGGAATGCATTGGGAGAAAAAATTTGTAAGTCGAAGCAACCCTATCTAAAAATTCATAAGTAGAAAAAATCCTATCTAAACAGCATCCAAGATGGTGGACGGAGCTCCATTCGTAAGTATAAACATTCGTAAGTCGAGTCATTCATAAGTAGAGTTACCACTGTAGATAGATAGACGATATAGATGATAGATATGCAGCTCATCTCAGTGTCGTCATGGGATGCAGTTGATCAGTTCCAGCAACCTTGTAAATAAGATTCCAAAAGTTAGTAGCCTGCAAAAAATAAAAAATGCTAACCTGCTGGAGCTGGCAGAGGAGGGACACAGAGTTCTATCCCTCCTGCAGCAGTCTGTGGAGTTTTGTTGCTGGGCACAGAGGAGGTGGCCTCCTTTCTCTGGCAGACTACAGGGTTCTATGATAGACTCAGAGTAGGAAGAGAACTCTACATCCCTCCTTAACTAGCCTACTTCTTCACCTGCATGGAATTGCCTATAGCTACCAGTCTAGCGTTTAAATGCAAGGTGTTCTACCACTCGAGCTACTATTTTGCACCTGGTTCAGGTCGGTAGATCTTGGAATACCTAGTTAAAAAAGAAAGGAGAACCTGAAAGCCTGAAGTCTACCTACACCTGCTCTATGGGATGACTTCCTGCATTCCTAGTTTGTATTTTTATTTGTTTTTAAGTAGAGTGTTGCCTATTCCAAGACCAGAAGACAGAGCGAGTACAATTTAAATAAACAGTTAAGAAAGCTGTGTGCTTATAGTGTTAAAGTATCAGACCAGCAGTGTGGAGAGGCCCAGTCTTCCCACAGCCATATAGCTCGAGTCAGACTAACCTAACTAGTTATACAGGTACAAGTCACTATCTTTCAGCCTAATCTACCTCAGAAAAGACAACCAAAATGATCAAGGGGATGGAGCAGCGTTTGTTAGTTTAGAGACTATATGAGTAAGAGGCGACATTGTAAGAAGTTTGTGAAATGATGCATGGCATGGAGAAAGTGACTAAAGAACAGTTTTCCTGCCTCTCTCATAACACTATAACTTGTGGACATCCTCTGAAGCTGAATGTTGGGAGATTTGGGACAGATAAAAGAAAGTATGTCTTCATGAAGTGCATAGTTATACTATGGAACTCACTCCCACAGGAGGCAGTGGTGGCTTTAAGAGAGAATTAGATAAATTGATGAATGATGAGGTTATATACTATCCATGCTGGATATGTTCTACCTCCACTGTCAGAGACAATCTGCTTCTGAATGCCAGTTGCTGGGTATCACACGTGAGCAGAGTGCTGTTGCGTTTATGTCCTGCTTGCTTCCCCAGACATCAATTCTGCCTTTTAAATCCCAGTAATGTCCTAGAAAATCTGGACATATGGCAGCCCCATGCTGGACTAGATGTTATTCTGCATTTCTGAATAGCTCCAGCTACTATATAATAAATTTAGTTTGAGTGGCAGGTGTAAAGCCACTACCAACGAGGATTTTGGAATGTCGGAAGAGTTGGATAAGTTGCTATTCTGGCAGCCTTATTAACAGAATCATTGCCCTTGATCCAAACCTATTTAGAAATCTAGCAGCAAATGATATCATAGTTCCATGAAAACAGTCTCCAATTGGGAATGGATAACAGAAAGATACGAGTGAAAGTTATATCTAGAGAAGTTCATGAACTCTGAGAATTAGAACACTGTCATGTAAAGCTTATTTATTTATAAGATTTCTTACCCACACATCACCATAAGGTCCCCAGAGTATACAACTCTTAGACACACGATTGAGAAGCTAGGCAGTAACTTTTAATGTCTCTCCCTGACATGAAACACCTGCAGGAAACTCTCAACTCCAACCCAATACAACTGCCATCTAGTGGCAAAAAACATACAGTGGCACTATCCACACATTACCCTTTCGTTAAGAAAATAATTTAATATATCAGCACTATTGAAATATCCTGTAGTTCAGGTTTTCAGTCACACATCTCTAAATCTCAAAGGCTTCCAAATAACTCAAGCAATGCAAGTGATAATCTGACTAGTAAAATAACTGGTAGAATCTTAGTAAATGAGCTTAGTTTTTCAGGAACCACTTGTGCATTGGGTGATGGTACTTTCTCAGGAATAGGCAAATGATGTCAACAATTTCTCTTAAGTATTCCATATTTTACCTGTGCAAAATATCTCTGTTTCATTTCCCCCCCTTGTGCTAAAAGCTGGAATTTACCAGCCCTATTTCCACCATATTTGATATTCACTCTCTCCCTCCTGGCTCTAAATGTGGTGGTTCTCACTGAATTGCCAGTTACAGAAATCCTACTTTAATTTAGTTTGATAATTGGAAAGGTACTTATTCTATGTCAGGTCATTCTGAAATAAGATTCATATCTAAGGTTTCTCATTAATATAGCACTCTCCTGGCTATTAGTGATGTTGGTCTGTAGCTTAAAAGAGCAATATGTGGGTTGTTCTATCTCAAGATCTTATTTGCAGTCCTTACTGCCCTCTTTGCCTCTCTGCTTGTTTGAAGGAAAAAATGGACTAGTGGTGATGTGGCATAAATTCTGCTGCTTTAAATTGAGCTGTATTGTCTATTACAAGTCCATCAGGTGTGTCATATTGAACAATCTTTGATTCTGCAACAAAACTGCAGCAGGTAATATCTGGCAAGGGTACTGTCTCAATATACATAGATTATATAACCACCACGAAATAGTGTCAATCATCCAATTCACACAGATCAGCTGTTAGCCTTTTCAAAGGTGAAACTGTGGTTCATCTGTCCCAGCCAGCATATCCAATGGTCAGGGATAACAGGAGTTGTGGGGGTTTCAATTGTGGCCTAAAAGTTCATTCCATTATGTTGATCTATTTCTTCTGCATTAGTCACAGGATAATATTTTATTGATGTCGTGTCCGACATCAGGCTTCTGTACGGTCTGCCTCCCTTGCTATGGTATTTGGTTATACCTTGATAGCAGATAACGTTTAAGAGTTTTTTCAACATAGACTGTGATACAACCATTCATTATTAGGCCTACTAATTCACTCAGTGGTCAGCAAAGCACTTTCTGGTCATCTCTGATATTTTGTAAGCTTCAGGTTCTGGATCTCCATGAGTAACAGTTTGGATTTGATGAAATGTATTTTCTGTACTCCACCTAATCAATATCTGTTTGCATCCTCTGCTAACCACTGTGGGGCCTGTTGGCACTGTAAAAAATTTTATATATCTTTGTAAAGGCAGCCTCCTTAACTGGTCCCCCAAAAGAGTGGATTTCAGTAGCAGGTCTAGTGGTTGTACTTCTGTTGAGGTGTCTTGCAAATATCAACCTAGATAAATGATAGAATAGACATCATCCACACAGGTATATTTATCTTGCAGACAAATATTGGTTTGATTCCTCATTAATTATGAAAATAATAAAAAATGATCAAAGAAATTATAGTTTGCTGAGGTGCTGAGAATACTGGGTTAACTTTCTCTTACAGAACTATAATTCCCAGAGTGTCCAGTGTGTGTGTGGAAGGAATAACAGTGAAATCTACTGAAATTTGTAGTGTAGATAAGCCCTTCGTTTATGTAGCACATGGTAAGGATTACATTATTACCAAGTGGATTTTGGAGAACAGATGGCCAGCCTGATCCTCAAAATACTTTGCAGCGTCCAGCCTCATTGAAACAAATGGTGCTTGCACCCAGCAGAGCATTCAAACCAATATCGTTAAAATGACACATTCAACGCCTCATCTGCGCAAAGCAGAAAAGGCTTAGCCCACATAAACTTGACACTTCCCTGTCAGTCAGCCAAATGATGACCTCGTATGCATATAGTCTCCAAAGGGAGCAATTAATGCAAGGCACAAGGTTCCCCAGATGTGACGGAATTGTTTGTTCCCATGGGCTGTAGCATCACAACATTCTACTGCTTTTACATGCCTAAATATGAATTAAGCTTTAAAGTAGCCTCCAAGCCAAAATAAAATACAGGATTTCCATTTTTAAGTTCAGAATAGAGTAGTTGCTTTGGAAGTCGATCATCAGGCATCCGAGAAGAAGAAGAAGAGGAGGAGGATTACTTTTAGTTTTGCAGAGGGATATTTTGTCCAATCTAGTACATAACAGACACTGCCATATTAACAGATACATGTTATGTACTCATGCAGCCTGATCCGTTTACTCGGAAGCCTATGCCACTAATTTCAGTGTGGCTTACTACTCTCAAGTAAGTGTGCACAGCATTGCAGCCTTAGTTATTTTCAGTCCTTCTATATTAACAAACATGAGGGTACTTTAATTCTGTTTACCTTTTGTCTTCTTCTTTCCCCAATAGGTGTTAACAGAGCTTAATGTATACATGCTTAATGTATGGCCGCAACCCTGTTGTGCAATTTGCTCCCTAGAGAAGTCCACTTGATCACTTCTTTGCTGACCTTTAAGTTGACTTTTTTAAACAGGCTTTTTAAAATTCATCCTATTTCTGAGTCCATTTTGTGGCTGTATGCTCTCTTGTATTACAGTATTATTTTATGTGAAATTGCATTTTTAAATCATTTTTCTTTTTTTTTCTTTTTTAAAAATTTACAAAAGTACAAGTATATACAATGTGTAAAAAAATTCCCATCTCCTCCCTCCCTCCAAAATATTCCATGTGCATATATTTAGCTCCAAAAAAGGTAAGTAACAGTGAAGTTCATGTGCTGAATATTGGATAGTTGATTGTTGAGCATTGTCTATTCTTATCTTAACATTTATTTCCAGAGAGAGACCTGAATTGCTGGTGGTTTAATAAAATTGTACTCTCTTTTCTAAAGTAACATATACAGTACCAAGTTTCCTCAAAATCATCTTTGGTTCTCATGGTAAGTTGCATTTGAACTGTTGCTGTAAGGGCCGTTTCAGTTGAAAGTTTAGGATGTAAGTGTGTTGCACAAAGTTTAGGATGTTGCACAAGTGTGTTGCACAAACAGTGAGAGCCAGTGTAGTGTGCTGATTCAAAGTACTTACACTATGAAGAACAGGACAAACCTTGCTGTGTGACTCATAGCCAGTCATGGTCTATTGGAAAAGGCATGAACAGTGCCAGAACAGTTGTTAGAAGGTTGCCCATGGGACCCAATGCCTCCATCTTTCACACCCAGTCCTGGAACTCCTGCCCCCTTTTTAATCCTCAATTATTTTAAAGCTTTGCTTAAATGGGAAAACACAGTGCCAGTGAGACACCCTCCCACCTCCTTAATTTGCCCAGGTGAAAATTTGTGTCAGGCAACTGTCCGCCCACAAGTAGCTCCTACATAGCTGCCAAGTTATCCCTTTTTTAAAGGGATATTCCATTATGCTGAATAGGCTTCCTCGCGAGAAAAGGGAAAACTTGGCAGCTATGAGCTCCTACACTTTGCAACTCCCTGCCTATTGACATCTGGCAGGCACCTTCACTGTATTCTTTTTGGCCCCCACTTAAAACATTTTTATGTAGGCAAGTCTGTCAAGACACATAGAAGTTACATGTTTTTTCTCTCTTTTTAGCTACTGCTGATTTGAATGTTTTTATTTAACTGCTTTTTATCGAGAATTTTAATCCTTTATTTTTATAAACCTCTTAAGAGGTATTCTTGCAATCCAATGGTATATAAATTTTGCTAAATAAATAATCTTGTCAGTGCCTAGCAATGCCCTTGCACATCACCTTGAGTTCATAAAATACTGATGATTGATAATACATTGACTTTTCCACTAATATAAGTTAGAGAAAAGTCTATCATAACCACCCATCTACTGGGCAGGAACTCATCAGATTTAAACATAGAGAACTGCTTTAGCCTATCCATTCCAAAGATTCTCTCCACTCCCTGTCTCCCCCCCTCCCCAGATAGTGGTTATTCCCTGAGCCCAGCTGATGAAAGACACAGATGTGCTCACAGAGAAGCAGCTCTTGCTGCCTCCCTTGTTCCCCAGAGCCCTTCTCAGCCAGCTTGATATCTAAGTGGAAAGGAAGAAAATAGGCTGTCAAGTGAGGTTGCCACCCAAATGATTTTCTGAATTGATTAGCTCCTCTCTCTTTTTGCAACCCCCGCCCCAATCACAGATCCTGAGGCTTGCAAGCAGAGATCCTTGCAGATCTTACAGGCTAAGTAATGACATGGGGTAAGAGAACTCTAGGGAAAACCTAGATGGAACCTTATAGAAAACGAGACAAAGGAAAAGGCAAAGCAGGGAGGGGGAACAACCCAAAAGGGGCACTAAATAACTGCCAGAAAGGAGCACAGATTGTAACAGTCGGAGACCACCTTGGGGCTGCAGCTGGTTTTGTCTCTCTGACTTAAAGGAGAGGCAAGGCAAGCATGCTGGGAAAAGACTGTAGACTGAAGAGTTAATTAATAAGGGATGGACAAGCAGGCAGAGAAAAGGGAGGCTTAAATCCTCAACTTTTCTGTGGACCAAGCATCCGAATAAAAGATATGCTAAGCAGGAGCCTGCTACTGAAGCTAGTTATGGTCAGCAGTTATTGTGCTATGGCTTGTGCACAGAGCTAATGCAAAAGGCCATTTGGAATGGGAAAAAGAAAATCAGCAAATACCAGATATTGAAAGACCAACTTTCAGAAGACCAGCTTGCATAATATTGTCACATCCCTTTGGGCCATAAAATGAAAGCTCTGTAGTGTTTTCTAATTATTATTACTAAGAGCATGTGTGTACAGATTTCATTACAGGCATTGGAACTGTTTGACCAATTTGAGTTTCTACAAGTTCCGCACACTGCCCAACATATCACTCTTCTATGTTCATAGGTAGTATGCTACGGAATACCAGTTGCAATGAGTTGGGTTGGGTTGGGTTTAGAGAGCGCTGCTGCCTTATGTCCTGCTTGTGGACTTCCCAAAGGCATCTAGTCGGTCACATAGGAAACAGGATGCTGGATTAGATGGGTCCTTGCTCTGACCTGCCAGGGTTCAACTGATGGTAGGCAGTGCACAGAGTATCTTTTCTAAATAGCCTGTGAAATTGGAGTCTAAGAGTAGGTGGGGTTCTTCTTCAATATCCAATGGACCCATATGGTACTTGCATGTTTGTCCCTGAGAAGCAAATAATAGCTTCAGGGGTGGGGGATTTAGAGAAGAAAAACAGCATTTGAAAAAAGGGTTAATCACTTCCCCCTCAGCCTCATGACCCCAACCCGATTTGCTCCCTGATCTCTGCGGCTGCTTTTAAGCTTTTAGAAAAGTGTGTGAGATCTGATAATGGATCTCCTGCTATCTCATCTAGTTGTTCTCTTGCTGATTGCTTGTATGAGTTTTACTTGATTTTTAAAATTTAAGTCTGAATAAAATTTGCACCTGTTTTGCTTTAAGATGCAAATATGTAGCACTGTGGTCTAAACCACTGATCCTAGGACTTGCCAATCAGAGGGTTGGTGGTTCGAATCCCCGCGACGGGGTGAGCTCCTGTTGCTCGGTCCCAGCTCCTGCCAACCTAACAGTTCGAAAGCACGTCAAAGTGCAAGTAGATAAATAGGTACTTTCTCTGGCGGGAAAGTAAACTGTGTTTCCGTGCGCTGCTCTGGTTTCGCCAGAAGCAGCTTAGTCATGCTGGCCACATGACCCGGAAAATCTGTCTGTGGACAAACGCTGGCTCCCTCGGCCTACAGAGCGAGATGAGCACCGCAACCCCAGAGTCGTCCGTGACTGGACCTAACAGTCAGGGGTACCTTTACCTTTACCTTTATGTATTGCTGCAGGGATTAGCATATAAAAGTCATTTACCTTTCTGTGTTTCAGTAAGATAGCTCTGAGGAATCTGAAGCCCTCCATTATTCCCAGCCAGCAAGGCCAGTGGTCAGTGATGATCATGATTAACATTTCTATACTGCCCTTCATCTGAAGATCACAGGGTGGTTTACAACATAAAACACAAAAATGCATAGCATACTAAAAACAAAAGCAATAACCCCATGCAGTCTAAAAGGCCATAGATTTTTTAATTAGCCAAAGATCTGGGAGAAGAGGATTGTTTTTGCCTGGCACCTAAAGGCGCCAGGTGACCCTCCTTGCGGAGGGTATTCCACAAGCGAGGAGCCACTGCAGAAAAGGCCGTTTCTTGTGTTGCCAGCCTCTTGAAGAGGAGGTACATGAAGAAGGGTCCAAGTTGGTTCATATGGGGAGAGTGATGATGGCTGTTGTAGTCAGACAAGATCTGGAGGGTCACAAGTTCACCATCCCTAAGTATAAGAGAAGGAGATTGTCTATTTAACTTCACTAGGAAGTCCTATTTAATTGTACCCTACACCCACACCACAAGACAATTAGGAGTAACCAAGGCCTCTCAAACGCCAGCCTTTGGCAGAGTGTACTACGTATATTAATTCCACAGTTATTCAAGTCGGTTGACTAGGGTGGCACTCCTAGGATGCTACCTAATAAGAATTAACCATTACCTGCTGAATAACGGTCATCTCCTTTCTGCAATATGATTAACTACAAGATTAATGTAATGAGGAATAAATGCTTTTTAAATTGGTTCTAAATTGCATGTATTATGAGTTCATTATGGCTCAGATCTAAAAAAAAAAACCTCTCACTTCCTTCATCTCCTGAGTATTATATGAACATAACTGTATGTTAACCTGGAAGCAGCTTGTCCTTCTGGAATTAGACATTTTTAAAATTCAAAATACATGATACAACTTTGTGTTTGATTTGTGATTTTAAAAAGCATATAAAATAAAAAGAAGGGAGTCTAGTTACATGGGGGGAAAACACCCAACTGCCTTATAATCTCTACCTCAATACACTTGCAAAAAAGCGAAGAAATGTCTTACAACTTCTGACTCCATATGTAGCATTTTCTCTATTTATCCCCCCATGCAATTCTCAGTCATTAGTAACTGAAGCTATAGTCTTTCAAAAGAGGCAACAAACCTATGCTGGGAACTTATTGGCCATGCATGCCAGTTGGGGTAACATAACAGTAACACCC
Source organism: Zootoca vivipara (assembly GCF_965207765.1). Taxonomy (NCBI): domain Eukaryota; kingdom Metazoa; phylum Chordata; class Lepidosauria; order Squamata; family Lacertidae; genus Zootoca; species Zootoca vivipara. Next base: position 55,943,450 of record NC_142592.1, read on the forward strand.
TTGCAGTGTTACAGGTGTTCTATATCAAGTTGGCAACTTTAATGTCAGAAAAAATATTCATTATGGTGATGAAGTGTGTGATGATATTTCACTATAGGCATAACATCACTTGTGGCAGAGTCTTTCCAGCTCTTTGTGAAGTCACTGCTAAGGTTTCAGGTTATATAATTCTTTGCTTGTGATGATACGAACCTGCCTTCTGAAGTTACATGGGTGGCAACCAGAGACAGGCCCTTCTCTGTAGTGACACCATTTCTCTGGAACATAGTCCCAAGATGTTCACTTGGTGCCTATGCTAACATTTAAGTACCTGGTGAAAAACTTGTTTTCTTGAATTTTTATTTAATTTAGCATATTTATGGGTTTTTCATACTGTTTTTAGAGTTTTGAGTATTTCTCTTGTTTTAGTATTATTTTGATTTTAAAATAGCATGCCACCTAGAATATTTTAAATTGATAAAGTACATATTTTAAATAACTTAGGCACATCTGTTTTCTTGAGCCTGATGGATTTCCTCCTAGAAAGAAATTTTGGCATAACTTTCCATTCTTGAATATCCACCCAGGTACAATTTGTGTATTACGTTATGCATTAGCCTACCTATTAAGTAGCATTTTTAGAAACTATATCTGTTTCTGAATATGGCAGTCAGACTGCCATATTTATCAATACACACACTGATAAGCATATTTCATTTGTATTTTAAGATCTACATTGTATTCCAATTTGTTTTGCAAAATAATTCAAGGTGCTAGTTTGACCTATCAAGTAATAAATTAGCTATGGTTTTCCAGATGGTGCAGCACTAGTTTCCATCAGCCTTGATTATTGGAAATGCAGGATAGGGCTGGTGTCAGCCCTATAACACCTGGAAGCCCACCAGTCCGAGACAACAGTATCTGGAAGACTGACTTCTTCTACACAAACCTCCCCAACAGCCAAGATCAGGCATAGGCAAACTCAGCCCTCCAAATGTTTTGGGGCTACAATGCCCATCATCCCTGACCACTGGTCCTGTTAGCTAGGGATGATGGGCGTTGTAGTCCTAAAACATCTGGAGGGCCGAGTTTGCCTATGCCTGGCCAAGATCTTAATCTGAGACTCTTCTCCCACCATGACTGAGGTCTTTGCATGTACCATATTTATGGAACACTGGCTTCAGGGACGCTCACCTGGTTCCATTTGTTATATTTTTGGCAGACAGTTTGCTCTCTTTATTTGAGCTTTTGGTGACTAAGGATTTGGTTCTTGATTGCATGTATGGTACTTATTTAGAATTTATTTGAATTGCTTGTGGTTTCTTCTGGTTAATTGCATTGCTGTTTTAATTATTTTATCTGTTAATTGTATTCAGGGTACAAAATGCAGCTTCTGTTGGGACAAAATTTGGATTGCATGAGCACTTTTTTTTGTACTGTTACACAGAGTAGCAGATACATGGGATGAGAAGAAAGGAGATGCTAAAAGCTAGCCAAGAATGGTCAGAGAGATTATGTGTGTTGCTCTGAGAGTAATGCTGCAGGAAGAAAAAGAAGGAAAACATAGCCTGGGTGAAAGAGAACAGAAAAATAACAATGACACCACTCTACCCTACGGAGAAGAATACAACTGTGCTCTCTACACAGAATCAAGTGCAGATATTTAGGGTCATTTAATTACTTTCAGCAGAAGGTGTGGTGATTTTTTTAAAATGCACCCTACAAAGGCAATAGAATTCACTATGTGACCCACAGACTGCACTGCAAATAACACTGTCATAGATGACCAGGGCGTTAACTTTAGATCTGATTAATTGGAATACAACATGTACACAAAAGAAAGACACCCTACTGTTAACGCTGTAGTTATGGTGGAGCATGAAGGCTGTCATCTATCGAGTCATTGCCTGCAACTATCTCACGTTTTCCTTTGAGGCCTCCTGTCTGAGTATTTAGACAGGAGGCCTCAAACCCTGTTTATGTGACTTAATAAGATCATAGCAAATTGGTACCTCAAGTTGCTGCACCAGACTGTTCTGCCTCCCAGAGGGGCTGGAGGAAACAATACTAATTTGCATTTATTTCTGTGTTGAAATATACTCAGATATGCTGTATCAGGACTGGCCACATAGATACCAAGCTTAAACTTTGGCTATATATCTTGCCAAACTGCACAAATAATGTGGCTCATTTTGAGAGGCATAGGTCTCCTCATAGGCAGGATGGTAGTCTCAGATGGTCCCATGGACACTCTTGAGAGCCTGTTTGAAGAAGATGGGCTAGCCAGCTGCTCTGTCCAAACAGCTCCCTTTTCAGTTCTGCTACCACTGTAAGCATCTTACAGGCTTCCCCAGCCAGTATTCCTACACTAGCTTTTAACAGTAGTTCTAAAATTGGTCACTGAAAACATCTTGGAGGCACTTTTGGAATGTGTGAGCCTATTCTGGAAGGAAGTAGATGGTGATGGTTAGGCAGGGATAGATAAGAGGAAAGGCAAGGGAGACGCTGGGACAACAGGAGAACAAATAAAAAGTTAATGAGTGAGGGGGAAGGAAAGTGGGAATAAAAATGAGGAAAGAGTCAGTAGGTGTGAGCAGTGTCCCCATTTCCCTCATGCCCCATCTTTCCATGCACTGCAAGCATTTGTTGGTCCCCACTACGGTAGTTTATTACTACTACCCACCCACATAACACATACACCCACATATGGTAACACAAACATTATGGCAAGAGATAAGCCATAATTATTTTGTGGACAGAAGTACAGTAGGTTTGGATGTTATTTTCATCAGATAGTTTACTTCTTTAATGCTATGCCACCACCCATTCTCGTGCCCTAGGCCAAGCTCTGATTTACGTTTTCAGAGAAGGATTAATTACACCTTATTGCTTGTTCACATAGCAGGCTTGTATCATCTTCAAAAGACCATTACAGGGAGAAGGAAGGAGGAGACATGCCCCATAATTTAGTGGCCATTACTTTTAAATTAGAAGGTTAATTGTTAGGGCACTTCAACTTACATTCTAATGCTCAATTCTGTCTGCTAACTGTAAAATAAAACATTACCTTAAATGTAACAAGAGGCTGCAACTGAAATGTATGGATTTTTATATATAAATTAACCAGTTTTGTTTTCCTCTGTTACTCATCTTCTTTTTCCATCAACACAATAAACAGATAGTGTGTTCTATGAGATCAGATCAGCTGCTGTTCTGTTGCAATGGCCAGACTCACCCAAATCTACAGTTTCTTTCCTGGAAGGATGGGTAAGAAATTAGGAGGAAGGTTAAAGAGTTGGGACAAAGGAAGGCAACATTCATTGTAAATAAACTTACACCTCCAATTATATGTTTACTCAGAAGTAAATTCCAGTTATTTCAATGAGACTTACTCCCAATAAAATAGAGATAATATTATATGCAAATATGTATTGTTGAGGGTTGCAGAGTTAAAGAGATTCCGATGCACCCAGATCAAACTAGCAAAATGTAGTCCAACATAGTGCCACTATTAATTGTTTGCTTGGTTAACAAGACCTGGATTTCCTGCAACTCCTTCATTACAAAGAAGACTATTCCAGGAAGAGTCTGGAGATGATTAAACAGATTAGTCACTACTCTTCCCCATGGAACCAGAGCTGGGTCCCTTTTCACCATGAATCAGACGAACACAATCCACCCAAAATCCCTCTAAGCTTCCCACTTTTAATTTATACCTACAGCTTTACTACTAATACTCACAAACCCATTTTCTACTTTGGAGCCTGATTTGTAGCAGTTACAAAAATACATTTCCTAGATTTTATTTGCTACATCAGCACTAAACCTCAGCCACAGAAGCACTTCTGGTTGTTTTTTTTTAATTATTAAGTGGTTTTTTTATTTTATTTTCAGTGTATAAACACAATTAGAAGCACTTCTGTTAATACGGTACTTCTCTTTTCAAAAGGAAATAGTAAACGTGCAGAGTGGTCCTGTTGAGGTTTCTAGGCAGCCACACCCTCTTCCACAATACTCCACTGTCTCTCCTATTCTCGACTCCCACCCCCAACAACAGCCTGTCTTTTTTTCTTCTTTTTTTTAAAAAACATTGATTTTCCAAAAATAACAAAAATAAAAAACAATGCAAAAATAAAACAATTTGAATTCCCTCTAATCCCTTCCCCGGTTCTATTATTTATCAAGATACTGCATGTCTGTTGTTAAATTTGTAACATATTTAAACCACCTATTATCAATTCATAATAAAATTACAAGTAATCTTAAAACCCTGCTAATGTATTAACATGTGTACATTGCTTCTGTATATATGCAATAAACATCTTCTGTTCTTCCTTAAATTCGTTATCATCTCTTCCTCCTAATTTCATCGTCAATTTTGCCATTTCAGCATATTCCATTAGTTTAACTTGCCAGTCTTCTTTAGTTGGGACACCTTCTTCTTTCCAATATTGTGCTAATAAAGTCCGTGTGGCCATAAACAAATTAACCAACAACAGTCTGTCAATCTTCCATGGCCACTGAGCATGGTTAGTCCTTATCGAGAGGTGCCTAGAACCCTGTCTAGCCTTGTTGTGCTCTTTGTGTTTCAGTTAATAAGGCTTGGGAATGTGGACAAGGTGCTTGGTTCAGTCTGGGCGACCACCTGTGACCATGAACCTTGTCCCTCATGAGTCATGACTGATAAAAACTATCAGAGGACGAACAGTTGGGCTAGGGAGCTGATTAATGCTTCCTCGTGATAAGGGGTGGTCCCTGCCTACTTAAAGGTGGTGGTGATGGTAAGATACTGCTTTGGAAAAACCCTCCCTGGATTCAGAAAATCTAATTAATTACTGATTGGTTGACAATCTCCCCTTATTAGGGAATGTATTTGAGTGGATAGTTGTGGGCTAGATCCAGGCTCTTGGTCGAAACCAATTTTTCTAGATCCAGTTCAATCAGGGTAGGCCCAGTTTTGGCATCGAAACTGCCTTGGAAATTTCTATTTTACATCTGTAGGTGTGGCAGTAGATGTGGAAGATGGATGTCTTGTCTTAAAGAACTGGATGAGAGCCGATAAACTGAAGATTAATCCCGCAAGACTGAGACACTGTTAGTAGCTGATTCCCTAGACTGGATGGATGGGCTGTGGCCTACTCCCCCTGAAGTATCCGGTATACAGCTTGACAGTACTTCTGGATCCAGTGCTGTTGATTGAGGATGAAGCAGCCTCAGTGGCATGGAGTGCTTTCAATCAGCTTCGACTGGTGGGCTCAACTGCACCCTTGTATGGATAACCAAACTTATGTTGCCTATGCTCCACTGACCTCTAGGTTGGATTACTGCAATGTGTTGTACATGGGGCTGCCACTGAAAACAGATTGGAAACCTCAGCTAGTGCAGAATTCTGCACCAGGGCAGGGTGGTCTGAACATGTAACACCAATTCTAGCACCATTTGCACTGACCTCCAATTAGTTTCCAGCTTCAATTCAGAGTGCTAGTTTTGACCCATAAAGCCCAACACAGCTCAGGACCCCAATACTTCAAGGACCACCTCTCCCTATATGAAAAGACCCAAACCATGAAATTATCACCTGAGGCCTTCCCTGTGTGCCCCCTTCACAAGAGGTTAGGAGAGTAGCAACATGAATAATAGACCCTTACAGGCTTCCGTCTTGTGGAATACTCTCCCCAGGGCGGCTTATGTGGGATCATCTATTTTTAGGTGCCAGGCAAAAACTTGCATTCTTACCGAGGCTTCGAGCCATGGATCTGAAGTCCTATAGAGAGGAAGTTAAACACTAGTAACAGAGGAATACCAGTAAATGCTGCCAAAATACACTTAAAATACAGCTTGCTATTACTGTAGATAGTGCCTGGTATGCTCTGGTCCATGGGGTCACGAAGAGTTGGACACGACTAAATGACTAAACAACAACAAATTACTGTAGATGAGAGATGGTCTGATATGATCACATAAATCGATCTGTAAAACAATATATTGTGAATTCTACTTCTGACAGAAATTTACTAGGTGACCTCAGGAGAGCAACTTGCTCTGTCTCAGCCTCCACACCAGCACCAAATTGCAGCAGGAAAGCTAATGAAACTAACCTACCTTTCAGATTGAAATAAGGATTACCAGATAATTTAGGGTGAAATGCTTTTAATACAGTACTCTTAAGGCTGCAATCCTAGGTACACGTTACTGAAGAGCAAGTCTTGTTAAAGCAATAGGATTTATTTTTGAGTAGGCATGCATAGGATTGCACCACACATTACTGCCAGGAGAGCTTACCTACACTCCAAAGGTCTTGAGATTTCTCATATAAATCATCACTCCCTTGTCTTTAGCTCAAACTGTGTTAGGCAGAAGTCCCCTCCTGTGCATTTTGCTTACTATAGTTGGAGCTGGTTTAATCCAGCACAGGCTGATACAATACTCAAGAGAGCAGCTGCCTCCCATTGCAGAGCTGAATGTCAGTCAGTGTTTCTCCAAATAGGAACATGATCATTTCAACCTGACATTTTGTGTGCATGTGAATCAGCTCTCTCAGGCTGTTTTTTTTAAAAAAAGCAAATCATGTGTATAATTGGGGAGAAACAACACAACAATGGTTACAGGTAAATAATAGCCAGCCCCCTCACCCTGCATATGTTGAAGTGGAAACTTTGAGAGGAGAGCAGAATTGCTGGATCTCTATTGCAGGTGTAACATTTATAAGTTAGCCAGACTTGCGTCTTATGTTACAGCACAGTACAGTGGAACCTCGGTTTATGAACACCTCGGTTTACGAATTTTCGGTTTACGAACGCCGCGGATCCATCTGGAACAGATTAATTCACTTTCCATTACTTTCAATGGGAAAGTTCGCTTCAGTTTATGAACGCTTCAGTTTATGAACGCTTCAGTTTATGAACAGACTTCCGGAACCAATTGTGTTAATAAACCGAGGTACCACTGTACACATAGTAGTGTTTATCCACAGCAGTATAGCAGCCCTTATAATTCCCATCATACTAGGAACACTATAATGATGGATGGTAGGTCTGCTAATTTAGTATCCCTTTGCTGCCAGCTGCCAGGACCACATGATTCAAAGAAACGTGCATAAAATCCTGGAATGGACAAATACTAAAGAACCTGCACAAAAAGGGAAGTTGCTCTCTAATCCCCACCATCAGTAAGTTGTTATTCTATGCCTTAAAGCAGGAGGATTTTTATATCCCTTAGAAAAAAACGTTTTTCATCCCATCTAATGTAGCCACAGATGGTCTCAATAGCCATATAAATGTCTGCTCCTTTTTTTCAAACCTACTAAACTCTTGGCCTTAGCAATATCTTAGGATAATGAATTCCACATGTTAATTGTGCACTGTGTGAAGTATTTCCTTTTATCATTTTAAATTTGTTGCCTTTCAATGGCAGTAGATGGTCTCTTAATCCTGTGTTATGATAAGGGGTAAACAAGAGCTCACTTGTACACATCATTTTTTTATTTTAAATGTTACTGCCAAAATTGTATTTCCCAGTTCATTCCATCTCTGCATGATAAGCAACATACTACTGTACAGTATTTCTCTGGCATTTGCAAAGCTTGATAGTATAAGATACTGATTCCTCTGTCCAGCCAAAACTTTCTTCTACAGAACCTCACCTGTTGTAGATGCCAACATTACTGAGCCACAAAAGTAGTGACCATTAAGAAGAAAAACATCTATGGACATGATCCAGTCAAAATTTAAGCATTTTTATTTCACTGGGTGTTATGTGCTTAAATTGTTACCAGTAACTGAAGTCAGTAAGTACTTAAATTTGGTGGATAATGCCATTTTATTTGTTAAGCACTATAGAAGACAGTTTAAAATATATACCTCTGATCATCATTTATTGTACAACACAATAAAATGAAGAAAGGAAGCAGCAGCAAGGGAAAATTGCTTCCACCAGGGGCTGAGCAAGATCCAGCTGCTCTGGTTCACTTCCTTGCCCCAGAAGGCCTGTTGCTAGCTCAGCCCCACTCACTAGCCTCTGAGGACCTTGGTGGGAGCTGTTACCAACCTGGCAACTGCCAGCAAGGGAAGGCTGCTTCCATCATAGGCTGAAACAAGTTCCAGCTTCTCAGCCCCACTCCTTTGCCACAGAGAACTTTGGTGGGAGCCAGTGCCTAGAATGATACAAGGATGAGGGCAAATGCCACCTAAAAAATCCTGGTTCTTTTTGGACACCGTACAATCAGTGTTAGAAACAGATATGAAAGCTAGGAGCTAAATAGCACCTTAAATCTAGCACAACAATGGAATGTCTAGAGTAGACACTTTTTAACAATAGGAATACAAAGTTGAAAATGAATGAACTGCAGCTAAAATATTATGCTCATTTTTCACATGGACTAGTCCTTCTCCTGCCCAGCCCCCTAATATTCTTAAGAGGGTCTCTTGTCCAGTCTTCAGAGAGTAGCTGGAAGGGGGGGGGCAGAAAAAGGTCCTCCTTTCCTTCCACTCTGCAGTTTTAATCTGAATTCTTAGGCGTAGGTAGTACTACGCCCAGAACTCAGAAATTCCCTATCGCAAAATGCACCTAGAACAATGGAAGTTTCGAACACTGCATTCAATCCTAGTTCCTATACTGTATCTGGATATTTTGTGAATATTTTGTAATATTGGTTTAAGAACCACTTATGGCAATAAAGTGAAATGTTAATATTTTAATTAAATAAAGTTGGTGTATGAAATAAGGGGCAATTATGCCCCAAGGAACAATATTGTTCTGAATTAAAGGACACTTTGAACACAGAGTTTCTATAACAAATGAGGAAGCATATGTAATGAGCTACAATTTCACGTTTCCTTCCTTTTTTTAAAAAAAAAGACATTAAAAAAGACAATGTAAGCTGGCATTGGAGGAGACTTTAGAGTTTTTGTACTTGGGTACCGATCAGAAGGTCGGCAGTTTGAATCCTCGCAATGGGGTGAGCTCTCGTTGCTTGGTCCCAGCTCCTGCCAACCTAGCAGTTCGAAAGCACGTCAAAGTGCAAGTAGATAAATAGGTACCGCTCCGGTGGGAAGATAAACGGCGTTTCTGTGCGCTGCTCTGGTTCGCCAGAAGTGGCTTAAGTCATGCTGGCCACATGAGCCAGAAGCTGTACGTTGGCTCCCTCGGCCAATAAAGCAAGATGAGCGCCGCAACCCCAGAAACGTCTGCGACTGGACCTAACGGTCAGGGGTCCCTTTACCTTTAAAGATACTAAAGTACTGTACAAAACCTGGCCCAAACATATGACACAAGTTTAAATGCTCAGGTTTCCATGCAACATATACAGAAGTTGTGAACAGGAAAATACAGTGGAACCTCGGGTTACGTACTGTCCTCCTTACGAACGCTTCAGGTATCGAGCTCTAACCTGGAAGTAGGTGCTCCTGGTAGCGAACTTTGCCCCAGGATTTGAGCGGAAGTCGCGCACTGGTGGCAGCGGCAGGCCCCATTAGCGAAAGTGCACCTCAGGTTAAGAATGGTTTCAGGTTAAGAATGGACCTCTGGAACGAATCAAGTTCGTAACTGGAGGTACCACAAAAGTGACATTGAAGTCTGAGTAGACTCCGGGACTTCTCATGAGGTTGAAGTTTGTTCCCAGTTCCTTACTCAATTTAAAAGGGGAGTCAGATGCAACTTTGGTAAGTAACTTGAATTTTAACTTATCTGCCCTCCAATTTCATTCTGAGTCTGGAATAACAGTTGAAATTACCAGAAGTATTTTTAGCATTCCAGAGTTATTACATCCACAACACTAAGTTTGACAATTCTGACATACAAGTGGGACCATAACAGAATATTGCAGTGTGCCCTCTCCTCTTAAGAGGAGAGCTCGTCCCGTTCAGGGTTCCAGCTAACTACATCCTCTTCCAGGACACTCAGTTCCGTCCCTCATTTTCCATTTTTATTCTCCAAGTGACACAGATTACACCATGGCTACTAAGCATGCTCATAACTGAATGCGGGTTTTGTGTAGGAGGGGCCAGGAAATATGTTTGTCCCTTAGGATCTTTAACAGGGGGGGGGAAGTGTTCCATTGACCACCCAATTTATTAGAGGGAGTGGTTTGCTTGGAAAGGAATGCCACCAAAGTCTCCTTCTTTGGAGGTCTTTAAGCAGAGGCTTGACAGCCATATGTCAAGAATGCTTTGATGGTGTTTCCTGCTTGGCAGGGGGTTGGACTGGATGGCCCTTGTGGTCTCTTCCAACTCTATGATTCTATGAAACCTGATGAAGGAAACCTCATTGAACTGCACAGCCATGGGGCTTTCTCCCATTCTCAGGCTTTAAATCTATGCATACTAACCTGGAAAAAGTTGCATGTAAACAATGTGGTTATTCACTAAAAAAGGTGTGTAAGATCAGACTGCATAGTGTATGAAGAAGACACTTCCTGCATAATGCAAACCATTCAGTGATACATCTGAAATATTATGCACCCCTACAAGGTATTTAAGTTCCTCTGAACTCAATACTTCTAAGTATTATTCAATTTATTTTTACCCCATCTTTCCTCCCAGTGAAGTTGCAGTTATGCTCTTCTATTTGTAGGTGAAACTCCACTGACTTCAGCGGTGCTATCAACAATGTTATATTACTTTGCTTCTGTTTTGGAAAGCAGAAGTATTAATCTTAGTACTGTATTATTCTTAGATACTCTTATTTTTGAAGAGCAGATGAAACCTGCCCATCAACTCTTATCCAAGTCCAGCTTTGTTGCACAGGTTTGGGACATTTTAAAGCAGACTGTTTTCTTGTTCTTGCAATGAATTTATTTTGGGAACTTTTGTATTCTAGGGTTTGGGGTGTCTGTTCTTTTTGGTTTTTTTATAGGAGAGGAATGAAATGCCTTATTCCAAACAACAGCCAACACTTAAATTGAAAAAGGTGTCAACAGTGTAAAATTATTATTGAGCACAAAAGCTAGTCTAGCCCTTTTGTAACAAGTGGTACTTTTTCAAGCAATATAGCCTTCTCTGTCTTTATCTGCTTTGGATTGTTATAGCACTGAATTCACTTTCTGCACAGATTTGCTTTCTAAAATTCCAGTTCTTATTTTCTTTATTCACACTGCTTTCAGCAATGCCAGGTAGGGAGGGGTGTGTGTGTGTGTGTGTATAGTTAGGTTTGAGGATTTGTTGGTTGTTCAAAACGGTTATAAATATATCTAGCTGAGCAGCTGCCTGAGATCTAGATGCATATGTTAAATGGAGGAATAGTGATGTCAGTAATTTAAGTTTTTAAAGTAAACTACAAATACAAAGTTTTTAAAGTAAACTACAAATACAAGTTTGGAAGCAACAACTGAAAACTAAAATTCTAGAAACTCAGATTTGTTTATAGTTTATTTTTCCACTTGGTGACACAGTCTGGCTGAAAAACAGCTGCTAGTTTAGAAGGAATTATTACTTCCTGATGGAGGAGTGTAAATAGCTTTCAAGAGAGAAACGTTCATTAACAGAGGCTACAAGTTTGAAGTAGGAAGCATCAACGCAGCATCTTCACAAAGAAGGCAGAGCTCAGACTCTTCCGCAAACAAAACATAAAAACACAGGGAAACTTTATTTCTTATATCTGATGAAGTGGCTTGTACTCTGCAAACACTAAATTACGCCACAAGAAATTTGTTAGTTTTAAAGTACACGTTTAAAAGTTGAGTGGTACAATCCAAAACGTTCACCTAAATAAACAAGCGGGTTTTAAGCACTCCCAATTCTGTTCTGGATTTTTAAAAAAGGTGCGCTTAGTTCCCATTTAGACTCTGTAAACCCCAAGATTTCATGTAACGACTGCAGAGATATTTATAATCCAAGAGTTCTGTATTCGAAATCACCAACATGGATTATAAACCACAAGCACGTTTTGAAGTGGGGGAAACGGGACACTCTGCTATAACTACTTCATCCGATCGAAAGTACAACACAGTGAGGAATACTAAATCAATCCTGTATATGAACGGCAAGTTTGCCAAAACTGCAATACACACACCATTTACTCCTTGCAGCATTTGTCAGAAATCTTCGCCTCCAAGCAGAGAGAAGGAAACCCTTGGATCAAATACGCCCAACAAGACGTTCCTTTTAGCCACGCAAGACTTGCGCACTACCAGTTATCACATGCGCTCCGAGGCTTAAAATCCAATACACAATCTGGGAAATAAAACCGCTTGAAGCCTAAGCAATTTAGTTTTGTAGCACAGGCTGCGTAACAGGGTCATTTTAACCCTTTTATAATTTCACGTTTCGTTTGTCTAAAAATCAGAGATGAATAATAACCAAGTAAAAACAAAAAACAAAAGGAAGCGAAGAACGGTATCACAACCACTGAGTAACGGAGGATCGCTGAGCCTCCAAGTTACAAAAAGACCTCAAGGCATAATTTGCGAAGGCTAAAAATCTTCACAGAAAGAAGCCCTAGAATATATATATATATATCACGGAATCCGAGAAATAAAAATAAAATAAAAACTCCACTAACTTAATTCCTGACTCAAAATCCTCTGAGAACGCGAAAAACAGTGCCTCCTACAGCAGAGAACCCCACTGGGTAAGCGACTCTACTACTGCGGTGCTCAGAGCTTAACTAAATTTCGGAGAGAAAACTCCGCCTCCGCCAACCTCCTTCGCCTACAAAAAGAGAGCCCCCCCCTTCTTTCCTCACAGCCACAGGGAACGCTTAAATCAGGAGCCCCGCCCAGCGCTAGGTCCCCAATTGGCTGCCCGCAGGAAAAAAGGCGGGGCGAAGGTGTTGTTATGATAAAGAGCAGCCCCGCCTACGCCTCGTGCGCGGAGAGCTTTCCAATGCCGGCTCCTCCTCCTCCCGTTTTTTTACTTGCGCTCACGAGCCTTTTAACGGCTCTCGAGAAGCCCATTTTCTCCACACGATTCGCTCTCGAAGCTCCGCCCCTTCCTCCCACGACTCGCTCGCGGGCTTCTCCGATCGCCTAAAGTTCGCCCATAGGCTCCTCCTCCTGCGTCCCTGGGTTATACTCCCGCCGCCTCCTCCCCTTTCACTGTCCCAACGCATGAGAGGAGTTTGAACCCTCCTTCCATATAAATACTGCTCCACCTCCCCCGCGCCCTGCCGGCGAGAGCCCTCCCCCTGCTCGCGCAGACACGCCTTTTTTCTCCTTTCGGACCCCGCCTCTCACCGTCGCGCGCTCGACAACCGTCCCCCCGTCGTCGCCACCCTCCTCGCATCGCATCCGCACGAGTCGCTCTCACCCGCCCCCAGCGCCCCTTCCCCCCTTCCTAAGCCCCATCTGTTTCCTCGGCTGGTTGAAGCGCAGTTTCTTCTTCTCCTTTTTGTTTTATTGTAAATAATATATATAAATATACATTGTATGGACGGGTAGTAGCGGCGACCTGAGGCGAAGGTGGAAGATGGGTCCGTGTGGCGGCAGCCTCCAGCAGCAGCGCCGCCCCCGCCTGCCTTAGAGACCCACGAGCGAGCGAGGGAGGAGGAGCAGGAGGCGGTGGCTGAGGAGGCGCCAGCCCGGACAAGCCCCATGTGGAGGAGTCGGCGCGGAGGGGGCAGCTGCGGCTGCTGAGAGCGAGCGAGAGAGAAAAAGACTCTTTTCGGTGGGGGTGGGTAGGAAAAGGAGCCTCCCCCGTCTCTCTCGCGGCGGACACCGGCAAAGAAGCAGTCTCTGAGGGGCGCTGGGGAAAGGGGCGATGTGCCCGGAGGAGGACGGTGGTTGTGGTGGCGAAGGAGGAGGAGTGGTGGTGGTCTCGGCGGCTGCTACTGCTGCTTCGGCAGCCGCGAGCGGGGATCCGGAGGGGACGTCCGCGACGGCGGCGGCCGGTCTCTTGAGCGAGCTGCGCTCTTGGTGGGAAGTGCCGGCCATCGCTCACTTCTGCTCCCTCTTCAGGACCGCTTTCCGACTGCCCGACTTCGAGATCGAGGTGAGTCGGGCTCCGAAATAATAATAATAAATAAAATTAAAAGATGAAGTGGAAAAGAGAGAGGGACCCGCTCGGTCGATAAATGGGACCGGCCGATCGATCCGGCAACCCCGCCTCCCCCTCGAGGAGGAGAAGGGATGGGACGGGACAATAACTCCGCTCGCCTCTGTTTTGCCTGCCTTCTCTCCCTCTCGCCTTAGCCGGAAGGCTTTTAGGGTCAGTGGGCTCTGTGGGGTGTGTGTGTGTGTGTGTGTGTGTGTGTGTGTGAGAGAGAGAGAGAGAGAGAGAGAGAGAGAGAGAGAGAGAGAGCGCGAGCGCACAACTGCGACCCGCCCACCCCCGACTTGTTATTGTCCAATTTTCTTTTAAGACGAAGAGAGTTTTGTTCGGCGTGTTCGATATTGATCCTTCTCCAGAAAGGAATGTTGGCTGAATGTTTTCACCCGTTCTCTGGGATTATAAAAAAATTATTATTATTATTATTAATTTCATTTTTAAAAGTGCCGGCAATTATGCACCCACCTTCCTGGGTGGCTTTGCCATCCTTTTCTCACTTATCTTGGAGTAAGCCCCGCTGAAGCTAGTACCGTAGGACTTGCTTCTGAGTAAATATGCACGGTTGCACTGAAATGGCTGATGCATGCTTGGTCTCCCAAGTACAGTACTTTTAGCGATTGATGAATCGGAGGACGTGCAGTTGCTGGAGGGCAAGGGGTGGCGGCAGAATTCGTTACACATACCGTAGATAAAGAACTGTCGCAAAGTACATGTTTGTTTTGTTTTTCACCTCTTAATTTTTGTACGTTTTGAGGGTATCTAAAAAATGAGGGGTGGGGGTGGGGATGATGACCACACCAGCCTTCACAGTCCTTCCCCCTGGTGAGATAACAGCCGTGATTAGGAGAGTTTTTGCAAATCCAAGGAATGAGGGGTGGGTGGGTTGGTCGGGATCTGTCCTTGCCAGTTCCACCAAGACCCGAAGTGTGCGAGATCGGTGGAGGACTGAATCAAGACCGATCTGAATTGCTACAAAAACTGCTAAATCGAAACGGGCTCCGTCAGTCTATTACCTCGAACGTATTGTTTTACCCGCCTACTCACCAGTAAATTGGGGGAAGGTTATTCCTACTTCTTAAGAACACCCATTCTGTTGCCCTCTCCCTTTCCCCAAGCTTCCATATTGGTCAAAAGAGGAAGGAAAGAGACTGTTAGATCCCCCAGTCCCCGTAGGAAAGGACAGTACTGATCTCTGTCCTTCCTCTCCCTCCCCCCTCCTTTAGTGGCCCTGACTGATAGCTTGGAAGAGTTTGTTGTTTTGCTGCCATTATCCCTTCAGGGAAAGGATGAGTAGGAGAGAATGGAGTTTTACTTCTGCCTGCCTGTGATGGAGGTGCCACATGCTGCCTTGGGGCTTTGTGACAAGCTCTGAGCTTTGTGACAATCCAGAAGGGTGTGTGTGTGTTCATCCCTCCACTCATTTTCAGTATTCTCAGGAGTTTGGATCTATTCTGTTTAAAGAGTGGCAGAAAGTTTAAATTAATTCAAATAAAGTTTGGAAATCTGCTTAGTTCATAGGGCTCAGGTTCAGTAAACGGATAATCAAGCAAGTGGCAGAAAAATACTTGGCTACTACCGTACTATATTGCTACAATTAGAAAGATACACTTGTATTTCAGTTTTATAGTTTTTAGTGACCCTTTTCTGGAATTTGGGGTATTTTGTCAATCAGTTCAGTATTACAATTTCAGAGTTTGCAAAGGGTTTTTTTTTTAAATAGTTGCCCATTCATTTGTTTCAGTGCACACCCTTAAAATACAATGCTATGTACCTGTACTTCTGTTTCAGTGTATCTGAAGAAGTGTGCATGCACATGAAAGCTCATACCAAAATAAAAACTTAGTTGGTCTTTAAGGTGCTACTGAAGGAATTTTTAAATGTTGTTTCGACTCAGACCAACACGGCTACCTACCTGTAACTACTTTTTCAGTGTTTAATTTACAGATAAAAGTGCAGCAACTTGAGGCGGTGACCTTCTTGTGGTGTGTTGTAGAATGGTGGTGTGTTGTAGAATGGATAATGAGATCAGATGGAAGATGGTGGAGTGTGTGTGTGTGTGAGAGAGAGATTGTACCCAGAACAGACCTCCCAGAGGCTCTGGCTCATACTCCCAAGATCCTAAGCAGCTTAGGCCAATGTGATTAAACCTGGGGTTTGCCATCTGTTTATAGCAGATGTAACAACTTTGGTGCCTCTGATGCTCTTTCAAACTTTAAAGTGTACATCAAAGACTGTTCTTGCCAAGAACCAGAGGTTGATTTTCAGTCTAAGAGAGTCTAAGGGAAATTGCAAAAGTGAATATTAAGTAGTTGGGGTGTGATGTCTAAAAGGGTGGGTTGGTACTGCTGTTCAATTATTACCGCGATGTAGGATTTGGAAGACAAATGAAAAGGATGTGTGTTGACATGTAAAGATCTTTAGAAGCCTATTAGAAACTAGGATATTGCTACTTTAACATTGCAGACTGTCATATTTACTATCCTGCTAAGTACAGTATTATAATACTGTACTTCAGAAGGTGGTGGACTCTCCTTCACTGTTGATTTTTAAACAGAGGTTGGTTGGCCATCTGACATGGATGCTTTTAGCTGAGATTCCTGCAACGGAGGTGGTTAGACTAGATGATCCTGTACAATTCTATGATTCTATAGAATATGTACCAGTATGTAATGGACAGCACTTTGGAATTATAGAAAACACATTCACTACTCAAAATGGTGGCAGTGCTCGGAGGAGTTTGGTCTTCTGTGACCCTATACGTATCATTCTTGACTGAAAACATGAGGAAAGCAGGGTGGAAGCTAGCTAGACAGAAATGAGTATGTTACATGGCTTCTTGAAGGAATAATAAAGAATCTGTTCACTTTCCCCCCTTTTAAAATGTCACTTGCCCTCAGGTTGTTAATTGCTGTGTCTTGTTGGGCACTGGCCATTTATAAGGCAGGGGATGTTATTCTGCATCCTACTGACGGAAGCATGCATGTATTCATCATTCTGTACTGAAATTTTGAGAATTGTTGGTTTAAAGCAACCCTTTAAGAGGTATATACTATTAGTGTTTCAGTTTCTAAATACTTTTGTAGGGAGCACAATATAAATTTGGGGTGAATTTTCACTGCCACTAACATCTATTCACTGTAGGAGAATCTTGTGACTAATTTTCACAATGCATTCCATCTTCTGATCTAATACAATTTGAAGGTGTGACTGACCACCAATCACAGCCCAACAGTTAGACATGCACAAGTCTTTCCTATGAATGTGCTTAAGTGTGCCTGCTATTATTTTGAATAATTGTCACCACAGTACTGTGCTGAATATTTTGGATATGAATGGTACAAATGGGAGGAGGCACGTTAAGATTATATTTATGTGCCTTTAAATCTTCCTTTTAGCTAGATTCATTCTAGGAGGGTTAGGAATTGCAATGAGATGGCTCTAATTTTCAAAGGTGAGCAAGCCACCTTTCTAAAGATGTTCAGTTCAACAGCATGTGAGAATTCTTAAAACTCTTTGAAGGATGTTAATTTTGAAGGAGAGAATCCCTTATGCAGTGCTAAATTTTTGAAAGGAGGAAGGATCTCCCAGTGATGGAGTTCCTTATCAAAGAGGGCCCCTCCCCCACCTATTGATGTAGACTCTCAAGAGGAGGTTCTCTTGCCAAGCACATGAAGCAAGGGGAAATATCTTGAATTTACAATGATAAAGGGCAATTGCACTAGCCTTTCACCTTTGAAAGCCCAAATTAGCATCTGGTTTGCTTCAAAAGTGATTTGGACTTCAGTTTCTAGAAGGTGCTTGTCAAATGTAAACATTTAATATGGTCTGGAGGAGCAACTGCCTCCTCTTTGGGGATGGGGAAGAAGTTCTGATTTTGTGTCATGTTGTGTTTGATTATCCCTCCCCAAACTCCTCCCTCTATATTTTTAACATGTTCATTTAGAGTAGTTTATTATTTGGCAAGAAGTAAAAAGGGTATAAGAACCCTTCTTTTCTTTCTTTGGTGAAAGAAAATGAAATAGAAGTTTGTTATCGCTGAAAATAAGTGAGACAGAGGCACAATTGCATAAACTTTATGCATTGGCTTCTAAATGGGGCCACATCTGGGGGAAATGGAAAAGTATGAAGGGGTAGGAAGAGGCTGTTGGGAATGTGCACCCCCCCTTTTCCTGGAAAATCTATAGACAGGACAGATGGTAAAAAGATGGAAGGCAGAGAAACACTGCAGGGTAGGTTGGTGAATTCAATTTTTCCTGTAAACATGGAGTCCCATATGGGTACAAACTTCAGAAAGGAGGCTGACAAAATAAATGTCAAAGCTTCTAATTGACATCATTGCTTTTACATTGAATCTCCTCTGACTCTTCACAACATGGACTGTTGAGGGTACAACCATTTGTACTTTTGTGGTATAGTTGGACAGGAACAAAGGACCAGTAAACTGATAAAAAGTCTGGAATATCCTTCAACATTGTTTTAATCTACCACAGGGATTGCAGCTGTGGACAGCACTTTCCCCTTTTGCAACCCTCTACTATGGCTACACAGGTGGTGCTGTGGGTTAAACCACTGAGCCTAGGGCTTGCCGATCAGAAGGTCGGCGGTTCAAATCCCCGCGATGGGGTGAGCTCCCGTTGTTCAGTCCCAGCTCCTGCCAACCTAGCAGTTCGAAAGCATGTCAATGTGCAAATAGACATGTGCTGCTCTGGTTCGCCAAAAGCGGCTTTGTCATGCTGGCCACATGACCTGGAAGCTGTACGCTGGCTCCCTCGGCCAATAATGCAAGATGAGCGCCGCAACCCCAGAGTCGGTCATGACTGGACCTAATGGTCAGGGGTCCCTTTACCTTACTATGGTTACAGGTGTCAGGAGAGAAGCATTTTGCACAGAGCAATTTGTACGATTGTCTCCATCATAGGAAGAGGGATGCCAATAAAAACAGCTCTTTTTTCTGAAATCCCCCCCCAACTTTTATGTTAAACAACATTTGTATGAAGCACTTTTCTCCTCTTAGGAATATTTATATTAAATGTGGTGGTATTTATTAAAGACATTGAAAAATTGGCAAAGAATGATTTTATTGATTATATACTCAAACATTTTATCACTTTACAATGATTTGTAAGCCCCAGTGACTTAACCATAATGATCATGTGAAGCTGATAGTGGATTCACTCACTGAATGGATGAAACAGAGAACCTGTCCTTTATATATTTGTTATGTTCAACAGCTATCCATGAGTTCAGTGGCTTTTCTATTTTTTGTGGTGCCACAGTTATATGAATTGGTCCTTAGAGATTTCTATGATGTTTTAATACTGTTTCTGCTTCTACAGTTTTTCAGATGACAAACTCCTTAACAGTCTTGACTTTGTGGATACTTTGGCATAACTGATATAGCAGATAGACAAGAAAATTTATATGACCCTTATTGGCACAGCCATTATTCCTTCTCTTCTAGGTAATTTCAGTGCTGAAAATGCAAAAGAGCATAGGCAGCATGCTTTACAGACAGTCTGATCCTGTGCATTTTTTATTCAAGAGTAAGCTTCCCTGTATTCAGTACCGTAAAACTTACTTCCTGTTAAGTGTGCTTTGAACTGAAGCTTTAGCCCAGGGTCTCCAAACTACGGCCCGGGGGCCGGATGCGGCCCAATTGGCCTCCCAATCCGGCCCGCGACGACCCCCGCCGCTTGCCACCGCTTGCTCTTACGGCGCGCAGTGCAGCGGCGCTCTTCCAGGTCGGAAAAAGCGCCGAAAATCCTTTGTGCGCATGCGTATGGGCCTCTCCCGACCCAGAAGAGGTCATTTCTGGTGCACTTCCGGGTCGGGGGAGGCCCATACGCATGCGCACAAACGATTTCCGGCGCTTTCTCCGACCTGGAAGCGCGCCGCCGCGCACTCCCACGCCCGCCGGCCTGCACAGGCGCGCACTCCCCCTCCCTCCGGCCCGCCGCGCGATCGGCGCGGTGGGAACCGGCCCAAAGCCCGGTAAGTCTGGGGACCCCTGCTTTAGCCCTTTCAGTCTGGATGGCAGTCTTGAAACTACCGGTATCATATGCCTTGGCACATCAACAATTTATTGGATTAATTTTCACTTTTATGTTAGAAGTATACATCTTGAAGATTAGGCAATAGACTTGTCAAATGATAGACAGTAATTTTCACTATTGATGTAGGTGAAGAGACGTAAACTATTATTTTAAAAATCATGGCCAAGATCCTTATCCCCCTTTCCAGGAATAATAATAATAATAATAATAATAATAATAATAATAATAATAAATTCATTTATTTGTACCCCGCCCATCTGGCTGGGTTTCCCCAGCCACTCTGGGTGGCTACCAACAAAATATTAAAATACAATAATCTGTTAAACATTAAAAGCTTCCTTAAACAGGGCTGTCTTCAGATGTCTTCTAAAAGGAAAAATGGCACAGGTAAATGTTGAGGATAAAAAGCTGATTAACAAGAATAACAAACAGGAAGGAAGGATATGTTTTGGCTGGGTTTGTTCACTTTCCTCCTCATATTCTGTCTGTTGATACGCAGAGATAACATACTGTGTTTTCCAAATTCCAAGCTTGGAGTTACTTCAGCTTTCAGTATGAGTTACACAGGAAATTTGAGTTGCTGGATGTACATCACCACTAGAAGAGAGGGCAAGAGGGGAGGCATTAGTTTAACAGTTGTTATGAAACAGTTAGCTAATACATGTTCAGTTGAAATTATTTGACCAATCATGTAATTTACATTGCAGCCCTATATATTTCTTCTGTCAGAAATTAAATATATTTTCCTTTGGGAGGGAGGTGGAAAAGGGATGTGTGGTGCAACTGCAAGTGCTTCTGGATGACACTGATTATTTATATTTGTGTTTAGGCCTGGTTTGGAAACTTGATCACCTTGATGGATAACAATATCAAATGACACTATTATGCTTACTTGATCTCTCAGTGGCCTTTGATACCATTGACCACTCCTAGATCAACTGTATGGGATGGGTTTCTGCAGGGCACCATTTTGTCCGCAATGCTCTCTAGCATTTGTATG
Organism: Zootoca vivipara; assembly: GCF_965207765.1. Classification (NCBI taxonomy): domain Eukaryota; kingdom Metazoa; phylum Chordata; class Lepidosauria; order Squamata; family Lacertidae; genus Zootoca; species Zootoca vivipara. Next base: position 55,964,461 of record NC_142592.1, read on the forward strand.
AAGCGGCTGGAGGTGGTCATTAAAGGTTTTGAAGCATGGTGCCATCAGTACACTGATGACATAGAGCAGGCATAGGCAAACTCAGCCCTCCAGATGTTATGGGACTACAACTCCCATCATCCCTAGTTAACAGGACCAGTGGTCAGGGATGATGGGAGTTGTAGTCCCAAAACATCTGGAGGGCCATTTGCCTATGCCTGACATACAGCTCTGTCTCTCCATAATATCTGGATCAGGAGAGGCTGTGCAAGCTCTGGATCAGTGCCTTAATGCAGTGGTAGATTAGATGAGGGCCAATAAACTGAGTTTCATTCTTGGGAAAGCAGAAGCTCTGTGCTTCTCATGTCTCAAAGATAGGTCAGTAAGTAGTCTGTTCAGGTTGTGCTCCCTCTGAAGAGTGGATACTCCTGGATTCATATGTGTCATTAGCTGCCTAACTGACCAGTGCCTAGGAGTGCCTTTTACCAGCTTTGTCTGATATGCCAGCTGTATCTGGATTGGGATATCTTTGTCACCGTAGTCCATGCATTGGTAACCTTGAGGCTGTAATGGTAACCTGTGTGACTGCCCTTTGGCCTGGGCCTGAAGCTCCAGCTAGTACAGAATTCACTAGGTAGTGGCTAGATTGCTGATGGGGACAGGTGGCCACCTCTGGTAACATACCTTTACTGGCTGCTCAAAAGCTACCACACAAGGTTCAGGGTTCTTGTGTTGATATATAAATCCCTGAACAACTTGTCCAGGATACCTTAAGGACCACCAGAACCTTTCTATCCCAGTTCAATCACTGAGATCATTCAGAGGAGCACTGTTAGTTGTCTTCCATGTTACAAAGGCCTGATTGATCTCAACCAGAAGCTGGGCATTTAGTGTCACCTGTCCCATGCTATGGAATGCTCTTCCAGTAGGGATTTGGCAAGTATCATGGCCTTTGATATTCAGGTATCTCTTGGACAAGATGGTTAGACAATGTTCTTGAAGCTACCAACATGAGTCTGACCAAACTGCGGGAGGCAGTGGAAGACAGGAGTGCCTGGCGTGCTCTGGTCCATGGGGTCACGAAGAGTCAGACACGACTAAATGACTAAACAACAACACAACAACAATCTCTTGAAGACTTTTTATTTTTATTTTTTACTGCTGATAGGCCTATGCAGCTGCTTAAAATTTATAATGATTATTTTGTACTGTTTTTATTCTCATTTTATTGATTACATACAGTAAGCATGCAACTTATTTGGGGCTTATGTTCTGGGGATAGCACCTAAAACAAAAATTGTGTATAGTCAAAATGCATTGGTTGCAATGGCAGGTGGGATTGCCAGAGTGCCCCCCCCCCAATGCCTGCCCCTTTCCGCTGCCATTTAACCTTTTTTTTTGCCAGGCTCATAAATCTGAATGCACACAATTTAATTGTGTGTAAGTTGTGAGTGTACTGTATTGGTGTACACTTCCCTGATGTTTTATAACATAACAAGATCTCTTAATACTGTACCTTTAAATATTAATAAAATAAGTAATGATGGACAATATCTGCTTCATTATTGCAAATGCAAACCTAATTTGGTTAATGGCCTTGCCAATTCCCAGATGTTTCTGTTGGCCACGTTTCCTGAGCTCTATGAGCTGCAGCAAGAAAAGCAAGAACTTGACATTATCTTTTACCTAACATTGCTGGAGAAACCTTCATGATCCTTTTTTGGCCCATAATGCACAATTCTTTTTCCAGGTCAGCCTGAGTTTTGATTTGTCCACAAAACAATTAGCTAATGATTTCCCAGGTTCTCTCTTCATAGTGAGAGTTGCCATGTATGCTTTCACTCTGGCATTGAGTCATATCTGGATCCAGTTTGTGCAGTTTTGTGTTTTTTAATCAATAAATAATGCTAATGATGAGTACTGCCGGAAGAGAAAAGAAAGTGTTATTATTACTATTTATAAAGTACTTAATAACACTTAATAACATAGAATCTAGAACATAACAAATACATAACAGAGGTGTTGGTTTTTTAAAAAAGAAAGTTTGCCAGTTATTGTACAAACAATAGAACCTCTGCCCTCAAGTTTTTAATCTAATAGATGTGCTGCAAAAGAAAAAGAGTACAAATTATCCACAGTTACATTAGTGTTTCAGTGGCCACTGAGAGAGAGAGTCAGTTCTGGGAGTGGAGAGCCAAATAACATTGGTCCTAGCGAAATTGATGGGAGTGGGCCATGCAGTCTCATTTCTATCTCTGCTGTAGTCGGGTGAACAACTGCTAGTAGAAGGTTATTGAGCAACTAGTGGTTTTCAGCCCGTTCAATAACGGGCGCTAGAATCCTGGGGTTCGGAGAAGCGCTTGCGCAGCGCTTCTCCGAACCCTGGGACCTGTCCTTGCTCTCGGTGGCAGGGGGACAGGAACGGAGGAGGAGAAAGCGCTGCTTTCTCCCCCTCCGTTCCTCTCCCGCAGCCACCGACAGGAAGCAGATATCCCAGGGTTCGGAGAAGCGCTTGCGCAGCGCTTCTCCGAACCCTGGGACCCGTCCTTGCTGTCGGCGGCAGGGGGACAGGAACAGAGGAGGAGAAAGCGCTGCTTTCTCCTCCTCCGTTTCTCTCCCGCAGCCGCCGACAGGAAGCAGACATCCCAGGGTTCGGAGAGGGTTGTGAGGAGGCCTTTGCCGGCCTCCACCCTCGCTTCCCTGACGTGCCCTGCAGTGAGGCGGTGTCCGGCAGGAGCGGCGGTTGGAGGAGGCAGAGTGGGGGGAGAGTGCGCGCGCGCAGTCTCTGCTGTCCAATCAGTCTCTGCTGCTGTCCAATCCCTGTATCCCTGGGGCACATGTGCAGTGACCCAGGGACACACGGGACAACTGGACGCAGGGACAACTTGGACATTATTATATAGGATGGTGCAAGAAAATGATTTGTTTCCAGTGCTATTTATAAAGAAGTGAAATGAAGATATTAGAATGTCACGATCCTAAACCTTGAGTGGCCCATATGCTTGGTGTTCACTGGGATCTTACAGTCCTTCAGAAAACAAGTGCTGAAGAGAAGGAAATAGCACTCTAGTTATGTATTTTACATCAGCTAGAGCATTGTTTCTCAACCTTTTTTGGGCCACGGCACACTTGTTCCGTGAAAAAAATCACGAGGCACACCACCATTTAAAAAGTTTTAAAAATTAACTCTGTGCCGCCCTATATTATAATTATGACTGTAAGAAACACTTGCCAAATATTGCTTTCCGGCGGGTCAGTGCTGCCGAGTTCTTAAAAGATCCGGGTTTCTGATCCACCCCACCCGACCCCGCCGTCCCGTATCTTACCCTGTGCGTGTTCTCGGACTTGTGAGAGGACGATTTGGTCTTCATGCCTCCGTGAATTAGCAACAAACTACCTTTTTAATGATGGAGATTGAATATTTTAAAAGTAGCTACTTGAAGTCCGCTCGATTTTCCAAAAAAGAGACACACGTGCGGCACTATTAGCTGCTGGGGGCTGCCATCTTGGCTAATGGATTCTGGGATGATCCTGTCACGTGAGGCATGGGGAAAATGGAAATAATGAAAGCTGATTGGTCTGTGGAAACTAGAAGGGGCGAAGAAATAGGACGCCCAGGGAGGTGGAGTTTGCAGCTGCAAAATCGCCCTTCTCGTCGCCGCACGTCGCGGCACACCAGCCAGCGTCTCAGCGGTTGAGAAACGCTGAGCTAGAGATCCTTGGTAGTGCACAAGCAATTGGAATTTGGTGTAAAAACTTTCTGCCTGAATTTTTAAAATCTGTATGTGCCAAAATAATGGGAATGTCTAACAGAGTTGGTAAAATATTTCAAATGCCTGAATACCAACATCACATTTTTAAATGATGGCCTTGCATGGCACTGAGTAAATATTTCAGTTTTTTAGATGCCTTAATATCCAGGGCACTTTGAACTTTTTCAGACCTGAATCTATGCAAGCCTATAAGCTCTGCTTGAATTGGGGTAATCAGTGGTGCTAAAGAACAGAAGAGAACTTTACTGTGGTCTAAACTTTTATAGATCTCTTCATGGAAGTTACTTGAAAGAAACGGGTTATCAGCACTGCAACTTGAACTATCCTCTTTTTCATTGTCAGTCCACAACCTTGTGCTTAGTAGACTGGAAGAAAGTGATGCTTCCAGATGTGGGGTGCCACCAACACCTGTATGCCTCAGAATCTGGGAAGCAGATGTTTCTTTTTCTTTTTCTTGGATCATTGCGTAATGAGAGGCTGAAGAAGGGGAGTGGATTTACAGAGCCGTTTGGCTCAGATAAAGCAGTGCATCCATCAGGCCAGGCTCTGGGCATTGTTATGAGAAGAGAGTGTTGAACAGCCAAGCCCCCATGCTGGCTTCAGCAGAGGCAGCTGCCTGACAAGGCTTAGGGTTCTTCTTTTCAAGATTTCGCAGCTGTGGTTTGGAGGGGAGGAGGTGGCTCAGTACTGACCAGGTCAAAAGTTCAGTGGGACATGAGGGAGTTGCATGTGCAATAATATTATACATTTATTTTTCATATATGTATATCTCTGAGGCAGCTCCATCAGCTGAACACTTCAAAGTACCAGCATATTGAAAAGATATGAACAGGCTATTAATCTAGCTGAGAAACTGGAAATGATATCTAAGACTGTGTCAGCAGTCTGTCTTCTGGGGAACACAAGTTAAGTTTTGGTCTCCAGTAAAAACAATATCACTTGTGGATTGCCTTTGGTCAGGGGTCCCCAAACTAAGGCCCGGGGGCCGGATGCGGCCCAATCACCTTCCAAATCCGGCCCGCGGATGTTCTGGGAATCAGCCTGTTTTTACATGAGTAGAATGTGTTCTTTTATTTAAAATGCATCTCTGGGTTATTTGTGGGGCCTGCCTGGTGTTTTTACATGAGTAGAATGTGTCCTTTTATTTAAAATGCACCTCTGGGTTATTTGTGGGGCCTGCCTGATGTTTTTACATGAATAGAATGTGTCCTTTTATTTAAAATGCATCTCTGGGTTATTTGTGGGGCATAGAAATTCATTCATATTTTTTTTCAAAATATAGTCTGCCCCCCCACAAGGTCTCAGGGACATTGGACCGGCCCCCTGCTGAAAAAGTTTGCTGACCCCTGCCTTTGGTGGTAATGTCTCCTTCCCAACTAGTTCCTTCTACCTGTTCCCCCCCTCCCAACAGTATCGATATTGAAACATGGCATATTTTTACCGTACAACTTTCCTGACCCATTGCTCTTGCCTATTCTACTCTTTCTCCAGCTTGTACGACTTCAATCCTCAACCATTTTGATTGTTCTTATGTCAATATAAACAACAGAGAGTTATAGCACTTTAATATGAACAGATTTATTATGACATATGCTTTCATGGACTAGAGTTTATCAGAAGCATAAAGTGTTATCCTTGGTTAGCAGACATATATATGGGGGGGGGGTATAAATAGTGGTTGAAAAGGCCATGAAATTAAATTGTGTCTATGACATTTCTATGCAGAGCCCAAATGTATGCAAGATAAGAATAAAGCCGCTCGTTCACAATAGCAGTCTCTGTGATAATAAGATTTATTTATTTGAAGCATTTTTATTCCTCTTCAACTGAAAATGGCTCCGAAAGTCATTGGAAAATCAAATGTCAATTATAAGACAGTTCCTGCCCTTTGGCTTACAATAAGTTGTTGGCTTTTCAACAGAGCTGATGACCTAATGCAGGCACATCCAACTCCCAAGAGACTGTGAACTACTCACAACAACAACAACAACAACCACCAACTGGCAGTGATCTACCCATTGTCATTGGAGGATTGACCAGAATTGTTGAGCTTTTTTCTTTTTTTTGGAAAAGTAACTGGGAGTTCAAGGATCGACCAGGAACACCCCCTGATTGATCAGTAGATGACGATCGACCTGTTGGACATGCCTGACCTAATGGAATGGCTAAGCACCAACCACAGGTTGAAATGAAAAGAAAATGAAAAGTCACCCTGCCCTGCTCATGTCAACTGCTGCTGCCGCTGCCGCTCCACCAGCACCATACCTACTCCTGCTGCCACCACTGTCTGCTCTACCTCTGCCTGTTCCTTGCCGCTTCTGCCACTGGTGAAGAAGCGTTGCCACCGTATGTGCTGATTTCAGGCAAGATTGCATCAATTTCAGTTGTGATATTGCCCCAAATGGACACAATCTTGCCTGAAATTTGCAAGAGGTGGTGGGGACGGGCAGGAGACTTCTGCTGCTACTAAGCATTATTAGTTGTGCTGATGTTTGTATTTGGGAAGAAAGAGTTCTGATAAAGTTCAAATTGAATGGAATAAAATCTACTGATGAAGTGTAATTCCACAGCTTCACACCAGTGCCTCCCATTTACCTCTTTTTGTTTAATTATGGTAAATTTGAGGTCAGCAGCAGAGTGGCCAGGCTAATGAAATGTTTTTCCAACGGTTTCTGGGAAACCAATTTTTGTGTTAAGCTTGTGTCCTGTTTTGGCAGCAGAAAGACACTGTTGACATACAGTGGAACCTCGGTTTATGAACACCTCGGTTTACGAATTTTTGGTTTAATACGAACGCCGCGGACCCATCTGGAACAAATTAATTCACTTTCCATTACTTTCAATGGGAAAGTTCGCTTCAGTTTATGAACGCTTCAGTTTATGAACAGACTTCCGGAACCAATTACACCCAGCTTCGGGTTAAGTACGCTTCAGGTTGAGTACTCCGCGGACCCGTCTGGAACGGATTAATCCACTTTCCATTACTTTCAATGGGAAAGTTCGCTTCAGTTTAAGTACTCCACGGACCACCTGGAACAGATTAATCCACTTTCCATTACTTTCAATGGGAAAGTTCGCTTCAGTTTATGAACAGACATCCAAACCAATTGTGTTCATAAACCGAGGTACCACTGTATATCACATTGGAGAACGAGAAGGTGAATGAACCCTTGATAATATTAGTCTTGTAGCAGGGACAGAGCTGCATCATTGAGCTTGCAGCAGCTGCATAATTGAGTTTGCAATTTGGGTCTTTGTTGGTGTTAGATAGGTTTCTTGCTGGTAAATAACCTTTATCTGGAGGCTGGCAGTAAGAGAGAACATACATAAGCCTGTGTGAGGATAGTATTGTCAAATTTGGGCTGTAGTTCACTGGTGATATTTTGATATTATTTTAACGGGGTAGTAACAAGGAGAGATTCTCTCTCTCTCTCTCTCTCTCTCTCTCTCTCTCTCTGCTGGGAAATGTCCTGAAGGAGATGATTCCTGGATAACAGTCTGGTTTTGCCAAACTATCTCTTCATGCTACCGGTATTATATGGGTAAGCATTGTAGTTTTAAGTATGTCTGACAGAAATAATTTGGACATGGATCTGTCTTAGGAAGAAATTAGGAACAAATATGGCTGGCTATATGATAGGGCTTGGCTGTAGATGATGGATTTGTGCTGTTCTCTCTGGGGAAGGAGCTGGAAGCATGCAGATATGTGTAGCAATTGATGGGTTTTTGGTTATAAGTTGCTCTGTGATGGCTAGAAAGTGAACATTTCCCAATGTCTGATCTAGGCTTTGGTTGATAATGGGGTTGAAGAAATTTAAGATTTAATTGAATTTCTTAGGAGCCAGGTTTCCATGGGCTAAAATGATGAAGATGTTAGGTAGCGGAGAGGCCTTTGAGGACAGAAATGGGTAGTATTGTTCCAAGTCAGCCATGTATATCTTGGTACAAGATGTACACATTTGGAAAATTTCCTCCACCCCATAATACTGAGCTAAGATCACTGAGGTTTGGACCAAGGTGAACAACAAGCTTCTAATCTAGCTCAAAACGTGAGTGGCACAGTTTCACAAATGGGTATTTACCATTCCCTCACTTTGATGCATGGAAGAAGTGTGGCGGGGCAGGGGGAACTGGAATAAGGGAATGTACACATTGCAGACACTAACTTCACTTCCTTCCTTGATGCTGTCCACTTTTAGGAGCTCTCTGCCATCTTCATATATTGAAAGTGGTTGGAGTAGTGGCCAATTTGGACTGGAGGCTTTATTTATTATTTATTAAATTTGTATTCCACCTTTCAAGCGAAGATCACAGGGTGGTTTACAGCATAAAGAAGCAAAATGAGAATACAAAATATATAACAAAACAAAACCAATAACTCCCCTCTCACAAACAGATTGTTTAGTCCGCCAAAGTCCTGGTTATAGAGGAATGTTATTGTCTGGCACCTAAATATTTGTAGTAAAGGCACCAGGTGAGCCTCCTGGTGAGAGCCTTCTACAAATGGAGAGCCACTGCAGTAAAGGCCCATTCTCATGTTGACACCCTCCAGACCTCTCATGAAGTAGACACACAAAAAGGACCTCAGATGATTATTGCAGGGTCCGAGTTGGTTCATATGAGGAGAGGCGATCCTCGTGGTATGTGGAGTCCTGAGTTGTTTAAGGCTGTACTGTATAGTCAAAACCAGCACTTTGAATTTTTCCTGGAAACTAACTGGCAGCCAGTGCAGTTGGACCAGGATCCATGTAATTTTCTCAAACCTTTTTGCCCCTGTGAGCAACTGAGCCGCAGAATTCTGCACCAGCTGCAGTTTCCATACTATTTGCCTGCAGAGCTTGTAACTGGGGCTGCTGCAATAAAAAGCTGCTGAAGCCTTTGGGAGGCAGAGATGCAGGAGGGCATCAAAGGAGGGAGGGAAGGAAAGAGGGACAGAGGCCATTCTTGCCCGCGGCACCCCTTACCATCATTCAAGGTACTCCAGGGTGCCACGGCAAACTGGTTGAAAACCACTGTTTTATATATTTGCATCATGGCTGAGTATTGATATGAACTTGGTTTTTCACATATAAACTCAAGAGTCTTCCCATCATCACAGTAGGTCTCTGTGAAGGAGAAGATAGGTTAGGTGGAAAGGAGAGTGGTGGTGTTGGTGGGGAAATCAAACTGAGTGGTGCAGAGAAAATGTAGTGTGAGTCTTATTTTAAGTTGGGGATATTTTGTGCAATTGGGGAACACGATAGTAGTTTATGGCATTCTGAGATGGGTTGTGTGTTTGACATGTCATCTGCATTGTTTGGAAAAGTGTTTGTGGTTGCAATCTTAACACACATTTATCAGGGAGTAATCACCGCTGAACACAATGGAACTTGCTTAGAAGTACTGTTTTTCAGTTCTTCCACAACATTCTGGAGAGATGATTTCAGAAGGTGGTGTTTGGAGATTATTTCAGTCCCATAGCATTCATTGTCTGGCTGCCAATAAGCTACCATTCAAGATGTTGCTATTACAAAGTCCTAAGTGACCTGATGCTTGGATACTTTTCCCGATATCTGATCCTGTCAGCTGATGTAGCGGGCAAGTTAGTGACATGAGACAGGGCATTCTCTGTGGCAGCACCCCATTTATGGAACTCCCTCCTGATTGAGATACAACAAATACAACAGACCTCCACATTAGTTGTTTTCACCTTCATTATACAGTTTTCATTTTATGCTAAAGATGCACTTCTTTTTCTGGCCTTTGACATTTTAGATATATGCATTTTAGGGCATACTCTATCATGATTGTAATTTGTTTTAAACTGTTTTTAATGTTGTATTTTAAATTGTTGTGACCTCCCCAAGGATCTTTTTTTTTAAAAAAATTATTACCTGCCCTTTGGCAGCAGGTCGCAGAATGTGTTACAAGAATTTAAAATGCAGAATTAGAACACTTAAAACAGATTAGTCACAGTAGTAGGGTGTGAAAACACACATCTCAGGTGTCAAATGTTAGGGTAAAAGTGGTGTGTCTTCAGCATTAATCGAAAATGGAATAGTCAAGAAGCCCTCCCTCTGTTGGGAGGGAATTGCACACCTTAGGGGCTGCCATAGGGCATGCCCTCTCCTGAGCCAGCCCACAACTTTTGAGGGAGGTGAAACTATGGTACACCTCTGCTAAGCTTAACACCTAGGAGGGCCAATAGGGAAGGAAGAGGCATTTCAATTATTTACAGGCCTAAGTCATTTAGGCCTTTAAACACTTACAATGAAGGATGGGCATTATATCAAATAAACAAATGATATCTGTGTTATGTGCTCCACTGTTGTGAGGTGAGTTTTCCTTTCAATCTGAGTCTTAATTTAATAATACCCGTAGTAGCTGCAATGGCTGAGGGAAACCCTTTGGATTTGGTAGGGAGAGATGATGGGTGCCATTACTCAAATGTCAGCATGAAATTCAAGCCATGGCAAAGAAGCTCAAGTTTAATAAGCTGAAATGTAAAATGTAATATTGTGAATTAGTATTACAGTACTTGTGGAAATACTTTTCAGCAAAATGATGTGTGTTTTTGGTTCCATTATAAGCATCAAGCAACTGCTGCAGCAAAACTCTAGACAAGCCCTAATTCAATGCAAAAATAATGTATTGGGTTAAAGCAGTCCAACTTTGTGTACTGAGCAAGCCTAATACTTAGGCTTTCTCTTCTTCCCCACATGGCATTGTGTATTAGTGCCACTCCACGCCTGGCATCTGTTCAGTCCCTGTATGGTGGGGTATAGAGGAGGGGGAAAATCTACCCTTCATGATGTCTATAGATGCTTTCATACTTAAGAGGAAATAGCTTTGGAAAAATAGCAAATAACTAGCAATAACTGTATTAGAAATACAGATTTAAAGTTTTGTTATAAAAGGCATTTGAAAGATAGAATTTTTTTAATTTCCTCATTAACAGCACCATCACTTGCATCTGTTTTTGAGTGTGAGGACAATGCAAATGCAGCCTAGCCTCCTTCCCTACAGTACAGAATCCAGTTAAACACACAAACCCTTTGCCTTAGAGTGTATCCTTTTCAGTAGACTTGTTCCTTTTAATGGCTGCCCATTCCTGGGGTCTCCATTGTTTCAATAACAATGGCACTAGAGGCAGCTGATTTGGTTGACAGAAAATGTGTTAATTTAACAGATCTATTCACTGTAGCAAGTCTCCTTTCTATTGTGGCCAGTTCCTTTTTGGTTCCTTTGCAAAGTGGGTAAGTTAGCAGATTATGCTAGGTGGGGTACCTCTGTAATTAGGCATTTTCCTTAAATCCCTTGTTTAAAGAGACAGAACACTTGCTAAGCAAATTGATGATTATTACCGGATCTTGTTTGTTACTCAAAGTTGCCAGAATACAAACACCATTCTCAAGTTGTGCATTTTTCATTCAATTTTACTTTTCAAAAGTAAAGTTACTTTAACAAGATATGGTAGAAATTGTACTTTGGAACAACTGGATTTAAGAAGAGTTAGAATTCTACTGAGGAGTTGATTTTATTTCAAATTGTCAGAACGACCTGAACCATTAATGGTAGTCCTGTGTATAACAGTTGCATAAGAAACAGTAAAGATGTACACTATTCTCTTTTTGGGGTTCATAGCTTGAGAAACTGCAGGGGTATATGTTAGAGAGATTACCTTTGTAAAAATGCATTTGCTTTTGGCCATTCTATGTAGAAGCTTTGATTGAAGAATCAAGATTAAGGCCAAGAAGTTTCTTTTTTAAAAAGGGAAAAAAACCTGCAAGTTTGCACAGATCTTTTCTCTGACCCCCCCCCCCCGGGTTATGTAATAATTCAGTTTTTAAGGGAAATGAGAATGTTGGAGATAGTTAACATTTCACAATGAACCAAAAAGGTGTGACAACAGTGTGTCTGTGGCATCTGGAGACTAAAGTTCTTCCCTCACCTCTGATTATTTGTTTGCTACACTGGCTGTCCAGATCTGTATGCTGTTCTGGTATTTGGCCATTCTTTGTGTAGGGGTTGGTTTATGTGTTGGGACAAGATGTGTGTTTACTGAAAGAAATGGATAAAGTAGCAGCCTCATAATAGCTTAAGACAGCCTAAAGCAGGGGTTACCAACAAAATTTTCTCGAGGACCCCTCATCGAGCCGCTATTGTGACAAGGACCCCCATTAATTCCTAATCCTAAAATTAAAAAGTGAGAGCCAAATTAAGAGTCTTTTTATATTTTATATTTATACGTTTTTTTACAGTTCTTCCTCTTCATCTGTAGGCCTTTGTCGTTTTAACGAACCACTTTTTAACCAACGGTCCATTTTTAACTACGCGAACTGTAGCTTCCGCGAAAAACAACGCTTTGTTTACAAACACTACTGTTTTGCAAAGAGGCAGCGCGTGCCAGGCAGGAGGGAGGGGAATGGAGAAGACAGGGTACCTGCGCAGTAGCGCACAAATGAAGCCGACGCGCTCAAAGCATCTTGGGGAGGTGAGCGTTAGTAGAATGCGCGCGCTGCCTCTTTGCAAAACAGTAGTGTTTGTAAAGCGCCACCTAACGGCATACAGCAGAACTACTGCCTCTATCTAATTCTAGTTTTGCGCTAGACTCTGCTCATGCAGGAAGCGGCCAAAACAAAAAATCTGTTATCATACGAAATATATTTAATATTTTTTTTATTCTAATAGCATCTTGCGGACCCCTCTGCCATAGCTTGCGGACCCCTGGGAGTCCGCAGACCACCTGTTGGGAACCACTGGCCTAAAGAATCACTCTACAATGCCATACCCACTTACTTGAGAGTAAGCTTCATTGTGCTTGACTGGACTTGTTTCTAAGCTGATAATATGTACATGATGGTGCAGTAAATCATGCTTGTTTTTTCTACCTGCTGAACTGTTACAACCTGCAGGTTCTTAAAGGTTTGGCATCATACATGCATGATGTGGTGTATTTTGCTTTGGTCACATTGTACAGGTAAGGACTATATGATAGACCATTATACCATCTTATTCTTCTATATGTGTAGATCTGGTTTTTTCAAAAAAATAAATGGTACAAGTTGGGTAAAATAACATAATAATATTTTTAACTTGATGTATTATTGTTGTTTGTATTACCTGGTATTCCCAGGATGACCAAAATTAGACTTTCAGGAGTTCCCTTTTCATTTACTTTTATGTTATCTAGGTATTCCTTAGTTATGCAACAGGATATAGAATCAAGTAATTGGATAGGATGGAATCCCATACATCAGTAGGAAACCGTAGTTTATGTTTGTGCTGCTGAATGTTAAATAAACCTTGAGACTAATGATCTGGGTTTGTCTGTTTTAATTGTAGTGCATTGCAGGGTGCTTTACATTTAAAATACAGTAACCGACATTTGGAAAGGATCAAAGTAGCTTGGAGAGCTCTTATTTTTAAATGTGCTTTCTTCATGGACAGTTGTAACAATGCATTAGGTAAAGGTAAAGGGGCCCCTGACCATCAGGTCCAGTTGTGTCCAACTCTGGGGTTGCGGCACTCATCTCACTCTATAGGCCGAGGGAGCTGGCGTTTGTCCGCAGACAGCTTCCGGGTCATGTGGCCAGCATGACAAAGCTGCTTCTGGCAAACCAGAGCAGCACACGGAAACGCCGTTTACCTTCCCGCCGGAGCGGTCCCTATTTATCTACTTGCACTTTGATGTGCTTTCGAACTGCTAGGTGGGCAGGAGCATGGACCGAGCAACGGGAGCTCACCCTGTTGCAGGGATTCGAACCGCCGACCTTCTGATCAGCAAGCCCTAGACTCTGTGGTTTAACCCACAGCGCTACCTGGGTCCCAACAATGCATTAGTGTCATATTTTCTTTCAATTTATATATTGGATAAATTATGCTGTTGGGAGCTATACAGTAGTGGGAATCTTTAGAAGAATAAATCATTTTGTGTCCAAGATTTTTGTATTCATAATGTTATATATTTTTTGCTTGTTTTTTTTGTTTTGTCACACTGACTTTAATGGTACCCTGTCTCTAAATATGCAGTCTGAAGTCATCAGCCTTGCTATTGCTAGTACCAGTTGCATATTGAGGAGCAGTGTAATAGTGGTTGCTGTTGATCATGTTCCTAGCTAATTGACGATACTTTGAGGCATTGTAAACCTGATTATTCATATTTGGTTGGCCAAATAACATGTTTGAATGTAATCCTAAATCATGATTTAGCTTTACAGTATTTGTATGCCTTTCTCCAGCAGTTCTCATATGATCATCATCCTGGATGGGGCTATGTCTTTCTTCCTTGCTTCCCCCTCCCTGCACAGGAAGATATTATCCAGCTGTTTATGAATAAGCTGAAAGTTACACTGAGATAATCTGAGAAAAAGATCAGGGCTGTAGGATTTCTTGGGGGCTGGATGCTGCTGCACACACCCCACCCCAGTGAAACGAGATTGGAGAGAATTTCTGTTTGAATGGATTTAAGCTGTGAAACTTCCACCTATGGCCAGTCTATATATACGTGTGAATAAAATATATATTATAAAACACCAATTAGTCTAGTTACAGGTAGGTAGCCGTGTTGGTCTGGCGTAGTCGAAACAAAATAATTTTTTATCTTCCAGTAGCACCTTAGAGACCAACTAAGTTTGTCATTGGCCAATTAGTCTGTGATACTTGTAATGTAGACATGAATTAAAAGACAAATCCACAAAGTTTTTGACTATGAGGTTAGTTTGTTATTGATCTTGTTCATGGATGGGCCCTCAAACTCTCTGTGTTGAAGAAAAGGTGATAGAAGTTCCTCTGTTACCTGTTTGTAGTGCCAAGGTGTCTGTGAGTGTGAAATAAATGCTGTTGCCTCTCTTCCATGTTTTATTCATGTATCACATTTATTTGTTCCTACTGTCTGATGAGTAGAGATAATCTACAGTAGTTTTCTCATTACCTCCTTATGTGAATATTGTTAAAAGATAATAGAGGAATTCATGGCAACTGTTTCCCACCCTTACAGTGTAACTTTTATTTGTTGGTTACATTTGTTTCCTGCTTCCCCTCTAGGAGCTCAGACTTGTGTTTTGAAAAGTTTTCCAAAATAAAAATGGTGAATTAGCCTTCTAGCATATCCACACATAGGAAGTCTGAGACTGGGTAAGCTGATAATGAAATAACCTAGTTGAATTTCATAGCTGAGAATAAAACAGTATTGCCACTCATCAAGGGAAATACAGAGGTGTTTGTTGACAGACTAGTTTGCGTATGAAATCTAAAGGCACTGTGAGACTTACCGGTACTTTGTGGTATTTGTTGCTGTTTTACAAGGAAGGCTAGGTTTTTTGTAAATCTGCTGAATAGAGGGTGCAATACAGAGAGGACAAGTTTATATAGAGAGGCCAGGTGTGTAAGGCTGGTGGTCCCTCTTAACTACACATAAAAATCTTACCGGTATACAGTAGTACTAAAACAGGGGTCCCCAAACTACGGCCCCCGGGCCAGATGTGGCCCAATCGGCCTCCCAATCCGGCCCACGACGACCCCCACCGCCCGCTGCCGCCGCCCGCTCTCACGGCGCACGGCGTGGCGACGATCTTAAAAATAGGCAAAAAATCGCCGAAAATCGCTAAAAATAGGCAAAAAATCGCCAAAAAAATGGGCCTCTCCCGACCCAGAAGAGGTCATTTCCGATGCACTTCCGGGTCAGGGGAGGCCCATACGCATGCGCACAAGCGATTTTCAGCGATTTTTCCCGCCCGTGTGCGTGTGCGCATGCGCACGGGCGCGCACTCCCCCGCCCTCCGGCCCGCTGCGCGCGCACTGCCCTCCCCTCCAGTCCGCCGCGCGGTCGGCACGGCGGGCACCGGCCCACTGCGCGGTAAGTCTGGGGACCCCTGTACTAAAACAAGGCCCACCACCCCTTTTTAATGGTGGATGGATTCAGTGGCGGAGCTTCATGCTCTGGCACTGGGGGGCGGAGAGCAGGCAGGGGCGTGGCATGGCGTGCGTACTGGGGGTGTGGTGCCCAGCGTGAAGGGGGGCAGCTGTGATGGCACCCCACCTGGATCGCGCGGACGGGGGTGGTGCACTCCCCTCGCACTCCTCTTCCTCCGCCAGTGGATGGATTATGCATTAAGGCTTACCTGCGTAGTCAATGCACGCATTGGGTTGGTTCACGCATACTGCTAAGTCATGCTTTATTAAACTGTCTTAGAGTTATGTGTGGACTCTTGCCAAGTAGTTTACGTATGCTTTGTTTATTGCCAACAATCCATGATCTGAAACCTTGGTTTGTTGTTGGCTTATGAACTTTGGTTTGGTTTGGCATTATGTGTATCTCCAAACACCCTTCGTTAGCCATGGTTTGGCCACCCCCGACACTCACTATGCTACAAAGGCCCAATGTAAGAGCAGCTAGAAAACACATACAATTTTTGGAAAGACAAGCCATGGTTTGTCATCTTTGGGACAATTCATGGTTTGTTAAACAAACCGTGCTTTGTGTTACTTGCAAAACAGGTCATTGAAGGTTCTGTGTGTGGTGAGAAAGGCACACCAGCTTATAGTTCACTCCTGTCCACAAACTCATACACCAGGGTCATGCGTGAAGGACCTCAGGGACAGAATTGTGCTGATTAATCCTCATTGTTTCCATAATAGATATGTGAAAATGAAAAGCTTTGGTAAGTGAGAAGGATGAACTTACTAACACTGAGCTGTGATTTTCTGGCTTTTATTGTGCTGTCCTAATATGGATATCCTGTGAATTTATTAGGTCCAGTCGTGACAGACTCTGGGGTTGCGGCGCTCATCTCACGTTATTGGCCGAGGGAGCCGGCGTACAGCTTCCAGGTCATGTGGCCAGCATGACAAAGCCGCTTCTGGCAAACCAGAGCAGCAGCACACGAAAACGCCGTTTACCTTCCCGCTTTGGCAGTACCTATTTATCTACTTGCACTTTGATGTGCTTTCGAACTGCTAGGTTGGCAGTAGCGGGGACCGAGCAACTGGAACTGCCGACCTTCTGATCGGCAAGCCCTAGGCTCTGTGGTTTAACCCACAGCGCCACCCGCTTGAATTTCTTAGACATCAGTAATAGGCTATGTCAGACTATATACTTAATAACATCTACTTTGAAAACACAATTTAAGTTTAAGGCATGAAATATTAGTGTGCGTATTTCCTTTTCTGAATTAATGAGAATGTTGCTTCCTTAGATCTCATTTAGCCTTGTTCAGCGTATTGCTGGATGGATTCACATGACAGATAGCCTACGGTAGCTATGTGATAGCTAGCTGCTTAAAAGCTTTGCATGATGTGGCCTGAGACTGCAAGGACAGTCTGTTATTTGTAGCCTCCGAACATGCAGATAAGCCCAGAGTTAATTGCTCCTCAGCACCCTACATTTCTGAGCAGTAGTGGAGGAAGAAGTTCAACACTGGTATGTGTATAAGCTACAATGGCATGGATCTGAATACAGTTCCTGCTGCACGAGCTGTTGCCCCCATCTAATCCTTCCATGCCCTCTTAAAAATGCAAAACAGTTGAGGAACAGTTGGATGTTGAGGGGCACAAGTGCTGCATATGGGGAAAAATAGTAGCTACTTGTCCCAGATTTGTGAACAGAAGTGGTATCTGCTTTTGAAGTGAATTATTTGGATCCAGACTATTGATCATTTGCGGACTGACTTGTGGGTCAGTGGTTTTAGGATTGAGGCCCACCAAGTATTTGGCTTGAGATGTTGAGAGGGCATTTTTTTTGAAATACTCTTTTAAAAATATGGATTGATAACCTAGTATTTCTAGTTACAGGTAGGTAGCCGTGTTGGTCTGACGTAGCCAAAACAAAATAAAAAAAATTCCTTCCAGCAGCACCTTAGAGACCAACTAAGTTTGTCATTGGTATGAGCTTTCTTCAGATACCTGAAGAAGTGTGCATGCACATGAAAGCTCATACCAATGACAAACTTAGTTGGTATCTAAGGTGCTGCTGGAAGGATTTTTTTATTTTGTTTCTAGTATTTCTAGGAACCTAAGCTGTTTACATGGACTAATCACATTTAGTTTTCTGATGTAAATGTTAGGGACAAGGCTGGGAAATATCAGTCAGCAAGATTACCTGTATAGAACTAGTACCTCCGGAGGAGCAGGTGAAGCGTAGTCTTTTTTTCTCTTCTTCCCACTCCCCTTCCCCTTCCTCCCCTCCCCACTCCCAACCACTCAGTCATGCTGTGTAGAAGTGTCTCACTTCTTGCAGCTGTGTTAAAACTGTAATGGGTCATTTAGATCCAAAATCTCTGGTGAAAGACAGGAGGAGGGCACACTGAGACCTTGCCTCAGTGTGACAGCTGCCGATTTGCACTTTCCCTCAGGCTGGAAATAACACTGTATGACGCGAGAGAGGGAATGGCATGCGGGGCAGGGGGCGTGGAGAGGTCTGTTTTCTGGCTTCCTTCTGAGTGCTATAATGACTTTGTATAACTCCTTTCCCACATGGGTGGCAGTCATGCCCCATATACTTAATAGGTTTATTCACTGGCTTTGCCCTAGGTTTGGGAATTATGCTGTGTAAGAAGAGGGAGGAATGAGGAATGAGATAGTAAGTAGATTATAGTTCTGCACCTAAATCAGTTCAATCCAGTTCAATTCTGTGACTGGAATAAATTAGGCAAATTATGCATGCATTTGTTGCCTTAAAATATGTGGGGATTCCCCTGCTCCAAATGCCGGTGGTTTATTAAGTTTTTATCATAGATTGAGATTGGAGAAATAATAGTAATAACAACAATAGTAAAGTCCCCCATGCTATTCTTACAGAGAAGCTGGTAAAATGTGGGCTGGGCAAGGTCACTGTTACTGGTAGGTGGATTTGTAGCTGGCTGGCCGGCTGAACCCAAAGAGTGCTCACCTCATCATCCTGGACAAAAGTGACAAGTGGGGTGCCACAGAGTTCTGCCCTGGGCCTGTTGTTGCTCAACGTCTTTATAAACAACTTGGAAGAAGGAATTGAGGGGAAGCTAATCAAATCTGCAGATAACGCCGAACTGGGAGGGGTAACTAATGCTACAGAATCTGGATTTAATATTATATTAACAGATTGAATTAGTAGGCCACAACTAACAAGATGAAGTATAGTGTCTCAATTAAGGGAAGTATTAGCTCTGTTCTATTCTGCCTTTGTCAGACCACACCTGGTGTACTGCATCCTGTTCTGGGTGCCACAGTTTAAGAAGGATACCAACAAGCTGCAGAGGAGGGCAACCAAGATGATAAAAGGTCTGGAAACCAAGGAAAGGAGATATGAAAGCCATCTTCAAATATCTGAAGAACTGTCACATGGTGCAACAGCACTTTCCCCCCTGGCACCGTTGGGCCCGTCCTCTCACTTAAAAATAGAATGTGCACCCAACTCACAGAACACCAATCCCACGAATTCCCCCAAACTACCTCAGATTATCTTGTGGGGGACTTGCGTGAGGTAAAACTTAATAATTAGTAGTCTGAGGCAGGATTTGTTCTAATAATAATGATTTTATTTAACAAGGAAGTTTATTACATGAGTGGATAAAACATAGGATACTTCAGTTTACAATGTTATTTCACTTCAAGGTTTTCTCAGTTGTTTCACACTTAATACTTTGGTTCTTAACAAGGTGGTACTTTTTCTGTCAGTTACACACCCCTGAGGTACTACACACTCCTGAGGTACTCCAAGTAATAGACCCGAAGTTTCACTGGTTTGGGAGTCTTCTCTTACTAAAAGAATCTCTCCCCTCCTGACTGGAATGAGACCTAAGTAGACTGTCTCTTTACAGCTTCTACTTCTCCTGGCTCAGCTGCAGTCTCCCAGTTAATTCTTGGCCTAATTACCCTTACAGGGCACCACACACTGTCCTTCACACCAAGCTCAGAGACTCCTTTCTCTAGCTTGTGATATTTTACTCGGAGTGGATGTTTCTATCCGGAACCAACTCTCACTCCCTATCTTCCTACCTATCCTCCCCACCTCAATCCCAACCTACTCCAAAACCTCCTCCCAACACTCCCACCAAAACTCACTACAGGTAACTGTCTCTCCAAATCCTCTCCTTTTCAACTCCCCCTCCTAGATCCTCGGCCAATCAGAGGCTGCCGTACATTAACCCTTTTCTGGCATGGGGAAAAGAAAAAGAAAATACCCAACCTGCCCCACAAAAACAAACTTTTCCGTCACACATGGAAGATGGAGCAAGCTTGTTTTCTCCTGCTCCAGAGGCTAGTACCCAAATCAATGGCTTTAAGTTACCTAAAAGGAGATTTTGACTTAACATCAGGATGAACTTTCTGACATTAAGTGCTGTTCAGCAGTGGAACAGATTCTCTTGGAAGGTGATGGACTGGAGGTTTTTAAAACACAGATTGGATGGCCTTCTGTCATGGATGCTTTAGTTGAGATTCCTGCATTACAGAGTGTTGGGCTAGATTGCTGTTGGAATCCCTTCCAACTCGACAGATTTATGATTCTGTGGTTGCAATTGGTTTGTAATACCCTGGAGCTAGGGACTTGGACCTCTATTGAATTAGAGTCTGCTCCATCTCACATTGATTAGTACAGTCATACCTCATGTTACGTCCGCTTCAGGTTGTGTGTTTTTGTCTTGCATCCCGCAGCAACCCGAAAGTTACGGAATGGGTTACTTCCGGGTTTCGCCGCTTGCGCATGCACAGAAGTGCTAAATCACACTTCGAGTTGTGGGCTTTTCATGTTACGGATGGGCCTTTGGAACAGATCCAGTCCACAACACGAGGTACCACTGTAAACTTTTAGCAAAAGGTCTCCATATTTTTCTTTGGGAGCACAAATACTAAAAATATTAATTTTTGAGATATTTGAGAACTGGGATTACAGATTCCACAGAAAGTACCATATTATTTTGACAAACACTGTATTCTACAGTCCAATGTTCTCCTCAATCTGTAGAACGTGGGACCCACTTTATGCAGTTGGTTTGGTCTGGAGTTAGTCTTGTAGGACCATCCAAAATGTAGCCAAACAGTTAAGGGCAAAAGATACATCAATGCAGAATGGGGAAAAGGGTGGTGTTGATGATGTTCCATTTTTAATGTAATGTAGACACACCTGGTATGAAAACAATTGAGTTTCTGTGTTTTGTGGGCCCTTCAGTTTTCTGCAAGGCAAAGGGATTTCCTCCCTCTCTCCTCCTTGTTCCATCATCCTGATCCAAAGCTGGAGGCTATAGAAACCCTGCCTGCTTTTCCTTCCTGAAAATGGGGTGCCTCCTGATTGGAATGACAGCTTTGACCTGGAAGACTTTATTTCATTATAGTGCTAATCAGATACAGAGATTACTTGATTGACTATTTAATAATGAAATAAAGTTGCATTTAATTCCTTGAGCACACACAGGGCTAATTAAATTAACCCTTCAGTGGCTGGCATGCTTTGGGGTGAAATGGAGAATGCTCTGGAAGCCAAATTGAGATGGGGATGGGGAAGAGGATTGTGTGGTACCCTTGCCAAAGAGAGAAGGGTAGCAGCATACATTTTTGTAAAGTTTTAAAAAACTTTTAATTGCACCTGTGGCGCTGTGGGTTAAACCACAGAGTCTAGGGCTTGCTGATCAGAAGATCGGTGGTTCGAATCCCTGCAACGGGGTGAACTCCCGTTGCTCGGTCCATGCTCCTGCCCACCTAGCAGTTCGAAAGCACATCAAAGTGCAAGTAGATAAATGGGGACCGCTCCGGCGGGAAGGTAAATGGCGTTTCCGTGCGCTGCTCTGGTTTGCCAGAAGCAGCTTTGTCATGCTGGCCACATGACCTGGAAGCTGTCTGCGGACAAACGCTGGCTCCCTCGGCCTATAGAGCGAGATGAGTGCCGCAACCCCAGAGTCGGACACGACTGGACCTGATGGTCAGGGGCCCCTTTACCTTTATCCTGAAATCCATTTGGTATTTTTATCTTGACTTGCCACTATGGATTGATAATAGTAACTTATATGTGGAATATCTTGTTTGAAAGCTGTTTTTGGGAACCTCCAGCTCAGTTATGTTGTGAATACCTGAAAATAGGAGTGTTTTTATAGAGATTCTAGCTGTCATGATTGTTGAGATCATTTATTTCAAATTTATGCTCACATTTAAACATTACATTACATTCTTTTTCCATCTCTTACTTACATGCATGCATGCAGCACACGTATACACACACACTCTCTCTTTCTCAAATGGCTCAGGGATGGAAAAAGACTCACATGCAATGGAGAAGCAGAATCACACCCTACCCACTGGGGTCTCCTATTCCAACTAGGAGCCCACCAAACAGCCACATGACTGAGGTGCAATATATGCTTGATACTTCTGCAACTGGGCAGTTTATGGTTTCTCCCCATTCCTCCTATGAGGAGAATGAGTTTTATGACTTTTAAGAGCCATCCCCCCCACTCTTTTCTGGGATGGATAATCAATTGTGTTATTGGGCAGCAACAGACTTTGCCTAGTGTGTTTGATATCCGTGCTACTACTATGCTGAATAATTAATGAAGCCTTAGTGGATTCTCGATCTGCAGAGCTTTTACCTCATAATGCTTCCCAGAGACCATCAGTCATAGCTAGTGTGCTAGTATTGCAGGTGGAGTGACACGTGCATAGTTAAATACTAGTTTCAGGTGTAGCAGGCGTTCTACCTTACTCTCTGACAGGGATAATGCTCCACCTCCAAACCCTTTTCTAATTTTTATTTTTTTTAGTAATATGGACAAAGGAATTAATGTAGGTTAGGCCAGATTAATTTAACTAAGAAGTTATGGTATGTTCACATTACTGTTTACTGTTGATCTAGTACACTGTCACTTCTGGTTATTTAAACCAGTATCACAATCACCACAATCTATCTACCCTGTTGCTTTTAGAGAATATTCTTCTTCAGTGTATTTTTCCTGAAACTGGCTTCCCTGTGATTTGAAAACAGAAATTGTTGTTCCATTGTGCTGGAAATAGTTCAGACAGCGTTTGTAAGTGTGCAGTGGCAAGAAAGAAAAGGCAAACCCCCATGGTTTCAAGCCACTAGTGTGAACACTGCCTGAAATTTATTATAACATATGTAAATAGCATAAAGGTTTACTTAGAGAAGACCCACTGAAATTCATGCACATGGCTAAGTTAGTTTCATTAATATCAGTGGGTTTACTCTGAGTAAAACTTAGTTGAATACCATCCATACGAACTAACACACAGTAGTTAGCTTCGCACTAACTTCTGTATCCCACTAACTTCTGCTTAGAGTAGTTTCACTGAAATTAACAGACCTAAGTTAGTGAAGGCCATTAATTTTAATGAGCCTATAGCATTGGATACAGCCCAAAGCAATAAAGAAGGAAAGTTTGTTTTAATAGTACATGCTTTAGATTAAGTAATAGGTAGGAAATGTTTAACTTGCTAAGTTACAGAAGATCCATAGCAAGGTATACTTAGAAATTGAAGCCCCTCTCTGCCTCTTTGGTAGAAGGCACAACATTAAATTCACTGAGCATAGCTGTTGCTAGCTCAGATTTAAAACAGCAGCCATGGCTTTCTACTTATAGGAAAACCTGCCTTGGAATTAGGTTGAGGAAATTAGGTATTGAAAGAAGGTGGATGGTTCCTCCATTGAATCTTAATTACCCTTACAGAGGCAGTTTGAATTTGAGCAAATCCCAGAGGATATTGTCCCCAATGAATAATATAGGACAAGGTAAGTTCAGCCTTGACTTATAATAGCGCAACACACAATTGAGATGCATTTACATACTTAATACATTACACACTGCACTCTAAGACACCTTTGGTATATTCCTAATTCTATGTGACAAGGTGTAACTAATCCCATAGTATGTACCTGTACAGGCCCTGCACAGTTTGAAAAATGTTTTTGGGGGAGGCACACAAGAACTAGAGAGAGTTATTTATTTATTTATTTATTTACATTTCTATCCCACCTTTCCTGCAAGGAGCTCAAGGTGGTGCACATGATTCTATTCCTCCCCATTTTATCCTCACAACAACCCTGTAAGGTAGGTTATACTGAGAGACTGTGATTAGCCCAAGGTTATACAATGAGTTTTATGGCACAGCAAAGATTTGGGCCCTGGCATCCCAAGTTCTAACTCAACACTAACCACTACACCACTCTGGCTTTTAAATGGATCACATATGAGATGATAAATGATGAAAGGATTTCATAGTTCATGCTGTATTAATTATGCAGAACATTAAGGGTTTCGTAGACAGAGTCTAGCACTTCTTAGTGTCTGGCCAGCTGTAATTTAGGGTGAAAACAGATACAAAATTTGAAAAGCAGCTATACTGTAGTGGGATCTTCCCTTGAGTTGAAGCTGGGTGGGCTTCACAGGATGATGTCCAAAATTAGTCATACTTGTAACAGACCTGTTGACAAATGTTGGATATCACTCATAATTTATTTGAGAGATGATGTTGTTTAGTCGTTTAGTCGTGTCCGACTCTTCGTGACCCCATGGACCATAGCACGCCAGGCACTCCTGTCTTGCACTGCCTCCCGCAGTTTGGTCAAACTGATGTTCGTAGCTTCGAGAGATGTTATATATATATATATATATATATATATATATATATATATATATACACACTACATATATATAAACAGTCAATGCGGTTAAGTTATAAGTTCTTAACTTTCTCCTCATGCTTCTGAGCAGCTATCTGCCTTTTAAAATATAATTTACTCATTTGTCAGTCCATCTTTCACCTTAACTTAAAAATGAAAACTTTTCAAAGTTGCAAAACAACTCTGGGAGTGTGTATATGTGTGCTATCAAAGGTGCGAATCAGTATGCTGCATAGTCAATATGCTCCAATGATAAAATTGAGCTATGCTGAAAGCTTGCAGTACATTTACAAGAAGGTGCTTCAAAACTGACGATCCTGTTCCTGATTGGGTGCTGTTAAAAGATTTATTTTCAGCCTGTTGAAGTTTGAAACCGCTTAATCAGTTCTTAAGGGCCAGAGGGTATTGTTTGGCTTCTTATCATTCTTTTGGCTGGCCTGTAAGCCTGGCTTCTTAGCACTGATTGCAGATAAACCTAGTTCCTCTGTAAAGAAGATACTATGGATAAGGCTTTAAGTAGAAATGACAGTCCTCCCATTATCATCCTGACTCTTGCATATCAGATTGTTCAGAATGATGTAAGTAATGAAATTAGACAGGATGACTAGTTTTCCTGAAATATAGAGAATGCTCCTTGAATGCAGGTTTTACTCAGAATTTAATTAAATAATTTATCAGGAATTACTGAAAGTTGTGCCATGTGTATCACTTGTATATCTTTCAGTGAACAGGATGCTAGTTACCGGTACATTGGTGTAGGTTTTTAAAAAATTATTTGATAGTGGACACATAAGTTGAAGAAAGCATACACAATAAATGTAAGAGAGAGAGAGATTATTGGTGATACTATTGTAGGTGTTGAAAAGAAGGATTGGCTTGGGTGAGATTGCTCTGTGGACAGAGTCAAAGTGTATGTAGGGAGTGTATTCTTGTAAAAAACAACTAAGAAGATACTGCTAAGGCCCACCATGAAATGCACTTTATAAATTGATAGAAGGATGTTTATAGTGTAAGTTGCAATACAGCAGGGGTCCCCAAACTAGGGGCCGGATGCGGCCCAATCTCCTTCTAAATCCGGCCCGCGGCATGTTTTTACATGAGTAGAATGTGTCCTTTTATTTACAATGCATTTCTAGGTTATTTGTGGGGCTTGCCTGGTGTTTTTACATGAGTAGAATGTGTCCTTTTATTTAAAATGCATCTCTGGGTTATTTGTGGGGCATAGGAATTTGTTCATTTCCCCCCCCCAAAAAAAATATAGTCCGGCCCCCCACAAGGTCTGAAGGACAGTGGACCGGCCCCCAGCTGCAAAGGTTTGCTGACCCCTGCAATGCAGCCTAGATGCCAATGTACCATAAAATGTGTTCCTATTTCTCATCTACCCAAATAGATGGAATGTGCAGCAGGCCCTCCCTGAAAGGTTTCTACCTGGGTGGGAATTCATACTTTCACAACTATTACCGTGTTTCCCCCTTTTTAATACGTAGTCATAAAGTAAGCCAGGGCAGGATTTTTAAGCAGTTGTGAAATCTAAGACACCCCCTGAAAATAAGCCATACCTTGTTGCGTTCCTTTAGAGCGCAAGCGCTCGCCTGGCAGGGTAGAGTTACACGGAGGGATGCGGAGGAGGGAAAGCGCTCCCCCCTCCCCCATCCCTGCCAGTTTCCATGTCCTGAGGCTGAGCGGCGGCGGGAGGCCCGCGGGTCCTTCCGCGCCGCCGGGGCGACGGACGCCGGCGAGAGCGCTGCTGGCTCCTTCTGCGCCGACGGAGTGTCGTGGGCTGCATGGCCCAAAGCTGAGCGGCGGCGGGAGGCCCGCAGGTCCTTCCGCGCCGCAGGGGCGACGGACGCCGGCGAGAGCGCTGCTGGCTCCTTTCGTGCCGACGGAGTGTCGTGGGCTGCATGGCCCAAAGCTGAGCAGTGGTGGGAGGTCCGCAGGTCCTTTCGCGCCACCGGGGTGACGGGCGGCGAGAGCACTGCTGGCCCCTTCCGCCGGATCAAGGAAGCGGCCTGCCGGGTCTGTGCCCAGCAGCGCCGCGCGGAGCACCAGATCGAGTAAGCAGCCTGCAGAGTCAGCGCCCAGCAGCGCCGCACGGAGCACCGCCTCCTCAATCCAGCTCGGGGCTGCTGGGCACTGACTCGATCTGGTGCTCCGCGCAGCGCTGCTGGGCACCGACCCGGCAGGCCGCTTCCTTCATCCGGCTGAAGGGGCCAGCAGTGCTCCCACTGCCATCCGTCATCCCGGCGGTGCGGAAGGACCCGCGGACCTCCCGCCGCCACTCAGCTTCGGGCCATGCAGCCCACGACGCTCCGGCGGCGCGGAAGGGACCAGCAGCGCTTCCGCCGGCGCCCTGGTGGCAGGGAAGGACCCGCGGACCTCCTGCCGCCGCTCAGCTTCGGGCCATGCAGGCCAACCAGACCCAGTAGGCCGCCTCCGGGATCTGGCAGCAGCAGGAGGCGGCTTGCTGCGCGTCCCGAGCCCTGAGCCAGCAGGACCCAGTAAGGAGGTACCGTACTTATAGTAACAATAAAAAAGACACCCCCCGAAAATAAGCCATAGGCTTATTTTCTTGAGTGAAATAAACATAAGACGGTGTCTTATAATGTGGGAAACACGGTAGCTGTGAATCAAACAGTGGTATTCTTTCTTACATAGAAATATGATGCTTAAAGTCTAGTCTTTCTTACTCTCAATCTGCTGTAAAGGAGTGTGTTCTCTCTCACACACATGTAAAAAAAATGTCCTTATCAGCCTTAAAAAAGCACACTTTAGTATGAAAGTATTTAACATACCTTATCCATCATAATGTTCTGAAATAAACTGCTGATTATTTTTGTTTTGCTGTTGGAAGCTTCCCATTAAATCTGTAATTTGAATCCAGGCCAAAGTCCATTGATGGTTGGTGTCCTTTTCAAACAAATCTCCCCCCCTTCTTATTTTTAAATGTTTTTAATTGCTTTAAAATTTTGATCATTTTAATTCTTGTAAACTATAGTGGTTTTGCTGCAATTAAGTACTATGTAACTTTTGCTAAACAAAACTAAATAAAATAAAATGAAAAATGTTTTTATATTTTATGTATGTAATATTTAAAACATATTAGGCCTCTTCTTCTTCTTCTTCTCCTCCCCCTCCCCCCTCCCCCCTCCTCCAGGTTTGTATGCACTCCCCATGAGTTACTGGAACAGGACCTTCCAGTGTCCCATATATGAAATTGGAGGAGGAGAAAACTGCTAGTGGCAACCCCTGTTCCTAAAATGTTTGGTGGATGAGTAGGGCTTATTGCAGAAGCAATTGGTAGAAATAATAATAGCAGCGCCTTCAAAACCGTGCATGCAGAATGATGATGTGTGTAGTTTTCTTTTCTTTTTTACACTGGAGAATAAAATTAAAAGGCAGCAGGATCAGCAAGTAGATGAAAGGCAACCCCTTTAACATTTGCTCCTTAAGTCCAGCATTTCTCAGCAGTTGGCTGGAGACTATTCGGGATGATCCTGTGGAGTTCCAACAAAGGGACGAAGAAAACTCCCACCCACCCCATCCCCCTCCCCAACAATGCATGAATCAACTTGATAAATGATTGCTCTGTCAAGGAACTGTGGAGATGGAGATGTCTCGGAGCGCAAGGGGGAATGTATCTAATTCGAGGATTGTGGCAAGTTGATGGGTTGAGAGAAGGTAGTGATAGGAGCTTGAGAGGGTTGCACATTGGAACAAGGGTTTGCAAATTAGTTTTAGCCCACCATCATTTCTCCCACATCGTACTCTGAAATGACTATTCTACTGATGGTGTCTGGGGTTTAATTCCCCATTTATAGACAGGGCGCTATATTTCTGCTCCACCAACCTACTTTCTTACCTTCTATCTGGATATAGGAGAACAAACAGACTTGCATAACCCTCACAGTGGCAGGCAGTGCACATCTCTCTTACCACCGCTTTCAGCTCAACCAATAAAGCTTCCAATTCAGAATAAAAAAGCTACAGAAATGGAGTCCATAGCCTGGCTCTATTCAACGGAACATTAATTACCCTAAAACAAAAACAAGAGGAGTTCACAGCTGGGGCCCAACACTGCAAATTCCCCTTCCTCTCTTTTCCACTGCCTCTCTAGAGTGAACACACCAGCTATTTATGCAATCTCTCCTCGTAGGCAATTGCTATTGGACCCACAGGACACTCCCCCCCCATAGGGTTTTACAGGATGATGTTGCTAACTCTGGGTTTTAGGCATTTCAAAGCAGGCATGGAAGGTTTCCAAAGGCAGAATGTTCAGCACAACAAAAACCCCAGTACTTTGATTTACTATGTAGCAGTTGCAGGGAGCAGTACCAATTAGGATGCAACCAAATCCTCCTTTAGTCTGCTTCATCACTGGGTTTCTGCAAATGAAGCCTCTGGTGATCTGTTTTAACAGGCTAGCCAGACCTAGTTTTACACACTTGTAGGTCACTGACTGGAGTTTGAGGTGATTTCCCATTTTGGTTGTAATATTTGTTTTATTGGACGGTGCTGAAAGAAGTGAATTTCGTGGTTACTCTCAAAATGTTCTCCTCAAAACACTATTTTGATAGGCTGCTAATTTTGCAAGGTAGACTGAAACAAAGTTCAGTTTTTCAACCATTGTAATAAATGGAATACGCTAGAGAGACAGATTTATAGTACATTGTTTTATCACATTTGCCTAAAGCTTTTTGTTACAGCATTAGGGCAGTGAAAAACAGTGCTCCATAACATTTTATTTATTGAGTTGCTGCTCTATTTCCCTTTAATGATAGGTGAGACCAGAACTGGGGATGATAATTATTCCACATTTACCTGGGGATGCAGAAACTTCTTTATTGGATATTTTCAAGAGGACAGAAATCTATTATGGAAACTTTAGATATATGGCAGTGGTCTTTAAACTCCTTAACTTCAAGGAACCCTTTTCATATTGAGTTATCTGCTGAGAAACATTAGCAGTAGAACTCCTGTGCCCTCTGTGAAATAGTCACTTTAGAACAGGCATGTCCAACAACCAAGAGACTGTGATCTACTCACAGTTCTTCTTCTTTGGCGATCACTCGTAGCCGAGTAAGATTGTCTTCCATAAACACGGTTTTAACAATGGGTCTGTAAGTGACTGTGGAGGCCAATTCTGGATCCACACGTCCTTCCACAGTGGGGACATTGGTTTCCGGGCGGGAGTTGATCACGGTGTGGATTTGCCAAGCGCACCTTCCTCTTAGCATGTTTCTCCTTTGCGTCCTGAAATCGAGTGTCTTCAAAGTCCATGACACCTTTGGTAAAGGCTGTTCTTCAACTGGAGCACTCGCAGGCCAGTGTTTCCCAGTTGTCAGTGTTTATACTACATTTTTAAAGATTTGCCTTGAGACAGTCTTTAAACCTCTTTTGTTGACCACCAGCATTACACTTTCCATTTTTAAGTTTGGAATAGAGTAGTTGCTTGGGAAGACGATCAATGGGCATCCGCACAACATGACCAGTCCAACGAAGCTGATGTTGAAGAATCATTGCTTCAACACTGATGATCTTTGCTTCTTCCAGTACACTGATATTAGTTCGCCTGTCATCCCAAGTGATGTGTAAAAATTTTTGGAGACACCGTTGATGGAATCTTTCGAGGAGTTGGAGATGGCGTTTATAAGTGGTCCATGTTTCACAAGCATATAGTAAGGTTGGTAGTACAATAGCTTTGTAAACAAGCATTTTGGTTTCCCTGCGAATGTCCCGGTCCTCAAACAGTCTGCACTTCAATCGGGAGAAAGCTGCACTCGCAGAGATCAGGCAATGCTGGATTTCGGCATCAGTGTTGGCCCTTGTGGAAAGATAACTGCTTAGGTAGGAGAAGTGATCAACATTTTCCAACGTTACACCACTGAGTTGGATTTGTGGCGCTGCAGAGGGGTTGTTTTGTACTTGTTGGTCCAGCACTTTGGTTTTTTGGATGTTGAGTGATAGGCCAAGCTTTTTGTAAGATTATGCAAAGATATTTAGGATGGTTTGGAGGTCATCCTCTGAGCGTGTGCACACTACGTTGTCATCAGCATACGGAAGCTCTATGACGGAAGTTACGGTAACCTTACAAGAGACTGTGATCTACTTACAGTATAAAAAGACCAGGATGCTGAAAATTTTCTCAGTGAATAATCTAGGAATAAAAATCTGAAACATATTTATATGCATTATAAGGGAATGTTTTGCTTCAGTTCTAGTGATATTAGCACATGTTGTTCGGGTAAGTGTATTTGGGATGGAACTGAGCACTCATTACCTATTTTTTTGTCATTATAAATGCTTCTTACCTTTGGTCTCTGATTACCCGTCATTAACTACACACTAGCATACTTTCTCCTCAATGACAATTTGCTTTTTGCTTACACTGATTGGTTCCTTTTATGCTTTAGAACAGTTTGCTGATATTCTTTTACTTATGGCATTTCTGTACAGCTACATATCAAAGCAGAGCAATCGGTTTTCAGTACTAAACCTGCAGTTTCTTTCCTCTTTTAATCATTCTTGTGAAGAATTAGATATTGTTTTCCAAAGAGCCATTCAGAAATATTTTCATTTCACAGTTGCTCAAACTGTCTCTTGGCAAAATTTTGTGCACCTTGTTGCCATGACATCGGAATACTTTTCCCATTCCCACTCTTCCTGTGTCTACTCTGCCATGTCTTTCCATGCCCTTGGTCAGACCCTTCAGTCTCATTCTCACATCTGTTCATTTTTTTCTTGCAGCCCTTTTAAAGGAGCAGCTTCTCCGTTTGTCTCTATGTGAGGATTTGCTCAAAGAACCAAGAAAATTAAGGCACTCTGGTGTAACTTACCCCGGCATGCATTCAAAAGAGCACTATGCTACAGTGCACAATGGCTATCCCTCATACAGTTGCATTTGTTTACCCCACAGTAACTGGAAAGTTGCCACAGGAGGTAAGCAGAACTTTGTGTAAACACACTGCAGTCGTTGTGGCAAAAGAAGAACAAACCATAATGTATTTTGTTTGGCTTCATCATCCTGTGTATGAAATTATTCTCTAAGGGTTGAGCCTTCCATGCACAAGTGGGAGCTATCAGTCAGTTTGTGAAAATTTGTAGAAGTGCAAAAATATTAAGGGGAGAAACCCAAAACAGCCTAATGCAGACTGAGCATGCTCTATGCATATACAATGATGATTGATTATTTGGGGTGGGGTGCGTGTTACAGGAAACAAAGGGAGAGGGAAATAGAATGGAGTCTTCTTGAAGAGGGCATGGCTAGTGGTCTGGCACCCAGAACAGTAACATTTCACACTGCAGCTTGCTGTTGAAAGTCCCATTTGTCTCCTGATAGTGCTCATCACAGTCCTTAACTGCCATTTCTAATTTAGTGTCTGTGCAAATAAACTTATTTTTAAAAAGAATTTTAATGCTTCTGCATTCTTAAGAGTCCTTCAAATATGTAAAAACCATTACACTATCTTGGGGTAATCCTGCTTTGCTTCCAAAGTGATAGGTTACGTTCATTATAAGAGGGATAAAAGCACAAACTGCAGTTGAGGAAGGTGGAGAGGTTTCGTGTAAAAATGATCCTGGGAAATAGGAAGGAGCAAGAATCATGCAGCCTTCTAGTTTCTTAATCATGACTGTGTGTACTACACTGGCATAAAATGCTGTATGTGTGTGTGCCTATGTTACCTACCCTTACAGTAATTTTAAGAAAAACTAGGAGGAAATTAACATGCTTTCCCTCCTACTCAGGTATTGTACAGCATACTTGAAGCACTATTTAGTAAAAGCATGCCAATGTGCTTTTGCAAAAGAAGGCAATGACCCATCCTATTATCCCATTATAATGTGTGTGGCAACTGTTTCTTTACTGTTGTGGAGAATTCTTCACCCTTTCTCCACAGTGTAGTCAGTGATGAGTGTTAATGTTTGTGCAGAAGGACACTTTTTGTCTGAAATGTTGGGCATATATTTTAAGAATTAATGCTGTGGTTCAGGCTATATTCCAGCTCTCTTCAGCAATGCTGCAGGAAGAAAAAATAATATTCCTTTAGTGAAATAACTAGCAGACTTCATTTTACCTGAAAATCAGACTGCATACTGTGAAGAATGGCTCTTTCAATATGAGACAGGTGGGGACAAGATGGCTTTTGATTTCCAAGCACCAGTGCTGAAACTTGATTAGTGACGCACATGGTATGGTTGTAGTAGGAAATGGCTTTAATGCATGTGTGAACAAGGCCCCTGAACTTTGGCTCTATAAAAGTTACAAATAGATCATTAGGGTTGATGTTCAAGGAATTTTGCTGTTCCATCATTTTTTGCTTGAGTTTGAGCTTCAGGAAAAAGAAGTGAAACTCTGGTTTCTTGTGGCTAATTTTATTAGGTATCTTCTATCACAGAACTGCAATTCTTACAATTCCTTAGAGGGAAGTAATGACAAAAATGTCAAATAAAATCTAAAGCCAGTTAATGATCTTTATCTTACAATAAATGATACTGTCTACAAAGTGCATCTGCTATGTTCTTGCTGGATTTTTCTTCTCTAGATGTAAACATTTGAAGAGTGTCATACTACATCAAACTATTGGCCTAAACTGTGGATGGGGAACCTGCACCCCTCCAAATGTTGTAGGACTTCCATGAACCTTAGCCAGCATGGCCATTGGCCAGGAATGATTGAAGTTACAGATCAATAACATAGTGACGACCATAGGTTCCCCATACAAGATCCAAAACCATGCAAGTTAAAATAGCCAAATAATGCTTTGTATGTTTATGGTGTTTTTTACTACAATCCTTTACGGTATCAGTTACTTGGAAATAGCCCTTATTCAATTCAGTGGGACTTGTTTTTGAGCAGATATGTAGAATCTTTTGCAATGATAATTGCTATGTACTTGTTAAAAATATCTGGCTGCCTTTCCATTATTAACCTTAGAAACTAACTAATGAAACAATTATTATTAAGCAATCTGGAGTGAAGGGTAACATTGTCTATTCAGTCCGTACAACCTGTTTTTCTAGACTTCAAATTTTACTTGGTTGGCCGTAAACATTAGAATGGCATTAAGGTTAATAAGAATTTCCTCTTGATAGTGTGGTAGATTGATTTTAATTAGCTGTTTTGATTTACCAGGACAAAGACTGATTTAAATAATTAATTTAAATCAAGTTTCCCATTTGAAATGAACATAAATTCACTTGTCATGTTGAACTGGGGATAGAGAACCAGAGGCCAAGTGTTATTCTGCAGGCCACTTGTGTTTGCCTGTAGGACATATACCTCTCCCTGGTCACACCCCAGCTCCTCAGGGTCTGCTTTGGACCCTCCTGGAGTCTTTTTGCCAGGTTAGAATGTTTCTGAACTCTGATGAGGCTTCTTGCTTGCCTGGATGAATGTGTATAGAAATTAGCCTAATGTATAAAGATAACATTCACATGACAGCTCCCCTTTTCCGAGGGGCTGCATTGCAGGAGGGGTTATGCGACCTCCCAGTTACCCAGGAGTGGGTGGAGGGATGATGCCCATGTCACCAACCAGGTTAGCCGGGGGGGGGGGGGTCTTCTGCCATTTAAACAGCAGCACAACTTTGGAGCAGCCTCCATTTGTCTACTTTCGTCAGATCACCCAGCCCACCCACCCTATTTGCTTGCGTTGCTTGACTGTGGCCTTGCTGTGACTAATGTTGGTCTCCTGGTTGTTGAGGCTGGGTAGGAATCATTCCACTTGGCAAATTGACGCCAGCCATTTGGTTTTCGCCTACCTAGTAGCAATCGTAGCAACGTTAAGGTTAGGCATTGGGTAAGCCTTGTCATGGGAGGGGCAGTTGTTGCCTCCGGCCTGCCCCTCCACGTTAAGGGTATCCCATTAAAGGGATCCAGGGGTGTGGGCTAGGGCCATGCCACGACCCCATCTGTGACCCTGGGGGTGCTCTTAATTCATGGGTAGGCAAACTAAGGCCCGGGGGCTGGATCCAGCCCAAGGTAAAGGTAAAGGGACCCCTGACCATTAGGTCCAGTCGTGACCGACTCTGGGGTTGCGCGCTCATCTCGCATTATTGGCCGAGGGAGCCAGCGTATAGCTTCCAGGTCATGTGGCCAGCATGACAAAGCCACTTCTGGCGAACCAGAGCAGCACATGGAAACGCCGTTTACCTTCCCGCTATAGCGGTTCCTATTTATCTACTTGCATTTTGACGTGCTTTCGAACTGCTAGGTTGGCAGGAGCTGGGACCAAGCAACGGGAGCTCACCCCGTCACAGGGATTCGGAACCGCCGACCTTCTGATCAGCAAGCCCTAGGCTCAGTGGTTTAACCACAGCGCCACCTGGGTCCCTCTAAATCCAAATCTAAATCTAAATCTGGGTCCCAATCACCTTCTAAATCCAGCCCATGGACAGTCTGGGAATCAGCGTGATTTTACATGAGTAGAATGTGTGCTTTTATTTAAAATGCATCTCTGGGTTATTTGTGGGGCATAGGAATTCATTCATTTCCCTCCAAAAAATTGAGTCCGGCCCCCCACAAGGTCTGAGGAACAGTAGACCAGCCCCCTGCTGATAAAGTTTGCTGACCCCTGTCTTAATTGATGTATATCACAGGGCTCACCCTATTTGTGGTTGACCCTTTGTGAGACTTCCTGCAGATGGGCAGGAGTCAGGATATAGTCTTGCTTCACCCAATTGCCTAAGCCAAACTGCTCACATCTGTAATCAATAAAGTTGTGGCCTTACTTATCCCATTAACCCAACATATGCATGTCTGTGTGTTTATTTCTGGGGGAGCTGCGGGGCCCAGGGCCTTACCACGCAATCATTGTTCTCTCTGTGTTTGCCTCTGGGCCCACTCACCATAAGGGAATGTGGCCAATGTCATTAGGCTGAAAAGGGTTTCCCACTAGAGAAAGAGAAGGCTAGAGTAGAACACTCATTATATAGATGGTTGGTTTTTACCCCCCCCCCTTTTTAGTGAAGCTTGGAATGGGTAGTGTATCAACAAAAAAAAGAGGTAACAGGAAAGATAGCACCTACTTCATACAAAATTTTTTGGCTTCCTTCTGAATTTCTCAATATTTTAAAATTATTCTGTTAATGGCACTGCAAATAGGCTATTATATCCATATTGCAGGGGACAGCACTGTGGCTGAGAATCTCTGTGGGTTATGTCAGCCTCGCTAACCCAGTGTTGTTATATTCATTTTGCTTCAGGGACTGGATGAATTAGTGTATGACAACCCTCAAGTGTAGTCCTGTGTTAACTGGGGTTTATACAGTAAATCTTAATAGCAGCAACTGGAGCAGCCTACTGACACTAAACTGCCTTTGATATCTACCCAAAGCTTAGCAAGGTTTGAAGTCAGGCAAACCTACCTTGGAAGGCTATTCCAAATTCCCAGTGCCACCTCTTTTGCCCCCTCACGGTACAGCTAAAGATGGGGGAGGGGCTGTTGGACTTAAGGAATGGCCTCAGAAATTGATTATAGTGCTTGGGCAGCTTCCTATGGGAGAAGGAGATTCTTGAGATACTCTGGTCTCAAGCTATTTATTACTCTAAAGGTCAAAAAAGCACCTTGGATTGAGCTTGGAAACAAACTAGTAACCATTGTAGCTGGTAAAAGAGCAGTGTAATGTGATACAGTCCATCGGCTCTAGTCAGAATTCTGGCAGCCACATTTTGAACCAATTGAAACTTCTAAACTCTCTTCAAAGGCAGCTCCACATAAAGTGGCTCCACATCTGACCTGGAAGTGACATTGCTTAGGATATGAATCACTAATGCCAAATTTGAATACCTTTAATGCACTGTAGCAAACATTTCTTCTGAAACTTGTAACATGAATTTTGGTAAAATAGTTTTATCATCTCTCAAAACTGTATTAGATGTGGCAGTAATCAGTTTTTCCAAACTGGGGGAAGGGTACTACTGTTTTTGTAGTTTTGTAATTTGTAGCAATTTTATTGTTTATTCATATATAGTGGCATTCACAACAGGATATGCAACAGAAAATGTAAGCATAGTGTTTATTATAATATCACAAACCAGCTTAAAAGGAGGTATTGGCATATGAACAAGGGCAACATAATGCTTTGTTTCCAAGGTCTGATAGTAATTAATGCTTTATTTACAACTGCTCTCTGATGAACCTGAATAGCTAAAATAAAAAGGTTCTTCTTGTATCAATGAAGCTCTTTGACAAATTATGAACCATCATTCTTTTTTGCCACCTATGTGTTCCTAAATTCATGAAAGAAAACAGGTCTGGTACAGTTTCATTTTTTCTGGTTTCTAAACAGGATGTTCCCGTTTTCTGTTTCAGATAACACAGCTCACCTGTTGTAACCTCAAACATTATTGCCCACATTCTAAGTGTTTTTCAATGTATCTGTTACAAACTTACAATATTGTAGTATTGACAGAAAGCCAACAGTCCTGCACATAGGCAAGCCACTTTAAATATCATTAAACTCAGTTGGATTTTAACAGTTTAATTGTATGCAGATTGCCTCCTTGACTACAATGTCATGTTATTTATCACAAAGTTTTTCTTATCCATAGTAATTGGTTTCCTCATCCTAGGTCACAAGCAGATCTGCTTGTAGATGTTCAGTAGAACTATAAATTTTAGTTCACATGCTCATGTGTGTTAAACAAATTCCTTTTCAGCACAAGGTTCTTTTCTGTGAACAACATGGTGATGGTCAACTGGAAACTTCCTATTTAGTGAAGACTCATCCATGTAGTTAGGAACTTGCCATGTAATTCTTATAATTTTCACAACCACCACCTCATTTCCTTCAAACAGTTTACATTAGGGTTGTCATATTTTTATAGCAAAACTCATGCACCTGTAATAGTTGTTAGATGAGTTGATTAAGTAAGTGACACTTTTACCATCCCTACACCTGCATGCATAGGAAAGCTTCACGTGTTGAAGTAGCACATGTCACCCAATTGTTAAAGGTACAGCAGCTTTGGCAGGGGAAAATGTTGGCTATTATGGCAACAAAATACCTGAAGAAATACTTGTTCTGATGCATGGGACACACATACCAGTAAGTCATGGGTGCTTGGAACAAAGCAGAACAGGGTGGTGTCAGAAAGATGACTTCTGATGGGGAGCAAGTGAGTCTCTAACCATAGTAATATTCAGTTACTGGTCCCTGAAGCAAAATTATTCAGAACTGTGACTGAATAATACGGTATTTATCTCTGGAAACATTTTAGAGAATGGTGTTAATTCACTTAAAGCTCATTTGATAAACTCATTCAAAAAAGACAATAGCCCTTCCTGTAAGGGTGAAGACCCTGAGAGTTCCTCTAGGAGACTAGGCAGGGAAGCTCCCTGTGAATGGGAAAGGAACTTGCCATTATGACTTCTTCCTAAGGATTAGGTGGATGAGCTAGTGATAATGCTTTTGAGACTATTAATGTTTTTGTAGATGAAATTGGAAGGCTGCCCTACATAACTTAGAACATTCTCTCACTTGTTCTGTATCCTGTCACAATTTCTGCAACCAGTTGGCATGTAGAGGAAAATTCTTGGAACTGCTAGGCCTGGTCTACGCATGCTGGTAGAATAATGTGGTAGCTAGTGTAATGCCCTCCAAATATTGTTGGACTCCAGCTCTCATCAGCCCCTGCCAGCATGCCCAATAAAACTAGGGGGGATGAGAGTTGGAGTTCTACAACAGCTGAAGGGCACCACATCGGCTACTACTATTTGAGATAGTAGCCAGTTCAGGCTGCAATGTAGGGCATAATATTTTTGAATTCTGTACTACATGAACAATTACTTGAAAATAGAAAATGAACACAGCAGGGAAATGTCCAGGCTAGAAATTTTCTTTCAGATGTGTGTGTGGGTTTTTTTGGGTTTTTTTTTTTGCAGAGATTTTCTTTTAAACCAGGGTGGGGCAACATGTGGCCCAAGGACTGCATGCGGTAAGTGAGGTGCTGGCCTTTGGGCAGCAGACATGAAGGCTCTGATAGGGTTCTAGAGTCCTCCTGCATCCTTCCCAAAGCCTAGTTAGTGCTTTCTCAGCTTTAGGAAAGAGGTGAGAGGGCTCTAGGAGTTCAGTGTTTTGCTTAGCCAACTTTGGGAAGACAGCCTGAGAGCTGGGGAGTGAGCAGGTGTCATATTTTGGCCTTGCTCCCCACATCCTGTGCGATAAGGCAATGTGCAGCCCACGGTTTCTGTGTCAAAAGTACTCTTGCTGCCCTATTGGACTGCCCTGTTTTGAATGTAAGGGAAGCAGTCAAACAAGACAATCATCCTCAAGTTGTAAGCCTCTTTCATTTCTTTCATTCCTTTCTTAAAGTGTGTTTGCATTTTTGTACTTGAAGTAGTGTCTTGCTATTGATATTGCAAACTACATGTTGTTTAGTCGTTTAGTCGTGTCCGACTCTTCGTGACCCCATGGACCATAGCACGCCAGGCACTCCTGTCTTGCACTGCCTCCCGCAGTTTGGTCAAACTCATGTTCGTAGCTTCGAGAACACTGTCCAACCATCTTGTCCTCTGTCGTCCCCTTCTCCTAGTGCCCTCCATCTTTCCCAACATCAGGGTCTTTTCCAAGGATTCTTCTCTTCTCATGAGGTGGCCAAAGTATTGGAGCCTCAGCTTCACGATCTGTCCTTCCAGGGAGCACTCAGGGCTGATTTCCTTAAGAATGGATAGGTTTGATCTTCTAGCAGTCCATGGGACTCTCAAGAGTCTCCTCCAGCACCATAATTCAAAAGCATCAATTCTTCGGCGATCAGCCTTCTTTATGGTCCAGCTCTCACTTCCATACATCACTACTGGGAAAACCATAGCTTTAACTATACGGACCTTTGTCGGCAAGGTGATGTCTCTGCTTTTTAAGATGCTGTCTAGGTTTGTCATTGCTTTTCTCCCAAGAAGCAGGCGTCTTTTAATTTCGTGACTGCTGTCACCATCTGCAGTGATCAAGGAGCCCAAGAAAGTAAAATCTCTCACTGCCTCCATTTCTTCCCCTTCTATTTGCCAGGAGGTGATGGGACCGGTGGCCATGTTCTTGGTTTTTTTGATGTTGAGCTTCAAACCATGTTTTGCACTCTCCTCTTTCACCCTCATTAAAAGGTTCTTTAATTCCTCCTCGCTTTCTGCCATCAAGGTTGTGTCATCTGCATATCTGAGGTTGTTGATATTTCTTCCGGCAATCTTAATTCCGGCTTGGGATTCATCTAGTCCAGCCTTTCGCATGATGAATTCTGCATATAAGTTAAATAAGCAGGGAGACAATATACAACCTTGTCGTACTCCTTTCCCAATTTTGAACCAATCAGTTGTTCCATATCCAGTTCTAACTGTAGCTTCTTGTCCCACATAGAGATTTCTCAGGAGACAGATGAGGTGATCAGGCACTCCCATTTCTTTAAGAACTTGCCATAGTTTGCTGTGGTCGACACAGTCAAAGGCTTTTGCATAGTCAATGAAGCAGAAGTAGACGTTTTTCTGGAACTCTCTAGCTTTCTCCATAATCCAGCGCATGTTTGCTATTTGGTCTCTGGTTCCTCTGCCCTTTCGAAATCCAGCTTGCACTTCTGGGAGTTCTCGGTCCACATACTGCCTAAGCCTGCCTTGTAGAATTTTGAGCATAACCTTGCTAGCGTGTGAAATGAGCGCAATTGTGCGGTAGTTGGAGCATTCTTTGGCACTGCCCTTCTTTGGAATTGGGATGTAGACTGATCTTCTCCAATCCTCTGGCCATTGCTGAGTTTTCCAAACTTGCTGGCATATTGGGTGTAGCACCTTAACAGCATCATCTTTTAAAATTTTAAATAGTTCAGCTGGAATATCATCACTTCCACTGGCCTTGTTATTAGCAGTGCTTTCTAAGGCCCATTTGACTTCACTCTCCAAGATGTCTGGCTCAAGGTCAGCAACCACACTACCTGGGGTGTACGAGACCTCCATATCTTTCTGGTATAATTCCTCTGTGTATTCTTGCCACCTCTTCTTGATGTCTTCTGCTTCTGTTAGGTCCTTACCACTTTTGTCCTTGATTATGGTAATCTTTGTACGAAATGTTCCTTTCATATCTCCAATTTTCTTGAACAGATCTCTGGTTTTCCCCATTCTATTGTTTTCCTCTATTTCTTTGCATTGCTCATTTAAGAAGACCCTCTTGTCTCTCCTTGCTGCTTTTTGGAAATCTGCATTCAGTTTCCTGTATCTTTCCCTATCTCCCTTGCATTTTGCTTGCCTCCTCTCCTCCGCTATTTGTAAGGCCTCATTGGACAGCCATTTTGCTTTCTTGCATTTCCTTTTCCTTGGGATGGTTTTCGTTGCTGCCTCCTGTATAATGTTACGAGCCTCTATCCATAGTTCTTCAGGCACTCTGTCCACCAAATCTAAATCCTTAAACCTGTTCCTCACTTCCACTGTGTATTCATAAGGGATTTGATTCAGATTGTATCTTACTGGCCCAGTGGTTTTTCCTACTTTCTTCAGTTTAAGCTGGAATTTTGCTATAAGAAGCTGATGATCTGAGTTACAGTCAGCTCCAGGTCTTGTTTTTGCTGACTGTATAGAGCTTCTCCATCTTTGGCTGCAGAGAATATAATCAATCTGATTTCGATGCTGCCCATTTGGTGATATCCATGTGTAGAGTCGTCTCTTGTGTTGTTGTACATAGCACAGTTTTATTATTGAAATCTACAGTAGGATTTTGTTTTACATTACAGTTTCCAAACTGTAATCTTGTTTCTTAGCAGCATCTTTTTTTCTCCCAGCTGTGATTAGTGGAATGTGAATTCCTGTGAGGACCCTGGTTCTTCTGTCAGCTGCCGTGAAAGCAGCAGTGCTGGTCACTAAGCAACAGTGTTCGGTCCTGTTTGGTTTTGTTTTGTTTTGTTTTATTAGCATCCTGTGTAAGATGACGGCTCAGTGGAGCAAAGCAGTACTGTGTGGACATCAGGAAAGCTAAGGAAAAGTGGAATTCCAGTTGGAATTAAGAGGCCAGCCTGGGAATATTAGCTAGCTATGTCAAGTCTCTAAAGGATGCTTGAATAGTTTCTATCAAAGTCAGAAAGTCTTAACTGTTCATCTTCTTGATGTAGTTTAGTTATTGAATGGAGCTAAACATTTTGCTGTGCATGTATAAAAAGTTAATTTTACTTTTGTAGTTTAATACTCAGGTTTTGCTGTGTGACTTAATATGTAACATAAATTAGAGGTGTTGTGTTGAAGTATCTTGGGCATTTTTGATACAAATCTTTATCCCTCTCTATTCCTGTACATTTCTTGTGAATTCTGCAGCACATTGCTTTTACATTCACTCTATTCTGCAGGGGGGAAAGCAATTGCTTCTTCAACATCATTTTAGCTATCGAGATATTTAAAGGCTTATAAAGCAACCCAAAGTGGGGTGGTGGAAGGAGTAAAGTGATGGGCTGCTCATCACTAACAAAGCCATGATGGCTACTGCCAGCCAATACAGCTCTTTCACAACTGGGAACCAAAACAAAGTTGGTACATAGCATAATGATATCCCACTTACTAGATGGTCTCCACCTGGCTGGGGTCACCCATGTGGCTCATCAAGGAAGCCTT
The DNA here is from genome assembly GCF_965207765.1 of Zootoca vivipara. Classification (NCBI taxonomy): domain Eukaryota; kingdom Metazoa; phylum Chordata; class Lepidosauria; order Squamata; family Lacertidae; genus Zootoca; species Zootoca vivipara. Next base: position 56,006,360 of record NC_142592.1, read on the forward strand.
GGGTACCACCTTTGTTGCTTTTCTTTGTTATGCCATCATGTACTCAGATCCAATTTTCTTGTGGTTCTCAAACCTTTTCTCCCACAAACCACTTGAAAATTGCTGAGTGCATTGATGGAGCACTTACATTTTTCTGCTTCTTGTAGCAGTTGTATTGCACTGTGCTAGATAATTATTATTTTTAATTGCATTTTTGTTGCTTCTTTTAATTTTTATAATGTATTTTTTTAATTACAATTTGAGTTCCACAGGATTCAAATTGTGACAGTTCTTCACTGATATGCTGTGAACCATCTGAATGAAGCTTGTGTACCATTGGTGGTCTACAGCAGTGTTTCTCAACCTTTTTTGGGCCACGGCACACTTGTTCCGTGAAAAAAATCATGAGGCACAGCACTATTTAAAAAGTTAAAAAAATTAACTCTGTGCCGCCCTATATTATAATTATGATTGTAAGAAACACTTGCCAAATATTGCTTTCCGGCGGGTCAGTGTTGTGTATTGGCGGCCGCCAGGCTCGTTTGCACTGAGCTTTGGGAAAGAGGAGGATAAATATTGCTTTCCGGCGGGTCAGTGTGACAATGCAAATCGCCCTTCTCGTCGCGACACATCGCGGCACACCAGCCAGCGTCTCGCGGCACACTAGTGTGCCACGGAACAGTGGTTGAGAAACACTGGTCTACAGACCACAGTTTGGGAACCTTTGCATTGCGACATATCACATTGATTATATCAAGGATGGGGGGAGCTATGGCACTTCAAATGTTATTGGACTACAGTTTTCACTATGTTTGACTATTGGGTGCACTATCTGGGGCTGATGAAATTGAATTTCAACAACTCCTGGCGGGCCACAGCTTCCCCATTCCTGGATTGCATGATTCTTGATTAGTCGGGACCACATTTTCTAGGATTAAAAGAACTGCACAAAAGCAGTAGCAGAAAGTATTGACTAGGAGTGCTTGACAAACCCCCCTCTAATATGTGCATGCCGGCAGTGGGCTACTCACACTCGTATGTGTGTGGACATGCATAGTCAAACACAATACACACAGGTATAGGTCATAGCAGAGATGTGTGCACATATAGGTGCACAATGCTGCTCCTCAGCTGATGAAGATCAGGTGTGTGGGAGGGTTATTGCCCCCTCTGCTTATCAGATGATAGACCTGAATACTAGGGAAGGATGCTGGGCTAGGTGGAGTGATTTAAATCTCTCTACCTATCCCAGTGCCATGTCTACTTTAAATGCTTTCTTTTTGCTTCTGCCACCAAAGTCAGTAGAATTTGGGGGGGGGCAAAATTTGCTTGGAGGTTAGCACGGTAACAAGTAGAATAAAAATGGTTACTATTCCTGCAATGAATGGTATGTATGAAATATACCTACAGATTTTTAGTCATAGGTGAATATTTATTTCAACCTTCAGTTCCAGTAGGGACGTGGGTGGCGCTGTAGTGTAAACCACTGAGCCTTGGGCTTGCCGATCGGAAGGTCGGCAGTTCGAATCCCCGTGACAAGGTGAGCTCCTGTTGTTCGGTCCCAGCTCCTGCCAACCTAGCAGTTCGAAAGCACATCAAAGTGCAAGTAGATAAATAGGTACCACTCTGGCAGGAAGGTAAACAGCGTTTCCGTGTGCTGCTCTGGTTTCGCCAGAAGCGGCTTAGTCATGCTGGCCACATGATGCGGAAAAACTGTCTGCGGACAAATGTTGGCTCCCTTGGACAGTAAAGTGAGATGAGCACTGCAACCCCAGAGTTGTTTGTGACTGGACTTAACTGTCAGGGTTCCTTTACCTTTAAGTTCCATATTGATTAATATACAGTCAAACCTCAGTTTATGTCTACCTCGGCGAGCAACTGCTTCGGCGAGTGACCGCTGCGGACCCGGAAGTGTTTACATCCGGGTTCCGCGGCGTCGAATGCGCAGATGTGATCTGCACAGCGTGCGCAGAAGCGCTCTATCGGCGCTTCGGCATGCACAGAAGCATGCCTTCAGCGAGCGACCGCCTCCACGGAATGGATTGTAGTCGCAAACTGAGGTACCACTGTAGACGGGTTTGGGTGTAGGCTGTTGAAATGAGTTTCTGGAGAATAAATTTCTGCATTTGAATTTAGATGAGGGTGTTTTTAATGCCTGTCCTTTCATCCCCATGCTCATGAGATGGAAGCCAGAGCCCAGAGCTAGTCCGTATCTAAAATGGAGAGTATCCTCATCCTATTTCTTTGCTTGTTGGCTGGGGAGGTGGCATTTTGAAATAGGATTGTAGCTTTGAGCCCCTAGCTTTGGAACTGCAGCCTGTTCACCACCTTGCCAATGGGCTTAAAGGCTTAAGAGAACTCCCAGTAGGTACCAGGAAGCCTCTTAATGTAGAAGTTGGCAACATTGTATGATCAGCTGTTCTGTTTTTATCTCTTTGCAGTATAGCTTGAGTGAGCATGTAGCTAAAGCCATGATGCTTCTGGGAATAGCATCAAGAACAAATGGTTTGTTAGCAGATAGTATTGCTGATGCTATTTGTAAGTCTGTTTATTGCACTCACCTAGGGCTATGCAAAGCAGGGTAACTGAAAACACTGAACTTGTTTACCTGTTGGAAGGGTATACACATTCTCAGCATGTGTGTACAATGACTCTCTTTGCAGAGAACCCCACCCCAATATGCACATTTGTACTTGCTTTTTGGTGGTTGGAATGCTGGGCATTTCTTTTAACTGTGTGAGTGTGGGTTAATTCTTTGTATTTTTGATTACATGACCTAGGATTTTCTAACATACACCCAGGATTTTGCTAAATCTGGACAGATGTTTTTGCATCTTTTTTACGCTGCCCAGTTAACAATATCCTGCAGGCTGTTCACAATAAAACTTAAAAATAAAAACCATAAAAACATACACAATAAAACCAACTACATTATTAACTAAATAAAGTCTATATCATCAAAACATTTATTAATGACCATAAGATGCCTAATAAAATTGAAAGGTCTTCATCTGGTGGTAAAATGAGCATAATATAGGTGCCAGGTAAGCATCTTTGGGGAGGTCATTCTACAATCAGGATGCCATTGGGGTGGGGGACCTTTTCTGGTAGCCACCTGCCATACATAATCTGATGTGGTTACCTTGAGAATGGCCCCCAAAGAAGATATTAGGGTGCAGGTATATGGTAGCAGATGGTGGGATGGCACAGGTGGGGCTGCATTGTTGTCCTGGTTTCCTAATGCTATGTACCCACATAAAATAACTTCATTCATTCAGCCTTTATTATATAAGAACATAAGAAGAGCATACCTGATTGGCCAGTGGCCAATCTAGTCCAGCATCCTGTTCTCACAGTGACTGACCAGATGCCTATGGGAAACCAGCAAGCAGGATTTGAGCACAAGAGCATTTTGCCCACTTGTGATTCCCAGCAACTGGTATTTAGATACAGACTGCCCCTGACAATGAAAATAGAACATAGCTGGTAGTTGTAGCTAGTAGTTGTTGATAGCCTTGTCTCCAGGAATTTGTCTAATTCTCTTTTAAACCCTTTAAGTTGATGGCTGTCACTGCCACCCCTTGGGGTAAGTTCCATAGTTAACTGTGGTCTGCATGAAGAAGAACAGTACTGTACTTACTTTTCTGTATTCACTTTCTCTATGCCATGCATAATTCTATAAACTTATGTAATGCCACCTTCTCCAAACAGTTCCAAATGCTGCAACCTTCCCTCAAAGTGGAGTTACTCCACCCCCTATATACATACCAATAGCTCCTTTATGCACACAGGCATGGTGGTAATTCAAGCTTGGAGCTAGGAAGATATTGCTCCAAATTTTTGTTGGATTTTAAAGTGTGGTGGGTGTATTGTACGGTATGTTGAACTTCAGTGACTCACTCAGGCACTGCACAAGTGTTGTCAATGTAAAGTTTATTAAACAAGTTTATTAAAAAGTTTATTATACATGTCTCCAGCAAAACTCTAAATAAAGTAAAATGGTGGAGGGAGTCTATATGCACAGGGACCTTGCATAGTTAATTCACTGTGCCTGAATGTAGTTCAGTTCATATCTATTGTACATTCATCAGCTGTTTATTTTATAAACCTTTATTATATTGAATTTATTTATTTCTTCTGAGCAATCACATTTTGTTTGTGGGGTAGAAAGGAAACTTTTCCTGTATGCTTCTGATGGCCTTCACCTGTTTTCCTACTGGAATGCCACAGTTACCTTGAACATAGTGTGCACAGTGGGAAGCATATGCTATTCCTTTCCTCTCCCATTTGCAGCATGAACTGATACCCTTTCAGTTAGTAAAACAGACAGGTTAAGCAGGATATATGCTCTGCTTTGGAGGAAAATGGATTATTTGAAGGGATGGGTGGGACTCTTAGCTGCAGAGGGAGAGCAGCATGGCCTCCAGATGCTTTGTCTGCTAACAGCAGTAACACCAAACTGACTAGAATATAGAGAGCCTGAACTCAAGGATTCTCAAACTAAATATCTCTTTTCTAAGGTCTAAAGGAAATTGGAGATATGTGTTGTGAAATATATTTAAATCTATGGAAAAGCAGTGGGAGAGCAAAAAGTACATTTGTTTTTAATGCAAACAGGTTTTATATAGAGAAAAAGCTGGAAATAGTTGCTAGGTTTTAAAAAATCACTTTACAAACCTTCATGGTGTTTGCTCAACATGTGTATAGTAAAATGGGCAGCTGTGGTCTACTGGTTGCATTAATTTATGGTGCAGGATGCAAGTGTAGGAATTCTTTTTTATTAAAGTGTTTTCCTGAGGGTCACTCTTCAAAGCCCATGTTCCTTGCGGTAAATTTCTTTCCTTTTCTATAGATGTTGTTCTGCTGACAGCTTGATCATCTGCCATTGTTGAGTAGCTTAAACATTTTCCCACTCTATTAATGTCACAGGGATAGCTTGAGAATCCTAGATGTGGTTGTTCATGGTGCATGGTAGGTGTGAGCAAAATATTGCTTGTGGGTTGGGTCAACATGGAACTGACTAGAGACTCGCATGCTTGATTCCTCATCAGGTACATTTCAGTGTGATTGCAGATAACTTGCTAAATCTCACAGGTCTGCTATGAGGATAAAGAATAGGGACACAGTGTATACAGCTTTGATATTAGATAAAGTGTGGGAAAATACATAAATACTAATGAAGTCTACAGATTTTGTTGCTGCTCTGTTGCCCTGGTGACAAGTAAGGCAGTCAATACAGGCATGGTGCAATGCATTGTACATGGCTCAATGCTGGAAGGAAGGCTTCTCAAATCTGAAAATCCACTGCTGCTTTCTTCTCAGCACAGTGGTGTTACCAGAGGAGAGTAGGTAGCAGTTTTGCTCTTCAGCAGCTGCATTCACAGTTTGAGCTGCTGTTTGGTTCCCAAGAGTAGCTGAGCCCCAGATGCTAGGTACGTATGTAGCACTCACAATACATGGAGGAGGGGAAGCAGTGAACCCTGGCTCTTCTGTCCAAGTTCGGCCTAACTTCCAGTCTGCTTCTTGGACCTCCATGGTTGCTTCCACCAGGCCTGGCCTGCCTACTCATGAGTGTCGGCCATTAAAGAAGCAGCCACCTTCTTCCTGTCCTGCTGTGTCAGACTGACTACTGGGTATTCAGAGGTACTAGTGGAGTTGTACAGTGACCAGAGAGCCAAAGCATACCTTTTTATGCCTCCCTGCTGCTTAACAAAAGGAGAATTAACCATGCAGACATGTGAGTGATTTGAATATTTTATACCGTAGAGGTTGCAGAATTTGGACTATCTTAGTGCAAGAGTTCTGCTTCTAAATGCAGTGTAGCACTTACCATATTATATCTCTAGTTCTTGGCAAACTAGTGCCAGGGAACACTTTTCAACAGTAGGGGATGCAGGCTCCTTTCTTTTGTTTCTGTATGTCTGTTGGAATCTCTATACTGATATTGTGTGTGTATGTGTGTGTGCACACCAATCTAGTTATCTTCAGACTTCATGTCTTGGATAACAACATCCACCAATTGAGGGAGTGACATTCAGCACACTGTGGTTCAGTTTAGATGTATTAGCCAAATTTGAGGTTTGAGTCCCTACCTTTGGCTCCCTGGGTTTCTGCTGTCCCACCTCCCTGGTAATAGTAACTGATACACTTTGCATTGGGATGGTGTTCAGTCTCAAACCGCCCCCCGCCCCATGATATTTCTCAGAATGTCAGGCACTCTTGCAACAGAGTAGACTTGAGGAATCCTTTGTTCTCAGAACTCAGGAGCCTGGCTCATCAGAGGACCCTCCTATGGCCTCTCCTTTTCTTCCTTCTGCCATGCCCCTCCCTTCTCATACGCTGGCCCCTGTGCTGGCCCCTGTACATACCTTAGTTAACACAGGCAATACTTCTGCTTCTTTCCTCCCTCCAGCAACCTTCCCTTTGGCTCCCTGGGAATTGATGTTAGCACCTCCTACTTAGCCTTGCAGCACTTGGGTTATCTGTAACACTGAGGCAGAAAAAGTGACCTCCTTCCTTGCCTGACTGTGCTCCAGCTGAAAGCACAACACACTGTGGAGCTTTTTCTGTTTCTGTTTCTCTGTATACACTGAGTGGGGAGGCATGCCCTCCAGCCTGGTCTTGGTTGCCAAGGAAGCTTCCTGTAAATACCGTGTTTCCCCTTTTTTAATACGTAGTCAAAAAGTAAGCCAGGGCAACAATTTTAAGCATTTGAGAAATATAAGACATACCCTGAAAATAAGACATACCCCCATGCCTGCCAACTGGGGGCCTGGAACCAGGAGGTAAAATGGCGTTTAAAAACGCCGTTTGAAGTGATTTCAGCTTGCCTCCCCGCCGCCTGGAACCGGCTGCTGCAGCGCGCAGCAGCGCCGGGCGGAGCGCCCAGCAACACGGACGGAGCGCTCAGCAGCACCAGGAGGAGCGTCCCACCGTGCCAGGCGGCGGGGTGGCAGGCCTCCTTGGCATGGCGAGGAAGAGACGAGGCCGCTGGCTCGGGCGCTCCTGAGTCCTGACCCCAGCCGCTTCTACGCGGCAGCAGCAAAAGAGACGTGCGGCCACATGGAGAGGCGAGCGCCCGAGCGGGAGACGCGCTCTCTGCAAAGCTCTGCACTCACTTCATCCGCCCGACGGGAAAGCGAAGTGGGGAAGAGAAAAAGAGAAAAAACCGAAGCGGCTCTTTTTCTCTTCCCCACTTCGCTTTCCCGTCGGGTGGATGAAGTGAGTGCAGAGCTTTGCAGAGAGCGCGTCTCCCGCTCAGGCGCTCGCCTCTCCATGTGGCCGAGCGGGAGACGCGATCTCTGCAAAGCTCTGCACTCACTTCATCCGCCCGACGGGAAAGCGAAGTGGGGAAGAGAAAAAGAGCCGCTTCGGTTTTTTCTCTTTTTCTCTTCCCCACTTCGCTTTCCCGTCGGGCGGATGAAGTGAGTGCAGAGCTTTGCAGAGAGCGCGTCTCCCGCTCAGGCGCTCGCCTCTCCATGTGGCCGAGCGGGAGACGCGCTCTCTGCAAAGCTCTGCACTCACTTCATCCGCCCGACGGGAAAGTGAAGTGGGGAAGAGAAAAAGAGCCGCTTCGGTTTTTTCTCTTTTTCTCTTCCCCACTTCGCTTTCCCGTCGGGCGGATGAAGTGAGTGCAGAGCTTTGCAGAGAGCGCGTCTCCCGCTCAGGCGCTCGCCTCTCCATGTGGCCGAGCGGGAGACGCGATCTCTGAAAAGCTCTGCACTCACTTCATCCGCCCGACGGGAAAGTGAAGTGGGGAAGAGAAAAAGAGCCGCTTCGGTTTTTTCTCTTTTTCTCTTCCCCACTTCGCTTTCCCGTCGGGCGGATGAAGTGAGTGCAGAGCTTTGCAGAGATCGCGTCTCCCGCTCGGGCGCTAGCCTCTCCATGTGGCCGCATGGCTCTTTTGCTGCTGCCGCGTAGAAGCGGCTGGGGTCAGGACTCAGGAGCGCCCGAGCCAGCGGCCTCGTCTCTTCCTCGCCATGCCAAGGTGGCCTGCCACCCCGCCGCCTGGCACGGTGGGACGCTCCTCCTGGTGCTGCTGAGCGCTCTGTCCGTGTTGCTGGGCGCTCCCCCCGGGCGCTGCTGGGCGCTCCGCGCTGCAGCAGCCGGTTCTGGGCGACAGGCTAAAATCACTTCAAATGGCATTTTTAAATGCCATTTTCCCTTCTCAGGGCTGACTTCGCTGGGCGCGCGCTACACCTGAACCAGGAACAGCTGATTTCAGCGCTACAGCTGATCTGTATCTGCATGTGCCAGAAAGTGTCATGTGTGATTGCACAGAGCACCAAGCCTTAAGACATCCCCTGAAAATAAGACACCGTGGTTTTTTTTGAGGAAAAAAAGTTATAAGACGGTGTCTTAAAAAGGGGGAAACACGGTACTGACAGAGGCTTGAGCTGATGGCAGGTGTCTTCTCACAGTAACTGTAGGTTTGTTTGGTTTTTGTTCCATTTAAATTACAAAAACTATGGTTACTGCCCGCAAACCATACTTGGTTTTCAAATTAGAACAGGAAATCTAGTGGAAACCAGAACCAACATATTTAATATATTCTGATCAGGTATGAAGAAAACTTTAGGTGAAATAAAAATATATCATTGGATATGAAACCATGGATTCCAGTTCTGTTATTTCTTTATATGTTTGTTTGTTTGCTAAGCAGGTATTGGAACCTAGTTCTCCTCAGCCCTAGTCAAATACTCTCACCTCTATGGTGCACTTGGTTATAGTAACCATGGTTTGACCATTCAATCATAACAATAAGCCTTAGTTACTGCAAACCAATAAAATGAGGGAAGAAATTGGGTACGTGGAGGAGGAATTGGGATGAGAGGAAGGAGCATGTGAGCCTGAAACATGGCCTCCTCGAAGAAACTGTGACTTGCCTGTGGTAGTGTAATAATAGATACTGAATATGCACCTTTTAGTGGTCCTCACGCAGCTCAGTGTTAAAGAACAAAACCCCTGAGGTTTTTTTTAATGGTCATAAGTTGCCTGTAGTATTAGGGTTAAAAGAGCAAACTGCCCCATGCATCTTAAAGATCAGTACATTTAATGTAGCATTAGCTTACATAGGCAAGGCCTTGTTTCATCTGTTGCAGTGTTAAGATTGTTGTTTTAAAGGTTGCAGTACCCAGTTAAATTGAGCTAACCATGCTGGGAGAAGGGTACAAGCACAAACCTTCCATTCTTTCTATCCCTAATGACAGGGGGCAATATTCACTTTCCCCCTTTCTTTTGCTAGAGACAGTTGTTTGCTGTTACTGTTGGATTTGCCTGGCCAATGTGAAAGAAATGCTACAATTACTTTGTGGCTTTCAGTTTATAACCCTCTGCTTTGTAACAAAGCTATCACTTCACACCTCTGCTAAGCCACCATTGTAACATTATCCCCTTGTTCTAATGCTTTCCAAACAGCCTCCCATATGTAGTTATAAAAAGGTTGGGGGAGGGACCAAACCTGTGAAGTCTGGAAATAGCAGTATCATTAAGAGCAAAGCCAAAGAGAAGCAGACTTCTTCCTCCTCTACTCATATTTAGCTCTTGGCTGAAGTGATAAGGAATCCAGGAAGGGTACAAAGGATTATCATTTGGTCCTATTGAAAATTGTTAAGTGTTACTAAAGCTCTTCTCCCTTTTCTTTGAGAAAGTGGCAGCAAAGGGGACAATGCCTAACTCCTTCAGAGTTAATCTGTCCTATTCCTAATAATCAATTGATGCTTTTGAATTATGATGCTGGAGGAGACTCTTGAGTCCCATGGACTGCAAGAAGATCAAACCGATCCATTCTGAAGGAAATCAGCCCTGAGCGCTCACTGGAAGGACAGATCGTGAAGCTGAGGCTCCAATACTTTGGCCACCTCATGAGAAGAGAAGAATCCTTGGAAAAGACCCTGATGTTGGGAAAGATGGAGGGCACAAGGAGAAGGGGATGACAGAGGACGAGATGGTTGGACAGTGTTCTCGAAGCCACCAACATGAGTCTGACCAAACTGCAGGAGGCAGTGGAAGACAGGAGTGCCTGGCGTGCTCTGGTCCATGGGGTCACGAAGAGTCAGACATGACTAAATGACTAAACAACAACATTCCTAATAATTGAAGTGCCAAGAAGCCATGTCTGTGAAGAGAGCTGTCAATTTGGTTTCTGTTGCTTGGGAGGAGGGGTGTGTGTGTGTGCTGACTCCTAACTCCGTATAGTCTTTTGTCTTTACTGTTGAGGCAGTTCAAATACAGAATTGGGGGTGGAGGTTCTAGTGGAAGGGTTTTCAATTCAGGAAGCTATAAAGCACTTGAGCATCTAATTGAAAAGTCGGCAGTTTACATCCCTTTTGCTGTTCAATTGCCTACAGGGCTTCATAGAAGTGAAGATGCTGGGAAATTAGGGAAGAGTTTCTTTAACTGCAGCTGTGACAGGGGAATGACACACAGATCCTAGTGGTTTTTTTTGGGGGGGGGGGAAATGCAAGAGAGGAAAGACAGGTGGAATTAGAGATCACACTACAAATTGGGGGGTTGGTTTATACAAGGGACTGGAATTGCTTAACCCCAGAAGACATGAAAGAGAAATAAGGCTGACCCACTGCAAGATTGTTTAATAAGTCATCTACATGAAACCTACATGAAACCATAAGTGAAAGTTAGTGCTGCAGGTTCACAAGTATGCAGGTGATGTGCAACTATATCTCTTGTTTTCACCTACTTATCCTAGGGAGGCTGTGGAACTCTTTAATCCTCTGTTGCCATGTTTGGAAGTGGATTGGAAGTAACAAACCAAAACCCTGTGTTGCAAGCACTGAAGTACTGGGCAACACATGACCAAATTTCAACTGAACAGAATGTATTTACAAATAATGTAATATCAAAAACAAGACTTGAAACTAAGCATATCTAATGAAATTCACATGAAACACAAATCCTTTAGGTCTCTGAAAGTCACTGTTGATATGAATAGAACCAAATAGCAGAAAGTCATCCAATAAGAAGCAAGCTGAAAAGCTTTGTATTAAAAAGTTCCAAAGTAGCTGAAGTAGTCAACGAACTTGTCGAAGTGGATTGGGGCTGGATGAGGGTGAAGAAACTGAAATTTATGGTAATCCAGACAAAACAGAGGCGCATTGTGTAGAGAAACTGAACAATCCATGTAGTGGTGTGCAACCGGCCCTGGGTGGGGTTGCACTCCCTCTGAAGGACTAAGTTCATAGTTTTGGGGCAGCGCTCAATGCTATCTATGGAAGTTCAAGGTTCAGGATGGCAGAGGCAGTTTAGACTGCCGCACCAGCTGTAATCCTTTCTTGGTTATCCATGCAGTAGGGAAGCCCCCGATAGACTACTGTAATGCCTTAATATTGGCATTAATAAGGCCCTTTCTTGACTGAGGACTGGGATAAAAATGCTTTCAGTAAATAAGTAAATATGCTCTACATGGGCCTGCCCAAAAAGATGATCCAAAGGCTTCAAATGGTACAGATTAAAGCCACCCAGTTTCGTTGGAGATGAGGTGGTTATGGTAGGAGTCATACTGGTTGCTGGTGCATTTCCAGTCCAAATTGAAAGCTGCTGGTAATGACTCTAAATAGTGCATGGCAATGTTATTTGAAGGACCACCTTCACCTGTAGCACCCTGCTCATGTATTTTGATCAGTTTTGCAGGCCCTTCCTGGAGTTGTGCCAGTGAGATGAGTTAGGTTGGCAGGCATAAGAGAGATTGTATGTTAAATAGTGGATCCCAAATGGGACATATGTGGCTCCTTCTTTGCAGGCCTTCAGGCAGGCTTTAAATATTTATTTGTTTCAGGTTGTTGTTGTTTTTAAACAGGACTGTGATTTTATTCATTTATTCGTTTCTTTCTTTCTTTATTTATTATGAATGGTCTTGGTGTTTAAATAGGATTTCAATAGTTTTATGGCTTAGCTGGTTTTAAATTATATGCTGGTTGAAATTGTTTTTTATAGCTGTGGTTGATTTTAATAACTGTATATTTTTATGGTGATTTTTGTTTATAATTATATTTCAATTTTTTATGGAAGCTGACTTATGAGGGCATTTTCCCTAAAAGACAAGTTATGAACATTTTAAATAAATAAAATCACTCCATTAGGGCACAACCCTATATTCCCCAGCTGAGGTACTTCAGAATCTGTCAGAAGCTGCTGGCGAAACCTGAGACATACTGCTGGCACAACATATACACTGGTGGAACTGCTTTGATATGCTCCTGGCGTCTATGACTGAGCCTTGACTGGGAGAATATAAATGCCACATGATGTGTCTGCTTCTTGCCTGGTGCTGTGCTTTACTAGATAGGAAACTTCTCCTTGGAACCTGTATTGCCAGCCCCACCCCCAAGGTGAATGGGGAGCTAAAAACTCCCACCACCTACTTCCTAACCCCCATGCCCTATGGATCTAGCCACTGGAAGTTATAATTCTAACCTGCTGCTGTCGAGGAGGAATTGTGGCTCCCCGTGTTGCCTTTCTTTGGCTGCTTGCCAAAAGAGTATTTTCTTCCATGGAAAGGTTTTGAACTTGTCCTCAATAGTGCTGTACACTCTGCAGGTGTCCTGCCCAAAGAGCTATGTGGGTACAGTTCTGTGTGTCTTCTCTTTCCTTCCCTTTGTATGCCAGGTGGTGATCAGCAAGAGGGTACAGTGGTACCTCTACTTACGAATTTAATGCGTTCCGAACGCACATTCGTAAGTCAAAAAAAATTGTAAGTCGAATCCCATAGGAATGCATTGAGAGAAAAAATTCGTAAGTCGAAGCAACCCTATCTAAAAATTCGTAAGTAGAAAAAATCCTATCTAAACATCATCCAAGATGGCGGACGGAGCTCCATTCGTAAGTAGAAACATTCATAAGTCGAGTCATTTGTAAGTAGAGGTATTTGAACCCCTGTCTTGTAGGGATGCCAGTAGCAAAGGTTGTTGCTGGGTGGGGTTGATGTGGTGCACACATTGAAACAGGGTATGTTGAGTATGTATCCCTGTGATTGCGAGTTCAGTGGCTCCCTTGGTACATGAGCAGCATGTGGGCCTCATTACCGGGACAGTCCCTTATTCCAGGGATGGTAAATACACCTGACTTTTAATGCCACAAATGGCTTTGTACCAGCATAGTTGTGGCATCTATCCCATGAAGCAGAATTCCCTATGGGATAACTCTACTAGCTTTCTTATTGCTTGATTGTTAATATTTATTAAATTTGTATACCAGTACATCCCTTCAACTATTTCAAATTTTAAAAGATGATGCTGTTAAGGTGCTACACCCAATATGCCAGCAAGTTTGGAAAACTCAGCAATGGCCAGAGGATTGGAGAAGATCAGTCTACATCCCAATTCCAAAGAAGGGCAGTGCCAAAGAATGCTCCAACTACCGCACAATTGCGCTCATTTCACACGCTAGCAAGGTTATGCTTAAAATTCTACAAGGCAGGCTTAGGCAGTATGTGGACCGAAAACTCCCAGAAGTGCAAGCTGGATTTCGAAAGGGCAGAGGAACCAGAGACCAAATAGCAAACATGTGCTGGATTATGGAGAAAGCTAGAGAGTTCCAGAAAAACGTCTACTTCTGCTTCATTGACTATGCAAAAGCCTTTGACTGTGTCGACCACAGCAAACTATGGCAAGTTCTTAAAGAAATGGGAGTGCCTGATCACCTCATCTGTCTCCTGAGAAATCTCTATGTGGGACAAGAAGCTACAGTTAGAACTGGATATGGAACAACTGATTGGTTCAAAATTGGGAAAGGAGTACGACAAGGTTGTATATTGTCTCCCTGCTTATTTAACTTATATGCAGAATTCATCATGCGAAAGGCTGGACTAGATGAATCCCAAGCCGGAATTAAGATTGCTGGAAGAAATATCAACAACCTCAGATATGCAGATGACACAACCTTGATGGCAGAAAGCGAGGAGGAATTAAAGAACCTTTTAATGAGGGTGAAAGAGGAGAGCGCAAAATATGGTCTGAAGCTCAACATCAAAAAAACCAAGATCATGGCCACTGGTCCCATCACCTCCTGGCAAATAGAAGGGGAAGAAATGGAGGCAGTGAGAGATTTTACTTTCTTGGGCTCCTTGATCACTGCAGATGGTGACAGCAGTCACGAAATTAAAAGACGCCTGCTTCTTGGGAGAAAAGCAATGACAAACCTAGACAGCATCTTAAAAAGCAGAGACATCACCTTGCCGACAAAGGTCCGTATAGTTAAAGCTATGGTTTTCCCAGTAGTGATGTATGGAAGTGAGAGCTGGACCATAAAGAAGGCTGATCGCCGAAGAATTGATGCTTTTGAATTATGGTGCTGGAGGAGACTCTTGAGAGTCCCATGGACTGCAAGAAGATCAAACCTATCCATTCTTAAGGAAATCAGCCCTGAGTGCTCCCTGGAAGGACAGATCGTGAAGCTGAGGCTCCAATACTTTGGCCACCTCATGAGAAGAGAAGAATCCTTGGAAAAGACCCTGATGTTGGGAAAGATTGAGGGCACTAGGAGAAGGGGACGACAGAGGACAAGATGGTTGGACAGTGTTCTCGAAGCTACGAACATGAGTTTGACCAAACTGCGGGAGGCAGTGGAAGACAGGAGTGCCTGGCATGCTATGGTCCATGGGGTCACGAAGAGTCGGACACGACTGAACGACTGAACAACAACACATCCCTTCATCTGAAGATCACAGCGTGGGTCACAAAATAAAAATGCAAAATGAGAACGCAAAATACATAATAAAACAAAAACAAACCAATAAACGCCCTCACACAAACACATTTAAAAGGACATAGGATGTTAATCAGCCAAAGGTCTGGTTATAGAAAAATATTTTTGCATGTTACCTAAAGATATGTAATGAAGGTTCCAGCTGAGCCTCCCTGCAAGGGTAGACTTTGATATTTCACATTTCAGGGGAGTTCTGTTCTGCTGAATTCACTACAGTACATCATAGTTGTGATGCCCCCTAGGCTTGGCACCTCTGCTTCCTGGGGAGAACATTCCACAGAGACCCACTGGAGAAATGGCTTGTTCTCATGTTACCACCCTCCAGATCTCTCATGGAAGAGGCACAGAAGCAAAGGCCTCAGATCCTCAGATGATTATCACAGTGTATGGATCGTTTCATATGGGGAGGTAAAGGTAAAGGGACCCCTGACCATTAGGTCCAGTGGTGACCGACTCTGGGGTTGCGGCGCTCATCTCGCATTATTGGCTGAGGGAGCCAACATACAGCTTCTAGGTCATGTGGCCAGCATGACAGAGCCGCTTCTGGCGAACCAGAGCAGCACACGAAAACACCATTTACCTTCCCGCTGTAGCGGTACCTATTTATCTACTTGCACTTTGATGTGCTTTCGAACTGCTAGGTTGGCAGGAGCTGGGACCAAGCAACGGGAGCTCACCCCGTCACAGGGATTCAAAACTCCGACCTTCTGATCGGCAAGACCTAGGCTCTGTGGGAGAGGCAGTCCTAAAAGTACTGCAGTCCTGAGCAGTTTAAGGTTTTATAGGTCAAAACCATCACTTTGAATTGAGCCTGGAAACTAATTGGCAGCCAGTACAATTGGGCCAGAATTGGCATTATATACTCAAACCATCTTGCCCCAGTGAGCAGCCTGGCCACTGAATTCTGCACCAGCTGAAGTTTCCAAACCATCTTCAGAGGCAGCCCTATGTATAGCGCATTGCAGTAATTAAACCTAGAGGTTACCAGAAGTTAGTCAACAGAAGTTAGGCTATCCCTGCCCATATAGGGGTGTCGTTGGGCCACCAGCTAAAGCTGATGGAAGACACTCCAAGCTACTGAGGCCATCTGAGCCTCAAAACAACAGCCGAGGATCCAAGAGTACCCCCAAGTTACGTACTTGCTCCTTCAGAGGGAGTGTAACCCCATCAAAAGAATCCAGATTTGAGCCACCTCAGAGCCAGTTGCCTCTGCACAGATGTTGAAGTCCCCCGAGCCAGCAGTCAGGGACTCCTCAACCAGCCTCTGATGCCAGCTCTAAGAATGAGGGGAAGATATTGACTATATCCCATTTGTTAGTGGCCCAGAAGACAGGAGTGCCTGGTGTGCTCTGGTCCATGGGGTCACGAAGAGTCAGACACGACTAAACGACTAAACAACAACATTGGAAGAAAATTTGATTATCAAGGAATAGAAACAAAATATGTGGCATTTTCTAATGTAAAAGTTGACATATTATAAGAGACTCTGGGTGAAATTAAAAATTCACTCTGAATTAGAAGCACAGTTTTATATGGTTTTAGAATAAGAGGATTATGAAAATGTTAAGAGAGGTATTGTGCAGAAGACAAATTTTGGCATCCTTTTTCAGTGAAGGATTTGAAACTAGTGAATAGATTTTTTAAATGTTAACTATAGTGTGATACACTGTCTTGATTCAAAATATGAAGGAATTACTGATTATATTCTATTTTAATAAGAATTTTTGTTATTTCAATGAATTTTTAAATTCTAAGGACATTGCAATGTACAGTGGACCCTCTGGATACAAATTAAATATGTTTCGTGGGTCCGTCCACAACCCAAAAAGTCCGTAAGCAGAGGCTCATTCGTAACCTGAAAGTTACATATTCAGAGCGGTACATAACTAGAGGGTCCACTGTAAGATTTGTTTTCAGTTGTAATTTCCCCCTTTTTATATCTAAACTTTTTAAAAATTGAGGAAAATAACTTTACCTTCCTTTTAAATTTCCCCCCACACTCAGTACATGATGGTGCAGATAGAAATATTTGAAATTCAATAATAATTCCCTTAAAACTACTTCTTTTCTAGATCAAACATGTGTATCCAGTCTGATTTGATTGTCTTTTAAGTTTTCTTGATAGTGTAGCAGATGATCTTAAGTATTTCCAGCCAACTATCGAACTGTTTGTTTATACAGTACTGTATCTGATTTGGATTCCTCTTGGGTGGTGTCTAAACAAGGGGAATATTTGCCTTATAGAAAATACAAGTTTTCTAAAACAGAGCTGTACGTTATTCCTCAACCCTAGTGCCTTGGGGTCTGTATCTACCTTCTTGCTCCATCCTTGCCCTTCTCCAGGCTGCAGCTTGGTGAGGTGGATATATCCATGCTATATGCAGAGTGTGTTTTCCCAACGACCATTGCAGGACTCCAAGGGATTTAGTTGTGAGGGGGGGAGGGAGAGATGTTAAACAGGCTTTTCCCTAATGAGCTGTGACGCCAGCTGGAGAGGGGGAGAATATGGCTTTTCTCTCCTGTCCAGTGTTCTGTGAATGTATAGAGGGGGTGGAGGAGGAACTGTGTGTCTCCATTTTGTACCTCCTCCCACCGGTCCAGTACACACACTGTGCTGATTTGCTGCCTCCTCCGTTTCCTTTTTGCTCTGTCCCCAATGCATTTTGGCAAGGTTCAGATTTCTGTGCTCACAGCTCAATGCTCAAGGAGAAAAGAGAAAAACAAAGGACTGAGGGGGATGTGGAGGGAAAGTCACTTATTGCCCTATCTCAAGACTCTGCACTGTGCAGTAGAGCTGGTGAGAATCCTGCTCCTTTCTTCATTTGCCAGCAAATCTCTGAAAATTAATGGTTGCTATAAGTGGTTTTTATCATCTGCTTTAAACACTCGTACTAGCTACTGTCCCACATTTGGCCTTCTTCATTAGGGCTTGAAAGTTTAAATATTATATTTATTTCCTAAAATTCATTTCTTCAACATACGCTTTCATCAATAGAAATTAATCCAACAAATATATTATATCATTTCCCATATTAAGAGTGTATGTGACTTATGTACAGCAGAAACTGTAAGTTTGAGTCTTCGGATATGTAATAAAAGAGTGCTCATACCCATACATACTACTACAAATTGTTCTTTAACCCAAACATTGTTTTCCACGTTCAAAAAGCTGTTTGAATTGATATAAGTGATGCTTAAAAGGAAAAAAGAAATTGGCATATTCAAAGAACTAAGAGGCACAATAACCAAATAACAAAGATTCATATATTAAAAATAGTATATTGGTAGTGCTTTGAGCTCCCTGGAAGAAAGGAAGAATGAATGAATGAATGAATGAATTAATTAATTAATTAATGAATGAATATTAAGAGTATTAATGAAACATGAAAAGATTTTTGTTATTTGTGTATGCTAACTCTTTGAATTGTATCTGGAAAGACCTACTCACAGCCCATAACCATTTATGTTTATGTGGACATATCCCAATACTTGGTGGCTGTCCAAAATGCATCAGGAAATAAGAGCATAATGAAATGGACCAGGCTGTACCCTGTGCCATATTTAATGTGCATACCTAAGATCATGCAATGAAGATTAACAATATATTACTGTTGTTGTTTAGTCGTGTCCGACTCTTTGTGACCCCATGGACCATAGCACGCCAGGCACTCCTGTCTTGCACTGCCTCCCGCAGTTTGGTCAAACTCATGTTCGTAGCTTCGAGAACACTGTCCAACCATCTCGTCCTCTGTCGTCCCCTTCTCCTAGTGCCCTCAATCATTCCCAACATCAAATATATTACTAGCATGTGTTAATTTACCTTTCGTAGAAGCAGAGGGCTCCTCTGAGGCTTCAGTCCATGCAATTTCAAGAACATTTTTACAGACTTTACAATGGACTAGAAACTTGTGCTTTTAAAAAATGAGATCCCCATGAGACTGTATAATACGCTTAGTGCTACATTCATCAGGTTTTATTTGCTGCTCTACTAGGAGTGCCCCAATTCCCATTTCCCAAAGCTGATTCAGGAGGATACCATAGTTGATGCTATCAAAAGCCAACAAGTTCAATAAGCAAGAGCAAGGTCAAACTTCCCATGTCCTGTACTCTGTGGAGTTCATCCATCAGGCAACAAAGGCCAACTCGGTTCCGTACCAAGGCCTGAACCTAGACTGGAATGGATCTAAACAATCTGTATCCTCCAATAATGCTTGTACTGCCCTACCATGGTTCTTTCCACCACCTTCCCCCAAAAGCTATTTTTGCACTCTGGCCTCAACCAGTCAGCCCTGGAAAAAAAGCCAGGAAATATAGAGGTCAAGGGGCACATAGCCTGATGCACTACTGCCACCACGTTGTCCACATCAGCTGATAGTATAAGGTGAAACTGATCCCACAGAACATCTTCAATATTGGCAGTGGATACTTCAGCTGGAGCTGCAACAAGTACAGAGTCACGATCACTCCAAAACCGAGCAACTTTACCCTCAAAATGCATATTCAGTTTGGTCACACTGGGAGTCTGTAACCTCTGGACCATCCAAAATAACTCAATCAGCTGGCTACCAGAGGATGCTGCGCTAGTTGCAGAATGAGCCTTTTTTTGCAGCCCACAGTCCCACATGGTAGGCGCGATTTTGCCCCCCCCCCTAAAAAAACCCTTTATTGATTACATCAAGGATGTTCCCTGCCTGGTGTGTCAAGAGTGATGGCCATGAAGTCTTGAGCTGTTTAACCTTTGCTTACAGGTGTTTTTTGTTTGTTTGTTTTGCAGTGTTAGACAGCTAAAGATCAGGAAAGGGAAACAGATATAGGCATACCTACATAATAATGCAAGTTATTAATAATCCCCCCCACCCCAGTGTTAGCTGCGGGGGGGGGGGGAGTTGTTGCCAAAGTATGTTATTTTAGACTCAGCTGGAGCCATTTTTCATTCTTAGCTCAACAATTGCCTTACTCTTGCTATCTTTGGGCATAGTGTCAGTTTCTGTGTGTAAATCAAGAATACTGGTAATAACTTCATACCATTTGTTTCAGGACAGTGAAATACAGATTATAAAGCAGTTAGCATGCTGGAAATACCATACAAATGATAACAATGCAAATTATATTTGTTCTGCTAGAGGTCACTGTTGGTAAGATCACATGTTGTCAATGCTCCCACCTCCAGTCTGGAAGGAAAGGATTTCGGAGAAGTGTATTTAAATGTTCTTTCTCTCATTAGGAACTTGAAGCAGCTCTTTACAGTGATGATGTGGAGTTCATCAGTGATCTGATTGCCTGTCTTCTTCAGGGTTGTTACCAGCGCAGTGACATTACGTGAGTAGTCTCATTCCATGGTTTAAATGTTTTTCTAAATAAAGAGAATTAACCCATTTGAGGTGTGATACAACTTCTGTGGAGTGCTGAAAAGATAGATGCCAGACCTGAGTCCTGAATAAGTGTCAAATGAATTCTAACAGCTTTCTATTCTAAAGTGGCTGTTGGATTACTATTTTATTCATAGCCCATCTATTATATTCGAATTCATAATTTATGCCTCAAATGTTTGTATGTTGTTAGTATGATTAGTTAAATGCGGACCTCTCGTTTGATCCTGCATAAAAACCTGCATGAGAAAATCCAAGGGCTGTTACTGCAGCAGAATAGAAATACTTTTTTGTCACTGTACCACTTGTTTACAGTGAGATTAAACCAGCCCCCCCCATCTCTCAGTCCTTGTTACACCCTGTGTGCTGTCCTACAACCACCAACCCTGAACAGCTGCAATGTTGCCGCCTTCCATTCAGCAGCCTCACGGCCCATGGGTAGAAACTGTTCTTTAACCTATTGGTGTGGCTTATCGTGCTTCTATATCTCCTCGGGCAGGAGAATGTTCCTTGCTCTTCTGAGGCAACGGTCTAGCGGACTCAGGGGACAGCCCACAATATTCTGTGCTGTCTTCACCACCCTCCATAGGGACTCTCTGTCCATGACTGTCAAACCAGCATACCACACTGTAATGCAGTATGAGAGAACACTTTCTATTGTGGACTGATAGAAGGAAGTCATCAGTTGCTGTCCAACCTTGTTCTTTCGCAAGATCCTAAGGAAATAAAGTCTCTGTTGGGCCTTCCTAACCACCTGGGCTGTATTGACCTTCCAAGTTAGGATTTCGCTAAGACTGACTCCCAAGTATTTAAACGAAGAGACTCTCTCCACACAGTCCCACCTGATATACAACGGGGCAAGCTCCCCTCTCTTCCTCCGAAAGTCCAACACCATCTCCTTTGTCTTGGCAATGTTTAGGTGCAGATTGTTCTCTAAGCACCATGTGGATACCTTTTGAACCTCCCCCTGCACGCAGATTCGTCTCCACCTGTAATTAAATCCATTATGGTGGTGTCATAAGCACTGTGCAAGTTCCATTAAAACAAACAGAGGTTGTGAAACATAGGCACTTAGGTTTATCTAAAGCAGTAGCTCCCAAACTTTCCCCTTCACAGACTATTTGAGAATTGCTAAGGGTTTTAGTGGACAACTTTATTATTATTTTTACCTTTTGTGGATTCCACAGAATTCAAATTGCAATGCAATAAAATACAATATAAGAAATAAAAGAAGCAATTAAAAACAATTAAAATCAATATGAATATTTAATGCAAAGCATATGCCACCTCCTGTCTTCAACCACAATTTCGTAGACATGCATGGGCCACCTAAATTATGCTTGAGGACAACTGGTGGTCCAGAGACCACAGTGAACTGCATTCACATTGATCTTTGATTTGTGACTCCTGATTTTCTTCTTCACTTTGCTTCCCTTTTAGAAAGACTTTAGAGATGTGTTAAATGAGTTAAGTAAAATGTCCCCCATTCTTATAATTTAATGGTACACTGATGGCCTTTGTGTACATGATAAAATGTTCCCATTAGATGCTTACTTGTAAGTATTCTAGAATGCAGTGAAATTTTGCAGTGTTATACAGAACAGACAGGGTGGCCCACCCATGAGGCAGAGTGAAGCCACCTTGGGCGGCGAAAATGGGACGGGCTGTCACTGCATACAGAGGTGCTCTGTTTGGGAAGGTACAAAGAGAGCTGTTGCCAGTTAGTGTATACAGTACTGAACTAGATGGGCTAATAATCTGACTCAGTGCATAAGTCAATTTCTTATGCTTCTGTGTTCTTCCTAGGTAAGCCTAGCAGACACTTCTTCTTGTGACTTTAATAATGTAATTGTATAGGACCCTTAGTGCATTTCCTGATAGCCTGTCTGCTTCTGGTAGATGGAATGCATTTCATTACGATGTTCTGTTTTGCAACATGGGACAGAAATGGAGCACTAAATGGAATTGGTAATAACTGATGATGGGCATTTTATTTGGTCGTGGGGTTTAGGAAATGAAAATAACAGTTCATTCAGAACATTCAAGCCCCTGAGTTCTCAGCAATTTCCATTCAAGGATTTGTTGTTATTCTTATATGTGTGGGACCAGGGCTCTATTTCTAAGTCACACTCCTCTTTGAATGGCAATTTTTGACAGAAATTGGGAGTATAAAGGGGGCTCAATCAAGAAGATTGCACTAAAGACTTTAAAGCCAAGGCCGTGTGAGCTCTCATCAACATGGCAGTGTCTTAACTGTGTCTGTTTTCCCTGCCATAAATGCTGTCTGCCCGTCTGAGAATGGTTTAATTTTTATATAGCGATTTACATCTATAAACTGTGCCTCATTATTTATTTATATTTTCTTGCACAGCATGTAAAAATTGTTGACTGGGCTGGAACTGCTTGGCTATTGTTTTCTGTATGCAGCATGATTAAAGTACTTCTGCTAATTATAATGTACTCTAAAGTAATTTTAGAAATGGAGGCCTAGCTGAGAACCATTCTGGTGCACAATTTAAATGTACTTTGGGTTAATTTGCTTATTTGTCTTGAAGAGAAAACATGTGTCAAGTCTGTGCCACATGGCATTGGGAGTCCTCCGATTTTGGCTTTAAAAATTGTCCTGTTTTGTTATACAGAGAAAGAAAGAGAGAGTGTATGTGTGAGGGTGATTAAAACAGTCTTTTTAATGATTAAAACAGTCTTTTTAACAGTCTTTTTTAATACTGCAAGGCAACTCTATTTTATAATGTGAAACAACTTTTTCTTCCGGTAGCGTTTTGAGGCGTCTGAAAAAATTACTACAGCATGTGCCTTAGAAATGTCCAGTACCTAGTGGTTAGACGTGAAATGCCTACTTAGGCACCCTATCCTGGCTCTATCATAGCTGTCAATTTCCCCCTTTTTTAAAGGGAAATTCCCTTATTCCGAATAGGATTCCTCGCGAGAAAAGGGAAAAGTTGACAACTATGGTCTCTATTTTAAAATGTTCTACTATTGTTCAACTTCTGTTCTGTTTAATGCAAACAGAAAAACTCCATACTCACGGAGACTAATAAGACATCTGTGACATTGCATTGTCACAGATATGTGTGACTTTCCTTGCTGGTGCTATCTTTGACTAGTAAAGGTAAAGGGACCCATGACCATTAGGTCCAGTTGTGACAGACTCTGGAGTTGCGGCGCTCATCTCGCATTATTGGCCGAGGGAGCCAGAGTACAGCTTCCAGGTCATGTGGCCAGCATGACTAAGCCACACCTGGCGAACCAGAGCAGCGCACAGAAACGCCGTTTACCTTCCCGCTGTAGTGATACCCATTCATCTACTTGCACTTTGACGTGCTTTCGAACTGCTAGGTTGACAGGAGCTGGGACCAAGCAACGGGAGCTCACCCCGTCATGGGGATTCAAACCGCCGACCTTCTGATCAGCAAGCCCTAGGCTCTGTGGTTTAACCCACAGCACCAACTGCGTCCCCCTAAGCATCTGGGTTGTTGTTGTTTAGTCGTTTAGTCCTCCACTTGTAATGTGTTTTTCTTAGGGTGAATGTAGTGCGAGAGTATCATTGTGGCCAGGGCCATCTTAAGCATATCTGGCGCCCTGGTGCCATGGTGCGAAGATCCCTCCGGTGCCCCCCTGCCCCGTTTCCCAGCACGGCTGTCTGGCGCCTTGCGCCACCCAGCCTTGCCTTAGAGCCGGCCCTGATTGTGGCCGAGAAGTAAAGCAGTTCCCTATTGTCAGATACTTCTGCTGTGGGTGTGGAAAGCAATACCATATAATCAAGGCCTCTTCTGGCTGTGTGCTTTAGCAATGACCTTGCTGCTCTTCCTCCTTTTAGGTAGCAGTGAAACTAGCCTGCTTCAGCTGTCATCTCTAGGTTAAGTGGCTGCATTTGCTTCTGTCAAGCTTGTACATGTGTCTGCGATGTGATCTGTTATTAGATTAGACGGCTCCCATCGGCTCTCCATTTCCCCAGCTTCCCAAGGGATTTTGTGCCGTTTCAACTTTGTTCCAATTCTATCTGTGGGAGTGCTGTTGGAGTCAGCCAACTTGCTTGGCTGTGAGATTTTAGTTACAAAAGTCTATTTGAGAATAGATAGGGTGGGGATATTTTAAAGTGTGCCTCTTACCTTGCTAACTGAATAGTTCTTAGAATAATAGCATTGTAGAGTTGGAAGAGACCCCCGAGGGTCATCTAGCCCAACCCCCTGCAAAGCAGGAATCTCAGTTAAGGCATCTATTCTTGGCTTAAACTATCTAGCACCTTCCCTTACTTAAGGATTACTTCTTACAAACTATACCTGCACTCTCATAAAATATATGTCTTGTGTCTGAAATCTGTGAGATGTGACTGCGAACATATCCATCCCCTGCTTGAATATGCATAGAAGGAAAAAGTACACTTATAGTACAATATATTTATATTTTGTACTTGAATGTAGGATTCTTACCTGGGTTGTAAGAAATCCCCCTGGACTATTTAAGAGCTGAGTACTTTTCATTA
This sequence comes from Zootoca vivipara, assembly GCF_965207765.1. NCBI lineage: Eukaryota > Metazoa > Chordata > Lepidosauria > Squamata > Lacertidae > Zootoca > Zootoca vivipara. The sequence goes on from NC_142592.1 coordinate 56,030,933, forward strand.
GCCGCTAGCTTGCACAACACTTCCTGATTGCATTGCAAAACTGGTTTTGCTCAGAAAATTAATTTCAAATCAAGCATTGCAGTGAAACAGATGGGACTTAGGCAAAGGCTAAATTCTCTTCCCAACCTCAGTTTTTTTGCCCCAATTTTACAACTTCATATTTGAGAAAATCCATCCAAGTTATGATGAAGTGACTGAAAAAAATCACAACGATTTTATGTGAAATTCTTGTCTTTTGTGTTGCATCTAGTGCTGATAACTTACAACTTACCCACAAGGCTTTTGTCCCTACCCAGCATTTAAGTCAGGCTTGGGAATCACACATAAGAATAATCCTGCTTGATCAGACAAAAAGTCATTCTAGTACAGCACCCTGTTTTCAAAAATGGCAAGCCAGCTGCTTCTAGGAGGCCTACAAGCTTGCTGTTGCTTAGCATCTTTCTTTCTTATAATGAAACCACATCTTTCTTTCTTATAATGAAACCACATTAATTTGGGAAAATCCTCTTCAGAAGGCAACTTACAATAAAAATGATAAAAGCAACTTGATATTTCAAGATACAGGCACCCCCCCCCACTTGCGTGCAATTGACTCATGCATGACTGCGTATACATGCAGCACCGAGACGTAATCAAATAATTTAATTCAAATGGAGGGAGAGAGCTGGAGAGTCCTCGTGGCTTACGAGGAGCATAGCTGCCAAGTTATCCCTTTTTTTAAGGGATTTTCCATTATGCTGAATAGGCTTCCTCGTGAGAAAAAGGGAAAACTTGGCAGCTATGACGAGGAGACCCTCCCCGGAGCCCAAATAGGATTTCAGTGAGGGCCAAGAAGAGATGGAGGTGCTGTGGGGCTTTGTTTAGGTTCCTCAGCCTCCCTGCCTAACACTTCATGCGCATGGTAGCGCAGTACGGGCCATTTTCCTATGCGTCCTCCAGCTTCCTGCCAGCCCCAGAGCTTCATTTCCAGTTATGGATATTTTTGCGACAGTATTTTTGATCTGAATTAGAGAGAGTGTGGCAAAGAAGGGCATTCAGAGGTTTTAGAAGTTGCTCCCTACTTATGAGGTTTTCACATATGCGTGGGGCGCCAGAATATAACCCCATGTAAGTGGGGAGTTCCCTGTATTGTACTTCTTTGAATATTAATTATAACTATCATGGCTAATAGCAGTTAGTAAATTTACTGTCCTTAATTCTTTCTTGGGAAAGTAGACAAGGTTCCTTTTCCGCCCTCTCTTTGGGAGCTGACTAGATAGACGCAGGTCCTTAGTGGAAAACGTATGCTGTCTTACCTTGCTTGACTTACCTTCTTCATAGGTTCACAAGCTGTTAGAACTAGCCAGAAGGCTTCTCCTTTGGACTTCCTCTTCCCACTAAAGATAAGCAAAGAGCTCCGTTGTGGCTGTCTGGGGTCAGGCCTGCAGCTGTAACTCAGATTAGGTTGACCTTAATAAGAAACAAGCCCTTTTTTGACAAGTCATGATAGATAGATTGCTGTAGGGGAGTGAACATTAGCTATCCTGTAGGTTTTTCTCTTTCTCTTGATATACTCCTTGCTTCTTCTGACCCTACTAATGATGTCTGAATGAGGTCATTCAAACACACATTAGACTCCTCCCCATAGTCTTCATTTATTTCTAGACAAGTTGCATTTGTGAAGAAAATATTGCCAAGTAATTTAGAATAAAGCATTAATGACTTTGGGTGTCACTGGAAAAATGCTCCCTTCTGCTGCAAAGAGAGAAACATTACATATCTTGCCCTTTCATCTTCCTGAACTTAGATTGCCCTCTCCCAGCCTAAAAGAAACTGTATAAGCAGACATCCCTATGGAAGCAGCTGTTGTTGTTGTTGTTGTTGTTGTAAAGGTAACTGCCAGTGAACAGTTTTGTCTTTTTATGGACAGCAACTTTACATCCTGCTCCCTGCTCAGTACATTTATGAGTGCACTAGAATGACCCCACCCCCAAACATATGATGCTACCTCTGTACTGGAAAAATTGGTGTCAAATTAATTTGTTTACATACCGTATATATTCAACTATGGTCAGGACTGACCCCCATTAGCTGGCCTCACCTTTGGTTTAGGTGGTAAATTGGGAAGGGCTTGCAAATTTGCATGCTCTCTCCCAGCCCAGCTTCCCACCCACTTGCTCGCTTCCGTTTAGTTCTTTAGGAATCATTCTACTGCTTTGCCACATGGAATTTAACAGGCAATTATTTCCCCGTTTACACTCACCTTATGTACACCTTGTGTACACTCACCATTTCATTGTAAAAAGCCTCAAAGTGGTTTACAAAAATGTAAGAATGCAAGAAAAAATTACAACCATACTTAAAAGCATACAAAAATTAAAATACCAGAACAGATTAAAATTACCTCAAATTTCTAAGCATCTGGATAAATTAAAATTAAAATACCAGAACAGATTAAAATTACCTCAAATTTCTAAGCATCTGGGTAAAGTAAAGGTAAACGGATGTCCAGTCGTGACCGACTCTGGGGTTGCGGCGCTCATCTCGCGTTATTGGCTGAGGGAGCCGGAGTACAGCTTCCAGGTCATGTGGCCAGCATGACTAAGCCGCTTCTGGCGAACCAGTGCAGCACACAGAAACGCCATTTACCTTGCCGCTGTAGCGGTACCTATTTATCTACTTGCACTTTGACATGCTTTCAAACTGCTAGGTGGGCAGGAGCTGGGACCGAGCAACGGGAGCTCACCCCGTCGCAGGGATTCGAACCACCGACCTTCTGATCAGCAAGCCCCAGGCTCTGTGGTTTAACCCACAGCGCCACCTGCATCCCCCTAAGCATCTGGGTACGCTTGTCTGAATAAGAAAGTTTTTAGCAGGCACTGAAAAGAATTCCTTCGTGTTATTCTAGTCTTTTATTATCTCTCCTGTGCAAAGTACGTAACTTACATATCTCCTCTGAAAGCATTGTTCACATGATGTTTTACAAGTACCGTGTTTCTCATAAAATAAGACATACCCCAAAAATAAGCCGTAGTGAGCGAGTGGATGGCGCCAAGGAAGAGGAAAAGGAAGGTGCCTGTCGGCGTCTGGGGAGGGGCCAGAAGAAGCAGCTGAAGCCAGCTGTCCAAGCACACGTTTCCAACATGAGTTCGCCGGGGAGAGGCTGTCGAGCTGGGAAGGCGAGCGGCGCTTTCCCTTCAGGCACTGCTGCCGCGCGAAGCGAAAGGGGAGAAGCAGCGCGATGGGGTGAGTGGAGGAGGCGAGCGCCACAAAGCAGGTGGCAATGGGGCGAGCGCGCGGCGGTGGGGCTGCTCCGGTCAGCGGTGCTACTGCGCGTGCACACAGTCACCTCTCGCTGAGGTGTCGAGGAGAAAAATGTGCCAGGGCGTGGCCGGCCGTCTTCCGCCCTGCTTCGCCTGCTCAAATGGTCCCTGCACCGCTCCCTCGGTCTAGCCCAACCTTAATCGGGCGCCACCACTTTCCTTCTTCTTCTGCCCTAAATTGGTTCACAAATGCCTTTATGTGGAAATGGTCCACTCTGGACATGCTGCTGCGAGGCAGGTTCTGCGCCCGACAAGAGGCTCACACTCTCTGAAAGGAACCGGAGCCGCTGCAGGAGCCTGCGGCCCCCGCCTCCTCCTCAGCGCGCCTGTTCCGCTCTTGCTCTGCCTGGTTCCCAAGCTCTAGCCTCCGGAATGCGACAGAGGGTGAAGCGTCCCGGGTCAGGGCAGCAGGGTCAGACGAGCTCGGGGCTTCCAGGCACCGGCAGCGGGGCAGGTTCATGGGAAAAGGCGGAGTGAGCTGCTTCCACCCTCACCCTGTCAGTACGGTAGCTGGAGGAAAGGTCGCTGCCGAGGCTGGGCCGGCCTTTCCTCGGGCCAAGTCAAGAGTTGTCAAGAGTTGTCTTCAGTGGCCACCGTAGCTGTGCCCCGAAAAGCAGCTCGCTTGCTGGGCAAAATAAGACATCCCCTGAAAATAAGCTGTAGTGTGTTTTTTGAGGAAAAATAAATATAGGACAGTGTCTTATTTTATGAGAAACACGGTAGTAATCTTAATTCCCCTGATCTCAGTAGTTTTATCCATGCCACCAGCCATGGTATTCTTCTACTCCAACATCTTTGTGGAGTTTTCAGAAAATGGTGCTTGGAGGACTGTTCTGCATTAGATCACATTGGATCCCACAGAGATCTATTCTGTTCACCATTGCATGAAACTGCTGGAGAACATTGTCCGAAATTTTCGGGTATGGAGGTTTTTCATCCTTGAACATTTGTCTACATTAGGGCAGAAAAAAATAACTGGCGGTCCAGGTCAAAGTTGTTGAGCTTTTTTTTTTTAAGGAAGAGGAGCCCTGTTTTGGGGGATCCAGTCAAAGTTGTTGAGCTTTTTGAGGGGAGGAGGAAAGCCCCTTTTCTTTGGGGTGCAGGGAAAAAATGCAATGTTGTTCAGCTGCTTTGGAGAGAGCCAGTGACATCCAATGATCTACACGGTAGTAATCTTAATTCCCCTGATCTCAGTAGTTTTATCCATGCCACCAGCCATGGTATTCTTCTACTCCAACATCTTTGTGGAGTTTTCAGAAAATGGTGCTTGGAGGACTGTTCTGCATTAGATCACATTGGATCCCACAGAGATCTATTCTGTTCACCATTGCATGAAACTGCTGGAGAACATTGTCCGAAATTTTCGGGTATGGAGGTTTTTCATCCTTGAACATTTGTCTACATTAGGGCAGAAAAAAATAACTGGCGGTCCAGGTCAAAGTTGTTGAGCTTTTTTTTTTTAAGGAAGAGGAGCCCTGTTTTGGGGGATCCAGTCAAAGTTGTTGAGCTTTTTGAGGGGAGGAGGAAAGCCCCTTTTCTTTGGGGTGCAGGGAAAAAATGCAATGTTGTTCAGCTGCTTTGGAGAGAGCCAGTGACATCCAATGATCTACCGGTAGATCACGATCTACCTGTTGGACGTACCTGTTTACAGAACACAGCAGCCAAGATAATTATATCATATATGGGCTACAAGAACTCTTTGTAAACTTCATTGAGTGCCAAATTCAACATGCTGATACTTTAAAAAACCCTTGCTGCCTGCAGCTGGGATACTTGATAGAGTGCCTTTTCCAATTCTGCGAGGCAGGTACCTCTACAGGATTCCTGGATGTATTTGCCTCTCTTTGTCACAGTGTAAACAAAGTGCAGAACAGTGTCGAAAGTAAAATATATGACCAGTTGATGGATGCAGTAGAATGAACTGAAACCATTGAGAATGGTTCCCCATATGTGACTTGAGAAAGGGGCAGAGAAAGTTTGTTTTCTACCCAAAACATTTGGATTTTATGTGACAGTTTCTTGCTCTACTATTATTAGCAATATTTTGGTGGTGTGTTGGAAAACCTTATTCTGCGAAGAAAAATCAAGTGTAATTATTTTTATTTCAATCAAATAGTGCAGAGCACATATGCTATAATGACTGAAATAGGATTTTATTTACCACAGGTTTAAAATACTGTCTCAAGCATACTTAACTATAATGGGAAGCATAATTGACTATAATGTTATAAACTGCTACCAACCATATTTCTGTTTTCTAACAACCATCTTTTTCTTCCAGTATGATGCCCCTCATTTCACTTTATGAAAGAGTCATGGTGCTTCTGCTTATTTACACCATTGCTTTCTTGTAATGTTCTTTCTTTCTTTCTTTCTTTCTTTTTAAAAATCTTAATAGTGATATTCAAAAGCAAGGATAAAAATATTTGTTTGGGAAAGCAAATCGTTAGGCTCATTTGGGAAAATGACTTACCACAGAAGGAAAGATAAAGTTGAAGTTTGAGGGTAGCTGGAAATTCTGTCAAACATCTGGTTCCCATTTCAGGTTCTCATTATAGCCTGAATCAAAGCAACAACCATTCAGTGGTAGTCTACACAAATTGACAAGAGAACCTGGAGTGCTCTGCTAAGAACAGAGGCTCATTGCGGCTTATGTGGGGCAGAAGGGCGGAAGCTTCTGGTTTTAACCACTTATGTAAAAGTCAAACTGAAATACCCAAGATGATTGGTTGAGTCAACAGACTCTTCTCTCTGGGGGAAATGGGAATTAAATGCTCAAATCCCAGCCATCTTCCGGAAATGGGAAATTTCATGGCTCAGTATGTTTGTTTCAACAGCAAGAAGAAATGGAAAAAAAGAAAAGAACAACCACTGAGGTTTTCTTGCCTATTTTCAATCATGCCACCCAACATACACATTCTCTGATATTTGCTACTGCACATACAAGGAGCATATGAATTTTGCTCCTGTTAGCCAGTCTGATATGCTCTGATTCATCAGGATTCAAGTGTTAGTAATTTGCTGAGGATGCCCATTTCTATTCGTGTCTCAACAACCATATTGTTTAGGACTGGAAGGTTTAACTCAACCTTCACAACCCAGTGCCTTACAAATATTGTATTACAATGCCCATCGATCATAGCTTTGCTGGCTGGGGCTCACACACACATTCCATAGCAGTATAAACACTTTTGCTATTGCATATATACATAAGGAATGATGCCAACCATGGGTCCCTATTTACTATATGATCCCTCTCACTGAAAACATATTAGGTATGCATACATGGTGATTTTAAGCATACAATGTGAAATACGTTAATTAGCTCTAAAAAATTAAAAGCTTTAATCACTTATCTCTTCTTCAATTGATTGATGTTGGTGAAAAATTCTTGGAAATACCTTCCTGCTGTGAAATATGCGCTACTCACTTTGCACCAGATTTGACTGATGCATCTTAATAATGGGTTTTCTTTCAGTTTCTGTCAAAAATTAGCAAAAAGTTGTGCCAGACTGTAAAGTAATTCATATTTTCCCCTTCAGAGTCTTCAAAAAAGCCCCTTGATGGGTTTTATAACATGTGTTTAAGTTTTAAAAGCTAGACTCCTTCTTAAACAAATATTTTCATCAGCTGATAGCCCAAACACAAGCTAACAGTTCACAACTTGATAAACTTTGCTGCTTTCCAAACATGTTCTTAATGTAGAACTGGGGGAAAAATTCTCAGATAATGCATTTCAAATCCAGTTCTCAATTATGACAGAGAAAAACAAACCAGGCTGAAGAATTATTTCTTAGTTAGGATTCCATTATGACAGTCTTACTGAATGTTAATGATAATCTTAAATGGTCAATGGTTTCTGAGAGGGGTGTATGTCATCAATCATTTAGTGATTGGAACTTGGAGGAAATCCGGGCCAGGAGTCTCTTAATAGGATTGTTGATGTCAGCAGTTTCAGGGAATGATAAATCATTGAATGTTTATATGTGAGCCAGTCATAAAAGTAATTGTTTGACTCCACAAGCATGTCTGTGGTGTTTTGTTTTTTGTGGTGCTTTGTTCAGTAGTTGGGAATCTGTGGTGCTTGCTAACAGGTACAGAGAAATGGATTGTTATATTTAGTACTAAGCTTTAAATTAAGTATTCCAAATCCACATTTTACTTTGCTAAAGGAGATTCTAACATGGAACTTTGAATTTGAATATTTAATCTTAAGAGTTATATCTCCACCCATCCCAGCCATAACTGCTTTCAGGTGTAATGCTAAAACAGTCTGGTCCTGGTTGTTTGTACCACAGGACTGAAGCAAGACTAATGTTTCAGATATTTCTAAGGTTTGCATAACTTGGGGCCTTGGGGTGGTGACTTGTCAATTGAATTTGTGACTTACTAGGCAGTTTACAATACTCTTAACTTGTGGATTGTGCTCAATTTAGCAGCAGCAGCAGCAGTGGTGTGTGTGTGTGTGTGTGTGTGTGTGTGTGTGTGTGTGTGTGTGAGAGAGAGAGAGAGAGAGAGAGAGAGAGAGAGAGAGAGAGAGAGAGAGAGAGCATTATCTATTGTGGCAGAAAGCTCAGGTAGACCAGAGGTTTGGTGATGCTGTGCAAATTCCACCAGAGTGGTGTAGCTCAGAGTGGTGTAGCTTCCAGAGTACTGCAATCAGAGAATCACTCTGATTGGATGTGGGTACAGCTAGCCAGAGAGCTGGAGACAGCTCTTGGTTATTGGGGGGGGGGGGAGAAGCAGGTGTAAATTGGTTTCCTAGCCCAGGGGGATAGTGCTGGGGGGGGGGTGCTGGGGCGATGGCCCCAGGCACATTTTTCTGGGAGGGCACTGGCAGGGCAGCATGAGGAGGACACAAAAGGCACACACCCTTCCAATCAATCCAATCTGACTCATTGAAAGGAGGGTGCATGTCTGCCCTGTTGCATCCTCCTCACATTGCTCTCTGTGCCCATGCTGCCCGTCCCAGGCACCATGAAGTCATGTTCTGCCACTGGTATAGCCTCTGAGTTGTGTGTAGCATCCACTCTGTGGAAAATGTCTACAGCCAGAGAAGGAAGTCTCTGAGCTAGGAGATAGATTAAAAAACAGTGACTAATGTCATTTAAAAATATACATACAAGTGAGAACTGGAAAGCTGAACTGGAGAAAGGAGAAGTGGAGTTGTAAAGGAACACTCTACTTGGGTCTAAATTCAGTATGCAGGGGATAGATCTTCCAGAGAGTGAGACAAATAGTCCCAGACCAGTTAGGAATGGTGTGATGATCCCCTAGTCTATTGTACTAATAGAGGAGACTCAGGAGCGAGATTTATAGAAAGGAAACTGACAAAAAGTACCAACTCGTTTCAGAACCAAAGTATTAACACCTCATGTATAACATCTCTGCAATTACGTAGTTCATTAAGGAACAAAGTAAATATTAGTTACATATTTACAATCTTGTTTAAAAGCTTGTAACATCCACTGAATTTAATATATATAAATGTACTGTTTCTTGAAAGAATTCTATCTCCAAACACATCTTTTGCTTTACCTGTTTTGTTGCAATGTTTTTAAAACAACAACAACAACACTTTTTTCCTGTTTCACTTCCCTGAGTCTCCAAGTACCAAGATCTTTCTTTAAAAAGCAATAGTGAGAGGGGGCACACATCACTATGCTGTCCCGCTGTGTGCTGTTGCATAAGATGGGGATGGGTCAGGTTGGTGGTGATTGCCTTGCACCACAACCTCACCCCACAGCCCTGTCCTGATGAATACAGCCTCTGCTGCATCTGCCACTTTGTCCTCTTTCACACTGTCACCACAGCTTACAGGATCACTTAGGGTGTATACTTGCAGTATCCTGAAGGATATGCAGAGTTCAGCAAATGTGGTGGCCAACTAACCCCCACAAAAAGTCTAGTCTATAACAGTAGTTTGATCTGCAGAAATCTGTCAAGCTTTTCATGCCTTGAGATGGACATTGTCACCTGCTTCTGTCTGTAGATCAAGGTGCTGTTAAAGGCACAGGGAAGCAGTGTGACATTGACCTATGATAGTGCTGGAGGTGAAATAGTTAAACAGGTTACCCAAGAAGAACCCAGGGGGTTGGAGTCAGAGGGACTATAAAAACCAGCCCTGAGGGGGAGTTCAGGGGGTAGAGTTAGTTCAGTTGGATCAGAGCTCAGTTGTGATTGGAGTGGGAGTTGAATTGTGGGGGAGTCTGTGGGGAGATGGAGTTAGTGTAGTGCAGGCATGTCAAACCTGCGGCCCTCCAGATGTTTTGGCCTACAACTCCCATGATCCCTAGCTAGCAGGACCAGTGGTTGGGGAAGATGGGAATTGTAGTCCAAAACATCTGGAGGGCCGCAGGTTTGACATGCCTGGTGTAGTGGAATATAAGCTGAGTCAGTAACAGTTAGTTGCTAGGAAGTTCAGGGTGGAACTGGATGCAGGAAGGAAGTTGGTTGTTAGCAGGTATAGGAAGGTATAGGGTGGTATAGGCACCAAGTATTTATAATTGACTGAAGACCGTTTATGAAACCACACGCTTGTTAAACTGCAATATATAAACAGAAGTTTTATGTTCCAGTTTAACCCTGACTGGACTCAGTATTTTATCCCTTAGAGACTGGTTGGTGGCAGTGGGAAATAAAGCATAGCTGCCAAGTTTTCCCTTTTCTCGCGAGGAAGCCTATTCAGCATAAGGGAATTTCCCTTTTAAAAAGGGAGAACTTGGCAGCTATGAATAAAGTGGTGGCACAGGGATCAATAGACCGTGAAACATCCGGGGACCCTGTGTGATCGCCACAAGCAGTAAAATAATTGTCAACCCTATCCACAAGTGAACCATGCCATTTTCTGTGAAGAAAGGGTTTGCATTGCTTCTAAGGGCTGAGCAATGGGCTGAGGGAGGTTTCTAGTTGAGAGGAAAGCTAGTACAGTGATCATCAGATTCTAAGCATGCACATCTGCTGAGCTGCCTCAGGGGGGAATGTTCTTAATTGTTTCTTATAAAGCTATTACCCAATATCCAGAATTTCATTCTTGGTGTGATGATACTTAGCAGGATGGAAGAGAATGCAAAGAAAATAAAACACTTTCTGAATTCTTTGGGTTAGCTACAGAAGTAATCATGTAATTCTCCTGTCTCCTTTACATAACTGTACAGTGGAACCTCTGGTTACAAACACTTCAGGTTACAGACTCCGCTAACCCAGAAGTAGTACCTCGGGTTAATAACTTTACCTCAGGATGAGAACAGAAATCGTGCGCTGGCGACATGGCGGCAGTGGGAGGTTAAGAACGGTTGCAGGTTAAGAACGGACCTCCGAAATGTATTACCGTAAGTTCGTAACCAGAGGTACCACTGTACTTGGTTCAGTTTTTAGTTACTTGAGATTTTTTGAGTGAATTTATTTATTTATATTATTTTTATAGACTGCTAATACTAAAAAAATTCCGAGCAGTGTGCAGCATATTATAAATTGTGAAAGGAAGGGTGTGCTTTCTTTCCTTCTCTGTGACAATAAACTTAAACCCCTGCCACCACCAACATGCTTATTTCATTTATTCCTCTGGATTCTTAATTACCAGTAACTTGGTAGCTGTAGGGTAAGTGTGTGATACAAAACCAGTCAGTAGTTGTTACAGTTTATTAACCACCTTCACCCCCAGTTCCCAGGATGGGTTACAACAATTAGCACAACATTAATATTAAAACACAGTATTACACATTATGTGTTTTTTTTAAAAAAAAAATTAAACAACTTATTGCGCCTGACATGACTTGGCTGGATGTTGGGCAAGCCACACCCATTTGCTCTTCACCTGACATCATATGTCACATCATATAACCATAAGCCAAGCACAGGGTTTCCTCAGACTTCTCAAATGCAGTACTTCTCAAATGCCCAATAATCAGCTGGTTTGGGGGTATCTGGGAAGCACTGAACACAAAGCTGAGCAAGCCCTTTGATCTATCTTCCCCATACCTGCAGACCAGCTTTGTCAGGTGTCATTCGGATGATGTCATCATAGTGTCAGATGATTAACAAGTGACTGGCCCTGCCCACTTGTCAAAGTTGGCCCAAAGGGTGGAAGGAGATAAATATGTGACTTGCTGGACCAAAAAGGTTTCCTACTCCTGTTCTGATACATATAGCACTACACTATATGTTTGGATTGCCAATGTTTTATGGATGTTTTATTTATTCATCTTTTATGACATTGTTGTCTAAACTATGCCAATAAATGGTGAATTCGATTTGAATTTGATTTACATATAAAAACTACTTTCTGATTCAATATATTAATGGGGAATTCATGGGGGCCACTAGACTACCCTCTCTTAATTGCTTCTTTTAAGGACTGATACTCTAGCAGTCTGATAAATGTAGTCCATTACCCTTGTTCCACTTTTAAAAAGCTGTTCTTTTAGGACAACAAATGTGCATCTGCATTACCAATCTTACAGAATTTTCTACATGTTATGGGAATCGTTATTTTTTAAAAAAACCATTGTTTGTTTTAAAAAAATTGACAAAAGAATAACTCCTAACTATTGTCCTATTTGACATAAATTGTTTTGTGAGATGAGCAGAGCATGTAAGCCTAACCACATGCCAGGAACTGGGCCAGTTTTGAAGTGCCTGTTTGCCAAAACAGAATTTTTATATCTGCTAGCTATTTAAAGATTAATTTCTCATCAGGTTGTGTAAGGTACTTTATGAACATATGTTCTTTTTATTAGATCTCAGACATTTCATGGCTACCTGGAGGACATCATCAACTATCGCTGGGAACTGGAGGAAGGGAAGCCCAATCCCTTACGAGAATCTACTTTCCAAGAGCTACCCTTGCGCACTCGTGTGGAGATCTTGCACCGCCTTTGTGATTACCGACTTGATGCTGATGATGTCTTTGACCTACTCAAGGTGTGTTGAGTGGTGACAGATGTTGGATAGGGAACTGGAAAGTGGAATGGTACACACTTTCCACTAAGAAATTAGCACTTTGTGTTCATAGGTACATTCAATATCACTTTTTGTACTAAGCTCATTTAGAATGTGGCTTAATTTGTTAGATTGTTTGATGTCTTTAGTCTTCCCAAACTGAACAATCTGAAGAAACAAGTGTGTGAAATTGGATATTGCTCTCTGGTATCTTTGATTCACTGAAAAAATACACACAGTAAATCTGTGTTAAAGAAGGCTCATTAGTGGTTGTAGAAATATTGAAAAGCTATCTTGGTTTTAATATATTAATGTCAGGTAGGAAGTATTCTGGACTACAGCTTCAAGCATTCCCTTGTTGTTTGATTGCCAGACTAAGCATCAACATGTGGGAACTTTTCGTTTGCAACACTATATTGTCTCTAGCTGTAATATATTTTAAGTTCCTTTTTTGTTGTTTTTGGGAGTTATTTTCACACACTTCTGCATTATTTATTCACAAGGCATTTGCTAATTTTGAAAACCACGGGTAGTAGTAAAACCTGAGTTGTTTTGGGGAGACATGATAATATGACAGCAACAATCGCAGATAACAATGGCTCTCAAAGTGAACCATTCACAGTGGGATCAGGTGTTAAACAGGGTTGTGTTATTGCCCCAACTCTATTCATTATTTTCATTGCCATGATCCTACACTTTGTCGAAGGGAAACTCCCCACTGGAGTAGAAATCATATATTGAACAGATGGAAAGCTCTTCAATTTGAGCAGGCTGAAAGCAAAGAGTAAGGTTACCGTAACTTCCGTCATAGAGCTTCAGTATGCTGATGACAATGTAGTGTGCGCATGCTCAGAGGATGACCTCCAAACCATCCTAAATATTAAGCTTATCTCTCAACATCCAAAAAACCCAAAGTGCTGCACCAACAAGTACAAAATAACCCCTCTGCAGCGCCACAAATCCAACTCAGTGGTGTAACGTTGGAAAATGTTGATCACTTCTCTTACCTAGGCAGTTATCTTTCTACAAGGGCCAATATTGATACCAAAATCCAGCATCGCCTGAGCTCTGCGAGTATGGCTTTCTCCCGATTGAAGTGCAGAGTGTTTGAGGACCGGGACATTCGCAGGGAAACCAAAATGCTTGTTTACAAAACTATTGTAGTACCAACCTTACTATATGCTTGTGAAACATGGACCACTTATAGACGCCATCTCCAGCTCCTCGAAAAATTTTACACATCACTTGGGAGGTCAGGTGCACTAATATCAGTGTACTGGAAGAAGCAAAGAACCAGTGTGGAAGCAATGATTCTTCAACATCAACTTCGTTGGACTGGTCATGTTGTGCGGATGCCCGATGATTGTCTTCCAAAGCAACTACTCTATTCCGAACGTAAAAATGGAAAGTGTAATGCTGGTGGTCAACAAAAGAGGTTTAAAGCATGTCTCAAGGCAAATCTTAAAAAATGTAGTATAAACACTGACAACTGGGAAACACTGGCCTGCAAGCGCTCCAGTTGGAGAACAGCCTTTACCAAAGGGTCATGGGCTTTGAAGACACTCGAACTCAAGACGCAAGGGAGAAACGTGCTAAGAGGAAGGCACGCTTGGCAAACCATCACCATGATCAACTCCCACCCGGAAACCTATGTCCCCACTGTGGAAGAACATGTGGATCCAGAATTGGCCTCCACAGTCACTTACAGACTCATTGTTAAAATCTTGTTTATGGAAGACAATCTTACTCAGCTACGAGGGATCGCCAAAGGAGAAGAAGAAGAAGAAGAAGAAGAAGAAGAAGAAGAAGAAGAAGAAGAAGAAGAAGAAGAAGAAGAAGAAGAAGAAGAAGAAGAAGAAGAAGTTCCCTTACTATGCTTGGTCAATAGGCATTGGTATGTGCATGTGGTCATAGAACCCAGCCTTTGTTAGCTACAGTGGTTATTGTGAATGCCAACAACAGCTGTGTTGTGTTACTAGTTAAGAGAGGTTAGGTATTTTTATTGTTATTTGCATCAAATGTGGCCCTCAAGTTGCAAGTGTTAATGATAATTAAAATAACTTTAAGGAAGGCATAGCATTTTAAGAGAAGTTAATACCGGTATCTTTTCTTGAAAAGTGCTTCAGGGCATTTGGCCCAGATGCTTTTTCTTGTTGTCTTTTAAAAATAAATATAGTTTTATTGATTTCCAATTTATAACAATTCCAGGACAGATCAGCCTATTTAAGTTAGCCAAAGTCCAGTCTGTTATTTCATTGGTTTCCATTTTTCAGGGTTATCAGTAAAGTATTTTTTTTAAAGGATGCCACATACAACAAAATTGTCTGTATCATGTGCAGGCTTATTTATTTTTCTTTTAAAATGAAAAGCAAGTTTTTTCTATAAAGTGTGATGTCAGAAACCGTTGTTTGATCCTGGTCTGAGAGACTGACTAAAACTACACTTTGTCAGATCGGATGTAGCTAGGGGTTTTTTTTGCCCTGGGTGAACCTTCCAGAGGGGCACCATTGAGGCTCCCTGTGTGTGTGTGTGTGTACACACACACAAATGGGCACAGGTGAATTTGGGGGGGGGGCAAACTGGGTTTTTTGAAATAAAGTCTAGTTTTGTCTATTTTTGGGTAGTTTTTTGAAATAAAGTCTAGTTTTGCCCCTGCAAAATGAGCATGTACAACACTAAGCCATGATCCAAACAGTGGTTTGTAGGATTGTCTGAATGTAGCCAGTGTGGATTTGTAACACAGTGTGAAATGTACATATATGTGAGGTAGTAGAGGAGCTGTAAAGCCTGCCTCATCACATGGCTCGTTACCACAGATAGAGGGTGAGTTTATCAGCCAACCATCATAACCACAGGTGAAAACATTTTAATAAGTATCCCACTCGATTAATCCATTTGAATGTCATTACATTGGAATAAATTATCTCGTGTCATTTTTTCCAGTAAGTATCTATGACCAAGAGTTAGCAGGAATCCAGTTTTGTAATCAGGTTGTTTCCAAAAAAAATTCAAGGATGACCGGTTTTCATGCATAATGCCTCTTTAGAAATAATCCCCGGAACAGTGTTGTGCAGGCAACCATTATATCAGACAAGGTCCTTTCATTGCTGCTTGAAGGGAGACGTTCAGCAGGTGTGACTTCTCTTGTTACTGCAATACTGTGGTAGAAGATGCACCTGCTTGCAGCTGAAGCCAAGTATGGTCTTTGTGGAACTTTAGAATTTTGGCATTTGAGGAGGGAGAGCCCACCTGCTGTTTTACTATGAAAGGTATAAGAGGCCACTTTGGTTTGGCTTTAGCAAGCTTTAATTAGCCTTTCTCGTGAATATATTTGTAGCGCACAAATCTCAGAATGAATTGACACATCTGACCATTTTTTGGCAAGATGAAGTTTGACTGCGTACACCACCTCTGGTGGGTACAGTCAGGGTTTTAAGATGGGTGCAACAAATGCAGCAGTGATACTGAACAGCAGAAAAATGTGCTGGGCCAACAGAAGTTGGATGTATTGGTTGAATCAAATGTGTGCAAAACTGTTATATGATTGTCTCAGGCTGCATAAAAAGCTACTCAGTGTTATTTGTCCATCTTTGTTAGGTGCACAAAAGAGGGCATTGTCAAAATGAAATGACCATGAAGAACTTATATTTAGCCGAGAAAGGACAACTTATTTTTTCAAACACATTACAGGCTGTCCAGAACCCCAGAGATGCCTGTACTTTAAACAATATTAGTGGACAAGTGTTGGTGATTGGTTTTCCACCGTTGTCTTTTTGTATATTTGCTTTCAAATACAGGGTTTGGATGCAGATAGCCTTCGGGTGGAACCGCTGGGTGAGGATGGCAACGGTGCCCTCTACTGGTATTTCTATGGCACTCGTATGTACAAAGAGGAACCCATGAAACCAAATGGAGAAATGCCTTCAGACAGGTACAAACTTACCTTTGTCAGTAAGGAGAAGGTGGATGAGAGTGCCAGAAAGGAGCAAATTTATGAAAGCAATAGTGGTTGGAGTACCACTGCAAGGGCTACAAAATCAACAAGTTTACTTATTTCCTGTTAATTACAAAATATGCAGTTTTCAGATTATTTTATTGTTTTTATTCTGTTTGCCTTCAAAAGCCCCTTCAAGAGCCTTCTGAGATAGACTGCTATTGTTCCCATTTTACAGGCTGGGAAGTGAAGCTAAGAAAGTGACTGCTTCAAGGTCTCACAAGGAATCCATTACAAAGATGGTACTTGGAAATTGGAGAAAGTTCTACTCCAGGCATTATACCAGAGTGCTTCTTGTATAAGGCAGCTAAAACTGAGTTCAACCTTGCAGATCTTAAGAATTCTGCCACTTGAGACACATTTTGCCACACTTACTACCTGCTGGAAAAAGTCATGCCCTTTGTTGAATTAATTTCCCAAATAGCTGTGCCCTTCTCTTCTGCTACCCTCCTTGGAACGAATCTCTTTCCTAGCTTGACTCCTAGCAGCTGTTTCAGTGCTTCTTATGGTCACTGCTCTCTTGTTACCCTCCTGCTCTTGCCAACTGCTACTATCATGTTCTGTAGCTATTCTGTAACTTTTTAATGTGTTCCAGGGGATGTGAGATACAGACAAGCACTCAAACCATTCCTGGAAAAATAGTAAAAAGACGAGGGCGACCTCCAAAACGAAAGAAACTACTGGAGGAGAATCTCTTAAGGTAAAGAAATGCCATGTTTGAAATATTAACCAAAGATAATAAAATGCATGTGTTTATGTAGTGTCATCTGAGTACACGATGCTTTACAGAGTAGAGGAGCTTACAATCTAAATGTTCTGGTTACAGGTAGGTAGCCGTGTTGGTCTGGATCGAAGTAAAATAAAAAAAATTCCTTCAGTAGCACCTTAAAGACCAACTAAGTTTTTATTTGGTATGAGCTTTCGTGTGCATGCACACTTCTTCAGATACCTTCAGATCTTCAGATCTTTCGTGTGCATGCACACTTCTTCAGATAATCTAAATGTTGACAGTAATGAAAATGAAGGGGATGATGGAAAGGATGTGGCATGAGTAACAGGGAATGAATGTGAACAAGTCTTGTTGAATATAAAGCCTTCTGAAGGGGACCTGAATGCTAATTGAACTTTATGACCATATGTAGCCTATGATTTGCCTTCTAATGCTAAAACTGAGCTACATCAATATCTACCAAGTGCTGTGACATTTCAGTGGCAGTATTTAATGTACTACTTTGCTTAAATTTGCTTTATAGCTTAGCTGGTAGAGCATGAGACTCTTAATTTCAGGGTTGTGTGTTCAAGTCCCATGATGGACAAAGGATTCCTGCATTGCTGGGGGTTGGAGTAGATGGCCCTTGTGGTCCCTTCCAGCTCTACAACTCTACAATTCTATGATTCTATATCATTTCCTAACAATACTGTTTATTTTATTTGTTGCTCATAGAGAGAAGGCAGAAGAAAACACACTTGTGTGTGAGTCACAGATGAGAAATGGTAAGGGGAAATTATGGACCATAGTTAATTTTTTTAATACAGTGTTTCAGGATGGAGGGCATCTTGATAATCCATTCTCTTTTGTCAAATTCATTCTAAACAGATAGGGAACAAGAGGCCTGCTTGTATTAATTAGAATTTCATTTGTACAGTTCTCTCTGTATTTAAAGGAATGGCAGTTGAGTCTCAATGGTTTCTTTAGATGCCTCCCACTTTTCTTTCTTGTTGGAATTGTCTGTATTTATGCTTTTCATATTTCACCTTCAAGAAACTCACACCCTTCTTAGCCTCCCTTCTCTTTGAGTATTTCTGACCATGGGATTTCATCCAGCAGTTTCTTAAGCCTTTTGGAATCGGTGCATAGTGCATATGTAAATACACTCAGCTTTCCCTTGCCTCTGTATAATGAAACCCAAGAGGACATGGCCTCTTTCTCCCAAGGTTCCCAGTACTTCTACCTCATTGATCTGTTCCACCCTGTTGGTGTGCACCAGGTCCAAAATAAGTGATCCCTTTGTTGCTTCTTCTACCTTCTGGAAAATGAAATGGTCAGCAAGGCAATGGAGGAATTTGTTGGACCTTATGATATCTATGATATCATGGCAGTTTGGGTTCAAACAGATATCACTGTAGTTGAAGTGTCTCAGGACTTCTCATCTCTCCTTTTTGAATGTTTGGTCATTTGTCCTAGGAAGGCACCATCCCATTCTTCATACAGAAGTAACACACTTGTGTTACTTGTGGCTTATTGGTACATGTTAGGTCATGTGATACCTGCCATATTAGTGCCTATGCTCTCATTGCTTAGCATTTTTATTTTATTTTATCAAAGGTTCTCAAGGACCAGGTCATGGAACATGGTGGCTTCTATGTCAGACAGAAGAGGATTGGAGGCAGGTTACAGAGAGCTTCCGAGAGAGAACATCTTTAAGAGAGAGGCAGCTTTACAAGCTCCTGAGTGAAGATTTCCTGCCAGAGATCTGCAACATGATTGCACAAAAGGTAAGAAGGAATATTTGAATAAATTGAGGCAGCCTCAAGAGTTGAGAGCAGGTTTTTTTTTATGAAGAAGAAAACGATAGGAGGACATAGGTATTGCGGGAGAGGCAATAGTTGTAGAGAATGTATAATAATGTATAATAGAAAACATTTGACTTCTAGATCATTCACACAAACTCATTGAATATTTGAGGCATCTGCATATGCTAACAATATGTGCTCAAGATTTTCTTCACAATGAATTAAAGTCAGAAGATTTATCTAAAGTGCATTATTGTGCCATGGTTAAATTCAGATAGCCAAACTTCTTCACTTTCTCCCCTTGATTACTGGCTATCTAGAACTGCTGTAGAGTTCCAAGTGCATTCTTTGCAGTAGACAGGAACCCCCCCCCCAAAAAAAAACCAATCCCCTTCACCACCTCAGTTCAGATTGACAGCGATCTGGAAGGGGAAGTATGCTTTCATTTGTAGCATTTGCCTTGACTCATACTTATTCTCTGGTTTTAGAAGAATTATGAAGAATAATGTGGGGAGATGGACTAGTGAATAGAAGGTTGATTGGTCCTGTTTGTGGCAGAAGGTTGGATTGGATGGTATTTTAGTCCATTTCAGCGCTCTGATTCTTTGATATTTGAATCTGGAGGATACTTGTCAATCTCAGCAGCACTCAGTCTTTTGTAGTTTGTTTGTTTGTTTGTTTGTTTGCTTGCTTTGCTTTTATTCTTGATATCATTTGAAAAATCAACTCCTGTAATTCATTATCCAGGCCTGGTCTTTGAGTAATTTTGTATCTTAATATAGCTTCTGGGACTTCATCTGTGAGGGATGGTAAATGAAAAATTAATTGCTAAGTGCTCTGTACATTGAAAAATATTACAGAAATTGTTACTAATAAATGGCATACATCCAAATACGAAGCTTCTGTACCAAAGCTGATCCATGTTGATTTCTTTCACCACTATTTAGGAGAAACGTCTGCAGCGAATGGAGTTTTCTCCTAGGTGGATGTCTGATCGTCAGCACATAAAGCCAATCAGGCAAGAGGTAATGTGTGATGTAATAGCAGAATAGAGGACATGGGTGGCGCTGTGGTCTAAACCACTGAGACTCTTGGGCTTGCCAATTGGAAGGTTGGCGGTTCAAATCCCCGCAACAGAGTGAGCTCCCGTTGTTCCGTTCTAGCTCCTGCCAACTTAGCAGTTTGAAAGCACACCTGTGCGAGTATATAAATAGATACCGCTCCAGCAGGAAGGTAAATGGTGTTTCCATGCACTCTGGTTTTTTGTCATGGTGTCCTGTTGCACCAGAAGGGGTTTAGTCATGCTGGCCACATGACCCAGAAAGCTCTCTCTGGACAAACACCGGCTCCCTCAGCCTGAAAGCGAGATGAGCACCGCAACCCCATAGTCACCTTTGACTGGACTTAACCATCTAGGGGTCCTTTACCTTACTATTAATATCAGAATAGGTTAGCACAAATTAGCTTTAAAGTGCCACCTATCAGCATTATTACTGAATGTGCTCACCTCAGCAACAAGTTGAAAATTAGGTCATAGAAACAGCACTTCAGGTAAGGCAACTTCATTTGGATATATTGGTATATTTATTATTTATGCATACAATACAGATTTCAGGCCTACATTTAAGGAAACCTATGCCTGACTGCCATCAGCCAGCACCTTCGTTTTCTTTCTGGAAGCTCACCACACATACTATAACGTAGTTGGCACATCATAGTAACCTTAATTATTAGTTTTATTTATTCAGGTAATGTATAATGAGTTCTGCATGAAAATCAATCCCAAAGTGGGGTACAACATAAAATATATAATACCGTTCTAAAATAAAGCAATATAAAAATTAAACAACAATAAATAATTGACATGACAGCAGCATAAGCATGAAGCATAAACATGACCAAACATTTCCTTCAGTCAACTACCAAATGTCTGCGTGAATAAAAATGTCTTTGTAAGTTTGTGTGAAACCCACCAGGACTGGTTTCAACAAAATATGTTAGGAGATGGCATTCCACAGACATGAACCATGAAGATTGCTCTTGCTGAAATTCTCCTTCTCTAGCATGAGTAGCAGCAGCAAGCCTTGTTCCCTGCCATAACATTATGCCCAAAGCAGTGATTGTGGTTTGTTTTGCTTCAAACAAACCTTACTGTTAAGCAAAGATTTGTTCTTAAATAGATGGCAACCTCATTTTATCAGTTATGAAGAAATTTTGAAATATAGATAAAGCTCTTGAAATGTCTTCATTTAATATAGAGGTGGATTGGAAAGAATTTTTGGCTAAATGCCTCCCTCCCAGATAGCCATCTGGTTGTCATCAGCACAGAACTTCAATCTAATCCAGAAACAAAGGTCTCTGTTGAAGCATTTCAAAGCACTGAATGGTAGATTCAGCCATTATTTCAACATCTGGGAAATGAGATGGTACATAGTGTCAGCACCTGAACTATATCACCACAAATCAGTGCATTCCCAAATCTGTGTTTCACACCAAGTTATACCTGAAGTTGCTCTTTGCCTTGCTGAAAATTGCAGTTGTATATTTGAAGTAGCCGTTTGCCTTTCTTGCTGTACAGAAGTGAAAAGGAAAGAATAGTTATGTACTGATGATGAAACTGGTCAGAGGCAGAAGGCTGGTGAGATGAGGTGTCGGAAGCTGAAAGGGTAACAAGGCTTCGTGAGCTAGGAGAGTCCGTGGCAGAGAGAAGTCAAGAATCAGAAGCTGAGCTGGTGAATGGGAGGAGGGAGGTCAAGGGATGAATGAGGCTGGTGAAGAGGCATGGGTGTCTCTCCCTCCTGCTGCGACAAGCTCCCCTCCCTCCCTGTCACCCAGAACCAGGAGAGGCATGAAAAGGTTAGAGGAGAGATTGGCTGCATGTAGACACAGTCTCCAGTTGCTTGGGGAATGCCCTGCTGAGGAGGAGACATAGACAGCTGTGGGGAGCAGGGAACCTTTAGTATCGGCAACTAATTTCATAGAATAAGATCCATAGGGAATGCACTGATGTGCTCATTAGGCCCGACACTCAGCTTGGTCTGTGGAGATTGTGTTTTTGCTAATAAAGAGTTAACATCAACTTTGAACTGTGTGATTTACTGGCCGGCACACACTGTGACAACTGTGGAGCCAAGGAGTATTAATATTTTCAGCTTAAATAATGAGAATTAAGTGACACTTCTTCTTCATCCTGGGAGCCCCACCTCTTGTTCAGCAGAGCAGTCCCAGGAGTGGAGTGTGCCTTGCTGCATTATTTCCATTTTTAGGTGCAAGAAGTACAACAACAAAAATCACCCAGGAAATAAGAAGGTGCATATTTATATACAGGCAGGAAAATTTGCAAATTTGGATGTAGAGAAACAAATTGGTGCTAATCAGTAGGAGGCTTGCTATAAGACCTATGGTGCTTAGCATAAGTTAATTGCTGCCTATGGGCCAGTGTGTGTCAGGACTCCCATAAAGCTCCCAAGTCTCTCTAATTTTTCACCTGAGGAGCGGAGGCAGGGGGGAGGGGTAGCAGTTATTGTGGATGCAAGTCTCTGGACATACCCATTTCCAGGGAAACACAATGCCAAGTGTTTTGTTTCATTGAATTGTATTTGTTTCTTTTTAAATTGGAAGGCTTTCCAGCACATGATGCAGGGAAGTTGTTAAGACTGTAGTCATAGCACACAAATTTCTTTGTTTCTGACCATATATGCTATCTGTGGAGTTGCCTCTTCCGTCTGGTTCCAAGATGTAGATGCTGCTTAAATATGTAACTGCTCTGTAGGCTTCTAATCCTTTGCAATATTTCTCAAACAGGTGGTTCAGATTAGCTTCTCATTAAAAAACCTTCTGAGCAGCACCTTCATTAAGAAGCAGCTGTGGAAATTCTAGTAGGTATCACATGGGGGAGAGAGGAATGGGCAAGGGCCATGTCTGAGGCAAGACCAAGGCATGTGGGACTGCACATCTTGTGTTGAACACTTGAGAGAGAATTTCTTTTGGGGGGACTATATCAGAGCAGAGAGCAGAAGTCATTGGAGCCTGTTGTTCTGCATAGCCCACAGTGCCCTCTGCTGCAGACATGTGAGTGGTGCTTCAGCAAAGCAGCAGACATGCTTTCATGACTTCCAAAGGCATTTTCACAATTTATCACCCAACAATTTTTCTGTTTCCTCAAAAAAGTGTTTCTATGGCATTTTGTTGGGAATCGGGTGTGCTGGGGCTTAAGCTGAACTGAATCAGTTCCTGATCCTTCATTGGCTTGAACCAACACAACTTCAGTTACAGCTGAGCCCAAACTAAGTTTTAAAAAGTGAATGGTTTGGATCCCCATATAACACAATTGGTATTCTTGATGCTTTACAAAACAATAAAGTAAGACAGGTCCAAACTCTGAAGAGATAACAAATTAAATTTTGGCAGAGAAGAGACAGCAGAGGGAGGTAGGCAGAATAATGGGGTGGATCTTTGTAAATACAATGATGTGTGCATAGGCTTTGATTCAGCTTGGGTTAACAAAACAGGTTTGTGCAAAAAGCTATACATATCACAGTATATGTGAATAGATCTTGCATTTTTTTTAAATCCAGAATGTAGTAGAAGGCTCTCCAGTACACATTGTTTTGTATGAAAAGGGGGCGTTGGGATCCACCTGAAATGTTTCCCTAAAGTTTAACCCCCCCCCACTTCCTTTTTTGTGTACCATTCTGCTGCTGTTTGTGGCTCTAAACAGCTTCAGGACCATTTTTCTCTCAGTCAGATCTGATTGGCTGCATGATGACAGTACCATGACAAGGAAATTTTGAGCAAAGCAATGATACTGAAACTGCAGCCCAGCTGCACTACATAGAGGCTCACACTCCTACAGCCGAAGACCAGATACAGTGTGTGTAGGCTGCCTTAATTGCATGAGGAGCACTTCTAGGGTTGCCAGACTCAATAGAGGACAGGACTTCTATGTCTTTAATTGCCCTGCTCTCTTTTGAGTGTGGAAACCTTAAAGAGAAACCAGCAGACCCTTTGTTTAATTTCCAAGCAAAGGGTCTGCTGGTTTCTCTTTAAGGTTTCCAGACTCAAAAGAGAGCAGGGCAATTAAAGGCACAGAAGTCCTGTCTTCTATTGAGTCTGGCAACCCTAAGCACTTCATATCTCTATAGCACCTCGTAATAAAACAGCTTATTTTGTGGTAGAATAAAATATTCATGGAATGCAGCCCTCTCCCCTACCATTCTAATTTGGCATGAGGCTAAATTAAACACTTTTAAAGTACAATTTAATGTATGCATGAATTAGAACATTTATTAAATAATATATAAAGTGGGCTCACAGTATATTTCCCTATAAATCCAATCATAGGTTTTATCCTCCCTCTCTCCAAGCCCAGTGGCGGAGCTTCATGCTCCTGCACCGGGGGCAAAGAGCAGGTGAGGGCGTGGCTGGCATGCATCCTGGGGGCATCGCACACATACGTCCCGGGGGCGTGGTGCCTAGCGGGGGGGGAGGCAGCCGCGATGGCACCCCACCGGGATCATGGTGCCGGGGTCTGTGCGCTCCCCACCCCCCCTCTTCCTCTGCCAGTGTCCAAGCCTACTATGCCGTGAACTATTTGGACATAGCCAACATGGTGCCTTCCTGATGTTGTGATCTCAACGCCTATCACCCCTGACCATGGCCATGCTGGCAGGAGATCCAAAGCAGGGCACCAGATTAGCAACCCTGATCTAGAGGGTGCTCAGTGCTCAGTGTGTAAGTGGTATAAAAAATTCTGTTAAGAGAAATATTTATTGTTAGCAAAAGAATCAGACTGTATTGAATAATTTATTTAGCTCCCGAATTTGACTTGTTTTTGCTGTAGAATTTGGGCTGGAGCATTGTTAGAGACACATAGCTGCCCTTTGAAATTCTTGTTTGTTGACACTAGCTCTGTAATATTTACAAAATTTTGAAAGTCCTGGTAAATAACTCTCTAGAAAAAGCAGTTAAATACAGGTAGTTTGTGTATTTTGGGAGATTATCTTTTAGTATTTTAATCCTCACATAAGCGGGCATAATTTAGGCACTATTGTATCTGAATAAATTCTACAGGGATGATTCTGTGAATGGTCAGATGAAATGGACTAAATAACACAAAATGTCTAATTGCTCTGATTCTCTTTAAATTTTTATTTTGGGATTAATTGGATACACTGGCAACACTAGTTCAAATACACAAGCTCACTTTGGTGGGTAGGGTTGCACTCAAAGGACAACTTGCATTCTGATGTGAGGAACAGGTGTTTGTATCCAATTCTCTGCCTTGCATTTTGTAAAGTAGCCCATGTCTTATGATTTTTTAAAAACTGTTGTCTAACTGTAGCATTCTTCTATTAGAGGACAAAACAGGGGCCTAGAGACCTTGCTTAATGCATTGTTTTTGCTGGTGGCAAGGATGGGAGATGATGTCAGACAATTCTCCAAGGAAGCATTACTGAAGGAAATGACTAAATAGCATTTCTGCAACAACACAAATATAGAGGCACTTAGGATATCTAGGGTAGAAGCTAGCTTGCCTTTCTAGCAATTTATCAGTGCCCCCTCAGGTCCCATTTGCAGGCAGGTGAAAAATAATAATGAAGCAATAATGGCTAAGGTGCAGGCTTTTGTCTGAATTAATGATGGGCTAAGGCCTGAAGGGCAGTGAGGAGGCTCCAGCTGATCATTAATTCTCAGGAAATAGATTGCATTGAAGACCCAGTTTTCAATGCAGTGGTGAACCTATATCTGGGCTATGCCACTTCTGGTTGCAGACAAAGGTTCCCATGAATGACTGTTCCTTCCACTTACTGAGTTTTCTATGTAGAAGGTTCATTCAATCATGGGAATTTCCACCTGGCATCTAAAGTGGCATTGTTGGGGAGAAGGATTATAGAAGTTCTTCTACAGCTGTGGCAGGGAATTCTTTTCCAGCCTAAGGACTGCATTCCCTTCTTGGCAACCTTCCTGGGGCCACATATACCACTGGCAAACATGTCACCTTTGTACTGTAGGCTAGCTTGTGCACCCCCCCCCTGTGTCCTCCATCCAGACAAGCAAGAGGCATTATCAAAGTTCAAATGCACATTCCAGCCAGGGTGTAAAGCAGGGGCACAGGGGGTTGTGGTCTGGGGAGAGTTCCAGTGACCAGCCAGATGGTCACTGTTCTGTATATAGGGATTTATTGTGTAGGTAGAGGACCATTCCATCATCTGAGCCCAGACACAGGCTTACTCAGTGATAATTTGTAACCTATAGAGAGAAGGAAACAATAAACTTCTTCTTTCTTGTGTTGTTCTTGTGGTATTTAAGATATATCTGTGTCACGAAACTTTACAAACGAGGTAGAAAAGTTGCCAGATGGTGCAAATATCAATAATCTGGTAGTTGTGAATAGTATAATTGGCTTTATAAGCTGAAATAATAGTATGATTCTATAAGCAGAAATTGTAAGCTATTGCAGTAAAGTCTCAAGTGTGTCCTCCTAATAGAGGCATTTAGATACTTACTGGACCATAACTGATGTAAATAATCATATCCCCCCCTCCTTTTGCTCACTTTTTTCTAAACTAAAAGGTGCAGATGTTGTAACTTTTCCTCATTTGGGAATTGTTCCAGCCCTCTGGTCATTTTGGTTGCCCTTTTCTGGACCTTTTCCAGCTCTGCGATATCCTTTCTGAGGTGAGGCAAGCAAATCTGTGCATAGTATTCCAAATTAAGTCAAACCATGGATTTGCATAACAGCATTATGATACTGTCAGTTTTATTTTCAATCCTTTTCATTTTGAGGGACTTTATCTGAATTTTGGGGGAGGGGAAATAAGTTTGTCATCTGGATCGCCTCTATATGCTTAATAAAACTGTCAAAGAATTCTAAAAGGTTAGTGAAACAGATGTTACCCTTACTGGTTCAGCAAGACTTATTCTTCTATGTGCTTAGAAATTCTGCTTTTAATAACGCTTGCTTCCAGTTTTCCTGGAACAGAAGTTAAGCTAAAGGACCTAGATCCCCTCAGTTTGAAAACTAAAGTGTAAACTGAAAAATTAGTTGAGTCACGCCCTTTCTTTCTCTTTGACTTTTTATTAAAAAAATTATTTGTGATTTTCAGTTATGTACATTTCAATACCGGTACTTTTACAGTCATTTTAACATTTCAAAACTCAACTTCCTTCCTCCTCTTTCTGCTGTTCCTTAAATTTATTTTTATCATTTCCTGCATATTCTAAATAAACTTAACTTATATTCATCTACTTTTAATTATATACTCCTATGAAACTGCAGGTTATTACAATAATCCTGCCAATGTCCTTATCTGTTTACTATTTGTCTGTAAATATTCAATAAATCATTTCTATTCTTTTATAAAAAGTTTGTTATCTTGATTTTTTTTCCCTGGTAAGTTTCGCCATTTCTGCATGGTCCATAAGTTTTTGTATCCATTCTTCTGTCACCTGGATGACAACTTCTTTCCATTTTTGGGCAAATAACATTCTTGCCGCTTTAGTCGCATACATGAATCTATATCTATACTATAATCTATACTGTTTAGATAGTTCTACCCCTATAATTCCCAGAAGAAAAGCTTCTGTTTTTTAACAAATGTTATTTTAAACATCTTTTTACATTCATTTTATAACATTTCACAGTAAGCTTTAACCTTACTACATGGCCACCACATATTATAAAAAGTACAGTGGTACCTCGGAAGTTGAACAGAATCCGTTCCATAAGTCCGTTCGACTTCCAAAACATTTGCAAACCAAGGTGTGGCTTCCGATTAGCTGCAGGAGCAGAAGCCGCATCAGACGTTTGGGTTCCAAATAATGTTCGCAAACTGGAACACTCACTTCTGGGTTTGTGGCGTTCAGGAGCCAAAACGCTCGACTCAGAAGGTGTTCATGAACCAAGGTGTGACTGTACCTTCTTTCTCTTTGCATTTCCATTATTCGATTTTGAGTTATACATTTTTGCCAGTTTAGATACCACCTACTGTACGTATATAACTTTTTCATGTAGTTTTCTCTTAAACCATAGCATACTGTAAATTTTATATCCATATTCCACGATCGTTCCCACATGTCCATATCTATTTTATAACCAATATCTATTGCCTGATGTATCACTGAAGATTTTACTTGCTTATCCTTTGTCTCCCATTCCAGTAATATCTTACACATTTTAGACAGCACTTTAACATTGCATTCCAATAGATCTTTCTCCAGTTGTGATATTTGTTTCTCAAACCCTCGTTTCCCATCTTTCTTAAATACTTCATTCAAATGATATTGTATCCATGTTGTTAACTTTCCTGATAAATCATTAAATTCTTTTAATTTAAATTCTCCTCCCTCTTGTTTTAATAAATTTCTATAAGTTGTCCAACCTATCATCTTCTTTTTCTTTACCACTATGGCTTCCAATGATGAGAGTCAAAGTGGTGTTTTTATCTCCAATAATTTTTTGTATTTATCCCATACTCTCTACAATTTTTTCCCCTAATTATGTGATTTGTAAATCCTTTGTGTACTTTCACCTTTTCATAGGCGTGCCAGCTTCCAATATTATCATGACCCTCTAAATCTAAGATATGTGGATTCTCCAATGACATCCAGTCATTCAGCCACCCTAAAGTGACTTACATGCCACCGTTTTTAGCCTAAAAAGCTGAAGCATGCATTGAGCTAAAAGCTAAAACTTTTGAAATTCTAAGCTGACATTCTCACTCGATGTGTTGTGTCCAATATATATTGGGTTTTTAACCCACACTACAAATATGGGATTGAAACAAGGTTTCTGGTTTATGTTTTATTTAAATTAGTTTGTCTGATCATATATTCTCAGGAGACCAGGAGAAAAGTTTGGGTGCATCTCATCTTTCTGAGAGGGGTTTGCATGTGTTAAGACAGATAAAGCAAGAGACCTCCAGCTTCACAGACTATCCCTGTAGTACTGTACCTTTATATCTATGCTGACTTCTCTCTATCTCTTTGATGTTTATGGTGGTATTGCATTTCATTTACAACTTCCTGCTCCTCCTCATACACTTTATTTGGACCTCAAGGCAAGAGGTCATCTTGGATCAATCTTCTGGGAACAAAGGGGCAAGCATAGCTTTGCTTCTTTGTTTCTCCAACTAGAATTCCTTACAATAAGCTTTCTTATTTAAACCATGTATCAGTCTGAATGCCTTTCATCTAAAGGTGTGCTCCAAGCAAGAATTCGTTTAACTAAACTTAACTTCCTCTGCTGCATATAAACACTAACATTTCCTACATTGTAGAGTTCTGGCAACTATCAACCTTGTTTGTAGAATCAATTTCCATAATGCTCCCTGCATAGCAGGGCTTGCTAACCCCTATCGCAGGGACCTGAGCTGGCCGACATGCATTTTTTTCTTTCCTCTCCCAAGACCCTACCAGTTAAAAAAATAGAGTGCTGGGGTGAACAATGAAGTTTAAACAAATTGATTATGCATCAGGGTGGTTATTTGATAAACAGAAATGAGGCAAAACTTCTCATTGACTAATCAATATGGATCAACTGAGAAGGGGAGCTTTGTGCCTGTGTGTGTTTCCCATGACTTGCACACGTTTGTCCTGTGTGGTGGGTGAATGTGGAGTGACCACACTCACTTACTGGTATGCGGCCTGTGGAGGATTGGCTAAACGTGGCACTCAGGGCAAAATGGTTAGCCATCCCTAGTATATGTTGTTGTTGTTGTTTAGTCGTTTAGTCGTGTCCGACTCTTCGTGACCCCATGGACCAGAGCACGCCAGGCACTCCTGTCTTCCACTGCCTCCCGTATATAGGATGGCTCTTAAAAACTATATTGGCACACAATGCAACTCCCAACTCCTACCTAATATGAACAAGAAGACAGAACATATCTGGCTAATTCTGCAACACAAGCTGACTGAATGTTAGCTTCTGATGCTTTGAAATCTGTTAATGGCCAAGGGCAGATTGCTATTAAGATCTACTGAAGAGGGCCTGATTGTGATCCTATCTAGGCAGGAAATAAGAACACAGTGACTTTTCTCTTGTGGCTGTAACCTCTGGAGCCAGCTGCCCAGAATAACCTTCCCATATTTAAGAAGAAGATGAAAGGATTGATTTTAAATAGGCTTTTAATGTGAAATGCTGGGGGGGGATTTATGTTAGCTACGTTTTTTTTAGTATACTTATGAAGTTACATAGTGTTTTAATTAATTTCTGTGACACCCCTCCCCCCACGCTTTTTTAATCTTGATTGAAGTTACAGGCACAGAACAAGTTTTCAGAATATAAGTAATTACTGGAATTGTTAACAGTTAGGTGAGATATAGAACACTTTAAATAAATAAATAAATAAATAAATAAATAAATAAATAAATGATAGGGCTGTGCTGAATTTTCTTGGAGCTCATTCATATATGTGTGTGTGTGCGCGCCATTTCGGGGACATGAAGCTTCTGTGAAAGGTCAACACAGCGGGGGGGGCATCTTTTGCTGTAAAAATGTGATCCAATCCCTTTTCTTGGCAAAGTAATTTCCAAAAGAAGATAAAAGATCATCCTAAAACTTGTGGTGTGGTAACCTTATAAAGTGGCTCCTTTAAGACAATCAAATAATTTACATACTCTGGACAAGATTCTGGCAATCTTTTTTGGGGAGCACATATGAACGGGGTACAATTATTCCTATGTGCTCCCCCAAAAAAGATTGCCCTGGTAAAGAGGCACTCATGCTTGGGATTGGGGTAGTTTGTGCTATTATAAATATCTGTAATACTGGTCCCTGAGAGGTACTGGTCTGTGTTGAGCATTATTCTAAACCCCAGTTGTTCAGTGTTGGGTTTTTATAGTACTTTCTGAACCTATCACTGATGAAATATTCAATTCCACATATATTCTTTATGTGTTCACTGTTCCAGCATACAAATAGAAAAGCCTGCACAGTGCATCTTCAGAGCATTCTAAATGTAGACTGTAGAGATTTTTGGTGGCAGTCTGCCCTCTCATAACTTCCCAGTTGGTTCTTCTTTGCTTTAGCAGTGGCATTGTAAAGAATAGCTTTATTTTCACATTTCAGGCCAGTATACATTATGTGACAGTGTGTGCGCATCTAATGCACCTTTTGCAATTATCACATGTTCCTTCCCTGACTATTCATTCTTATAAATGTGGTTGTATGTGCTGAAATCAAGCTGCATACATGGGAAATGCAGTCATTGAAAACAAACAATACATTTCCTGCAGTTATACCTTGATTTGATCACGTGGATGTACAGTACATTTATAAGACGCAAGATAAAAATTACAGGGAGGTGCTTTCCTCTGATGATATTATCTTGTTTTAAAAATGTGCAAATGATCCAATTTCTCATTCAGAGTCAAGTCTGTTTCTAAAGGCTATAAAAGGGTTACAAAGGTATATCAGCTATTGCAATAATTTCATGTAAGGCAATCATAAGCTGAAACCCAGTGTGCTGTAATGGATAGAGAGTTAGACTAGGGCTGTGGATGCTGGTCTTCAAAGTTCCACTCAACCTTGAAGCCCACTGGTTAACTTTTGGCAAGTCACTGTATCTCAGTCTGACCTACCTAACATAAAATATGGGATATAAATATAATAAATAATAATAAGTAAATAGTTGTGTTTCTTTCTGCAGGTGACCCCTGTGGTGCTCAGCAGAATGGAGAAGCAGAGACGGCGGGAAGAGGAGGAGGAACGTCAAATCCTTCTGGCAGTTCAGAAGA
The DNA here is from genome assembly GCF_965207765.1 of Zootoca vivipara. Classification (NCBI taxonomy): domain Eukaryota; kingdom Metazoa; phylum Chordata; class Lepidosauria; order Squamata; family Lacertidae; genus Zootoca; species Zootoca vivipara. Next base: position 56,062,421 of record NC_142592.1, read on the forward strand.
AGGAGCAAGAACAAATGTTGAAGGAGGAAAGGAAACGAGAAATGGAGGAGAAAGTCAAGGCAGTGGAAGGTATGCGGATCAGCTTTACGGAAGGTTTTTTAGGTGCTCTTGGTCTACAGTTTATTTTTATATACATGATATTCACTTCACAAGCATAATACACCAGCATGTCACTCAGTTTAGTTGTTTAATGGCAATGATTGCTTGTCTTAGTCTGACACCCTCACCCCCAAAAATCATCACAATATTTGTATCCCCTCATTAATTTCATATTCCTTTTTAGAATATACCTCAATACATTTTAACAGAACTATATATCCTGCTTGGCCATAATAAGGTCATCGTGACAGTATCTTAAGAACAAAAGGACATGCTTGATCAGACCAAAGGCCTATCTAGTCTACCACAAGCAGGACATGAGTGCAGCAGCACTCCCCTGCTTGTGATTCTCAACGACTGGTATGCAGAGGCAGGCTGTGTCTAATGCTAGAAGTAATATAGTTATCATGGCTGGTAGCTTCATTGATAGCCTTATTCTGCTTCAATTTGTCTAATCTCTACATTTTGTGGCAGTGAATTTCATGCATTGCATAAAGAAGTATGTTTTTGTATTTCACGAATCCCCAACCATTTAGTTTCATTGAATGACTCCAGTTCTAATATTAGAGAGAGCAAAACATCTTTCTACCTACTTCCTCTGCACCACACATAATTTTATACACCTCTATCATATCCTCCCTTTCTCACCTTTTCTAAACTAAAAAGGCCCAATCATTATAACCTTTCCTCAAAGAGGAGTTGCTCCAACCCCATGATAATTCCACTGATGACACACAGGAGTGTGAATGACCTCCTGAAACCCTGGGCATTGTACTAGAAAACTTAACAAGAATGTACAGTGGTGCCTCACTAGACGAATTTAATTCGTTCCACGGGTCTTTTCTTATAACGAAAAATTTGTCTAGCGAATCCCATAGGAATGCATTGATTTTTTTTTTTGATTTTTTTTGCCCATAGGAATGCATTAATTGAATTTCAATGCATTCCTATGGGAAACCGCGATTCGCTAGACGAATTTTTCGTAAAATGAATTCGTCTAGCGAGGCAACCTCCACTAGAAAAAACCTTTCATTAAGCGGAAATTTCATTAAGCAGGGCATTCGTTAAGCAAGGCACCACTGTAATAGTTTTCCTTCCCTATCTGCAGAACGAGCCAAGAGAAGGAAGCTCCGAGAAGAGCGGGCATGGCTGCTTGCCCAGGGAAAGGAACTTCCCCCAGAGCTTTCTCACTTGGATCCCAGTTCACCTGCTAGGGAGGAGAGGAAGACCAAGGACCTGTAAGTAAATTGCAGTGAGTGGCCTATAAATACAGAAAAACAATCACACCCAAAACAATTGATTGTCAATGTTAATGTTGATGGCCAGAGAAAAGGCTATGGAAGAATTATATTCTGTGGCATTAAAAAGAGTGTGAATGCAGGCCTTGGAAAGCATTGCAATTGCTGTAATTGAACATTCAGTGATAAGGATAACATACCAGAGACAGAGTTGAGGAGGAAATGAGGCTGGAGAAAGTTTGCATTAATATCTTACATTTCCTCTTTGCAGTTTTGAATTGGATGATGAGTTCACTGCCATGTACAAAGGTCAGTCCCCACTCCAGACACTAGCTTTGCAGGTTGGTTGGTTTTTAAAGTATTGGCATCCCATTTGTATGTGTAACAGTTTATCATCTTTTTGCTGCTGACAGTTCTCGATGTAGTGAAGGCTCACAAGGACTCCTGGCCATTCCTGGAGCCAGTTGATGAATCCTATGCCCCAAATTACTACCAAATTGTTAAGGTAAGCAGTATGAAGCCCTTTTTTGCATTCTGAACATTGTGTTGTAGTTGATGCAATGGAATCTGCATCAGGCAGAATAAGAATACATCTTTTTAAAGGATGATTGTAGCTTTCAAGGTCTGTAAGCCTGAAGCAAACTGGGGTATTTTTCAGGCTCCCATGGATATATCTAGCATGGAGAAGAAGCTAAATGGAGGGCAATACTACACTAAGGAGGAATTTGTGGGTGACATGAAGACCATGTTCAGGAACTGCCTTAAATACAACGGTGAAAATAGTGGTAAGAATTAGGAACCTGAGTTCCATTTATTGTGTACATATACATGGAAAACAGCCCAAGCCTCCCTGTCACAGGGTCGCTGGCGGCTACTCTAGAGTAACGACTCCAACACTTTGCCTTTTCATGCTTTTATTATGTGCAGACTATTTACAGTGCAGAAGCTGTACAATGTACATGTTCTCAGTCTGGGTCAGTACCCCGGAATGGGGATTCCCGCGTCTTTTTCCAACAAAGTAGTCTGGGAATCCCCAATCTCCGCCCCCTTTTCTTCATGCGCAGCTCCGGAACTGGAGGGAGGGGTCTTCTAGCCGTGTTTTCCTGCCTCCCTCTTTCCCTCTCCCTTCCTTCCTCTCCCGGTCGGCGCAGAGGCTCTGTGACCCTGTCCGAGCCCTGCCCTCTACTTCCTGTTTCCCCGCTAGACTCATCTCCTTCCCCCGCTCCCGCTTGTGCTAGGAGAGGAACTGGTGGTCACGATGGGAGGGGGCAGTCTATAGCTCCTGTCCCTCACACTCCCATAGCTGGATTGGACAGAAAATGGATGGAGAGGTTAAGCCCGTAATTTTTAATTCACTACAAACATTTGAAAAATTAAATAAATGTTCCTTGTGGCTATATTTATTCGCATGAAAGGCTTCTGGAGTAATATGAGCTGGCATTAGGAAAACCTGCTCTTTTTATGATCTTCTTTCAGACCACAGTCTTTATGTCCTCATGCTATTCTGTGCTACTGTTAGACCAGAGGCATCATCTTTCAAAAAGTTGTGGCTCTCAGAAACCTAACCTTGTTAAAAATGCAACAGTACACAAAGCCCAGAGAAATGGGCTTAACTGTTGATATAATCTGTAGGATTGTCATGTGCATATAGTTTAAGCATAGTTCCTTCATGTACAGAGTTCCAGTTGTGTGGCTAGCATTTCTGTGTTAAGCTCTGTGTGGCAGCTGCACACTAAAAAAGAGAGAAAAAGATGAGTGTGGTCTTCTGAATTTGGGTGGCCTTACGCTATTGGGCAACATTATGAATCATTTACTAATATATTGTGGATGGGATTCACTCAAAGAGCCCTGTCACTGGAAGCCCTTCACAAGGACTTCTGCTTGTGTCACAGGGTTTCCCCTCACACTGCCCCCTGCCCCATAGCTGTCATGTTCTCCCTTCTTTTAAGGGAAATTGCTGAATAGGCTTCCTTGCGAGAAAAGGGAAAACTTGACAGCTATGCCCTGCCCCCCAATTGACTTGGGGAGTATTAGGAGAACACCAGAACAGCACATGGAAGGACAAATCATTCCTTCTGGCAAGCTGAATTGCTTATACAGACATGGGGCACTGCTGAATTCCATCCTTTTACTTGGGTCTACCAGTTGCACACATTTCAGAAACAAACAGAACACTTACTTTAACTCATTTTTAAGACCGTTTTTGCCCAATACAAGACTTGATATGTGAAGCTGAAGTGGAGTCATCCCATTACAGTGGTACCTCAGGTTACAAACACTTTAGGTTACAGACTCCGCTAACCCAGAAGTAGTACCTCGGCTTAATAACTTTACCTCAGGATGAGAACAGAAATCGTACGGGAGTCCCCATTAGCTAAAGTGGTACCTCAGGTTAAGAACAGTTTCAGGTTAAGAACGAACCTCCGGAATGAATTAAGTTCATAACCAGAGGTACAACTGTATCTGTTTAATAAACACACCACAGAGGCATCTGTTTGTATTACAGTTTGCATTCATATTGATAATTTAAAATAAGGAATGTCACTGAAGGGGATGCATTGAAATGCATGTTATAGCTTCCAGTTTTCCAACTCTGATTGTATTTTATTTCCTTTTAAAAAAACATAGTAAAAGCAGAGAGAGGTAATAACCTACATTCCAAGGGCAGTTCTCAGCAGAGGAAAAATGTAACTACCCATAAAACTCACTCTCTTTTATTTGCTTCTTTCAACACAGAATACACTAAAATGGCTTATAACTTAGAAAGATGCTTCCACCGGGCAATGATGAAACACTTTCCTGGAGAAGATGGGGACACAGATGATGAGTTCTGGATCAGAGAAGATGGGAAGCGAGAGAAAAGAAGCCGTCGGACTATACGTTCCAGCACAGGGAATGTTTGGACTCGATCCAGAGACACTGAAGGACCTGGCAAGAGACAACAGCATGTGCAAAATGGAGGAAAACTTCCACCTCACAAGGCAAAACACAGAGTGCCTACTTCTTCCTCTTCTTCCTTCTTCTCTGCTGAGGGTCCAAGTAGCAGTTCTATTCATCCCTCTGGAGAAGTGGCCTCTTCCAATGGCCGAGGCTTCCTGAGCTCACACAGCTATGGTGGAATGCCCAGCCGTGTATCCCATCCAGGGCAGATGGTGAGTCCCACTCCAGTGGACCAACAGGAAAAAAAATATTATTTGGCAGGGATTTCAGAAGGATCAACAGCAAATGGGAGGAAGTAGCATTAAGTATCCAAGCTAATACACACCACTTTTCCTTTTTATAACGAACTTCATATTTCCTTTCCTTTCCCTATTCCATCCTTCTTGGTGCAGTTTACACTGGACTTGAAAGAACCCAGATTGGGGTGAGGGTGGGGAGCTGGCACTAGACCTTGTCTGGAAGATAAAAGGTTTGGAAGGATTGTTTCTCATGTAACCACTTTAAAAAAAATTAACTGCAAAGAAATACAGTCTGAATTTCAACTAATAGAATCAGAATTTGAAAAAGAAAACACCATCTAGTGCAGCCATCTTCCCTCTTAGTCTCACTTCACAGGCATTATTATGCTCACTATCAGGGAGGTGGTATATTCAAAAGTTTGGCAATGGAGCATTTTGCTCCGGATGGTTCAACAAACAAGGGAGAGTGCACACTTCCCAACCTCTCCCTAATGATTTCCTGGGTCAATGGTTAATATGATGGGGAAGGAATTTTCTACCCAACCTCAAATGTTGCAATCAATCACACCCTCAGCAAAAGCGACCAAGTGTTCCCAGGAATAAAAAACCTTAAAGTTGGATTCATAAAATTGCTTGCCCCTGACTCAACCACAGTAGGATTTGTTTCTTTCAAAATTGTTCCAGAGAGACAATTCCAGAGTTTTATAGCTGTGCTAGTTAAATTTCACATTTGCATTTCACCTCCCAGGTTTGCAGCAAAGCTGCTGCAGACCGCATCTGCTGTACATGCTTAGTAGGGGGAAGCTGGGTTACTGCCATTTAAAATTGTGGGAGGGAAAGGGGTAGGAAGTGGTGAAAATACTGTTCTTATTAGAATTGCCAACATTTGTGAATTTGATTGTTGGAGTGCTGTGTGCAGCCTGTGTGCTTCTGCTGTGATGCATCTGTGGAGAATCAGAGGCAGTGACATGATTTATCTATCAGATTTACCTCCCAGGAGAACAAACAAGAGGCTAGGCAGGAAGTAGAAACGGATGCTCTTCCTCTCACAGGCATAAGGTATTTGGTTCTCCTAACTGGTGAATTTATCAGCCTCACTAGTGCATTGACCTTCAGTGGATGGGTCTTGACTAAGAATGAGCATTTTACTAGTAAAAAATGAAAAAAAGAAGATTTGATTGATGGAGTGGTCAAATAATTTGCAAAATCTTTTTAGGGCATTAAAGTTATGGTAACAACAAAGAAGATAATAATAAACAGATTGGTACTTATACCAATTATGAAAAACAGATTAGAAAGCTGTTGTGAAACAATGACACTAGCTTTGTTAAAAATGTAACTATTTATTTCATTACCCATCCATTCCCCCCCCAATCCCTCAAGGGCAGCATTCTTAATTTTCTCTCTAAAAAATCTCACCACTGCAGCTCTGTTGACTAAGAATGGGTGATTGGTTCAGTGTCACTTAAAAAACATCATAGCTGAGTGAGGAAATGAATCTGGGTCTCCCTGGTCCCATCTTGTAGTTTAAAGTGAAAGGTGGCTCCTCAATCTGAAATGACTGAAGTTTGTGACTGTAGAAATTCCATCTCCTACTAAGTTGCATAGGTGACTTTTGTTTTCCTGTACAGAGATCAGCAGTGCCAGGACCATTTGGCTCTTTGCATGGGTCTGATCCAGCAAAACCATATGGGTCACCACGAGTACCAGAACCACACCCTGGTGAGCCAGGTCAGCAGCACCAGCACTTTGTCATGCAGGTAAGAAACATAAGCTGAAAGGAGCTGCCACCTGCATATTTAAGAACTGCATGCAAGTCTGCAATAAGGAAACCTTGATTCTGCCTTACAAATTACAAACAATTACTTATTCATGGTCTTATTACTATTGCTGTTGGGGCAGGTTGGGGGTACTCCTGGATCTTTTGCTGTCACTTGAGCCTCTGGTGGCCTCAGTGATGCAGAGTACCTTCCATCAGCTTCAGCTGGTGGACCATCTGTGCCCATATCTGGGCAGGGATAACCTAACATCTGTTGTTTCTATGCTCTGGTAACCTCAAGGTTAGATAACTGCAATGTGCTATACATAGGGCTGCCTCTGAAGATGGTTCAGAAACTTTGGTGCAGAATTCAGCACCCAGGCTGCTCATTGGGGCAACATGGTTTGAGCATATAGTGCCAATCCTGGCCCAACTGTGCTGGCTGTCAGTTAGTTTCTGTGCCCAATTCAAAGTGTTGGTTTTGACCTATAAAGCCTTAAATGGCTCAGGAATGCAATACCTCAAGGATCGCCTCTCTCCAGATGAACTTACCCAGATCCTATATGATAACCATCTGAGGCTCTTCTTCATGTGCCTCCTCTGCAAGATGTTCAGAGGGTGGTAACATGAGAACAGACTTTTCTGTGGAGGCTCCCCATTTGTGAAATTCTCTCCCCAGGAAGTCTCAGCTTGCAGCTTCATTATACACCTTTAGGTGCCAGGCGAATGTAATCTGATACTTTTTAAAATGTGTTTTGGGAGGGGGTGAGGGTGTTCTTGTTTTTTTTTTTTAATCTTGGATTTTTATATTGTGAACTGCCCTGAGATCTATGGATGGAGGGGTAGTATGATGATGATGGTAATAATAATAATGATAATAATAATAATAATAATAATAATAATAATAATAATAATAAGGTGGCGCTGTGGGTTAAACCACAGAGCCTAGGGCTTGCCGATCAGAAGGTCGGTGGTTCGAATCCCTGCGACGGGGTGAGCTCCCATTGCTCGGTCCCAGCTCCTGCCAACCTAGCAGTTTGAAAGCACGTCAAAGTGCAAGTAGATAAATAGATAAATAGGTTCGCCAGAAACAGCTTAGTCATGCTGGCCACATGACCTGGAAGCTGTACGCCGGCTCCCTCGCCCAATAATGCGAGATGAGCACCACAACCCCAGAGTCGGTCACAACTGGACCTAATGGTCAGGGGTCCCTTTACCTTTAAATAATAATAATAATAATAATAATAATAATAATAATAATAATAATATTCTAGATTCTTCGTTAAAGTGTAGTCTCAATTCTTGCTGTTATATATCCGTTACTAATGACTTTGATTTTCCTATGTCCACATTGAACCTGCCTCATTTTCCTATGTTTCCTTCTGCAGCCTACAGTTGGATTGAATGATCCCAGAGGACATCGGCTTCCTGCTCCAGAGAAGCAGGTATGTGCAGGACCAATGCACGTCTCCACAATAGGACCACAGCCTGGATCTCTTCAACTTTGTCGGATGACAGGTCCTCCCTCAGATGCCAGTATGTATTCCCCTGCACAATTTCAGCAAGGATTCCCTTCTCCAAGGCACAATGGACCCCCTACAAGACAAACAGAGACCTCAGAGGTTCCCCCTGGACATGTTTACAGGCCCTATAAGTACCTAAACCGTGCACATCCTGCTGTGTGGAATGGAAGCCATGATACAGTAAACCAGATGACCTTGGGAGTAGACAAGCGACCCTCAGTGGGTCCGCCTCGTGCTTTGAGCCACATGATGGACCCTCAGGTACTGAGACCACCTTTGCCACCTAATCAGTGGACTGAGCAATCCAATTTCCTACCTCATGGAGCTCCACCCTCAGGATATATCCGACAACCAGGAAAAGGCCTTGGTCAGAGAATGCAGCAGCAGCTACCAGCCTCATTATTTGGGCCTCCCACACAAATGCCAAGAGGAAACCAAGGTGGGGATTCCATGATGGACAGTCCAGAGATGATTGCCATGCAACAGCTGTCCTCCCGGGTATGCCCACCTGGCGTGCCTTACCACCCCCGCCAGCCTCCTCCCCCCCACTTGCCTGGACCATTTCCACAATTGGCCCATGTAGCATCTATGAACATTCAACCTCCAAAAACAGTTTTAGGGAATGGGAATTCTCAGGACACCAGTCAGACAGTTGATCCAGAGAACAACCAAGGTAATTGCATGTTCTTGATCTGCTTAGGCAAAATATGGTGGCTTCATCAGTTGAGCAACTGATTTATGTCCATTTCCTCAAGCATCTGCAAAGAGTTAGGGACTGCTGTTGCCATTGGTGAATGGGGTTTGGGGGGGAGGGCTGTCTGTCTGATGCTTTACTATGGCATGTGCACACATAGGTGGCCATGAGAGAAAGTAAGGTGACTAGTAGATTTTATTGGACACCATTAAGAGCAGCAGAATAAGAATTTGTTTTGATACAAGTATACTGTAAGTTTTCCCCATTCAAGCCCCTTGAAAATAACAAGAACTGCATACCTGCATCATGGTTAGCATGTATCCACATCCCATGTTTATGTATATTTGTAGAATGTTAACAGTCTTCTTCCAGCACCATTTTAATTGTGAAGCAAATCGGGGCAGGGGGGGGGGGGACTTCATTACATTTCTTCACTGTTCCCGATTTACTTAAAATTGTGAAGTTAATAGGTACTGGTTTCACTCAGGCCTTGTCTAAATGTGATGTTAACTGGGTTCAGAGATTGGGAGCAGGCTGCAGGATCACACACTCCCTTCTGACACACATGCTCAATTACACTAAATTGTCCCACTCCCCTTTAACATGGCTCAGCATTGCCTGTTATTGTTGCTAAGACTGATAAAATTAACTATAGGGATGCTCTAAACTCCCATTTCATAAAACCAAGTTAATATTATGTCTATACTGGACCTTGGAGTTCACTGTAATGCTTCTGGATGTTGTCAGTTCATGTGATGAAAAAGATTTAACTTTGCTTCATTTTGCACAGTGAACCCTCCACCAGGAGTGGAAGAGAAAGCCCAGTGTATTGGCCTTCCAGAGGGGACATACCCCAAGCTGCTACCTCATTCCAAGCTTCCCTTGCAAATGGATTGCTCCAGGCAGACCCAGGAAGGGGAGGGTGTTGATTCTGGAACTAAAAATGATCCAAAAGCAACACAGAGCAAGAGCACATGGCCATCGGAGAGTAACTATACAAGTTCAGCAGCCCAAGGATGTGCGCAGGACATTGTAATAGCAACAGAAAGAGGGCCTGTGCCTGAAAATGGTGCTATAGGTGATGGACCATCCACTGACACTGAAGGGAAAACTCTGGTTGCTAATATAATGGAGAAGTCTCGTTGCACTGGAGGGAAAAACGTGTTGGAAGCAACTGTGCCTTGCGTGGGACAGAGCACCAATACTCCTGCTGCCATGGACAGCAGTCCGGCAAGAGGCACCTCTGGCCAGTTTGCCCCTCTCTACATGCCCAATTTGGAGTATCCAAATTCAGCAGCACGCTATCACATCAATCCAGGACTGCAGGGATTTAATCCAATGATGGGAGGGAAACCCCACCCAGTATCCCATTCTCAGCATTTTTCTGCCCGAGGCTTTCAGCCTAGTAACAGTCCCCATGGGGTTTTCCCCCGCTACCGTTCCCACCAGGGCATGCCATACCCTTACCAGCCTCAACCTCCTCCTTCCTATCACCACTACCAGCAGCCTCCTTACTATCCTTGTCCACAGGGCTATTCAGACTGGCAGAGGCCTTTCCCTCCCCAGTCCAGTCCCACTGGTCATCCACCTGGTCCATCACCTCTGGCCAGGCCTCCTTTCTCAGACAGAGCGACCATGGGCAGCGGCATGCAGGGCTGTGAAGTGCTTACCGCTTCTTTGGCTTCCCCAAACCGAATGGACATGGCAAGCACCAAAGAGGTTCCCAGCAGTGGGCAAGAGCTGCCACCCGAGGCTGAGAAAACGGATGAATCCCAAGAGAGGCCTGAGAGTCCCAAAGAGTTTCTTGATTTGGACAACCACAATGCAGCCACCAAGAGACAGAGATCAGTTGCAGCCGGAGAATACCTGTATAGTTCATCACCACCACCACCCATGAGTTCTTCTGGGCTTGGGTTTGGTTCCTCTGCTTTCCCACCACATGGTGTCATGCTGCAGACAGGGTCACCTTATGCACCACGACATCCCAGCAGTCACTTCCAGTCCAGAGCTTATGGGTCACCTGTGAATGCTCACTTGGCACATCTTCCAGCCACCAATCAAGCCAATGGTCTTGCTCATGAGGGACCTCTGTACCGCTGCCAGGAAGAGAATGTGGGGCACTTTCAGGCCTTAATGATGGAACAGACAGGACGTGGAGGTGGCATGGGGGGACTGTCTCCAGATATGTATAGAACAGCAGGGTAAGACTGTTCTCTACGGGATAATGAGGTGGGGAAAGAATGCCGGGGTGGGGGAGAGTGCTGAATGATAGTTGCTGTCATAAAGGTGAGATTCCAAAGAGTAGCAATGAACAGTGCACATCACTACTATGTGTGATAGAGCTTCACAAGTCACCTTTCAATGAGAGAAGGGATTGATCTGATAGTTTTGATTCTGTTCATACCTGTAATGCCCTCACAGGCCCTTGTCCGCGGTTCTGGTGTCCTTATATAGATCTTCTAGCACATTAACATTACATGGAACAACATTTACAGTTCTTGTCCCCACAATCTTGGCTCATATTTTAAGTTTTTACTCTTACTGACATACTGAAATTATTTAGAAGTGACTGCTGCAATCTCACACAGAATTTCCTGTTTCCTGGAAATTATAGTTCCTTATACAACTTCCGAAGGTTTCAACTTCCGAAGTTGGCAAACCCAGAAGTCTTTTCGCCCTGTGCACGTTCTGTGCCTGTGCAGAAGCGGCGTGTGCGGTCAGCGCATGCGCATAAGCGCAAAATCGTGCTTCGCGCATGCGCTAAACGGGCGCTTCGACAACGAAGAGCGCCGCGGAATGGATCGCCTTCGTAAGTCGACGTACCACTGTATTTTTGTTCACTTGTTAACAAGAGCTGGCAGTGCATACACACCATGGGTAGAAGAGGGGGGAACTGACTTTCTGATTGATTGATTGATTGATTGATTGAGGATATTTATAGCTGACCCTTCATCTCAGTGGATCCTAGGGCAATGTTTTTCCTGAATTATACTACTAAACCATGAAATTTTTTCATTTGTTGATGTTATCAATAAGGTTTCTTGAATTTTTTTAGAAAGCTATTCATCTACTTCATATTGATTGAGATAACAATTCAGTAGTAGAGGTTGAAGGTTGCTTACAATACTACCGTCACTTCTTTTTGGTAGACTATCCAATCCTATTGTCTATAGATTTTGTGTGGGAAAGTTTAGATTACAGTGGTACCTTGGTTTGCAACTGTTTTGGATTACAACCATTTTGGATTATAACCACGTCAAACCCGGAAGTGTGTGTCCCTTTTTGGATTACAACCCATTTATTTTAATTACAACCCCCCTTTTGGGGGGGGGGGAGGCCCCATTGGTGAAAGTGTGCCGCTGTGGATTGCGAACGTGCCTCCTGCATGAATCACGTTCGCAACCCGAGGTTCCCCTGTAGATCTACCGGTAACTGTGTGTGACCAATGCAGAATACAAACCTGACCAAACATGGAGTTCTGACTCTCCACCAAATGAATTTCCCATTTAAGGAACATACGTCTTTGTATAAACTGTGTGTTTATGAAATGGTATGCCATTGCTAAGGTTGCCATTTCCATTGTGTATGATTCCAGAATGCACATGCACCAGCCACAAGCCCCGTTCCTAAAGGTGCCTACCACAACACCAGCCCGGGAAGAGCCTCCAGCACAAAAAACACCAGCATTGCCTCTGGATCAAGTAAGTACAAATAAAGGACAGACCATAGGGAATGTTGCACCATGGTGCATGAAATATGTGAGTATTAGTAGCTTTTGTGGGAAGGGAGAAAGCAGAACCAATGGTAGGCCATACTTTTTATTATAATTTGGTGAGTGATATTGGTCCTTGGGATTGCTTTAAGATTGTCCACACTTTTGCTTAGGCTTAGATATTTCTGAAATCATACGAAGCCAACTGCTAACAACAACAAACAACAATGCTGCATTCATATTGCATTTTGGATTGGACCAAAGCACTTCTCAGTGATACATACAACAACCTTATTATGTCAGGCATGCATTACAATCTTCTTACTGCAGTTGGTAGAAAACTGCAACTGGGAGAACATAACTTGCCTAAGGCCATCTATGTAGTAAGTTCATGACTGCGGCAAAATTTGAACTGGGGATTCCCAGCACTCCTTTTGGGCCAATACACCAAGTTCTTGCTCTTAATTCGTTAGACATGGCTGTTTATTAAGTCCTTCTAAAAAATGAAAAATGATTTCTGTCCTAGGTTGATGAACTAACTGTGGTGTATTTCTCAGTCTTTGCTTTCAAAGGGTATAAAATCAGTTTCTTGTTAGGCTGTTCTGATATTGTGCCATCTGGTGGCCAGACTAATGATACATTACATGTGCATGTGTGTTTGTTTTTAAAAATAGCTGTGGGGAGGAGGAGATGGTCAGAGTAGCAGTCACAGGTTCCCCTTTAGAGGAAAAGCAGCTTTGAGTATTTGGCACGATTGGGATTGAGTGAGTGAAGGGGCAGGGAGGGTTAAGCCACTCTTCCCACACACCATCTGCTTGCCCCCCCCCTGTTGCCTACCTTGAATGGATCACCTACACTTGATACCAGTGTTGAAAGTCTTGTACTGGATTCTCATCTGCTACCAGGCCAAGGTAAAGGTTCTTGTATTAGTGTACAAAACCTGAATGTCTTTGGTCCAAGATACCTTAAGAAACACCTTTCTTCTTACATCCCAAGCACTAGTGGTCCCCATGGACCAGAAGCATGACTCACACCAAGTATCTGAAGAAGTGTGCATGCACACGAAAGCTCATACCAAAATAAAAACTTAGTTGGTCTTTAAGGTGCTACTGAAGGAATTTTTTTATTTCACACCAAGAAGTCACTCCTTTGATATTGTTGGCCAAACTCTATGGAACTCTTCCCCACTTGGAAGTCAGACAGGCACCTCCCTGCTGAGTTTCAGGTGTTGTTAAATCCATCTTACTTCAGGAGGACTTTGCCTCATGAATGATTATCTGGTATTTTAAATTTTTTCTCATGTTATTGTTTAAAAAATTGATACGTTAAATTTCTGATGTTTAATTTTGTGGTGTTTGTTTTAAATTTTAAATTTTGCATTTTTTATTGTTATATACCTATTTGAGAAGCATGATATAAAATTTTAAAATAATAAATAAACTGCACAGTCCTGGAGAAGACCATCCCCCTTACCCCCCAAGGAAAATCTGCTGTCCCTCCTCCAAGAAGGAAAGTTGTTTATTGCTACCCTGATTTCCCCCGTCCCTTTGCAGCTACTATTTAAAACCAAGCTTGATCTTTATTTTTTATTTAGAAAACTACTTCTGAAACAAATAATCATCACTTTTTTGTCTGTCCCTTTTCAGAGTTAGTCTAAGGCTGGAAGGATTTGATGGAGATGAGAGCCACATATGAGTGGATGAGAGCAAAGGGAAATATACTTTCTACGCTCATCTTCTTTCCCAGAAGCAAATCTTTCCAAGGTCTGGTGGAATAGAGCACCTCACAGGACTGTCTCAATGACACAGGGGGAGCAACTTGAACTAATGACATTTTTCACCAGAGACTTAGGTTTCATTAAGAGTTTAAAGGGGCTCTGTTTGAGGAGCTTGAAACTTTCATGAACTGCTAAAACTCAGGTATATTTTTCAGGGTGAAAGACAGGAGGCTATTGAAAGTACTTGTATTAATATGTGTGTTTGGAATGGAATCCAGTTTACAGATTTTTTTTAACCTGTTGCCTTTTTAAAGAAAAATATTTTTGTTGGTGAATGTATTGTACATTATTAGGGTGGGAGTGGTAGGCCTCAAATGTTGTGGGCATAGCACTGGGATGATCATATGTTTACAATCATGTCACAATGAAATCCTTCAGGAGTGGGTAGCATAGCTGTCAAGTTCTCCCTTTTTTTAAGGGAAATTCTATTATGCTGAATAGGCTCCTCGCGAGAAAAGGGAAAACTTGACAGCTATGGTGGGTAGATGCAGGAAATAATTGTTTCCCCCCCCCCTGGTTTTTAAAAATCAACACCACCTATTGGTTACCTGGGGCTAAGGCATTGCCTGGCAACTGGCCACAGGTGTTGCTCAGGAGAAATCAGTGTTCCCCAATCTTGCCCTTGAATTGTATGCACTGCTAGTTCCTGCCACTATTGGAACTAGGAAACCAGCAAACTAGAATTTCCAGAAATTTGGAAATCTTGTTTAGAATTGTAACAGCCTTTTCACAAACATTTCTGGCTGGGAATAATAGTTACCCTGGCATACACCCAAGCTGAGATTATGGGGATAAGAAAAGAGAATGTTGTTACATGTAATGCCAATGTTTTCAAAGATCTCTTTAAAGATGCTAGAACCGGAGACAAAGGCCTGTGAGGATATTACAGAAGGGTTTCTTATGCAGCATCTGTGATGCTTTCAATGACACCTAGAATGAAATAATATGGCCCTCTGATTTTGTCTTAAGTATGTGGCTCTAGCCAGGCCTGGACACACATTCAGTCAGAGTGTGAACATTTTCACTAGGCACTACTATATTCTGTTGATGGATGCCATAGGTCTGCCCATTTGTTTACTTTGTGCCTGGCATGAGCTTCAATGTATATCATAAGTGATCACTCCCTTGTCTCACTGTGTGTAGAAGTTAGTGACTGAACAGGAAAAAATCCATGCTTATTTGAGCTCCTCTGTGCCCATGGAAAGCAGAGAAAGGAGCATGTGAGCCAGAAATCTATTCTCAGTCTCATGACTAGTACAAGTAGCAAGTAAAAAAGGACCACGGCCACATCTCTAGTGGCAGTTCCAGCTAACCTAATACAATTAGAGTACACAGCTCATGGACAGTCATTTTCAAAGGAAAGAAACAGGCGCTGGCACCTAGGCCCTGAAATAATTTTTTTTAACGTGATTTCCCCCTCCCACAAATGAATTTATATTAGGTGTTTTGTTTTGTTTTTGAGAAATAGAACTCTAGCCCAGAGTCATAGCCTCATTGCAGGCAGTTACCATATGGTGCAAGCTTGAAAGGGGCTCTATCTATGTCTATCACTAAATATTACTTGAGTTTCTGCCTCTTCCCTTTAATCTCTTCTAGTCTGCTACCAGATAACTTCATAAACTAGGGAAGAAAAATTTCCATTCCTTGTATAGCAGATGTGGCTAGCTACTGGCTCTGCAGAAGTTGTTCCACTACCTCCCATCAGTCCCAGTCAACATGACCAACATTAAAGGATGGTGGAAGCTGTAGTCCCAACAACATCTGGTGGGCCACAAGTTAGCATAGTATTCCCTCCCCTCCCCCCCCCAAAAAAAATCAGGAATACATTCCAAATGTGTAGTCATTTTAGTCTGTGAAACAAACAAACAAAAGAATAATGTTGTTGCACCTTATAGATTCACTGGTTTGTTGTGAGATATACTTTAGAGAGCAATGAGTCCACTTTCATTAGAACTGTGAAGCAGGTTATTGCGTGTGAAAGCTTGTGTGTGCAATGATCTTGTTAGGTTGGGCTTAAATGACCTACATGAGCTTATTAGCACATTGGAGTTATGAGATAGCTTCTAGTATCTACAGTAGTGTCCGGTGAGGGTAGGACTCTGTTGCTCTCCTGGTTTCCTAACAGAGCAGGTCTCTGGCACTTGCTGAGAGGGGAGGTGTGAGGTGTAGGGAACTTAGTGTGATGCATGGTGGCAGGAGCAGCAGATTGGTTCTGCTGCTGGGAAGCCAGAAGAGTAACAGAGCCCCACTGCTACTCAGTATCTATAAACACATGGATGTTAGTGGCTCCTAGGAAGGCATTGTAATAGGATAGTGGTGTTATTTCTTTTAAAAGTTGATGGAAAGCGTTTGCTATTTCCCAGTTCCTGTTCTGTCGTAATTTTGGCATGAGTGGTTGAATAATAAGTGTGTGAGCCTTTTGGATGGCTAAGATAGATGAGTGGCACAGCTGCAGATGGACTGATAATGGGCTTCAAAGCTTGTGCTTCATGTAATGAAAGAACTATCTCAAGCAATAACCTCCCCACTTCTACCCATCTGTATCTGTTTAAGATACAGATGGGGTGCCACACATTCTGGCCCTGCAGGACTCCTGCCTTCCATGTGGAAGAAACCTTTTTTAAGAGGCACATAATGACCCCTGCATACTTCTCTCTGAAGCATCAGCAGGAAGGGAAGAATAAATCCTTTCCTAAAGCAGACACACTAAAAATAAAGAGAAGGTGTTAATGGTAAATGTCAATCATGTAAACAATATCTATATGAGGTTTTTTTTTGGGGGGGGGAGTTTCCCTCATTGAAATAATTACCTAGGCATTGAAAAAACCACTATTGACTGGTATTAATTACCAATATTGGTAATTAAATCCTTCTAGTTGGATGAATTGTTTTACTCCTTATAGTGTCTTGTTATCAATAATGGTCTATGATCCTCAAATAGAGAGGTATTACTGATACTGGTGAATGCTACAGTGCTTGGATATATGAAATACTTCTAATTCAAACAAAACAGCAAATATCAGCAGTACATCAATAGTGTGCCTATTGTAAAAAGTAGTTGCATATTTCAGTTGATGTCTCAGTTCTAGATCTGAAGTTGGTTTGCATTTTCCTGTGTTTGGAGAGTAGAGGCAATGTGTTGATGGAACTGAAAATAAGGATCTGACAGACATGACAGTTCAGTAGGCTCCCTGGCGGTGCACAGTGCTTGCTTCATTTGGTAGCATTCCAATATAGCCTTTATCAATAAGTTAGCACTATTTGATTACAGAGTTCTCTGGTCATTCCTTTGTGTCATCATATGTCCCAACTTGAAGCAGGAAATGATGTACAGGGCCTAGAAACCAGAAAATATAGTTTGTATCTTTGTATGAGGAGAATATGCAAGATTTAAGTTTTCTTCCAGCAATGCTGGTTTTTTCTCAGTGAAAGGAAGTGTTTATTTCCCATATATTTCAGTGTAACATTATCCTATATGTATGTTGACTGAAAAACAAAGATGCCTCTGATTGTATAAGGCCTTTTCTCCATGAGAATAGATTCCACTTTTGTGTGAGGTGCAGCTGCTCTTCCATTCCCTCCCAGCAGCCAGACACATGCTAACCTGAAGCAATATTTCCTAATCTATTCTATAATAAACTATAAGAAGGTCCCCCTCCCCCCCAGTAATTCAAACATTGTGTGGAGCATCTCCTTTAGTGCCCACATTTACCACTGAATTAAATATTTTTTTAAAGAACATGTCTTTCTTCACTGCTATATGTTAGTGGGGAAACATACCTAAGAAAATAAGGACTGATTCTGGCATACCTTTTCCAATACTTGTGCCTATGTTTACAGTGAGGAGTGCCAGATGTGAGATTTCATAATGTTGAAATAGTGAAGTGTTCTGAAAACAAGTAGGAATAGATACATAAAAGCAGACAGCAGCACACCTAAATCAATCCTGTTATGAATGTGAAAATGAAACAGATGAGATTTTGAAAGAGACTCCAAAACTTGATTGTGGGGAGATGGTGGTGAATAGGGCTCCCAAATGCACTTGTCAGTGGTGAGCATATTTTTAAGTTGCCGAGTGCAAAATGGGAGGAGAGTGGAGAGGCTTGCCCCTGCATTCCCACTCAGTTTTGGGGGTTCTTGGAAGCAGCAACAGTTGGAGACTTCAGAAATCTAGCACAACTTCAGCCACAAGTCCTTCCATTTTCTCTAGGGGTTACCTTTGCAGCCATGTGAGTTTCAGAGGCACTCTGAAGTGGCAAGATTTTTCACAAAGTTAGAATACTGCCACAACATGGCACATCTGAAATATGATCTTGCCCCTCTCCAGATTGGAGAGTCAGAGTGAGTGGCAGACAGCTACAGAATTTGGCTAACTACAAAGACCAGACAAAATTTTGGATGCTGTTGATGAATGTTTGGGTTGGAGAAATAGAAAATATAACTTGGCTGACAACAGAGTGACAAAAGAGGTTCTTGCTGATTAGCATGTATCAAAAATCTGCTTTACTATAAGGTGATGAGCAACAACACAGTAGGAATATTGACTGTTATCGATGGGGAGCTAAATGTTGTTGGCAGGCCCTACTGTTTTTAATTCCTGTGTCTTCTGGCAAGAATCTACAGGATTTCTGTGAAATTTTTCAAACTGTGTAACTATTTCTACTAAGTACTTGTTTAGCATTGGCAGTATACCAGGTGCTTATTGCAATATTAACAGCTGCCAAATTTCTGCATGCTTTCTGTAGTCAGAGCATTGAAGGATCCAATGAATCCTGGTGGGGAATTCCTCTTAGCTCTAGGACAGTGATCAGTGCTACCACAAATGTCAATGATTCTTTGGGTTTGGCCACATTCTCTACTGACCACAAGGTGTCACTGTTATACAATGAATTTAATTCCCTCTGCAACTGACTTCACTGACGTTAAACAGGGGGCTTCCAAGTGTCATGGTGCTGAATTCTCCTTTGGATATAAATGCAAGTTATAGTTAATAATTTATGCACCCTGGCATCTACTAATGCTTTGTTCTTCCATAATAGTTCAGTGCACACTACAGCCTGACTATTTAGCAATAAAAGCAGAGCAGTTATTGTGCTTTCTTCAGGTTCCCCCCGTTATAAACGTTAAGTATATCATAGGAGTCCACTGCAGGGAGGGAAAAAACAAACCCAGAGATCACTGGTGCCTAAAAATTGGGACTAGTGACTGGAACTTGAATTACTGTGGAAGTTAGTTTTTTAGTCTGGCTCCTGATTTTACACATACAAAAATTGTATCTTGCTCAGTGTTTGAGTACTTTTTTTCTACTGCTCAGCTTTTTCCTGCACTACTGCATTTTGTCTAAATAGAATGAGATATTTTCTCCATGGTTAGGAAGGACAGCAAGAAATAAGTTTTCTAACTAGAGAAACAAAACAATAGGCTTGGTTGCTAGAGAATATATTTCTTAGTGATCTGAGAATTTTTAACAATACTTTTGGTTTTTAATTTGAAGTGGTTGAGCTTTGACAATTTTTTGCCAATCTCCATCATTCCTGAAATGTTTTCTGGGTCATTTGGTGGGTGGGATGGGAGGGACTGTATTATTGTAATTAAGATTGTAAAGAATGTAATTTGCCTATTTGGGGGCAAAAGGAGAAGAGAGAACGTTCCTCTGGATGAAGTCTGATGTTTGACTTGCAAGCTGGATCCTGGTCTCTGTCAAACAGCTGAAATATCTTCTGGTCAACAGGACTACAAGCTGTGGCTGCAAGTGTCCTCTCACCATCAAGCTGTGAAAATATATTACTGACAAACTCTGGGAGGAATCTGACATGGTTTGGACTGCACATGGCAGTGTCTGGCTGGATAAATGAATTTCTCAACTAGTTTTGAAAGGGAGTTAGCATGGGTCTTCCACGCCATAGCAGACTGAACTTGTTAGTGTGGCAGGAAGCTACTGTCAAGAGGGCCCATTAATTGGAGAGGTAACACCTGATATAAGACTGACTGAATGACTGTGAATTCCTCCTCATGTGCTCTTCTATTTTCCCCAACTGGGACTCAGGTACCTCACTTGGCTGCCTTTTCCACTGCTCCTGAACAAACCCTGATCACTTTCCTTGCCCATGGAGCACAGCATCAGGGATCCTTTCCTCTACCCTTTTGCTGCTGCAAAGAGTTGGGTTTGAACTCTCCTGGTCAATACTGGAAAGGGGAATGCTATTTATTTTTATATTGTGTATATTTCGTCTTGGTCTACTGATTCCCTGAGAGCGACAGTTACCTCAATAGTTAGTTTAATTTTCTGTGTTTGGGTAATTTTTTTAAGGATCCTTTTTTTAAAAATAAGCTTGATCCTTGCAGATCTGTAGATTTTATTTCCATAAGAATTTGTTATTTTGTATAAAGTATGTTCTTAAAATAGTAGCTGGTCTTGGTCTGTGTGTATTTCTTCACCTCTAATTCCTCATGGAAGCTGCTTCATACTGAGTTAAACCATTCATCCACATATCCCGATGCTGCTGATATGACTGTCAATGGCTGTCCAAGGTATCAGACAGGGATTTTTACTTCACCTCCTCCCTAACCTTCTTTTACATACAAAGCTGTAATCTCTACCACTGAGCTATGGGTCTTTCATCCTGAAGGATTCATATTTGATCAGTGGTGGTAGTTCAGTGATAAAGTCCTGTTGAAACACTCATAGATAGATTACCACTCTCTGTTCTGTGATATTTGGAAGGTCTAGTGATAATAATTATGGAGTGGAGTAGAATTACACTTCTGGTCTCCTGTGTAGGATCCTTAATTCAGCATAAGAATATAAATTAGCAACTACGATTGGGTCAACAACAAAAATCACTATATTGCCACCTGAAGCAAATTTCCTGTACAAATGCTGTTGAAAAAGACTGATGTCATTAAGCTAGAAGAGACCAAAATGCCAACTCCGAGAGTTGCCACTTGTCAGTCATGTTGCAGATGGATCCACATAATCTGTATCCTAGTTTGTCGCAACCAGAAAGGAACTATGAACAAGGAATGTGCAAAACAAATGTCTCCAGATGACTAAAGCAACTGGGCCAAGCAACTGAGCCAACTAAGCCACATGGGGGGAATGTAGGATGAGTGTATATATGTTCTTTTGTCAAATTTGGTGTCCTTCAAGCAAGCTCTGCATCAAGATCTATGCTTCAGCAAATAAGATCTCACATTTCAGCTGTGATGCAATGCAGACATGTCACTAGTCTCAGCTCCTCCCTCCGCCATGAAATAATGACAGCTTTTAGGTTTTTAGATTAATTCTAGTTTGCAGGGGTAAGAGAAAGCAAAATGGGTTTTTCAATAAAAAGTAGGCATGGCTGAGGTCAATAATGTCATTTAATGTACGAATCAGTAAGCATACTGCATACTGAAAATATGCAATGGATATATAAAAGCCATTGAAAACGAGTAGAGCACACTTCTCACCACTGAAAAAAGCATAACTAACATCCTTGCGTCTAAATTATTTGGGGGGGGGAGACTTCAAGGTCAGAGGAGTCCCAACACCATTCTTTAAGAATACCCAGAGGGTGGCAGAAGCTTGTAATGTAATTTCTGTTTTTGAACATAGTTTCCTGCAGAAGTGCCTCCTTTCCTGTTGGGTGCAGTAACCTCTGCTCCCCCTTCACCAGCCCAGCCAGCAACCACATGTTCTCTGCCAACGTTTTGTTTTCCATAACAAGTTATGTGTGCTTAGGGATTGTAAAAAGTTCATAACTCTTTTTTGTCAGTGCACCAGTACTTCTGTGCCTGGAGTACTGGAAGATCAGATCAATCGCTTTTATTTAGTTGTCAGGCTTCAAGGCATGGGAAACAAGCAGGGTCATTTTCCAGAAGTGAGATTTTGCAACTGAAGCCTTTCCAAATGACCAGCTGTGTCTCCAGTGCGGCAGTCCCACTTGAAGATAATAATACAGGCTCCTTTTTTGGAATTTCTCTATATGAGGGCAGTAAGAGCTTCCAGAGATTTCATAGACATCCTCACTCAGACTTTGCTGTTCCAATTGCTCCCTGCCTGGAAATCTGCATTCAATAAAGAACGCCTTTAAAGTTTTTTATACAAAATCTGCTTTCCAGGTTGTGTGATAACAGAAGGTTTTGTCATGTGCTTAAATCATGCACTGGTTCTGACAGCCAGGTAGTCTAAGATGAGCTGTCCTCTCTGCCCCTCCTCTACAAAGGGGTCACTCTTTCAGACTTATTAAAGGAGTGATTAAGGCAGCTGCTGGTGCTTTCAGGTCACACCAACAAGCATCACTCGTCTCTGATTCAGCATCATCAGGCCCTGAACAGACCTCAGACCAACCATTGGTGAGAAGATGTATGTGTCCTTGAGAGACTAGGAACTCTCTATGCACTTGAAATCTTAACAATTTGTGGAAAAATAATAGTTGTTCATTGACCTAAATTAATTTAAATAAATATCAGGGTTTAGCTTTCCAGTGCCTAATGCTAAAACTGAGATGGGAACATTTCACATGTTGCCTGAAACTGAAACATAGTAATTCCTCCTTCAATATGCATGGGTGTGTGTACTGGTGGGATCAAGCACTGACAACACAATTTACAAGGTCAGAAAAGGCAAAATATCAGGAAGGCAGTTTTTGCTTGGAGCATTTCAAACTTCACACTCAATCCTTCGCAGGATCACATTAAGAGAACTTAGCTGAGCTGTACCTGCATCGCTCAAGGCCTAGTCACATATTGCCCGTATATAATAAAAAGTAATTCAGTAATTCAGTAGAGAAGAGTCTTAGTTTCACACACTCTCTTCCTACCAACCTAACCATAACATACTGCTGCATTGCCAGGGCTTGGACTAGTTGACCCCCAGTGTACTTTCAGACTCTACAATTACATGGTAAAGAATGTAACATACAAACTAGACTGTTCCACAATTACAGCCTCTTTGACCCTGCAATCTCAGGCCCAATATTGAAAGCAGGGGGGTGGCATTGGGGTCAGAGCACTGTGCAGATAGACATAAATGGAACATTCCTGTTTGACCATTTCGTAAAGGGAGCACCGACCAACAGCGCCCCCCCCCCGGTTTACAGACTGCTGGAGAGCCTCATAGCCATGGCCACTCCCTGTCCTCTACATATCTCAGTTGCCACAGTTACTACTGAGGCAGGGAACAGATGATGTTGCCTAAGGGTCATTTATGCCTGAAGGGCCCCTAGTTTGCTGATATCTAAGAAGTTTGGCAACAACAGACATTAATGGATTCCAGAAATAATCTGGAGTCTTACAAGGCTGATGGCTAACAGAATATACTGGAACATGACTGAACAGAAAGCACCAGCTTGCTGAGGTAGGTATTGCTTTCTTTTTTTGTTTCTCTACCAGTGCAGAAGGAAGAACAAAACTTAGAACAGCAGAAGCCAATGTATTAGTGTCCATTTTGTCCCAGGTAAAATTATTGAGAAAATTAATGCACATCTTGTTTCTCTACACACCAATGGCCCTTGAGCAAATGTTTCAGAGACATAAACTGCACAAGAAACACATTTTCCTGTGGTAACAACAGGATTGATGGCCTAGAGTTTCCTGAAAGAATGAACTGAAGTGAAATGTGTCTGAAAAGAGTGTTTCAGAAGTGGGGGTGGGGTGTCAGCGAAAGAAAAGGGAGCAAATATCCCGTGTTTGCCTAGGAATTTGACTGAAATGTCCTGGATTTTAAGGAACATGATGCTTCCTTTAATTATTATTTTCTGTTTAAATCCCAATGTGGCATGTTGGCATTCGACACGAGAAACTCACATATTGCAAACCATTTACACGGGAAAAAACGAAAACAAAATTTCTACACAACAGGTGTGGAGGGGGGGATTTAACCAGTATTTGGGTTTGTAGGAAATCCCCTATTGGCAGCAATAGGGAATTTTCTCCCAGTGTAGATACTGGTTCGAAGTATTTAATGTCTGGCCTAGTTTGGCCCTGAATCTACATAAAAGCAGGAAGGAAGTAGTTAAAATATCTTATATATGCCCTTAAGTATTAATAGGACATCTAAACCACAAAGAATCCTGTGAGTAAATGTTTTATAACACAAGCTTTTGTGACAGTAGATTTTCTAATATTTAGTCTGTAAAAACAAACATGGTTATCCTTATAGAACTTGTGTATATTTTTTGGTTGTTAAGAATACACACTTGGATAAGCAGGATCCCTGAAGCTCAATGCATTTTGGCCTAGCTATTCCACATGAAGAAAAACTTGCTGCAGGAATCTGGGCCGACCGAAGACATTTCGGCACCTGAGGCGAACCACAAAATGGCACCACCACTTTTGGCTGGGGAAGGAGGGGTGAGTGAGGATCTACATTGAGAACAAGGGGTGGGTGGGAATCAAATTAACCTTGCCTGATGGTTTAAGTAGGAATCGGACACCATGGGGTGGGAGTAGGGTGCAGAGCCCAGTAGACCCCAGAGGGCAGCTGCTGCCATTTCTTTCCTAGGGGTGTGAGGAGACCAGCAGTGCCTCCTCTTTCCCAAGAGGCCACTGTGGAGGTGGCATGGGGGGGCTGCCAGGGAGGCAGCCAATCTAGCCTCCAAGGAGTGCACTGCAGCCATTCCTGCCACCACAGCAGCGGGTGATACTGTCCCTGGCAGGAATTAGATGTTAACTTCTTGTACGTTGTTTTAGTAATCCTGAAGCGTAGGACACAGGGTTGTTATTCTTACACTGCAAATGGAGAACAGAGCTTTGGGGGAAACTATCTTGTCCTATGGCCATGTAATGAGTTCATAATTGAGGTTAGACTTCAACTGACTGATGTCAGGGGTCAACAGCAACACCGCATTGCCATTATACCTCACTTCCCCAGTTAATAGCAAAGAAAGCGTTGCTGTTAACAACCAGTGAAATTACAGCTGGCACTTGTGGAAAAGCACTTGCCTAAGCAGGCTGAAATGTAAACAGTGTTTGTCTAAAAACCGGTTTTAAGGTTAAAAGCACATTTTTAAGGCGTGCTTGTTCTCCTGGGTGGGGTTTGGGGCACTTCCTTTGCCAGGGCCAAAAAGGAGAGGCTTGATGAGTAATCCACACAGAGATGTGTGTGTGTTTTCCCCTCTCCCACTTACAGTGTGTTTACACAAAATCACTGGGAATTTGTGAACCGTCCCTTAAACATTGGATAGGGTTTGCTAGTTGGAGGAATCCAGATGTGAGTCAGATGCTAAAAACTGAAAGAGAGAAGGAAGGAAGGGAGGGAACTGGCTGCTTGCAAATAAGGAAGGTAAGCTAGCTTCCCATCTTTCCTGACTTCTGAATTTGCATGTGTTTCACTCACAGGGATATATTCTAATACTTCATATTTCAGAGGCAGTCTACAATGCATGCTTTTCTTTATGAAGTCCTAACTCTGGGGAGGGACGTCTTTCAGATTCCTAATAGTTATAGATGAAGGACAGAAATTCTTTTGTTCTGTTTAGCTATTTCTTACAAAGATGTTCTTATACTGTCAGGGACCTACATGCCTCACACACAGTAATTTAGAGACATATGTTCAATTGTGTAATGTTGTTTGTGAGCTTCCTGATAGCTCAGTTGGTTAGAGCACAGTGCTGATAACGTCAAGGTTGCAGGCTCAAATGGGACAGCTACATATTCCTGCATTGCAGGGGGTTGGATACTAGATAATGATTAGGGTTGCTTCCAACTTTACAATTCTATGATTCTAAGATTATCCTATGCCACACCTTCCATTGTTCCTGTGGGTACAACTGTTCCTATCATTAAATGCACATCAGAGCAGCAAGAAGGGAAGGTCTATATATTTCTTCTTTTTCTTTTCTTTTTAAAATGGTATTCTACCCTAACTAGCTTATATGACAGTTGTTAGCCCCTGTTCTAGAGTGGAATGCTAGAATAGATTGCTTTGGACTTCAGTAGCCAGAATGACACTATCTGTGCAAACTGCTACCACATTTCAGATGCTGCCTTTGGCACTTGTGGTATAACTCATGCACATATGCCCCAGGGTTAGGTCTGAAGGCACATGAGGCCACTACCTTGCTGAGAGTAAGTAAGTGGATGGGCGTCAGCCTGAAAACCAAATGTGCACCACCTTGGAAGAAATACTAACTGCAAATTCACTAGTTGCATTTTGGTAATAAATAGAGAACCAGAAAAATATTTCGTAGCAACAATATTATTAAATTATTCTAGCTGGTTACATATGAGTAATTGTTTATGTGTGACTCATTGGCCTTGTGAAATTGTTGCTTGACTTCTTTTGGCATGGCGTGGCTGGGCAAGTAAGTTATATAACACACAAACAGCATAATGATGACCATGAATACACACAGTCTTTTGTTCCATGATGGCCGCTAAGGCAACATCAAGACACTCCCAACCCCTTCAAAAGCATGGAAATTGTTTGAACATGCCATGCCTTTCATGCTTCCCTGTTGTTGTCATTCTCCAGGATTTCAGAAGTCTTTTGCTGCCACCTTCAGGTGAAGTAAAACCAACAAGATTATCCTACTCTGATCTCACTGCCAGAAAAAGACCCAGATTCAACAGTGAGTCTTCTAAATTTTGCAGAGATGCAACATTGATCTCTTTATTGCTGATCTCAAAGAATGAGATACTTAACAAATAATCTGTAGTAGTTCCTATTTGTCCATCCAAGCCAACTCCCCACTCACAGCATACTGGGCCATCTTTCATGGAACTCCAGAACCTCACTTTTTGGTACCTTCAATACCCACTAATTTCCCACTTCAGAGATTAATAGAGTTATGTCACAGTTCTATGCATCTCCTAGTGATTTTAGTCATCATTTCCCCACCAAATTCTGTGATCAGTATTATAGACTTCAGGGGGCAATGTCTGGTTGATGTTCTCTAACCCTTGTCTCATCCCCCTTGGTGCCCACGTCTCCTCTCCTCCTCTGGAGATTCTTTGGCCTCTCTGGATCCAGAATGGTAGGTGTTTCCTTGGCACAAAATAGTGGCTCAAAAGTGCCCAGGTTGGGTTGCATTTGAGACAAAAGCCCCTCTTTTGTGTCTGGTGGCCTCTGGGAAGCTATTCATCTGACTTCACTGTTCTCCAGGAGCTGATTAAGTGATAAATTGCCTCTATGTTTTAGAACTGACATTGCCATTTGTTACCTGTAATATACCCCTGGCAAGTAGCACGTCAAGAAGCACTAATGGTGTTCTCTTCCCCAGCAGAACAAAGGCAAAGAGGAATGCACCTCCATATTTGAAATAATTGTCCTGTGTCAGCACCACAAGCAGCTGCTGTTGTCACCAAGAAACAACATCCCCAAGGAACAATGAGGGGCAAGAAGAAGATTAGGTCAGCCCTGTCCTTTTTGCTCCTTGCCGTTTGAAAGTGGGGGATTCTGTGCTCCATTGATATAACTGATGCTTGGCTTGTCTGTGGGAACTGGTGGACAGGATACAGGATGGAGCAGAGGATAGTTAATGTCCTCTATTTTTCAGACATTTTTGTTAGTTTTAATTCTGCCTGAAAGGCTGAATAACCTGGCTTGGTGTTGTTCAAGTTGTAAAATAGCCCGGAGCCATCTCTAAGCTTGTTGCTTGTTGATGTCATCTATCCCGTGAGCCTGGTCTTCCAGTGTTGACTAGGAACATAAGAAGAGCCCTCCTGAATCAGACCAAAGACCAGTCTAGCTTACACTAGCCAGCTAGATGCCAATGGGAAGCCCATAGGCAGGACATCAGGACAATGCTGTTGTTTCCCCGTGAATCCTAGAGGCTGTATACAGTCATTGTGAAGAGTAGCCATTGGTGACCTTGTCCTCCCTGCAGTTGTCTAATCCTCCTCTAAAGTTGTCTGAGTTGGTGGCCATCACCTTATATTGTGGTAGTGAATTCCTGAGTTTAATTATGCTGCTGTGTGAGGAAGCCCTTCCTCTTGTCTTCCCTGAATATTCTACTGTTCAGCTTCATTGGGTGATCATGGGTTCTAGTATATTATGAGATAAGGAGATAAAAAAAGAAAAAGAAAGAAAACTTTCTCCACGCTATGTATGATTTTGATGCCCTGACGCTTCTGGTCCTGACAAAAATGTTTCCTTGTGATTATGGGCATGAACAGAAATCATGGTGCAGAAACAGTGACTATCCTAGTTCACAATACTAATACTAAAAGTGACCTAGTGAAAATTGAATGAAAGCTGATTCAAGACAGATAGGAAAAACACTTCTTCACACAAGGCATAATTTGCTTACGGTATCTGCTACCACAAGATGCAGTGATATGTGCTAGTTTAGGGGCTTCTCAAAGAGGCTTAGAAAAATTAGTGGTTACTTGCCAAAATGTGTTCAGAAGAAGTTTGCTTCTTCTGAAGTGTGTATGTAGGTGTGTGGTTGCATGGATAGACTGTTGTCTTCATGCCTTGTTTCTTGGCTTCCTGCACACATCAACTCAGCTGCTGTTCATCCTGCACTAGATAAACCAGATCCAGCAATGTTCTTAAAAACAACCCCCCCCCCCATGTGCATTGCAACTGAATGCGAGTGCCAGGATGAGCACAAAAGAATATAACAAATGTGAAGTTCACGGAGGCTCCTATCACAGCTCATGGAATTGCTTTAAAGCAGGGGTGTGGGAAACTTTTTGGACCAAGGGCTATATAACTGTGGTGGAAAGCTATCAGGGCATGCATGTATGTCTGCTGCCTTGTGCTCCTTGGAGGAAAGGGTGAATATAAGTGTGGTGGTGACTAACAACAACAACAACAACAACAGCTAGAATCCCTGTACCAAGGAATACAATTGTAACTTATTTTATATTTTACAGCCTTCCAGCTAAGTTAATCAACGGAGGTATAGCAGGACTTGTGGGGGTGACTTGTGTTTTCCCCATTGATTTGGCCAAAACCCGTCTCCAGAACCAGCAAGGACAAGCCATCTACACCGGAATGTATGTGTTGTAAGACTTTGTTTAATGTGATATGTGTGGTATGGCATGGGGTATTAGGCTCTAAGATGGGTATTAGAGTCCAATCTGGTTTGAATTATGTATCTTTCAACCCTCACTGCCTCTCAGTCTAATCTACCTCACAGGGTTATTGTGGGGATTAAATGAGAAGGGGGATAATCATGACCAGTACTGTGTTTTTTTTTAGAAAAAGAGGTGCTGGAACTCACTCAAACATATGTATTCTGGTTTTCTAAATTTACATTCTGAAAAGTAGCTAAAAAATTGTTGCAAATATAAAATGCAGTAGTCACAACCAACCAAGCAGCAGGGATATATCAACAACAAATTAAATTCAGAAAGTGACCTGAAAAACACCACCACCTTTTCTTGTTGCCCAAAGACCAACAGAGATTGGGGAGAGCAAATGTATTTGGGAAAGGAGTTCCGTAGTTTTGGTGCTATAGCTGAGAACGCTGTGCCCAAGTAAGCACCTACTGAACATCAGACAGTTGGGGGAACTGGTCAAAGTCACAAAAGTCAGTCGCAATATTGAAATACATGTTGCAAACTCTTTTCTCTCTCTATTCCTCTCTTATTCTAGGAGAGATTGTTTGGTGAAGACAATTAAATCTGAGGGGTTCTTTGGCATGTATCGAGGTAATGCTTATAAAAATGGAAAGGTCATCCTTTTTGTCTGAACTGCAATAGCAAAGCGCAATGGGCAAAATGCTTTTGCTGTTTTTTAAATTATCTCAGCTGAACAATAGAGACAATCTGAGAGGGGATGTTTGAAATGAAACATTAAATATTGGTATCAAAAGACCATATTTAACAACATAGGCAGACACTGGAGAGACCTGTCAGGAGTAAGCATGGACCAATGGTATCAAATAGTATGGAAAACAGCCTTATTAGAAAAACTAACCAATAAACTAAAAATGACACGGGGACAAATAGAGGAAGATACCTTCATCCTGGTTTGGTTCCCCTTTATCACATACACAGCCCAACAAGACAACAAGAATCCGCCAACAGCATATGAATCAATCTGGTTAACCTGATTAAAAAATACACACTAACACCCCACTCACACACAAAACAACTCTCACTACAACCAACCAAAGACGACCCAACCACACCCTAAGCCACCCTCAACCCACCAAGGAAATACAAGTGAATAGTAAGAGAACCCATACAAGTAACGCTGACACAACCCCCGCCCCCCAAGTAGAAGAATAGAAGCATAACCGCCCAACTGCGACCCACTCACCATTCCCCTTCCCCCTCTTCCGCCTTCTTTCTTTCTTTCTTTGAAACATATGTTGTAGATATTTTTCCATGTTTATTATGCTATTTTTGTGATATACAAATGACATGAAAAAACTTGGTATACTTATATGTATTCTTGTTTATAAAACCCAATAAAAAGAGAGCATATTTTAATAAAAGGCGGGAGGATTTTCATAATGCATACAGTGGTACCTCGGGGTACAGACGCTTCAGGTTACAGACTCTGCTAACCCAGAAATAGTACCTCGGGTTAAGAGCTTTGCTTCAGGATGAGAACAGAAATCACGCGGCAGTGGCACGAGGCCCCATTAGCTAAAGTGGTGCCTCAGGTTAGGAACAGTTTCAGGTTAAGAACGGACCTCCAGAACGAATTAAGTTCTTAACCTGAGGTACCACTGTATTTTTTGTACTTCAAGGAACTGCAAAACTCTCTGTGTAAAAATGGATAGCCTTCTGCTAGGCCGCTGTCACGGTCCGGTCGGCGGGCGTCAGGACCAGAGGCAAGATGGTGGTGAGGAAGCAGGAACAGGTGCAGGACTGAGGGTCCAGCAGCAGGCAGTTGCAGGGTCAAGGAGCAAGGCAGAGACGAAGGTCCACGGGGCAAGAAGCAAGGCGAAGGTCCAAGGAACAAGAAGCAAGGCGAAGGTCCAAGGAACAAGAAGCAAGGCGAAGGTCCCAGGAGCAAGGAGCAAGGCGAAGGCAAAGCAAGGGTCCCAGGAGCAAGGAGCAAGGCGAAGGTCCAAGGAACAAGAAGCAAGGCGAAGGTCCAGGGAACAGGAAGCAAGGCGAAGGTCCAAGGGTCGAGGAGCAAGGCGACGGTCCAAGGAGCAGGAGGCCAGATGCAACCAGGCAGGGATAGCGTTGCTGTGGCAAAGAGCTGAAGGGAAATGCTGGGCTTTTATCCCTCCCAGCTCCTGCCACCAGGTGCAATGAGATCTCAAGTGGTCTCACCTGGGTGACTACTCCTTGCCTCTCCAGCACAAGCTGAGGTCTTCACCTGTGTGGCCACGCCTTGCTTCCCCAGCACAAGCTGAGGCAGGCCCCAGTCCTGCAAGGCACTACAGGCCCCAGAGCCTGACTCCTGCCCATACTCCTGACAGCCGCACTGGTCCCCACAATATCAAGAGATGCTGTGCAGACCAGTGCGGTCCCCTCAGTGTCTCCCAACACTGCACAGGCCAGTGCAGCCTTCCACTAGGCCGAGCTGGTCCAGTCTGCACGGCATTGGAAGATGTGTGTGAGGTCACGTGATGTGTGGCACGCGTATGATGTCACATGTGCTCCAATCTTGGGGACAACCCGGCGCCTGTCCTTCTTGGACTGCACAATTTCAGGTGGCCAGTGACAGATCAAAGAGGAACTTTTGGAGAGTTCAGGGGTGCTTTTTTGAGAAACCCAGATTTCCTGCTATGCCTCACAGGAGGCTATTAGGGCACTAAAATGGCTGTCTGAGCATCCGGTAACAAATTAATTCGTATTTCACAGTTACGGTACTTGTGTTTAACTAGCTAAGAGACTACCATTTCCCTGTTGTCCCATCACAATCTTTAAAATTGACCAACAGTGCCCTCTTTTTTTTTAATTTTAAAACATCATCTTTATTGAAATTCATATTAAAATACAATTTCTTAAATTCATACATAACCAAACAAAATAAAGATATAAATAATAAAGAAATCATAACATACAAAATCATAAATAATGAAATAATACTGAAAATATAACCCATAATAAAGTGATAATAAAGATATAACATAAAGAAAATAACCTCACCCCACATCAACCTTAGATTAGATTTAACTAAAGAATGCTCATAATCGTGGTAAAGTCAGGTTAACCAAAAAAAAAGAGGACAAAAGACAGAAAACCAAAAAAAAAGAAAGGAAAAGAACCGAAGCAAGGGAAAAAAAAACAACAACCAGTGTTTAAAAAAGTAATTTATAAAAAGAACTTCCGATTATCGACTTAACACTTACTTATCCTTTTCCTCCTCTGCTTGTTTTCTCCTAATTCTCTAAAAATAAAACCTCTCCTCCTTATCTTTAATAATTCATTCTCTTCATGCATTCTTTAAATTAAGCAAATCACCAACTCTGTCTTAATGCCTTCTTTTTTGAGATACTCTTCCACTAATTGCCGTTCGTTTTGGGTCTGTTGTCTAGGAACGTTCCTAATTGCTGCCGTCATTTTGGCCAAATTCATATATTCCACCATCTTAATTTGCCATTCCTCCACCCCTGGCAGTTCTTCACCCTTCCATTTTTGTGCTATCAGTGTCCGGGCTGCTGCACCCCCATACAACAAAATACTCCTCTTATCTTTGGGAACGCTTTCTGGAATCATGCTTAGTAGAAATATCTCAGGTGTTTTTGCGAAGGTTAGTTTTAACATACTTTTCATTTTCTCATATATTTTATTCCAGAAATCCTGCACACCTTCACACCACCACCAGCAATGCATATATGTACCTATATTTTTGTGACACTTCCAACATTTGTTCGATTCCGATTTATAAATTCTCCCTATTTTCTCCGGGGTTAAGTGCCATCTGTAGGCCATTTTCATTATGTTTTCTTAATCTTAAGCTTTCGGACCACAATTTATCCCACTGTACACTGTAGATTGTTCTCCCTATGTCTTGTGCCCATTTAACCATACTGCACTTAACCACCTCATCTTTAAGGTTCCATTCTAGCAAATATTTATATAAATTAGTCAAATGTTTATCTTCTTTATCAAGTAATATTTCTTGTAATTTTGATTTTTTCTCTTGGAAGCCAATTAATTTATGTGACCAACAGTGCCCTCTTGAATTCATTCTTCATGCACCAAGTCCAGAGAGCAAGGAAACTGGACTCCTGGAAACTGCAAGACTTTATAAGCAACTTTTTCTGACATTTGGCATTCCATGTTAAATTGGGGAAATATTTCTAGTGCTAGTGTTTCATCCAGTTTAATATCATTTTAATTGGGATATCATTAATATTTTAATTTGCTACCTTCCAGAAACTTCCAGAAAGTGTGTTTAGTACGTACATATTACCAGAGGAGTAATATATTAATGTACCATAAAACTGGGTGCCTTATTGCCTCTCCCATCTTCTCACAGGGGCTGCTGTAAACCTGACTCTTGTCACTCCTGAAAAAGCAATCAAGTTGGCAGCCAATGATTTCTTCCGACAGTTACTCTCCCAAGATGGGTATTCCAGTTTCTTTGTTTTTATTATTTATTGATCTATTCGTCTATCTTTCTTTATTGTTATTTTGCCATTTGTGGGATGCTATTCAAAACCAAAAACCCTCCTATAAAACAGTTCAAAGAATACAATGAAACACCAAAATCTCATCATGAATAAATTATAGGTTTTTTTAAAAGCTAAACACCATCAGAGCAGCATGTGAAAATAAATACCATGAGAATAATAACAGTCAGCCTAACCATCATCAAATCCTGATAGCCTCCTACCAATGTCCTGGCTTTAGGTCACAGTGACAGTGTAGAGGCACGTGTGTGTGTGTGTGTGTGTGTGTGTGTGTGTGTGTGTGTGTGATGAATCTGTAGTCGTTCCTCTGACAGGGTTCACTCCTGAAATTCCCACTAATAGAGGCACAGAAGGCTTGAGCTAAAATACGGTAGCCACCTTCACTGTTCAAAGTGGAGAGCTGTTACCTGATCAGCTGGCTACATTTGTTAGTGAGCACTGGTCTAGAGTTATTATATGTACCTGAATGGACAATTCATTTGGAATTGATTCGCTGATTAAGATTCATCCTTGAAACAGTTGACTTATCCCGGAAACACTGTTCTATTCCAGTTTTGTTTGCTGTTCATTACTGCATTCTACACCTTGGAACACCTACCACTACAATATTTTGGACATTATCTATTTAAAGGTATCCTGCCTTCGTCGTCGTGTTCCCTGATAGCAATTTATTACGTTTGCTATTTGTTGTTTATGGACTTATACATACATTATATGTGGATGTTTATGATTTGAAAATTTTGGATTATGACTAATCATTAATAATACCATTAATAATTCTTATTAGCCATGTGCTGCAGTTGAATTTGAGCAGAGCTATCTGAATCCTGCGAGTGTTCTTTGGTGTAGTAGTCTGTATTTGCAGGCTACGAGCTATAGGCAGTTCACATCTCAGGTGAGCCAAGAGGCTTATGTACCTGTAGAGAGAGGAGCAGATATTTACACATGGATCCTAAGATCTTTGAAGAAGATGTTGTGTGTGTGTGTGTGTGTGTGTGTGTGTGTGTGTGTGTGTGTGTGAGCTTCTGCTCTTGCACCTTTAACAGTGACTTCTTTTGGCAGACAATGCTCCTCTCCACAGGTCCACTAATTTCATCTAGCCTTGGTAGCCAGGCCAAAATCTTTGACTACTAGGTCCTTGCCATTCCTCTTCAGTGCAACCCTATGCATGTTTACACAGAGGAGAGCTTCACTGTGTTCAATAGGGCTTACTCCCAACCAAACATATATAAGAATGCAATCTTTGTCCCTGACTTGTGGGAAGGGAGCAGAGGCTTGTCTTAGTACGGATCACCCAAGGTGCTCTGAGTTCCTCTGTATAATGGCCTGTAGTGAAACTTTAGGGGCTGGATTCAACTAACCTGGTATGCTGGTAGAAACTATCACAAAGAGTTCTGCTAGGACAATGGGAGTTCCCCCACCCACTCAAGCATCACCCAAATCTGCTCTGGAGGATTGGGAGAACACTCAGAACCGTGTGGGAGAAGATCGTTCTGTCTGGCAAGCAGAAATGCTTGTGCTGGTGGAATGATTACAGTGCAACACTAAATTCCACCCAAGGGCTCACCATTCTGATGGCAGGAAGCCAAGGCACCTCAGCCACCCACCATCAAAAGGACCAGCTCAACCTTTATCTCTTGACAAGAGCTGGGAAAGAAATGAGGATCTTTTCCCTTCTTGTCCTCAGCAGCAAAGTTTGGCAAGCCTATAGTTGTGGAAGTGCATTTATTTTGCATGTATGCTTCTCTTGACAGAAAAAAATTGTCATTGGTGAGAGAGATGCTTGCTGGCTGTGGAGCTGGGACTTGCCAGGTAGTGGTCACATCTCCAATGGAAATGTTGAAAATCCAGCTTCAAGATGCTGGGCGGCTAGGTAAGCTCCCATTCCAACACCACCCCCTTCTGGGGTGGGGGGAGAATGATGGTGAAAGCAAAGTCTTGAATTAAACGAACTCCAACTATCTCTATTTCTCAGACACAGCCCCTAATTCCCATTACTTGTCTTTGTTATACAGTACTTCTGTCCCTATTTTGCTGTTGCCTAACAGTGGTTACTTGCCAAAATGTGCTTTTACTGGGCAAATAAGCAAATTAATATCTGTGTTACTTAGAATATAGGTGTGGAGAACCTTTTCTGTCCCGTGAGCTAGGTCCTAATCTCCCCATATCTCCTGTTAATGCTACGCCAGTGTGGTGTAGTGGTTAAGAGCAGTAGACTCGTAATCTGGGGAACCAGGTTCGTGTCTCCGCTCCTCCACATGCAGCTGCTGGGTGACCTTGGGCTAGTCACACTTCTTTGAAGTCTCTCAGCCCCACTCACCTCACAGAGTGTTTGTTGTAGGGGAGGAAGGGAAAGGAGAATGTTAGCCGCTTTGAGACTCCTTAGGGTAGTGATAAAGCGGGATATCAAATCCAAACTCTTCTCTTCTTCTTCTAATTGTTGGCACTTCAAAGTGCAGAGTAGGGCTGTTTAAATGCCCTTTTGCAGATAGCTCTGCGCGGCTCTTTAAACCTCTGGTTTTCAAACATTTAAAGAGCATTGTGTAACTGTTTGCAAAAGAGCTTTCAAACAGCTCCACACCACACTTTTGCTGCAAAGACATGTTCCTACTAGGGGATGCACAGGCATGCACAGCCAGACTGAACAGGATTGAACCATCCACTCACCAGCTGGTGATCAAAGAATTCAAACCTGCTGGCTGCAAGGGTCTGTTTCACCAGCACATTCCCTGCATTCTCCGGCAGAATTGAATCCTACTCATCTGCTGACATTGGCCAGTTATGTCAGCTAATGGACAGGTAGCCATGGTTTGTGGAAAATGGCTTCACGGACCAACTTGAACCTCATGGTAGGCCAAGATTGCCCCCAAACTGGAGGAAGTGTCCTACCCCACAGTAGTAGTGCCAGAATATATTGGGGTTGGGGTAATTGTTGCTGGAGATGGGGTGCTATGATGTCCCTGAGACAGCAATGCAAGGAACCCATGGAGTGACAATGGAAAGTCAGGAGTTTTATTGCTTGTTTTCTTTTAGCTGCTCATCAGCAGAAGGCCTTGGGACAGGATGGACCAGCGGCTGCCACCTCCCATTCACCACCAGGACAGCCTTACACAGCCGGGTCCACAGCAGCCTCTAAACGCCCCTCTGCTTTCATGATTGCCAAAGATCTCCTGTGCACCCAGGGAGTTGCAGGCCTGTATAAAGGGTTGGGAGCCACCCTGCTCAGGTTAGAAGAGAGTGAATTGTTCCTTTCTGTTCATTATAGGATGGCAAGCTGCTTTAGTCTAGAGGTCTTGAGAAAGGAAATTTAGCATTCAGGCTACCTAAGGCAGGCTGAGATGTGCTGGTGCCAGAACAAGGAGCTATATTCTCAGTGTTGGTCTGCACCTGGAGAGGCAGAGAAGAATGCTTCAATTTCTGTAAATGCCCTTCATGTCCTAGAAGGATTTGCTTCCCATTCTAAAGGAGGGTCTTTGGCTTTTAAACCATCACTTAGATCCAGGAACTCCATACAGTACGCATGAGCTCCTGTCTGAGGGCAACCTCACACGTAAGTCCCTATTGGTTGTTTGCACGTCTGCCTGAGCATTTAAAGCTAACCAGGGGTGGGAGAGAATTAGTGGGAGCTTCATATTGTGCATGGAAATCTGGATCCGAAGCAATAGCTATGATCTATATTGAGTCTACAGCCCTCTTTTCCTCATTGTGGTGTATAACTAAGGGTTGCTAACCCATATACTAACCAAAGACCTCAAAGTACTTTATATATAATTCACAGGTGGCCTCCCACTTAAGCAACTTATAAAAGGTCAGGATGCTTCCGCTTCAGAAGCTTCATCTAGCGCAGGATGCAGCAGCCAGACTGCTCATAGAGGCAGATTATTAGCAACATGTTACTCCACTGCTGAGAGACACTGGTTGCCAATTTGCTAGTGGGCCAGGTTCAACGTCTTGTATTAATTCACAAATTCCTTATCAACTTGTGCTCAAAATACCTTAAGGACAGGCATTCACAATAAGATTTTCTCATATTAACCAAACAGTATCAACTAATGTTTTATTGATGCTTTTAATTATGTTTTACAGATAATTAGAGATAAATGATACTGTATATTATGTTGAAAGCTGCCTTGATATATTTTTTTAATGAAAGTGGGGATAATAAATAAAATAGTTTTAGCTGCTAGAATGTGTCACATCTTCAGACTGTTCTCTGGACATAGGGATTTGCTCTCAGTTGCACTGCACAAGGGTGGGTTTGTTGAAGGTGATGGGATCAAAGCTAAACATAAGCACAAACCTCCCTACATTTTAAAATTCCATGATACGTTGTGAAATATACTCGGAGTCGAGAGTGAATTTCATGCTCTTTATTCAGCTCATATTCATCAAGGAGAAGAAGAGAAGACGAATGGCTCTTTTCCCAAAACCATCTGCTTATATACATTATTTACACAATGGGCCTTGCGTGATTGGCTACTTCAGGGCTACACCTGTGGGCCAATTATATTGTGGATTGACTTCTGCCTGCAGCCTGATTGGCTGCTCCTACAGGCCAATCAGGTAGCAGATTCACTTCTGCCAGCCGCCTGATTGGCTGCTCCAGCAGGCCAATCAGGTTGCGGATTCACTTCCACCTGGAGTTGGATTGGGTAGCTCCCGCTGATTCTGAATCCTATTGTTCTAGGATTCAGCTCAGTACATAACACGTTGCAACTGTGGGGAAAGCACACTTGTGTGAAAACATAAAAGCCTGTAACAACTGCAAGGGTAGAAAGTATGGCAGTCCAAATGGGGGGAAACAGTTGAACAGGGGAAGGTGAAAATTGGCTAAGAAAAACAGCTTCAACAAGAGATTAGCCAATTGTATTGCTTACCTAAAATGTCTCACTTCCATTCCCAACAGGGATGTGCCCTTTTCTATTATATATTTCCCACTTTTTGCCAACATCAACAATCTGGGGCAGGCGAATCTTGATGAAAAAGCCTCTTTCTTCCATTCATTCATCTCTGGCTGTATTGCAGGATCTGTGGCTGCAGTGGCCGTGACCCCACTGGATGGTAAGTATTAGATGCTGCGACTATCAAAAGGCAGTGACTTTTGCTTACGTGTGTGTGTGTGTGTGTGTGTGTGTGTGTGTTAATTTTATTCCCTCCCAAGAGGCCGCAGTAGTGCTTCAAATGAACTATTAAGACCTTGCCAACTCAGACCCAAGATTAATTAAGCTCCTTATGGGGCTGCTTTGTAAGTTGCATTGTCCATAATGTTTTACATGCTCTGCAAAATAACCTGCACTTTGCATATGAGTATATAGAAGCTTTTTCTTACCCAACCACATGAATAACTAAGAGCACTTAGTTGTTCTGTTAGCAACCAAGAGTACCTACTGTGTCAGGCAGACCATTTATTCCATTTATACCATTTATACCATTTATTCCATTTATACCATTTATTCCATTTATACCATTTATACCATTATAAATTTATACCATTTATTCCAGGAAAATAGAGGGAGCTATTTTAGGCTATGCATGACACAATACAATTACTGTGTGAAACGCATACACAAGATTCATTGCTACTTTTACTTAAAACAGGAAATGAAGCAAAATGTGCACTGCACCACACACTGATTACATTTTAGTGGACACCAGTGGACCAAATGAAATTGCTTTGGGAGGATGGATGTGGCCCATGAGTCACTAGCTCACTAATTGTGCTTGAGCATGAGTGTCCGTACCAAAGTTAAACCAGAGCATGGTAAACATTTCCCTCACAATTTTCACTTGTAAGGAAAAGTTTTAATGAATCTGCATGTTTTACAATGATCTTTGACAGTTGTAGCTAGGGGCATTTG
Organism: Zootoca vivipara; assembly: GCF_965207765.1. Lineage (NCBI taxonomy): Eukaryota > Metazoa > Chordata > Lepidosauria > Squamata > Lacertidae > Zootoca > Zootoca vivipara. The sequence goes on from NC_142592.1 coordinate 56,101,741, forward strand.
GGTATTTGTTTGTAACAAAGCCTAGGTTCCTGGTCATCTTATGGAGAAGCAAGATTAAGACATAGGACTTACTCCACAGTGTACATGAGTTCACAGACCAACACGTTTACCTGAAAGCAAATCCCATAGATGATGAACGAGCGTTGTCTGGAACAGCGCCGACCAACAGATTAGCTGGGGCAGCATAATGATTAAGTGAACCTTACTAGAGAAACAATATTAATGCAGTGAACAGACTCCATCCGATAAGAGTGTTGAACCTGGGTTTAAATTGCTGCTTGGATAGAAAGCTCAGTGGTGATACTGGGACCAGGCACAGCCCCTTCATCTAACCAACTGCTACTGGAGAACCATGAACTCATTGGAGAAAGGAGAGGTTTATTTTTATGTATCTATTTAAGATAAGATTGCCATGAAAATACAAACATAAAGACTGAAAAATTAATGATAAGTTTATATGCTAGAAATCCTCATTCCACACCACTGAATAGCCTAGGAAAGCTTAAATGTAGAAATTAAAAAAAAAATAGTACATCCCTTGGCACATCCATGTTTTCATACTGCAACACTGTTGTGAGGACAATGGAACTTATGTACAGTATGTGAAATGCTTTAGTGAGGCACCTTGTGTTTACTATTATGGTAAAGAATGATGATTGATAAAGAACTGATGTGGGATAACAACACTGCATTTCTGACCAATATCAGGAGCATTTATTCATGCCAGGAATGAAATGAATAAATGAATATCTCAATCTTGCAGTTAAGTATCCTTGCACTAAGAAGTCTGTAAAGCATGCAACTTTGCAAAGGTTTAAATCAATTACTGCTTGTTTTAGTTCTAAAGACCCGAATTCAAACTCTCAAGAAAGGACTGGGAGAGGACACCTACAATGGGATCGTTGACTGTGCCAGGTAAGCAGACCTGAACTCTTGTTTTACTGGTACTCAGGTCATTGTTCTATGTTAACAATGTTCTGCAGTGACATTTTGCGATGTAAGTTGTCAGGTCCTTCAGAAATTGCACCATCCACTCACAAGAGAAAGGTGGCAGCAGGCTTGGAGGAATCGCAGAGAGGATGGAATGGAGTAGAGTTGCTGGCACCCTTAACAGTAGCATTCTACACTACTTTAAGGTTTTCCAGTTTCTGCTTCATTCATTCTTCTTAGGAGGGAAAAGCTGGTAATTGAGCAAGCTCATGCATGATTTCCAATTCTATACTGGAAAAAACATAGTATTTCTGAGTATAAGCTAGCTTTCCCCCTTGCAACAGCATTTAAATAAGACTGAAAATGAGCAGCCAGCAAAGGAAATAAATATTCAAAGTCAGCAGCTCTGAGTAACTGACCACAAGGGGCAGCGGAACACAAATATGACGATTCCCAATTCTTGCCATGGCTGTTGCTGAACACAGCTTACTCTTGGGTGCTTTTAACTTTAAAAAGCAGTGGGGTGTCAAAGATGGGAAACTATCTGGTTCTTTATGTTGCTAGACTGCAATTCACAAGATCCCTGACCTTTGGCTGTGCTGGTTGGAGGTGAGTTGAGTTGGGGTTCAATGACTTCTGGATGGAAGTCTTGGTTTCTTTTTCCTTTCATGCTGTGGTCCTGGCCACCTTTGCCTCCAGCTTCCCAGCTGTTACTTGATTTGGGGAGGCAGCTCTCACTTGCTGCCTTGAGAGGAAGCTATGCAAGTAATCAGGAGACTCCTCTCTGCCACCTTGCCTTGTACTCAGAGAACCCTAAATAGAAAAAACCCTCTAACTGATAGTAGCAATAACTGTTCAGGAGCTGTTTTACCAACCCACTTTGTTTCTCTCCTCTCCAGGAAGGTCTGGATTCACGAGGGCCCTGCTGCCTTCATGAAAGGGGCAGGATGCCGTGCACTGGTTATAGCTCCTCTCTTTGGCATAGCCCAAGGAATGTATTTCATTGGCATTGGAGAACATATCATGGAATATTTCAAGTAGTACCCATTCCAAAACACACTGGATCGTGAATTAAGATCGCAGGAGTTCTGTGACACTAGCTACTTGAAGAGAAATGGAAGCACCCTGTAAATACTTGAATGGCTATGAACAGCTACCCAGTCTACCGCTATCCAGGAAGATGGCCTAAAAAACACCACTTCCAGGTTTGCCATTGCTTCATTTTCTAACACAATCCTCTAGCATTGGGCAGATTTCTGGGACCTAAAAGTTAAAAAGCCAAAGGTTGTGCTATGAAAAGGAATGGGTTGCAAGTGTTATTTCTTACTTGCACCAAACATTGGCCAACACTTTTCAAGCTGATCTAACAGTAGGACTATCACACACCACTGCAGACCAGGAGTGGTGCTCTTTCTCCAATATGTATGGCCAGAGATTGAATCTGGATCCATCTACTTACAAAGCGTACACTTTACTAGTGATTTATGGGGTCCTTCTCAGATGCTTGTTCTTCTCCATTACAAGTGGATTTATAAATATCACTACTTCATATTTTTATGTCATTTCTTAAATGCTCTTAAGTTGGATCAAGGATAGCAGTTTAGTGGAGGTTAATTCCACCCTTGCTGCCCTGATCTCATGCTGGAAATATTTTCCTGTACATTTGATTTGGTAATCCTGCACTGCTATATACATTTCACCACAGAACCCTTTCTGATCTTTCATTTTAGAAGCAGCCTCATCGTTGCCACCCTCTTCTCTTCCAGTGCATGTATTTGTACACATAAATTAATGGCCGTTCTTAATCTTGTACAGTGGTACCTCTACTTACGAATTTAATGCGTTCCGAATGCACATTTGTAAGTTGGAAAAATTTGTAAGTCGAATCCCATAGGAATGCATTGGGAGAAAAAATTCATAAGTCGAAGCAACCCTATCTAAAAATTCGTAAGTAGAAAAGATCCTATCTAAACCGCATCCAAGATGGCGGACAGAGCTCCATTCGTAAGTAGAGTTATTCGTAAGTAGAGGTACCACTGTATTATGTTTCTAATGTGACCATCTGAGCTCAGCAAGTTTCTATTAAACCACTTCTGCATCTGTGATAGTGTTAGTTACAGCATCTGATTTCAGTCTATAACCTGCCAACTGCTGTTCAGCTTGGGGTGGGTGGGGGGAGGTACGAACGTTCCCATTTGCTGTTTGCGCACAACCCAGAGCTTTGTTTAGACAACAGAGATACATACACAAAGGAAATATTTGTGTTTGCCTAACCCTAAAGCATGCTGCACCTTAGTGACTGCTCAGCAATGCAAATGGATGGTAAGGAACCATCTTCCCCACCAACTTTAAATGGAAGACAGAAAGCAAATGAAGTTTCCAGGCCTCTGTCTCTGGCCCATATGACTTTTCCTAGACCACACCTCTCACTGGCCCTGGTCTGTGCCCTCCCTGAATTCTCTTACTGCCTGTGAATTATCTTTGAGCTTTGATAATGCTGCTTGCCTGGATTGCATGTGGAAATGTCTTTTAGATGGCTGAGATGTAGCCTACTGTGCAAAGGTGAAAACTGCATCCATTGCTCTGCCTACTGTTGCCTCTAGCCTCACCCAGTTCTGCCACATGGCTCTCAGGAGGTGACTACCAAAGGAATGCAGCTCTTGGGCTGACCAAAGCTTCCCTCCCCCTTGTTTACTCATAACCACAAGGTCCAGAGGCAGTATATTTCTGAATACCAATGGCTGGAAACCACAGGAGAGGATACTGCTTTTGTGCTCAGGTCCTCCTTGCATTTTCCCCACAAGCATTTGGTTGGCCACTGTGTGAACAGGGTGCTGGATTAGGCACGTCTGATCAGACAGGGTCTTTTTTGTTCTTTAGCACTACTATAGTTAATAGCAACCACCATGTCTCTCTTCCACTCAGTTCTTGATAGTATGAAACTTCATTTTTTTGGTTAAAATGTGTAGCTTTCACCATTGCACAGAAAATCCTAAAAGTGGCAATAGCAAAAAGGGGCCAAGGATTACCCTAGTTGGTGTGTGCAATGGTGCTTCGATTGGCCAGCAAGAAGACTAGTTTCTACCCCCTTTCCATGGAGAAACTAGCAGAAAAGTAGTACCCATCCAACCTCAAACAAAAGAATCTTACTGAAAACCTGTTCCTTGATGCATGGAGAAATAAAATTTTAGATAAAGTAGTTTTGCTTCATTAGACTGATATAGCTTTAAAGAAAATAGGAGAATTTACAGTTTCTTATGCTTGGAACCCCTAAAAAAATCCAGTTGTAATTACCAACTCTCATCCTACTACCTGCTGACACCCCTGTTCTGCCTTACCTTCTACAACATGACCACATAACTTTTTGCAACCTACCCAGGGAACTCTGTTAAAGGATAGTATTAAAAAATGTTATACGTTAATCTTAGCAGAGTGGTAAAATGGCTGCTTCTGACCTTAAAAAGCAGCTTGTCTCTTAATAAATCAGACTGTTATTGGGGAAATAAACTATGCAAACTGTAAACAATCTTGAAGCTTCCAACTTTATAGTGAACTAAAATTTAGTCTAAAACTCCCTTCTGATAAACGGTACCATTGGTTCTCTGTTCTTTTTTTCTTTTTTTTACACTCCCTAACTGAAACTACATGGAGGGAAGGTGTTGCTGTAAAGCTCAGTAACATGGTTGCTTGATGACCCAATACAGACTTATTCCTCTGGGGGCAGAAGCAAAGGAAAACAACAAGTTTCACACACCTTTTTATTTTAATGATGTATATAGGCTGTGCATGTGTACAAGTCAAGTATGTGTATACATATATATATATATATAATTTTTGAAACCACATATACAGAACAAGAATCTGGGGTTGACCAAATTAGCATAAGTTACAGTGGCCCTCAAAAGAAACATATCCCCCCCCCCTATTTAACGTAATATCAAACAGCTTTTAAATAAGGAAACCATGGATAAACAACACAGGTTGGCGACATGCTTTGAGGGAAGTAGTCAAAGCAGAGACCGACCCCCAAGGAATCTGTCTCAAGGGACCTAAACGCCTCAATTTCTGTTTTACATACCACTGTTCTGAGAACAGAGGTATTCCAGCCTCTCTTCAAGTCAGGCTAAGCATAGCAGGTATGCAAAAAAAGAAAAAAAGTATAACTTAACCAAAGAACATACACAGGGCAACACAATATAGCACTGAGTATTACATTTTAAGAGGGGTGTTGGTTTATTAGGGATGCTCCAGCATTCCCTTCACTATGGCAGTGGAATAATTTCCACTGTTACTTGAAGAAATTTAGTCCATGAACTTCCTATTGCTGTTGGCACCAAAAAGTGCCGTTCGAATGTCTGGCATCATCTGTTGAAGGGAAAAAAAGCGAAGCAGTTACAATGTGTTTGGTGATGGCACAGAAGAACAGGAATGCAACATGCACCAAGCACCTTGCTTGATATTGCAGGCGCAGTCATCAGCCCTGAAATGGCAAGATAAAGGGCTGCAGGAACACATCACACAAGCTGTGCAAGACTGCACAATACCAATGGAAGCAGTCCTTTCCCCATGATGCATGATCCTCTCCTTCAACAGAATGCTGGTAATGAGGACTGGCACCATCAAACTGAGTTTATGACCTCAGAGCAAGCACCTGTAGCCACTGGGACTGAAAAGCTGAAAGGAAACATTCTGACCTTCATTATTGGCCAGGGGGCCACTGGGACCCTGTAGTCCCTGCCTTCCAGGTAGAACATGATGGCAAAGATGTGGCATCAATGAATGGCCAGAGAGAGAGAGAGCAGGGAGCTTGCTTCCCCTCTCACTGCCAGAAATCTTCAACTACCTAGTTGACCCAGGACTGCATCAGCCATGCACTTACAGGCTGCTGAGTTGTGTGGGGCTTGGGTCTACTGTAAGATGCCTTGAGGATCATTGGATTGAAAGATGGGATACACATCAAAATAATTAGTGGTGTACAAATCATTTGCCAAGGATATTAAGATCGGAAGAAATCTAGGGTTCAAGGATAGTGGGGCGGGAGAGAAAATGGAAGATTTTAGGCTTACTTGCTGGGCGATTAGATCCAGCCGGCTTTCCAGAGTATTGGAAACCTTGATTTTATTGTCACTGTTATAGATTTCAACACCGCCAGCTCTAGAAGACACAAACAAGATAAACAATGTCTGACTGAATGAAAAAAAACCCCAACAAAACTACTGTTTTAAGTCATGTGCCAGAGGGATGAATCAGTGTCACCTACCCAACCCTTACATTTCACTGCAACTGTAATTTATTCAATGCAACATGTGCCTCTACATAGTGTGTCTTCATAGTCTTTTTAAAATGTTAGGATCTTTTCCTGTACATTCTTGGGCAAGATTAGCCACTTCTGGTTTTTTGCAACCATGGTGCAGAGACAAATCTGGAGAATAGGAGGATCAGATTCTTTAATAAAATTTAGCATCGCCTAGGAGTAAATGCTTGATGGGTTTGACTGTATGTAATCAGGCAGTTCCAAGTCATCAACAGGGTTGGCTAAAAAACTAATTGCTTTCTGCAAGATGCTCTGCTGACAGCAGTTCATTGCCTTTTTAGGCTATGCATGACACAATACAATTACTGTGTGAAACGCATACACAAGATTCATTGCTACTTTTACTTAAAACAGGAAATGAAGCAAAATGTGCACTGCACCACACACTGATTACATTTTAGTGGACACCAGTGGACCAAATGAAATTGCTTTGGGAGGATGAATGTGGCCCATGAGTCACTAGCTCACTAATTGTGCTTGAGCATGAGTGTCGTACCAAAGTTAAATCAGAGCATGGTAAACATTTCCCTCACAATTTTCACTTGTAAGGAAAAGTTTTAATGAATCTGCATGTTTTACAATGATCTTTGACAGTTGTAGCTAGGGACATTTGGGTATTTGTTTGTAACAAAGCCTAGGTTCCTGGTCATCTTATGGAGAAGCAAGATTAAGATATAGGACTTACTCCACAGTGTACATAAGTTCACAGACTAACACATTTACCTGAAAGCAAATCCCATAGAGTACAATAGGACTTCTGCATAAACATGCCCAAGGGCGGACTATTAAACAATTCCAGCCTTGGACCTAGAAGTAGTCCTCCCATCCTAATCTGTTGCTGCACTGTGAAGCTTTCGAGTGAACTGCCTCTTCAAATACTCTGGTGTGACAGAACAAGATGGCATTTAAAAAACACAATAATGAGGAAATATCAAATTCCATCCCTTCTAGAGCTACAACTGTATGAGCTGTTTTCTGGGTGGATGTGAAAGGTTTATAATATATTGAGCATGTGACAGTGCTAATTTCCATTATACAGTGGACCCTTGGGTTACATTACCTTCGGGTAATGTAACTTTCGGGTTGCGAACGTGGCAAACCGAGATGTGTATACTTCTGGGTTTTGCCACGCGCGCATTGCAGAAGTGCACTACCGCGCCGCACACAGAAGTGGTGCCTCATGTTGTGGACTTTTCGGGGTACATAAGGACCCCCAGAACAAAGTAAGTTCGTATCCGGACGGTCCACTGTATACCATTAGATGTTAGAAAGTTATTATATTTTTAACCCCTGCTCTCCACATGAAAGTTCTATGTAAACCACTCTGCCTCTACCATGTTAGGTAGTACCAATAGCCCCATTTCAGTTATGTATCTTTCTTACATGTCCTCAGGGAGAAATGATTCTTGGTCAATATGAATATCAACTTCTTTTTTAGTGGTAGTTTTGTAGACTGGGATGCTCTTCTGGACAGCAGCCTGAAAAAGGATTTGTATGTTCACAAAGGAAAATAATAATTTGCTCAATTCCATTTACAGTCCCAAAATAATACCACCACTTCATTAGCCTCTCAGGTTGCATAAGAATTCGTGCCCCTCACAGGCAATTGGTTAGGCTTGCCATACTTTGGGGAAATTCCTGTCATGTCCTGGTCTTCGGGTATAAAAATGACATCAGGGGGAATTTTGCTGAATTGGCAAAATGTCAGCGAAAACCTGGATGTCTGGCAATTGAAAAAGCAGTGGAAATAGCTCCAAAAGCTTAAAATCACTATTTCTGGGGGAGGTTTCCCCAAAACAGCTCAACAATTTTGATGGGATTTTTTTAAAAAGAGCTCAACAACTTTGTGGGTGTCATGAATTTTGAAATATGGCAACACTGGTAGAACACAAGCTTTGATTTGTCCCTTATGGTATTACATTCAGATTTCAATTGAAGAACTCATGTTGTTTCACTGCGAGTCTAGTGAGTTGAAGCTGAGCTAGATGGACCAAGGTGATTTCATTCAGCACACGAAAGGCAGCTTTCCATGTGCAATTGAGATACTTCCTTGGGGTGTGCTATTCAGTTTGCAGAACAATGCAGATAAATTGCGTACATCTGTTGTTGACAAGGGCCCTGCCCAAACTGGATGTGCATAGAAGTGTTAGGATTTTTATATATCCTCTACTGCACAAGAAAGCAGCACATGTGGGACTGTTGTGTTTTTCACACTGAGTCTGAGATACTTCGTCAGACAGGAAGTTTATATTATGTTTTCTTCCTAGTCATGTGCATAGCTCTCAAGTTTTCCCTCTTCTCGCGAGGAAGCCTATTCAGCATAAGGGAATTTCCTTTTAAAAAGGGAGAACTTGACAGCTATGGTCATGTGATGTTATTCTGTACTCTCCTTCGCTACTGCTCTCGATGGAGTAGGAAGCAAGATGTCTTACTCTGTTCCACCACAGCTTTATGGACAGAGAAACTTTGTATATAGCCTGCAATAAAGTGGATTCAATTTTACTTTTCTGGCTCATTATTTCCTACTGCAAGCTGCAGGGGAATGTGAGTGCTTCTCTCCACGGAGTCACATATGGAGGCCTCTGGTCTGCTTAAGGCATCGGCAGCCAGGGACAGCCACTTGGAAATGCTGGTGGCTGGCGCAGTCTGGCATCTGCCCTGAGCGGCATTTCTAATAAGAGGGAGGGGTGACATCTCAGTGGCAAAGCCACCAAAACCTAACAGCATTAGTATCTAAGTATTTTCAGCAGCAGGACCAAAGAGGTAGGGAAGGGAGAATAGTTATTTAGACCAGGAAAAGTGTATGGGATAACAAATCCACCTCATGCCACACCTCTGATCAAATTTGGGTTCTGTCCCCACCCCCTGCTACTTTAACTATACATTTATTGTGTGGTTTTACACCAAGGAGCTTATAGTAAAAAACCCCCCAAAAACCCCTTACCTTAACCAACTGAAGATCCTGTTTCCGGCATCGGACAGTCATTGCAGGCTCAAGTAACTGATAAAATCCCTTTTTAAAAATAGAACAAGAGCTTAATGTGGCTTGCAAAATTTATACAATCTGAGTTGAAAGAATCCTTAAGTTTAATGAAAACCTTTACAAACCCCAGGACAATTAAAACATATTTAATTTAAATTCACACAATACTGGACTTAATTAGCCAAATGCGGATGGTTTACCAAAAAGGAGTACAAAACCTGGGTTGGGTAGGCCTCTCTGGGTAACAGCTTCCAGAGTTGATGGCCCAAAATGTAAAAAGTTCTGCTCTAGCAGTTTAACATTGTGAATGGAGAAATGGAGGTGGTCTTTCTCTGCTGATCTTAATGGATACAAGTACATTTAGGGAGACAAGTGGCAAAGGTAGTAATTTTAGCAAAGATAAAAACTTGACCATTTCATGTTGCATTGGAGTTAGTAGATTACATACTATATACATGGAGTGCTTTCTCAAGATTAGAGAAACTAGAGGTAGGGAATTTAACTGGGAAACATCCTAAGAAATACAAAGGAGAGTTGATAGTGTGGATTCAAGAGGTCTATATTCACAACTAAAAGGAGACAATAAAGATGCAAGTTATTTTACAGGGAAGTGTCTGTAGGAAGCATGGAATATGTTTACCTGTAGAACTAATCCATCCAACAGACTCTGATACCTGCCAGTATCCTTTACTACTTTAGCCAGTCTCTGCTTGGCATCATTCAGCAAATCCTACAACAAGAGAAAAATGCGGATAGAAAAGATCACATGATGTCCTTCAGTCAAACACTAAACCTCAGGCAGACTCCCTCTGCCCCAACCCCAATTCCCAATGCACAGGCTCAGTTAAGGCGTTTAATTGTAATTGACGCAAACCTCAGCTTTAAGAACACAAAGCAAAAAGCCTTTCCAGAGACAATCCTTTAAACATAATCGGGGGTGGAAAAATTAAGTCTTACCACCACTGTGGAAATTTAACTTGTAACAGGACCATTTTATATAGTCACTAGTGAAATGACCATTATGATTGATACAAAGACTAAAGGACCGTGCTTTGTTGCAACCGTTGGTCCAACATGCATATGCAGAAACCTGATGGAGACCAGGCCACACTGCCATGGGTGGAAGAAAAGTAATTCCGCACAAAAGTCTTGTCCCCAAGTATAGTGATTTATTCCCCCCCCCCCAATAAGTGAGCAGCATCCACATATATAGAAGCTAGCAAAAGGGGACATTTGAGGACACCATTGGGGGGGGGGTCTAGGTCTGCACCTAATAATACCAGTATTTTGAATAAGGCTCACTTCCATTGTAATATATCCCAGACTGCAGTCAATTTACTTTATTCTACAAAAGCAAGCCTGCCCCGTTCTGGGTTCTGTTATTTAGTCATACTACAGTTCAACACTATATTATAGTTTTTCATTTTGGACTAAATTCCTGAAATTTCCTTCCAACCCTGGTCACTTATCTGGTACAAATATAAAGTTGTGATATAAAGAGGAAGTTTGAGCGTTTCATGCATCACAAGCATGTGACTGAGCTGTTTGAGTCGATTGTGAAAGAATTCATGTTTCTTAGCCTTTTTCCTTCAGCCCTCTCCACACTCTCCACAACATGTACAGCAAGTGTTAGCACATCCTGCCAGAATCAATTCTTATATCAGAGTCAAATTGCAAAAGGGACAACTTTCTCTCTAAAAAGTGATACAGTATTCTGAGTTGTTAAGGGAAACAGGAATTAAACAATGAAAATTCTACTGCAGTGAGCTCTGTTTATGGAATATCATTATACCACTCTCACCTAACAGTGGAGTGAGCAAGGCATTTTGTTGTGACACACACATTAATTGTAGCCCTGCAGCTCTTTTTAAATTTAAGCCAATGTATTTCTAACCCAAATAACCAGCAGAAAGAAGGGGAATGTTTTGTAACTATGTTTCATACTGCCATGCCTATTAAAAATAGAATTAGGCAAGAAGGCAATGCTGGAAGTGTTCCTTATTAAACATCAAACAAAATCAGAATCCAGCAACAACAATACTAATGCATCAGGATAAAATATGAAAACTTTTCAATGACATGCTAATTTTCTGTATTCAGGAAGTTGCTCTGTGCAGAGGACCATTAACTCACATAAGCCCTCACCTGAAGTAGTGCAACTACTAGAACAGGTTCACCCTTTCTATCATTTTAGGAGGAATTCCTCCCCATTAACATGCCACTGAATACAATTACTTTCTCTTTCCCCACAATGTTGTATTGTGCAAGAGTTAAATGCTAGCTGGGGGGGGGGGGCAATGAACAGGCTGAAAGCAGAAAATAAGCATCTTTACTTCTTATTTCTTCTCCAGTATAGCAGAAAGTGATATCAGACTTAGCTTCCATTTATAGTACACCTGGACCTACAACAACATACAAGTTCCAAACCCAAGTATTTTCTACATCAGGGAGGCCCCCAAGAGTGAAACCTGAAAGTTTTGTTTTTTAAAGACACCAGTTGTGAGTCAGACAAATGGTAAGAATCCTCTTTCTTTTATAAAGGGAAGTATATACTTACGGCAATCAGATCATCCCTTGCTTTGAGAACCTTCAGTCTTGCCTGATTCATCAGGTTGGACATCTGACTGCAAGTCAGATGGAAAAACAGAACTGAGTGCCATAAGCTTCAGACAGTCTAACAAGCAGTCATTTATTGCACACTCCCCCTCAGCATACCCCATATTGGATCCAGACAGGCACAAAGTAAAGCTCTTTGTAAACACCCTTTCCCCAACTCTCATAATGTCAGTCCACTTCTGGAATCTCTTTAAGCCACCACCAAGACTTACTCAGATGATCACACAGAAATCTCTGCTTAGAGATCACTTTATATGGAGTGACATTATTTCTTACATTAAAGACCACTACTTACTGCATTATTATTACCATTTACTAGTGAGCAGGACCACGACTGCAATTCATTTTGATGGACACAAGTGGATACAGAAATTAAGGTGGCTGGAACAGAGGTACTTTTCATCAACACATCATACTCTTCCTTCAGGATTTTATTTATTTATTTAAAGAGGGGAGAACGTATTCAGGGTCTCATCACTTCCCTCAGGAAATGACATGTTGTTTGCGGAATTACCTCTCCTGTAGTTCCGGTTGGACTACATACCATGCTGGCTACTTGCAACCAAGAATAAGTTAAAAGTCACAGCATACTACTTACATTTTCTTCTGCTGTTCAATTTGTTTTTCTTTCTTTTCATAGTATTCCATTATTTTCAGTCTCTGTGTCTGAACAAGACGACCTTTCTCAATGTTGAATTCTTCTTCAGCCTGTTAGGAAGAACAAGACTCCATCTGGGATATATGCTGCTTTTTCTACTAAAATAGGGCGTTTTGCAAAATACTGCAAAATCCAATTACCGTATTTTTCCATGCATAAGCCTAGGTTTTTTTCCTAAAAAATAATGTCCAGAATTTGGGGGTCTTTTACACGGAAAGATCTCCCCCTATTTTCTTAAATCAGTGTCCCCCCAAAATAGGGGGCGTCTTATACATGGGGGCATCTTATAGACGGAAAAATATATTGCTTTCATAGCTAATGAATGTCTTCATTGGAAACTGAAACTTCATATCCTACACTTCCGTTCCCTTTTAAAACTTTTACTAAATTCTAACTGCTAGAGTATGTATACATGAAAACTGATTTCTGTATTCAAGACTACTAAACTAGAGGGGAATGTTAGGCTGCAATCCTATACACACTTACCTAGGAGGAAGCACCAACGAATTCAGTGGGATTTACAACCAAGTACAGATCATGCTTTATGTTCACTTTCAACACCAATCATAACCCCTCACCTTCTTTGCTGGTGATACAGTGTCAAAAAGTTTTGTGTATCCACACATAGGGCTCATTGAGAAATTTCAGAAGGAGGACTGGCAAACATTCAGTTTGCCACAAATGAGCTTTTAGTTATCTGAAGAAGCCAACATCTTTTATGGAAGTTCCACATGCAGGAAAGATACAAATACTTTTTGTTTACCTTAGCATCTATTTCTTCTGCCTTTTCGTTGGCTTCCTGTTCAATGAAAGCCATCATGTGCTTGATCTGTAACACAAAGGAGAATTATATTTATTTTACTCCTCATATTAATTAAGAATACAATAAAAATATAATCCTTCATTTATTAACTGCATCTAGATTAGTGATAGCAAAGAACTAGACAACTTTAAATGCAAATCTTTTTGAAGCTTGGATTTTGCAAGTACAGTATGGGACATCGTGCTCATGGACAAATACTCAAGCTCTTATGGAGTTAAACACATTCCAAATACAAATGGTGTAGGAACATGGGACGGGTACCCCTGTGCAAATGTTATAATAGATGATGATGATGATGATGATGATGATAAAGCTGTATATGGTTAGCTGCGTTCAATCTCCATTTATCTCAGTGCAACCCTCTGCTGGATGATTTGTGGTCAATGTGTGCAGATCACAAGTGCCTGTCTTAGTCAGCCCAATGGCCCAATCTGGTCCAGCATCCTGTTCTCACAGTGGCAAGCCAGATGATTACTGAAAGCCTGAGAGCCAGTGTAGTGTAGTGGTTAAAGTGTTGGACTAGAACTTGAGAAATGGGGGTTTAAATACCCACTTGGCCATAAAGCTCATTGGGTGACCCTGGACCAATCACTGACTTTCATCCTAAATCCTAACCTACCTCACAGGATGTCGTGAGGATAAACTGGGAGAAGGATAATTGTGTGTGCTACCTTGAGCTCCATGGATGAAAGGTCACACATACATGCAACAAACAAACCAGGACCAGATAGCAACAGCTCTCTGTCCACTTGCAATTCACAGTACTGTAACTGCTGTACACTGCCTGACAATGGAGGTGGAACATAGCCATGGTGGCTTGTTCAATAACTTTAACCTCCATGGATCTGCTTATCCTCTTTTAAAGCCATTCAAATTGGTGGCATCACTGCCTCTTGTGGGACCGAGTTTCATAGAAGTGCTTTATTTTCTCTTTCCTCAATCTTCCAACGCTCAGCTTCATTGGCTGGCCCAGAGCTCTAGTATTATGAAGGCTTCATAATATCACTCTACTTCCAGGAGACCAGAGGATTTCTACTTCAAGATGTTAAGCAGTTTTACCAAATGTGTAGGATAATATACAATCTTCATCCCGTGTGTGCAATGGCAGGTAAGAGACCATAGCTCAGTGGCAGAGCATATAATCTGTAAACAGCGTTAGAAACTGAGATATGAAAGCTTGGAGCTAAATGGCACCATAAACCTAGGTTATGGGTGCAATAATGGAAATTCTAGGCGTGCTTTTTTATAACAAGAGTACAAAGCTGAAAATGAATGAGCTGCAGCTAAAATATTGTGTTCATTTTCCCCATGCTCTAGTCCTTCCCCAGTCCACCCCACTAATATTCTTAAGAGGGTCTCTTCTCCAGTCTTCGGAGAGTAGCTGGAAGTGGGGAGGCAGAAAAAGGTCCTCCTTTCCTTCCACACTGCAGTTTTAATCTGAAATCTTTGATGCAGTAATGCACTGCGTACTGCTCAAGCTAATGAACTTCCATGTCACAAAATGTGCATAGAACAATGGGAGTTTCGAACACTGTTTGTAAACTTCTGTATGTCTGCAGTGGTGATACACTGACCACTGAGCTATGGTCCTTTTCCTGGCATTGGAGAAGTCCCAATATCCAACATCTCTGGTTGGAAGATCAGGTGGTGAGAAAGCTCTCTTCCTGAGATACTGGAGAACTGGTATATGGGCTCAAACAAAAAACTGACCTGCTCCCAAAGTAAACCTCTTAATAACAATAAAAAGCATACAGTGGTCACTTATGTGAAGAAAGGCTCAGCTTATGGATGTTAAACACTAAGTAAAACTTACGTACTCTGCCTGTCAGCTGTAAGGGGACAATGTTTTACCAGCACTGGCTGGATCTATGCAGAGTTCAGCACAATATTCCATCCCAAACCTAGCTCAGGGCAGTTCTACTAGGAAGGACACTATTTACAGTCAACAGGACAAGCTCTAAAGGACAGCCAAATCACATGCACTGTATATCAAAAAATTCCATTATGCAAACGTTCCTTCAGGAAAATGACTATTTGAACTGAGTGTTGTTGCTATTTTCATATACTGTATATATACTGTAACTCCCAAAGATCAGTATTATTAATTTTCTGCAGAAGCCCTCAAAGTGGTATTTGGTATAAAAAAAGCCACAATGTTTTTTAAATGTGTATTAGGAATTTTTGGAAGATACTTCAAGTTTACTCATATAGTAAAAAAGAAAAATATCCCCCTTCCAACCAATAGCATTCAGGCTTTGTGCTGTATTCCTCATCTTTGTTCCCAACTGAATAGTGAAATGTATCTGTCATGCATTTAGGTTCTTGAACAAACATAAGCTTATTTGTCACTCCTATAGATAAAATACATTAGCAATGATAAGAATATAATTACTAGAAGGTGCTTCAAAGGATCCAATTAGAGTTAAATGTTACAAATCCCAAAGTTCCACATGCTCCAAAGGTTCAATTGCTGGGACCAGAACTTCCTACAGTTTTTTCATCAGTTAATGTGAGTCTTAATCATGGGCTTTTCCAGATCTTTCCCACACACATACACGATGTGAAAATAACCCCACTGTCCCTTTATAATCAATTTCACACCTGCTTCTCTCTTCCAAATTATTTCAAACATGAAGCTACAAGGCTTACTTCACTGACTTCTAGTTTCATAGTCTTACAAGAGAGTTCCAAAAGATATCCTCTGTTTACAATCAAACCATTATGTTGGGATAAAACACATCTTACTGATAGGCATCTAGTCCAGAAGTAAGCAGTATAAGCGGAGAATTTATATGTCTTTGCTCAATGGCTGAGCAGTCACACTTCAAAGCAAACTTGTCTTTTAAAGAAAGTGCAAGTAACAAGTAGCAGTGGCACCATATTATGGCTTGTGAGCACCCAAGGTCGATCATTAATGCCACAAGAACCCTTGGCTACAAATTGGTTCTAGCTGGACTCTCTCAAAGCCCATTTAAAAATAGCTAAAATAGAAATATTTGTCTTTCCTTTATTGTGTCTAATTCAATAGTAAGACATTTTAGCTTCCTGTCTAAATCCATTTATATCTAACTTTTCCACCCAATAGTCATCCTCCCCTCAAACTTAGCCAACTTTTACTTTACAAATAATTTTGCAACTACCCTTGAGCATCTTCTACTACACAGCTAATCCTCACTCTTTTCTATCCTATCCATGAACAAACCATTAATCTTACACTGGTAATAATACTATGTATTGATAGTTGTGAATGTGGAAACAAAGGAAGATAGGACTTGGTACAAGACCACAAGCTTTTGTGAACAGCAAACATTTTCCATCTATCTACTTCTTGAGATATACTTAGTCATTTTTACTGCAAACACTTTGGTTCAAGGACACATATTCAAGGACAAGGTAGGACATGACGCTGTGATAACCATAACCATGGTAATCAAAAGTAGCTTTCCTCACCTTCTCAGTACATCTCAAAAACTCAAAATGTGTGCAATAGTGTGTTCCTGTTTGTGCACAAGAAACTGGGAAGGGGATAACTTTTCACGTTTATTCATTAAGAACACAACCATGTAATCTTGCATATTAGGTAGTGAACATTTCTAATGTAACAAGCTTTTCTTCTTACCCCAAGCCCCCCTCAAGGTTAAATCCCATTGCAGCACAGTAGTAAGCATATTTATTTGGAAGTTTCAAATTCAACAGGTATTCTGCCCAACCTCATACAAATTTACTTGAGAAGAAACCCCAATGAACTAAGTGGGAATTTACTACCAAGTAAATGTACAAAAGGACTTTCCTGCTATGGTCACTTACTGTCAGGGGTACTGGATTATAAAGTGGATCTCTTCCCCTTTTTATCCCACATTAACTATTTTCATGTGCACATAAATAACACTGCAGATATTCAAAAAGGTGTTTTGGAGGGTGTTTCATTGAACACAGTGAGGTTTGCTTCTGAATAAACCTCACAAGGATTGTGCTGCAAGTGCCATGCATATACCGTACACTTCTACAGCTTCAGCCTATGCATGTTGATTTAGAAGAAAGTCAAGGTGGACTGAACCCAGTGGGATTTAGGAAGGTAGGGTTTATACCGAAACTGAGCATACCTAGGACGAAGCCATGCAGTTATTGCTTTATTGATTACCTTTGTAAACCACCTTCTCCTCCAAGAAGCTCAAAGTGGAACACCTGGCTCTCCCCTCCTCATTTTGTCCTTTTGACAACCCCAGGAGGGTAGGTTAGACACTTAGCGCTACACAACATTGGCTCTCTATTAAACATTTGTTTTTCTGAAGAAAAACAAATCAAGCAACCCGTTACTCTTAAAAATCACAGAATTGTAGAATTGGAAGTTACCCCAAAGGTCATTTAGTCCAACCCCCTGCAATGCAGGAATCTCAACGAGGTCATACATGACAGAGGGCCATCCGACCTCTGCTTAAAAACCTCCAAGGAAAGCGCAGGGCGGTATCCAAAGCACACTTAACAGGGCGGTATCCAAAGCACACTTAACCATAACGCAACAAGATGCAATTATTTGAGAACCGAAACGAATGCAGAAAGCAAAGCAAAACCCAGGTCCCTCGCACATTCTCTCAACCCATCCACAGAGCAGCTCTTCAGACTCTCAGGGTGCAAAGTGCATTTCAGGGTGCAAAAGGTATTTCCCGGGGAGTATGTCCGCCCCCATCCTTTCAACCGGTGAATTCCCTTTTCCACAGCTTGGCCAAAAGGACGCGCGTCACATGACAGCCCGGCCAAGGGAGCTCAGGGCCGCGAGGGAAAGGAGAAGCCGGATGGGCTTGATAAGAAGGGTCTCTCCTCAGGGCCCCCCATCCACAGTACAGTACCTGCTTCTTGACGTCGTCATCGCTGAGCGCCATTGTGAGAGCGAGCGCAGAAGAAAGTGGGCCCAGACGAACAGGACGATATAGGCAAGGCAAAGCGTTCCCTAGGGCCGAGCTCCTTGGAAGGCTGGAAGGGAATGGGATCAAATCCGGTTCAGGTCATTCAGCAGCTGACGCAAGTCTCCGCCCACCCTTGCTTCGTCACCGTGTCCCCGCCCCTTACCCCTTGGCAAGGCGCCAATGGGGAAGCAGGGTCCGTCCCGACACCGCCAAGTGCGTCCACGCTTGCGTGATGACGTTTATTATCCCGGCTCTGAGGTCACGGCTATCGTAGCGATAAATAAAAGAATATAGAGTGCCTCTCCCCAGCCTTAGTGTACAGAACTTCCGGGTTCGCGTTGAGCGAAGAGTTCCCCAAATCGCCACCTAAGGGAGGTGGTGGGAACCGCCCGGAGAGATTTGTAGAGCAACCCCATGTTCCTGCGTATACGGTTAGGAAGGCCTCCTCGAAATGAAAGGTGTCAGGAAAGGGAGTAGCTCTTTGTCATTCCAACTTTTATGTTTCATTTCGAGGTTTGTGCTTGTTTTTTTAAATTATTATTTTAAAATAGTAGTGCCAACGCAAGCTCCATGTTCCCTATCTCAAATGAGTTTTCTGCTTGGGCTTCTCAAATAGTGCTCTCCTTGGGTTTCTAACTTTCGTTCAAATTTTAGGAACTGGGTACTAGTAACCAACTTCATCGTTTAATGCAAGGGTTTCTTTTCGGGTGAGTGGGTGAGGATCTGTAGCAGAGTATGGACTGCAGTGTAGTTCCATGTTATATACTTATTACAGGTATGATATGTATTACTTATTCAATATGTTGTTGCTAATAATAATAATAGTTTGCCTTTTTTCCCTGACAGGGACTCAAGGCGGCTTACAGATAAAAATAAGAACAGCTAGGAGAAAATAATCATCAAACAACAAACACCAATTGAAATAAATGCTATAGTTATAGGTTTGGGGTACCAGAGTTTGTGGGTGCAAGTCACCCATAATTCTTAAATTCAGTAAAGTTTTAATTCATCATGGTTTGACTACACCAGGCATCCCCAAACTTCGGCCCTCCAGATGTTTTGGACTACAATTTTCATCATCCCTGACCACTAGTCCTGTTAGCTTGGGATCATGGGAGTTGTAGGCCAAAACATCTGGCGGGCCGCAGTTTGGGGATGCCTGGACTAAACTGTGCCAAACAGGCTGATGATAGTCTAGCCATTAACCCATTAGGAGACAGTTAGCAGAGACAAAAGGCCAGCTGTTCAGGAGGGAAGGGCAGAATTGTAGTGGGCAAAGAGGTAAGTCACTTCTGTAGGCTGGGGTGAGGTGTGGAGTAGAGCAGGAGGAAGTCAGTCTGTTTTATGCTGCAGAGAGGGGTCAGACATGATGTCTGGGGTCTCTTGGAATCGGAGGCTGCAGCAATGAGAGGAATAGAACCCCCTTGGGATGTGATTCTTTCCATCTAGACTCAGGTTGTTTGCAGCACTGAAGTGACTCTGAGGTGCAAGCCTGAGCAGTACACATGAATAAACCATATATCATAAAAAACATCACTGTGCCTATTTCTGGAGGGAACGCAAACCCTGGGTAAATGCTTGGACTCCTGGAATCTTGCACTGCTGTGGAGATTGGGGTGGAGTGTAACAATAAAATAATATTTAAACTATATAAGTAATTACAATAAAAACATTACAACAACAGCTCTTTAATTAAAAGCAGTCAGTCCTCGCAGAGAAGCCCAGGGCACCAGTTGAGGGCAGGGATGAGTCTGACAGTGCTTACAAGTGGGGTGGAACTCTGAATTATTTGCAGTAGACCAGCAAATGTTTCTAATTCCTAAATGTTTCGGTAACAGCAAGAGCTTACTCCTTAATTAGGCAGTTGAAAGAAAACCAGGAGTAGATTTTCAAGTGAAGCAATTCAGATTACAGTTCTGGTTTGGAAAAGATATTTCTAGGTTGAGCATGTAATTTGCAAATCCAGCTCCTAATTCTATGTCTGCTCCTTAAAACACTATTACAGGCTGGAGGTTAGGCTGGAAATAGGGGTTGGGTCAGTCAATGTGTCTTTTTCTTTGTCACAGCAGCTCAAGGTGTAACGTGAAATTGGCATAGCGTCCAAGAGCCCAATCGTATCTCCACCTACACACACTACATTTTAAGACTGAGTGCAGACTTTGTGGCTTCAGCAACAAGGTAGCTCTCCCAACTCCTATTGCTCAACCTCCAGCCAAATGAAGACTTATACAAAATTCAGAAGCTTGCTTGCTGTTTTGTGACTTTTGAGTGGTCCTAACAAAAGTAATGTATGACCATGCATCTTGGCTGTTTTCTTATGGATCAGTATGACTTCTTATGGATCAGTATGACTTCCTTTACTTGTTGAAATAAGTAGTTATTTTTCTGTTAGAAACAGAAACTAACGCTGAGAGATAAGTAACTTGTGCAAGGCCTCTCTGTAAATTGAAGAATGTGTGGACCTATTATTAATTAAAAAACAATTAATTCAATCTTCGGTTAGCAAGCATCAACAGTGTAGGCACAAAGACAAGTAAACAACGAGGCCAGAAGGGAATTAATCACAAAGAAAACAGGCTGGGCCAAAGCTTAATCTTACATAAATAAACACATCAATATTTTAAGTATATGCCCACCGCCTGAGCCACTATTTGCACCTGGCTCCAGCAGGTGGACTTGAGTAGTGGGCTGTTTCTATTGAAGTACCGTAGATCCCATAAGCATGAAATCCGCTCGCTCCTGCCAGTGAAAATCGTATGCAGTACTGTATTGAGTTTGCTGCAGTTCGCTTTTTGAGCGGAAGTCCAGGCTGTGTACCGCTCTAACCTTTTTCCTATCTCAAAGGCTTCGGTGACCGTACAGGTGGCCGAGCTGGGAGCGAAATTCACGTTGTTGACGCAGAATGAGCACGCCCAGGCTCCGTTCCGTCGCGATGACGTCACGACGCCCACAGCGTTTGAGGCGGGCCTCCGACTCACGCTGCTTTTTTTTTTTGCCCTTTTCTATCATGGCGGCGACGGAGACTTTCATTTAGGGCCTGACTGGAAGCGTTGCGCGCGCGCACGCACATACATACATACATATATATATACACACACACGCATTTATACATATATGAACATTCACCCAAGCGCGTGCTTGTATATATCCTAACGCGGCCCCGCGGCACGGACATATTCCTCTTGGCTTTTCCCTCCCGTCCTCGTGAGACTCGGGTAAGCAAAACAAAAACACTCTCCTGAGGGGCGGGGCGGGGCGGAAAGAACCGAGCGCCTCAGTCTCCTCGCGCGCGAGGTCACCGTGTGGGCGGTTGGGCGACCTGCTTTGGGCGCGCGCTCCGGGCGGTTGGCGGCAGCCCCTTATGAGGTGGGTGTGGAGGCGGTCGCTTCTTCCACCCCTTCCTTACCACCGCCTGGCTTCTCCTTTAAAACACACACAAAATATTCACCGCAAATGTTGTGGTGGTTTCTGTCCACCCCACCCTCGTCCTGTGTAGAGTCTGCTTCATAGGCTCCCCACCCCCCTACTTGAGGTTGGTGCATAGCTGCCAAGTTCTCCCTTTTTTTAAGGGAAATTCCCTTATGCTGAATAGGCTTCCTCGTGAGAAAAGGGAAAACTTGGCAGCTATGGGTTGGTGTTTCCCTCGTGGCCTTTTGTCTCCTCACCCGCTCCCTTATCCACGGTTCACGTGCGTGAAAGGCGGGACTTTTCCCGGCACTTGCGCCTTCGGGCGGTTTCTCTTTTGAAGGGCAAACTAACCCCCCCCCGCCCCGGCAAGGAAAGGAGGGACCGGTTGAGGTGGGGGGAGTGTTGCATGTTGTGTGTGTGGTGTGGTTTGTTTCTCCCCATGTTCTTTCCCGTCCTCGAGTTAATAAGGTGGTGCCAGCTCTCGCCCCACCCCCTTCTTTTAAATAGTTATAAAAATGTAGGTTGGCTATTGTCGGTCAGTAGGAGCGCCCTCCCCCCCCCCCCAAATGCATGGCGTGAAATCCTAGTTATCTCCCCTCTGCTTGAAGCGGTTGAAGGACAGGCCCCTCCTCCTGGGGACTAAGTAGGGTCAGCGTTGTTGACAATGGTGTGCCCTGTCAGCTGCCAGATCTCTTCTGCTCCCAGAGAGAGCTGCTGCTGCTGTTTGCTACTGCTGCTGGAGGAGGAGTGTGTGAACGTGCTCGTGCTTGCGTGCACTTGTGCTGCTTTTTCTTTTCGTTAGCATCTCCCTGCTTTACAGCTGCATTTCCTCAACAGTTGGTAAGAATGGCGTACACTTTGCATGGGTGTGATGATGGGAGCGGGAAAGGCAGCACCGATGCTCGGTGCTCTTTCAAATTTATCCTTACAAGAGAAGGCTCGTCCTATGTAGAGATCCCTGGCCCTATGTAGTGTCTACAGCTGTTGTTTGTGAGCTGGCAAACCTTCGCATTCAGAAGTACAGTATAGTACAGTACCTGCTTAGAACTCCAGAGTTGTCTGCACTAGCTTGAAACTTTATGAAAAGTGATACAATCTTTACTTGGAATGTTTGCTTTTATGTGCTATTGTGACACATTTCTTTTGGATGGATATTGTTGTTCAACATCTTGCTTTGAATTTATTTTTAAACCACACATACCTAGCTAGGTGTGCTTCTAACATTGCTCATCACTGTAGTTATCTTGAGAGTATTCTTCTCAGAGGTTTGCTCAGCCTTTCTGCTTATCATGCGATTGTGTAGGAGACTTTGAAAATATGGCTTGTACTCCATAACATTTTAATTGCTCGTATTAAGAAATGTACTTTTAACGGCACATGGATAAATTATTGGATTGATGTGGGTTAGATGTATGGAAAGGAGAGTTCAAAGTATGGAAAACATGAAACCTTTGTGGGAGATAATTCAGTTAAATCCACTGAAAGCGTCTCTTGTTCATAGAAGATTGTGGCAGTATAAAGTTAAACTAAAACCAAGCTCAGATAAAGTACTAAGGCTTTTGTTTCATCACCCCACCCCACCCCACTGTTTCAGTCTTTTGAGAAAATTGTGTAACTATGATAGATACACTTCGATTTGCAAAATTCCACAGAACCAGATGTTCATAGATAAATGAGGTAATTCTTGAATTTCAGTTACTGCAATGCTGCCAGTAAACATGGGTAGTATTTTACAGACTTCTGCCTATAATTTTCCCTGGTGCAGAGGTAAAACTTCAAAATGAAATAAAATTTGAAAGGTGAACTGTGCACTGTCAGTGGGGGGCGGGGGGGCGGGGTAGAAGCTAGATATGCAATGCAGACAGGTTGTTTTTTGAAATAGGTGTTTTCAATATACAGTCATACCTCGGTTTAAGTACGCCAATAAAGGTGTTGAATTGAAAGTACGCTTCGGTTTGAGTACTTTCCATTTAAGTACTCCGCGGACCCGTCTGGAATGGATTAATCCACTTTCCATTACTTTAAATGGGAAAGTTCGCTTCAGGTTAAATACGCTTCAGGTTAAGTACAGGCTTCCGGAACCAATTGTGTACCTAAACCGAGGTACCACTGTACTGTACTGTACTATATACATATCCTTGTGGAAAATTCCCAACAAACTCAAAGCTCACCTAATCAAACTAATTTAGTAATCTAATCTCAGGTGTGCAAGTCAGGTTAAGCCACAAGGCATATAGCAGGGGGCCCCAAACTTACCCGGCTTTGGGCCGGTTCCTCCGGCGCTGATTGCGCAGCGGGACGGAGGGCGGGGAAACGTGCTCCCATAGGGGCGCGCACTTGCTTTTTCCGGTGCACTTCTGGGGCGGCAAGGCACCAGAAATAGCTTGTGCGTGTGCATATGGGAGTGCGTTCCCCTGCCCTCTGGTCCGCATGTGCGCACAAGCTATTTCTGGCACCGCACCGACCCAGAGATGGGCAACCACACTGCGGCGTGCTGATAAGAGTGGGCGGCAGCGGGGGTCACGGGGGCTGCACAATTGGCTCGCACGGGCCGCATCCGGGCCCCGGGCCTTAGTTTGGGGACCCCTGCTATGTAGCTATCATGTGGTTTAGTTCTGGAATGGAACTCAAATGAATGAGAACTGGCCTTCTTTCCACGTCAGACTGAACCATAGTTTAACTGCTGCTGTTGAATGTGGAGGAGCAGTATGCTAGCACATGCTACTGAAGTAGCAAGAGCTTTGTTCCTTCTCTGCTCCTGCTGCTGCCACACTGGCAGGAAACAAGGCATGATCTTGCTTGTCATCTGAATCCAGGCTTATGGTTTGTTTCTTTGCACCAGAGATTTGTAGCGTTGGAAGGGACCATGAGGGTCATGTAGTTCCTTCATTCTGCAGTGAAGAAATCTTTTGCCCAACAGGGGCTCAAACCCACAACCATGAGATTAAGAGTCTTGTGCTCTACCAGCTGAGCTATCCCAGGCATCCCAGGTATCCAACACACTTGGAGAACACTGCTTTTTCATATTAGGACTGTAGGAAACTGCCTTATACTGAGTCAGGCCATTGAGCCTTCAAGCTTGCTGTTGTCT
The DNA here is from genome assembly GCF_965207765.1 of Zootoca vivipara. Classification (NCBI taxonomy): domain Eukaryota; kingdom Metazoa; phylum Chordata; class Lepidosauria; order Squamata; family Lacertidae; genus Zootoca; species Zootoca vivipara. The sequence continues at coordinate 56,126,468 of NC_142592.1, forward strand.
ACATTGACTGGCAGAAGCTTTTCCAGATTTCAGACCGGGGTCACTCCCTGCCCCACCTGGAATTGAGGATTGAACCCGGGATTGTGAACCATGACAGTGACAGGTACACAAAAGGGGGGAAATTATTGCAAAATAAGTTTGCTATTATGACTTTTAAAAATTATGGTGAGTGATTTGAATGATTTATGTGCTGTCTAAATTGTAAAACAGAATAGACTTCAAAGCTGTGTCTTAGGACACTGAAATCTTGCATAATGCTTCAGGGTCTCTGATAAGCCTTCATATTCTAGGCAATAAAAAGCAGTTATAACATTAAAAGTGTAGGTGCTTGACTCCAATTGAATCAAATTATACATCTATAAAATTATATGGTGAAATGTAAACAGTCTTAAGAGTATCACAATTTTGAAGCAATTGCATATTACGGTATATATTTATAAAAAAATTTTTTTATTACATTTGTGTTCCACCTTTCTTCCAAGGAGCCTAAGTGGCATACATGGTTCTCCTCTTTTTAAAATCCATACAACAATCCTGTGCAGTGGGTCAGTCTGAGAGACAGACTGGCTGAAGATTATTCAGTGAGTTTCATGGCAGATTTACCGTAATTCTTATGAAACAATAAAGTCTTGTGGCTCTTTAAAGACCAACAAACTTGTTTATGATATAAGCTTTTGGGAACTACAGTCCACTTCATCAGGTGAATGGAATGCTATCCCAAGTTAGCAAGTACACCCATGTTTATTATACCTGCCAACTTGGAAAAACATTCCATGCATCTGATGGAGTGAACTGTAGCCTATGAAAGCTTATGCCTTCATAAATTGGCTAGTCTTTAAGATGCCACAAGACTCTTAGTTGATTTTGCTATCACAGACTAACATGGTTACTCCTTTGGGGTGGAAATATTTTTGTGATAAGTGCAAACATAGCAAAACCCTTTTTTATAAGAGGATTATAACTGTTTATTCATTGTTAACCATTGCTTTTCTGTATAATTGATATGTACCAGTAATCCATTTGTGGATTAGGATCACTCGAGGCATCTGGAGATATCCATCTGACTGACTCGATTTTTCCCAGCAGCTCAAAGTCAAATGGATAATGAAATATTGTAGTGTTTGATGTGGTGTGCAAGGAGATGCTGCCCATAAATTCACTTATATATTGTAAATTTTGCTTAGTTAACTAATTCACTAGATGAATCCCTAGCCGGAATTAAGATTGCCGGAAGAAATATCAACAACCTCAGATATGCAGATGACACAACCTTGATGGCAGAAAGCGAGGAGGAATTAAAGAACCTTTTAATGAGGGTGAAAGAGGAGAGCGCAAAATATGGTCTGAAGCTCAACATCAAAAAAACCAAGATCATGGCCACTGGTCCCAGCACCTCCTGGCAAATAGAAGGGGAAGAAATGGAGGCAGTGAGAGATTTCACCTTCTTGGGCTCCTTGATCACTGCAGATGGTGACAGCAGTCACGAAATTAAAGGACGCCTGCTTCTTGGGAGAAAAGCAATGACAAACCTAGACAGCATCTTAAAAAGCAGAGACAGCACCTTGCCAACAAAGGTCCGTATAGTTAAAGCTATGGTTTTTCCAGTAGTGATGTATGGAAGTGAGAGCTGGACCATAAAGAAGGCTGATCGCCGAAGAATTGATGCTTTTGAATTGTGGTGCTGGAGGAGACTCTTGAGAGTCCCATGGACTGCAAGAAGATCAAACCTATCCATTCTTAAGGAAATCAGCCCTGAGTGCTCCCTGGAAGGACAGATCGTGAAGCTGAGGCTCCAATACTTTGGCCACCTCATGAGAAGAGAAGAATCCTTGGAAAAGACCCTGATGTTGGGAAAGATTGAGGGCACTAGGAGAAGGGGACGTCAGAGGACAAGATGGTTGGACAGTGTTCTCGAAGCTACGAACATGAGTTTGACCAAACTGCGGGAGGCAGTGCAAGACAGGAGTGCCTGGCGTGCTCTGGTCCATGGGGTCACGAAGAGTCGGACACGACTAAACGACTAAACAACAACAACAACTTGGAATGGATTTTGCTTAGTTATCTTGGAATGGATTCCATGGTTGAAAGGGGGAGGTAGCAATTTTAATTGCTTTGTCTAAGGTCAGGGCTGAACATATAATGCAAATTCTTATTAAAACCATATATACCTGTTGATCTTTTAGCAGAAATCCAAAAGCCACAGTTGAAAAATATCTTTATTTGGATTTAAAATGTCAGAAGTGTCACTACTTCATTACATTTTAGTTGATTCTATTTCAGATACTACCCTATTGTGGCTCTTGCAAATTCTTAGGTACCAGAAACACATTTTATGTGGTTATGCTTCTTCCAATTCAAGGGTATATTAACTTGTTTTGAACATTATGGTTTTCTCCTGCACTGTGCAGAATATACACTGACTGTGTTTTACTACATTTCAGTTTTCTGATCAGCCCTGGCCAGAGCAACATTTGAGAGGGCACATAGGTGGCAGACTACATTCTTATCTCCTCCTCCCACTGAAAGTAGCCCATTGGCAAGTGTTGCCACATCTACTGTACTGTAATTCTGTTCTTCCATCCCAGAAGTAGTATTATAGTGGTGCATACAGTAGGAGTTGACAGCATTTTGTCACAAAAGGTGTTACATTTGTTTCATAACTACAATAATATTGTTTTTTTTTCAAATCTTTTCCTTGCTATTTTTAACATGATTCATAGCTATTAAAAAATTACGCAGCAAGGGCTTCAGACATGGGAAATAGCCTGCAATAGCAGATATCCTATATAATAATGTCCAAGTTGTCCCTGCGTCCAGTTGTCCCGTGTGTCCCTGGGGTACTGCGCATGTACCCCAGAGACACAGGGATTGGACGGAGAGACAGGACGCACACACATGCGCGCTCTCCCCCCCCCTCTGCCAACCGCCGCTCGCCCTCACACTCCCCTCTCGCATTGCCACCCGGCTCAGGTGCAGGCGGCGGCCGGATCCGCTCGAGCTTCTCCCTCCCTTCCCAGCCCTCAGGGCTACCTTTCATGAGAGGGCAGAGAGAGCGCTGAAAGCCGCGGAAGCGTGTGGACAGGGACGTCCGCTTCCTACAAAAGGGCCTGGTTGCGAACGGAGCCTCGGGGACTGCAGTCCTCCCTCCCTCCCCCCATCCTCCATACTTCCCCCGTCGTCGTCGTCCTCTTCTTCTTCCACCTCCCACCGACTGCATGCTTCCCCCACCAAGGATCGCTAAGGATCGCGGCGGCGGCGATGGCACGCCTGGCGGCTGCGGGACAAGCATACAATGGAGCGCGGCCGCTGGCAGCAACAGAGAGTGCCGCAGCGCCGTCGGCCCCACCAGCAAGCCCGGGGCGCGGCTGCTTCCGCCCCGGACTTGCTGGCGGGGCCGACGGCGCTGCGGCGCTCTCTGTTGCTGCCAGCGGCCGCGCTCCTGGACACCTGCCCTCGCCCTCCCTCCATCCCCCAGGTGCACCGCCGACGCTGCCGCGCTCCTTGGGAGCTCGGCAGGAGCTGGGAGAGAGTACGGCTGCTTCCGCCCCGGGCTTCCTGGCGGGGCCGCCGGCGCTGCAGCGCTCTCTGTTGTTGCCAGCAGCCGCGCTGCGGGAGCCGGCGGCAGAGGCCTCTTCCTTCTCCTCAGGGCTTCCCCTCTGTTCCCGCCCGGCTAGCGCCCGTTTACTGAACGGGCTGAAATACACTAGTACTAAATAATATGAAAGAGGTGAGGCTTCCTGGAGAGTTGTCTAAAAGTGATAGTGTTCTACTTACAAAAATGAATTAATTCTAAAGGTTAGAAACTGATGCTGCCCAATAAATAGCTTTACCTTTTACAGTACAGTCATACCTCGACATCAGAACGCTTCGACTTCCGAAGTCGACAACCCCAGAAGTCTTTTTGTCGCGCGTGCCCAGCATGCGCGGTCTGCGCATGCACAGAAGCACGAAATTCGTGCTTCGTGGATGCGCACTAGCGGAGCTTCGACATCTGAAAACCTCAACTTACAAAGACGGCCGCGGAACGGATCGTCTTCGTAAGTTGAGGTACCACTGTACTTACAGAGAGGCTGAATGAATTATATCTGTTAGATTTTACGCTACAAGATATGGCAGTGATGACTGCATCTGAACAATTGTTTTCACATACTGTCTCTGAAAACGTTTGACATGACAAAAGAGGATAGAAGATAGATGGTTGGGAAATTAATTATAGGTTAGGAATCATTGAAGATTATAGGTAAAGGATAATTGATGTTTATAGATTAGGAATAATTGAGAGAAAATGAAGAAGAAAATGTTAAATAAATGGAAAATGATTTAAGATATAATATGAAAATTGCTCAAGATGGATTAAAAAATGGACCCAGTGAGAGGGGAATTGAGGAAGTCTACAATGTTAAGTAAAATGAAAGATTGTTGTTATTGTTAGATTTCTCTTTTCTCTTTTCTTTGTTGCTTTTTTGTATTTTGTATTTTGTATTTTTTCTTTATTTTTATAAAATGAATAAATATTATTGGGGGGGGGAGACAAAAGAGGGAAGCCACATTTTAATTTGTCATTGAATTCTGAAACATCTCTTTTAAAGAAAAAGGTCTGGGAGCTACTATTTAAATTTCCCTCAGTGAGTCCAAAGTAGTGTCACTGAATTAAGGACATTGTGGGAAATCAACCAGAATTAATTCAGTTCTGCTACGATCAAATACCCCTTCATGGATCAATGCCTTGTCGTGGCGAAGAGGCTTGAATAACTCAGCTATGAGCTATGCCATACAGGTCATAGTGGAGAGTTTTGACTAAACGTGATCCACCTGGAGAAGAAACTGGCAAGCCACTTCAGTATCCCTGCTAAGAAAACTCCATAGGCAAAGACAACAGGCCTATAAAAGTTATGACACTGGAAGATGAGCCCCTCAGGTCGGAAGGCGTCCAACATGCTACTGAGGAAGAGCGGAGGACAAGTACAAGTAGATTCAGAGCTGATGAAGCAGCTTGGCCAAAGCCGAAAGGTCGTCAGTTGCGGATATGCCTGGAAACGAAAGGAAAGTCCAATGCTGTAAAGAAAAATATTGCATAGGAACCTGGAATGTAAGAAACATGGATGAAGGTAAGCTGGATATGGCAAAAAAATGAGATGGCAAGAATAAATATTGACATCCTGGGCATCAGTGAACTAAAATGGAAGGGAATGGGTGAATTCAGTTCGGATGACTATCATATCTACTACTGTGGGCAAGAATCCCGTAGAAGAAATGGAGTGACCCTCATAGTCAACAAAAGAGTGGCAAAAGCTGTACTGGGATGCAATCTCAAGAATGATCTCGATACGAATCCAAGGCAGACCTTTTAACATCACAGTAATCCAAGTTTATGCCCCAACTACCGGTGCTGAAGAAACTGAAATTGACCAATTCTATGAAGACTTACAACACCTTCTAGAAATGACACCAAAGAAGGATGTTCTTCTCATTACAGGGGATTGGAATGCTAAAGTAGGGAATCAAGAGATAAAAGAACAACTGGCAAGTTTGGCCTTGGAGTTCAAAACGAAGCAGGGCAAAGGCTAATAGAGTTCTGTCAAGAGAACAAGCTGGTAATCAGAAACACTCTTTTCCAACAACACAAGAGACGACTCTACACATGGATATCACCAAATGGGCAGCATCGAAATCAGATTGGATTATATTCTCTGTAGCCAAAGATGGAGAAGCTCTATACAGTCAGCAAAAATAAGACCTGGAGCTGACTGTGGCTCAGATCATCAGCCTCTTATAGCAAAATTCCAGCTTAAACTGAAGAAAGTAGGAAAAACCACTGGGCCAGTAAGATACAATCTAAATCAAATCGATGCTTTTGAATTATGGTGCTGGAGGAGACTCTTGAGAGTCCCATGGACTGCAAGAAGATCAAACCTATCCATTCTGAAGGAAATCAGCCCTGAGTACTCACTGGAAGGACAGATCCTGAAGCTGAGGCTTAAATACTTTGGCCACCTCATGAGAAGAGGACTCCCTGGAAAAGACCCTGATGTTGGGAAAGATTGAGGGCACAAGGACGACAGAGGACGAGATGGTTGGACAGTGTTCTCGAAGCTACCAACATGAGTTTGACCAAACTGCGGGAGGCAGTGCAAGACAGGAGTGCCTGGCGTGCTATGGTCCATGGGGTCACGAAGAGTTGGACACAACTAAACAACAACGATCAAATAAACCTGCAGAAGTGTGCATAAACTTTCAAAAGAACTACTGATATGATTATTTCTGAACCTTAGTAATTTTGAATACAGTATGGTTATGTAGCGGTTTTCTGGATCTTGCTCTTCTTTCTCTCTGGGGAAGAAGTAGAATACGTATATATTTCGCCTGCAACATGTTTCTGTAGTTTGTGCTACTGTTGTTTGACATACCATAGGGAAGTTTGAAAAGCAACTTGCCAATGGGCTACTTTCAATGGGAGGAAGAGATACGGATTTAACCTGCCACCTATGTACCCTCTCAAATGATGCTCTGTCTGGCCAGGGCTAATAAGTTCTGGCACAATTGCATTTTGTATTTTTTCTATCTTGCATGTGTGTACATAATCTGAATATGATTCTAATTACGTTTTTTCATTTTGATTCTTCATTTTCCAGATCTCAAACAGAGAAAATTACATAGCTCATAATCCTGTGGGGCATTGGAAGCCAACCAAATGGCATCTTCTACTACTGTGCCTGTAGGTTTTCACTATGAAACAAAATATGTTGTCCTCAGCTATTTGGGTCTCTTGTCACAAGAAAAACCTCAGGAGCAGCTCTCTCTGCCAACTCAAGGTAATGCCTTCATTCTACTTTTGTATATAATACTCTTGTATACAATTGTATACAATTTGGTATTATGTATTTTTAATATTTCAAAATGTGAATGCACATGAAGGGTTTTTTGTGTGTCAAAAGATAAAATAACACACCCAAAACACAACATGCTCCGGAGAATAATGAATAACACAGTTTTTACACCAGTTTTTAAGTTATTAAATGATATTGTTTTTATTTCAGTGTATTCAACTTTTCTGAATAATCTGATTAGTATAAGACAATTCATGCGCATTCAGACTGGTCTTTGATCCTCAAAATAAGTGTAGTTAAGTGCATAGGTCACACCTAACTTATCAAGTGAGTTGCAGTAAAAGCAAGAATTGGCTTTTAACAATAGAAAATAAATTATACAAGTAATTTATTTTCAAGTAATACTAAACTTAGTATATTTTTAGCTACTACTTTGCTCTGGAAAATAATTTCCAGAGCTTTTCCCAACTTTGTCCCAATTATTAGCTTTTTATATACACTACTATATAATTGACCTATTACTTCTGTGTGAAAACTCTTGATATTATAACTTTTTCAATGGAATGTGATTCCTATATAAATGTTAGGATAATTTCAGTATTCCCCCCCCCCAAAAAAAACTTGCATCTATTTGCTCTTTATTTGTCAGTTGGTTCACTTTTTATATCATTCTGTGCAATATTTTAATTAAGGTTTAAAACTTAGGAGGTTTATGGTAACATATGCTTGCCTGCCAATTTATGAACGAGTAGGCCAGCAGAATAAAGTCATTGCCTACCCTCTCTCTTTTCTCTTTTTCTCTGAGTTGTGTCCCCAAGTTCTGTGTGTAGGAGATCTATGTGTATTTTTTGAGGCTGGAAGAACTTCTACCATTAACTGTCCACAAACATTGGCAGAAGCAGCACAGAGAGCTTGTTGCTTACCTGCTGCCTCAGTTATCGCTTATGTCTTGTTGGTATTTGCATTCTACTGTAATAAAATTCTCAGGGCATTTTTGATTCAGTGGGGGAAAACAACAGCTTGAACAGTAGGTTTACCCTAGTCAGCGCCACAAAGACATGGCTGCAATTGAAACATAAGTACGTAGGTTTCTCTGAGGTAACTATAACATTGCCAGTTCAGTGTTCAGGTGTTGATTTTCTGCATCTTCAATTTGATAAAATATATTTTCCCTCTCTAACCTTTTACAAATACAGTCAAACCTCAGTTTTCAAACATCTCGGCTGCTGAATGTTTCAGAAGCCAAACGCCAAAAACCTGGAAATGAATGTTTCTGCTTTCGAATGCACCTCGGAAGTCAAATGGCTGCACGTTTCTCTATTTTTTCAATTGAATTCTCCGACAGCCCATTGAGCCTCGGTTTTCTAACGTTTCGGAAGTCGAATGGTCTTCCGGAACAGATTACGTTCAACAACTGAGGTTCCACTGTACTAATGTTTGTATACAGCACTGATTACATCCGCCTTACAGCCAGTTCCCCCCCTCCCCCCATTGTTTCAGTTGCCTCTCAAAACACTCATTCATTTTGGCATCAGCTTTGATTTTTTGACAAAGTCATAGGGGAGCAAGGCAATATGATTTTAGGAGTACTGTGCTATCAAATTGTGAACCTGATTCTTCAGATGCAGTGTGTGATTTGGGCTGGTGTAGTCTGGCAAAAGCCAGTGTTCCCTAGATCTCCAATCATCAACATCTTGTCTCAATCTGGATCCAGTTTAGGGTTCTTGATTGTAGTCGCATTTGTTTTGAACTCCCCAGTTCTATTAAGTGGTTTTGTATTACCACTGGAAATTCAGTATTATTCCAATAAAGAATTGGAATAATAGTAAAGAATTTTTTAAAATTTACATCAGTATGCACTACCATCCTATAAGAGGGAAATGATTCTCTTTTGTGCTTTATTCACAGTACTGTATACCGTTGAAATGGGGCACATTGTTTTACAGATTACTGCTGAGATACCTTCCTGTAATGTACTTGTCAGAACCACTAATAGCAAGAATACAGTAATTTGCAGTCCGTGGAGCTTAGGAGAACTGTTCTGAGAAACCATCAGTGTCTTCCCTTCACTGCCCACAAAGTACAGCTGAATTTTGCTTCCTGTACAGTCTGGCAATGTTGCTTTTGGACCAGCCAGAGGTCATCACTTGTGAACAATAAATTATGCTTTGTTTCTCTGGAAGGGGCATTCATTTAAATTGTTTTCTTCTGATTATTTACAAAGAGCTGTGGAAATAAAGAGAATGATAAAACTACTTTTCTACTTATGAATAACCTAGTTAAATAGTGTCTGAAATTAGACAGGTTTCCTGTGGTTGTCTGTCAAGTCAGTATCAAAATCAGTTAATATTTGCTGTGTTGTCTCCTTTAGAGCCTCTGATTAGTGGTTTTTTTTAAAAAAATCATTAGCAATACTGAATGGTTGAATGTGAAAGCACTGAGGATACAACAATAGGTATCTAAATAGTACTCCTGTGTACTTGAAAGGATTGTAATTTCTTGTCATTTTTTCAGCATGGTTTCTTATCAAGTATGACAGCTTGCCATGTGAGATCACCATCACTCAAGTTCTGTGGGAAGCAGGTGCTCTTCTCAATGGAGGCCTTCTCATTTGGGCAGGGCAAGCCTTAACTGAGAAGTCTAGATTTGGGTTTTCTTTATGTAACTGTTATTCAGTCTTTCCTGAAGGGAGGTATTATACAACTAGTTAAACCGTCAAAGTAAATTTCTCTGCTTTCCAGACAAAACTCTTTCTTCAATGTGATTTTATAGTTGTGTTACTTCTGATGGAAGCCTAGTTACCTCTTGGTCAGAATTCCAGAGGCACATCACTAACAACACCTAGGAATCATTTCTTGTTTCATCCCATCCTATATCATTATTTGGACACAGGACATTTTGGTGGTTGTTCACGGGGATTTTTATGCTTTTTCATACATTGTTTGTGCAAGTACAGCAGGAATTGCGAGTTGATGTGATCAGATAAGTGTGGTATAACTTAAAGGGGAATAGAATTGATTCTACTTACTGCTCTTGCCACTGCTATCACTGTTTGAGTTGGAACCAAGTTTCTCTCCCTAGCAGCAACTAATTAAGTGCCCTGGAGAGCAGTCAGCAATTTTTATTTATCAGCTTTCTATCTTCATTTTTGTAGGAAGAGGGTAGTAACATTTCTAAAACTGGGGCAAAAAGAGTTAATGGAATAAAAAAATTCAAGTGGGTAATATGAGATGTGGCTGTTAGAAAACCTCCATTTGCAGGGGGAAATGTATATCTTCTTGAAAGACAAATATATTGACATGATATACTTACAGGAGCGGGGAGAAGGGTTCTACCCAGGATGTGTTGTCCTGGAAGGTTGCCTCTTAAGCATCACATAATTTGTCAGTTTGGTTGACTCTTGGCTTATAAACTGAGCAAGTGAATCTGTCCCTGTGGTAGCATGTGTGTGCTATACTACTTCTCCTGTCACATTCCACAAAATCATTTCTGGAAATGGGAAGAGAAGCCCATTAGAGGCCGTCTAAATTCCGTAATATCAATATTAAAATCTATTAGAAGAATATGGTTTTCAAATAAAGACACTTAAGTACTGTATTTGGATTTCTCTAGTGAAGAGGGAGGGAGTGCATACAGTTTTATTTGTCCGATTAAACTATTTGTTTTGTGAGTCTAGTAGCAAAAATTCCAGGATCCATAAAAATGAAAAAAAAAACATTTTTCATGTACAGTATTAACTTAAAGTGGAGTTCTGAAATAATTAAACAAATGGACTGCAAACATTTTTGCATGGTGTGGACATTAAAATAAGCCACAGTTTATCTTAAACCTTGCTTTGATAATTTCTTCAAGCAAACCATGTGGTAACTTTGGTTTATTTCTGGCTTACTTCTTGTAGTTTGTTTGAAACAGACCATGGTCTAGGTTTTATTCCTATATCAAACCATACTATGGCTTGTTTGAGCCATGCAGGCATCATGTGGTGTGGGGGGGAGTCATGTGGGGACCTGCATGGTGGGGGACACAAATTAATGTTTAAACTATAGTTAAATGCAAACAAGGCCACTAAGTATAGGAAAACATTTCCAGAATTAGAAGGCAACTTTCTTCCAACAGATTTTACTGTTTAGAACAAAGTAGATTCTTACATTTCAAGGAGACTGTTAACGTTTTGTAATGAGCTGGATCACTAATGTTTGGATGTTTCTCCTTTCAGCAATTTATACTGCTGGGGAGATTACAACTTCATCAATTTGGCATGTCATATATTTGTTGGGAAAAGTCATTTTCTTCATTAAATTTCTTCCACTTACTTTCATAAATACAAATTTATAGCACTGTAATATACATGTCTACTTAGAAGTAAGTCCCATTGAACACAACTCTGTCATCCCTTGTCATTTGCCATGCTGAGGGGGCCTTAGCTAAATGCACATGGGATTGCAACCTTGTTTATTTTTCTTAGGGAGTTTTTTCCTCACTAGAAATGATTGGTTGTGTGAGAAATTGACCTGGATGCTCTTATGCCATAAACACTAATTTCTGCTTATTTTTTTTGGTGAACTGGAGTTCTTTTGCTTTGATAGAAGTGTAAGTGTTTGTAATTGATGAATATTTGTTGCTCTTCTGCCATTATATGCATGTCCTAAGAATCTACCTTTATAGCTGAACTTTTTTGCTTGTTTCAGTGACTGATCCATCTGCAGTCTCTCAAGCTTTAGATAAGGAAGTCCTGGAGAAACTTAAAGCAGAAATTGAGGAGGAATTGAAACGTCTTGATGAAGAAATTGTGGAAGGTCTGTGCAAGTTGGTGGACTTCCTTTCTTGGTTGCTTATGTTGTTATGTTCAAGAATTATAAGTTTCCTACAGCCATATTTTCAGAGGGAATATTCACGTTTTTGAGAATTATGTATTATAAACCAATGTAATACACATTTCAAACCGTAAGTGAAAAGATTAGTGCATGTTCTTCAGAAAGATGTATTATACCCCAATGTAATAAATACACAGTTCAAACTACACAGTTTGAACATACACAAAAATACACAAAAATACTCAGTTCAAAATACACGGAAACACCATTTACTTTCCTGCTGTAGCTATTTACCTGCTTGCACTTTAACCCACAGTGCCACCTGCGTCCCTTTTATGTAAGATTGTACTAGTTACCAATTGCTGAAAAACAGAGGGGAAAGAGTGCTTTTGTTTCTGGAATTCTGCTTTTAGTTTTCACACAGGCATTTAGTTGGCCACTCTGAGAACAGGATGCTGGACTAGATGGGCAATTGGCCTGATGCAGCAAACTCTTATGTTCTTAACCAGCTATGTCATATTTGGAGTAGATCTAGTGAAATCAGTTGACTTAAGTTAGTCATGACTGATTAAGTTAGTCAATTGATTTCAGTGGATCTGCTCCAAGTATGACTTACTATTTCAGTCTCACTAACAGTATGAAATCTCTCTCTTTTTATTTCAGCTTTTACCAGCACAGGCTTTGACTGCCACACATCTCCAGTATTCAGTCCTGCCAATCCAGAGACTTCAATAGAAGATTGCTTAGCTCATCTGGGAGAGAAAGTATTCCAAGAATTGAAAGAACCTATTCAAAAGGCATTAGAGACCCTACTTAGCAAGTGAGTTCTCATTTGCTTTGCTCAGCAGGGAAGGTACTTGCTCTTAAAATTCTCACAAATGCAGTAGTATTGATTATGTGACTATATTTTGGCACAACTATTTCTAAACCTGATTCACTTTCCTTCCTTAATTATGTACTTGATAGGAAGTGAGCTAACAATTCCCCATCATTTAAACTTATGAACATCAATACACTACAATGAAAACAACTTCCTTCAAAGTCACTGCTTATTCTGATAGCTTTAAATGCCCAAATGTTTTCCTTATTAGACAGTAGTCAGGGTAGAGTCCTTCCTCCTAAGTGTTTAAAATCTGGATGCTGTACTACAATGCCATGGGGCTAATACTGATATCTCTATATTTTAGGTACCCCAGATGTTGCCAAACATATATTGGGTGCACTTCTGCTATTGGAACTACTTCCCCATTCTCATAGTGGGAGCGTTTCTGGCCTTTAATAAGAGGGACAAGTAGGAAGTAATAGAGAAATTGCGTTGAGGTAGCACAGACACGTGTTTCATGTAAGTCAGTCTGCTTTTTTTCATATAGCAGGGTAGACCCTCAATGTTGACATGAGATAGGGAGTAGGTCATTTCGCTGAATTATTCCAAATGAATATGTAGAGCTGGTATATTATAAAACAAAAGTACTGACATTTGATTATGTTAGTAATACAAGTATCAGAGAGATAAGGTATTTGATTCCACAATAGCTTAATAAATTTGGCAGTTCCTGTCTCTTGTAAAGCTGAATAGGATTTTGCCATATTGATTACAGCCAACACTTTTTACCTCACTCTGCTGCATGTAGTGGCAAGTTCTGAAAAGCAACTTTTTTCATAGTTTGAAAATAAAACACAATACAGTAGAAAATTATATATATTCTACTATGCCTGATCTGAAGGTTGCTACCACTCATGTTAATAATACAAACTATCACATATTTATTTATGACAGTTCTCCTTGCGTAGACAGTCGTAACCATTCAGAAATGCAGTTTTAGAGCAAAAAGGGGAAACATTAGAGCTTTTTGCCAGTATTTATAAGGCGTTCTTACAAAAGTCAATATTGAAAGGTACTGAGATACTGTATACAAGCAGTTCCTTGAATGATAATTTTTCTAAAACTGTCACAAACATTTGGTACAAATTTGACTTCATTACACATCTCTACTAGTACCAGTCTTTGTTCATTTTAAGTTAAGATACAGAAAATCATAGGAACACTTTAAGATTGCTTTGCCTAAATCAGGGGTTCTCAACTTTCTCCCCCACAGGGCTCACTTAACATGGGTGAAAATTACTGAGCCCCACCAGTCAAAAAAGATGGTGCAGAGGCAGAGCCAGTCACAACATGGTGATAGATGGAGGCAGAGTTTGGCATAATCAGCGGGCAATTACTGGCATCACTTTCTACTGATATCTAATACATATTTGGAAATTACAAAATTCTTTGCCACTGTATTTTTCTTGTGGCAAGGATTTCCACAGCTCAGCTTTCCTCAAGCTTAAGTACAGATGTTTGATCTTGAGGTATTGTGACAGACCCCCAATTTAGGAAGAATTTGCTGATCCAGAGGTTCTACGTGGAGAAGGCTTTTTTCCTTTATATTTTCCTCTCCCACCCTTGCATGTGTCTCTATAGTATTTTTATCCATCTTGTCATTTCTCCTTGTTAGATCTTATCCTTCCCCCGCTCTGAAACCTGCCAGCTGTTTTCATCCCTCCTTCCTGGTCCTTTTTACTACCTTCACTTATTTATGCTAATAGTTTTTCTCTCTCAGCCCATTCTGTTGTATTCCCCATTGAATTATTATTAACAATAAATATATTTTTCCTCATCTAAATTCCTTTAACACCTCCTCTGACTCTTCCTCTTAGAGAAGGGAGACCTGCCATGAACTTCTGTCTCCCAACCACCTTTACTCAGCATGCAAGGAGTGGCTGGGGAAACCCAGCCAGATTGGTGGGGTATAAATATTAAATTATTATGAAATTATTATATTGCATAGCTTTTGCTATATGCATCCCTACTTCCACAGATGTCCTACACGTGGTTCCCAATAGCTTGGAGAAAGATGGAGACTTCGATTGAAGTTGTATAAAAGCTTTTGTTTTCAGCATGGGGATTTTTATTTTTTTTGCAACAGTCCCTATTTAATACTTTTTTTACATCTCCCTCCCAAGATCAAGCTGATGCCTTTAATATAAAGTTTTTGTTGTTAGCTGAAAGTGTTTCATTTCATTAGAGCAATTTGTTGAAATGTGCTGATTTGGGAGTTGTGCCTTTAACTGTAATTTGTGTTAGGTTGTCTTTTAGATGGTATTTTGAATGGATGGGTTATATATTCTTAATTATACATTGCCTTATATGTGCAGTATTGAGATACTGTAGAAGGAAATCTCAAAGATTAGGAAACAATTGTGAAAAGGATCAAAATGCCTAACTCCCAGGTCACTGTTTATTTTATTATGTTTATACTTTGCTTTTTAGCTAGGATTCGCTCCCAAATAACTATAATGCACATACTGCTGTGAAATGAGCCAGAGTCTGGCAGCTTGTGATGTCTGAACCTGGGCTTGTGGTTTGTTTCTCTCAAAACAAACTGGGGGTTGTAACCAAGGTTTGTTCTTGGTTACTACTAGTGAGTGAAAACCTGTCTCTGGAGCTAGATTTCTGATGGCTGTTCTACACATGCAGCTCATTACTGATGCTTTGATTCATTTTAAGATCTTTGAGTTAAGAAATTGCAGCACAAGTGGAAGCTTCTGTATTTGGTAAATTTAATTATCTAGAAGATTAATAAAAATCTATACCAAATGATGTGGGAAAGTTATTTTATTGTCCTACATGTAGATGCTATCAAAATTTGCAATACAGTATAGTCTTCTATTGAAACTGTAAGTCATTTATATTGTAAACATGGTGATATGAAGGTTTCCAGGTCTCGTGTACTGAGTACAGTGGACAGATGTAACAGACCAGCTGTTCTTAAGCTAGACTCAATAAATGCATTTAACCCTTGCTCAGGACATCCTCATAAAAGACGTAGGAAAATGCGGATTAGGAAAAAAACCTGCTAAGCATGGAGTGTTCTGTTTGTTGAAAAACAACAAACAAAGGTCAATCAGAAGGAAATACATCCAGTAGCATCTCATGGGGCCAGTGCTATAACAATTTAGTCCTATGTAGGACTAAAAACTTCACTTCTGTCCTCTACCTGCATGTTAGAGGTAAAGATATATCTACATATGGAAACTTGCCAATCACCTGGGATGAGCTGGTTAACCTGTCACTTTAGGGTGAAAATAGTGGCCAGTTCACTTCTTCCCCACTGCTGCTGCACTGCAGGGACCTAAACTATGTTTTGGCTTAGTGTTGTACCCAAATCCTGGTTCATGGTTTGTTTTTCCCAAACAAATCACAAGTATTTGGTTTCAGCCTGTGGTTTGCATGGAGAGAGACAGATCTTGAGTCTGGGCTCACAGGTAACACTATGCTAAACCATGGCTTAGGTCCCAGAAGCAGTGGAAGAGCAAAGTGACCACAATTTTTGCTCCATGTATCAGCATACTGCATGTTTACTTTTAAAACATCCTTAAGCTTAATTGTGATTTAAAGATAATATCACTCTTACATAGTTTAAGCAGCTTGATCCTGTGCTTATTTAGAAGTGTTTAGTGGGGCTACTTCCAGGTAAGTGTACATAGGATTGTGACATATACACACAGTAATGTGAGTTTTTCCTCTCTCTCAGATTTTAGCATCCATAATTGCATTCAGTCACATGCTCAGTAGGTGGGCAAACAAGAATTGTTACCATCTCTTAGTATCCAGTCAGCAGACCAGACCCAGATCTTGCCCACCTGTTAATCACCTGACATTTTATGACACAGGATAATTCAGATATTGAAAATAGCAATTGGGAGCGCACTCGTAAGTGGGTTCCCAGTTCTCCCCTTCAGCTGCAAATATCTTGCTGAGCCATCTCTACAGAAATTGGGCCTTGCAGTTGCAGTGGAAGCACCTCCTGATTGCAGCCATCCGATGGAAGTCACTGACAATAAAAGTAGTACTAAGGTGGCAACTCTTGATGGAGTTCTGTTGTAGTATTCTAGTATTAAGTTTTTTGTCAGTTGCCTGCATGAGCTGATTCAACAAAAATTGCACAAATCATTTCACCAACTCTGTAATCTAATATTACTAGAATTGACATCTCTCTCTGTGTTACTATTACCATTTCAAGACTGTGCAGAAATTGTTGAAAAGGGAGTTATGCCTTCTTGTTTTGCCTTTGCTTTGCTTTTTAAAATCTTGTGTTTTGGTTTTATTTGTACAGACCAGTAACTTACAAGGAATATAAAGAAAGGACACAGGAAGCATCAGCTCATGCCAGTGGATGGAGCAAGGTACTTGCCAAATCACCCTCACTTTGAATTGACTAGATCAGTGTTTCTCAACCTTTTTGGGGCCAAGGCACACTTGTTCCATGAAAAAATTCACGAGGCATACCACCATTAAAAAATTTAACTCTGTGCCGCCCTATATTGACTATATAATTATGACTGTAAGAAACACTTGCCAATTGCTGTGTTGGTTGCAATCTCCTGTAATAAGGCTTCACAAGCCGCTGATTTCTCTGCCAGCACAATCCTTTGCTCAGCAAGTTTCAGGTTGAGCTCATCCAGCCAGCTTCTTTAAGTTTGTCTAAAACCACCCTCCCGTGGTGGTGGCTGTTGAGAGCTGCGCTCGCCCCGCGTCGTGACCCGGCCGGCTTCCTTTCTGGCGGGTTAGTGTTGTTTATTGGCGGCCGCCAGGCACGTGACAATGGAAATCGCCCTTCTCGTCGCCGCACTAGTGTGCCGCGGAACAGTGGTTGAGAAACGCTGGACTAGATAACCATTATAGATCTGTGCTAATTTAAGGAATCATTACTCTGTTTTATCTGCCTCATCTATACTGTACTGTATGTTTGCCAGGTTTTATTAGCACTTAAATATAGGAGTAAGTGTAGTCGGTACATTATTACTATGATATTTAATATGATTCTGCAGTCAAACACCAAGTCAGTATATGGAGGTTCTCATCTTTCTCTTTTTTAAAAAGCAAAATTCTAGCCCTTATGGTGGTAAAGAAGTATGATTATATGTCATCTGTGCAGCAAAACACCATGAGAGGGGCGGCTGAGCAGCATTTCAGGTAATGATGGTGGGTTATACCTCAGTTTTGTTTATAGGACTTTCTTCCATAATCATTAGAACCAGAACAAATAAAATAAGCAAATATATGGACATACTGAATTTAGTTATTCAAGTTTCTTTTCATAATAGCAGATCTGAGTTACTTTCTGGCAAAACTTGCTTTACTTTGAATAGTGAGTGACCATGGTCTTTCTTGTAGGACAGATTTACAGGCAGAATTACGTTTGAAAGCTCAAATAATAGTAGTAGTATCTTGGAGCACTTTATCTGTTTACATCTGATAGGCTAAACCACATTCCTTCCTAGAAAACGATGGCTTTTGATCTTCTGGTCTTTTTGGGTCTCTGGGATCAGCTTAAGCCATGTTCTTGACATTCCACTGTAAGAAGTTGACGCTGCAACATGGTTGCTTGCAGACTTTAGGGTGATGCCAGTGTGCCATGCACTTAATTGGCTGTCTCTTGACTCCAAGTCTGCTGCTGGTGTTCTTAGGAAAAGCAGCATAGGTTCAGCATAACTTTGGGAACATTTCCTCCTTCTTGATCAGGATGTCCATTCTAGTGTTATGAGAAAAGAAGAAAAATATTTATTTACGAAAATTTCGTCTAGCGAGGCACCGTTTCCCATAGGAATGCATTAAAAGTCAATTAATGCGTTCCTATGGGCTCCGGGGGAACTGGTGGTAGCGGCGGCACTTGCTCTCTTGGCTCGGGGAAGGCAGGCAGGCGCTTCCCTGAGCCAAGAGAGCAACGCCGCTGCTGCCAACGACAGAGCCGGATCGGACGAAGCTTCAGAAGCTTCGTTGGATCCGGCTCTGTCGGGCGGGGTGGGGGAAAGGCGAAGGAACGATCCTGCGCCTTTTCCCCCACCGCCGCCAAGCCAGTGCCAGAGCCGAAGTGTGGCGCTGCGGCCAGGGGCTTTTCGCCGTCTGCCTCCCCCTTGGCTGGGGAAGGCAAATGGTGAAAAGCCCCCGCACCGCCGCACTTCGGCTCCAAGGGGCGCTGTGTCAGTCAGGGTGGGGGGACTCCGCTTTCCCCTCACCTCGACTGACACAGCCTTGTCCCATCCCGCTGTGTCTGGCGGTGGGGGGGGAAGCGGGGCTGTGAGGGGGCGAAGCGACGGTGGCGACAGGAGGCTAAGCGCACCTCCCCGGGCAAAGAGACCCGCATCCATGGACACGGGTCTCTTTGCCCGGGGAGGTGCGCTTAGCCTCCCGCCGCCGCCTGTCAGCTGTTGAGCGGCTTCAGGCCGCTCTCCAGAGGCACATGCGCGCCTCAGGACAGCGGCCTGAAGCCGCTCAGCAGGTGACAGCTTTCTCAGGGAGGCAAGCAGGGGACACGTAGCCCGCCCGCTTGCCTTCCCAGAGAAGGCGCCCGGCTTTCTCAGGGAAGACAAGTGGGGGACACCTAGCCCACCTGCTTGTGTTCCCTGAGAAAGCAGGGCGCTTTCTCGGCGAAGACAAGCGGGCGGGATAGGTGTCCCCCGCTTGCCTTCGCTGAGAAAGCCGGGTGCCTTCTCAGGGAACGCAAGCGGGGGACACCTAGCCCGCCCGCTTGCGTTCCCTGAGAAAGCCGGGCGCTTTCTCGGCGAAGACAAGCGGGTGGGATAGGTGTCCCCCGCTTGCCTTCGCTGAGAAAGCGCCCGGCCTTCTCAGGGAACGCAAGCGGGAGACACCTAGCCCGCCCGCTTGCGTTCCCTGAGAAAGCCGGGCACTTTCTCGGCGAAGACAAGCGGGCGGGATAGGTGTCCCCCGCTTGCCTTCGCTGAGAAATCCGGGACGTCTTCGGACGTCTCTGAAGTTGCCTTCCGTGTTGGGGGAGGCAGGTGGGAGGCGGCGGAGGGAGACCGCCACCGCCTCCCGCCCGCCTCCCCCGACACGGAAGGCAACTTCGGACGTCTCTGAAGTTGCCTTCCGTGTCGGGGGAGGCAGGTGGGAGGCGGCAGAGGGAGACCGCCGCCGCCTCCCGCCCGCCTCCCCCGACACGGAAGGCAACTTCGGACGTCTCTGAACTTGCCTTCCGTGTCGGGGGAGGCAGGTGGGAGGCGGCAGAGGGAGGCAGGTGGGAGGCGGCGGTGTTCCCCTTTCGCTAGATGAATGCCCTGATTTTCTGATCGGAGGTTTTTATGGCCACTTTCGCAAGACGAAGCGGTGGCCATAGAAAACCTCGTCGTATAGCGAGGCAACCTCCGATCAGAAAATCCTTTCGTAAAGCGGAATTTTCGTCTAGCAGGGCATTCGTCTAGCGAGGCACCACTGTACTCACTTTCTCCATGCCATGCATAATTTTATAAACTTCTTTCTTACCACTCCGTAGTCACCTTTTCTCTAACTAAAAATTCCTAAATGCTGCAACCTTTCTTCATTGGGGAGTTGCTTCGTCCCTTTGATCATTTTGGTTGCTCTTTTCTGAACCTTTTCTAATACTATCCTTTTTGAGGCGACCAGAACTGTACACAGTATTCCAAATGTGATCACACCATCTATCTACTAGTCTTTTTAGAAAATGCAGTGTCTGCAATTTATAGACTTTTCTGTATAATCTTTTTGACTACATACACTCTAACAATATGATTGCTGATACAGATAAAGCTTGCAAAACAGGTTGCGTTGAAACCAATCTTTATTGGAATTACCACTTTTACCCAGTGGCTATTTTTCTTGAAAACCTGCCCTTTAACAGAGGATTTTGAAAGGAAATGAAAAGAATTAAGAATCCTTCCATCCTATACAGTTTCTAAACTGATAAACTAAAGGAGAATACAAAGGTCAGCATGGGAAATCATAAAAAGTTTTGAACTTGCCTGCAAGGAGCTAAAATGTCATTTGCTTTCTTGCAAACCAAATGTTGAGTGGATTTTTTATTGAGTGTCTTCTAGGTTGGCAGGAAATAAAACAGCTATAGTTGGAAGGTGGCAAATGTTCCTCTTTTTTCCAAAACAACAAAAAACACTTCATTTTGATAAAATCTTCCCCTACCGAGTTACAGCTTTTTGATACCAGAGCTGGAATCCAAAGAAATACTTTGGCTCACAGAAAGGCTTTCAGTGGAATTTTTCACTTTCAGCATCTGATAACCGTAACACATCAGAGTAGCTTACAAACTCTCCTGAGTTTTAAAGTAAGGTCACTTGGTATAGGGAGCTATTGTTTAAGGAAACAAATCAGGCCTGAAAGCACTTTTGGACTCATTAAACTAGTTTATGGTTCTTTGGAACCTGGCCTAGGTAACTCAAACTGCTCTTATGGCTCTGAACTTCTTTTGTATAATTATAATTTGTCCAAATGACAAAGGGAAAGGGAAATAATTATTGTTGCTGAACAGGATGGAGGTAAGGAAGGGACTTCTTTCTGAATAATTTTTATTTTTTGTAAGTACTGTATAATTCTGTTATACAGCATCCACAACACAAATTGAATGTGACATTTTGCGTCAAGGAAAAGGAAGTTTGCTGTGTGGGTGAGAGACAAACCTCACACTAAGCAGGAGGAAGCAGAGATGCAGATGGTTTTCATTCTTTCCTTTGTAGGGGATAGGGTTCAACATTGGTATAGTAATGGGGCTGATGTGTGTATCTCTATTACCGGTAGTGCTCAAATTGCATTTTCAGTAGCATTTTTCTTCCCACCCCAGCACAGACTTTTACAACTTTATCCGTGTCCCATACCCAGATGGATCTCCCTTTGCCAAGCATTTGGTGTTGTTGCTATGGTTTCCTTCCTCTCCCTATAATCCTTCAGGTCACCGTTACAGTCCAATATGGTGTATATTTCCATAGAAGTCAGCCCTGTGGGGGTTACACCCATGTAAATGTATACAGGATGACAACTTTCCTTAAGACATGGATTCCAAATGCACTCTGAGAGAGCAAAGCATGACTATTTCACTCTAAATGCATAGCACAGAAGGAGACAGTTGTATCCAGTTTTCTGTTAACAGATAATAAGAAGCCCATCCTTTTTCTTGTGAAGCACTCATAGACATTTCAATCTCATAGAAGCTGCCAGGTTCTTAAAGGGTTAGATATATAGTACAGTGGTACCTCTACTTACGAATGTTTCTACTTACGAACAGAGCTCCGTCCGCCATCTTGGATGTGGTTTAGATAGGTTTTTTTCTACTTTCGAATTTTTAGATAGGGTTGCTTCTACTTACGAATTTTTTCTCCCAATGCATTCCTATGGGATTCGACTTAGAAATTTGCGTTCGGAACGCATTAAATTCGTAAGTAGAGGTACCACTGTACATCAATTAGTTTTTAATGAATGTTTTCAAATAGATTCTTTTCAGCCTGTCAGGTATTTATTTCAGGTACTAATTGTTCCAATTCTGTTTTATGATTGAATGGAAAAGATACTGTCACTTGGTGTTATGCTTGCTAAAAGCCCGTAATGAAAGGGCTTAGTATCTTGGTGGCCCTATTGGAGAGAGCCTTGGTTACCACTCATGTTAGGGAGCTTATTTGGAATAAAGTGGATCTCTCTGGGTTGAAGCTTCAAGACTCCCAAGGCAGCATTGACTTTCTCTCATCACAGATATTCACATAAAAATACCCTTTTAGGTGCTAGCTAATTTCTTTCAGTGAGTGCTCACTGGAAGGACAGATCATGAAGCAGAGGCTCCAATACTTTGGCCACCTCATGAGTAGAGAAGACTCCCTGGAAAAGACCCTGATGTTGGGAAAGATTGAGGGCACTAGGAGAAAGGGACAACAGAGGACGAGATGGTTGGACAGTGTTCTCGAAGCTACGAACATGAGTTTGACCAAACTGCGGGAGGTAGTGGAAGACAGGAGTGCCTGGCGTGCTATGGTCCATGGGGTCACGAAGAGTTGGACACGACTAAACAACTAAACAACAACAACAACAATTTCTTTCAAGTCTACTGGAATATCTTGCAAGAGAAGATAAATCAGTATTGACTCTTCTTTCGGATAAAGTAAAAAATAGAGAGTGTTATCCCTTGGTAATTCCAGAAATTAGATCAAATAGTGGTGATTTAATTGAAAAGTTACAGTTAGGAAGGTACAGAATGTTATCCTGTTGCCAATAATGCATTCTTTGCATTTGAAAGTCCTTGAAGCTGATATTGAAATTGTTTTTCTTGGTGTTGTATGGAGAGTTTGGAGATTATAATGTTGCACAGCAGCAAAACTTTCCAGTCCACTTTACTTTCCAGTTCACTTGAAGAAGGGTTACCTAGGTCCATTATTCTCCTCCCATTCGAATTGCTGTTCCCATCCTGACTGCCTGTTAATTTTAAAAGTTGGAGATACTGCAACAGTAGCAGCAACTGCCCAACAAGTAGTGAGGGGTAGGAAATGATGAGTTAGGAACTCATTGCCTGATTCTTGAGACTAGATTGACCCACTGACTAATCTGCTTTTTGGCCAGGGTTTTGTGTTCTTCCAAAGTACTGCAATTCCTGATCATGTCTCTTCCTCTCCTACCCTTTCTTCACTCTTTACTCCCAAGGTTTTAGTGCCTCTGGTGATCCTTCAGCGATTCCTGATGGAACTGACGAGACAGGGCCAAGAACCACTTGGGGCACTGCTGAATTTTGGAGTGACCTACCTGGAGGACTATGTTGCAGACTATATCATCCAGCAAGGTGGATGGGTAAGGAAGTTAATCTCCAACTGTATCTTCCTCCAGAGTTGATGAACAGATATGTGCATCTTTCTGTACAACAATAGTATTTAAGATTTACTAATTGTTCAAAGGAATGCAGTGCTGATTTTTTGTCCATAGCAGAACATATAGATATTTAGGATAATGAACAAGAACAAAGATAACAGCATAATCTTAATTAAAATGCATTGGTCTTCATATGAGTTTAGTTCTGTTTTTGTGGGGCAGCAGATTTGAGCTACCTCATAGTCATGGGCAAGTTCAGGCTATGCATTTAGATTGAGCTTGCTTTAATTTTATTGAATTTCTCAGAGTGCTTTAAGTTGTATTTCTCTAGATTCCCATGTGAAATGGGTTAAGAAAAAATGGGTTCTACTTAAAAGTGCTATTAGAAAATTGTGTTTTGAAGGTACAACGAAACCCTCTAAGAATATCCAGCCCCCCTCCCTCCCATCTGTTTCTTACAACTTGATAGTTGAGCTGGAGCACAGTGAATATACAGATTATTCCTCTCTGGGAGATAGAAGACTACCAGATTTAAACAGAATTAATCTGGGATTAGTGAAATGACTCCCAAGTTGTTTTTATTCTGAAAGTAAAGCTGGTCAGTGGTTAGAAAATCTAAATAGCAAAAAACATACTAATAACGTTTAAAATTATATATATTCTATGTATTTTGATTTTGGAAAGTGTACTAGGAGGGTACAAACAGTGGTTTTACTTGGGCTTTCCCCTCGCCCTCATCTCCTTCGTGCCCTTATTTTCTCATAAGAATAAGTATGTTTCTTGGCTGTACAAATTGCATATTTGCCTGGTGCAAGAGCTAGTGTTTAGATTATGCCTTTATGACTTCCACTTCCTGCACAATAAACAATGACTCCTGCATCTGGCTATGCTTTGGGCCTTGATTTAATGAAATGTCTTAGATTTTTTTGTTTTTGGCTAGTAGATAACTTCTTGCATTGTGCCCTCCTGTTTCTTTTGATGTTTTGGTACTCTCAGAAGTCTGTGTTCTATACCTCAATGACTTCTGTAAAGCCTTTTATAAACACGTGTCACAGTGCATAGCTGCTTCTGAAAACACACAGCAGCCTAGCTGTGTCTAAGAGGGAGGGAATGTTCACTGTGTGACTGTTTGTAGTTGACTTGGCAGTTCCATGAACCATGCACTTATCTATTCACCTCTAGCCAGGCATAAAATTGGACTGACAGAAGCTGCATAACCAACAGGGCAGATTTATTTTGGAAATGGTGCAGGAAAGATGAGGAAAGAATTGAAATGGTGATAATTTTTAAACTGAACAAAAGTTGCCATGATTAACTACTCTGTGGAGAAGAATAAGATCTTGGGTATTTTGATCTTCATATCATTATGCACAAGGTTCAGTTTTTTGGGTGGTACCTAGTCTTATTTTGATTTGGTTTAACAAATTTGTGTTTTAAGAAACTGTGAAACTGTAATATTTCAAATTTTCCTGAAACATGGTACTGCCATTAAGCAATGTTTTTTGGTTGTGCTTAAATACTTGAATAGGGAAACTTCAAATTAATTGCACGGTTTGGAAGCTCAGAATGCACAGCAAATGTTCTTGCTGCTCTTCACTAATGGTAGTGCAGCAGAACAGGAGAATTATCTGTGGTCCTGCCCCTGAGCTGCTTAATCCCAATGTGAAAGGTTCAGCTAAACCTCCTAAATTTCCAGTCATGGTGAACCTGTCCAAGGAAGAAGAAACAATGTGTATTGGGGTAGGAGATAGCTTAAAAGCTGTTTAAAGACTAAAATCACTTAAATGTTCAGCTACTCCAGCAGAGGCAAGGAATGGATTAGTTAAGAGTGTCTAACTCTCTGTGTTCCATTAGTCATTAAAGAAAGTCACAAATAGTATTGGGAAGATCCATCTTTTCTATAGATTTAGAGCTTTGTGAAAACATCAAGTCTTTCTACAGAGGAGGCAGTGGCAAAAATGGTACAGCCTCAGGAGCTCTAGTAAGTGGAAATAATCCAGACCTAATGAGCTATTTTGTAGACTAGGAAAATATCTAGACTGAAGTAAAAAATACTCATGCAACATGGAACACACTTGGAGCAATAAGATACTACAAACTGAATATTTAGAATCTTAATATTGGATTCATCACCCAGTGCCATCATTGTGTACTCAGTCAAGAGTAGATTTCCTGATATTTGGACGATTTTTGCAGAAATGGCAACCTTTAAGAGAAGATTGGTTCTGGGAATCAGCCCCATAGAACTCAGTTGGGCTTGTTTCTAAATAAACCTGCATAGGATTATGTTGTAAGACTATAAAAGTTAATCGTAGCACATTAAAAAAGGTAATGTCCTCCTTTTCATTGTTCTGATGGTTTCCAGACATTTTTTCCTATGTTGCTTTTCCTTTTCTAATGAGAAGGTGTGTTGCACACATTTTGAGTGTGAGCAGTGAGTAATGAGTAACGTTCTTCAGTGAAATCTGCATTAAGTCTGCTTTTGTAGTAATTTCAATGATATCAGGAAGAATCAAAGTGCAGTTGCAATTTCTAAGTTCTCATAAAGTTTTGCATATGTAAGCAATAGCTTCTGATCTAAAAGAAACAGAGTCATGCAATGTTGTTGGTTACTGAACTTGGAAAGGATTATAAGAGCAATGCAGAATATATACTTTCGCTTTACTTCTTGTAAGGCAGTAGATTGGTTTGCATTGAATTCACTTTCAAGGTAGCAGTGTACTTCTTTAATCATAAGAGGCAGAGATCTAGCTCTGAGCATTTTTGTAGATATAGCTTGCTCTCTAGACATTGTTGATGGAAACCAGAAGAGTCATAGAATGGTTTCATGTTTTCCACTGGGTCAAAACAAAAAACGTTCATTCTAATTTGGCAGCAGCTTAGCTCCACAGCTTGCCCTGAAGCTGTATTAGGGCACAAATTGATGTGCAGTGCGCATACTCCCTCCCCTTTCTCTGTTCACTCTCTCTCCCTCTGTTTGCTGTGTCTGCTGCATCAGAAGCTTCTCTTGGAAAAGTGCAGAGTAAGAACAGTCAGTTTGGGTAAGACTTTACTACTGAAGTAGTATAATTATGCTTTAAAAGTGTCAACCTTGTCCTAATTTCCAGTGTTTCATCCATATTGAAAAGGACTTGTGGGAGATCTGAGAAGAATAAGGATGACTGTTTTTGCTTAAAAGTTGTTATTCTGCTTTGTCACCAGTTTACATGCTTGTGGCTTGTGCTACTTTAATAATATCTGCATGAAAGTATAGTTAAGTGCCTTTGGAAACTTGCACATCCATTTGACTTGTAAAAAACGAACTAGAAGCTGCAATGCACAATTAAAATCTAAAGTATTGCTTTCCTTGCAATTGCAATTGCGATTGAGTTTATAAAAAGATACGGAAAGCAGGCTACTTCCCCTAGTGCTTTACTCTGGGTTTTATTTTCAGTCTTGGCATTGTTGTCTTTAGAAGTGTAAAGTAGTTGTTCAGTTTCTAAAACTGAAGATGGTG
Organism: Zootoca vivipara; assembly: GCF_965207765.1. Lineage (NCBI taxonomy): Eukaryota > Metazoa > Chordata > Lepidosauria > Squamata > Lacertidae > Zootoca > Zootoca vivipara. The sequence continues at coordinate 56,153,261 of NC_142592.1, forward strand.
TTAAGTAGCTGTGTTTTAGACTCTGATGCGTAGAGGTATAAGAACAAACGTTAATAGTGGCATACTTTCAGTGAAAAAACAAAATTGTCTGGTTCTTTATTCCAAGATTTGACTCTGGATGACAAGGCAGAAATCTGTAGGCAATGTATTAAAATAGCAGCATGTTTTGTTGGAGAGTGTGTTTTGTAAGAGAGTAAAAGAATGTATGATATCTTTATTCAGACTTCACTTGCTTACAGAAGTGAAATAATGGAATCCAGGATAACATAATGGATGGTGTAATTTGAAAATAATAAATGCTGCAAGGGATATATCAATAAATGCTAGCTGGAGATTTGTAGGCTTGTGGGACATTATTGACTTTTATAAAGGAGTCTACTGTAGATTTCAGTATTAGATAACAATTCCTGTTTTAGATACTTACTTCTTAACTTCTCCTCTCTGCCTGAAAATGGAATATTGTGGACTGTAATATGTAGTACATAACACTGTATTTGACAAGGGGAGGTCCTATTTAATAGGTTAGTGTTGCTTGCACAGACTAACTGCTCCTGGAATGAGAGTTCCTGTGTCTTTTTGTATGCTTTTCTAAGTGAAATGAGCAAGTGTTTGTTTTTAGCAGCATGGGTAATGTCACTGATTAATTTTAGATCTGATACTTAGCATTTTTACTCTTGACTGTTTTGAAATACTAAAACAAATCATTGGGATCCTGCATATGCAGTTTAAATTTGTTTATATTTGTAACCTGTTCCTATATCCAACACTCAGGACAGTGAATAAAAAGCATAAGAATCCTATTAGGACAAAGTAAGGTTGGGCTTAGGACCCAGGTGGCGCTGTGGTTAAACCACTGAACCTAGGGCTTGCTGATCAGAAGGTCGGCGGTTCGAATCCCTGTGACGGGGTGAGCTCCCGTTGCTTGGTCCCAGCTCCTGCCAACCTAGCAGTTCGAAAGCACGTCAAAATGCAAGTAGATAAATAGGAACCGCTACAGCGGGAAGGTAAACGGCGTTTCCATGTGCTGCTCTGGTTTGCCAGAAGCGGCTTTGTCATGCTGGCCACATGACCTGGAAGCTATACACCGGCTCCCTCGGCCAATAATGTGAGATGAGCGCGCAACCCCAGAGTCGGTCACGACTGGACCTAATGGTCAGGGGTCCCTTTACCTTTAAGGTTGGGCTTAGAGAAGACTCCATAACCTTCAGCACTCTCTTGCTTCACTGCATGCTAGAGACAGCTTCACCCACCTTCCTCAGTGCCTGCTATCCCACACACTTACACTCTTCTGTGTCTCAACCCCTTCCATAGTGTGGATTTCTTCCTCCTATTGAGGTTGTTCCTACTCCTTCAGCTGACACCTAGGGGAATGGGTTTTCTTCTCCCCACCACCCCGAGCTTGGAAAGCCAGCCTCTTCAGGAGCCTGCCCTCTCAAATTTGAGATTGTCTAAGATGTCTTTTCCTTCATTGCTACTTAATATTCCATGGCTCTATCTTTTCCATTATTTCTTTTTTTAACTGCTAATTCCTGGCACATTTGAAAGCTGTTAAACTGCACTCTGAAGACCTTTGTGTGACCTTCAGATAAGAACAGCACTGTTGATGTATGAAGATTTAGTATAACACCTCAAATGGAATAAAATAGCCTGTTCTGTGGATCATGTGGTGCAGATAAAAGGATTCTGTAGCCTCTGGTGCAGTTTGTGCTGAAATGGAGGTAACAACAACTTTCCTTTATGAAGCTAAGAAATCTATTTGAGTAGTATTGCTGGCTAGATGTAACTGAGAATTCCACTCATTGTTGGGGAAGGGCTGTAACTCATTGGTAGAGCACATGTTCTGCGTGTAAAAGCAAGTCAGTGTCAACAGTACTAAGAAAGATGGACCCAATGATCTGACTTGTTATAAGGCAACTTACAATGAGAAGTATACACAGCTTAATGCTATTCATCTTGAGGCATAATCTTTCAAGTCAGATACTAGATTATTTAATGAAACTGCCTAGATAATTGCATTGGAGTGTCTGTCTTCAAAAATTAGCAAAATTGTTTTGCAGAAACAGTATTTGTAGAATGACCTTCCCTGGGCAAGTTTTGTGTCCTCACTTAAGTAAAATACAGGGCCAATAAGGTTAAGGTGTACAGTATGAAACTATATGAAACAATATAAGCGAAATGACACTGGGAGTAATATTAATTGAACCCAACTCTCTAGAACTAATATTTCAGAAGTTAGGCCTCTGGTGCCTAACACATTTTTTATTATTTCTTAGTATTGATTTATTTTAAAACATACTCTACTTGTTTTTATTTTATTTTTTAAAACCTACTAAAATATCTTCGTTGGCAAAACTTCTTTGCTGCTAGCTGTGCAGATCTCTTCTCAATATCCCTTTGGCTTTCTGATGCAGGGTCATTCTTGATTAGAGTATCACAAACGTCTGATGGGAGGGCCTGTCTTCTATTATATTACAGTGCTGTGTGTTCTGATTTTTGTTTTACATGACTCTGGTGCTGAAGCAAGGGTGAATAGTGCAAGCTAGCCTGGAGCTATGAAGAGGGCAGAGGAGTGGGAACAATTCATAGCAGAATAACATGTACTCTTCACCATAAAGCTCCTGAGCTCATGAGACAGCTTGATCAGCACGGAAAGATGGGGATTTACTGAGTAATTACTTTCTGTGTGGCGGCAGTCCAGCCCCTGATGCAGCTTTCTACATGTGCCACATTCCATTAGCACAGATGGATAGTTGTGAAAGGCAGCCATCAACAGAAGCTCTGAGAGCTTTGCTTGAAGGATGCATGAGTGGTTCTGGTTAGCAATGCTCCAATATTCTTTGTATATTAACATTATCTCTCTAAACAGATACCAGATTATATATATATATATATATATATATATATATATATATATATATATATACACACATATATATATAGTTCGATTAATTCAAATAGGCTTTGAATTTTTATAAGTTATGAAGGAATTGTGTTATGTCTATGGGTGAGGCACTTTCCTAATTGAATCAACACCCACTATAGAGTATGTGAGAGATTGCTACAGAACTAGTCATACCTTGGAAGTCAAACGGAATCTGTCCTGGAAGTCCGTTCAACTTCCAAAACGTTCGAGAACCAAGGAGGCAGCTTCTGATTGGCTGCATGTGTATTGTGAAATAATGTACATCAGATTCATGTGTTATGCTCATAACAGTCCTGTGAAATAGGTTAGGGTGAGTGGAGATCTGAATCCCATATCCAAGTACAATACTTTCATCTCAAACCCGACAGAAGACAATTACTGTTCAATACTTAGCTTCAACAATACGCAACCCTCTTTTAAATACAGTGGTGCCTCGCTAGACGAATGCCCTGCTAGACGAAAATTTCGCTTAATGAAAGGATTTTCTGATCGGAGGTTGCCTCGCTATACGACGAGGTTTTCTATGGCCACCGCTTCGTCGTGCGAAGCGTGGCCATAAAAACCTCTGATCAAAAAATCAGGGCATTCATCTAGCAAAAGGGGAACCAGCTGTAGCAAGGGAAGAAGGCAAAGGAAGATCAGCTGAGAGGCGCTGACAGCGGAAGATCGGCGGGTGCTGCTTGGGGAAGGCTGTTGCCATCTCCCTGCCTGCTTCCCTGAGCTGAAGCACCCAGGGGACGGAGCCGAATTGCGGCGCGGGGGGGGGGCTTTTGAGCTAAGGGGGAGGCAAATGGCGAAAAGCCCCCTCCCGCGCCGCACTTCGGCTCAGGGACTGGCTTGGCGGCAGCGGGAAGGGGAGGAATTCCTCCCCTTCTTCCCACCACCGCCAAGCCAGTCAGCAGCGGAGGCTTTTCACAGTTTGCGTTCCCCCAAGGGGGAGGCAAACGGCGAAAAGCCCCCTCCCGCGCCGCACCTCGGCTCAGGGACTGGCTTGGCGGCAGCGGGAAGAAGGGGAGGAAGAAGGTTTTTTTTTGCTGTTTGCCTCCCCCTTGCAGCGCCACAATTCGGCTCCGTCACCCGGGTGCTTCGGCTCGGGGAAGCAGGCAGGGAGATGGCAACAGCCCGGGAAGCTGCAGGCTGTTGCCGTCTCCCTGCCTGCTTCTCCCAAGCCGTAGCGCATCGGGGGACAGAGCCGAAGATCGGCGGGCGCTGTTTGCCGGGGTTGACAAGCCCTGGCAAGCAGCGCCCTCCGATCTTCGTGTGACATGCGGTGGGGAAGGCAGGCAGGCAAGAGAGCAAGCGCCTGCCTGCCTGCCTGCCTTCCCCGCCGCCAGTCCCCCGGAGCCCATAGGAACGCATTGATTAAGTTTCAATGCATTCCTATGGGAAACCGGGACTCGCTAGACGAAAAATTCGTTACACGAATGGACCCTTGGAACAAATTAATTTTGTCTAGCGAGGCACCACTGTATTAAAGTTTTGTTGCCTCCCCCCCCCCAATAATTGCATGCACCTGCACTCTGATGGAAACCTGTTGTATCCATTGGCTGTTCAACTATATGTAGCAATTATACTTTCTCTTGGTGGTTCTAAATTAAGGCTACCATGCTCCTTTAGAAAAAGTTAATTACCCGTATTTCCAATTCTTCTGTAATGTGGTTGTATCATGTAAAATTACGTGCTGTTAACTTTGTTGATTATGTGCATTTTTCTTCTAGGGTACTGTTTTTAGTTTGGATTCTGAAGAAGAGGAGTACCACGGAATAATTGCTGAAGACAGCAATGACATCTACATCCTAACTAGTGACAACTCAGGCCAGGTGAGCCCTCCTGAGTCACCCACAGTGACAACATCTTGGCAGTCAGAGAGCTTGCCAGTTTCTTTGTCAGCTAGTCAGAGTTGGCATACTGAGAGCTTACCTGTCTCGTTGTGGCCTGAGTCTTGGCAACAAGTGGCTATGGATCCTGAAGAAGTGAAGAGTTTGGACAGCAATGGAGGTGGGGAAGAAAGGAGTGAGAATAACTCTTCAAACTCTGATATTGTTCATGTTGAAAAGGAGGAGATACCAGAGGGGGTTGAGGAAACAGTGGTGTCAGAAGTGGTCTTGCATGCTGACACTGCAAAGTCTGCTTCCCCAGAACCTCCAACTGCATTGCTGGAGCCAGAAGCTGAAATTGTGTCTCTTAAAAAGCCAAGCTCCTCTGCACCTTCCCATACGGAACACCAGAAAGAGGGGAAAGAGGTGCTGCTGCCAGAACCTGATGCTCCAGCCTTGAGTAAACCTGTCCAGCAATTAACTCAGTCAGAAGAAAAAGCTACCCCCAAACCTGAAAGAATACTGCCTCCAGAAGAAGAAATAAAGGCCAGAAAGGGAAGCTATTCTGAAGAAAAGGATGAGAAGACCCCTGCTGGAGAGGAGAAACCCATCCTCTTACCAGAAGGCAAATCAATTCTACTATATGGTGGGGCAGCTGCAGTGGCCATCCTAGCTGTGGCAGTAGGTGTAGCACTAGCATTGAGGAAGAAGTAGTGAACGCCTCTCCTCAAGGAGGTAGCGCCTGAATCTACACTTAGTTGCATTGGCTGAGGGTGTGGTGCCTGCTGTTAATGGGAAATTCATGTAGCAAAAAGGGTGATGGGGCAAGGGTACACTATAAGGCTTAGCCTGGGGACAATCATGTTTTTACTGGATTGGTATCGGATCTTCCTGTTTAACATATAGGGGTGTCATTTTGAAAAACCCTGCACATTTAATATGTATGTATAGCTGAGAAATGGGGATGCTTATACACTGGAAACCGGCACAGAACATTCCAGGGGAAAAGGAAAGTTTGTTGTTATCCCTGGAGATTTCCCTTCCATAGCTGCTCTTGCAGCTTCTTGGTTCCCCCTTCACCTCTTGAATGAGAGGCTCTTCAATCCTGTAGCATGAGGTTGGTAGCTCTTTTGTCTCGGCTTCCTCAGGTATTGCACAGCTCCTCTTGACCTTCCAGATCTCTTTTAAACCCCAGTGGGTTAGTGCTTATTCAATACCTCTTTGCTTTATACCTTTTCTACCCCCTCATATATATTTAATGAAATTCTTAAAGCTCTTTAATGTTGGGTGGGTAAAGCAATAGTCTCCCATGCAGGATTAGTGTTTGCAAGTGGCACCACTTGCAAAGTCAAAATATAAGCACCTGCTTTGGACATCTTTTCCCTGTTGTGTTTGCACAAATTAAAGAGTAAAAGACGCTTAGCCTTAAATTGACCTTGACCACTGATAAAAAGCCAAGCACAAGGTCTTCAAAGAAATGAGTTCATGTAGTTCAACTGAAGCATTGTGCTGTCCCTCCCAGTTGTTTGTCTGGTTTTGGGCTGTAGAGTGAATGGTGACCGGAAAGCCAGTAAGTCATGTAAACTTACCAGATAATAGCTGCCTGTGGAAAGTTTATTTTTAATCCAGCCAGCTATAATTTCTACCCAAGAGGAATGAAATAAGATATGTCTTATTAGTGTTTGGTGCTGTGTGTGTGATGGAAACAAAATTTAAATATTACTACTCTGTTGGTGTTTGCTAGCTCTGTGGAGTGAAAGCTCTTGTGTCCTTCAAGCGATTGCTGCAGCTTGTTTGGGCTAGAGATGTACTGAAAATGCTGAGATGGTGTATAAATCAAAAGTAAAAAAAAAAAGACGACCTTTCCCAAACTTTTTAAAATATCCAAGCTCCACTATAGTAGACATATTCAAATTTCCCCCCTCGTTATTCTGCTAACCAAAGGATGCTGAATGAATCCCTCCCCCCCTCAGTGTACTAATTGGATATGATTACCTGTCTGGCAATCAGGTACCTCTTTACTATAGTGCTATTTAGGAATGTGAAAGTGTTGAGTAGTGTTTTTCTCTAGTTCCTTGCCATAGCTGCCTTTTCCAGTTACCCTCTGCAGAACAGATGATCAGGAAATTCCTAAGATTCCCTTCAACAACATTTGTAGGCTGAACTTTTCCATTCATGTATTATAAATAAAAGAATCATCATTTCAAATTATCACATGTATACTCATCATGTGGCAGTGGTGATCTTCTTCAATGCTTGTGTTAACAAGTGTTACATTTTGGAGGCAATGTCTTGGCAACATATTCATTATGACCTGTGTTGAACTTTTTTGTTGCAAAAATTCTTAAGGCTCAATTGCTTCTTAAAAACAAACAATAATTTCAATTCATTTTAGGGATGTGCTTGTAAATAGAATATGCTCTTTTCCCTCAGGAAGCATCTGGTAGCCATTCCTAGAATTTATAAATACACCATGTAGCAAATTGCTACAGATCTCAGTGTATGTGATGCAGGTACAGGTAGGTAATTAAGTAGATGCAACTTAAAGGGAAAGTAAGGAGGTGTTTCATTTTTAATCCATTCACCTTTCAAAAACTCAAATTTATTATTACTTATTTCATGTTGCTATAATTGCTATTTACTCCTGAAACTTCACTGGGCAGGCCCCATTGTTCAGTGTAGTTTTGATATACATTTAATGAGTGATAGTTGCCACTATGACAGTCTGCATTCCTGTTTACCATAAAACTGTCTTCCATCTGACTATAATGGTCACTTGATTGTTTGGGGCATCCAGGATTTCTCATGATGGCAAAAGTAATTGCAGTCAGCCGTAGTTTTAGCACAGTAGCCAAGTTCATGAGGGTTTGGTTCTAATGATTGTGAAGTTGGGAGGAAGTATCCACACATTGTGGTAGAAAGCCTGGGTTTACTATCAGTTTTCTATTTGAGAGAAAGCCACTGCCAATCTCGCCTCCCTGGTGAGTATGCATGTATAATACTGTACATAGTTTCTGCAAACAAGGGTTTATCTTCCCACATTACATGCACACCTACAAATGTTGTATGTGAAGTGTCCTCTAACCATATAGGAATTTTTGCTTTTTGATTCAGCAGGATGGGAACTTTGCCATGGCAGTTGGGAGTTGCTGGTTAGGTAATTTCCAATGCTTTTTTTCTAGTGCTGTCTTTGTTACCCATTTTCCAGAATAAAGTGCCTCAGTGTATTCCAGTGGGCTTTAACGGTTTCCCTTTTTTATATTTGCCTGCTTTCTGTTTTGTAGCCCTATTGTCCAATAGTGAGTATTCTTGAGCTATAGCTCCAAAAAGCCTTTGGAAAAAAACTTCCCATGCTGGAGCAAGGTAAAATAAATCATAGCTGCCACGTCGTTAGATATTAGCATTGTTGCAAGAGTTAATATAGCTCAATAGTACCATTTTGGGTTCTCAGTATTTAGAGATACACTAGTATTAGGCCAATTCAACTGATAATAGATGGGAATGGTTTATAGCTCTCAATAAATTTGATGGTTTTAAATGGATGTTGCTTCCTCTGTGTAAATATTTGCAAAACTCTTCTTTCTCCACTACATACCCCCTTAAATATGAGTTATGCATACTTTGAAATAAGCTCCTCCCTTATCTGCTAGGGCTATTGCCAATACAAACTCTCATTTTTCTAGCAGGCACTACAAATCAATTAGGATAAACAGGTACTGTTTTTCTTTTTTCAATACTACGGTCATGTGTTTGGCCCGGGGTTGAGCAAGAGAGACAATGGGCAACTGTAGATTGGTATTCTTCACCTGTTAATTTCGCTAGTTTCGAAATGCTAAAAAGAATGTTAGATGAACGATTAAAGGGTGTAGAACTGTGAACTGCCACTTTCAACCATTGACCAGTAATAATCTGTTCTATTTTATGTAGATTTCTGAAATGGGGGGGGGGAGATACTCTCCTCTGAAGCTATTAGGGCTTCAAGATGAAATAGGACTTGGTAAAGGTGTCTCGTACTATAATTTCTCTTATTCTGTGATATAAAGTCATACATTTATTTAGTTGGTTCAGATGAATTTTGTTTTTAGCAGTGAAATGGATGCTTTGAAGCAGTGTTATTTCACAGCTTTTCTTGAAGCATCACTAGAGAAGGGCTAGTCTGTTTATAAATTAATAACTAACATTCTGTACTCTGGCAACAGTACTTCTCAGGGTTAATGTTCATATAGCACGGGCAACAGGCTGGAGTCTCTATGGTTTTTGGAGCTGCAAACAATAAAATATTTAGGATAAATCATGAACTGTTGTGTTAGCAGTAACATTCATATTGGTGGACTTTTAAAAATGCATTGCATGTGAAATTATGTCACCTAGAGGTACCCATTTATATACTGTGCTATCTATGAGCAGGGTGGTCTACGAGTCTGCATTGGAACACCTAAAATTATTAGACTGTACCATACAAACCAAGCCACAAATGCACATTGTTCAGACAACAGTGTGGCTGCCGTCCTCTCTCAGCCTCCCCCACCAAATTTTTTTTTTAAATTGAATGGGCAGGGGCAGGTGACTGCCATTGAAAACCTCTTTCCTGTCCAGGCAAGCAACATGGCAGCAATCAGCAGATTCAGTCTAATTTGACCACCTCTCTTAGGGGTGATAGGTGTGTTGCTCCCTGTGGCTTGTATTATAGTTGGCTGAAATAAGAAGAAAACAAAAGCAGGAAGTAGCTGGGCTTTTATCTCAGTAAATCTAAAATTGATTCCCACTCACCCACTCCTGGACTAATTTCTGGCGCTGTAGCAGTCTTGTTTGGTAGCAGCAGGGAAGCTTCAGGGAGACCATGTTTTATATGCTGCATACCAAAACTGCAGCAGGTACCGTAAAAACTATGTTTCCCAGAAGCTAGTTGCAACAGGGGGGAGGTTATTCTTGCAGCATTTCTATTAAGTTGCGGCTAAAGGAAAGCAGGTTTGTGTGGGTTTGACTTGAAACTCAGTCCAGAAAATAATGTGTAACTTGCAAATACTTCATATATCAGCCCCCAGAACTCTTTTATTTCTAAAGTTGAATGTGATTACATTGTTATTCCTTAAGTGATGCCCCCTAACTACTGTCTATACCAGGCACCCCCAAACCTCGTCCCTCCAGATGTTTTGGACTACAATTCCCATCATCCCTGACCACTGGTCCTGTTAGCTAGGGATCATGGGAGTTGTAGGCCAAAACATCTGGAGGGCTGCAGTTTGGGGGTGCCTGGTCTATAGTGATCATGAGGACTTAAAGCAAATTTTGTCTAGGAACTGTCCTAGCAGTATAAACTGTTACTAATGCAGACTTTCAGACATTGCTCATTAAGTAGAACCTATTTTACCTCTGATAATGCTTTAAGTCATGGTGGAAGAGATTGAAGCTTGGTTGCACTCTAAAAGATTATGGATTTTGATTGTGAGAGCAAAAGAGATGAGATAAACAAAAGGCTATATACCGTAACAAACCACAATTTAGCCCCTCTATAGAACTCCAAAACTGTAAAAGCAACTCATCAGCATATGGGTTAAAAGCCTATTTCAATCCTGTTCATACAAAAGCATTTTATGGCTAAAGGTATTAGGGGGAAAATGTGTTTGTTTCTAGTGAATTCCTAAAACAATTGGTTGATTTTCAATAAGCAAATTTGCATTCTGAAATACTGATGTGACATGCAAATCAGTTAAGTGTTCAAGGAACTGTATTTTTCTAATTCCTTATGCAAGTACAGCATTTTCAAAATTACTGTCTGAAGCCTTTTGTGCCATTTGATGAATTAAAAAAACTTGCTATTTCCAGTGTTAAAAAGGAGTTACCAACTCCCTCATCTACTGTTCATAAACTGAAGGGGTATGTATTTTTCCTCTGCTGATGGCGCTTTGTTGTAAGACCCCATGCCCCTAGCCCTCAGTTGCACTTTAATAAAGTCAGTTTTGAATAAAATATGTGTGGGTTTTCTTCTGTTTAGTGCAAGTGTGGGAAAGGGGGGGGGGCTGAGGATTGAATAGGGCCATGCACAGCTCCCCATCTGACACATAGGGCTCGTTACAGGCTCTAACCACCCACTATACATGCCCACTACTGCTTTTGCCAATCTGGAAGGTGTCACATGATAATGCATTTTGCTTGTCTGGATGGAGGGGTGGTGGTGTAAAACCTTTGATTTTTCTGTGGTACAGTAGCTGTGTTTGAGTCACAGGCGTTGCATCTGTTATTCCATCCATTTTTCCTCAAATACCAATATTAACACTCTGGCTGCTGGTAATGGCTTCCCGTTAAATTCTGAAACAGAAGAACTGCAGCTAGAAGGAAAAGGGATTAGGAATACAGGATCATTTTTTTTAGATCTAACCTTTCCTCTCAGTATTTTATCAAAACCCCATTCCCTAGCACTCGGTTTTGACAATGAAAGGGTCAGCATAAAATCCCAGCTCTCAAAATATTCTTTCTGTGCTGCCATGAAGAGCTGAAGTGAAAGAAATAAAAAAGCAATTTTAGCTCCATGGGCTAACCTTTTTCTTTTCTTAATAAAAGGGGCTGTGATATAATAAATAAAAGGAGCCATGTTTATTGTTGAACTTCTCATGTGGCATACACATTTTCAAAATTCCAAATTAGTCCATAGTTGAACTACATTTTACTTTTTTCCAAGCCAAGTAAAATGGAGAACTACTAAGGCAGTACTTCCACATACACCCTGTGTACACTTTCTCAAAAGCCCTTACTACTTAACCCTTAATGCTGAATCAAAATTTTATTCAGGATTATAGGGTGTGGTACAGTGGGGTGGGGAGACACACCTTTTCAAATTTAGCTGGTGGTGTAAGGAGAAGGCCACCAATCCACACAGATAAACGTACACATACACCCCTCTCTGCTTGCAACTATGTCAAGAGATTTATAAAGCAATACCAAGAACTGGCAAGTTTACAAAGGAAGAGCCCAGGGCTACCCAATCTATTATGAGCTGGAAATTCCCAAGTGCAAGTAAAACACTTGCATGACAGAGCAGAACCCACCAATCAATCAAGCAACCTTAAGGGATTTTTATTAGACATCACAAACCAGCTTCATTTAAAGCAAGAGTGGGTGACCTGTGGCCACAGCATTCCTACTCATTTGGGCTGGTTGGGTGGCACTGATTAATCCAGAAACACATGCTATCAGGGCAACAAGTTAAACACCTCTGCTGTAAAATTTGCTGCCCAATGTAAAAAGAACACAGGAAACAATTTTCATTTTTGAAATTTTACAAACGGTAACACAACTACATATATCAGCTACTTGAATTAACAAAAATGATCTGCTAAAAACTGGACAACAACTGGTTCTTGAGAGCCAGTTTCCAGGACAGCTGGAAAGATGAAGCTGCTCCAAGGCTAGGTGCCTTGGGGCACTAGCAGCATACATAGCCAGCACTGTTCCCCCAAGCTAAGGTTTTTTCAAATTAGTGCAATTCCTTTCACTGATGCCCAAGAGTGTTGTCCTTAGATGGGGTGGAGCGCCTGCCATTGCTCATTAAGGCTTTGTAGTTTTATAAGTGATCCCAAAGACTCTAATGCAGTTGGCGACTGGCAGAACAGAACATCTACCCTTTGCTCCAAGCTTATCATTTGCAAGGGAATGACAGACTGCTCCCACCATGACCCCAAGAAAAATAGCCATTTTCCTCCTGAGATGTAGAGCTGGACCAAGTATTTCAAGTAGAAAAAAGTCATTCATACTTTAAAGCAAAGTAAGCAGCACAATGGAACTAATTACTATTGGTAAAAATCGCAAGCAAAGCTTAAAACAGTTCCTTATAACTGTTTCCTGGTGTTGTTGTTTTTTAAAAAAAAAGATTTCTTAAAGGTAGACATGTTGTGTTCCCTTCATTCACCTCTAGAAGAGAAAGAAAAGAGGGAGTTATGTTCAGCCGTCCGCTACAGTTATATTCAATGGTCCACATATTTAGGTATTTCCCAAACAAGTGAACGCCAAAAGGCTTTTTCTTTCATACATGCCCTGCATGTATGCACAGTAATAAATAAAATAATAATAATAAATTATTAATTATTATTATTTATACCCCACCCATCTGGCTGGGTTTCCCCAGCCCATCCCTTTAGGGTCCAACTGAAGGCAGGATCACAAGTCAGAATACAGATTGCCAATGTGGCATCTGTGGACACACATGTGCCTGCAGCAGCCTTCCCTGACTCCTCCCTGCTGCAACTGAAATTTTGCAGTTGATGAAACCAGCTTCAGGGGTCTCTTTGTGTGTTGCTAACAATGATTTCTCTGGTTTGCAAGCCCCCCAAATTTGGTGAACTTGGAGTTAGGCTAACACACCAAACAGAGTAAAAAATGCTTGATTCCCTCATCCTAATAGAGGAAGTGTAAGGAACGTCAGGCCCTTGGGATTTCCCCCAGTCCATTTCCCCTGTGGGCCCCACTGTGCACCCTCAAGTCCCTCTGTCTGGCTGGAATGTGTCACTTGAACTGTAGTGACTACCTCTTGCATGCAAGGATGCAAGACGGGGAGACTGTATAAGTCATGCCCCACTGTTTTGTCTCTGGCCACAACCAGCACCACTTGCCCATGGGCCCCAGTTGTGCATCCTATTCACACATGAAGGGACCCAACAAACTCCATTCCTACAACATTTCACACGGCCTGAATAACCACTCCTTTGTCCCCTAGCTTCCAAAGTTGGGCTGAATTATTCACTGGGCATGGAGATAATTAAATAGCAACACCTAGATTTTATTTTATATCACCTCACGTTCCAAGTTGTTCACATAATCACGGAGGTTCTGGTTGATGTAGTTCACAGTTGTGCTGAACACTTGTTGTAGAAGAGATGGCACAGTGTTTGCTACTTTTTTGGCTAAAACCATAGCTACCACTAGCATGGCTCTCTCCTGCTCCATTTCCAAAGGGATCCTTCGCACAACTTCCTTCACTACTTGAGACAGGTGATTGGTTATTGCCTAAAAAGAGAGAGAGGGGGAAATGTACCTCTTTGAAATGCTGCCCTTCTGTTCCTCTTTACTCCAATCCCTCAGAAATAAAACCTATTTTCTCTTCCCCCTTGTCCCCACACACCGCAAGGCATTTGGCGGATCTTTGTTTTGCTCCTTTGCTGTTTACAATAGTTCCAAACATCAAAGATCAGTGTAACAATCATTAACATCCACCGACGACAGATTATTTTTTTAAAAAAACAACCATTTCTAAATTATACATGGTTTCAGTTATGTACGAATTTCAAAATTCAGCAATCCAATAATTTTTCAATAGCAAAGTAACTCCTCAAAGAAGACCAAATACTTTTAGATTATAATCTGCAGGTGTCAACTGTTTATAGGCCTTCACCACCGAAGCTTGAATAACATTAAGTTGCATTCTATTATAATCATGCACTGGCCACCCACTTAAATGCATTTATAGCCATATTTCTGGTGAGTAACCTAATGCAAAATGGAAATACACCTATATATATAAAAGCAACCTCCCCACCCCCACCCTGGCCAAATGAACCAAAACACTTGGGGCAATTTTGCTTTGCTCGCTCCACACCTCCAACATCTGCTCTTAAGCAGGCACTCCTTTGCTTAGCTGACAAGTAATTCCTTTTAAAACAATTCTCACCAATAGATGAAAAAAACAACAGCTGTATCTCTTCCATGTTTTTAATTTTTTAAAAAACATGCTCCCACAATAAAAGTACTATTACAGACATAAAATCAAGATTATCCTCCAGTGAAAAATGATGTTCCGATTGCAAGGCTATGCTTGCTTCATCACACGTGAGGAGGCTGCTTTTATGGGAAGACCCTCGACATAAGTAATGGCAGTCTGGTGACATAGCTCAGTTGGCAGAGCATGAGACTTAATCTCAGGGACGTAGGTTCAAGGCCCATGTTGGATAAAAAGATTCCTGCTTTGCAGGGAGTTGGGCTAGATGATCCTCATGGTCCCTTCCAACTCTATAATTCTATGATTCTACCTTCTAGGCAGAGGGACTTTTTAAAAATCACTCCAAGGGAAGCAGTGGGAGCAAGCCTTGGACTCACCTGCTTCGTGGAACACTGTTGTGCCCCAATGCCAATTTTGCAGCTAAGTTAGCTGCAAGAATACAAATCTAGCCTGTTGCTGGTGGACAGAAATTTCAGCTATAGAAATGAAGCTGAATGCCTTGTTGTCCTCTGTCCAAGAAGAAGACATATCCCTGCATTCCTGAAGTAGAAATTCCTGCCTTTTAGCTCATGAGATTGTAAGAGAATCCACAGCAAAACATGCCTGAACTCTCTCTCCCAACTCCAATTTTATGTTCCTCAGTCCCAACAATAAAGCTGAAGTAATTATTATAAATCCCATTCACCAAGTCACCTCTGCAAGAGAAGCATGGACTTTGCAAGGGTTCCCAGAAAAACCACACAGCAGTTATTTGGATCCAGGATTTCACTTATCATGGTAGATGAAACTCTGAAGTAAGCCCTAGATTTCATTCCTCTCAATCACCTCTTTGGACATGTTCTCCGCCATAAACTGCCTCACAAGGTTCTGTACGAATGATGGGTCAATCTCGGCAGCCAGCTGATCTCCGATTTCAGCCAGCTGAGCTCCGATAATCCGGAAAATTTCCTCTTCTTCTAAATTTGGATATATGACTGAAAAAAGATTAAACAGAATGGAATTATCTGATCACTCTTCCTCTCTGAACTTCCAGGGCCTACTGAAGGCTTTTTAAAATTTCAGCAGGCATTTTAACTGATGTTTCATTTTTCATTTTTTAGTGAAAACTGGTTGTTATTTTTTGTATTGCACCTTTGGGGGGGAAAATCACTGAAAGACTAAGTGATATATAAATTGTCCCTTATCCAAATAAATAAGGGGCATATCCACACCACATAGGTAAAGCACCACCCAACACACATTTAAAGCAGGGCTTCCCCTAAGAATCCTGAGAACCGTAGTTTCCCACTCACAAGGCCCTTTACAAACTGCTGTTCCCTAGATTCTTTGGGGGAAGTCATGTGCATTAAAAATGCACTGGATGTGACACATGGCATGGCTCTGCCCAAGGTTGAAGTTAGGTTTCAAACAGACAGCTGAGGAGGACAGCACAGAGGATTTGCTACAAGGGTCCACCATAGCATGGTGGTTAGAACACTGAATTTATGGCCAGGGTTCAAATCCCTGCCACAAAGCTTGCTAGGAAACCTTAGGGCAGCCACTGCCTCTCAGCCTAATCTACATCACAGGGTGTAACGGACTGGGCTGGCTTGCGACAGAAACCCCAGAGTGGAAAGTGTTAAACCCAACCTCCTTGTTGAGTGACGCATTCCATTCCTGAGGGGCAGGACTGCCACAAGTTTAAAAGGAATGGGGAGCAGTTATTTCAGTTGATAGAGTTGAGAGGGGTTTTGGGAGCAGGAGCGTGTGGGTAGGAGTAGGAGATACAGTCGTACCTCGGGTTAGGAACACCTCGGGTTACGAACAACCTGGGTTATGAACTTCACAAACCCGGAAGTATTTTCGCCGCGTGTGTGTGCGCAGAACCGCGGTTCGGGCCCTTTTCAGGTTACGAATTTTTCGGGTTACGAACTGCGACCTGGAACGGATCGCGTTCGTAATCCGAGGTACCACTGTATTAGAGTGTTTTTGGAGAAGTTTACTAGACCTATATTATTCAGCCAATGTTATATGTAACTAAGAAAATGAACTAAGATCTTATACGCATGAAACCATTACGCATTTTACATGTCCTCTAGTTTAATAAAGCTTTCTTAAATGTTATATTAAAAGCGGATGTGCCTAGTTATTCCAGCTACGTATCCTAACTCAAAAGGGTGGTGACTGTAGAGAGGTGGTTAGACTCAACCTGAGGAGCAGGAAAATAGTTTAAATCCTCAAGGTCAAGCCCAGGGAAGACAAGTGCTAGGAAGAAGGTGCCACAAAATAGCAACAGGCTGCTAAGGTGAACCTTAGGTAAAAAGGGAATCCTGACTGTGAGCACAAGGTGGTTCCTGATACACTTGCCGGGAGTTAAAAGGGATACCGAGCCACGCTATTGGGAGAACTGGAACTGCACTTCGATTCCTAGCAGACCCCAAACATAAACAGGCAGTTTATTTGGGCGCAAGAAGGATAGGGGGGTTGTTTGTGAAATAACCAGTTTCCTTCAACACTCTGCTAGTGGTATAGAAAGGGAGGCACATCGCATTGGCGGGATCCGCACATATTAGGTGGGATCATCTCAAGTTTAGTGACAACGCCAGGACGATCGTCGTATTAATTGGTGACAACGTCCTGGGTGGGATCGTTGTACAGGGCTACTGAGAGGATTATGTGTGCAAGGGGTGGGGGCTCTGAGCTGCTTGCAGAAAAGCCAGGATAATAATGTATGTTTACATTTTGCACGTGTGCTTTTAAATGGCCTTAATTGTTTGCAGAGCTATTTTTAATAGTTTTATTTATTTAAATGTTCTTAAAATAGTTATATTTATTGCATAGTTGTAGTTCTGTCTGTTTTAATTCATGCTGTCAGCTGCCTTGGGTCCTGCACTGAGGGAAAAGCCAGGGTATCAAACCAACCAACCAACCAACCAACCAACCAACCAACCAACCAACCTCCTTGCTTGCTCAAGATAAAATACCTACTGGCCTCAGGTTGCCCAAATCTGTTGCCATCTGTCTGAAGCTCCCCATCATCGTCCTGCTCTGAAACCAACTGGTTTTTCAAAGCACGAAGCTCTGAAGCAAAAGCACAGTTGGAAGACTTCTCCAGGAAGGAGTAGAGGAGAATCTTGGTTAGCTGTGCCTCCTGAAAGGGGCTATTATAATCACCCTATAATGTGGGGGGGGGGAGAGAGAAACAGAACAGGTATTATTTATGATAAACAAGCATGCAGCCAACTTCATTTAATGCTTTTTAAAAAAAATAAAAATAATAGCAGTTCCTAGTGCATGAAATCCTTTATCATCTTGATCCAGGGGTTATGCATATTTATAATCTTACCCTGTGAAACGAGAATATCAGTTTATATTTAAATACAAAAAGGGGAAGTTTGCAGCTCTTAAGATACTGTACTAAAAATAGCAGGCACTGTCAAACTCTCCAGAGTGAGAGCCAAGTATGGTTTCTAGTGTCCCGGGGCAGTTATTTTATAACTGTTGTGCATTTCTTTTTCAACTCTGCCCTTGTCTTCGAATCACCACCACACCATTGCTAATAAGGCGATCTTGGCATCTTTTAATTCACACTTGATGTCTGCAAAATGAGATTAAGGACCAGCTTGACTGAGCCTTGTGCCAGCATTAGCTTTCGTGGGCGACAGTGGAAGCTTATGCCAGTTTTTTAAGGTGCCACAAGCCTCTTTGCTGCTTTTTGTTGCAACAGACTAACATGGCTACTCTTCTGGAAATGGTCCCTTAGTTGTGCATGCACAATCAAAGCCAGCTATCAGAACTGAATTCTCAAGTGATTCTGAGCTAGAGCTACCTTAAAAGAGCAGTGTTTTCCATAAGAAAACGCGTATCTAAATGTATGGGTTCTGTGTTTGTGCACTGCAGCATTTTGTAAACTTTGAGAACTCGGAGTGTAAACTTTGAGAACTCAGGGGTGAGAGAGAGCTGAAAACTTTTAGGAGGAGTGGGGGAGGGGGCTTCTAGAAAAGGTGACTCAAAAATAACTTTACTTGGACAAACAACTCAACATTTCTTCAGACGATACAATTATTTGAAAATATTTTTTGATCCAACCTGGTCCATCGTTGATGCTGAAGCCAGGTTACTCGTAATCTTCGGAAATCACAGGGCTTCTACCTGCAAAAGAAGAATTGCATGTGATTTCTTTCCATCTCTTGGTTAATTCTCTCTGCAGCTCAAGCTTGCCAGTATATGCCCAGCAATTACCATCTGAAGATCATAGAGGCCTCCTTGACAGCTATTTCACACCAGAATTTTATATCTTTCTGCAGGGTGGGGTAAAGGGCAGAACTTCTCAAGATGTTTTATTTGCATATACTGCTGCTGGTGTTTTTGTTGATGATGAATTTCCACACTGGATTATTGCACTTTCTTCTTTTACCATCCCACAATGTCTGCCTGCACACTCCGCTGCAAATCTTGCTGCTCTTTGCCTAAACAGTTAAAGCACAATTACAGGTGAAACTCGGAAAATTAGAATATCGTCGAAAAGTGCATTTATTTCAATAATGCAACTTATTCTTTTTTATTTTAATTTTAATTTTTACAAATGCTTTCTTTAGGAAATTCCACAGTAATAAAACAACAAAAATAAACATTGCTATTACATTTCATTAATTACATTCCATTTATAATTGACCCGCTTAATGACAAATAATTACAATTACAACAAATCAAGGCTTGACATATCTTGCTTTGCATGTCATGCATCTATTTCATATATTGGTTTCACCTTTTAAGTTGCATTACTGAAATAAATGCACTTTTCGACGATATTCTAATTTTCCGAGTTTCACCTGTAAGCCTAGCTCAAACAAGGAGAATGAAAGCAGAGTACAAAGGAAGCGGGGACACTGAACGATAAACCCCAAAGGGGAAACCTCAAAGGAATAGGAAATCACTAAGACAGACCAAATTGTTTTAACTTGGCAATAAAAACCACAGGAAATAAGTATCGGTCTGCAGCTCAGGCTCCAATTATCCACTAACCACTGGCAATGTATTCTTATTATTATAACCAGTTTATGACCTGCCTGCCCAACACCCCAAGTCCCAGCGTGGGTTGAAACAACTAAAGCACCATGCTAAATACAGTTTAAAGCCACTTACAATCACAGAAGGTGGGTCCAAAAAGCATACATCTCAGGTGTCAAAAGCCAAGGAGAGAGGTGTGTCACTTATTACCTACTGCAAGCAGCCAGTGGCTGCCCTGATGCACAACTATCAGCCATGGTGGCCGGGCTCGATGGGAGCTGGAGAACAACATCACCTGGAGGGCTACAGCCTCTCCACACCTGCCTTAAGTAAAGCAAGCTGCAGTATTGTTTCTAAGGTATGGCTGCCACACAATCTATGTGACTGTTTGATACATGCTTTTAATATACTATAAATCCCTTTGGGGTGCTCCATGGGAAGTAATTATAAATGAATTATTACTCCTACTACAAGTTCCCAGTCCAAAACCCAGGCTGCATATATTGTTGTTGTTGTTGTTGTTTAGTCGTATCCGACTCTTCGTGACCCCATGGACCAGAGCACGCCAGGAACTCCTGTCTTCCACTGCCTCCCGCAGTTTGGTCAGACTCATGTTGGTGGCTTCGAGAACACTGTCCAACCATCTCATCCTCTGTCGTCCCCTTCTCCTTGTGTCCTCCATCTTTCCCAACATCAGGGTCTTTTCCAAGGATTCTTCTCTTCTCATGAGGTGGCCAAAGTATTGGAGCCTCAGCTTCACGATCTGTCCTCCCAGTGAGCACTCAGGGCTGATTTCCTTCAGAATGGATCAGTTTGATCTTCTTGCAGACCATGGGACTCTCAAGAGTCTCCTCCAGCACCATAATTCAAAAGCATCAATTCTTTGGCGATCGGCCTTCTTTGTGGTCCAGCTCTCACTTCCATACATCACCACTGGGGAAACCATAGCTTTAACTATACGGACCTTTGTCGGCAAGGTGATGTCTCTGCTTTTTAAGATGCCGTCTAGGTTTGTCATTGCTTTTCTCCCAAGAAGCAGGCATCTTTTAATTTCGTGACTGCTGTCACCATCTGCAGTGATCATGGAACCCAAGAAAGTAAAATCTCTCACTGCCTCCATTTCTTCCCCTTCTATTTGCCAGGAGGTGATGGGACCAGTGGCCATGATCTTAGTTTTTTTGATGTTGAGCTTTAGATCATATTTTGCGCTCTCGTCTTTCACCCTCATTAAAAGGTTCTTTAATTCCTCCTCACTTTCTGCCATCAACGTTGTGTCACCAGCATATCTTAATTCCAGCCTTTCGCATGATGAATTCTGCATATAAGTTAAATAAGCAGGGAGACAATATACAGCCTTGTCGTACTCCTTTCCTAATTTTGAACCAGTTATTCCGTATCCAGTTCTAACTGTAGCTTCTTGTCCCACATAGAGATTTCTCAGGAGACAGATGAGGTGATCAGGCACTCCCATTTCTATTATATATTGCATATATTAATCTGTGGCAATATTGTAGATTCTATGCTTCACACAGCCTGCAGTGAACTTTAAATGAAGCATATTAAAAAATGTCCAGTAGCACCTTAGAGACCAACTAAGTTTGTATTGGGTATAAGCTTTCATGTGCATATATCTGAAGAAGTGTGCATGCACATGAAAGCTTGTACCAAGAACAAACTTAGTTGGCCTCTAAGGTGCTACTGGACATTTTTTATATATTTTGACTGCGTCACACCAACACGCCTACCTACCTGAATTTAAACGAAGCTTTAAAGTTCAAAGCTTTGGTAAATCTTTTTTCTTTCTTTTTCTTTTTGCGTGTGGGGGCAATCACAAAACGTATTATGTTGTACAAAAATTAGGAGCAATCCTATACTGAATGCAATGTGTGCAGAGAAAATGTTGCTCAAGTATGAGAAAAAAGCTTAATTGGTTAAATGGAGATAAGAGAACCTATGTAACCGAACTATAAAATAATTGCAATGTTTACTGGTGCCACCTAGGGGTTGCTACCAAGCTTCCAATACAAAACAGTGCAGACATTTGTCAGAACTGGGAAAGTGAAATAGCTTTAGTTGCAAAGGTTGCAAAATACACCAATGGTATTTAATGCATAGATTGGGCAAGGGGATACCACCCCCCAGCTTTTTTGTGGGGGGAGAGAAGCCACAATCAACAGTCAGAAATCAAATTTATATAAGGCTCCACTAAAGGAAAAATGCCAAAGAAATTGAAATTTCAAAATGCAAGGGAAGGTAAATGCCTTTGCATTACTGATTCATTCATCCCACACTTTTGACTACACTTTTCCATCACTTTCCTAACCACAAAAAGTCACTTCCTTTTTTAAAAGTAGACCTGTTGCACTAGGGTGACTACTTTACCTGCTGAAACCTCGGGAAAGAACTCAACACTGTTTTTAGAGAAATGTTCCATCAGCACAAGCATTTCAGCCTGTCAGATGGAATAATTCCAGGGGGTGGGCCAGAAGAGAGGGGAGAAGTCCCACTATGCAAGCAGAAATCGGGGGGGGGGGCTTCTGCTGATGGGACACATTAGGTGAATCTCACCCTAAACTTTCTGGTATGCGCATGAATCGCCAAGTAAAGATATAAAGGGTGTCAATCATATAAGGACAACAGTCATCATAATATCATCGTCACAGCCATGAAAAAACACATGTTCAAGTCAACAACCTAACAAAATGACTCATGTTGCAAAGGTCATATTTATTAAGGAAGTAAGTGGCTGTCAGCATCAAATTCTCAGCTCCCAAGTTCCAGGAAACACAAAACATTGTACTTCTGGAAGCAGGAATGAATGACAGTAGTTCTCTAGGTGGACTTTTTGGTCAAGTTGAAAAGCAGAATACTGGCTGGCATCTATTAATATTGGATGTGCTCCCTTTTAATTTTTTTGCTTTGTGGGCAATTATTTACACTGATTGCTTGCTCACCTCAAACTCCAATAGTAAGAATGAGGTCTTTGGTGATAATACCCCTTAATTCCTTTAGTTGGGTATGATTCTTTTATTTTATTTTTAGCATTTCTCATTGTCTGTTCAGGTTTCCAGCTGCTAAGTGTCTGGGATGTAGGTTTGACAAGAGCCCTCTTTATTCCTGTTGCTTGTGGGAGTTATCTTGTACCTCTAGCAGAGTTTGAAATTTTCCATGTGCCAGGCTCATTTTTCACCCTTGCGACCCAGTGAAGCTAGGCGCCAGAATGGCACCTGACGTCTCCACCACCTGGAGGTGCGTGACTGAGGATCCTTTGATCTTGCCTGTTTTCACACGCTAACATCACATCCTGTAGAATTCCGTCAGTGATATTTTATCTGCACAATCAGGAATCCAAGAGTTGCTCCTAAATGGCAACTAAACATTCCATTTTAGTGACTGTAACCCTGGTTTAAGGACCCACCTGGGTCCTTATATCTGAGTTTCTAACACTGACTCTAGATTTAGGGGGCTTGCAGTGTTGTTTTCATTTATGATTACATTCACAGTGTCTACTCACAGGCTCACCAGCACAGAGTTAACTGCTCACAGGAAAGAGACCTACTCATGTGGACCATTGAGTGAAGCCTACCAAATGCGGGGAAGTGTTTGCGCAGTAGACAGACAGCCTGAGCAGCTCACGTGCTGCCAACTTGCAAAACTTTTTTTTTTCCCCTCAGGTAGTTTAATTGCCAGTTGCACACCTAAAGATATAAAGCAGCCAAAAGCACCCCATTCATAGGTGGTGGTGAGGAAACAGATAAGAGCTATAGCAAGTAGATGCTGAAAAAGTCTCACTGTTCCAAATGTAACAGAGACCAATCTTATCCAAACCCACAGGAGACTCCAGATATTCAGAGGGTAACAGGAGCACACACATGTGGGCAAACACTTCACAAAAGCACAATGTTCCTATGGGTTATGGCCTCTATTCTCACACCCTGGCTCCAGAAGAAGCTTCTTGCAAGATATACCTGCCTCCAATCACAGTGGGAAAAGGGAAATATAACTGAGGCTTCTTAATTTACTCAATGGGTCACTGGCCAAAAAGATTATTATTAATAAAAAGAATAATATTCCAAAGTTGAAGATAGACCCAAATTCACTTTGGAAAAGGAGGCCATTTCCTCCAAACATGAGCAAATGTGAGGAGGTTCTGCTGCAGGGGTGATCTCGATTTTCCTCACCTTTGCTCTTGTAATGAAACATACAGTCTCCAAATCCAACACAACAGCTCCCTCTCTAGTGCATCAGGTGTGCTGTCCACATTGGGTGTTTTTTTATTTCAAGTGCCTTATGTGCATGTTTGTTTCATGCTTTGAAAATTTTTGGGGGTGGGGTGGGGTGTAGAGGAAGAAAATGTGACTTTGTGACTAGGTAATACAAAGGCCAGGCTATCAAAGTTGTAAAGCTTGATTTGGAGAAAATGCTCAGTGTCACCTCCCTCCAGCTGTGTCCCACTTTATCCTAAGGTAAAGTTGAGTCAATTGTTGCATTCAGGAATGTGATTGTGATGTAATGTCTCACCCCATTCCACTCTTGATGATACAAGGTGGTCTTGCACCACTAGGAATCTGGAGCAGGTGGGAACAGAAAATGAGAGGATGCGTGTGTAGGAAGACACACAGTGCATCCAATATTCAAGTTCTTCCTACACACATACACACACATTGCCAGCCACAATAAAAATATTTAAAGTTATATAAACAAAACCTGATTTCTCGCTTCTTGTTGTTTGGTCACACTGGACTTCTGAATCACTGCACCAGGAATTGAGAACCTGTGGCCCTCCAGATGTTTTATTTTATTTATTTCAACAATTAGATACTGCTTAGTAAGTAAATTGGGACCCAGGTGGCGCTGTGGTTAAACCACTGAGCCTAGGGCTTGCTGATCAGAAGGTCAGCGGTTCGAATCCCTGTGACGGGGTGAGCTCCCGTTGCTTGGTCCCAGCTCCTGCCAACCTAGCAGTTCGAAAGCACGTCAAAATGCAAGTAGATAAATAGGAACCGCTACAGCGGGAAGGTAAACGGCGTTTCCATGTGCTGCTCTGGTTTGCCAGAAGCGGCTTAGTCATGCTGGCCACATGACCTGGAAGCTATACGCCGGCTCCCTCGGCCAATAATGCGAGATGAGCGCGCAACCCCAGAGTCGGTCACGACTGGACCTAATGGTCAAGGGTCCCTTTACCTTTACCTTTAGTAAGTAAATTAAAACAGTGATTTCCTGGACTCCAAATCCCATCAGCCCCAGCAAACATGCCCAAAGATCAGGGATGATGTAAGCTACAGTTCAATATCTAAAGGAAGAGAAATTGGAGATCTGCCAGGGCTTTGGCAGGGTGCCAGTTAACTCTTTCCCTAGGCTGATGTACTTACCTATATTGCTAGTACAATTGAGAAAAGAAAGGAGAGAGAACAACTGGAGCGACATGGGATTTTCTGGACTAATGGATTAACATTTGGCAAAGAAAGAAGAAAAATTATGGACAAATAATTACTACACGCAGTAGGATATAAGATATAAATCTTCATTTGTGGACTAATTATTGAATGTGTTAATATGAATAGAAGTTATAAACGTTGCAGCTGCTGAATGGATTATAATTATGATTGGAATGCAACTGGATTAAGTAAGACTTTGGAAGCAGAATTTTTTTAAAAAATAAACCTGTAATTCTAGCATGTGGGTAGGCCACCAAAATTATACAATTGGATATTTGATTTGGTATTGTGATTTGATATAGATATAAAGGTAAAGGGGCCCCTGACCATCAGGTCCAGTCGTGTCCGACTCTGGGGTTGTGGCGCTCATATCGCTCTATACGCCGAGGGAGCCAGCGTTTGTTCGCAGACAGCTTCCGGGTCATGTGGCCAGCATGACAAAGCTGCTTCTGGCGAACCAGAGCAGCGCACGGAAGCGCCGTTTACCTTCCCGCCGGAGCGGTCCCTATTTCTCTACTTGCACTTTGATGTGCTTTCGAACTGCTAGGTGGGCAGGAGCTGGGACCGAGCAACGGGAGCTCACCCCGTTGCAGGGATTCGAACCGCCGACCTTCTGATCAGCAAGCCCTAGACTCTGTGGTTTAACCCACAGCGCCACCTGGGTTGCTGATATAGATATAATGAGGTGTATTTTGGATTTTTGTATTTGAAAACTAATAAAAATTATTGTAAAAAAATACAGTTCAATGATGTCTAGAGCTGGGGTTCCCATGGGCACCAAAAAGACATCAGACACCCCTGATAGCACTTCCCATGACCCCCTGCGACTCCCAATTTTATATATAAATACATATTAAAGGGGGAGGTTGTATTTATTTTGAGGCTGAGCAAATGCTTTTACTTGTTTTGGGAGAGTTCTGAGCATTGGCAGCTTATGCGTATTTTTTTCATGCTCAAGTCCGTTTCTTAGATTTCCAAATGTGCTTTTGGGCTAGAAAGATTGGGGACCCCAGATCTACAGGACCTGCAGTACATCCTCCTGTCTGCATCTGGCAAATGCAGCCAGGGCACCACAGCCATACAGGATTCTCCCTATGGACCCAACCAAGGAAAGTAAACAAGTCGCGGCAGCTGCTGTTTCTGCATCTCCTCGCTGCTCACTTTCCTGCTCCATCCATGCTTGCAGGGAGAGGGGTACTGGCAGGAGGGAGCCTTGCCCCGTGAAGGGAGCCCCCAAAGCCCAAGGTCCTGGCTGAACATGCCGCTGTGGGCATCTCTCTAACAGCCAACTCCGGCTTTGTCCAAAAAGAGGCCTCTTGTTCCCCCAGCTCGGCCTGCCCAGTCAAGGAGCCGACAAGGCGCCCCGAGGCCTGCCCTACCCCTGACCACCATCACAACCACGGTTATTTCCGGACACCCCCAGTGGGGAAATCTTTGGGCAGCGTCTGCCTGGGCCGTGCGCGTGTCCTGCAAATACCTCCAAATTGGGGGGGGGGGAGAAAAACCGCGCAACAAAATACTAGGCGGCAAACCCAGAAAGAGCAACCGCACCCACCCAATGCTAAAAACAGAATAATAAACGGAATTAATCGGCTGCCCTCTGCCTTTTCATGGCACTTCGAGGAGTCTCCCTCAAAAGCGCACACACAAAAACCAACAAAAGCCCTCAGGAAGGAATGCTTTAAGAAAACGGCGCGTTACCTTCGGCAATACTTTCCAAGCGTATCTGCAGGCTAATATTCTTGCCATGGCTATTGAAAACGAATAACAACATTTGGAACAACTACAGTATATGCTACTGCCACAGAATTAGGAGGCGTGACATGGGAGGGGGGGTGCGCACACAGAGAGAGGGAAGAGCCACGAGGAAGCGCATCCAGAACATCAAGCAAGCGGGTCTCGCCTATGGCTGAACCAGTGAAGGAAGCGCGGGGAGAAGGAGGATTCCATTCAGTGCCTTCTCAACATTCCCAAACATTTTTGACTCTCTTTTTAGGCCGGAGATCTTTCGGCGGGGGGGGGTGGTGGGTGAGGGAGGAGGCGCTGCTAACCGGCCACCAGCAAAGCGCCCCCCCCCATTGCGACCACACCCTCGCGCGCGCGTCGGGGAAAGAGAGGCTCTCCAAAGTGGGGCGCGGGAGAGGCTGGAAACCCCGGTTCTCCGAAGAGACTCACCATGCAAAGCGGCTCTGCCCAGCTCAGGTCCCGAAGCCCCGCCGCCTGCTTGCTTGCTTGCTTGCTTTCCTTTTTCGTCCCCTCCGCTCAGAGCAGCGGATTCGCTACAGCGAGACTGACTTCACTTCCTCCTCGCGCCGCTTTTCGTGGTGCGCTCCTCCCCTCCAAATCCCGCTTTTTAAAGCGACACGGGCCCTTTTCGCGAGCTCGCCAAGTTGCCCACGAGTTGTACCTTGGTCTCGGGAGGAAATGCTGGGAGCGGGGCGGCGACGGGGATTACACATTTCTGATTCAGCGACATCCAGCCAAGGCGCTGCTATGCTCTTCTGAGAACAAGCTTTCCAAGAAGCGATTTGCCCGTCACGTCCCGTCCATTGCGCCGGGTTGTTCGGGCTTTGGCGCGCTTCAAGGCAGCCTTCTGGTCGCGGGAGCTTTGAACTTCTGTGCCAAGCTTTAAATGCCTGCTGAAAACTTTCCTGCTCCGCCAGGCCTCTGCAGTCAATTAAGAATCCGTCCTTCCACAGTGCTTAACTGATGTCTGCTCATAGCTGCCAAGTTTTCACTTTTCTCGCGAGGAAGCCTATTCAGCATAAGGGAAAATCCCTGTAAAAAAGGGATAACTTGGCAGCTATGTGTCTGCTCTTAACTTCCTTACGGTTTTTATGTTTTATTGTTGTAAACTGCCTTGCTATATTTTAAAATGACATAAAAGGTAAAGGGACCCCTGACCATTAGGTCCAGTCGTGACCAACTCTGGGGTTGCGCGCTCATCTCGCATTATTGGCCGAGGGAGCCGGCATATAGCTTCCAGGTCATGTGGCCAGCATGACAAAGCCGCTTCTGGCATACCAGAGCAGCACATGGAAACGCCGTTTACCTTCCCGCTGTAGCGGTTCCTATTTATCTACTTGCACTTTGACGTGCTTTCGAACTGCTAGGTTGGCAGGAGCTGGGACCGAGCAACGGGAGCTCACCCCGTCACAGGGATTCGAACCGCCGACCTTCTGATCAGCAAGCCCTAGGCTCAGTGGTTTAACCACAGCGCCACCTGGGTCCCTTAAATGACATAGTGGTATATAATTTTTTAAATAAATATATATATATGACCAAACATATGATTAATCAGATAAGTCTGCATCAGTTTGCATAGTTTATTGTAATACAGTAATGGTGAGGTGGGCCAGAATACCCATTTTTAGGTGTCACATTTGCAGTTATGGCCAGTGTGGTGTAATGGTGAGAGAAGCCTTCCTGAACTTGACGCTATCCAAAAGTTTTGGAGTCTGCAACCAACATGGCCAGTGGTTAAGGAGAATGGGAGCTGTAGTCCAGCAACATCCAGTGGCCACCAAGACATGGGGAAGTCTGGGTTAGACTAGGCCTAAAGAGACCCAGCTTAAAATCCCCACTAAGCCATGAAGCCAACTGGAAGACTTTGGGCCAGATGCCATCTTTCAGCCTAACCTACCTTACAGGGTTGTTGTGAGGATAAAATGGGGAGGAGACTCACATATACCATTTTCCGCTTCTTGGAGGGGGCATAGGAAGTAAATGGCTAATGACGGGGTGGGTGGGGTGAACTTCCCCCCTTTTTCTTAACTGCCTGAAGGATTTGGTTGGTGGACAGAATAAAAATGGCATAAAATAAATACTTTGAAAATAAATGAATGTTCACACAAAGCAGTACCTCAGAAGAGGCATTTCCTCCAAGGTGTGACCTAAGAATAATGAAACTCTAAGCAACAGCTGTCACCCACATTCTAAGCAGCAGCAAGTTACTTTAAAAATGGCAAAAGTTGGCCTGCCGTGCCTTAGCCAGGCTATCTGCTCTAGAAACTTACTTTGAAAACATTCTAAAAACATCTATGTGACTGTAAGGGGAAGATCTGGATTATTATGAACTTGGAGGACGATTTGAACTTTAGAAAAAAGACGGCAGTGGACAGTTGCGAGGAATTCCCAATTTCTTGAAGCATGGGAACCCAAATAAAAAATTCGTTAGATGATTTGGCATAACATTCGGTTTTATTGATATATATATGTGTATAATTTGAAATATTGAATGTGATATAATTGGTTTTAATTGGAAAATTAATAAAAATATTTTTTTTAAAAAAAGAAAACATTCTAAAAACTGCAATGAAACTGCCAGAATCATTGCAGCAGGCAAGCGAGGTGGGAGTGCTAATCTGCAAAAAGATCAGGCAGCCGGATTTTTGGAGGCAGGAAGCGGCAGGAAGGTAGGGAAGGAAGGAGTGTGTGTGAAATCTGCCTGTGCATCCTCAGCTAGCCTCCTGCCCTGAAGTGACAGTAGCAACACTGGCATCACCAATGTGGAACAAGGATTTAAATCAGGAGTCCCCAAACTAAGGCCCGGGGGCCGGATGCGGCCCAATTGCCTTCTAAATCCGGCCCGCGGATGGTCCAGGAATCAGCATTTTTTACATGAGTAGAATGTGTCCTTTTATTTAAAATGCATCTCTGGGTTATTTGTGGGGCCTGCCTGGTGTTTTTTACATGAGTAAAATGTGTTCTTTTATTTAAAATGCATCACTGGGTTATTTGTGGGGCATAGGAATTCGTTCATTTTTTTTCTTTCAAAATATAGTCCGGCCCCCCACAAGGTCTGATGGACAGTGGACCGGCCCCCTGCTGAAAAAGTTTGCTGACCCCTGATTTAAATGCCTCTCCAGTTAGGTATTGTACATGGAAAACAGCAAAATACGTTGTGAGGCTGAGAAGAAGCAGCTTGCTTAAAGCGACCTGTTGAGTTGATGGCAGGTAAAGAGATTTGACTTGCTGGTTTGTTCAGTTTGGGAGTAAGTTAGACCTGTACATGGGAGTACATGGGAGTAAGTTAGACCTGATCTCTGTTCATGTGATTGCTAAGGAAATGAAGAAGCCCTGCAGATGTTCTCTAGAGCAGCGTTTCTCAACCGCTGTTCCGCGGCACACTAGTGTGCCGCGAGACGCTGGCTGGTATGCCACGACGTGCGGCGACGAGAAGGGCGATTTTGCAGCTGCAAACTCCACCTCCCTGAGCGTCCTATTTCTTCGCCCCTTCTAGTTTCCACAGACCAATCAGCTTTCATTACAGTGGTACCTCGGTTTATGAACACAATTGGTTCCGGAAGTCTGTTCATAAACTGAAGCGTTCATAAACTGAAGCGAACTATCCCATTGAAAGTAATGGAAAGTGAATTAATCCGTTCCAGACGGTCCGCAGAGTAAGCGTTCATAAACTGAAGCAAACTTTCCCATTGAAAGTAATGGAAAGTGGATTAATCCGTTCCAGACGGGTCCGCGGAGTACTTAAACTGAAGCGTTCATAAACTGAAGCATGGGTGTAATTGGTTCCGGAAGTCTGTTCATAAACTGAAGCGTTCATAAACTGAAGCGAACTTTCCCATTGAAAGTAATGGAAAATGAATTAATCCGTTCCAGATGGGTCCGCAGCGTTCATAAACCGAAAATTCATAAACCGAGGTGTTCATAAACCGAGGTTCCACTGTATTTCCATTTTCCCCATGCCTCACGTGACAGGATCATCCCAGAATCCTTTAGCCAAGATTCAAAAGGTAGTTTGTTGCTAATTCACGGAGGCATGAAGACCAAATCGTCCTCTCACAAGTCCGAGAACACGCACAGGGTAAGATACGGGACGGCGGGGTCGGGTGGGGTGGATCAGAAACCCGGATCTTTTAAGAACTTGGCAGCGCTGACCCGCCGGAAAGCAATATTTGGCAAGTGTTTCTTACAGTCATAATTATAATATAGGGCGGCACAGAGTTAATTTTTTAAACTTTTTTAATGGTGGTGTGCCTCGTGATTTTTTTCACGGAACAAGTGTGCCGTGGCCCAAAAAAGGTTGAGAAACACTGCTCTAGAGAACACATGCAGAGTGAGAGCCTGGTGCTTCCTTATAATGGGTGCATTGGCTGTGGGCTCAGCTGTTTCAGCCAATGCAGTTTCCCCTTCCTGAAGACGGGCAGGTGTGGGCTCAGTGATGAAGAATTTGGGAATTCCCCTGCTGAACAGGTGAGCTGGGACACAGGGGGGAATCCTTTGTTTCTGCCCCACTGAAAGAATGAAACGTCTTTAAAAAGTAATGCAATGAGGTGCTTTCCTCACTGACTCATACTATGTCCTGTGGTGCTGCAGACATGCAATTGTTAATGCTGTGTTCCCAAGACTGCCACACATGAAAAAGCAAAGGTGCTATTGATGGTTGTGTACCTCTGGAGAGATAGGGAGAGAGAGTTGCCACCTTTTCTCCAAAGTCACAGTTGTCAAAGTGTGCAAGAAGTGAAATGGACCCCAAGGTAACAAAGGCAGGGGCAGAAAACAAAAGCAGGAAGAGAGTTCTGCTTACCGATAATAGGTTTCTGCTTGTCTTTCTGCTTTTATCAAAGGAAGCCCCTTTTCTGAAGAACTAATAAAGTGACATATAAAGTTTTTTGCAGTGTCTACATGACATACCTGCCATCAAAATGACAGCCTGTACTCCCCACCCCCACACTTTGCACTTCCCAGGGTGGGAATGGGGGAATCCAGTAAGTTAAAAAACAAGAACCCTGCTGCTAGCAACTTAATTTATGGTATCTAAATGACCAATTTGCAGTATTAAGCCCCCATCTGAAAGCATCCTGATACTGTATGTATGTAATTATAAAAGGATCAGGGTGTGTGTGTGAGAGTCCTTTTAGGCAGGGTCTAGATCTGGCATTCAAAGCAGTTGCCCTAATGGTTTATCTCTGCTAAGGAAAAAAATTAGGTCTTTCAAATACTGTATACCCCCTAGTTTAATAAATCATGATAAAAAAATATAAAAACTGCTCCTTCTTAGGAATGCTTCTTCGTACACTGTGACATAGCAACTTTAAGACAAGGGACTGTGCCAGTTTTATCAGAAAGTAGTTCAAAGGGTTCATTGCTTGAAATAAGAGAAAGGAGTGGGGTGAGAATGAGGCATAGACTCGAACGGCAGATTCATACATTTCAAAATCTTCCCAACACTGCTTTCTGAACTTCCTCTTTCCTAGCAATAGAAAGTGAAACTGACAGCTGTTTTTAGCATGTATGAACCAAGAAGTTATGAACTATGTACAGTATGTATGTTTCACCTCAGCTCCTATCTGATAACAGTACTTACAACTGCCCTGCCACGTAGGTTAGGCCAAGAGAGACTTGGCTGTGTCTCAAGGTCACCCAGGAAGCATCAGAGCTATTTACGAAATTGAACTCGGGTCTCCTTCAATACTTAGTGCCATGTCATATTGCCTGAACTGGCAGTATATAAATGCAAGCATATATATGCATAGGTAAATGTTTCAATTTTATTGATTAAATAGTTATTCTGTGCTTCCTTGCGAAGGAGACCAGGGAAGCAAAAAACAGCCATAAAGCCATAAAAACAGCCCATTGCAGTACAGATGCATACAGTGAAAGATCTCAACTTCAAAGGCTTGTTGGAAGAGGAAGGACTTCACTATTCAAGCGGAGGGGATTCCAAGGGTAGGTTCCACAACTGAGGTGCTGGAACTGAGTTCTGGAGAGTTCCGGCTGGAAAAAAAGAAGCCCTGGCTCTGCAGATTCACTTATGCGAATATCCGGCTCCTTACTTTCTTGGTTGTTTCTGCTGTAATTGGTCAGTGGTGGCCATTTTCAGGAAGCAAGTATGGAAAGAGGGGAGTGATATCTGACGAATCAGAGAGCAGGGGGGAAATCAGACAAATCAGGGCTGCAGGAGAGGTCAGACAAATCAGATTGGCTCCCCCCCCCTCCTTGTCTCTCTTTTACCGATTGGCTGTAGTAATTTCAGGAAGAAACCATGGACAGAGGGGTGTTGTTCCCATAAGAAATAATGGCTCATTGTGGGCTCATTGTGTGAACAACTTCCTGGGGACACATTGTGTTTGTTAAGCAGGAGTTGCATGTATATGCTATTTACATGATTTTTTATATTTGTTTTGATATGCTCTGAAGGAAGCTTTTAAATAAAAAATTGGCCATAGCACACCGGGCTGCTCTGAAAACAAAATCAAATTTTTCAGCATCTTGAGACACATCCTCTTTTGTTTTGGGGTATTATATATATATATGACATGTCCACCATATTATAGAACTCAAGCCACCAATGAAACCCTGGAAACACATCATAAGAGTTGTGGTGGATTAGGAAAGCAATAGAAAATAAAAATTGCCAATACTGTATGGTATAACATCTTTATAAAAGTCTATGGTGCTCTCAAACTTGTAATACTGGGTTTGTGGTAAAGTGGTGCTATTGACATTCTGCTCATGCAATAGGACTTCTAATTCCTCTCCTATCCCTGCCCCCCCCAATGAAAGCGGTTCCAGATGGTCCCCAAACCCTCTAGAACAGATTTTAAGGGGGAGAGGAGAAAGGGAAGTTCTGTTGCACAAGTTAAGACTTGGAGAAGCAGAATGGCAGCATTGTACACAACTGTGTGTACTGCTCTGGTTATTACATCTCAAAAAGGATAGTGTAGAACTAGAAACGGTGCAGAATAGGGCCCCCAACAATTTGCTGTTGGCATGAACCGTGAAGCAAAATCAAATTCCAATGAAGTAAGAAAAAATTAATGACTTTTATTTTTTATTTTATTTTTTAGTTACGTTGGTGACCTGAGGTGCTAAACTCTCAACACCAACAAAGCAAGTGTGCATAAGAACGTACAGAATGAAATGCAACCAAAAAAAGAGGAAATAAAACAGGGGTTGGGATGTTTTAGACATGAAAACAGGTACGGTACACAATTTCCTGTTACACTGCACACACGCCAACAATAAAACAGTCTGAATATCAGAGTTCCCACCTGTCCCAAGGGGAAGATACCACAGTTCCTTGGGACAGGGTTGTTTCACATACATACTTCTTTATATATATATGTGTGTGTGTGTGTATAAAATTAAATTACTACAATGCCATCAAAACATGACATCCCTTCCTCCAATAGCTTTAGTGACATTCTCATCTACCTTCCTTGCTTATGAAGTTCCACTGCTAGTGCTTTTGAAGGCAGCAATTCTTTGGAAGCCTTCTGTCCTCTTCTCATGCATCGAGAGAGAAATACCCTCCTCTACCTCTTCATATCAAACAGACTGTTTCGTGGTACATTTTTTATTGCAAATAATCACAGCATTTTCTTTTTTAAACATGAGGCTGGAAAACTAATACACCACTTTCATCTCAGGGCCTAAATGTAAACATTCTGTTAAATACATTTTCTTAAAACCATTGGGGTGGGGGAGGGCATCAACTTTGTTTTTTTTTGCCATAAAAAGAATTTGTGCCACTGGGTCATGCAACTCTGGACATATTTGTAGATGCTCTAAAATGCCTTTGACCTGGATGTATTTTTTTTAAAAAAAACATATTAAAAACCCAGAGGATGCAACAGGTGTGCTTGTTACTTCTGCATTAGCACCGTGTCATAAAAGGAGGGCCAGACACTGCATTTAAAGAAACCTCTTGACTGACAGCAGGATCGAGCACAATCAACACAACACATTACAGGAAATGTTAAGAGTGGAAGAGGAAATATGATTAATGCTCCTGGTGCTGCCATGGGCTCTAAAACACCGCAGTTCTAGTGACAAGGGAGTCTTAGCTGCCCAAAAGAAGTCTGGGCTAACTAGAGGCAGAGCTACACAGCTGCACTGGAGCTGAAATGGACTTTCCCTTCCACTTTCTCAGACAGACTGTTCTACTCTCATTCCACATGCAGCTATAGGCAGCTTAGGAAGAAGCTTAGTGTGTCAATGTTTTCCTACAGTGAAAAATTCAAAGAACAGATAAAAGCGAGTTCAATTTCTACCACTTTACAGAACAATCTATTTTCTCAGTTCCATTACAAATTGCACCAGGCACAGCAGAAATAGTTAATGCAAATTTGCCTCTTTCATGTGGCTAGACACCAAATTTTAACAACTGAATTCTAGCCCCATCCTAAACGAAGGGGAGTTTAACTTCCATTCTCAACCTTTTGCCATACACTCCCCTGTTGGTCTCTACAGATGTCAAAGATGCTGTCTGAGACAATAGAAGTCATACCGGTATTTTCTTTTTCTTCCTCAATTGGGGTGACTAACCTTGGACTCCTGTTGGACTCTCATCAGCCCCATCCAGCATGCTCAGTAGTCAGGGATTATGAGAATTGTAGTCCAGTAATATTAGAAAAGCCAGAGATTCGTCCCCTCCATTTTGAAAGCTACATATAAACACCGGTCCTAGTGAACAACCCCCCCCCCAGTGTCTCACGAACCCATGAACACACAAGTCCTGCTTGCTCTGGTATGAATTCTGCCAGTGTATCATCACAATCTTTCAATATCTTAATATTCAACAAATGCCAGGCATGGTACCCCTTTGGCATAAAATCTTCTGACGCTACATTTCAACACATGCTGTTGTTTCGACAGCTTTCTGTTCTGCGTCATCAGTACTGACATTTCATTAAACAAGGAAGTGGGTGGGTGTTTAAAAACCTTTCCCCATTTTTTCTCGCTAGCCTTTCCTGTTTTGAAAACACAGCATTTCCTGTTTTAAAAACTTAAGATGGTGGCTGCTTTAAAGGACATGTCTATTTCTTGGGATGAGTGCTTCCCTAAAAAAAGTTAATTAAAAAAATAGTCTGCACTTTGTTTGGAGAATAGAACTACAGCTTTCTTTAAACTAAGCCCAACTGGAGCTAAAAAAATGCAAATGGAAAATTCTGTATGTGACAGGTCGGCACTTTTGAGAAAGTTATTGTGAAAGACATGGTGTGCTTATGGAACCTCTCAGCTGGTTATAGACAAGAGTCTATTCTGTGTTATTTCCTATTTGCTACTGCACTGTAAGACCTTTTCTGAGCCAACTGAATGAAGGCCCTAGGACAAAACCAGTGGGGCTTGTGCTAATCCTTCCCTTGGGAGGCAGATTTTTACAGAGCCAGCATGTGGTTTGTTTGTTTTTAAAATACATGGGGTAAAGTGGCAATGCCACAATTATAATTACAAAAACCTTAAACAGCAGTAGTTAAAATAAGCACAGGTTTGTCATTCAGGAACAGAGGATATGGAGTGCAGGAGCGAAGTCTGCCATCACCACTCAGCTTTGTGAGCTCTCTTTGTGAGGATGCAGCTTAATTGAGAAGACACCCTACCTGGGAACCTGGCCTGCGTATTTCCTAGGGTTGCCCCTCAACTTGGTGCAGGGACAAGTCCAAAGTAGAATAGCCTGGAACATAAAAGCACCTGCTCTACACATCAAAAGTAGCATGTAACTGTAACAGCATTAATAGAACTCTAATAAATAGGTACAGGGAAAGGGAGAACAGCAAATTAAAAATAAGAACAACAACAAAAGAAAAAGGTTGGGGAATGCAGCAGGCACACAGATTCACCACTCAAACATTTGCTCACTTCTTAAAAAGGTATAAAACCCAAATCTTTCAAGTATTAAAAAATAAGTTAATAGACATTAAAGGGTCTAAAGTGACTAAAGGGCCCGGGTAGGTCTTTTGCTTCATTTCTGACGTGCAAAAAATAATAAAGATATATATCTATAGATATATATACACACAAAAAACAAAAACCCATTGAGAGTCCATTCTTGGGGGATTCGAAGAAAGGGGTTTCATCCAAGAGCTCCCGCAAACTGCTTCATAAGTAACCCATCTTCAAAATCAGCACTTTCCAGTGTCAAAATTGTCACAAGGTTCACAACAGAGCAGTCTAATGTCAATGGAGACAGGAAAATTGTGACTTTCAGTCCAGAGCACTGCATGGCAGAAAGGAGGTGGCTTACACGCTCTTCCCCTCTTAGAACAATGGCAACTTGTGGAGGCTGCAGCAAAGAGAGCTAGTCCACCGGAGCCTGTATCTTCTGTAGAAACCACATGGGGCAAGTATTTCATGTCAGCCAGCCTTCCAAGTCTCC
Organism: Zootoca vivipara; assembly: GCF_965207765.1. Taxonomy (NCBI): domain Eukaryota; kingdom Metazoa; phylum Chordata; class Lepidosauria; order Squamata; family Lacertidae; genus Zootoca; species Zootoca vivipara. The sequence goes on from NC_142592.1 coordinate 56,190,258, forward strand.
AGTCCTCTCTGAATTCAGGGTTCCTCCATACCCAGACAATAATGGCAGCTTCAGGCTTCTTTGGTGAGGAGAACCTTAAACATACACACAGTGTGCTCTGGGGTACAGAGTGGTTTGCTCTCCCGTGGGCTGCTGCAGGGTGATGCTTCAGAAGAGAGTAGCCACTTCTCACCTTTGTATTTCAAAACAAAAACAAGAACACAACCAGCTAAGTAAATATGAAACAGACAAGCTATGGCCCACCTGAATTGGTTAAAGTTGTGGTGTATTTTTATAAATTTAATAAAATGTTTTCATTTCATTTTTTAGCCTCTCTCAGAGATCACAAAAACTCAATGGCCTCTTTGCACAGGTCCTTGAGGAAGGCACACAACCTCAGCTGACCACCTCAGGCTTGAGGTTTGCAGGCCTCATACAGGCCTCAGCACTTTTCGATCCAACCCCCTCTCAGGAAGAAGCACTCGGGCGCTGCAAGAACCCTCAAGAGGTTTCTATGCCAAGGTATCTCCTCCATCCAGGCAGCTCCAGCCAACTTGGCACATGCCAATTGGGCAACGCAGATCGGCAGACGAGTGCGCTGCTAAGCTCAGGACCAGTTTAAGTTGAATCCCTTGGACAGCATGACTGCCTCTAGGTCCTTGTCTTCTTCCTTCTCCCGGAGTCGCTGCTCTTCGAGGAGGGCCACAAGAGAATCTCTCTGTTCCACCACCTCTAGCATTTCATTCAGGATCCTTTTCTCTTCTGACAACTCTTCATCTGTCTTTAGGTGATCTAGCAAAGAAAGGGACAAGCAGACTTGTCACGCTAGCCAAGGAAGTAGCTGGGGCTTTCTACTGGGAACCAGAGTACATCGATGAGACTTACCTTCCACTGCCATCCTCTCCCGAAGTTCTTGCTGTAGTCTGCTTTGCCTGTCCTCCAGCTCCAACTCCCGAGCGCTGCAAGGAGAGAAGAATAGGCAAATGTCTGGTTTAGGTTGTTTTAGCAGCAGTCTAAGCTACTGGCTTAAAAATCTAACATGCTCAGGTAGTGAAGTGTTCCCTTTCAGTTCTGATTGTAAGGCAACCATTCAGTTGTACTAAGAACCTTGTTCAGAACAACCTCCCTTGATTAACATACATGTCGGTTTTTCACCTAAACCCACGTTGTGGAATGGTCAGAAAGGCAGACGAGAAATAACGGGAATATGCCAAGTTGTTCCACCTGGCCCCTATTGCCCACTGCACATCAGGGCTGAGTTGCAAGGGACAAGATCTTCCTTCTTACATTGACCTTATTTGGAATCATGAATGAGAAGGAAATGCTAAGAGAACCAGGTCTCAGCAGCAGATCACTTCATCAATTTTATAAAATTTTATTTTACTTGGGGCACCTATGGGTCTCCAGAGCAAAAGGATTCCCATCTGTACATTGTCATCACAGCAAAGGTGAAGGCAGATACAGGTTCCATAACGCATCTCTGCCTGGGGATAGTTGTCTCATCTTTTCCCTTCTCTGCGTGGACCAAGCATGCAGAAATTTCTCTCCTTACTCACAATATCATGAGCTCCGACTCATAGCGCACTAAGGCATTCTTCTCTTGCACCAGCTTGAACCACTCCTGCATCAGCTTGGGGTCGTCCTTCTTCCCCATGCCTGCCAAGAGAACAGTTTAGGTCAGCTTTGAGAAAGATTCCCGCCATTTCCATAAATCCAGCAGGCAGGCAGGCAGGAACAAAAATGGGAGTGGGGCAAAATGTGCAAAGAAAGCTGAGCTAGATGCTGCCAGAGCACTCTTGTCAGATCTGCTTGTTTAGTTTGTCTATGGCACGCCGGAAGGAGGGTCACCTCCAGTAAAATAAACAAAAAAAACCCACTGGATCCATGTGCCCTGAATCTATCTTCCCCATGACACCTCCCGCCAAACCAATAGCCAGAATTACAGTCTCTTTTCAGTACTTTTCTTCTGTTGTCCTTTTCAATTTGGACACTTTCAAACAGAGCTCTGACACTTCCAACACTTTCCAACAAAGCCTACCTGTTTCAAGCCATGTTTTCTCACTCACACCTTACTCAACACCCATTTGTCCACTTTACATATAAATATAGAGTGATTAGTGAACACACTGCTGTAAGAATTCAGTCCCAACAGTTCCCTGATGTGCTGTTTCTCCTACCAGTGTTGTAGTCTTACATGCTGGGCTCTCTCCCCTTTTCAAGCCACCTGCATTAACTTAATGACTGAAAGCAACCAGTTCCTGACCACTGCTATCAATAATTTCCCTTCCTCTTGGCTTTATCAGTCACACCAGGCAGATCTGCCTCAATGTGTCTGCTAGAGATCCCTCATTTACACAAAAAACACGTATTGTGTGGCATAAAGACAGGTTCAATCAAATGCAGTTCACCAGCTCAAGACCACTAGTTCATGGTAGAAAAGCACAAGAAGAAAATCTGCTCACATAAAAAAGGAAGAGGAAGCATGGTAGCTTCCCAGGTATTTCAATAAAAGCTTAATCAACGAAAACCAAGCTAGCAGACCCAGTAGCAAAGCCTGATATGAAGTAAATAGCATAGCCATTTTATGCTATTTTAGAGAGCTACACCCACAACTCATATCTAGTAATGAAATATGCAGCTCTTTATAGGTAGCTATTTGGATTCAGATCCTGAAAATCAGTTTGGAAGCAAGTGAAGCCCTGGTTATGTGCTCCCAGTGATCAGGGTCTTGGCCTAACCACTGTAGGCCCAGAGGGATTCCAGCTGTTTCCTGCACCAATCAGATTTCACCATCCTATCAGAGGTGTCAATAGTTTAGGAAACTGGTATATGGAAAAAACACAGTCAAGTTGCACACCACCACAGGGTTAACTCCTGTTTCTCATCCATACCATAGATGAGTTCTCATCTCATATAAAACTAATGGGAACATCTATTCTAAGAAAAATATAATGCAAGATCTGTGCCTACTTATGTGTAAATGGCAAAATATTTGTATTAGACACTATTCTAATTATTAAAAAATGCAGACTCTTCTTATGGATTATGGAAGCCCAAGGGAGACACTCTAAAATGGGGATGGTCAGCTACCAAGTTGGATCCAGCTACGAAAGATTATTATCTGTTCCTGGTAGTGCTTGCCAGTATTGGATGGCACTGACTAATGCATCATTTGTAACTGAGGATGCCTTTATGGAGCAAGACTTATTTCCCATCACAGTCAAGAAAACAGAGTAGTGCAGAGGTTCTTGGTGACCCTGTTCCTACCACTTATTCTCAGGTAACAAGAATTCTCCTCCTCTTCCAAAACCACCAACACAGCTCCAGAACACAAGAAGCAAACATACACAGTATGAAAATCTCACCCTAGCCAATCATGGCTGTGGATGGCTATACCTAGTCATCGCTTGGTCCCAATTAAGCCTCTCTGAGCATCTCTGCACAAGGTGCCCTCATAGCCATGGTGGAAAGAGAGAAGAAGCTTACACATGCAGATGCCCAGTGCATTGGAGCCATGAGAAGCACTGGGAAATCTCCCCACCCTTTCCACTGTGAGGATAATCAATCAGAAAAGAAACTTCTGCACAAAACAGCCAAATACATGTCAACACTGACCTATAGAAACTTTTGTTCATTTGTGGGATGTAGGTATATTTTTATATTTTCATTTTTAGACAGCCAATGAGCAGAGGGAGAGGCAGGGGTGGGGAGGAAAGATGAACAATTGATGAAAGCACACCATGAAAAGCAGAGAGTTGTTAGCCGAAGTTATACATGGCGGTCACATTCCACCCTTTCCCCCCCATGCCTTGGGAAATGGAAACACTTCAGTGGGAATCTGGTTCCACTTGGGATAAAGAAGATGCTTAGCACGATATATGGCAGATCAGGAGGCTGCCTTTTCAAAGTCAAGGGTTGTTGGGGAAGCCAGTCATTAGAAAAGACAGTATGCCTTTAACCCATGTGTATTTTTTTAAAGGAAGTAGACTCACCCCGCACTCCCCTGCAAAATCATCCAACAAGCCAAACAGAACCCTTAAGGCATGAAACTGATGCCACTACAGTCATTTCAGATTAATTGCGCCAATAAACTTCAAGACTATCCTTAGCCCACAATGCACAGCTGAAAAAAGGATACTGTACCTTTACGATCCTGCCAGACACACTTCATAACAAGGTTGTTATAGAGGGTTTCTTTGAGATTGAAGGAAAGAAAAGTTTGGCGGTGAGCCACTTGATATTGTTGCTAGCTCACTAGCGTCTCTACACCAATCCAATGGCGGTTTGGGAACAGAATGGAGGGAATGCAAGAAATTACATTACCTTCATGGGCACAGCAAGGACAGAAGGAGAGAGGTCTACGGCGTGGTGTCCCGGCATTGGGCTCAACTTCAATAGAACCAAAGATGGGAGAGGAAGAAAGGAAGGGAAGAGGAAATTGGAAGTGGAGAGGAAGAGAGGAGGAGAAACAGGGTGAAAATAAACAGACAAGCAAAAGGACAAAAAAGCACAAGAGTGAGAAAGAAAGGAAACAACAAGAAGAAGTAGAAAAGAAAATAATAATACAAGAAATGGAGAAGCAGAAACAAGGGAAACAGTCTACAGATGGAACATCCTTTGTCAACACGAATAATGGAGAAGAGCAGACTGTGGCACTGGGAGGGGAAACAGTGTGGGCCACAAAAGTTACTGGGATAAAGGGGAAATGCCAACATTTGACATTTCTTGTGCTTGGTGACTTTTCACCCTGCATGTTGCATGATGCAGTTAAGAGACAAAATTAGCTTGGCACATTCCATGTGGCTTTTTTGTGACCTAATCCAAGGAACTAGGTGACAGTGGCAAGTATTATGTGTTTAGTAAAAAAAAGGCAGATCATGGCACAAAACAGGACTGACTGCCTATGATTGGCAAACAAACCTAGACCAAACCTGTTGTCCCCCTGCCCCAAAAGTTTTTGGATTCTCATTTGCCCCAGTCAACATGGTCAAAAGTCAGGATGATGAGAGCTGTAGTCCAGCAACTTCTGGAAGGCCAAATGTTCCCCTATCCTGGGTCTAACCAAAGCCTTGACTGGTATTTTACACGTATTCATGCATAGTTTGTATTTCTGGCCCTGCCAATATCAAGGGTAGACAGAAAACTGAGGACTATGCCCCACTGGTATGTTTGTTTGTTTGATTGATTGATTTGGGGGGCAAGAGAAGTTTGAGTATGTAGCAATTAATTAGATATAACACAGTAAATTGACATTTCCCAAATTTCTGATAAAAGAGGCCGTTTTTATTAAAAAATAATAAAATGGGAGGAATACTTCCCAAACTTACACACTCTGATGCAGAGAATAGCTTCTTCCTGTGGTTTGGCACTTATAGGACCCATCAATTATCCAATGAATTCCTCACAGTTTGGGAATTATTGGGGTAGATTATACATAAAGAGATGACTATTTTATAGAATAGGGATGAGGAACTGGGTGCTGCTGTGTACAGAAGCCCCAGCAACCAGCTGATCAATGGGGCTTGAGTGGGTGCAGTCCACGGTGCTTTGCAACCCGCAGTGATCTATATATTACAGAAAGACCTGTGGCCCATTGACTAATCTGTGAGTAGAACAGAAGTGAAAGAAAAATGCCACTGTGTAATAAGGAGCAACTGAATTTATATAAAAAGAGGACATTCATAATCCACTGGAATCAGATCTACATGCACATATAATGGACAGGGAAAGCCTCAGTTCTCATTTATGAAGATAAGGTCTGGGGAGGGAACAGCTTTTAGAAGGGACCATCACAGAACTAGAGCAGTAACACACAGGACAGACCAAAGTTAAAAGGGAGGAGGCACATCAGTTTGCAAATAGTGTGTGAATGAGCAATGTGAATCTCTCAACAGGAAGAAACATGTATACTCAGTGTGAAAAGGGTTAAAAGTACATCACATATACATGTTACATGGTGCCCATCTGTACGTGAAGACTTATCTTGTCTGAAGACATTCCATAGTATCCCCAGACAACTTTTCTCTCTCCACCCCCACCAAAAAAACCAAACAACTAACAAACTGAATGCCTTAAAAGTATTTTTGTCGCTTGGGAAAGAGATCCATGAAAATCCATGTAGTGTAACAATGCGCACATGTTTTTCTTTAAAGTGGCAATGCAATGGTGCTTTGTTTTCGTTTTTACTTCACAGGTCTCTTTCAAGGCCTAGTCTTGGATAGATATGTATTACATTCTTAGTATGTGTAAAAATAATAATACAAGAATACAAGTGGGTTGCTTGGATTAAATGGTTCTAAAATGTACAGTCAAGCTGTACACCAAGGGAAATACTCTCTGATTATTCTTGCATTTGCTGAAGTTCTTCCTCAGTCATGATTAAGATTAAGATGACATTATGTTTTGCTTTGAACTGGGTGGATTCCATGGTGTACTGGGCTGCTACTAGACCAGGCTTCTATGCAGATTCGGTGTGTATCAAGGCTATATATGGAGCTACTGTACTACCATTTCCATGGTTGCAGCAGCCTAGTTCTAGCTGCCACATTCAGTGATACAGATTCTGAATGAATGGTGGGAACCTGTGGCCCTCCAGATGATGTTGGGCTACAATTCCCATCACTCCTGACCACCGCCCATGCTAGCTGGGGCTGATCGGATCTGTCATCCCACAAGATCTGGAAGGCCACAGGTTTCCCATTCCTGCCCCACATGCAGATGCCAGTTCACATAACTGTACCTCTATGCAAGCATAGACCACCTCCCAGTTTTGAAGGCCATTGCATGGGATCTCACCTGAAGATTTCCAGGGAAGGCGAGATAAGAGTAAATTGAACTTGGAGGCAAAACCACTGCTAGTGCAAACCATGGTTTGACATCATATCTTAAGAGTCTCAATGGAGCCCCCCCCCCCGGACAATCCCCTCTGCCTATGGTGTAACTAAGTCAGTTGGAACCAAAGGATACCCTTGCTCCCAGAGTTTGATACTGGAGTAAGCAGAGATGGGTTTCAAGAGATAAGGCAGACTGAAATATCAACTATGGCGGGTGGAGGTTCTTGGGCTTATTCCACCACATCGATAGGCAGGCCTCTTGCTACGATTGTCAATAAACCTAAATCCAATAGCTACAATGTTTTTCCCCCAACAGTACATGCAGCAGAAGCAAGACCATTAGTAGAATGGTCCAACTCCATAGATAATCCCCAGAGAATATTCATAGCATCCGATTAGTAAAGATGTGTTGAATAGCCCATTATGTATACAGATAATTCAGTAATATAAATGGATAAATCCTTTCTCCGCATCACTGAACTTAAAGCAATAAAAAATCACAAAGGCTAGGTAAAGGTACCCCTGACCATTAGGTCCAGTCGCGGACGACTGTGGGGTTGCGGTGCTCATCTCGCTCTATAGGCCGAGGGAGCCGGCGTTTGTCTGCAGACAGCTTCCGGGTCATGTGGCCAGGATGACTAAGCCACTTCTGGCAAACCAGAACAGCGCACAGAAATGCCATTTACCTTCCCGCCGGAGCAGTACCTATTTATCTACTTGCACTTTGACTTGCTTTTGAACTGCTAGGTGGGCAGGAGCTGGGACCGAACAACGGGAGCTCATCCCGTTGCGGGGATTCGAACCGCCAACCTTCTGATCGGCAAGCCCTAGGCTCAGTGGTTTAGACCACAGCACCACCCGTGTTCCAAAGGCTACTAGACAGCAAACATTTCTATTTGCTGGTCAGCAAATGCTTATATTAGCAAGTTATGTGTAGCACACAGACCACCTGAAAGTATACTCAGAACAAAATGTCTAACAATTTATAAAAGCTCCCCTAGCCAGCCAAGAGATGATTATTCACCACTGGTAACTGACTAGTGAGAGACTATTTAAAAGCCTGCAGCAATTTATGAAATACACACCTTATTAAAAACTATACTCATCCTGATCAACTTTTTGCTAGGCCAACTAGGATCAAGCGGAAACTCAACTCACTTTGGGTTTGGTCAAGAAATGCCTTCAAGTACCATGCAGCAAGGCATCAAACTTGAACGTGAACACACCATCCTTTTTGTTTTGCTTAGGACATGAACTGAAATAGATCTTATGTAGCTCAGATACTTGCAGAGTTCCAACACAAAGAATACATCCAGCAAAAGATCATTATTTAGTGTATGTTTCCCAAACTAGAAACAAAAACGCCCAAGCTAAATGAATCTTGGAATCCAGTTCTATGCATGTTTGCTTGGAAGTACAGGTGCCTAAGTTCTGATGCGATACACAGCCATCTTGCATTAACTGAACTACAGTTGTATCTTGGAAGTCAAATGGAATCCGTTCTGGAAGTCCGTTCAACTTCCAAAACCTAAGCACGGCTTCTGATTGACACGGAAGCCCTGTTGGACATTCGGGTTCCAAAAGAACATTCAAAACAATCACTTCTAGGTTTGCGCCATTTGGGAGCCAAAACATCCGAGTTCCAGGGCATTCGTGATCCAAGGTACGACTGTATTACCATTGCAAAAAAAAGCTGACAGCAAGACGCATGAGACCCAAAGATGTTACTTTATTACTATAAATGTCTCCCTTTCGTTTAAGTACTAGGTACAGGTACAACTTACAGTGGATTATTGTAGTGTTCCATATGTCTGGATTTTCCTGGACAGTGGACATCATGTTGTTTTGGCATTTTTGCAAAAAAAAAAAAAGCTTCACAATTTTGTGGTGTCCTGGTTTTTGAAATATGGTAACCCTAGATTATTGCAGCACTAAAATAACTTTAAAACAGATAAACCCACTGTACAAATGCATGCACACATAAGTGCACTGGATGCTAAAACTGGATACAAACGCAAATCCCATACATTTGGCTGCAGTTAGTCTTCTGCATATGATACAGTATGTGATATATAATAAATATGAAACACCCCTTCCCCCATTTTCACTGGATATTGATAATCAGCCTATAGGTGTGATGCATTCAAATCAGCATGCATAACGGCATCATATGATCACTTAAGTTTGGTATCAGATGTTCCAAAACTCAAGGGTGTCCTGCATTACGTATCACCAGGCAAAAAAGTCAAGTCAGGGAAGTGAAGCAAGGGGGGTTGCTGAACCACTAAGGTGAATCCAGAGAGAAGTGGGGAAGTATAAATTTCTATTTGAGCCGTATTTGACCCCCTGCATTTTAGTCTGAACATCTCTCTTGTGAACATCTGTCAGACCTGCCCCTCCATCTCTGATCAAATCTGTTTTATAATCAATTATACCTCCCATTTCTTCCAGTGCAGGGTTACTCAGCCATAAGCCTGGCATTGGCATCAAATGCTGATAACCATGTTCTCCTCTTGCTACAGAGTCCTTACATGCCAAGAGACCAGTACTGCCTCTACACTCGTTGATACTGTTGACTACACTACTGCCTTCTTTTGCCCTGGTTTGCTAGTGCTTTAAAATAATTATTTCAGTATCACTTAGAGACATCCAAAAAGGTTCTGGCTATTGGATACATTTTACTATTATACAATAAAACTGAAAATTAATTTGTTGTACAAGCTATGGATAAAAACAACATGCATCCAACCCAATATCATCAAGATCTCCTGATCGTTGACCAGAGGTGAAATATTTTCCCCCACCTCCATAATGATAGTTCTGAAGTCCCTGGTATACCAGAAGGCCTCTGCCTAGGCCTTCTGGGGATGCTCTGAAAGGACCTTGCGGTGTGTTCCTGAGCCACCCCTGGCAGAGAAGCCCTGGCAAAGTCAAAGGGGGAGGCTGAATCAACTCCTCAGCCTTAAAGACATTGGTGCCAGATGATCCAGCCCAGGCAGCTAGTCAGTGAGAGAATGCACACTTGGGAGTGCAGTGTTGCTGTGTAATTATTGAGTCAAAGGCTCATTGTAACTAACAAAGCTCAAGAGCAAAGGCTCTTATAGTAGACTCAAACACCTGAAGCTGGCGATGGCATGGTTTGGGAGCCCAAGCTATATCAGGCTTCAGATGGAGTCGTCTGCTTGTTGAAGACAATCCACCATCCAGCTCCTTACTTCTGAACCTGACTCCTTTGCCTCCCCCTGCTTCCTTCTTAGAGCTCATCAGTTGCTGAACCCTGGACCCCAAGCCTACCAATGCTGTCCTGGATTACTTTTGAACTAGATGGATCTCTTCTGATCTTGGTTTGATCCTGGCACAGCTTTCCGGACTCCCCTTGCTAAGGTATGGTGATAGCATGGTTGGGCTTTATTGTGCAATCTGCCTCCATCTAACTCACTGACCCAGCTGGAGTATGAGTCCGACCAAAGGGTTTGGAGCTTAGCACTGTTAACCCTGAATGTAATCACTGGGATTTCACTTCCAATGATGGATATTAGAGTCCAAACCAAGAATAATTGGAGACATCTTCATGCCAGCACCAAAAATTGCCCTTTCTCACGCTTCCGGTCCGTCGCGGCGGAGAGAAGGATGCAGGGACTTCGCGCGCCGAAGTCCCTGGCCTCGCGGAGGGGGGGGGAAGTCCGCAGAGCGAGCGGACTCCCCGTAAAAACACCGGGTAGAGAGTCCCGGTGACTCACGCACCCAGCGGCTGCTCCGTTTTGCGGATCCCCCGCTGCCCGAGAGCTCAGTAGAGCGATCGAGAGCCGGCGGGGTGGAACCGCGGGAGCCATTTTGGGCTATATCTTACCTCCGAGAAGGGAAGCTCCGAGTCCTGACCCGGCAAGCGGCGGATTCTTCCGAACAAAATTAAAGGTTTCCATAAAGTAAGTGGAATTTTTATTTGGACTTTAAAATAATCAATTGGAAAAATAGGAGAGACTTTAAAGAAACGGAAGTCGGTCTCTTCCTAATGGCAAACCGGGAGGCGCTTTAAATAAACCTAAGCCGAAGATAAAAAAGTTTCTGGGACGGTGGACCCGAGAGAAAGAAAGACTTTTTTGAACCTTCTCAGCTCCCGAGTCCGGCACCCCTTGAGGTACAGCATCATTAAGGGGAAGAGCGTTTTGACAGCTGTCAAAAGCTGTCAAACTGTCAAAAGACCGGGTGGATTTATTGCATTGCTGTGAATAGAAAAATTGACTGAAAAGGAGGTGGAATTATTTAAATTGGAATTAAGAATGGATTTGTGATTGAGTTAAAGACAAAGGAAAAGAACAGCCAAAATGGAGTCGATCGTCTAACAGGAAGGAATTTTCCAGCACCCTTTGCTCCCTATCTCCTGTTTGTCTGCGGTTAAGAGAAATATGAAAACAAAGTACTCTCGAGCCTTCCAGGAGGCTGTGCTGAACTACTTACAAACATGGGAGGACATTTACAAGGAACGGCAACATCCCAATTTATTACCAGTTGAGGCTGAAGTCCAAGTTCAGGACTTAGAGGATAATTTGGATTTGGAGTCTGTTGAGTTTGAGACTGTGTGTGAGGAGAAACAACCTGATGAGAATTTTGAAGGGGACTTGGACTATAAAAAATATGTCTGGGATGAAGCAAAGCATGGACTTCAAAAGGAAGAGAAACAAGTAGAGCAAGAAAATGAGAAGCAAATGGACATGAAGATCAATGGAACTGAAGATCCTGGAGGGGCTAAAATGTGGGGTGGTGTTATTGAGAGATGGGAAAGACAGGGGCAGGGGGGGGCAAAGGCCTGGAGATGGAATTGGGAAAGAATGGGTGTGGGGTAAAAATTTTAGTTAAAAGGTTTTGTTTTGGCTTTTGAAAGATGGTTTTCGAAATCTTGGCTTGTTAACGGAAATGCTGATCCAATTGGGGGAAAAGACTTAGGGAGAGGGGATGGAGGGTTAAAAGGAAAAATAAAAGCTGTGTTTTCTGGAGGGAGTGAGAAGAATGGCTGAGGAAAGAATTTTTAGGTTAATACTAATTTTTGTGAGTTCAGATAGGTGTCTGGGCAGAGAGCTGCTTATCCTCCTCTCCTTACTCTGAGGCACCCAGTGGCAGGGGGTGCTCAGAGAGGTGAGGAGGGGGTGGAAGGAAACCCAGACACGATAATGGAACCTTGGAAGTGCTGTGCCCTGCGGGTTCCCCTTGTGGCAGGAGGGGGCCTGTGGGAGGACAGCATGGAAAAGGAGGAGGATTAAGTTATTATAATAAGAATAAGATTTTGAATTGGAATAGAAAACCCGCCATAAGCAACTAGAGACTATCAGGAAAACCAGGAGGAAGAGTATCGAGGAAGTCACAATTATAAAGTTAAGTTAATAAGAATTGGGAATTTATAACTTTCCCTATTGTTGTTTTGTTGTTTGTATATGTTTAAGTATGTTTATGAAAGAGCTGGGGGAAACCAATCCTCAGAGCTCCTCCATCTCTGTCCTTTCAGTGGCAGGGGGGGGGATGTGGGGGGAGGAGGGAGGGGGGAGGCCAAACCCAACTTATAATGGACCCCTTTGATTCTTAACACACACGGGTACTACTGGTGGCAGAAGTGGACCGGTGGGTGGAGGGAAAACGAAGGGACAGTGTTATATTGTATTTTGTGTGTTTTGTTTGTATAAAATTAATAAAAATTATTTTAAAAAAAACAAAACAAAAATTGCCCTTTCTCAGCAAAACCATCCTGCTCCTGCACCCACTAGGTAATCAAGCCATGACTGCTGAGCATTTCTTAGGCCATGCATATGCCATACAAGAACATGCGCAGGCATTCACGGGTGTGGCATATGTCACTGCCATACAGATGTATTCTTATGACCCCTACAGAAACAGTTGCTATATACAGGTGAAACTCGAAAAATTAGAATATCGTTGAAAAGTGCATTTATTTCAGTAATGCAACTTAAAAGGTGTAACCAATATATGAGATAGATGCATGACATGCAAAGCAAGATATGTCAAGCCTTGATTTTTTGTAATTGTAATTATTTGTCGTTAGGCGGGTCAATTATAAATGGAATGTAATTAATAAAATGTAATAGCGATGTTTATTTTTGTATTATTGTAACTATTTGTTTTATTACTGTGGAATTTCCAAAAGAAAGCATTTATAAAAATTAAAAGGGAAATAAAAAAATAATAAGTTGAAATACTGAAATAAATGCACTTTTCGACAATATTCTAATTTCCCGAGTTTCACCTGTATAACTGTTTCTGTAGGGGTCGTAAGAATACATCTGCACACTGAAAATCTCTCATATCAAAGCAAGAGCATTTAGTAGCTGGTTCACAAATAGCAAGAACGTGGTTGGAACATGTCTCCTCCTTTATCTTGAGCAAAAGCCATTATGAATGCAGAAGTCAATTCAGGTTGAGACCCAATGGTTACGAAGGAGAGGACTTTCTGTCACCGCCTTTAGAAGTACATATTAATTTTAGCATTTATACGGTGCTTTGTGAAGTGCCTTGGCTATTCAAACCTATCTTTCTATTATACCTATTACAACAGGCATAAAAAAATTCCTTCCAGTAGCACCTTAGAGACCAACTAAGTTTGTTATTGGTATGAGCTTTCGTGTGCTACTGGAAGGAATTTTTTTATTTTGTTTCGACTACGGCAGGCCAACACGGCTACCTACCTGTAACTACAAGAGGCATAGAAACCTATTATTATGCAACCATTTAAGGCAGCGGTTATGAAGCCCATACTTCCCCAAGGTGGCTCAATGAGCACAGCAGAGGTGAGGTTTGAACCCGGGATTCCCTAGCTCACAGTTCAGTCTCTTAGCCCCTATGCTACAGTGACTCTTGAGCACTCTGGCAGCCCTGTGAGGAAGTACTGAACAAACATCAGTCACAGAGGAGTATAAAAAGAACTAATACTACTAAGCCACTTTTTCTGCACATAACACTGCATTTTATTTAAAGGGATACTGCCAAATAATGAAGTTTTCTGCTGGGAATTTTTTTTTAAAAGACAGAAATCAAGACAGTTTAAAATAATAATTGATCTTCCATTTGGAATTGTGAATTATTACCCCTATCTGGGCTGGAGTTGAAACTAGCAAATAAATAAATAAATAAATAAATAAATAAATAAGCCTTTTAAACCCCAAAAGTGTAGGGAAGAAGTAACCATGGCTAATATTGTGTACATTTATCCAAACAGAAAATGTAGGGAACAAAAGGATATAACCGTGAGAAGCAAATGAGATTAATTAATTTACTTATGCTAGTTCTTTATGACAGAAATGAGGTTAGTTAATGTGAAAAAACGACAGTGTCCCTTTAAATGATTCCGATAACTACTTTTTAAAGCCACTGTTAGCAAAAATGACAAGACTGCTGCCTTCAAGAGGGAATCAGGAAGGGGGGGGAGAGAAGGAGAAGGAAGTGTGGGAGCTGCATCAACTACAGTAGGAGCAGGACCTGTTAGGTGTAACATTGCATTAACCCTTTTACAGCTCTGTCTGTGGGCACACAATGCCCCCTAGTGGCACACTTGTAAAGAAACCCCACATAGACAGAGCACTGGTCTCCAGAGAGGAGCCAGCAACTCCTCTCTGGGGAGGATGTGTCATTTTGCTTTGAGCAAGGACTGGAGAGCATTAGCTCCACCTACTGATTGACTCCAGGTGAGTGGAGGCATGAAGAAAGGACTTAAATCCTTCTGTTATCTCCCACAACATGTTAAAACAGTTTGGTGGCCGAGCACCTCAGGCACTTAACTCTCCAAACTGATCTCTGTATTTGGCTTTCATGTCAGCTGCTGAAGTATGCAGGGAGAAAACTGGCAGAGCATTTTGCTGCTCACAATGGGGAAGAAAGGGTCTATGTCTCATTTGGATGGAGGAAAGGTGCAAAATAATGAAAGGGGGACCCTTTGAGATTTGGGACTATGATAGGGCCAAGTTAGGAAATCCCTGGGGGCCTATAACCTCCTGGGCTACCACTTACCTATTTCTAAACTATAAGGGTTGAAACCACAAAACACTGTTGATCTCCTTAACCTGCAAACTGCCAATCTGAAGAACACGGGTAGCTTGCTTGATTTTTATGGAAGTGACGCAGCAATAGTTCAAAAATATTACTGATATACTAAAGTCACCTTAAGGAGACATGGCAATACATCCTTCTGTCACCAACTCCCAAGGAGTAAGGACCAGAATTTAAGACACTTTGGAAAACATTTGTAGTACCAAAGATGTGTTGAATCAGTCCTGCATGACTGGTAACCCACTATGTCGAATGTAGCCCACCAGGGTTTCAAACAACACCTGATGTTTTATTTTGATTTACGCTTGCCTCGGACTGCAAAAACAGGAAGGTTATCAAGTACCTGCAATGTCATAATACATGACTGGTAAGCTTGATGGGACACAATTTGTGCAGGCCTGTGTTAAAGTTGTAATATGTAGAATGGGGGGTGTTATTCATAAAAAGTCACTATACATGGGGGGGAGACAAAAAAGAGAAAAGAATAGGAACTATATCATGTTGTGGTGATCTTTGAGGATGAACTTTACACAAGGAAAGAGAAAGAGCCTGTGAATACCATTTGAGGGCTTGTTCAAACTCTTTTTTGAACAAAAACAAAATTATTGTATTTTAATACTTCTGTTGGAAGCCGCCCAGAGTGGCTGGGGAAACCCAGCCAGATGGGCGGGGTATAAATAATAAATTATTATTATTATTATTTAATTTCAGAAATGACAGGGCATGTGTAACACTTGTGTACTCTCCTAGTCACCCATCCATTTGTAGGAACTCTAGCACTCAAACTGCAGTTTGGCAGTGCGGATTAAGTGTGATAATCTGTATAACCTTCCCTACAATAACAGGCAACGGTATTCAAAGAATCATAGTATTTAAAAAGAAAATATAGCAGTCCTTATAAAGTGTAACAAAGTGTGTTGAGGGGGCAGCTGTCACTGCTTTGAGGGTTGGGGACAATCCTTGAGGGAGAATAAAGTACATAATATAAATGCTAGATTATCTTTGGGAAGAAAAATCTAATCAATAGCTTGGACTTACTTATCAACAAAATGCATGGCACAACTAAGTTTAGGGGCTAAACTGGGGGTGGCTAACCTATGGCCCTCAATCAGTCCCAGCCAGCATGGCCAATAGTCAGGGCTAATGAGAGCTGTAGTTCAACAACATCTCAAAGGTTAGCTACCCCAGGTTAAATGATGAAGTTTGAAAAGAGGCCGTGATCCAGAGAGCTCCTTTAGCTAAAGTCTTGTACATGTACCCCAGAGGTCCCTCTGTTTTTCATTACAGCAGCACCACCTGAAACTACATTCAGGCTACAACTACTTTTCACAGCAGACACTGACCACTGGCAAGAGCAGCAATCCCATGTCTCTCTTTCTCCTCTTCCTGGATCCCCTGCAATACTTAGAAATTAAAAACATGCAACATATAATATTGCACTTCCTTGTCCCCCTCCATTTCATTGGTTGCCACAATATGAATGGGAAGTCTTTCATTGCAATAATGTGACACTACACATTTTTAAATGCCAGAAGGATAGTCAAATTAGTACACTGCGGCAAAAACATAGTCTTCCGGCACCTTAAATACTAACACATTTTTTATGGCATAACCTTTCATGGACTGAAATTCTTAAATGTCACCAATAGAGAGAGGAGGAGGAGATGACTCAGGGTTTTTTACCTCCATGTTTCAGACATGGTTTCTCCAGTATTATTGTGTTGAGAGGAAAAGAAGGCACCCAGCTTACAAGAGAGTCCCCTGTGCATGCAAAGAACTCAGCATGTGACACTTTGGATCAGGCCTCCAGAGAATCCCAGAATAAAAAAGGAAAAATTTCAAAATGTGTACAAAAGACAATTTGTTGCCCAACAAATTTTGAGTATTAAACTTCTTTCTCAGGAAAGGTTATTTTAAGTTGGTGTAGAGGTTTATCCTGGGGGGGGGAAGAGTAAAAAAAATCAGCTCCTGAGAATGGGTTCAATATTCAAAACGTGATGAGAAATAAATTTTCTGCACATCTCTTCCACTTTCATTCCTGGTTTTTTCCCTACAGGAAACCACAATGGAAACCACCACCCCCCCGCCGGCCACTGGGGTGGTTTGCAAAAAGCCTAGACTTCATGTGACATTGCCCAATTGTGCATCTGACTGTTAACTAGACAGCTGGTGATTCAAGCCCACCCTGGGAAGGCTGTGAGCAGGATTCCTGCCAGATGACCCTCAGGGTCCCTGCCAACTCTGCAGTTGTGAGATTCTACAATTCCAAAACACTGCTCATTAAGGACTGCTAGTTCTCCTCCGAGCTGGAAAAGGGGTTATGTCCTAGCCAATCAATTAGGTGCAAGACTGGTTTCTTCTCATTGCTTGTGAGGAGCCAGGGATGGAAAGAAGTAGGTGGAGGGAGAGGGTGGCGGGAGCAGGTGTCAGCAGGGTTAGTGCCAGCAAAGAGGTTCTGCCATACATACCACCCAGGTGCAAGTCGATGAGGTCACTGTAATAAGACTCTCCCCAATAGTCTACAACAAGGAATCGGTGAAGAGAGAGAGTTATTGGTTCAAGTACCCACCCCTGCTAGCCCTCCCCACTCCCTGCCCAGGATTCAAAGCACTCTGTAAGAGAAATTGCATACATAAGAGAAGCAGACAGGGAAAGAGAGAGACAGAAACAGAAGAAACAAGAAATCATGCAACTCTATAATAAATATATACACATACATATATACGGTATATACTGTAAAGACATGGGGAGGATAAAGTATTCCCTGGTAAATAGGCAGGGAGGACAGGCAGGCATGGATTTCCAGGCAGAGAAGGAGAGCAGGCTGGATTCTGTATGAGGATTTGTCACCTATACTGGTTTGCATCAATAAGAGGCACTGCACTGTTATTTTGGGGAACATTAAGGAAGGATCCACAAACATTCTCCAGTAGGGAGGGAATTCGGGGAAGGATACATCTCCATTGAAGAGAGCAGGGGAAGGAGTTGGGCTGGGTCTTCTCATTTCATCCTTCATTTTATTCAGCTACATTGTTTTGTGTCGGCTAAGCAACCAGAAAAGTACTAGGGTCTTCACTCTTGCAGCTTCTTTTTGGTAAGTTTTTTCACCTCCAGGGTAAATCCATAAACAAGCCCAATGGAATCTGGGATCTTGCATGTAACATTGGCCTTGGGAAAGCTAAGGGCATAGCCAATTCTTTGGTAACTTTTCTCACACATCTACATTCCTGCAATCACTTTCCATAGGTGGCAGATACTGTTTTATAGGATGTGTTGTCAGAACTAGGAAACATCAGATGGCCACATGGGCCGGGGGTGTCTGGATTTGGGCAAGGAACTCAACACCATATAGCTAAGAAAAACTAAGCAGCTGCCATGCCCCTTCTGTAGAATGTAAGGGTTCTTCCCCCAAAATAACTATGTTCTACAAAGAGTCTTCATTCTGACCCAAACAAAAACCCCTCCAGTTTAAATAGGGCATCCAGTATGCCTAATAATCATGTCAATGCCTGTTGGGAGTATATAACATTTGGAAATCTTTATACATCTTGGTAAACTATGAAGAGCCTTATTAAAGCAGTAATGATGTATGCAACAGACTTTAGGGACACTTAACTCAAGAGGACAAAAAGACTTAAATCCTCTGAACTGCTCATCATAAAGGGTTTCCTTGTGTTTCCAGCATGGCACTTTTCAAATGAATTTATTTCTAATTAGAAATAAAATGTCAATTGTTACTTTAGTTTCAACCCCTAAGAAGGAAGCACCACGACAGACTCAAGAAAATTGGTTGTCAGAGTTGGTCCAATGCTCAAAAATTTCACTTGGGTCAAGACAGGTTTGGACCTTCTATTATGCAAGTTGAGCCAGTTGGCCTCAGGTGCCAAATATTTTGGGGAAAACCATTAAAGGCCACCGAACTATAATGAATTATTATTATTACCAAGTAGTAAAGGGCACTACAGTCGTACCTTGGATCCTGAACGCCCTGGAACTCAGATGTTTTGGCTCCCAAATGCCGCAAACTCAGAAGTGTTTGTTCCGGTTTACGAACATTATTTTGGAACCCGAACGTCCAACGGGGCTTCCACAGCTTCTGATTGGCTGCAGGAGCTTCCTGCAGCCAATCAGAAGCTGTGATTTGGTTTCTAAATGTTTTGGAAGTCGAACGGACTTCTGGAACAGATTCCGTTCGAATTCCAAGGTACGACTGTACTTGGATTTTCTGCCTGGAATACCAAAGTGCATTGGGTTGTTTATGGAATGCACAAAGTATGTTCCCTTGACACATCACACAATAAGCTGAACTTCAGTTTTCAATATATAAAGTAGCACAAAAGTGTACAAAAGTGCTCCAGGCAGAAAATCACTTCCTATGTAAACACAATGTCTGCATACGGCAAGGGCATGTATGCTGTGTGTTTACTACAACAGGACAAGCACATACTGTGTCTGTTTCGCAACAAGTGCACATAGTAGGAGAACTTTTGTATATTTGTCCCATGTTAAAGTGTGCATGCAATGCTCCTAACAATAGAAGCAGTATCAATGCAGAATAAGTCTTGGGTGAAATGGACACAAAATTCTAATTAACACATACACAAGGAAGCTGTTTTAACAATAAAGAATTGGTAGTTTGGGGAAGGTGTTCTCTTCCCATCTGCATTTCCAAAGCAGAAGCTCCTTTTCCAGCAAACCCATTACTAGCCATTAGGAGAAGGCGGCTTTGTAACTGTAGTCTGCAAGGCACATCAGTTTGGCCAATACTGTGTACACTGCATGAGGCAATCAAGGTTGTTTGGACAGTATATAGAAATAAGTTACTGCTGATACTGAAGGTGTGTAAGGAAAAAGAGGTTTTAAGGCACATGAAAATCTGTCATCTCATGAAACAAGAGCATGCTCCATAAACAGTCTATTTTTCATGGGATTACTGAATATGGACATCTTTCAGCTATAAATCCTGAATTCAAAAGGCAATTATTAATACTCATAGGCACACCTGTGAGGCCCCCAAATAAGCCAACCTTTTCATTTGTCTTTCCCTCTCCACTTCCCCATCACATTTTAGATATCTAAAGCCATCTCTAATAATTTTCTGCTTGCCAAAGACCCACCACTGCCCATGAAGTGTGGCAAGTAAAGCCCTCAGTTGTTTTTAAAGCTCCTCAAATTCTGATGACACCACCTATAAGGATGCCGGGGGACAAGGAAAGAAATGAATGTCAGGTGACAAAAAAGAGAGTTTGAGATGGCTGAAGACTGTTGAATGCAGAGGTGCACAATTCTTTCCATTCTTTTAAAACTATGTATCGGCATTCATTTTATGAATCAATTTAAACAACAATTTGTAAATAGTTGTAAAAGTATTCCAAGGATTAAGTTGGACTGAGTACATTATTTGGCCCCAGCTGCAACATAAATGACTCTGAAAGCCTGCAAAAAGCATTTTAAAACAGAGTCAACTGCAAGCTAAAATAAATAAGTTTGGGCAGCTAGTGGTGATGGCACTATCAAAATGTACTCATTAACTAAAAAATGTTAAAATCTATATGTAGCTTTAGGGGAGACTGCCTTTGAAAACAAGGACAAGGTATGATGTTCAGTTTGTGATTGTGGTGCTCTAGATGTTGCTGGTTTCAATCTTAAAGAGATTGAGTCCCACACAGTTCCCTCCCTTGTAGGTGCCAAGATCACTGTAGGCCACTCTCTGCAAAGCAATTTTCATCTATAAGGATATATAAGACTTCCTGAGGACTAATCCACAATTATGGAATTCCTAATCTTCTAAAATTTGCCAAAACCTGGGTATCTAACACAGGTAGGGAAAGTCTCCTGTAACTGGTGTGGCATTTGGTGGCCAAGGACAGCAAACAGGGGATTAAAATTTAATTCATCCTGTGTTGCCTTTGATATTGTTAAATCTGTCTCAAATAGGCTATTTACCAGGAGATTTCAGAATAGGGCAGAATACACATCTTAATAAAAAGAAATACATTGTAATAATTAAGTGTAATGTTCAGCTAGTATCTGTTTTAGTACACTGATTGTCTGGTCAGTGATAATCCTACCGCATTCCTATTGGAAATTTCAGTGTGTCAATCCAAGCTTCAAACAAAGCAGAAAAACAATTCTCCAAGGCTGTTTTGAGGAAAGTCAATTTAGTTACATTTCCCTCCCAAACTTAAGGTCAGTATAACAAAAGGTTACTCGTCTTTACATATCTCAAAATTAAATTAACTTCATTTTCACCAAGTAGGTTGCCTCTTACACCTCTGGTAAATGGATCATGTGAAATAACCTGGGCCTTTGTGTGTTTGCCTCTACTTGTTTCTCAAGGAAGGAGTGGTAGGATATGTCAAGTGAGGAAATCATCATCTAACTATGTTCTCTCCCACAGATGAACTAGACATTATGGTAGACACAGGGCTACAGGTAAAACAGTATTCTCATTACTTTTTCTTCCTCCCTCATAAGGTCTAGTGAAACTCACCATGCGATGTCTTGCAGTGAATTCTCTCACCTCAGCACCCAAAGAAGGAGGGAGGCAGGGAAAGTCAAAAGCGATGACATCATGTTGCATAGCAAATTTCACTTGGCATTAAGAAGGGTGTGTGGGCAGAAGACTACAGAGTTTTGGGTTTTCAGTAGCATTCCTGTGTGTGCAGTAACATCTAGTTCTGCTCTTAATGTCTTTCATCTATGTTAATTCCAAGTACCATTCATTAAACCAGGCCATCAAGTGTAGAGGTTCATTCCATTAACAGCAGATGATGACAACTGTTTCACATGTTGTATTGAATTTCTGTTCCACACGCCCTGAAGCTGTGCATGATTTTTCAGAGAGAATGTGGTACTTGCTGGGGCTGTTCTGTGATGGTCCCTTATGAGGGTGCTAATGCTGATTCAAAGCACAGTGAATTAAAAAACACAAACTTATATCAATTACTCTCTTCTCTTTTTCATCTTACTGGGCAAAGTGGAGGCTTCCTTGCCACAACAAAGTTTTATTTCCTAAAGGAAAGCTAGCAGATGGGTAACCTATACGCATTACCACCTTTTTGCAAGATGCAACTCATAACTGGACAAAACTTTGTCCTGAAGAAGTGAGACGTATTTTCAGAGCAAATGAAACCCGGCTAAGGGATCTTGCCATTTAGGTAGCTTCACAGGCAGAGTAGCCCAAGATCTGATAGAGAAGGGAAATGGTGAATTTTAACTCATTTGTTTAAAAAGATAATTTAATAAAAGAACTTGCAGCTTAGGGAGGGACCAGTATGTATAGCTAGCAAACAGGTTGTTATGAACATTTGCATAAAAATGCAATGAGAAAAGAAGAACTCAAGATGGAAGACTGGAAGGTACCTGCTTCTCCCCTAAGAGCCTTCTCAACAGCAACTCCCCTTTCCTCCAGCTGCCTTTGCTTCTCTTCTACTTGTTCCAGCTGTCGTTGGATAATCTATGGGAAAAGAGGGAAAACAGACACATAGGTTCTCATTCTCCTGTGTTCAAATGGCAGGATACTAATTTCGAGAATCTCCAGTGCTTCCAAAGCAGACCAGCACCACCTAAGAGCTGTTCCAGAGGCACACATCAGAGGGGCCTTAAGGTTTTGTAATTGACGATCAACTCCTGGGGAAAAAGAGAGCATTGATGTTTTCCAAACAATGACACATCTGGGAATTCCCCCCCCCCAGTACCTGGTTTGGCAACATGCTCTCCATATGTCCTTAAAAATGGTGGGTGAAGTGTGCACACTATGGGGACCAGGGGCTCGTCTACACTTTTGCTTTCCCCCAGGGAAATCTACTCTTCAGCACGGAATCGGAGCAAATGTCAACCAGGTTTCCCATGGATTGACTTTGCTCCGATTCAGTGCCAAAGAGTGGGTTTTCATGAGGCAAGCAGCGGGGCAAACAGAAAACTTCCCAGACTCATGCTTTCTAGGCATGGGACAAGCAAAGTGTGGACAAGCCCTAGATACGTGGGAAGTACTCACACACCTTTCCCCCAAATACCTTCAAATAATTTTGGAATCTTTCATCAAATCCTACCTTTTCCACAACACCTCTTAACCATAACCCCCTACTATATTCGAGTAATATGAATTCTTCTTCTTGCCCCATCAATCAGGAAGTTTATTCGGCTTTACGCCCATCATAAAACACAACACAACAAAATAAATCAAATAAAACAGCAGACTCGTTCTTCTTGCCCCAGTGTCCACCTTCATCTCCTTTGTCTCCATTTGGTCAAAATCTAGACTGAAAGTTCCTCAGGGCAGGGATATGTCTTTCTGTTTGTGCTGCTGTGTGAAGTGTTTTCAGGATATTGGTAAGTCACACATTCTCCAGTTACTGTTTTGGATCCCTACAAGGCAGAAGTGTACATAGGTATATCGTTTGCAGCTGCTCATACAGGTGTCTTACAAAAGCGGCACTCCAGGCAGCAACAAGAGAGTAATATGTACTGTTGTCAAACCTTACATATAGGAAGTGCAGTTCTGTACCACCAGAAAGATCAATGTAATGTGACCTTCCTCAAGACATGCAGATTTTTCTGATGCACACTGCAAAGATGTGCACATAGAAGGTTATCTTCTTAAAGGCTCATGAATTTTTCTTCCTGGAAATTATGAATGGAAATTATGGCTTTACCTGAGCCCTGTGTAACCTCTTCAGCTCCTCCTGCTTGGCTTGACGGCGAGCAGCTTTCTGCACCCGCCTGGTCAGTTTGGCGTTGAGCTCATCCTCCGTATATGCTTTCTGCAGCAATAAAGAGAGGAATGCATTTCAGTCCCTTACAACAAAGCTGTCAGCCTGATAAGTAGGAACAGAAGGTGCTATTTGCTGGGCTTTCTTCTCAGTGGGCAAGCTGTCAATTTGAGTGCTAACAGTGCAGTGCGTGGGCCTTGGTGCAGAAGTAAGGTGTGAAGGAAAGGCATGAATCAGGTGCAAAGCAGTGATTTAACAGAGAGCTTCCAGTTACGGCTAAATTCTCTTCAATTCTCCTTGTGGCTTGCCCTAAAGATAGGAGGTGTCCCTGATTTCAACAGCTTTCTTACAAAGAAGGGAGCCTGTTGTATTACTTTTTGACGTAGGCAAAGTAAAAGAAAAGAAAAGACCCCTGTGACCAAATCATCTTACGAAGTAGGGTGAGAGTTCATTGTAGATTAAAGTACACGGTATACTGCCTATTTCATTGTGCTACCATGAGTCCAGGTTGCAACTCCTACCATATTTGCAACTCCTACCAATCACTTAATCAGCAGGTCATGCAACCACTCAACCTGCATTTTCAATGCAACAATAGAGGAAACTCATTATCTAAAGGGCTATGTAATACACTAAAGGCCTATGTAATCACTTCAACCTGCAAATGGGAATAATGGTGATATGAATTCTTTGCTATATTAAAAAGTAAATACTTAGCACATATAAAACTAGAACACAATGAGGAAAGTTATGCAAATATCCTTCCAGCTCACATAAAACATTCTAGGCAAGCATACAACTGTGAGAGCACCCTAACAGCAGTCTTAAATGGTCCAGTAGCAGTTGTGTCACATGGGCCTGCTGTTCATACAACTTAGCTATAAATTTGTGGTGTGAACTAGCTATATGGGGTTACAAGCTGCCTATGTCTTCCAGTTTTATGGACACATGCTCCAGTGTCTTTTAAACATCTTGTCAAAATCATTAATATACACAACTAGTTTCAAGATAGACATGCAACTTACAGAGTTGCTTTGGGGCTGAGAATTCACATCTATGTTGTAACAAGACGTGTGGATCATGTGTTTTCCTAACATATCATCCTCCCTTGACAATTCAGAGCAGCCCCCCATTGACACAAATATCCCAGCATCGCCTATTACCTTCATGCCATTTTAAAAAATCAAGTCAACCAGATTTGGGTGGCTGAAATCTTGGTCAGATTAGAGATTGGAAGTCATTAGAGTTACCAGAGTTTATTAGTGCTAAAAAGATGCTAAATCACAAGAAGATCACTTTGGAGCCCCACTAAGCCCATAACTAACAGTTTCACTCGTAGCTTATGTAAGTATTTGGCCACAGAATGTGTAAAACTGATGTGTTTGCCCTGAGAAAAGCAAATCTGAGAATTGCCTCTTTCATTATTTTCTTATTCAAGACTCCAACCTGAAACCAAGTGCTACTTCTCATATTACATTTTTATATGTTAAAATCCACACTTTAGCAGGAAAACCTGCATTTCCTAAGCTGAGAATGCGTGCACATTTCTTTCTCATTTGGCTCAATGTATGCACCTAGAAGCTGAAGCATGTACTGTACTAGGCCAGAAGAAGAAAACACACCTGGATGACAACTCTCACATTACAATGTGCACGCCTTCACAGATGTGTAGATTTCGACACACAAAATGGTAGCATGAGAATATAACCTGTGAGCAGAGTTGGAAGCCATCACAGCACAACAAACTTGATACTGGTTTCTCCCAAGAATCTTGGGAACTGTAGCTTGCTGAGAAGTCAGTTTGACATATCTAGGTCATACTCACATAGAACTCAAGAGTTCCTTAGGGAAATGGAACAGGTACAAAACCAATTAGAGCCTCTGATGTGAATGTGCTTAGAATGGGAAGAGGGGGAACTGAGGTGATATTGTGATACCCCCTAAAACAATATGCTACTTGGGCTGCAATTTGGAACCAGCTTTTATCAATAATTCAGAATTAACCAAATGATTTGGAGAACTGTGGCAATGAACACAAGTATTTGCACAAGCTGTTGTTAAAATGATGCTTGTTTTGTGCATTCTACCTATGTGTACTTACATTTTTACACTGACTTATATGGAGGGTACAGAAAGATATCAATAAATTATAATGGCCAAGGCTACTGTGTGGCATGGTGATTAGAGTAGAGCAGTGTTTCCCAACCTTGTGCCTCCAGCTGTTTTTGGACTACAACTCCCATCATCCCTAGCTAGCAAGACCAGTGGTCAGGAATGATGGGAATTGTAGTCCGAAAACAGCTGGAGGCACAAGGTTGGGAAACACTGGAGTAGAGGACTAAAATTGGGGAAATCCAAGCTCAAATCTCCATTCAGCTCACTAGGTGACCTTCAGCTGATCTCTTCCTCTCAGTTTACCCTACCTATCAGGGTTGTTGTGAGGATAAAATGGGGAAATCTTGTAAGCCACCTTGATCTCCTTGGAGGATGAGCAGAAGAAAAAAAATGAGCAGAAGAAAAATAATTTCAATTTATACCAGATATAATTAAGTACCTAATATGTCCAGCAAAATACCCTTTAAACCCTTTTTTAAAAGCAACATACCAAGATCAACAGGTTCTCTCTCTCTGGTTGATCCTTGATGCACATACTGCATGCATTTCAAGTGAGCATGAAGGTTTAGGATTTGACATTTCCTTGATCAGGTTGCCCTTATTTTTTTTTAACCATTTCATACATGCACAGTCTGGAATTACATTAGTACAAACAAAGGCAGGGAGATGGGGCACAGACTATAGTTCTGGTAGGTTAATAATGGGAATGCATGCAACTGTGGCCAGTCAATGAGAATGGAGACACTACCTTTGATGCGTATGATCTCTTGAATGCCAAGGCGTGTGGGACGTAAATCGACTTTAAAAGGGGGAGGGGGAAGGAATGGCAAAGGCAAAAATAAATAAATAATAAAACCCACACACATAAAATGGAGCACAGTCAGTTAAACATTAAAAGGCTGAAAACAAAATGCACAGTAACAGACACAGAGGTTGCTCAAAGTGCGACATGGCACTGTGTATGAGGGTGAATGCTTCAGAATCAGGAAACAAACAAATACTTGACCAGGCCTGCACCGCCTGTGACCCAAACCCAAATGCAACCTACAAGCCATGTATTGTAGCCTGTCAGATGTACAACCCTACCCACCCCCACCCACCCACCCCCGCTGCCAATTTTGGTAGTCACAGGCAACAGAAAGAGTTGTTCATCAAACTCTGGGTGCACTAATATACATGGCTTGGGAGCACTGTTCAGCTTGGGAGATGGCAGGGATCACAACTTGTGGAAGTCCAGGCCAGACCAATTTTGGTACAACATAGCAACAAAGCAGCTGTTTTTAATTAAGAGATGTTATTACTGTTGCTCAGACTACTGATTCACTATCATAAGCTTAACTCTCTTTGCTCCTGCATGAACAGTAAAAAGAGGATTACACAGAGCCCTCTCCTTGTTTCACTCCTCTGTTGCTTGCATCCTTGCCTGGGCCAAGGCAGAAGCAAATGGAAGTTTGCAGGGCAGGTAGATTGGAAGAAAAGGGTTCTGCAAAGCTTCTGTCACTATTCAGAAGGAATAGTGGAAGGAGAGAGTTTAAAGGGCCACTATGGCAGTGACAGAGTTCACATGGGAGAAAGCAGCTGATCATACCCCCCCCCCATGTGTATCTGTGCTTCTCCCCTGAGGAATGGTCACATAACTATTTCTTGTCTAATGAAACTGTGTATGAATGCCTAGCCTGGCATTCAATTCTGACTCCAATCTTCCACTTGAATTGAGATTTACCTTTACAGAAGTTATGGTTTTGAACAGGGCACCTAGATATCCTTCCACACTGTTTTCACTGGAAAACACTCAGTTAAACAATTTTGCAAATGAAACTTTGCATGTGGTGCTGCTTTGGCTAGTTGTGCAGAGCAAAGAGCCAAACATGGCATTGAAGCCTGGTCAATTATCTTGCTCCTCCCCAAAGCATAGCCATCTCAGAAGTGTTATAGCAGGAATGAGGAACTGTAACCCTCCAGAAGTTGTTGGACTATAACTCCCATCAGTCCCAGGCAGCTCAGCCCAAGGACAGGGATGAATGGTGTCCAGCAGCAGCTAATAAACAAGAGTTTCCCCATCTCCGTTTCATAGGCTATAAGTGTGACTCTTTTTAAAAATGAAATGTGATTTTTCAGAACACTGAATTTTGTGCCCTATTTATTATTATTATTATTATTATTATTATTATTATTATTATTATTATTATTATTATTTTGCTATTGCATGGTACTTTTTATGGAATTGCTTAAAGCACACATGTCACCCTGCCTTTCAGTACTTTCAAAGTGCACTTAATCTTCATTGAATAAATGCATAAACATGAAGGGAAAACTGAAATGCAACTAGAGTTTAGACTTTGGGTCCTCCAATATTACACCCACAGTGTCAAACATCTGCCTTAGCATAAGACCCCTGCTTTAGACAAAACCTCAGCCTTCAGCAGGCTACCAGAACAAACAGTCAGATCCTTGAACAAACAGTCAGATCCTAAGTATGTCAAATATTTTACAACATCAGCACATACACACATACACTGACCAAAGCTCCAAGAAGCACATATCCCACAGGAAGCTATACCAGCATTTATTTAGAAGCTGCTTCTAGTGTTAGAAAGCAGACAAAACTAAAAAGCTAATCACAAACATTACAGTAAATGACATCATCAAACAGGCAACCTTTGGGAAGAGGATATGGTGTTGCAACAAGAGCGCTAGCTGCTGGGTTTCGGTCTATAAGCAGTTCATGATCGGTCATGTAGCAGAGAGAAGAAAATATTGGTTCAGGAGGTACACACAAGACCATGCCCTTGTATTCCAGATTAGTAATCAAATTTAGACCATCCCACAACACCCTGCCATTTCTGTTCTCACAACTCACCAGCATGGAAAACATGAAAGCAAAGAGCAAAGGTGGCTCTATGAACTACAACTAAGCATTGGAGAACAGACTGCAATTGTGTATTTCATCCTCACAGATGCTCCCCTCTCTCCTTCACCACAGTCAAGCCATGTATTGTCACTGACACAACAATCCTGCAGCCTGCTCCTGATCTCTCTACTGAGGTAAGGGAGCTGCTTTGTTATATGCATCCCAGCTCAATGTCAGAACTGCAGAGGATTAGTTAGTCCATGGAATGTTTAACCACCCTTTCATTCATGTAAATGGAGGAGGTAAGATTGGTAAAATGACCAATTACGTCTACTCTTTCAGTGCATATTCCTTCTTGATGCAACTCTCAATGCATATTAATAACAGTTCTTTGCTGAGGATTAAGATACCTGGAATGCCTGCAATATTCAAAATACACAACAGAACAACCATTGCGTACTCCAATGGCTATTTAGAGGTGAAGTAATTCTTACTCTTCATCACATGTAGGCCACCTGTGTGAATCAGATGTGGTTGAAGTGCTAACCAATCCATGATGTTGAGGCAGCTTCAGGACTCTAAGCCAGGGATTGGGTACCAAGGCCCTACAGATGTTGCTGGGCTGCAATTCCCACCCTCCCTGTCTATTGCCTATGTTGGCTGGTGAAGGTAGAGTGGGAATCCCACAACATCTAGAAGGCCACAGGTTCCCACTTCTGCTCTATGCGGACATGAATAAGTAACTGCTTCATGACTTACCAGAACCCACCACATTGTTACTACTACCCTTTCCCATGATGCTGTTTCCAGCATCCCCAGGTACCTCCTCCTTCCTTTGCATCCCAGATGTAATGTGGAACCTGCCAGGAAAAGCCTGAAGGCAAGCATGTGGGAAGTTGGGGGGCAGGGAAGGGTCCAATAAAAAAAACAACACGAGCTCAACAGGAGTGAATTAGATATGTTAAACATGGGGAGAAACTCAGCGTCTGAGTATGAAAGACAGTCACATTTACAACCTTACATCATCATCCTTGGATAGCTGCCTGAGCTGGAATTTATCATCCAATATAAAAGTGGCCAGTTGGAGTGCTTACTCACAAGCAGATCTTTTAGCAGGAAAAACTACAGATTATTTGCTCGACATGCAAATAATCATACTTGCAAAAAGACCGCCATCTTGACATTTGAAACAGTGCTTCTAGGGTGTTATTCACTGTCATAAAACTGAACAGTGCAAGGAACTTAGCACCTCTTTGATGAGGTAGTGACTTTCCCATGAAGCTTGGAAATTGAGTCCTAAACCAGTGGTATGGTTTGTTATGAGGTGTAAACCACACAAGCCATTCCCAGTACACATCGAAGGAACAACAATTGGAACAAACACACCAGCTTTGCAAGCTGCATCTCATTCTCAACAGGAGCAATGTGAGATGATAAATAGATGCTACAGATCACACAACTGAGGTTGAGACATAACCAGTGGAATCATTTAGGAAAGAGATCCAGCATTTCAGGCCATAAGTGAGGATTCCTCAGGAGGACCTATATTTCTGGATCAATGTGTTTGTTCTATACCCCAAGGGACAACCGATATAAAGCAATTAAGTGGTCAGTGTGCTAAATATGCATGTCACAGTTCCTACATTTGCTAAAAGTGTGTTTGTATAGATAGGCAGATCATTTGACCTGTGTAGATACCATATATAGTTATTAATAGATGTGAAAAGCAATGTTCTTCATAAACACTGAGTTTTTACAGTATAATCCCAGATATATCCAAAAGTGGGCTTTGGTCTGCAGGTTTCTTCCAGCCCAGCTAAAGTAAATTAATAGGAAATATTAAACATTAATCACTTCAGCTTTTCTAAGGTTTTATTATTTATCTTGGCTTTGAAAGAGCACAGCTAGCTCGACATTTCCCACCCAGTTTAATCTTACCTCTCGCTTGGATCTCTGTGAAGAGCGCTCTAAGACGTCATCGTTGGAGAGGTCAGAGTCCTCAGAGAAGCTTAAGTGTCGACGTAGTTGCAAATCTGAGATGGTAAAGAAACAAATCAGATGACACAGCCAGAGGAGCAGCTGGCATCATAATGAACTTAGATGATGAGCCTCTTGAAGTCTGAAAAAATAATACACCACCCACTGCTGCTACTTTGACTAGAGCAGCTACCTCTTTCACCTGGAGCAATGCCCTGGCAGTTTGTGATCCCCCCTCCCCATTTTTAATGGTGTTCTTTGACATCTGTGTGCTCAATTTCTTTAATGCTGAAGGACACATTTCTCCTCCCTGGTCTCTACTAAATTTATTTCTAACCACATCACTGAGAGCCATGGTGGTGCAGTGTTTACAGTGTTGGACAGGAACTGGGGAGACTGAGGTTCAAATCCTCACTTGGTCATGAAGTTCACTGGGTGACCTTGAGGTACTCACTATACCTCTACATAGCCTATCTCACAGGGTTGTTGTTGTGAAGATAAAAAGGAGTGTGTGTTTATGCATTTATGAGTTCATTGGAAGAAAGCAAATATACAGTTTATCTGTCCCTGTTTTACCTACAGCGAGACTACATCCCTTCTCTTCTATGACATGGGAAAAAGATATTGTGCTGCTGATATTAATTATAATAATCTGTGGAAGATCTAAGAGTGTGACCTTTTTGCACCTCCACTAGTAACTTTCTCAGATGCCTTGATTTATACTTCTTCAATACTTTTTTTTTCAAAAAGCAGTGTCGACATTTCTTGAAGAACAGCTGGGACTTATTCTTTCCACACCAAGCAAGTTATCTGGAAGGTATGCTACCGATTAGGGCAATACTATTGCAACTGGCATGGAAGTTTATGAGCTGGGCCTCAAGCTGCAAGTTGCTGAGTATTTCTGATTTAGTCTGAGGCACCTTTATTACTTATTCTCCAGATAGCCAACCTGCTATTTTAAAAGTTATAAACTGAGTCAGACAATATATGAGAAAGAAAACCATCAGATCACTCAGAACACTATCCTTCAAACGGATTTGTCCAAGTGGCTTGAAATAAGAGCAGGGCACAGAACCAAATGCACCTAATCCTAAACTCCCAAGCCTGGTTGACAATGAAGCAGACTGATCATACTGACTTCACCAGGCTTGAGATGAGACCTGGGGGGGAGAAAACGATGACTCATACATCAAGCCTAACACTGCTGCTGATACAAATCTCCCTAGAGTCTGGGTGTTGCAGCAAAATGGAAACTCATGGATGTGTCCAGTCATGCCTCACAAATCTAGGCCACACATGTGATTTTTTTTGTAGCCCATTTGGGGCACTTGGATAAAACAGCTGCTCCCAGTTAGGCAGGGAACAGTGATACCACTGGGTAGCTGTGTACCCCTCCCCCAAATGTGCATGCCTGTGAATATTCTGTTTAGGAGTAGGGGGCTATTTCTCAATCATCATCAGATAATCTCTCCCCCCCCCAGCCTCCCACAAGAAAGCTGTTTCAACAATTTCATTTTTAAAAGGGAAAGAGGTTGCAAGAATTGAAGGAGTCCCTGAAAGCACCCACAGAAAATATACATGTGCCTTGCATACATCACTTCAAAGGGAGCTTGTGGTGTGTTTTTCGCCAGATGTCATCCCTGACTGCTTGGAACTGGGGTCCATGAACATCCAGAGGAACACATATTCCTATTCCTCAAGCTAATACTAGAAATCCCATGCTGTTGTAAAACACTATTTTTCTCATGCTTTCCTTGACCCTGTTCTGCCTTTTTATGCTTATCTTTCCTCCCTCCTTAATCACCTCCCAAATTGCTGACGGCCGCTGTTAGGTTACATTGCTCAAATATCTCTTGTGCTCATATTCTGTGCATGGAAGAAATCTGCAAAAGATTTTCAGGTACAGTGGAATCACTAAAGAATGCAGTCAGTGGCACTATACCTGCTGCTCTAACTAGTGGAGACGCCTTATGCTTCCCAGAATCCACTGTGGCCCCACTGGAAGGTGTACTAGGGCAGGATTTGTCATCTGTCTTTTTCTTCTTGTCTTTCTTATAGCCAGAGAACACAGACTTCCACAGTGATTTGGGCTTTGTGGCTTCTTCAGCTGCACTGCTGGATTTGTCAGAGAGCTTGCTGTCATTCTTGGACTTCTTCTCCTTTTTGTTCTTGCGGGGGGAGAAAAGAGAAGTCCTTTTCTTACTCTTCCCTCCAGAGCCTTCCGAGGATGTGACTGACCCATCACGCCCACTGGTGTCTGCAAAGGGTGAAAAGAACCTGTCACCACTAGCCTCGTGTTTCAGCGTGGGGCCTTCCCCAGCTTTCATACCCAAATGCTTCTGGGATTCAAAATACAGCTCTTTGGTCTTTGAAGGCATGGTAGATGCCTTGTGCAACTTGGCGGCACCAGCAGCATTGGCCATCTCCAGATCTTTCATCTTGCATAGCTGCTTAGCCATGGCATCACGTAAGGCCTGGCTCTTGATGGACTTCTCTCTGGCTCTCATTCTTTCCTCTGCTAGCTCCTTCGCTTCTGCAGAGACTTGAGGGAGGCCTCTCTTTTGCTGGCTTCCCCCTTCCATTGATGGTGGCCCACCATTCTCTTTAACAAAATGTAGGTGAAGAGGCTTCTCTGGCCTCGGCCTACTGGGGGGCGTGTAATATTTTTCATGGATGCTCGAATCCTCAGTCCTCTCATCATAAGTGTCCTCCACATCATCAGCAAATGGTATCTCATCCACACTCTCCACAAATGATTTCCGCACCTCCTCTCTGGAGGGTTGGGATGGCTCCCTGGCTGGCCGGATCCTTTCTATGGCTGCTGGTGGCGGGTGAGGTGTTTGCACAGAAGCTGGCTTAGACTCAGCCTCATTCTTCCAAGTTGCCTGATGCCTTTTTCTTCGCAGGGTTGCTGGCTCTTCATTTTGAGGTGGTGGAGGAGGAGGGCTGGATGGAGGAGTGAGCATGGTGGAATCAGAAGTGTTGAAACTCTGGCTGGCCAATGTTCTCATGTTTGATGAACTGCCCTGAAGACCCAGTCCAGAACTGCTGGACAGCTCTCTCTTAACATCACTCAAATTTTTCAGCTCTCTCTCGGATGGGGATTTTGGAGTCAGCAAAGAAAACTGCTCACTGTCTAGCTTCGCTGTGACTGGCTTCTTTGGGGCTGACTGAGGTTTTACAATGTGGATCCCCTTCTCTTCTGAAATACGCTCAGGAGTGTATGTTTTCAGGGGGGCAGACTCAAGGGGGGAAATGGTAAAGCTTGGCTCTGGACCCCTGCTTCTGTTCACAGGTGTGAGACCCAAACTCCTCCGGATTTCAGCACTCTTCATCCAGAACTCCTCCACAAGGTTATTCCTTTTCAAAGCTTCTTCTGCTGTGGTAGGGCTCCCCAATTTTTCCACCTCTCCATCTTGATTTTTTAGGGCAAGCTTGGTCAAAGGAGTGGAGGTTAAGGCTGGGACTGGTTGGAAGCACACAGGTTCCCCTGGAGATTGAATGGATGCTTCACCAGAGGGTAAAGGCTGTGAACAAATAGGCAAGGGGGTGGCAGGTGGAGATGCAGGTACTGCAGGAGTTGCTGGCTGCGATTTCACAGGTGATGTTGGTGTGATGGTCTCAGGCATTGCAACTGGCTGGGACCGTATTGGAGAGAGTGGTACAGGTGGGCTTTTGACTTTTTGGTCATCAGAGATCTTGACTTGTGCTTCCTCTCCTGGGAGGAACGGTTCAGGGAAAAACCGTACATCTGGGGATTCATCTTTGCAGGGCACTGTTGCAAGAAGCTCCTTTGAGTCCTACAACAGACAGATAACAGATATAAAACACAGAGCATCATCAATGGAACAAAACACCCACCAGCAGGTTCTAGACCAAAGAGTTCTAAACTTTGTACATACCAGCTGTGCCATGTTTGCCACAGACCCCTGGATTGTTACGAGCAATTCTGGGAAACATTCTAGAGTGCAAACTCTCCTCATATGAGGCACTGGCCAGAGGATGCAATATTGCTGGATGCAGGGATCTGGATTGCCAGTGTGTCACCTACAGGGAAAGTACTGGGTAAGCAGACCCAAGCAGGACTGAAAAGCAGGTGGCCGAAACTGCAAAGGTCCTAAGTGGGAAGAGAAGACCTAACCATATGGGAGAGGAGGACCGAAGAACTGTCCCCATGCAAAGGTTGGTTTCTCATACCTGGTTATGGCCCCCGTGGTGATGGCTGATGCAGAAGTTTGTTTGTGGGGATGGTAGTGATGTGGGTCCAGCTCAGGCAGCCGCTGCCTGCAATGTACTGGTGGTGGCAACAGCAACAATAGCTGAGTAAGAAGCAGCCATAGAGTAAAGTGGTGTGGCATTGTTGGTGATGGTGGTGACAGCAGGGACGCCTGGCTCTAAACTGAGCTAAGACACGTTGGGGGCATTGGCATGGGAGGGGGAATGTGGCAAACAGACCTGGCACATACACTAGTCGTCCACCAAGTGTGAAGTTCCGCTGACTACAGTGATCTGTTTCCAGCAAGAATCACGCTGGTGAAGAAGAACCCAGCAAGACTGAACCTTTCTGCATTCTGCAGTGCAGTTGGGGGAGCAAGAAAGAAGACACAAATTTCTCCTTCCCTGTCCCAGTTGCATAGGATCTAAAAGAACCAAACTAAATATTATCCCAGCCTCCTGAATTGATTTGGGGCAGGACTGGAGGGCACACACAGCCCTTGTAACAAATCACATTTTCCAGTTATAAATATCAGGGAGGATTTGGTTTCTAAGAATTCCCATGCAACACTGGGTACTTTCCACTATCAGAATTTAATTCACAACCCTAGCTCTCAACAGATTCAGTAATATGATGCAGATCATAGGGCAGAACAGACAGACAGTTGGTGAATAAGGACCATGAATAAGGACTACAGTACTAGCCAATATGAGTTATTCCTTCTTCAGGCATTATGATAGCATCACTTTTATATCTATTTAGAGCACTGTATAATTTTTGGACATTGTGTCACTAATGACTGTCATTCTTGTCCTGTATTTTTTTATTTTATTTAAGCTGTGCTAAAAAACAACAACACAAGGCACGTGGATTGCATTTCATAACACTAGTTCAAGTCACATGAAGTGCCAGCAAAGATGATTGTTGGGTGACTTCTGACAAATCCTCAAGGAATGACTGACTCAGCTCTGAATAAGTTGGAAAATTGTCCTGCACCAGACTGAAGTAAAGAAGATTCTGGGAAATGAGTCTTTTACCTACAAATCTATGGGAAAGAATAAGGAGGAAGTCTCATTCCGCCACCGCCCACCCCCCTTGTCACAGAATATAGCCAATTAAAAGTACTGCTTGATACTAGCATGCTGTTTCTTAAAGTCCAAAGTAAATCAGCTTTTCAAAGAGTTAAGGAAACTCCAGAGCCTGGGGTACAAAAGTAAAACAGAGCTTCACCTAAGGTATCAGCTGCTTCACATATTGTGCCCATGATGTGAGAGCCTTCTCTGTGATAGTGTCCCAACTGGTCTCCTGTCTTGCACTGGCCCTTCTTTAAATATCTTTAAATGATTTTATTTACTCAGGCATTTACAGTGGGGGCAGGGCAGTCATTTGAAAGATGTGTATTTTCTGTTGTTCTATAGACATTTAGCTGATGGGTGGGATATAAATAATTCAATAAATAAATAAATTCTTGTGAATCAAATGAAGAGTGGTGTTTTCTAAATGCACATGCACTGTGTCCTTACAGAATAATATATGGATGCACTGTGGGCTTTGCTTGCAAAAACAACAATGAGAGCACCAACAGGGATGAGATCACACCTTCTCCATAGGTAGGTTTGTGTTCCTAGGATTCTAAGTGTGTTGGAAGGGCCTGTCTTGATTTTTGAAATATGCTTTAGACTGCTGAGGCACTTTATGAATAATAAATATTGTTATTAAAAGCCACTATTTGTACAAAAGCAGAGTGTTCACAAATGATGCCTCTGTTTTGTACTCTGGAATTTTTTTCTCCAAGTACCAAATATAACGTAAGCAGCACTCTCACAAACTCAGTGGCTTCAGCTACCTCAATTAATTTCTTAAAATGCATTCCCATTAATTTTTCACCCATTTTTGTTCTAAGCATATTCATTGCAGAATGTTTGGAACTTGTTTTTATAAAGAGGTTCTAAACCAATTATTTGCCAGTCCTGTTTCAATGAGAGAGGCACTTCCATGTGCATTTACGTTGCAAGCCATTATAAAGCAACACAAATAAAAATTGAAAATAAGCTTACAAATATTTTGTGTATGGTATGATCAAGTTTCTCTTTTAACATTTTACTCAGCTGGCTACGTAAGCATTAGCTATGAAGAAAATCACAATCCATTTTCTTACTTCTTTTTCTTCTTCCTTGTGATTTTCAGCTGGAGTAGGCAGAGCAGCCCTCTCACACGGTGACTGATCAGGCAGACAGAGCTTGCAAGGGTCTGAAGGAAAACCAGCAAATAAGTCCACAACTATTTTAAACCAAATGAAGTGAATTGAGTTTACTGCCACCTCCTTGCTTATTTCCAGATAGTCAACTTGGTACTTAACCTGAATACTACCATTCCACCCAGTTAAACAAGACAGTCACAGTGCTATGATTGGTACAATCTGATGTGATGCATATTGCTTGGCAGCAAGTACGATTAAAATGAGTGGAGATTACTCACAAATAGGTATGCGCAGGATTGTAGCTTTAGATGCTAAAATATTACACTGCTTGTAGAGAGGGAGGTGTGGCTCATTACAGGTCTGAAAGAAATATGTTTAGCAGTAAAGGCTAGATGAACCACCTTGTTGGACCAGACCCAGGGTCAATCCTAGTCTATCTGATAGTGGCCAATCAGAAGCCTCTGAGAAGTGCACAAGAAGGATTCAGAGACACTAATTGTAGCCTATAGTTACAGGTAGGTAGTCACGTTGGTCTGTCGTAGTTGAAACAAAATAATAAAAATTCCTTCCAGTAGCCCCTTAGAGATCAACTAAGTTTGTCATTGGTATGAGCTTTTGTGTGCATGTACACTTCTTCAGATACACATGTGCATGCACACGAAAGCTCATACCAATGACAAACTTAGTTGGTCTCGAAGGTGCTACTGGAAGGAATTTTTTTATTTTGTAGCTTATAGTCATTGATAACCCTGTCTTCCATGCATTTGCCTAATTGCTTCAAAGCCACGTAAGCTAGTGGTCACCACCACATTTTTGCGGTAGCAAATTCCATAACTTCTAGAAGGGAAGGATGAAAATTAAGCCAGAATATGATAAGAGAAGCCTTCGTTTCCAGGGAAGATAGGAACAAACCCCAAAGGCAAGACAGCAGAAGCAGCTTCCACAAGACTCATGCCAGTCTAAGATGGTTGGCTGTAAGTCGTGGAGTCCTCCTTCTATAGAGCCAAAATGGAGCTACTGATGGAAACTAGCACCACAGAGGTATCCCATACTGAGAAGACTCCCCAATGTGAACATGGCTCCAGCTAGTACCCCCTTATGAAGCCTGAATATCCAAATAAGATCAGCTGCCATAAAAATGTCAGATGTCAAGTATTATTCCTTGGCCTTTTATTCTTTTTCTTTTAGGGCTTTTGACAAATCAGGTTTTAAAAAGGCAGCCTAGACTTAAGCAAGACTATCATTTCCATAACCTGACACAACATTTTCCACGTGTACACCTTCATGGCAGCCACCTGCAAGCATTCCCTGAGTAGCAAATGTTCTCTGGCAACTTGGCCACAGATTTACTTAATGAGAACCATGTATTGCGTTAGAATACTGCACTGCCTGCAGTGCAGACTGCTCAAAACTGCTTGGGGCTTCAGACTTGATGATTCAATTTTGGTACCTTCTGTCTCAATGGAAGGGGCAGCTGTCTCTTCTTCTTCTTCTTTTTCAGAGACTTTCAGCTCCAGTTCTTCTGCCTTTTCTTGATGCAAGCGGCACTCTGCTTCTGCATCTGATGGGATGTCATCTGCTCCCCATTGTTTATCGCAAGGAAAGGAGAAGAACAAAAACTAAAGGATCTGACATGCAAATCTTGAGTGTCTTCGTGGTAAGATTTCACCTTGCAAACCCAGAGTCAAGAGAGATGCATGAAGGAAAATGGTGGCTGTGACAACAAGATTTGAAGGCAATCAGATGGACAGAGGGTGGCCGGCTCACCTTCTGCATCTGATTCTCAAAATGCCCCCCCCCCACCTTAAAACAATCTGCACATTCTCTGAATAATTAACTTATCCTCTATTACCTTTGTACACCCATTTAGCATATGGCTAGTTCTAGGTCAATATTGATAGCAATAGGTTCTCTCCACTCATCTCAGAAGCTTTCTTGAGCACCACTAATCCTCAAATGAATAAAACATTACAATTGTAATTACAACTGTCTCCACACACTGCTTAAACAGCAGATGCACTGAGCTCAAGTGTTTTGGGGTTTGTTAAGTCTTGCACAAAATACCACCACTGCACCCATTTGAGACACGACTTTGTACTAAAGAAACTATGTTTGACAACACACTAGGGAGTTCATGGTCCCATACCATCATCCAACTCTGCACCTGTGTCCCCATCTTCAATAGCTTCTGCAGGCTCGGTGCCTGCCTCATCTTCATAGTCGTTCTCCCCACACAGGGCTAGAATAAATACGATACACAAAGAAATGGGGGTAGGGGAGAAAACAGATCTATGTAAGTTCAAGTTCTAAGATGTACTGTGGTCTCTTTAGAAGTCAACTTTTGTGTGTGAAGAACTAAGTGCCAGAAACAGTAACATCATGTGATGCAGACTTTGCTTAACTATACCACTAGTTAAAAGTGAGGTGTGCTGTATGTTTGTATGCTGCTGCCATAAAACCACACTTTGCATATTAAACCTAGCATGTCAGAAAGAAAACTATATAGAACAATTTTTTAAAAACCAACATGGAAGCATTGAAACCTATTTGAATTTGAAATGGTAAAGCCAACCATGAGTTGCACTATATTACACTACTGATTATGTAGCTCAGCTCACAGATACATTTAATAGGTTAACTTTGCCCATCTCTGCCCTGAAATCACCTGGGTGACCTCTTAGATCATATCTGAAAGTCTATGACACCAGATTTGTTTTCTGTTGGGTGCATTTTGTCTTGCAAAGCAGTATGTTCAAAGCACGGTTATATTTGGCATGATTTGAAATGGTTTGACCATATGTTTACCAGACTTTGGCTGGTCTGTGCAACTATCCAAAGCAAGCACTGCTTGGGTAAGCTGGAATATAGCACCTCAGAGACTAAAATAATTGGCGTTAAGTGCTGCAACATTTTGGAACATCCTCTTTAAAAAATGAACTTTTGTAATTGCTCAGGCTATCACGCAATTTCCCATAACTGCCCTGTTAACATTATCAAGATATATTTATTTTATTTATTTATTGAATTTACAGTATATACCGCCCTATGCCCGGAGGTCTAAGGGCGGTTCATAGAATAATCTCAGGGTGATTCACAGAATAAAGATAAAGACCTCAGAAGTCATGTTTAATGGAGGTACAGATTGGGAACACATTGGTGCAAACATATATTGGTGTGGTGGAGACACATACCTATTCACAGTTATTGTACAAGTATGCATTTACACACACTAGGCAGTTAAAGATGAAGTGCAAGGGGATAAAAGCTGTCACACCAAAATTTGTGAGCTATGCACTACTGTAGCCAGAAACGAATGGAGCCAACGTTTTGTCCAAGTTGGTCAGCAGCCACAACTGGGTAAGACGGTATGCAGCCATCCTGTAAGCTCTGCTGTCAGAAGCAAAAGGTTTTAGAAATGCACTAACTACATTCATGCAAAACTCAGGTGCCAAATCTCAAGTAATCACTTTTCTATTAGGCAAAGTTAAATTTCTAGCTTGTAAAAACCTGGTTCTTCTTTCCTAAAATGCCCTCAATGACAGGGGTTATTCTGAATAATAAGTGCAGGGAAGGAGTAGGGCATTTTCCAGATGTTTTAGACTGCAGCTTCTTTCAGTCCCAGACAGCATGCTAAATGGCCACTACATCTGAAGAGTGCCATGTTGGCCACCTCTGATCCAGAAGATGGTCTGGCAAGAACAGCTAACATATTCCACCTCTCTCTCAGATTTTAGGGTTACAACAAGCTTCCGTTTGTTAAAGCATTTTCTCCTCTTTGAAATGATGCACTTTCAAATTAAGGGGGTGCCCAGGTCTCTCTCAGGAATAGAAGAACTTAGAAATTCACAACTAGGGGCCGCTGTAAACATGATGCTTCCAAGTCGCTGTAATATTTTCCAGCCAGGTGCCTGGGACTACACACTGCTCATGTCTGCCATATGTACAAGGGCCATTGTGGCATAGTGGCTGTGAAGAAAATGTTTCTAATCCAAATGTCACCTCTGCTATTAATTCAGAGGAAATAATTATAAGGCAAGCTATCATCTCTTAAAATGAGCTGACATCTACAATGTGGGAATAATCTTAACCTATTTTACAGGATTAATGAGAAAAAAGATTAATGATAGAAAAAGTGTGAAGTAACTTGAACCCTTTGTTGTATAATGCTATATAGTTCTATATAAACGGCATTATTATTATTATTTGCATAAAACAACCTTAAAAATGTAGAGGCATCTGCATAGCTTCTTTGAAGTGCCACATACAAGAAACGTTAGATTTAAATTGG
This sequence comes from Zootoca vivipara, assembly GCF_965207765.1. Lineage (NCBI taxonomy): Eukaryota > Metazoa > Chordata > Lepidosauria > Squamata > Lacertidae > Zootoca > Zootoca vivipara. Next base: position 56,231,480 of record NC_142592.1, read on the forward strand.
CCCTAATTTCCTACTGCACAAATGAAAAATCTGTTTCCTCCTCAACAACAGCTGCAGCTCCTTCATAATACACATGAACCTCTTTTTTGTTTGGCCTGCCTTCGGAGAGGTTAACATGGAAGCCTAATTCATGCAAGAATTAACCATCTCAGTGAGACATGCAGCCTCCTCCCTACTCCTTCCTCCCCAACCCAGCATGCAGTAGCACCAAAGGCATAGATAGCTCCATGGTTAAAAAAGGGCCAGCAGCTGGAACACTAAAATTCCGGGGAGGTGGTAGCACCAGCAGTGGCGGGCAGGGTTACTTGTGAGCTGTAAAACAGAACATCAGCAAAACTACCTCCTGGGACTGCTTCCAGCCACGCCCGCACTGCCTCGTGGCGTATGGAGGGAAGGTCCGATGCTGAATTAAAATAAAATAAAATAAAATAATAATAAATTTCAAAGCAACAAAACAAATACTTTGAAAGTGAAACATCTGAAACGGAAACATCAAGGGAGGGAAACTTCAAGAAGAGCAGACAGACCAAGGAGACACCAAACACAGGGAAGACCAGACTCAAAAGTCGTCCCCCACCTCCAAAAGGCGGGGGTTGGGGGAGAAAGATGAAGCATGAATCCTTGAGGCATGAGTAATTGCTGCAGTGGTTTTTGCTACCCACCTGCAAGAAAAGATGTTCGTTTCTGATAGCAAATGAATCCTTGTCCAAGCTCTGGATCAATCAAGCCTCACTTAGACTACTGGTGGCCATTTCTTTTCATTCAAATCGCAACAGTTCTGCAAAATGTATCCCTTTCCCTATCAGTATTATGTCCCTGCCTCCCCTTGGATGGTTGAACTGATTCTTCTATTCCCACGCATTTACTGCAGTAAAGTGTGTGAAGTGCTGTATCAGCTTTTCCCAAACTCGTGTCTTCAGATATTTTGGACTACAACTCCCACCAGCTCCATCACAGTGGCAAATGGCCAGTGTTTGTGGGACTTGTAGCTGAACACATCTAGAGGGTGCCAGGTGCAGTCAGGCAGTCAATGGCCTAAGTCCAGCACAGAGTTAGGCTTACTTAAACTCAAGGATTTCATTGGGTTTATGTATGCCTAACTGTTGGGTTTAGAATAGTGTCCTCACACCAAAGGCTCTTCAGCTCTCTGTGTCTTCTGCCAAGCTCATCCGTTACAGATTCATTTGATGCCAGCATTACCCAGAGTGCTGTTCCCTATTTCCTAATAGCCCTTCACAGTCATCAGGTTCTTACTTCTCACACCTGACAAAGCCTTTCCTGTAGAACTGTAGACAATACAAAGGAGTGACTTTATGTCTAATTTATCGTCTTCCATATGGTACTCCTTCAGCAAGCCCTAGTCTCTTTTCACCATTCTCTTGTATTTGTTATTTATGTGACAAGGAAGAGTAGTTTTATACTACTAAATTAATCTGTGGACAGTAAAAGCAGCCTCCAGTTTATAAAAATCAAGATGGTGAATAAGATAAGAGGAAAGAAAACTCAGAAGATTCCAAGAAGGGCACACAGATTCAGATTCTAGGTCACCGGTGAAAGCTTATGTAACACACTCATGTGGAATAAAGCAAAAACAAACATCTACTTCTGTTATAAAATTTCCTAGGTCCCAAGATTTACTGGCATTCCAAGTTTAATTTTTAATTTTATTTTACTTTGAGAAATAAGATCTCGGTGTTTGGGACTGGGCCTTCTCAGTTTTGGCCCTGTAACTTTAGAACCAGGAAGGAACAATTTCCTTGACCTAAAGAGGTTTGCTATAAAAAAAGTTTGATACTTCCTGAGACAGACAGACAGACAGATCGAATATGCAGTTGGATGATGAAAGGCATGGCTGAAGACTTAACAGCACCTAAGTGAGGCTTCCAAAAAACAGGAGAATTCTGGCTGGGGAAATTATGCAGCCAGAGGTTGAAGGTTAGGCATTTCCTGACATCTGAAATGTGTAGAGGTAAAGTGGAGTGAAAAGATAACCTTTCTCTTGCAAAGTATTTTCAATATTAATCAAACACAGAACATCCATTAAAAGTTAGTTCTATATTAGAGGGAAGACGAGACACTGCAAATCATTTGGAGAATATAACCAAAACGGAACCTAAATGGACTACAGATCCTGACAGCTTTGTAGCAGCAACATACTGCTCTCTGAATACTAGGCACATGATGAATCCCTGCAGCTAAAGAATTACCTAGACTTAAGTCTGGAACCCACTGCAAGAGGAAAGTAACAAGCTGCACAGTTATTGTGCAAATCAATTACTTTATGGGAAGTACCTTAGCAACACAGACCTGGAATGACATAACAAACATCAGCTCTAGGCAATGGCAACAGCAGGCATTTCCTGGGAGCTCTGAGCATAGGAAAGGGCCCACTATCTCAACAGCAACAAGTTTACTTTGCACAGGAAGGTCAGAGGCAATGGAAGAGAATTTTCAGGTTTCCATGCCCTGCTTTTTTCTGGTTAACAAGGCCCACAGAGAATGCTTTGTATGGATTTCCCTGCAAATCCTGCATAGAATAAGGAGCATTGAGCAACGTCTCTTTAGCTACAGGCAAGATACTTAAAAGCATTCCGTTCCAGCTTTTAAAAGAATCATCCAAGGAAGAAGAATCCAGAACTGTCATAGGCAATATTTGTCTTATATTTAGGACATTTCCCCTAATGTTTAAGAAAGAGCAACCTTCTTAAAACCTTCTTATTTAGCACTGCACTCTCTATTCTTCTTCAAACATTTCTCAGTCATGCAGTAGATATAAATATATTTAAATAAATGCAAAAGTAAAATTATTCTCTTCACAATGATTATACACAATTCTTTCAGATTCTCCAGACATAATTTGGCTTCTAGGCCATTCATCATTCTTGTTACTCTACTCTGGATCCCAAATTCCAACTGAGGTCTCCACAGTACTGCGGTTTTTTTTTTTAAAAAATGGATTGGCCTTTCTATGTAACTTTCTACACCTCTCTGCTCCTGATATTTAGGGACCTGCTTTCACATTTCTGTCTTGCATTATCTGTCATCACAAGCTCTCACTAGTAGAGAACTACTTCTATCTGCTTTAGGAAGCCCAGAACACTTAAAGGCCTGCTCAAAGGACTGCCTTCCACTATATCCCACATAGGCATACTAGCAGACATCAATCATTGTGATCCTGTTCTCATACTTTTTCACCATTCCATGGCATATTTTCAGGCTCGTTAAAAGCCACTTCCTAAGCCTAGGTGCCAAAACTTCCTTGAACAAGCTTTTCAGAGAGAGGACCACCTCTGGCTATGATATCCTTGTTAAGTTCACAGGGGAAAGTAAGACACAGCAGGAAATGACATGAGCCTCTCTTCCACTCAGCCTCAGCAAGGGTGGAATCACCTTTGTTATCTTCCGCCCACTTTAAGATTAAGACACTTCTGCTCATATTGAAACTGGTTGAAAGAGGAAACCAAGACAATTCCTGCTCTCATATCCTCCTCTGTACCTGGAGCACTTAGCACCTAGTAGAGTTACTTAAATCTTCTCCTTCCTACCTAATGTTAAGCAAAACCGTACCAGATACCAACTGTATTGTCACAAAAGGAGCTGCCAAATTTAATCAGGAGAACATTGTACTATCATAAGAAAATTGGCACTTCCTGCTTTTAGACAAAATTTGGGATCCAAAAAGCTCTAAGTTGTGGACACAAAGAATAACAATTTGTTTTCAGAGTTAAATAAAATTCCACTAAAACTTCCTGCTAAACCATGCCAAGGGTCTATCAAGTCCTGTATTCAGATCTTTCTCTTGCTACAATTAGATCCTCATAAGTAGGAGAGCATCAGGATGTAAATGTAACCAGGGATGCAAGCCTGGAAAATTCCCTTTTGCTGGCCTTTGTAAGCAACAACAAACGGAGACCAACCTGAAATGAACATTGCTAAAAGTGACATTAAGACATTCGAGAGTTGGCCTTTCTGGAGATACAATCAATAGGGAACAAATGTCATTGTGATGTAAGGGGTCAACGCAGCAGACACGTTTACCTCTGGAGGTGGAGGACTTAGAAGTAGGGCCCAGTTTTTCCTCCTCCTCTTTCTGACGGATGTGTGTCCAATGCACATCTGCCAAGATCGCCAGGGGATCAATCGGATTTACTATCTGCTGCAGCCTCAGGTTTCCAGCTAGCAGGCAAGAGGCCAATGGTGGATCATGTTGATGGAGTGGCAAGGGATAAAAGGGAGGAAAAAGAGAGGGAAGGAAAAGGAGCACACACAATAGGAAAGAAATGCAGGGAAAGGGAGGTAAAAATGAAAGAAGTTACTTGCTGAGATAAGCTGGCAAGAGAAGACAGGTAAAATTCAGCATCATGCATGCATTATGCTTCCCTCCAGACTCACTCGCCCTCTCCCACACATGCAGACAGGATTGCAGTTTGGAAATTCCACTCCATGGCAAAAATGGTTCAATGATGCATACTATTAATCAAGACTTCACCATCCCTAACTATTACTATAGGAAAAGGTCACATTCTGCTAGTAACTGGATATCCATGCGCACAGAAAAAGTACACAAACCTGTACTTCTTTCTAATTTGACACAAATTGAGTTATAAAACTGAACCGTGGAAGGAAAAATGCTATTCAAAAGTGAGTGATGAATCCTGGTGGCCACATGGCACCTCGTGCTGTCAAGTCCCCTTGATGCAAATCCTTGGGTAAGTAGAGTTAGTGTTTATACCACATCACACAGCATTAGGAGTTAGAAGGGTGAGTTTCAACCAGCAAGAATTGAGAGTAGAAGGGAAATTCATAGAAACCTAGCAAGGCTTCCAAAGAGCAGGCCTCACCCAACCATCCCAAACTGTACCTTCTTATTCTGAATGTATTTCACCATTCCCAATTTCACTAGCCCAGTTAAGAGACCTTAAATGAACATTTCTCTGATGGGAATTTGTGTGTGTGTGTGTGCGTGAGAGAGAGAGAGAGGGGTACAGATGTTTATCTGAGGGCAGCTAATTGGCCTTGTTAACAGTCATTCTCCTGGGTCCTTTACCTGATTTGTACAATAATAACTGAAACTGCATATAAAGTACTGAAGTTTTATGTTTCAGTATATCATGTATTCTGCAAAAAAGGAACAAAAGGAATATGGTTCATGAGATAAAGTAGGCATCTCAGCACCTTTCACTGGTTTGACCTCTCTTCCCAGAGAATCAAAGCAGAAATAGGAACAGAAGATGGGCAGAGGCATCCTCTCTTTGATCACAGAAGGAATTTAGTAATATTAATGGATATGCTCACAAGTCTTTAATCGGACACACAGATCACACAGATGTTGTATTTGATGCAAGAAATCAAACAAACAGAATTTGAGCTGTAAATTTACAGGTTTTGTTTGTTCCTTATCTGGAAGTTAACAGTAATTATCAATTACAACAAATTTGGTGAACCAATTTAAAAAAACAAACACTGTTGCTTCATGTGAGGCCTGCTCTTTGTAAAATGCCCCCCTTTAGGGGAGGTGATGACAATGTGAGGGTACCTTTAAATGTACCCGTGTCCTCTTCATTTGAGAGACGTTGAAGCCAGAGGCCTTGCTGAAGTTCTCTCTCCCAAGGGTAATACTCTCCCTCTACAGCAGGGGGAGTCACACATCAACAAATAGCATTGATACAGAAATTAGAGCAGAACAAAGAAAAAGAGAAGGACAGAGAATCAGAAAGAACACAGCGATGTTTTAGGGAAATCCAGAAAGGTTCAGGACTGCTTCACCTATAAGAAGCCTTACACAGATTTCACTTACGCGTACAGAATTAAATGCAATGTGTAGGAACACCATCCCATGTGATGAACACCTGTCTACTTTGTTGTGTGTGCCTGTTGCAAAAAACTTTCCCTCTTCATGACAGGTATATATAAATTAATCACAGCTGTACATAGGGTTACAAGTAATTTCCTTGCCAAAAAGCAATATCTGTTCAGGGGGGAAAAATCATGCTTGAAAGTGCTCCTCTGTTCCAAGGCATTCATCAACTAAATTTCTTTCTGATGTGCGAATTTAAGTGAGCTGGTGGTAAAGGAGTTCTGAGAACTTCACATTTGTAAACCTGCTTGAAGCAGAAGGTGCCAGATTATCTGTCTCCAAGATGCAACTTTACAATATTCAAATACAGAAATATTATGTAGTGATAGCTCCAACAGCAAGTTCATTGCCTTGATCTCTGTTGTCTTTAACTCATCAATGGCCTTTACTGAAAAGGCACAAGTCCTGCAAGAGACATGTGAGTTCTCTGGCAAACGAGGCCCATTTCGAAAGCTGAACTCCTCATTTGGAAGAGCCCCATCCCCCAAAGATATATGTCTGATGAAACTGATCAGGTACCAGCCACCATGACAAAAAAAGTGACTTGAGCTGCAAGGCTGTCTATCTCCACAAACAACAATCCTCAAAAGTAATTTAAAATGCCAACACCCTATAAATCCCTGAAGACTGAATATTATGCAGATTTATTGTTCCCAAAACTTTCAATAACTGAGACACCTGCCGGTTCTGATCTGTAACTGATACTCCCTTAAGCAGTTAATGCAGAACTGTTCCCATTAGATGCAAGCATGAATATCTACACACAACACTTTTTGTGACTCACTCTTGATTTTTCAACTACCTTAGGTGATAATCCCTAGTTTAGACATGTGGTTTTACACACCCAATTAACCCATGTCTTCAGCAGTTATAAAGGAACTGTGGAGAAAAAAATCCAATTCTTGATCCAAATACAGACTCCTATATAACTAAAAGCAGGGGTCCTTCTGGTCTGGAAGCAAAGCTTTGTACAACCTTTCTGCCTTTGCTGCTGGCTCCTAGCTCTGAGCTGTGATAAGACTCTAAACCAATCATCCCCAAACTGCAGCCCTTCAGATGTTTTGGCCTACAACTCCCATGATCCCTAGCTAACAGGACCAGTGGTTGGGGAAGATGGGAATTGTATAAAACATCTGGAGGGCCGCAGTTTGCGGATGCCTGCTCTAAACCTATATAAACACATCCAAGCCAAATAAATACCGGTACCTCTGAACATTTCATCACCAACAGCCACAGAAACATGCCAAACTTTTCACTTAACCTATTTACTGAATCACAGTTCCAGCCCTGACTTGCCTCTTCACCCTGCTACTGAACTACTTCCTTGGGCTGCAGGCAAATCAATCTTTCATTACTTCCCTAACCCTGGCAATGGACCTTTGATCTCACCCAGCTGCCATCATGTAGGACAGGCATCCCCAAACTGCGGCCCTCCAGATGTTTTGCCTACAACTCCCATGATCCCTAGCTAAGGGGACCAGTGGTCAGGGATGATGGGAACTGTAGTCCAAAACATCTGGAGGGCCGAAGTTTGGGGATGCCTGATGTAGGATCATAAAAAGCTACCTATGGATCATTTGTCCATCTAGCTCAGTATAGCCTACATTGTCTGGTGGTAGCTCTCCAGGGCATAACTGTCAACTTTACCCCTTTTTTAAACGGCAATTCCCTTATTCTGAATAGGATTCCTCGTGAGAAAAGGGAAAAGTTGACAGCTATGCTCCAGGGTTTCAGTGAGAGGTCTCACTCAGCCCTACCCAAAGCTGCTGGGGATTGAGCCCAGGGTGTTTTTGCATGCAAAACATGCATTCTACAATTAAGCTTTGGCTCTTTCTCAAGCCTTTTGCTATGGAGGAGTACCTGCCTGTTGAACTGGCTCCTCAAATTATAACTCTGTTTTAAGTCTGAATGCAACATGTGACAACTGGGGTGCTGCAAGGTTCTCTCTTGGGCCTAGTGATGTTCAATATCTTTATGAATGACTTGGATGTAGGTATGGAGGGGATATTCATCCAATTTGCAGATGACACCAAAATGGCAGGGGCAGCCAATACTGCAGAAGACAGAATGGGGATTCAAGATTACCTCAACAGATTGGAGAACTGGGCCAAAACTAACAAAATGAATTTCAGCAGGGACAAATGTGAAGTTCTACACCTGGGCAGGAAGATCCAGGTGCACAAATTTAAGATGGGTGACACCTGGATTGCAAATAGTACATGTGAAAAGGATCCAGGGGTTTTAGTAGCCCACAAGTTTCACAGGAATCAACGTGCAGCAGCAAAAAAGAAAGAAAGCTACTTTTATTCTAGGCTGCACCAACAGAAGCACAGTGTCCCGATCAAGGGAAGTCACTAGTCCTGCTCTATTCTGCTTTGGTCAGACCACACCTGAAATACTGTGCCCAGTTCTAGGCACCACAATTTAGGAAGGATATCGACAAGTAGGAACATGTGCAGAAAATGGTGACTAAGGTGATCAAGGGTCTGGAAACCAAGCCTTATAAGGAATGATTGAGGAAATGTGTTATGTTTAGAGAGACTGAGAGGAGATATGATAACCATCTTCAAATATCTAAAGGGCTGTCACATGGAGGATGAAGCAAGCTTGTTTTCTTCTCCTCTGGAGGATAGGACCTGAACCAATGGATTCAAGTTACAAGAAAGGAGATTTTGACTAAACATCAGGAAGATCTTTCTGACAGTTAAGAGCTGTTTGACAGTGGAATAGACTCCCACAAGAGGTGATTGACTGTTATTTCTTGGAGGTTTTTAAACAGAGGTTGGATGGCAATCTGTCATGTATGATCTAGCTGAAATTCCTGCATTGCAGGGGGTTGGACCAGATGACCCTTGGGGTTCCTTCCAATTCTATGTTGATTCCCAGACATAAATTTGCAGACTTAAAAATGAAATCCTGGAACAGTGTTCCAGAGAGAGAGAGAGAGAGAGAGAGAGAGAGAGAGAGCGCTAGGTTAGAGAAAATAAAATTTTAATGACTGCCAACTTGATGAAGAGCACCACCTTGGGCCCAAATACTTCTTCTAAAGATTCTTCATGGGACTTCCCAGTAGTCCCTAAACACGAGTCTCCAGCAGGTTTGCAGTCTTTGCACTGACTTCCAAGTTTTCCAAAAGAAATGGGAGATGCACTTTATATTTGATTATTTATTCTGTTTGATGGCAATCTAGGATCAATATGCCAGCCTGGGCTCCTTCAGGATCAATGGCAAGATATAAATTGAATAGCATTGGAAAAGTAAAATTAATATACATATCCAAATCCATATCCCGAGAAGCAATCAAAACTATCTACTAACCTTCACTAGAGACTTCTTCCTCTTCTTCTCCCTCCTCCTCCTCCTCTTCTTCCTCTTCCTCCTCTGCTTCATTGTCATGATTCTTCTCTGTGTCCAGCTCTTCCTCACTCTTGCCCTTCAGCATGGCATGTATCCGCACAGCCTCTTTCCAAGGCACACCACCCAGGTCAGAGGTGGGCTGCTGTGGTTGTTCTTCTTCCTCCTCTTCTTCCTCCATCTCAGATTCTGAACTACTGCAGAGGAAAAACAGGAAAGTTAGTAGATGATACTTCAACAGGATCCCCCCCCCCTGTGCGTACAAGCAGATGATTGTTTTAAAATAATCATAGCCAACAAAACAAAACAAACTGCCTCACACCAGGTCCATCTATCCCAGGAGTGGTCAACCTGTGGCCCATAGACCAATATTGGCCTGCTAGGGAGTCCACGAGGCCACTTTTCCCCAACCATGGCCACATGTTCCCCACTTGACTATGACAGATTGGGGTCATTCAAAACAGAATTGAATCAGAATTTCACTGAAACACAACCTACATGTCAAATGTCAGGGGTTTTTTATTCCCCACTCTCAGTTTGCAGCCAGTTTGAGGCCTCTGTGGTCCCTTATTCAAAAAAGTCAAAAAGAGCCAATCATGAGAGGAAGGTAACTAGTGATCCCCCCACTCAGACACAACCAGTATCAATGGAATGACAGCCTCCTTCATTTCAGCAAATGCCTTACTGAGGAACGATACCATTAGAAGAAGAAAACAACATTTAATCTTTATAGGCCTGTTACATATTCCTCGTAGGAAAGCAAGCTCCTCCTCTCCTGGAGGCTAAATCAACTGGTATTCACCCTTCTTTTCTTTGTCATATGTTTTTACCCTTTCCCCCTATCCATTTTTATTGGACAAAATCCAGCAGGAAATTCTCCAGTACAAAAAATATTTGAAAAGATTAGGAGGTGCATACTGTTTCTCCAACTCATTTCACTTAGAATTGTAGCAGCAAAAGTATACACTAAATTTATCTTGTTTTTGTTTGGCTTGTTTCCTGGCAAAAATATTGTTACTTTTGTTACAATTAAGAATAGCAGTGGGATTCTGTCTTTATTCACACAAACTGCGAAACCTTCCATTTGTTGCTTAGCCATCTATTTTCACAAAAGATGTGGGAACAGGTTTTTCACGACTTTTTAAAACAAGGCTGTTAAGTGAAATTATGGGCAACCTTCTGAAATGCATAATCCTTTTGGGAATTTTATCTAGACAAAGAAATGTTCATTGTGATTTTCTCAACTCCTAAGAATGTGTTTTTCCAAACATTTGTGTTAAGAATTATTTTTTAAAAACAGCTTTTTATTTTAGTACATTGCTTGACAGATAGTTAGGCCCTCAAGGAGGAATGTTGGCTTTGCTTTGTTGGAAGAAGGAAAAAAATAAGTTTTATGTTTACTGTCACTTAAAAATAGTATGCAAGTCCCTGTCAACGTGCAGAACACATGCTCAAATTACAAAAAAAGTGGAATTCAGGTTCTTTCTTCTAAAATATTTATTTTAAAGCAGAAAGGATCCTAGTGCAAGCTGTGTTCAAGTGGAAGAAAAGTGAGGTGAAGCTGCTTAACCCTTTTTCCACCTTGAGGACTTTGTCCAGAAAGATGACCTGTAAATGCCTTTAAAAATGATAAACTAGTGTCATTCTTCAGCTAAAAATCATATTCCCCAAGTTCCTTTTCCACTCAGTGGATGAAGGGGGAGAGAACAAGGCCCAGCCAGTCACATCTCTCAGGACTAGGCACCTTCAAGCAAACTTTGGCCAGTAAACTGGCTTATGATGCAATTTGTCTTATCTGATTATTTTGCATGGATATGGTTGTTATTTCAATAGTAACTTTTTTTGTTCTGTTTCATTGCACTTTGTATTACTGTAAGTTTTACTTCAAGTTTTTCAAAAGGTTTGAAAGTCATCTGCTCTCTGACTGGCCTATTCCTGCTTAGTGCTTTTTGGCTTGGCTTGTGGTTGTTAGAACTGTGAAATGTATTTTAACTAGCTGGCTGAGAATGTTTTGGCTTCTGTCTACTGTAGTGCTAAGTGCCCCATAAGCACAAGATTTCCTGCTTGCGCAATGTAGGGCTGCCATATGTCCAGAATTTTCCAGACATAGACGGTATTCGGCTCTCTTAAACAGCATTTGGGCAGAAAATTGCTGAAACATCCGGGAAAATCTGGATGTATGGCAGCCCATGTTGGAAGTACAGATTTTTCTGAATTTCATTAAAAGTTGCTCAGAAACTCTGGCAAAAAACCAACTGGCAAAAAAGGAAAAGAAAATAAATTTGTTCTGGGGTTTTCCCCAACCCTCCAGAGTAGATTTGGAGAGGGCATACGGCATATGCAGGTGGAGGAGAGGGGAGAAAGTCCTGCTGTGCATGTGAGAATCCTTAGTCAGCGTTGTACTGCATTTGATACAAGCCTTATTTGTTTTAAAGGGGGAAACTCTGAGCCTTTTTGTATTATCGACATTTTTAAAACTTCTACTCTTTCAAGCCACCTTGAACAGGCATTCTTTAGAAAGGCAGCCAAGACATATTTTAAATAAATTAAGGCTTTTTTAAAAAAGAAAATTAACCTGCTGGGTACATCCTCTTCTGTTCCTTTGTCTAGCACGCTGCTCAGGTTGTGCTCTGCCAAGGTCTCCTCAGGGACTTCTTCCAATTCCTCTTCCCGTTGTACCGAGAGACGGTAATTCTCCAGTTCAATCCGCTCTGGTGTGCCACGCAGTCTCTTCGCAATACTGGGTTCCTCTACGCCATTTACACTGGGAACTGGGGAACAAAAATTAACAGGGGAAAAAGTGCATTGTGAGCATTGATCTGGAATGTGAAAGCATTGTATTTGTTTCCATCAATGAGCCAAATTTGATTCTGGTTGATTCTCCTAATAAGATATTTGACCATGAAAACTGTTATTAAAAAGCAGGGCTTGAAAAAGAACTAATAAGAGGGAATTTCTGCTTTGTTTCTGGAAAATGTCTACCTTATATTGACAAGTAATGCAACGTAAGAGGTGTAGGCTTAATTTACAGATGTCGCCCAGTGAAGAGACTGTTGGGTAGAGCAACCACCTCCAAGGAGAAAACTGAAGAACTCCTTTCTTTGCTATGCTACATTTCTTCCTACTAGAGTTTAATTGTTGTTGCTGTATTTTTTAAACCTAGGGGAGCATTCAAAAATGGTATACAAGTCTGCTCTCCCACCTCAGTCTGTTGCATGCATACACATGTTTATGCTCATTGGTTTGGGTTAATAAATACAGAACTGCTATCACTTCTTCCCTCAGTTTTCACTTATTAACATGGATTAGAATCCCCTTTTCAACAGAGCACTGAGTGAATCCATTAACTACCCTGCCTATGAAAAAGTTGACCGATTAAAGCTTATTCGTATTTTTGTCTGGTATTTTGACCAGAGCCATGAAGGGTAAATAATAATAAAATCATAGCACCATAGAATCGTAGAGTTAGAAGGTACCATGACGGTCATCTAGTCCAACCCCCTACTATGCAGGAATCTCAACTAGATCATACATGATAGTCATCTAACCTCTGCTTTAAAAAAACTCCAAGAAAGGAGAGTCCACCATCTCTCATAACGATGATAAAAACCACCATCGCCAACACCACTGTAACTAGGCTCTGCCAAAATAGGGTTTTATCATCTCCCAGCGACAAACTTATAGAACCAGGAGGCATAGTCTGGAAATGTGGTCTATCAGTCTTGGCTTACATAGCAAATGCAAAATGAATTTTGGGTAATGAAAGAGCACTAAGGTGATGCAAGAACCAAGATTTCAAAAGTCAGTGAATCTCAACTCCTGCCCCCAAATTTTCAGGGGATATTAATGTGACATTTCAAAACAGACTGCATAATGACCAAGTTCACATTTGCACTAGCATATAAATTTTAATAACTGCTTCTGTTTTGATCTGTTCCATGTTTCTAGCAACAGGACTATAAAATTCAGAGCAGGAAGACAACAGGCATAGGACATGATACAAGATTTTGTTAAGTGTTAGGGCCCTGGCAAAAGTGTATTGCGCTGCAATGACCCCACTGTAATTATGTGCCTGTTTCCAGAGCACATAAAAATGGGACTGTTGGCAGGATATGTAGTTACTGGAGTATTTTTACCATTTCAGGAAGAAGCAATAATTAGCTCTAGTTTAAGACATTCATAACACAACGATGGTTAGCAAGAAATGAGGTTAGTTTTAGAAACAAACTGGATAAATAGTCCTGTTAATGTTCATATGATAAAGGTAAGTTTAACTGTTGATAACTGGAGTTAAATACTTATAGTTAGGATCACATTTCTATAATATGGTAACATGATTGTTTAAGATGGCTTAGTCTGTACGTTGATCTTTTTATATTACAATCTATGGCTATTTGTGTGTGTTAAAAATTAATTTCATAATATATTAATTGATTTTTGATGTCAACACAGTAGACATTTATATCTTACTCAGGCTCTGTTACGACAACAAACATATATACCAAATAACCCAGTTATGATTTACATAATTTTTTGAATACTGAATAGTGTAGTTGATCCCAAAAGATATTTATGGTTAAAAAGTGTGACACACTCAATGGGAAGAGCATAGCTCATTGGTAGAACATGTGTTTGCTGAAGATTCCAGTTTTAATCTATATGTCCAGTTAAAAGGATCACTGGTAACAGATTTTTGAAAGGCCCAATAGCTTGGGAGAGATCCTGCTAGTTTGAGTGGACAACACTGGCCTAGATGGACCAAACAATCTGATTAGTTGTAAGACAGATTTCTATGTGTCTTATACCAGTGACTAAGTTTTGCAGTCTGGGCAAGTTACAGCGATCATCCTATCCCAGGGTTGTTGCAAAGGCAAACTGAGAAGACAGTATTTAGTAGTTTTATATGAAAAAGTATTCAGTATACAACCTCACTATCCATCCAGCCATCCACCACCAAAGGAAGTTATCTAATAGATTGTCACATTTACTATTAAAGTCAAGCAGATACTGTACCAGTATTACACCAGTATTGCACACGAGATGCATCACTTTAAAGTTCTATCATCCTGCTGCATTATTTTATGGGTAAATGTGCTAATATGGTGGCTTAAAAAATCTGGTTGTAAGATGTAAACATCCTTAAATAGGCAAGTGTTTTATTCCTCAGCTCAACAGTTTTATGTTTTGGAAGCATTTGGCGATGAGCAGTACACAGATCAACCAAAAGGAGCTGTTTTTCATAAGTGTGCAGCCCACTTAGCTGTTTTGTGAAAGCTGACAGAAGATTTATTTATTTCAATCCTTGACCGAGCCAACTTCTTGGTAAGGAATGCCAGGGACAGAGATAACATCACTCCTCTGAAGTGCCCTTTGGCTTTTTCCCTTGTATAGAATGTTCCTAAAAATAATTTCCATTTTCTGTGACTTTTAAAAAAATTAAGCAAACTGATAGCTATTTGTCTGAACACTACCCCCACCCATAAAGTCAACCATCATTCCCCATTGCAATTGTTGCCTCCTTTGCAATGGTTCTGCAGTAAGGGTAGGAAGCTACTCAGCAACTACTGTTTCTGTGAGGTGCATGGATTTGGATGGGTAGAAACTTTGCACATACAGTGGTACCTCGAGTTACAAACGCCTCAGGTTACAAACGCTTCAAGTTACAAACTCCGCTAACCTGGAAGAGTTACCTTGAGTTGATAACTTTGCCCCAGGATGAGAACGGAAATCGTGTGCCAGCGGGAGTTGTAGTCCAAAATAGCTGGAGAGTGCCAGGTTAGGGAAGTCTGTGTTAAAGGCCTCATGTACTTTGTCCAGGATCTTAAAGGCTGAGAAGCTAATTTTGTCAGTACCAAGTAGACTTTACACTTACACTGCAAACAGCAGTAGAATGTGCAACAGAATAAACTGCTTTTGAAAATAAGGGGCTGGGGTTTCAAAAGCAATTTGCAATATGGCAAAAAAATTAGCTGTTTAAAAAAACCATGAAGTCTACATAGTTTCCCACAGTGGAGGAATACTGGATAATTTGCTGTAGATCAGCAAGAGCTTATGACTCCCAGTTGTTCAATAACCACAGCAAAAAGTTTCCTACCCCACAAAGAAGGCAATTAGAATCCCTTACCTGTACTCAGAAGTATATTGTCAATTGCATATGCAAATTACCCCAGTGTCTGGGGTGGGCAAGTGCTCTGCCATTTTGTTTCTAGTTCTGCCCTTCAGTGTTTATTTTGTGTCTAGCTCCAGTTGACAGAACTCAGCATTTCAATTTTTTTTAAAGTAGATCTCATAAGACTTCCTATGCTTGACTGAAGTGTTTCTTTCTTTTAATCCTAGCCATTCTCTCTGTAATCCTTACAACAAACCTATAATATATGAAAGTGTTATCTATATACAGTATTGTAGACATGGAGGTGGGGTAGGGGCTAGACCTGAGAAGGTGACGGCTTGCATGGTGCAACCAGGGACATTCTGGTTCACAGCTCAATCTTTTAGCCATTATACTTGGAGTCTGGGAATCAGAAGTAGAAATCAGTACAGTGGTACCTCTACTTACAAATAACTCTACTTACGAATGTTTCTACTTACGAATGGAGCTCCATCCGCCATCTTGGATGCAGTTTAGATAGGATTTTTTCTACTTACAATTTTTTTCTCCCAATGCATTCCTCCTATGGGATTCGACTTACAATTTTTTTCAACTTACAAATGTGTGTTCGGAATGCATTAAATTCATAAGTAGAGGTACCACTGTATTTGGTATCTGATGTGGAAGCCACTGACACAAGCCTTAGTAGAGAGAAAACAAGTCCTCAGAGAAACTAACCACAGAACTGTAAAGTGAACTGGTCAAACTGCATCTTTGCAGCTTCAGACCAGGCCACTGCTTTTGATGGAAGATCGGTCACAGGAAAGCAAGGAAATCTACCGTATATTCTGGCATATAAAACGACTGGGCGTATAAGACGATCCCCAACTTTTCCAGTTAAAATACAGAGTTTGGGATATACTCACCGTATAAGAAATACGACCCGACATATAAGACGACCCCCAACTTTTGAGAAGATTTTCCTGGGTTAAAAAGTAGTCTTATACGCAGGAATATACAGTATTAAGAGAATTCTTAAATGAATTTTCTTCGATCTTTTCCCCACATCAGACCTATCAGGGCTTTTAAAAAGGATCATTTTGTACCATGCTGAGCAAAACTATGCACAAACACAATTTGTTTGCATATATTGCCTTCTTTTGAATTATCTGTTTTGTTTGTGATGCTGGGTGCAGGCACGGAAGCCCCACAATACTGACCACAGGGCTCAGTCCCACCTCTGGAACCCAATATTTTACAAGCACATGCCCATTTTCTCATATACTGTACTTTGAAGCCCAAAAGGTTCTGTTGAAAGTAAATTCTTAGGATGTTCAGTTCTGTGCTAAACAATTCTGGTATTGACTACTTTCCACCCAGTGGGATGGGTACAAATACTTTGGGTTGAAGGGAACTTCTGTATTTTTCCTTGGTGATCCATTGCTTGGCTGTAATCCTAAATTAACAATATTATTTTCCCCCCATTCCTTCCTCTCAAAACATCTCCGTAACTGGCTAGCATTTTTCAGATTCTACCATGGCTGACAAGGACTACAGCTCAGTGATAGAACACATGCTTCACATGCAGATGGTTCCAGGGTCAATCTCTCGCTCTGGCATCCTCAGTTAAAGGATCAGAAAGCAGGTGAGATGGGAAAGTTTTTTGCCTGTGACCATGAATAGATGCTGTCAGAGGAGACAATGCTAAGCAAAAGGGACCAATGATCTGGTAAAGGAGCTACATGTGTTCCTAAATCATAATCTGATAAACTCTGGTCAAGTTATGCTGCTTTCAAATCATTGGCTTCAATGAGTGTCCAATCTAATGCATTCAATCAGGGCAGCTGCCAAATAAAACTATCAATGGCTGCATTTACATCAGAAGCATTATAGAAGCTTCCAATCCCTTGATTAATTAGAATACATAAGGCATTCTTTTTTTAAAAAAAAAAAGGTCAATAGATGTCAGGAATACATTGTACTTTTTAAACACATAGCAGCTAAGTAAATATCAGTGTGCACAATTCTATTCTGTAAGGTTGCCAGAGGCATCCAGAAAATATTGAATTCCATAAAAATCAACAAAGCTTTGTTGAGAAAGGTCACCTTCATCATCTTGTGATTTCAAAAAACTGAGCCAAATCCCAACGAAGGGACAATACGAAGAGATAGTACAGGGATGCCTCACAAGACAAAATTAATTCGCTCCATGGGTCGTTTTGTCTTGCGAAAATTTTGTCTTGCAGTTTTCCAATTTAAACAAAGCAAAAAAGAAGAAGAAAAGAAACAAAAAAAATTCGTCTTGCGAAGCATGGCCATAGAAAAATTCATCTTGCGAGTCAACAAAAAGATTGCAAAATGCTTTTGTCTTGCAAGTTTTTCGTTGCGCAAAGCATTCATCTTGCGAGGTACCACTGTAAGTGTATACCAGGGGTGGGAACTTTAGGTCTGGCGCTAGCTCTTGGAACTCTGACCAGCCAACCATCTACACTACTGTGCCTTCTTCTTCTTGTTGTTGTTGTTTGTTTGTTTGTTTATACCCCACCCATCTGGCTGGGTTTCCCCAGCCACTCTGGGCGGCTGCCAACAGATTAAAAACAGAATAAAATATCACACATTAAAAACTTCCCTAAACAGGGCTGCCTTCAGATGTCTTCTAAAAGTCAGATAGTTGCTTATTTCCTTGACATCTGGTAGGAGGGCGTTCCATAGGGTGGGCGCCACCACCGAGAAGGCCCTCTGCTTGGTTCCCTGTAAGCTCACATTTCACAGTGAGGGAACCACCAGAAGGCCCTTGGAGCTGGACCTCAGTGTCCAGGCAGAACGATGGGGGTGGAGACGCTCCTTCAGGTATACTGGGCCGAGGCTGTTTAGGGCTTTAAAGGTCAACACCAACACTTTGAATTGTGCTTGGAAATGTAATGGGAGCCAATGTAGGTCTTTCAGGACCAGTGTTATATGGTCTCAGCATCCACTCCCAGTCACCCAGTCTAGCTGCCTTGTCTAGTTAAAATTACTCTGTCCACTTTTGCCTCTGATTCCACCGGTCACTGGCATGTAACTTGCAGAAGGTTGACTAGAAGGACAAGTAACACTTGGGCTGAAAAATGTCCCCCAACCCCTAGTGTACACAAGCACCACTTTTATTTTCAGGTACCCACAGAATTATCCAGGAGCAAGCTTGTCAGAACATGAGATGTGCCATGTGCCTTTCACATGTCATATTCAGGTCTTCTTGAAGCCTATCTGTGTAGTGCAGGGAAGGAGAACTTGTGGCCTTCCCGATCTCGTTGTACTACAACAGGCATCCCCAAACTGCGGCCCTCCAGATGTTTTGACCTACAAATCCCATGATCCCTAGCTAGCAGGACCAGTGGTCGGGGAAGATGGGAATTGTAGTCCAAAACATCTGGAGGGCCGAAGTTTGGGGATGCCTGTACTACACCTCGCATTAGCCCCAGTGGTAAGGGATAGTGGAAGGTGTAGTCTAACATCTTTTGGAAAGCCACAAATTCTCCATTCTTGGTAAAGGGGCTACAGGCAGCGGCCCTATCCCACTGTGCCCCTGTGATTGGGAATCCTGATGGCACAGGGTTCCTGATCACAGTGAGGAATAAGCACATTTAGTTGAATACACTTACAATTCTCCTGAAATTCTTCTTTCCACTCAATTAAATAGGTGTGTGTGGAGGGGAAGCACACACATCACCACACGGATAGATTTTAGGAACATCTGAAGAGCGTCTATGTGCAGCACTGCTTTGCTATGTCACCATCCTCTCTTTGACTACCATAAAGTCCCCTATTTGCTAGGTAAAGGGTAGGCTGATGTCAGGCTTGCATTATATACTTTGTATTTTTATTTGAACCCCAAGATCACCAAGCCTCATGTGAAATATATACACTAAAATAAAATAATCCTATATAATAAAGTCCAAGTTGTCCCTGCGTCCAAGTTGTCCAGTGTGTCCCTGGGGTACTGCGCATGTGCGCCAGGGACACAGGGATTGGACAGCAGAGACTGCACACGCGCACTCCCCCCCCTGCCTCCTCCAACCGCCGCTCCCGGCCAGAACGTCAGGGAAGCGAGGGTGGAGGCCGGCAGAGACCTCCTCCTCACAACCCTCCCTGGCCCGTGAGAGGAGCGGCGGGAGGCCGCGAAGCAGCGGCGGCGAGATAGGGGTTTGTGTCCCGCGTCCTTCCTGTCGGCGGCTGCGGGAGAGGAAGGAAGGAAGAGAAAGCAGCGCTTTCTCCTCCTCCGTTCCTGTCCTCCTGCCGCCGACAGCAAGGACAGGTCCCAGGGTTCGGAGAAGCGCTGCGCAAGTGCTTCTCCGAACCCTGGGATGTCTCCTTGCTGTCGGCGGCTGCGGGAGAGGAACGGAGGAGAAGAAAGCAGCGCTTTCTCCTCCTCCGTTCCTGTCCTCCTGCCGCCGACAGCAAGGACAGGTCCCAGGGTTCGGAGAAGCGCTGCGCAAGCGCTTCTCCGAACCCTGGGATGTCTCCTTGCTGTCGGCGGCTGCGGGAGAGGAATGGAGGAGAAGAAAGCAGCGCTTTCTCCTCCTTCGTTCCTGTTCTCCTGCCGGCGACAGCAAGTACAGGTCCCAGGGTTCGGAGAAGCGCTGCGCAAGCGCTTCTCCGAACCCTGGGATGTCTCCTTGCTGTCGGCGGCTGCGGGAGAGGAACGGAGGAGAAGAAAGCAGCGCTTTCTCCTCCTTCGTTCCTGTCCTCCTGCCGCCGACAGCAAGGACAGGTCCCAGGGTTCGGAGAAGCGCTGCGCAAGCGCTTCTCCGAACCCCAGGATGTTCTAGCGCCCGTTATTGAACGGGCTGAAATACACTAGTACTGTAATAAAAATGTTGAACCCAGGAATTTGTTTTGAGTACCAGAACTGGACTGAGTCCATAAGATGGTGTATAGGCAATGCGTGCAAAATAACATCCAAATAACATGATAAGTTCTTATTCCAGACTACCATTTGTATAGAAATAACATAAATAATTTATGTTAACTGGAAGGTTTTATAATGCGAGGGGGAGTCCTGTACATATCAAAGCTGTACCATTCAGTTGCAAATGAGTCCTTGTGCTTCAAACCTTGTCCGATTTTATTTTGTTAGTCAGTTTTTCCAGTATCTCGTTATTATGAGTCTGTCTGCTATGCTAGTAAAAGAGAACTTATTAGAGGTTTGAGCTGCAAGTTAATATTTTCTCCCATGAAAAGACTGAGCAGCAGCATTGACTCTGGACATTTAGAGAGATTTTCTCCAGTAATTGCTTTTATTTTGACAAATACCTCCTAATACTGTAACATAAAATGATAGCGATGATGATAGAACTGGACTGAGTCATAAGTCGTTCCACCCAAAAGTATCCCCTCTCCTCCAAAGCCAGTATAATTTAGCAGGGGGTAGCATTTTTGTTGTTGAAGTAAGATAAGATTGAAATCACCCAGAGATCACCAGTAGATAATTCTGCCCACCGCTATGCTAGAAGACAGCAATTGTATTATTCATCCTGGCTCTTGTGTGTCTATACACCTTTCTGGCCCCTGAGACAAACCTTTGCAGAATGAGAGGCCATGCTCAACAGAAGAAAATGGACGCCCCTGGTTTACATTATCACTTACCCCAGATGGAGAAAGGTGTGTCAAAAGCCTCAACTTCAACTTCTGGCGCCCTCGCCCTCTGAAGGGCATTCAGCAGCTGTAATGCTAACGGCATAGCCCTATGTACGTTTACTCAGAAGTAAGTTCCACTGAGTTAAAACTGGCTTATTACCAGTTCAATATATATATAGGATTGCAGAGTCAATTAGTTACTTTAAGCAGAGTTTGAAATCTAGTGTCTGTGCCTTTAAATAGATGAGTTGAGTTTCTAGACACCAGATTTTTTAAAAAAATATCCAGGTACTTGGCAACCTTTACATCCTGCCCCATCTTATCCTATCTATTCCTTGTCACCCCACAAATAGTTCAGCACAAGGCCTGTTTACAAAGCATGGGAGAAGTACTAGAGCAGGCTTCCTCAAACTCGGCCCTCCAGATGTTTTGAGACAACAATTCCCATCATCCCTGACCTCCTATCATCCCTGACCACTGGTCCTGCTAGCTAGGGATCGTGGGAGTTGTAGGCCAAAAACATCAGGAGGGCTGAGTTTGAGGAAGCCTGTACAGTACTAGAGAATGAATGTCACTGGTTGCCTAGCAACTACCCTCCTATGCTGGTTGAGCTCTCTTCCTCAGGCCTAGTCACAGGCACAAGCCTTTTAGTCTCAGTAAAATATGAGAAGTGGAACCCATTAGCACTGTTTTGCTGTTTATATGTTTGCATCTGTTTTTTATGATGCTGTTTTATTGTTGCTCTGAGGTTTTTAAATATTAAAAGAGTTTAAAGTAAATATACTGCACCATAACGCATATCTTTGAGTCTCTCTCTGTGTTACTCTATTAACTACAGTACCTATATGACTGTTCACACACATGTTTGTGACAAACTAAAAACACGGGGAAGTTGCCATATTCTAGATGAATACAATCTTTATCTACGGCCTTTTCTTCGTTGTTTTAATTCACTGTATTAATTCGCAGGATGTATTTTTGATACTGGTGCAGGTTATCAAAACACCCTTGTCTATAGGGAGAATGTGGACTCCAAAACTAACTTGACTGGCTCTATAATTGCTTCTGGGCCCAATTCCAAGTGCTGATAAACCTTACATAAACCCAGTTCCAAGTGCATTTGAAACCTTACATGACCTGGGGTGGAAGATACCTTAAGAACTGCCTTTGCACATATGAAACCTACTTTCTCACTCAGCTGAGTCCCAAGCTCTGTGTCTTGCTGCCTTTTCAAAGAAGCCATAGGCTCAGCCATAGCTCTGGCATACAGGTGGTTACAGGTTCAATCCCTGGCATTTATATGTAAGACTAGGAAAGACCCCCATCCACAACCATACAGTAGCATTGCCAGAAAATTCTGAGCTAGATGGAGCTAAGAATGGTCGGACTCAGTATAAGGTGGCTTCATATATGTTCTTCTGAGGTTAGATGGGTGTGTATGTAGGTGAGGGCCACTGAAGTCAGGCTTTGGAATTCTATTTCCCAGGATGTTCATTTGGCCCCCTGACTCTTGGTCTCTTGCTGTTGTGTAAAAAACTTTTATTTCAGGGGGTTTGCAGATGAGGTAGAGGTTACTTGCGGCTGCTACGTGCTTTGCTCATACTGCTGATTTTATTTCTCCTTGTTTTGCAGGTTTTATGGCAGGTTTTGGGTTGCATTTTTTTTTTAGGTGAAGCTGATATTTCTGGTGAGGTGTTTTGAAATGAAGCAGGAGAAGTATGCTATAAGCATAAAATAAAACCATTGCCTCATGGTGGGGTGCATTTTGATTTGAATGTATAGGGCTCCTTGCACACTTTACTGCAGAAGAGCACATTAAGGAGGTGGGAAATTGGTGTTCGTATTTCAAATTTTATGGTGGCAGCTGCAAGGAAAAGGATTATGTGATACAGTGTGAAGGGCCTTCCCTATAGTTTGTGATGTATCTATCTTAATACCTGCAGATCTTTCCCCCTTTATGTGTTATGTGTTTAGAAGGTTATCCCGGAGATTCTGTTTGGATCACTAGGCTTTTTATGGTAGAAAAGGGAGAAGAATGAAGAGACAGGGAAGGATTATAGAAAAAGTTAATTTTTATTCATAGAAGTTTGTGTGTTTCAAATCTTGCCTAAGGCATTCTCATGTACAAGCTGTAAAAGCTGACAATACTAAATAAAAGGGGATTCCATATATTTCTAATAGCATTGATGGTTCATCATGCAAGTTTAATTTTTCAAATTAGCAACTAAAGCAGGCATATGAAAACTTATTTCCATACTGGCTCAAGTTGAATTGGGAGGCGCCATAGCTCAATG
Source organism: Zootoca vivipara (assembly GCF_965207765.1). Lineage (NCBI taxonomy): Eukaryota > Metazoa > Chordata > Lepidosauria > Squamata > Lacertidae > Zootoca > Zootoca vivipara. The sequence goes on from NC_142592.1 coordinate 56,254,689, forward strand.
GTAGAGAACATGCTTTGCATGCAGAATTCCTGGCACCTCCACTTAAAAACATCAGATGGTAGGTGATGGGCAAGACCTCCCAGTGTTTTGACCCTGGAGAGTCACTGCCAGCCACAGTATACAATACTGGGCTAGATGGACAAATAGTATTGACCTGGTATAACGCAGATTCCTCTGGTTTTGCAACTTGCACACACTCAGAATCAGAATCCATGACATGGGTTGGGTTTTCAAACGGCATTTTGAAGTAGGTTTAGCAAACTGTGGTTCGGCATGTTGTCTGAATTCACTAACTATGGTTCTGGCTCTATCTTTCAAAGCCCCTGTTCCATGGAAGTGGCTGTGAGCTTATAAAGCTGAGAGGAAAAGAAATGAAAGCTAGCAAGCTGGACTACATGCCTATCTTATACAGGGCATGCTGGTTCTTCCTGCCTAAGTGCCTGCCTACCTCTACATTGAAATTCATTTTGTTAGTTTTGGCCCAATTCCCAAGTCTGTTGTGTAGGAAACAGATGTAACAAGGATGGAGAAACCTGTGGCCCTCCATATGTTACTGGACTCCAGCTCCCATCATCCTTGACCACAGACCATGCTGAGTGGGGATCATGGGAGAGAGTCCAGCAACATTTGGAGGATCACATTTTCCCCATCTCTGGTATAGGCAATACTGAGCCAGATAATCTGGAAGAATATTCTGACAGTAAGAGCTGTTTGACAGTGTGGACTCCCCTTCCTTGGAGGTTTTTAAGCACAGGTTGGATGGTTATCTGTCATGGATGGATGCTTTAGTTGAGATTCCTGCATTGCAGGGGGTTGGACTAGATGACCCTTGGGATCACATCCAACTCTACAATCAATTCTATGATCTGATTTATCATAAAGATGCTTTCTATGGTCTAGTTGGATACAGACAATTTTAAGCAACATGCTGAGGATCTTTAATATGATTGTGTATGCAAAGGAGATAACGTACCACATTCTACTATGTGCACAACGGAGGTACACACTGTCAATGTTTATCATGGAGCTCAGCAAGTCTAGTGCTAAGTGCATAGTACAGTGGAACCTCGGTTTACGCCTACCTCCGTTTACACAAACCTCCGTTTACGAACGCCGCGGACCCAGAAGTGTTTACATCCGGGTTCTGCAGCATCGGATGCGCAGACGCGATCTGCGCAGCGTGCGCAGAAGTGCTCTATCGGTGCTTCGCGCACGAGCAGAAGCGTGCCTTCGGCGAATGAACGCCTCCGAGGAATGGATTGTGTTTGCAAACCGAGGTACCACTGTAGTTAATCAACACCGATTGTTAGCTGAATATTCAGATGAAGCGAAGGAAGAAAGTATCTGGCCTTATTGCTGGCTTTTGTAGCACTTGGCAAAGCAATGCTATTTATTCAAGGTGCAAACTATTTTACCATCCAGGACCAGAGATGTTTTAGGAGTTCAGTGTTCTCAAGGCCTTCCACGTGCCTTTTATTGCTATTACTTTCAATGACGAGCCCATGACAAAGAAAAAAGATTTCCAGTATTCATTTAATTGGTTTGCAAATTTGCAAAGAAAAACTAGGACTATGAAATTCTTCCAATGTCTCGAGAGTGAGCTGAACCAATAATATTTTAAAGAAACCCCTTCCAAAGCTGACCACTGCCAAAACCAGTTCATTTCTGAACTCTGGCCATCTTTCCAAATTATTATCTATTTTGTAGAATAAAGGTAGGACAACATATTCAGTACAGAAGCAACATTAGAAATATACCACAAAGCAAGAGAGCTACACATCGTTCTCATTGATGAGGTATTAACAAAATACAGTGGATGCATATTTATTTCTGTGGAGTATTTTAAAAGTTGAAAATCAACCCCTGGAAAATTTATTGATATGGATTTAACAGTTTGGGTTCTCTTTCACTTGTCTCCATGTTCCAGCTCTTTAGTAGTATGAAGGAAGGGCTTGTGCACTGGAACGATTGTGTATAGTGGTACCTCGGTTTACAAACACAATTGGTTCCGGAAGTCTGTACTTAACCTGAAGCGTACTTAACCTGAAGCGAACTTTCCCATTGAAAGTAATGGAAAGTGGATTAATCTGTCCCAGACGGGTCCGCGGAGTACTCAACCTGAAGCGTACTTAACCCGAGGTATGAGTGTAATTTGTTCCGGAAGTCCGTACTTAACCTGAAGCGAACTTTCCCATTGAAAGTAATGGAAAGTGGATTAATCCGTTCCAGACAGGTCCGCGGAGTACTTAAACTGAAAATAATCAAACCGAGGCGTACTTAAACCAAGGTATGACTGTATTTGTGTACATGTGCATACACAAACATTGCTGTGTACTTTGTGCACAAATCCAGTTGGCTTGCATGAAAAACCCCATTTTTAGAGGAACAGCTCATTAGGTATCAATAGTGGAGGACAAGTTTGGCTCCCTTAGTGCCGTGCTTTACTTCTCTCAATAGCAGTGAATGGCTATTGAGGTTAAATCTGCTTCACACATTTGATGGAGTTCAGGGTTAGCCAACACAGTGTCTTTCTGATTAGTCCCAGCCAGCATGGCCATTGGTCAGAAATACTGTGAGTCGTAGTGCAACAATATCTGGATTATACCACGTTTGCTATCCCTGCTCCATTTATTTAGAATCAAGATTGTCCCTTTCTGTATACGTAGTTACATACTAGGTTCTGTTTCTCAGTATGAGGGCTAGAGCATGAGCAGCTATCACTACCTTCTCCTGTAAGAAACTTGCTGAGCTTGTGGGGTAATAGGAGGTTCATAAACATTCTAATTGTTTAGAAGAATGTTGTTAGCAACAATGAGAACATTACCAGCAATGCACTTTAGCAGAAAAGAGAGAGATAGTTACCGTAGGAAAAAACCTCTCAATCTTGGGCCTTGATGACAGGAAAATACATGTGTTGTTGGCAGCAGAAATGGACAGGCGAGGGACCTCAAGACATGATATTGCGAAGCAGGGTGCAAGCAGTCGAAAAGAACAGGGACAGAGGCTGGATTTTATATATTGACTTGAAATCACTGGACAATTTTTTGGCTGCTGGTCAAAATTCTCATTTTTCCTCTAAGAAGAACCAATGGGCTGTGTTACTTTAAGGCATCTTATTGCCTTGGGACTCTATGCATACTATAGAACCATAAACTGGAAATGCAAGTTCTGAATTATGTTAAGCAAATCCTTGTCCTGCCAAATCTTACTCTAAAGTATATTTTTCTTAGCACTAGCCAACACTTAATTTCAATCTAATGGACCAACTGCTGAAACTCCATCTCCAGGAAGTATTTATTCCCCACCTCTTTAAGCTTGAATCAAAGGAGATAAACAAGGGAGTAGAAAAGAAAAACTCAGAAACTTTTGAAACCTCAAAAAGATTGTTTGGAATTTATTCCCTTTTTAACGTGAAGAGGTAACATTTGCACAAAAACGTATTGTTTTCACAGCAACAAGAGTTCCAAAGTTACAGAATTTGAACACAAATGCACACCCTGCACCACCACAGTAAGTGCAAGAAAACCAAAATAAAAAAAAGGTACAACATCTCAATTCGGAGATGTGAGGCTTTTCAAAGCACATTTCCCATTCTTCCCTGAGCCGCAGCTTAAATCTCAAGTAGGGGATGTTTTTTTCCTTCAGATTTTGCATTTCAAAATAGGGGGCATTTAAGCACACCCCAGGTTAATTGCTGGGAGGGAAAAAAACAAAACCGTTTCTTAAGAGATTTAAGGTATTTTTCGCTGACACACAAGTAATATTGCATTCTGTTTAAGAAAATACTCAGAATAACTCACATCATCCCTCAAGAAATGCATATATGTACAAATAACAATACAAGTCACTATGATCTACAAGGTCTAAGGAGGGATGAAAGGACAAGAGAAAGGAATTTCATCTCTCCCAGGAAAATAGTGTTCTCAACAGGATTTTATGGTGGATCCCCAACAATTGTATACATTTTACATTTCATTTCTTCCCTGTCGCTATTCAAAAGTGATGTTCACTTTGGAAGCACAAAATACTGCATTTTCCTATGTGCATCATTTCCCCTTGATGCACCATGTCCAGACTCCTCATTTTGCTGCCTCCTCATGTGCCCCCTGGTTGGACACATTCTTCCCTCCACATCAATCCCACCATAAAAACCTAGTAAGAACACTGAAGGGGAATGCAACAGGGTCTAGGAACAGTCTCTCAAGAAAGCTTCCAAGCTAAGCTCTGGAAGGTACCTTTCATAGGGTAGGGACACTATCTTCAGCCATTCAACATGCATGCTTAACAGTAAACTTCCAGCTACACGGGACCTTTGATTTCATACTAAAAGTGATTCCATACATTATGGTAGCTCAATGCAGGCCACAAGAAATGCAACCATACACTGGTATTCTGTACAGGAGATGACTAAACCGCTTCTGGCACAATGAAACACTCTGTCGGAAGCCAGAGCGCACGGAAACACTGTTTACAGACTACAAAATAGAGCCAATCTATTATTGTGCAATTAATGCTGATTAGGGCCTCTTGTGGAGCAGCCATCAAACTCCAGGTGGCTGCTTTAATATATAAAACAATCCTAACCTCTTTGAAGAGACAGACCTTGCTTGGGTCTCTCTGCACATAATGTGGCATAAATCCTGGAGTCCCACTGTTCTACCCAGCTTCAGGTCCACAGTAACATTTAGGAAAAGAACTGTAGCCTCATTCCTACTTGTTCAGAATCCACTGCACAGTTTTGATTGGCCTGCAGAGTTTTTAAAAGTGGTTGCTATCTTGCTGCAGTGGACACAGTAAAAACCAAGCAACATTTCAAAAAAGGATCAAACTTCTCAAATGCTGCCTTCATTGTGCAAGGTTACCAAGACCATCTCTAGACTTCCTAAAAAGTATTCTGTCACAGGTGGAAAATTGTATCACATCAGTCCAAATGTTTGCTACCCTACGATTAATTCTGTAAAGAACATGTTCTGTTTAAACAGAAATTGGTGCTGCTTGAGTACTGGCAGAGTCCATGCCAAATTTGGGGCAAGTGAATTTTACATTACCTATCAAGTACATTTTAAACCAGGGTGATAGCTAATAATAATTTAAGGAACTATATTAACTGAGATCAAGTTAAGCACAATTTATAGTTTGTAAAGCATATGCTGAATCAAAAAATACCTATACACTAGTTATCATGTCAAAAAACAAAACAAAAACAAAAGAATTATATTAATTCAGATCATGAGACTAAAGGTAGTATGCTAATATTTTAAAATTTGTGTCCAGGAGACATTATATAATCTTATTAAATTACATATATATGGACACTGCAGGTATGTTGTTGTAACACCACCATTAGCACAATTTAACACAAAGCTTAACCATGCTTGGTTGAACCAATACAGTTTCAGGATTCAACAATAAGTTTGTTACAACCAACAATATAATTTCTGTTTGTTTTTTAAACACAATAATTCAGTACTCTGTTGCAAAAAGGGACAAATTTACTGATACACCTTTTTCTGTAGGAAAGAAGAGTCTGCCAAAATAGCATCAAGGGGAATAGAAGATGCAGCTCCTCTAATCACTGAAAAAAGAAGAGCATAGAGCTCCTCTAATCACTGATCAAAGATTACACTCTCTCTCCCTCTTCCCGTGTTTTATTAACAAATACACAAGCCAATTCAGCTTGCATTCTGCAGATACGGGTGCATGCTACTAGAAACCCATCAAAAGCTCCTTCAAGCATATATGAAAGAGCAACTGAAGTCCTACAACCCAACTTTCTGCCCATGTGAAATGCTGCAAATTCCATAGTGGAGTGCTGGCCTCCACTAAAAACAGCAACTATGTGTTCCAAGATTTGACTGTTAGTCTGAAAGAAGGTCATGTTTAAGTCCTAGTATTTCATGATTACTTGCCACATTCCAGCCACCTCTCTATGGTGCAATTAGCTTAGTTCACTGGAATATACTGTTAAGGACAGATATACTCCACTGATAATACTATTTACTTCCTCTCTTTCAAAGGAGGATATTAGTACAAACTATCTCAATTTCCTATATTTCTTTCTTTTTATTTCTAATTAGAATGCTTTTGACTATGTGTGTAACATTCCAGTGACTTAGCTCATGGTGAATTACCTTAATTGCATTACCCCTAAAAGTTATTGAGTGAAAACCAACCGCCTTTATGTAAAATTGTAAGGGCAAAATGCAAAGAGACTGTTCCAAGCCCACGGGACCCACAGGAGGATTAATACATTCAAAAATATTTTACAGACATTTACAACAAAGTGCAGAAAGAACAATACTTCCGTGTTAAAAAAAAAAGTATAAAAAAATGACACTCACTTTAAAACATTCCAAAATACAAGAGACATACAACTATTACAGAATACAGTACAACCATTGAAAAGCAAGGGGTTTTTCACCCCCACTCCTTTTATTGGCACCAGCAGCAATTGTGTCACAAAGGCAAATGCAGAGAGTGCTTGACACAAAATCCCAGGAAGACAGTACAAGAAAAAGGCATAATACAGAGTTTGCCAGAAGCATGCCAGAGTTCAGCACAAGGAAGCGCCAGTCACAGCTTTCACCACCCCTGCACCAGCAGAAAGGGTTGCACGTTTTGGAGACAGTGTGCAAGAAGTGTCACCGGATAGCAGCAACATCAAAAGCTAACTCACTTAAAGCACTCACATGTGCCACACACACTCCTGGGCAGACCAGGAGGTGGACATCAAGAGAAGATGTGGCCTACTCTAATGGCTAAATACTGAGCTTTGAGATCAGTTAATTTCCCCCTTTGTAACAGAATAGGGGGAATCACAAAACACCTATAATGCAAGAGCCACCCATGCCACAGAGCGAACTTATCTCACAATAAAAAGTGGTTATTGTTTCCTGACCATTATTCTAATGCCTCAGTACAGAAGAGCTCTCTTCTCTACTATTGAAGTTAGCCAACAAGTAGGGATGGGAGGAGAAATAAAATTTCATAGGAACCAAGCAGATACTGATTGAAGATTTGTTTGAAACATGCAAATAGAGTAAGCACGGCTCCACTAGCATGCATTTACCTATTCCATGGGAACCAAGGGTCAGCCTGGAATGGGCAGCTGACCATGAACACAGGTCAATGGGAGGTACAGATTTCTATTCGTTCCAAGACTCTACTTCCCCCACTACCATCCAATTACATTCTATTAAAATCACATTTTTTTTCTTTTCAAATCACCATCATTTCCCACATTATGAAATGCCAATCTCTGCATGAATTCCAGTGTCCGAAACATGCAGTTAATAGAATTATATCTCTACCTCAATGGCAATTCAGAGTTTGCATGAGGACAGACCAGCCTCACAGAGGACTGCCAAAGTCTGAAACTTCTCTGATTAGGGTACTTCAACTGGAATCTAGGGACTGAAATGTTTTTATCGGCCCTGAACACATAAAATGCTGGCTTCTGATTATTTGAAATATATTTTCCCCAGCACTGTCTTTAACTATTATCATAGTTCATGGTGCTTATAGAACACAAAGGCCAGAATTAATTATTCAGTTAATTATTGCTGTATTCTACTTTGTAGAGATTACAATATCTATATACACATAAATAGGTACAGTGGTACCTCAGTTTATGAACACAATTGGTTCTGGAAGTCTGTTCATAAACTGAAGCGAACTTTCCCATTGAAAGTAATGGAAAGTGGATTAATCCGTTCCAGACGGTCCGCGGAGTAACCGTTCATAAACTGAAGCGAACTTTCCCATTGAAAGTAATGGAAAGTGGATTAATCCGTTCCAGACGGGTCCGCGGAGTACTTAAACTGAAGCGTTCATAAACTGAAACATGGGTGTAATTGGTTCCGGAAGTCTGTTCATAAACTGAAGCGTTCATAAACTGAAGCGAACTTTCCCATTAAAAGTAATGGAAAGTGAATTAATCCGTTCCAGATGGGTCCGCGGCGTTCATAAACCGAAAATTCATAAACCGAGGTGTTCATAAACCGAGGTTCCACTGTATATGTAAACACAGACACATGAAAGAGTCCTGATCTTAAACTTTAAACATATAGAGATTCCTTCAGCAGCCTCCTATGAAAATATATCTTTAATTTCCCATACTCTATCAGTGATTAGCGAACTTATACATTCAATTTAACTTTGAACTCAGCAGAGAGCCAAAAAATGTCTGTTTCTTGCCCTGACCAGCAGGCAACTAGAACTAAAAGTTAGATGGCTGACAGGGAATGTAGGACAGGTTTCACTGCAATGTTAGGCCAAGAATAATTATTGCTAAACTGAAATTAACAAGGTAAAGAGCTGCTGAAATATGCTAGACCAAGTTGGCAACTCCAACTGCAAGCAACTTCGACAAGATTGTCAGTCTCAAGACAACAGAGGCAGAAGCTCAACACAAGCAGTATTCAGAATCTGAACTCTTAAATGTTATCTGAACAGCCACATCCAATCTCTGATCAAGCAATTTAATCAGTGCAAAATTCCAGAACTCTGTTTCCACAGCCAAATGACTCCTATCCAATAGTTACAAGAAGCTGTGTTTTCACGTTTGAAAGACTTGCTTAATACAAAATGTTTTTCAGAGCTTACTTAAATCTTAAATCTCTTTCATTTTGCTTCTGGGTGGGAAATGTCACACAAATAGAGACACTGTACTGTACAATGCTATTCAGTGCACACAACTAAAAATAAATAAATGAAAAAAACGTATCTTGAATGATCCTTCAATTGGATTTTTTTCATACCATTTAGAAACATTTAGCCAATGGAAGGGCAACGGTTTAGTTCCTATGCACAACTACAACTATATTAATTTAATTCTATATATAAAAAAATAAAATCTAAACCTGTTTGGCTTGGAAGATTCCACAACTAGAATCCAGTCCAGGGTCTTATCAAGTGCTATTCAAATTTAATCACCAAAAGGTCAAAGTAAAAGTCTGTCCAAACAAGAGTTTGTGGCACAAATTGAGTCTATTGCTCTCTCTCAGAGACAGGAATCTCAAGTTAAAGATTAACCAGTATGCCCTCAACAGCTTGGTTTGTCAGCCCCAGTCCAGAACAGCAAAGCATATATTTTGGGAGAAATTTCCACAACCTGCCAACACCAAGATCACCCAGAGTTAAAGGCTGTGAAAGACAACAAGGAATATATAGCAGGCATGGTTCAAAACGTATCAACAAGGTTTTGATGTTTTGCTATTCAGATACCATGTCAGTGAGAACTAGAAGATAGTTTTGCAGGTGAACACAGAAATCCAGTTAATGGGCTTCTTCAAACCATGCTAATGCTATATTTGATTCACTCAGCAATGTAGATTTTGCAGACTAAGGGTTGCATCCATCTACATTCTACTCAGAGTAGACCTGATGAAATTAATTAATTAAGCTAAATTAGTCGTGTCCATTAATTTCAATTGGTCTGTTCTGGGTATGACTTAGCAATGGATAACAATTAATTTTTAATTTATTTGAACCTACCCAAGAAATCTTGAACTGAGTGTCTGTGTTCACCTGGACAGCATCCAGAACAGCAGCTTTGTCTTACAAACCATAAAGTAACCCCATCACCACCACATAACCCCTAATTTCCTCCTGCACACATGTTACACAGTGTTACAAAAGTTGTTATTACTGTATTAATATCCTAGTGCTGATAAAAACTCCCCCATTATCTGCACAAGAACCTCTGACTGGACATAGATAAAGGGGACTCCAAAAGCCATCAGCTGGCACATGAAAAAGGAGTCCAAGGGATTTTGGGCTACGTGGTGCCCAACTGAGGAAACTGTGTTTTGCAGGAGCTGGCTTGCCACCCTAACTCTGTCAAAGAGGTGGAGCGAGTACTGCATCACCCTGCCAAACAAGGAAGCAGAGCTACCTGGAGTCCTCTCTGACGAAGTTGAGATGGAGTTTGCACGCCCTGCACCGTCTGCTGCCATGTTGTCCTGCTGGGTCCCTTTGCTGTCCTGAGGGGGGGGGGGGGAGACAGGCAAGGCAGGATGCAGTTATTAAATGCATGTAATTTAAAAGTGAGCAAATGCCAAAAAAAAGGTGGTTTTATGGTTTTAGATCCAGGAGAAACAATAATCCTAGTTTATTCAGGCATATTCCAGATCTGGACACACATTCTCAGTATATCTTTGTTATTTATCTAACTACCTCTTCAAGTAAAGCCATATGGAGGGCATCCCTGGGGTTAGCTGATTTTAACAAAAAAATAATAGTATCACACGTATCGTTTTTCCATAGTATTGCCTTGAAGAACTACTTGCCATATAACCAAGTGCTATAAAATTAACTGCATAAGTAAAATTAATTCATGTTACTTTGTAAATGTAATCCTTGTCCAGTCAATCAGCTATTACATATATTCTCATGGCAGAATTTACTTTAATGCATATCCATGTTTTAATTATTAAATTCCCACTCTTTGGGTACGGGTATTTTTCAATAGTCCCCTGATAAAAAGAACCTATTTTTATTATCCAACACCATAAATTGGATTTTGGATATACAGAAGTAAATATGAATGGCGACGTGCCTATTTGCACAGCACTGGCACAGTGGCACAGCTTTTCACCTTCTCTCTCCAGACATGCTGCTGTCTTGGTTTTGGTAAGCCAACAAATTTATAAAAACAACAACCGATAAAAAGTTCCCATCATGTGCTCTATTTAAGAGTCTACAGCTAGTAAAGGCAGGCAAGATCAATGCACATAGGATTCAGAAAGATTCTGCGCCCTTCTGCAACACTGCTCTCCCCCTTCCAAACAACCCAAAGCCACTTCCCAACATAAAATGGCAAAGCAGTCTCATCTGGGAAATGCAAGGAAACAGCCTACCTTTCCTGACAGAGGGCCCACTGCTGGTCTCTTCCTCTGTGCATAACCTGAAAGTCTGTAACAGTAGTGAGGCTTGCAGTAGAATTTTCCTGCAAATAGAGCAAGAGGGAAATCTTAATGAGAAAGACAAAAGCTACAGTTTGGTAATGCTGTGCAATGCCACACACAATATACATGGAGACAATTATGCCTCAAAGTTTTAATTCACATTCATTTCCTCCTTTCCTGAAAACAAATGGATTTTCCATAGGGTGCCTGATAGCCATTTACCCAGCACCCAACCAATAGCCAGAACATCCCAGGGGAACTTGCGTGGCATCGCACACAAAGCAGCACTGTATGAGGAACAAAGGCTGCATCACATGAAAATCTGGCAGAAGTGCTGTGGAAAAGGCAAGAATGAATGCAAAGAGGAAAGGGCTGGGCATTAACTCCAAACAGACCGCTGCTTACCAAAGAATTGACCAATCCAAACAGAAATCTATGTACCATGGTCACCCAGGTGATTTCTAGCTACAAATATTCAAAAGTTATCATTTCACAGATGCAAATAGCCAGTGGTATCTTCCAATGTGTTGCTGAACTTTCTAAACAGTATTCAAGGAGAGCCCTGTTTACATGATGCTGCAGTTGTCTAGCCATGAGTGCAAATACAAGAGTAATGGCTTCCCACTCTGAGTTTTCCATAATCTTTGGTGGCACAAAAAATCCTGAGCATGGAGAGGAGTTTAACTCCCAGTTCAACCAGCTTCAGACTGCAGCATTTACAATGTGTGTTTTAGTTTCTACAAATACTTCTTGCACAATAATAATTTTGGATGATGTATCTGCAGTGGGCCAAACAGTGATGTAATGATTTCCTGACCATACTAAAGATCTATGGAATACTGAAGGTTATTTCTAAGTCAAAGGGCTGAATCCAATAAAAGTCATGTTGTGATCTCAATGACTTCTGCTTACACAATGGAACTCCCTCTCCTTCTCCTACTCCCTGAGTTCCCGCCCCCCCCCAAAAAAACCCCTCTGCCCCAGAAGCCTGGGGGAACCCCCAGAGAAGATTTGGGTATGGCGACACAAGTGCGGAGGAGGAGGGGGAAGAGGGAGAGGAGTTATGTTATGCAAGTGGAAGTCACCTGCACAACAATTTCGCTGAATGCAACCCATCAGTTGAAACTCTTGCCCAGGCCTCCCCAAACTTCGGCCCTCCAGATGTTTTGGACTACAATTCCCATCATCCCTGACCACTGGTCCTCTTAGCTAGGGATCATGGGAGTTGTAGGCCAAAACATCTGGAGGGCCGAAGTTTGGGGATGACTGCTCTTGCCCATCCCCTTCCTAAGGCAAAAGGTAAATTCCACTTACCATCCACCAGGTCGTAGGCATAAGAGGACAAGCGCAGGGTTGTAGCACAGTATTCACATTTGAAGCAGCTGCGGTGGAAGAATTTGCCTTCAGCACTCAGCCTTTCCATCACGTAGACTCGCTTGTGGCAGAAGTAGCAGACATCACTGCCTCCCACATTCGGAGGGAATTCTTTTTTCAAGGAACCCTAAAGCAGCAAGAACAAGGAAAGGTCTAGAGTCACGAGCTTGCTTTTATTTCCACTGTCGTGCCATGTGTATTCATTAGATTGTTTTGGAATCCTTCAACGGGAAACGGAGGAGATTTCAGCAAAAACACTAACAGGCACCTACGGATAATTCCAAGGCCCCAACATGAGGAAGAAAAGGTCAGCCAGAGAACACATTCCATAAGGTGCAGCATCCAACCACCTGAAAATAAAGAGTCTGGTGGAATATGGGAGAACAGAAGGATCTAAAAATTCTTTAATTCTCTCAGCCTTAGCTTTCCCACACACAGCCTGCCTCTAAATTGGGAATAATGATGACATACCTCACAACATTGATGAGAGACACTAAGTATACACAACTAACGAGTCATAGAAATGGTCACACAATTATGATAGTAATAATCCTCCTCCCACATTACCACTAAAGCTAGGCTCGAAACAACCACTGTCAAATGATTACTCCAAAGACACCATTATGCTCTGGACAGCAAAGCTTTCAGCAACAGATCTTTTGCGTACTATCCATTTTCTTTATAGCAAGAATCCAAGTACCCACAAAGGCAAGTGGAGGAACAGGCAAGGAAGTGCTTACATCAGCTACCTTTAACTAAACACTGAGGGAAAACTAAAGGCTCCGTATTACTGAGGATCTAAGGGAGAGCTGTCTAACTTCTAATCACCAATACTCATCACCTTCTCAACATCATTCTCTTACCAGTTCCTTCTTGTCTAGAAGGGTTTTGGGTTGGTCTTTCCTTTGAAGCTGATTGGCTATTTGCTCAGCCAATGAGCTCACGCCACCTGTATACATCTTTATATACTTCTACCAGATGAAGGTAATGAGGGTGGGGGGAGGTAAGATGGATGGGGGAAATGAGGGAAAAGAGAAACAGTATAAATTCAGGATGAAAACTACAAAAGAAAAAAATGGCAAATAAGGTGCAGAAAGGGGTGAAACCATGCCAAGACAGTGGACAACACAAGCGTGTGCGGCACCAGCAAAACAAGTGATCTCAGCAACCACTGGTGTGGGCAGCACTAAATAAAATTATTAAGAGTTTGTAACCAACCACTCTAAGACCATGGTCAGAGACTTTCTTTTGCCAGAGAGTCACTTTGAGATGTGGGTTGGAGGTAACAGGTGTTTCTAACCCCATCTCCCACAAAGGTTTCCCATAACAGCTGCCATGTTCTTTCCAAACACCATGCTTGTCTCTAGATTGGCAGCTGAACATAATCCTGCCATAGGGTCAGATTTAGTCCATGAGCTGCTGGTTGTTGACCCCTCCCCCAAACAGAAACCCCTACAATAGGTGACTAAGAGTGCTATGGGTTCAGGGATGAGGTAGCATGGATTACCCATATTGAGATACCATGGTTATTTATGATATCCAAAATCAGACTGGGGAATTACATAGTCTGGGGAAAGGATATCTGGAGGAGAAGTTAAAAGGGAAAGAGGGGTGTAACGAATTTGCATGCTTAGATATATGTTCTTTCTTGCAAGGCTACAAAAATACTACACAGTTTTTAGCCACTGTGTGTTTCTTCATCCCAGTCTCCCCAGTTGGATATTAAGTCCACTACCTCTTTTCATACCCCATCTCAGACACTATAGTTTCAACACCAAGCCAGCCTTTTTCTCGCCCACATCCAGCTTATGAAGAATGCTGGAGAACCTAAAAGCTTGCTCATTATTTTGTTACATTTTGGTTGGCCTAAAAAAAGGTATTTCCTTTGACCAAGCTGTGGGAGGCAGTGGAAGACAGGAGGGCCTGGCGTGCTCTGGTCCATGGGGTCACGAAGAGTCGGACACAACTAAATGACTAAACAACAACTACTACTACTACTACTACCGGTATGGGAGTTGCGAAAGGAGTGTCTTATGGACCAACATGGCTGCCTTTGCTTATATTTACAGTATTTTTAAAAACAACGATTGGTTTCAACTGTTATTTAAGCAGCAAACCGTACAACACAAAAAGATAACTAAATAGCATTGTGTTTCAGAAATATATTGGGGGGGGGCACAAGCCATTAAGTCTACAGAACCTTAGATACTGAGATTCTTCATACACAGTCCCACCTAGCAAGTCATATAACTGCACCACCACCCCAAAATTCTCCCTTAAGTTTATGGGGAGGGGAAGACGGATGAGGGTTGCCTGGCCTCTCAGCAAGGAAGCAGAATATCAAATTCAGCTCAAGAATCTTTGACAGTTTGCCCTTTTTCAAAAACAACAGATATTCCACTTATTTTAAGCCAATGTACTTTGTACTGAAGAACAGAGAGTAAAATCAGCAAGTCTTTCTATTTACCTAAGTAGATACGGTACATTATTAACAGCTAATGGGCCTTTCTGTTGTAAGAATAGCCCTGAGGGATCAGAAGATTGGTCAGGTGGAGGGCCTGACGTCAACAGGACTCTCAATTGATATGGTATTTCAAATTGCAGCTAATTGCTGATAAATCTACATATTTTGAAAGATCCATAACCCCCATGAATCTGTGTAAATTCTCATGACTGCTTTTAGACCCAGGCAAAAACGTTTCTCTTCAACCAGGCAGGCCTTCTGTTAAACAATCTATGGCCTTTTAAAGGTGGCGTGTGTGTTGTTTTTTATTATGATTGTGTTATGCATTTTGTGTTTTTATGTTGTAAACTGTCCTGTGATCTTCGTATGTGTGATATATAAATTTAATTTAAAAATGAACAAGTCATTAAAAAACCAATCTGAGCCATTGACCACCACATCTTATGACACCAGTGAATTCCATAAGTTTATTATATATTGTGTGAAAAAATGCTTTATTTCATCTTAATGACAATTTCATTAAGTGAGTTCTAGTTTTATGAGAGGAAAAAACATTCCCACATTTCCCCCACATCATGTATTATTGATGCACAGGTGTTCAGGTGTTGGGGTATTTCAGCAGGTAGTGCATTCCACATCTGTATTGGTATTCTACCAGCTTCTGAAGGCACACCTGTTAATACAGGCATTCCTTTCATCTCTTGACCCAGGTCTCCTGTTTTAATTGCTATGGTGTTTTCATGCGATACTTTTATTCCATATTTTAATCACAGGTTTCTATTTTAACATTTTAATGGGATGGATTTATGGTGCATTTCAATTATGGTGCATTTTTCATTATTCTGTATTTCAACAAGGTTGTGCAACTGGTTTTAATGTTTTGTAAGCCATGTAGACATTGAAAAGTATATAATAATCTTATAACCCTATATCGTGTCTCCCTTAGTATTTCTTTTCTAAATTAAAAGGCCCCAAACATACAAGCCTTGCCTGGAATGCCCTCCCAACTTCTTGACTGGTAGTTTGGTGCCTCTTCTGCACCACTTATCCATCTCTACAATACTGGAATTTGTCTTTCCACAGCTGCTGCACCAAGTTTTGATTGAGCTCTCCACCGCAGCTCCAAGTTGTCATTCTTGGACAGTCTCAGCCAGTTTAGACTCAATCAGCATTGGAATTTTTTGTTCCAATATATATCACTTTACACTTATTGGCACATTTTTTTGCCCCTTCACCCCATTTGGAGATGTTCTTTTGGAACTCTTCACAGTCTGCTCAGGTTTTCATCATGCTCTATAAATTGGAGCCATCTGCAAAGTTGGCTCTCACTGATCACTTCCAGATCATTTATGGGCAAGTTACATAATCTTATTGTCTCTAAGACAGGCTCTTCTATTTTTTCTTTTGTGTGTGGACTGTGTACAAAACAAATCTCTTCAACCTCATAGACCAGGGGTCCCCAAACTACGGCCCCCGGGCCGGATGCGGCCCAATCGGCCTTCCAATCCGGCCCGCGACGACTCCCGCCGCCCGCTGCCGCCGCCCGCTCTCACGGCGCGCGGCGCAGCGACGATCTAAAAAATCGGCAAAAAATCGCCGAAAATCCTTTGTGCGCATGCGTATGGGCCTCTCCCGACCCGGAAGAGGTCATTTCTGGTGCACTTCCGGGTCGGGGGAGGCCCATACGCATGCGCACAAGCGATTTTTGGCGATTTTTTCCCGCCCGTGTGCGTGTGCGCATGCGCACGGGCGCGCACTCCCCCGCCCTCCGGCCCGCTGCGCGCGCACTCCCCTGCCCTCTGGCCCACTGCGCGGTCGGCGCGGCGGGCACCGGCCCGCCGCGCAGAAAGTCTGGGGACCCCTGTCATAGACTGTCCCAATACAGATCTTTGGGGGCTCCCATGACCTATTTCCATCAATTGTGAGAATTTTTAGCCTATTTCTACCCTAGGTCTTGTTTATGTATGAGTAGAGGGAACAACATGGGAAACCAAATGAGAGGCAATGTGGTTGCTTTGTCAGAAACATGTCTATTGTCATCCACAAGTTTTCTTTTGAAGGGAAGGCCTTGGTTGGCGAGTCCTACTCTTCCCCATTCTACAAGCAGACAGAGGGAACTATGTGCTCTAAAGCATGGTGTTTCTTTACCATGCTAAAGATTATAACTTTGCCTAAGATCGATTTGAATCTAATCCACCTCTCCCATAAAAACTCTACAGAATTCTCAGAGCAAGACTACATTGTTTAAAAGGAAATAGTAGTTCTACAACAGACAGGTGTCCACATTCCCCATGCCCATCTTGAAGAATTAAGACATTTAGTTACACAATGACCAATACAGTATAGCTCTTCCTATAGAACAATCAGAAATCCCTTAAACCTTAATCTGGATAAGGCAAGCAGCAAGCATTTCACTATTCACTACGCTGTTCAAAAATCAAACCACAACTAATCTGTTATAAGACACACAAAGCAATATAGTGATTTGAATCACATCCTCAAAGTGAAGCAGCAAACAAGCATTTATTCATCATGTAGATGTTCAATGGCCACAGAAAATCCAGTGCTAGAAACAGCTGTTAAGAGACAGACAACACAATGAATCCCACTCTTGGGAACAATGAAGCCTTATTGGTGGATCCTTAGTAGCCAGAAATGGCCGTTTGACACAGTGGTCCAGTTCCAACATCACCATGGTTTGGTGGTCAGTAGCAGTCTGCATAATTCCATTTCCCTTCCCTGCATAGCAAAAGATATACTGGGAAGCCATGGTTAAACTAGCAGGTCATAATTACTGCTAGCCCAATTTTGTTTTCATTTGAGAGACTCAAACCACAATTTGAACTTGGTTTTAATTGCCAACTTGAGAACAAATTATAGTTAGAAGTGATTATGGCAGCACCTGTTCAAAACATTACAATAAAACTATGGAGAAAATGAAAGTGAAGTGGAGAAGCCCAAGGAAGATGCAAGAGAAAGCAGAGGAAGAAGCACTTAAGCCCACAAAGGACTCCTGATGATCAAACTATGGCTTGGTGATTCAGACCCAACACATCTCCAACTGGGTGAGTGCATTCCAGGGTATGCCTTTACTTATCAGAAGGCAGAACAAGCCAGTTCTGGATGAGACATACAATATTATTTGTGAAATATTTGCTAGCCATTGCTCTCTCTCCTACCAGACAATCAGTAACTCTGAGGTGTAAAGGACATGCACCATTTCCAAATTCACAAGGCTTGGAATAACCAGGATACAGAGGAAGCCCAAGCCTTTCTGCAGGCACACAGGCTAAGCTCAGCCACACCCAAGGCAAAGAGAACTTATTAGCCTAGCTTTAGCCAGTGCGGCATTCTCAAGTGGCAGGAGATGGAATAGGCCAAAGATGTGCAACCGGGTGCAGCCTCAAGCCCCACACCATGCTACCTGTCTGAGGGAGTCAGAAGAGGGAGAAGAAGGGCGACTGGAAGAGCGGAGGCTGCGGGAGATCTCCCACTGCTCAACAACAGATCGACGAGATCGCTCAATCTCTGGCTACAAAATAAAGATGAGAAAGTCAGAAGACAGCATTTTAAAATAGATAGGAGCTTTGGGGAAGGGGCGGGTGAGAAAGGCAGCAGAGATATTGTAGCTTGCAACGGACGTAGGAAAACTGTGGGCATGCTCTACTACTTTTAAACTCCCCAGCCATCTGCATTGCCATTCAAATCATTGATATTTCTTTTTTTGGGGGGGGGGGATGGTGGAACACCAAATCCATGTACTAATTTCAGCTGTGAATGACCTTCCTGATGCTTGTCTTTCAAGTTTTAGAAATGAATGGATTTATAAAGGTGGGGATTAGATGTATCCCGAATAAAATACGAGGAATTCTATTCCAATCTTGAAGCAACACCAAAAATTCCTAATAAGAAGGTTGAAAAGAAACAACTTTCTAAAATTTCTGCAGGGTAAAAGAGACTGCAAGACTGTTAATAAATAAATAAATAAATAAATAAATAAATTATTATGTATACCCTGCCCATCTGGCCGGCTCCCACCCACCCACCCCCCGTCTCCACTCTGTTAAGCAAGACACATGTCAAAATGCATGTGCTTGCATTCAATAGTCTCTTTTTACCCCATCAGTATTTTGTATTTTGTTTGGCAAAATGAATAAAAGCAATTGATATTAGACCTTCCAGAGTTTAACAAGATGAAATACATTATAACAGCCTACACAGGGTCAGAAAATAAATTCTGATGATACATGATTGAATATTGCCACTGGCATACATGTTTAAAAATTAGAGCACATATCGAAAAAAAGTATATATTGCTTAAAGAAATAAACAGTTTTCAAAGCCCATTTGGTTTAAATATAAAGGCTCTTCTGGGGTTAGTTAACTTCCTGGTTTCATTTGTTTTGGGTTACTCTTTAGCAAGCTAATTTTATAGACCTTGCTTCTGAAACCTAGTTACGTACCGCAGACGCTCTTCCTCTCCAGATTGGCTAAGCAATGCTCCACCAACACTTCTTGAATCTAGCTGAGTCTTTCAATACAGATTCTACCCTACTCTATGGAAGTGCAAACTCTCAAAAGCCCCTTTAAGTTAGGAACTTCTTCCCCACATATGCCACACAGTTTTTATTAGTGCTAGACGCATCTATGCAAGATTAAGTGTTGATTCAGCAAGCAGGAACAGTAAGTTAACAGGAAAAACAGAATAATGAGTTTGGATGGTGTTGTTTTACCCAGAGTGCTTGAAAGTGTTCTACTACAATGTGATGGTGTACTCATCAGCCATTAAAACAGGACATCTGATGCCAGCCATGTTACAGCCCAAGCAACCTTTCATTTCCCATTCTACGGAACGGCAAGCAGACACAAAGCGCCAGACAGACAGGAAGGCAGTCACCTGATGCCTGGTTGCTGGCCTTTGCTCCAGGAGGGCAGCCAGCTGGCTTGCCCTCTGCTCAATGGTAAGCGTGCGCTCTGGCACAAGGTCATCTGAAAAGAACTGGTGAGGTCTCTGCAGAATAATGAGTGAGGGAAAATGAACAAGAGAGCACAGGGGGGGGGAATATTCATGGAAAAAGCATGGCAGTAGGAAAAGAAACAAAGGTCAGTTAATTAAATGCTTGTGCTTTTTTTTTTTTTAAAAAAAAGTGGGACACAGGGGCAAGGAGGGGAACAAGAGCTCAAAATCCTCTGGATGAAGGTTGCACACACCCCCGCGCAGATGTGACATACATATAACATAAACTATTTACGGTGGCCGAATCCAATAGGTCTACTCTGGAAGACACTGATTTAAATAGGTTTACTGCTCAGGAAGCATGCAGAGAGCTGTGACCTTTGGAAGCTGTGGTTTATGAATCCTACAGCAGCAGGAAAAGGAGCCAAGATTGTGCCGCCAAAGCAGCATCATAGTTTAGCGTGCTGTGAAATACAGATGTGTCGCAGGGATCTGGGGAAGGGCACTTGCTGTTGACTGTAGTGATACACACTGTTGACTGTAGTGATACACACTACTGAAAGGTAGGGGGTGAATAGAGGCAGGGAAGCCAGGCAGATGCAGTATACAGGGACAAAAACTCTGGGGCTTCCTTCCTCACTTCCCTCGCTCCAACTTTTTAACCTGGTTGTTTTGGAGACTGGATGCAATACCAAGCTAGTGGTCAAGAGAAGGGTCATGGAAGGGGAACAATGGCAAAGGCATGGGCATAATTCTCTGTGAGGGGCTAGTGATGTTTAACACAAAATTCTCAGTATCCTCAAAACTGTATTGTGTAGGGTTCCTTTTCAAAATTATTTACTGTGATGAGCAGCTTTTGGAAATATATTGAGCAGGCAGACTGCAGCATCGATCCGTGCCTTTATTATGTCAATTCATTCTCTTTCATTGCATGTTCTACTTTGATCCAAGCTTATTCCAGTTAATTTAGTTTTGTATGCTTTTGTGGGGGGATGCTTAAAAATGTCCCTTTCTCCCTACTGTCATAAAGATTTATTTGTGCATTCCATCAGGCTATGTTTTCAGCCCATGTTTCCAGCCCATAAAAAAACCACAATAAAACATCAAACAACAACTTCCCAATACATATGTCTTCTAAAAGTTGTGTAGACTTTATTTCCTTGACATCTGATGGGAGGGTGTTCCACAGGGAGTAACAATAGTTTTATTATTTACAAAAAGAACTAACAAAGAACTGGTTCCTGTATTGTCTTGTTTTCCTCTTTCTGCCCCATCCCTTTTTCATTTTGTGTCATTCCTTTTAAAGTGTGAGCCTGAGGGCTAGGACTGTTTAGCTTTTTATTGATCTGTAAGCTGCTCTGGGAGCTTTTTTGGCTGAAGAACGAGGTAATAATGATTCAGATAGATGGATAGATATTTTCCGACACATCAGCAGGCCTTTTCTACTCCACTATAGTATCTCCTATTATAGAGAAAAAAATGGGGAATGCCAAATTCAAAGTGCTAATATGTGCCCAACGGGGGGGGGGGGGGACCTACTGCATGATGCTCAAAGTGATCAAAAGCCTGTCAAGCATGTAATTCTGCAAAGGCCACACAGACACAAAACTACTATTTTTAAGAAGCATTTTCAGTACAGTTTGGCTATTAGTATTATGCTGGCATATGAACAGCTCTACAGTCTTCTCTTACCCACCCCCAGCTTGCACAACATTCTCCCGAGAGTGCACACACCCTCTCCATGCTGCTTTTGCTCATGCTATTTTACCCGCTGCTGTCTGGGACTCTGCTCTCCAGCTGGTTCTCCATGAGGTTCCCTGTTTGCCTGCAGGCAAAATAATGAGCTTGACAAATCCCACATACACACTCACAGAAAGATAGCACCATTCAGTTAGGAGTCACCCTACAAGAGAAACATTAAAACCAGTCCTGGAAAAGCCATAGGACAGGCGTGTCAAACCTGCGGCCCTCCAGATGTTTTGGCCTACAACTCCCATGATCCCTAGCTAGCAGGACCAGTGGTTGGGGAAGATGGGAATTGTAGTCCAAAACATCTGGAGGGCCGCAGGTTTGACATGCCTGCCATAGGAGGTTTGCAAAGATCATGTGGCTACTGTGAAGAAAGAGGTTTTGTGCAGAGCAGTTAAAAACAATACTTTATACAAAGTGTGTTAGTAAATGGTGACATAGCAATAAATATCCACACAGTGATACATGTGGTGGGAGAGGAAGGAACTGCTCCCAAGAAACCATAAATTGTGCATTGAAAAATCCTAGTTTTAAAGTAATATGAGCTTAAGTAATCCCCATTGAGCTTAAGTAATCCCCAAGTCTGTCTTTCATTCAACGGTTATTTTGAAGAGCCTGGGCTCCCCTCAATGTGAACAAGAAACAAGGCTCCCGGTATCCTACGATAAGACAGACTGTAATCTTCCCTGCCCCAAGAATGCAGATCCCTGGAGGCAGCTTTGATTATCCTCGATACACACAGGTATAGCTTTATAAAAACGTAGCTCTCAGAAACTCACAAACCTGCTCATACTTCATGAGTAGAGATAAAGTATATATGTGTGTGTACACAACTTCCAAATAGATCTTTATTAATTTTTTTGTGCTGTTTATATAGTACTGTTTCCTGCAACCTTCTGGTTTTGTGAGTCAATGCAACTATATATGAAATATAAAACTCCTTAAAAACAAATAGTTTACAAGACTGAGTGGTAGGTTTCCCATTTAGAAGCTAACTCTTCTTGCAGATCAAGCAAGAGAGGCTGGCCCAGTTTTTCCATCTATAAGTAAACCATGTCCTATGTTCTATGGTATGTGCATTTGTCAATAATACTATTTTGGCCCTGACATTATGGAGGGAACTTCTGGGGTAAACTGTATACCATGATTCACCTAACAAACCCAGTTAGCGAATGTCCTGCACAAGGACTTCTACTTGTGCAATAGGTTTCCCCTCCTCTCCATCCCCTGCTCTCCCTTAAATTGGCTAGGGAGTGGGGGTCAGGAGAAACCCCACAGCAGCATGCTGGGGAGGGGAGGGGAGGAGAGAAGGAATTGTTATTTTTGGCAAGTTGCAATGCTTGCACAAACAGAACGTTCAACATGGCGCAATACCAATAAAATATGTATTTGATGTTGAGATGAATTGTACGATTGTGCTGTATTGTATCACTGTATTTTGCACTACCTAATTTTATTATACAGTGGTACCTCAGTTTGCGACCACAATTCGTTGCTCCCTGAACTAGTTGCTCCCTGAGGCACGCTTCTGTGCGTGTGCAAAGCTCCGCTAGAGCGATTCTGCGCATGCTGTGCAGATCGCTTCTGCGCATCCACGCACCGCAGAACCCGGATGTAAACACTTCCGGGTCAGCGGTGGTCGGAAACCGAAGCAGTCGCAAACGGAGGCGGTCGCAAACCGAGGTATGACTATAAAGGTAAAGGTAAAGGGACCCCTGACCATTAGGTCCAGTCGTGACCGACTCTGGGGTTGCAAGGCTCATCTCGCGTTATTGGCCAAGGGAGCCGGCGTACAGCTTCCAGGTCATGTGGCCAGCATGACAAAGCTGCTTCTGGCAAACCAGAGCAGCACATGGAAACGCCGTTTACCTTCCCGCTGTAGCGGTACCTATTTATCTACTTGCACTTTGACGTGCTTTCGAACTGCTAGATTGGCAGGAGCTGGGACCGAGCAACGGGAGCTCACACCGTCGCGGGGATTCGAACCGCCAACCTTCTGATCGGCAAGCCCTAGGCTCAGTGGTTTAACCCACAGCGCCACCTGTGTCCCCAATTTTATTATAAAAATTCAAATAAAACCATTTATTATAAACTGACTCAAGGCCCCCACATTTTTGACACAATCATGTAACTGGGGTGCCAGATTTGAACGAAGTATTCAACAATAAACTACTTTGGAGGAATGTTCTAACAACGTCAGTGAGGGACGGGTGATCAGGAAATGGGAGAGGCTTCCCAAGGTCCCAAAGCCAGGTAACACAGCTAGGCCCAGGCATTCTAGACGACTGCCATGCTGATTAGTGGTACTATGGTCAGTTGGTAAGAGCAGCACAACACACTAGGAAAGTTAGGGAAACCGCAGCAGGCTAGAATCGGCAAAACCTGGAGGACTTTTGGGGGCTATGTTTTGGAATTCCTTGTCATTCAACAAGGTACAACAATGGGTTTACATTCTAGCAAATTGTAGGATGTCTCTGCACGACCCCTTTATTTGACAGAGTTAAACAAAGTCATCCTGGTGCTGTGGGAGAAGTGCTGCAGCAGTTCCCACATCACAGGCCAAATGTAAGAATCTGCTTCAAGGCTAACATTCCCCAATCTGGTGCCCTGAGGATGTTGTTGGACCCCCAACTTCCATGAACCCTACCCAACGTGGCTAACGGTCTGGGGTAATGAGAGTTGTACTAGAACAGGCCAGAGAAGGTGGGTTTAGGCACATTATCTATCTTATTTTCATTAGAGAGAAAGTAAGGTCCAGGATAAGCTCTGATCCTGAGATAGGACACCCCTTCCATTGGTATTTAATGGGGGCAGGGGAGAGAAAATATCCTAAACCGCTAAATTGTCCTGAAATATCTTTTGTAAGGCGCTCTCTGAAAGGTAGCATGTAAGTGCTTCAAATAAACAAACAGATGGATAAAGGATGCGCCTGTAATCTCAGCAATGAATGGGAAGCCCACAGAAGCATTACATTATGCTTCTCTTCTCGTTACAATGCAAAACCAAGCTAAAGGCCACCTAGACTGCTTATTTTAGATCCAGAGACCAGTATGTCACTCCTCTTACGGCATCCAATATAACAACTGGGCGCTATCAACAGCAACTTTTACTAAGACCTCAGGTTTTTGTTTGGTACACCAACCTACTACACAAAGTAACCATAACAACAGAATGTAAGAAGTTATATGTGTACATTACCTTCAATCAAACAATGATAAAAGGAATTCTGGGTTTGCTTGTGTTACTGGTTTTGGGGAAGGGAAGATCAAGAGGTCTGCTGACTCTATTCAGTTTTAGGAGAAAACTCAAAACAGAAAGGGTACGTGGCCTACTTGTGGAAGCAGGAAGAAAGGGAAATGAGGACAGAGCATGCAGAATGAAATCACCTGCTGACTGGGGTACGATGGAGAGGAAGTGCAAATGGAGGAAGAAGAGAGCATGATCACTTTTTTGGGGCAGGTCCGAGAACGCTCCTTTTTCCTCATCTTTGTTTAAAAACAAGGGAGAGAAAAAAGAATAATAATAATAATAGAACAAGAAGAAACATAGTCAATGATGATGGTTATTAGTTGTGGCAAGGCCACAAACTAAAGTTTCCCCAAACAGCAGATGAAATATGAAAATTCTTTCCGGATTATACCAGTTTTTTCCCCAAACAGCAGATGAAATATGAAAATTCTTTCTGGATTATACCAGTTTAGGTTACCTGGGAGTGGAAGGGCTCTGAATGGTCCCTCAGCGCACACAAAAACTAAGTACTACCAAGTAGCACAGCCTTTGTCTAACAGACAGCTGGCATAGGAGCAGGGAATTTTTCATTCGACCATATGATTGCCTATCTAAAGTTGTCCAGGAATAATTTTACCACCACTACTGTGTCTGTATGCGAGCAAGGCCTCAGAAATGCATCATGCGGAAGATGTTGATCTTGCTTCTCTTTCTCAGTTGACAAGTAGGAACCAGCATTCTTACGCATCAATGCAAGCGAGCTATTTCCTCATGCGGTGGACAATGTCATTGGAAGTCCCCGTGTCACTACAAGCATAGCTGGCCATTATATGATGCCTCATTTATCTGAATGGCTCAACCAACATGAGGCTCAACCAACATGAGGCTCAACCAACAGTATAAATGAAATTCAGGTAACAGGGATTCAAATATAAGTAGTTCTGTTTGGAATCTCAAAGGCATCAAATTGGCACATGTCTAAAAAGGGCAATTTTTATGCAGCTGCTGTTGAGCAGCAGAATATCCTATTCCTTTCAAATGTAACACACACCAAAAGGTGCAGGGCATAAAATAAAGAAACTTTTAAAATTGCACTTGATTGTGTATTTTGTTGTATAAAATGCTCCCCCCGAGGGGGGGCGGCGGCTCTGTTTCAGTATATAAACACCACCACCACTAATGCTGCTTATTTTGAAAATATTGGTCCACTTTGGATTTTTATTTTTTTTATTTTGCTATGCAAATCCAAAAGTCCTTCTTAAAAGTTGAACCTTAAGCATTTTTAACTCTGGGCAATCTAAAGCCTAAAGGGAAAGATTTATGTATTGTTCCTGCAGGTCAAGAGCTGTCAACATCCATAAGGCACATTAGGAATGTTTCCCATCACTGCTCAAATTGAGGGGAGAGGAGAAAGCTAATGGGGACCTTTAATAAAATCCAGGACCTCATTGACTGTCTCCCACCAGGTTTAGCCAGATCATGTCCTACTCATACAGCCTTCTAAAAAAAATTATCTAAGAGAACAATGTTTGTTGCGTTTTCGTTAAGGTGGCAGTCACACAAACGTAAAGCAGGCTGGAGCCCTTGCTGGCCTTCCTATAATTAGAACATTGTTTTCCATCTTCAAGTAGGATGCATTTCTGAGTTCAGAAAAGGCCAGTAGTAAATGATGCTCACATTAATAAGGGTAAAATGGAGGAAGATTCCACTTGACAGAAACAAGTTGGCTGGCATAGTTCTATTCCATCTTAATGGCTGGCTCTGGTCACTTCAACTCAAATGCATCTTTGGGCGTTATCATTACCAAAAAGAGCATGTTTACTGCATATCCATATATCCTTCCAAGAAGAACCCTTGACAACAACACCTTGATATTACCACCCTCTGACCCCACACAGGCTTCCTTTGTTTTATATATATACACACACTCCTCTCAAGTGATGTAAGTATGCAAATGAATGATGAAGTTAAGAGAATGAGATGAAGTTCATTGGAATTACCAAAAAATCCTATGACACGTAATAGATTGGGTTTCCACCTCCCCTAGCAGCACAGCAGATTCAGCTCTTTTTAATAAGAGACCAATCAATAAATCCTCAAAGAGTAACCATCAGAGGCAAGGATATTTTATAATCATGCACATAACTCCTGCAGGTAATTCATTCCCATTTCTTTAAGAGCTTAACAACTTTCTTTAAGAGCTTAACAACTCATAGCATGATCATGGATATTTTCTTGCAAAAAAAAGGTGGATGAGTTGACCTAAGCGTTGGTGGAGCAGTATAAACAAAAAACACATTGACTTATTTTAAGAGTCCCTTCCTTAATTCACATACCCATGACTTGCATTGTGCAGGTACTTCTCATTGTACTGTATACTTTCTCTGTGGCGCTAAAAGAAAAATAAGGCAACAAGAACTAGTACAGAGGCGGTGAACACATGACTGCATTTCTAATGGGGGTAAACAGGGCTCATGGATCAAGTTGGTTACCTGTATAAACAGTAGCAAACTGAGGGGCCAGTTCATCAGGTGCAAAAATCAGGGTCAGGTGGAAAGTAAGAGAGAACAGGGTTTGCTGGCCACATCTTTCCCTACAACCCGGGCCACTTTTTCATTCAAGTGTCTCCTAGTATTCTTAAATACCAGTTCTGCAAGGTCTTCTCAAGAAAGAAAACACAGGATGCTACATCTGACATGCTGGAACCTCCTAGGAAAGAGAGAAAGGTGCTTTCCATCTGAATTGTTGGATTTGATTCACCATATTGAAGTGTCTAAACTGAAGTTTGGAAAAACCTGTCTATCTGCCTTCAAAAAAAGCCTGAAGATTGTTAACAGAAAATACCAAAATTATTCTGTTAACTGTACTTGAAAATCAGGCAAGAGTGAAATGCCTCAAGAATATGTCCAGCCAAAGCAGGTTTGCCTACACCCTAAAATCTCTGGCAAGGCCAACAGCATTCTCTCATCAAATCTAATAGTAATAACCATGGGATTTATGCATTTAACAACATCCCAGGGAAGCTATGAAAATTTGAATCTAGGCCTATGGCTATGAATTTAGGCCAAAAAGACAAATCTGGAAAATACCAGTCTAGACAAACAGAAAGTAGCAAGTCACATGTGTACAGGTTATGTGGATCTAGGTTTGTGATCTTAGGTGTACCTACTTGACAGCAAGAACAATTCAGGGCAATACAACCAATTAAACATGCATGGGACTGTTGCAAGAGTCTTAGATTTTAATGATATGCTAAACAGAAAGTCATCCTGCCCTTTTGAAAAATCTCTTTTCCAGCAAATCATTTCCATGGTACATGGTACTGAACCCAGCTCATGATTCCTAGTTATTGGACAGCTTGAGCTGAATTTCTGCTACATTCAAAGGATCTAACTGCTTGGATGAATGAAGTGCCCTCACCTCCATTGCCTTCAAAAGGCATGCACAACTTTGGCCAGAAAAGGGGCGTAGCCAGGATCAAATTTAGGGGGGGGCAAGGGGCTGGGCCAAGGCACGGGAGGGGAGGGGCCACAGTGGGGCAAGGAAAGCCATGGTTGTTCAGAGGCGAGGGGGCGCCAGGATCAGCCCGAAATTGGGCTGTTCCGACCCCCTCCTCCCCCTCTGCGATCGCCGGGGCGGGTGGAGGGAAAGCCCCAGAGCCGCGCAAAGCGTTTGGCTGGCTTTCCCTCCACCCGCCCCACAGCCAGCGAGAAGGGAGACGTCCTCTAGCCAGCTGGCTGTGGGGCGGGCGGAGGGAAAGCCAGCCAAACGCTTTGCGCGGTTCTGGGGCTTTCCCTCCACCCGCCCCACAGCCAGCCAGGGAGAAGGGAGACGGCACCGGGCAGCAGGGCAGGCTGGCCAGCGGCCCTGCTTCTAGGGGGGGCAAGTGCCCCCTCCTGCCTACGCCCTTGCCTTCTGGCCCAATGGTGGCTGCCCAAAGTAAAAGCATATTTGTGGACTCTCCATGGAATGGAGTGGGATGAATAGCAGATGATGGATGAAAAGAAAATTGTCAGCAACATGAGCTTACTGAGGTCTAATGCACTTGATCAGCTGCGTTGCATGCTGGGAACCTTAATTCATTTCTACCCCCGCTTCCATCTATGTGTTAAGCACATTTTAAGGGAGGAAAAAATATCAGAAGCTGTATCACTGTCACTCTTATCCCTTTTTCAAATCTCTTGAATATAGAAACAGTATTTACAAAAAGTGTATTGACACACAAATTAGTCCTGCATTTATTTTCTGAAATGATTTCTATCTGCTCATGCTAATGCATCATGGGATGAGAAAGCCCTGCCATCATTACATTACGAAGAATCTATATACAAAATATGTTTTAAATAATGCTAGTATAGCAACCACAAGCCAGAGCAGAAGGTGATAAAATCTGGTTCCTAAATTATCTATTCCAATCAGGCAAACTTGGGTTGGATTGGTGGTTGTTTTTTTTTAACTGACGCTACCATTCAATTCCAATTTAAAAAGTAAAATAAAATCCCTCAGTTGAGAGTGATGGAGAATATTGGAGCTTTTAAAAATTAAACACGAAAACAGCTGTCAATATCTTGTCTGTTACAAGTGGAATAGGTATTTCAAAGAAAGCAATGCCTCTGAAGATGAAGATCAAAGACCATGACAAGAATGATAAAAGCCTTACCAGTTTCAATGAAAATGTATAGCTCAGGATTCTATCATAGGCAGTAAGAAATGTGATCAGTACACAATGACCTCAACCTGCTAATATGAGCCACTGAGAAATCACAAGCAGAGGAGGCACAGTATAAGAACAAGGAACATCTCTCTTCTTTATCTCTTACTTCAGACAAAGGGCTGATCCTCCCAATCTATTTTCCAATGTTTAGGATCTCCCCTTTGAGTGATCCTCATGGATACCAGAACATGTTTTCAAGACACATTAACTGCTTACCCAACCCGCTCTTGAACCCTCCAGAAATTAAATCTGGATTACACAAGTTAATAGTTAAGCAAACATAGACTGAGTTTCCTGAGGCTCATTCACAAGAGTGAGCCCCTAACTGGACAAGCGAGCACAACTTCTGCTCAAATATTCACCAATGGTCAGGAACAGGGAGAAAGTGAAAAGATGACATAGCCCTTTAATGTGAGCCACACCTACTGTCAAATTACATGCAGGCTTTCCATTTTAAAACAGTGCCAGTCCACAGGAATAACCTGGAAATTTGGTATGGAAAAGCAGCAGCCAATGGGGTGGTAACTTAGATGGATTGAGCATCACAGTCATTCATTCGGTTTCGTTTTACCTGTTTCCACTGAGGCATGGGGGCAAAGCGGCCCTGCTCTCGCTGTCGGTAGGCTGGCTGGGTGAGAGCACGGTCTTGATAAGGCTGGGCAGACTGTTGCATGCAGGTCATAGAATAAGCAGGATGGAGGCCACAGAGGGCATTAACACCAAACGCAAAACCAAACTCACAAAGAAACCCACAAAGGGATGAGGTAAATGTTGGGACAGGGTGGTCAGCAGACAGACATTTAGGAGAAGAAGAAAAAAACAACGGAGTAAGGAAAAATTAGTTGGCAAATAAAATCGTATGAAAATGGAGAAAAGTAAAGGAAAAAAAGGAAGATGCGAACTTAAGATGTAGAGTGCCGCATTTTATTTATTTTGGAATGGTTTATTTTAATAATGTTAGGTTGCAGCTGAAAGGGGTTTAAACTATTAGAGAACCAAAAATTCCTGGAATTCTCTCAAGAATTGAGAGTGAAGCAGCTGCACATTCGTTCTCAAACCGTGATAGATAAGGCTCCAAAATCTTGCATCTTAACCAAGCTTATTGGCTTCAGGAGGATTCTCTACTGCTAGGCTTTTATGGGTTTTTCTACACAATTTAACGAGGGGTAAAAGAACAGGCACTTTGCTAGAGGGCTAAAACATTCTTTTTGAAAGCCTCTTCGCTTTCTTTTACTTTCACACTCAGAAAACGCCATATTCAAGGGATAGAAAAAAAGCTTTCCTATGGCCTGTTTGGCATTTTGGATCTTCCCTTGGGATGTGCAGGACAGCATGCTTGCCTCAGTCATATAAATTTGTTTTAGTCCATGTGTACTCCCTTGCCCTGAAGACATTCCTATGACAGAATTGCAAGTGAAAACATGATTCCGCTTGCAGTATATTATAAAACGGATTTTTCTATGCTCGCAAATTTATTTTATTATTTAACTTTTCCAACCATGCTCAAGCAGGTTAAAATTAAACAGGTGCCAAGGTGATGAGTGCAGCACTCCAGCTATGAGGATCTGCTTTCCCAAACATGAAATCTGGTTATGTATGGAGTGCCCACAGGGCAAACTATGGGGAGCCTTCTCTCATATGTTCAACTGATGGCAACGCACCAAAGATTAGCTCATAGATGACTCACTTGACACACACAACTCATGTAGCTGCATCTCCCAGGATGGGGCATAAAACATGCCATATGAACCAATGGGGGTGGCAGAAGCCAACAGTATCGTCAAGCAGAAATTTGCATGAATTGAAAGCCTGATTAAACTTCCAGGACTGAAGAACCATTCTAATCCTCGGGGCAAAGAGGGAGCAACATGCAAGCAGCAATTTGCGTTGGAAAAACTGCCCTCTATCAAAATAGTACAAAACCCGTAAGTGCAAGAACAGTAGTTACCAAGGATGGAGTTTCCCCTCTATCCTTAAGATGTTTCACCTATAGGAGGCACTTATGACTTATTTGGGAACAAGGAGGTACCCTGGTCAAAGCCAAGAAGCCTCCAGATTTTCCCTGCCAGAAAAAAACCCCCAAAACATCCTGCTAGCTAAGCCATTAGCTGAGGTGCAAATGACATTCAAGCTGAAAAGCCTCTTCCTACCTGTCTCCGGATGCCTGTGGACTGTGCAGGTGCATTCTCCTCAAATTTGGCCAGCAGCTGTGTTGCCATGGACTTCACTTTATTCTGATTCCCAATGGCGGCATCAATTCTCCTCTCTGTCAGGGCGCTCACCAGAGTGGGCCTCTCTTCTCGGTAGCTTCGGGAAGAGTCCTCCTGCCAAATCGAAATGCATTATACACTGATGGATTCCCTTTCCAGAGCCACTTTCCACATATCTCCAATTTTGTGCATCACTCCTAATTTTCAAAACACATCTTCCTTCTTGCCAGCTTACCCTGCTCACTATATGCCCATCTACTTGCTAAATTGCTCCTGCTATGAGAACGTGCAATGGAATTAAGATAAACAGAAGGAAGGGGCCATAGCTCAGTGATACAGCACAATCTTTGCATGCAGGAGGTCCCCAGGTTCCATCTCCATCTTCGAGCTGAAAGGATCAGAGAGCAGGTGATGGGAAAGACATTTGCCTGAGGTCCCAAGAGTTCCAAAAGTTCAGTAAAGCTAACCTGAACTTGCCCATCTGAGCTAATTGACTCCCTTCCCCGCATGCCATAGTATTAAGAGGAATTCAAAGAGGAAAATCCCATTCCTCAAGATCACAAATGTTAACGTACTGTACGTCTCTCTATCAGGATGCACTACATATCTTCATATACTCCTGAAAGCTCACCTCCAAACATATCAAAGCAACACTGCTCAGGTTTAGCTGGAAACATCTTGCAGTAAGCAAAACAATGACCATAACCGGGCTTTTTGTATCCAAAACAATTACACCACTCTGATAGTTTGGGTGGATGATTTGGTTTTACAAACACCTTGGGGGGGCATGTTTCTGAGCTGAAGTAGGAGGTGGGGTCACGTGACTGAATCTCCTCTCTGCACACAGAAAATTGAACAGTTCACCGCCTGTGAAGAGGAAGGCAAAACGGAAAACAAAACCAAACAGATTACTCTCTTACTTACATCTTCTGACTGGCTTGTCTTCCTCCTCTTTCCTGCACCATCAAGGTCTTTCTCCTTTTTATCCTGGGCACAGAAAGGGGAAAAAACCATTGAGCCTATATTTTCTCAGCCTATAATAATGCCTATAATAAATCTACTTTGCATTTTAAGTAAAACTCATACCTAACCTTCCCATCTAAAATAAGCAGGTGCCTGAATAGCTGATGGCATATCCTAGGGGTATGCATTAGCTCTGTGTAACCTGAATTACAAGTGATTTGGGGAAGGTCCCCATGTTTCCAAGTTAGATGACACCATCAACAAAGCATCTCAAGGTGGATGAGGGTGTCCCTGAACTGGGCATAAACATAAGCACTCTTTCTACGAATTTATTCCCAAAGCAACTGTGGCTACCTTTGGTGTCCGTTTCCGAGAGATGCTCTGCCCCAATTTGCTGAAGAAGGAGATTGGAGATTTAGCGGAAGCAATCAATGCAGCTTTTTCTTCTGCATTCAGTTCCAGGTTATCTGTGAGCATAACAAATACAATTAGTTGAGACATAGCAAAATCTGAGACTAAACACCCTAAAGAGAGTTCCATTTCTTCTCATATATCCTTCTTTTTCTCTCTGCCCTTTCACATTTCCTTTGCCTACACCAGACATCCCCAAACTGCGGCCCTCCAAATGTTTTGGCCTACAACTCCCATGATCCCTAGCTAAGAGGACCAGTGGTCAGGGATGATGGGAATTGTAGTTCAAAACATCTGGAGGGCCGAAGTTTGGGGATGCCTGGCCTACACTTTATGCCGCAAAACACCCAAATCAATATTCTATTTTCCATTCTAGAAAAGGACTGACCATTTAAGATATTCTTGTTTAAAGTTGTTCAGAACTCTTTTTAGGAGATGCATACAACCTTTCCCTGTCTGCTTTCTCTGTTCCATCAGAAATATTCCCAATAGGTGGAGAAGTTATGTGTCTTCATCTCCACTTCAGGGATAGATTACAACATTGCTGATGGATCCTAACCTGTGAAGCCGGAGCTTCAGGAAGCAGCAAACACCCCAAATGCCTTCCTAGGCATTACATTTTTAAATATTTGTGGCATTTGTAATACAATTAAAAACATGCAATGAATCAATAAATTAGTAACTGTGTGTAGTTGTAAGATTGCCAACCCCCCACCAATGAGTCAATGGCCCCTGAAAGAAAGAAAACATCTCCAGCTTGGCATATAGCATTCAAGAACTATTTCTAGCAGATATATCCTAGCTTTCTTACCACCAGAAGGAAGGGAGTCCTTGAACATTTCATAGAACTGAGTGAGATACATGACCATGGACAGCTTGTCTGGTTCACCAACTGATGCCATATCTTTGCCAGTCATGATGGGAGAGATCCCAAACTCCTTCTCAGCAACGTCGAATGCCAGCTGGTTATTCTTCTCTACATTGTGTTCATCTAGAGAGTCAAAGTCTCTGGAGGGAAGAAAATGTGTTACCTAAAGGTTAATTTCTCTATACCCACTAATCATTAGGAAACTACAAAATCCTCCCACTAGCAGCCACCAGATCTTATCTCATTATCCCCTCTCATTTCTATGGAGGACAAGGCTATTGACAGCTACTGGCCCTGATGGTCTGAGTCGAAGCAAAATAAAAAAATTCCTTCAGTAGCACCTTAAAGACCAACTAAGTTTATATTTTGGTATGAGCTTTCGTGTGCATGCACACTTCTTCAGATACACTAGAAACAGAAGTGTCAGACCCTATATATATATACAGAGGGTGGTGGGGGGGGGTGGGAATGGGTGGTGGGCTGATGGGAGTGGTAAACCTGGAGATGGCTGTTAATGGCTGCTGATGGCTGCAATTAGTCCTGGGCTGAGGTGCTAAAGAGAGCTTGATCATGCATAATGAGATAAGAATCCGATGTCTCTATTCATCCCAGGTGCTTCCATGGTTTTAAGCTTGGTAATGATTTCCAATTCAGCAACTTCTCTTTCCAGTCTGTTCCTGAAATTTCTCTGTAATAAAACAGCTGCTTTGAGATCTTGTATAGAATGTCCTGGGAGATTGAAGTGTTCTCCTACTGGTTTTTCAGTCTTATGGTTCCTGATGTCAGATTTATGTCCATTTATCCTTTGGCGTAGGGTTTGGCCTGTTTGTCCAATATAGAGAGCTGAAGGGCACCGTTGGCATTTGATGGCATACACAATGTTAGAAGATGAGCAATTAAATAGTCCTGAGATGGTATGTTGGATGTTGTTGGGGCCAGTAATGATGTTGTCCGGGTGTATGTGGCAGCAAAGTTGGCATCTGGGTTTATTGCAGGCTCTGGTACCAGTGTCCATGTTAAGTCTGGTGGTTGTATTATTGTGGGTGAGGAGTTGTTTAAGATTGGGTGGCTGTCTGTAGGCAATGAAAGGTCTTCCTCCCAGAGCTTGAGAAAGGGAGCTGTCATTGTCCAGGAGAGGCTGTAGATCTCTGATGATGCGTTGTACTGTTTTAACTTGGGAGCTGTATGTGATGACTAGTGGTGTTCTGTTATTTTCTTTTTTGGGTCTGTCTTGCAGCAGGTTCTCCCTAGGTATCAGTCTGGCTCTGTTGATCTGTTGTTTAACTTCATCAGGTGGATATTTTAGTTCTAAAAAGGTTTGCTGTAGATCTCTTAGGTGAGATTCTCTGTCTGTAGAGTTGGAACAGATACGGTTGTAACGTAGGGCCTGGCTGTATACGATGGATTGTTTGGTATGTTTAGGATGGTAGCTAGAAGCATGTAGATATGTTTGTCGGTCAGTTGGTTTTCTGTATAAGGTGGTGTCTATACGTCCATCCTGTATTTTTATAGTAGTGTCCAAAAAAATGTATTTCTTGCATGGATTGGTTCATTGTTAGGTTGATGATGGGGTGAAAGTCATTGAATGTCTGGTGGAAGGTTTCCAGGGTCTGTTGTCCATGTGTCCAGATAATAAAAATATCGTCAATGTATCGTAGGTACAAGAGAGGTTTGAGTGGGTAGGAGTCTAGGAAACGATGTTCTAAATCTGCCATGAAGATGTTGGCATACTGTGGGGCCATGCGGGTGCCCATGGCTGTGCCACTGATCTGGAGGAACAGGTCATCACCAAATTTGAAGTGGTTGTGGGTAAGGACAAAGTGGCAGAGTTTGGTAGCAAAGTCCGCTGTGGTTTTATCTGAAATGGTGTTCCTTATGGCTTGTAAACCATCATTGTGTGGGATGTTGGTGTATAGAGATTCCACATCCATAGTGGCTAGTATAGTATTGTTAGGAAGATTGTTCAAAGATTGTATTTTCCTCAGAAAATCTGTGGTGTCACGTACGTAGCTGGGAGCACTGATAGCATATGGTTTCAGAACAGAGTCCATATAGCCGGAAACACCCACTGTAATGGTGCCAATACCTGAGATGATGGGGCGTCCTGGATTTCCTGGTTTGTGTATTTTAGGTAGAAGGTAGAAAGTTCCTGGTCGAGGTTCCGCTGGTGTGTTTGTGAGGATCTGTTCTTGGATGTGTAGGGGTAGCTCCTTGACAATCTTGTTCAGTTCTTTTTTGTATGCTTGTGTGGGGTCTGAGTCCAATTTCATGTAAAAGGCAGTATTGGAAAGTTGTCTGTGAGCCTCTTGGATGTAATCAGTTTTGTTCATGATGACGACAGCTCCACCCTTGTCTGCCTCTTTAATTATAATGTCTGGGTTGTTCCTGAGATTTTCTATGGCTCTCCTTTCAGCATGGTTTAGATTCTGCAACCTTTCCAACCTACAAGCCACTAATCAAAACAAGATCAACAACATTGTCAATCTTTCACAGCAAACACTCAGCCCAGCTGAGGAATCCGTCCTCTCACGGGGTCTATCATTCTGCCCTGCTAAATCCCCACACATGATTCAGTTCTGCGGGGACCTGGAAGCATTTTTCCGCCGTTTACGCCTGAAGGAGTATTTTCATCACAAACAAGAACAAGACAAAGTAGAACAAACTACATCCCCACAACACAACACCTCTCAACTTACTGGGGAACAACCATCACCCTCCAAACGCATTAATGAACAGAACATCGACCACCAACCACCACCGAAAAGATGTTACACAAAAAAGGACTCCACGTGGACCCCTCCTGATGGACGCAATACCACACTAGATCTAGTGTATCTGAAGAAGTGTGCATGCACACGAAAGCTCATACCAAAATATAAACTTAGTTGGTCTTTAAGGTGCTACTGAAGGAATTTTTTTATTTTGGCCCTGATGGTTATTGCTTTGCCTCCATGCCTGGAAGCAGTTTCCTTCTCAATACTACAGGAGGGGAGTGATCTTGTGCTCGTTTCCTGCTTGCAGGCTTCCCCCGTGCATCTGGCTGGCCATTATGAGAAGAGAATGCTGACTAGATGTGTCAATGGCCTCATCCAGCAATTCTTACTCCTCTCCCCACCCCCACACTATTCAGACCATCTATCATCAGGATGCCCTCTTCAACTTAACATTCAGTTTCTTACATGAGGTCAGGGCGATATCGGTGGATAATGGCACACAGCGCTAGGCCACTCTTCCAAGACATTGTAAGATCGGTTACGTTTACACCAGCATATCCATCTGTCTGCCTCTGACACCAGCCCAGGAGTTTGCTAGAGCGAGCCACCGACTCTAAATACAAGCACACACATATGCAACTGTTGTTCCAGGTGCTCAGCACTGTTGTCCAGAACAAATAGATAAAAAGCATACTGATGAAGTAAAAAGGAATATATCCTTCTGACACACACACACACACACACCGCTTCAAATAACATTTTCCATTATCATGCCTGTACACAAAAGTTAAATAATACAGCTTGTGTTTATCAAAGACTGCGAGTTGTCAAAGGGACTTTGAAGTCACTAAAGGACATTGAACGCGGCTTTTAAGAAAATATCCAGGCATTCTAAAATGCATCATCTGAAAACCTGACTTCTGATTGCCACTGACATAGACTGTGGTTTTGAAACTCACAAGAGGGGAGAGAAGGAAGTGCCACAAAAGGAATGGGGAAGAATGGGAGCTTACCATTCCGCGACAACTTTGGTGTCCTGGAGTTCACCAAATTCTCTATTTCCAGGTGAATGTCTTTCAAGTCTCCTGTGTCATACAAATGACGTACCTGTACCAGTTCAAAAAGATTTGATTATTATCTCAAGCTTCAAAGAAGAATGAAAAAAGTTAAGCATTCATTGAATGACACAGGTGTGAGTGAACTGTGTAAGTATCTGCAGAATAGACACTCTCACGACAGCAGGGATGAGTACCCTCCAAATGCTGGATTCCAACTTCAGCCCCAACCAGAAAATCAATAGACAAGACTGGTGAGTGATGCAGACTAAAAACGTCTGAAGGGCCACAGCTTCACCACCCTAATTTTAAAACATACCCAACGAAATGCAGAAATCAACATCCTTTAAAAGAGAGAGAAAACGAAAGAAATCAACATCCCTGATGGGATTCAAAGTCTGTATGACTTCTATTTCATGGCAAGCTTCTGTCTTGTAGCCATTATTTTCATGTTCTATATTGATTTTGTTTTATACTGACTTTGAATTTTGTTCTTCTCCGCAATCAAAAAAAGCAATAAACAAACATAAATATGTAAAATAAATGAATAATAAGTTACAAAGTTAGGGTAACTTTGGACAATGGATTTCTGCCTGCTTCACTCGTCCTGCCTGTTGATTAATGATAGACAGATGGATATACAGATAAAAATCTACTTGGTTCACTATCCTCAAAGACTTAAAAGCCATCTCCTTTTCAACTTAGCAATTAAAAAAATGGGATGCAATTCTACACAGAGAGATCGGAGTCCCATGCCCTACCACCGCATATTTCAGATCAGATCAGATCAAACCATAAGCAGCCTGCTCTTCCCAACAATTCCTCTTACATCTGACTCAAGGTACAGTAAACAGACAAGAAGAGATAAAGACAGCCACATCAAGGAGACACGGGACTCAAAGTGCATTTAAGCACACTGGAAGAGCCCAGGATTAAAGCAATTACCTGGGCTGGTCGCAGGAAGTTGACATTGATGTTTGGATACCGTGTGACAGGGTCAATGCAGTACTGGCTAAAGTTTTTGCTCACATTCTCAGGGGTGGTTTGAGGCAATAATCTATAGATGCTCTCCCTAGGAGAAAGAAGACAATGGCATTAGTACCGGTGACGTAAAAGAGTGTCTTCAAGGACATATGACGTTGCCCAGTCAACGCCTTTTCCAGCAGCCATCACTGAGTGAAATTATTTCACCCCACTTAACAATTGTTTGTCTTTGCCATCTATGGCAAACGGTTATCCTTTGTTGCTGCTTAAGACAATACCTAACTGTCCCATGCGCATGTGAAAAGCTAAAAGTGAGGTAATCTGTTCATTTTAACTGCTTTGTAAATGCAATGTCCTTTCTGTGAATATTTCAATGTACTCTGTCATTTAACTGATTATATTTAGGTTTCAAGCAATCCCTTCTGAGACAGTTGGCCAGAGCCCAGAAACTCAAGACTCACTTTTTCCATTCAATTAAAAAAGAAGAAGAAATATTTACCTTGTTTTAAGTAGGATAGTACAAAAGCAGCCGGCGTTTCTGATTCACCTAAGCGGTGGTTGCCTGACCACAAGTATGTGGAAATCTTCAAAAGATGCACCTTGCCATGCAGTAACAAACAAAACAAAGCAAAACCCAACTACCTGATTAACTTCACCCTGCATGCAATATTTGGGGCCTGTGTAATGCCTGAGCATTTTTGGAATGCTAGGAGGAGCTGACTGATGAGTAATGGCAGCATTCAAAGGCAGTTGGAAAAATCAGTTAGGAGAGTGAGTTGAGGGAATTAAGAGTGAGGGTGAGCAGTGAGGGGGGACAGCTTATGAGAAGGTTAGACAGAGAATAAAGGAATTAGCGATTAGCACGATAACATCTGTTTAATTTCTTACAATTTCTCTTGTCTCTCCCATATGTATGAAGTAAACTTCTACCACAACCTTTGCCTGTGCCAGGGCATGACACCAGAGGTTAACAATGCTCTTATGCAACGGGATAAGGAATGAAATGTGACTCAGAAAAGAACAATTTTGAACTCAGAAGAACAATTTTCATCTTAATTACATTGCTGCTTGGCTTCAAAGCCTTTTAAGGTAGGTAGGCCCAGAAGAGCTCATTTGTCAACTGATCTGTCTTTAGAAGAGTGGGAGAAGCTGGCAGAAGATGAGTGTGGACCTCAATCTTATATTTACTAATTACACTTGAATTAGTGTTCTGCTTCCTAGTTCTTCCCACTATCTCCACGCAAAAGGTTGCATATCATTAAGGACATCCTTCCTGCAAGTTGCTTGGATAAATTTTTACAATGTCCCTGTTCATGGCTCCTCATGTGTTATTCACTCAGGAAATGAGGACTAGTGATTAGAGCACCAATATCAGACGTGGGATGAAATCCCTATGTTCTCCAAGAAAATTCTAAATACACTTAACCCCGGAGCAAGTGTCACAGTATTCACTGGGGCTTATTTCTGAGCAGACATGTACAGGACTGCAATGAGAGTCCAATTGGACAGGCCTCTCTCTCTCTCTCTCTCTCTCTCTCTCTCTCTCTCTCTCTCTCTCTCTCTCTCTCTCTCTCTCCACATCTAATCTCTCTTGTAAAACCATTGCAAGTGTACATAAAGTAATCTCACTTAAACAACCCTGTGTTGCTTGCAGGAAGACAATGGTAAGAAAACTGCTCCACATTACTATTAAATCTGATTCTGCACACAAAGAGAAACTTCCTAATGTGTCTGGGTGGAATTACACAAATTCAGCAGATAAACACACAAAGAAAAGCACAGCAAAAAAGAGTGGGGAAACTGAAATGCAATCGGACAAAAAAAGGTGCAGAATTAAGGTTGGTTCGTGCTTGCATAAAAATCACATGCTTTCTGCAGGTATATTAAGGAGCCACAGACACTTCCATTTTATGGCCCAGTTTGCACGTCACATTAAACCCTCATTTAAAACGAACTGTGGTTTAATGTGAACAAGCAGCATGCTAGTTTGCAATACTCAAAAGTTCCCTGAATGCTTCCCCTCTATGAACTCCTGCTGCTGCTGCTGCTGCTGCTGCTGCTGCTGCTGCTGCTGCTGCTGCTGCTGCTGCTGCACAGGTGAAACAAACCAGAGTCCAGCTTGCCATGTCATCTGAATGAGGGCTCAGAGTTTGCTTGTTACAAACAAGCAATGAGTCGTATACCAAGAACTAAACTTGACTACTGCTTGTGGCCTGTTTGGGGGAAAACAAGCCTGTGTTTGGGATACACAACAAGCCACACTCTGGCTTATTTCATTTGAAGTACAGTAGCTGCAGGGAATTACAGTTTAAGGTGACATGTGAACCAGGCCACTCTCTCATCTGGAGAGAATTCACGTTTGTTCTCTACCCTCCGCACAGAGGGTACACACAGAAATTTTTTTTACCTCTCTGCAAGAACCTCCAAAGGACTTGTTCCCAGAGACCAGCTTCGTACCATCCAGGCGGAATCCATGGCAGCAAGGAAGCCCCTGGCAATTCCAGTTCCCATTGGCCAGAATGGCTTGAGGCAACCACAAAGAAGCATTGGGGGAGGAGGGGGAGGAAGAAGAAGAGAATAAACTTCCTAAGAAAACTGGAGAAGCTGACACATTGCAATGCTGCCTTAAGACCCGCACTCCCTCCAAGCCTCTGTAGGAGCAACATCTAATATGATGCCTGGGGGATTTCAATGCACCCTTATCCCCTGAGCTGCTACAGTAGTTCTCCAAAGCCAGATATGCCATTTAAGTCAATTACAGACAGCTAATTGTTTTTTGCTACCCAATTACAGGCTCTATAAACCATGCTTCTTTTCAAGTCATGGCAGAGCAATTGGGAGGTGGGAGCACTTCCAGCAGTTTTTCATCTGGTCTCTTTCGCATGCTGCATTTTTCAAGTCACTAGGACACTCCTGCAAGTCACACCCATGTCTGGATGTGCATATATATGTAAGCCCTACAACAACACTCCACTACTTCCATGTGAAGCCAGAGGCACGAGAGCTGCAGAAGAAGCAACACTG
Source organism: Zootoca vivipara (assembly GCF_965207765.1). Taxonomy (NCBI): domain Eukaryota; kingdom Metazoa; phylum Chordata; class Lepidosauria; order Squamata; family Lacertidae; genus Zootoca; species Zootoca vivipara. The sequence goes on from NC_142592.1 coordinate 56,296,311, forward strand.
GCATGCATCAAAACATTCTGAACTGTGAGAAGGCTCACCTTTTATCATGCAAGTTATTTTTAAAATTTATTCAGTATATGTTTGTTTAATTGATGAGGATCCTGGAGAAAAAGCAGTGTGTTGATAGAGAGCAATTAATAGTCCACCCCTATTCAAATGAACTAGATAGTGATGGAAGTTGCCTTTTTGATAGTCCTCCACACATTTACAGAAGAAAGCAATTCTTCTTTATGCACAGTCCCCTGCCCTACAAGATCACTGGGTGGTATTCAACACTAGTCCTACACAGTAGACCCACTGAAGTTAATGGACATGTCTAAGTTAGCATCATTAATTTCAAAGGGTCTGCTCTGAGTAGGATTTAATTGACTACCACCCACTGGATTTTCTCCAGTGGTGTCACACAGCTGGTGGTGCTGCCTCCCTCCGTCAGTGGAGAGGAGGTGAGCAACTTTCTGTGATTTCCCCTCCTGCCTACAGCCTCTGCATCCCAAAGTTTCTTTGGAGGGTTCCCAAACTCTCTGAAGCAGATACAGAGCATCAGCTAAGCAACACTGTTTGAAATAACCCATTGTTTTCAAATTCTGTTTTTCTCCACCCATTTATTTTTTCCCTCCAGATTATTATTTCTGCTCCATTCAGTAGTAATCCCCTCAACAAACACGGAAACAACTACATTAATAATACAAAATGTTGTTGACCGCCCTGAGCATCTGTGATGGGAAAGGACATAAAAACAAAGCCGTTTGAAACAAGAAACAACCCATGTAAAAGAACAAACCTCTAACAGACTGTCCCCAACCAATGCCACTAGCAACTGATGGCCATTTACTTCTCGAACCATGGCTGCGTTCTCTGAGGCATACATGCAAGTGAAGTCAAACATGGCCACATCGGGCTGCCCATAGTGGTTGATAGCGAAGTCCAGCGATGGCAGTTGCTGATTGGTTGAGAAGTCAGCTGCTTCCCTGGCATAATTGAGCAAAGCTTCCTGATCCACATTCTCCCGCGAAAGAAGGAGCTCTGTATCTGCATAGTCCTGCAAGACCAAAAGAGAGAGAGAAAGGATCAGGGATTGTGCAATGCTCTGAAGGCATATAAGGCAACCCTAGCACTGAAACCAACCAGGCCTGGCATCACTAGCTAGCTGCCTAGACAGCAAGCCCCCTAGGAACCACTTCTAAGTTGTTCTAACTTCCTCAGCAGGAGAGAACAAGCATAACAATCAGACTTTGTTCAAGAATTGTGCAGGTGGACACGTTTGCAGCGCAGTGTGCCAATATTCAAGGGGAACTTTGGTACATCAGTGAAATGGATGAACTTTTCCATTGCAGATGTCCTGGGCCTCTGCCATCAGCCAGGAAAATAAAGATCACAGGGAAGATGCTCCCCTGGCCTCCTAGGAAGAAGAACATCATGGCAAGGCGGAGATCAACCTGGCCACTTCCATTGACCAAGGAGCAGAAGGGAACCTGCTCTACCCATCCCTGCCAAAAATAACACTTGTAAGAGCTTCATAACTCAACAAGTAGTAGTGTCCAAGTTTGTATCCCCCCCTTCCCCCACAATCTTGTGTTATGTGCTTTAGACTGTAAGCCTGAGAACTGGAACCATCTTATTGATTGCTGTTAGCCACTCTGGGAAGCTGTCAGCTGAAAATGAGGATAAAAAAATAGTAAAATAATGGAAAGGAATACTTATTTTCAGCTCCATAGCATCTTATTCACACAACAATATGTACTAAGACAACTGCTCAATCCATATTCTGGTGGTTAAAAAACAATCCTTTGCTGCCACACTTTATATATCAAATAGCATAGGTGTATTTTTCCTGGATAGATGTTTATGCACAAAACAGCAGCTCCCAGCAGCTCATTTACTGAGTCAGTTCAGTTACACAGTGGTGAAACAAATATGTCAGAACACAAGAGCAAACTCTGCCACTACTGAGAATTAAATATACCAATTATGCTTGTCTTTCAAGATTACTCAAGGTCATATTTATATAAGGTGCAATTAGCTCTTGAATTTTGGTGACTGCTTCTGGGGGCACTTGGACCACTGAGTTATTTGCCAGTTTTCCATTTAATAATCTAATGGCCTCTTTGCTTCAAAATGACGCTATCAATAATCTGAGTCAAATCCTGTCCTAGAAGATTGATGTGATAGCCAACAGCAAGTCAGCAGAATAGTTAACAAACTTTAAAGTGCTTGAATGATGGTGCTACACCCCACACAGTGTACAAAGGTTTCAAAGAGACTTAACAGCACACTCACGTGCAATATCACTCCTTTTTCCAGTAAGCTCTGCTTTTTGGCAGTCATAACAAAGTAGTGGGTGTCGTCTTTGTAGTAGACAATGTTCTCCAGATCAATGCCTAAGTTGGAAGAAAAACAGACACGGAATCAAGCAGTGGAGGGGTAAATACAAGAGCACGTGACAGAATGCAGAATGTATTGCAAGGGGCCCTTCCGGTGATCTCACCTTACATGTCCTTGTAAGGTGGTCTAAGGAAGACACCTATAGGGAAAAACCAGCTCCAGACTACAAGATGCTCCCCATGCTACAACAAGGTGCCCAATAAGAAAAAGAAAAGGGCTTCTTCCTGGAACTGGTGTCAACTACACAGATCTAGTTTTATGGACCCCTGAACACCTCATTTTCAAAACTCTAAAGGCCCAAGATGCAAACTTCTGCCAAGCAGACTTCCAAGGCATATACTGCTTTTGATCCAAACAGACAGGGCTTTTTTCCCCCTAGAAATGACTCACCATGAAATTGTTACAGTAAGTGCCACACTTATTAACAACAACAAAAGCGGTGCTGGTACTGCATGCCCTTGAGTACCCCCTAAAAAACCCATTGCAACAGATGTAGCCCATAACTTGCAAGTTGTTCAGTGAAGAAGTAGTCCTGAATGAATGGCCTGTTCGGAAGCATCAGTAACACGGAACCAAACAGTGAAAAGGGTCCCACAAGACAACATGAAGCAGAGACCCACTTTAAATGTACATACAGCACTGTGGGGGTGGCTGCAGTTGCCATATCTGTTTCCATACTAAAAAAATTAAAAATAGTCGCACCTTAGAGACCAACTAAGTTTGTTCTGGGTATAAGCTTTCGTGTGCATGCACACTTCTTTAGATACACTGAAACAGAAGTCACCAAACCCTTATATATATTGGGAGGGTGGGGGGGTGGGGTTTTTCTCAGAAGGGTAGTAGGAGATGGGTGATTGGCTCAATGGATATGGTAAACCTGTTGACGACTGTTAACAACTGCAATTAGTCCTACAGGAAAAAGCAAAGCATAGTATGCAATGACCAAAAATAGCTTCAGCATGTGTAATGAGACAAGAATCCAATATCTCTATTCAGACTAGGTCTCTCCATAGTTTTCAGTTTAGAAATAAGTTTGAGCAAGTTTCCACACTGGGAGAGAGAACATCTGAAGTGTTCCATCAAGTGGGTTGCTACAATGCTACAGTTAGGAAACATGCAGGTGACATAGCTCCCAAGTAGCTGCACACCACCGCTGTAGTTACTTAACCATGATGGCCCCACATAGAGTGTATCAAAATCAAAACTAGATTGTCATGAGAATCAAGCATAGTGAAAACATACCATAGGAATCCACTGTTGTTTCACCCTTTAACAGGCAGAGAACATAAGCCAAGACCCAGAAACCACGCTATCTGCTCTATAAAGTGGGCAACTGAAACAATCCCATGTGTTCCTTGTGAAACCACGATTGGCGAGCAGCCATCCCCCAAGTAGTACAAAGAAAATGTGAAAACTGAAGAGATCAAATATGCATATTGAAAATGCCCTTTTTCGTCTTTGGACTATTTCTACAAACCTGTAGCTTCTCGTAGATCCTGGAAGAATTTCTGGTTGAATATAAAGGCCACACCACTTATCTCTTCAACTTTGGCTTCCGCTGTTGTATTGCGGTTGATGAAGTTTGCCGTAATGGCAATTGCCAGCTTGCCACGGAATTCTTTTCGTCGAAACCCTACAGAAGAGATAAGGGACAAAAAAAAAAGGTTCAAAAGTCTCACTGTGACAACTAAAGTGCCAATTAAATAGGCTCAGGGCTGTCTTGATAATGGAAGTGTTGGCAATAGAAGCAGCGGCCGCATGGAGTAGTAGAAAAAACTGGATTAAAAACAAGAGACCTGGACTTTTACTCAGCTGCCCAAAGACTGCATTGTTTCATTCACTAGAGTCAGCACCTACAGTAGTATATCTAACGTATTACTTATAATTAGGGGCAGATACATTCATTTCACTAAGTGCGCAATAAAACTTGTATATGGGCCTTTCACAGTCCATTCTGGGTATAGAACCATAAAAATGTAGAGTTGGAAGGGATGCCTGAGGGTCATCTAGTCCAGCCCCCTGCAATGCAGGAATCTCAACTAAAGCACCGACTAACTATGTAATGTATGTCCTCAAAGTTGCTTCCTATGTTACTTTCCCCTACTATAGTTGCAGACAATGTACCAGGTAGTAACTTAGTACAGTGGGAATACCGTGAACAAGCAAGGGGGTCATCTGCCCACATGAGGAGGAGAACATTTCCACTCCCCGTCTGCCCTCAATCTCTGACTGGGTGCAAATGATGCTTTTGGGGAGACATGAAAGGGCAGCAAATTGTTAGTAGCTTAATTTGTCATTATTGTAGGATCTTTAGACGTGCTTGTGGGATTTCTTGCCTCAGGTGGCCAAGCAACTTGACTACTCTTGGGTATTATGCATCTTGTCTTGGCGAGGGGCAGCATCAGCTGTTCTGCCTCAGGCAGCAAAATGTTTTGGACCAGCTCTACTTCTGCATAAAAAGTGCATGTTCCATCACTCAACCATGGTCCCCACATCCAACATAATTTATTTTAATAATGTGTCCTCCTGGAAGACTTGCAAGACAGTGGTTGGGGGTGCATAGCTGAGCAGAAACTAGAGGTGCTGACTCCACACTGCTATAAACACCAGTAGCAGCTACCTTCCAATGTGTTCCTCCTTCCATCTCCGCCAATGATCACATCAAACTCGTATTCCGACACAGGATGAGTTTTCGGGTGAACTTGTGCACGCCAACCTATTCCTATGAATAAATTCTGCATGTTAATAACATTTTAGCACAACAATACCAGATAACATTTCACTGAGCCTAGCAAAACTGGTGTGGAAAGTTAACTGCACCTTAACTTGCCTCCCCCTGGGGTTTTCCCCATTATATGCATTACTGAAGCAGCCTGTGACACTTTGACAATGCAGGAACTAACTCTCAGTCGCCACCAGCAGAACAATACATGCCTTCCTCTTTACTCTTCCAGATCCTGCTGCTAATCCCAACTCTACTTACTCTCATTCTCCTGGTCCTCAGGAGGGTAGAGCAGCCCCTGAAATTCCACATTGACATGGATCTCAACACCCAGGATTAAGGAGACCTTCAAGAGTATCAGCTGGAGCTGACGAATACCTGCAAGACAGAGGGAGAGACAATTAAAATGACAAGTGGTGCTTAACGTGAAACCTGCTGATTGGCACTAACACATTACCAAGGCCTGCCACTAATGTTACCACCAATCCCCTCAAAAGAGCTTTGTAACCTAAAAATATAATCCAATAGTCAATGAAGTGACTGAAAGCAACCCTAGATGCTTCCCGGATGACTATCAGCAGCAAAACTCTAAAGATTAAAGCATCTGGATTGTGATCAAATGAGACTGTACAAAAGAAAGTGGATAGGAAATCAGAGGGTAAGAACTTTTTACTGTATTTTGCTATGGTGAACTTCTTTCCTGAACGTACTCGATCCAGTATGATCTTCTATTTTACCAGGGAGACTCATTAAAACATTTCTTCTCTCGTGTGGCAATAGTACCTCTCCCCACACAGGGAGCAACTGAAAAAAACTCACCTTGTGGCAATTTATACAGCCATGCAAGTAACTACCCACACCTGTTTGCTAGAGACCTGTGATTATTATCTGTCAACAAAGACAGGCTGCTGCTCTTCATGAACTTACATGTGTTATCTGTGTACAGCTACGTACATTAGTTGCTGCTATATCAATATGTTAAAAGAAAAAGAAAAAAATCAGGGACCAAAATCCTATGCCGACTTTCTTGGAAGTATGCCTGAATTAACTCAGTGGAATTTCTGAGAATACAAGTGCATGAAAGGATTTGAAGGGCTGCAGAAGGAGAACTCACTATCTGGCAGGGAGACATGTTGCTTCCATACCCACCAACCTCAACTCTAGCCCCCTTCCTTCCTCCACCCCAAGCCTAAATATGAGAAAGCTAATAAATATTATTGTGGCAGGCAAGTAATTTTATATGCCAACATTATCCTGACCACAGCCATCTCAGGCACACACACCACCCTCCTCAGCCCCACCTAAGGTTATATATAATTTGTGATAACCAAGAACGGTACCACTTACTGATATGGTCGATGGCTCCTGCACAGAATTTGCCATAGAATTTTTTGGCGCCAAGGCCCCGCAAGTCATGTATGGTAAATGGCCACAGATGCAGAACATTGTTGCGGGAGAAGGCATCACGCTTTTCTATCACCACCACCTTTGCTCCTAGAAAGGATAGGTCAATGGCTGTTCGAAGGCCGCAGGGTCCAGCCCCAATGATGAGACACTGCAAAAGAGGCAACAGTTTTACACGTCGTTGTATGAAGACGATTTCAAAATTCGAACTTCCAAGTCTGGACGGGGGCAGGGGAGGTTTATATGGCCTTTGTTCACTGAAATGCAACAAAATCCAGGAAGACATTGAAAGATACTCAAGTGCCCTTTCTACATTTCTGGCTATAGGATGATAACCACATTTTCAGTGGAAATACACAGGAGTGACACAAAGACAGTCTTCCTCATCAGGAATCACTTCAGATTTGTGTAAGGCAACGTCAAGTTTTCACAATAACCGTAGTCTTTTCCTAGTATGAAATGGTTCTGCAGAATAAAACCAGGTTACCTGCAAGGCGGTATGCCTTAGAAAATACACACAAACCAGCTTACCGTTTTCCAAAGCAGCTTTTGTCTACGCAGGATTCAGCAAAAGCAGTGCTTGGATTCCTTACACATAATAGTTCCTCCGCTTCAGCATCTGACTCCACCATCATAATATTTAGACAGGGGCATGACTCAGAGGTGAAGCATGCTCTCTGCGTGCAGAAGGCCACAAATTCAATCCCTGCCACCTCCAATTAAAACTGTTCTGAGTAAGACCTCTACCAAAGTTCTGCTCAAATCTCAGAACAAGTTCACTTTCTAATTCCCCTCCATTCCCAAATCAGATTTATTAATACACCATTAAATGTATACCCCACTTTTCCTCTAGGTGCTCAAGCTGGTGTGTACACAGTCCCTTCGCTTTATCCTCATAACAACCGAGCGAAGTAGGTGAAGCTGACTGGCCCAAGGTCACCTGGTGAGCTTAATGGCTGAGTGGGGATTTGAAACTGGGTTTCCCAGTTGCAGACAAAACACTAAGCTGCTGCTATAGTTCATGACACCATCAAGAAACCACAGTAACTTCCCTAAACAGCCAATCTGGAATCCATGCCCACATTCTGAGCTGTGTTTGGGAGGGGAAGGTAGTCATGTTGCTGCCCCTGCAGAGATTCTATGCCAACTTCATTCCCTATTGTGCTAGTTTCTATTTACAGCAAATTTTCATACAGGGGAGTGTTAAGAAATGTGATCTGTGCATGCAATGTGAAATGGTACAACTGCCTCAAAGGTCTACCTCCTCTTTCAGCTGCATATGCAGACCAAGTGGGTTGCCCACTGTAAGTCCCTTTGTCCTCACCTAGCTCACAGTGTTGCAAAAATGATACGAAACAAAGCAAACAAACAAAACCAGAACACCCACACGTTCAACCCCAAGACCTCTGAGCAGAATACAAATGAATATTCAAACAAGTAACAACTGAGTGCTGGTGACTGTTGCAATCCTGTCACCGGCATAGCAAATGGGGAAATCGCTCAGCAGCTACAATGGGAATTCTTGCCTACTCCAAGAATTATATTAGGAAGTGATATCACTAAGCCACCAAACAGCCAGGATATAAAAGATAAAGCCAAAGCCAGGGTAGCAAAGATGAAGCACAGGCAGTGTTAACACGAGATGGAGGCTGAAAAGCACACTGTGAACTGTGTTGATCTTTTGGAACATGCCGTTTCTGCAGATGGAACGGCCCAACTAAACACAGCTGCCAGCAGCTTCCAAGCCTTACAACATATTGCTAAATACAAGTTTTAAGTGGATTATTTATTGGTGGTATCTGTTTGTTTTGAAAAACCACCAAGGGTTAGCAGGTGATTTAGCTGACAAAATTGGGACTTTTAGAACAAGGAGATCAGCAATTTTAAGAAAGTAACTGGGAATTTAGATAGATTGTAACTGAAGTTTATACTTTTCATAAATAAAATCTGGTCATTAGAACTTGAAGAGGTTTTCATGAGGATCAGAATCAAATTTTGATATCAGGCAGGTTCCTTTGCTGTATTTTTTTTCAGCACCTGCTAAAGGCGTTCTTATTTAGACAACGTGTTTTAAAAGTCTGTATGAGTTTTAATTTGCATTAGTCTATTCTATTGCAGTTTTAATTTTCTGCAGGTTTTAAATCATGGTTGTAATTTTTTAGTGATAATGTTTGAGGAGGAGATTCCCAAGACTTCCACACAAATCCAAAAGGAACCCTCCCACACGAGGCAACAAGTAATATTACTTAAACATGTAGTATAGTCGTATCAGCTGCAGTACTCTGTGTAGCCCAACTGCACATTGCATTAAGATTATTGTTCAGCTTACTGTAGCAGAGATAAACAGCAAGAAAATACTAGCCAACAGCATGGAAAATACTAGCCAACATCACAGGCTCATCTACATGTAACTGCATACAGCTAAAGGCCATTTTCATATATGTTGTTGTTTAGTTGTGTCCGACTCTTTGTGACCCCATGGACCAGAGCACGCCGGGCACTCCTGTCTTCCACTGCCTCCCGCAGTTTGGTCAGACTCATATTTTCATATATACTGTACAGGTAAACCCAATGCAGCCCTGCTTGTCAATGCCCACCTTCGTGTTGGCGCATACTTTCCCCTTCTTGTAGTCCTTGTGGCAGCCTCTCTTATCCAACTTGGCCCAAAGGGCTTTGGCTTTCCAGTAATTAAGCTTGGACTTGAGCTTGTGGTAGAAAGTACGATAGTCTTTGGGCTTCAGCTCTAGAAAATCGCAGAGCTCCTGGAAGGCTTTGAGAGTCCCTTTGCAGGTCGAGGCCTGGACAAATCGGTCAAAGAGGACATGGGCCTGGTTCACCTTCTCATTACTCCTTTCCTCCATGCTTCCAGCTGAGCCGCTGGCCCTCCTTGGCGCATTGGCAGCTGCCCCCTTCCAGTCTGCCTGCCTTCTTGTCAGCTATTTCACTCATCAACAGTCGCTTGTTTTAATCCACAAACATTATTAACCTAGAAAAGCAAAAGACAGGTCAGTGAGTCCACAAAAACACATGTCACTGGTATGTAAAAAGTGGTGCAGCTTATGCCAGTTTACACAGATCTGTTTGACTCTGTCCAATGCAGAGAGCTTCTTGGAACTGAACAAGCACTGAGGCCCCATTCCTGATGGTTAGAAATTCTGCTCAACGTGCTGCCCCATCCTGGGTTTCACAAAGCATTGTCCACACAACTTTTCAAGCCTATCTTCAATGTACTATTCTTTAAGCACCTCCCCACACACAGCAAAAAAGGGGGGATTAAAGAAATAAAGAATTAATTTTATTTGTTTCCCTGATTTGTTTCCAAGTGTTCAAGCCACTGTTAATTCCCAGTTTATCACAAGACATGATACATCCCTATGCCCTTTCAGTTTTCTAAGGAACAGAGAAGACTAGTAGGCCTTAAAGCAGAGATTAAAAATAAATAACTCTCATAATTGTAACGTGAAACCAATAAACACAATGCCCCAGGAACACAGTAGTGCTCAGATTTAACAAGATGGGAATGTTGGCACACCACTGATTTAACACTCATTCAACACAAGCTACAGCACCTGGAGAAGGACAAAGAATACTCATAAGAGAACTACTGAAGAGAGAACTCTTCAGGTATGTTGCCAAAACTAATACGCCATGGCCTAGTGACCCAACTACAAAGGCGGCTACTCACAATGGGCAGGGGTATGAATACACCGTGTATGTACATCATGACCCAAGAGAATTATTTGTATTTGTATTTTTAAAATATAAGAACTGCACAGTTAAACTATGGAATTTCCTCCCCCAAGAGGCAGTGAAGTCCACCAACTTTGAACAGCTTAAGAAGAGGATTAGACAATTCACAGAGATAAAGGTCATCAATGGCTACTAGCCATGATCGGCAATGTTCTACCTCCACAGTCAAGAGGCAGTAATGCTTCTGAATAAAGGTAAAGGGACCCCTGACCATTAGGTCCAGTCGTGACCGACTCTGGGGTTGCGCGCTCATCTCGCATTATTGGCCGAGGGAGCCGGCGTATAGCTTCCAGGTCATGTGGCCAGCATGACAAAGCCGCTTCTGGCAAACCAGAGCAGCACATGGAAACGCCGTTTACCTTCCCACTGTAGCGGTTCCTATTTATCTACTTGCATTTTGACGTGCTTTTGAACTGCTAGGTTGGCAGGAGCTGGGACCAAGCAACGGGAGCTCACCCCGTCACAGGGATTCGAACCACCGACCTTCTGATCGGCAAGCCCTAGGCTCAGTGGTTTAACCACAGCGCCACCTGGGTCCAATGCTTCTGAATACCAGGTGCTAAAAACTGCAAGAGGGGAAAGAGCTCTTGCATTCAGGTCCTGCTAGAGGGCTTCCCACAGGCATCTGGTTGGGCACTGCGGGAAGAGGATGCTGGGCTAGATGGACCATTGGCCTGAGCTGGCAGAGTTTTCTTATGTTCCTAGTCCTGAAGGCTGCAAAGATACAACTGAAAGTAAATGTAAGTCTCAGAAATCAGAAACTATGAGTAGAACTTGCAATAATCAGGGAAGAGAATGATTTAATGCCCTTCATAGATAGTAGTAGGATTACTTATTCAAATGAAATTATAGGCCACCCTTCACCATGTGGTCCCAAGGTAGGTTACTGCTCAGTACAATAAAGGCATGTAATACATTTCAACTCTAAAAGCCTGTGCAAAAAAAAAAGTACATTTTCGCCCAACTTTGAACAGTGACAATGCCAGCTGGGTGTTCTACCATCTGAAAGTCACCACAGAAAAGCTCCTCTCGTGAATTTGGCATGGTGGCAGAACTGGCAGCGGGGCCTTCCCTGTCAACACACAGGCAAATCTATGTGCGAGGCAGCAGTCCTTGAGACATCTGGGGCCCAAATACTTATATGCACCTTGAACTGGGCTTGGGAGCACACCGGCAACCAGTGTTGGTCTGTAAGATGTGGTGTAATATGTGCCCGGCCAGTAGTGCCAGCCAGCACCCTGACCACTGCATTCTGCTCCAATTGTCAAACCACATGGAACCAGCTGCCTACACGTAGGTTTTGCAAAGAGGATTGTATCCGATATAAAGGGTCACAATCTTCTTACCAGGAGGAGTTTCATGCACAATTTGCCCAAATGAAAATGGAGGTTTCCTCCCCAAGTGTTTTGGACTTAAAAGACTTCTTTAAATAAGTAAAACGCTGAGGTCTGGATGTCACACTTATCCCATTACAGCACCATAAATGGGACCAGCATCCCTTAGCAACTGTTTTCATCGGCCTCCACATCCATCTACCTCCATTAGCATGCCTTATCTTTGCTACCCTAGGCATTCCTATCCACACTAGAGCAACACATCTGATCTCTAAATAAAAAGGAAGACAGGTAGAAAGTACACTTCTATCAGGACACAGAATCCATAAGTGGCACAGCTCCTACAAGCTAATATGACTTTTAAAAACAAAATGCATTTTTGCTGGAATGGAGATATGGCTTTAACTCAAATTCAACTTCATATTCTTGTTTTCTCACCCCCTGGCAGGGAGTAAGACAAGGCAAATCTTCAGATTATGCTTCTTGCCATTCCAATGTGTCAGTTCTCTCTGGAGTGTTTTGCTTGTTGCACATTTGCCAACACTACGTCAACTGATATTATTTAGGATTTGAAGCAATAAGCAGGCATCTCCCCCTGGGGCTTACTTACATGATAAGGGCACATTCACACAGGATGACAGGCGCCATAAAATCTCCACCCAAGGGGTAGGGGGAACAGACAGGCTGACTCAGAAGGAAGCCCTATTTGTGTGAAATACCACCATTCCATGCAGCAATTTACACAGTGGTGGGTCAAAACAGGCTCACCATCATCACAAGGTAGTGCCCTATGGACACTATCTGCATACAGCAGACATAATGACCTCCCAGTGTTTTGGACTACAACTCCCATCAGCCCCAGCCAGCACAGCTGGAGGGCACTACCTTGAGAAAGGCTGGCACAGAGAAACTATCAACACAAATAGCACTTCCATGGACCTAACCACAAGCCCAGAGGCAGCCCTGTGCACTCTCCACGGTTACCGTATTGTGGCTGCCATCATGTACGAACCACTGATAGAAGAATTAAGAGCAGTCTGAATGACCACAGTGTTATAAGAATTTTAAGGTCATATATATATATAATAATTGTTCATAAAACATGTACATGAATGTACAGAAACATGTCTGAAGCAGCACAGGAAGATAGGCCCGACTGACACCATTTTGACTCTCTCAGACCTGGCATTCCTCTGCAAGGAAGAAGGGGGGGGAACCTTCTCATTGTCTCAGGAATTAAAATGATAACCCTGGCATCCTGATACCTGAGTGCCAGACAAAAGGGTGTGATTAACTTGGCTGGGAAACAGGGAAATGTAAATATCTCTCAATTTTGTTGATTAGGTTTTGGGGGCAGGGGGCAGGGTCCAGGATGCTCAGATTACTGCCACCAGACCTCCCCGTTCATGATGTGCCTATGATGAATCTAGGGAGGGGGGGTCTTGGGCTACACCCCTTCTGTGACATATGGATGATGCTTCTGGGGGGTGGGCTGAAACCAATTTCAAATCTCTTTTTAAGGGCAAGACATCTTTGTTTGGGGTTCCTTCCTTGTTCTCCTGAGTGAGAGGAAGGACCCTGTTGCAACAGCGAAAATAAAAGTGCCTTGCTTCGTATGTCCTGGTTTGGTCTTTGTTATTTGGTAGGCAGGAGACGCTTAAATTCGTCTGTTTGCCTGGATCCTTGGGCTCTCCCTGGGCAGGATCCATTTCTCTGGGTTCATAGGAACCAGCTTAAATTTTACTACAACAGTAAATCTAGTCTCAAAAACAGATGCAAATAAACATTGTGAAGGGCAAGTGGTGGTATTCAACACTGGTCCTGCTCAAAGCAGACCTATTGAAATTAATAGACATAACTAACTTAGGTTCATTAATTTCAGTGGGTCTACTCTGAGCAGGACTAGTCTTGATTCATTGTGGTCTGAAGTACCTCTTTTGGCGGATGTTAATGCTTTTTTGAGAAAAATGACCCGTCTCCTTTGTATATTATTCCATATCGCACCATATACAACAATGGTAAAAAGTGACACAATGTGAGAAATATTAGCACCATCACAAATGTGAGTCATTTTCCCCGCTTATGCTGCTGATCTGGACTAAAGGCAACATCACTCTTTCAGGAGAAATGACTGAAGAACGTAAGTAGTGAGTGACAGTCATTATTCCCTGATCAACCACTCCAGAATAAAGATGGCACCCTCTAAAGACATCCTACCTGCACACAGAGCCTTGTGTCCTCCCAGAGAGACTCTCTGTACATATCCCCAAATCACTTCAGTGTATCAAGTTACACTTGCGCCCCCCTCAGTTGCTGACAAAATGCTTTTTATAGTAACAGAGAGCATAAAGCAAAGAACACACTACGGTTTAGTGCCAGCAGAGGTCCACGGAGCAAGGCTGAAGCTAAACATAGCTCATCGAATGTCCTCCTCTTGTTTTTCCACTTTGCCAGACACAGGAATGCCGCAAGAGAATCTTATGTAGTGTCTGGGGAACTAGGGGAAGGGAGTTTAAAACAAAGAAAATCCAAGAGCCATGTCGTCTCCAGGAATCGAGTGCACAGCCTTTTGACCCCACTGTTTACAACCTTTTACAATGAACCTTTTACAATGATTTATCTGCTCACCCAAGGATAACAATTCAGTCATTTGTTGAAGTGGGATGAAGAAGAGTCTACAAAAGCTCCCGCCATAAATAAATCTGCTAGCCTGTAAGGTGCCACAAGAAACCCTTGCTTGTATTGTAGAGCCTTCAGTCTTTGTGTGATGCGATCGTTTACACTGGCTGCCTCAGTCTTTGGATGCCTCTTAACAGCAGCGGTGCAACATTAAAAAGCAGGTGGGTGCAATACCCTTCCTGACACGGGGGAAAGGGGAAACAGGCACAGGCGCATTAGCAGCATTCAAAACTTCCTTCTGTCTGGAGCTTCAGTGATTTCCATCCACTAACTCCTGCCGGGAATATTCAGACCCCTAAAGCTCTCGAAATCTGGAGGCAGCAAGCCAGAGAAATACAAGGGGAGGCAGAGGTGCCTGCCAGGTTTCCAAGGTATTGGGTTTCCGTGCCTGTGCCTTTCAGCCAGCAGGACCTTGCATGTTTTTGTCTTGAGGCAGGCAATGCTGACCCAGTCCAAGTGGACATTAGATGGTCAAGCAAATAGATTTAAATACCTAGGATTATTTATTAATGAAAAGCTTTCATGGAAGAGGCATAGCTTTGGGGGGGGGCTCACTGGGCGCCACACCACGGGGGGGGGCACTTACCCCACAGCTGAGGGGGAGGTGGTGGGCAGACTTATTGGAGGCTCCGTGTAGCACATCCTGCCTTGGCTTGCCCCACCCCCAGGCACAGGGCATGCACACTGAGCAGCTAGCTACGCCACTGTTTCATGGCACCCCCATCTGGATGCAATCAAGCTATTATCTGCCTGCTCTACTGGACAGCTATACAGGTTCTTCCACTCGAAGGGGGGGGGCGGGCCTTAATCAATTCAGCCATCAAGATCCAAGTGTAAAAGATTGTTGCACAAATGATTTATGGGGCCGAGATATGGGGAAGTGGTATCAAATCAGAACTAGGAGCCCAACAGAACAAATTCATTAGAAAGATATTGGGGTTTCCACCGGGGACTCTGGCAAAAACAACGTGGAAGGCAGCAGTTATGAGTTCCCAGTCTCTGCAGAAGTGGAAGGCACTGTGGTTCTTTAGCAGTTTGACTTCACCGCCAGAGGCGCACCCCATGGTCTCTCGAGAAAGACAAATGCCAGCAACTGTAACAAAACTGCAGAGTGCTGCTTCCCCCCCCCCCAACCCCAACTCAAGAATAGAGGGTCTCTTCACCCATTATGTCCAAAGATGCAGACCTAACATGCTTACACACCTAAGCATGTGAAGCATGAATGTAAACATGTGAAGTACAAACATAGAGATCATGCAGGTATGCTTCTTAGGGAGTTGAGGTTGGTTGTGGTTCCCTGTTTAGAGCAGACTTCACAGCAGGCTTAGATTGCTACTGCATAAGATGTGAAAACCCCACTAAAAGGAAACAGGATCAACACTCAGGTCTTAGCAGTGTGGGCTGGACTGTTTCTATCCCAGGGCAAAGCAGCAGCCTAACAGGCCCATAGTATTCCAATGAGGTAATTTAACAGAAGCTGGCAGGGATCAAAAGGATGGCCCCCATCCATTTGCTTCATAGCAAGGCAAAAACATCCACACCGTCAACCTTCTATAGATCTAACCCACATCATTCATCTTGCCTTGGATAGCTGCTGAAATGTCATTTTACATCCAGGGGTGTGTGTTAGTAGGCGCCAAGCTACACAAATTTTTTCCAGTTGGTGTCTACTTGCACAGGGCAAGGCCCCAGGGTTACCAAGAAGAGATGGCCTATATTTTTCCACATCCAATGCCATCTCTATGACAGCTTTGTGAATTACACAAAGCAAATACGGTAGATGCACCACCTATAATTACCAGGGTAGAAAAAGGAACACACAGTTTAAAACATACACGCACATAGTCATGGGTGGCAGAATGTAGCAGCCTGGCAGAGAAAGCTTATTTGCTTGCACACACTCAGTTCCTGAAGTTTGCCAGCATTCAGAGTCAATGTGTCTTAAGTATCTTAAGGGTGAGAAATCTCTCTAGAGCCCTGTTTTTGCAAAGATCCTGGCTCTCAACTTCAGGACAACAATTTAATCTAAGAATCATGGATGATACCAGTGGTATCATGGATGATACCAGTGTTCTGTATCTGAAATTGGGGGGGGGGGAGTGGGGCACCTCCCAACAGGGAACACCCACAGGAGAAAAGCAATGTCTGAACATGCCCAACTGTTTAGCTGGAAATGTGACCTACAGCCATAAATAAATAAATAAATAAATAAATAAATAAATAAATAAATAAGAAAGTGGTTGTTAACCACCTGGGACGTGGGTGGCCCTGTGGTCTAAACAACAGAGCCTAGGGCTTGCCGATCAGAAGGTCGGCAGTTCAAATCCCCGCGACGGGGTGAGCTCCGGTTGCTCGGTCCCAGCTCCTGCCAACCTAGCAGTTCAAAAGCACGTCAAAGTTCAAGTAGATAAATAGGTACCGCTACAGCGGGAAGGTAAACGGTGTTTCCGTGCACTGCTCTGGTTTGCCAGAAGCAGCTTAGTCATGCTGGCCACATGACTCGGAAGCTGTACGCCGGCTCCCTCGGCCAGTAAAGCGATATGAGCGCCGCAACCCGAGAGTCGTCCAGAACTGGACCTAATGGTCAGGGGTCCCTTTACCTTTACTAATTGCTCACTATGGAATTCCTCAAAAGGCCCCCCACCTCCTACTTCAAGAGGACACAGGAGCTGGCCTAAATTCAGTGTCCTAAACTGAAAGGTTTATAAAAAATTCCTTCAGTAGCACCTTAAAGACCAACTAAGTTTATATTTTGGTATGAGCTTTCGTGTGCATGCACACTTCTTCAGAGAGGTTTATGTTATTCTATGCCAGTATCCTTCATCTTAATTTCATGTTGCTAACAAGAAGGGGAAAAGGAGAAAGCAGAGAAATTGGAGAAAGATGGGAGAGAAGGGGTGCCCCACTTACTTTTGGCTCTCACTGCCCCATTTTTACTTCAGCCCCACAGATCACTGGCATGCAACCCTCCTGCAGATTATGGGAATATGGCCCTTGACAAGAGAAAAAGGTTCATCACTCCATTCTATGCCAAGATCCCATGTGGTTTTCAGCATGTGCGACTTGGCCAGCCAGCATCATTGAGAAAAAACAAACAGGGAATCTGAGGAATGAAGTGAAGAGTGAACATCTTTCCTCAGCAACTCATTGCCTCCACAGATGCAACAAGATACTATTTGGAAGCTTTTCCGAGCTCTTGGATGGCAAAGATATGTGAAGTTCCTGTAATTTATGTCCAGTTAAAGCAGGCTGACAACACAGGTGTGGCCGGCTAATCCTTGTTCCATTTATGTAGAAGGAACATCAAAACGTGGGCTGTGTGTCAAGTTTTCCCTCCAGTTCTGCAGAGAGCAGGTGAACTTCACCAACCCTCCTGTGTATTTTGTGCTTTAGGGTTCACTTTTACCGGCTTGAGTGAGTCATGTATTAAGTAGCCATAACCACAGCTTGCTCAAAGAGTGCACTGATCCACCCAAAAAGAATTGAAAAAGCTGCCTGAGGGTTAGGACATCTCTTGCTGCTGGACGTTGCCTTATAAGAACAGATGGGAATCAGTTAGGAAACCAAAAATAAATACAGGAAAAAAGTCAGCACCCAAGAGTATTCCAAATGCCAGGTCTGAAACTCTAACAGTGGAGTAGGCAAAGAACTAAACTGTAAACTAGGAATGTTTTAATTGAATCTCATCTGTCATCTGGGTGCCTTATGCCAAATTTGGGAAATGTATAACCTCATCCACCCCAGGCACCATGGTCAGAGACTATGGAAGTTGCAGCCCAAATGTGGTGGGCACACTTGATCTATATGCAGGGATTTATTTATTTTTTTCCAAATAGAGAAGCATTCAGATTCTACAAGAAGTATAAGTAGTCATGCTGGCCTATCAGAAAAATTCCAAAATGCAAGCCCTCACCTGAAGTCTGCAATGGTACAGCCCAGATAGAGGTTAACCATCTCAGCAAAAATAATATATATCACCATATGGCAAACACAATTCAAGAAACGACTTCCCCTTTTGCTGCCTCTCGAGCAAACATACCCTCTGCTGCTAATGCGGGGGGGGGGGGGGAGTCTCAAGCATAACGCAATTACAGAATTATGTAATTAGAATTACAAACTAGGGGGAAGGGGAGCTTCTTCCCGAGTCCCATGGGGAAGAAGCTTATCAGGGGGTGTCTATAAGGAACTTATAGACTTGTATTTAAGCACTAGCCTGGTGACCACAGGAACCCAGAGCTGCAGGGGGGGAGGCAGGCAGGCAGATGGAATATCACACACACGAGTGAGCAGGCTGGTGATAGAGGGATGGAACACGCAGTCGCTCCGAGGCCAATATAGAAGCCAAGCAAGCTGCTAGTTCCTCCTCTGCCAGCCCTCAGCAGGCTAGTAATTATTTTGGAAGGCTAGTTAATGTAGGGGCTTATTTACCCGGCTGTTGTAGCCACCTGTTGTTGGCACTCGTCTGTCTCGAGAGACAATGAAAGAGTGTGCCTTTGAGAGTCAAGTCAAACCATTGAAGAGTTGCAGGGCCTGCTGTGTCTGTAGCAATCGATACATGAGAGAAATGCTGTATTACAGGTGGGGCAGCAGAAATTAAAAAACCTGAAGAATCAACACCAGAGAGCAAGAAAATGCTCAGAGGTTTGTCTGGCAGACTATTCCTATAAGACTTGCCAATAATCTGCTTCACCACAGCTTTGGCTTAAGACACCCTAGATGCACTAGACTGGAGTCAGAAGTCCATAAGTATCTCAATCACAATGGGTATTTTAAAATCATAGCTCTCAACCACGACAGAGTAAAAGCCAAGTACTGTTCCAATTATTCCCTAGCACGACCCTGTCTCTCTCACATCCTCAGCTTGGCAGAGACCACTAACTATAATATGACGTGGTCCAGACAAGGCTGAAGTCATCTTCACCTGGATTAAAGATGCTGTCTGAACACGACGGATGATATTGTTATACGTATTTCGAACTTTGTACATTTCCCCGCTGTATTTTAGCACGGGACAGAGCAGCAACAGATGTAAACACAGTGAAATGTATGCCGTTTAAATGTGTTTTTCTGATATACAGCACTGCATATTCAACAAATCCTCATCCTGGAAAAAGACTGTTTCATTCTCTTTCAATCTCAGAGAGATCTGATCATTGGCAAAAAATAAAAAATCCCAGACATAAGACATGGGGGCCAAACCCAGGATCTTCTGAATTCAAAACATGAATGAGCTCCACCACTGAGCTATGGCCCTTCCCCAAGAACTACCTCGCTGAATTCCCAAAGCAGAAATAACTGTTGAATTCAGTTCCACTACAAATCAGCATTAGTCAAATGTTGCAAACTCACATAACCAGCTTCCTAAAGTAAGGTTACCAGATTTTTTTTCAATAAATCCGGGGACACTTTTCAACTTCAATGGATTTTGTAATGGGACTGGTTTGTAAATCCGGGGACCGTCCCCTGGAAATAAAACTGGTTATCACACAGCTTACCCACTGCAGAAATGCAGAGCAACATAAGCCAAACAATGGAGCTTTTAAAAAGAAATCCCATAACGACAGGAATCATGTTCTAATGGGGATGTAAATTAGGAAACAAGGGTCTGGTGTTCTTGTCTGAGAACTTTTATACTGTACTACATCCACAAGAGGCATAACTTTTCTGCTGTCACCTTGGACTGATTCTGACATTTTCTTATATTGTCTATGTATTACAGCCTTTGCTCTTGCAACAAGTTATTTTGTCACTTCTTTATGCCCACTCCTCAAAGCTACATTTTTCTATCATAACTCCTGGATGCTACATAAAAAATTATATACCATATACATATACATATACCGTGTTTCTCACATTTTAAGTCATGTCTTATATTTATTTTTACTCCAAAAAAACCTGCCATGGCTTATTTTCAGGGGATGTCTTATTTTTTTTGTTAAGCTTTTTAATTTTTTACTGGTATTAAGCTTTCAGAGTTTTGCTGGGTCGGGCTTGGTGCAGCGCGCGCTGCTGCCCTTGCCGGCTCCCGCTGGGTCGGGGCTCTCCCTCTCTGAGATAACTACCGTACGAGCTCTTCTCCTCCTCACCCCCCAGTCGTTACACGGCCGCCGCACGGGCTTCCTTACCCGGGTTGCAGTGCAGCGACGAGGGCGGCATGGCGACGGGCGACGAGGGGGCCGGGGAAGGCTGAAGCAAAGGCAACGGTGGAGGCAGCGGCGGGTCTTTGGGGCCGCCAGCGCCCGGCGAAGGTGCAGCGGAAGGCGGCAGCATGAGGTAGCGATGCGGAGGGGGTAGGCAGCGCACACAGAACGAGTGGAGGCACGGCAGCAGCTTGGGCCGCCGGCTCTGGATGTTCTGGCCGCACACCCCGCAAGTGTCCAACAGGTTGAGCCGCGACTCTCCGTCGGCCCGGTCCGCGGGGCCTTGCCGGCTTTCAGCCTCGTTTTCCCCACCCATGGCGACAGGACCGGCCGCGGTGGGCCCTGCTCCCGCCATAGGCTCGTCCATTGTTCGGCAGCGGCGGCCATTTCAGGCGCGAAACGCCTCTCACCCAATGGCCGCTTCTGCTCTCACCCTCCCCCCGGCCTGCTCACGAGCGGAGCCCCGCCCCTTCACGGCCGCTGGGAGCAAGCGACGTCGGTTGCTCGTTGGTGTGATTGGCAGGCTGTTCTGGGCTTGGTCGAATTCGGGGTGGGGGATTCATTCAAGAAAGAGCCGGCAAAGACAGCTGCGTGCGCTGTGCCGAGCCCCGACTCAGCGGGAGCCGGCAAGGACAGTAGCGCGCACCGCGCAGAGTCCCGACTGAGCGGGACCCGGGAGAAACAGCAGCGCTCGGCGAGGCGCACGCTGCAAAAGCGCCATGCAGACCTGCTCCCACCACTGCTCCCAGTCAGCATGTCTTATTTTGGGGGGATGCCTTATATTTTATTGCCTCCAGAAAATCGTGCCATGTCTTATTTTATAGGGACGCCTTAAAATGTGAGAAACACGGTATATGTCAAGAGTTGAAAGGAAGGCACCAAATGCTTTAATGAATGTGATTCCATCCAGTAGAGGGCAGCAGCACATACATACACAAATCTGCAAGTTGTTGATTTTGCCAGCATAACAGCAACATCAGAGCACTGTATGAAGAATGAAGACAGCCCAGCTGCATCCAGCACACTGTGAACTAGACAACTGTGCTCATAACTAACAGGTCAGAAATTAGAGCACATCTTTTAATTTGGGCAGAAAGGTTCTAAGGACAGGACACGGCTGGCTCTTGAGTTGTCAAGGGATCTAGAACTCCATGGTTGAAATGGGGTAGCTACATTCACTGAAGATGGCATATAGAGAACATTTCAGAGTGCCCAGAGCATATATTTAATCCTAACAACAAAAGCAACAACCCTGTCCAACTGGTCTGTTTTAATCCAATACTGCAACTGGTGGGGGCTGAGATCAACAGATACCGATTTGCCTGAAGCCAACTGATTAGTCTAATTACGGAGAGGCAAGATCTATGGAAAACAAGTACAGCACATCTGCCAAAATGTGCATCCCCAGCTGCACATGCAATAAGGATCACACCCTTGCATTCTGCACTGATCTGGAAAACTACCATTTCTTCATTCCTTATTTTTTTTTTAAAAAAAGAACTTCTTGTGGATTAGAATTCATACTGCAACCTACATTAAGTGATCTTGAAAAATGGATCCTAAAGGCACTGTGGTTTTTTGTTTGCTAATTTCCATACTCTGTGAAGAGATAACACCCTTTCACTCCAGTTTTGAATTCCTAAATACAAGCTACACCAGACCAGTTCTCTAAACTTCAACCGATCCCAGTTTCCAGTACTCTTCGAAAACTAACGTCATACCACATAATTTAAACCAGAAGATGAAGCAAAGCAATTAGAAACAAATTAGCTAGACTTCCCACACTGTCCCATTAGAAGCTTCACACCCTAAACAACCAACCTTACCATATCTCCTTAGTGATGGGAGAAACCACAAGCTCCAGAAAACAAAGCCTGCTCCGGATGCTGTACCAACATTCCCCATTCAGAAGGCGATTATAAAACTTTTGTTAGCACAGCTAAGCTAAACAAATTGCTTTCCCATGAAGCTGTCAAAGAGGATGGCAGGGACTGAGCAATTTCTGTTTCCTGGGCAAAGAGTCTCAAAGCAAGCAGCTCTCTACAGGACCAATGACCTGGATTCTGCAGCACTAACAGCTGATTAGGACCGGAGCTTCTGCCTTCAGGGGTGAGCTTCCATCTTCCAAGTGAACAGTGTTTGTGCACTGTTCAAGCACTTAAAAATAGCAACTGGGCAGCACGCTCCCCTCTCTGGTTGGACACCTGACTCCCACTTGAGGCTGAAACTAGCATTTAGTAAAGCAATTTGCCTGAAGACACCAAGTATGTGGAAATGTCTCAAGCTAAAGAGGATACCAAGTTCAGTACATGGATCAAGTAAAGTCCTCCTAAGAAATCCATCTCCCATCACTCTAGCTAGCGGGCCCAGTGGTCAGGTATGATGGGAGTTGTAGTCCAACAACATCTGGGGACTCAAGGCTGAAAAAGGCTGCTCCAGAGGCTGTGAAAGGAATTGGTGGAAGTGATACGAGTGTTGTGGACTAAGAGAGTTTTAAAGCGACACCTGCTTCCTAGTAAGAATCCAATGTAAAATATGATAGATCTTTGCAACTTCCCTCTGGTCTCTGCCCAGTTCAGTTTCCAGATGACCAATGACGCTTGTCCCTCTTCAGGCCTGTGCAGAAGATGTGGGGGGGGGCAGCTGGGTACACTTGTCTTGAGCCTCGGAGGGCTAAGATGGCTGGGGGGTGGGTGGGCACCATGGGCCTGTCAGACTTCACTGTCACGCCATGAATCTTCTCTTTAGCGGAGCTTCAAAATGCCCTTTTAAGATCCATGTGCTTTCAGAATACAAAACCTAGCTCTATACCAAAGGAAACACCAGTTAATTCGGCTTAAACTAGGGGTAGGCAACTGTGGTCCTGCAGGTGTAGCTGAACTACAACTTCCATGGCATCTGACATTAGACATGCTGGCTGGGGGTGATGAGAGTTGGGAGCCCAACAGTCTCTTGAGAGCCGATACCTGGAGGGCACCTGGTTCCCCAACCCTGCTTTAAAACGAACATGCTCTGTTCTAGTTGCAATATTTTGGACATTTATGCGAAATTGACAATGGAGAGAAACTACATGAGTTGATGGAAGGAGCTAAGAAGTCTGTTTAGAACAGAGCAAGGATAACTGGGGAACCCTAGGGAGACAAAGCAGAAATGGATAGCAAACAACCCTTATCCCAAAGCCTCCCCTTTATACACATTCCCAGCACATTTTAAACATTTCTTGATAACCACGAGAGTTAGGAATTGCGTTCCCTTTTTTTAAAAAAAGAAAATGGTGAGGGGGAAATGAAAGCAAACTGCTGTCCTGGATTCTGTTCTGAGCAAAGCAGGTTTCGCATAAGGAAGGCGGCGCCAAACCAATTTTCAAAGCCAAAGTAAATAAGCTTCCACAGCTGCATTATGCCAAAAGTACCAGCCGTTCTTCCAGACGAGCTGATGATCCATGAATTGACATGGACAAACACAAACCCCTCCACCTCTTAAAATGCCTCACGGGAGCTAGAACAAAGTATGTAGCACAGAGAGGCAGCTTCCAGCTTACACCATGTACCCCCCCCCCATCTTTAGCTCCTTCTTGAAAGTCGAAAAAGAAAAAGTGAATGCAATACATTAACACCCACCGCTAGCCTGTCTCCAGGTTGGGCCACAGCTCAGCAACATGAGTCAGTTGGAGCAGCAAAAGGCCGGCATGAACTGGCAGCATGCCACACCAGCATGCTTTGGCAGTTAGTGCAAATAGGAAAATCTGAGGGCTGGTCTTAAATCCTCTGGATTAAATATTGGGAAGTCAAACACATCCTAAAAGAGGCACATTACATCAGAGGTAAGCGAAGTTCAGCACAAGGAACCAGGACTAGTGCTCCAACATGAGGGTGCCTGGAGAAGCTGAAGAATATCTGGTCCACATCGACAACGTATGCAAAGCCAGCGTAAGGGATTGAACGCAGCAGATATATACATACACGTTTCCAGGGCCACAAATTCAAAAGATGTGATTAAGAGCAGTTTAAGAAGAAAAGTGGATGTAAAACCACAAGATTTTATTTGATGGCAGTGCAATCATTTTGTAGGGGATTAATCTGTTGTCTAATCAGCACCGTATTTGGTTCAAGATGCCTGTGCTGCAGTGTGCCGGCTAGTTCTTTAAGCTTAGGGTGACATCTGTTAGACTAGTTCATGTCACATTTTTCAAGTGACTAACCTGCCTGCCCAAATGCCCATGGAAGACTAAGAAGTAAAAGCAAACGGCTTCAGTGAACTCTAAAAAGATTTGAGTCTGCAGGTTTGTGAAAAAGCAATTCAAGACTATAAACAAGCTTATATGCTATACCTCTTGGGTATCAAGGAAAGGCAGGTACCAGTAAACTAACAAACTTAGAACGCTGTCATTCATTAAAAAATGTAAACATGCTGTAAAGTTGAAATATGTACTACTAACCGTTTGTGTGTAAAAATATATGGAAGACAGAGAAGACAAAGGAGACTTTCGTTCTTTTCCGCTCTTTGGAACTCTCTTCTATACAGAGGTATTTTGTGGCTGTCTGCACTGCAAACAACCCTACTCAAGCAGAGGAAAGCCCACAGCAAGGTAAGAGAGTTACTGTTTTGCATACAAGAGTTTCCAGGTTCAATCTTGGCAATTCCAACTAAAGGATCTCAAGTACATGGGAAAGAACTCTTCTTGAGACCATGACAAGCTCTAGTCAATTAGAGCAGAAAAAATTAAGTCAGATAGGCTAGTAGTCACTTTTGGCATAATGCGGGTTCAAATGTTCACAAATCAGAAAATTCTGCTTTTGAGCAGAGCTGCTTGGGCAGTGGTGGCAAAACACAAAGACAGCCACCATGAGAGGTCCAGAGCATAGCAACACAAGTGTGGGCCTTCTTTGTGGCAACTTCCTGCTTGTCAAGTGCTCTCTCCTCAAGGAAACTCGCCTGGCACCTTTGTTACATACTTTTAGGTGCCAGGCAAAGACTGTATGCCCTTCTAAACTGGTGTGTGTGTGTGTGTGTGTGTGTGTGTGTGTGTGTGTGTTGTTTGTTACTATGTTATGTATTTTTGTGTTTTTGTACTATAAGCATTTCTGTGATCCTTGGAAGAAGAAAACTGTAGAAATGTAATAAATAAAATAAATAAAGTAAATATATAAATAAATAATACTAGCAGGAACCAAGAGGACCCCTTATGCTGCAGGTTCTGCTCTATTATATCTTCACTGAAGCAGTCAAGTGCCTAGAACAGGGGTCCCCAAACTAAGGCCCGGGGGCCGGATGCGGCCCAGTTGCCTTCTAAATCCGGCCCACAGACGGTCCGGGAATCAGCATGTTTTTACATGAGTAAAATGTGTCCTTTTATTTAAAATGCATCTCTGGGTTATTTGTGGGCATAGGAATTTGTTCATCCCCCCCCCAAAAAAAATATAGTCCGGCCCCCCACAAGGTCTGAGGGACAGTGGACCGGCCCCCTGCTGAAAAAGTTTGCTGACCTCTGGCCTAGAATGTATGTCCAGACACCATGAGGCCTTCCCCATTTTATGGTAAGTTTCATGTTTTTCCCTTCCAAAGTGCAACACACACACACACACACACACGAGATATGGAACACAAGAAGCTCCTTTCTCTCTCAAGAAGTCATAGAATCAACATCGTAGATTTGAAAGGGACCCAAAGGATCGTCTAGTCCAAGCCCCTGTTATGCAGAAATCACAGAGCATCCTTAACAGATGACCATCCAACCTCTGTTTGAAAACCACCAATGAAGAACGGTCCACACCGCCTTCCGAGGTGGTCTGCTCCACTGTCAAAAAGCTCTTGCCACTGAAAAGTTCTTCCTAACGTTTCCCTAATCATCTGCTTCCTGATCTTTTTAACTCAAGGGTGGGAAACCTGAGGCCCTCGTTGCAAGTCCAACAACAGGGCCACAGGTTCCCAAGCCCTGTTTTACCTAGTCATGCCAGGAATGCAGAACACACCCTATCACCAAGCACAGCCTATCACTTAGAATGAGAAATTAAGCATGGAATGAGTCTGTGTAAGAGATGTGACTTGCTGCACTCAAATAACCTTCCAGACCATTAGACTGAAGGGGTTGTTACTAGCCACAACAGCAAAAGAATCAGCAGCCATAACAGGGAGTCCACCCATAATTTAGAAAGCAGTTCCTGGTAGAAGAACCAGAGCAAACAGTAATTCAGTAATCAAGCAAGTGCTTTAAATAGTTCAAAACCAGATTGTGCTGTATAGTATAATTCCCTACTTGTTAGTGTGAAACATACCCGAGGGCAAAGGTTTGTTATGCTGTGTGCAGTATAACACAGAAGTGGAATGTTTCATCTGTACACGGAGTTCCCTGCATGCTGTACAGCTGATGACTGATTATGTAGAGGCCTGAACAAAAAGGCAAGAGGGATTCAATAAAATAGGCAATTTTTCTCTCCCAAATGTATACTAGGCTGAAAGTCATTCATGGAGCCACTGCAGAGTGTCAGTTCTTTGGCAATGCACTCTTGGTGAGACCCCCTTCACTCCATTAAGTGTGGGGCATGCAAATGATGAATTCCATCATGTTATTTCTTACCACCTTGGGTGATCCGTGCAAAGTGGTGGAGCACAAAGGGGCAGTGACACCTTAGCTGGTCTTGGGGACTTGGTTAATGCAGTGTTTCCCAACCAGTGTGCCTCCAGATGTTTTGGGACTACAACTCCCATCATTCCTGACCACTGGTCTTGCTAGCTAGGGATGATGGGAGTTGTAGTCCCAAAACATCTGGAGGCAAACTGGTTGGGAAACACTGGGTTAATGTGTGACGGCGGGGGGCGGGGGGGTTGGCAAAAGGGAAGCACCGACTTTCAGATCCAAAGTCAAAGAGGCAAGTCTTGTTTTATTTATTTGCAGAAGCACTCTAATTTATTTCTGTATGTAATAGATTGCGAGTGCTTTAAAAATAGGAACATTACAAGACCAATAAAGGCTGGGTATATTTTGTTCTATTGTTTCAAACACTTGCTCCCATCATCTTTACAAGTGATCTTCACAAGTAACCAAACGGGGAGGAGGTTCCATTCCCTTTTTAAAAAAGATAAGTAAAAGCAATCTATGTAATGCGCCTTTTAATAACGATAGAAACAGAGTTGATTATGCAACAGAAACGGAATTGGAACATATAGATGTTACTGATCTTACAGCAACAACTATTAAAAGATCACCTGAAAGCAAGCTGGTGTCAAGCATGTTGCTCTGCTTTCCTTTGGACCACATCAGCGAGGCTGAAAGCGGGGTCATTGTCTGGGCAGTCCAGGACCCCGACACACACTCCCCAGGCTTGTGCCCCAGGAAGGTCACTTCAGTGCTGCTAGCGCAGCAGTTTGACTTCACCCTTGGAGGTGCACTCCATTGCCTCTCAAGTCAGATGGGTGCCAACAACAACAAACTTGAAAACATTAGCCATAACCAGAAACTGACAACTCTTTAGCACCATGTGAAGTTCACCTCTGTTTTTCAGGCTGAGCAAGTGCCCTCTTGGGAATCTTGATCACTTGCAAAGAAATGAACAAGCAGGAAAATCTCTGAGAATGAACCATGCACTGTCCATTTAAGCACAATTTAGCCTCTAGACCAGGCATCCCCAAACTGTGGCCTTCCAGATGTTTTGGCCTACAACTCCCATGATCCCTAGCTAACAGGACCAGTGGTCAGGGATGATGGAAATTGTAGTCCAAAACATCTGGAGGGCCGGAGTTTGGGGATGCCTGCTCTAGACTCTACCTTTTCCCCTTTCCTACCAGGGAGCTGCAAAGAACTCTATTAATAAACTAGTTATGCTACACATACCTACAAGGAGACAAATTTTAGAAATTAAAAGTTTCAACACACCTCCACACTTCGAATGAGAAGAGAATTTCTAGAAACACATTAAGAATGACTGGTCAGGGAATGCCCGTTGGACTTAATAACAAAATACTGATTTGGGGAAGTCTGGACAGTAAAGGAACACCAAAAGTTATCGTGCATAAGTTTGTATTAGCCTCTTTATTCAAGTTATGTGTATGACAATGAAACTACTTCACTGAGAAAGGGAACTGCCTGAAATGAAAGGAAAATCCAAGCAAAAAATCTAAGCTGCAGCAGAAGCAGAATAACGCAGATTCCCTTCTGGAAATTATGAACGTTTATGGTGCTTTTTGGTTGATAAGAAGTAAGCAGCTGTAAACAACTCCCTTTCTCTACCTCCTTACAATGTTCTTCCATTGAACTGATCTGTTGCAAAGACTTTCTAAAGTTACTGCACTTACTGCAAAATTGTAAACCCCTTAACTGCTACTCCAATAAATACCAGGCCATATAGCAACCTGCTGTGCAAAGAAAATTGATACAAATGGGAACAGGTGAGTAGATCACGTTTCATTTGCCTCCGTCACCAACACTGACACTAGGTTACTGAAGTATCTCAATCAGTCCATGATCAGCTTCCACATTTGATTTAGCAGGTCTGGCATCAGCACCAGATACCTTCAAGGCCCCTGCACAGCCCACCACTGACTCCTACCTGCATGCCCTGAGCTCCCCTTTTTAAATAAAATTAAAAATTAAAAAATCAGGTGCTCCACTGTAATGAGTACCCCTTTGGCCTGGGGGAGGTGCCATGTTTAACCCAGGAGTGGTGCTATGTCATGGACATTTTGGGAATTAAGAAAGATGTTCCCCCTAAAAATTCATCTTGGTGTTACTTGGTACCACCCGTCACCCAGAAAGCCTGCCAGAGCATCTCAGCATGAAACGTACTGGTAAGTTGTGATTTATCTGTGGCTATATCTTAATTGCTTCTTGCACCATTTGATTCCTGTAGCATGGCATATATATTTACTGTTTTTATTATTTTAATGTGTGCCACCATGGGAATTTTTACTGAAGAGTAGTATAGCCTTTTTCTACACAAATAAACAAATATTGGGGAAGAAGCCTGGTGGGCAGCTGCTGGAACATGTGGAAACGCTTACATGTCCAACATACACCAATCTGTAAAACAATTATAAATAGGTTCAGTTGGTTATAAAGGGAGGCTTATAAAGGGAGAATTTGGAGGCACAGTTGTTACAAAGACTGAACTGAAATCCTCAGGGGAAATAACCAAGACCACAGGAACCCAACCTGAAGCACTTAGGAACAGAACTTTGTTTTGTAAACTACTTTTGTAAACTACTATCAAGCAGTATGAACGTTTTATGAAACAAACAAATAAGAAAGGAGGAAACACTCATACAAGCACAAATAGTAAATTACAAATTATACTAGTTTTGCAACTTTATCAACAGCAACCAATGCTTTCTTTCAGTCAATCAAGACTGGATATGAATTAGTGCAGGCACCCCCAAACTTCGGCCCTCCAGATGTTTTGGATTATAATTCCCATCATCCCCGACAACTGGACCTGTTAGCTAGGGATCATGGGAGTTGCAGGCCAAAACATCTGGAGGGCCGCAGTTTGGGGATGCCTGAATTACTGTCTCAGAAATTAGGTCTCTTCTGCAAATGCAGAGCCTGAACCATACAATGTCATAATGCAATAGTAGCAACTATTAAAAGCTAAAGTACAATCACCTTCATTTTTCAAAGCACACCCCATACAGTATTCTTTTTTTCAAATGATAAGTGCATCCTACATAGTAGCAAGCAGCTTTGCATTCAAAGGTCTACATAAAGTTTTAAAACAGGACAACAAATCAATCAGGGTAGCAGAGAAAATGAGATTTAAAAGTAATTTATGAAGCATGCCAGGGGCTAAAGGGGAAGAACACATTGGTGTTCGCAAATAAAGGTAAACAGAACAAACACTCCCCTTGAAAAAGACCAAGCATCACCATAGATAGATAAGATAGATAGATAGATAGCATGCTTTCAGTTCCATTGCATGTTTACTAGTCTTGTACAGAAAACTGTAGTGGAAATGTAGTCCAATTATTAGGCCAGTACGCACGCCAAAAAATCTGCTGCAGTGATGTTGATGTCTACATGGTTATGCTGGCTGCCTAAATCAACTAATGCAAAAATGGAGGAACTTGATTTAGAAGAAGAAGAAGAAGAAGAAGAAGAAGAAGAAGAAGAAGAAGAAGAAGAAGAAGAAGAAGAAGAAGAAGAAGAAGAAGAAGAAGAAGAAGAAGAAGAAGAGTTTCCAAATAAAAGAATGGCATGGTGGTTGTAAGCATCCTCTGATCAAACCTACAGAATCAGAAACAACTGCATAGGTCAGTAGCTGAAGTGCTGTCTGACTCCAAAGTTGCTCAATTAGTTGCCCCTCAAAATCTGGAGAAAGTGTTCATGCAGAACCTGTCACCAGGCCACTTTATAATCAAACGTTACACCCTTCCCACAGTGGACCTTCCAAGAAAATTAAGCAATAAATTGTGCCTTGATTGACTACTACAGTAAGCAAGTGTTAGGGAACATTTGTTTCTATGATGTCTCCATGTTAACAGGTCTAGATTGGATAGGGTCACCGCTGATAAGGTATTGGTTTTTTTTAAAAAAAGGTCACTGATTAGAACCAAAGCACAATATATTGCTTAAGATCTTTTCTACTGAAAGAACCGCCAATCTTGGACACAGTCTGGAGACTCTCCGTGCCATAAGGAATATCCACGTGGAGAGCTGGTTTCATGTACCCACCCTACACATCAGCATGAAGTGGCCACCATGTGGAGTAAGTTTTTGGAAGTCTTCACATGGGAGTAGCATTGTCAAGTCCAAAAGGAGAGAGGAAAAACAGGCATAGAAGAACAAAGCAAAAAGTTTTGTGAACATGGTCAACTTAAAGGCAGGCCTTCATTCCTAAATGCAGCAATTTTAAATTGCACTTGGCAATTTACATCTAATCTGCTCTGAGTTTCTACAGTCAGCTCCTGTTTTCTTTTCAGCTTCCGATGAGGGAGTTAGCAAGCTCTCTCCCTCGTCCAGATCAACCAAGCATAATTGAAGCCTGCTCTAAAAGATATGCAATGTCAGATTACTGAATAAAACAAAGGAAATATTTAGGTCATGCATCATTTCTTTTGCATGAGGAAATCTTGAAGCAACAAGAGGAAAACCCTGGCATGTATCCAGAGTTTGTGCCAATTTTGGAAGCTTTTAACTTAAATAGGAAAAGGTAGGATGAGAAGGGCTGCTCAAAAACAAGCAGACACACACCAAAAATTGAAGGTTCATAGACTAGAAATGGACAATGAAGATATACTATAAATGTATTTATAAATACCAGTCATGGGTAGTATGACAAAGCCTCTCAGGGGGGAAATATTGTAAAATATAAGGGAAAGGGAAAGGGAAAGGGACCCCTGACCATTAGGTCCAGTCGCAAACGACTCTGGGGTTGCGGCGCTCATCTCGCTTTATTGGCCAAGGGAGACAGTGTACAGCTTCCGGGTCATGTGGCCAGCATGACTAAGCCGCTTCTGGCGAACCAGAGCAGCGCATGAAAACGCTGTTTACCTTCCCGCTGGAGCGGTACCTATTTATCTACTTGCACTTTGATGTGCTTTCAAACTGCTAGGTTGGCAGGAGCAGGGACTGAGCAACGGGAGCTCACACCGTCACGGGTATTCAAACCGCCGACCTTCTGATCGGCAAGCCCTAGACTCAGTGGTTTAGACCACAGCGCCACCCGCGTCCCATAAAATATAAGGGTAACGTCTGTTAAATTATAATGCAACTTTATTACAAAAGTCCCGCTAA
Source organism: Zootoca vivipara (assembly GCF_965207765.1). Taxonomy (NCBI): domain Eukaryota; kingdom Metazoa; phylum Chordata; class Lepidosauria; order Squamata; family Lacertidae; genus Zootoca; species Zootoca vivipara. The sequence continues at coordinate 56,328,447 of NC_142592.1, forward strand.
CCGCAGTTCTGCAGTCCAACTGCTGTAAATAGCACAAATTAATGGAAAGCAGACCAGCTACCTGTTTCATGAAGACTTAAAGGCATATTGTGGGGGATCTGTGAACACGGATCTCCAGTGTTAGTTCTTTTTCAAGTATTAATACCAGTCTCATGGAGTGGAGATTTGGTTTGGGACCTTTGACCTTTGTCATTTTCTCTTATTAAAATTGTGCCCCCCCCCGCTCTTGGCCCTAAAAGGCAAAACATACCAGCCCCCATGTGAAGTTCTATTTAGTGATAAGTACGGTACAAACAGTACTTGAAAATATGGGGGGGGGGGAGAACCTGATGTTGATATTGAATATTCAGGGTGCTTACTTCCCCTCTAGTTTATATGGTTGTTCTGTCTTTTAAAAGCAACACACAGCATGCTCACATCACTGAATTAGCTTATAATTTAGCCAGATTTATATTGATATAAATTATATATTTACATTTACAAGTTTACTAAACAGAAACACCCACAATGTTACACTTGCCAAATGCTGTAAATTAAAATAAATAAATCTAAAAGCAGACTTGGGTGGGGCTGCAATCTAAACTGGAGCCTTGGATTCAGGTGCCCCTAGCTCAATCCGTTTTGCCAGTGTAACTGAGACTTCTGGGTGGGGAACTCTTCAGACAACTTCTATTCTCTCAGAACAGGGACCCACAGGGGAACAGAAGGAATCACACAAACCTTTTTTGACCCTTCCTCCTGCCTTGGCTATTATTACAATTGAGTTACAACAATTAAAACGGCTTCTCATCGCAGAAATAAGGCATGCCCAAAAAAACATACATCTCAGGCATCAAAAGAGGTTTGTGTGTCTTCAGCAGTCCAGCAAAGATGTATAACAAAGATGTTGCCAGACACACCTCTGTAAGGAAGGAGTTCCAAAACTTAGGGGCCACCCCAAGCTTCTCAGAATGATGGAACAACAAGGCTCAAATAGAATTACCCAAACGAAGAATACAGCTCACATTAAATTGGAGTTTCAGCAAGAGTTAAGAGTTTCATGCACTTAGTGGATTAACTCTCGCAGCCCTTTAATAACTGACTATCTTAATTATGGGTGAATCTGTCCATTTTGATTCTTCTCCATTTCCCTTTCTTCCAATATTAAGTTTGTTTTTCCACATCAGTCTGTGATTTTCTTCTTAAGTCCATCATGGACATTTACACATGGCTGAAGAATGGCATTGCAAAATTCAGGCATGTGCAAATTTCATCAGCCCCAGCTGCAACAAAACATCTCTCTCCTGCATCGGTCTTTACAGTCACAGTAGTGTTTGCCTGCAAAAGTGCATTTCTCCATTGTCTCCCGAGACAGAAAGATGTGATGCAATGCGAACAGTTGCATTTCAGTTCACATATTGATTTAGGAAATGCAAATTAAGCACGTCTCTAAATGAGATATGAACTGAAGTGCTCCCTCCAATCTCTATTCTTTGGTAAGATGGAAAGCAACTAATCAAAGCATAAAGATAAAGAAGTATAGAAATGAAATTAATAATAATCTCGATTCTAAATAATGGGCCTTTCATGTCTAGCAAGTTAGAGTTGGAAAGAATTAGTCTTATCTCTGTCTAAGTTAAGAAGAGACAAAGCTCATCACTCTCAACTCAAAAGAGGTAGGTGGAGAATGCAAACAGTGTGCCCTGCCTCCTTAATGACCCTTGGACAATAGCCATAAAGGGCTGATCAGGGCATCAGTGACATCATTTTCCAGAGAAGAGAGGGGGAATAAGCAGACAACAATACACAGCCCTGTTACGGGTGGGCTGGGGGATCGGGCTGTATTTCCTGCCAAGAATTCCTCCCTCCCATTTATAAGCCCTTACTACCCAATATAAATACAGAAGAAGTCATTTCTGTCAAAGCCAACTGTGGTCCTGGGCAAAGCAATGGGGAGTGAGAGCTGATGTGTTTTCAGTTTGGCCTCTAAATGCATCTATTAGATTAGGTTGGGGAGGGGAATGCTGTTAAAGAGAACTAACTGACCTCTTATATACAGACACCAGATTTCAGACCATGTGGTTTCACTGCAAAAGGCTGCTTTACCACCTACTGTGATGGAATGGAAAAGGGGAGGTGTCAGCTTAGCTACCGAAACAGCTGTTGGGAAGTCAGTTTTAGATGTATACTTCTGGCAAAGGGCATAAAAAGCCATGCTGCATCATTACGAGAACCCAAAGTTAAGGGTAAATATCCCAGTCAAGTCCTTTTGCTTCTGGCTCTCTCACTGTACCTTAAGCAGGGTACCTGCTTTGGGTACTCCCAGCCATAGCTGCCAAGTTTTCCCTTTTCTCGCGAGGAAGCCTATTCAGCATAAGGGAAAATCCCTTAAAAAAAGGGATAACTTGGCAGCTATGATCCCAGCACTAGAATTCAATAGATAATTATAGATGCACAGTTGTGACACTGTCTGTTACTTGCATTTATTCTTTATTATCTTAATTTAGGAATCACCTTTCACATGAGCCTCAAGGTGATTTACAAACACACACTAAAAACATTCAAAAACTTTTTTAAAAATAGTACAAAAATCTAATTATAGGTTTTAAAACAATTCAAAATAAACACCTAAGGCAGAGACCTTTCCACACAGCTGGAAAAGCTTGCAAAAATAAAAATGTCTTCAATTGTTTCCACAAAGTACAGATGGTGGATGCCTGTCTTATCTTAACAGAGATACTGTTCTACAAATCTACTCGTATAATTCCTTGCCCAGGGAGGCTTCTGGGTTAAGATCTTCCTATTAATAAATACTTTGTTGGGCTGTGATAATGTTACCAACAGGTTTTAGGATGCAAACTAGGGATGGGCAATCTTTCCTCTATCGAGTCCTGCATGCTCTCGTGAGTGAACTGTCATGAGCTGCATGCTAGTAGTGAGCAGAGTCAACAGTGAGCAAAGTCAGAGACAAAACCGCTCTGGGTTAACTAATCTGGAATAAAGATCACCCCCTTTTTCAATTTCATCACAGCTGCCTCAGAGCAGAACTCTCAATCCTATGAAGTTCAACTCACAAGTAATCTCAACTGTGCTTGATAGGATTACTCTCACATAAGTATACAGAGGGTTTAAATTTTTATTTATAGTGCAGGAGAGCAACCCAGTTACTGTTCTAGAAAGTAAGTGAAAGTAATTTCTGAGTTTAGAGAGCAAGACATACATGCACATGACACACACAGAGAGTGTAGAAGCCTTATTGCAGGCGTGTCCAAAGTCCATTTCGGGGGGGTCTAATCTGGCCCCTGTGGCAGTTTATTTCCTGGGGTAAAATCCTAAAAAAAGCTCAACAACTTCAAGCCAAAAAAGGTCAACAACATTGGTCAGCCCTTTGGTCGGCCCTCATGGCCCTTCACTTCATCAAATCTGGCCCACTTTGAAAAAAGTTTGGACACCCCTGTCTTATTGGTTTGTTCTCAGATCAAGCCATACAACCAGAAGAAATTTTTTAAATCATCAAATAAAATACTTTCCCCTCACAATGGTTTAGAACAGGGGTCAGCAAACTTTTCAGCAGGGGGCCGGTCCACTGTCCCTCAGACCATGTTGGGGGCCGGACTACATTTTGAAAAAAATATGAATGAATTCCTATGCCCCACAAATAACCTAGAGATGCATTTTAAATAAAAGGACACATTCTACTCATGTAAAAACATGCTGATTCCCGGGCCATCCGCGGGCCAGATTGAGAAGGCGATTGGGCCGCATCCGGCCCCCGGGCCTTAGTTTGGGAACCCCTGGTTTAGAACCTAGGTAGAAAGAAGAAAACAAACCTTTAAAAAACAGGAGGAGTGGGGGGTAGGGGACAGAAAGGAAGGAAGGAACTCTAACAGGATCGAAGTATGAGAGAGCTTCAGGAGGAACGGAAGGCCACAATAAAATGCCATTAGGGGCTGCATAGGACCTCTGGCCCGACTCTGTTAGTTATCTATTTCATCATTTCACTGTATTTAATAGAAGCTGCATTTTAATAAACTGCAAGTCACTATGAGGGGTGAGCAAAATATACCGTGTTTCTCATATTTTAAGACATGTCTTATATATTTTTTTACTCAAGAAAATAAGCCTATGGCTTATTTTCGGGGGTGTCTTATTTTTTTGCCGAGCCCCGACTGAGCGGGAACCAGCAAAGGCAGCAGCCCGCCGCCGGCATGGAGCTCCAACAGAGCGCGCGCTTTGCCGAGCTCCAAGCCGGCGGCGGGCTGCTGCTTTTGCCTGTAAACACGATTACAGCCTGAAAGGCTGTGGAGCAACAGACGGCCAAAGCTGGGCAAGCGCCCGCCTCGCCCTGCCTTGCCTTGCCTTGCCGAGGAAGGAGCGGGTGGCGCGTGCGCTAAGAAGTTTCTTTCCTCAGGCCTGAGCCAAGAAAGGAGGAGGAAGCAGCAAGCGACGGGGTCGCCGCCTGCGTCAGGGGCACGCCGTGTCCTCCACTCACAGGCAGCCGGTCCGCCGGGAGAAAGACGCCGCCTTCCCTTCTCAGAGGAGCGGCGAGGAGGGCTGAGGCGCTCGCCACCTTCTCCTGCAGCCCCGGAGCAACTGCTTGGCGGCGGGGAGCATCCTCGCCACCTTGCCCTGCTTCTCCTCTCCCCGCTCAGGTCGAGCTGAGGGAGCCGAGGGGCGTCGGGGCGCGCAGCCGCCGCCCGCGCAAGAAGCGGCTGCTGGGCACGCGCGGAAGGCGAGGCGAGGCGCCTGCAGCACCCGATGAGCCCTTTGTGCGAGTGAGCAGCTCTCTGAGTGAGCAGCAGAGGGCGGGTTTTAAGGGGAAGGCGTTTCTGCCGCTCGTTGGGCTCTCCCCGCCTCCCCCCCTCACATTTGTTTTTGCCGACAAAAAGAAAAGAAAAGCAGCAGCAACAGCCAAAAAGCAGCTCGCGAACGAAAGCGCAAGAGCGGCAAAGTACTTTTCTGCCAATTGCCCTAACCACGCGAGAGAGACGCGCCCTTTGCCAGCTACGAGATCCAGGTCTCTCCCCTGCACAGCCCGCCGCCGGCATGGAGCTCCAACAGAGCGCGCGCTTTGCCGAGCTCCAAGCCAGCGCTTTGCCGGGCTGCTGCTTTTGCTGGTTCCCGCTCAGTCGGGGCTCGGCAAAGCGCGCGCTGCTGCCCTTGCCGGGTCCCGCTGGGTCGGGACTTGGCGCGGCGTGCCCTGCCATACCGTACCAGCATGTCTTATTTTCGGGGTATGCCTTATATTTTGCCAGGTCTTGAAAATCCTGCCATGCCTTATTTTTTAGGGATGCCTTAAAATATGAGAAACATGGTACATTTCAGAGACATCAGCAGTTGGATGTCTAATTGTACACACCATGAACTACCTGCATCATTCCAAGTAATATGCCAGTGAATAGATAAAAACACTTAATAGTTGCACACTAAATAAATCTGCTGCATGGACATGAATTCTTGCAGTGTCTGCAACAGCCCAAAGCTATATTCAAGAAATGGGGCATTTTTCTACAGCATGGGCTTTTTTAATATAAAAACTTTCATTAAATGGAAGCAGGATCCTCAGTTTTGTTCAAAACTAAATTTTGAATCTCTAAGACTTTGGCCTCAGATCGATACTTGTTAAGCTACAGGCTTTATTCAATACAAAGGAGGTTTAAATCATTATCGGACTCATGGGATTTGATCTTTAGATAAAATGCAGCAAGTTCTTTCGCCCAAAGAGCTATAATTCAATACCATTCATCTTACAGACAGATGCATCTCAGTTTGATGTGTGCAAGTAGATTGTCATATTTTTTTTGCCTCAAGGACATTTCAGACATTTTGTTTTGCAAAATTCAGAAGGGCAAGCAATTCAAACCTATGCCACACAAACCAGGGGAAACAAATGTTCTGCATATTAAAATTAAAAACATGAGGATTCAGAGACTTATTCATTGTATTCTTCTTCATATAAACTAATGTAGCATAGTGGCTAATGAAAGTAAGCTGTGAACCAGTACTGGTGATGGGTGAATGATACAATTGGAATTGGAGCGGTAAATATCCACACTCCCAGCAAGCTTTTGAAACTCACTAATGACAGCCCAAGGTGTGTTCAAAAGGTAGCTAGTTTTAGTAAGTGCAAAGGCATAAGTAAACTTAGTCCTAGAACATGGGTAGGCAAACTAAGGCCAGAGGGCCAGATCCGGCCCATTCGCCTTCTAAATCCAGCCCACGGACGGTCCGGGAATCAGCATGCTTTTACATGAGTAGAATGTGTCCTTTTATTTAAAATGCATCTCTGGGTTACTTGTGGGGCATAGGAATTCATTCATTACCCCCCCCAAATATAGTCCAGCCCCCCCACTACTGAAAAAGTTTGCTGACCCCTGTCTTAGAAGGCCTCCTGGATTAACAAGATGGCCTGTGGATGAGAGTCTGATTCTGTACTCTCTTTGACTGGTTATTTCTTTGTTATTATCTGCGGTTTGGATACTGTTATGTCTCTAAGAACATAAAAACGTAAGAGGAGCCTGCTGGATCAGGCCAATGGCCCATCTAGACCAGCATCCTGTCTTCACAGTGGTCAACCAGAGGCCTATGTGAAGCCTGGAAGCAGGACCCGAGTACAAGAGCACTCTCCTCCTGGCCCCATGGTTCCCAGCAACTCGTATTGAGAAGCATTCCTGCCATTGTGGTCAGTAGCCAATGATACCCTCCATCCTGCACTGATTTGTCCAATCCTCTTTCACAGCCAACCAGGTTTGTGGCCATCCCTGTCCTGTGGGAGTGAGTTTCTACAGTTTTACTTATGCACTGGATGAAAAGTACTTCCTTTTATTTGCCCTGAATCTTTCAACATTCGTGTTCATTTGATATCCATTTGTTCTAGTGCTATGAGAAAGGCAGAAAAAAATTCCTCTATCCACTTTCTCCAAGCCATGTATAATTCTATAAACCTCTATCATGTCACCTCTTACTTGCCTTTTCTCCAGAATAAAGCAGTGCCAAATACTGCAACTGTTCATTGATCTCTCCATCCCCTTGATCATTTTGGTTGTCCCTTCCTGAACCTTTTTTCCAACCCTACTATATGCTTTTTAAGAGAAGGTGACCAGAACTGTACACAGTATTCCAAATGTGGTCACACCATGGATTTGAATAATATAATTGTATTGACAGGGTTTTCCCCTCCCAATTCCTTTTCTAATGATCCTTAACATGGAATTTGCCTTCTTCACAGCTGACACACACTGGACAACATCTACACTGAGCTATTCACTATGATCCCAAGGTCTCATTCCTGGTCAGTCATGAACTACATTTTCTGCTTATATACCAGGAGCATCCAAATATATATATATAGAGAGAGAGAGAGCACGCAACTTGAAGGAAGGTGGGACACGATGCTGTAAAAGGAAGGAAAATAAGTAAACAAAATCCTTAAGCCACAGAAGTTTCAATTCCAACTCTTACTCAGCCAAACATCCACGTAGCCTACTGTTCCAGAGGATTATTTTTTTTAACAAAGCAAACATCAGCCGACTGAACAATGCTCTTTTTTTTCCTGCGCTAAGTGGTTGCAGTGATGAATGAGAGAGATGAGTTGCTTTCTTCAAGGAGTGTGTTCCTCACAGGAAAATGTAAACCACTTGCAATGTTCTGTCTCTCCTGAGGTAAAGTTAAGCCACAAGCTGACTAAAGATAGCCCAGTGATTGTATGTTTGCTGAAAAGCAGAGAATGAAACACTTTCCCGGCAGTCAAATGTCAAGTAAGTGCAAGTGCTTGGAACACTTACTCAGCCCATTCCAAAACACAGAACTTCTCTTTACATGCAGAAACTATATCTACATACATTCCAGGTTCAATTCTCAGCACCCCCAGGTAGGACAGAGGGAAAGCGGCTGCCTGTCAGTGTAGACTAAGCTAGATGGATCAATGGTCTGATTCAGTATAAGGCAGCTTCCTATATTCCTATGTATAGCTAGAATCTTTTGTAATGAGCAGTAGTTTTGTGGCATTCACATTGATGGAAACAGCAATGCATGAAGGCAGAAAGTTTGAAATATCCTGCAATAAACCTGAGCCTACTACAGCTTTTCAAAATGCCTCATTTATGCAAGAGTAGAGGAGTATCTCATGCACACCAGATCAGTAATGTGGAAGGCAAACCAAATCTCAAAGTACCAGCCTCCAGTTCCTACTTCCACCTCATTTCCACCCTCAAAGTTCATTACTTCAGAAATCATTAACCTGCATTCCTCTTGTGACTGGGGTGGAATGAATAGAGCCATCTCAACTAGATTCGCAATACATGGAGGAGGAGAAGAGGGAATAGCAAAGGATGGTGAAGAGGGTAGCCCACAGAGGGAAGTGACAGAGCAAATATTGTTTACGGACGCTGAGCCAGGCTAATGCAACCTAATTTCATGTTATGCTCGAACAAATCCCAAACAATAAGGCAGGAATGGGGGCAGGATGGAGAATGGTATCACCTCATCCTCCATAGTTTTGCTAACTGGCATAGGGCCAGGATTTCAGGCTAAGCATATGAGCACTGTAGCCAAAGCAACAGAGGCCTCCGAGCTTCTGCCTTGGCACAGCTGACTATTTCTGGGCGGCCAAATCACATCTGAAAATTATTGGCAGTGGGACGGGGTGGGGGTTGGGAGCAGCTCACCAGTTCTTTTAGAACTTTACTGCTGCACACTCCACTCATGCCCTGTGCTGGGTATCTAACAGATTCTCTCAATGGGCCTCCATAACTGTTACACAGCAGAGAGAGACATTAGCTCAGTACAAGCTGCTGCAAGCTCCTTCACCTTTCCTACACCAAAGGCCTCTCTCAATGCACAGGACCTCTAGCCCCTAGTTTGCCTTGCCCCAAGACCAGTCTTGAAAACAAAGGAAACCAGAGGGAAACTACAGATGCAGGACCTGCTCCCATATTACGTTTTAAAGCTCCTGGGCCAATTCAACAATGGTCTTAAGATTCCTGCCTGAAACACATCACCCATCAGACCTAATCAGCATGGCCAGGGATGGTGCAAGTTGTAGTCCAGCAACATCTGGAGGGCTGCAGATTAGCTGCCCCTGGCCTAGAGACAGGCAACACTGGGCTAGACTGACCAGTAGGGTTAGCCAAAAGGAAGAAAAGGTAAAATTAAAGGGCAAAGCTTGTACTGACCTTTAGGAGGAAGGGTTGCGGTTCAGTGGTAGAGCACATTGTGCATGCAGAAGGTTTCACATTCAAGGCCTGATATTGCAGTTAAGGTTGGGAGGAAGCCTGGAGAGCTGGAACCAGTCAGTGTAGCCAATGCAGAGCTAGGTGGGCCAGTGGTCTAACTCAGTATAAGGTAGCTTCCTGTGACACCTGCACACAGTACTGCTATCCTATACATGGAATCATACGAGTTGGAAGGGGGCTTTTTATAAGGCTGCAGACACACCATGCATTTAAAGCTACAATTCCCCAAACCCTTAAACTACAGTTCCCATATTTGGGGGGGTGCTTTAAACATACGGTTTGCAAGCAGGTCAAATCTCTTGTTCAGCTCCCTGATTGATACAGGTGCTCTAGAAATAATCTTCATACAGGAAAATACAAGTTTATTTAATGTGCAAGTGGCATGTTTCTTGCCTCTGAGTGCATCCCAGCAGCCAATACAAGCAACTCCTATTTTCCTACACAGACTTGCTGCCTTTCCGTAGGAAAACATTTCTCTTGCATGGATGCATGCTATATGGCAGGGTTTCAAACACTTTGGAATGGGACCCACCTGCAAAATAACTCTACACTTCAGGCCCTATATCTCCCTCTACAGCAGAATGTAAAAACATCACATCAGCGGTTAACAATACAGTACATTGTTATTCCCCCCCTCAACCCAATTATTAATGTATATATCAGCAACAAGTGCTGGGATGAAATTTAAGTGTGAAGTGTAGTGATGGAACAAAGCTGAAAGGGACACACAACAACAGTGGGTAATGTTGAGCCTGGTAAAAGAAAAAACAACATTCAAAATGAAAAACGAAAAACCCATCATTGTGCAACCCACCCAGAACACGTCAGGACCATGAAGACTGCTATATGGGTATGCTATGTACTTTGGCACCGACATTCCTGTACAAAAAGTAAATAGAAAGATTACTCATACTGAAAAAGGGCAGCAGAGAAGCAACTTTTTAATGGCATTCTAAGCTTATCACACTGATTGCTTCAATGAAAGATCCCTTCAGGAACAAACAAAACACTCACTTTGCTTTCTGCAGAGCAGCTACGTTACAAACTTTGACAGGACAAACATACTTCCAATTTTTCAACTGAAATACTTTTAGGCTCTCAGACTGGGGTGAAAGACTTGAAATCAATATGCTAAAACAGGCAAGGAGACAATCAATTGCTGTCAGCACCCTAATCATATGTTTGGTGAGGAAGGGAGGGACTGGGGCAAGGAAAGAAGGAATGAAAGATATTTTTATCTTGAGATCCATCTGCATGGAGGTATCTTGGATGCACTCCTGTGATACATCTGATTCCCACAGCCTACACACTCGTAGTTCAGCCTGCCTGGAAGAAGGCACAAATCCAATTTGAAAGGCACTAGCCTGAGCAGAGACAGCTCAGTTGGTTAGTGTGTGGTGCCAACAATGCCAAAATTGCAGGCTTGATCCCTGTAAAAAGTGTGCCTAGACATTCTGTTGTTGGGCCCATAACCTAGGTTTAAGATGCCATTTAGCTCCTAGCCTTCATATCTCAGTTTCTAACACTGCTTCCAGTTCTGATACCATGACCCGTGTAATTCTGTGATGAATTCAAAGATGAAGATAGGGCAAGTTTGGACAATCATATCTCAGGTTAAGTCAAGCTATGACTGAGTGGCGGCACATCCAACCCTTGTCACTGTATAGGAGACAAATCGGCCGGGACATATTCCATTAGCTAGTGTTCCCACCTCCCAAACTGGAGAACTATGTTTAACAGCTTCCAAACAAGCCAGGATATTAAAGCAAAAAATAAAAAAATGGGTGGAAGGCTCATTCATCTGTCGGATTATTAAGCAGCCAAAGTGTCACTGGAAGTCAGAAAAGGTTGTCTGGCCAGGACAAGCCATGGTGATCTCACCCTGTGTTTCTTTCAGTCGCTCACCCACAGCATTTAGGGTGCTTTTGCAATGCATGAAGAAGGAAGGAGGAAGTGACGAGAAGAACTCAAGACACCTCAGCCATTCAGGTCCAAATGTTGGTGATTACCTAGAGAAGGCATGCAGGTGACCAAATTGTTCAGCCATACAAGGCGATAACCGTCCTAATAGTCTCCTGAATGATCTTTTACAGCAGACAGTGGCACCAGATTGGCTCTCTCCTGTCACCCAAGTACCAGGGGGATTCTAGACTGTGGCACTTGATTTAAGTGATGCCATCATATTCTACAGGGGCCCCTTTGGGATGTAATCCCCAGAACCCTGTATACCTGTGCAGCATGGTTTTTACACACAATCCACTTATTTTCATTGTTCCCTCCTCAACTTCAAAAGCAGCAGCCCACACCGCTGGTTGAGACCCAGGTTTAAATCACCACTCAAGCCATGACGTTGACTGGGCGACTCTCTTGCACCAACCTACCTTGGGGGATTGCTGCAAGGACAAAATGGGGAATGGAATGATGTATGGTGCCTTGAATTTCTTGCAAGGTGGCATACAAATAAAACTCCCTCGTTTCAACAGCAGTTTGTCAAGCAGTGTAGCACACACAGCAGCAAGTTCAGAGCCATGCTGTATGCAGAAACTAACCCATGCAGCTCTCTAGATCACAGCCTTATTATGAGCCTCTTTCAAGCCAACATTCCTTACATAGGCAGACATGCCTGAGATCTGTTTCATATAAATGCACTTGAAGAAGACGGCCAGAAGCCACCAGATTTTCATCTAGGATGGACTGCCACATTCTTCCTTCTCTCGCATCGACAGCAGCCTTCCCCAAACTGGTGCCCTACAGATAGTTGGGCTGGGCTAGGGCTGATGGGAGTTGTAGTCCAAAATATCTGCAGGGCACCAGGCTGGAGAAGCTGCCCAGGACCTGTTGGAAAGGCTGTAAAATGCATAGCAACCTCCACACCAACTTTTCTGAACGGAGATGCTGACAACAAGTTTGAACAAAGAATTTAATGACCATTTTTCCAAACAGAATGCAGGACATCCAAATATATTTTTCTGTGTGGACAGATGAGAAACAGGACTGAATTTCCTGATGTTTCTTTTTAAGTCTCAGATATCAGCAGTCCATATAGGAAAAGCTCTCCCTCCGTGTTTCTCCAGTAGCTGAGGCACACAGTTTGAAAGAGTCCCTGTTCTGAGCATGTCTCATCTGTGAACAGGTACGGCAGTTTCATTTAATCTAAAAGTTTATTTAGAAAATTTATAGGATTTATTTTGACTGAATGATCCCAAGGAGACTTACAACAAATTGTGTGTACACAAAAACACACAAAGAAACCCAGATAACCCTGAATACCTTAGTCTCCTAGCTGACAGGAAGGACCAGAACTTGTGTTCCTCTTCAAGCTCTGCATTCTCAGGGCAGTTCCTGTTGCACCCCTGCAATCCCTAGTCATACCCAATGCAGATGCTGCCAGCAAAGACTACCTATTATAGAAGCAAGGCAAAAGTATCCACATCATGCAGGGATACGGTGTGCAACCTCCTCTGCAACCAAGTGGATAAAAAGGCTCACAAGAGACTTTAATTTTGAATATATTTCTCTAGGCACACTAACAGCTCTCATGGCACACACTTTGGGAATTATTGCTCTAACATCAATAGTGCCTATGCACAAATTTTCAGAATGGATGTGAATGAAGGATGGGCAACCACTGCTAATATAAATATACCAAGGCTGCCATTTTTACTCTGCTATAGGAAACCTACTTTATTAAGCAATATCTTACCCATCTCAGGCAAAACAAGAAACGCAACTGCATCAGGGATAATGCGACATAGCTTACTTAAGTAGGGCTGAATAATGGCTGTACAACTCTCTCTCTCTCTCCGGAGAATACTTTGCACTCATTCCAGTCTGCGTCAGGGCTTGCAAAGTGCCGCATTATCTTTAACTGCTTTGAGTACCAATCCCCATATGCTTCCAGGACCAGATGTTTATATAAAAATCCACCCATCTCACTTTTGCATTACTCACACTGGCAGCTTGGAAAGTTGGACACTGAAACACAGCGACATTTCCAACACAAACAGGTTCGGCCAAGTCCCAATCTTTTTCTTTTCATCATATGCCATTACGTGGGGTGTTTTTTCTGAGCTACGGTACACTAAAGCCAGGTGGAAATATGTTTTTTATCATTTTAAATATGGGAAGATAGTGGTTCCCTACCTTGAGTGAAGAAATGCAGCCTAAAAACTACGGTAGTTTCTTCTTCTTAACGGTATCTTAAATCAACTTTACTAAGCATTATTGTGTTTAATACCAGACAGCACATAGGACTGTAAGGTCTCTGGGCAGCAACTGCAATCTATAGTCCTCAACAAGTGATTGGTGAGGACGGGGCAGAGGAGAGGGTCATGACATTGTTAACCAGATCTAGGTCTGCATACGCTCCCCAAACTAGTTTTCCTAAGATGCTGAATGCAGAAGTCAGTAGGACAGGAGGCATATGCGACAGATTCATGGTTCCCAGAATATGCCCCACTATAACATGCAAGGCAGTGGTTTAGAAGACACAGAACTGACCTGGAATGGGGGTGGGGGTGGGTGATATCTGGTCTTCAACAATGTGATATATCAGCAGCTAAACATCACAATATAGCAATTTATCATGATGCCTGCAGTAAGGATGGAACTATGTAGAGGTAGTGGCTGGTTTCACGGTTTTTCCCACATCGTGATTTTTGCAGGCGTCTGCTCTTGTGGTTCGCTGTTTCCTGCTGTAGGCAAGGAAGAGCTGAGTCTGCAGAGTTAACAGGGGCTGCCGGAATCAAGAGAAGCATTGTTTGGCTTCATGGTTTTCCCCACATTGTGTTTTTTGCATAGCGTGAACACACCAGGATTCACAATATAGTGCCAGGTCAAAAACTTATGAAACTGATGCCACGATATGGACTTCAAACTGGTTTGGGGCGATATATCGCCCAGCCCTAACACACATCATGATTCACGATTTATTGCCAAGTTAAAAATTATGAAACCATTATCATGATATGGACTTCACACTGGTTTCGAATGATATATCAATATATCGCCCAGCCCTAAATGGGGGAAGGCCTAGGTTAAAACTCCTGTTCAGTCGTGAAGTTCAGACTTACTATCTTTGGGTCTACCTGACTTCATGGGGTGGTTATGAAACAAAACTGAAAGTGACCAGAGCACATTGCTAGTAGCAGAAAACAATGTATTAATAGACACAGAAGTTGCTCAGCTTCCCTGCTTAGAGAGCATCTTGCATTAAGTTTCTTGATTTCTGGATTCAAAATACTGGGGAAGATATGTGACACCCCCAGTTGGGAGAAATGGGAAACGAGATAAATTGTCTGCCTTAAAGAGACATTACCCTGGGAAGGGTGACTCCACATCACAGGAGTGAAAAAATCAAATCCATTTGTATCAGCAGAAGCAGATTTAGTATGTTTAACATGAGCAGGTTTAATATGCTACCTGCCTTGAACAAAGTACTTTGTCCTTAGCTAAAAGGAAAATTTAGCTGAGAATTATGAAACCCTCTGTATCATAAAAAAATATTGCAGAAATAATCAACATTTGGATCCCACATTCATTGCTCTTTTTACTACACACTGAAAGGCACTTTTAAAGGAAAACATTTTATCTGCTCCATTTATTCAAGCACTAGCAGAGCAACTTAAAAGTCCCACAAACATAGCCTCAGCTCTTGGATGTCATGGTTTCTCCATATGGGGATTCTAAAACCGATAGAAAGAAAATACTTTGCTCACACCACAAGCAATTAAGAGTATCTGCTGCTACAGGATGAGTTGTAAGCCAAGAATTTACAATTTAAAGGTGGTTTTTTGAAAAGAAATTTCCCTGTGGGTAGCAGGAACATACAGGACTGCAATGGATTAATGTAGCCAGAAAATATTTGCAGTTTGTACATCAAGGGTCACAACATTAGAACTATAGCAAGGACTGCAACTAATTTACACCTTTAAGCAAATTGTTAGAATAATGCAGAAAAGGACACATGTCTTCGCTGCTGGGACTTGATGAAGATATAAAGTTTTGGCTTAAATATGCAGATTAGTAGCTGCAATTTCCCCCACCCAGTGAATATGCTCCCTCCTGTGCAGCTACTACCTCCAAATTGCCTGCTGCAGGATTCCTTATGTCAAGGTGTTTCCTCAGGCAGGAAGGCTATGCATTCTGTTTTGAAGCTAATGCATATGGATGCTCAGAGAAGTCACCTATACAGACAAGGTTTGGTAGAAGAGAAGGATTGCTCAATGTCAAGTTTCAGATCCTAGGGGTGGAAATGGCCTTGCTGGTTAAAATCTGGGAAAAGTTACAATTGCCTGGTCTGTTTACAAAACAGGAAAGCTTTTGTAAAGTGGAGAAAATAATTCTCTCTCTCTCTCTCTCTCTCTCACACACACACACACACACCCTAGCTGTCAAAGGGCCACAAATAATTGGGCTAGCAGAACGTATCTGTGGGCTGGTAATTTTCATAAACTTATCTGCAAGGGGGATGGGAGGTAAATGTTTTGAAAGCACGCATCTCTCGTCTAGATTCTGGGAGGAAGCAATTTAAGTATGCACTAACAGCAATATTTTCTTTATGTATAATTTCTTTTTTATAGTATAATTTACACTAATAAAGCACCATTAAATAGCAAAAGTAAAAGAAAACAGAAGTCCAAATCCTACAGTTCTTGGGTACAGTACATCAGAAGACATATTTTGTTACTCATAGTTCCAGTAAGAACTTGTACAACATACAGTGGTACCTCTACTTACGAATAACTCTACTTACGAATGTTTCTACTTACGAATGGAGCTCCGTCCGCCATCTTGGATGCGGTTTAGATAGGATTTTTTTCTACTTACAAATTTTTAGATAGGGTTGCTTTGACTTACGAATTTTTTCTCCCAATGCATTCCTATGGGATTCGGCTCACAATTTTTTTCAACTTACGAATGTGCGTTCGGAACGCATTAAATTCGTAAGTAGAGGTACCACTGTACATATTTCTGTCCTTCTGGTATCACAATATCACAAAGTAAGCCAAAGGTGACAGGACTTTAACAAGCATAATTCTGAAAAAAGAAAAGAACTCACTGATAAACACTTGTTTTGAGATCCGTATCTTGAAAGCTGCAGATGATGGAGGATAAAGTATGCCAGCTCAATTTGTAAATGAATTACGGTAAAATAATGCCAGAGTGGCAGGCAAAACCTCCAGTTTGCCTCTGCCCCTTATAACTCTCATTTGTTCAATTTTCCCTGCAACTGCTATTCTTCAAGCAGTTTGATACTATAAAGCCACATCCAGTTCCCCTAAAGATTTCCATTTGGGGGCTATAAATGTGCTGCTAACAGCAAGATTTCTGGTTTAGCAAACACTCTTCTTCTGCTCCCTACATCTCCCTCTCTGAGCAGCTTTATTCTTTTGTCTCCTGAATCAGTGAAGAGGATGCAACTGTCAAGAACGTTGGCAGCAACTCACAGGATATGGTCTCAACAACAGAGAGGAAATGCCGTACGCAGGGATGAACAGTCAGGGAAGTTGCAGAGAGACACAGCATCCCAACCCAGACCGCCAATTAAGTGCTTGAACAGAAAGAAAAAACACCCAAACTTTCCAATTTCTCTCTGGAATTCTTTCCATACTATCTTGTAATGCTGCCTTATTACCGAAAGCAGGTAAGTTTGGTTTTCTCTTCTGTAAACTAATAATCTCTCTGAAAAGCTGGCACCACGATAATCCTTGGCAGAGGAGGTGGTTTCACTGTACAGTATGAACAACTGGATGCTGGTGCTCCATTTGCAGATTTATTCATCAGATCTGCACTGTAGCCAGTTTGAGCAAAGTGCAAGACGGAGTGAACTCTTACTGCAATGCATCTCAAATTTTATCTGTAGAATTGCTACAAGGCCTACGGGAGAACAAAAACCTAGAACTGTCTGTTATTTAAACAGATCCAGCCATCTAAAGACAATGGGCTTGAAGCCAAGACTGTATTATCAGTAATCGTGCCATGCAAGCATGGAATTTCACAACAGAATTTACCATCCTACATTTCATGTTACTAGCTCATAGGACTGAAGATTCACACGGCCACCTTTGGACATCATTCTGAACTGGAGACAGGAAGCCTGTGGCTCAACTCCGATCAATCCTGGGGCTGAGGACAGCTGGAGGGCACAAGGTCCCAATCCCTGCACTAACCATGGTTTGTTGTTGTTGTTGTTTAGTCGTTTAGTCGTGTCCGACTCTTCGTCACCCCATGGACCATAGCACGCCAGGCACTCCTGTCTTGCACTGCCTCCCGCAGTTTGGTCAAACTCATGTTGGTAGCTTCGAGAACACTATCCAACCATCTCGTCCTCTGTCTCTGTGCTAAACCATGGTTTAGCATGATGTGAACGAGCTGGAGCAAGCCATAACAAAGCCACAAGCTTGGCCACTTCTTCCTCCAGCATGGTCATGAGGAGAATTTTGGAAACTTCCACCTCTGCTTTAGTTTACCAGTTTGTCATTTTGGCCAAACCAACAAACTGTGCTTAATGTTAACCAATGCAAACTGGTCCATGTTCCTGACAGCAGTAGAATCAAACAAATAGTCTGAAGAGCCTGAATCCCCACTCATCGATCCCAGTGGCCATTTTATTATTCTCTCTTTTTTCTTTCGTACTGCATCGCTTAACTTTAACAGCATTCAAACTATAAGCCACTTTGAGCCTGTTGGTGGCAAGGCAGAATATGACTACAGCAAACAAACGAACCTTGCACTATTTGAACAGATGAAACTGACTTTACCAGGAACAGAGTGGATTTCCCTTACCAGAAAGAAATGATGTATTGTCAGGGATTGGGCAAAGGGACTTCCAGATCAGAAAGCGATGTCTCCAGACAAGACGCCAACACCATCTCCTTTTTAAGAAGTTAGGAGCTGGATGTGGCGGCATTTGAAGGAAAAAGAAAACAAAAAGTGTCTGAAATCACATGCATTGGATTTGAATAACTGCTCTGGAGGACCCAAAGTGCTTGAGGCCAGCAATGCCTCATCAGATCTGGCAATGGAAGACCACTTGCAATGACGAGAGAGATAAAGGGAGGACACCATCTTTGCAAAGCCATCAGTGCCTAGTCAGGCAGCAGGCATCTTTTGCACAAAGAATGAGCTCCTTGTATGCATTATCAGTCCTGCAACAACAACCAGCTCCAAACAGGGCAGCGGCATCCAGAAACAGAAGCAAACACTCCTCATAAAACACCCAGCCCTGGAGTTATCTTTCTGGCACAGAGACAAGCTTTGTGTCTCCTCCAAAAATGGCGACTGCCCAACACACACACACCAAATAATGAGTGAGATGCAAAGCAGCAGATGTTTGGGGCGTACGCCAAGCTGCTGCTCTTTTTCAGCATTAGCAAGCTAGATAACCACCACACTTTGCCCAACAACAGTCTTTAAAGGAGTACGCTATGCTACCATTCAAAAGGTTCCAGTTGTTCAGATCCCCACGACTCGTGAACTAGCTAGCTAGCTAAACAGGAACAAGCAAGAAAGGTTTCCAGAGTTACTTTTAAAAGAGTACACAAAAAAAGAGAATATCCAAACTGATAGGGCACAGTTCAAATTAACACAGTGGTTGTGTTTTATTTGTTTTTATTAAGCCCTGTTGCCTGTATGTTGAAACAGTCTGAATTTTTTTTTAAAAAAATTGTTTTCTTACACTGGCATATAACCTCTGACACCCAAAATGTTCCAAAGATTGCAAAGCAAAAGAAAATTAAACAATACACTAGACAGTGTACTCGTCTGAATTTTATCCCCATTAGGGTGTGCTTATAAGCATAGCCTATTAATTTGCAGGTTTGTAATTTTCAGATCCTGGAATAGAATGAGGAGGGGAAAAGATGGCAGCATTAGGCATGCACCCAGAGGACGACAGCGGCTAAAGCATGGGTGGCCAACCTGCAGGGCACCGCAAGGCACCTTGATTTTGTGTCAACCTTAGGCAGGAACATGTAGGCCCTATGGGTCTAGCTATGAAAGGATACACCTTTCTGCTCCACCAATCTGTAATATAGAAGCAAAGCCACCCCAAGGCACAAGAGGCTGAAAAAATAAATGGAAGTCTGCACAGCTGTGCTACAGTCCAACTATAGCATTTTGGATTTCTGGCACATTGTCCCCAAAGCTTTTCCATCAATGGGCTAAAGTTCTTGGAACAGATCAAGACAATTTGAATTCAAATTGTTGTTCACTATGAACCCTTTAACCAGTCAGTGTCTTCCAGCTTTACCTATATAAAAAGGAGTCAATGGGAAAGAAATCTGAATGGGAAAACAGCTTTTTACAAAAGCAGGACAATAGCCCATGTGGAGGGAGATTGCTGGGGCACAGAAGGCCACTATAAGTAGAGAGAGAGAAATATCAGAGAAAATTGCACAGAAATCTATTCGTCTGCCATTTCAGCCCTTCCTGCTAACCCCAGGGTTGACCAGCACAAAAGGGAAAGTCATTCTTCACATTCCCACCAGTGCTTTAATCTCCCAGGGCTTCGTTTGTGCCAGAGCCTGGTACCATAATTAGCTTTAAACACAAAATACAAGACCTGGGATATGTGCCTCTGAGCACATGCAGAATGCCTTCCCTACTCACAAAGCAGTTTCAGCCTGATCTCACAAATACAGGCTGAAGAAGCAAGACAACCAGGACAAATGGGCATCATCATTTCCAGCCTGGCTGAGCCACAGCAACTTTTCTGAATTAATTAAAGCAGTGCTTCTCTGCAAAATTTCATTTAGCCCAAAGAACAGGTGCTAGGAATGAAAACACCTTTGGAGCCAGGTGCTTTGTCTCAAAAGTGGACTGGCCCTGCTACACCTACAAATTTCAGCCTACAAACTGCTCAACCTACAAACCATTCCAAATCCTGAACATGCTTCTTTCTGCAGCTTCCAAACACAATCAGGAATGACACAACTTTATTGCTGTTTTTTTTTTAACAGTGCTGTGACATACTGTACTGGCAAACTAAATTCTGTCTCAGCATCTTAATTGTGCTATGTGCCAAAAAAATGGCAGCCATTAACTGTATGTTTATGATGTGAACAAAGATGGCAATTTTGGTTTATGCAAGTAAAAAAGAAAGCTACAACTGTGTGCCCCATTTCCAACAGCTACTACAAATATCCTTCGGCAAATCATTTAACATTTTCATAAACTAAAAGGAAATTGCAGCAGCTCTATAGAGGACAGAAAAAAGCAGCAGCACAATCAAAATCTCTTTCATCTCAGATGCATGCAGAAACTTCAAAAGGACCCCTTTGATCCATGTAGCATCTACATTCCTAGCAATTCCATCTTTCGGTCTTTTTAACAGAACCTACGAGACCTATACAAGTTTACTTATAAGTGAACCCCCACCTGCCTCTATGTAAAGCACCAAAGCATTTTTTTTTCAGCAAGGGAAAGAAAAACCAACTTGTACAGAGAATAAACAGTACCCAGGATTATATTAAACTGGGAGACACTTGAAGTTGGCTGGATACTTCCGAAAATCATGCCGGTGCAATATTTCCCAACAGAAGCATTTTCTTTGATCTGACTATCTCCTTTTAAAGCCAGCACACTAAATTAAGCCATTCCTTCCACACAGGAAAGATGCAGGGCAGATTAGACCTGCTTAACATATTCATCCTTATGTAGAGAACTAAATCTCTTGCTCCAGCTTCTATTGCTTAAACTACATATGCAACTGATCCACCTACATGGAGGAAGAGAGCTGGGATTGTATACTCGTGATTCAGCACAGAAGCACTTTTACAATATTTTGTTACGAGTAATTATACTGGCATTCATTTGAAAATATTGTTTTAAGGCAAAGAGAAGCTAAAGCATTTTCTGGACACCTCTTTTACTGTGAAGTTCTGAAATGCTGTTCTGCTACTTCTGGCCTACAGTTTAAGTAGACAGGTTCCTTATGAGTGCAACTCTCTGAAAGTTGAAAGAGACTGAGATAGGATCAGTGCACAAAAACAGTTTGCATCTAAGTGGATCCCTGGCAGTGGATCTTCAGAGTGAAGCTACCAGGGAGTGACCCTGGGACATTTTTCATTGCAAGCCACATGGTCGACCACTGAGCTATGGCTCTTTCCCACCACAGAGGTACTAAATAACAGAGTTGAAATACCAGTAGCTGTGATTATACGCTAAGTATTGATCATGGCTTCCAAGCCTACAGTTGGTAACCATTTATGGAACCCCCAAACACTGTGCTGTCATTCATACTTAAAAATATGTTTCCGAGCCTCAATCTGGTTCTAGCTGACAGCAACAAAGGCTAAAAAAAGTAAAGATATTTCTAAGCTGGGAGTGAAGAACCTGTGTCCTCTTGGACATGGCTGGGCTAGAATCAACACTGACCATTGCCCATGATGGGAGCTGGAATCAAACACCTGGAGGACCAGAGGTTCCCCACCCTTGCCCCAAGCTATAGTTAAGATTAGCCATGATGTGTCTAAAGGTAAGGTAAAGGGACCCCTGACCATTAGGTCCAGTCGTGACCGACTCTGGGGTTGCGCGCTCATCTCGCATTATTGGCCGAGGGAGCCGACGTACAGCTTCCAGGTCATGTGGCCAGCATGACAAAGCCGCTTCTGGCAAACCAGAGCAGCACATGGAAACGCCGTTTACCTTCCCGCTGTAGCGGTTCCTATTTATCTACTTGCATTTTGACGTGCTTTCGAACTGCTAGGTTGGCAGGAGCTGGGACCAAGCAACGGGAGCTCACCCCGTCACTGGGATTCGAAGCGCTGACCTTCTGATCAGCAAGCCCTAGGCTCAGTGGTTTAACCACAGCGCCACCTGGGTCCCTTAACGGTGCCTTAACGATGTGTCTAGGTTCAGACAAAATAAGAAACCATGGTGAATTAAAAATGAAAATGAGGAGTCCTGTTTGGTCATTACGCTCTCACCCCCTGGAGCAAATTAAGAACTGCATTTCCAAAAAACAAACAAACAGAAGCACAAGCATCAAACCTCCTCCTCATTGTCATACTAGAGGAGAGGGAAGGATGCACAAGTTCAAGGCTTGTGCATATAACACTAAACCATAGTTTACTGTTACATCCAACTAGTGCTGCCTACTTCCTTTGGTCTCTAGCCCGAGTGCCCCAACATATTTGGTGGTGGAAGAGTTGTTCAGCAGTTGGAATGTTTTATGAATAAGCCATAACACCTCAGCAACCAAGTTAAAGTCTTGAGATGTCTCATTTCTATGTCCTGTACTGAAACTAGCGCTCTCACACTAACAGTGGCGAAGGAGGGGGATCAAAAGCTTCCAGCTAGTATTTATCCAAGTTTTTTTCTTCTGCTGTTCAGTTTATTTGATGGTGGCAGGGGGAGATTGGGGAAAACCACTCTTCTTCTGCAAAGCTGTATAGAATCATAAAATGACAGAGCTGGAAGGGATGCTCAAGGGTCATCTAGCCCAACCCCCTTCAATGCAGGAATCATAGCTAAAGAACCCTTGAACGCTGGCCATCAAACCTCGGTTTATAAACCTCCAAAGAAGGATAACCCACCACCTTCTGATGAATGAGGTACTAGATTAAGCATCCTACAACTTTATTCTATGTCGACAGAAAGTACACTACACCAGAAGATGTCCAATTCTAGCATTGATTTCAGAAACAAACCTACAGATACCAGGATAGCAAACTACTCACCCTGAAGAGGCAACTGTTCTGCACACATCCAAAAGGAATAAATGATTTAAGTAATAATATATCCATACAGTTTGCTTTATTCTAGTTCTTAAGGTTTGCAAGTGCTGGTTAATCCTTTTAATAAACTAGCTCAAGTGTTCCAATGTATTTAATGTGCTTCAGTTCTCCAATTTCCAACATTTGTCTGATAGAACACTCAACAGATTCTTCACTAAATATTAACAGCTGGGGTTACTTGCCTTATGGTGCTGGAGGGATGCATTCTATTGTGAAAAACTGGGGTGACTGTGTTATTTTTAAGTTGCAGTGTTTAAAGTATGAATCAAGTCGCACCTTCAGTTCAGAAGAGAAGCTATCAGCCACTGCATCCTAGGACAGAATGCAAGCAGGAAAGGCAACGATGTACTGTACACTTGAGCATAACAGCATAGGTTTATATCCCGTTATCAGACTACCAGAGGGAGATTAGCCTACTGTTTAAAATAGATAGGGATAAAAACAGAGTTCTGTTAACTTATGGCATTTCCATCACACCTTTAGCCCGATAACTTCAAGGTGATTTACAAGGTTACATACTAAAATTTAATTAAAATCAACATGACAAAACACCAGAGGCAGGAATTAAAAGCCCAAATAAAGAGAGCATGAAGGCAATTAAAAGGAACTCCATACTACAAAAAATGTGAAAGGACTAGATGGTCTTCGCTGTGCACCTAAAAAACAAGAGCAAAAAAGGTACCAGGTAAAGATGTTTCAGAAAAAGTTCTAAGATTTGGATGTTAGCACCAAAGTGGCCCTCTCCCAAGTCTGAGCCAACTCTTAATCTCCAAGCAGAGAGACATCTAGGGAAGGAGGTCTTCTGAATGCCCCAATAATGAACAAGGTAATATTACACATACATTATCATATCTTTAGGTGAAAGGCAAAAACATTTCTCTATGTATAACCAAGCCTTTGGCTGATTTAACATTATATGGCCTTTTAAATGTTTTTGTGGGAGCCCCTAGACATCCTGCTCAGTTCCCACCTAGGCTGATATCTCATTAGGTACCGCCCACAAAACTTACCATTGCAAATTGATTTAGTTCGTTTTTTAAAAAAAATTACAAAAAGAGAGAAAGGGAGAAAAAGAAACTGACAAATCATTTTGACAAACTCCCTTAATAAAGTATAGCCTGCCAGACTTTCACGTAATATTTAATGCTAAACACTTGAACTACTAGTGAATGAATTCTATAATTAGTTTAAAAACTAGAGGGGAGAAAAAGCCTTTTAACTTTTAGAAGCCCATTACTCTGACTATAGTCAAAGCTGCTTTTCGAAGAGACTCCAGTTTCCTTTCAAAGTATTTAAATCCCTAAATATTTAACCTTTATTTCAAAGTATTTAAATCCCTAAATATTTAACATTCATTGCTTGGGAACAGTGTTTTAGAACCAATTACCCAGACAGAACACAATGAAACTGTCATTTTGAGAAGCTACATTTCAGCCACTTTTGTTACAACCCACCTCGACAGCAGCAGACTGTAAAAAGCCAAAGCCCCTGATATCACAGGTAAACAGAAGTGTGTTAATCATTTATCATTTGACTTCATCATCTCTACATGACTCCTATAAAGGTAGGTCATTATAGTGCCATTTTTTTAAGGGAAACAAAGGCAGAAAGCATGGAACTTGCATAATGTCCCTGAAAACAGGTTCTTCCACGCACCCACACTGGCACTTAGTTTAAATGATTAATTCTAAATTGCAGTTCAGCTGTGACAAACCAGGAACCCTGTAAACTCGCAACAGACATACTAGACAATAGGACATGATTTAAAGAGTCCCCAAAAGCTTAATGCACATCACTGTTTTGTGATTTCAAACAAGACACTCTTGAGCTGGTTTCTGAAATCAGGATGTCCACAGTTCAAATCTTGCCTTGACTCACAAAGTGGCCTTAGACAAACAACTATTCCCTAAGCCTCAGATCCTCAAAATATGAGGATACTACTAACTTTACAGAGTTGTTGCAAGGATTACCTACAGAGTGACATATGAAGTGCTTTTAACACTCAAGACAGAGCAATAAGCAAGTGATCGGCATAATTATGGGACTGCCTATAGCCAGTGCTTTTTTTTCTTTAAAAAAAGTTTTGGGGTACTCTCATTTTCCTACTCATATTGAAATACTGCCCCTCAATGAGGCCAAACAGATTTACAAAATGTTTAGGGGTATGTGTACCCCTGTGTACCCCCAGAAAAAAGGACTGCCTATACCTCCCTCTACAGGCTACCATACAAGAAGTACCTAGATCCACCGGGCGGGGGGGGGGCATGCTGTACAGTGAAGAATACCAACTGCATGCAGCTCACATATCGACCAGTTTGCTGGGTTTATCTATTCTAACTGCAGACAATTTACTTTAATTTCATAAATGTAACTTAAATTGCAAAACACACCAAGGGTCAGATGAAGAACTGGAACTATTATTGGCAGGGAGTGGGGTATAGAGGAAGAACAAACCACAGACCTTTTACTAGGCAAATATCGGCAACCACTTCCCCACAGATGGCTGTGGCTAAGGCTCATATTACTCCAGACTAGTTTATATGAATGTGTCTGGGTGTAAATCCAGCCAAGGTTATCTTGTGGACAGAGGCTTGGGTTCAAATCGCAACCTCAGCTATTAACTCAGCGGGTGGTTTTGAACAAGTAACTCTTCCATGTCTGCAAAATGAGAACAATGGTTGCCCCAAATTGCTCTTACGGCAATGCATAAGAGCCTTGGAAAATGTCTTACAATACATAAGTGAAAAACCACCGTTTATAATCATTTCCAGCATTTGTTATTGTAATCTGAATACCAGTTTTACACTGCAAATTTTGCTCCTGTAGCACATTACTCTTGGGCTCAATCAACATTGCAGGGTCGCAATCCCAACACTGCTTTTGTTATCATGGTACAGTACTTCATATGCTTTCAGAATTCAGAAAGCAAAGGAAAGTCAAAAGGTAAGCAACAACGGCACTTTAAAAAAAATAAGGAAATCATATTCTAAAAAACTGAGCTCCTAATGGAACTTCTTCAAGATGTCATGCAACTATTTATTTCACAATAACTACTGAAATATATGTTTTAGAAAGCCAGAGGTCAGGTGTTTTAATATATAAAAAGACACCATTCTCATTCAGTAACAAAGGCCTGCACAGAAGGTTGCATTAAAAAAAAAAAGCACACACACAACATGGATACTAGTAAAAACAAATCCATAGAAGAATACACACTCTTTATCTGGTCCTGGCAATGCTGTGCTATCAGGTGACTTAAGGATGGTCAGTTTGTGAAAAACAAGGAAATGCCACAAAAGGAATTTTGTTTGCTTGTTTCCAGGAGCGTTTTTGCAAACAATGGGAAAAAAATCATTTAAAGCCCGATGAAGGTAGACAGCTCTGTCCTGAAAGAGCAGAAAGAACAGACGAACCCATCAAATTCACTTTACTGCAGAATAAAACTTGATCTGATGTATAGATGTCATGGACTGGCTGGATACAGAGGACCAGTATGAGGCAACAGCTGGGGAACCCCCAAGGGAAGAAGACTCAGAAGCCCGGGAATTAGTGGGGGGGACAACACTGAGTGGTCATGACTCCCAGAACAAGGAGAGGCATGAAACAGGCAGAGCAAAGACAGGCAAGACAAAGGAGCCTCAGATTGCCTGGAAAGGAACAGAGGGAGACTTCGGGAGCTGTGCAAAGGCTGTACCCTCTAGGCCTGGCTTCCTGAGCTGTCTTGTTTCTTATAAAAAAATTAACTTCATCGAAGCCATGGAAGTTATTGATAACCTGCTCCTGGCACCCGCTCCTGTCAATAGACACCAAAGCTCCTTTATTGCTATCCATTAGTTTCCAACAAACTACAACTGATGATGCTCAGATACCCATTTTTGCCAACGAAGGAGCAAGAGCAACAACTGTCTTATTCCTCAGCCAAGCTGAGCTGCTTTGTTCATGCTCTTCGTTCATTGTGTGTGTTACCTACAGCACCAACCTTCAACTGGTGGGCTGGAACCTAGGTTGGGTTGCAAGAGTAGCACTACCGGTACCATACAAGATAAATGACGAAGAAGTGGATCTCCAAATGCGTATCTGGACTAAGAGTGGAACCCAGATCTGGAAAGCTTGGTGGTTACTGCTAGAGTACCCCAGATGATCAGGCAGCACCTACAGCCCCATATTACGGTATCAGTACACAGACGTGCTGCAAAACCAGCACACTCAACATTCAAAGCAGTCTGCATCTACTGAAGTGATAAGAAAGCCTTTGTGATGTGCTAAGAGGGCAAGGAGACAAGTGAGGAGATAAAATGTGGCAGTCCTGTCACCATAAAAGGAAAACAGATGAAACTGAGAGCAAGCCAAAGAATCAAGAGAGGCTAAGTGGGAATTGCATACTAGAAGTCCGGACTCTTTACCCTATGAAGTCAGTATTGAGTTTTTGTTTTAAGCAAAGAGACTAACATTGAAGACCATGGCACATATTGTTGTTGTTGTTGTTGTTTAGTCGTTTAGTCGTGTCCGACTCTTTGTGACCCCATGGACCAGAGCACGCCAGGCACTCCTGTCTTCCACTGCCTCCCGCAGTTTGGTCAGACTCATGTTCGTACATATTGCATAACAGCAAATCTTGACTTTGCCACCAAGCATACACATTGGAACCAATCCTGGTTCTGCGATAATAGTACTCGATTGATCTGCATGATCAGCCCATCTCACCCATTTACCATACATTGTGCATGGGGTATGATTAATTTCCCCCCAGAAGCACATAGCAGGCATGGCAACTCACTCAGTCTTGTTTCTTTCTCAGGTGCAAGCAATGTGTTTCGTACAACTGGCTTTTTTAAAAAACAACAACAACTGCTTCTGGTGGAGCATTCAAGAATAGAAATGCTGTGGGGGAACTTAATTCATAATACCTCCCCCAAATGGCTCTCCCATTCAAACGCATATTTTAAGGAGATATACATGCTTCCAAGCAGGGTTCCATTAATCCCAGCCTTCTTCCCACCACAGCCAAACCTGAATTGGCTTGTCTAAAGCCAGGAACACAATTATATAACATCCTCCATTAACCTGGCTGCTATTAACACAAATGAATTCACACATGTTCTCTCCCTGCCACATAACCACTGTAAAACAAAGTAGCATTGCAATTACTCAGAATGGAACAAACAAACCATTATTTTTATTTCAAAGACCACAAGCACAACAAACGTAAATATACCAGTATATATATTGAAAAGGGCCTGTATATAAAACAAATATCAAACAAGACAGATCACTCAGTGTTAGGTTCAGCGAATGATGGAGAATTAAAAGGCCTAACATGCTTCTTTGTACACTCAAACAAGCAATATTCACTGTTTGCAGTGAAATCATACTCAAGCTACCTGAAGCATGAACTTGCAATACAAAATTCCAACCTGGAGTTTACATTGACATTGAAGCAATCACTTAGCTTATGCTGTCTGACTAGTCCAGTCTATGTGTTGAACTGAGCAATTAAAAACTATCCAATTCAATTTCAATTAGGAATTAAAGGGCAATTAAAAATGCATTTGCATCTAAAATGATATTTAGAACAACTCAGCTTACTCTTTCTTGAAGACATGCTTTACAGATAAATGAAGATTATTTAAATGTTTAAAAGATCTATTTGGTGGGACTTGTTTTCCCTGTTTCCCTGCTTTTACTTCTGCTCCAGGAATATTGGATTTAAAAAGCCACACAGGTTGTTGAACCTCATAATTCATATGGGGGGGGGAGAATCCAAATGATTACAGAAAGGTTCTGCTCAATGATCAGCAATTGAGGGGGGGAGGGCAGAGGAATATGAATTATGCTACTAATGGTTTGTAAAACTGTCATTCTGCATACAGTTCCTGCCCTCACACAGCACCACCTTAAAAACTTCCAAACCCAAAGTTCCACCCCCTGTCACCTCAACACCCCCTACAAATGCTAAATGCTGCCAAACCATAAATTTTGTATCCAGGATGAAGTATCTCAAATGTAAACACATCTACGGTACTTTATTCATACTACAGGTGTGGAGAACTTTTGAAGTACAGAAATTCTGCTCCTCCTATGCACAAGAAAAATTAGCATTTGTGATTTTAAAGACTGGTATCCTTCAACCCTATCAAATGATAAGGAAGCTTAGATTGAAAGATTAATAATAAAATGAATACTGTAAAATAAACCACCTCAAATGAAAATAAAAAATGAAGTGTTTCTATTGTGAAACTCAAATTGAACAAACTAGTTACAGGTAGGTAGCCGTGTTGGTCTGAGTCGAAGCAAAATAAAAAAAATCCTTCAGTAGCACCTTAAAGACCAACTAAGTTTTTATTTTGGTATGAGCTTTCGTGTGCATGCACACTTTGTCAGATACCCGACTAAGTTTTTATTTTGGTATGAGCTTTCGTGTGCATGCACACTTCGTCAGATACCTGACGAAGGTATCTGAAGAAGTGTGCATGCACACGAAAGCTCATACCAAAATAAAAACTTAGTTGGTCTTTAAGGTGCTACTGAAGGAATTTTTTTATTTTGCTTGAACAAACTAGTAAAAGTTTTTCAATATCACACAACAATGTTTATCCAAACTGTGAAGGTCATTCACAAGCCAGCTCAACCTCAACAACTAAAATCCCTGTCTCCCACCTTCTTACTTTATTTCCTTCCCTCCCATTCAACGGGCAGGTGGGTGAGATGAATTACACTTTTTCCCTTCCAGAGATTTAAAGGCAAAACCATCAAAACTGACCTTCTGGATGCTACTGGTTCCTTGTGTCTGTTCGGAAAGCCACAGCCTTCATTCCACTGCAACAACTTTTCTACTATATTGTTGAGTGACTTCACTATAAATATCTTTTAACACATTTAAAATGTGTGGGTGATGAAATTCAATAGCCAAAAAAATGAGTAACAAAGATTGTTACTGTAAGGAGAGAGCTATGTAGAGCTGAAGCAGCAAAAGTCAGGAAGAGAAGCTCTTTTGAGAAGGCTGTTCTATCAGCACACAGGACACCAACAGCATAAAAAGGGGAGATCCAATTTCCTCATAATTCCCTACCTAACACAATCCAAAGTCATCCCCTTTGGGGCTGAACCATCTCCCACAAGATGACACATTTTGCCAGAATAACCCTCCCACACAGAACAAAGGCCTTGAATGACACTGTCCATGCAGATTACAGCTGAGAACAGCATTTCAAAGCAAACAGAACTCGTCTCCTAGTCATACAAGTACAACAGACTAGCTATTTTGGTTAATCCAGGTTAAACCCACTTCAGGAAATATACTAGTGAATTCAATTAGAATTCACTCCATGCCATTCACCTGGAAGGAAATGCACATTTTTTCCTAAGGCAGAGAGTGATCCTACTGCTCATTCACATGGAGTCTGCAATAAATCTGTATAGATTAGCCATTGTGCTTAAGCAAAGTCAAAGGAGGCTCTCCCAGACAGTGCTGGGAAAATATTTTGAATTCCTAGGTACCAACCTGCTGTAGGGATTTCAACTAGAACTGTCCACATTCTACCACTGAAATCATAAGCAAACTGCTTTCTTTTTTAATATATATTCTCAGGATACCAAATTTTGTACTTTATATCTGTTACCTGGAATACACACAGATTGCCTATTGGCTGTATTGGAATACTAAAAGGTTTTACATCATGCGGACTTGCTATTCTTCTGATATTATACCCATGATGATCATATTATTAAACACTGCATGAATGCTAGCTAAACAAGCTAGCAGTCAGTTCCAGACATTCAATCACTCACAAAGATTAGAAACCCTTTCCCACACATTCAACCTAATCTTACGCATGCTTACAGTCAGAACCAACTCCCACTGGTTTCAGAGGGATTATTCCCCAAGCAAGTGTGTGTACGTTTGCATCCACAGGCATGTACTGAAGGCACTGGAGAAAACCCACTCTTTTATAGTGACTTCAGCTGTGAGCTTAACACAAATGATTAGAAGGTAATAACACAGCCTTGTATTTAGCAACTAGGCTTCTTGTTGTTGGCATCCGTCAGTCTCAACAAACAATGGAGTGCGCCTCCGAAGGTGAAGTCAAAGCGCTGTGTTAGCAGCACCCAAGTGACCTCCCTGGGGTGCAAGCCTGAGCAGTGTGTCTGGACGTCCTGGGATGCCCAGATGACAAGACCCCTCTCAGCTTCACTGACGTGGTCCAAAGGAAAGCAGAGCAATACATTTGGCACCAGTTTGGCTGCAGGAGTTGCCGGAAGGAGGCATATAAGGCACTATGGAGTCTTAGGGACTCCAGATTTTTGTACGCTTTACTCCTTAGCCTTCTCCTGAATATATCTCACAAACAGCCTAGAAGCCATAAAAAACAAGGGAATCTGTGTCGGCTAGCGCACTGGCATAGAAGGTTCCACATTTCTCTTCCTCACCCCAAGCAGCTTCCTAGTTGAGCCCACTAACCGCTGCTCCACACCAACTCCCTCTCCCCTGGAGTGCCATCAAAATCAAAGCCAGAGGGCCCTCCACAGGTAAGACATTTCCACCTGGAAAGGCAATTTGCTTAAGTCAATGTGGTTATTTTAATAGATTTTTCTACATTAGATGTCTCTCTGAACTGGTTTGCCGTGGGAAGAACAAAACAGCTTTTAAAGGTGGAATGGCAGAAAAGAAAAAGGCAAAATATAAATCTGATCATAGAATCATAGAATCATAGAGTTGGAAGAGACCACAAGGGCCATCCAGTCCAACCCCCTGCCAAGCAGGAAACACCATCAAAGCATTCCTGACAGATGGCTGTCAAGCCTCCGCTTAAAGACCTCCAAAGAAGGAGACTCCACCACATTCCTTGGCAGCAAGTTCCACTGCCGAACAGCTCTTCCTGTCAGGAAGTTCTTCCTAATGTTTAGGTGGAATTTTCTTTCTTGTAGTTTGAATCCGTTGCTCCGTGTCCGCTTCTCTGGAGCAGCAGAAAACAACCTTTCTCCCTCCTCTATATGACATCCTCTGTATGACATCCTTTTATATATTTGAACATGGTTATCATATCACCCTCTTCTCCAGGCTAAACATACCCAGCTCCCTAAGCCGTTCCTCATAAGGCATCGTTTCCAGGCCTTTGACCATTTTGGTTGCCCTCTTCTGGACACGTTCCAGCTTATCAGTATCCTTCTTGAACTGTGGTGCCCAGAACTGGACACAGTACTCCAGGTGAGGTCTGACCAGAGCAGAATACAGTGGTACTATTACTTCCCTTGATCTAGATGCTATACTCCTATTGATGCAGCCCAGAATTGCATTGGCTTTTTTAGCTGCTGCATCACACTGCTGACTCATGTCAAGTTTGTGGTCTACCAAGACTCCTAGATCCTTTTCACATGTACTGCTCTCCAGCCAGGTGTCTCCCATCCTGTATTTGTGCCTTTCATTTTTTTTGCCCAAGTGTAGTACTTTACATTTCTCCTTGTTAAAATTCATCTTGTTTGCTTTGGCCCAGTTGTCTAATCTGTTAAGGTCATTCTGAAGTGTGATCCTGTCCTCTGGGGTGTTAGCCACCCCTCCCAATTTGGTGTCATCTGCAAACTTGCTCAGGATGCCCTCAAGCCCATCATCCAAGTCATTGATAAAGATGTTGAACAAGACTGGGCCCAAGACAGAACCCTGTGGCACCCCACTAGTCACTACTCTCCAGGATGAGGAATATCCTGATCATTTTTATATACAGAAGTCTATATTGTTGTAAGTGGGGAGGGTCTAACACGTGCATTTACAGATGGCCCTCAGCAGCAACTGGAAGGGAAAGAGAAAATATTTTTCATGTAAATCCTAAACTCATTAGTGACACAGACCTCGCTGGAAGCAGATTCCCCAGGGTCCTTCCTCATGCTTTCATGTTCAGACATACTTTTGCATAAACAACTGTAGAAAAAGAAGGAAGATGGCAGTGAAGCACCCACAGACACATACTCCATCACTCGTTTTTGCAGCTCTGAATCTTAATGAGTATCTTCATTGCTTATTTCTGATGTACTTCTAGAAGATCTGCCAAATCAACATAAGCCTGTATTTTGATAGGTTCACTACTGCCCACAAGGCTAAGGAGAGCCAACATTCAACCTAATTGCAGGTTTCGTGCTTTTCTTCTGCTGCTGAGCTTATCTCTATACAGAGCAGCAGTCAAGAAACACTCTCCTTTCTCAAAAGGAACCTTGAAATCTGTGCAGATGTTCAGGGTGTCTACCTGGCATACCTCTGGTCAACAATCAATTTTTCTTCTACAGTTCCAGTGTCCTATATTAGCCAAGAAAATCTGCTATTGTAAAAGATGGTGTGGCAGATTGAGTGTAAAATATAATTTCAAAGTGCAGCCCAAAGAACACTCATATACTAAACATTAACGTTTTCCAGATTATGCCTACAGTAGAATATTTGAAAGCCACATAAAGCAAGGATAAAAGTCCTGCTGAATTCATTGAGTTATGCCAAGATGCACATCACCTAAAATTACAGACCCATATTAAGAAGGAAGTGAAAAGTTGGTATTTACAAGTAAGCTTGAATGCAAACCGTAATTCAAAAATAAATTTTGTGTAACCTTTTTCCTGACAATATTCACTCTCCATAAAAAATTCCAAAGCATAAAGCATTTGTCAGAATGGTCTAACAAATGAGATTGATCCATACAATTAATTTAGCCTTTTTTTGCAGTGTTTACAAACAATCACCAAAACCTATTAGAATGACACCACTATAGCCATAAATTCTCCAAAACAATGAGTCAAGTGTGTTATGACAAACAAATCTTATATAATATGGTGGATATTTCTGCTCCTGCAGTTGCTTATTATGAGATGAGTGTATGGACACAGGGACCTGATCAAGAAAAGGTTTTGTAAGCACTTCCTGACCTCATGCATTCAACCGAACTTGGCCCAAAATTTCCAAATAAGGTGATCCTATTGTGCCTAGTTAAATTAGTCACTATCTTAAGAGAAAGTAAATATATTTCAATGTATATTATATACATATCAATATATTAGCACGAGGATTGAATCTGCACTCCTGAAGCAGTGTCATTTTGCACAAACTTACTTTGCACTATGAAGAAGAACCTTGAGATCCATCGCTGAACCCGGCTGATTTATATACTGTTTGAAGGAGACTCTGCCAACTCCTATTCTGTTCCACATTTAGCTTTTGAAAACAAGTGCCTTGATTATGTAAGAGCCCACAGTGCTACTATTTCAACCTTACATTTTGAACCCAAAGGGAGAGATTGGTTACGAGCATGTGTGTTGACATTTTGCAACTCTTTGCAGCTATGCAAAAGTAGGTGAAAAGGCAAAATAAGCCAACAGCAAGTCAAAGCATTGATTTTTATGTTTAAGACTAACAAAGCCAGCTAATATAAAGCTAAGTCTCCAGATGTTCACCATTTTAGTTGTGTTGAGATTAGCTTGGAAGCTGAAAAAATTCATAGAGATTCAACAACCTTCTTTTCTTAAGAAGAATTGTGGTTGGCTGGTGATTAACCTTAAGTCTATGTCAGATACCGTCTTCTCACTTGCTTTTCTAATTGAGTAACGATTCAGAAGTCTTAACATGTTCAGGACTTGTTCACAAATTTCGTTCCAGACAGTGGTTACATCTGCCATGTTACCTAAACCATAATCAGCAACATTCTTGTGTTAGTGAAGTCAGTGGCTTCTTTCCAACGCATAGTTCTGTAATCACTACAGCAGATAAACAACATTCACCATGTCTGTGACAAAAATCTATGTAGAAGCCACAAAGTTTTTGACGGAGCTGTCCAACTTTCACAGAAGGTGGCACAGGCAGGTAGGTGAGTCATTTTTTCTACAGGAGGGATGGAGAACATATGTTGCTAGACTACAACTCCCATCATCCCTGGGGCTGATGGCTGGGGCTTCTGGGAGTTGGAGTCCAACAAGTTCTCCATCCCTTTTCTAGAGAGAGGCACAACAGACAGAAGTGTCTAGGAAAGGAGAGAGAAGCAGCAACAGCATTAGCTAAGGAGACTGGAGGAATGAGGAGAAAAACTAGGAAAGAGAACAGTCTAAATAGACATTTGAACACACGTAAAGGCAGAAGTGAGAATCTGTGAGAAAAGGCCTCCTCTGTGGCCAGATTATAGAACATCTTCTATTTATTTTATGGAACATCTTACCTTATGAAATCCATCTACCCCTGCTTTCGCTTTTTCTTGTAATCTGGTCAAAAATGTATTCCAATGGGAATTTGACCTGCTAGTTTCATTGCATTTATGTAGCAGGACCTCATTTCTCTCTCTCTCTCCCTGTGTGTGTGTGTGTGTGTTGTTGTTGCCTTATACCAGGCATAGGCAAACTCGGCCCTCCAGATGTTTTGGGACTACAACTCCCATCATCCCTGACCACTGGTCCTGTTAGCGAGGGATGATGGGAGTTGTAGTCCCAAAACATCTGAAGGGCCGAGTTTGCCTATGCCTGCCTAATGGCATTGCTTGGTGTTACCGTTATAAGCCACCCTGAGTGATGCAAATCCTTTGGAAGGGTGGGAGGGATATACATTTTCTTAATAAATATAATAGTAAACAGATCGCTTACCAACTAGAAATAACTTGCCAAATAACTAGCTACAGGTCTTTATATATTATCAATAAACCTTGGGAAATAGGAGGCAGAGTTTATTATCCTTGGGTTAGAAAAACTCATTTTATAGTCCCATGGGGCAGGAAAACGGGAGAAAATTGTTCCATATTCATGGTAAGATGCCATCAATTAATTGAATGAGCTAAGAGTTGCAACCTTCATCAGAAGAGTAAAGGAACTGATACACTGGAGGTGCATAATGTTTAAAGCTAAAGCTACATGCCCAGAAGCTATGCTCAGATACCTGTGCACAAGTTCACACTAACCACTTTGGCTAACACCTAGACCTACCTGATTAAAATCCTGAAGAACAGATTGAGAGGATTAACATAATTAACACAAAATGCATATGCATGCCTAGGTAAAAGTACGTATTTACTAATGACATCTTCACCCTCCAGCTATTCTGTGCTCAGATTTTACAATGGAAAGCCTGAAATTACTTTTATGACGTCCGTCTAACTCTAACCAGACACTTGCCTGCTTGCTGCAGCTTGCAACCACGACAATTAAGTATCTATAATGTGGGTTTTAAAGAAGAAGAGTGTGCCAGCAAGGGAATCATGAGTTCCTATTCTATGTACACTTACTTGGAACATGGTGGGATTTCCTTTCGGAGAAAACATGCAAAGGGTTGGGCTGTAAGTGAATGAGACCCCTTTCCCCTGCCTGTTGAGAGGAGGGTTTAACCCTCCATCCTTCAAATGCCCTTTAAATGTGCTCCTGCCCAGAAAGACAGACTGGAGAATCAATGTCCCTACAGGTGTTGTGCAGCAGAACAACTCCCCCTGCAATCTATTAATAGCAACCTCCCAAGTTTCTTGCTAGGCATATCTCAAATGGAAAGGAAACCCAGTAGGCTGCAACCTGCTAGACCTAACAGCTGTTCTTTCACAAAGGAAACTGTTCTGGCTACCTCAAGCTGTCTCTTTGGGCCTAGTTCTTACAATCAGCAGGTGGTTAAACCTATTTCTGGATTTTATCACTTCACGCCACAAGTGACTGAACATTCCCTGCATATAGACAAGTAGCATGTGAGGAAGAAGGTACCCCTCTTCCCAGCCTGCCACTTTTCTGTACATACGGAATGTTTTTGTATAGAAAAGCATTTAACAGCGTGAGCCCACACTTGCAGGCGGAAACGAAAGCAGTCACAAAATTACCATGTTGTACTGTAGGTGCTGACCTGGATATGAGAATCCTGGATTCAAATATCCCTGCTCAGATGTAAAGGGTACCATTAGATGAAAAAAACTCTTCCTAACCTCACTTTTAGGGATATCATGAGGCTAAAATGCCACTGGAGAAAGAGCAGGAAATGAAAGTAATTAAAGGAAATTACTACTTCCTTTCCATCACCATCCCTGCTTCACAGCCTTCATCGCAGCTGGCAGCTACAAGTCCAGGAAGGAGGAATGATGTCTTCAACATTATTATTATTATCACCATTAATTTAATTTAATTTAATTTATTGCGTGCCTTTCACCCTAAGGTGCCAGGACAGGTTGCAACAATTCAAAACACAAATACAACTACAATAGATGACAAATGTTACTGACAGAAATGAGAAAGCATTGGGCCTTCCCAGAGTTGGGATCCCTACACAGAAAGATGTTCTATTTAACAGTAAATGTGCCCTCTATGATATCTGGTAGAATGACTTCCAAAAGACCATGAAAGATATAGTTATGCAGATAAAATCAGTTGCTTCTATTTGACAAATCCTAAACACTCACTCCTGTTTTATATTCAGTGCGTAAGAGTTGGACCCAATGTAAAATGGAGGGGCGGGGGAGAGGCAGATCCACCCCAGAAGCATAGCTGCCAAGTTTTCGCTTTTCTTGCGAGGAAGCCTATTCAGCATAAGGGAAAATCCCTGTAAAAAAGGGATAACTTGGCAGCTATGCCCAGAAGAACCATAACTCCAATTCCCAACTTTTGTTTCTAGCATTTGTGAAACCTGAGATAAGTGACAACATGTATAGCAGACATTCTTCTTCTCATTTTTTAAAAAAGAAATTCATCTGCTCCCCCATTTCAGTGGTTTACTCCTCCATGCCAGAAAAATTCCCATGGACCCCCATGGATGCAAGCAAAGGTGAAAGCCCTGACCTGTGCAAATTTTCTGCATGCACACACTTACTGTACACACTGGCCCATGAATGTGTTAATGTTAGAATGCCACCTATTAATAGCCCACCAGCATGGTAATATTACATGTGTGAATGGGCCCATATACCCTGTTTCTCATATTTTAAGGCATCCCCATAAAATAAGCCATAGCAGGATTTTTAAGCATTCAAGGAATATAAGCCATACCCCGAAAATAAGACATAGTGATAGGAGCAGCAGCAATGCTGGCCGCGGCAGGAGGAGGAGGAAAAAAATAAGACATCCCTTGAAAATAAGCCATAGTGTGTTTTTTTGAGGAAAAAATAAATATAAGACGTGTCTTATAATATGAGAAACACGGTATATGTAACAGAAGCAGGAGCCTAAAGTCATTTCTGAGATTACAGAGCACCTGGTAAATCTAGCTATACATTATGGGGTTAGGGATAGGCATCTTTGTAAAACTGCATTTTTTCCAAACATAACCGAATCACATCTAGAAACAGTCAATCCCAACTAGAACACACTAATTGACAACCCTCATAGTATAGAGATCTCAATCTGAAATTCCGCAAAGAGAGACAGAGAAAAACCCAGTCCTCCCAATCTGAATTTTAACCATAAAACCCCTAGATGTAGCAGTTACAAAACAAGACAGTGCTTGAAAATTCATCTGGCACACTCCAGGATTTAAGTAGGTATTTGGCATAATTCACTGCTTTCAGTCCTAATATCTCTTTGTAGTTTCCCACACAATAGAATTGGCAAAGATCTGTCCCTTCTGTCTCTCCCATGGTTAATGGATAGCCATCACATTAGACTCTGTAAAAAGGCAATCAATCATTACTGGTTGCATTGCTCTCTGCCCAGAATGAAGGGCATCGTAAGATACATCCTGCAAATACATCTAGACAAGATATGCAAGGCAAATATGATTATCTTCCAAATATTAACTCTTTGAAATATAGCACGTGAACACATGCATGCCTAGTCCCACAAAGCAAATGTCTGAAGGCTTTTATAAAGTTCACTAAGACAGATGTCACACCTGTGCCACGTAAAAACCCAAAAACCCTGTGTTTCAAAACACACCACTCAAACAGAAATGCATGCTGGGAAAAGAACCAGGTTGCAAACCAGCACCCTCTAGCGGTGGCTACACTGGTACTGCACCTATAAAAACTTTCCTCTCAACAGCACCTCGGCTTCAGTTTACATACTAGGCCAAAGCCTTTACAGACTAGGCCGAATGGAGGTACTGACTCGCCTGGGTGAGGGTTGGGGGGAGGAGGGGACGGGATAGGTCAGGACACAGTGGGTCCAGTCACAGGGATGACCCGGGGTGGGGGGAAGAGGGGGCGTAATCTGTCATGGGTCGGGACGGGGTGGGGGGAATCACAGGGATAAGCTGGGGGTGGGGGAGGGGGAGGGGGCAGGATACGTCATGGATCCTCTACTCCCAAGTAAAAGGGACACATAGAACTTTTCCTCAAGGGTGGGAAAAGATTAATCTTCCCCAAACACATCTTCCACTATGCTGTGGCTGATGTATGGTCTACAAGTGATTATTTTCTCCCCTTCAAATACACCTTGGCTTTATCCACACAAGTAACTAACAAGCGTTTTCTGCAGCCTTTGGGACTTTAGAAATGTTTGCACATTTTGCACAGATAAAATAACAAAGGGCTGCTCTTGCTGAATAACATCCCCTTGGTACCTTGGTACCAGATGAAGCTCTTCACCAATAACACAGGGCCCCGTTTCAAAACTCTGCACCTCTGTCGAATCTCTCAAACAAAGAGCTCACTTGAACAGAATTTCTTTCAAGACCAATCTGCCCTTGAAATGGCCTAATCCTGTCCCTCCAAGCCTGGACTGCCAAATATTAGGGTTCAGTTTCAGGAAGAGTTCATTGTCCAGGAAACTTCTGCTGCACCCAACCCCAAGGTTCATCCACAAAGAATGTACAGTATAGTAAGTAACAGAGATTGAAGCTGCCTTTGAAGACAGGCAGAGTATCCCATAACCAGCCTTTGCAAAACCCAGATTTAGAGCTTTAATTTAGAGCTTTTGCAGAGAAGAAGTGCAACAATTTGGCAAGCTTAAACCTGGCTCATTTTAGAAATCCAACACTCCTTACTAAGTACTGTACATCAGAGCCCTTCCCATGTTGGTGAATGCCAGTATATGGAAAGCAGTCAGGCACAAAAGGCTGAGAATTTCTGCATATGCATCTTATCCCACACAATCCTCAAACACAGGACACCCTTGGAGACGTGCCTAGATCAGGGCTTCGACTTTGCCGTTGCGCTTTAGGCAGGGCAATCAGACACATGTTTTACCGCGGTGTTGATGCGGATCTATTACCCCTTATCTGCCAGCTACCAGTGATATGCAATACTATCACGACGATACGGAAAGGATTGTCTTGTCTCCCATACTCTTTGTGTGTGAAGCAGAGGTTTCCGGTCCACTTTTATTGATCGCATACGTAGGGAATCCCAAAAGACTGCGGGTGGTTTTTTTATTAATTAATGCAGAGAGCGGAGGAATGTTTTCATAATAGAGAATGCACGAACGTCCTAAAAGCCCACTCCTCCTCCCCCCACCCTTTACCCGCAGCAACACACATCACAGCAGGGAAGCTCTCTGCTCTGGGCAGAACCGAGGAGGGCGCTCCTCCTGCTATTATCTAAGGTTGTAGGAAGAAGAGAATTCCTTGCTCCCATTTCTTTCTTTCTTTTGTAAAAAAAGGAACCCCAATAAACCGCCTCCGTGCCCTCCCTTTAAAAAAAAAGAGCGGCAACTACGTTCTTCTGCAGCCAGTAGGACCAGAAACCTTCATGCAGAAAACACCCTTCCCAAAGGCATCACCTTCCCCAACAATGGAGGAACAGGCCACCCCACTAGAAGCCCTCGACTTCGGTGTAGAAAAAGCGACAGGCAGCCCGTCAAATACCCCTCCCCACTATTCCGCCAGTCCCGATCCTCAACCCTGGAGCTGGAATCCAGCCGCGGCAAACCGATCTACCCCCTCCCTCCGGCCGGTGCATTGCAGCCTCCCGTACTTGCTCATGACCGGTGCCCGCTTGCTGGGGAAGGAAGAAGTTCGCGCAGCGCGCGTTAAGCCACAAGGCGAGCCCCGCTGCACCGTCGCCCGGTTCCCTGGGGCTTCTGGTCTCCGGCCAGCTGCGCTCCGCGTTGCACGCGCTCCAGGCTCTCTCCACGCCGTGCAGGAGAGGGAAGGAACAGCGACAGGCTCGCACACACCTTGGCAGCCGTTGCCCGCTGCTGCTGGGCACGAGGGACGCGGACGGGGCCAGCTCGTCCTCCCCGCTTCTTAAAGAAGCACGCGCGCTGCTCCGCTCCGAGGTTTATGGAGCGGGAATTAGCCAACGGCGGCCAATGGGGACAGGGAGCGGCGTCCCGAGGTTGGTCGCGTCCGCTTACACACCCCTCCGCCGGGAGAGGCGGTGGTGCGGTCCGAATTGTGATACAAAAAGCAAACGCGGCGGTTGGCCGCCGCGCGGAGACGCGAAGCAAAGCGGCCAATGGGAAGCCGCTCAAGGGACTGCAGCAGGGCCAAGGCGCAATGCATTTAAAGCGACAGAGGCTAACGGTGGAGGGCGGTTCAGGTG
This sequence comes from Zootoca vivipara, assembly GCF_965207765.1. Lineage (NCBI taxonomy): Eukaryota > Metazoa > Chordata > Lepidosauria > Squamata > Lacertidae > Zootoca > Zootoca vivipara. The sequence goes on from NC_142592.1 coordinate 56,369,793, forward strand.
TCTGGAGGAGTCCCAAGGAAAGGAGGAGAGGAAAGAAAAGGGGGGAGAGGGAGAAAGAAAGAGAGAGAAAGCAGCACACGCCCTGTTCACGTCACAGCCTCTTACGTGGGAAGAGAGCAACCTTGACCTCCAGCTATCCAATAATTTGCAATGCCATTTCAATACAGTACAGCAACACCAGCCAAAAAAGCACAAGAGGGAGTAGGAGAGGCGGCGTTTGTAGGAAGCGGGCTCGGGATTATTGCGCCGGCAACGACTCTGCTTGCGAGAGCCATTGGGCGCTTTGTATCAGAAACGGCTAAAAGTTTAAGGAAGGATTTTCGAATATATGCAGTGCCCTTGAGAAAACCACTGCGCTTCGGAGGGAACGTTAGAAATTAGAGGTCAGAGAATGTTGTAGTATTTTGAAAGCTAAATATTTCCAGTGTGCAAATCCTACTGTATACCGATCTATTCAGAAGCAAAGCCCCGAGTTCCCTGGGTTTGAGTTCCATCAAGTTTTCGTGTGAATGGGATTGCAGCTTTATTCTACCATAAATTTGCGTGCACTAGAAGCCGCCTAATCAGATACATGAAGCGTTATCCGCAAAAGCCTACGTTAAAATAAATCTGCCAATCTTTCATGTGCCGCAAGACTCCTGTTGACTGCTGCTACAGACTAACACGGCTTTGAGAGAGTTCTCAATACAGTATACTGTACAGTATAAACACCTGAAGAATCTCACTCGCTTACACACACCCGTTTACGCTGGTGCATTAGTTCTTCTTGCTGCCCGATCCTGTGCACACATTCAAAAGCAAATCCCAAAGTTGACTCCTCAAGAAGCATAGGATTGCTGCCTTACTGTGGTAACTTAGAAGCAGCTCGTTTCCACAGAGGTGTCACAGGAAAAACAAACCTAGAAGTCAGCTTTCTTTCTCCAAGGGACTATGGGAAATGTAGTTTTGCAGGGTTGATCATTCTGTGTTAGATGCCTCCCCTCCCCTCCCCCCTACAAATCTTAAAGAGTTCCCTGCAAAAAGCCCAGATATGGTACACTAGTTAACAGGGCTGGCAAATCCATGAGGTAAGGTGAGGTGACAGCCTCAGGCAGCTGCCAATATGTGCGCTTGACACAGCTAAAGCATTAAAATAGTTTATGAGAGGAACTATGACTACTGTACTAGAGATTTTTCAAAAGTAAAGTAACATGCCTTGATAGCTGGGAACTCCTCTACAGCCTGTGGTATGCAATACCACATTTGGAAGGTTAGTTAGTTATACTTCCTCCCAAAATACCCAGGGCAGCAAACAACAAGTGACAAAACAAAGCTTTCTTAAAAACAATTCCAATACAGAAGTCAACCAGGAAAGATCTCAACTTTAAAAGCTTGTTCAAAGGGGAAGATCTGGCAGGTGCCAGAAACAGAGATGGCACCTTGTCTAATATTCAAGGTTAAGCAATTCTCAAGACTAGGTGCCACAACATTAAAGGCCCAATTCCTACATTGTGTAGAATTGACCTCTTTATAATTTTCAGGCATCCTAGTATCCCAAGCCATGTAGGGCTTTATACACCAGAACTTAGCCTGGTACATAACTGGCATGCTCTCTAGCTAGTCAGGGTAGACAGAGAAACAGAAGAGAGAGAGTGGAGCTGAAAGATTACACTGAAATTAGCCGAAGTGGAGGTAAAGCTTTCAGAGCTACAGCTGTGACTCCTTTGGAATCCAATGCTGTTATTATTTGTAACCAAAAATAAACCTGTACCTTAAAGGGTTTTGTTTTTTAATGCACCACTTAATGTTTCCTAACCCTTCAGAAAACTAGAAGTCTGGGCTAAAGGAACAGTAAATTGAACATTTCGGGGGTGGGGAATAAAGAGGAAAATCTATAACACAGCATTGGATGGCTTTTAGTGCCAATTAAAACGTTCTCTCTTTAGCCAATTTTTTAATTGTGTGGATTCTTCACGTGTTAGGCAACTGACTTTTGAATTAAGGAAGAGAAGTACTGATTTTAATGTTTTTACTGGACTTGTTGTATTGTTAGTTTGATTTTGTATTTGATGTATCCTGTACTAGGATCACTTGCTTGATGAAGATGGTTTAAAAATGAAATCAAGAAACAAAATTTAAGATATTGTTTTCCCAGAGTGGGAGAGAAAACAGGTGCCTTTTTTTTTCTCTCGCCTTCTATGGCAAGTCTACGGTATACAGTACTCTAGAACTGCCACATGGAAGCCGCGACGGGGAGGGTCATATCTCCCCTTGCTGTGTTACAGCCATTGTAAGTAGAGTGCCTTGCCATATGACTTGTTTACATTGCATGGGCAATCTAATGACACCAACAGAAGTTCCTATTGGTCCACCCAGTCATGGGAAGCTATTCTGCATATTATAGTCTTTACACGGAGAAATCACCCAGAGGATGCCACCAGCAGCATTTAAGCACAATTGTGATTTATAGACCAGTGCTTCAATTTGTCTCTCTCAGAGTGGTACTAAATTAGCTTAACTCCTACCCGGTACTATACTCCAGTTTAAGTCGTTTGTGACTAGACTGCTGCATAATTGTGTAATTAATCCCAGGATTAAGGGGGTTAGCCTTCAAGTTCTTGACCCCCTGCTGTGAAATGCCAGATTGTTTAAAAGACTAGCGCTGGAGAAAAAAGATGAAAATCACATGGGGGGGGGAAGAGACCAAATAAAAAATTAATAATGCTTTCAAAAGCAGATGCTCGCATTACTGAATGAGAGATGTAAGCTTTGTGCTGCCACAGCTATGGAAGTAGGGCTTTGTTCCAACATGCCCACCCTCCTCCCCAGCCTATCAGCAATCATAATAAAGTACTAATAATGGCCAAAGCAATTCCCACTAGAGGAATAAGAAACCACAGCAAATGTTAGCCTGAAGCTGACAATTAAAGTCTACTCTAGAGGAACCTTACACTTCAGTCAAGTTCTTTGAAGAGGACTTTATTCTCTGGTTTTAATCCTATGGCAGGATTATTCACATCAACATTTTGTTTGAATTTCCATAGATACTGTGACGCTCCATTGTAGTACGGTACAAGGGAGGCCCTCACCCAAAACTACAATAAAATATGGTGCACATTTCCCCCCTGCATTCCCTTTTCACAGAACAAAGTCTAGTATCTTAACCCAATCAATCAATGAAGCCCATGTAATGTTGCAGCTCAGTAAGAATGGTCTAAGGCTGTTTCTAGTGAACCAGGACCCACCAGTGAGACTTGCGCCACTTTCAGATGGACATCAGTGTCACAGTCTGCCTAGGGCCTCCTCACTAGAGATGCAAAGGCCTGGGGGAAAATATCCTACCCACCCCCATTTTTCAAGGGCTTCACATATACACCTACGGTAACTTGCCTGTCCCAAGCCCTGCCATAGTTTTTGGTTGGACCAATGCCCTTACCAGCAACTCCTTGGTTGTTGAACAAAAGTGGGCAGAAGTTTGGGAGAGGGGAGGAAGGTCTCAGGGGAAAGCGCCAGAGAAAATATTGAAGGAAATATAATTAATTAATAACAAAGGAAAATTCAGCAGCTCACTTTAAGCTTCTGATTGTTTCTTTGGAGTTCCGATCCTACCTGTCAATACCTGACATCATGTTTGACATCAGGGTGAGTGTGGCTTGCCCCAAATAGCTTTGCAGGCCAAGTGAGGATGCCTGGTGGGCCAAGTTTGGCCTGTGAGTCAGCGGTTCCCCACCTTTCTCTACAATAAGTGCCTGTACTTAGCATGAGTCACAGAGCTTTGGAACTCTTTGTCACAAGGAAAACCCTACAGCAAATGAGTTTGTAACTTCCAAAGGAAGAAAAGTTATCAGTAGAAGATGATCTTAATTAACTGCCAGGTGATTGTGGAAAAATTCCCATTGTTTTGTGACTCGCTCTGGCCCCATACAACTATTTGGGTGGGTTTCAGTAATTTTGAACATCTCAAATGGGAACCCTTGGTCTAAAGCTCAGTGTGAGGCACTGGTTAGGGTATTAGACTAGGCCTATGGAAAACCAACTCCAAATCCCCAACTCTCAACCATAAAGCACATTGGTTTACCTTGGGCCCACCACTATCCCAGCCTAACCTAACTCACAGGGTTCATCTAGTCCAGGCATCCCCAAACTGCGGCCCTCCAGATGTTTTGGCCTACAACTCCCATGATCCCTAGCTAACAGGACCAGTGGTCGGGGAAGATGGGAATTGTAGTCCAAAACATCTGGAGGGCCGAAGTTTGGGGATGCCTGATCTAGTCCAACCCCTGCCATGCGGGAATCTCAACTGTTCTTCTGGAATTTGTCAGAACACAAGGAGTGATTAATACAATCCACTGCCTGCTTTTTGCCTTCAAGGTGAAGAACAGGACAGGACAGCTGGCTTCCTATTACTACCACCAAGAAATCTTTTACACAAACTGTGTAATTAAAACCAAAGCTGTTAGCAGTTGCATCCACACAACCTATGCCAAGTTCAACAGGACTAGCAACATGGTGTCCTCATTCAGCTCCCTTGACTTGTCTCACTTCAATAAACAACAACATACAGCAACAGATACACAGAATTGGAAGAACAGTAGCCAAGTTAATCAGTGATGCAAACTTACTACAGGGGGAAAGTACAGCACTGCTGTCAAATTCTAAGCACCCAGCATAATGCATCATTGTGATAGCAATAACAAGGGATCCTTTGATTGCATACACTTACACAGTTATTTGGGAAAGCCCTCTCTTGTCATCTACTGTCATAAACTTCCTTTTGAAGCTGGTCAAATTTGACACAGCAGCTCTTCTTAATTCTGCATGCACACGAAAGCTCATACCAAAAGAAAAACTTAGTTGGTCTTTAAGGTGCTACTGAAGGAATTTTTTTATCTGGTTTATTTGTGGGGCATAGGAATTCGCTCATTATTATTTTTTCTTAAAAATATAGTCCGGCTCCACACAAGGTCTGAGGGACAGTAGACCAGCCCCCTGCTGTAAAAGTTTGCTGACCCCTGCTGTCGGCCAAATGAAGGAGGCCTATGAAGGTTGCCCTTGGTTACGGACCAGGAGGAGGTTGTAGAGGTGAATTTTTGGGGCCTTGTGCCATCTCTATAGATTGGACCACACCAAAGTAAACAGAGAAGAACATTAAGAACAAAACCTCCATTGCTCAGCCTTCTCAGTGCTACCACACTTCACAAGATGAGATTTTTTAAAGCCAGAAAAGTGACAAAAATATACAGTGCACTATACCAAAACACTAAATTCCAGTTATAAGTAAACGTTTTATTTTCTTGTTTTCCCGTGTTAATTGCCAGCCTCAACCTTTCTGTTCCCTACCCACCCATTATCTCAAGCCATCACATTGCCATAACAGATCACTAGTACCCGTTTTTCTCACTGTGGATGTCAGGCTTGTTGCACACTTACTTGTCTTGTGGACTGGAGGGTCACCTCTCTGAGCAAAGGCACCCACACAGCAATGTATAATCTTAAAAGCCAATACGCTTCAAAGCAATACAATAAACTACAACTCTCAGGTTTGCAAGAAAACAAAAATAATTGGGAGGGAGATGGGGAAAATTATTAGTTACCAAATTCTTATATGTATTCTTTCTAGCAGGGAGAGGCAAAACAAAGCCTTTGTTACAGCCCCCTAGGTCCCAGGACATTAAGCCTGTAACCAAGCTATATAAGTATATGCTATTAAAATAACTGCATGTTTTTCATTGTTTACTCTTCCTTCCCCTTCCTTTGTTTCTTCTTTGACAAATTTTGGATTTTAAGTTCAAGGCAGGGACCTGTCTTGACTAATGGCTCTCTTTCTCTAAAATAATTACATAATTTTGAACCAAATAAGTTTATACTCCCCACTCCAAAAATATGTGTGTGTGTGTGTGTGTGTACACATAACGGAATTTAGACTTTTTAGTTAGGTTTAGGTACAGGCACAGCAGATTTCACCAATTACTACCTGATGGATTTTACCACATTAGATGATCCTGGAAAAGATATCTTAAACATTTTGTCTCCCTGGAATAAGACTTCTGTAACTGGCAGACAGCTTTTTTCTGGGTTGTTGTTTTTTTAAAAGTGAGTGAGGTCTTAAAATAGCTTTCTGTGATAAATCTTTCTTTGTTACAAATACAATGACTCATCATACCCTAATTCATGTTCAATAACAGGAAAATACTGAATGATTAAGTTGTAGGATAGGAAGCATGCCCCAGACTGCAATAAGGAATTCCCCCTGACTAAGATTACCTTTGTAGAGAAAAAGGAAGAGAAGTTGATACAAAGCACGGCAACTGTACACATCTGATACGTCAACAGAACTGGATTTTAATTTTATTTTAAGTATCAAATATCTTCAATTTCTGCAGCAAGAATGCTTCAGTTCTAAATTCAGTTTAGCATTTAAGACCATTTTATTCACTAGGTCAACATTTTCTTAGCTTTAATAGTTTTGAATTTCTCATGTGTGGAAAAATTAAGTATCAGTTCTGTGTTAGATTTCAACTCAACACAAAAGAGGTTCAATTTGACCCATCACCCTTTCCTACAAATAGCCACTCTCCCTTTCCCCACCCACTCCAACCTATTACACATAACACTTCTCTCTTACAGCCCACCATGATGGAAAGAGAACTCCTTCTTAGCACAACTGTTAAAGTCCTGTGTAGAATACTTCTTTTGTGCAACCCGGCAGTTTTGATCCAACTAGCAGAACAATACTTGGTGTGTTACAGCCAGGAAAGATTATTCCTAATTTGACGGTCTAACAAATGCGGCAGGGGGAAATGATTGCAAACTTGCTCCCTTTCTCTATTAAAGATTTGCATGAATGCTGCCCATTTTGAAAGAGCACAAGGCTAACTTCTAGCAAGTAATAAAAATATATGGTCAGATGAGTTACAGTATGTTGCCACAAGAAAGAGAATGTACTGTATACAGGAGCTGCACTAAAGGATATAAAGCATACAGAAGCCAGAGAAACAAACAACAGAAGAACACATCCTTTATCACGGACCATTGGTCCAAAAACAAAATTAAAATTTAACTACCGGTACCTAAAGCTCCAGGTTTTGGAGGGTCCAATACAAGACCCCCTCCACGGACTCCTCTTTCCTCAGTGTGTGTGTCCACTGCCTCATTGCTGCAGGTCCACTAGGCTGCTACTGGGATGTAGGGCCACAGCAAAAGCATACCAACCCTTGAATCAACCTCGAGTTAAAGATACAAAACCTAGATAGCTAAATTACTGTATACAATGCCGAGCCAAAATATGTTATCAGTGACAAACAAGACAATCAGTAACCACGGAATAATACCACCACCCCTTCAGAAATACAAGCAAGGAAAGCAAACACTGTTTTTCATTTACCTTTTTTTAAGCGAAGAGAAATCTACCTTTGAAACAAATCCTTTGGGGTGAAACAGATGCTGATTTGCAAGAAGTACTCTTCTCATATATTTTTCTTTTTATCACTTGGATTCAAATTCTTATTCTCATTACCTGTAGGAAAGGTTAGAATTCACAAACTGTAAGTACTCCCAAGTTTCATGGAGGAGAATAAGCACACTCAATCATGTAACACACCTAATGTGCACCGGCCATCAATACACATTGCTGAAGATGGTTGTACAGCATATTAAATTGTAGCCTGCAATAACTTGGACAGCACTGGCTTCTTCTGAAGCAGGGCATGTTAGTAAACCAAACACAACAGTTTCCTTCTGTTTAGAATGGAAGAAAGTTTAACAGAATGCTCAGTCCCCCAGTGTACTTGCTTGTACTTATTATAGAAGCTGTGTGACTCAAAACACATTCAGCAATAACAAATAAAGAGTCTTGTGGTTGTTGCATAAATATATGCTGTGTCGTAAAAACCAACACATTCAGCATAAGCTTTTGTAAACTACAGCCCCCTTTATCAGATGCATGCAGTATTATCTGCAGCTGGCAGGTATAAAATTAGAAAAGTACAGTCATGTTTTCTTTTTCTGCGCTTCAATTAATGCTGCTGCAAATGGTCAATTTAATCAACGTAGTGTTGTCACAGGCTGTGTTGGCTCCATTCTACCCCCAACCCCACATGAGCATCTGATGAAGGGGATTCTAGCCCACAAGAGCTTATGCTACAATAACAGTGCAACCCTTGTCATGCCCATTCAGCAGTAGCCTCCATTGAGTTCAATGGCGCTTAAGTAAATGTGTATAGGATTGATACAGTGTTAGTCTTGGAACACAAGTTCTGATCCCTGCTGAAGTTCTCTGGATGGCCTTGTGCCAGCCTAAGCTATCTAGCAGTGATGGTGTGATAAGACAATGGCATAGCCCCCTTGTGCATTGTGCTAAGCTCCTTGGTTGGAACAGCAGGAAACAAGATGTGATGAATAAAACAAACAGGGCTGGGGAATGTTGCAGGAAGAGACTTGGATTCAATAAGAACTGGCTTGCAAGAGTATCTGTTGCCTGGGTTTGCTGAGCTGTCTTAAAAGAGACTGGGGAAAGATCAGTTTTGTATGTCTGTTTGATAAATACTGAGCGGGCAGGACTCCCCAAAAAGAGAAAGCAGAGAATCATTCTGGAGCAATTTCCATGGGGATGGGCAAGATGAACAAATAATTCATGTCCATTTCTGATGTCTATTATTCTTCCACATTAGGCCCTCAGCCGTGCCAACACACACACAGACACGTCTTTATGCTGCTTGCACATTGAGGGGGCGGCTTTGGCTCTTGGTGCTTAGGGAATTTCATCTCGTGACTCCCATTAGCATTGACAGGAGTTATGTGCATACATTTCCCTTTTGTCCATGGACTGGGTTGAGCTAGCCGACCCCCTTCTTCCCTTGCTGATCTGAGGTCTCATCTGTTCCAAACACCGAGGTTTTCAGCTGTCATGGGATCAAACATGGTCCATCCATGAGTTGAAAATCTCTGTTTCATTATCTGATTTTTAAAAAAGTTTTATTTTGCTGCATATTTGGGATGCAGCCCTAAATACCAGGCAGAACGAACCATTTTGTACAATGCAGCTTATTTTTAAGCAAACTCGTTTAGGATTTCACTGCATATTTTGCAAACCACCCTGGAACCAAATTTGGTGAAGGGCATCTATTAACAATGTTTTGAGGGAGGAAACCACGCCAAGAAAATGAAACATTTTAGTGTTTATATGTTTCTGTATATATGGGTGCATTTTTACGGTAGCTGTACTCATTCGCTCACAGTCAACCCTTGGCTCTGTCTTCTCTTTATATCTCCTTGCCTTCCACAATTAAGATTCTAAGTTCATTGGGAAAAGGTTCTGTCTTTTTCACTATGCTACTCTGGAGTTATATGGGTGTGTGTGCAGGGAGAGTATCGTTTAGAGCAGGCATCCCCAAACTTCGGCCCTCCAGATGTTTTGGACTACAATTCCCATCTTCCCCAACCACTGGTCCTGTTAGCTAGGGATCATGGGAGTTGTAGGCCAAAACACCTGGAGGGCTGCAGTTTGGGGGTGCCTGGTTTAGAGGATTGCCACCTGACCACAAAACAGCCACCTGACTTGCTCTTGTGCCTTGATTTATAGCAGGTAAATATTTTCAAGGCACAAAAATTAGAATGATCACATGCCAGCAATTGTACCTGAAGTAAGGGACTACAGCTTGCTGGCAGAACACATGTTTTGCATGCATTCAATCCCTGGCATCTTCAGTTTAAAGGGATCAGATAGCAGGTGATGGGAATAAATCCGCCTTACACTGGAAAGCTGCTGCCAGACGCTGTCAGGACGTTTCACAACACTATTTGGGCTGGAATATTTCCCACGTTGCTTTGAAAGCCCTGACTGTGCTCTACTATTCACACACCTTTCCCCTTAAGAAGTAAACAAATGTAATGTCGAAAAGCTCACCTGTGTGTCAGACTGCTTCCAAAGAAGACATGCAAGGTGTAAAACATGTAAATCTCCTCCTGTCTTTCAGAATCCACATTATGATACACAATGAGCTTTGCTCCAAGTTTCATAGCCACTGCCGGCAGGAAATAGACATATCCTGCTTTGGATCGCAGTGTTTTCCCTTTACTTCCCAGTGGGTTGGGCAACATCCTTTATGCACAGCTGTTAGGGACAAGAAGGCCCTCCAGATGGTGGCAGGGCAACACCACCTTGCCTAATCAAGTGATAACAGCTGGGCCAGGCCCCTGGTACATCTACCAAGTCCAGTATCGTATTTCTCACAGTGGACAGCCAGATGCTTCCAGGGAGCCCAAAGGAATGTCATGAAGGCAACAAGCCTTCCTCAGAAACTAGTACCCAGTGGCATCTTATCTTTGGGTGTATTTAGCTCTTGCGTCTAACAGCCACTGACAGACCTCTCCTCCAGCAATGTGTCAAACTTTTTTTTTAAAGCCATCTCATCAGCCAGGGGACATCACCACATGCTTGGTAGAGAATTCAGTACGTAAGCTATCCATTTAGTGAAGATGACCCAGGGGTGTTGAGAAGGAACAAAAGGTGGTGGCACAACTGCTTAAGCACAGAAGGGAGGGCACCCCAGGCCCAGCCATGGAACAGAGGCTGGGCTACCCTCCTGTACGTCTCTCCCATTTTCTACTAAACTCTGGTAGTACAATCCTTAGCAGGCATGCCATCCCTTTGGAGCTTGTGCATGCTACAAGTCCATGCCTTTCTGTGTGCATGTGTGTGTTTATGCACATGAGAAGACCTGAGCGTGCTGCTCCTAGGAACAGCTGGCATGGATCCACGCTGGCAACCCTGGGTCTGTAAGGCACAAGTCACTTGAGGCTCACTGTAACATTATCGTGCTGGTATGAAGCAACTGCTGCCAGACGCTTTGTGCTTCAGTCCCAGTGAGCTGAGGCTGTGCACTGCCACATAAGCTCTTTGATCTCAAAGGACACCAAAGAAATAAAATGCATACAGTTGAGGCTGGATGTGTGGACACCAGTACACTTTGGACTCTGGTATAAACACTGCTGCAAATCCCCCAGGGCTGAGGTCTGCTCTCATCAGGGCTCCAGAAGCGATCTTTCCCTGGAATGGAGAGCTGTGGTCTTTAGTCCTCACAGCATACAGAAAACTAAGCCCAACACTGCAATAGTTTGCATGTTTACTCTGTGTCCAATAGGACTTACTCCTAATAAGTTTGTTTTGCTTCGTGGCCTTAACCTAAACACACTCACAGTACTATACAGTAAGCCATGCTAAGCACAATGGAAGCTGTTTCTGAATAAGCATGCATAGGACTGTATTGCCCCATAACCACATTTATGTATACATAATATTTCCCCTGTTATAGCTGCCTTTGTCTCCCTCTTTCTCCTGTTTACTTGAAATTTATATTGGAAAGTTCTTGGGGCAGGGACTTGTCTCAGTTTAAATTAGTATTTAAGGGACCATGCATTTTGTGTGTGTGTGTGTGTGTGTGTGTGTGTGTGTGTGTGTGTGTGTGTGTGTACACACACACACACACACATAATACTAGTGAATGTTCCTGCAAGACCTCTTCCCTTTTTAATGTTTTCTCATCCACTGCTGAAATGTGGATTGTAGGCAAGCTCAAAAAACCCCATACATTTACTTATGAAACTCTGTAAAGCACAATGTACATTGATGGAACAACAACAACATGTAGGTGTAAATTATAATTATCAAATCAACTCCAGCGCAGACCTCTAGCTTCTGTTTACAACACTGACTCTATGCCCTGACCCACCCTTTACAGTGTATTCACAGAATCCCTCTAACAAAAGGCATTATGCCCAATTATTTCCCCCCTAAAGTCACCAACACATGGAACAAGACAATTAAACATTTTCAGCTTCAAAACACATGTGATATGGTCAATACTCACAGAACAGTGATGAAATCTATTTCTTCTTCTCAGAGGTTAAAATCCTTGTCAGTAAGCAGAGCACTCACAATTGTTAACAACCCCTGACTTGGTGAATCTCCAGAACCATAAATTTCCCTGTTGCCTGCCTTTGTCCTCAGGCTTCAGCACTGCAAATGTTCCCTTTGTGAAAATCTACAGGTACCATTTCCTTCCGTCACTTCTATTTGTGGGTGTGAAGCATGCTGAAAATCGAGGTGAAAGGGAAACGGTATTTTTGATGCGCATCTCCTTTGGTAAGCTTTCCCCAGAGCATCTCACCAGAGCATCTTGTGGAGATGGTGCGATGATGCAGCAGGCTGCCGTTCTGTCACTGTTGTCATGACAACCAAGATGTGGTCCCCTGTGGTAGAATAACGCAGATGCAAAGGTAGGACAGAAATTATGTGAATTATGTGCTGAGCATCCTTTTGGAAGACACCAGAGACCTTTCAATTGACATACATCTTTTTTTTTTTAATGAATCCCTAGAAATGACTTTCTCCCTCTCATACCAGGTGTCCTATTATTGAGGCTCTGGAGCATCCACTATCATTTGATACACAGAAAACCAGGCTGAACCCTGAGTGAATTCTCCATTTTCTTTGTGAGAATGTTGCAGGTATCTGAGAACATAAATCTAAATATTTCTGGGGAGGGGAGATTCCCATCAGAGCAGAGAAACTACTGTATTATTAACCCATTAATAATATAAGGCAGTTACTTGGCTATTAGCCACAGAAATAAGTGAGGTAAATTCTCTGTTCTGTTCTGAGTACAGGAAATGGCCAATTGATGCACGTCCAAAAGACATGATTGCGCATGCATGCACGCACGGTGCCGGTCTCCAAAGTGATTAGAAAATGTCATTCAATGTGTCACAAAAAGGGAGGAATGGGGGCATCTATCTTTGATCCCCCTTCATGTTCCCAGCACACCTTGCTAAAGACACTCTTTTCCTGTCACCTCACACCATCACCTTGGCAACCTCTGTCTGCACAGGCCCAAGGATTCCTCTTAGATGGGCCACCAACACCTTTCGTCTCATTAAGGGCTTAGCTTATCCCCAGCTAGCTATGTGAAGCTGCCTGAGATTGTGATCCTAAATCAGGGGTAGGCAACCTAAGGCCCATGGGCCACAAGCAGCCCATGGGGGTTGTTTAACCGGCCAAACTGAGCCGCCCACTCAGTGAGTCCCTGTGCGCTGCGCTAAACCGGCGCAGCACGGCGCAGCACGGCGCAGGGACTCACTTCCACATTGCCGGAATTCACATCTGCACATGCTCAGACACTGGAAATGGCATCTGCGCAGACGCCAGAAATCGTGTCAATGCAGATGCCGGAAATCGCGTCTGCGCATGCTCATGCACGTGTGTGATCCGGCCCACGGAGTGATCTCCACTGAAGTGAACCAGCCCAAGCGAGGTAAACCTTGCCGACCCCTGTCCTAAACTGAAAGCAACACCACTTGGCTTAGTTTTAATTACGGTAACCAGACTTTGCTTACTTCATAAATGTATGAGTTCGCTCAGATTCTGAATGTAGAGATTATGGCGAGCCTGCCCCTCTGCCAAATTCATAACATAATTTAAAAAACAACAACAGGTGTTTGGAAGTACGCATGATCACATACATGTACACTAATTGGAGAGCCAAGGTTGCTTGTGGCTCTGTTTGTGGTACACGCAGTGGCAAGCTTGGAGTTTGTTGCTGTGTAATGGTCCCTAGAACCACTTTGGGCCTCCAGAAATGCTCAGGATTCTCCAGCAGGTGGCTGGTGCCTGTGGCTCCCTCCCACTTGCACCACCACTCTGTGGATGTTTTCTTGGCAGCGACAGCTCCTTAGCAGGCCCAAGGACCTTGCGGAGGTGGCTAATGGGATGAAGAGGCCTCATCTGCCCCGTCACTCACAAAGGAGGACATAAAAGTGACAGCTGCTAATGGCCGGCAACATTCTCATCAACTGCCTCATCAGCACGATTTCCCAAGCAAAAGGTTGTGGTGGCTGAAGGAACAGAAGCGTCACTGAAGCGGCTGGCTCTCTGCCAGGAGCAGAGAGAAAGTGTGTGTACATATGTAGATGTGTTTGCAGCCACAGAGCAGAAAAGCAGGGGTGCTTCCAAATATATGTATTTTTTTCTTGCTTCCTCAAGTCCTCCGGTGCTTCCTCAACTTCTGCCCACATGGAGGAAATGAAATGCTGGGGGCTTAATCTGAATCAGGGTAAAGGCTCAGCACAGCTCAATTTGCAAAGCCCATAGTTCAGTGTGACAGAGAGCCAGAGGTATAGTGGCACATTACTATTTCTGCAGCAGGGACCCTGTCTCTTCAGTGTCCTAGAGTCGCTCAATCAGCAGGAAAGGGGAGCTTTTTACCTGCTGAGAAGTCTTCTCACCCTTTGTGCTGATTGGAGCTAATCAGAGTCAACAGAGGTGAGGATTGGCTCCTAGGGTCACTGAAGAAGGTGCATGGGAAGATCACCGAGCAGGTTTCTCCCCCTGTATGCGCTGAAGTTACACATTTAGGAACACATAAAATACAAGATGCTTCACTTTCAAGCAGTGTTTGAAACTCCAATTGTTCTACATACATTTTGCAGCAGGGGATTTCATTAGCATTAGCAGTTTCTGAGCTCTGGCGCAGTACTACGCCTAAGATTTCAAATATAAACTGCAAAGTGGAAGGAAATCTTTTTCTGCCTCCCCACTTCCAGCTACTCTCTGAAAACTGGACAAGAGACCCTCTTAAGAATATTAGGGGGGGGGTGGGGAGGGGAAGGACTAGACCATGTGAAAAATGAACATAATATTTTAGCTGCAGTTCATACATTTTCAGCTTTGAATCATTGCAATAAAAAAGCGTGCCTAGACATTCTGTTGTTGTGCCCATAACCTAGGTTTAAAGTGCCATTTAGCTCCTAGCTTTGATATCTCAGTTTCTAACACTGGTTTCAAGAGAATGGTGTGCAAGTGTTGTTAAACAGAACTGCAATGAAAACACAATGTAAGTCCCCCCAAAAGACGATAATAATAATTTGTCCATGTATGTCCAGTTGATCTAGAAAACAGTAGATGTAGCTGAAAGACAACACATGGAAATCTGCATTGGTTGTTGCAATGCATCCCTTATCATCATTATGGTATAATTATCAGATTATTATATACTGTTAGAAGAGGATGTGACTGTAATGGGATGTGGCTGTGAATACCAAGAAGGTAAACATGCACAATGTCCCAGGTTCAACAGATAACAGCAGGTCCCAAGCAACCTAAGTTAAAAGAGCTGGCAGGACAGTAAGGAAGACCTACACCACTGAGTTTGAATGGAACACAGATCTGATTCAGCATAAGGCAGATTCATGCACCATTCCAGGACTTACTTAAGATGACTGAGGCATGAATTCTCATTCCCTTCCACCCGCATTGTCCTAGACCTAGGACACAGGTCTCTCCAGAGAAAGTGGCTTCTGAAAACAAAAAGTTTGCCCATGTAGGAGAAGCAAAACCATGTAGGAGAAGCAAAAACTCCTAAACCTCTGCTGCTTTGCAGGATATCTTCAAGAAAATAAAATGCTAAAGGAGTAAACCCTACTCAAATCTGGAGAGGAGTCTCGAAGACAGATCACACCTTGTAGCTTTGTTCTGGCAACTCCTGCAGCCAAGCTGGTGCCAAACAGAGGCATCTTTCCCATAGGGCCTAGTGGCTTGTTGCACCAGGGCGCCAGCCTCTCAGGAGCGCTCCAGCGAGTGGGGGAGCTGCCCTGCTTTGCCAGCGGCCTCCCCTTTTCCTGCATGCTGCCAGATGGTTGGCAGGGCGCAACGAGCCACTAAGCCCTATGGCTCCTCCGCCTCCCCTCCCTCGGCCGCGGGAATCCCCTCAGCCACTGCCTGCCGAGCCGCTGTCATCTGAGGGAGCGGCAGGAGCGGCAGTGGCGGCAGCGGCTCCCGAGGAGCTTCCTCCCATCACCGGTGCCCACCGCCCCAGCACCACCACTCCCCAGGGCACAGGCATGGTGTGGCAACTGCCTGCTGCTCCTCGGACCACTGGGCAGCAGCGAGAGCACCGGCAGTGGGCTGTCATCAGGCAGCAGAGGAGGAGGTGGTGCCCTGGAGCCTCGCAAGTGAGCATGGGGTTCCAGCGGTCTGGCCAGCTGTGCCGCGGCCACATCAGGGGCGTCTTCTGTGGGCGGCGGCTCCCGGGGCTGTGAGATGGTCCACAAGTTGGGCTCTGAGTTCTAAATTTTGGGAAAGGGAGGGGGCGCTGGAGGGATGTTTGCGCCACGGCGCTGGATGTGCTTAAGACGGCCCTGGTGCCGAACGTATTGCTCTGCTTTCCTTTGGACCACATCCTTGAGGCTGGTCTTGTCATCTGGGCAGCCCCAGAACTCCATACACACTGCCCAGGCTTGCACCAGAGGGAGGTCACTTCAGCACTGCTAATGCAGCAAAAACAACGAGGGAGGCAGCAGTTACGAGTTTCCGGTCTCTGTAGCCACAACAGGCACGGTGATTCTCCAGTAGGTTTGACTTCCCCATCCCCCGAGGCACACTCCAATGTCTCTTGAGACAGGTGGGCACCAACAACTAATAATAATAATAATAATAATAATAATAATAATAATAATAATATGAATTTGTATACTGCCCTATATCTGCAATAACTTGCCAACTTTAGAAAGTCAGCTTTGGAAGAGGGGGGTGCTGTGAAGTAGATAAGTAGCTGCAGGGGAGAGTGGCTAATAAATCGTCATCATTTCCCCTAGTAGTGATTTGGCTGAGTGGGTGACTGCCAATCCGCATGCAGCCAAAACTGCACCACCCATACAAAAGAGAGAAGTATCAGCAAGCTCAGGGGAATCCCATGCTTTGTAGAAGTTGTCCAGGTTGGGAAAGGGAAGGCCACAGGCACTTCAATTATGTCTTTCTTAAGCCTTTGCAAATGCTCACAAAAGCTTGACCCTTTTGGGGGTTGAGCATCAGGGTGCTTGCAAATCCCTACTTTCACAGTAACTTCCACTCCTGAGCCAGTCTGCATAATTTCTCAGTCTGCTCTTGCCTGGGGCCCACCTTGAATGAGTCAGTAAGCCTGGAAAGGCAAGATGATGCTCCCAAACTATTAATGTTGGAACTAGCCTGGACATAACAACATCAAGATGTGTGACCGTTTGCTCCGCTGGGAGGATGGGTGAGTGAGTAAACAGTTGGGCCAGAGATGCTTTGGATTTGTAGATAGAGACTGCACAGGCGAGCTCTGCTTTGGGTTAACACTGATTTGTACTGTTGAATAATAGGAGACAATCTCTTCTCTCCAATGTGTCTCTCTAGCGTCATACAGCTGTACAAATATTTTACCATGTGACTCTTGAAGCACAACACTGAGAGCCTCTGAGCTGTGCCAAGAGAGAAAATGCCCTGAAACAAAAGGCAGAAGCCTGAATCAGACCCAGCTGCCAAGATCCTCCGTCCCCAACAGAGTCTGGCCAGGGCTGAGCGCTCTGAGTAAGTTTTCCTTGCTGTTGCTGCAAGAATTGGCTGCAGTGAGGGAGGGAATGAGTTTTTACCCTCTCTAGCAGGGAGAGATGTGGCAGGCAAGGCAATAGGCCGGACAACCAGCTCTTTGTTATGCTGCTGTGTTATCCAGGAAAGTTGGCACTATCTGTACTGCCATCTGCATGTATTGGTACTGCTAAAAAGGTCTTTTTTTTCCTGGAAGGCAAATTGAAGGGCCAGTTCTAAAGCGATGCTGAATCAGCACTGAGCTCAGGAGCCTCGAATTCCCCCAAAATGTGGAAAAAGCACTGTTGCCAAGTTCATCTGCTTCGGCTAATTAGTATGATAAATATAGCATCATCCAAGCTATCACACATGAAAATAGGCACTCTCTGGAACACTTTGAACATGTCTGTTATCACATCAGAAACACCCAGGGATAAAGTAAATATTGCAAGTTGTCCTCCAGTGTAACATTCTCCTGGTGCATTATGAAAGCTGCAAAAGGCAACTTCTGGAAACTTCAATTGTTCTGCTAAAAAAGACGGCTTTCCTATCTTCTCTGTCTCCTCAGCATGGGAAAAGATACATATCTGTTTCCCCACAAGCGTAACTAAGAAGAACCTTCCTGTGTCAGAACAAATGCTCTTCTAGCATAAAATTATGTTTTCATCAGTGCTTTTTTTCTAGAAAAAGAGGTGCCGGCACACACCATGAAGTTGTTATAGTAAGTGCCACACTTTTTAACCACAATGAAAAGAGCGGCCGGTACAGTGTACCCTTGAGTACCCCCTGAAAAAAGCACTGATTTTTATAGTCAGATACCTATGGGAAACCCATAAGCAGCGCATGGGTGCAATGAACCTCTCTCACTTGTGAGAGTTTAATTAAAACATAAATAAAAACCAGGAGAATGTCACACGTCTGCAAGACATACGTACATAGTTTGGCTGTCTGCCTGGAGATGCTTCTCTGCCTGTTCATATATCCTGTATGTATCTGCTTTGCAATAGCCCAATCTACACTGATTTAAGAGCAAACAAGACAGTTGTCTTTTTGGTTAAAGATTCACTAGAAAATTATAATGGCCTTATAATAAATGCTATGAGTAGTTTGTGGTGAATCTCACCAGCTGCAGTGTCTGAAATGGCAAGCTGTGTACTGACACGATATGGTAAACTGCATTGCTGTGCACATTTACCTGTGCAAATAAGGCTTGGTGAACACAGTGGGGCTTCTCAATGGTTTGCATGGTTAGAGCACATGTTTGTGTGCATCATATTTACATACGCTGTAAACAAGAATAATAATCCATGCCCTTGTCTTACTTCCAGAGATTTGATTGCTGGGGATGGAGCCTGCAGACAGACAACTATAGCAATTCATCCTGAGTTGAAACAGAAAGCTTCCCAACTGGCAAAAGAAGGGCTGTAATTTATCAGGGGTTTGTACCAGAAAATCGGGTCAGAGTACATTTAACATACTACTCAGGAGTTTGCCAAGTGTCCTGCAAGTCTCGTTATTATTTATCAAGCACCAGAACTACCTTACCTTTCTCGCCGGATCTGGCCACAGTGATCCATGCGACGGTCACCTCCAGGCTTGATTATTGTAGTTCGCTTTACGCGGGGCTGCCCTTGAAGCTGACCCAGAAACTCCAGCGGGTGCAGAATGCCGCAGCGAGGCTCCTTACGGGGTCCCAGCCGCGGGATCACATTCATCCAGTGCTTTACCAGCTGCACTGGCTCCCGGTGGAGTACAGGATCAGGTTTAAGGTGCTGGTTTTGACCTTTAAAACCCTATGCGGCTTAGGACCCTCGTACCTATGGGACCGCCTCTCCTGGTATGCCCCACGGATGACCTTAAGGTCCACAAATAACATTTTGGAGATCCCGAGCCATAAGGTGGTTAGACTGGTCTCAACTAGGGCCAGGGCCTTTTCAGTACTAGCCCCGACTTGGTGGAATGCTCTGTCACAGGAGACCAGGGCCCTGTGGGATTTGACATCTTTCCACAGGGCCTGCAAGACGGAGCTGTTCCACCTGGCCTTTGGGTTGGACCCCTATGTTTTCCCTCCTTATGGTTTCGATTTATGGGCTACTTTAAAACGAGGCTGCGTTTTAAATTTTAAACTGTATCTTAATTCGTATTTTAATTGTTTTTCTTTCTTTTATGTTTTATTGTAATTTTATTGGTGTCAGACGCCCTGAGCCCAGTCTTGACTGGAGAGGGTGGGGTATAAATAAATAAAAATATTATTATTATTATTATTATTATTATTATTATTATTATTATTATTACGTGCAAACAACAAATAAATAGGATGGGTTAAATTGCTCACAGCCATAAAGACTCAGAGAGAAAAATGGAATTTAACAGGCCAATCATATACATGTGTACTCAGAAGTAGTCCCCATTTAGTTCAAGGGGAGTTACTCCCAGGTACCGGTAAATGTGTATAGGATTGCAGCCTCAGATAGTAATGCCCAAAATTTTATTTTTACTAAACAATTGGACGGGGTCCTAGAAATACCTCAATGGGTGAAGTTTTCAAGGCCTGCTCTTCCATTGGCATTGCAAAGTATCTTTTAAAACTGCTCGAAAGCTGCAAAATGAAAAGGTCTTTTGCCCAATACTAATTAAGAGTATTTCCCTCCTGCTGCCAGGCTCAGGTTCCAGTTTTACTGCAGGTATCTGTTTTCAGAATCTGCACTTTGGTGACCAACAACAGGTGGAGACTGTGCCTCAGCATAATGACAAAAAGCAGGGGGAGCTGAACTCTCTCATCACAAAGTAATCCTGACAGCCATTCTGGTTGCAAAATAAAGCCTAAGCAGAGCATTTATTACCTATATTGGGTATCTTTCAGGGCCTGTAGAAACCAGTTTTATTTATTTATTTTCCTTTTCACATACTATAGGATTTCCCCCCCTTTTCACTTCAGCCTTAGCGTTTGCATAGTTTTTTTTCCCTTAGTGGCGCAGTTTCTATCTCTTTGCCAGATCTGAAAGGCCTTCATTTTCTTGTTGATAATGCATTCAAACTCACTGTCATTCTCATGAAACCAGCCCTGGTGTTTCTTGGTTTGGTATCCAATAGTTTGTTCGCAGGCTGCAATAATGGATGTTTTTAGCTTGGTCCAGTGTTCCTCGATGTTACCAGGGAACTCCAAAAGCAGATGGTCCTTAGGAGTCATTTGGAAGAAATCCCGCTTAATAGGATCTCCAGCACTGCTTGAGCTCTGCGACCGCAGCTTTTCCCCGGTTGAAGCACAGAGTGTTTGAGGACCAGGACATTCTCGGGGAAACCAAAATGCGTGTTTACAAAGCTGTTCTATTACCAACCTTACTGTATACTTGTGAAACATGGACCACTTATGAACACCACCTCCAACTCCTTGAAAGATTCCCTCAAAGGTGTCTCAAAAAAAAAATTACACATCACTTGGGAAGATAGACAAACAAATGTCAGTCTACTGGAAGAAGCAAAGATCACCAGTGTGATCCAAGTTGTAGTAATCCTTTCTGGGAGAGTCTGAAAGGGTCCTGGCGGGAGTTTCTCCGGAGGCACGGAAACAGTGAATGGCAGTTCCAGACAGGATAAAACCTCTTAAAGCTGCTTTCCTCCTTGTCTGGCCTACTGCCACTAACCCAAGATTAGTTCTGAATTGACGAGTCAAATGGAAATGAAATGAGCCAGAGCTGTCATTTTCTCACTCTCCCAGAGGGGAGAGTTACCACAACATGTGGGACACGATTCCTAATATCGTTATGCCATACAGAAAAGTGTCAATAGTCTAAGAGGTCACAAGAGAAGGTTTGTTCTAATTAGCCCTGTCCCCAAGTTCTCCAATAATGCTATAGGCTTGTATACATAAACACACACACACACACACTGAGCACACATAGAGAGCAGGGTTCGAATCCCCACTCAGCCATGAAGCTCAGTGGGTGATCTTGGGCCACTCACCATCTCTTAGCCTAACCTACCTCACAAGGTTGTTGTGGGGGTGAAATGGGGATGAGGAGAACCATTGTACACCACCTTGAGATCATTGGAAGATGAAAGCGGTATAAGAATAAATGTAATAAATTGAAAGAGTGTACACTTATTGACTTGTGGTGTGCACAGATACATAGACTGTACACTCGTTGAATATTACATGTGAAAAACAATGTATTTGTGTACACAAGTACACTGTACACTCATGGGCTGTAATGTAGGAATGTCACCATCGTCTCCCTTTAAGGCTCAAATTCTGTAAGGCACAATTAAGTTAACTCTACCACGGTGATGGACGCTGGCATTTAGCTCGCTGGGCCACACAATACGAGCAGGCCTCGTTTAAGGGTTGAACAAAGACGGCTACAGCAGGCCTTTCTCCTCATCCACTTAAAAGCACCACATACAGTCCATGTTCACACAAACAGTATACTCTAGAGCTGAAAAGGGGCTCCTTCCATGCCATGCAGGTTGGTCTGTTAGGGCAAATAGGGCACTGCCACACCAACTTAAGTCTGCCCCCACCTGCCTGCCTCCTTAATTACAACCACCAGTCAGCAGGTGGCACTGCCTATTAGCTTCTTCCTCCTTCCTTTCAGCCTTGTCCTTGTGCAATTCAGCATGAAGGAGGGAGACAAAGCCAGAATTAGTTGTCTCTGCCAAACGTTAGCTTACGCTCCACCTAGTGTGGGTCTCCCTGACTTCCACTCCATCAGTCCATACACTACTGGACCCAGGGCTAAGCATGAAATCCATACAGGGACCATTGTAGTCACAGAAGAATTTTATTAGTGAATCCTTTCCTCCAACATGCCTCTGTGGCCTTCAAATCACATGGGTCTTTTTTCATGGCACCCACATTTCAACAGCCTTTTCAAGGATATGCCTTATGGGGCTTCCTGATAAAAGGAACTAGTGCATGCAATGATAAGTGTCACTTGACTGTCAGAGTGAGGCAGACATTGAGCATGAGCCCCTTACAGAAGCCAACACCTCCAGACTACTCAGAGTACTGTTTGAGAACTTCAGAACCATGGGCAACACTTCTCTGCCAAATGACCTGTTAACCTTCCTCCCCAATTTCATTTAAGTTGCAAAAGAGCTGTAGGCATTTTGGCTGCATTTGGAACACAGGAAGCTGCCTTGTAGGCGAATCAGGCAATTTGTTCCGCCTACCTCAGAGTTGCCCACTCTGTTTGGCAGCTGCTCTCCAGGGTTGCAGGCAGGTGTCTCAACTTGCCCTACCAGGAGATGCCAGGAATCAAACCTAGGGGCTTCTGTATGCAAGGTAAACACTTTTACCACCTTCACCCTTCCGCTAAGCTTTGACCGGCGAGCTGCAGCCGGTGCCAGCTCTTACACAAGTCTATTGCAATCACAGATATTGCTACTAAGCAAATCTCGAGAATCACAGGCTTAATTTTTTATTAAAAAGAGCCCAGAAACTTTCTAGCCCTTAAGACTGCAAATATAACCTTGAAACTGTTTGGATAATAGTTGACGAGATTTCAGGAGCCGGGGAGGGGCAGAGGATTGAGCGGGATTTCCAGCAGACAAGGCGGGGAGGGGTATTCAGTCAGGGCTGTGTGTATTTGGCAGAAGCAATCTGAATTATGCAAAATAAGCACTGTTGTGCAAACATGGCTTTATTTGCATTATTTAGCCAAGGCTCAGAATTTTGGCTTCTCTTCAGAGGGTAGGATATTTTGCACATGATTCCATTCCTTTTAATGCAGAGTATACAGAGGTATGCAGGAACCCTCTGCCCTTGAAGCTCAGGTTTCACTTACAGTTGAAAGGTAGGAGAAGAAGGTCAGGGTCAGATTTCTTGTCGCTGCCCTTCCCACCCCCACTGAAAAGTAAGCAACTGTGTGCAGAGACAGTTAACTAATTAGAAATCTAATCCCAGTTGCAGCTGTATCCAATTTTGCTCTAACACCTCTTGAGGAAGAAGACCCAGGCGGTAAGGAGAAAGAAAGTGTGGTTTTACATGCCGAAGCATGCAGTCAAGTCTACTCAAAAGTAAGACCCGTTGAGTTTAAGGCATTTTATTTCCAGGTAACTGAATACAGGATTGCAGCCTAAAAAGAAAGAGCCATGTGGATTGTGTTTTACCTTCCAGCAAGCAAGCATGAAGGCTAGAAACTTGTTTTGGTGGGTTTTTAAAAATTAAAGGTGATTTTCAAGATGTACTTAGTAGAGCTCTATGCCTACAAGAGCCTTTATAAGGACACATGCAAAATGTGACTTATAAAAAATGTATAAACTACTTCCAGATATCTATTGCGTCCGCAGGTTGAACACTACAAATTTTCAATCTGCCTTTTAAGGCTGAAATTCTAAATTACCTTTCTTGAATCCGAGCAGGACTTGCTTCTAGATAGCCATGTTTATTAGTACTGGGATACAGTATAGGGATGAAAAAATTACTAGCACAAGCAATACACAGCAGACACATTCAGTAAATTACAGAATTCCACCCAGATTTTCCCCAGCTGAAAACATGAGTGACAGTGCCGTTGACCAATGGAACACGAATATAGAAACATTTCATCATCAGAACAATCTTTAATTAGCTGATCCTTCCTTGAGAGCAGGGCAATGTATCCTAGCAACCACAGAGAACGGCCAGCTTTTGCAAAACAGACTTTCATTAACCACCTCATGGGTGGCAGACAGCAAGAGAAGCAACAGTAAGTGAAGGCAATAGTGGCTCCTGGCTCTTTCTTGGTTTCTGAGTTCTTCTAAGCCTTTCTGACATTCTGTACATATCTGTACAATGTAAATAAATATACTACAGTGCTAATTCACACAGCCTGCCAATAAATCTGAGTTTAAAAGGAGGAGCACGGATGAACTTCAATGAAAAGAGCAATGAAGTGGAGAAGTGTATATACACGACAAACTTTAAATAGTGGTGGCCCACAGAGATTAGAAACCAGGCAGGAACCGGAGTATTATAGGAGGAAGGATGGGATGAAATTTCCACCAGATTGAATGGACTAGAAAGACTCTAGAGGATTAGGAAAAAAAGAATGTTGGGTAGCTTTAAAATAGGATTAGACACATTCATAGAGGACAAGACTACCAATGGCTACTAACCCTGAAGGATATGCTGTACCCTCCACAGCTCAGGACAGTATGCTTCTGAATATCACTTGCTGGGAACAGCAGGAGGGGATGGAGCTCTTGGGCTCTGGTCCTGCTTGCGGGTTTCTCACAGGCATCTGCCTGGCCACTGTGAGAATAAAATGCTGGCCTAGATGGGCACTGGCCTGATCCATCAGGGCTCCTCTTATTCTTAAGCATACATGGATGAAACTGAAAGAATGCCAATGGGAACACAATTGGGTGTTGGCTAAATCTACTCCAATACATTCTTAATTTGCAAAACAAGCATGCATACACACCAGGAATCTCTTAATAGTGAAGGCGTAACTAATCCGTGTCAAATGCTCCTGAGTATACATTCTTGCTTAAAGAAGTGCCTTGCACTGGATTAGATTAGTGCAGCACTCTTTGTAAGAATTCCAGTGCTAGGTGGTTTGCCAAAATCTGGCTCATGGTCTATCAAATCTGTTGTCTACTCTGCCTACATCTTGATAAGACTTTGCCTTCACTATTCTTACTGTTTCATAGAGTTGGAAGGGTTTGTGCAGGGCATCCAATCCAACCCATGCTTGATGTAGAGCAGGCATCCCCAAACTTCGGCCCTCCAGATGTTTTGGACTACAATTCCCATCTTCCCCGACTACTGGTCCTGTTAGCTAGGTATCATGGGAGTTGTAGGCCAAAACATCTGGATGGCCACAGTTTGGGGATGCCTGATGTAGAGTCTTTCCAGATGTCCTTTTAATTGTGCCATCATGATTATTTGTGCTCATGGTGATATCAGGCCAGTTGTGTGATATCTGCTTTCAATACTCTTAGCAGCTTCAAGGTCATGGGACAGTCATACTGCTTTGTTCCCAATCAGTGCATGTCCACAACTTTGGGCTGAAATCCTGTACACACACACACACACACACACACACACACACCACAAATGTTCTGGGTTATTTTTTATGTCCTGCTTTTGTTGAGTGGGAATCTTGGGGAAGCTTCACGGAACAAATAATAAAGTGGAATGATTTGTGGATGGTCCTGTATATTAATGCATCAATGCACTAGTATTGTGCCAATATTGTAGGATATACCCACAAAATGAAACAACAGCAACAACAAGAAGAAAAAAACAGTCAGGAGAGGCCCATACATAGAGTGGAAAAATGTAATTCCAAGGGCTGCACTGATTGGCTGCATTATTAGCACGCAATGATAAACCATGGTTTAATGCTACATGGATAGACCGTAACAAGCTTGAGGGAAGCATCAGCCTAGCATGTTCTCCCTCCCCTCTCCTCATCCCACATGGCTAGGAGAAGGACATCTCCCAAGTTTAGTTGGGACACTTTAAAGTATCTCAGTTTAGCATTACAGTTGAAACAGGGATCCTTCATTTTTCAAAAACAAACATCACATCTGTTTTCTAATAAGCCTACTATAGTTGGATTGTGAAAACAGGCAGGAAAGGAGTAGCATATGAACACCCTGTTGGGCTCATTGAGCCTTGGCTGCATAATGCTAAAATTTAGCTGCTAAATCATGATTTAGTGTTATGCGTTGAACCAGGCCACTATCAACAGCAAAGAAGGGAAGACAATCCAGACCCTATTAATTAATTGAACTTGCCTGCTGGTCCATTACAAGCTGAAAGGCATACAGTAGTTGTACACTGTATGCCAAGCATGCGCTAATCACAATAATCCATTCTCATAGTTGCTGATGAATAACAATTAGGGTCTCCAATATACATCCTGGACTTCAGTTGAAACAGCCAAAACATTCCAATCAATCAAAGCGGAGTTTTGCATTCAATGAGCTAAACATGACTGCAAACTACACAGTACAATTCCGTGATCCTTACCTGTCTTTCATGCTCATCTCAGTTGGATTTAGGGTGTGCTACCCATCCTGATGACATTGATATGTCTGCCTCTTCTTTTCAACATGAGAAGCTGCGACTATTTCTTTCTCTTCAAACTTAGCTGCATGCCCTTGCTCCTTCCAGCTCAGAGTATTAGTGTTGCTAATCTCTAATTAACAGCCCACTAACACAGAAGAAGCCAGGAGCTCGAAAGACTGCCCACCCCCAACCCTTTGGCCCTGTGACCGGTACTGTTCCGATCTGGATTAACGTTTGAGGTGATTTGTCCTGGAGGCCTTACTGCATGTGCCTATATTTCTAAATACCCTTGAGCTGCACTGGGTAACGGGGTATTAAAAACCAAACCAAATGAGTGAGTAAAACCACATACAACAATTGCACAGCAAAGGGTCTAGCTTTTCATTCTACTCACTGTTTTTTTTGGTTACTGCACCTTGTGGCTACTCTGGTCCAAAGAGGTTTTTTAGCAAAGATACTAAGCAAAATGCAAGATTACAAAATGTGAGCGAGGGAGCGAGGAATGCCTTCCATACACTGCAAGATGAAATGTTCTTTCCTGCTGAAAAAAAGAAGAAGCTAAGGTTAAACAAGTTGAGAGAAATGTAAAACTAGTAACTTGAAAAAAAATAACAAAAAGGAAGCACATCTTTGGTAACGGTGGAGGACATCCAATGAAGTGGATGTAGTTATGTAGTTTTAAAGCTTTCCCCCCAGAGTACAGTACTGATAATCAGAACTTACTGCTATAGAACCAGAAATGGTTAAGACTATTACTGGGTTAAACCAACTATCAGCAGAGATACTAACAGATCTTAAGAAAATAATTATTATTATGTTGGAACAATCCAAAGGCCTGTCTTAGTCCATCATTCTGTTCTCACAGTGGACTAAGACCTGTTCTTACTGAGGTGGTAGCCTCATGTCTGGGCTGTACCGCTTCAGATTGCAGGTGGGGTCTCTTTCAATTATTAAGTTCTCTTACACAAATGTGCCCCTGAAAATAGAAAAAGGTGTGAGGTAAAAGGGTTTTAAACTATCCATCTCGACATGCTTGTTTTTTATATAGAAGGGAGAACCACACAAATTTATGAGCTCCAACTGCAGATATAACAGCCCAAATACAGGGTTTGGGTTTTGTTTTTTAAAGTAAACATGAGTTTGCCACTCCAGTGAAAAAACTATTTAATGCAAGTATATATTATTTTGACTTACTGATGTGAACTGGGAGTGGCCAAAAGAAAATGACTTATTAGTGACCTTTGCTATGCCATTTGTTTTGGGTTAGAATCTTATCTACTCCTGTTTTTTATGTATTGTTCGTATTTCACAAGCTCTCTTCATGAGCAGAAAATATAATATGTGCAGAGTCTGTCCTTATTTTTAGTGAAAGCGGAAATTGTGTGTCCAAACAAATTTCCTTCTGCCTTCAGTTTCAGAAATATGTGTTGTGGGGAGGGGAAAGGAGGGGAGAATTCAGAGGCAGTAAAAAGCAATAACAAGTAAGCTATCCAAACCTAATAAGGAAATGTTGCTTTTTGGAATAAAAATATAATGCATAATTATATTTTGTGTGTCATACCCTGCCTGAAAAGTTGGAATTGTCTTATGCATTAAAGCTTTCTTTAGCCGAATGACACCACTCGTCTATCTGTCCCAGGGATGGAGAACCGGTGGCCCTTCAGATGTTTTTGGACATTGGCCATTCCAACTGGAGCTAATGGGAGTTCAAAGTCCAACAGCATTTGTCTCTCCATCTCTGATCTAGTCGAATCCTGTCTACTCCAGCCTTTCCAAAACTGGTGCCTTCCAAACCATGTTGGCCTCCAACTCCCATCAGCCCCAATCAGCTTGGCTAATGCTCAAGGATGATACCGGTAGTTGTTGTCCAAAACATGTGGAGAGTGCCAGGTTGGAGAAGACTTTTCTACAACATCTCTCTAGGCCAGGCATCCCCAAACTGCGGCCCTCCAGATGTTTTGGCCTACAACTCCCATGATCCCTAGCTAGCAGGACCAATGGTCAGGGAAGATGGGAATTGTAGTCTCAAACTTCTGGAGGGCTGAAGTTTGGGGATGCCTGCTCTAGGCTCTCCAGCAGGCTTCCTTCCAGCACTTAGCACCGTAAGTCCTTTTAGCTGGAAGCAATTTGGGATCTGAACCTGCGGATTTCTGTATCCAGAGAATAGGCACTACCGCTGAGCTGTGTATCCAACACCACAATCCAATAACCAATTCAGCATGCAGGTTTCCAGTTCCTGTGGATAGCTTTGAATCCATGCAAGGTAGCCATCTAATTTTTCACTGCATGACCTGTTGTGGGTTGTTTCTCATGTAAAACTCAGTTTGGTAGAGTATGAGACTGGGTGAAAGATTTTTGCATTGCAGGGGGTTGGACTAGATGAACCTTGTGGCCCCCTCCAGCTCTACAATTCTATGATTCTGTGATTCATGTAACTTTCCTCTAAACAGGTTTTGAAAGCTCATATGGGAAGTGGCCAGAAAATGACTAAATGATAAGTTTTTGTCAAAGAAGGGCGTAAATGCGTTTTCCAGTTCACATATGAAAATAATTCATAGAACACCTACAGAATGTTCCTATTATTTTATTCTCCTTGAGATTATTCCCTAGTCTGTTGTTGGGGTTTTTTTGTTGCATCAGGTTATCATACACTTGATTTAAAATGAGCTCTGCAAAGGGCATTCTTGTTGGCACTTGCATACCTCCCCACAAAAAACATAGGTTACCAAAATCGGGATACTAACATCTTTGCTATTGCTTTGGTTCCCATGCAACTTGGTTTTTAGATATTTTATTTCAAAGTAAAAGTTCTTTTGCCGTTTTGCATGTGGTTGTGCATTAGAGATGGTTACCTGTTTGATTTCAAATAAGCCTCTTATTATCAAATTGCTGTTCTGGGTGGCAATCTTGGAAGTTGAAGATGTTGGTCTTGCATAGTTCCACACTGCACCCTACAGGACATAAGAGCCAAGTACAAAAACATGTTACTGTACTATTAATTTCTCTTATAAGAGCAGGCTGTTCTGTTGTATCCTGAACTTGATTTCATGGACTTCTGTGGGAATGTTGTTGATATACCGGTACTTAGCTTTCTCCTGCTGAAATAGGGTTAAATTAGAGGGTTTTATATGGACTGTGTTCTGTGGGGGGGGGGTTGTTTGTTTGTTTTACTATTGAAGAATGCAGTTTTCTAAACAAGAGACAAAAGGCTTGTGGTCAAAATATTTCATGCCAATGTGTAAATACAAGAGCTATTCTCTATCCTGGGTGGCCCAACAACCAGTGGGACCAGACCGTGGGGCTCTGGGAACAGAACCACAGGCCCAACACAGTAGCTAGTATCACCAGTGGCAGCCTAGGGGGGCTAGAGGAGGGAGGCATTCCTACACAACCTGCTGGGAGACCCCAGAGGCATAGGAAGCCACCAGAAGGACTGAACCTGTGAATTAAGCAACAAGGACTGAGAATTGTGTTTGCTTTACTTAAGGGTGGAAACTCTGAAAAACCCAGCTACTACAACAAGAAGAGGGGGTGGGGGGTTTCTGCTCTTGGAGCTGTGAACTGACCTACAAAGGGATAGTTCCTGCAAGTTCAACAATGACTTTGAAATGCTGTGATGTCTTTTGTTTATGTGCATGCTGTGGTGTTGGGATAATAAGGGCTTTGTTTCAAATACTCTGTTCAGGGATGTACTTGATGAAAACTGTTAATGATGTTTGAGAATTGTTCTGACGAGGGGGTTGGACTGGATGACCATCACCTTGCATGCCAGGTGTGGGTGACTGGGTAAGCTGCACTGGAATGCAGAACAGTGACCAGAGGGTGTCACAAAAAGAAAGAAAAGAGTTGGAGGAATCCAGTTATTGTCTTTTTAAATGCCTTCTTGTGTTTATGATGCAATTCTGTTATCTTTCAAGCTCCGTGGAAAGTTGGTAGTAACCACGTTGGACAGTCATGGAAGACTGCTTTTGCTAAGGAGGAGGTGGTATTATAGAAATAGGGGGCATCCCCCTAAACCCAAGAAATTAATAAATGCTAGGATTTTGGGTTCTTTGAGATATGCAGGGAGAATGTAAGCTGCCAAGGGGATTCCTGGCTTGCCTTACTCAAACCAGCCTGGCTGGCCAAGGGAAGAGCAGAGCATTAAAATAAGAGAGCCATTGAGGACAACTCCTTGTCTCGGGTGTGACCAGAGGCTGGAGATTTGGAGGGTTGCCTAGGTAACTGCTCTGGGGGAGGGCAAGGAGCCTCTGGGAAGAAAGAGGGAGAATGGCTGAGATCCATCTTGACAAGGGTGAAGGAAAGACTGCCCGCAATGCTCTGGGCCATGCTGTAAGATCTGGATCCCTTCCATGCAGATGCAAGGTGCAAATAAGTGAATAAACCCCGTTTCTCAAAGTACCACAGCCTCCGCCGAGTCTTCTGTTCTCCGAAGGGACGCAGACCCTGAAGGTGCGCCTGAGACGCCATGCAGTCTGGTCACTGCTTGGCCGGCGTCGGGCTTTTGCAACAATACATTAAAAGCAGTTGGTGGGGTGGGGTGGGTAGGTAATGCCCTCAGAAATTTCCAGCTAATTAGCGAGGAGGGACATTATGAATTGAGGAGGCCAAGGAACTAAGCTTAAATCCCCCTCCCTCCTGCTCCACGTTACTTCCTGCCACGGGCTGCCTTCCGGTTGTTGCAGTCCCGCCTCCCGTCAGTCAGCCTTTCCCGTCGACCGCTTTTCCCTCCTGCTCGAGGGACTACATTTCCCATCATGCTCTCTTGCGGCGTGACTGTGGTCGCGCAGGTAAAGCGAGGAAGTCGTCTGTTCTGCAGCTCGCCGAACAGTCGCATTTTTTTTGTTGCTCTTTGTACAGAATGTGCAGGGAGATGATCTTTGCTTCCTAGAAAGAGAGCGGGGTCTGCGCTGCGTTTGCTCTTTGATAGGATACAGGGCTTTATAGAAGGCGGACCCGCACCCTCAGAATTGCAATTCTGCAGATCCGGACAGTCGGGATCTTTTGGATTCTGAAGAATGGTGCAACCGAAGACAACTTTCTTTTTTCCTTAGCTTTTTCCCTCCTGCACACCCCCTCCCCTCTTTTCTAGCCGGTGTCTGACTGCAGAGGGGAATAGCCTGCCTCTGAAGAAGGAAGAAAAGCTAGTGGGCTAAAATTAATAAACAAAAACCCAAATTATTGAGTGCTGCATAATATTTTGTCCTGAAGTTGCTGACATCGCGCGAGGTAATCAGGCCTGTAGCGCAGCTCAGTCGGAGTGTTTAGTTTTAGAACCAGCACCTAAAGATGATGAGGAATGATCTGTCCGTGGCGCTTGCTGGCATCGGCGGGGCAGGGAGCCTTTTAAGAAGCAGCGAGCCCGTGTCTCTGTCTCCACTGGCGTCCCAAGCAGCTTCCTTACTGGAAGAGGCTGCAGATCTGCTGGTGATGAACAGGGACTTCGCGGCTGCTCTGGACAGGTGCGAGAAAGGCTGCGAGAGCGTCAGGAAGGACCCCGAGAATAAAGATGCTGACAGGTACATGCTGAATTGAGGCAGAGGTAGGACGAGAACCGGGAAGAATGGGATTGATCAGTGCCAGATTTACTTATGTGCGGAGCTATCTGCTGCCCATGATCCAGGGGGTAGGGCTCATTCTCTTGCAAGGATTTTTAAAATAAAAAATCCAGGCAGATTTTATCTAGGCCCAGTTGCTTAGTATCGGTAATATTAAACACACAATGTTTGTGTGTCTATGACTGTACAGTATAAGAGTTACACAATTGTGTACTTACTATTTAGTAAAGTTCGTGTAGGTTTTAATGCTGTTCAGAATCAAATAATAAAGTCAGCCATGTGAAGCAATACATGTGTTCAGATCACTATCATTAAAGAGTACATTTTGAGAACAAGTGAGGATTATAACATAGCTGTGATTCCCCATCCCCTATGAATGTTCTGTGTGAATGTCTTCAATAATTCCATACTTTTGTAAGCTTATTAAACACTTAGCCCGTGGCCTCCAGTTGCTTAAATCCAGTCCTGGAATTGATGTCGTTCTTATAAAGGGAATTAAATAATGATATTTATTCCAGTACCTGTTAGCACAAATGGCAAAAGAATGCAGTTTCTTACAGAAAAAGATATTTTACCAAGTTACAGCAGAGGGATGGGAAGGGTAAAATGAAAACTGGCTGTGCTGAGAGACAGCAACTTCCCGCTCGTCCTCTCCTTGAACTTCTCCTATTCCATCTGGTTGTTATAAAACTTTGTAAATAAGAACTACTGCCTGTGCTTGCTCTCCCTCCCTCCTCCCTCCCAATGCCTTTTCCTTTTGTGTCATGCCATTTAGATAGCCCTTGCCCCCAGACTTCCAGTCTTGTTGCTGATCTTTGTATGGCTTTTCAGCAGCAGAGTGGGGTTAATTTTTAATAATAATAATAATAAATTTTGTGCATCTCCTTGCTGATTCAGCTCTGAAGAACTGAAATGCTCCTTATGCACTGTGGGTATCCAGGCCTTGGCTGAGATGAACCGATGGAGAGAAGTCCTCCCTTGGATTCTTCAGTACTATCATCATCCTGAATGTTGGCCTTCCAGAATTCTAGAGCTGTGGTGGGTTCTGCTCTAATAGAAGCGGAGTTATATTATTGTATTTTGGGGGTGGTAAGCCTGTTACTGAACTGTACCAGTTTAGGCTGCGGGTGGGGGCTTGCATAGTTAAATGCACATTCATGCAGATCAGTTCCCTGCATACAGAAAACTATCTGGGAGAAAGAGGCATTGCACCCTAGCCTTCTGCCAGACATGCTAGTTTTCTCTGTGTATGGATTTTCTTTTTGTATGGAGATGCAGTAAGTCGTATGATCTCTCCTGAAGCAGCGTCTCCACCCCCATTTTTCAACTGGGACACTGAAGTCCAGCGCCAAGGGCCTTCTGGCGGTTCCCTCACTGCAAAAAGCCAAGTTACAGGGAACCAGGCAGAGGGTCTTCTCAGTGGTGGTGCCCTCCCTGTGGAACGCCCTCCCATCAGATGTCAAAGAAATAAACAACTGACGTTTAGAAGACATCTGAAGGCAGCCCTTTTTAGGGAAGTTTTTAATGACTGATGTTTTAATGTATTTTTAATCTTTTGTTGGAAGCTGCCCAGAGTGGCTGGGGAAACCCAGCCAGATGGGCAGGGTATAAATAATAAATTGTTGTTGTTGTTGTTGTTGTTAATAATAATAATAATAATAATAATAATAATAATAATAATAATTTATTATTTATACCCCGCCCATCTGGCCGGGTTCCCCCAGCCACTCTGGGCGGCTTCCAACAAAACAGAAATTCTAAAATACAGAAATCCATCAAACATTAAAATACAGAAATCCATCAAACATTAAAAGCTTCCCTAAACAGGGCTGCCTTGTTGTTGTGTCTGGGAAGGACTTGTTGCTTGTAGAGTGTTTTGAGGGCCAGATAAATTATACTAGCTCCCTTTGTGTCAAGGGCTTTCTTGAGAATGCATAGGGAAAGCAATAATGCAAAGATAATGGTGTCATTGTA
Organism: Zootoca vivipara; assembly: GCF_965207765.1. NCBI lineage: Eukaryota > Metazoa > Chordata > Lepidosauria > Squamata > Lacertidae > Zootoca > Zootoca vivipara. The sequence continues at coordinate 56,403,685 of NC_142592.1, forward strand.
ACCATATTAAAATGGTGGTATTGCTTTGTTTCCCTCTCAGCATCCTCCTGCATAGTAAAGTGGAAGAACCTCATGTGATGCTAGAAGTCGCCAGGGACTGGTTACATTCCTCAGCCAATCAGCAGCTGCCTAGTTACTGCCTCTTGGCTCAGCTCTACCTGTTTCATGTGCTGTTGCCGCTCAGGCTCTTTGCAGAGGCAGAGGAGCTAATCCGAGGTTGTAAAGCATTGAGCAAAGAGCAACAGGTGGAGGCCTATGAGAGCATTAAGGAGAAGAGGCAGCAGTGGCTGCAGAAGGAAGAGGAGGAGCGGCAGCTTCCGGAGGAGCACCCAGAAATGGTGTGGAAGCAACGGTTGGGTAGGCTTTTTTTAAATATATGTATAAAGTAATCTTATGCATTTTGTAGCTGAAACCATAGATGCCTGGAGTATATAAATTTTCTTGCCACCTAGTCTGGAAACAAAGCCTTATGAGGAGTGGTTGAAGGAGGTAGTTATGTTAATAATAATAATAATAATAATTTATTATTTATACCCCACCCATCTGGCTGGGTTTCCCCAGCCACTCTGGGCGGCTTTCAACAGAAATATTAGAATACACTAATTTCTTAAACATTAAAAGCTTCCCTAAACAGGGCTGCCTTCAGATGTCCTCTAAAAGTCTGTTAGCTGTTTTTCTCTTTGACATCTGGTGGGAGGACGTTCCACAGGGCGGGTGCTACTACCGAGAAGGCCCTCTTCCTGGTTCCCTGTAACTTGGCTTCTCGCAACGAGGGAACCGCCAGAAGGCCCTCAGCACTGGACCTCAGTGTCTGGGCAGAGCGATGGAGGTGGAGACGCTCCTTCAGGTATACTGAAAAAGCCTGGAAAAGAGGAGACTGAGAGGAGATATCATAGCCATCTTCAAATATCTGAAGAGCTGTCATGTGGAAGAGGGAACAAGCTTGTTTTCTCCTGCACTGGAGGGTAGGACTTGAACCAATGGATTCAAGTTACAAGAAAGGAAATTCTGACTAAACATCAGGAAAAACTTTCTGACAGTAAGTTGTTCTACAGTGGAACAGTCTCCCTTGGGAGGTTGTGGACTGACCTTCCTTGGTGGTTTTTGACTATTAGCATAGATAAAGCGTTTGCTAAGGGGCAAAAGCATTTCCTTGATCAGCCACAAGAAATCGGTGCTGGCTATGCAGTCTTCACATGACAACGGTGGTGTCTGGAGAGCTTTTAAGGGAGAAAGGAGGTTATTTTTCATGGAATCTTCTCTGGAAATAACTTTTTAAAAAAAGTTTTTTTCTGAGTGGTGCCTCCTCGCCACTTCTCCTTTTGTTTTGCAGGTTTGGTATCCCAAAAGGTGTTGACCATATTGGCACAGCTGGGTCGAGTGCTTGGATCCTTGGCAGGCCAGCTCTGTTCCATCCCCTACAGAAAGACCCTCTTGGCTGCTTTCATGTTGTGTCTCATTGTTGTGAGACTTGACCCAGGTATACTTAAGAGAGGGGAGACAGTGGGAGGGGAAGGGAAAGGAGAAGTATCCAGCTGTTACTCTGTGAAATATTTAGCCTGTGTGAAGGTGTATCTGGAATGGCTGTGTGTGTGGATTGAGACACAGTGCTGCTTGGCCAAGATTGAGATTTCTGGGATGTCTTGTAAAGCACAGACTGTTGGGGATATGGTCACACCTGCCGTATCTGGAGTGGGACAGAATGAGAGCCCCAAATTCAACCCCAGGTCCAGCAGCAAAGGAGTAGAAGGCACGGCAGGGAGTAGCTGCATAAGAACCAAGTATACGACAGCTTCCTGAGTTAGACTCTTGGTCGATCTAGCTCTGGCAATGGCTCACCAGGGTTTCAGGCAAGGAGTCTCTGTGGGAACGGTAGTTTGTTTTAGGTGCTGGGAATTGTAGCTCTGTGAGGGGTCTTCTAACTACTCTCAGCTACCTTAATGAACTGCAGCTCCCCGGGTTTTTTTTGGGTGGGTGGGGGAAGCCGTTGCTGTTAAAGTGATATGACAGTGTTTTAAACATATGGTGCATGTGATACCTTAGTGGTTTATTTTAGTTGTATGAGAACCCTTGGGACATTGGGTGTTTACATTTGGAGGAGGAATGTTTGACCAGTGTCATGAATAATATTTGCTTATTGTTATGGGTAGATACGAGAAATGAAAGTCTTCTTCTTCTTCTTCTTCTTCTTCTTCTTCTTCTTCTTCTTCTTCTTCTTCTTCTTCTTCTTCTTCTTCTTCTTCTTCTTCTTCTTCTTTTTCCCAGCATCTCCTACTTCTCTGCCCTTCCTCAACAGGCTAATCCAGCTTTTCCATCAAGCCCGCTTGGCTGCATTTTCTCCACACTACAGGCCTCCAGTTCAAGACTAACTGACTCCACTGCCTTCTGTATGAAGCTGAAGCAGTGCTTGTTGGAGGTACTGTGGATAAACCACTTGCAAGTCAATGAAGGTGACTGCACCTGTTGAGAGAGCACCTGCAGTGAGGCAGAGACTTCTTCAAGAATTAAGGATAGTGGCAGTTCAGTATTTGGTGGGGGGGCATCTGCTGTGTCATGATCACAGGGATGGGACTGATAAAGCACTTCCATGATATAGTTGGAATTTGGTGGCTTTGTATATGATCACTTAGAAACACTTGTCAACTAGATATTTTTTATAACTGAGTTCTTGGAGCTTCCGCTTAAGGCTGTTTTCGTATTTTTGATTGTGGTATTAATTTACGTATTATACAGGTGAAACTTGGAAAATTAGAATATCGTCGAAAAGTGCATTTATTTCAGTAATGCAACTCATTAGTCCACATTCAACCCACCACTGCTCTCAGGTTGCAGTTCAGGCTCTCCACACCCTCCCTGGACAGAAGGAAGGAAATGCAAACTAGAGATGGGTGTTCGCAGTGTATTACTGACACCAGATAACCTCCTAGCTGTTTCATGTGGGGGTGAAATAACACAGGGGACACACTGGAGTCCTTTGTGATGTAGGACAGAGACCAAGGAATTAAGCACAAATCCCTAAATGCCATGTTCAGGAACTGACTTGCAAGGTAAGACTACAGCCACTGCAAAACAGCGCCTCCCATCCCAAAGGGATGGTCAATGGTATTAAAAGCTTGTTGCAAGGTCCAAGTGGCCTGCAGTTCCCTAGTCCAGCTCACAGCACAGGTAATCCACTAGTGTGACAGATATTTCAGACCCAAAACCATATAGTGGTGCCTCGCTAGACGAAATTAATTCGTTCCACGGGTCTTTTCTTATAGCGAAAAATTCGTCTAGCGAATCCCATAGGAATGCATTGAATTTTTTTTTGCCCATAGGAACGCATTAATTGAATTTCAATGCATTCCTATGGGAAACCGCGATTCGCTAGATGAATTTTTCGTAAAACGCATTCGTCTAGCGAGGTAACCTCCGCTCGAAAAATCCTTTCGTTAAGTGTAAATTTAGTTAAGCAGGGCATTTGTTAAGCGAGGCACCACTGTACTGCAAAGGATAAAGATCATACGTTTCCTCCAAGAAAGCTTCAGGTTGGAACACTGCTGTGCACTTGAGCACTTTGCCCAAGTAGCATAAATAGGAAACCAGCAGGTAATCACCTAGGATAGTGGGATCTGATGAAGGCTCCTTTGATAATGCCTTACAACAATTTCCTTCAGTCCATACGGTGCTTCACCATTCTTTACAACCTGCCCCATCCAATTGACCTGCCCTGCTCTGGCTGCCTTAAGGAGTCAGGATGGGCAAGGGCCAAGAGGACAGATGATCAGCCTAATACCTCCAAGCACCTTGTTCACATCCTCAGACGGAAGGAGCTAAAACATACCTATTAAAACAGGATGAGCAGGTACCAGCATAAGAAGAGCCCTTGCTGGATCAGATCAAAGGCCTATCTAACTCCACCTCCAGTTCTCACAGCAGCCGACCACATGCCTATGTCAAAGCTGCAAAAAAGTTAATGCAACAGCAGTACCAGATGGCAGCAGGGATAGCTCAGTCTGGAGAGCATTAGGCTCTTAATCCCAGGGTCGTGGGTTTGAGCCCCATGCTGGGCAAACGATTCCTGCATTGACTAGATGACCCTAGGAGGTCCCTTCCAACTCTACAGTTCTGTGATTCTACCAAGGCTTCCATAGACTTCACAATGAGAACAGGATCTATTTTGAAACAAACACAAATGACTTTATCAGCAAGGTGCCTTGCAAACTGGTTGCTCCAGGCCAGCACAGTCCCACCCCCACCCCCACCCCCGGAACAGCTCTGCTAGATGACAACCCATTGATAGGAAGATGGCAGAGAAAGTTCATGGCAAACAATAGGTGCTAGCTGAGGGATGGACAACCTGTGGCTTCCAGATCCTGCTAGACTCCTGCTAGACTCCAGCTCCCATCACTTCTGGCCATTGGTTGGTGGAGGCTGATGAAAGATGATGTCCTACAACATCTAGAGGGCCTCAGGTTCCACATACCTATGTTTTGTTGGGTTTGTGATGTGTCCTCCAAGGTCTACTCAGCAGATTCCTGAACTCAGAAAAAACGAGCATTCAGTAGAATCAAATGGGAAGGCTTTTCCATGGCCCCTACTACTTCAAGATGTGGGTGGGTATTTGCAAATTTGAATTCCCCAGTGGGGGGCAAGTAACTCCCTCTACATAGGAAATGATTCAGCCCAGCTTTCTTGGAATATATTTCCCTGCATGCAAGGAACTCCCCCTCCCCCCCCCAAAAAACCTTGTCCATGGCAGAAGCATTCAAACAAAGCAAGAAGTGGCAGAGTCCCAGGAAAAGAACCCAGTTCTGCTCAGAGAATAAAACAGAACCAAGAAGAAGAAGCTCCTATCATTTCAAGTGGGGAAGGGGACATGGGCGGATGGCTTCTGCTGAGCCCACCACCTGAGAGTGGGTGAGTGTTCAGTGATGTAAATGGCAGGAGCAGGAAAGGGGAGGTTGCCAAGGGTGATTATGACCTTCCTCCCCTGCACTGTGATGCTCAATGGCACTCCCTGGGAGTGACATGCATGGCTTGGGGTCCTTGGCACCCAGCTGCCTAGAGCGAGACAGCAGTGGGAACGTCAACATCCACAGCTGCTGTTGCTAATCGGGAGCGAGAGTGAGCATTACTTGAGGCACCATGGTAAGGAGGGAAGGGGAGCTTCCTCCTGCACATGGAAGGTGCCAAGGGGAGAGAAGGTTTCCTTTGCCACTTGCTCTGCTTCAGAACTATTGAAAGGGTAGAAGATCAAGGCAGTTTGAAAATACAGGATTGATGTGGTGTAGATGCCAGGGTGTAGATCAGGGTTGGGGAACTGCCAAATCCTGCTGGGCTATAAGTCCATCCCTGACCATTGGCCCTGGTGGCCGGGACTGGTGGGTGTTAGAAGTATAACATCGGGAGTGCCACAGGTTTCCCTTCCCTGATCTACACCCAGACATTTTATCCACCATCACCACATCAGTTCTGTGATGGCAAGGTTGATGCTGCAGCAGCCAGTTGTTCCAGGCCAGCAGCTGAATGACTTCATTGCATTTGTATCCCACCCTTTTCTCCAAAGTGCCAAGGGGAAGCCCACAAGCAGCATCTGAGTGCAATAGCATTCCTGACTTGCGATTCCCAGCAGACTTGTATAAGACCTCTGACACTGGGGATAGAACATAGCCAGCATGAGTAGGAGCCATTAATAGCTTTATCCTACCTGAATTTATCTAACATTTTTAAGGCATCCTAGTTGGTAGCTCCCCGCCAACCTAGCAGTTCGAAAGCACGTCAAAGTGCAAGTAGATAAATAGGTACCACTCCAGCGGGAAGGTAAACGGCGTTTGTGTGCGCTGCTCTGGTTCGCCAGAAGTGGCTTAAGTCATGCTCGCCGCATGACCCGGAAGCTGTACGCTGGCTCCCTCGGCCAATAAAGCGAGATGAGAGCCGCAACCCCAGAGTCGTCTGTGACTGGACTTAACAGTCAGGGGTCCCTTTACCTCCCTTTAGTTGGCAGCTATCACAACATCTAGCAAGGTCCATAGTTTAACCATGTTCTCCCCCCCCATTAATTGAATTCTTGAACATTTTCCACAAAATTATACAACAATATATTATATTACAATTTGTATCCCATCCCATACCGCAGAAAAAGTAAAAACACATTTTTTTAAAAAAGACCTAAAATAGACTTCTGATTGTTCTAAAAAAAACTCCTAAATTACACTTGTTATATTTTACACAGTATCCTATTAGTATATTATTTTCTTAAATCTTTTTGATAATGAGAAAAAAAAGAAAAATTTAAGAAAAAAACATTAAGTTTACATATATTGTCTGTACAATGCAAGACTCATTCAAGATCTGCCAGGAGGTTTTTGCTGTCACAGTAGTTTTTCAGGTACTCGAATATAATCCATTCTTGATTTACTTTATACATCATGTTCTACTATGATGATAAATGAGAGAGAGCTGTCAAATATTAGTTAGTTAGGCTTTCAATCCCTCTCTGTTTTATTCAAACATTGCCAGTTGATGTTGACTGAAGCTTTCCCCTTGATTTTATTTATGCCAGCTGTCAGCAATGCACACTGTAGCAAAAAACCAAATTCCAACCACATAACTCTAATGGCATCTGAACTGGTCCAGAAAAAAAAAGATATTGGGGTTCAATATTGTTGTCTGTTTTTTGAAAACATCAATAAAAATTACCTAAAAGTTAAAAGTGATGGATAGCTTTATGTGCAGCAGCTGTGAAAAAGGTTAATTCCAGGTTAGAGATCATAAAGAAAGCAATTGAAAATAAAACTGCCAATATAGCAACAATATTGCTATACAAATCAATGGTACAACTACATTTGGAATAAGGTGTACAGTTCTGGTCGCCACCCCTCAAAAAGGAAAATGTAGAAGGGAAATACAGTCATACCTCGGTTTAAGTACGCCTCAGTTTGAGTATTTTCAGTTTAAGTACTCTGTGGACCTGTCTAGAACAGATTTATCCACTTTCCATTACTTTCAATGGGAAAGTTCGCTTCAGGTTAAGTATGCTTCAGTTTAAGTACTCCACGGACCGTCTGGAATGGATTGATCCACTTTCCATTACTTTCAATGGGAAAGTTCGCTTCAGGTTAAGTACGCTTCAGGTTAAGTACAGAATCCGGAACCAATTGTGTTTGTAAACCGAGGTACCACTGTATTAGTAAAGGGCCACCAAAGTGATCAATAGGATGGAGTAGATCCCCTGTGAAAAAAGGCTACAGTGTTTGGAGCTTTTCATTTAGAGAAAAGGTGACTAAGGGCGGATTTACAGACGAATAAAAACGCTATAAAGAAGTCCGAAATTAAATCGTTCTATAACAAAAGAGAAAAAAACCTATGTAAAAATCACATAGGAAATTTGTTTTCTCTCTGGCGCCATCTGGTGCTGCATGTTTATAACACTTTCAAAGTGTTGTTATTTGACTAATGTAGCTGGCGTGCCTGGTGTGCTATGGTCCATGGGGTCATGAAGAGTCGGACACGACTAAACGACTAAACAACAACAGCTGAGTCCTAAGTAGGGGATATAATAGAGGTATAAAAATTGCATGGTATGGAGAAAATGCATAGAAAGAAGGTCCCCTCCTCCCTGTCTCATAAAACCAGAACTCTGGTTATCTACTACATTTTGAACCAGCTGAAGTTTCCAAATCATCTTCAAGGGCAGCCCTGTGTAAAGAACATTGCAATAACCCAATCTGGAAATTACAAAACACACAATACAGTGTGTCCAAAAGGAACTAGAGCTGGCAAAAGGCACTCCTAGCCACGGAGGCCACTCCAGTGACAGTGTTGACTGTAAAAGCACCCCCAAGCTGAGGACCTGCTCCTTCCTGGACAGGCTGTGTCTCCCCACCTCCTTGTCATGAGAACTTGGAACACCACACAGTACCTCCGTCTTTTCAGGTTTCAGCCTCTATTTATAAGCTCACATCCAGCCCATCACTGCCTCCAAGCACCAGTCTAACACCTCAATCGCCTCTCCAAATTCAGATGGGACAGATAGAGGAAGAGAGATGACCCTTTGGGTCCCTTCAAACTCTACAGTTCTTTGATTCTAAGACAATTCTGGTCCAGCGGGCCCAGCAGTGCCAAGCAACGAGGTCCAGCTACCATTTTAATTTGACTAAGTGCTTCAGAGTGACTGCAGCAGGGTCACTGTGGGAAATCAAACCTAAAATAAATAAATCCTTCCAAGCATATGCCTGCAACTACTTACAGGGTGCAAAAACGAATGGACCGGTCCCAAAGAGTCTGTGTCGTGTCTTCTGACTACCCTGTTCTCCATTCTGTAGCGTGAGTGCATCTCCATTCACGTTGGCCAGGCTGGAGTTCAGATCGGCAATGCTTGCTGGGAACTCTTCTGCCTGGAGCATGGAATTCAGCCAGATGGCACCTTCGCTGAAAAGAACCATCTCAATACTGACGACTCCTTTGCTACGTTCTTCAGAGAGACTGGCAGCGGGAAGCATGTGCCACGAGCTATCATGGTGGACTTGGAGCAAACTGTAGTTGGTGAGTTAAGACTGTCTCAGGTCACATGAAATGCTTGTGAAATCATATAGTGGCTCGGGGGGCCCACATTTCCTCAATGGGCCTCAGGTTTCCGAGTCCCGGGATATGCCTTAGGTGAATAGATGAATCTTCAGTTTCCATGTGTGTAGTCAAGCCCTACTGAATTGTTCAGCTGTAAGAAAACAAAAGATGTTTTCTAATGGTATGAAGAATCAAGCTATTCAGTTCTTTAAAGCCACAGCTTTACTACGCAATGCCCCCCAACTAACAGATACTTGGGAACTTGTAGCCCAGCAGATGTTGTTGGACCATCTCAGCATCTCTGACCATTGACCATGCTGGCTGGGGCTGATGGGAGTTGGAGTGCAACAGGTCCCTCACCACTGAGTTGAAATATCAGGCCATGGTTTTCTATCTAGATTCAGAGTTGGGCCGTCCTTGTAATTAAAACTCAGCTCCTTTCAGAAGGCCTTACGCTTCCTTTCCCCTTTCACAGATGAAGTAAGGTCTGGTACCTACCGTCAGCTTTTTCACCCGGAACAGCTGATCACTGGCAAGGAAGATGCAGCTAATAACTATGCCCGTGGTCACTACACCATTGGGAAGGACAGGATTGAGCTAGCACTGGATCGCATTCGAAAACTGGTAAGGCACAACGAAACTGAAAGCATGTTTAGGTAGGCTACAATGTTTTATTGAATGGCACTTCAAAGAGACCAGAAATGCATTGGCTGGGTCCCTGGAGAACCCGAGGACCAAACAAAAGAAGTCCCCCCTTTGGTCCACCTGAGTCAAACTCCACCCATCAGATATCTCTGTTAATTAGAAGATTGTCACAGCTATAATTTACTCGTTCATTCTAATAATTATGTTTATGTAAGTCAATATACCATCTTATTTTACAATAGATATTTATGCCAATCAATAGATTTATTGATTGAGATCTGTGGGTATAGGACGATAATAGTAATAGTACCCAGGTGGCGCTGTGGTTAAACCACTGAGCCTAGGGCTTGCTGATCAGAAGGTCGGCGGTTCGAATCCCTGTGATGGGGTGAGCTCCCGTTGCGTGGTCCCAGATCCTGCCAACCTAGCAGTTCGAAAGCACGTCAAAATGCAAGTAGATAAATAGGAACCGCTACTAAACAACAACAACAACAACAACAGCGGGAAGGTAAACGGCGTTTCCATGTGCTGCTCTGGTTTGCCAGAAGCGGCTTTGTCATGCTGGCCACATGACCTGGAAGCTATACGCCGGCTCCCTCAGCCAATAATGCGAGATGAGCGCGCAACCCCAGAGTCGGTCACGACTGGACCTAATGGTCAGGGGTCCCTTTACCTTTACCTTTAATAATAATAATAATAATAATTATTTTATCATTGTACAACCTATGTACAATGAAATTAAACGAGCCTCCCCCCCCCAACACTCAATCTCTTATCGAACAAGACACCACCTCGCAAGTTCATTGTGCTATGTTATTTTCCGTTCAACAGCCTAAAAGCCCACAGATAGAAGCTATTTTTTAGCCTGTTGGTACGGCTGATTATATACTTCTATATCTCCTGCCCGAGGGTAGAAGATTAAAGAGGTGCTGGCCGGGGTGTGAATCGTCCCTGAGAATTTTCCTCGCTCTCCTAAGGCAATGATCCCTTGCGATGTCATCTAGCGGACTCAAGGGACAGCCCATGATATTATGTGCTGTATTCACCACCCTCTGTAGAGACTTTCTGTGCATTAATTTAACAAAAAATAAAATAAATACACACAGAGACACACACAGAAACGCACTCACACATATGTATGAACACATACACCATCCATCCCTTTCTCCCAGCCACTTTCTGATTGGCTGAGAAAGGATGTGGAGAGGCCAGTTTGTACCACACTAAGCAGACACCTGGGCAGACACCTGGATCCTAATATCACATTTGCCAATTGCATGGAAAGAGAATTAAAGTTTCCCTCCCCTCCTAATGTTTTTGGTGCTGAATCTCCACCCCTCTGCCTGCCTACTTAAACAGACCAAAATACTTTTCACAATGTACAGTCCTTCCTGGACTCTAACATTTCAGAACTCAGGAGGGGTATCTTATTTATGCAGGCTCGTCGGTGTAAAAAAGCTCTCTGCATGTGTGAGGAAAGCACCTAAATGATGGTTCCCTTTACAGGCTGACACCTGTGCAGGGCTACAAGGATTCCTGATTTTCCACAGCTTCGGAGGAGGCACAGGTTCTGGCTTTACCTCCCTGCTGATGGAGCGCCTGTCTGTGGACTATGGCAAGAAGTCCAAACTGGAGTTTGCCATCTACCCAGCCCCCCAGGTTTCCACTGCGGTGGTGGAGCCCTACAATTCCATCCTGACCACCCACACCACCTTGGAGCATTCCGACTGCGCCTTCATGGTGGACAACGAGGCCATCTACGACATCTGCCGTCGCAATCTGGACATTGAGCGCCCCACGTACACCAACCTGAACCGCCTCATCAGCCAGATTGTTTCCTCCATCACCGCGTCCCTGCGTTTCGATGGCGCCCTCAACGTGGACTTGACTGAGTTCCAGACCAACCTGGTGCCTTACCCTCGCATCCACTTCCCCTTGGTGACCTATGCGCCCATCATCTCCTCCGAGAGGGCTTACCACGAGCAGCTCTCCGTGGCCGAAATCACCAGCTCCTGCTTTGAACCCAACAACCAGATGGTGAAATGCGACCCCCGCCATGGGAAATACATGGCCTGCTGCATGCTCTACCGAGGTGATGTGGTGCCCAAAGACGTCAACGTAGCCATTGCTGCGATCAAGACCAAGAGGGCAATCCAGTTTGTGGACTGGTGCCCAACTGGCTTCAAGGTGAGGAGAGATTAATATTGGCATGAAGTCTGGGTCCCAATGCAATCATTAAGGTTTATCAAGAGAGGAATCTGTGGAAAAGATTCAGAAAATGGCCTTTTCTGAACATCTGAAGCTTTTTAGTTTAGAAAAAAAGCAAATAAGGGGAGACGTGGTGTGGAGAAAGGGGGATGCCATAGGAATTGCTGGTGAGCATACCGGTGCCTGTGGTTTGGTGATTCCAGAAAAAGGCTAGAGTCACACTCCATCACATTCCCTATTGATATTTCCTGTATAGAATAGAACTTGCAAACTATTTCACCATAGAATTGCCAAAAAATAGAGGGACATCACTCAGCTCCCATAGAGAATTATGATGGAAGGTACCAGTCTTTACCAGAAGTACAGGCAGTATGTCACCTCATTCTTATTCTACCTCTAAGGTTCCAATTTAAAGGTGGTTGCTTGAACTGATACTATTTGTGTGTGTGTCTATATGCTTGCTTTCTCCCCTTCCCTCCCAATCCTACCAGGTTGGCATTAATTACCAGCCGCCAACTGTAACCCCTGGAGGAGATCTGGCCCAAGTCCAGCGCGCTGTCTGCATGCTAAGCAACACCACTGCCATTGCTGAAGCCTGGGCAAGGCTAAACCACAAGTTCGACCTGATGTTCGCCAAGAGAGCGTTTGTGCACTGGTATGTTGGTGAAGGCATGGAAGAAGGGGAGTTTGTAGAAGCTCGAGAGGACCTGTCCGCCCTGGAGAAGGACTATGAGGAAGTGGCAACTGACTCGTTTGAGTCGGTAGTTGACAGCGAGGAAATCTAACAGTTTGCTCCTCTCTGTGCACCACATTGTCTCTTGCCTGTTTCTTCCCTTCCTTGGGCCTTTGTAGACTTTATGGGAGAAATTTCCCTTGGGGGTTCCGTGTGGAGGCTCATGAAAAGTTCCCAATAGGTCAGACCTTATTCAGTAACGCATTACAGGACAGAGTCGAAAGAGTTTGCGAGAGCTTTCTTTTAGAAAACACTATACAGTGGGACCTCGACTTACGAATTTAATCCGTTCTGAAGGCACCTTTGTAGGTCTAAAATTAGTAAGTTGAAAAGCGCCTTTGGAAACACGATTTCCCATAGGAATGCATTGGAAATGGAAAAATTCGTAAGTCGAAGCAACCCCATGTAAAAATTCGTAAGTCGGAAAAACCCTATCTAAAACCGCCACGGTTTCCTTTCGGATGTTGAGAAATTCGTAAGCGTGCGGCCATTTGCCCCATTCCTGTCAAAAAATTTGGTTGTCGAATCGTTCGTAAGTCGAGGTTCCACTGTATATGAAAAATGTGTTGTATTAGCTGTTTCACCCTCTGGCCAACCACTTTCACTCCAACATGTTTTCACCCAACCACAGCCCTTTGAAATGCAACTTTACCCAATCAGTTTCTTTTACCCTACAGTGGTACCTCGGTTTAAGTACACAATTGGTTCCGGAAGTCTGTACTTAACCTGAAGCGTACTTGACCTGAAGCGAACTTTCCCATTGAAAGTAATGGAAAGTGGATTAATCCGTTGCAGACGGGTCCGCAGAGTATTTAAACTGAAAGTACTCAAACTGAGGCGTACTTAAATCGAGGTACATGCAGAGCTCTCCTTGTACCTTATGCGGAGTTGTTTTTCACTCTAACAGTCAGTATTAGGTTCCTCCTAACTGGTTCCTACCAGTTTTGTGGTCAGGCCACACTCTTGCATACATGATGACAAGCAATCCTTTTGCAGGCATTCCATGTCAACCTTTAAGACAAGCCTGTGTAATGTGGGCAGCAAGCATCAAAACAACAAGCCTACAATGAGTCTTGAAATGGGTGAGCTGAAGAAAACTGGGCAGAGATTCAGCCTGTGTGAGATCAGCCTCCCCTGGCCAAAGGAGAAAATTGGGAGGCAGCCAAGGAAACCTCCTCCAATTGGGTGGCCAAGAGCAGGTCAAGTGACTCCTATAAAAGCTTCCACATCAGGTTTGTTCTCTGAGCAATTAGGCATAGCTGCCAAGTACCCCGTTTCCCCCGGGAAACCCCTGTTTTTACTTACCTTTTCCCGGTGGTCCCCCGTATCACTTCGTCTCCGTTTTTCTCCGTTATTTTCTCCTGCCAGTGGACATTTCCCCCCCGATTTGCGCTTCTATGGGCACCAAAAATGGCCGGCGGCGGCTTCAAAAGTCGCATCTAAGTGCGTAGACGGGACTTCCGGTGTTGGCGGCGGCCATTTTTGGTGCCCATAAATGGGCGGAGTGACACCAGAAGTTGCGTCATTTCGGACATGCATAGAAGTGACTTTCGAAGCCGCCGCCGGCTATATTTGGTGCCCATAGAAGGGCAAAGCGACACCGGAAGTTACGTTGATGCAACTTCCGGTGTCACACGGCTGCCGGTCCCGGATTCTGCAGTCCGGGACTTGGAAGGTAAGGCAATTAGGAGACCTGGGCTGCATATACACCATACATTTAAAGCATAAAACTCCCCACAAAGAATCCTGGGAACTGTAGTTTATTAAAGGTGCTGTTGGAAAATGTAGCTCTGTGAAAGGTAAGCTGCAATTCCCAGGATTCTTTTTTGGGGGGGGGGGGAGTGGAGCCATGTGGTCTAACTGTGCTTTAAATGTATGGTGTGTGTGCAGCGCAGGCCAGTTTAAATAAGTGGGAGCCATTCAAGAGCAGCAGAACTGGTTCCATGTTTCTAGGGCCCTTTGGGCACCTCGTTCCTTCTTGGCCTCACTCCTTTAAAATGAAGCAAGTCTTACAATATGGCAACCCCAATTGTCAAAGGGAAACAATAAGAAAGGTTGAACTTTTGAAATGATGATTGCCATTTCATCGTTGTTGAATGGATACACCGCTGCCACACATTTGAAGTTAAGCCCTGGGACTCTCTACTGTAATCTCACTTCACACTTCATTTTGGAGATGAAAAATGTAACCTTTTAGTATAGGCAAAGTACACACACACACACACACACACACACACACACACACACACACACACACACATATATATATATATATATATATATATATATATTGGTATTGTAGCAATTTCTATAAGATCGTAAAAAGACAGATCAGGCCAGAGGCCCACCTCATCCCACATCCTGTTCTCACAGTGGCCAACCAGATGAGCCAATGGGAAGCCTGCAAGCAGGACTCAGGTGTCACAGCACTTGTGATTCCAAGCAAAATGGTACCCAGGGGGTAAATTGCCTTTGATAGTAGAGGCTGAAAAAACCATCACAGCTAGTAGGCACTGGGAACCTTATTTGTTTAAGAAATGTGAATTCGGTAGCATTTCAAACAACAAATTCATATATAAAATGTAAGCGTATGAGCCAAATACTGCACACATTCTTAAAAGATTACAATTTTAAGACTGCAATTTGCTGGAACCTGTCTTTGTATGCAGGGGAAGTCCCTAACTCACTGAGGGTTCGAGACCCATTCAGCTACAATATTGTATAATAAACAGAAGGCAGTGAATTATTCATGGAGAGATTAATTTACTCCAAATTTACCCCAAATGTCAATATATTTTTTTAAATTTCCAAGTTTTCAACTTTTTAAAAACAACTCAAGGAGAACAAACCTAGAAATACAAAAAAAAAACCCAATAAATGGAACAACTTGCATATCTGTGGAACAATACATAAAACTGGAATTAATACCAACAGCGATTCTCAGGTAACATTATATTATCATAACATTCTCCAAATAGCTGCAATTTTTTTCATGCTATAATGCTGCAGGTCACTGTTAGATGCCTAGGTAATAAAGGACCACCAGGTGGCCTAAAAGGACTGTGGCCATTCTTTACCCTGCATTACTTGTAGTATATGGAGTGAAATTTTTTCAGCTATAGTTACTGACCAGACATTGCTATACCATGCAGTTAAGTTTAGGTTGTTCAGAGATTTCCAGTGCCGGGTGACAATCTGCCCCTAGCCGCTACCAGCAGAAAGGGTCACCCATCAGACTTCACGGCTTAGTTAGTGCAATAAAGCACATATAGGTTCAAATTTTAAGGGGACTTCACAGGCTCCATCCCTGCATTCCTCTCTCTTCTTCACAGTACTGTACTTTTCTTAAGAGTGACATTTGCTGGGAACTCCTGGTATCATTTTATGTCCTGCTTCACTTCATCATATGACACTGGGGGCTGTATTAGCTGCCTTTAGTATCACAAACAGATTACCTCATTAAACAACCTGGTTCTTGAAAAGGCTTCTAACCCTCCCCAGCTTACTTTCACACCAACCAGTTCTATGTGTATGTGAAGAAGTGTGCATGCACATGAAAGCTTATACCCAGAACAAACTTAGTTGGTCTCTAAGGTGCTACTGGATAATTTTTTAAATTTTTTATTCATTTCGACTGTGTCAGACCAAAACGGCTACCTACCAGAATCCAGTTCTATATTGTTGACATACCCTGCTTCTCACTTAAAGGAATAGCTTATGTACTTCCCAATGGGAACATAAGAAGGCAGCAATTTCTGTTCTTATCTATATATATCACAATCAGTGCTGTTTCATTTCTGGAGCTATGATAGCCATCTTCAAATATCTGAAGGGCTGTCACATGGAAGATGGAAATGAGCTTGTTTTCTCTTGCTCTAGACTCAAACCAATGGCTTCAAGTTATAAGAAAGGAGATCCTGACTAAACATCAGGAATAACTTTCTGACAGTATGAGGTGTTCGACAGTGGAATGGTCTCCCTGGGAAGGTTGTGGACTCTCCTTCCAAGGAGGTTTTTAAGGAGAGGTTGTATGACCATCTGTCGTGGATGCTTTAGCCGAGATTCCTGCATTGCAGGGGGTTGGACTAAATGACCCTTTGTTCAGGTCCCTTCCAACTCTACAATTCTATGATTCCATGGTTATATGATTCTATGCTGCAGTTCAGTTTCCACCAAATACTATGTTACTCATCCTTCTGCCTTCCATTTAATGTACATCATGTAAAGAAAATGTCAAAACAATTATGTATTGTTTACAGACTTTAAAAAACACACCATCACAAAACAACAACAACAACAACAACAACAACAACAACAACAATTTATCATTCACATTGATGTACCCACCATATTCGCTTGACTGATTTCCATTGCTGACCACAGACAAACACACAAACTGTAGCAATTTCCACTTCAATTTTCATCAGAATTATCTGACACCCCTACCTAATGTCTGTAACCCAATCTTATTTCATTTACAATTCATCCCTTTCTTACCCACCCCAAACGGTACGTGGGTAGCGCTGTGGTCTAAACCACTGAGCCTAGGGTTTGCCGATCAGGTCAGCGGTTCGAATTCCCGTGACAGGGTGAGCTCGGTCCCAGCTCCTGCCAACCTAGCAGTTCAGAAGCATGTCAAAGTGCAAGTAGATAAATAGGTACCACTCCAGTGGGAAGGTAAACAGTGTTTCTGTGCGCTGCTCTGGTTCGCCAGAAGCGGCTTAGTCATGCTGGCCACATGACCTGGAAGCTGTCTGTGGACAAACGCTGGCTCCCTCGGCCTATAGAGTGAGATGGGCACGCAACCCCCGAGTCGTCCGCAAATGGACCTAATGGTCAGGGGTACCTTTACCTTCATCCACCCCAAACCACAGAAACAACATGCTGCAGTTGAGAGCATGACAAGCTTTCCTAACTGGGTACTCACTAGGTTCCGATATGTAATGTTTTTATATATGTTGCAAGCTTGCCCAGAGCAGCTGTGGCAACCCAGTAAGATGTGTGGGGCATAAATAGTAAAACTATCACTATGGAATGGGACGTCCCAATTTTGATAAGAGAAATGTTGGAAGGTATAGCCATTGGCCCCTAAAGAGCGAGTGGAATGTATTCAATAGCGGTAAGTAGCCACTGAAGGCCATTAAAGAAGCAGTCAAGCTAGACAAAAGCCCAGAGGACAGGATCTTAATCAGAAGTCTGTGTGACATGCTGGAAAACACACAAAATGCACAGAGAGTGGAAGAGCCGTGCACTTGGGTTGCACTGTTGGCTGTTTATCTGTCTATATGTAAGAGCCTGGTGATGTAATCAGGCAAGGGTTGTTCGTGGTGGGAATTGTGACCTCTTTCCTCATCTGCTCTATGACACTGAAGGGCATGAGCAGGTGCTTGGTGCCAGTGCCACCTCTCCTCCTGCATTACAGCTCAAAGTGATACAGCAGGAGTAGGAGAGAGACGGAGAGAACAGAAACGAAGCCTTCTAACTGTTCACCAAGAAGGGAAGTGAGAATCGGTCAGAGCATTATGGTAAGCAAGAGGGGATTATGAGGAAACCACAGAACGAGGGGAAATGAGAGTCTCTCTGCTGCCACTTATACTCTGCTATGCAGCTGTGCCCATCAAGAGGCAAATTGAGATTCATTTCGGACGGGATAGCTTCTTCTGCAGCCCTTGGCTAGATTTCAATGTTTCTGGCACAGACAGCAAGCTGGAAGAAGTCACCCGGACTGCTTTCCTGTGTGTCTTTAGAGGGTGGGTGGGTAGAAAGCCCCACTCAAATCAGAAGGCATTACTTCTGAGTAACCCTACTTAGGATTGCACTCTGAGTAGCTACATTTTCACCATGAAGAAATTTGAGACACTAAAACATGGGGTGCTTGCCAATACATTTATATACAGTACCGAGATTAATCATGCTTTCTCGCCAATTCAGCTGGGGGGGCGCAATGTCTTAAAAAAAATTGATGAAGTGTTTCATATTCTCTCCATTTTAGAGATGGGGCTGAAAGCAATTGGCTTGCTGAGTCACACTCCTTGGCTATGGTGGGCTTTGGTTTCCAGGTCAAAATCTCACAATCTTACCTTTCGGCCAGCTATGGCTGCTCCAAAGCATTCTTTTTTGGCAGAGCCAGAAGTTAAAGTAGGGCATGTCTATTATTGTTTTATTAAATTTATCAGTTGCTTTTCTTCCTGCGGGTAACTCAAAAGTGCCTTTGCAAATAAATGCAATGTCTCTACACTAAGACCAGTTTCACACCAGTTTAATAGTCATGGCTCACAATCAAATAACATAAGTATAATCTCTCGGAAGGGGCAAGGGATCTCTCGCAAAGCAGCATAATTTTCAAGCCCCTTTCCTAAGATCATTTGGGCAAAGACGTGATTAAATTGGTTTCGAACTAGTTTTTCTAGGGAGGGGAAACGCCCCATTTTATAGGGGTTCACTGACTTTTTTGAAGCACCCACTAACTAACATTACGATTGCTGGCCAGATAACAGCCTCCGTTTCTAAGCTCCGGCTTCCCTTCTGCAACAATGGACGCAGGCACAGGGAGAGGGGGCGGGGGCGGAAGGGGGCCAGTGATTGATCGCGATCTACAAAAACATCGCAGGGATCGACCAGTAGATCGCAATCTATGTGTTGGACATCAGGTGTACATGATGTTGAGCTGGATGGATCTATGCTCAGACTTGGTAAAAGATTGCTTTTTATATTGTTATATAACTATTTTGCTTTGTTTGATAAAGTTGGAAGGGATCCTAAGGGTCATCTAATCCAACCCCCTGCAATGCAGGAAGTTCAGCTAAAGCATCCATGACAGATGGCCATCCTACCTCTGTTTTTCCTAATGTTTAGTCAGAATCTCCTTTCTTGCAATGTGAAGCCATTGGTTCAAGTCCTACCCTCCAGAGCAGGAGAAAAAAAGCATGCTCCCTCCTCCATGTGACAACCCTTAAGATATTTGAAGATGGCTATCATATCTTCTCAGACTCCTCTTTTCCAGGCTAAACTTACCCACCTCCTTCAAGTATTCCTCATAAGGCTTGGTTTCCAGACCCTTGATCATCTTGCTTGCCCTCCTCTGCATACATTCCAACTTGTCAACATCCTTCTTAAATTATGATGCCCAGAATTGGACACAGTATTCCAAGTGTGGTCTGACCAAGGCAGAATAGAATGGTACTATTACTTCCCTTGATCTGGACACTATACTTTTGTTGATGCAGCCTAGAATAGCATTAGTTTTTTTGTTGTTGCTGCATCACATGGTTGACTCATGTTAAGCTTGTGGTCCACCAAGACCCCTAGGTCCTTTTCACATGTACTGCTAGTAAGCTTGGTGTCCCTCGATCCTATATTTGTGCATCTGGTTTTTCCTGCCGAGGTGCAATCTTACATTTGTCCCTACTGAAATTCATTTTGTTAGCTTGCTTGTGCCCAGTTCTCCAATCTGTTAAGGTCATTTTGAATTCTGATTCTGTCTTCTGCGGCATTGGTACACTTCCCAGTTTGCTGTCATCTTCAAATTTGATGAGCATCCCCTCAATTCCTTCATCCTAGTCATAAAGACTTTAAACTACAACAGGCCCAGGACGAAACCCACTGGCACCCCACTTGTCACTTTCCCCCAGGATGTTTTACATGACATCAGAGCAATGCTTAATTTCCCAAAATGTTGCTGGCTGGAGGTCATGCTGCCTGCTCTGGAAGCTCTCCCTGGAGCTATGTTTTCTCTGTGATTCACAAAAAGCACTCTATGCATGCTTACATTACAATCATTTTCTCCTGTGTTATTATGTGAAATTGAGTCCTGAATCTAAGGGGCAACGAAGGTGCTAAGGATGAATTCCAGTTCTGTTTTTCTGACAAAATGCCAAAATGAAACAATTGTTTCTGCTACTCAGAGCCACAGATCAAACACGTGCATCTTGTAGTCATGAGAATACCAGCAGTCTTGTTGATATATTATTTTCTTGTTCATACTATATTTGGAAGGAACCATAGTGGTAGAGTGAAAAAGAGTTCTGGACTCAACCAGTGGCAGACATTGGGGTCTCAACTTTTAGCGGCGCCCTGTGTGATGCCCGAATTTGGTGGCCTTCTAAGGCTCTGCGCATAGCTGTCAAGTTCTCCCTTTTTTAAAGGGAAATTCCCTTATGCTGAATAGGCTTCCTCGCGAGAAAAGGGAAAAATTGAAAGCTATGGCTCTGTGTCCAGTGCAACCGAACCAGTTAGGTTCCCTAAATCCACCTCTGGACTCAACCCCTGGCATTGCCAGATAGGGCTGGGAAGAGACTTGTCTCTGAACCCCTGGAAAACCACTGCCAGTCAATGTCAATAATACCGGCCTCAAGAGACTAATTGTCTGACTCAATATAAGGCAGTTTTCTATGTTCTGATGTAATCAAAAGCTTAAAGATGAGCTTATACCTCTTCTCTCACCTAAGACATTTTCTAGCCAAACAGCATAGCCATAATGTATTCTTCAACCTGTGTTCAGGTGAGAACAGCCAAATTCCTGAATAAACTTACCTTGGGAAAGGAAATCAGCTTCATGTTTCTGAAATAATTCACTTAGCAAGACTAAGGCCCCTTCTAGGACATCCCCATTGGCTCTGACCTCTGACCTGGAAGCATAATTTTTCTTGGCTCCCCATGGGCCACCTCTTGGCCACACACATAGTTCATAATTTGAGAACCAGAGACCTCTGTTTTCTCTTTTGCAAGCAATGCATTACTCCCTCCATCACAAGCCTATAGGAGTTTGAAAGATACCCTCTCATCTATTTATGACATCAGACACCTGACAACGATTAGCTTCTGTCATCAGAAGCTCTTGGCTTCACTGAAAGGTTGCCAAGAAAAGAGACAGATCTTGGGGAGTTACAAACTCACAAATACAGACCTTATAGGACCATCCACCCCTATATATGCAGTTGGAGAGACTTTCCTTGAGAATCCTTAAAGTATCAGAAACTGACTCCACAGCAACTCAGAGCAGGGCTTTCGATGTAGCTACCCCTTGTTTTGTGGAACGGTATCCCTGTTGAGGTATGACAGGTAACCACTATTTGTGGGTTCCAGAAAAACTGTAGACATTTTGTTTTGATAAGCTTTTCCAGCAGCATGACAATAATTTTAGTCTCTGCCTTGGGTGTTTCTTTGTATTGCTGTAAATCTTTTTTGGTTCCTTTATTGACCGGCTGAAAATAACCACATAACACCGGTCCTGGTCCTGAGAGATCTACACTGGCTCCCAGTACGTTTCCAAGCACAATTCAAAGTGTTGGTACTGACCTTTAAAGCCCTAAACGGCCTCGGTTCTGTATACCTGAAGGAGCGTCTCCACCCCCATCATTCAGCCCGGACACTGAGATCCAGCACCAAGGGCCTTTTGGCGCTTCCCTCATTGCGAGAAGTGAGGTTACAGGGAACCAGACAGAAGGCCTTCTCGGTAGTGGCACCCGCCCTGTGGAACGCCCTCCCATCAGATGTCAAGGCAATAAGCAATTATTTTACTTTTAGAAGACAACTGAAGGTGGCCCTGTTTAGGGAAGTTTTAAATGTTTGATGCTGTACTGTTTTTAATATTTGGTTGGAAGCCGCCCAGAGTGGCTGGGGAAACCCAGCCAGATGGGCGGGGTATAAATAATATATTATTATTATTATTATTATTATTATTATTATTATTATTATTATTATTATTGTTATATAAAATCATGCTTTCCCAAAAGCTCAAACTTTTTGCTACAAGTAAAGTGACAGGAAAAGACACTGGAAAGTGTAGGATAACACTTGCTTTGATGCAAACAAATCAGGAGAAATATTCAGTAAACTGGTGATCTCAACGTGACCTTGGAGAACAACATATTATTATTTGAGGCAATCAATACATCAAACAGCTTTCACATTTCTTTTCCAGAGTACTAACCAGGCAGTCATGAAGAGACTCTAGGACAGGCATCCCCAAACTTCGGCCCTCCAGATGTTTTGGACTACAATTCCCATCATCCCTGATCACTGGTCCTCTTAGCTAGGGATCATGGGAGTTGTAGGCCAAAACATCTGGAGGGCCGCAGTTTGGGGATGCCTGCTCTAGGACATTTCATTTTGGAGAGCAGAAGGGTAGCAAAAACAATTAGTGTGGCTATAGTATTTAAAGAATATGCCTTCCCCCAAAAGCTACTGGGAGCTTCAGCTTATGCCTCACAGAGCTACAATTGCTAGCTTTAAATGTATGGTGTGTGTGCAGTCTAAGGTGGCATAATTGCTGTGTAGAAGAGGGGTTTTCAGCAGGTGAAATTCACCTATCAATGGTGCAGGAGAGTCTTGTCTTCTTTTCCACCTGGCCACCCTAAATTATTAGGGGAGCAAGGGTTTATTGTTAATGGTGTTTCTGTCCTTGGCTAGACTGCTATGTGAGCTAATAGCCTGGCTTTCAGGCCTGTGAGCTAGGAAATTGCATCTCTCCCATCTAGTTTTATTAGTTTCTGGCTGCTAAATTTGAACATTTGCTGCAGACAGGCAGAGCGAAGCATTTTTAAAGTTTAAACCACCAGTGTTAAATCCAAACTTCTCTATTGTCAAGGTTTGATAACAAAATTTCTCCGATTTGTGAGAATCAATGCTACTTTCTGGATCAGAAAGTATTTCTGGAGGGGCATGAGCTGCCGTTCGCATCACCAGAAAAGAGTAAAGAAATCAGAAGGCTCTGCACCCTTCTTAAGTTACACCCAGTGGAGAAATACCATCAAGCTGCGTCACGTCCCAGTCATGAATAAAAATAAACTCACTTGGCACACAGTATCCTTTCAAGATCTATCAAAATCCACATGGGATCAAGAGTGCTCTTTGTACACCTGAACAGTGTTTGTACATGGACACAGCCAGAGAATGCGGAGCCCATCTTGGAATGTGCAAACTTTTGCCATATTGCCAGACCGAATAATGCTTTTGTGGCAAACAAAAGCATTGGCTTTGCTCCGGTTCCATACTGTCTAGCTTGCAATTGTCAGATGAGAATGGATACAGCTTTGGTTCTGCATTATTGAAATAAATAGTCATTGTAGTACAGATTCAGATATTTTTAAATGAAGATTTATGATTAATAATAATAATAATTATATCAAGTTCAGAAACTGAAGTTCTACCAATATGTACCTGTCAATATATCTGGATATAATCAATTACAAATTAATTAGATAGCAACAACTGCACCGATAGTCATAGCTGCCAAGTTATCCCTTTTTTAAAGGGATTTCCCCTTATGCTGAATAGGCTTCCTCGCGAGAAAAGGGAAAACTTGGCAGCTATGCCGATAGTGAAAAAAATAATTATTAAAGGATACTGTGTCCTTACAAGCTTGTCATGACTTCGTTAATAATAAGAGTATTAATGGTGAACAAGATTTTCTGAAAGACAGTATGTCCGCCATATCTGATCAATCTGTCTGCAATGTGTTCGACAGCATTGGATGGGTGAAAGTCATTTGGGATCTACTGGTGATTTGCCATAGTTGGCAAGAGTTTGTGACTCCCAATTGGTGGTTCTTCTTCTAAATGAGGTTGATGAAATGAAGAAAGTTGGAAGGGTAGGGATGGCACTAGGAATAGAATATTGTGTTGAAGAACTCTGAGCAGTGGTGGCTGATGCTCATTGGGACTGGTGGGGTGAAAAGCAGAGAACCTAATAGCGGGTTCAGCCAGAGACAACGAAAAGCAGAGACAAGTAATTCGAGTCTTACCCTCCTTCTTGTTGAGTCCTCAACTGAGACTAAAGGGGAGGAAGCTGATAGGAAGTTCTGTCCCTGGACCTGAGGCCAAGGAAGAACAAGGGAATGGGCAGACCCAATGTGTGCTCTTGTTCTACTGACCTTTGCTCTGTTGTCTTCCTTATTCCACAGCGTGAGTGTATCTCTGTACATGTTGGGCAAGCTGGAGTTCAAATTGGCAATGCATGCTGGGAGCTTTTCTGCATAGAACATGGCATCAACCCAGATGGAACTTTCCAGGACGAAACCAACAAATTTAATGATGACGATTCTTTCACCACATTCTTCAGCGAAACTCGCACAGGAAAACACGTGCCGCGGGCTGTCATGGTGGACCTAGAACCCACTGTAGTAGGTCAGTGGAATAACTAGCAGTAGCAAATGCAAATGAGACCGCTTAATGTGTAACAGTGCTGGGGACCAACGTAGAGTGACTTGATGTGAGTACAAACAGGGTTCCTTCATCTTTAACAGTTGAACTGAAGAAACTTGGTGCCATGCAAGCATTGATTTGGGGGGGGGGGAGTTATATCTTTCAGAAGTCCTCCTCATACAAGTATAAAGGCACATTATAAAGATCTGATTGTGCTATCCAGAGGTCTTCTGTCCTCCAGTAAAACCCTGCTATGAGGCTGTTGCATATACTGCGTTCATTCACATTCCCTTATGGGTCATTAGTCATCATAGCATTATCTTAATAAATAAATGCCAATGCTGCATTTGGAACACCAGTTTGCACAAGGTTGGGCACAAAGAGTTTATCTTGCTTGCTGAAGAGTGCATAAAACAGTGTTTCTCAACCTTTTTTGGGCCAAGGCACACTTGTTCCATGAAAAAAATCACGAGGCACACCACCATTTAAAAAGTTAAAAAATTTAACTCTGTGCCGCCCTATAGTGACTATATAATTATGACTGTAAGAAACACTTGCCAATTGCTGTGTTGGTTGCAATCTCCTGTAATAAGGCTTCACAAGCCGCTGATTTCTCTGCCAGCACAATCCTTTGCTCAGCAAGTTTCAGGTTGAGCTCATCCAGCCAGCTTCTTTAAGTTTGTCTAAAACCACCCTCCCGTGGTGGTGGCTGTTGAGAGCTGCGCTCGCTCCGCGTCGTGACCCGGCCGGCTTCCTTTCCGGCGGGTCAGCGCTGCCTATTGGCGGCTGCCAGGCACGTGACAATGCAAATCACCCTTCTCGTCGCCGCACGTCGCGGCACACCAGCCAGCGTCTGGAACAGCGGTTGAGAAACGCTGGCATAAAACATTGGTGCACCAAGATCTGTTTTCAAGGATTTGTGACCCCCCCCCAAATGTTGAAACTGCATGTCCTTGGTTCAGGTAGCATATCTCTCTTAGTGTGTGTGTTTGTGTATGATAACATTTCTTCCTGAACATTTCTTTCTATGTGTTCTGAGAAAAACACAACTATTTGGCACAAAGGAAGAGCTCACATACATGCATGTACACACACACACACACACACACACACACACACACAAGCAGCAGCTGCATACCAGATAGTTATCAGAAGAAGTATCAGCTCAGGGGCTTCTTCTGGCATAGCAATGGCTGTCTTGCGCTGCACCACCAACATTAATCTTGCTGTTCCCTGGCCTAGTCTGAACCAGCAGGGATTGCCTTGGGTGCTGACATAGCCCCTGTTTGGCTTGTAAGCATCATGCACGAGTATGCCTCTGTGGAAAAATGCTGGATATGCGCCTGTTTAGTGCTTTGAAAAAGATTCATGCCCTCTGTTGTACGTCACAGCCAGGGTTCAAGGCCTTGCACAATAAGAACCATGTTTAGCAGTAGCTGCTTGGTGACATGTTCTAAATGCAGTGGGTGGGGCTGGGGAGACAATCATTTTTAATATTGATGGACTGGGCTTGGATCAGGTAAATTCATTTTAATTTTGCTAGTTAACTGCGCATTCTTTACTGATGGAAACGTCTGTAGGGTGGACTTTGGTAATATGGTCCCCTGAGCAAGGACAAAATTTGACACCACTAAATATTTCATTTCCCCCCACAATAATTCCTTTTGGTACAGTTGCTTTTTATGGATCTTCTCAGTAGGTACAGATATAAATATAGGTATCAACATCACCACCCAATGCAGAGACCCGCCCATACCACCCTAAATCTGGCGCTGACCTGCAGCCAATAAGAGCCTTCCATTTCCCAGGCTAATCTGAATTTACCTGATCCACCCCCTGTCTCTACATATTATGTGCAGTTCTCTCTCTCTCTTTCCACTTTTGGGAGTTGCTACCAAGCAGACCCAGGTGGCGCTGTGGGCTAAACCACTGAGCCTAGGGCTTGCTGATCAGAAGGTCGGCGGTTCGAATCCCTGTGACAGGGTGAGCTCCCGTTGCTTGGTCCCAGCTCCTGCCAACCTAGCAGTTCGAAAGCACATCAAAATGCAAGTAGATAAATAGGAACCGCTATAGCGGGAAGGTAAACGGCGTTTCCATGTGCTGCTCTGGTTTGCCAGAAGCGGCTTCGTCATGTTGGTCACATGACCTGGAAGCTACGCCAGCTCCCTCGGCCAATAATGCGAGATGAGCACCGCAACCCCAGAGTCTGTCACAACTGGACCTAATGGTCAGGGGTCCCTTTACCTTTACCGAGCAGCTACCGCTAAACAGGCCTGCAATGTGGGAACAGCACAAGACCTCGAACCCCAGAAGTACCACTCTGACATCAACAGGAGCCACCAATCCTTTCTCAAAGCACACAAAACGTAAAACATCCACCCAGAATTCCTCCACAGACCCGACACTCCACAAAATTCTGTTCAGAATCGCAGACAAAGCCAGAATAATTAAATAATTTAAAAGTTCATCCGACTTACCACAAAGACGGCATCCTGTATCAGGTCTTCATTTGGCACACATCAGCATTAGAGAAACATGTCCACAACAAACTCTGACCATGCTCTGCTTTGTTTTCTTAACAGATGAAGTGCGGGCTGGAGCTTACCGCCAGCTTTTCCACCCAGAGCAGCTGATCACTGGCAAGGAAGACGCTGCCAATAACTACGCCCGCGGCCACTACACCATTGGCAAGGAGAGCATCGACATGGTACTAGACCGCATTCGCAAGCTGGTAGGTAGAAGGTTGCCAATGGAAAGTGATATGCGGTTTGGGAGCAGGATGAGGCAGTAATCTGGAGGGCTATAATTTTTTATTTCATTCTTAGAAGTTAGGTCCATAGTGGGTGGAGGTTGGACGTTTCATTATTCAGAGATCAGTGGTTTTCCAAAATTAGGAAATATTTCCTCATTAACCATGAGGAAATATTTTCCACACCACCTTCTTGGCCAAGGAACCTCTGCATGCTTGCCACATAGCCTTCTCGGTAGTGGCACCCACCCTGTAGAATGCCCTCCCACCAGAGGTCAAAGAGAACAACAATTATCAGACCTTTAGAAGGCATCTCAAGGCAGCCCTGTTTAGGGAAGCTTTTAATGTTTGATTTCTGTACTTTAATGTTTTGTTGGAAGCCGCCTAGAGTGGCTGGGGGAACCCGGCCAGATGGGCGGGGTATAAATAATAAATTATTATTATTATTATTATTATTATTATTATTATTATTATTATTATACCTTCTGTGCTGTAGGAAATCCTGGGGCATATTCTAAGGAACCCATGAAGACGCTGGCTAACCCTGTTGGTCCTGTAGCACAGTAAATGAAACTTATTTCTTCCTCTACAAATAATTTATTTATACCCCACTCATCTGGCTGGGTTTCCCCAGCCACTCTGGGCGGCTTCCAACAAAAGAATTAAATACAGTAATCCATCAAACATTAAAAGCTTCCCTAAACAGGGCTCCCTTCAGATGTCTTCTAAAAGTCTGGTTGTTCTCTTTGACATCTGGTGGGAGGGCGTTCCACAGGGTGGCTGCCACTACCAAGAAGGCTCTCTGCCTGGTTCCCTGTAACTTGGCTTCTCGCAGTGAGGGAACCACCAGAAGGCCCTCGGCACTGGACCTCAGTGTCCAGGCTGAACGATGGGGGTGGAGATGCTCCTAAACGGTCCGAGGCCATTTAGGGCTTTAAAGGTCAGCACCAACACTTTGAATTGTGCTCAGAAACGCACTGGGAGCCAATGTACCGTGTTTCTCCTAAAATAAGACATGCCTATAAAATAAGCCATGGCACGATTTCCATGCGTTGAAAAAAATATAAGACATACCCCGAAAATAAGCCGTAGTGCTACTTGGTGAAGAGGACAAAAGTGGCATTTGAGGTGGAGAGGAGAGGAAGGCACGAAGAAGAAAAGAGGAGCGATTAAAGACGCCTCGTGAATGACCTCCGTGTGCGTCTCTTTCTCTCCCCCTGTGCACGTCTCTCTTTCTCCCCCTGTGCGCGTCTCTCTTTCTCCCCCTGTGCGCGTCTCTTTCTCTCCCCCTGTGCGCGTCTCTTTCTCTCCCCCTGTGCGCGTCTCTTTCTCTCCCCCTGTGCGCGTCTCTTTCTCTCCCCCTGTGCGCGTCTCTTTCTCTCCCCTGTGCGCGTCTCTTTCTCTCCCCCTGTGCGCGTCTCTTTCTCTCCCCCTGTGCGCGTCTTTCTTTCTCCCCCTGTGCGCGTCTCTTTCTCTCCCCTGTGCGCGTCTTTCTCTCCACCTGTGTGCGTCTCTTTCTCTCCCCCTGTGCGCGTCTCTTTCTCTCCCCCTGTGCGCGTCTCTCTTTCTCCCCCTGTGCGCGTCTCTTTCTCTCCCCCTGTGCGCGTCTCTTTCTCTCCCCCTGTGCGCGTCTCTCTTTCTCCCCCTGTGCGCGTCTCTCTTTCTCCCCCTGTGCGCGTCTCTTTCTCTCCCCCTGTGCGCGTCTCTTTCTCTCCCCCTGTGCGCGTCTCTTTCTCTCCCCCTGTGCGCGTCTCTTTCTCTCCCCCTGTGCGCGTCTTGCTTTCTCCCCCTGTGCGCGTCTCTTTCTCTCCCCCTGTGCGCGTCTCTTTCTCTCCCCCTGTGCGCGTCTCTTTCTCTCCCCCTGTGCGCGTCTTTCTTTCTCCCCCTGTGCGCGTCCCTTTCTCTCCCCTGTGCGCGTCTTTCTCTCCACCTGTGTGCGTCTCTTTCTCTCCCCCTGTGCACGTCTCTCTTTCTCCCCCTGTGCGCGTCTCTTTCTCTCCCCCTGTGCGCGTCTCTTTCTCTCCCCCTGTGCGCGTCTCTTTCTCTCCCCTGTGCGCGTCTTTCTCTCCACCTGTGTGCGTCTCTTTCTCTCCCCCTGTGCGCGTCTCTTTCTCTCCCCCTGTGCGTGTCTCTTTCTCTCCCCCTGTGCGCGTCTTTCTTTCTCCCCCTGTGCGCGTCTCTTTCTCTCCCCTGTGCGCGTCTTTCTCTCCACCTGTGCGCGTCTCTTTCTCTCCCCCTGTGCGCGTCTCTTTCTCTCCCCTGTGCGCGTCTCTTTCTCTCCACCTGTGTGCGTCTCTTTCTCTCCCCCTGTGCGAGTCTCTTTCTCTCCCCCTGTGCGCGTCTTTCTTTCTCCCCCTGTGCACGTCTCTTTCTCTCCACCTGTGTGCGTCTCTTTCTCTCCCCCTGTGCGCGTCTCTTTCTCTCCACCTGTGTGCGTCTCTTTCTCTCCCCCTGTGCGCGTCTCTTTCTCTCCCCTGTGCGCGTCTCTTTCTCTCCACCTGTGTGCGTCTCTTTCTCTCCCCCTGTGCGCGTCTCTTTCTCTCCCCCTGTGCGCGTCTCTTTCTCTCCCCCTGTGCGCGTCTCTTTCTCTCCCCCTGTGCGCGTCTCTTTCTCTCCCCTGTGCGCGTCTCTTTCTCTCCACCTGTGTGCGTCTCTTTCTCTCCCCCTGTGCGCGTCTCTTTCTCTCCCCCTGTGCGCGTCTTTCTTTCTCCCCCTGTGCGCGTCTCTTTCTCTCCCCTGTGCGCGTCTTTCTCTCCACCTGTGTGCGTCTCTTTCTCTCCCCCTGTGCGCGTCTCTTTCTCTCCCCCTGTGCGCGTCTTGCTTTCTCCCCCTGTGCACGTCTCTTTCTCTCCCCCTGTGCACGTCTCTTTCTCTCCCCCTGTGCACGTCTCTTTCTCTCCCCCTGTGCGCGTCTCTTTCTCTCCCCCTGTGCGTCTCTCTCTCTCTCTCTCTCTCTCTCTCTCTCTCACACACACACACACACAGCCCACCTCTCGCTTCCCCCCACCTTTTCCCCCTTCCATTCTACCGGTATGTGCCCAGCCATGAGTTGCCTGTTGATTTCCTCTTGATGGCCGAGACAGAGAGCGAAGCAGGCAAACTGCAGCTACGGTAGGAAAGTAGCAAGCTCTCGCAGACACGCGGGTGGTTTTTTTAAAACTGACATCCCCTCTTTTCTCGTTTTGCCGAGAGACCCAGACAACTTGCATTCCTAGGCTTCAAAGGTTATGCATATGAAAGAGGAGATTAAGGAGATAGATAAAGACAACTTCCTATTATCACCTTGCCTTTGTCCTGAAAGGTAGAAACCTTATGGTAGCCATGAGATCTGGGCATCAAAGGAAAGTACTTAACAGCTATTTGATAAAGCCAATTGTGATCTCAGGCAGCATCTGGCTAATCAGTCCTGAGAGAGAGAAACGTGATTTCTGTTGTACAGCATCTGTAAAATTCATATAAAAAATCATTTCCCTGTTATGATCCAGCCCCCGAATAAGACATACCTTGAAAATAAGCCATAGTGTTTTTTTTTGAGGAAAAAATAAATATAAGACGTGTCTTATTTTAGGAGAAACACGGTAGGTCTTTCAAGACCAGTGTTATGTGGTCTCGGTGGCCGCTACCAGTCACCAGTCTAGCTGCCACATTCTGGATTAGTTGTAGTTTCCTTCAAAGGCAGCCCTACATAGAGCACATTGCAGTAGTTCAAGCGAGAGATAACCAGAGCATGCACCACTCTGGCAAGACAGTCCGCAGGCAGGTAGGGTCTCAGCCTGCGTATCAGATGTTTGGTGGGCTTCTTGGGGGTTGGGGAAAGATAATTTATTTAATTTAAAATACTTATAAACCTATTCATATTTTAAAATCTCAAAGCATTATATAAAAGGATGAAAATCAGACAGCACATAATAAAATGACATAAAACCAGCATAAAATACAATTCCACAGCTTCACAGTGATGAATATCACTAATCTAAACACTTGAGCAAAGAATAAAGTTTTTAGTCTATGCCAGAAACATAAAATGCTGCTGACTGTATACCATATTTCTAAGGTGAGGATGTTCCATGCGACAGGTGCCATCACACTAAAAGCCCTACTCAGGATAGCCACAAAATGGATTTGGTATACAGATGACTGGATATTAGTGCCTTGGGAGATTACACGATTGTCCAGGCTGTGAATCAACCAAACAACCAATAGCCAATCAATCAATCAATCAATCAATCAAATTTCTATACTGCCCTTCATCCGAGGATCAATGTGGTGGCACTTCATCCCTGCCCAACAACACCAGTGGTTAACCCGTAATTATTATTCATTATGGTTCCCTTTTCAGACTGACGCCTGTTCTGGGCTACAAGGATTCCTGATTTTCCACAGCTTCGGAGGAGGCACAGGTTCTGGCTTTACCTCCCTGCTGATGGAGCGCCTGTCTGTGGACTATGGCAAGAAGTCCAAACTGGAGTTTGCCATCTACCCAGCCCCCCAGGTTTCCACTGCGGTGGTGGAGCCCTACAATTCCATCCTGACCACCCACACCACCTTGGAGCATTCCGACTGCGCCTTCATGGTGGACAACGAGGCCATCTACGACATCTGCCGTCGCAATCTGGACATTGAGCGCCCCACGTACACCAACCTGAACCGCCTCATCAGCCAGATTGTCTCCTCCATCACCGCGTCCCTGCGTTTCGATGGCGCCCTCAACGTGGACTTGACTGAGTTCCAGACCAACCTGGTGCCTTACCCTCGCATCCACTTCCCCTTGGTGACCTATGCGCCCATCATCTCCTCCGAGAGGGCTTACCACGAGCAGCTCTCCGTGGCCGAAATCACCAGCTCCTGCTTTGAACCCAACAACCAGATGGTGAAATGCGACCCCCGCCATGGGAAATACATGGCCTGCTGCATGCTCTACCGAGGTGATGTGGTGCCCAAAGACGTCAACGTAGCCATTGCTGCGATCAAGACCAAGAGGGCAATCCAGTTTGTGGACTGGTGCCCAACTGGCTTCAAGGTGAGAAGGGACAAGCAGGTGCTCTCTTTTGTAGGACTGAAACCTTAACACCCACAATGCAAACAACAACAACAACGGTGACGAAAGTGTTGTTTACATGTGCTGCGGTCATATCAAGAGTCATTTTTTGAGTGGACCCTTGTGGCTGGGGACTGCATTTGGAGTTTTCCTCCTCTCCTCCTCTCAGCTTGGTCCTGTAAGGGCAATTCTGAGATCAAGGAGGAGGAATGCTGGCAGATGAGTTAGAGCTCCATTCACCTGAACTGTCCAGCCTCCCCTATCCCACTCGTTGAAAGGGTTTGAGGGGGAGCACGTGCAAACCTAGCATGGAGAAGGGCCATATCTGTGGCAGAGCATCTGGTATGCACACAGAAGGTCCTTGATTCAATTCCAAGCATGTCCAGGCTAGGCTGGGAGATGCTGCCAGACAGTGTACGCAATAATAGATGGACCAATGGTCTGACTCCGTATCTGGCAGTTTCCTATGTTATTATTAGTATGACTATTTATTAAGTGTGTATACCGCCATACCTTGGTTGTCAAACGCCCTGGAACTTGTACGTTTTGGCTCCCAAGCGCCACAAACCCGAAAGTGAGTGTTCTGGTTTGCAACAGGGCTTCCTGCAGCCAATCAGAAGCCATGATTTGGTTTTCGAACGTTTTGGAAGTCAAACGGACTTCTGGAATGGATTCAGTTTGACTTCCAAGGTACGACTGTACGGCCTTCATCCATA
The DNA here is from genome assembly GCF_965207765.1 of Zootoca vivipara. Taxonomy (NCBI): domain Eukaryota; kingdom Metazoa; phylum Chordata; class Lepidosauria; order Squamata; family Lacertidae; genus Zootoca; species Zootoca vivipara. Next base: position 56,436,464 of record NC_142592.1, read on the forward strand.
AATCTCGGAGCAGTTCACAACATAAAATTACAATATAAAACCTCAAAATACATAGTAAAAAATAACAACCGCAACAAACCAACCCCCCTTCCACTCATATGTATATGCAGTCCTTATCAACTTTTTTTTTTAGGGGGTTCAGGGCTGATTTTAAATGCATTGCACTTTTGCATATTCCAGGCTTAGCGAAACCTCAGTTCTGTTTGTAGCTGTCCCCACTCTGTTTCCCCCAGAGAGGCTTGAGTTTGCTATTTGAGGGAATGATGACAATGGGGCTTCACAAAGCGGTGGTTATCAGCTGAGGAGTTCCGCTCCCCATGCTAATTTCTGTCTGTACAGTTGCCTTTTCTTCCCTCCTCTTGGTTTCCAGGTTGGCATCAATTACCAGGCGCCGACCATCGTTCCCGGGGGTGACCTTGCTCAAGTGCAACGTGCCGTTTGCATGCTCAGCAACACCACCGCCATTGCCGAGGCCTGGGCGAGGCTGGACCACAAGTTTGATCTGATGTACGCCAAGCGAGCTTTTGTGCACTGGTATGTTGGTGAGGGCATGGAGGAAGGAGAGTTTGCGGAGGCCCGGGAAGATTTAGCTGCGCTGGAGAAAGATTACGAGGAAGTTGGAACAGACTCCTTTGAAGAAGAAAATGACGGGGAAGAGTATTAAAAATTCTGGTCCTGGCAGCTCTTTATTGCACTGGGGATACAGCTCACCAAACTCTTTGCTGCACAGCTTCTGATCATTGCATGGGGGTGGATGGAGGAATGGACAGTAGGAGGGTTTGGTGGATTGTACCTTGTGCCTACTCCTGCAGCATATGTAAAATAATAGACCATCCATCTGCAAAAAAACAATTTCCAGTGACTTCCTTTCTTTATTATGCCTTATATTGAGAGGGGGGAGGAAATATTCTGCTCCTTTCTTAAAGCAGTCCAAGAAAAAAATACAGTATAAGTACCAGCATGGCACGGGTGACACAGGACTCAGGGGCTGTTGCAACATCCCTGGTTAGGACTTATGCTTCAACTGTCCTACATCCCAGGTTCATAGCCAGAAATTTTGAAGTAAGGAGGCTGAAGGCAGTAGAGAATCATTGCAAAAGATGAAACACAAGTAGTCTAAAAGATCTGGAATTAATTAGTACACATTATTTCTTTGTAAGTAGTTGGGTAAAATATTGGCTACGCACCTGCTTATAACTCAACAAAAAAGGCTACACAGTTGAATTTAAAAAGGAAGAAAGAACATCCAACATTCTGGAAGGGAATATCTCCAAGTGGGCTAGGCTCCTATTGTCCTGCCTTCTTCTTTTTTTACCTTGCCTTATAGCTACAGCGGGACCCAGGTGGCGCTGTGGTTAAACCACTGAGCCTAGGGCTTGCTGATCAGAAGGTCGGCGGTTCAAATCCCTGTGATGGGGTGAGCTCCCGTTGCTTGGTCCCAGCTCCTGCCAACCTAGCAGTTCGAAAGCACGTCAAAATGCAAGTAGATAAATAGGAACCGCTACAGCGGGAAGGTAAACGGCGTTTCCGTGTGCTGCTCTGGTTCGCCAGAAGCGGCTTTGTCATGCTGGCCACATGACCTGGAAGCTATACGCCGGCTCCCTCGGCCAATAATGCGAGATGAGCGCGCAACCCCAGAGTCGGTCACGACTGGACCTAATGGTCAGGGGTCCCTTTACCTTTACCTTTATAGCTACAGCAGTAGACAGACTGATTTGCTGATACTTGTTCCAGGTAAAACATTTCCCGCATTTTATCTTCTGGAGATATGTCAAGGATGCCTTTAAAAAGTTTTTTTTATTGTGCACTCGCATGTGCTAGACTTCTGTGCATTTCAGCCCCCTCCTCGTTCCAGGTGACCTGTTTATTGAGCATTCTTCCTGATTTGTTTGCACACACTTTGCAAGGAGGTTAGAAGACCTTGACCATTTAATGAGCATTCATTCTGATTTGTTTGTGGGGTGGTCTTATGACATTGCATCAACAAAGTGTTACTCCACCTTTAAGTGCATTTCCCCATCCTTTTTACCAAAAATAAAAATTAAAATCCGTTTTTTGGGGGGAGAAACAGGTACTGTTGAATGTACATAAGTAAAATCTTCTATCATTTCAATGCCTTGGTACATAAAAAGTGATGTTGTTAATCATAAAATATATATCGTAAGAATATTTAAATATATATAATGTTACACAAGAATGTATTGTTTAATTTTCTAATTTAGTGAGACAATCAGTCCCAGAGAACTCAGCTCAATGGGCCATTTGTAATTAAATAAAATCATTTCATTGAGTTTACTAAGTAATTAAGATCCCAGAAAAAAATCAATCAAATCATATATATATATATATATATATATATATATATATATATATATATATATATATCACAGTTTAAACTACCGGTAATCCCAGAGATTACTTAATTTAATATCTCTCCTAGCAACATATGTGGGATTTATTACATTTCACATTATTTTCTTCCAGTAAGAAAAGGGCATTTTTTTTTAAAAAAAACAAATCTATTATCCTGTTGTCAATGTTTTCTAATTGTGTTTGTTTTATCAGACCTTAGCCAATTTTCTAATTCAGGGGGGTCTGCTTTTCTCCTCATCACTGACATACAGTGATATGGGTTACTGTTAGCAGATTAATGATAATTCTTGAAGAAATTATTACATTTCTGTTGCTAACAATACTTAGAATACACAGATAAATTTGACACTTGTGACACATTTATTATGGCACAACTTTTCATGTGCTACAGCTAGGGGTGGATGAACTTGTCAGTTTCGTTTTCTCTCAATTTGTAAATCCCCCCCCCCCCGGGTCTTGCTAAGCTCAGTTCTCCACATTTCTGCATTAGTTCCTTAAAAAAAGACTTATGAAAAATTTATCAGCATTTTAGTGCAAATTTATCCTAATATACATATTTTATATGCAATTTTGCTGGATATACATGTATTTGCAATTCATTTCCCCATATAAAATGCATTTTCGCATGTTAGTTTCACCAATATATGCATATTTACATACGCACCTGGCACATACATTTTTGTACACATTACTTGGCTTGAAAACCACACTGCAAAATTCAGAGAAGTGTAAATTTTGAAAGAGGGCTGTGTATTGCTTCTGAGAACGCAAGTTTGGTAGATTCATCTTTACATGAATGAAATGGATGAAAATTTCCCCTCACTCCTAACTACTGTACACTTCATCAGGTGCATGAAATGGCATCTTGAATTGCAGGCACCAAATCTACAGAGTTTTTTTTATTTTTTTGGGGGGGGGAGGGTTGTAAACATGAAGGTCAGCAAGAAATAAAATGTAGAAAGGTACAGACCTCGATAATGGCCTCATTAACAGGGGCTATTCACTGTGTCAAACCCAGACACCAGTTCTTGTCCCCAGATCTACTGTGGCAGCACCTTTGGGGAATATTCCATTTCTGAATTTCCTAAATGTATCCCCTTTGCCTCTGCGACTCTATGAAACGAGACTTTTGTCAAGCTACCTAATACGAGGGCTGAGGAAATGCTATGTTCCGTTATAGTCTGAAGCAGTTGGTGGCCAAACTGGTGAGGACATTTTTAAACCTCTCTGTATTTGCCCTATTAGGAGATGCAGGGGAATTCAGTCTTTGATCTTTTGCATGCAAATCCTGTGGTCTCCCACTAAACCACAGCCTTTGCACATTAGATGAAAAACAGACTTGAGGTTTGACAGAAACTCGCTGAGACCAGGAAACAATAGTAGCTGAGCTCCCACTGTTGACATACGCAGAAGCTAAGAAATGAAACTTAAAGGCGGTGGGGAGGTCTGATCACAGCTGTCACTCACACAACCCAGCGGCGGGGTGTGTATCATCAAGTCCCAACAATTGAAGGCCAGTGGATTAGGGGGCAGAGATCATATAATAGTTCTCAGTGTCAAGTCACATTTCGTGAAAGAATCAGTTGCCATAACTTGGCTTAGGATGAATCTTCTGAAATCCATTTTGGATGCAGCGTGGCATGATAACTTGGGGGGGGGGGGAAAGGTCCAAGTTTTGCCAGTGAGATTTACCATTCTTTTCTCCTTCCTCAGGAGGAAGTCACATTATTCTCAGTCAGGGCTTATTCCCTAGAAAGCATACACACAACTGGTCATATTTAGGAATGACAGTTCAATCCAATATTCAGAAGTAAGCCCCATTGACTTCAATGGCACAGCCAGGTAAGGTATAATGGATGTCAGCCTCACTGAATTCAGTGGGCACTTCCCTCTGTTTAAAACACACATATAGGATCAGGATCAGGGCTGGATTTAGGTTTGATGAGGCCCTAAGCTACTGAAGGTAATGGGGCCCTTTATATGTGATATTTTATGGAGCAGGCTGGCATGCGGGGCCCATTACTTACATCATAGGAACCTACACAACACCAAACACTGTTGCTGTATGTAGGTTTTATTTTATTTGTTTTTTATCTTATATTTTGGAAATGTACATCCATTTTTTTCCTATAATTTTTTTTGGGCCCCCAAGAATGTGGGGCCCTAAGCTATAGCTTGTTTAGCTTATACATAAATCCAGCACTGATCGGGCTCAAACAACACAGGTGCCAGTCACCACCATTATTTGAAATCACCATGATTAAAAATCATCGCCGGGCGGCGTCTAGATAAAAGGCAGTCTGCAGCGGCCTAGCATTAAACTAAAAACAAGTATCTGCTCACCCCTCCATGCAGGCATTTAAAAAAACACTGTACCAGACCCTACCGTGTTTCTCATATTATAAGACATGTCTTATATTTATTTTTTCCTCAAAAAACCCCACTATGGCTTATTTTCAAGGGATGTCTTATTTTTTTCCTCCTCCTCCTCCTCCTGCCACGGCCGGCATTGCTGCTGCGCCTATCACTATGTCTTATTTTCGGGGTATGGCTTATATTCCTTGAATGCTTAAAATCTTGCTATGGCTTATTTTATGGGTATGTCTTAAAATATGAGAAACAGGGTACTTAGCTTTTGCAAATGTGCGTGCAGTTTTATTGCTGGTCCTAATGGAGAAAATTGTGTGGCGGGGGTGCGGAAGAGGAGTAAATTTGCAGGGTTATCCCTTCTCTCAAATTTGTAGCCCCCCATCCCTCTTTAAGCATTGAAAATGCAGGCGCGCGACTAATGTGTGGTCCAGTGCCGCATTTACGCATAAGCTTAACAAATTATAGCTTAGGGCCCCACTCTCAAAAATTAAAGGAAAAAAACAAGATGTACATTTCCAAAATATAAGATAAAAAATAAAATAAAACCTACATACAGCAACAGTGTTTGGTGTTGTGTTGGCTCCTATGATGTAAGCAATGGGCCCCACCTGCTAGCCTGCTCCTTATAATATTACTGCTCTGCTCCTATTAGGTCCCTCAATTACCATATAGCATATATTCAACACAAAAAGCAGCGACAATTTGTTGTTGACAAAGGACAGCTGGGCATATAAAGGGCCCCATTACCTTCAGTAGCTTAGGGCTTCATCAAACCTAAGGCCGGCCCTGGCGTGGTCCCTTTCCAGCAGGCTGCTCGAGGCGGGTGGGGGCGGAGCTGCTCCGGAGCCGCGCTTAAGTTTCACTTTCCAAGCTGTTCTCTCAAAAGGGGAAATCAAAACTCATCTCGGCTGCTCCGCTCTGCCCTCTAGCCGAGACGCGGCGCGCTCATAAAGGAAGCTTGGCTCGTGGAAAGCGAAGTGAAGCGGGGCACCCAGGACATCCGAGCGGCTGGCGGTCGAGGCGCAGTAAGTCCCAATTCTTCTCGGACTCGAAACGTTGTATACTGTATCCCGTTTGCTTGCTTTTCTTTAATTTTTTTTTAAAAAATATTTCAGCTCTTCGGAGAGGGTCGGTGCTCCACTTGCTTTGGGAAAATAGCGCTGTTTGCGCGAGACTCTTAGTCTCAGGGTCGTGGGTTCGAGTTCTGTGTTGCATGCAGGGTGGGTGGACTAGATGAGCCAATTCTGTGATTCTAGGAAGAATCCTTAATTTCATTATACCGGAATGCCTCTTAGCGATCCCCAGACTTATTAGCAGGTTGACAAAAACTACTTGTTGAGAAACAAAATAATAGGAAATGTTCCCGTGCTGCGTTTTACTCAGAAATGAGCCCCACACAGGGTTCATTGGGGATCAGTCCAAAAATAAAGGGTGCAGGGTTAACTGAGCGACATGGATAAGGAATCATATTCTGCCTCCCTTTGTAACTCAGAAACTGGCGTGCTCCTATAGCAGATAAAAATTGGTCGATCCTATTTAAAAGTGCATCATCAGGTGGAGCGGAGAGAATCTCTTGCTGAAGTCCTGCTGAAGTCAGGGTTCACCTAGTGCCTGCAGATGTCTCTGACTTCAATTCTTCCAAGCCCCTAGCAAAGATTTAGACCCTGGTCTGAATACTCATGTTGCCCCTACAATGCCACCACTTTAGACCGCAGGATTTATAACTTCACTTCTGAACCACACCATTAACATTTATCTTCTTCCTGATAAATTAGATCAAAAAACCCCAATTTGCCAGCCAACCCTGTGATTAGGGAAAAAAAGAAATAAATACTCTGAGCATGTGCAGGTTTTCATTTTAAACTCACGTACATCATAGCACCATCGTGAACTTCAGGAATAAAATGGCGTTTTCTGCTGCTGCCCTGGTGCTAAACACATTTGCATGGGAGTAAACACCATTTTGCTGTAGGAAAGGATAATATATGTTTAAAGTGAAAAAGAATAAAATGTACCTGCCTGGCCAACTGCTCCAGGTATATGACATTGAAGAGAATAAAAATAAGAAAGGAGATATGCACAGTGACCAGCAAGTCCTCCTCCTCCTCCTGGAAAAAACAGCAGCAGCAGCAAGACATGAGATAAAATGAGGTGCTTATTTTGAGGGTAAAGTGATTTGCATGTTGTCTACTCATGTTGCATTATAGTACGTTTGATGGGTCAGAGAGCTGGACGTCCAAAGCCAAAGAGGACATTCAAGCTGGAGGAATATCAGACGATGACGGCTGAGACAGATGAGGAGAGCTCTACAGAGGAAGCTTTGGAGACATGCAGCCAGAAGTTCCAAGAGATATGTGGCCTGGCAGACTTAAGAAATGGTACTTTTTATTTTTTTCTTGCATTTTCATTTCGTAGGGGTGGGGAACCTTAGGCCTGAGGACCAACCGTGGCCCTTTGGGACTCTCTGTATGGCCCTTGGCACCCCCCCAGGCCCCACCCTCTCCCAAGCCACGCACCAGTCCCCAGGCCATACCCGTCACCAACCCTGCTTCATACCCTCCTCAAATGTTTTTGCCTGGCTGAAATGTGTTCTTGAACTCTGATAATACTACTTGCTTGTCGAGTGGAAGGTAAAGAGCAGGATGTGAGTGTGTGTAGAAATTACCTTAGAGTGCAACTGTACATTTATCTTGCTTGTCTTTGGCGATCTCTCGTAGCCAAGTAAGATTGTCTTCCATGAACATTGCCTTCTCAACAGTGAGTCCATAAGTGACTGTGGAGGCCAATTCTAGATCCACACATCCTTCCACAGTGGGGACATAGGTTTCTGGGAGGGAGTTGACCACGGTGAGGGTTTGCCAAGCATGCCTTCCTCTTAGCACGTTTCTCCCTTTCATCCTGAGTTTTCAAAGTGTTTTCAAAGCCCATGACTCCTTTGGTAAAGGCTGTTCTCCAATTGGAGCACTCACTAGCCAGTGTTTCTCAGTTGTCGGTGTTTATACTACATTTTTTAAGATTTCCCTTTGAGAGAGTCTTTAAACCTCTTTTGTTGGCCCACCCGCCTTACGGAGAATATTCTCACCTCGCAATACTAGTTTTCGCTTGTGCATTGTTTTGAAAACGGTGAACCTTTAACGGTGAACTTCATCAAATTTATCCCCCCACTCCAAGTTTAATGTATAGCCTTAGATTCTATGCCTATTTACACTTAGGTAAGTCCGCTCCCCCCCCAACATGAAACCTAATCCAAAGAAAGTGTTCAGAGAATTGCAACCATAAGTCAGAAGTGCATCATTCTCCCTGCCCTTAACCAAAGCTGCATGCCTGGGTGCTGTCTCTTGCTTCCAGGAGCTGTTGGCCTGTACAATATTGGACTAAGCTGCTGCCTCAACTCCTTGCTTCAGGTCTTCTTCATGAACAGACACTTCACTATGATACTGCGGAGGTGAGTGAGGATTCCCCCACCATCCGGTGCAGTGCTTTGGATCCAAATCTCTTTCTCCAGGGTGTGTGTGTGTGTGTGTGTGTGTGTGTGTGTGCTTAATTTGGGTTGCCATATTTCAAGGAGTAAAAATCTGCACAAAAAAAGCCGTTGAGCTTTTTTGGCGATCACCGGAACCAGAGCTGCCCGTGTGCACAAGATGGTAATAATAAGTAAAATAAATAAATAAATTGAAGATTAAAAACCAAACCTCCCCAAACTTGGGACAATTGCTATAACTTGTAAAAATGCACATAGGCCTCCCACAAGGGGAAATGTCTGGGAATTCCCGAACGTATGGCAACCCTAGCTTATTTTAAAAAATGGAGCATTTTTTCAACCCTCCAAGGGCAGTGGTTTGGATTCAAATCACAGTGCTTTTTTTAAAAAAAGCAAGTGATTTTAAAATCAAAATGTGTATACTCCTACTTAGGAGTAACTGAACCCAGGTACAGACAACTTGTACACAGGTACTAGATAGCATGTAAAGGCCCTTTAGACCAAAAGAAGAGCCCTGCGGGATAAGACCCTTCTAGTCTGCTTTCCTGTTCTCCCAGTGACCAGTTGGATACCTATGGGAATCCCGCAAGCAGAACCTGATTGGAACAGCCCTCTCCGCACTTTTGATTCCCAGTAACTGCAAGTAGATAAATAGGTACCACTACAGTGGGAAGGTAAACGGCGTTTCCGTGTGCTGCTCTGGTTCGCCTTGCTGGCCACATGACCTGGAAGCTGTACGCCAGCTCCCTCGGCCAATAATGTGAGATGAGCGCTGCAACCCCAGAGTCGGTCACGACTGGACCCAATGGTCAGGGGTCCCTTTACCTTTTTAACTGGCTTTCAGAGGCATACCACCTCTAACAGTTGAAGGAGAACAAGCCATCATGGGTACTAGTTACTGACTGACTTGCCCCCCATGATTTTTTTCTTATCTGCTTTTAAATCCATGCAGGTTGCCATAGCTACATCTTGCAGATGCAAATTCCATCATTTATGGAGTGTGGAAAGCCAACCGTAGCTAACAACAGCGATTACTAATTGAAACCTTTGCTAGGTTCCTGCTTAAACTTCCGTTTAACGAATGCATTTGCAAGTCATAAAATGTGCGATTACACTTAGTTCTGTTTTTTTAAAAAATCCCGTTGCACGGTGATTTTCTTCAAGGAAGTATGGTTAAGATTGCAGCCTTAAAGCACGAGGCCCCGTGTTTTCTGACTGTAAAGTGCAGTGATAGCTTTCCTTCTTTCTGTTGCCAGGATCAAAGTGCCGTTTGAAGCTGCAGAGCAGAAAGCAAGCGTCCCTTACCAAATGCTCTTGCTTCTGGAGCAGATGCAACGGAGCAAGAGAAAATCTGTGCATCCCTTGGATCTTGCCCGCTGCCTCTCAATGCACAATGTGAAATGTAAGGAGCAAGTGGAGTCTTTATGTTCCCATAGGGAGGTGTCATTTGGAGGGTGGGGGTTGCTTATAGTTAATAACTGCCCTCCCCCTATAGAACGCATGCAGAGGTGTTTTGATAAACGACTTCAGAAACGTTAGTCAGGCTGTGTTTGTTGATTGATGGGGCAAGAATGGAAGGTTGGCTGCTTAAAAAAAAGTAGAGCATTGGAATCTGGAAGAAGTGGGCGAAAATATATGAATTCGGGAAAGGCACAAACAAGCTGCATTAACCAGCAGTTGTGCTAAATTTTGCTTGCACCTCTTCCTTTTTGTCTAGTGCTTGTTCTGTATGATGCTTCTCAACTCTTCTTGATCCTCTGGAACCTAATTAAGGACCAAATCACAAAAGTGGATCTGGTAAGAGTCCGGATTTTGCAAAGGAAAGCATGTTACTTCCGTGTTGTATGCAGACACAGTGAGTTACCTGCAGAGGCCCTCGAAGTACAGCCAAGAATACTTTTGTTCCTTGTTGAAAAAGCAGAACTTATGATGCAGGCTTATGTTCGGAGCCCTGCCAGAGAGTTCGGTACCGGAGCGGTACCTATTTATCTACTTGCACTTGACATGCTTTCGAACTGCTAGGTTGTCAGGAGCAGGGACCGAACAACGGGAGCTCACCCCGTCGTAGGGATTCAAACTGCTGACCTTCTGATTGGGATCAGCTCCCCTGGATCTCTCCCCACCATGACTACTATTTAAGAAAGCATGCAATTGAAATCACACTACTGTATTATTCTAACTTGTAATATTGCTCTGCGTTGTGCCCTTTTAATTTGCAGAGTTCCCATCACACACAAAATACAAAATCCAGAAGCACGTAATGAAGACTTTGATAGCATAAACTTAAAATATACGGAGTACACAACTCTCTCCAGGATCCTTTAATCTGATTCACCTCCCCCTGTCCTGCTCTCCATTTAAAGTACACTGTGATCTCATATTCTGTTTATTAACTTTATAAACGGCTTTTTCATTAAAAAATGGTGTATTTAATTAAAAAATAAAACTAATCCAACCATTTTTTTAAGGGGGAGGGAACATAGATAAGAAAGCAGGATAGCCGCGTTTTTGGATGGTTTTAAAAGAAGATTAGACAAATGTCTGGGTTAGATCTGCTGAATAGAGGATTCTGTAGTGAGGCAGATAGTTGGGCTTGGTGGTGGCTTTCTGCTTGTTTTCACTCTAATGGGAACCAGTTTGAGGCCTGTTAGTGGCATCCTGCAAAGAGCAGCGCTTGTTGACTACACAGAGCACATTATTTATTCGCTTCTGATTTTCTCCTTCCGTCTCTTTAAGGTTGAAAGCCTGGCTCTCCTGCACACCATCCAGCTGCAGCAGAACCTAGTGTGTCAAAAGTGCTCAGCTGAAATGAGGAAGGATGGGAACTTGCTGATGTTTCCACTCCCAATGTTTGATTCTGATTCTCACCCAGTCAGGACATTGGTATGTGAACAGGGTCTCCACTGTACTGTGATCCATCCTATTTATGCAAATGGGTCAGAACTGGGTTTCCAGTGTAGTGCTCCCTCCTGTCCTGTAGAGGGTGTGCTCATATTGAAAGCTTAATACGGTATCAACACAGTGTTTCTGCTGGGGAAGGGCCCCAGAAATGGAATTTGGGGCAGAGGGAGGCCAAACAAACAAACAAAACTCCAGAAAGATTGGTTGGGGAGGAAGGGGAAGACTCTTGCTGTACTCAAAACTCGTTGATAAATGGTTTCAGATAATTTTCTAGGGCTCCGCAACCAACTGCACCACCTTGCTTGCTGTGCCTGGGGAGCAGAGCTTTTCTGTAGAGGGGTGGAGAGAGCGAGAGGCTGAGAGTGGAGGGGCTGATCCCCAAACTCCTAGAAAAGTGCTTCTAGTTCTTCAACATGTCCAACCTTTGGGGGGGGGGAAACAACTTCTGGGGCTGTCAGTGTCTCTCTATTTCAGTATGTGAAAGGGACTCTGCGGGAAATGGAGGCCATTGCCCATACAATCTCTCTGTCAGGCATCACACTGCCATTACTGCGGTCATGGCTTCAAAGTGATGCTCAGCTGTGTCAGGTGTGTGCAGGTGGACAGGTGGGCCAAAGCAGTAGCCAACAGGGCAAAGTAAGAGGCAATGGTGATGGTGATATAATATTAAATTTACATACCACTCTTCACCTGAAGATCTCAGGGCAGACAGAACTTTGCAAATATGGCCTGGCATATGGGTTATGGTGGGTACTTACCTTGTCTGAAGGTAGACTCTGAGACACAGTAATCCATATCTGAAATCAGGCCAAAGCCTAAATGGAAGGATTAGCAGAAAACCCCATGGATGCTTCTCCAGACTCCTTGGATGCAAGTGTAACAACTTTATAAAAAACCTATGGCTCCTACTGGGTTGAAGACCTGTGTATTTTCCAGAAATACACACAGCGTGCAATGGTGACGGAAGGTAGGGATTTGGTAGAGACACCTTGTTATGACACCAGGAGCAGGGGGGCTGTCAGATAAAGGCAACTTGTAGCCCTCCAGATTCTTCTGGATTCTCACTCGCATCAGTTCCAGCCAGCAGGAATTCCTCTGGACATGAGGGACTAATCTCTGCTCTTTTCAATCCTTCTAGGCAGATTCATTGCGTTGTTTCTTTGCACCGGAACAGCTGGTGGATGAAAATGCATGCCACTGCGAACAGTGTGGCTTGAAAACGCCTCATCTAAGGGTAATGTTGCCTTTGAACGTTAATTGGCAATTCAATCCTTGGAGCTTCATGTTGTTTCCATGATGGATGAGGATAATTTGTTCATAGAAGAATCATGGGCTCTGCCTTTTGGCCATTATTGGCAGGGCATTTTCTTTGAATACAGAAGGTTCCAGATTCAATTTCTGGCATCTCTAGGTAGGGCTGAAATTCTGGAGAGCTGCTGCCCATCAGGGTAGATGAGACTTGGCTAGATGGAACAAGATTGAATCTGGAACCTTCTGTATTCAAAGAAAGTGCCCTGCCAGTAATGTGCCAGTAATGTTTCTAATGTTAGAAAGCTATATTAAAGTAATCAAGATAAGATAAAGCAGGATAAGATAAAAAATTTTTAAAAAGCGATGTTCAAAAAACAGGAAGTCATTTTTTTTACTTTTTCTTTTTGTGTTCTTTTTCTTTTTGTATTTTTGGTATATTTGTACCTTATTCTTTCTTTGTATTTTATTTTCTTTGTAATTTTGTATTTTTAGCTTCCCTTTGCATTTCTTCCTTTTGTATTATTTCTGGATTTGTTTTGTAACTTTTCAAGTATGCAAATAAAGATTTATATATAAAAAAGAAAAGAGTGCCCTGCCAATAATGGCCAAAAGGCAGACCCCCATGATGGAGCTAGATGGAGCAATAGCCTGGTAAGGCAGCTTCATGTGTTTCTAAGGTATTTACACCCCAATTCCTTAATGTTGAAAAATTCACAAGGCGGTTCCCACCCTGTATGAAGTGGTTGAGGTGACTAGTTGCAATTTGCTAAACGCAGCATTTGGATCTAGATTTTCAGAAGGGTGAAAAGGGTGTGATCTCCCTGTATCAGTAGTCCCTCTGTTCCTGCTTTGCAACTATTTTTATGGTGACCTTTGTTTTCCAGTCTTTGTCTTTCATTGTTGGTGTGCATCGGTTTTGCAGGGCATGAGAGTTACACGTCTGCCACAGACATTGATGCTGCACCTAAAGCGTTTCTGCTGCAAAGAAGGCAGCCAGACCCGGAAGATCAGCCATCCCTTAGCCTTCCCACAGAGCCTAAATTTCAGTGAGATCCTGACGCCAGAACAGTACGACAGGGATGTACAGGAGGTGGGACACTTACCTGCATCATCATTCACTTTGGACTTTGAAGGCATAATGAAATGGCCCAAAGCAGATGTGGAGAACTTCTGGCTCTTCTAACATTGATGAACTGCAATTCCCATCAGGAAGCATGGTCAATGGCCTGGGATGAGGGGGCTTATAGTTCAGCAATATCTGGAGGACCACAGGTTCCCAACCTATGGGCTAAAGCAGGAGGGTCAACCAAGTGCTTCCACCACATTCTGGGATAACTTATTCAAGAACTGCAGAGCAATGTTAGTCTCAAGAGTGGAAATTTGCATTTTGCCCACCCTTGTTTTCTGTGGACGCTGTTCTAGATGCCCTCAATATTGTGAAGCAGGAATTAACAGGTCCCAGAAAGGGATATCATTTCAACTTCAAGGTTGCTATACTGTTTGTTCTGCAACAGTATTTGAGGAAGACACTGTTGTCTCCTATCCCCCCCACCCCACAGCGGAAATTCCCCTCTTTAAGAGGTATGTTCAAGGAAGACATAAGGATGAAGCACTTTGGTCAGTAGGGAGTCAGAGAAGCACGATGGTCTATTCTCTAAAAAAGGGGGGGAATAGGTAGTGCTTTTTCTGGGGGTACTCAAGGCTCTGCAGTACTGGCACCTCCCCCAAAATGTTAAAAGTGTGGCGCTTACTGTAACAACTTCATGGTGAGTACCATATTTTAAAAAAGCACCGGGAATAGGGAATCAAGTGCTATGCAACTTAAACAATGGAAAACGGAAAACATTTCTTTATATTTGAAATGGAGATTAAGCCTGCCGAAAATGTTGTTTTGGGTATATTGGACCCCAAAATATTTATTTGATTTACATTTCTTCCAAGGAGCTCAATGTGTCATTCATGGTTTCCCCCTCCCCATTTTACAATTCTATGACTCTATGACTTTATCCTCAAAACCAGGCACCCCCAAACTTCGACCCTCCAGATGTTTTGGACTACGATTCCCATCTTCCCCGACCACTGGTCCTGTTAGCTAGGGATCATGGGAGTTGTAGGCCAAAAACATCTGGAGGGCCGAGGTTGAGGAAGCCTGCTCAAAACAATCCACGAGGTAGGGTAGGCTAAGAGACAGTGACCAGTCCAAGGTCACCCAATGAGCTTCATGTCTGAGTAGGGTCTTGAGCCCTGGTCTCCAGGTCCTAGTCCAACACTCTAACCATGGCACTACACTGGATCTCTATATAAGAAAGGCACTGTCTAATACAGAAAGATACTGGAGATGTAATGCTGGACATATGAGGCATATGATGTGGTCCTGTCCAGTGATAGTAATTCCCTGTTTTGTGTCTCTCCTGTCTTCCATTGAAAATATCTCTCTGTGACTCTTTCCAGGATGGTGGCTTGTATGATCTGTTTGCGGTTGTTGCACACTCGGGATCGGCTAACTTTGGTCATTACTCTGCATACATTTGGAGCCTCACGGAAAGCAGGTGGTATTGCTTCAACGACTCGAGCGTTTGTCAGGTGAGGAAGGCAGCCTATATGTGGCATTGTGCCTGCTTCCCTTCCACCGCTCCTGGCAAAATCAGGGTCTAAGATCCAACCACAATGTGTGTCAGCGCATTGAAAAAGGTTGCAAGCCATGCTGGGCGATGGTCCAAATCTAGACCTAATTGTGCACAAACAAGGAATGAGCATTTGAAGGGATGTCAGAATGCACTTCCCATTCAAAGCCATGTAGCGCTACAGATAGGCTGTGTGGATGCACCTCTGATTTATGCTAGTGGTTCCTGATCCAGCTAGGGCCAGTTGTGAATAACAGTGCAGTCCTATACATGTCTACTCAGAAGAAGGTCCCATTGAGTTATGGGACTGGAGTCTTGGGCAATTTTATAGATTACCATGGGTGAATTTTGGCTTGAGTCTGAAGCAGCCCTAATTAAAAGATCACCAAGTCCAGTAGCAGCGAAAGTTACATAGAATCATAGATTTGTGGAGTTGGAAAGGATCCCAAGGGTCATCTAGTCCAACCCCCAGCAATACAGGAATCTCAGCTAAAGCATCCATGACAGATGGCCACCCAACATCTTTGGGTAATATTACTTGCTAATCTGTTCACGCTTATTGATAAAACAGGAATAGTCCCGAACTCTTGGCTGACCTCCATAATATTTCCAATACATAAAAAAGGTGACTCTGAGCAGCCATGTAATTATCGACCTATTAGTTTATTATCTACCATATGTAAACTCTACTCAAAACATCTAGAGAGATACTTATTAGATTGGATGAAAAAGAAAAGGATTATTGGTCCTGAACAGATTGGCTTTACAAAACACAAATCAACAATAGACCACTGTCTACTATTGGCATCCCTAGCTGAAAAATACACGAAATCGGATAGGGGGAAGCTGTATGTGGCCTTCATCGATTTAAAGTGCGCTTTCGATTCAATACCTAGAGGACTATTATGGGATAAATTGAAAACTACTGGGATGGAAACCCGCTTACTCTGTCTAATTAAAAAACTACATACTAACACTAAAGGTCAGGTGAAGTTTTCCCTTGATGGTCATTTATCTACCAGCTTCACAATCACTAAAGGGGTTAAACAAGGTTGTATACTTGCCCCACACTTGTTCAACCTATTCTTAAATGATATGAAACTACATTTATCTGCTGTAAATGGCCATCCTCCCAGACTAGATACCAAAGCAATCCCTACCCTCTTGTACGCAGATGATACTGCTCTCCTCTCCTATTCCAGAGTTGGGCTACAAAGATATCTAAGAGCATTCTCCAATTATTGTGAAGTAAATCACCTAGCAATTAATTACTCCAAGTCAAAGATCCTTGTTTTCTCTAAAAGTTGGTGTCCACTCAACTGGTCGATTGGAACCCAAAAAATGGAGCAAGTTAAATGCTATAAATACTTGGGTGTCACCTTTCACTATAACTTAAAATGGGCGACTCATCGCAATAGAACAATTAATTTAGCAAGATGCTCGGTTGCACAAATCAAGCGTTTTCACTTTCTTGGTGGGAATCAATTTGTACCTGCAGCAATTAGTGCCTATAAGGCAAAATCTGCCTCCCAGCTTCTATACGGGATCCCCTTATGGATATCCAGCTTTAACAACAAAGTAGAAGGAGTCCAATCATCCTTCTTTCGGCAAATTCTTGGATTACCAAAATGTGTGCCATACCTGGCTATCTGTGCAGAATTGGGCCAACACCTTCTTGAGACAAGAGGTTGGATTATTACTCTTAAATATTGGCTAAAAATTCATTTTAACACCGATCCAGATAGCCTGATATCTTATCTTCTGAAAGACAGCCAAAGCTTTATATGGTTTTCTAATATTTCCAACAAACTGAGGCAACTAGGCCTTCCAGTGGACTCCCTCCTGACATATGAGGACTCATATATCTTTACTCTTATTAAGCAGAGACTGCTTGATATCGAATTCCAGAAACTTCATCCTGCCCAACCTCTAGTATGCTCGCCTGCCTTCCTGGGGCTGCCACCGCACCAAGGATTGATACCTAATTATTTGTATGACCTGGTATCTCCTTTTTATCGCAGAGTATTTATGTTGGCCCGCCTAAATGCTTTCCCATCCTCCGTGTTATCCGGAAGACTAAAAGGCATCCCCTACTGGAATAGATTATGCCTTTGTGGCCAGAAAGAGGTAGACTCTATGGCCCACATAATTCTGGACTGTCCCCTTTCCAATTTTTTCGATTTTGGCCCCCCTCTATCCTTTACGAGACCTGGAACCCTCCCCAACAAGGAAACAGTGGTCCAGCTCTTGTTGAGGGATGACTTCCCCGAAATTACCAGAATTATGGCCCACTACTTGTCCAGAATTTATGTAATTAAAATCAATACATCTAGCTGAGGATCCCTTGTGTGCCTTTCCCTCCTCCTGCTCTCCATTATTTCCGTATGATGTAGAGTCACTATTTATACCAATGACCTATATGTGTTGTATGTTTTGTCTTTGTTTTTATATTTTATATATATGCCAATAAAGGTGTTGAAATTGAAATTGAAAATTGGGTAATATTCAGAACAAGATGTGTGTAAACCTCTGCATAGTGGTCTGTGAAAAGATCTTTACTTTAAAAGTGAATTACACATCTGCCTAAAAGGTTAACCCAATATTTTTTCAATTAAAAATGCACACACAGTCATCTATCAGCTGTGTAACCTTATAATAATTCTCTTCATTATGAGAAAAAAGTTTTAGTATTAGGTCTACATTTTATGTGCTTTCGCAATGGATGTGCCTGGGGTTTTGAATCTGTCTCATGTGCTTGCTCCTTGTACTCTGTATTCTGCAGGTATCCTGGGATGATGTCAAATGTACCTATGGAAAAGCATATCTCCGCTGGTAAGGAGGGTCGACTGTTTTTTCTCTTAATCCTACTGGAAGAACTGGGCTGTGTGTTTGTTTGCGTGCTGGAGGATGCAGTGAAATGAGTGTGGCTGGCTGTGTGGAAAACAAAATAAAAACCATTGCATTTTGTTTTGGAATGAGCTGGTTTCAAGATGAGCTGTTTCCACCCTAGGCATTTATTGTTGGGGAGAAATCGGATCAATGGTCCAACTAACTATAGTAGGGCATCTTCTTAATCCTATGCACTCTGTTGGATAGAGATTTGAGGACTAGCTACAGGTTGACCACTGTGCTGTTGGGTTTTGACTTGCTTATTTTCTCCTTCCTGTAGGGGTGAAACAGCCTATCTCCTGGTTTACCTGAAAAGGAATTGTGGGAAGCTCTGATCTGATTGACTCAGGGGAACCAGAGGGAGGTTGCAATTTATGTGTCCAGATTCTCCAAATACCAGATGACTGACTGTCCATCGGATTTGTGCAGGAGAGTATAAGCAATACGTGAACAACTCAAGGCACCAGGAAGGGAGACCTTTTGGAAAGAAAGCTCAGGAACACACACTTTCATCTGCAGTCTGTCTTTAGAAGTTACACAGTGCCTCACTTTCAGACTCTCTGCAGCCGGCTAGTACAGGAGACACGGCCAGTGTTTTAAGTGACTTGAGACTTGTATTTTCACGAGGATACTGAGAATTGTTCTAAGAGAGCCTATACTCCCCCACCGCCACACACACCTCAACACACTTTTCATAAAACTAGTTCCCAGGATTTTCTGCACACTTGAGGCAGGTTATACGCAGCATAGAATTACCCTTCATCTCCCCATCCCAACCTCTCTGTTCTACCTCAGCTGTGACGCTTCTTAGCTGTCCCTTTATAAAGCAGAACCCACAGGAGGGTAGAAAGGATGGCAGATCCTTGCATATCACATGCAATGGGCGTCTGGACCCAAGAAGCACAGAGGTTGCGATCTGCAAAACCAGCTGCATTATTCAGTCTCCTTTGACACTAACATGGAAGCATTTACTTATGGTAGGTGGTGCAATTTTATTGCGGCCATCTCTGTGTTAGATGTTTCTGGGTATGAGTGTCACTAGTAGATGGTGAAACTCATTTTATAAAATGACTTAAGCATTTGTGTTCAGGCACTCTTAAGCACATTTGATTTCAGTGACTTCAAAACAAGCAATATAGCATGAGACCACACAATGTAGTTCTATCTAGCACAGAAACATCTGTTTGGATAATCCTTATTTTCCTAGTATAGATAGGAGTAGCATAGAATCTCAGTTAGCATCTCATGCCTTATTCTATAAGTCAATTGACATGGTTATTTAGTACATATTTTATATAAGCTGCTTGCATGAAAATAAAGCAGCCGTGCTGTTGACAGATTACCTCATTTTCCTTTAAATTAAATTGTCAACTTGGGAAAATGTGCATTTCTTGCTACGCCACAGGAATATTTGCTTTTATTTATTGACTTTTTCTGTGTTTTGCCTTGCCCTGTAAGGTAGCCTAAATAAAAATAGCAATGGGCTGCAATAACAACTCCAGCCTAATACTATTTTTTCCAGGCTATCGGTTAAACTATTTTATATTTATGCTCCCTGTATTATATTTATGCTCACTGGGAATATTTATTAAACAAACATGTGTGCAGTGCTAAATAGGTGCCTATGAAAACAACACCGACAACAAAAATCCTATTTATTCCTCCCCCCACTTCTGCAGATGAAATCAAAGAATCATTCACACAGCTCAGCTAGAGTAGCTCTCATTTGTGCTGAAATGTATTTTTGATACTGTGAACGCTGTGGAACTATGGTGTTTCTGTCAATGTTTTGAAAAATTATAGCAAAGGTTTTGACCTCCTTTGCCTGCTTTGCCTGGTCCTCGGACCCTAGTCAGCACAAAGAGTCCTTGAGAAAAAACAAACTTTGCAGAATGCTGCTTTTATTATAAAAATTCCTCCAACCACGACCAACATCAATCGACACCAGCTACCAACCAACCCACCAAACTAACATTGACCACTCTATATATACAGGTACAATTAGGTGAGAGGTTGCATGAGTCATTGTAGGCTGCTGACTCATGCTGACTTAGTTCTTTTAGCATTAAAGGAACAGCAGCCAATTTTTAGCCGTGACAGGTTCCTTAGAATGGGAGAGAAATAGGAGGTGGTGGTGGTGGTGGGTATGAGTTGTCATTCATCATCTGGTGGCTGATAGTTTGGGTGCTCAGGAAATCTGAAACAAAACCAAAGAGTCTCAACCATCAGGGATATTGCAGGTGCAATATTGATGAGTTACCAGCCATTGCCTCATAAGACCATTTCACACAGTACATAGTAACCACCCCAAGTTTGCCACTGAATGCCCACTCAGGCTGAAAATGGATCCTGCATTCCCAGTTTATGCACATGCAGAGAAAATCAAATGAGACGATCTCTCTACATATGGGTTGCTAGCCCACTACAGCTGCTCTCCTTCCTAGAGGCTTCTAAATACCGCGGGGCACATCCTGGAATTCTCTCAATGGTACTATAACTGGCTTTTGTGGGCAGTTGTGAAACAATGCATAGGGCAGCTAGTTTAATTTCCCACAAGCGGAAATTATGCATTAGCTGAAGGGAGCATAAGATTTTTATTTGTTTTTTGTATGAGATCTATTGGTTGTCAGTTTGTTTCTGGGCAAAAAACAAACACAAAAAAATGGAATTTGCTACCAAGGAGTGTGGTGGAGTCTACTTCTTTGGAGGTCTTTAAGCAGAGGCTTGACAGGCATATGTCAAGAATGCTTTGATGGTGTTTCCTGCTTGGCAGGGGGTTGGACTGGATGGCCTTTGTGGTCTCTTCCAACTCTATGATTCTAAAATTCTGAATAATGGCACATACCTTTAAATCTCTTTACAAATATACTCAGAAACAAAATAGCAAAATATGTGGAGGATCTGTTTTATGTTTTTATATATGTTGGAAACTGCTCAGAATGGTTGGGACAACCCAGTCAGATGAGTGGGGTATAAATAATAATAATAATAATAATTATTAAACAGGGCGTCCCTATTTTCATCAGAGAAATGTTGGAGCGTATGAGGTAAGCAAGGCTAGGACCGTAGTATCAAAATGCCAAACTGGCTCTGGCTTAAAGCACAACTAGGCCCTCCTTTGGTTGCATAATCTAAAGCCCAAATCTTTTCCCCAAAGCATCCTGGGAACTGAGATTTGTTAAAGATGCTGGGAATGGTAGCTTTGTGATGGGCAAACTCCAGTTTCCAGAATTCTTTGGGAGAAGTCATGTGCTTTGAATGTATGGTGTGTACACAGCAGTTGTCTTATTTTGGATAGCAGAAATGACGGGCTAGATAAGGAATGTGGCTAACTCCGTGCGTACAACACTTCCCAAACCAGCAGTAGGAGCATCCTATATGCAGAGTAAATGGGCTTTTCCAAAGGGTTCAGATTCCACAAAACCCATGGCTGTGGGAGACGGTAAACACATGAGTTCAGCAAGGACATTTATAATTTTGTTATAGATTTCCAGAGAATGAAATGCGTATGTATCATATCTGTTGTTGTGAACAGAGAGACCAGAAAAACCTAGTTGGATGTCGATTCAGGTAAAGCAGGTGGGTGATAGGAACCCTGTGCTCTTTGCTCTTTGAACAGCTAGCAATGGCCACCCCTGCCCACCCCTTCCTGAGAAGGATGCTTCCAGGCTGCTGTCAGCTTCAAGATGGGATTCAATCACATACCAACAAATACTGGATAAACAAGTAAAGTTGACTCGGTGTTCTTGAACAGGGGTACCCAAACTAAGGCCCGGGGGCTTGGATGTGGCCCAATCGCCGCCTAAATCTGGCCCGCGGACGGTCCAGGAATCAGCATGTTTTTATATGAGTAGAATGTGTCCTTTTATCTAAAATGTATCTCTGGGTTATTTCTGGGGCCTGCTTGGTGTTTTTACATGAGTAGAATGTGTCCTTTTATTTAAAATGCATCTCTGGGTTATTTGAGGGGGATAGAAATTTGTTCATTTCCCCCCCAAAAATATAGTCCGGCCCCCCACAAGGTCTGAGGGACAGTGGACTGGCCCCCTGCTGAAACAGTTTGCTGACCGCTGTTCTTGCACAACAATCCTGCCTCCCATCCCTAACACGATTTTTGCAACAATGAAAGCTTGATAGGAAAATGCACTGGAAAGAGTGTGGTAGCAATTGTTTGACACAACATTGTGGAACAAAATACACTGTTTTGTTTTTGTAGCTGATTAACTCTCATGGCTTCCCTGGAGGTATCCTGAATTGAGGGGTGCCAACCTGAATAAAATATGAGGGGGGGGCAGATAAGCCCTGCCCCACATAATCAATCACATGACACAGTGCATACACACTATTTGAATGGCAATGTCCCATCAACTTGGGGGGGGGAGCGGCCACCTCATATACTTTATTAGAGGGGCGTGGATCCCTCACCCCTAGGAGTTGGCTCCTATGCCTGAGTCATTTAGTCAAGGTGCTGAAACTTCTCTATTAGCAAACCTTAAGTTCACCAAATAGGTATACAATTCCCAGGATACCCTAAGGAGAAGGCCAGGCTATTGCATTTCCACTCTGGGCGGCTTCCAGAAGGATATTAAAATACAATAATCTATTAAACATTAAAAGCTTCCCTAAACAGGGCTGCCTTCAGATGTCTTCTAAAAGTCTGGTAGCTGTTTTTCTCTTTGACATCTGATGGGAGGGCGTTCCACAGGGCGGGTGCCACTACCGAGAAGGCCCTCTGCCTGGTTCCCTGTAACTTGGCTTCTTGCAGCAAGGGAACCGCCAGAAGGCCCTCAACACTGGACCTCAGTATCCGGGCAGAATGATGAGTTCTGATGATGGCAATCCATGCTCCTACAAAAGCTGCCACAAATACAACTCTACCCTTCCTTGTCTTATTATTTCAAGCAGTTGTACCAATGCATAAATTGCTCAATAAATAAATAGCATTGTTTGTCCTCTTTCTGACTAAATGGACTTTGAAGATGTGCAGACAAAAGTACCTACATCTTTAAGTGACAGCCCCTTCATAGTACCACAGTTTACAGGAGTCCCTGGGCAGAGAGGATGACCAACAGTGTATTGGAGGGGGAACACAGGGGAGTGTAGATCCATCACCTTTTCCAGAGCAGATGCAATGGCCTCATCAGATGAAGTCACTGGATAACTGATGGAGCTTTCTTGATCTGACAAGTTAGTGATGTGATAGAAAGGGTTTCAGATTTCCCTTTTGTTTGTGATACAATAGAAGAAATTGGAGAATAGGGGAAATAAGGCAGGAGAGGCTGTATAATTTTTCTTTAATGAGGTTACAACTACATGCTAGAGGTTTCAATGGTAATGCTTTTTTTCCAAAATCGTGTGCATTTCTAAATAGTCTATGGGTTGCCTGTCAGCTGTCTGAAGATGATTAAAGCTCAGTCTGTTTAAAACTCAACAGAGTTATATGACTGTCAGCAGATCCTAATGAAATATTATGCTATATTCTGAAGCACTTTTAGGGTATATGCATGCTTGTGTATATGAGGATTGACACACTTGCCTGCATTTCTGGATAGTGCATTTTGATGTGCCTATAGGCTTCCACACTTCTAAATTTTCCAATTCCGCACAAGGAATGCTTATTAAACCAATATGCGTGCAGTGGAAACAGGTACCTCTGAAAATGTCAACAGCAAAGTTCCTCGTTTCCCCCCACTACCTCTAGATTAAAGCCAGGAATCATTCGCAAAGCTGAGTTAGAGTAGATGTAAGTCTTGCTGAAACATATTTTTGATACTGTGAGTATGATGGAACTATGGTGGTTCCTAAGAATTGGAGATAAATTGGAGATGGGAGACGAGTACTTATTCCTCATCTGGTGGGTAATACTGTGGGTGACCAGCAAACCTGAAACAAAACAAAAGAGTCAACACTCAAGAGTGTGGAAGATGCACAAGCAACAAAAATTGATCTGTTGCCAGCCATTGCCTCATGAGACCTTTTCACACAGTGCATGGCAACCACCTCGAGTTTGTCATCAAATGCCCGCTCTGCTGAATATCTGAGAGGCTGAAATTCAAAATGCACCCCAATCCAACATTGCATGTGACTTTGGTACTAAGTATCCACAGAAATTCCTTTCATAATTTCACCTAAGTCTATATAAAGAGAAGAGATGGAGGCCAGATCTTTTCTTCCTTTTCCTCTTGCAGTATTGATTCTTGCATGAACCACTTTTATGTATCCATATGCATACTATTTAAATGTGACTTACATATCCATTTGCATGAAGCTCATGTTTTTGTGAAGGCCATCAATGGATTTCATATCCTCCTCAGACAGCTGGAAAGTAAATGCCTGTCAGGAGGAGAGAAAAATAATAATGTTGAGGTGCTTTTACCTCATATCTTCCTTTTGCACCTCGGAGCTATGCACCTTTTCCCAGCAACAGAGATATCAAAGCAAACTTTGCTACCACCTTCCAAAGTTTAATTCCTTCATTCAACAGCTTCAGTCCAGATGTCCTCCTACTGAGGGATTTAAATGTATAGTAATGTAGGTTTGCAATAGAACAGGAGTGGGGAAGCTGTGGCCCTCCAGATGTGGATGGATTCCAACTCCTCATCAGTCTCCGCCATCATGACCAAAGGTCAGGATTGAGGGAAATCATTGTCCAGCCAATGAGGTTCTTCATGCAGTGCATAGCTAAACTACTGAATTTGCTCCCATGAGAGACAGTACCAGTCACCAACTTTGATGGCTTCAAACATTAGACAAATTCATAGTGGATAAGAATACCAATCGTAGCTAGTCATGATGGCTGCACTCTGTCTTCATGGTCAGAAGCAGTGATGCTTCTGAATAGCCACTGCTGCAGACTCCTCCTCCATCTTGAGTCCCCAAACCAAGATGTGCATCTTTGCTCCCACACAAGTCATGTAACCCGTGAGATCACAGTGTCCAAATGACGTGCTTTTTCGGTATTGGTTTTAAATGGATTAATAAAGGTGAAACTCGGAAAATTAGAATATCGTCGAAAAGTGCATTTATTTCAGTAATGCAACTTATTATTTGTTATTTTTCTTTTAATTTTTACAAATGCTTTCTTTTGGAAATTCCACAGTAATAAAACAAATAGTTACAATGATACAAAAATAAACATCGCTATTACATTTCATTAATTACATTCCATTTATAATTGACCCGCCTAACGACAAATAATTACAATTACAACAAATAAAGGCTTGACATATCTTGCTTTGGATGTCGTGCATCTATCTCATATATTGATTTCACCTTTTAAGTTGCATTACTGAAATAAATGCAACGATATTCTAATTATCCGAGTTTCACCTGTATATACCGTCTTTTCCGGATTATAACAAGCACCTAATTTTTAGAGGGGGAAAGCCCTGGTTTTTTTGGGATCAGCTCACAGTTGTGCAGCTTCTTTTGCAAAGGGGGAAAGCACAATTTTTTTGAGGATCAGCTCAAAGTTGTTGAGCTTACTTTGCAAAGGGAAAAAATCCTGTTTTTATCGGGTTCAACTCACAGTTCTGCAGCTTCTTTAGGAAAGGAAAGGGAGCCATTTCTACAGTTTCCAGACAGATAATCTAATCAGCCAGTCACATGTGCTGGGGAAACAAACACCCTCCCTCTGCAGAACATTCAGCAATGGGGGGCGGGGCAAGGGGGCATGCCGGGATGGGAGCTAGCATCCCTTATCTCCCTCCCCGATCTCTTGCAATCAGCAGTTGAGCTAAACACTCTCTTTCCCTCTTGTTAGCCTTTAGTTCTTTCTTTTTTTTAAAAAAAGCACAATCTACTTTTCGCCTTTGGGCAATTTGGTTCCAGAGGCCACACATTTGCCCCATAACACACACAAACATTTCCTCTTACTTTTTAGGAGGAAAAAAGTGGTGTTATGGAGCGAAAATACGGTACTGCTTTACCTGGATATTTTCTTCAATTCGCTTTCTGGTGTAGGTCTTCACTAGGACCACCAGGCCGCGCTGCAGTTGGTAGCGAATAGCCACGAGAGCTGGGCTTTTGTTGTACTTCTTGGTGATGGCAACCAACAAAGGGTCTTCAAGTAGGGGAGGAGTGTCTGGATTTAACCTGTAGGAGAGCAACAAGGAGAGAAGGTGTGTTTCTGGTGTCCAGAATACATAAATCTCGCTCTAAAGTTAATACAGTATTGGCCTAGTACATCCAATATATGCTAAGTAATTTGTATTTAAAGGTCAGTTAGCTGATTTGAATTAATTCAAGTTTTTAGTATCGTGCTCTACCACTCCACCAATAAATCGCAAACTCATATGTTGCATGTGGATCATTCTGTAGCCAAAATGGTAGCATCCATGCACACAAGAGAGGTCTTTTTCTTTGCTTACGTACAATTCATATTTGGGGGTGGGGGAAGACCTAAGGAGGCAAAGAAAGGCCCAAGGAATCCTGTGTGCCTGTTGGAGAATCGATATGGAAAAGGGGGAGGGAGTTCAAATGAAATGGAGGATCCTGAAAGGTAACATAGCTCATTGTCTTGAAGGAGAACTCAGTATTTGTTGCTGGTCAAACTTGTAAAAAATAAGCATTTAAGTGGCTTCCAATATAGATAAAAACAATACAATTCAAAATTCTGAGACACATGAAACAATCTATGTAAAAAGAGAAATGCTATAATTATTTAAATGTAAGCCTGGATGCAGATGTTCGGTTTCTGATAATAGGTTCTCATGGGAAACTTACAGATTCTTGCTTCACACAGTTAACTCAAGGCAGTGTCAATTTACTCTTGGCAGAAAGCCAAGGTCTGCCTGGCCTGGCAACAGCTCTCTGATTGGTTAATGACCAGCACTCAACTCTGTTATCTAGGAATGCTAGCACAGTTGTTTCTTGTTGGGTGTTAGGAGAAGGAGTGCTGCGTATGGTTGGAGAGAGAGAGAGACAGAGAGGATTTTTTTGCTTTGCTTTGTATGCAGAAACTCTGCTGGTTTTATTTTATTTTAATAAATCCTGTAAATAGTTATTCTGCGTCTAGCCGACTAGTCATTTCCACCTCAACTAGCTTCTGCGCTATGCAGGAAAACTCTGCTACATTTGGGCTAAAGCCACTAGAGCTATGCTTGACACTTCAAAATTCTAAGAGCAGAGTCCTTCCATCTCTGCCATTCTACTGCTTAAAGCATCATTAATGAAAATATAAATATGATTTAAAAACAGCACAAAATTTCAGAAGCAGAAATTATTAAATAGCCCCTGCCCACAACATTTAAAAACATACATTTGGGAGAAGTCAATGAGTTATATATTTTAAAAAAAACCACTTCAGCCATGGGAAGGTTTCTGAGAATGTCTAAAATGGGAGGGGGAGAGCTTTGTAAATCTCTCTCTGGAATGATTTCCCCAATTGTGGGGCCACTACAGAAAAGGCCCTGGTGCTGGTATCCACCATGAGGATCTTTATTAATTGTGGGACCAAGAATACAACCTTCAGAGCTGATGTAGATGCTGGGGAATAGTGGGTCTAGGTGGTCCCTGAGATGGTCCCCAAACATTTTGGTTTCATCTCTTACCAAATTGCGTCCCTTTGGGATCCCAGGACACTATATCCTTCCAGGACGATATTATTTGTCTTGCAGAAGGCCAGCATCTTGCTTTGGTTCCGATAAGGATGGCATTCAACCTGCAGATTCAAAATCCCCCAACACAACCCAAAAGTGAGAATTCAGATGAAACAAAGAATACAGTGAAATAAAAGGACAGAAAAAGAAAAGCAGAACCATGAAATATCCATGTCCACGGCACTTAAAACGCATGAGTCCGGCTAATTAAAAAGGATGATTTATTGCAAAGAACCAACAGAAAGTCCAGAAACTGGCTTCTGAGCAGCCTGCATAACAGACTACGTACGATGACTCGACTCGACTCTGGTTTCCTTTTCTCTTACTACGGAAGAAGCAATGGAAGTACATCTTCTTGTGCTGCTTCTCCCTCTCTCTGTCTTGTAAGCCTCCCCTACGGCGAAGTCTGTAGCTGATTGGCTCAGGTTCCCTTTCTGACAAGCTGTCACTCTCTGTGGGCTCCCTCCGCTCTATCTCCTGACCCCTCAACAAGATCTCGTCTGCTCGTTTCCCTGGCAACTAGCGCTCCATTCTCGCCCTCCTCCTTCTCTTCTGACTCTGCCGGAATGTACTCTTCAGATAGTGGCAGATTCTTATATGAGTGTTCTACAGTCCTGACAATCCAGTTTGCTTTGGTTCCGATAAGGATGGCGTTCAACCTGCAGATTCAAAATCCCCCAACACAGCCCAAAAGTGAGAATTCAGATGAAAGAAGAATACAGTGAAATTAAAGAAAGAAAGAAAAGCAGAACCATGCTATTATTTTTTGAAATATCCAGCTGTTACTTTTCTTAAAGTGTGTTGTATTTTCTGATGTATCAGAATCTTTAGATGACTGTTCCAGCATTTGTGGTTTCCATTGCCACGCTCCTCATCCATGAAATGTGTGTTAGCTGAAAATGGGGGACAGGGCTTATTCCCCCACAATCTCTTGTCACCCCAGCCCTGTTGGAAATATCCTGGGGACACTGTCCTGCCTGCAGTATCTCTATTTCTGCCCACTCGGTCTCTGAACCTGCTATGTTGAGCAAAAAGGTTCGATTGGTTAGATGATATACACCAGTGCCCAAGTGAATCAAAGCTGCTTGGGTGCAGCAGCTTTTCCCAGATGCCTAACTCAAAGGCCCTTTGCTCCCCCCCCCTTGAGAACTTCTAGAGTCCCCACAAGAGGCTGTGTGGGAACTGACTGTGAGGATTCTTGCCCCGTGACTGCAGTCATGGGAATGGTTTTATCACATGACGGTGTTTGTTTTCATTCCACAGTGTGGGAAGTGATGGAGACAGGATGTTTAGTATTACCGTGTTCCGTGATGTAGGACTATTGTCCTTTATTCTCTCTCTTTGCTGTTTGATGCTGATGAGGAAGGAGCTGAGTCAGAATGTTCTGAGTGTATTATATGTAAATAAAGTAGTTTAGCCAAAATGCTGCGCTGCTGAGCCTGTCACGCAAACTGATAACACTCTGCTGTTCCTAAGCGTGCTGATGCCTCTTTGTATCAGTCACTGTGATGTTTGGGCTGGAGAAAGCTTTTGAAGATCCCGAATGACTGACCATTAGGGAGAGAACATTCTGTGTCTCTATTGGAGTCCTACTTGTGTGTAGGATGATCCTGACACTGACTGCTTGCAGGCCTCCTTCTATCTGAGATGCCTGTTTCAAACATTGTGGACTTCTCCACGCTTCCTTTTGTCTGAGGATTCAGAGATGTTGATGAAATGAGAACCCATTACTGGTTCCAGGAATTGAGGGGAGTCCACCCCACAACTCATAACCACATCTTCTTGTGTCTGGATCTGCAACCTTATAGCCTTAAGCAAGTTTTTCAGGCAATGGCTGTGTTTGTCAAAACAAAGGTCCTCTCACAAAGAAGCTTAAATAAAGAAGCTTTGAACAGTGCTTGGAACAAACCTCTACAAAGGTCAACCACGCTTTACCTGGTTTATTGCTGGTTTGTATTTCAGTCCTGGCTTGTTCAGGATCATTTCCAGCTGCTTACGGGTGAAGTTAGACACTCCGATGGACCTCACCAAGCCAGCATCTTTGCACGCCTCCATTGCCTGGCAAAGAAGACGCAACATGTTTGTTGAATGGTGTTTGTTGAATAGCTGAGGCCACACTTTTCCCCCCAGATTAAGATTGGAAGCTCACTCATTTATTCCCAAGAGTGTCCAATAATTCACCTGCTCTCATAGGAGCCATTGTGTGAGTCATTGTTCTGGACATGTCTCCTCTGGTGGAAGGCTACTGTGCTCTGTATCTGAATGACTCAAGGGCTGGATTTGATTATCCCAGGCACCTACCTCCCATGTCTGCCGAAGATCTACGTTGTCAATAATAAATTTTTTGTCTTCTCCAATGGGAAATAAATCTGTTCCAGGCTGGAAAAGAAGGAGGCGGAGGGAATAAGTGCAGCTCAGGTCTAGAAGTTCTCTTATCTCTGTAATACTATCTAAGACTAATGGACAGGGATAGAAAAAAGGGAATGAAACTTGCAGGGGCTAATGCAACAGTGCAGGGATCTGTGGGAAGCTCAAATCACAAGCACCACATTTCACATTCTTGTTTATTCAAGAGGGATGCAGTGCTATTTTAGCCGGGGAGGGGGGGGAATTTACGTTGCAATATTAACTCTGTATTGTCTCTTTTAACCCAGAGGTGGGGAATCAGTGGATCTCCAGGCTTTGCTGGCCTCCATGTCCCATCAGCTGCAGCCAGCAAGGACAATGATCAGGGATGATAGGAGTTGCAATTGAGGAACATCTGGAAGGCCACAGGTCCCCCATACATGCTTTAATTTTTTTCTGTGCCCCATAGAACAAACTGTCGTCTCTCTCTGCACAAGTCTGTCTCCCCATCTCTCCAACCCATTTCCCCCCCCCTCTCCCTCACCAAGTCCTGCTCTGCAAATGATTTCTTTCTTATGAGGCCCATGTAGTTAATGTAATCATTATATGCAAAGGTTTTCTTTAACTGGCATGGGTTCTCCTCCAAAATCTGGGAGCGATCATTCTTTGATTGAGATATGGTCTAGTAGAGAACTGTCAGCATCTCTAGGAAATGACAATTCCCAATGTTCCTTCAGGGAATCAAATATTTTAGCAGCCTCTCTCTCTCTCCTTCGAATATTGTACTCAATACTTGCATTATGACATCAATAATTATTTACCTTCATAGAATACGGATTGTGAATTATGAACAGATCCATGTAGTCAAACTGGAGTTTCTTCAGCGATTCTTCCAAGCATTTCCGAACCAGCTCAGGGCGGTGGAAGGTACTCCAGAGCTGTCAAAAATATAAAGAGATTTATATTTTCACACAGCCATAGAGTTTTTGAATCTTGGGACAGTTTAGATGTGGCAGGTGACTATTCTGGTGTGTATAGTGTTAAGGACACACTCAGATACTGTTCTGAAAAGTATTTTGAATTGCTGTGGTGAGGTAAAGCAATTTTAAAGTTATCATTGCTAATAAACAGTATTTTTACCATTTATTTATTAAATTTATCCATCAAAAGGTCTTGGAGCAGTTCACAAGATAAAAGCATGAGATAAAAGCACAAGTAAATTGTCAAAACAGAAGCAACAACACAGGAATCCCTCCTCCCACAAACATGTTCAAAAAGGCTGCAGAATATTAATTAGCCAAAGGCCTGGTTGAAGAGCAACATTTTGACCTGGCGCCTAGAGGTGTATAATGAACCCCCTGCAGAGAGCATTCCCCAAATGGGGAGCCATGCAGAAAAGGCCCTGTTCTCATGTTCCCGCCGTCCGAGCCTCACATGGAGGAAGCACACAAAGAAGAGCCTCAGAGGATGAACACAGAATCTCGGTAGGTTTATATAGGGAGAGGCAATTTGCTCCAATTTTGTTAAATAATGTTTGTGAAATATGCAATTGCATCCATCATGATGCAGGCACTATATTTTACTCATGTTTTTTAAAAATGCCAAACTCACTTTTCCAGTGTAGAAAATGTCTTCCCTTTTTACTGTTCCATCTGAAATCTTCACATGAACGGCCTGCCCAATTTCCTCCTCATTCTGGTATGCATATGCGCCATCAATATGACGGAAGCCGACTTCTATTGCTATCTTTATAGCCTCCTCACACTTACTTTTTTGAACCTGCCGGTTGAAAAGGGCAAAAAGTTAGTCAAGGTATCTGCTTCAGTGAGGAGATTAATATCAAAGGGTACCTGTAAGTAACACACAGTGTCGGTGGACATTGTCAAACTACCCCCTGAGTCCCAGGGACTAGACACATCAAAGAAAAAGAAAGAAAAAGCCTAAAGAAGAAGTGTCCAGAATAGTTAGCTAACAGCTGGTAATTTTGGATAATATTGTTACTCCCAACAAAACTAATAGTGGGCACTTATAGCTCTATTGAAAGATTTTTTAAAAAAATACCACTAGACACACTGGAAACTGTTTCTCAACTACAAACTATCCATGTCTTGTAGAAAGCATTATTTGCTCCTGAATCTGCTGGCTCAGGACCCTTGTTGAACGAGAAGCAGTTCTCATGCACAATTGGCTTCTCAGATCAGGTGATGTATCTCATGCTGTGCTATGCAATGTATGAAGCACCCAGCAGCTCTTCGAAAACAAGTTACTACAATCGTGAGAGTTAAATGTTTTACTTACAGCGTCCGGGGAAGCGGTTCCAAACCCCAGTATGGGGATTTTGTTTCCATCATTCATTGTAATGCCAAGGTCTTTGCTGAGTGCCATTTTCTGCTTCTGTGCTTCTTCAGTTCTTGGCTCCAGGCTGAAACTGATCAACACTCGACTGAGAAAAATGAAGTTTGTGTTTCCACTCAAATGTCTTTTGTTGGCACGATAGGAGGGGAGTTTCTAAGCAAATGCCCTGAAGAAATGAGAGAAACGGACGTGGACACCTCCTAACCTATGCCCAAATTTTTATCAGTAATTTTCAGCAGAATTTCATTGTCATTGTTGACTTCTCAGCATTGCTTTCACAGGATCGATAACAGCTTTCTTCTTGTTCTTCTTGTTCTTCTTCTTCTTCTTCGGGTTCCAGTAAAGGAAAGCATGGGGGTGAGTGAACTTAAGCATTTGTCCTATGCAGCGTTCAGGCACCCTTAATAAGCTGTTCTATTTTGATAGTCAAAAAAAGCATGTTTAAAACAAAATTTACAAACATTATTGCTAATGATTTATATTTTAATTTATTATAATATTTTAGCCAGCATATTGCCCTTTCTATGTTATGTAATGCCTGTGAAATATGCACTTCGATACTGATAATTGTCCATAAAAGAAATAAAATTCAAACTCACCGTTTCGCAATGTTATATTAAAATGTATGCAAGATTTGAAGTAAAGCAGCAGATGAGAATTGCAGTTTAATAATTTATAAATAATGTATATCATGGCTATACTCTCCTTCATGGAACACTGCCTTGTTGTGGTGAAGGAGCTTGAATAACTCAGAGAAGCTATGAGCTATGCCGTGCAGGGCCACCCAAGACGGACCGGTCATGGTGGAGAGTTTTGACTAAACGTGATCCACCTGGAGCAGGAACCAGCAAGTTACTCTAGTATCCCTGCCAAGAAAACTCCATGGACAAAAACAACGGGCATATAAAGCTTATGACGCTGGAAGATGAGCCCCTCAGGTCGGAAGGCGTCCAACATGCTACTGAGGAAGAGCGGAGAACAAGTACAAGTAGATTCAGAGAAAAGTGATGACAAACCCAGACAGCATCTTAAAAAGCAGAGACATCACCTTGCCAACAACGGTCTGTAGTCAAAGCTATGGTTTTCCCAGTAGTGATGTATGGAAGTGAGAGCTGAAGAAGGCTGATCGCCAAAGAATAGATGCTTTTAAATTATGGTGCTGGAGGAGACTCTTGAGAGTCCCATGGACTGCAAGAAGATCAAACCTATCCATTCTGAAGGAAATCAGCCCTGAGTGCTCACAGGAAGGACAGATCCTGAAGCTGAGGCTCCAATACTTTGGCCACCTCATGAGAAGAGAAGACACCCTGGAAAAGACCCTGATGTTGGGAAAGATTGAGGGCACTAGGAGAAGGGGACGACAGAGGACGAGATGGTTGGACAGTGTTCTTGAAGCCACCAACATGAGTCTGACCAAACTGTGGGAGGCAGTGGAAGACAAGAGTGCCTGGGGTGCTCTGGTCCATGGGGTCACGAAGAGTCGGACATGACTAAACAACAACAACGTCTAAACTATAAGTAATGCAGCAGCTTCATAAGGCAAGAAAAGAACATCATGGAACGGTGGGTGGGAAGTCAACAGATATGAAAGATTTGTTTTGACGGTTGTTTAAAAGAAATTGTAAAATTTGAAAAGTTTATTTTAAAATGTTATAAACAAACAAACAAACAAACTCACTTACCTTTCCATTTTAGAAAACATCTTCCCTTTTAACCATTCCATCTGCAAATCTTCTCACGAATGGCTCGCCCAACTTGTTCCTCATCCTCGTACTCATATGCGCCATCAATATGGCAGAAGCTGACTTCTATTGCTATCTTTGTAGCCTTCTCAGACTTGGCAGCTGAAAAGGTAAAAAAGCTGATTAAAGTCTCTGCTTCAGTGGTGTACTCTGTATGAAAGAACACTGGTGGAGGAAGGGGGTGCGGTAGGTGTCATCCCTGAGAAGGGGTGACATCTCTGCCCCGCCCCCCTGGGACGCTTGCCACTCGCCGTGGGCGGCTAGCCCCACCCCCGAGTGCACAGCATGCTAGCTCCGCCTCTGTGAAAGAGTACCTGTAACTAACATTTGAGTTCCAGTTACCTCCTGAGAGGATGCCTGGGTCTCTGGTGGGCTCCCTCTCATGTAGGTGAAGTGCTTGTGACTGGCAATGGCAACAGTGCTCCAGTCAAGGCGGCTTGGTGAAGAGCTGCCATTTTAATTCTCTACATTTCTGTGTATAGTGCTCCAGTAGTATCAATTTTAGGTGCATTGTGGGAAATGAAAATGGTAGCTCCCAGACCCAGCTACTCACTGAAATTAGGCTACCACATACTGATTTCCGGCCTGTGGTGATTTATTTGGCAGTCGGATGGATTATATATTCCATCCTCCCCTACCTTTGTTGATTTAGTATGACGACGGCTCAGTTTTTTTCTGTCTCCTTGCCTTTTGGTGTCTTTTAACCTCTGCAATAATTAAAGGATTCCAAACCAGCAATTCATTAACTTGTCAGTTATTTTGGATCAAAGGTGTATGTCTGCAGAATGCTTTAAAAAAATCAAAATGTTTCTGAAACAGGAGTAATATCCAAGAAGGGATTGAGAGAATAGTAAGAGGAAGGAAGGATGTCCAGCTCCTCTCATCTGCCTGTATATTTTTTATGTAAGATGGACCCCACCCTCATTTTATATGTTAATGGAATAGACATGTGAATTGGAAAAGGAAATTTTCCTTCTAAAAGAAGTGGTAGCTTTTATTTGGCAAATTTTGCAATGTATTGTTCCTTTGCTATTTCTAAACAGTGTCTGGGCTCTGCTACTACCTGCCCCTTGGTCATAGTGTCAGGCATTTTGCTATTCAAAAACATGTTGCTACAATTATGAGATTCAAGTGTTTTACTTACAGGATCCGAAGAGGAGGTTCCAACTCCCAGTACAGTACACGGATTTTGTTGCCATCATTCATTGTAATGCCATGGTCTCTGCTGACTGCCATTTTTGTTTCTGTGCTGATTCGGTACTTGACACAACAATGCAATTTCACCACACTCTTCTGCTGAAAGCAGACACTCAAGTGTGAAAAATGAACAGAGTGTGTGTTTTTAAGGAACCATTTCCCTTGGATATGATGAAAGGGAAATGTCTAAGCCAGTGTTCTGTTGAAGCTAGAAAGAAGGGCAGGGACGCTTCCTATCATGCTCCAGACTTTGGATTAATTTGATTCCAACAAAGAGTTGCAGTGCTTATAAATGGCACTTGTTAACTATACAGAAGTTTCTTAATTTTCATCACAGTGTCTTCCGAAACACCAATAGCTTTGATTGGTGATTTCCCTTTTGTTTGTGATACAAGAGATTAGCATAGAAGAAATTAAGGAATGGGGAAAATAAGGCAGCAGAGGCTGTGTACTTTCTTTTCTTTAATGAGGTTACGACTTCATGCTAGAGGTTTAAATGGTAATGCTTTTTTGCAAAATTGTAGGCATTTCTAAATAAAATCTATGGGTTGCCTGTCAGCTGTCTGAAGATGATTAAGGCTCAATCTGTTTAAAATTCAATAGAGTTATATGACTGTCAGCAGATCCTAATGAAATGTTATGCTGTATTCTGAAGCTCTTTTGGGGTGTATGCATGCTTGTGTGTATGTATGAGGATTGACACACTTGCCTCATTTCTGAACAGTGCATGTTGATGTGCCTATAAGTTTGCACACTTCTAAATTTGCCACTCCAGCACAAGGAATGCTTATTAAACCAATATGCGTGCAGTGGAAACAGGTAGCTCTGAAAATGTCAACAGCAAAGTTCCTCGTTTCCCCCCACTACCTCTAGATTAAAGCCAGGAATCATTCACAAAGCTCTGTTATAGTTGGGCAAGCTATCAAACTTCAAGGTACTCAGTAATGAACCTTCTTTGGCAAGCTTGCAGCCCCCACTTATCTCTCCGTTCAGCTGATAAGCAGTTACAGATTCAATTAAATTAAGATTAAGACTAAGATCACATCAGTAAGTCAGCAGAGTTATTGCAACCCCCTATAACACATGTTATATGGAGAGGACTAATTAATCAGTGAACCTATTATGTATGCATAGTACCTTATTGTTTCATAGCTGACAATACAATAAAATGTACTCCATGTTTTGGTTTGGCTTCTATGTTATGTTGATGGTGTTACTCTTATAACACACACACACACACACACACACACACACACACACACACACACACAGAGAGAGAGAGAGAGAGAGAGAGAGAGAGAGAGAGAGAGAGAGAGAGAGAGAACTGCATGTAATATGTAGAGACGGGGGATGGATCAGGTAAATTCAGATTAGCCTGGGAAACAGCAGGCTTTTATTGACTGCAGGTCAGCGCCAGATTTAAGGGGGTATGGGTGGGTCTACACACGGGATGCAAAGTCAAGGGGGCGCACATTAATGGTGATGTTGGTTATACCTATATTTATTTGAGAAGATCCATAAAAAAAACTGTACCAAAAGGAATTATTGTGAAAAAATGAAATATTTAATGGGGTGTGTGTGAAAATTTGATGTAGGTGGCGTTTCGGCTCTATGCCTGATTTCCTTCTAACCCCGGGCTCCAACAAGAATCCAATTGCTGGAATAGGTATGCAGGTCTCTTGGCAATGGCCACTTAAGTATGAGAGGTTAAGGTAATAAATGAAGCAGCTCTGTGCCAGAGGGCAAATGGGTGGGTAGTTAGAAAGTCAAAAACTAGGGTGTGTGTATGAGAGAGAGCCAGGAGTTGGAAGCAGAAAGCAGGCTGGGCAGCTGAGAGATGGAGCCAGGCCTGATTTCTGCTGGAATCCAAGGTTATGGCCATGGGAGAAGCAAGTTAATGCTGTGAACCCCTCCATCCTTCTTGTTGGCATCTGTCTGTCTCTAGAGACAATGGAGTGTGCCTCCGGGGGAAAGTCAAACTGCTGTGTTAGCAGCACCAAAGTCACTTCCCTGGGGCACAAGCCTGGGCAGTGGGTATGGAGGTCCTGGGCTGCCCAGATGAAAAGGCCTCCCTCTCATGTTTGCTGATGTGATCCAAAGGAAAGCAGAGTAATATATTTGGCACCAGCTTGGCTGCAGGAGTTGCCAGAAGGAGGCATGCAATGGGTCACCCAACCATCTTAGGAATGCCACCCCAGATTTGTGTAGGGTTTACTCCTTTTCTTCTCCTGAAGATATCCCACAAGGCAGGAGAGGTTAAAGAGCAGAGTTTTCCTTCTCCTAGATGGGCTACCTTTCTAGCTGGACAAGCCCCATCTGCCCCTCACTTCCTTCAACGGCTGTTGGACAAATTTGCCCCAGGGATCTTCCCCGGAGGGAGTCAATTGCTCTGTGAGAAGAAGGAGTTGGACACCAAGATCAGGCAAAACCAAAGGTTGTTTATTCTTGAGACAGTGCTGCACGGGCATGCTGTAAAGAGGGAGGGCACCATCCTGTGTACATCAAAAGTACTTTATACCCTATAGCCCTTCTGAATTTCTCGCCTACATTCTCCTATTGGTTAGGAGATTGCAGTTTACAGACTTCCCAGCCTATTTCATATTTCCCCCTTGATATGTATCCCCAAACATTACATACATCCCATGTTCATGCTGTTTAGCTCTAGCACCACTAGGGACTGCTGGATCAATATTCATGGCCCTTTTAAGCATGCACAATAGCTTTCTATCTCTTCTCCTCCATTTTCCCTCGTGGTCCTGAGTCACCCACAAACTGTCCTAATACCTTGTAAGGCATTATCTTTTGGGTATTCTCAGCGATTTCTTTGTTGTTAAATTTTTTAATTCGGTTTTACACTATACATTTGAATTCAATCAGTAATCATAATAATCCACATTTAGTGCTCCCTGAATCCTTCGACTTCCCTCCACCCCTCCATGGTTTCCATCATCAAACTTTGCCTACTGCATCATATAATTTCTCCATTTTTCTTAGTTTTTAGTACATTACAATTGTTACTCAAATCCTGCCAAAGTTTTTAATTGTTTGTAGTGTTCACTTAAGTAACTTATACATTTTCCCCATTCCTTGTTAAAGTTTCTATCTTCCTGGTTTCTGATTTCCCCAGTCATTTCCACCATTATCTTGATTATCCTCAGCGATTTTTTAAAACTTACTACCACTTACCAAGGCGTGGTCGTTACTTTGCAATGCAAGCAGTTACAACAGCCAGGCATGGTCATTTCTGCTAAGCTTTTCTTACCCATTTATCCCACAACGGCCCTTCTTGACCATTGGATCCACAAGAGCCTGTCTTCACATGCAGGATTTAAAACGATCAATCAATTAACTTGTCAGTTATTTTGGTTCAAACTTTGGAACACTGCTGAGACATACAGTTTGTAGAATGCTCCTGTAGAATGTAGAAGGGCAGGGAAACCTACGACCAAATTTTTATTAGTTATTTTCAGCAGAATGTCCTTTGATGCCCCGCAGTTTTCATTGTTGACTTAGTAGCATTGCTTTCACAGCATAAATAATAGCTGTCTGCTTAATAATAATAATAATAATAATAATAATAATAATAATAATAATAATGGCACTCCAATAAAGGAATGGAGAGGCCTATTGCAATGATCAAGAAACATCACCTCTTTGTTAGATTAGTAAATGTCAGAAAAAGGAAAAGCAAGCCTAAAAGCTATGCAAACCTTTTCTTCAGGCTGTAGTATTGAAATGAAAACACATATGTTCAGAAACAAAATAATAAATGAAATATGTGTAGGCATCTGTTAACCCAATGAAGCTGGGTGTTCTGAGTGGAATGTGCACAACGCTTCCCAAACCAGCCGTGGGATCACCCTGAATGCAGATTAAAAGGAAGAGTGTCCACAGAATCAGCCTTTACTGGAGGATTCAGGTTACACAAAGCAGTGGCTGAGTGGGAGACAGCAAGTAGCAACAAATGATTTCAGCAAGGGCGTTTTGAATATTTTTACAGCTTGCAGAGGATAAAATGCATCTTGCAGAGGATAAAATGCATGCATGCATGCATGCGTATAACATGGTCAGAAGTCATTTCAGGTTGAGCTGGCAGACAATCAAAATCCTGTGCTCTTTACTCCTCACAGCCAGCAGAGGACCTCAGAGGCAGCACTGGTCATTCCTGCCCGTCACTTCCTCAGAAGTGGAAGCAGCAAATTTGCAATTTAGAAGCTTTCCCTCATGTCCTGCTTCCCACATGCATTTGATTGGCCACTGTGAGAACCGGATGCTGGACTAGATGCGCCACTGGCCTAATTCAGCAGGCTCTTCTTATTTTCTGACGTTATTTCAAATCATCTTGGCAATAAATGTCAGGCTATGCAGCTGCTTTGTTCACATTTTAATGAGAAACTATACAGCTCATACTTCTTGGACCAATATGCAAATTGAAATGCAGTTATCCTGAGGGAGTGGCAATTCTCTGAATTCGGTGGTACAGTTGTTCAGCTACAGAATAATTGCAAAAATGCATATACTGGGGTAAAGTATGCATTAAAGAGAATATAACACAATGATATCATGCTTTATTTTAGCCAAAACTGCAAAGAAAAAAGTGTGTGGTAGAAGAAATTTGCACTGATGAATTTTCATGAGATTTTTAAAAATCCCAAACTGATGTAGAGATGTGAGGAACTGAAGAGTGGAAAATGAGGTGGTGGGTTGTTGGGAGGAACTGATACTGACAGATTTTCCCATCCCTAGTGAGAAGAAATGTTTTCCATGAGAAAGAACCCAGTTCAGAAGGAGATAAATTGGAGATGGGGGACGAGTCCTCACTCCTCATCTGGTGGGCAATACTGTGGGTGACCAGCAAATCTGAAACAAGACAAGAGAGAGTCAACACTCAAGGGTGTGGAAGATGCACAAGCAACAAAAATTGATCTGTTGCCAGCCATTGTCTCATGAGACCATTTCACACAGTGCATGGCAACCACCTCGAGTTTGTCATCAAACGCCCATTCTGCTGAATATCTGGGAGGCTGAAATTCAAAATGCACCCCAGTCCAAGAATGCATGGGGCTTTGGTACTAAGTATCCACATAAATTCCTTCTATAATTTCACCTTATTCTCTAGGAAGAGGAGATAGATCGATGCCAGATCTTTTCTTCTTTTTGCTCCCGCAGTTTGAATTCTTGTGTGAAGCACTTTTACGTATCCATATGCATACTATCTAAATGTGACTTACATTTCCGCTTTTATGAAGCTCATGTTTTTGTGAAGGCCATCAATGGATTTCATATCCTCCTCAGACAGCTGGAAATTAAATGCCTGTCAGGAGGAGAGAAAAATAATAATGTTGAGGTGCTTTATCCATGTCTTCCTTTTGCACCTCAGAGCTGTGCACCTTTTTCCAGCAACAGAGATATCAAAGCAAACTTTGCTACCACCTCCCAAAGTTTAATTCCTTCATTCAACAGGTTCAGTCCAGATGTCTTCCTACTGAGGGAATTTTATATGCATAGTAATGTAGTTTGCAATAGAACAGGAGTGGGGAAACTGTGGCCCCTAACCCTAACTCCTCCAACATCTTGAGTCCCCAAACCAAGATGTGCGTCTTCCCTCCCACACAAGTCATGTGATCTGTGAGATCACAGTGTCCAAATGATGTCCTTTTTCGGTATTGTTTTTAAATGGATTTCTATATACTGCTTTACCTGGGCATTTTCCTCAATTCGTTTTCTGGTGTAGGTCTTCACCAGGACCACCAGGCCGCGCTGCAGTTGGTAGCGAATAGCCACGAGAGCTGGGCTTTTGTTGTACTTCTTGGCGATCGCAACCAACAAAGGGTCTTCAAGCAGGACAGGAGTGTTTGTATCTATCCTGCCGGAGAGCAACGTGGAAAGAAGGTGTGTGTCTGGTTTCAAGAATATATAAATCTACTCCATCCAATATACACTAAATATTTTGTATTTAAAGCTTGGTTAGTCGATTTGAATTAATATAAGTCTTTAGTATCGTACTCTCCCCCTCCACCAATAAATCACAAGCTCATACGTTGCACACGGAACATTCTGTAGCCAAAATGATAGCATCCATGCACAAAAGAGAGGTCTTTTTCTTTGCTTAAGTACAATTCATATTTGGGGGTGGGGGGAGACCTAAGGATGGAAAGAAAGGCCCAAGGAATCCCGTGTGCCTGTTGGAGAGTCGATATGGAAAAGAGGGAGGGAGTTCAAATGAAATGGAGGATCCTGGAAGAATACATAGCTCATTGACTGGAAAGAGAACTCAATATTTGTTGCTGGTCCCACTTGTAAAAAATAAGCATTTAAGTGGCTTCCAGTATAGATAAAAACAATATTCAGAAAAACAAAAACAGAATTCAAAATTCTATGTAAAAAGAGAAATGCTATAATTATTCAAATGCATCTCTAGCATTCTACTGCTTAAAGCAACACTAAAGATAATGTAGATATGATTTTAAAACAGCACAAAATTTCAGAAGCAGAAATTATTAAATAGCCCCCCCCCTGCCTGAAATATTTTAAAACATACGTTTGGAAGAAGTCAAGGAGTTATTTAAAAAGCACTTCGGCAATGGGAAGGTATCTGAGAATGTCTAAAATGGGAGGGGAAGAGCTTTGTAAATCTCTCTCTGGAACGATTTCCCCAATTGTGGGACCACTACAGAAAAGGCCCTTTTGCTGGTATTCACCACGAGGATCTTTATTAATTGTGGGGCCAAGAATGCAACCTTCAGAGCTGATGTGGATACTGGGGAATAGTGGGCCTAGGTGGTCCCCAAACGTTTTGGCTTCATCTCTTACCATCTTGGGTCCCTTTGGGATCCTAGGACACTATATCCTTCAAGGATGATATTGTTTGACTTGCAGAAGGCCAGCAGCTTGCTTTGGTTCCGATAAGGATGGCATTCAACCTGCGGATTCAAAATCCCCCAACACAGCCCAAAAGTGAGAATTCAGATGGAACAAAGAATACTGTGAAATAAAGGAAAGAAAGAAAAGCAGAACCATGCTATTATTTTTTGAAATATCCAGCTGTTACCTTTCTAAAAGTGTGTTGTGTTTTCTGATGTATCAGAATCTTTAGACGACCATTCTTGCATTTGTGGTTTCCATTGCCACGCTCCCCTTCTGTGAAATGTGTGTTAGCTGGACATGGGGGACAGGGCTTATTCCCCCACAATCTCCTCTCACTCCAGCCCTGTTGGAAATATCCTGGGCACGCTGTTCTGCCCGCAGTGTCTCTATTTCTGCCCACTCAGTCTCTGAATTTTCTATGTTGAGCAGAAAGGTCTGATGGGGGATTTGCCTGGCTTTTTCATCAACGTGAGAAGATGATCTTGGACTCTGCTTTATCAGGGTCTCAATAAACTGAAATTTCAATCAAACTGAGCAGTGGAGACATCAGAAAATAAAATCAGGGGAAGAGTAGCACAATACTTTTCAAAGGGGCAGTTGTTGTTGTTGTTGTTGTTTTTATTAAAGATTTATTAGTTTACAAATATAAGTGCATTGTCTCTTTTTTCAAGTTGCATTTTCTACAGATCAGATCATTTGTTGTGAGACATTAGTGTTACATATAGTGTGAGGGTGGGAAGAAAAGACAGGGGAAGAGGGAAGTGGGGAGTGGGATTGGGTCGGATGGCAATGCTTCTATTTAAGGAAGCAGTTTTATCTCATATGTAAGGAAGTAATGGTATAATTTCCAGCAATCCTCCCTGTGTAAATGCATTTTGTATGTGAAACTTATCTTTTCTTCAAGTCACCACTGTGGCTCAGCAATGGCGGAGAGTATGGGGGGGGGGGAAACGTAGGAACTAATTGTCTGGGGTATGTGTATCCCCCCCCTCTACTGCCACATATGATATGGATAGTACATCAAGGCTGGGCAGAGGGTACAAAGAAGCCATGATTTAAGTGGGAGTATCAGGACCACTGTCTCTCTGGTACTGGGAGATCACATGCACACATCTCATTGTCAGTCCATCACTCCTGCTTAGCTAGCAGGTTGCATGCCTTGGACTAGCCTGCCTTAGTCTCACTGGTTACATGATATACACCTGTGCCCAAGTGAATCAGAGCTGTTTGGGTGCAGCAGCTTTTCCCAGATGCCTAACTCAAAGGCCCTTCGCTCCCCACTTGAGAACTTCTAGAGTCCCCACAAGAGGCTGTGTGGGAACTGACTGTTAGGATTCTTGCCCCGTGATTGCAGTCATGGGATTGGTTTTATCACATGACGCTGTATGTTTTCATTTCACAGTGTGGGAAGTGACGGAGACAGGATGTTTCGTATTACTGTGTTCCGTGATGTAGGACTATTGTCCTTTGTTTTCTCTCTTTGCTGTTTGATGCTGATGAGGAAGGAGCTGAGTCAGAATGCTCCGAGTGTATTACAGTATATGTAAATAAAGTAGTTTAGCCAAAATGCTGCGCTGCTGAGTCTGTCACGCAAACTGATAACACTCTGCTGTTCCTAAGCGTGCTGATTCCTCTTGGTATCTTGCCGCTGTGATGTTCGGGCTGGAGAAAGCTTTTGAAGATCCCGAACGACTGACCAGGAGGGAGAGAACGTTCCAGTCAGGCATGTGTCTCTATCGGAGTCCTACTTGCATGTAGGATGATCCTGACACTGACTGCTTGCAGGCCTCCTTCTACCAGAGATGCCTGTTTCAAACATTATAGACTTCTCCACATTTCCTTTTGTCTGAGGATTCAGAGGTCTTGATGAAATAAGAACCCATCACTGGTTCCAGGAATTGAGGGGAGTCCACCCCACAACTCATAACCATATCTTCTTGTGACTGGATCTGCAACCTTATAGCCGTAAGCAAGTTTTTTTGAGGGAATGGCTGTGTTTGTCAAAACAAAGGTCCTCTCACAAAAGAGCTTAAGTAAAGAAGCTTTGAACAGTGCTTGGAACAAACCTCTACAAAGGTCAACCACGCTTTACCTGGTTTATTGCTGGTTTGTATTTCAGTCCTGGCTTGTTCAGGATCATTTCCAGCTGCTTACGGGTGAAGTTGGACACTCCGATGGACCTCACCAAGCCAGCATCTTTGCACGCCTCCATTGCCTGGCAAAGAAGACACAACATGTTTGTTGAATGGTGTTTGTTGAATAGCTGAAGCCACCCCACCCCCCAATTAAATTTGGAAGCTCACTCATATACTCCTAAGAGTGTACAATAGTTTACCTGCTC
Source organism: Zootoca vivipara (assembly GCF_965207765.1). Taxonomy (NCBI): domain Eukaryota; kingdom Metazoa; phylum Chordata; class Lepidosauria; order Squamata; family Lacertidae; genus Zootoca; species Zootoca vivipara. Next base: position 56,480,800 of record NC_142592.1, read on the forward strand.
TCATAGGAGCCATTGTGTGGATCATTGTTCTGGACCTGTCTCCTCTGGTGGAAGGCTACTGTGCTCTGTATCTGAATGACTCAAGGGCTGGATTTGACTATCCCAGGCACCTACCTCCCATGTCTGCCGAAGATCTACATTGTCAATAATAAATTTTTTGTCTTCTCCCAAGGGAACTAAATCTGGTCCAGGCTGGAAAAGAAGGAGGGGGAGGGAATAAGTGCAGGCCAGGCCTAGAAGTTCTCTTATCTCTGTAATATTATCTAAGACTAATGGACAGTGATAGAAAACGGGAGTGATAGAAAACAGGAGTTCACCTTGCAGGGGCTGATACCACAGTGCAGGGATCTGTGGGAAACTCAAGTCGCAAGCACAGGTCTGTCTCCCCATCTCTCCAACCCATTTTCTTCTTCCCTTGCTCCCTCGCCAAGTCCTGCTCTGGACACAATTTCTTATGATGCCTATGTGGTTAATGTAATCATTATATGCAAAGGTTTTCATTAACTGGCATGTTTCTCCCCCAAAATCTGAGAGTGATCATTCTTTGATTAAGATATGATCTAGCAGAGAATTGTCAGCATCTCTAGGGAATGACAATTCCAAATGTTCCTTCAGGGAATCAAATATTTTAGCAGCCCCCCCTTCTCTCTCCCTCTCCCTCTCTCTCCCTCTTCAAATATTGTACTCAATACTTGCGTTATGACATCAATAATTATTTACCTTCATAGAATACGGATTGTGAATTATGAACAGATCCATGTAGTCAAACTGGAGTTTCTTCAGCGATTCTTCCAAGCATTTCCGAACCAGCTCAGGGCGGTGGAAGGTACTCCAGAGCTGTCAAAAATATAAGGAGATGTATATTTTCACACAGCCATAGAGCTTTTGGATCTCAGGACAGTTTAGCTGTGGCAGGTGACTATTCTGGTGTGTATAGTGTTAAGGACACACTCAGATATTGTTCTGAGGAGTATTTTAAATTGCTGTGCTGAGGTAAAGCAATTTTAAAACAGTTATTGCTAATAACCAAACAATTTACCATTTATTTATTAAATTTATATATTGCCCTTCATCAAAAGATCTCAGCATGATTCACAAGGTAAAAGCACAAGATAAAAGCACAAATAAATAGTCAGAACAGAAGCAACAAAACAGGAATCCCTCCTCCCACAAAAAGGCTGTAGAATATTAACCAGCCCATGGCCTTGTTAAAGGGGAACATTTTCACCTGGCGCCTAGAGGTGTATAATGAACCTCCCTACAGAGAGCATTCCCCAAATGGGGAGCCATGCAGAAAAGCCCCCGTTCTCATGTTCCCGCCGTCTGAGCCTCACATGGAGGAAGCACACAAAGAAGAGCCTCAGAGGATGAAAACAGAGTCCAGGTAGGTTCATATAGGGAGAGGCATTTCGCTCTGATTTTGTTAAATAATGTCTGTGAAATATGCAATTGCATCATGATACAGACACTATATTCTATACTTTTTTAAAAAATAAATAAATACCAAACTCACTCACTTTTCCAGTGTAGAAAATGTCTTCCCTTTTTACTGTTCCATCTGAAATCTTCGCACGAATGGCCCGCCCAACTTGCTCCTCGGTCTCGTATACATATGCGCCATCAATATGACGGAAGCCGACTTCTATTGCTATCTTTGTAGCCTCCTCACACTTACTTTTTTGAACCTACCGGTTGAAAAAGTTAGTCATTGTCTCTGCTTCAATGGATAAATTTATATCAAAGTAACACTGAGTGATTATCTGAATAGTAATAAATTACCAGAAATTAGGGAAATGGAACAGCAGTATCTCAATGAGGAAATCCGGGATGAAGAAATTAAGAATGTGATAAGAAAAATGAAAGTGGGACAATCTCCCGGACCTGACGGGATTTCAGTTAAATACTACAAAATTTTGGAGGAAATTTTGGTGCCTAAATTAAAAGACATTATGAATGAAGTGTTAAAAACTGGAGAAGTACCGAAATCTTGGGAAGAAGCACTAATAACCCTAATACCGAAAAAAGGAGCAGATCTGAATTTGGTCAAAAATTACCGGCCTATATCGTTACTAAATATAGATTATAAAATTTTTACGGGGGTGCTAGCCAACAGATTGAAAAAATTGCTAAACAGAATAATAGGGAAAGACCAGGCAGGATTCTTACCGGGGAGACAAATAAAGGATAATGTTAGAACTATCATTGATTTAATGGAGTTTTTAGAACTAAACCCTAGCAAAAACACGGTAAATGCTAATGGTCGATGCGGAGAAGGCATTCGACAGTGTATCATGGAAGTTCCTCCATGACACATGTGAAAGTCTGAATCTAGGGCAAAACTTTTTAAATGGGATTAAAGCTATATACAGAAAACAGAAAGCGAAATTAATAATTAATAATGAAATAATGGAAGAATTCAAAATAGAAAGAGGGACTAGGCAGGGGTGTCCACTCTCGCCTCTTTTGTTTATTATGACTCTAGAAATGCTTATAAGAAGACTGAAAGAAGATAAAGGAATAAGAGGAATAAACGTGGGACAACATTGCCATAAGGTCAAGGCTTATGCCGATGATCTAATTATAATGACAGAATCGCCAGAGCAGGGTATACTAAAAGCCCTGGAAGACATGAAGGAATTTGGGGAGGTCTCCGGGTTCAAATTAAATAAAGATAAATCAAAACTATTAGTTAAAAATATGAGTGAGAGAGAGAAAGAAAAGTTGGCAGAAGTTACAGGAATAAAAATAGAGAATAAAGTTAACTATCTAGGGATTTGGATCACAAACAAGAATACAAATTTATTTAAGGATAATTACATAAAGAAATGGAGAGAAATTAAAAAGGACTTTGAGAAATGGAAACATCTGAATTTATCAATGTGGGGAAAAATTTCAATGATTAAAATGGTAACTTTACCAAAAATGCTATTTCTATTTCAAAGCATCCCTATAATAATTGGCGTGAAATATCTGAAAGACTGGCAAAAAGACCTGGCCAATTTTATATGGCAGGGCAAAAAAGCGAGAATAAAAATGGAGATATTAATAAAACCAAAAGAACTCGGAGGCCTTGCCCTACCAGATTTGAAAAGATATTATGAAGCGGCGAGTTGGATATGGATAAAGGAGTGGTTGACATTAAAAACACCAGAGATCTTAGAGCTGGAGGGTTGTAACAAACTATATGGATGGCATGGTTATCTAATGTATGAGAGGTGTAAGATACACAAAGATTTTAAAAACCATACGATTAGGAAGGCCTTGATAGAGGTATGGGAAAGAACAAAGGGAATAATAATAGACAAAACGCCCTGGTGGCTTTCGCCGCTGGAGGCTAATGCGACATTAAATTGTTATAAAAGAGAAAGTTGGCCAACGTACAGAGAGATAACAAAAAATGAAAACGGGAATATCACACTAAAGGATTATGAAGAATTGAAAAAAATGGGAATAACCTGGTTACAATACATCCAACTAAAGACAACATTTGAGAAAGATAAGAAAGATAAGGGATTTGACAAGGGGATGACGAGATTTGAAAAAGAAGTGCTCAACAATAATGAAAAATTACTTTCTAAAATGTACAAATTATTAGAAGATTCAGGGACAGATCAGGATGCCAAAAATAAATATATATGTAAATGGGAGCAAGATCTAGGTCATGAAATAGAGGTAGGAGACTGGAAAAGATTTTGGGTGAAAAATATAAATTTTACAGCATGTAACACCATAAAAGAAAATTTCATCAAACTCCACTACAGATGGTACTTGGCCCCAGACAGATTAGCGAAGAGGAATAAAAACGCAGATAATAAATGCTGGAAGTGCCAGAACACAATCGGTACCTTTTTTCACATGTGGTGGACATGCCCAGAAATACATAAATTCTGGGAAATGGTGCATACAGAAACACAGAAATTAATAAAAACATCTTTTGTGAAAAAGGCGGAGACCTACCTTCTAGGCATATTAGACAACAACATACCACAAGACAAAACGAACATCTTTTTATATGTGTCAACAGCCGCTAGAATGATAATTGCCAAAAACTGGAAAGGGAACCACATTCCAACAAAAGGAGAATGGATAAATAAGGTTTGTGAATACCTGGAAATGGCGAAACTGACAGATTTAATATGCCAAAAATCTAAAGATGAGATCAAAAGGCAATGGGAGTGTCTGAATGAATATTTAAAGAAAGTGGACATGGGAAATAAAACATGGTTATGCTTAGAATAACTTTGCAAGATGGAAAAAAAACAAAACCTTATGTGTAGATTAGTATTTAAACCAGATATGCGGAAATATAGGGAAAGACAGGAAATTCAACGAAGGAAATGTTAATGACTGTGTGGAAGGCGGTGGAAGTACTGGTACTTGTCTAGACTGGAATGTATTTTTTGTTTAAAAGCAACTTTATATATTTCTATACTTTTTTCTTTGATATTCTTTCAAATATATGAGGATTGTATCGTAATACATGTATCTTTCAGTTTTCTTTTCTTTATTTCTTATATATTTCTTTCTTTTTTTTTACAAATAATGTATTTTAATGATGTGTTATCTTTGTAATAAAATTCAATAATAAAAAAACAAAACAAAGTAACACTGAGTGTTGGTGGACATTGTCAAACTAGAGCTGAGTCCCAGGGACTAGGCACATCAAAGAAATAGAAAGAAAAGGCATTTAGAAAAAGTGACTTGTATGTGCGAAGTAACATTGCGCCACCGAATGGCATGCAAGATTTAAAATGAGTAATCAATTAACTTGCCAGTTATCATGGTTCAAACAGTGGAACACCATACAGTTTGTAGAATGCTCTTTTTAAACATTGGTTTAAATGCTTGTGAAATAGGAGAGATATCCAAGAAGGGATTGAGAAAGTCTCTTCGTCAGCATGTATCTCTTTGTATAAATAGATTCTACCCTCACTTTATATGTGACTGGGGCAGACATATGAATTGGAAAAATGGAAAAAGGAAAATTCCGTTGAAAAACTGAGTGGTAGCTTTTATTTAGTAAATTCATGATGTTCCTAGAAATCAATTTAATTACAAAACAAGAATCGACACTGATCTCTTCATTTGCATTGCTGGTGATATGGACCAAATGAAGATGTTTTGGATACAGAATTGATTCTATATTTATTGTTAGTGTCCAGAATAGTTAGCTAATGCCTGGTGATTTTGGATATATTGTTACTCCCAACAAACTAATGGGGGGCACTTATAGTTCCATAGAAAGATTTTTTAAAAAATATCACTCGACATTTTGGATTGGGGACTTTGAACCCTGTAGCAGCAATTCACACTGGAAACTGTTTCTCAGCTACAAACCATCCAAGTCTTGCACAAAACATTATTTGCTCCTGAATCTGCTCACTCAGGCCCCTTGTTGAATGAAAAGCAGCACTTTATGTGCTGCAAAGCATCTGTTGCATTCTTGGCTGTGGTGGCACAAGAAATTCTCATGCACAATTGGCTTCTCAGATCAGGTGAGGTATCTCATGCTGTGCTTTGCGTTCTATGAAGCACCCAGCAGCTCCCAGGTATTTTGTTCCTCAAAAACAAGTTACCATACTACAATCGTAAGAGTTAAATGTTTTACTTACAGCGTCTGGGGAATAGGTTCCAAACCCCAGTATGGGGATTTTGTTCCCATCATTCATTGTAATGCCACGGTCTTTGCTAAGTGCCATTTTCTGCTTCTGTGCTTGCTCAGTGTTTCCCCCCAGGATGAAACTGAACAACACTCTTGTGGTGAAAGGAAAAACTCGAGTGAGAAAAATGAAGTTCGTGTTTCCAATGAAATGTCTTCTGTTGGCATGATAGGAGGGGAGTGTCTAAGCAAATGCCCTGAACAAATGAGATAGAAGGGCGGGAAAAACTATGACCTACTTTTTATCAGTAAACTTCATCAGAATGTCATTTGGTAAACCAGCTGTTTCCTTGTTGACTTAGCAACATTGCTTTCACAGGATAAATAATAGCTGTCTTCTGATGGGCTGAATGGTTTTCCAAGTGCCCAAAGAACACACAAAGGATGTAAGGAAAGAAAGGACCGTATGAATAAGATCCGAAACTGCCTCTGGCTGTGTTCACTTTGCCAGCACATGTAAAACACATTTGATGTGCATGACATTCCCCAAAGAATCCTGGGAAGTGAGATTTGTTAAAGATGCTGGGAACTGTAGCTTTGTAAAATGTCTTCTGTTGGCACAATAGGAGGGGAGTGCTTAAATACCCTGAAGAAATGAGAGAGAAGGGCACGGAAACCTATGGCCAACTTTTTATCAGTAACTTTCAGCAGAATGTTCTAGCATTGCTTTCAGAGGATAAATAACCTATGGCCAACTTTTTATCAGTGATTTTCTGCAGAATGTCCTTTGGTACAACAGAAGCTTACATTGTTGACTTAGCAGCATTATAGCTGTATTATTATTATTATTATTATTATTATTATTATTATTAGCATTCCAATAAAGCAATGCAGAGGCTTATTGCAATCTTCAATCAAGAAACTTCACCTCTTTGTTAGATTAGTAAATGTTAGACAAAGGAAAAGCAAACCTAAAAGCTATGCAGGCCTTTTCTTCAGGTTGTTGTGTTGAAATGAAAACATATATGTTCAGAAACAAAATAATAAATGAAATATGTGGAGGCATCTGTTAACCCAATGAAGCTGGGTGTTCTGAGTGGAATATGGCGCCATGTGCACAACGCTTTCCAAACCAGCCGTGGGATCACCCTGAATGCAGATTAAAAGTAAGAGTATCCACAGAATCAGCCTTTACTGGAGGGTTCAGGTTACACAAAGCAGTGGCTGTGTGGGAGACAAGTAGCAACAAATGATTTCAGCAAGGGCGTTTTGAATATTGTTACAGATTCCAGAGGATAGAATGCATGCGTATAACATGGTCAGAAGTCATTTCAGGTTGAGTTGGCAGACAATCAAAATCCTGTGCTCTTTACTCCTCACAGCCAGCAGAGGACCTCAGAGGCAGCACTGGTCATTCCTGCCCGTCACTTCCTCAGAAATGGAAGCAGCAAATTTGCAATTTAGAAGCTTCCCCTCATGTCCTGCTTCCCACATGCATTTGGTTGGCCACTGTGAGAACCGGATGCTGGACTAGATGGGCCACTGGCCTAATTCAGCAGGCTCTTCTTATTTTCTGAAGTTATTTCAAATCATCTTGGCAATAAATCTCAGGCTATGCAGCTGCTTCTTTTTATGAAGGTTAATCCTCCCCCCGGCTTCTATTTTCAATATACGAATCACCCCCTTGAAACTGCTATTTGACACATTAGGGAGAACTAAGGATGGAGAGGAGTTCAATTTTGTCCATATTTTAATGAGAAACTACACAGCTCACACTTCTTGGACCAATCTGCAAATCGAAATGCAGTTATCGTGAGAAAGTGGCAATTCTCTGAATTCGGTGGTACAGTTGTTCAGCTACAGAATAATTGCAAAAATGCATATACTGGGGTAAAGTATGCATTAAAGAGCATATATCAGTGAAAACACCATGCAATCATGCTTTATTTTAGCCAAAAGTGCAAAGAAAAAAGTGTGTGGTAGGAGAAATTTGCACTGATGGATTTTCATGATATTTTTTAAAATCCCAAACTGATGTGGAGATGTGAGGAACTGAAGAGTGGAAAATGAGGTGGTGGGTTGTTGGGAGGAACTGATACTGACAGATTTTCCCATCCCTAGTGAGAAGAAATGTTTTCCATGAGAAAGAACCCAGTTCAGAAGGAGATAAAATGGAGATGGGAGACGAGTCCTCACTCCTCATCTGGTGGGTAATACTGTGGGTGACCAGAAAATCTGAAACAAGACAAAAGAGAGTCAACACTCAAGGGTGGGGAAGATGCACAAGCAACAAAAATTGATCTGTTGCCAGCCATTGCCTCATGAGACCATTTCACACAGTGCATGGCAACCACCTCGAGTTTGTCATCAAACGCCCGCTCTGCTGAATATCTGGGAGGCTGAAATTCAAAATGCACCCCAGTCCAAGAATGCATGTGACTTTGGTACTAAGTATCCACAGAAATTCCTTTTATAATTTCACCTTATTCTCTAGGAAGAGGAGATAGATCGATGCCAGATCTTTTCTTCTTTTTGCTCCCGCAGTTTGAATTCTTGTGTGAAGCACTTTTACGTATCCATATGCATACTATCTAAATGTGACTTACATTTCCGCTTTTATGAAGCTCATGTTTTTGTGAAGGCCATCAATGGATTTCATATCCTCCTCAGACAGCTGGAAAGTAAATGCCTGTCAGGAGGAGAGAAAAATAATAATGTTGAGGTGCTTTTACCTCATGTCTTCCTTTTGCACCTCAGAGCTATGCACCTTTTTCCAGCAACAGAGATATCAAAGCAAACTTTGCTACCACCTCCCAAAGTTTAATTCCTTCATTCAACAGGTTCAGTCCAGATGTCTTCCTACTGAGGTAATTTTATATGCATAGTAATGTAGTTTGCAATAGAACAGGAGTCGGGAAACTGTGGCCCTCCAGATGTGGATGGACTCCAACTCCCCATCAGTCTCTGCCAGCATGACCAATGGTCAGGAATGAGGGAAATCATTGTCCAGCTAATGAGGTTCTTCATACAGTGCATAGCTAAACTACTGAACTTGCTCCCATGGGAGACAGTGCCAGCCACCAACTTGGATGGCTTCAAACATTAGACAAGTTCATGGTGGATAAGAATACCAATGGAAGCTAATCATGTTGGCTGCACTCTGCCTTCACGGTCTGAGACAGTGATTCTTCTGAATGCCCACTGCTGGAGACTCCTCCAACATCTTGAGTCCCCAAACCAAGATGTGCGTCTTCCTTCCCACACAAGTCATGTGACCTGTGAGATCACAGTGTCCAAATGATGTCCTTTTTCGGTATTGTTTTTAAATGGATTTATATATACTGCTTTACCTGGGCATTTTCCTCAATTCGTTTTCTGGTGTAGGTCTTCACCAGGACCACCAGGCCACGCTGCAGTTGGTAGCGAATAGCCACGAGAGCTGGGCTTTTGTTGTACTTCTTGGCAATCGCAACCAACAAAGGGTCTTCAAGCAGGACAGGAGTGTTTGTATCTATCCTGCCAGAGAGCAACGTGGAAAGAAGGTGTGTGTCTGGTGTCCAGAATATATAAATCTCACTCTGAAATTAATTCAGTATTGGCCTTGTCCATCCAATATACACTAAATATTTTGTATTTAAAGCTTGGTTAGTCGATTTGAATTAATATAAGTCTTTAGTATCGTACTCTCCCCCTCCACCAATAAATCACAAGCTCATACGTTGCACACGGAACATTCTGTAGCCAAAATGATAGCATCCATGCACAAAAGAGAGGTCTTTTTCTTGGCTTAAGTACAATTCATATTTGGGGGTGGGGGGGAGACCTAAGGATGGAAAGAAAGGCCCAAGGAATTCTGTGTGCCTGTTGGAGAGTCGATATGGAAAAGAGGGAGGGAGTTCAAATTAAATGGAGGATCCTGGAAGAATACATAGCTCATTGACTGGAAAGAGAACTCAATATTTGTTGCTGGTCCCACTTGTAAAAAATAAGCATTTAAGTCGTTTCCAATATAGATAAATACAATACAATTCAAAATTCTGAGAAAAAACAAAACAAGCTATGTAAAAAGAGAAATGCGATAATTATATAAATGCATCTCTACCATTCTACTGCTTAAAGCAACATCTATATACTGTATATAAAAATGTAAAAATCGTGAAAGTGTGTGTTCCACTTTTCTCCGTAACCGCTTGACCGATCGTCCTGAAATTTTGACACAACGATCCAGGCCACTCCCCGAGCGTTGTTGGGGACAAAAATCCCTCAAATCACACACCTGGCCAGATATAGACCTGGTTTTCCACCAAGTCAAACAGCGCCCTCAAGTGGCGTTATACCCTCCTCCACCCCTCCCTTCCTGTGAAATCTAAGCCACACCCACAAACCAAATGACATCATCAACCAAGCAACTGAAACCACCATTATCAGACCCCTAGGCTCCTGTCAGGCTAATAGGCTCCCACTAGGCCCGGGGGGGGGGGGGAGAGGGCGAGCGCCCGGATCGCAGGTCGCAGCACGGCCTTTGTTTTCTGTAGCCCCCTGTCAGGCCCCCACTAGGCCCGGAGGGGGGGGGAGAGGACAAGCACACGGATCACAGGACGCAGCACGGCCTCTGTTTTATGTAGGCCCCTGCCAGGCCCCCACTCCCTCGGCTCCATTTTACAGACTAGGCCTCAGCTCTACAGCCCTTTAAATACTATCCCGAATGGAGCCCTGGGTGGAAGGTGGGGGGAGGAGGAGCCCAAATAGGTCATGGGCTGATGTAGGGTGGGGGGGAGCAACTGTCCAACAACCACCAAAACAGCCATTCCACCCCCAAAGCCCAAGCCCAAAGCCTCTCCCGGCGGCTGCATTAATAAACGCCTGGCAGCATTAGGCAGTCGTTCATCATTTCTCCTAACACGCACTTGGGGGCACAGCGAGGGGTTTTCGCTTTATAATTTAGTGGACGTTAAGTAAGGGCAGTCATGCCTCTTTTAACCTAGGCTTTACCGGTATATACTACAACTGATTACAACCCTCTGTGTCTTTTTTTATTTTAAAAAAACAACCATGCACTTTCTCTCCCCAGTTTAAGTCCTCAGATATTTGCAGTGGCCACCCCCCACCCCATTTACAATCCCCTACCTTCCCCTTGCCAGACAGAGGCCCTGTTTTTAACCCTTTGGTTACTTTTTTCATTTTACTGATTGTGAATATGCTGACCAAGGCCCCCTTTGGATTCGGAGGCCCGCGCCAAGTGGCCCATATGACCCCCCTCCTTCTGTCTGGGCCTGTCTGTTGCTACGGGGCTGTGGGGCTTCCCCTAAGGTTTTATTTCATAATGGTTTTATCTTATTCGTAGATTTTTAATTTTGAAATTGAATTTTAACATTGTATTAATCTGTGTTTTAACTGAATTGTTTCTTTTATATTTGTGTTGATATTATTTGTTGTTAGCCGCCCTGAGCCCGGTCTTGACTGGGAAGGGCGGGGTATAAATAAAAATTATTATTATTATTATTATTATTATTATTATTATTATTATTATTATTCTCTGGGTCCCAGGGCGCATCATCACCCCCGATCCTTAATCTAAATATATAGAAATGTTCACGATGCAGGTGCCAATGTATGGAGATACAGGGGGGAGGGGACAACAGAGGGCTCAGACAAAAGTAAATACTGGGAAATGGAACCCAGAAACTGACAGCTCCTTCTCCATGGGTGGGGGCCAATGTAGGAAGATACCGGGAGTAGGGTCGAACACTCCCCAGGGACAACAGAAGGCACAGACAAAAGTGCATGCTGGGAAATAGAACCTAGAAGCTGACAGTTCCTTCTCCAAATAGCCCCCTGCCCGCAACATTTAAAAACATACGTTTGGGAGAAGTCAAGCAGTTATATATTTTAAAAAAACACTTTAGTAATGGAAATGTTTCTGAGAATGTCTAAAATGGGAGGGGGAGAGCTTTGTAGATCTGTCTCTGGAACGAGTTCCCCAATTGTGGGACCACTACAGAAAAGGCCCTGGTGCTGGTATCCACCATGAGGATCTTTATTAATTGTGGGACCAAGAATGCAACCTTCAGAGCTGATGTGGATGCTGGGGAATAGTGGGCCTAGGTGGTCCCTGAGGTGGTCCCCAAACGTTTTGGCTTCACCTCTTACCAGTTTGGGTCCCTTTGGGATCCTAGGACACTATATCCTTCCAGGATGATATTGTTTGACTTGCAGAAGGCCAGCAGCTTGCTTTGGTTCCGATAAGGATGGCATTCAACCTGCAGATTCAAAATCCCCCAACACAACCCAAAAGTGAGAATTCAGATGAAAGAAGAATACCGTGAAATAAGAGAAAGAAAGAAAAGCAGAACCATGCTATTATTTTTTTGAAATATGCAGCTGTTACTTTTCTTAAAGTGTGTTGTGTTTTCTGATGTATCAGAATCTTTAGATGACCATTCTTGCATTTGTGGTTTCCATTGCCACGCTCCTCTTCTGTGAAATGTGTGTTAGCTGGACATGGGGGACAGGGCTTATTCCCCCACAATCTCTTGTCACCCCAGCCCTGTTGGAAATATCCTGGGCACGCTGTCCTGCCCGCAGTGTCTCTATTTCTGCCCACTCAGTCTCTGAATTTTCTATGTTGAGCAAAAGGTCTGATGGGGGATTTACCTGGCTTTTTCATCAACGTGAGAAGATGCCTCTATATCATGCTTTCTCAGCCTCAGCCCTCCAGATGTTTTGAGACTACAATTCCCATCATCCCTGAGCACTGGTTCTGCTAGCTAGGGATCATGGGAGTCGTAGGCCAAAAACACCTGGAGGGCCGAGGTTGAGGAAACCTGCTCTATATCATCTGGAACTCTTCTTTATCAGGGTCTCAAAAAACTTCGGTCTCATTGGTTATATGATATACACCAATGTCAAAGTGAACCAGGGCTGTCTGGGTGTAACAGCTTTGCCCAGATGCTTAACTCAAAGGCCCTTTGCTCCCCCCTTGAGAACTTCCGGAGTCCCCGCAAGAGGCTGTGTGGGCCCTGATTGCTTGCAGGCCCCCTTCTACGTACCTGAGATGCCTGTTTCAAACATTATGGACTTCTCCACATTTCTTTTTGTCTGAGGATTCAGAGGTCTTGATGAAATAAGAACCCATTACTGGTTCCAGGAATTGAGTCCACCCCACAACTCATAACCATATCTTCTTGTGACTGGATCTGCAACCTTATAGCCTTAAGCAAGTTTTTTTGAGGGAATGGCTGTGTTTGTCAAAACAAACGTCCTCTCACAAAGAAGCTTAAGTAAAGAAGCTTTGAACAGTGCTTGGAACAAACCTCTACAAAGGTCAACCATACTTTACCTGGTTTATTGCTGGTTTGTATTTCAGTCCTGGCTTGTTCAGGATCATTTCCAGCTGCTTACGGGTGAAGTTGGACACTCCGATGGACCTCACCAAGCCAGCATCTTTGCACGCCTCCATTGCCTGGCAAAGAAGACACAACATGTTTGTTGAATGGTGTTTGTTGAATAGCTGAAGCCACCCCACCCTCCAATTAATATTGGAAGCTCACTCATTTATTCCCAAGAGTGTCCAATAATTCACCTGCTCTCATAGGAGCCATTCTGTGAGTCATTGTTCTGGACCTGTCTCCTCTGGTGGAAGGCTACTGTGCTTTGTATCTGAATGACTCAAGGGTTGGATTTGATTATCCCAGGCACCTACCTCCCATGTCTGCCGAAGATCTACGTTGTCAATAATAAATTTTTTGTCTTCTCCAATGGGAAATAAATCTGGTCCAGGCTGGAAAAGAAGGAGGGGGAGGGAATAAGTGCAGGCCAGGCCTAGAAGTTCTCTTATCTCTGTAATATTATCTAAGACTAATGGATAGTGATAGGAAACGGGAGTGGTAGGAAACGGGAGTTCACCTTGCAGGGGCTGATACCACAGTGCAGGGATTTGTGGGAAACTCAAGTCGCAAGCCCAGGTCTGTCTCCCCGTCTCTCCAACCCATTTTCTTCTTCCCTTGCTCCCTCGCCAAGTCCTGCTCTGGACACAATTTCTTATGATGCCTATGTGGTTAATGTAATCATTATATGCAAAGGTTTTCATTAACTGGCATGTTTCTCCCCCAAAATCTGAGAGTGATCATTCTTTGATTAAGATATGATCTAGCAGAGAATTGTCAGCACCTCTAGGAAATGACAATTCCAAATGTTCCTTCAGGGAATCAAATATTTTAGCAGCCTCTCTCTCCCTCTCCCTCCCTCTCTCCTTCAAATATTGTACTCAATACTTGCATTATGACAATATTGTACTCAATACTTGCATTATGCCTTAGAAAGCACTGCTAATAACAAGGCCAGTGGAAGTGATGATATTCCAGCTGAACTGTTTAAAATTTTAAAAGATGATGCTGTTAAGGTGCTACACCCAATATGCCAGCAAGTTTGGAAAACTCAGCAATGGCCAGAGGATTGGAGAAGATCAGTCTACATCCCAATTCCAAAGAAGGGCAGTGCCAAAGAATGCTCCAACTACCGCACAATTGCGCTCATTTCACACGCTAGCAAGGTTATGCTTAAAATTCTACAAGGCAGGCTTAGGCAGTATGTGGACCGAGAACTCCCAGAAGTGCAAGCTGGATTTTGAAAGGGCAGAGGAACCAGAGACCAAATAGCAAACATGCGCTGGATTATGGAGAAAGCTAGAGAGTTCCAGAAAAACGTCTACTTCTGCTTCATTGACTATGCAAAAGCCTTTGACTGTGTCGACCACAGCAAACTATGGCAAGTTCTTAAAGAAATGGGAGTGCCTGATCACCTCATCTGTCTCCTGAGAAATCTCTATGTGGGACAAGAAGCTACAGTTAGAACTGGATATGGAACAACTGATTGGTTCAAAATTGGAAAAGGAGTACGACAAGGTTGTATATTGTCTCCCTGCTTATTTAACTTATATGCAGAATTCATCATGCGAAAGGCTGGACTAGATGAATCCCAAGCCGGAATTAAGATTGCTGGAAGAAATATCAACAACCTCAGATATGCAGATGACACAACCTTGATGGCAGAAAGCGAGGAGGAATTAAAGAACCTTTTAATGAGGGTGAAAGAGGAGAGCGCAAAATATGGTCTGAAGCTCAACATCAAAAAAACCAAGATCATGGCCACTGATCCCATCACCTCCTGGCAAATAGAAGGGGAAGAAATGGAGGCAGTGAGAGATTTTACTTTCTTGGGCTCCTTGATCACTGCAGATGGTGACAGCAGTCACGAAATTAAAAGACGCCTGCTTCTTGGAAGAAAAGCAATGACATACCTAGACAGCATTTTAAAAAGCAGAGACATCACCTTGCCGACAAAGGTCCGTATAGTTAAAGCTATGGTTTTCCCAGTAGTGATGTATGGAAGTGAGAGCTGGACCATAAAGAAGGCTGATCGCCGAAGAATTGATGCTTTTGAATTATGGTGCTGGAGGAGACTCTTGAGAGTCCCATGGACTGCAAGAAGATCAAACCTATCCATTCTTAAGGAAATCAGCCCTGAGTGCTCCCTGGAAGGACAGATCGTGAAGCTGAGGCTCCAATACTTTGGCCACCTCATGAGAAGAGAAGAATCCTTGGAAAAGACCCTGATGTTGGGAAAGATGGAGGGCACAAGGAGAAGGGGACAACAGAGGACAAGATGGTTGGACAGTGTTCTCGAAGCTACGAACATGAGTTTGACCAAACTGCGGGAGGCAGTGCAAGACAGGAGTGCCTGGCGTGCTATGGTCCATGGGGTCACGAAGAGTCGGACACGACTAAACGACTAAACAACAACAATTATTTACCTTCATAGAATACGGATTGTGAATTATGAACAGATCCATGTAGTCAAACTGGAGTTTCTTCAGCGATTCTTCCAAGCATTTCCGAACCAGCTCAGGGCGGTGGAAGGTACTCCAGAGCTGTCAAAAATATAAGGAGATTTATATTTTCACACAGCCATAGAGCTTTTGGATCTCGGGACAGTTTAGCTGTGGCAGGTGACTATTCTGGTGTGTATAGTGTTAAGGACACTCTCAGATATTGTTCTGCGGAGTATTTTAAATTGCTGTGCTGAGGTAAAGCAATTTTAAAACAGTTATTGCATATAACCAAAAAATTTACCATTTATTTATTAAATTTATATATTGCCCTTCATCAAAAGATCTCAGCATGATTCACAAGATAAAAGCACAAGATAAAAGCACAAATAAATAGTCAGAACAGAAGCAACAAAACAGGAATCCCTCCTCCCACAAACATGTTCAAAAAGGCTGTAGAATATTAACCAGCCCATGGCCTTGTTAAAGGGGAACATTTTCACCTGGCGCCTAGAGGTGTATAATGAACCTCCCTACAGAGAGCATTCCCCAAATGGGGAGCCATGCAGAAAAGCCCCCGTTCTCATGTTCCCGCCGTCTGAGCCTCACATGGAGGAAGCACACAAAGAAGAGCCTCAGAGGATGAAAACAGAGTCCAGGTAGGTTCATATAGGGAGAGGCATTTCGCTCTGATTTTGTTAAATAATGTCTGTGAAATATGCAATTGCATCATGATACAGACACTATATTCTATACTTTAAAATAAATAAATAAATACCAAACTCACTCACTTTTCCAGTGTAGAAAATGTCTTCCCTTTTTACTGTTCCATCTGAAATCTTCGCACGAATGGCCCGCCCAACTTGCTCCTCGGTCTCGTATACATATGCGCCATCAATATGACGGAAGCCGACTTCTATTGCTATCTTTGTAGCCTCCTCACACTTACTTTTTTGAACCTACCGGTTGAAAAAGTTAGTCATTGTCTCTGCTTCAATGGAGAAATTTATATCAAAGTAACACTGAGTGTTGGTGGACATTGTCAAATTAGACCTGAGTCCCAGGGACTAGGCACATCAAAGAAAAAGAAAGAAAAGGCATATAGAAAAAGTGATTTATATGCGTTATATGTGCGAAGTAACATTGCGCCACCGAATGGCATGCAAGATTTAAAATGAGTAATCAATTAACTTGCCAGTTATTTTGGTTCAAACAGTGGAACACCATACAGTTTGTAGAATGTTCTTTTAAAAAATTGGTTTAAATGTTTGTGAAATAGGAGAGATATCCAAGAAGGGATTGAGAAAGTCTCTTCGTCAGCATGTATCTCTTTGTATAAATAGATTCTACCCTCACTTTATATGTGACTGGGGCAGACATATGAATTGGAAAAATGGAAAAAGGAAAATTCCGTTGAAAAACTGAGTGGTAGCTTTTATTTAGTAAATTCATGATGTTCCTAGAAATCAATTTATTTACAAAACAAGAATCGACACCGATCCCTTCATTTGCATTGCTGGTGATATGGACCAAACGAAGATGGTTTGGATACAGAATTGATTCTATATTTATTATTAGTGTCCAGAATAGTTAGCTAATGCCTCGTGATTTTGGATAATATTGTTACTCCCAACAAACTAATGGGGGGCACTTATAGTTCCATAGAAAGATTTTTTTAAAATATCACTCGACATTTTGGATTGGGGACTTTGAACCCTGTAGCAGCAATTCACACTGGAAACTGTTTCTCAGCTACAAACCATCCAAGTCTTGCACAAAACATTATTTGCTCCTGAATCTGCTCACTCAGGCCCCTTGTTGAACGAAAAGCAGCACTTTATGTGCTGCAAAGCATCTGTTGCATTCTTGGCTGTGGTGGCACAAGACGTTCTCATGCACAATTGGCTTCTCAGATCAGGTGAGGTATCTCATGCTGTGCTTTGCGTTCTATGAAGCACCCAGCAGCTCCCAGGCATTTTGTTCCTCAAAAACAAGTTACCGTACTACAATCGTAAGAGTTAAATGTTTTACTTACAGCGTCCGGGGAAGCGGTTCCAAACCCCAGTATTGGGATTTTGTTCCCATCATTCATTGTAATGCCACGGTCTTTGCTAAGTGCCTTTTTCAGCTTCTGTGCTTGTTCAGTTTTTGGCTGCAGGCTGAAACTGAACAACACACTTGTGGCAAAAGGGAAAACTCGAGTGAGAAAAATGAAGATCGTGTTTCCAATGAAATGTATTCTGTTGTCATAATAAGAGGGGAGGGTCTAAGCAAAGGCCCCGAAGAAATGAGATAGAAGGGCGGAGAAAACTATGACCTACTTTTTATCAGTAAACTTCATTAGAATGTCCTTTGGCAAACCAGCTGTTTCCTTGTTGACTTATCAACATTGCTTTCACATGATAAATAATAGCTGTCTTCTGATGGGCTGAAGGGTGTTCCAAGTGCCCAATGAACACGCAAAGGATGTAAGGAAAGAAAGGACCGTATGAATAAGATCCAAAACTGCCTCTGGCTGTGTTCATTTTGCCAGCACATGTAAAACACATTTGATGTGCATGACATTCCCCAAAGAATCCTGGGAACTGAGATTTGTTAAAGATGCTGGGAACTGTAGCTTTGTAAAATGTCTTCTGTTGGCACAATAGGAGGGGAGTCCTTAAATACCCTGAAGAAATGAGAGAGAAGGGCAGGGAAACCTATGGCCAACTTTTTATCAGTAACTTTCGGCAGAATGTTCTAGCATTGCTTTCAGAGGATAAATAACCTATGGCCAACTTTTTATCAGTGATTTTCTGCAGAATGTCCTTTGGTACACCAGAAGCTTTCATTGGTGACTTAGCAACATTATAGCTGTATTATTATTATTATTATTATTATTATTATTATTATTATTATTATTAGCGTTCCAATAAGGCAATGCAGAGGCTTATTGCAATCTTCAATCAAGAAACTTCACCTCTTTGTTAGATTAGTAAATGTTAGACATAGGAAAAGCAAACCTAAAAGCTATGCAGGCCATTTCTTCAGGTTGTTGTATTGAAATGAAAACACATTTGCTCAGAAACAAAATAATAAATGAAATATGTGGAGGCATCTGTTAACCCAATGAAGCTGGGTGTTCTGAGTGGAATGTGCACAACGCTTCCCAAAGCAGCCATGGGATCACCCTAGGTAAAGGTAAAGGGACCCCTGACCATTAGGTCCAGTTGTGACTGACTCTGGGGTTGCACGCTCATCTCGCATTATTGGCCGAGGGAGCCGGCCTACAGCTTCCAGGTCATGTGGCCAGCATGACAAAGCCACTTCTGGCAAACCAGAGCAGCACATGGAAACGCCGTTTACAGTGGGTAAGGATAGCAGACGACACAGGAATCTCTCCAAAAGCAGCTCTTTATTTGGAAGCTGGAACAGAACTGAACTGCATTGCTGAGCCGGCCTGCTTTTATAGAGGCTGGCTCAAACAATGTATCAAACATAATTCAAAGTTCCCTCCTAATGTTCCCTCCTAAAGTTCCCTCTTAAAACAACTGACAAGGACCTGAGGGAAAACTATATACACTAATACATAACACCCCTCCCCACCAAGAAAAGGTATTAGTTACATTTGTTATGGTTTCAATTAGGTACAAGGGCATAACAGTTTCAAGGTACATAGCTTCTATTTACAATGCAACGTTTCAAGTGCATTTACTGACATAGCCCTGTAAGTAGGATGGCCGCTTGGTGACCCTGGTGGAACGCCGAGGGCCAGTACCAGTGTCCTGAGGGTTGGCCGATTCCTGCTGAGCCTGTGGCGCCACCTATGTTGGTGGTGAGTCCAAGTTTCCTGTCTCCGCGACTGCCGAAGGAACCACCATGTGCGGACTCGGTGGATGGTCAGGCACAGCAGTGGCTCTAGTCTCGGGGGGGGGGCTGCTGAACCTCTGACGTGGCTTGGCTAGGATCCACGTCCGCAGCTTGTGAGGGAGGTGTAGATCAAGCCTCACCTGTTAGAGCTTGCTCTGGAGCTGGGGGTGCAGTTGGGGGCACTGTGGCCGTGTCCAAATTCCCAACCCTGCGCCTCAGCTGGTCAATGTGTCGGCGCCATAAGCGTCCGTCTTCAAGTGCCACCTGGTATGAGCGGGGTCCAGTGACTCCCACTACTGTGGCCGGCACCCAAGGAATGTCTCCCACAAAGTTCCGGGCAAAAACCCGATCCCCCAGAATGAAAGACCGTGGTGCGTTGGCACAGCCCGGGGGTTCGGCCACACCAAAGTCCGGGTGTAGTCGATCGAGTGGAGATCGAAGGCGGCGGCCCATCAGCAGTTCAGCCGGACTCCGCCCTGTGGCCGCATGAGGGGTGATGTGCTGCACGAGCAAGTACTCAGTGACCCGCTCATGCCAGTCCTCCTGGTGCAGGCGCGCAAACACCTCTTTTGCTGATCTCACCATTCTTTCTGCCTGCCCATTGCTGGCGGGGTGAAATGGTGCTGTCAGCGCATGTCAGGTGCCCAGTCCCATGAGGTACCATTCAAATGTACCTGAGGTGAACTGTGGTCCGTTGTCGGAAACGAGAACATCAGGACACCCATGGGTTGCAAACAGGTCTCGCAGCACCCGGATGATGGCCTCGGAAGTGGTGGATGTCATCAGGGCCACCTCCAGCCACTTGGAGTAGGCGTCGACCACCACCATGAAGGTCCATCCGTGGAACGGGCCGGCGAGATTGATGTGTACCCTTGACCAGGGTGCCTTGGGCGTCTCCCAAGTGTGTCCTTTAGCTGCTGGCGGTGCAGGTATCGACTCTTGGCACTTTTGACAGGCGGCAACCCATGCAGTGATGGCATCGTCCATGTTCGGCCACCAGACGTAACACCGAGCCAACACCTTCATTTTGACGATTCCTGGGTGTCCGACGTGCAGAGCCTCGAGGACGCGTTGGCGGAGCTTTTGAGGAATCACAACTCGGTCCCCCCACAATAGGCAGCCACGATGAGCTGAGAGCTCGTGTTGTATGGTTGCAAATGGCTGGAGATCTGAGGCGAAGGGACCTTGTGGCCATCCCCTCCACACTCAGTTGAGCACACGGCTGATAGTCCGGTCCTGGGCAGATGTGGAGGCTACATTAGTAGCTGACACTGGAGCTGCTGGAAGGTCGTCAATCAAGAGGATTGATGACGCTGGTGCTGGGTCTTCCACAAGCATTGGAAGAGGGCACCGACTAAGAGCATCAGCGTGGCCCAGCGACTTTCCCGGGCGGTGGATGAGTTGGTAGCGGTAAGCTGCCAGAAAGACAGTCCATCGCAGCATGCGAGGCGAGAGGACCGGTGGTGTTGGTCTATCACCCGCGAGGAGACCCAGGAGCGGCTTGTGGCCAGTGATGAGGTCGAAATTCCTGCCATAGAGGTATTCATGGAACTTCTTCACTCCAGCCACAAGTGCCAGTGCCTCCTTGTCAAGCTGGCTGTAATTCCGTTCGGTCGGAGATAACGTCCTGGAAAAGTAGGCAAGCGGTGCTTCCCTTCCGTCCGGAAAACGATGACTGAGGACGGCGCCGATGCCAAAAGGTGAGGCATCACAGGCAAGGGCCAGCGGCCTGGCTTCACTGTACTGTACCAGCACATTGTCCGATGAAAGGAGAGCCTTGACCGCATTGAAGGCCGTCGTCTCCCGATGACCCCAGGACCAAGGTCTCTTTGTGCTGAGGAGTCGGTGGAGAGGCTCGGCTACAATTGCTTTGTGGGGCAGGAACATGTTATAAAAGTTCAGCAGTCCCAGGAATGCCTGCAACTCCGTTTTGTTCTTTGGGGTGGGGGCCTGCTGGATGGCCCAGATCTTGGATTCCGTCGGGTTGAGACCGGAGGCGTTGACACGATAGCCCAGGAACTCCACCTCCGGAACAGCGATCTTGCACTTCTCTCTCTTTACCTTGAGTCCAGCCTCCTAGAATCTGGTCAACACTTTGCGGAGGCGCTCGGACAGCTGTTGGGTAAACTCTGCTGACACCAATACGTCATCGAAGTACGGCACCACGCCCGGAAGCCCCTGCAGGAGACGCTCCATAAGGCTTTGGAAGATGCCAGGAGCCACACTCACCCCAAACTGCAACCGGCGACACCGGAACGCCCCTCGGTGGGTGATGATCGTTTGGGCTTCCAAGGTGGCGTCATCGACTGGCAGTTGCTGATAGGCTTGGGCAAGGTCCAGTTTTGCAAAGACCTTGCCTTCACCCAGGGAGTGCAGCAGGTGCTGGACGACGGGAACCGGGTAAGCGTGCTGCTGAAGCGCCTTGTTGATTGTGCACTTGTAATCAGCGCATATTCTCACCGACCCGTCTGGCTTGACTGGTGTAACAATGGGAGTCTCCCACTTGGCATGATCCACTGGCTCCAAGACGCCCTGGGCGATCAACTTGTCCAGCTGTTCATCCACCTTAGCTTTGAGGGCGAACGGAACCCGGCGTGGCTTAAGTCTGATGGGGGCGACTTGTGGATCCAAGCTGAAAGATATGGGCGTGCCCGTGTATTGGCCCAGGGTGCCATCAAAAACCTCAGCAAAGTCTTTGATGAGGGCCTCTGTTTCAGCGTTGGAGATGCTGTTGATGCCGGTGACTTCCATGCCGAGGGCATCAAACCATTCTAGCCCTAGGAGGCTAGGACGTGGACCTTCAACCACCACCAGTCAGAGCAGGCCCGAGAATTCCTTGAAGGCAACCCGGAACCGGCCGACACCTACTACAGGAATGTCATTTCCCTGGTAGTCTCTGAGATGTACACGGTGCTGGTCAAGTTGCCTTTTCGACAGCCTGGGCAGAAGTCTTTTGTGTGTGTTCCAGGATGGACATGGCAGACCCGGTGTCAATCTCCATATCACATGGAGCTCCTTCGATGATCACAGTGATGTGTAGCTTGTGTTGTGTCAGTGAATTGGCTTGTCCAATCGCGGTTCCTGACGCGCAGTGGCAGTTGGTTAGTGCAAAACAGCTTTCATTGTTGGACCAGAGTGAAGACTTCGCCTTGCGAAATGGTGAAGGGGGCATGTCAGACGGAGCTGACCGGCATACCTTCTCGATGTGTCCTTTTTTTGAACACCGCCAACAGATGGCGTCCCTGAATCGGCACTTAGCGCGGGCATGGCGGCCTCCACAACCGGCACAAGCTGATTGGTCTCTGGCCTTTGATTTAAATTTTCTGCGCTCTCGCTTGGTTTGGTGCACGTCGTCGTCTTCATCTCGGAATTGGCAGTGCAGGGCGGCCCTTTGAAGCGCAGCAATGTAGTTGTTGATCGACTCACCCTCTGTCTGATCTCGGTGGTAGAACGCATGACAGGCAGCAATTTTGGACGGCTTGGGCACATAGTTGTTACGGAGCTTCTCTTTGAGCGTGTCCCATGGCGCTTCCTCGACGGCTAGAGGTGCAACCAAGGCCCGGGCTGTCTCGAATACCTCGGGGCCGCACAGACTGAGGAAGAGACCCCGCTTCCGCTCATCAGACACCGCTGCCAGCATTTGCTTGGAGGAAGCAAGCGAACCGAGCAAGGTACGTATCCCATGATTCAGAGGCTGGTGTGAACGGCGGTAGAGGCACGAATGAAGCCATGGTTCCGATGCCTACGTGGATGGCGATGGAGGGCGCACAGTGCTCTAGCCAGAACGGTCAGCTCTGAATGTGATTTCGCTCAGTGATTTAGCTCAGTGATCAGCTCATTGCATGTCTGATTCTGGCTGTGTTCTGCTGTTCTTCCATCCCACCTTCGTTGCCAGTATAAAATAGTGGGTAAGGATAGCAGACGACACAGGAATCTCTCCAAAAGCAGCTCTTTATTTGGAAGCTGGAACAGAACTGAACTGCATTGCTGAGCCGGCCTGCTTTTATAGAGGCTGGCTCAAACAATGTATCAAACATAATTCAAAGTTCCCTCCTAAAGTTCCCCCCTAAAACAACTGACAAGGACCTGAGGACCTGAGGGAAAACTATATACACTAATACATAACAACAATCGTGAGAGTTAAATGTTTTACTTACAGCGTCCGGGGAAGCGGTTCCAAACCCCAGTATTGGGATTTTGTTCCCATCATTCAT
The DNA here is from genome assembly GCF_965207765.1 of Zootoca vivipara. Taxonomy (NCBI): domain Eukaryota; kingdom Metazoa; phylum Chordata; class Lepidosauria; order Squamata; family Lacertidae; genus Zootoca; species Zootoca vivipara. Next base: position 56,504,288 of record NC_142592.1, read on the forward strand.
TGTAATGCCACGGTCTTTGCTAAGTGCCATTTTCTGCTTCTGTGCTTGCTCAGTTCTTTGCTCCAGGCTGAAACTGAACAACACACTTGTGGTGAAAGGAAAAACTCGAGTGAGAAAAATGAAGCTCGTGTTTCCAATGAAATGTCTTCTGTTGGCATGATAGGAGGGGAGGGTCTAAGCAAATGCCCTGAACAAATGAGATAGAAGGGCAGGGAAAACTATGACCTACTTTTTATCAGTAAACTTCATTAGAATGTCCTTTGGTAAACCAGCTGTTTCCTTGTTGACTTAGCAACATTGCTTTCACAGGATTATTAATAGCTGTTTTCTGATGGGCTGAAGGGTGTTCCAAGCGCCAGAAGAACACACAAAGGATGTAAGGAAAGAAAGGACCGTATGAATAAGATCCAAAACTGCCTCTGGCTGTGTTCATTTTGCCAGCACATGTAAAACACATTTGATGTGCATGACATTCCCCAAAGAATCCTGGGAACTGAGATTTGTTAAAGATGCTGGGACCTGTAGCTTTGTAAAATGTCTTCTGTTGGCACAATAGGAGGGGAATGCTTAAATACCCTGAAGAAATGAGAGAGAAGGGAAACCTTTTTTAAAAATAATATTTTTATTAAGGTTTTCCAGAATACAAAAAGAAAAAAGCACAGAAAACAGACAAAACACAACAATAACAACACTACAAAAAATAAAAAATAAAAAAACAAAATCAAATTGTTTGTTCCTTAATCCCTTCACATTGTCTATAGGGACCCCCTCGGGTTTCCCTCCCTGTGGTCCTTTGATTAATTTATAATTAGCAAATTCTATATCATTTTAATTACCTTATATATATTATCTTTTAACTATCATCTCACATCTTGTCTTAGGTTCTAACAATTCTGTTTCCAACTTTGACCTCTCTGATTGAAAACCAATTAATTTATCCATTTTGAAAACTTCATTTATCTGGTGGTATTGGAGCCAATCGTCTAATTTACATTTCAACTCCTCATAAGTCTTTAACTTAAGTTGTTCTCCTTCTTGAATCAACAAATCTCTATCCTTCAGCCAACTGGGTTCCATATTTACTCTTTTACGAACCTTGGCCTCCAATGGAGATATCCATTTAGGTGTTTTTCTTTCTAACAAATCTTTATACCTGGACCAAACACTATACAGAGATTTTCTAATTATATGCGTTTTGAAGCCTCTGTGGGCCTTCACTTTGTCATACCATAAATATGCATGCCAACCGTAAACATTATCGTAACCTTCTAAATCCAGAATATCTGAATTTTCCAACAGAAACCAATCCTTCATCCAGCAGAAGGTAGCTGCTTCATAATAAATCTTTAAATCCGGCAGGGAAAAGCCTCCTCTCTGTTTATCATCAGTAAGTATCTTATATTTAATTATTGGCTTTTTCCCTTGGCATATAAACTTCGATAAAACCTTTTGCCATTCTTTAAAACAATCCAACTTCTCAATTATTGGCAACGATTGAAATAAAAACAACATCTTTGGCAATACATTCATTTTAACAGTAGCTATACGGCCCAACAGAGAAAGTTTCAAATTAGTCCAGATTTCTAAGTCTTTTAACTTCATTCCACATTTTCACATAATTGTCCTTAAATAGATTCAAATTTTTTGCCATCATATTAACACCAAGGTACTTTACTTTCTTAACAAAAAATAAGCCAGTTGCTTCTTGCAATTTTTCTTTTTCCTTACTATCCAAATTCTTATCTAATACTTTGGTTTTTGATTTATTCAATTTAAAACCTGTTACCTTTCCAAATTCTTGAAGTACTTCCAGAGCCCTTTGAACACTGGACTCTGGATCTTGTAATGTCAGAACAAGATCATCTGCAAAGGCTTTAAGTTTATATTGTTTCTTCCCTACAGTCACTCCTTTTATTTCCTCCTTTCCTCCTTTCTAATCCTGTCGAGCAAGACTTCCAGAACCGATATAAAAAGCAGGGGGGAGAGGGGACAACCTTGTCTTGTACCCTTTTCAATTCTAATGTCTTCTGAAACCATATTATTAACAATTATCTTTGCTCTTTGCTCTGAATAGATCACATTTACTCCATTCAGAAAGTTTTGGCCCACCTCCATTTTTTCTAAGTTTTTAGAAATAGCCAAGAAATATTGTCAAAGGCCTTCTCTGCATCAATAAACATCAGCACAGCTTTTTTGTTTATTTTCTGTTCTAACATCTCCAAAATGTCCACCACATTCCTTATATTATCCTTCATATGTCTCCCTGGCAAAAAGCCGGCTTGATCTTTGTGGATAAAATCTCCTAAGGCCTTTTTCAATCTAGAAGCCAAAATACTGGCAAATATTTTGTAATCCACGTTCAACAAGGAGATTGGGCGATAATTCTTTACTTGCGTTCTATCCATGTCCGGTTTAGGTATCAGTGTGATATAGGCCTCTTTCCAAGACTCGGGGGGCGTCTCCTCCGTTCAAAATTTCATTACATAAGTCTTTCAAGGGTTGGACTATCCAGTCCTTCATTGTTTTATAATATGTGGCAGTAAGTCCATCCGGTCCTGGGGTCTTGCCCAGATGCATTTGTTGTATAGCTTGTTCCACTTCTTGTGTAGATATCTGTTGCGAAAGTAGGGATTTCTTGTCTTCCGGGATTTTTTGCAGTCCATGTTTGTCCATGAATTGCTCCACCTCATCTTTATCTTGCCTTTCTTGTTTGTACAGTTGTTTGAAATATTTTTGAAAGCATTTTCTAATCTCTGTCGGGTGCTCCAGATGTTTCCCTTCTTGCACAAGATTTGTAATGGTGTTTGACTTCTGTCTTTTTTTCAATTGCCATGCCAATAATTTTCCACATTTATTTGCTGATTCAAACGATTTTTGTTTCATCCATTTAATTTTAGATTCTATCTCTTGATTTATTAGCTGAGAAAATTGTACTTGCAATGCCTTAATCTCTTTCTGTATCTGTCCATTCTTAGGATTAGGAGGGCAGAGAAACCTATGGCCAACTTTTTATCAGTAACTTTCGGCAGAATGTTCTAGCATTGCTTTCAGAGGATAAATAACCTATGACCAACTTTTTATCAGTGATTTTCTGCAGAATGTCCTTTGGTACACCAGAAGCTTTCATTGTTGACTTAGCAGCATTATAGCTGTATTATTATTATTATTATTATTATTATTATTATTATTATTATTATTATTATTATTAGCGTTCCAATAAGGCAATGCAGAGGCTTATTGCAATCTTCAATCAAGAAACTTCACCTCTTTGTTAGATTAGTAAATGTTAGACATAGGAAAAGCAAACCTAAAAGCTATGCAGGCCATTTCTTCAGGTTGTTGTATTGAAATGAAAACACATTTGCTCAGAAACAAAATAATAAATGAAATATGTGGAGGCATCTGTTAACCCAATGAAGCTGGGTGTTCTGAGTGGAATATGCACAACACTTGTGCACAACACTTCCCAAACCAGCCATGGGATCACCCTAGGTAAAGGTAAAGGGACCCCTGACCATTAGGTCCAGTTGTGACCGACTCTGGGGTTGCACGCTCATCTCACATTATTGGTCGAGGGAGCCGGCGTACAGCTTCCAGGTCATGTGGCCAGCATGACAAAGCCACTTCTGGCAAACCGAAGCAGAACATGGAAATGCCGTTTACCTTCCCGCTGTAGCGGTTCCTATTTATCTACTTGCATTTTGACGTGCTTTCGAACTGCTAGGTTGGCAGGATCGCCCTAAATGCAGATTAAAAGGAAGAGTGTCCACAGAATCAGCCTTTACTGGAGGATTCAAGTTACATAACACAGTGGCTGTGTGGGAGACAAGTAGCAACAAATGATTTCAGCAAGGCCATTTTGAATATTGTTACAGATTCCAGAGGATAAAATGCATGCATATAACATCATCTGCTGTGAAACTGCTTTATTGAGGAGATATTGAATTTGTGCTTTCCATCTCAAGTTTTGTTGAAAAAATATGCTTAAATATTGGAATTTGGAAACTTGTTCCACTGTTGCTCCATCGAGCTTCCACTTGTATTGTTTTCGGCTTCTGGAGAAAATCATTATTTTGGATTTAGAATGGTTGATGGTTAACTGATTGGTTTGACAATAGGAAACAAAGATCTTCAGTGCTCTATTTAGGCCAACTCGAGAATAGGAAAGAATTACTGCGTCGTCTGCATACTGAAGCAGTGGGCAGCGATAATCCGCAAGGCGGGGGGCATGAATATTGACGAGTGACTCGATTAGGGGTTTTCTCATATCACTTATATACAAATTAAAGAGATAGGGAAGCTAGTATACAGCCTTGGCGGACTCCCTTATTTATAGGCACCAAATTCATGAGTTCACCTGCTGGAGTTAGTCTCACTCTGGCAACTGATCCCTCATGCAATTGAATCATAAGCCATAGTAGTCTTCTGTCAATGCCCCAGGTAGCGAGTTTCACCCATAAGGTGTTTCTGGGGATGCTGTTAAAAGCTGCCCTCAAGTCGATAAAGGCAGCACATAGATGGCCCCGACTAGGGGTAGAGTATTTCAGTGCAAGATGGTAAAGAATTATAGCGTGGTCTGTTGTGGAGCAATTGGGTCTAAAACCTGCTTGTTCATGACCAATTAAGTTGGACTTTTCTGACCACTGGGTAAATTTGGACAGCAGAAAGCACGCATAGATTTTCCCTAGGATTGAAAGTAGACTAATGTTACGATAGTTCGTGGGGTTAGCGGTGGATCCTTTTTTGTGAATTGGGATAATAATTCCATGACTTGGGAATGAGACCTGTGGTGTTTATAGCATCGAAAACTTTGGCCAGAATTCCAGCCCACCACTCAGGATGTGACTTAATGGCCTCCGCTGGGACCAATCGGGCCCGGGAGCCTTACCCACTTTCAGTTGACATATCAAGTCTAGGTGGCCAAATGGGTAGATGGCAAAGCAGGTGCTCCAAGCAGGCAGATGGTGCATCCACCTGTGAGAAGCACTTCCTCAAGAACTGCTCCCAAGTAGGAGCAGGGATAACAGCCAGGGAGTATCTTCTCACTCTTCTATTAATTAGTGACCCAAATTCACGTGACCTATGCGATTTGGATGCTGCAATTAAAGCCTGCCGACGATACGATTGCCAGGTGCATTTAGCCTTTGTCTGGGCCTGTTTATAGGCCGTTTTGGCTTGAAAATATGTAACTGGCAGGTTGGTAGCACCTGAGACCTTGTACTTGTTGTAAATTGAGCGCAAAAGGGTTCTAGCTTGTTTACACTGAGAATCGTACCAAGGGGCACCAGAGTTATACTGTCTGCGATTTACCGCTTGGGGAGGTATCGTAAAGAAGGCAGTAAGATCCACCATAAAATGATTAAACAGCCCCAATAGTACATTGGGGTCATGGGAATCAGAAGCTGTATCAGTTAGCTGCACACCGATTTTTGATAAACGTCCAAGTACAATTGGACTTGGACCTTAGACCAATTAATTTATTCCTCTCACTCCAGTCGGAACATTGGAATCTATTCGGATTGGATGTCTGTGCTCGACTGAATGCCAATCCAGAGAGAATGTGGCTACTAAGGGGAGGTGATCGCTAGATTGTATATTGTCGACCTTAAAGGAAGAGACATTCAGGAACAAATCCCTCAAAATCAAGACGTAATCTACCGTAATATGCTGTTGGATTTTATGCCTAGATGGGTGTACTCCCCCGGTACATCTGGGGGGCACTTGGCATTCAAGGGGACTAGATTTAGACAGATGGCCATTTGATAGAGAAGCACTCTAGCCTCGTTTACTCTGGAGTCTTTAGAGGTTCTCCCTATGGCGTGTTCCAGTTCATAGTTGTCAAGACATGGGTCAACTCACCATTTGGCTTTATTCAAGGATTCCCAGTTGGCTGTGGTACGGGCATTAAAATCCCCTCCAATTAAGGATTGAGCATTGGGATACTTGACACGGCATGATAATAGATGGTCTCCTAGTATTTCCCATCTAGAGCGAAGTTCAAGGGACAAACCTCCTGGAGAGAGGTAAACATTGGAAATTAGCCATGAAACCTTTCCCCCGGATATCAGCCCAGATAAAACCTGTACTAAAGTATGTTTGGTATGTAACTTAAGCGAGTTACCAATTACAAGACCACAATTGGGACAGCCTCCTTTCAAGGAGGGGAAAGCAGGGAGTGTCAGGAGGTCGAATCCATTTATGTCAATTTCGTCCTCCTCCAAAATATAGGGAGAGGTGGGCAGGTGTTCCGATGCACTGAGCCCGAAAGAGGAAGCTCAGGGACACGTGCAGCGGTTAAACAGTGGTCCTTCAATCGCTTTGATTGACGTCCCTCAAGTCCAATTGCTCCCAAGATCGAGGGACCACCAATAGGGTGTTGTGGCCACTCCAATGTTCCCACTCACAACACAGGGTCTGGTTGCCAGGTCCCACCGCAACACGTGCCCTCTTGTTAGGGAGGACCCGATAAACCTTCAGCAGAATGTCCTCTGGTACACCAGCAATTTCCTTGTTGACTTAGCAGCATTGCTTTCATAGGATAAATATAGCTGTCTTCTGAAGGGTGTTCCAAGTGCCGGAAGAACACACAAAGGATCTCCTCCTCCTCCTCCTCCTCCTTCTTCATGTTCCAATAAAGCAATGCAGAGGCCTATTGCACTTTTTCATCACTTCACCTCTTTGTTAGATTAGTAAATGTTAGACATACCGGTAGGAAAACAAGCCTAAAAGCTATGCAAACCTTTTCTTCAGGCCGTATTATTGAAATGAAAACATATATGTTCAGAAACAAAATAAATGAAATATGTGGAGACATCTGTTAACCCAATCAAGCTGGGTGTTCTGAGTGGAATATGGCGCCATGTGCACAACGCTTTCCAAACCAGCCGTGGGATCACCCTGAATGCAGATTAAAAGTAAGAGTATCCACAGAATCAGCCTTTACTGGAGGATTCAGGTTACACAAAGCAGTGGCTGTGTGGGAGACAGGAAGTAGCAACAAATGATTTCAGCAAGGGCGTTTTGAATATTGTTACAGATTCCAGAGGATAGAATGCATGCGCATAACATGGTCAGAAGTCATTTCAGGTTGAGCTGGCAGACAATCGAAACCCTGTGCTCTTTACTCCTCACAGCCAGCAGAGGACCTCAGAGCCAGCACTGGTCATTCCTGCCCATCCCTTCCTCAGAAGTGGAAGCTGTGACTTTGTAATTTAGAAGTTTCCCATCATGTCCTGCTTCCCACATGCGTTTGGTTGGCCATTGTGAGACCAGGCTCCTGGACTAGATGCACCACTGGCCTAATTCAGCAGGCTCTTCTTATTTTCTGAAGTTATTTCAAATCATCTTGGCAATAAATGTCAGGCTATGCAGCTGCTTCTTTTTCTGAAGACTAATCCTCCCCCCGGCTTCTGCTATTTTCAATCTACGAATCACCCCCTTGAAACTGCTATTTGACACATTAGGGAGAACTAAGGATGGAGAGGAGTTCAATTTTGTCCACATTTTAATGAGAAACTACACAGCTCGCACTTCTTGGACCAATATGCAAATCGAAATGCAGTTATCCTGAGAAAGTGGCAATTCTCTGAATTCGGTGGTACAGTTGTTCAGCTACAGAATAATTGCAAAAATGCATATACTCGGGTAAAGTATGCATTACAGAGCATATATCAGTGAAAACACCATGCAATCATGCTTTATTTTAGCCAGAAGTGCAAAGAAAAAAGTGTGTGGTAGGAGAAATTTGCACTGATGAATTTTCATGAGATTTTTAAAAATCCCAAACTGATGTGGAGATGTGAGGAATTGAAGAGTGGAAAATGAGGTGGTGGGTTGTTGGGAGGAACTGATACTGACAGATTTTCCCATCCCTAGTGAGAAGAAATGTTTTCCATGAGAAAGAACCCAGTTCAGAAGGAGATAAATTAGAGATGGGAGACGAGTCCTCACTCCTCATCTGGTGGGTAATACTGTGGGTGACCAGCAAATCTGAAACAAGACAAAAGAGAGTCAACACTCAAGGGTGTGCAAGATGCACAAGCAACAGAAATTGATCTGTTGCCAGCCATTGCCTCATGAGACCATTTCACACAGTGCATGGCAACCACCTCAAGTTTGTCATCAAACGCCCGTTCTGCTGAATATCTAGGAGGCTGAAATTCAAAATGCACCTGTCACAGTGGCCTAGGTGGGCTACTTCAGAGTAACGACTCCACACAGCTCTGCATTTTATCCTTTTATTGGTGCTGTGTATTTACAGTGCTGAAAACAGTGCTATTTACAGATAGTGGTACATGTTGTCAGTCTTGCACAGAACCTCCGAATGGCGGTTCGCGCGTTTTCCTCCAGCAAAGTAATCTTGGCATACTGAATCTCCTCCCCCGGCGCTTCTTACGCAATTCCGGGGTCAGTGGGATCGGCCTCTTTCCCACTGTCTCCCTGCTTCCCTGTTCCTTTCCCCGGCGGTGCCTGTGCTCCGCTAAGGTACTCAAGCTCCTGCTTCCACTTCCTGATTCACCACTCGAAGTCTCCCCCTCCCTGCTAGGGGAGGAGCTGGTGTTCAAGATGGGAGGGGGCTGTCGGTAGCTCTTCTCCCTCACATCCACCCCCCTAGGTCCCCCTCCCCCCTCCCTCGAGGGTTCCGAGAGCGTTGGGGACGACTGAAAACCTAAATAGTCCGTGGCATCCGAACTGGTGGGGGTGAAAAGCTGTTCCCAGTCGGGCTCAGACGGTGCCGCTTCCTGCGATGACGGGAATCCCAAGAATTCCGTGGCGTCCGAGTCCGTGGGTGAGAAGAGCTGTTCCCAACCCTCTGCTGGTTCAGGGGCCCTGGGCACCCTATAGACCCAGTCCCCTTCTTCCTCCTCTTCAAACCTCGCTTCCCAAGACCAGGGTGAACTGCTCGTGTCTTCCCCTGCGTAGGATCCCCCCGTCTTCCCCCTGCGAAGAGGATTCCTCCTCCCGCTCCATGTGCCAAGGCTTTGGCTTGTGTGGAAAAAGGGCATGAAACTCCTCTACCAGAAATTCCTCCTGTACCTCCCTCGCAGGTACCCATTCATTCTGAGATGGAGGGGTGTCCTCTCATGCCATGCGGTACTCCAGGCCCCCCACCCCTCTTCTGGAATCAAGAATTTCCGTGGCTTCGTTGAGCTGCTCCGTGCCTCCCCTCTCCCCCCTCCCTTGGGGGGCTGGGCGCTGTCTCTGAACCTGCTGCTTTCCCTGTAAGGTGACAGCAGCGACCTGTGGAACACTGGATGCACCCTCATGTCTGCCGGCAGTTCCAACCTGAAGGCTACCGGATTGACCTGCTGCGTGACCGTGAAGGGCCCCAACCTCCTAGGTGCCAACTTCTTGCACCTCCCCCTGGTTGGAAGGCCCTCAGAGGACAGCCACACCCTGTCTCCAACCCTGATGACCTCCCCCGGTTGCCTGTGGCGATCTGCCCCCTTCTTGTACGCCTCCTTGGCCCTCTCCAAGTGTTCTCTGAGTTGTTGGTGCACCGTCTCCAATTCCTCCGCCCAGTCTTCTGCTGCTGGGCCCTACTCCTCCTCCTCCCCCTCCCTCTCTGGGAAAGATCTGAGGTCCCGCCCGTAGTTGGCCTTAAAGGGCGACACCCCTGTGGAGACGTGCACTGCATTGTTGTAAGCAAACTCTGCCAATGGCAGACGATCCACCCAGTCCGTTTGCCTCTGGCTGACGTAGTCCAAGTCCATTCTTGGACCCCAGTCCAAGAATGCATGGGGCTTTGGTACTAAGTATCCACAGGAATTCCTTTTATAATTTCACCTTATTCTCTAGGAAGAGGAGATAGATCGATGCCAGATCTTTTCTTCTTTTTGCTCCCGCAGTTTGAATTCTTGTGTGAAGCACTTTTACGTATCCATATGCATACTATCCATATTACGTATCCATATGCATACAGAGGACGAGATGGTTGGACAGTGTTCTCGAAGCTACGAACATGAGTTTGACCAAACTGCGGGAGGCAGTGGAAGACAGGAGTGCCTGGCGTGCTATGGTCCATGGGGTCACGAAGAGTCGGACACGACTAAACGACTAAACAACAACATGCATACTATCTAAATGTGACTTACATTTCCGCTTTTATGAAGCTCATGTTTTTGTGAAGGCCATCAATGGATTTCATATCCTCCTCAGACAGCTGGAAAGTAAATGCCTGTCAGGAGGAGAGAAAAATAATAATGTTGAGGTGCTTTTACCTCATGTCTTCCTTTTGCACCTCAGAGCTATGCACCTTTTTCCAGCAACAGAGATATCAAAGCAAACTTTGCTACCACCTCCCAAAGTTTAATTCCTTCATTCAACAGGTTCAGTCCAGATGTCTTCCTACTGAGGGAATTTTATATGCATAGTAATGTAGTTTGCAATAGAACAGGAGTCGGGAAACTGTGGCCCTCCAGATGTGGATGGACTCCAACTCCCCATCAGTCTCTGCCAGCATGACCAATGGTCAGGAATGAGGGAAATCATTGTCCAGCTAATGAGGTTCTTCATACAGTGCATAGCTAAACTACTGAACTTGCTCCCATGGGAGACAGTGCCAGCCACCAACTTGGATGGCTTCAAACATTAGACAAGTTCATGGTGGATAAGAATACCAATGGAAGCTAATCATGTTGGCTGCACTCTGCCTTCACGGTCTGAGACAGTGATTCTTCTGAATGCCCACTGCTGGAGACTCCTCCAACATCTTGAGTCCCCAAACCAAGATGTGCGTCTTCCTTCCCACACAAGTCATGTGACCTGTGAGATCACAGTGTCCAAATGATGTCCTTTTTCGGTATTGTTTTTAAATGGATTTATATATACTGCTTTACCTGGGCATTTTCCTCAATTCGTTTTCTGGTGTAGGTCTTCACCAGGACCACCAGGCCACGCTGCAGTTGGTAGCGAATAGCCACGAGAGCTGGGCTTTTGTTGTACTTCTTGGCAATCGCAACCAACAAAGGGTCTTCAAGCAGGACAGGAGTGTTTGTATCTATCCTGCCAGAGAGCAACGTGGAAAGAAGGTGTGTGTCTGGTGTCCAGAATATATAAATCTCACTCTGAAATTAATTCAGTATTGGCCTTGTCCATCCAATATACACTAAATATTTTGTATTTAAAGCTTGGTTAGTCGATTTGAATTAATATAAGTCTTTAGTATCGTACTCTCCCCCTCCACCAATAAATCACAAGCTCATACGTTGCACACGGAACATTCTGTAGCCAAAATGATAGCATCCATGCACAAAAGAGAGGTCTTTTTCTTGGCTTAAGTACAATTCATATTTGGGGGTGGGGGGAGACCTAAGGATGGAAAGAAAGGCCCAAGGAATCCCGTGTGCCTGTTGGAGAGTCGATATGGAAAAGAGGGAGGGAGTTCAAATGAAATGGAGGATCCTGGAAGAATACATAGCTCATTGACTTGAAAGAGAACTCAATATTTGTTGCTGGTCCCACTTGTAAAAAATAAGCATTTAAGTCGTTTCCAATATAGATAAATACAATACAATTCAAAATTCTGAGAAAAAACAAAACAAGCTATGTAAAAAGAGAAATGCAATAAATGCATCTCTACCATTCTATTGCTTAAAGCAACATCTATATATATATAAATGTAAAAATCGTGAAAGTGTGTGTTCCACTTTTCTCCGTAACCGCTTGACCGATCGTCCTGAAATTTTGACACAACGATCCAGGCCACTCCCCGAGCGTTGTTAGGGACAAAAATCCCTCAAATCACACACCTGGCCAGGTATAGACCTGGTTTTCCACCAAGTCAAACAGCACCCTCAAGTGGCGTTATACCCTCCTCCACTCCCTCCCTTCCTGTGAAATCTAAGCCACACCCACAAACCAAATGACATCATCAACCAAGCAACTGAAACTACCAAGGCGGCCATTATCAGACCCCACTTCCTGGGGTTTTTATGGAACTGAACAACTTGGGTGCTTCAGAACACCCTTGCAGGGCCAGACAGAGGCCCTGTTTTTAAACCTTTGGTTACTTTTTTCATTTTACTGATTGTGAATATGCTGACCGAGGCCCCCTTTGGATTCGGAGGCCCGCGCCAAGTGGCCCATATGACCCCCTCCTTCTGTCTGGGTGGGCCTGTCTGTTGCTATGGGGCTGTGGGGCTTCGCTATTTGACCCCTCCATCAGGATTCTTTAAGTAGTTCTCTGGGTCCCAGGGCACATCATCACCCCCGATCCTTAATCTAAAGGGGCCCCTGACCATCAGGTCCAGTCGTGACCGACTCTGGGGTTGCGGCGCTCATCTCGCTCTATAGGCCGAGGGAGCCGGCGTTTGTCCGCAGACAGCTTCCGGGTCATGTGGCCAGCATGACAAAGCTGCTTCTGGCGAACCAGAGCAGCGCACGGAAAAACCGTTTACCTTCCCGCCGCAGCGGTCCCTATTTATCTACTTGCACTTTGATGTGCTTTTGAACTGCTAGGTGGGCAGGAGCTGGGACCGAGCAATGGGAGCTCACCCCACTGCAGGGATTCGAACTGCCGACCTTCTGATCAGCAAGCCCTAGACTCTGTGGAGTAACTCACAGCGCCACCTGGGTCCCTGGCCAGACAGGGTCTGGGCCTGTCTGTTGCTACGGGGCTGTGGGGCTTCGCTATTTGACCCCCCCCCCATCGGGATTCTTTAAGTAGTTCTCTGGGTCCCAGGGCACATCATCACCCCTGATCCTTAATCTAAATATATAGAAATGTTCACGATGCAGGGGCCAATGTATGGAGATACAGGGGGGAGGGGACAACAGAGGGCTAAGACAAAAGTGCATGCTTGGAAATAGAACCCAGAACCTAACAGTTCCTTCTCCAAGGGTGGGGGCCAAGGTATGGAGATACATGGGAAAGGGGCCAACACTCCCCAGGGACAACAGAGGGAAGGGTATCCTACTGAAACACAGGGATGAGCCGGGGTGGAGGGAGGAGGGGCAGGATACGTCATGGATCAGGACGGGGGGGGGGAATCACAGGAAAGAACCACAGCAACACGTGGCCAGGTCAGCTAGTTAAAGATAAATGTAGATATGATTTAAAAACAGCACAAAATTTCAGGAGCAGAAAATATTAAATAGCCCCCTGCCTGAAACATTTAAAAACATACGTGTCACAGATGGGTGTTGGCTACTCCCGAGTAAGCACTCCACACCTCCTCTGGATTTTCAGAGTTTTATTGTGCATGCTATATACAGTGGTGAGATGTCTCAAATCATGTCTGCTCTGCATGGGGCAGAAGCCCGCAATAGCCTCTGGCGGGCTCTGACCCAGCCTTTAAGACTGGTCCCCAAAATGCCCCTCCTACTGGCGCTATGGGATCCCCATTGTGTCAAACCTTTCTCCTCAACTTCCTCTGATTCTTCCCTCTCCTTTCCACCCTCTGATGCAGCTGGCTCCACCCCTTCTTCTCTGCTTCCCAACTGCAGTTGAGGCTCCAGTATGCTGCTAGAGCCCTGGAACCTCCTTCCTGCCTTGATGCTCTTGCTGCTGCTCTCCCATCTGATGGAAGTAAGCAGAGTGGGCTGCTCTCTGCAAGCCCTCTCTCTTACAATACGTTTGGGAGAAGTCAAGCAGTTATATATTTAAAAAAACTCTTTAGTAATGGAAATGTTTCTGAGAATGTCTAAAATGGGAGGGGGAGAGCTTTGTAGATCTCTCTCTGGAACAAGTCCCTCAATTGTGGGACCACTACAGAAAAGGCCCTGGTGCTGGTATTCACCACGAGGATCTTTATTAATTGTGGGACCAAGAATGCAACCTTCAGAGCTGATGTGGATGCTGGGGAATAGTGGGCCTAGGTGGTCCCTGAGGTGGTCCCCAAACGTTTTGGCTTCATCTCTTACCAGTTTGGGTCCCTTTGGGATCCTAGGGCACTATATCCTTCCAGGATGATATTGTTTGTCTTGCAGAAGGCCAGCAGCTTGCTTTGGTTCCGATAAGGATGGCATTCAACCTGTAGATTCAAAATCCCCCAAGACAACCCAAAAGTGAGAATTCAGATGAAAGAAGAATACCGTGAAATAAATGAAAGAAAGAAAAGCAGAACCATGCTATTATTTTTTGAAATATCCAGCTGTTACTTTTCTTAAAGTGTGTTGTGTTTTCTGATGTATCAGAATCTTTAGATGACCATTCTTGCATTTGTGGTTTCCATTGCCACACTCCTCTTCTGTGAAATGTGTGTTAGCTGGACATGGGGGACAGGGCTTATTCCCCCACAATCTCTTGTCACCTCAGCCCTGTTGAAAATATCCTGGGCACACTGTCCTGCCTGCAGTGTCTCTATTTAAACCCACTCAATCTCTGAATTTTCTATGTTGAGCAAAAGGTCTGATGGGAGATTTACCTGGCTTTCCATCAACATGAGAAGATGCCTCTATATCAGGCTTTCTCAACCTCAGCCCTCCAGATGTTTTGAGACTACAATTCCCATCACCCCTGAGCACTGGTTCTGCTAGGGAACTACTGGCTTAGAGAACAGACCCCTAAAAAAAGCAATCACACTTGACCTGGTTTATCACTGGCTTGTATTTCAGTCCTGGCTTGTTCAGGATCATTTCCAGCTGCTTACGGGTGAAGTTAGACACTCCAATGGACCTCACCAAGCCAGCATCTTTGCACGCCTCCATTGCCTGGCAAAGAATAGACGGCATGTTTGTTGAATGGTGTTTGTTGAATAACTGAGGACACACTTTATTCCCCCAGATTAAGATTGGAAGCTCACTCATTTATTCCCAAGGGTGTGCAATAATTCACCTGCTCTCATAGGAGCCATTGTGTGAGTCATTGTTCTTGACATGTCTCCTCTGGTAGATCTGGTGCAGGTGCTCTGTATCTGAATGACTCAAGGGCTGGATTTGATTATCCCAGGCACATACCTCCCATGTCTGCCGAAGATCTACGTTGTCAATAATAAATTTTTTGTCTTCTCCAAAGGGAAATAAATCTGTTCCAGGCTGGAAAAGAAGGAGGGGGAGGGAATAAGTGCAGGCCAGGCCTAGAAGTTCTCTTATCTCTGTAATATTATCTAAGACTAATGGACAGGGATAGGAAACGGGAGTGATAGAAAACAGGAGTTCACCTTGCAGGGGCTGATACCACAGTGCAGGGATCTGTGGGAAACTCAAGTCGCAAGCCCAGGTCTGTCTCCCCATCTCTACAACCCATTTTCTTCTTCCCTTGCTCCCTCGCCAAGTCCTGCTCTGGACACAATTTCTTATGATGCCTATGTGGTTAATGTAATCATTGTATGCAAAGGTTTTCATTAACTGGCATGTTTCTCCCCCAAAATCTGAGAGCCATCATTCTTTGATTAAGATATGATCTAGCAGAGAATTGTCAGCATCTCTAGGAAATGACAATTCCAAATGTTCCTTCAGGGAATCAAATATTTTAGCAGCCCCCCCTTCTCTCTCCCTCTCCCTCTCTCTCCCTCTTCAAATATTGTACTCAATACTTGCGTTATGACATCAATAATTATTTACCTTCAAAGAATACGGATTGTGAATTATGAACAGATCCATGTAGTCAAACTGGAGTTTCTTCAGCGATTCTTCCAAGCATTTCCGAACCAGCTCAGGGCGGTGGAAGGTACTCCAGAGCTGCCAAAAATATATAGAGATTTATATTTTCACACAGCCATAGAGCTTTTGGATCTCAGGACAGTTTAGCTGTGGCAGGTGACTATTCTGGTGTGTATAGTGTTAAGGACACACTCAGATATTGTTCTGAGGAGTATTTTAAATTGCTGTGCTGAGGTAAAGCAATTTTAAAACAGTTATTACTAATAACCAAAAAATTTACCATTTATTTATTAAATTTATATATTGCCCTTCATCAAAAGATCTCAGTATGATTCACAAGATAAATGCACAAGATAAAAGCACAAATAAATAGTCAGAACAGAAGCAACAAAACAGCAATCCCTCCTCCCACAAAAAGGCTGTAGAATATTAACCAGCCCATGGCCTTGTTAAAGGGGAACATTTTCACCTGGCGCCTAGAGGTGTATAATGAACCTCCCTACAGAGAGCATTCCCCAAATGGGGAGCCATGCAGAAAAGCCCCCGTTCTCATGTTCCCGCCGTCTGAGCCTCACATGGAGGAAGCACACAAAGAAGAGCCTCAGAGGATGAAAACAGAGTCCAGGTAGGTTCATATAGGGAGAGGCATTTCGCTCTGATTTTGTTAAATAATGTCTGTGAAATATGCAATTGCATCATGATACAGACACTATATTTTTTAAAAAAATAAATAAATACCAAACTCACTCACTTTTCCAGTGTAGAAAATGTCTTCCCTTTTTACTGTTCCATCTGAAATCTTCGCACGAATGGCCCGCCCAATGTCCTCCTCATTCTGGTATACATATGCGCCATCAATATGACGGAAGCCGACTTCTATTGCTATCTTTGTAGCCTCCTCACACTTACTTTTTTGAACCTACCGGTTGAAAAAGTTAGTCATTGTCTCTGCTTCAATGGAGAAATTTATATCAAAGTAACACTGAGTGTTGGTGGACATTGTCAAACTAGAGCTGAGTCCCAGGGACTAGGCACATCAAAGAAAAAGAAAGAAAAGGCATATAGAAAAAGTGACTTATATGCGTTGTATGTGCGAAGTAACATTGCACCACCGAATGGCATGCAAGATTTAACATGAGTAATCAATTAAATTGCCAGTTATCATGGTTCAAACAGTGCAACACCATACAGTTTGTGGAATGCTCTTTTTAAAAATTGGTTTAAATGTTTGTGAAATAGGAGAGATATCCAAGAAGGGATTGAGAAAGTCTCTTTGTCAGCATGTATCTCTTTGTTTAAATAGATTCTACCCTCACTTTATATGTGACTGGGGCAGACATATGAATTGGAAAAATGGAAAAAGGAAAATTCCGTTGAAAAACTGAGTGGTAGCTTTTATTTAGTAAATTCATGATGTTCCTAGAAATCAATTTAATTACAAAACAAGAATCGACACCAATCCCTTCATTTGCATTGCTGGTGATATGGACCAAATGAAGATGGTTTGGATACAGAATTGATTCTATATTTATTGTTAGTGTCCAGAATAGTTAGCTAATGCCTGGTGATTTTGGATAATATTGTTACTCCCAACAAACTAATGGGGGACACTTATAGTTCCATAGAAAGATTTTTTTAAAATATCACTCGACATTTTGGATTGGGGACTTTGAACCCTGTAGCAGCAATTCACACTGGAAACTGTTTCTCAGCTACAAACCATCCAAGTCTTGCACAAAACATTATTTGCTCCTGAATCTGCTCACTCAGGCCCTTGTTGAATGAAAAGCAGCACTTTATGTGCTGCAAAGCATCTGTTGCATTCTTGGCTGTGGTGGCACAAGAAGTTCTCATGCACAATTGGCTTCTCAGATCAGGTGAGGTATCTCATGCTGTGCTTTGCGTTCTATGAAGCACCCAGCAGCTCCCAGGCATTTTGTTCCTCAAAAACAAGTTACCGTACTACAATCGTTAAATGTTTTACTTACAGCGTCCGGGGAATAGGTTCCAAACCCCAGTATGGGGATTTTGTTTCCATCATTCATTGTAATGCCACGGTCTTTGCTAAGTGCCATTTTCTGCTTCTGTGCTTGCTCAGTTCTTTGCTCCAGGATGAAACTGAACAACACTCTTGTGGTGAAAGGAAAAACTCGAGTGAGAAAAATGAAGTTCGTGTTTCCAATGAAATGTCTTCTGTTGGCATGATAGGAGGGGAGTGTCTAAGCAAATGCCCTGAACAAATGAGATAGAAGGGCGGGAAAAACTATGACCTACTTTTTATCAGTAAACTTCATCAGAATGTCATTTGGTAAACCAGCTGTTTCCCTGTTGACTTATCAACATTGCTTTCACATGATAAATAATAGCTGTCTTCTGATGGGCTGAAGGGTGTTCCAAGCGCCAGAAGAACACGCAAAGGATGTAAGGAAAGAAAGGACCGTATGAATAAGATCCGAAACTGCCTCTGGCTGTGTTCACTTTGCCAGCACATGTAAAACACATTTGATGTGCATGGCATTCCCCAAAGAATCCTGGGAACTGAGATTTGTTAAAGATGCTGGGAACTGTAGCTTTGTAAAATGTCTTCTGTTGGCACAATAGGAGGGGAGTGCTTAAGTACCCTTAAGAAATGAGAGAGAAGGGCAGGAAAACCTATGGCCAACTTTTTATCAGTAACTTTCAGCAGAATGTTCTAGCATTGCTTTCAGAGGATAAATAACCTATGGCCAACTTTTTATCAGTGATTTTCTGCAGAATGTCCTTTGGTACACCAGAAGCTTTCATTGGTGACTTAGCAACATTATAGCTGTATTATTATTATTATTATTATTATTATTATTATTATTATTATTATTATTAGCATTCCAATAAACCAATAAAGCAATGCAGAGGCTTATTGCAATCTTCAATCAAGAAACTTCATCTCTTTGTTAGATTAGTAAATGTCAGAAAAAGGAAAAGCAAACCTAAAAGCTATGCAGGCCTTTTCTTCAGGTTATTGTGTTGAAATGAAAACACATATGTTCAGAAACAAAATAATAAATGAAATATGTGGAGGCATCTGTTAACCCAATGAAGCTGGGTGTTCTGAGTGGAATGTGCACAACGCTTCCCAAACCAGCCGTGGGATCACCCTAAATGCAGATTAAAAGGAAGAGTGTCCACAGAATCAGCCTTTACTGGAGGATTCAGGTTACACAAAGCAGTGGCTGAGTGGGAGACAGCAAGTAGCAACAAATGATTTCAGCAAGGGCGTTTTGAATATTTTTACAGCTTGCAGAGGATAAAATGCATGCGTATAACATGGTCAGAAGTCATTTCAGGTTGAGTTGGCAGACAATCAAAATCCTGTGCTCTTTACTCCTCACAGCCAGCAGAGGACCTCAGAGCCAGCACTGGTCATTCCTGCCCGTCACTTCCTCAGAAGTGGAAGCAGCAAATTTGCAATTTAGAAGCTTCCCCTCATGTCCTGCTTCCCACATGCATTTGGTTGGCCACTGTGAGAACCGGATGCTGGACTAGATGGGCCACTGGCCTAATTCTGCAGGCTCTTCTTATTTTCTGAAGTTATTTCAAATCATCTTGGCAATAAATCTCAGGCTATGCAGCTGCTTCTTTTTATGAAGGTTAATCCTCCCCCCGGCTTCTATTTTCAATATACGAATCACCCCCTTGAAACTGCTATTTGACACATTAGGGAGAACTAAGGATGGAGAGGAGTTCAATTTTGTCCACATTTTAATGAGAAACTACACAGCTCACACTTCTTGGACCAATCTGCAAATCGAAATGCAGTTATCGTGAGAAAGTGGCAATTCTCTGAATTCGGTGGTACAGTTGTTCAGCTACAGAATAATTGCAAAAATGCATATACTGGGGTAAAGTATGCATTAAAGAGCATATATCAGTGAAAACACCATGCAATCATGCTTTATTTTAGCCAAAAGTGCAAACAAAAAAGTGGGTGGTAGGAGAAATTTGCACTGATGAATTTTCATGATATTTTTTAAAATCCCAAACTGATGTGGAGATGTGAGGAACTGAAGAGTGGAAAATGAGGTGGTGGGTTGTTGGGAGGAACTGATACTGACAGATTTTCCCATCCCTAGTGAGAAGAAATGTTTTCCATGAGAAAGAACCCAGTTCAGAAGGAGATAAATTGGAGATGGGAGACGAGTCCTCACTCCTCATCTGGTGGGTAATACTGTGGGTGACCAGCAAATCTGAAACAAGACAAAAGAGAGTCAACACTCAAGGGTGGGGAAGATGCACAAGCAACAGAAATTGATCTGTTGCCAGCCATTGCCTCATGAGACCATTTCAAACAGTGCATGGCAACCACCTCGAGTTTGTCATCAAACGCCCGCTCTGCTGAATATCTGGGAGGCTGAAATTCAAAATGCACCCCAGTCCAAGAATGCATGTGACTTTGGTACTAAATATCCACAGAAATTCCTTCTATAATTTCACCTTATTCTCTAGGAAGAGGAGATAGATCGATGCCAGATCTTTTCTTCTTTTTGCTCCCGCAGTTTGTATTCTTGTGTGAAGCACTTTTACGTATCCATATGCATACTATCTAAATGTGACTTACATTTCCGCTTTTATGAAGCTCATGTTTTTGTGAAGGCCATCAATGGATTTCATATCCTCCTCAGACAGCTGGAAAGTAAATGCCTGTCAGGAGGAGAGAAAAATAATAATGTTGAGGTGCTTTTACCTCATGTCTTCCTTTTGCACCTCAGAGCTATGCACCTTTTTCCAGCAAGAGAGATATCAAAGCAAACTTTGCTACCACCTCCCAAAGTTTAATTCCTTCATTCAACAGGTTCAGTCAATATGTCTTCCTACTGAGGGAATTTTATATGCATAGTAATGTAGTTTGCAATAGAACAGGAGTGGGGAAACTGTGGCCCTCCAGATGTGGATGGATTCCAACTCCCCATCAGTCTCTGCCATCATGACCAATGGTCAGGAATGAGGGAAATCATTGTCCAGCTAATGAGGTTCTTCATGCAGTGCATCGCTAAACTACTGAACTTGCTCCCATGGGAGACAGTGCCAGCCACCAACTTGGATGACTTCAAACATTAGACAAGTTCATGGTGGATAAGAATACCAATGGAAGCTAATCATGTTGGCTGCACTCTGCCTTCACAGTCTGAGGCAGTGATTCTTCTGAATGCCCACTGCTGGAGACTCCTCCAACATCTTGAGTCCCCAAACCAAGATGTGCGTCTTCCCTCCCACACTGGTCATGTGACCTGTGAGATCACAGTGTCCAAATGATGTCCTTTTTCGGTATTGTTTTTAAATGGATTCATATATACTGCTTTACCTGGGCATTTTCCTCAATTCGTTTTCTGGTGTAGGTCTTCACCAGGACCACCAGGCCGCGCTGCAGTTGGTAGCGAATAGCCACGAGAGCTGGGCTTTTGTTGTACTTCTTGGCGATCGCAACCAACAAAGGGTCTTCAAGCAGGACAGGAGTGTTTGTATCTATCCTGCCGGAGAGCAACGTCGAAAGAAGGTGTGTTTCTGGTGTCAAGAATATATAAATCTCACTCTGAAATTAATACAGTATTGACATAGTCCATCCAATATACACTAAATATTTTGTATTTAGAGCTTGGGAGTCGATTTGAATTAATATTAATTTTTAGTATCGTGCTCTCCCCCTCCAATAATAAATCACGAACTCATACATTGCAAACGGATCATTCTGTAGCCAAAATTGTAGCATCCTTGCACAAAAGAGAAGTCTTTTATTTGCTTAAGAACAATCAGTATTTTGGGCGGGGGGGGGGGGGACCTAAGGATGGAAAGAAAGGCCCAAGGCTGAGACACACGAAACAATCTATGTAAAAAGAGAAATGCTATAATTATTCAAATGCATCTCTAGCATTCTACTGCTTAAAGCAACAATAAAGATAATGTAGATATGATTTAAAAACAGCACAAAATTTCAGAAGCAGAAATTATTAAATAGCCCCCCCCGCCTGAAATAAGAAGTCAAGCAGTTATTTAACAAGCACTTCGGCAATGGGAAGGTATCTGAGAATGTCTAAAATGGGAGGGGAAGAGCTTTGTAAATCTCTCTCTGGAACGAGTTCCCCAATTGTGGGACCACTACAGAAAAGGTCCTGATGCTGGTATCCACCACGAGGATCTTTATTTATTGTGGGGCCAAGAATGCAACCTTCAGAGCTGATGTGGATACTGGGGAATAGTGGGCCTAGGTGGTCCCTGAGGTGGTCTCCAAACATTTTGGCTTCATCTCTTACCAGTTTGGGTCCCTTTGGGATCCTAGGACACTATATCCTTCCAGGATGATATTGTTTGACTTGCAGAAGGCCAGCAGCTTGCTTTGGTTCCGATAAGGATGACATTCAACCTGTGGATTCAAAATCCCCCAACACAGCCCAAAAGTGAGAATTCAGATGAAAGAAGAATACAGTGAAATAAAATAAAGAAAGAAAAGCAGAACCATGCTATTATTTTTTGAAATATCCAGCTGTTACTTTTCTTAAAGTGTGTTGTATTTTCTGATGTATCAGAATCTTTAGACGACCATTCTTGCATTTGTGGTTTCCATTGCCATGCTCCTCATCCATGAAATATGTGTTAGCTGAAGATGGGGGACAGGGCTTATTCCCCCACAATCTCCTGTCACCCCAGCCCTGTTGGAAATATCCTGGGCACGCTGTCCTGCCTGCAGTGTCTCTATTTCTACCCACTCAATCTCTGAATTTTCTATGTTGAGCAGAAACGTCTGATGGGGGATTTACCTGGCTTTTTCATCAACGCGAGAAGATGCCTCTATATCATGCTTTCTCAACCTCAGCCCTCCAGATGTTTTGAGACTACAATTCCCATCATCCCTGAGCACTGGTTCTGCTAGCTAGGGATCATGGGAGTCGTAGGCCAAAAACACCTGGAGGGCCGAGGTTGAGGAAACCTGCTCTATATCATCTGGAACTCTTCTTTATCAGGGTCTCAAAAAACTTCGGTCTCATTGGTTATATGATATACACCAATGTCAAAGTGAACCAGGGCTGTCTGGGTGTAACAGCTTTGCCCAGATGCTTAACTCAAAGGCCCTTTGCTCCCCCCTTGAGAACTTCCGGAGTCCCCGCAAGAGGCTGTGTGGGCCCTGATTGCTTGCAGGCCCCCTTCTACGTACCTGAGATGCCTGTTTCAAACATTATGGACTTCTCCACATTTCTTTTTGTCTGAGGATTCAGAGGTCTTGATGAAATAAGAACCCATTACTGGTTCCAGGAATTGAGTCCACCCCACAACTCATAACCATATCTTCTTGTGACTGGATCTGCAACCTTATAGCCTTAAGCAAGTTTTTTTTGAGGGAATGGCTGTGTTTGTCAAAACAAATGTCCTCTCACAAAGAAGCTTAAGTAAAGAAGCTTTGAACAGTGCTTGGAACAAAGCTCTACAAAGGTCAACCACGCTTTACCTGGTTTATTGCTGGTTTGTATTTCAGTCCTGGCTTGTTCAGGATCATTTCCAGCTGCTTACAGGTGAAGTTGGACACTCCGATGGACCTCACCAAGCCAGCATCTTTGCACGCCTCCATTGCCTGGCAAAGAAGACACAACATGTTTGTTGAATGGTGTTTGTTGAATAGCTGAAGCCACCCCACCCTCCAATTAATATTGGAAGCTCACTCATATACTCCTAAGAGTGTGCAATAGTTTACCTGCTCTCATAGGAGCCATTGTGTGGATCATTGTTCTGGACATGTCTCCTCTGGTGGTAGGCTACTGTGCTCTGTATCTGAATGACTCAAGGGCTGGATTTGATTATCCCAGGCACCTACCTCCCATGTCTGCCGAAGATCTACGTTGTCAATAATAAATTTTTTGTCTTCTCCAATGGGAAATAAATCTGGTCCAGGCTGGAAAAGAAGGAGGGGGGGGGAATAAGTGCAGGCCAGGCCTAGAAGTTCTCTTATCTCTGTAATATTATATAAGACTAATGGACAGTGATAGGAAACGGGAGTGGTAGGAAACGGGAGTTCACCTTGCAGGGGCTGATACCACAGTGCAGGGATCTGTGGGAAACTCAAGTCGCAAGCCCAGGTCTGTCTCCCCGTCTCTCCAACCCATTTTCTTCTTCCCTTGCTCCCTCGCCAAGTCCTGCTCTGGACACAATTTCTTATGATGCCTATGTGGTTAATGTAATCATTATATGCAAAGGTTTTCATTAACTGGCATGTTTCTCCCCCAAAATCTGAGAGTGATCATTCTTTGATTAAGATGTGATCTAGCAGAGAATTGTCAGCACCTCTAGGAAATGACAATTCCGAATGTTCCTTCAGGGAATCAAATATTTTAGCAGCCTCTCTCTCCCTCTCCCTCCCTCTCTCCTTCAAATATTGTACTCAATACTTGCATTATGACAATATTGTACTCAATACTTGCATTATGCCTTAGAAAGCACTGCTAATAACAAGGCCAGTGGAAGTGGTGATATTCCAGCTGAACTGTTTAAAATTTTAAAAGATGATGCTGTTAAGGTGCTACACCCAATATGCCAGCAAGTTTGGAAAACTCAGCAATGGCCAGAGGATTGGAGAAGATCAGTCTACATCCCAATTCCAAAGAAGGGCAGTGCCAAAGAATGCTCCAACTACCGCACAATTGCGCTCATTTCACACGGTAGCAAGGTTATGCTTAAAATTCTACAAGGCAGGCTTAGGCAGTATGTGGACCGAGAACTCCCAGAAGTGCAAGCTGGATTTCGAAAGGGCAGAGGAACCAGAGACCAAATAGCAAACATGCGCTGGATTATGGAGAAAGCTAGAGAGTTCCAGAAAAACGTCTACTTCTGCTTCATTGACTATGCAAAAGCCTTTGACTGTGTCGACCACAGCAAACTATGGCAAGTTCTTAAAGAAATGGGAGTGCCTGATCACCTCATCTGTCTCCTGAGAAATCTCTATGTGGGACAAGAAGCTACAGTTAGAACTGGATATGGAACAACTGATTGGTTCAAAATTGGGAAAGGAGTACGACAAGGTTGTATATTGTCTCCCTGCTTATTTAACTTATATGCAGAATTCATCATGCGAAAGGCTGGACTAGATGAATCCCAAGCCGGAATTAAGATTGCTGGAAGAAATATCAACAACCTCAGATATGCAGATGACACAACCTTGATGGCAGAAAGCGAGGAGGAATTAAAGAACCTTTTAATGAGGGTGAAAGAGGAGAGCGCAAAATATGGTCTGAAGCTCAACATCAAAAAAACCAAGATCATGGCCACTGGTCCCATCACCTCCTGGCAAATAGAAGGGGAAGAAATGGAGGCAGTGAGAGATTTTACTTTCTTGGGCTCCTTGATCACTGCAGATGGTGACAGCAGTCACGAAATTAAAAGACGCCTGCTTCTTGGAAGAAAAGCAATGACAAACCTAGACAGCATCTTAAAAAGCAGAGACATCACCTTGCCGACAAAGGTCTGTATAGTTAAAGCTATGGTTTTCCCAGTAGTGTTCTATGGAAGTGAGAGCTGGACCATAAAGAAGGCTGATCGCCGAAGAATTGATGCTTTTGAATTATGGTGCTGGAGGAGACTCTTGAGAGTCCCATGGACTGCAAGAAGATCAAACCTATCCATTCTTAAGGAAATCAGCCCTGAGTGCTCCCTGGAAGGACAGATCGTGAAGCTGAGGCTCCAATACTTTGGCCACCTCATGAGAAGAGAAGAATCATTGGAAAAGACCCTGATGTTGGGAAAGATTGAGGGCACTAGGAGAAGGGGACGACAGAGGACAAGATGGTTGGACAGTGTTCTCGAAGCTACGAACATGAGTTTGACCAAACTGCGGGAGGCAGTGCAAGACAGGAGTGCCTGGCGTGCTATGGTCCATGGGGTCACGAAGAGTCGGACACGACTAAACGACTAAACAACAACAATTATTTACCTTCATAGAATACGGATTGTGAATTATGAACAGATCCATGTAGTCAAACTGGAGTTTCTTCAGCGATTCTTCCAAGCATTTCCGAACCAGCTCAGGGCGGTGGAAGGTACTCCAGAGCTGTCAAAAATATAAGGAGATTTATATTTTCACACAGCCATAGAGCTTTTGGATCTCGGGACAGTTTAGCTGTGGCAGGTGACTATTCTGGTGTGTATAGTGTTAAGGACACTCTCAGATATTGTTCTGCGGAGTATTTTAAATTGCTGTGCTGAGGTAAAGCAATTTTAAAACAGTTATTGCATATAACCAAAAAATTTACCATTTATTTATTAAATTTATATATTGCCCTTCATCAAAAGATCTCAGCATGATTCACAAGATAAAAGCACAAGATAAAAGCACAAATAAATAGTCAGAACAGAAGCAACAAAACAGGAATCCCTCCTCCCACAAAAAGGCTGTAGAATATTAACCAGCCCATGGCCTTGTTAAAGGGGAACATTTTCACCTGGCGCCTAGAGGTGTATAATGAACCTCCCTACAGAGAGCATTCCCCAAATGGGGAGCCATGCAGAAAAGCCCCCGTTCTCATGTTCCCGCCGTCTGAGCCTCACATGGAGGAAGCACACAAAGAAGAGCCTCAGAGGATGAAAACAGAGTCCAGGTAGGTTCATATAGGGAGAGGCATTTCGCTCTGATTTTGTTAAATAATGTCTGTGAAATATGCAATTGCATCATGATACAGACACTATATTCTATACTTTTTTAAAAAATAAATAAATACCAAACTCACTCACTTTTCCAGTGTAGAAAATGTCTTCCCTTTTTACTGTTCCATCTGAAATCTTCGCACGAATGGCCCGCCCAACTTGCTCCTCGGTCTCGTATACATATGCGCCATCAATATGACGGAAGCCGACTTCTATTGCTATCTTTGTAGCCTCCTCACACTTACTTTTTTGAACCTACCGGTTGAAAAAGTTAGTCATTGTCTCTGCTTCAATGGATAAATTTATATCAAAGTAACACTGAGTGTTGGTGGACATTGTCAAACTAGACCTGAGTCCCAGGGACTAGGCACATCAAAGAAAAAGAAAGAAAAGGCATATAGAAAAAGTGATTTATATGCGTTATATGTGCGAAGTAACATTGCGCCACCGAATGGCATGCAAGATTTAAAATGAGTAATCAATTAACTTGCCAGTTATTTTGGTTCAAACAGTGGAACACCATACAGTTTGTAGAATGTTCTTTTAAAAAATTGGTTTAAATGTTTGTGAAATAGGAGAGATATCCAAGAAGGGATTGAGAAAGTCTCTTCGTCAGCATGTATCTCTTTGTATAAATAGATTCTACCCTCACTTTATATGTGATTGGGGCAGACATATGAATTGGAAAAATGGAAAAAGGAAAATTCCGTTGAAAAACTGAGTGGTAGCTTTTATTTAGTAAATTCATGATGTTCCTAGAAATCAATTTATTTACAAAACAAGAATCGACACCGATCCCTTCATTTGCATTGCTGGTGATATGGACCAAACGAAGATGGTTTGGATACAGAATTGATTCTATATTTATTATTAGTGTCCAGAATAGTTAGCTAATGCCTCGTGATTTTGGATAATATTGTTACTCCCAACAAACTAATGGGGGGCACTTATAGTTCCATAGAAAGATTTTTTTAAAATATCACTCGACATTTTGGATTGGGGACTTTGAACCCTGTAGCAGCAATTCACACTGGAAACTGTTTCTCAGCTACAAACCATCCAAGTCTTGCACAAAACATTATTTGCTCCTGAATCTGCTCACTCAGGCCCCTTGTTGCACGAAAAGCAGCACTTTATGTGCTGCAAAGCATCTGTTGCATTCTTGGCTGTGGTGGCACAAGAAATTCTCACGCTCAATTGGCTTCTCAGATCAGGTGAGGTATCTCATGCTGTGCTTTGCGTTCTATGAAGCACCCAGCAGCTCCCAGGCATTTTGTTCCTCAAAAACAAGTTACCTAATACAATCGTAAGAGTTAAATGTTTTACTTACAGCGTCCGGGGAAGCGGTTCCAAACCCCAGTATTGGGATTTTGTTCCCATCATTCATTGTATTGCCACGGTCTTTGCTAAGTGCCATTTTCAGCTTCTGTGCTTGTTCAGTTTTTGGCTGCAGGCTGAAACTGAACAACACACTTGTGGCGAAAGGAAAAACTCGAGTGAGAAAAATGAAGCTCGTGTTTCCAATGAAATGTATTCTGTTGTCATAATAGGAGGGGAGGGTCTAAGCAAATGCCCTGAACAAATGAGATAGAAGGGCGGAGAAAACTATGACCTACTTTTTATCAGTAAACTTCATTAGAATGTCCTTTGGCAAACCAGCTGTTTCCTTGTTGACTTAGCAACATTGCTTTCACAGGATAAATAATAGCTGTCTTCTGATGGGCTGAAGGGTGTTCCAAGTGCCCAATGAACACGCAAAGGATGTAAGGAAAGAAAGGACCGTATGAATAAGATCCAAAACTGCCTCTGGCTGTGTTCATTTTGCCAGCACATGTAAAACACATTTGATGTGCATGACATTCCCCAAAGAATCCTGGGAACTGAGATTTGTTAAAGATGCTGGGAACTGTAGCTTTGTAAAATGTCTTCTGTTGGCACAATAGGAGGGGAGTGCTTAAGTACCCTTAAGAAATGAGAGAGAAGGGCAGGGAAACCTATGGCCAACTTTTTATCAGTAACTTTCAGCAGAATGTTCTAGCATTGCTTTCAGAGGATAAATAACCTATGGCCAACTTTTTTGATTTTCTGCAGAATGTCCTTTGGTACACCAGAAGCTTTCATTGGTGACTTAGCAACATTATAGCTGTATTATTATTATTATTATTATTATTATTATTATTATTATTATTATTATTAGCGTTCCAATAAGGCAATGCAGAGGCTTATTGCAATCTTCAATCAAGAAACTTCACCTCTTTGTTAGATTAGTAAATGTTAGACATAGGAAAAGCAAACCTAAAAGCTATGCAGGCCATTTCTTCAGGTTGTTGTATTGAAATGAAAACACATTTGCTCAGAAACAAAATAATAAATGAAATATGTGGAGGCATCTGTTAACCCAATGAAGCTGGGTGTTCTGAGTGGAATGTGCACAACGCTTCCCAAAGCAGCCATGGGATCACCCTAGGTAAAGGTAAAGGGACCCCTGACCATTAGGTCCAGTTGTGACCGACTCTGGGGTTGCACGCTCATCTCACATTATTGGCCGAGGGAGCCGGCGTACAGCTTCCAGGTCATGTGGCCAGCATGACAAAGCCACTTCTGGCAAACCAGAGCAGCACATGGAAACGCCGTTTACAGTGGGTAAGGATAGCAGACGACACAGGAATCTCTCCAAAAGCAGCTCTTTATTTGGAAGCTGGAACAGAACTAAACTGCATTTCTGAGCCGGCCTGCTTTTATAGAGGCTGGCTCAAACAATGTATCAAACATAATTCAAAGTTCCCTCCTAATGTTCCCTCCTAAAGTTCCCTCTTAAAACAACTGACAAGGACCTGAGGACCTGAGGGAAAACTATATACACTAATACATAACACCCCTCCCCACCAAGAAAAGGTATTAGTTACATTCGTTATGGTTTCAATTAGGTACAAGGGCATAACAGTTTCAAGGTACATAGCTTCTATTTACAATGCAACGTTTCAAGTGCATTTACTGACATAGCCCTGTAAGTAGGATGGCCGCTTGGTGACCCTGGTGGAACGCCGAGGGCCAGTACCAGTGTCCTGAGGGTTGGCCGATTCCTGCTGAGCCTGTGGCGCCACCTATGTTGGTGGTGAGTCCAAGTTTCCTGTCTCCGCGACTGCCGAAGGAACCACCATGTGCGGACTCGGTGGATGGTCAGGCACAGCAGTGGCTCTAGTCTCGGGGGGGCGGCTGCTGAACCTCTGACGTGGCTTGGCTAGGATCCACGTCCGCAGCTTGTGAGGGAGGTGTAGATCAAGCCTCACCTGTTAGAGCTTGCTCTGGAGCTGGGGGTGCAGTTGGGGGCACTGTGGCCGTGTCCAAATTCCCAACCCTGCACCTCAGCTGGTCAATGTGTCGGCGCCATAAGCGTCCGTCTTCAAGTGCCACCTGGTATGAGCGGGGTCCAGTGACTCCCACTACTGTGGCCGGCACCCAAGGAATGTCTCCCACAAAGTTCCGGGCAAAAACCCGATCCCCCGGAATGAAAGACCGTGGTGCGTTGGCACAGCCCGGGGGTTCGGCCACACCAAAGTCCGGGTGTAGCCGATCGAGTGGAGATCGAAGGCGGCGGCCCATCAGCAGTTCAGCCGGACTCCGCCCTGTGGCCGCATGAGGGGTGATGTGCTGCACGAGCAAGTACTCAGTGACCCGCTCATGCCAGTCCTCCTGGTGCAGGCGCGCAAACACCTCTTTTGCTGATCTCACCATTCTTTCTGCCTGCCCATTGCTGGCGGGGTGAAATGGTGCTGTCAGCGCATGTCAGGTGCCCAGTCCCATGAGGTACCATTCAAATGTACCTGAGGTGAACTGTGGTCCGTTGTCGGAAACGAGAACATCAGGACACCCATGGGTTGCAAACAGGTCTCGCAGCACCCGGATGATGGCCTCGGAAGTGGTGGATGTCATCAGGGCCACCTCCAGCCACTTGGAGTAGGCGTCGACCACCACCATGAAGGTCTGTCCGTGGAACGGGCCGGCGAGATTGATGTGTACCCTTGACCAGGGTGCCTTGGGCGTCTCCCAAGTGTGTCCTTTAGCTGCTGGCGGTGCAGGTATCGACTCTTGGCACTTTTGACAGGCGGCAACCCATGCAGTGATGGCATCGTCCATGTTCGGCCACCAGACGTAACACCGAGCCAACACCTTCATTTTGACGATTCCTGGGTGTCCGACGTGCAGAGCCTCGAGGACGCGTTGGCGGAGCTTTTGAGGAATCACAACTCGGTCCCCCCACAATAGGCAGCCACGATGAGCTGAGAGCTCGTGTTGTATGGTTGCAAATGGCTGGAGATCTGAGGCGAAGGGACCTTGTGGCCATCCCCTCCACACTCAGTTGAGCACACGGCTGATAGTCCGGTCCTGGGCAGATGTGGAGGCTACATTAGTAGCTGACACTGGAGCTGCTGGAAGGTCGTCAATCAAGAGGATTGATGACGCTGGAGCTGGGTCTTCCACAAGCATTGGAAGAGGGCACCGACTAAGAGCATCAGCGTGGCCCAGCGACTTTCCCGGGCGGTGGATGAGTTGGTAGCGGTAAGCTGCCAGAAAGACAGTCCATCGCAGCATGCGAGGCGAGAGGACCGGTGGTGTTGGTCTATCACCCGCGAGGAGACCCAGGAGCGGCTTGTGGCCAGTGATGAGGTCGAAATTCCTGCCATAGAGGTATTCATGGAACTTCTTCACTCCAGCCACAAGTGCCAGTGCCTCCTTGTCAAGCTGGCTGTAATTCCGTTCGGTCGGAGATAACGTCCTGGAAAAGTAGGCAAGCAGTGCTTCCCTTCCGTCCGGAAAACGATGACTGAGGACGGCGCCGATGCCAAAAGGTGAGGCATCACAGGCAAGGGCCAGCGGCCTGGCTTCACTGTACTGTACCAGCACATTGTCCGATGAAAGGAGAGCCTTGACCGCATTGAAGGCCGTCGTCTCCCGATGACCCCAGGACCAAGGTCTCTTTGTGCTGAGGAGTCGGTGGAGAGGCTCGGCTACAATTGCTTTGTGGGGCAGGAACATGTTATAAAAGTTCAGCAGTCCCAGGAATGCCTGCAACTCCGTTTTGTTCTTTGGGGTGGGGGCCTGCTGGATGGCCCAGATCTTGGATTCCGTCGGGTTGAGACCGGAGGCGTTGACACGATAGCCCAGGAACTCCACCTCCGGAACAGCGATCTTGCACTTCTCTCTCTTTACCTTGAGTCCAGCCTCCTAGAATCTGGTCAACACGGTGCGGAGGCGCTCGGACAGCTGTTGGGTAAACTCTGCTGACACCAATACGTCATCGAAGTACGGCACCACGCCCGGAAGCCCCTGCAGGAGACGCTCCATAAGGCTTTGGAAGATGCCAGGAGCCACACTCACCCCAAACTGCAACCGGCGACACCGGAACGCCCCTCGGTGGGTGATGATCGTTTGGGCTTCCAAGGTGGCGTCATCGACTGGCAGTTGCTGATAGGCTTGGGCAAGGTCCAGTTTTGCAAAGACCTTGCCTTCACCCAGGGAGTGCAGCAGGTGCTGGACGACGGGAACCGGGTAAGCGTGCTGCTGAAGCGCCTTGTTGATTGTGCACTTGTAATCAGCGCATATTCTCACCGACCCGTCTGGCTTGACTGGTGTAACAATGGGAGTCTCCCACTTGGCATGATCCACTGGCTCCAAGACGCCCTGGGCGATCAACTTGTCCAGCTGTTCATCCACCTTAGCTTTGAGGGCGAACGGAACCCGGCATGGCTTAAGTCTGATGGGGGCGACTTGTGGATCCAAGCTGAAAGATATGGGCGTGCCCGTGTATTGGCCCAGGGTGCCATCAAAAACCTCAGCAAAGTCTTTGATGAGGGCCTCTGTTTCAGCGTTGGAGATGCTGTTGATGCCGGTGACTTCCATGCCGAGGGCATCAAACCATTCTAGCCCTAGGAGGCTAGGACGTGGACCTTCAACCACCACCAGTCAGAGCAGGCCCGAGAATTCCTTGAAGGCAACCCGGAACCGGCCGACGCCTACTACGGGAATGTCATTTCCCTGGTAGTCTCTGAGATGTACACGGTGCTGGTCAAGTTGCCTTTTCGACAGCCTGGGCAGAAGTCTTTTGTGTGTGTTCCAGGATGGACATGGCAGACCCGGTGTCAATCTCCATATCACATGGAGCTCCTTCGATGATCACAGTGATGTGTAGCTTGTGTTGTGTCAGTGAATTGGCTTGTCCAATCGCGGTTCCTGACACGCAGTGGCAGTTGGTTAGTGCAAAACAGCTTTCATTGTTGGACCAGAGTGAAGACTTGGCCTTGCGAAATGGTGAAGGGGGCTTGTCAGACGGAGCTGACCGGCATACCTTCTCGATGTGTCCTTTTTTTGAACACCGCCAACAGATGGCGTCCCTGAATCGGCACTTAGCGCGGGCATGGCGGCCTCCACAACCGGCACAAGCTGATTGGTCTCTGGGCTTTGATTTAAATTTTCTGCGCTCTCGCTTGGTTTGGTGCACGTCGTCGTCTTCATCTTGGAATTGGCAGTGCAGGGCGGCCCTTTGAAGCGCAGCAATGTAGTTGTTGATCGACTCACCCTCTGTCTGATCTCGGTGGTAGAACGCATGACAGGCAGCAATTTTGGACGGCTTGGGCACATAGTTGTTACGGAGCTTCTCTTTGAGCGTGTCCCATGGCGCTTCCTCGACGGCTAGAGGTGCAACCAAGGCCCGGGCTGTCTCGAATACCTCGGGGCCGCACAGACTGAGGAAGAGACCCCGCTTCCGCTCATCAGACACCGCTGCCAGCATTTGCTTGGAGGAAGCAAGCGAACCGAGCAAGGTACGTATCCCATGATTCAGAGGCTGGTGTGAACAGCGGTAGAGGCACGAATGAAGCCATGGTTCCGATGCCTACGTGGATGGCGATGGAGGGCGCACAGTGCTCTAGCCAGAACGGTCAGCTCTGAATGTGATTTCGCTCAGCGATTTAGCTCAGTGATCAGCTCATTGCATGTCTGATTCTGGCTGTGTTCTGCTGTTCTTCCATCCCACCTTCGTTGCCAGTATAAAATAGTGGGTAAGCATAGCAGACGACACAGGAATCTCTCCAAAAGCAGCTCTTTATTTGGAAGCTGGAACAGAACTGAACTGCATTGCTGAGCCGGCCTGCTTTTATAGAGGCTGGCTCAAACAATGTATCAAACATAATTCAAAGTTCCCTCCTAAAGTTCCCCCCTAAAACAACTGACAAGGACCTGAGGACCTGAGGGAAAACTATATACACTAATACATAACAACAAGAGAGTTAAATGTTTTACTTACAGCGTCTGGGGAATAGGTTCCAAACCCCAGTATGGGGATTTTGTTCCCATCATTCATTGTAATGCCACGGTCTTTGCTAAGTGCCATTTTCTGCTTCTGTGCTTGCTCAGTTCTTTGCTCCAGGCTGAAACTGAACAACACACTTGTGGTGAAAGGGAAAACTCGAGTGAGAAAAATGAAGCTCGTGTTTCCAATGAAATGTCTTCTGTTGGCATGATAGGAGGGGAGTGTCTAAGCAAATGCCCTGAACAAATGAGATAGAAGGGCAGGGAAAACTATGACCTACTTTTTATCAGTAAACTTCATTAGAATGTCCTTTGGTAAACCAGCTGTTTCCTTGTTGACTTAGCAACATTGCTTTCACAGGATTATTAATAGCTGTTTTCTGATGGGCTGAAGGGTGTTCCAAGCGCCAGAAGAACACACAAAGGATGTAAGGAAAGAAAGGACCGTATGAATAAGATCCAAAACTGCCTCTGGCTGTGTTCATTTTGCCAGCACATGTAAAACACATTTGATGTGCATGACATTCCCCAAAGAATCCTGGGAACTGAGATTTGTTAAAGATGCTGGGACCTGTAGCTTTGTAAAATGTCTTCTGTTGGCACAATAGGAGGGGAATGCTTAAATACCCTGAAGAAATGAGAGAGAAGGGAAACCTTTTTTTAAAATAATATTTTTATTAAGGTTTTCCAGAATACAAAAAGAAAAAAGCACAGAAAACAGACAAAACACAACAATAATAACACTACAAAAAATAAAAAATAAAAACACAAAATCAAATTGTTTGTTCCTTAATCCCTTCACATTGTCTATAGGGACCCCCTCGGGTTTCCCTCCCTGTGGTCCTTTGATTAATTTATAATTAGCAAATTCTATATCATTTTAATAACCTTATATATATTATCTTTTAACTATCATCTCACATCTTGTCTTAGGTTCTAACAATTCTGTTTCCAACTTTGACCTCTCTGATTGAAAACCAATTAATTTATCCATTTTGAAAACTTCATTTATCTGGTGGTATTGGAGCCAATCGTCTAATTTACATTTCAACTCCTCATAAGTCTTTAACTTAAGTTGTTCTCCTTCTTGAATCAACAAATCTCTATCCTTCAGCCAACTGGGTTCCATATTTACTCTTTTACGAACCTTGGCCTCCAATGGAGATATCCATTTAGGTGTTTTTCTTTCTAACAAATCTTTATACCTGGACCAAACACTATACAGAGATTTTCTAATTATATGCGTTTTGAAGCCTCTGTGGGCCTTCACTTTGTCATACCATAAATATGCATGCCAACCGTAAACATTATCGTAACCTTCTAAATCCAGAATATCTGAATTTTCCAACAGAAACCAATCCTTCATCCAGCAGAAGGTAGCTGCTTCATAATAAATCTTTAAATCCGGCAGGGAAAAGCCTCCTCTCTGTTTATCATCAGTAAGTATCTTATATTTAATTATTGGCTTTTTCCCTTGGCATATAAACTTCGATAAAACCTTTTGCCATTCTTTAAAACAATCCAACTTCTCAATTATTGGCAACGATTGAAATAAAAACAACATCTTTGGCAATACATTCATTTTAACAGTAGCTATACGGCCCAACAGAGAAAGTTTCAAATTAGTCCAGATTTCTAAGTCTTTTAACTTCATTCCACATTTTCACATAATTGTCCTTAAATAGATTCAAATTTTTTGCCATCATATTAACACCAAGGTACTTTACTTTCTTAACAAAAAATAAGCCAGTTGCTTCTTGCAATTTTTCTTTTTCCTTACTATCCAAATTCTTATCTAATACTTTGGTTTTTGATTTATTCAATTTAAAACCTGTTACCTTTCCAAATTCTTGAAGTACTTCCAGAGCCCTTTGAACACTGGACTCTGGATCTTGTAATGTCAGAACAAGATCATCTGCAAAGGCTTTAAGTTTATATTGTTTCTTCCCTACAGTCACTCCTTTTATTTCCTCCTTTCCTCCTTTCTAATCCTGTCGAGCAAGACTTCCAGAACCGATATAAAAAGCAGGGGGGAGAGGGGACACCCTTGTCTTGTACCCTTTTCAATTCTAATGTCTTCTGAAACCATATTATTAACAATTATCTTTGCTCTTTGCTCTGAATAGATCACATTTACTCCATTCAGAAAGTTTTGGCCCACCTCCATTTTTTCTAAGTTACTTTTTAGAAATAGCCAAGAAATATTGTCAAAGGCCTTCTCTGCATCAATAAACATCAGCACAGCTTTTTTGTTTATTTTCTGTTCTAACATCTCCAAAATGTCCACCACATTCCTTATATTATCCTTCATATGTCTCCCTGGCAAAAAGCCGGCTTGATCTTTGTGGATAAAATCTCCTAAGGCCTTTTTCAATCTAGAAGCCAAAATACTGGCAAATATTTTGTAATCCACGTTCAACAAGGAGATTGGGCGATAATTCTTTACTTGCGTTCTATCCATGTCCGGTTTAGGTATCAGTGTGATATAGGCCTCTTTCCAAGACTCGGGGGGCGTCTCCTCCGTTCAAAATTTCATTACATAAGTCTTTCAAGGGTTGGACTATCCAGTCCTTCATTGTTTTATAATATGTGGCAGTAAGTCCATCCGGTCCTGGGGTCTTGCCCAGATGCATTTGTTGTATAGCTTGTTCCACTTCTTGTGTAGATATCTGTTGCGAAAGTAGGGATTTCTTGTCTTCCGGGATTTTTTGCAGTCCATGTTTGTCCATGAATTGCTCCACCTCATCTTTATCTTGCCTTTCTTGTTTGTACAGTTGTTTGAAATATTTTTGAAAGCATTTTCTAATCTCTGTCGGGTGCTCCAGATGTTTCCCTTCTTGCACAAGATTTGTAATGGTGTTTGACTTCTGTCTTTTTTTCAATTGCCATGCCAATAATTTTCCACATTTATTTGCTGATTCAAACGATTTTTGTTTCATCCATTTAATTTTAGATTCTATCTCTTGATTTATTAGCTGAGAAAATTGTACTTGCAATGCCTTAATCTCTTTCTGTATCTGTCCATTCTTAGGATTAGGAGGGCAGGGAAACCTATGGCCAACTTTTTATCAGTAACTTTCGGCAGAATGTTCTAGCATTGCTTTCAGAGGATAAATAACCTATGGCCAACTTTTTATCAGTGATTTTCTGCAGAATGTCCTTTGGTACACCAGAAGCTTTCATTGTTGACTTAGCAGCATTATAGCTGTATTATTATTATTATTATTATTATTATTATTATTATTATTATTATTATTATTAGCGTTCCAATAAGGCAATGCAGAGGCTTATTGCAATCTTCAATCAAGAAACTTCACCTCTTTGTTAGATTAGTAAATGTTAGACATAGGAAAAGCAAACCTAAAAGCTATGCAGGCCATTTCTTCAGGTTGTTGTATTGAAATGAAAACACATTTGCTCAGAAACAAAATAATAAATGAAATATGTGGAGGCATCTGTTAACCCAATGAAGCTGGGTGTTCTGAGTGGAATGTGCACAACGCTTCCCAAAGCAGCCATGGGATCACCCTAGGTAAAGGTAAAGGGACCCCTGACCATTAGGTCCAGTTGTGACCGACTCTGGGGTTGCACGCTCATCTCACATTATTGGTCGAGGGAGCCGGCGTACAGCTTCCAGGTCATGTGGCCAGCATGACAAAGCCACTTCTGGCAAACCGAAGCAGAACATGGAAATGCCGTTTACCTTCCCGCTGTAGCGGTTCCTATTTATCTACTTGCATTTTGACGTGCTTTCGAACTGCTAGGTTGGCAGGATCGCCCTAAATGCAGATTAAAAGGAAGAGTGTCCACAGAATCAGCCCTTACTGGAGGATTCAAGTTACATAACACAGTGGCTGTGTGGGAGACAAGTAGCAACAAATGATTTCAGCAAGGCCATTTTGAATATTGTTACAGATTCCAGAGGATAAAATGCATGCATATAACATCATCTGCTGTGAAACTGCTTTATTGAGGAGATATTGAATTTGTGCTTTCCATCTCAAGTTTTGTTGAAAAAATATGCTTAAATATTGGAATTTGGAAACTTGTTCCACTGTTGCTCCATCGAGCTTCCACTTGTATTGTTTTCGGCTTCTGGAGAAAATCATTATTTTGGATTTAGAATGGTTGATGGTTAACTGATTGGTTTGACAATAGGAAACAAAGATCTTCAGTGCTCTATTTAGGCCAACTCGAGAATAGGAAAGAATTACTGCGTCGTCTGCATACTGAAGCAGTGGGCAGCGATAATCCGCAAGGCGGGGGGCATGAATATTGACGAGTGACTCGATTAGGGGTTTTCTCATATCACTTATATACAAATTAAAGAGATAGGGAGCTAGTATGCAGCCTTGGCGGACTCCCTTATTTATAGGCACCAAATTCATGAGTTCACCTGCTGGAGTTAGTCTCACTCTGGCAACTGATCCCTCATGCAATTGAATCATAAGCCATAGTAGTCTTCTGTCAATGCCCCAGGTAGCGAGTTTCACCCATAAGGTGTTTCTGGGGATGCTGTTAAAAGCTGCCCTCAAGTCGATAAAGGCAGCACATAGATGGCCCCGACTAGGGGTAGAGTATTTCAGTGCAAGATGGTAAAGAATTATAGCGTGGTCTGTTGTGGAGCAATTGGGTCTAAAACCTGCTTGTTCATGACCAATTAAGTTGGACTTTTCCAACCACTGGGTCAAGTTGGACAGCAGAAAGCAGGCATAGATTTTCCCTAGGATTGAAAGTAGACTAATGTTACGATAGTTCGTGGGGTTAGCGGTGGATCCTTTTTTGTGAATTGGGATAATAATTCCATGACTTGGGAATGAGATCTGTGGTGTTTATAGCATCGAAAACTTTGGCCAGAATTCCAGCCCACCACTCAGGATGTGACTTAATGGCCTCCGCTGGGACCAATCGGGCCCGGGAGCCTTACCCACTTTCAGTTGACATATCAAGTCTAGGTGGCGAAATGGGTAGATGGCAAAACAGGTGCTCCAAGCAGGCAGATGGTGCGTCCACCTGTGAGAAGCACTTCCTCAAGAACTGCTCCCAAGTAGGAGCAGGGATAACGGCCAGGGAGTATCTTCTCACTCTTCTATTAATTAGTGACCCAAATTCACGTGATCTATGCGATTTGGATGCTGCAATTAAAGCCTGCCGGCGATACGATTGCCAGGTGCGTTTAGCCTTTGTCTGGGCCTGTTTATAGGCCGTTTTGGCTTGAAAATATGTAACTGGCAGGTTGGTAGCACCTGAGACCTTGTACTTGTTGTAAATTGAGCGCAAAAGGGTTCTTGCTTGTTTACACTGAGAATCGTACCAAGGGGCACCAGAGTTATACTGTCTGCGATTTACCGCTTAGGGAGGTATCGTAAAGAAGGGAGTAAGATCCACCATAAAATGATTAAACAGCCCCAATAGTACATTGGGGTCATGGGAATCAGAAGCTGTATCAGTTAGCTGCACACCGATTTTTGATAAACGTCCAAGTACAATTGGACTTGGACCTTAGACCAATTTATTCCTCTCACTCCAGTCGGAACGTTGGAATCTATTCGGATTGGATGTCTGTGCTCGACTGAATGCCAATCCAGAGAGAATGTGGCTACTAAGGGGAGGTGATCGCTAGATTGTATATTGTCGACCTTAAAGGAAGAGACATTCAGGAACAAATCCCTCAAAATCAAGAGGTAATCTACCGTAATATGCTGTTGGATTTGTAAGTAAAACTTTATTTATTTGCGTGGCCTACAGGCCATTGCAACAAAGGATTCATATTACATAACCTGGTAAAAAGGAAAGAAAAAAGAAAAATGCTATATAAAACAATAAAATGTGCTGTCTTGGGATTCAGCATAACACAATTAAAATGGAACAGATGAGATCTTAATTATATGTTCACACAGGCGGCGCTATTGTCCTTCAGCTGGCGGCCCTCAGTCTCATGGCCCTCTCAGTAAATCTGGCTACCTTCTCTGTTGTCTGGGCAGTCTGGTCTGCCAGGAGGAAAAACAGTATATCCTCGGATGGGCGGCCCGAAATGGCGGATATCAGAGGTGTGATGATCTCATCCCTGAGGTCTTTATATAGGGGACAGGACAGGAGTACATGTGATACAGTCTCCACGCTGCCAACTCCGCAGGGACATAGTCGATTCTGGTATGGTGTTTTTGAGAATCGACCTTCAAGGACGGCGGAGGGTAGCATGTCCAGTCTGGCCAGTGTGAAGGCTCGTCTGTATTTTGGGATGGTTAGGTTGGACAGGTATGGTGACCGGAAGTCCATGTGGGAAGGTGGAAGACGGATATACCATGCACTAAATTTCTTAATAATGGCCATATTGTTTTGTTGTTCAATGTTCTTCAGGCGCTGGTATATGAGGCTGTTTGCCTTGGATGGGCCCATTATGAGTAAATGCTGTGCGTGCAGGCCACATGAGAGGAGTTTTTGGTGCACAGCCTTTGCCCATGCGCCTTTGTGTACATCCCGTGTGACTAGAGGCAATAGCCCAGGTGGATTTAGATTTAGACGGAGCCAGTATTTAAGTGTTCTTTGCCAAGTCCGTGTTTCGACAGATAGAAGGTTGGCTTTGAGGCGTAAAGCCGCATTTGGTGCGCATGATGGAACAGCGAAAATCTGTCTTGAGGTTTTGCTTGGAATACCTCAAGAGCTGCTGGGATGTACCTGCCACCCTTAGTGTAAAAGAATCACGACAAAACCTTAGAGCTTTGGGATGCTTTTTCACTGGCGTACTTATGGTGTGCCACCCATGGCTGTTGGATTTTATGCCTAGATGGGTGTACTCCCCCGGTACATCTGGGGGGCACCTGCCGTTCAGATGGCCATTTGATAGACAGATGGCCATTTGATAGAGAAGCACTCTAGCCTCGTTTACTCTGGAGTCTTTAGAGGTTCTCCCTATGGCGTGTTCCAGTTCATAGTTGTCAAGACATGGGTCAACTCACCATTTGGCTTTATTCAAGGATTCCCAGTTGGCTGCGGTACGGGCATTAAAATCCCCTCCAATTAAGGATTGAGTATTGGGATACTTGACGCGGCATGATAATAGATGGTCTCCTAGTATTTCCCATCTAGAGCGAAGTTCAAGGGACAAACCTCCTGGAGGGAGGTAAACATTGGAAATTAGCCATGAAACCTTTCCCCCGGATATCAGCCCAGATAAAACCTGTACTAAAGTATGTTTGGTATGTAACTTAAGCGAGTTACCAATTACAAGACCACATTTGGGACAGCCTCCTTTCAAGGAGGGGAAAGCAGGGAGTGTCAGGAGGTCGAATCCATTCATGTCAATTTCGTCCTCCTCCAAAATATAGGAAGAGGTGGGCAGGTGTTCCGATGCACTGAGCCCGAAAGAGGAAGCTCAGGGACACGTGCAGCGGTTAAACAGTGGTCCTTCAATCGCTTTGATTGACGTCCCTCAAGTCCAATTGCTCCCAAGATCGAGGGACCACCAATAGGGTGTTGTGGCCACTCCAATGTTCCCACTCACCACACAGGGACTGGTTGCCAGGTCCCACCGCAACACGTGCCCTCTTGTTAGGGAGGACCCGATAAACCTTCAGCAGAATGTCCTCTGGTACACCAGCAATTTCCTTGTGTAGCAAGTCCCTCCGATCAGTGTAATAATGACTCGTGACACGGAATTTAAGGGTTAAATTGGGTGGTTCAGGCCACAACTTTATTAATTATGCATGTTGAGCGGAATTGGCTTAGGCGTTGGAACCTATCAGACTAAATCCGACTCCAACCCGTGTGTTGAAGTCCGTGAGAAGTTAACCACCAGAAGGAACCCGGCGATGCAGATCCTCCTGTGGCCACCGTACGGGGCGTGCCTTACGGCCCTGGCGACTCCCGGCTCTGGACCAAGCCTCGCCCCCGGAATCCTTTAACGGAATTACTTCTCCAAATTTGGGCAGGTGATGACGCAATCTGCCCCTCCTCCATCTTATTGTTATGCAAATTTCCAACGCCTAACCGCCACTCGAGCCCCCCCAGGCTCGCCGCCAATCCGCTCACATGTTATAATAACCAAAACAGTTATTTTAGCGTAACCCTAATTAGTAGTTTAGTACTCAGTTAATTTGTTATATCAGATATCAAATCATTAATTAATTATTTACCGAGGGAGTGTGACCCTACTCTCTTATTCACCTAATTAAGATCTACCTCATACAGGACATCTCTTATGCCAGCAATCACGTTCTGTAGCCAGGTGTCATTCCCGATAGGAGAAAGGTGAACGCCATCATCACGATAGAGGGCTGCTTCACATCGTTTCAAAGTGGGGTGCTGTATAACCCGGCCATTCAATGATAACACTCTGCGGGCCACGAATGAGTTCAAAAGCCTCCTGGATTTGTTCAAGGCTTTTGGGCAACGTCCATCACGCCAACAGCGCCTCTCCAGCAAGGAGGACCACAGTATCGTCATCCCCGGAAAACTGTCCATCATAACATCAAAATCCTTGCATATATGTAACTTCAGATTGACCGCGTTGCGGTAAGCTAGGTCGTTTTCACCGAGCTGCACAATCAGAAAATCTGGGGGGCCAAGTGAAGTAGCCCGGGCTTGGATGATCGGTAGCAACTCGCTCCACAGCATGCCCCTTCTGGATATCCAGGACACATCAACATTTTCTGGGAGGCCGAGCCCGCTTCCCAGACCAACTTCGATTGCCCTTCTCTGGGCCCAATGCACTATACTGTGCCCTGCTATCCAAACCCGGATGAAATGGTAGCCTGAAAAATAGAGATGAAAAGGCCGGGGTCAGCACTGCTACCAGAATCGACCTACGTGCGAATGTACCTTTTGTAGGCGTTCGACTTCCACCTCCCCATCTCCTGGATCCTTTCTGATGACAAGCCTAGGTGCATGGCAGAAGTAGCAGCGCCTATTCTAAAGGAATGGGCAGAAAATTCAGTGGGGTTGTACCCGCAAGATGCAATGGCTTTGCGAAGTACCCTGGTAAATTGCTGATGGGTAAGCCTAGCACCATCATGGTGAACGAGTAATGGGCCGGGTCCCGGCGGTCGGAGGTAAAGATACCGTCTGGTGTCCTTCACTGGACAAGGACCTGCAGTGCCCCTTCTGGTCCGTCTTTGAATGGCGGACGTGAACGAGAGCTTGGGAGTCGGACAGTGATAGATCCTGTAATAATATACCCCGGGTGATCCCATCAGGGTGGTCCTCACACACCACCTCGCCAACCCTAAGGGCCCCGAAGTAAGCTAACGAAAAAGCTGCTGAAAACAGCCGTGCTTCGAATTTGGACCAACAAAGGGTTCTCAATTGCTTATGGAATTGGGTAAGCATGTCGAACGTGATGGGCCGCCTGGAATCAGCAACGGGAGGCTGCAGCCTATGCCAGCCTTCCATTGCTCTACGCAAATGGAAGTTATCGCAAGGGTCGGTGAGATAGAGAGATTTCGAGAAAAAGGTGATAGCTGCAGTGTGGATGCCCAGCGTCTTGGCGGCGCGACCCAGCCCTCTGAGGTGCACCACGTA
The DNA here is from genome assembly GCF_965207765.1 of Zootoca vivipara. Classification (NCBI taxonomy): domain Eukaryota; kingdom Metazoa; phylum Chordata; class Lepidosauria; order Squamata; family Lacertidae; genus Zootoca; species Zootoca vivipara. Next base: position 56,547,314 of record NC_142592.1, read on the forward strand.
TTGCATAACCTCCTCAGGGGTTGGTGGCCCCTCGAGGCGCACACCAGCGCCCTTCTGCCGGAAGGCAAGGAAGTCTGCCCATGCCCGCTTGTAGGAGCTGAGGGTGGCGGGGGCCACGGAAGCAAATACTCCCTTTAGGATTTCTCGTTCCCAAGGTTCCATAGGTGTTCCGGGAACCTCTCTGGACACTGCTGCGCATCTGGTGCTAATGAGCGGAAGCGGTCCATCTGGAAACGAGACAAAGCATCTGCGATATTATTATTCTGCCCCGGCACGAATTTGGCTGAGAAGTGCATATTTAACTCGAGACTACGCAGCACAAAATGACGTAGGAGGGCCGACACCCTTCCCGAGCGCGACGAATGCCTGGTAAGTACACTGACTACTGCTTGATTGTCCGTGTTGAAGCAGACTCTCCGGTTCCTGAAGTCGTCCGACCAAAGATGCACTGCTACCACTATGGGAAAGAATTCTAAAAATGTTAAATCCCGAGTAATATCTGTGTTTTTCCAGCTGGGAGGCCAAGGTTCAGCACACCATCTCCCTTTGAAATATACCCCGAAACCCAATGCGCCTGCTGCGTCTGAATGGATCTGAAAGTCTGAACGTAGAGTAATGTTATCCTGCCATAAAGATACGCCATTGTAGTGTTCTAGGAAGGTCAGCCAGTTCACAAGGTCCGCTTTGACCCCTTTTGGCAGACGTGCCCTATGGAAAGGTCGGGTTAGCCCTACAGTGAGCCTGGCGACCCTCAGGCAAAAGGGGCGCCCTGGTGAAATTACTCTGCAAGCGAAATTAAGATGCCCTAGTAGTGATTGTATTTGTCTTAACGTGACTTTTTTGCGAGGAATGAGCTGTCTAATTAACTCCTTAAGGGCTGTAAGTTTTTCCGCCGGTAAACGCGAGGTTTGCGCTACCGTATCCAGTTCGATACCTAAGTACGTCAATCGAGAAACGGGCCCTTCAGTTTTATCAGCTGCTAGCGGTACCCCCAGCTCACTCGTGAGGGAGGCGAAGGCCTCCATGAGACCTGCGCAGTCATCACTGTGTGCTCCTCCCACGAAAAGGAAGTCGTCTAGATAATGCGTGACACCCGACAGACCAGTTTTAGCGCGAAGGGCCCAATCCAGGAATGTGCTAAATGTTTCAAAGGCCGAACATGCGACGGAACATCCCATGGGCATAGCTTTGTCGATGAAATAAGCGCCCCTGAACCTAAAACCCAACCATTTGTAATCGTGGGGGTGTACAGGAAGGAGGCGGAAGGCCGATTCAATATTGCACTTCGCCATCATGGCCCCCTTGCCAAACTGGCGAACCAGCTTCACAGCGTGGTCAAAGGAGGCGTACTTTACCGTACAAAGCTCCTGCGGGATCCCGTCATTAACTGAGCTACCCTTTGGGTGGGAAAGATTATGGATTAACCTAAATTCACCTGGGGCCTTTTTCGGAACTATGCCTAGCGGGGAAATGTGAAGGTCGGCTATAGGTGGAATTAAAAATGGGCCCGCAACCCGCCCTGCCGATAGTTCCTTATTTATTTTCCTGATGGCTATGTCGGGGCGCTCCCTAACAGACTTCTGATTTTGTGGGTCAGTTGTGGAAGGTGGGATCCGAACGGGGATGCGAAAACCTGAAGAGAACCCTTCCTCAAGGTACACTGCAGCAGACCTGTTAGGGTATAGGGCTAGCAATATTTTTAAGGGGGTCAGTTTTACAGGGGAGTAGGCCATGGCAAGAGAACAGTTAGAATCTATTCTGTCCTGAGGTTGCTCCGTGGGAGGCACCGGGGGGGGGTGTATCTGGGGCCCTGGTGGGAATTGCCCTTGGCCCCCTGAAAGGACTGCTTCCCCTTGAAGCAGGATACCCCCGGATGTTGACCAAGGCACTTCTCACACTCGTGAGTGTATTTGCAGTTAGGCCTTTGGCAGAGGCCCTTATTGAACTCCCAACAAACCCTGCGCCGCGGGTCTTTTTTGGGCTCGAACCTGCCTGTTTTCGGGGGGTCAGTTTGTTTTTTCTCAACATACGGCACTACATGGTTACTCCAGTAGTGTTGGTGCCGTTGGTCCCAACGCGTTTTTTGGATTTTTTGAAGCATTCCTGCGGAAGTCTTCGTCGTAGTTCAGAGCTGCCGTCTCCCCCGCCATCTTGTGAGCCAACCTGACGTCGGCCATGTATGCAAATAGGTGCACCGCCCGCTTTGGATATGCCGCGGAGATCACGGCCGCCCAAATGTGTATGCCCTCTAACCAATTTTCAAAAGTGCGGTCGGCCCTAGGCGTTCTATAACGCCGACCCCTGTAATCACGACGCTTTTCCCCTTTTCCCATCATCTGAGTCAGGGGAAGAATGGTGAATACATCAATATAATCCCCATTTAAAATTTTCTCTCTCTTCTTGTCTGACAGGTGAGACCCCAAAAGGATATCTGTGTCCGAATTTGTGGCATACTTTTCGTCGGGGACCAACGCACCATCGCGCCACTCCAGCGTACCCCTAAAAGATTTACGATGGGTGCTGGCCCTCCTCTTGTGCACCCAGAGAGGAAAACCCATCTGGTCTTCCCCCACACCCCAATAATCCTCCATTGGGATGTCGCACTCCGAATCCGAGGACGTACCTGTGTCGTCGTCCGAGTCGTCCCTTCTGCTCCTCTTACGTTTCTCAGACTTCTTCTTCGCCTTTCCACCCTGGCGATGGTCTTCTCCATCCCGCGACTCCGTGTCTCCGCCCGCTGCGCGCCCTGCCGCCTCGTCGTCCGTGGTCGAATCGCGCACCCGCGCCCCTTGCTGCGCCGCAGCTGCCGCGGGCTGGGTCCCCTGTTGACCTGGAACAGACTGGGCCGCCCCACTGAGGGAGCCAGGCGCCGGAGACCCTGAGGCCACCGATTGCTGGCTGGGAGTGTTGGAGCGTGCCTTTTGCAACCGGGTCCGCGGCTCCGGTGCCCTGTCACTGGCCCCACCCGAGGTGGAGGTAGAGAACAAGGATGCGGAAGTGGACGGCCCATCCTGATCCTCAAACTGGGTATCTGCCACGCAATCTTGCGAATTAGGTAGAGACTCATCCTGCAAGCTCTCGGCTAATGGAACCAGCGTGCTGCAGAGAGGGCCCAGCTAGCCGCAAATGGATTGCAACGCATTAACAGCCTGGGTGAACGCCTTAGGGTTCACTTTAGCTGCCAGGTTTTTGGCCGAGCCCTGCTTGCCTTTGGAAGCCATGGTCAAAAGACTTTAGACAATTGTTATAAGAGAAAAACCCCAATAAACCACCTCTAATTTGCCCGAATATCACCCCTGTTTTATTTAGGAGGGGAGTCAGATATCTATTGTTAAATGCCCTGCTAGTCAATCACCAACTTGTTATTAGCAATGACTTATTATTATTATTATTATTATTATTATTCGCAGTTATCAGCAATAATTTACGTAGCAGGGATCAATCTATCAGTAGGTACAAGCACGGTAAACCAGTAATCGAATTTAAGCACTGTGAGCCACCATAAGAGGGGACCGGTCAACACACAGATCAGATCCACCAACCAATTCCTTAAGTAACCTAATTAACCTAAATAGCAGGGCTCAATCCCAGAGCAGGAACAAGCAGTTAAACCAGTAATCCGATCTACGCACTGGATGTACCACAAGAAGGGACCGGTTACCCTTCCCCTTCCCCCCAAGAAAGCAAACTGGCACAAAGCAACCCGCAAAGGCACACGCAATACAATAGATTGAACTTGTAATATCACAATAGCAGCTGAGGAATGGTACCGGTAATGGCTAACGTGGGACTGTTGCTATAGCAAGTAACCCTGGAGCCTCACTCAAAATGGCTGCCGGGCTTAAATGAAGAGGAAACCCCTAAAAAATGGCGACTGCCAGAGCACGTTGCCACACTTAAAATGGCTGCCTGATTTGCACTGAAAAAGAGGCCCTCCAAAATGGCGACCATCAGCCGGGCCACACTCAAAATGGCTGCCGGGCTTGTAACCACACTCAAAATGGCTGCCGGGCTTGTTAGAGGAGACCCTCTCAAAATGGCGGCCGTCAACAGACCCACGTGGCCACACTTAAGATGGCTGCCACAGGACCCACCTGGCCACTCACAAATGCCTTCCTTTGAGCAAAAGAAAAACACCGGGAATAGGGCCTTAGGCTGACTCTAATTAAAATTTTTATTTATTTATTCATTTATTTTTTAAATCTACGGGGGGGATGAGGGAGCTGGGGACTGACTAAAGGAGAAAATGCACAAGGAGCCTAAACTAAACGGGGGAGCTGCTTGCAAGGTGGTGGGGGGGGGAAGAAAGGAAGCTCGAGAAGCTAAATGGGGGAGGGAGACCCAATGGTATTGCTCACCCGACCACACGGCGATGTTCAGGAAGGTCCTTGCACGAGGGCAGAGAGAGGAGGCAGCCGCCTCGACTCAATGGCCAGATAACCGGCTTCACTGCAGTGCCTTTAATGCAGACACAGCTGGCTGGCGCTTCCTTGTTGCTGGCGCTCAGGCTCCGCCGCGACTGTGAAGCTCCTGAAGGCTGCGGGAGCTTCGGACCCAAACAGCTGACTGGCGCTAAAGACGCAGTTCCCTCTGTTGCAGGCGCCGATGCTCCGCCGCGGCTAAGAGGCTCCTGGAGGCTGTGGGAGCCTTGGGGCCCGGATACAGCTGGCTAGCGCTCCTCCGTTGCTGGCGCCCAGGCTCCGCCGCGGCTGTGAGGCTCCTGAAGGCTGCGGGAGCCTCAGACCCGAAAACAGCTGACTGGCGCTGAAGACGCGGTTGCCAGGAACAGCTGATGAGCGGAGGAAGAGCTGATGAGCGGAGGAAGCCCCCAACGCGCCTACGAGGCAAGACCTGGAAAGGAAGGGAGAAAAAGAGGGACAAGGTGGGGGAAACAAGAAAAGGGGACCTAAAAATAAAGCAAAGCCACGAAGCAAAGGAAAAACGAGCGCTGAGACGAGCGCTTCTGTTCGCTCCGGCGAACTGGAATAAAGAGACCGAGTTCTGGCACGCGGGGGGTTTTAAGCGCTGCGGCCCCGCCCCCTCGTCCCTATTGGACAGGGGCGTGGGTGACGCAGTTGGAGGCTTCCATTGCGTGGGGGCTGAAACTGCAGCCCCCACGCAATGGGCTCGTCGGGCTGCCCACAATTCCACCTCCGGCAAAAGCACGGAAGTGGCTTTGTTGACTTAGCAGCATTGCTTTCATAGGATAAATAATAGCTGTCTTCTGAAGGGCTGAAGGGTGTTCCAAGTGCCGGAAGAACACACAAAGGATCTCCTCCTCCTCCTCCTCCTCCTCCTCCTCCTCCTCCTCCTCCTCCTCCTCCTCCTCCTCCTCCTCCTCCTCCTCCTCCTCCTCCTCCTCCTCCTCCTCCTCCTTCTTCTTCTTCTTCTTCTTCTTCTTCTTCTTCTTCTTCTTCTTCTTCTTCTTCTTCTTCTTCTTCTTCTTCTTCTTCATGTTCCAATAAAGCAATGCAGAGGCCTATTGCACTTTTTCATCACTTCACCTCTTTGTTAGATTAGTAAATGTTAGACATACCGGTAGGAAAACAAGCCTAAAAGCTATGCAAACCTTTTCTTCAGGCCGTATTATTGAAATGAAAACATATATGTTCAGAAACAAAATAAATGAAATATGTGGAGACATCTGTTAACCCAATGAAGCTGGGTGTTCTGAGTGGAATATGGCGCCATGTGCACAACGCTTCCCAAACCAGCCGTGGGATCACCCTGAATGCAGATTAAAAGTAAGAGTATCCACAGAATCAGCCTCTACTGGAGGGTTCAGGTTACACAAAGCAGTGGCTGATGGGAGACATCAAGTAGCAACAAATGATTTCAGCGAGGGCGTTTTGAATATTGTTACAGATTCCAGAGGATAGAATGCATGCGTATAACATGGTCAGAAGTCATTTCAGGTCGAGATGGCAGACAATTGAAACCCTGTGCTCTTTACTCCTCACAGCCAGCAGAGGACCTCAGAGCCAGCACTGGTCATTCCTGCCCATCCCTTCCTCAGAAGTGGAAGCTGTGACTTTGTAATTTAGAAGTTTCTCATCATGTCCTGCTTCCCACATGCGTTTGGTTGGCCACTGTGAGAACAGGCTGCTGGACTAGATGCGCCACTGGCCTAATTCAGCAGGCTCTTCTTATTTTCTGAAGTTATTTCAAATCATCTTGGCAATAAATCTCAGGCTATGCAGCTGCTTCTTTTTATGAAGGTTAATCCTCCCCCCCCCGGCTTGTGCTATTTTCAATCTACTAATCACCCCCTTGAAACTGCTATTTGACACATTACGGAGAACTAAGGATGGAGAGGAGTTCAATTTTGTCCACATTTTAATGAGAAACTACACAGCTCACATTCTTGGACCAATATGCAAATCGAAATGCAGTTATCGTGAGAAAGTGGCAATTCTCTGAATTTCGTGGTACAGTTGTTCAGCTACAGAATAATTGCAAAAATGCATATACTGGGGTAAAGTATGCATTAAAGAGCATATATCTGTGAAAACACAATGATATCATGCTTTATTTTAGCCAAAAGTGCAAAGAAAAAAGTGTGTGGTAGGAGAAATTTGCACTGATGAATTTTCATGAGATTTTTAAAAGTCCCAAACTGATGTGGAGATGTGAGGAATTGAAGAGTGGAAAATGAGGTGGTGGGTTGTTGGGAGGAACTGATACTGACAGATTTTCCCATCCCTAGTGAGAAGAAATGTTTTCCATGAGAAAGAACCCAGTTCAGAAGGAGATAAATTGGAGATGGGAGACGAGTCCTCACTCCACATCTGGTGGGTAATACTGTGGGTGACCAGAAAATCTGAAACAAGACAAAAGAGAGTCAACACTCAAGGGTGTGGAAGATGCACAAGCAACAAAAATTGATCTGTTGCCAGCCATTGTCTCATGAGACCATTTCACACAGTGCATGGCAACCACCTCAAGTTTGTCATCAAACGCCCGTTCTGCTGAATATCTAGGAGGCTGAAATTCAAAATGCACCTGTCACAGTGGCCTAGGTGGGCTACTTCAGAGTAAGGACTCCACACAGCTCTGCATTTTATCCTTTTATTGGTGCTGTGTATTTACAGTGCTGAAAACAGTGCTATTTACAGATAGTAGTACATGTTGTCAGTCTTGCACAGAACCTCTGAATGGCGGTTCGCGCGTTTTCCTCCAGCAAAGTAATCTTGGCATACTGAATCTCCTCCCCTGGCGCTTCTTACGCAATTCTGGGGTCGGTGGGATCGGCCTCTTTCCCACCGTCTCCCTGCTCCCCTGTTCCTTTCCCCGGCGGTGCCTGTGCCCCGCTAAGGTACTCATGCTCCTGCTTCCACTTCCTGACTCACCACTCGAAGTCTCCCCCCTCAGCTTGTGTTCAAGATGGGAGGGGGCTGTCGGTAGCTCTTCTCCCTCACATCCATCCCCCTAGGTCCCCCTCCCCCCTCCCTCGAGGGTTCCGAGAGCGCTGGGGACGACTGAAAACCTAAAAAGTCCATGGCATCCGAACTGGTGGGGGTGAAAAGCTGTTCCCAGTCGGGCTCAGACGGTGCCGCTTCCTGCGACGACGGGAATCCCAAGAATTCCGTGGCGTCCGAGTCCATGGGTGAGAAGAGCTGTTCTCAACCCTCTGCTGGTTCAGGGGCCCTGGGCACCCTATAGACCCAGTCCCCTTCTTCCTCCTCTTCAAACCTCGCTTCCCAAGACCAGGGTGAACTGCTCGTGTCTTCCCCTGCGTAGGATCCCCCCGTCTTCCCCCTGCGAAGAGGATTCCTCCTCCCGCTCCATGTGCCAAGGCTTTGGCTTGTGTGGAAAAAGGGCATGAAACTCCTCTACCAGAAATTCCTCCTGTACCTCCCTCGCAGGTACCCATTCATTCTGAGATGGAGGGGTGTCCTCTCATGCCATGCGGTACTCCAGGCCCCCCACCCCTCTTCTGGAATCAAGAATTTCCGTGGCTTCGTTGAGCTGCTCCGTGCCTCCCCTCTCCCCCCTCCCTCGGGGGGCTGGGCGCTGTCTCAGAACCTGCTGCTTTCCCTGTAAGGTGACAGCAGCGACCTGTGGAACACTGGATGCACCCTCATGTCTGCCGGCAGTTCCAACCTGAAGGCTACCGGATTGACCTGCTGCGTGACCGTGAAGGGCCCCAACCTCCTAGGTGCCAACTTCTTGCACCTCCCCCTGGTTGGAAGGCCCTCAGAGGACAGCCACACCCTGTCTCCAACCCTGATGACCTCCCCCGGTCGCCTGTGGCGATCTGCCCCCTTCTTGTACGCCTCCTTGGCCCTCTCCAAGTGTTCTCTGAGTTGTTGGTGCACCGTCTCCAATTCCTCCGCCCAATCTTCTGCTGCTGGGCCCTACTCCTCCTCCTCCCCCTCCCTCTCTGGGAAAGATCTGAGGTCCCTCCCGTAGTTGGCCTTAAAGGGCGACACCCCTGTGGAGACGTGCACTGCATTGTTGTAGGCAAACTCTGCCAATGGCAGACGATCCACCCAGTCCGTTTGCCTCTGGCTGACGTAGTCCAAGTCCATTCTTGGACCCCAGTCCAAGAATGCATGGGGCTTTGGTACTAAGTATCCACAGGAATTCCTTTTATAATTTCACCTTATTCTCTAGGAAGAGGAGATAGATCGATGCCAGATCTTTTCTTCTTTTTGCTCCCGCAGTTTGAATTCTTGTGTGAAGCACTTTTACGTATCCATATGCATACTATCCATATTACGCATCCATATGCATACAGAGGACGAGATGGTTGGACAGTGTTCTCGAAGCTACGAACATGAGTTTGACCAAACTGCGGGAGGCAGTGGAAGACAGGAGTGCCTGGCGTGCTATGGTCCATGGGGTCACGAAGAGTCGGACACGACTAAACGACTAAACAACAACATGCATACTATCTAAATGTGACTTACATTTCCGCTTTTATGAAGCTCATGTTTTTGTGAAGGCCATCAATGGATTTCATATCCTCCTCAGACAGCTGGAAAGTAAATGCCTGTCAGGAGGAGAGAAAAATAATAATGTTGAGGTGCTTTTACCTCATGTCTTCCTTTTGCACCTCAGAGCTATGCACCTTTTTCCAGCAACAGAGATATCAAAGCAAACTTTGCTACCACCTCCCAAAGTTTAATTCCTTCATTCAACAGGTTCAGTCCAGATGTCTTCCTACTGAGGGAATTTTATATGCATAGTAATGTAGTTTGCAATAGAACAGGAGTGGGGAAACTGTGGCCCTCCAGATGTGGATGGATTCCAACTCCCCATCAGTCTCTGCCATCATGACCAATGGTCAGGAATGAGGGAAATCATTGTCCAGCTAATGAGGTTCTTCATGCAGTGCATAGCTAAACTACTGAACTTGCTCCCATGGGAGACAGTGCCAGCCACCAACTTGGATGACTTCAAACATTAGACAAATTCATGGTGGATAAGAATATCAATGGAAGCTAATCATGTTGGCTGCACTCTGCCTTCACGGTCTGAGACAGTGATTCTTCTGAATGCCCACTGCTGGAGACTCCTCCAACATCTTGAGTCCCCAAACCAAGATGTGCGTCTTCCTTCCCACACAAGTCATGTGACCTGTGAGATCACAGTGTCCAAATGATGTCGTTTTTCGGTATTGCTTTTAAATGGATTTCTATATACTGCTTTACCTGGGCATTTTCCTCAATTCGTTTTCTGGTGTAGGTCTTCACCAGGACCACCAGGCCGCGCTGCAGTTGGTAGCGAATAGCCACGAGAGCTGGGCTTTTGTTGTACTTCTTGGCGATCGCAACCAACAAAGGGTCTTCAAGCAGGACAGGAGTGTTTGTATCTATCCTGCCGGAGAGCAACGTGGAAAGAAGGTGTGTTTCTGGTGTCCAGAATATATAAATCTCACTCTGAAATTAATTCAGTATTGGCCTACTCCATCCAATATACACTAAATATTTTGTATTTAAAGCTTGGTTAGTCGATTTGACCCACCTGTGGGACCCAGGTGGCGCTGTGGTTAAACCACTGCGCCTAGGGCAGGGGTGTCAAACTCAAATTCATCGGGGGCCGCATCAGCAGTTTGGTCACCCTCAAAGGGCCGGTTGCATCTGTAGGACTATGTGTCCACTCTTTATTATCATAAATTATTGTCACTGCATTCAATTATTACTGTTTTTTGTAATAATGTAAGTAATAACTAGCTCTGAAAGCAGAAACATAGTCAGAATAATGGCAAGTAGATATTCAAATGTACAATTATTGTACAATTTATTGAAAAATGATTTTTGGTAACAGACAGTATTTTTTTTTAACATACAAATATTGCCAAACGCTTGGAGCTGCTGTTCAGGAAGATGGATTTACAAGGGTCCCCCATCATCCCCCTGCGCCTCACAGGGTTCTCTGGGGAGAGGGGCTTGGGTGTGGGGCTGAGTGAGGAAGCCTTCAGTCCTTCCTCATTCCTGCTGGTTGGGGGGGGGCAGAAGGGGGCTGGGTGGGGCTCCTGCTCTGGCGCTTCATGGAGCAGAGGGCAAATGTTCTCTGCACTGCAAGCCTATGTATCTTTAATACCCAATGGAGCTTAGGTTTGTATAAATGGGTGTGGAAGTGCAGCCTTGGGTTGAGCCTCATAAGTCATACAATATGCAATGTGAACACAAGGGACCATGGATCCAGTAATCAGCAAAGCACGCAGGTATCTAGGACAAGTAAAAATGTTTTATATTCAACAAATTCTCAAACCGCTCTACTTTAGGTTACAGGTAGGTAGCCGTGTTGGTCTGGATCGAAGTAAAATAAAAAAAATTCCTTCAGTAGCACCTTAAAGACCAACTAAGTTTTTATTTTGGTATGAGCTTTCGTGTGCATGGTATCTGAAGAAGTGTGCATGCACACGAAAGCTCATACCAAAATAAAAACTTAGTTGGTCTTTAAGGTGCTACTGAAGGAATTTTTTTTATTTTACGCTCTACTTTAGAATATTCTGTTGCAGCTAGCTGCAGCCTGCAAGTTAGTCTATTGGTCGATCCCTGCGAGGCTCTGCCCTTCTGGCCCCGCCCCCTCTCCCTGTGCGGAAGTGAAGCCGGAGTTTAACCCTTTCCGTAACGTTAGTGGCTGCTTCTGTTCGTTCCTCAGAAAACGGACCATATATCTCCCTAAAAAAAGCTCAACTCAAGCAGTCTCTCTGGAGTTGGCCACCCCTGATCTATATAAACTATCCAGGGAGGAATGGAGGGCTGCCTCCCTCCTGCCACCCCTCCCCTGCCAGATAATATGCCATTCTTCTCCGCTCCTTTGCTAGCCGCCCACCCCTTCCCCCTCCCCTTTTTCGCCAATCAATCCTTCTCCATTTGGGAAATTTACAGGAAACCCAAATTCGCTGTCCTTGTTGGGTGAAGCAGATTTTGAAAAGCATAACACACACACACACACACACACACACACACACACACGAGAGTGACACCCTGTGTGTGATTAAATGTCTTGAAATCTGATTCTGATTTCCTGGGGAATCAGGAGGAGTTGATTTTTTCCTCCCCCCCCCACTTGGATTGAAACCTTTTTAAAAAAAACTCCCATTTAAAGGCAGCCCGACCTCAGTTTCTCCACTGTTGCTTTTCTCCCACCCCTCTCCCTTCCCACACCCCTCGCTGCTCTTTTGATCCCTCCCAGTGAAGCAACCCTTCATTGGGTAGTTCAGAGCCAGCCAGCGAGAGGGAGAAGCAGCAGCAGCAGCCAGCCCTGCCTCTGCCGCTCATTCCGGCGCCTCTGGAAGCCGCGGCTGCGGCTCCAGCGCGCTTGTCTCCTCTAGCCAGAAAGGGAGAGGGGCTTTGGAGGACTTACGGAGCTTCCGGACGAACGGCGACAAGGACAGCTTCGTCGGAGGAGACGACGCGGCAGCGGAGCGCGTTGCCACCGCCGCCACTGCCCCGCCCCACATTCAACCACCGCGCCAAAAGCGAGCGCGAAGTTGCGAGAGGTGGGGTTGGGGAAGGGAGCGGCGGCGGGCCATCTCGCGAGAGTAAGAGGCGAGAACGGTTTCCCGAAAGGAGCCCCTGGGAGCTGTAGTCTCCAAGCGGAGTGCTCCCCGCGCGCCTCCAGATAGCGGCCTGTTTGTCAGCGCGGCGCTTCAGCAGCAAGGTCCCGCTGCTGGGTCCTGCTGGCTGGGGCGCTCGGCGGGCCACATGAGGAGGTCTGGCGGGCCGCATTTGGCCCGCGGGCCTTGGGTTTGACACCTGTGTCCTAGGGCTTGCTAACCACAAGGTCGGTGGTTCGAATCCCTGTGACGGGGTGAGCTCCCGTTGCTTGGTCCCAGCTCCTGCCAACCTAGCAGTTCGAAAGCATGTCAAAATGCAAGTAGATAAATAGGAACCGCTACAGCGGGAAGGTAAACGGCGTTTCCATGTGCTGCTCTGGTTTGCCAGAAGCGGCTTTGTCATGCTGGCCACATGACCTGGAAGCTGTACGCCGGCTCCCTCGGCCAATAATGCGAGATGAGCGCGCAACCCCAGAGTCGGTCACGACTGGACCTAATGGTCAGGGGTCCCTTTATAGTCGATTTGAATTAATATAAGTCTTTAGTATCGTACTCTCCCCCTCCAATAATAAATCACGAGCTCATACGTTGCACACGGAACATTCTGTAGCCAAAATGATAGCATCCATGCACAAAAGAGAGGTCTTTTTCTTTGCTTAAGTACAATTCATATTTGGGGGTGGGGGGAGACCTAAGGATGGAAAGAAAGGCCCAAGGAATCCCGTGTGCCTGTTGGAGAGTCGATATGGAAAAGAGGGAGGGAGTTCAAATGAAATGGAGGATCCTGGAAGAATACATAGCTCATTGACTGGAAAGAGAACTCAATATTTGTTGCTGGTCCCACTTGTAAAAAATAAGCATTTAAGTCGTTTCCAATATAGATAAATACAATACAATTCAAAATTCTGAGAAAAAACAAAACAAGCTATGTAAAAAGAGAAATGCTATAAATGCATCTCTACCATTCTATTGCTTAAAGCAACATCTATATATATATAAATGTAAAAATCGTGAAAGTGTGTGTTCCACTTTTCTCCGTAACCGCTTGACCGATCGTCCTGAAATTTTGACACAACGATCCAGGCCACTTCCCGAGCGTTGTTAGGGACAAAAATCCCTCAAATCACACACCTGGCCAGGTATAGACCTGGTTTTCCACCAAGTCAAACAGCACCCTCAAGTGGCGTTATACCCTCCTCCACTCCCTCCCTTCCTGTGAAATCTAAGCCACACCCACAAACCAAATGACATCATCAACCAAGCAACTGAAACTACCAAGGCGGCCATTATCAGACCCCTAGGCTCCTGTCAGGCTACTAGGCTCCCACTAGGCCTGGGGGGGGGGGGAGGGAAGAGGGCAAGCGCCCAGATCGCAGGTCGCAGCACTGCCTTTGTTTTATGTAGCCCCCTGCCAGGCCCCACTAGGCCCGGGGGGGGGGGGGGAAGAGGACAAGCGCATGGATCACAGGCCACAGTACGACCTCTGTTTTATGTAGGCCCCTGCCAGGCCCCCACTCCCTCGGCTCCATTTTACAGACTAGGCCTCAGCTCTACAGCCCTTTAAATACTATCCCGAATGGAGCCCTGGGTGGGAGGTGGGGGGAGGAGGAGCCCAAATAGGTCATGGGCTGACATAGGGTGGGGGGGAGCAACTGTCCAACAACCACCAAAACAGCCATTCCACCCCCAAAGCCCAAGCCCAAAGCCTCTCCCAGCGGCTGCATTAATAAACGCCTGGCAGCATTAGGCAGTCGTTCATCATTTCTCCTAACACGCACTTGGGGGCACAGCGAGGGGTTTTCACTTTATAATTTAGTGGGCGTTAAGTAAGGGCAGTCATGCCCCCTTTAACCTAGGCTTTACCGTATATACTACAACTGATTACAACCCTCTGTGTTTTTTTTATTTTAAAAAAACAACCATGCACTTTCTCTCCCCAGTTTAAGTCCTCAGATATTTGCAGTGGCCACCCCCCACCCCATTTACAATCCCCTACCTTCCCCTTGCCACTTCCTGGGGTTTTTATGGAACTGAACAACTTGGGTGCTTCAGAACACCCTTGCAGGGCCAGACAGAGGCCCTGTTTTTAAACCTTTGGTTACTTTTTTCATTTTACTGATTGTGAATATGCTGACCGAGGCCCCCTTTGGATTCGGAGGCCCGCGCCAAGTGGCCCATATGACCCCCTCCTTCTGTCTGGGTGGGCCTGTCTGTTGCTATGGGGCTGTGGGGCTTCGCTATTTGACCCCTCCATCAGGATTCTTTAAGTAGTTCTCTGGGTCCCAGGGCACATCATCACCCCCGATCCTTAATCTAAAGGGGCCCCTGACCATCAGGTCCAGTCGTGACCGACTCTGGGGTTGCGGCGCTCATCTCGCTCTATAGGCCGAGGGAGCCGGCGTTTGTCCGCAGACAGCTTCCGGGTCATGTGGCCAGCATGACAAAGCTGCTTCTGGCGAACCAGAGCAGCGCATGGAAAAACCGTTTACCTTCCCGCCGCAGCGGTCCCTATTTATCTACTTGCACTTTGATGTGCTTTTGAACTGCTAGGTGGGCAGGAGCTGGGACCGAGCAATGGGAGCTCACCCCACTGCAGGGATTCGAACTGCCGACCTTCTGATCAGCAAGCCCTAGACTCTGTGGAGTAACTCACAGCGCCACCTGGGTCCCTGGCCAGACAGGGTCTGGGCCTGTCTGTTGCTACGGGGCTGTGGGGCTTCGCTATTTGACCCCCCCCATCGGGATTCTTTAAGTAGTTCTCTGGGTCCCAGGGCGCATCATCACCCCTGATCCTTAATCTAAATATATAGAAATGTTCACGATGCAGGGGCCAATGTATGGAGATACAGGGGGGAGGGGACAACAGAGGGCTAAGACAAAAGTGCATGCTTGGAAATAGAACCCAGAACCTAACAGTTCCTTCTCCAAGGGTGGGGGCCAAGGTATGGAGATACATGGGAAAGGGGCCAACACTCCCCAGGGACAACAGAGGGAAGGGTATCCTACTGAAACACAGGGATGAGCCGGGGTGGAGGGAGGAGGGGCAGGATACGTCATGGATCAGGACGGGGGGGGGGGAATCACAGGAAAGAACCACAGCAACACGTGGCCAGGTCAGCTAGTTAAAGATAAATGTAGATATGATTTAAAAACAGCACAAAATTTCAGGAGCAGAAAATATTAAATAGCCCCCTGCCTGAAACATTTAAAAACATACGTGTCACAGATGGGTGTTGGCTACTCCCGAGTAAGCACTCCACACCTCCTCTGGATTTTCAGAGTTTTATTGTGCATGCTATATACAGTGGTGAGATGTCTCAAATCATGTCTGCTCTGCATGGGGCAGAAGCCCGCAATAGCCTCTGGCGGGCTCTGACCCAGCCTTTAAGACTGGTCCCCAAAATGCCCCTCCTACTGGCGCTATGGGATCCCCATTGTGTCAAACCTTTCTCCTCAACTTCCTCTGATTCTTCCCTCTCCTTTCCACCCTCTGATGCAGCTGGCTCCACCCCTTCTTCTCTGCTTCCCAACTGCAGTTGAGGCTCCAGTATGCTGCTAGAGCCCTGGAACCTCCTTCCTGCCTTGATGCTCTTGCTGCTGCTCTCCCATCTGATGGAAGTAAGCAGAGTGGGCTGCTCTCTGCAAGCCCTCTCTCTTACAATACGTTTGGGAGAAGTCAAGCAGTTATATATTTAAAAAAACTCTTTAGTAATGGAAATGTTTCTGAGAATGTCTAAAATGGGAGGGGGAGAGCTTTGTAGATCTCTCTCTGGAACAAGTCCCTCAATTGTGGGACCACTACAGAAAAGGCCCTGGTGCTGGTATTCACCACGAGGATCTTTATTAATTGTGGGACCAAGAATGCAACCTTCAGAGCTGATGTGGATGCTGGGGAATAGTGGGCCTAGGTGGTCCCTGAGGTGGTCCCCAAAGGTTTGGCTTCATCTCTTACCAGTTTGGGTCCCTTTGGGATCCTAGGACACTATATCCTTCCAGGATGATATTGTTTGTCTTGCAGAAGGCCAGCAGCTTGCTTTGGTTCCGATAAGGATGGCATTCAACCTGTAGATTCAAAATCCCCCAACACAACCCAAAAGTGAGAATTCAGATGAAAGAAGAATACCGTGAAATAAATGAAAGAAAGAAAAGCAGAACCATGCTATTATTTTTTGAAATATCCAGCTGTTACCTTTCTTAAAGTGTGTTGTGTTTTCTGATGTATCAGAATCTTTAGATGACCATTCTTGCATTTGTGGTTTCCATTGCCACACTCCTCTTCTGTGAAATGTGTGTTAGCTGGACATGGGGGACAGGGCTTATTCCCCCACAATCTCTTGTCACCCCAGCCCTGTTGAAAATATCCTGGGCACACTGTCCTGCCTGCAGTGTCTCTATTTAAACCCACTCAATCTCTGAATTTTCTATGTTGAGCAAAAGGTCTGATGGGAGATTTACCTGGCTTTCCATCAACATGAGAAGATGCCTCTATATCAGGCTTTCTCAACCTCAGCCCTCCAGATGTTTTGAGACTACAATTCCCATCATCCCTGACCGCTGATTCTGCTAGCTAGGGATCATGGGAGTTGTAGGCCAAAAACACCTGGAGGGCCGAGGTTGAGGAAGCCTGCTTTATATCATCTGGGACTCTTCTTTATCAGGGTCTTAAAAAAACTTTGGTCTCATTGGTTATATGATATATAGCAGTGTCCAAGTGAATCAGGGCTGCTCGGGTGCCTAACTCAAAAGCCCTTCGCTCCCCCCTTGAGAACTTCCAGAGTCCCCACAAGAGGCTGTGTGGGCCCTGATTGCTTGCAGGCCTCCTTCTACCTGAGATGCCTGTTTCAAACATTATGGACTTCTTCACACTTCATTTTGTCTGAGGATTCAGAGGTCTTGATGAAATGGGAACCCATCACTGGTTCCAGGAATTGAGGGGAGTCCACCCCACAACTCATAACCATATCTTCTTGTGAAAGGATCTGCAACCTTATAGACTCAAGCAAGTTTTTTCAGGGACTGGCTGTGTTCGTCAAAACAAAAGTCCTCTCACAAAAGAGCTGAAATAAAGAAGCTTTGAACAGTGCTTAGAGCAGGGGTTCCCAACAAAATTTTCTCGAGGACCCCTCATCGAGCCGCTATTGTGACAAGGACCCCCATTAATTCCTAATCCTGAAATTAAAAAGTGAGAGCCAAATTAAGAGTCTTTTTATAAGAGTCCAGGGAGGAGGGAGGGGAATGGAGAAGACAGGGTACCTGCACAGAAGCACACATATGAAGCCGACGCGCGCAAAGCATCTTGGGGAGGTGAGCGTTAGTAGAATGCGCGTGCTGCCTCTTTGCAAAACAATAGTGTTTGTAAAGCGCCACCTAACGGCATACAGCAGAACTACTGCCTCATCTAATTCTAGTTTTGTGCTAGACTCTGCTCATGCAGGAAGCGGGCAAAACAAAAAATCTGTTATCATACGAAATATATTTAATATATATTTTATTCTAATGGCATCTTGCGGACCCCTCTGGCATAGCTCGCGGACCCCTGGGGGTCCGCGGACCACCTGTTGGGAACTACTGGCTTAGAGAACAGACCCCTAAAAAAAGCAATCACACTTGACCTGGTTTATCACTGGCTTGTATTTCAGTCCTGGCTTGTTCAGGATCATTTCCAGCTGCTTACGGGTGAAGTTAGACACTCCAATGGACCTCACCAAGCCAGCATCTTTGCACGCCTCCATTGCCTGGCAAAGAATAGACGGCATGTTTGTTGAATGGTGTTTGTTGAATAGCTGAGGCCACACTTTATTCCCCCAGATTAAGATTGGAAGCTCACTCATTTATTCCCAAGGGTGTGCAATAATTCACCTGCTCTCATAGGAGCCATTGTGTGAGTCATTGTTCTTGACATGTCTCCTCTGGTAGATCTGGTGCAGGTGCTCTGTATCTGAATGACTCAAGGGCTGGATTTGATTATCCCAGGCACATACCTCCCATGTCTGCCGAAGATCTACGTTGTCAATAATAAATTTTTTGTCTTCTCCAAAGGGAAATAAATCTGTTCCAGGCTGGAAAAGAAGGAGGGGGGGGGGAATAAGTGCAGGCCAGGCCTAGAAGTTCTCTTATCTCTGTAATATTATCTAAGACTAATGGACAGGGATAGGAAACGGGAGTGATAGAAAACAGGAGTTCACCTTGCAGGGGCTGATACCACAGTGCAGGGATCTGTGGGAAACTCAAGTCGCAAGCCCAGGTCTGTCTCCCCATCTCTACAACCCATTTTCTTCTTCCCTTGCTCCCTCGCCAAGTCCTGCTCTGGACACAATTTCTTATGATGCCTATGTGGTTAATGTAATCATTGTATGCAAAGGTTTTCATTAACTGGCATGTTTCTCCCCCAAAATCTGAGAGTGATCATTCTTTGATTAAGATATGATCTAGCAGAGAATTGTCAGCATCTCTAGGAAATGACAATTCCAAATGTTCCTTCAGGGAATCAAATATTTTAGCAGCCCCCCCTTCTCTCTCCCTCTCACTCTCCCTCTCTCTCCCTCTTCAAATATTGTACTCAATACTTGCGTTATGACATCAATAATTATTTACCTTCAAAGAATACGGATTGTGAATTATGAACAGATCCATGTAGTTAAACTGGAGTTTCTTCAGCGATTCTTCCAAGCATTTCCGAACCAGCTCAGGGCGGTGGAAGGTACTCCAGAGCTGCCAAAAATATATAGAGATTTATATTTTCACACAGCCATAGAGCTTTTGGATCTCAGGACAGTTTAGCTGTGGCAGGTGACTATTCTGGTGTGTATAGTGTTAAGGACACACTCAGATATTGTTCTGCGGAGTATTTTAAATTGCTGTGCTGAGGTAAAGCAATTTTAAAACAGTTATTACTAATAACCAAAAAATTTACCATTTATTTATTAAATTTATATATTGCCCTTCATCAAAAGATCTCAGTATGATTCACAAGATAAATGCACAAGATAAAAGCACAAATAAATAGTCAGAACAGAAGCAACAAAACAGGAATCCCTCCTCCCACAAAAAGGCTGTAGAATATTAACCAGCCCATGGCCTTGTTAAAGGGGAACATTTTCACCTGGCGCCTAGAGGTGTATAATGAACCTCCCTACAGAGAGCATTCCCCAAATGGGGAGCCATGCAGAAAAGCCCCCGTTCTCATGTTCCCGCCGTCTGAGCCTCACATGGAGGAAGCACACAAAGAAGAGCCTCAGAGGATGAACACAGAATCTCGGTAGGTTTATATAGGGAGAAGCATTTTGCTCTGATTTTGTTAAATAATGTCTGTGAAATATGCAATTGCATCATGATACAGACACTATACTTTTTAAAAAAATAAATAAATACCAAACTCACTCACTTTTCCAGTGTAGAAAATGTCTTCCCTTTTTACTGTTCCATCTGAAATCTTCGCACGAATGGCCCGCCCAATGTCCTCCTCATTCTGGTATACATATGCGCCATCAATATGACGGAAGCCGACTTCTATTGCTATCTTTGTAGCCTCCTCACACTTACTTTTTTGAACCTACCGGTTGAAAAAGTTAGTCATTGTCTCTGCTTCAATGGAGAAATTTATATCAAAGTAACACTGAGTGTTGGTGGACATTGTCAAACTAGAGCTGAGTCCCAGGGACTAGGCACATCAAAGAAAAAGAAAGAAAAGGCATATAGAAAAAGTGACTTATATGCGTTGTATGTGCGAAGTAACATTGCACCACCGAATGGCATGCAAGATTTAACATGAGTAATCAATTAAATTGCCAGTTATCATGGTTCAAACAGTGCAACACCATACAGTTTGTGGAATGCTCTTTTTAAAAATTGGTTTAAATGTTTGTGAAATAGGAGAGATATCCAAGAAGGGATTGAGAAAGTCTCTTTGTCAGCATGTATCTCTTTGTTTAAATAGATTCTACCCTCACTTTATATGTGACTGGGGCAGACATATGAATTGGAAAAATGGAAAAAGGAAAATTCCGTTGAAAAACTGAGTGGTAGCTTTTATTTAGTAAATTCATGATGTTCCTAGAAATCAATTTAATTACAAAACAAGAATCGACACCAATCCCTTCATTTGCATTGCTGGTGATATGGACCAAATGAAGATGGTTTGGATACAGAATTGATTCTATATTTATTGTTAGTGTCCAGAATAGTTAGCTAATGCCTGGTGATTTTGGATAATATTGTTACTCCCAACAAACTAATGGGGGACACTTATAGTTCCATAGAAAGATTTTTTTAAAATATCACTCGACATTTTGGATTGGGGACTTTGAACCCTGTAGCAGCAATTCACACTGGAAACTGTTTCTCAGCTACAAACCATCCAAGTCTTGCACAAAACATTATTTGCTCCTGAATCTGCTCACTCAGGCCCTTGTTGAATGAAAAGCAGCACTTTATGTGCTGCAAAGCATCTGTTGCATTCTTGGCTGTGGTGGCACAAGAAGTTCTCATGCACAATTGGCTTCTCAGATCAGGTGAGGTATCTCATGCTGTGCTTTGCGTTCTATGAAGCACCCAGCAGCTCCCAGGCATTTTGTTCCTCAAAAACAAGTTACCGTACTACAATCGTTAAATGTTTTACTTACAGCGTCCGGGGAATAGGTTCCAAACCCCAGTATGGGGATTTTGTTTCCATCATTCATTGTAATGCCACGGTCTTTGCTAAGTGCCATTTTCTGCTTCTGTGCTTGCTCAGTTCTTTGCTCCAGGATGAAACTGAACAACACTCTTGTGGTGAAAGGAAAAACTCGAGTGAGAAAAATGAAGTTCGTGTTTCCAATGAAATGTCTTCTGTTGGCATGATAGGAGGGGAGTGTCTAAGCAAATGCCCTGAACAAATGAGATAGAAGGGCGGGAAAAACTATGACCTACTTTTTATCAGTAAACTTCATCAGAATGTCATTTGGTAAACCAGCTGTTTCCCTGTTGACTTATCAACATTGCTTTCACATGATAAATAATAGCTGTCTTCTGATGGGCTGAAGGGTGTTCCAAGCGCCAGAAGAACACGCAAAGGATGTAAGGAAAGAAAGGACCGTATGAATAAGATCCGAAACTGCCTCTGGCTGTGTTCACTTTGCCAGCACATGTAAAACACATTTGATGTGCATGGCATTCCCCAAAGAATCCTGGGAACTGAGATTTGTTAAAGATGCTGGGAACTGTAGCTTTGTAAAATGTCTTCTGTTGGCACAATAGGAGGGGAGTGCTTAAGTACCCTGAAGAAATGAGAGAGAAGGGCAGGGAAACCTATGGCCAACTTTTTATCAGTAACTTTCAGCAGAATGTTCTAGCATTGCTTTCAGAGGATAAATAACCTATGGCCAACTTTTTATCAGTGATTTTCTGCAGAATGTCCTTTGGTACACCAGAAGCTTACATTGTTGACTTAGCAGCATTATAGCTGTATTATTATTATTATTATTATTATTATTATTATTATTATTATTATTAGCATTCCAATAAAGCAATGCAGAGGCTTATTGCAATCTTCAATCAAGAAACTTCACCTCTTTGTTAGATTAGTAAATGTTAGACATAGGAAAAGCAAACCTAAAAGCTATGCAGGCCTTTTCTTCAGGTTGTTGTGTTGAAATGAAAACATATATGTTCAGAAACAAAATAAATGAAATATGTGGAGGCATCTGTTAACCAAATGAAGCTGGGTGTTCTGAGTGGAATGTGCACAACGCTTCCCAAACCAGCCGTGGGATCACCCTGAATGCAGATTTCAAGGAAGAGTGTCCACAGAATCAGCCTTTACTGGAGGGTTCAAGTTACACAAAGTAGTGGCTGTGTGGGAGACAGCAAGTAGCAACAAATGATTTCAGTGAGGGCGTTTTGAATATTGTTACAGATTCCAGAGGATAAATGCATGCATATAACATCATTTGCTGTGAAACAGAGTGACCAGAAAAACATAGCCAGAAGTCATTTCAGGTCGAGGTGGCAGACAATTGAAACTCTGTGCTCTTTACTCCTCACAACCAGCACTGGTCATTCCTGCCCACCCCTTCCTCAGAAGTGGAAGCAGCGAATTTGTAATTTAGAAGTTTCCCGTCATGTCCTGCTTCCCACATGCATTTGGTTTCTAAATTTGCAATTTAGAAGCTTCCCCTCATGTCCTACTTCCCACATGCATTTGGTTGGCCACTGTGAGAACTGGATGCTGGACTAGATGGGCCACTGGCCTAATTCTGCAGGCTCTTCTTATTTTCTGACCATCCAAGTCTTGCACAAAACATTATTTGCTCCTGAATCTGCTGACTTAGGACCCTTGTTGAATGTGCTTCAAACCATCTGTTGCATTCTTGGCTGCTGTGCCACAAGAAGTTCTCATGAAGAATTGGCTTGGCAATAGAGAGGGATGATAAGTAAGGTGGAACATGATGTGCGGGAGTAACGCCCATATGCCGAGGCGAACATACCCCCCCGCCCCCAACATAAGATTACATTGCAACTCTGTATCATCCAATCTCTGATTGATAATTTTTTTAGCTGCGGTAAGATCAAAATTTAAAGCTTCTAGGGGGGAGATTCCAAAAAGCAAAAGCTTGGCATGGATCTTGTTCGCCCAGGGACTGGTGAATTCGTCACACCATAAACATTGGGCTAGATAATAATCAGGTAATCTGTGTGAGAGTGTTAGCCAGTAGTTGAAAACCCGTAGAAGTGTCTCTAGCAAGGGGACCTTCAGTTCCAGATGTATAGCCGCATTGCTCACACATCAGGGAAGTTTCAACAGGCGGCGTAAAAATTGATTTTGGAGGGTCTCAAGAGGGGAAAAATTTGCCAAGGCAGCCCAAAGTGGTGCAGCATAAGCGAATATGGCAGCTATTCTCGCATTAAACACCTTCAACCCCGAAGGCACATGCAGAGCCCCATCTGTGAAATAAAACTGGAGAAGTGGAGAAAATCTCTCTTTGTTAAAAGAGAGATATTAAAAGCACAACTTCAGGCAATACCAATGAGACGGAAACATGGAAGGTGCCTAAAGAAGCCAGGGTGGCTATCTAAAGAACTTTTGACTGAGTTAAGATTTAAAAGGGATATGTACAAAAAATGGAAAAGGGGGGAAATCACCAGAGAGGAATTCAAACATATACCCAGCACGTGTAGAGACAAAGTCAGAAAAGCTAAAGCACAGAATGAACTCAGGCTCCCCAGAGAGGTTAAAAGCAACAAAAAGGGCTTTTATGGGTATGTCCGTAGCAAAAGGAAGAACAAGGAAACAGTGGGGTCACTTAGAGGAGAAGATGGTGAAATGCAAACAGGGGATAGAGAAAGGGCAGAACTCCTCAATGCCTTCTTTGTCTCAGTCTTCTCCAGGGCCAGAAGAACTACATCCAAGAGTATTAAAAGAACTGGCAGAGGTGATTTCAGAACCACTGGCAATAATCTTTGATAATTCCTGGAGAACAGGCGAAGTTCCAGCAGACTGGAGGAGGGCAAATGTTGTCCCTATTTTCAAAAAGGGGGAAAGAGAGGACCCAAACAATTACCGCCCAGTCAGCCTGACATCAATGCCAGGAAAGATTCTAGAGCAGATCATAAAGCAAACAGTCTGTGAGCACCTAGAAAGAAACTCTGTGATCACTAAAAGTCAGCATGGGTTTCTGACAAAGTCATGTCAGACTAATATGATCTCATTTTTTGACAGAATTACAAGCCTAGTAGATGAAGGGAACGCTGTGGATGTAGCCTATCTTGATTTCAGCAAGGCCTTTGACAAGGTGCCCCATGATATTCTTGTAAAGAAGCTGGTAAAATGCGGGCTAGACAATGCTACCATTCAGTGGATTTGTAACTGGCTTACTGACCGAACCCAAAGGGTGCTCATCAATGGCTCCTTCTCATCCTGGAGAGTAGTGACTAGTGGGGTGCCACAGGGTTCTGTCTTGGGCCCAGTCTTATTCAACATCTTTATCAATGACTTGGATGATGGGCTTGAGGGCATCTCGAGCAAGTTTGCAGACGACACCAAATTGGGAGGGGTGGCTAATACCCCAGAGGACAGGATCACACTTCAAAATGACCTTAACAGATTAGACAACTGGGCCAAAGCAAACAAGATGAATTTTAACAAGGAGAAATGTAAAGTACTACACTTGGGCAAAAAAAAATGAAAGGCACAAATACAGGATGGGTGACACCTGGGTTGAGAGCAGTACATGTGAAAAGGACCTAGGAGTCTTGGTAGACCACAGACTTGACATGAGTCAGCAGTGTGATGCAGCAGCTAAAAAAGCCAATGCAATTCTGGGCTGCATCAATAGGAGTATAGCATCTAGATCAAGGGAAGTAATAGTACCACTGTATTCTGCTCTGGTCAGACCTCACCTGGAGTACTGTGTCCAGTTCTGGGCACCACAGTTCAAGAAGGATACTGACAAGCTGGAATGTGTCCAGAAGAGGGCAACCAAAATGGTCAAGGGCCTGGAAACGATGCCTTATGAGGAACGGCTTAGGGAGCTGGGTATGTTTAGCCTGGAGAAGAGAAGGTTAAGGGGTGATATGATAGCCATGTTCAAATATATGAAAGGATGTCATATGGAGGAGGGAGAAAGATTGTTTTCTGCTGCTCCAGAGAAGCGGACACGGAGCAATGGATTCAAACTTCAAGAAAAAAGATTCCACCTAAACATTAGGAAGAACTTCCTGACAGTAAGAGCTGTTCGACAGTGGAATTTGCTGCCAAGGAGTGTGGTGGAGTCTCCTTCTTTGGAGGTCTTTAAGCAGGGGCTTGACAGCCACCTGTCAGGAATGCTTTGATGGTGTTTCCTGCTTGGCGGGGGTTGGACTGGATGGCCCTTGTGGTCTCTTCCAACTCTATGATTCTATGATTCTATGATTCTAAGTGCTTGGGACACGGTTTTAGCTTCATTGAGGAGATATTGAATTTGTGCTTTCCATCTCAAGTTTTGTTGAAAAAATATGCTTAAATATTGGAATTTGGAAACTTGTTCCACTGTTGCTCCATCGAGCTTCCACTTGTATTGTTTTCGGCTTCTGGAGAAAATCATTATTTTGGATTTAGAATGGTTGATGGTTAACTGATTGGTTTGACAATAGGGAACAAAGATCTTTAGTGCTCTATTTAGGCCAACTCGAGAATAGGAAAGAATTACTGCCTCGTCTGCATACTGAAGCAGTGGGCAGCGATAATCCGCAAGGCGGGGGGCATGAATATTGACGAGCGACTCGATTAGGGGTTTTCTCATATCACTTATATACAAATTAAAGAGATAGGGAAGCTAGTATACAGCCTTGGCGGACTCCCTTATTTATAGGCACCGAATTCATGAGTTCACTTGCTGGAGTTAGTCTCACTCTGGCAACTGATCCCTCATGCAATTGAATCATAAGCCCTAGGAGTCTTCTGTCAATGCCCCAGGTAGCGAGTTTCACCCATAAGGTGTTTCTAGGGATGCTGTCAAAAGCTGCCCTCAAGTCGATAAAGGCAGCACATAGATGGCCCCGACTAGGGGTAGAGTATTTCAGTGCAAGATGGTAAAGAATTATAGCGTGGTCCGTTGTGGAGCGATTGGGTCTAAAACCTGCTTGTTCATGACCAATTAAGTTGGACTTTTCTGACCACTGGGTCAATTTGGACAGAAGAAAGCGGGCATAGATTTTCCCTAGGATTGAACTAATGTTACGATAGTTCGTGGGGTTAGCAGTGGATCCTTTTTTGTGAATTGGGATAATAATAGCTTCCTTCCATGACTTGGCAATGAGACCTGTGGTGTTTATAGCATCGAAAACTTTGGCCAGAATTCCAGCCCACCACTCAGGATGTGACTTAATGGCCTCCGCTGGGACCAAATCGGGCCCGGGAGCCTTACCCACTTTCAGTTGACATATCAAGTCTAGGTGGCGAAATGGGTAGATGGCAAAACAGGTGCTCCAAGCAGGCAGATGGTGCGTCCACCTGTGAGAAGCACTTCCTCAAGAACTGCTCCCAAGTAGGAGCAGGGATAACGGCCAGGGAGTATCTTCTCACTCTTCTATTAATTAGTGACCCAAATTCACGTGATCTATGCGATTTGGATGCTGCAATTAAAGCCTGCCGGCGATACGATTGCCAGGTGCGTTTAGCCTTTGTCTGGGCCTGTTTATAGGCCGTTTTGGCTTGAAAATATGTAACTGGCAGGTTGGTAGCACCTGAGACCTTGTACTTGTTGTAAATTGAGCGCAAAAGGGTTCTAGCTTGTTTACACTGAGAATCGTACCAAGGGGCACCAGAGTTATACTGTCTGCGATTTACCGCTTGGGGAGGTATCGTAAAGAAGGCAGTAAGATCCACCATAAAATGATTAAACAGCCCCAATAGTACATTTGGGTCATGGGAATCAGAAGCTGTATCAGTTAGCTGCACACTGATTTCTTTTTGATAAACGTCCAAATACAATTGACCTTAGACCAATTTATTCCTCTCACTCCAGTCGGAACGTTGGAATCTATTCGGATTGGATGTCTGTGCTCGACTGAATGCCAATCCAGAGAGAATGTGGCTACTAAGGGGAGGTGATCGCTAGATTGTATATTGTCGACCTTAAATGAAGAGACATTCAGGAACAAATCCCTCAAAATCGAGAGGTAATCTACCATAATACACTGTTGGATTTTATGCCTAGATGGGTGTACTCCCCCGGTACATCTGGGGGGCACCTGCCATTCAAGGGGACTAGATTTAGACAGATGGCCATTTGATAGAGAAGCACTCTAGCCTTGTTTACTCTGGAGTCTTTAGAGGTTCTCCCTATGGCTTGTTCCAGTTCATAGTTGTCAAGACATGGGTCAACCCACCATTTGGCTTTATTCAAGGATTTCCAGTTGGCTGAGGTACGGGCATTAAAATCCCCTCCAATTAAGGATTGAGTATTGGGATACTTGACGCGGCATGATAATAGATGGTCTCCTAGTATTTCCCATCTAGAGCGAAGTTCAAGGGACAAACCTCCTGGAGGGAGGTAAACATTGGAAATTAGCCATGAAACCTTTCCCCCGGATATCAGCCCAGATAAGACATAAGGCGAGGAAACCTGTACTAAAGTATGTTTGGTATGTAACTTAAGCGAGTTACCAATTACAAGACCACATTTGGGACAGCCTCCTTTCAAGGAGGGGAAAGCAGGGAGTGTTAGGAGGTCGAATCCATTTATGTCAATTTCCTCTTCCTTCAAAATATAGGGAGAGGTGGGCAGGTGTTCCGATGCACTGAGCCCGAAAGAGGAAGCTAAGGGACACGTGCAGCGGTTAAACAGTGGTCCTTCAATCACTTTGATTGACGTCCCTCAAGTCCAAATGCTCCCAAGATCGAGGGACCACCAATAGGGTGTTGTGGCCACTCCAATGTTCCCACCCACAACACAGGGTCTGGTTGCCAGGTCCCACCGCAACACCTTCAGCAGAATGTCCTCTGGTACACCAGCAATTTCCTTGCTGACTTAGCAGCATTGCTTTCATAGGATAAATAATAGCTGTCTTCTGAAGGGCTGAAGGGTGTTCCAAGTGCCGGAAGAACACACAAAGGATCTCCTCCTCCTCCTCCTCCTCCTCCTCCTCCTCCTCCTCCTCCTCCTCCTCCTTCTTCTTCTTCTTCTTCTTCTTCTTCTTCTTCTTCTTCTTCTTCTTCTTCTTCTTCTTCTTCTTCTTCGTGTTCCAATAAAACAATGCAGAGGCTTATTGCAATCTTCAATCAAGAAACTTCACCTCTTTGTTAGATTAGTAAATGTTAGACATAGGAAAAGCAAACCTAAAAGCTATGCAGGCCTTTTCTTCAGGTTGTTGTGTTGAAATGAAAACATATATGTTCAGAAACAAAATAATAAATGAAATATGTGTAGGCATCTGTTAACCCAATGAAGCTGGGTGTTCTGAGTGGAATATGGCGCCATGTGCACAACGCTTCCCAAACCAGCCGTGGGATCACCCTGAATGCAGATTAAAAGTAAGAGTGTCCACAGAATCAGCCTCTACTGGAGGGTTCAGGTTACACAAAGCAGTGGCTGTGTGGGAGACAGCAAGTAGCAACAAATGATTTCAGCAAGGGTGTTTTGAATATTGTTACAGATTCCAGAGGATAGAATGCATGCGTATAACATGGTCAGAAGTCATTTCAGGTCGAGCTGGCAGACAATCGAAACCCTGTGCTCTTTACTCCTCACAGCCAGCAATCGTTATTCCTGCCCATCCCTTCCTCAGAAGTGGAAGATGTGACTTTGTAATTTAGAAGTTTCCCATCATGTCCTGCTTCCCACATGTGTTTGGTTGGCCATTGTGAGAACAGGCTGCTGGACTAGATGCGCCACTGGCCTAATTCAGCAGGCTCTTCTTATTTTCTGAAGTTATTTCAAATCATCTTGGCAATAAATCTCAGGCTATGCAGCTGCTTCTTTTTATGAAGGTTAATCCTCTCCCCAGGCTTGTGCTATTTTCAATATACGAACCACCCCCTAGAAACTGCTATTTGACACATTAGGGAGAACTAAGGATGGAGAGGAGTTCAATTTTGTCCACATTTTAATGAGAAACTACACAGCCAACCTAGCAGTTCAAAAGCACGTCAAAGTGCAATTAGATAAATAGGTACCGCTCCAGCAGGAAGGTAAACGGTGTTTCCGTGCGCTGCTCTGGTTTTGCCAAAAGCGGCTAAGTCATGCTGGCCACATGACCCAGCAAAACTGTCTGCGGACAAACGTTGGCTTCCTCGGCCAGTAAAGCAAGATGAGCACCAAAACCCCAGAGTTGTTTGCGACTCGACTTAACTTTCAGGGGTCCTTTACCTTTACTGTTAAACAGCTCACACATCTTGAAGCAATATGCAAATTAAAATGCAGTTATCGTAAGAAAGTGGCAATTCTCTAAATTCAGTGGTACAGTTGTTCAGCTATAGAATCATTAAAAAAATGCATATAGTGGGGTAAATTATGCATTAAAGAGCATATATCAGTGAAAACACCATGCAATCGTGCTTTATTTTAGCCAAAAGTGCAAAGAAAAATGTGTATGGTAGGAGAAATTTGCACTGATGAATTTTCAAAGGTTCTTTTTTTTCATCCGAAACTGATATGGAGATGTGAGGAACTGAAGAGTGGAAAATGAGATGCTGGGAGGAACTGTTATTGACAGATTTGCCCAGTGTTTTAAATGAACAAGGACCCAGGTTCAAAAGGAGATAAATGAGAGATGGAAGACGAGTCCTTATTCCACATCTGGTGGGTAATACTGTGGGTGACCAGCATATCTGAAACAAAAGAAAAGAGAGTCAACACCCCCAAAATTACATTTTGTCAGAAACTGGACTTTTTCAAGACTGTCTAGGATCAAATAGGACTGGGATAGCTCGGTCGGTAGAGGATGAAACTCTTAATCTCAGAGACATGGCCACGCTGGGCAAAAGGTTCCTGCATTGCAGGGGGCTGGACTAGATGACCCCCGTGGTCCCTTCCAACTCTACAATTCTATGACATGGACACTTGTCCATACACTTGCACCCCACTCCAACCATGCATGGGGCTTTGGAACAAAGGATCCACAGTAATTGCTTCTATAATTTCACCTTATTCTCTAGGAAGAGGAGATAGATGGATGCCAGATCTTTTCTTCCTTTTGCTCTCGCAGTTTGAATTCTTGCGTGAAGCACTTTTATGTGTTCATATGCATACTATTTAAATTTTACTTACGCGTCCCCTTTTAAATAGCTCATGCTTTTGTGAAGGCCATCAATGGATTTCATATCCTCCTCAGACAGCTGGAAAGTAAATGCCTGTCAGGAGGAGAGGAAAAAAAATACGCTGAGGTGATTTTATCTCATGTCTTCTTTTTGCAGCTCAGAGCTATGCACCTCTTTCCAGCAAGAGAGATATCAAAGCGAACTTTGCTACCACCTTCCAAAGTTTATTTCCTTCATTCAACAGCTTCAGTCCAGATGTCCTCCCACTGAAGGAATTTTATATGCATAGTAATGTAGGTTTGCAATAGAACAGGAGTGGGGGAAACTGTGGCCCTCCAGATATGGATGGACTCCAACTCCCCATCAGTCTCCACCATCATGACCAATGGTCAGGGATGAGGGAAGTCACAACGCAGCAAAGGTTGTTTAGTCCTTCAGTACTCACAGCTGTCCATGGAGGCGCAGGTCAATTCTGTGTCTAGGGCAGCTGTTTAGCAGCTCCATCTAGTATGCAGGCTGAACCCTATCTGCCCGCAGACTGTCTGGCCAGACTGGTGCATGCTCTAGTTATCTCCTGCTTGGACTACTGCAAAGGGGCTACCTTTGAAGGTGACCCTGAAACTAAAACAAATCCAGAATGTGGCAGCTAGACTGGTGACTGGGAGCGGCTGCCGAGATCATATAACACTGGTCCTGAAAGACCCACATAAGCTCCTAGTACGTTTCCGAGCACAATTCAAAGTGTTGCTGCTGACCTTTAAAGCCTTAAACGGCCTCGGCCCAGTATACCTGAAGGAGCTTCTCTACCTCCTTCTGTCCGGACACCGAGGTCCAGAGCCGAGGGCCTTCTGGTGGTTCCCTCCCTGCGAGAAATGAGGTTACAGGGAACCACGTAGAGTGCCTTCTTGATAGTGGCACCCACCCTGTGGAATGCCCTCCCATAAGATGTGAAGGAAATAAACAACTATCTGACTTTTAGAAGACATCTGAAGGCAGCCCTGTTTAGGGAAGTTTTTACTGTTTGATGTTTTATCGTGCTTTTAACATTCTTTTGGGAGCAACCCAGAGTAGCTGGGGAAACCCAGCCAGATGGAGGGCATATAAATAAATTTATTTATTATTATTATTATTATTATTATTATTATTATTATTATTATTCCATGCAGTGTATAGCTAAACTACCGAACTTGCTCCCATGCGAGGCAGTGACAGCCAGCAAATTGGATGGCTTTAAACCAGGGGTAGGCAACCTAAGGCCCATGGGCTGGATGCGGCCCAATCGCCTTCTCAATCCGGCTCACGGACGGTCTGGGAATCAGCATGTTTTTACATGAGTAGAATGTGTCCTTTTATTTAAAATGCATCTCTGGGCTATTTGAGGGGCATAGGAATTCGTTCAATTTCCCCCCCCCCCAAACTATAGTCCGGCCCCCCCACAAGGTCTGAGGGACAGTGGACCAGCCCCCTGCTTAAAAAGTTTGCTGACCCCTGGGTTAGGCTGAGAGAATGTGAATGGACCACCAAGTTCACCCAGTGAGTTTCATGGCAGATTGGGGATTTGAACCCAGGTCCTAGTCCAACACTCTTAACTGCAAAACCCAACCATTAAGTGTAGCTGCAGGCTCCACTTAAATTTGAAGCGAGTAAGATAAACAGCGGCGGCGGGGGAGCTGAAGAAGCAGCTGGCAAAGTTTGTAGAGAAAGCGCAACAAGGAAACTGCTTGTGCTTGCATGTTATACTCTTTGGGTAACAAAGAGCTATTTCATCCCCAAGGGTGCTGGAGACTTGAAATGAAACCGCCATTTGACTCTGCAGCAAGCCACACACTCTCTACTGAGAACTGATGGATAGGCTGACACAAGCTTTCTCTCTTCCACCTCTTTCTTAGACTGAACCTGTTTCTGCTCCACCCACCCCCCAAAAAAGGATTTTTGTTTCTGAAGTTTGTTTATTGTTTGTTGTTGTTTCGACCATCATAGTCATATCAACCACCGGAAAAAAGAATATACATCCTTTACAGTATATACATAAATATAGCATTAAAACATACATTCACACAAACGTGATACTAATAGTTTTTTATATATTTCATTCCCAATTAAATCTTTACAGTCCACCACATTATCCTCAATTTTGGGGCAGCAACTGTGAACCTCACAAATTTGTCTTTCGCAAATTTGCCAAAACCAGACAACTAATAAGTGATCAGCCACATCAGGCCTCTTGCTTAGCAAATCAAGGATAAACCTAGTTCTTGGTTCGGAATACAGAGAGCAATATAGTACATAATGTATAGATCTTCTGCTGCTTGGGTACCAAAAATTTTGGTACCGCCAAATTTTCCTGTAGCATCCCTCTAAATCAGCAGTAGGCAACCTAAGGCCCGTGGGCCAGATGCGGCCCAATTGCCTTCTAAATCTGGCCCACAGTCAGTCTTGGAATCAGCATGTGTTTACATGAGTAGAATGTGTGCTTTTCTTTAAAATGCATCTCTGGGTTATTTGTGGGGAACAGGAATTCGTTCTTTTTTTTTATTTTCTTAATATAGTCCAGCCCACTACATGGTCTGAGGGACAGTGGACCGGCCCACAGCTGAAAAAGGTTGCTGAACCCTGCTTTAAACAATAAACAAATTCATGGTGGATAAGATGTTCATCTTCGCTCCCATAGCCCCACACCAGTTATGTGACCCGTGAGATCACAGTGTTCAAATGATGTGCTTTTTCAGTATTGTTTTTTAAAGAAGAAGAGGAGTTTGGATTTGATATCCCGCTTTATCACTACCTGGAGGAGTCTCAAAGCGGCTAACATTCTCCTTTCCCTTCCTCCCCCACAACAAACACTCTGTGAGGTGAGTGGGGCTGAGAGACTTCAAAGAAGTGTGACCAGCCCAAGGTCATCCCAACAGCTGCATGTGGAGGAGCGGAGATGCGAACCCGGTTCACCAGACTACGAGCCTACCACTCTTAACCACTACACCACACTGGCTCTCTAATGGATTTATATATACTGCTTTACCTGGATGTCTTCCTCAATTTGCTTTCTGGTGTCGGCCTTCACTAGGACCACCAGGCCGCGCTGCAGTTGGTAGCGAATAGCCACGAGAGCTGGGCTTTTGTTGTACTTCTTGGCGATCGCAACCAACAAAGGGTCTTCAAGAAGGGGAGGAGCGTCTGGATTTAACCTGTTGGAGAGCAACAAGGAGAGAAAGTGTGTTTCTGGTGTCAAGATGCACAAATATATACACACAACTATAGGATGGGGGGGCACTTGGGGACCCAACCTGTCCAGCAAAACAAACTTTTCAATCACAGGGGTACCTAAGAAGGGAAAGAAAGGCCCAAGGAATTCTGTGTGCCTGTTGGAGAGTCGATATGGAAAAGAGGGAGGGAATTCAAATGAAATGGAGGATCCTGGAAGAATACATAGCTCATTGTCTTGAAGGAGAACTCAGTATTTGTTGCTGGTCCCACTTGTAAAGAATAAGCATTTAAGTGGCTTCCAATACAGTGGTACCTCGACTTACGAAGGACTCGACAACCGAATTTTTCAACTTATGAATCGGGCAAATGGCCGCACGCTTACGAATTACTCGACATCGGAACAGAAACCGTGGCGGTTTTAGATAGGTTTTTTTCGACTTTTGAATTTTTAAATGGGGTTGCTTCAACTTACGAATTTTTCCGTTTCCAATGCATTCCTATGGGAAATCGCGTTTCCAATGGCGCTTTTCGACTTACGATTTTTTTGACCTACGAAGGTGCCTTCGGAATGGATTAAATTTGTAAGTCGAGGCACCACTGTATAGATAAATGCAATACAATTCAAAATTCTGAGACACAAGAAACAAGCTATGTAAAAAGAGAAATGCTATAATTATTCAAATGCAAGGCCGGGTGCAGAGTCCTTTCATCCTTGCCATTTTACTGCTTTAAGCTCCATGAAACATTATATAAAAGTGATTTAAAAACAGTACAAAATTTCAGAAGCAGAAATTATTAAATAGCCCCCTGGCCACAACATTTAAAAACATATGTTTGGGAGAAGTCAATCAGTTATATATAAAAAAACACTTTAGCAATGGAAAGGTTTCTGAGAATGTCTAAAATGGGAGGGGAAGAGCTTTGTAAATCTCTCTCTGGAATGAGTTCCCCAATTGTGGGGCCACTACAGAAAAGGTCCTGATGCTGGTATCCACCACGAGGATCTCTATTAATTGTGGAGCCAAGAATGCAACCTTCAGAGCTGATGTGGATACTGGGGAATACTGGGCCTAGGTGGTCCCTGAGGTGGTCTCCAAATGTTTTGGCTTCATCTCTTACCATCTTGGGTCCCTTTGGGATCCTAGGACACTATATCCTTCCAGGACGATATTGTTTGACTTGCAGAAGGCCAGCATCTTGCTTTGGTTCCTATAAGGATGGCATTCAACCTGCAGATTCAAAATCCCCCAACACAGCCCAAAAGTGAGAATTCAGACGGAACAAAAATACCGTGAAATAAAAGAAAGAAAGAAAAGCAGAACCATGCTATTATTTTTTGAAATATCCAGCTGTTACCTTTTTAAAAGTATGTTGTGTTTTCTGATGTATCAGAATCTTTAGGTGACCATTCTTGCATTTGTGGTTTTCATTGCCACGCTCCTCTTCTGTGAAATGTGTGTTAGCTGGACATGGGGGACAGGGCTTATTCCCCCACAATCTCCTGTCACCCCAGCCCTGTTGGAAATATCCTGGGCACGCTGTCCTGCCCGCAGTGTCTCTATTTCTGCCCACTCAGTCTCTGAATTTTCTATGTTGAGCAAAAAGGTCTGATTGGTTACATGATTTACACCAGTGGCCTAGTGAATCAGAGCTGCTTGGGTGGAACAGCTTTCCCCAGTTGCCTAACTCAAAAGCCCTTCGCTCCCCCCTTGAGAACTTCCAGAGTCCTCACAAGAGGCTGTGTGGGCTCTGACTGTTAGGATTCTTGCCCTGTGCTTGCAGTCATGGGATTGGTTTTATCACATGACGGTGTGGGAAGTGACGGAGACATGATGTTTCGTATTACTGTGTTCCGTGATGTAGGACTATTGTCCTTTGTTCTCTCTCTCTGCTGTTTGATGCTGAGTCAGAATGTTCTGAGTGTATTATATGTAAATAAAGTAGTTTAGCCAAAATGCTGCGCTGCTGAGTCTGTCACGCAAACTGATAACACTCTGCTGTTCCTAAGCGTGCTAATGCCGCTGTGATGTTCGGGCTGGAGAAAGCTTTTGAAGATCCCGAACGACTGACCAGGAGGGAGAGAACGTTCCAGTCGGGCATGTGTCTCTATCGGAGTCCTACTTGCATGTAGGATGATCCTGACACTGACTGCTTGCAGGCCTCCTTCTACCAGAGATGCCTGTTTCAAACATTATGGACTTCTCCACATTTCCTTTTGTCTGAGGATTCAGAGGTCTTGATGAAATGAGAACCCATCACTGGTTCCAGGAATTGAGGGGAGTCCACCCCACAACTCATAACCATATCTTCTTGTGACTGGATCTGCAACCTTATAGACTTAAGCAAGTTTTTTCAGGGAATGGCTGTGTTCGTCAAAACAAAGGTCCTCTCACAAAAGAGCTTAAATAAAGAAGCTTTGAACAGTGCTTGGAACAAACCCCTAAACAAAGCAATCACACTTTACCTGATTTATCACTGGCTTGTATTTCAATCCTGGCTTGTTCAGGATCAATTCCAGCTGCTTACAGGTGAAGTTGGACACTCCAATGGACCTCACCAAGCCGGCATCTTTGCACGCCTCCATTGCCTGGCAAAGAAAACATGACAAGTTTGTTGAGTGGTGCTTGTTGAATAGCTGAAGGCACACTTTTTTCAGATTAAGATTGGAGGCTTATAGTTCACCAGCTCTCATAGGAGCCATTGTGTGAGTCATTGTTCTGGACATGCCTCCACTGGTGGAAGGTTATTATGCCCTGTATCTGAATGAATGACTCAAGGGCTGGATTTGCTGATCCCAGGCACCTACCTCCCATGTCTTTTGAAGATCTACAATGTCAACAATCAATTTCTTGTCTTCTCCCATGGGAAATAAATCTGGTCCAAGCTGGAAAAGAAGGAGGGGGGGAGGGAATGAGTGCATTTCAGGCCTATGAGTTCACAAGAACCACATTTCACATTCTTGTTTATTCAAGAGGGAAAAAGTGTTACTTTATCCAGGAAAAAATACTTACCGTATGTTGAAATATTAGGTAAAGGACCCCTGAACAGTTAAGTCCAGTCAAAGGTGACTATGGGGTTACAACGCTCATCTCGCTTCCAGAACGAGAGAGCCTGCATTTGTCCTCAGACAGCTTTCTGGGTCATGTGGCCAGCATGACTAAACCACTTCTGGCGCAACGGAATACTGGCGCAACGGAAACACCATTTACTTTCCCGCCGTAGTGGTACCCATTTAACAGTATCTGCTTGCATTGGCGTGATTTCAAACTGCTAGGTTGGCAGAAGTTGGGACAGAGCAATGGGAGCTCACCCCATTGCAGGGATTCGAACCACCAACCTTCTGATTGGCAAGCCCAAGAACCTCAGTGGTTAAGACTACATCTCCACCAGCATCCCCCCCCTTTCAATATTAACTCTGTATTGTCTCTTTTAACCCGGGGGAGGGGAATTAGTGGATCTCCAGGCTTTGCTGGCCTCAAAGTCCCATCAGCTGCAGCCAGCAAGGACAATGATCAGGAATGATAGGAGTTGCAATTGAGCAACATCTGGAAGGCCACAGGTTCCCCATACATGCTTTAAATTTTTCTGTGCCCCATAGAACAAACTGTCTTCTCTCTCTGCACAAGTTTTTCTCCCCATCTCTCAAACCCTTTTTTCCTTCCCTCGCTCCCTCGCCAAGTCCTGCTCTGCACATGATTTCTGTCTTATGATGCCCATGTGGTTAAAGTAATCGCTATATGCAGATGTTTTCTTTATCTGGCATGGTTTCTCCTTCCAAATCTGAGAGTGATCATTCTTTGACTGAGATATGGTCTAGCTGTCAGCATCTCTAGGAAATGACAATTCCCAATGTTCCTTCAGGGAATCAAATATTTTAGCAGCCTCTCTCTCTCTCTCTCTCTCTCTCTCTCTCTCTCTCTCTCTCTCTCTCTCTCTCTCTCTCTTCAAATATTGTACTCAATACTTGCATTATGACATCAATAATTCTTTACCTTCATAGAATACGGATTGTGAATTATGAACAGATCCATGTAGTCAAACTGGAGTTTCTTCAGCGATTCTTCCAAGCATTTCCGAACCAGCTCAGGGCGGTGGAAGGTACTCCAGAGCTGCCAAAAATATAAGGAGATGTATATTTTCACACAGCCATAGAGCTTTTGGATCTCGGGACAGTTTAGCTGTGACAGATAACTATTCTGGTGTGCACAGTGTTAAGGACACACTCAGATACTGTTCTGAATAGTATTTTGAATTGCTGTGATGAGGTAAAGCAATTTTAAAGTCATCATTGCTAATAAACAGTATTTTTTACCATTTATTTATTAAATTTATATATTGCCCTTCATCAAAAGATCTTGGAGCAGTTCATAAGATAAAAGCACAAGATAAAAGAACAAATAAATAGTGAAAACAGAAGCAACACAGGAACCCCTCCTCCCAACAACCAGTGTCGTAGGAAGCCACTCGGGCGCCTGGGGTGGGCAAGCCACCCATAGAGGTGAGGTGAGGTTGGGGCCTCCAGAGTCTGTCAGCCTCCTCCCACTCAGCTGCCCCACAGCTGGGGGGGGGAGCAGAGGGCAGACCGTTTGGGCAGCGAGGAGCCTGCGCACGCCCAAGCCACCACGTCACTCCCAGGAGAGATGTGTGGCTTGGACGTGCTGAAGGCCCCATGGTGATTGCCGCCCGGCATTTTGTCACCCCTGTCACTGGTGACATCCGGGGCGGACCTCTGGAATGAA
Organism: Zootoca vivipara; assembly: GCF_965207765.1. Classification (NCBI taxonomy): domain Eukaryota; kingdom Metazoa; phylum Chordata; class Lepidosauria; order Squamata; family Lacertidae; genus Zootoca; species Zootoca vivipara. The sequence goes on from NC_142592.1 coordinate 56,584,983, forward strand.
TTAAGTACAGAACCAGAGTACTCAGTTTTTTTAAAAAATGCCAAACTCACTCACTTTTCCAGTGTAGAAAATATCTTCCCTTTTTATTGTTCCATCTGAAATCTTCGCACGAACGGCCCGCCCAACGTGCTCCTCTGTCTGGTATACATAAGCGCTATCAATATGCCGGAAGCCCAATTCTATTGCTATCTTTGCAGCCTCCTCACACGTACTTTTGGGAACCTGCCGAATGAAAAGGCGAAAAGGTTAGTCAAGGTCTCTGCTTCAGTGGGGGAATTAATATCAAAGGGTACCGCTGAGTAACACTGAGTGTCGGTGGACATTTTCAAACTAGACCTGAGTCCCAGGGACTCAGCTAGGCTCCATCTAGACGCATCAAATGAAAAGAAAGAAGAAGTGTAAAGAAAAAGCGATTTATATGTGTTGCATGTGCAATATAACATTGTGCCACCAGATGGCGAAACGGAGTCCTGTTTTCCTCTACCTGTTTTCCCTGTTTAAATTTACGCTTTGAACAAAAATGCTTCTTTGATGTGTCTAGATCCAGCCCTGCTGATGCCTGAGTCCTCTTGTGGGGTCTCTTTCATGAGGCAAGGTGGCGTTGACCAGCCATGACAACAAGGCTCCAATCAAGGTTGCGAGGTGGTGAGTTGTCATTTTAATTTTCCATAATCCCTCCACCAGCACACACCAAGGCACTGTGGGAAATTAAAACGGGTGCTTCCAGATAGCTGCCAGGTGGGGAACAGGATGAAATCTTATTTTGCATTCATGGTATGTACATGTATGAGAAACAGCAATTTCTGAGTGTTTGACCCCAAAATGCCAGATTTATTCATGGATTTATGAATGGTCAGGCAAAGAGAGACAATTTTCAGGACTTTTAAGATCACATCAAAGTCAGCAGAGTTATTGCAACCCCCTATAACACATGCATCTCTATGGAGAGGACTAATTAATCAGTGAACCTATTATATACGCACAGTACCTTACCGTTTCGTAGCTGACAATACAATAATATGTACTCCAGGGTTTGGTTTGGCTTTTATGTCATGTTGATGGTGTTATGTTATAATACACACACACACACACACACACACACACAGAGAGAGAGAGAGAGAGAGAGAGAGAGAGAGAGAGAGAGAGAGAGAGAGAGAGAACGAACTGCATATGTAGAGACAGGGGATGGATCAGGAAAATTCAGATTAGCCTGGGAAACAGCAGGCTTTTATTGACTGCAGGTCAGCACCAGATTTAAGGGGGTATGGGTGGGTCTACACATGGGATGCAAAGTCAAGGGGGCGCACATTAATGGTGATGTTGGTTATACCTATATTTATTTGGGTACCTACTGAGAAGATCCATAAAAAAACTGTACCAAAAGGAATTATTGTGAAAAAATGAAATATTTAATGGTGTGTGTGTGAAATTTTGATGTAGGTGGCGTTTCGGCTCTATGCCTGATTTCCTTCTAACCCCAGGCTCCAACAAGAATCCAATTGCTGGAATAGGTATGCAAGTCTCTTGGCAATGACCACTTAAGTATGAGAGGTTAAGGTAATAAACGAAGCAGCTCTGTGCCAGAGGGCAAATGGGTGGGTAGTTAGAAAGTCAAAAACTAGGGTGTGTGTATGAGAGAGAGCCAGGAGTTGGAAGCAGAAAGCAGGCTGGGCAGCTGAGAGATGGAGCCAGGCCTGGTTTCTGCTGCAATCCAAGGTTATGGCCATGGGAGAAGCAAGTTAATGCTGTGAACCCCTCCATCCTTCTTGCTGGCAGCTGTCTGTCTCTAGAGACAATGGAGTGTGCCTCCGGGGGAAAGTCAAACTGCTGTGTTAGCAGCACCAAAGTCACTTCCCTAGGGCGCAAGTCTGGGCAGTGGGTATGGAGGTCCTGGGCTGCCCAGATGAAAAGGCCTCCCTCTCATGTTTGCTGATGTGATCCAAAGGAAAGCAGAGTAATATATTTGGCACCAGCTTGGCTGCAGGAGTTGCCAGAAGGAGGCATGCAATGCGTCACCCAACCATCTTAGGAATGCCACCCTGAAGATATCCCACAAGGCAGCTGAGGTTCAAGAGCAGAGTTTTCCTTCTCCTAGATAGGCTACCTCCCAGGGCCGGCTCTACATAGACCCCCGGTGGCGCAGCGCACCACGGCGGGGGGCTGGTAAGGTGGGCGCCGGCCTGGCAAGGAGGGCGCCGCGCGCGCGGAAACCAATTGCGCACTGCGAGGGCGGGGCGGGCGGCGGAGCGATCTCCACCCCTCAGCACCAGGGCGCGCGATCTGCTCAAGACGGCCCTGCTACCTCCCTAGCTGGATGAGCCCCATCCGCCCTTCATTTCCCTCTACAGCCCGTACAGAAACCGCCTTCTTGACCGTTGGATCCACTAGTAAGCTCATCTGTTCTATCTGCCAGAGCCTCTCTTCACATGCAGGATTGAAAATGAGCAATCAATTAACTTGTCAGTTATTTTGGTTCAATCAGTGGAACTCTGTTGAGACATAAAGTTTGTAGAATGCTCTTTTGAAAAATTGGTTAAAATGTTTGTGAAATAGGAGAAATATCCAAGAAAGGATGGAGAAAGTTTCTTTGTCAGCCTGTATCTCTTTGTTACTCCCAACAAAACTAATAAGGGGCACTTATAGTTCTATAGAAATATTTTTTAAAATATCACTCGACATTTTGCATTGGGGACTTTGAACCCTGTAGCAGCAATTCACGCTGGAAACTGTTTCTCAGCTACAAACCATCCAAGTCTTGCAGAAAACAAGCCCCTTGTTGAATGTGAAGCATCAACTAGGCAGAGGGCCTTCTTGGTGGTGGCGCCTGCCCTGTGGAACGCCCTCCCAACAGAAGTCAAAAAGGAAAACAATTACCAGACTACTCTGTTGCATTCTTGGCAGCTGTGCTTTGCAACTGTATGAAGCACCCAGCAGTTGACAGGCATTTTGCTCTTCAAAACCAAGTTACTAAAATTGTGAGAGTTAAATGTTTTACTTACAGTGTCCGGGGTATAGGTTCCAAACCCCAATACGGGGATTTTGTTCCCATCATTCATTGTAATGCCACGGTCTTTGCTAAGTGCCATTTTCTGCTTCTGTGCTTCTTCAGTTCTTGGCTGCAGGCTGAAGCTGAACAACACTCTCGTGGCGAAAGGAAAAACTCGAGTGAGAAAAATGAAGTTTGTGTTTCCAATGAAATGTCTTCTGTTGGCACAATAGGAGGGGGGTGCTTAAATACTTGGAAGAAATGAGAGAGAAGGGCAGGGAAACCTATGGCCAACTTTTTATCACTAACTGTTGGCAAAATGTCCTTTGCTCTACACCAGCAGTTTCCTTGTTGACTTAGCAGCATTGCTTTCACAGGATAAACAAACTGTGGCCAACTTTTTATCAGTAACTTTCAACAGAATGTCCTTTGCTACACCAGCAGTTAGTTTTCATTGTTGTTAGCAGCATTGCTTTCATATGATAGATAATAACTTTCTTCCTCTTCTTCTTCCTCTTCTTCTTCCTCCTCTTCTTCCTCCTCTTCTTCCTCCTCTTCTTCCTCCTCTTCTTCCTCCTCTTCTTCCTCCTCTTCCTCCTCCTCTTCCTCCTCCTCTTCCTCCTCCTCTTCCTCCTCCTCTTCCTCCTCCTCTTCCTCCTCCTCTTCCTCCTCCTCTTCCTCCTCCTCTTCCTCCTCCTCTTCCTCCTCCTCTTCCTCCTCCTCTTCCTCCTCCTCTTCCTCCTCCTCTTCCTCCTCCTCTTCCTCCTCCTCTTCCTCCTCCTCTTCCTCCTCCTCTTCTTCCTCCTCTTCTTCCTCCTCTTCTTCCTCCTCTTCTTCCTCCTCTTCTTCCTCCTCTTCTTCCTCCTCTTCTTCCTCCTCTTCTTCCTCCTCTTCTTCCTCCTCTTCTTCCTCCTCTTCTTCCTCCTCTTCTTCCTCCTCCTCCTCCTCCTCTTCCTCTTCCTCTTCCTCTTCCTCTTCCTCTTCCTCTTCCTCTTCCTCTTCCTCTTCCTCCTCCTCCTCTTCCTCCTCCTCCTCTTCCTCCTCCTCCTCCTCTTATTCTTCTTCTTCTTCTTCTTCCTCCTCCTCCTCCTCCTCCTCCTCCTCCTCCTCCTCCTCCTCCTCCTCCTCCTCCTCCTCGTGTTCCAATAAAGCAATGCAGAGGCCTATTGCAATTTTTGTTAAAGATGCTGGGAATGGTAGCTTTGTGAGGGGTAGACTAGAGTTCCCAGAATTCTTTTCGAGAGGTCATATGCTTTAAAAGTGCTCTATATCATTGGATCATAGAAATGTAGACTTGGACGGGACCGTGAGGATCATCTATTTCAGCCACCTGCAATGCAGGAATCTTTCGCCCAGTGTGGGGCTCAAATCCACAACGCTGAGATTAGAGTCTCAATCTGTACCAACTGAGCTATCCCTTAGGGTGAGTTTGTTTACACAGTCACCTTCTGTTTGGAGTAAACACCATCAAAACGCAATGCACCATAAGAAATGTTAGGGTGGATAAAGGATGTGGAATGTGGCGCTGTGTGCACAACGCTTCCCAAACCAGCCGTGGGATCACCCTGAATGAAAGGAAGAGTGTCCACAGAATCAGCCTCTACTGGAGGGTTCAGGTTACGCAGAGCAGTGGCTGAGTGGGAGAAGCAAGTAGCAACAAATGATTTCAGCAAGGACATTTTAAATACTGTTACAGATTCCAGAGGATAAAATGCATGCGTATAACATCATCTGCTGTGAAACAGAGTGACCAGAAAAACATAGTCAGAAGTCATTTCAGGTCAAGATGACAGACAATCAAAACCTGAAGAAGTGTGCATGCACACGAAAGCTCATACCAATGACAAACTTAGTTGGTCTCTAAGGTGCTACTGGAAGGAATTTTTTTATTTTGTTTCGACTACGGCAGACCAACACGGCTACCTACCTGTAATCGAAACCCTGTGCTCTTTACTCCTCACAGCCAGCAATCGTTATTCCTGCCCATCCCTTCCTCAGAAGTGGAAGCTGTGACTTTGTAATTTAGAAGTTTCCCATCATGTCCTGGTTCCCACATGCATTTGGTTGGCCACTGTGAGAACAGGCTGCTGGACTAGATGCGCCACTGGCCTAATTCTGCAGGCTCTTCTTATTTTCTGAAGTTATTTCAAATCATCTTGGCAATAAATCTCAGGCTATGCAGCTGCTTCCTTTTCTGAAGGTTTTCTGAAGGTTAATCCCCCCCCCCCCGGCTTCTGCTATTTTCAATATACGAAACACCCCCTTGAAACTGCTATTTGACACATTAGGGAGAACTAGGGATGGAGGAGGAGTTCAGTTTTGTTCACATTTTTAATGAGAAACTACACAGCTCACACTTCTTGAACCAATATTCAAATCAAAATGCAGTTATCCAAAAGAAAGTGGTAATTCCCTGCATTGTGTGATGCAGTTGTTCAGCTACAGAATAATTGCAAAAATGCATATACTGGGGTAAAGTATGCATTAAAGAGCATATATTAGGGAAAACACCATGCAAAAAATGCTTTATTTTAGGCAAAATTGCAAAGAAAAATGTGTATGGTAGATTCATCTGTTGAAGGGAGAGAAGAACATCGAGGACAGAATCAGTCAGTTTTATTCATCTCCGAATGTATAGTTAGGATGGGAAGCAAATCTGAAAAATAAAAATCAATGGAGCTTCTAAATTACAAGGAGAAAGAAAGGGTGAGATTCAGGCCTCAGAAGGAATATCCAACACATTTAAAGCACATGAAGCCTAGCCACTGGAATTTACCCTCGGAGAACTACAATTCCCTTAACAAACTATCTCAGGATTGTCATCCTTGGCCCACCCACCACAATTTGCTTGCCTTAGGCAAATTGCAAGATGGTGCACATTTCATATACAGAAGCTAGCTGGAATGACAATCAAAACTTACTTCTAGATTGGCAGCAACATAGTGCCCTTCACCAAACCCGAGTGTCCTTCACCACAACTGAGGGCAGCAGCAGGCTAGTTATGTGGGTGCAGGACAGCTGTGTGATGTACACAGCTCTGTCCTCCAACACAAGGGGACGGGCAGGGTACTCAGAAGTATCAGCTGGGGAGGGGGCTGGCCTGGAGGGTGCTTCCACACTGGGCATTTGAATGTGGAATTTACTCTCTTTTCCCTGTGGAAAGTGAGGAGAAAACTGGTTGATGCACCAGCAGAAGCACACATTACCTAACAGTAGGGCCGGCCCTGGTTCTGTCTCAATAGGGGATGTGTACTTAGGCCCTTAGTCTTTAGTAGCAGAAAGGGGAAATTACAGTGTGCCATCTCTGAGTTGTTTTAACTGGCATACCAGAGTAAGCCACATGGGAGACCTTTTGGTTTGGAGGGCAATCGTTTTTGAAATGTGTTGGGTGTAATAAATTGCTTCTTTCGAGTACCAGTCTGATGTCTTGCCCCTTGTGTGCAGCTTGTGTGTGTGTGTCCCCTCCCACTCCCCCCCACCAAATTGTCAGGGGTTCTACCACACCCTCCCCAGGGCAACAAGGAACGAGGAGTGCTCTGGCTGCAACCACAAACACCTGATTCCCACCAGGAGCTGCCTCCACACGTGGGCTCTCAAATGGCCACCTGTATCACTGTGTGACAATATGGATGGGGCTGAACTCTAACAACAGATTCCCTTGCCTTGCCACCTTCAACTCACCCTGTCAGTTTCATGTAGCGAACATTTCTTTTGAGGCCATTGAGTGTTTTCATATCCTCTTCAGGCAGCTGGAAATCAAACACCTAGCAGAGGAGACAGGGTTGCATATAATCAGCAAGGGCTTTATTATTTATTATTATTATTATTAATTATTATTATTATTATTAATTATTATTATTTATTTATTATTATTTATTATTATTATTTCAATTTATACCTGTACCTGGAGGTCTCAGAGCAGTTCACAAACAAGACCATAACATATAAAATCAATCCAAAAACAATAACCCAATAACCCCTCCCCCCCCAAAAGCCACTCTAAAAGGGTGTTGGGTGTCAATAAGATCAACCAAAGGCCTGGTTAAAAAGGAACATTTTTGCCTGGTGCCTAAAGGTGTATAATGAAGGTGCCAGGCGAACTTCCCTGGGGCGAGTATTCCATAGACGGGGAGTCACTGCGGAGAAGGCCCGTTCTCATGTTGCCACCCTCCGGACCTCTCAAGGAAGAGGCACATGAAGAAGGGCCTCAGAAGATGATCTTGGGGTCCAGGTAGGTTAATATGAAAAGAGGCTGTAGATTTTCTGAAGCTCAAGCACTGAGACAAAGTGGGCAGAAAGAGGAGACATTGGCTCCCCTATCCTGCAGAATCTCTCACTGATCTCACCTGCATTTTCATTCTGTTGTAGATGTCAATGGCTCCCATTCAACTCAGCTTACGCAGTTGAGCTCCTGTGAGTAAGATGGACCCCGTCTTCACTATTGCTTACCCCACAACTTAACTCTGGCAGTCTGTTGTTACTGGTTTGTGTTCCGTATGCGGTAGGTTATTCTACTTAAAGTGCAGGGATGAACGAACACTCAGCTCCCAAGGCCTTGCCTAAACCAGCACACATTAGACTTTAGTTCACTGCATCTGCATATTACTGCCGGTTTACCTGGAGGTTTTCTTTAATGTGTTTTTTGGTGAAACTCTTTGCCAGAACCACCATGCCACGCTGCAACTGGTAGCGCAAGGCAATGAGCGCTGGGCTTCGGTTGTGCTTCTTAGCAAGGTCAACCAGTACTGGTTCCTCACGCAGAACTGGTGTGCTTGTGTCCATCCTGCAAGTGGAAAGCAACCTCAGGTGTCATTAAATAGCAATATTGTGACATATTCAAGTCAACATTTGAGCATATCTAGACACTGTAAGTATGAAGCTGTTTTAGACCAGATCATCTGGTATGGAGGAACCCAACCAAAGAACCCTGCAAGGGTGCAGAGAGCAGGGAAAGCAGACCAAAAGCACAATCTTATGCTCATCAGTCTTACTGGCCATACAGTCGTACCTCGGGGTGCGAACACCTCGGGTTACGAACAACCCGGGTTACGAACTTCGCAAACCCGGAAGTATTTTCGCCGCACGCCTTTGCGCATGCGCAAAACGGCGGTTCGGGCCCTTTTCGGGTTATGAACTTTTCGGGTTACAACTGCGACCCGGAACGGATCATGTTCGTAACCCGAGGTACCACTGTATTCATATACTGATAAACCATGGTTTGTTGTGATGGGACTGAGCCTAGCCTCCCTCTGAACTCATATGCTCCTTTCCTCCTTTGGTGCAGCTGCAAGGAGTTTAGAAGCGAATCCCAGAGGGATTTAGTCCACACTGCTTAAAATGGTTGGGTCTGGTAGATAGACAAAATTGCAAACAGAAATGTGTGCATTAGCAGAAATGCACACTAAAATGCTGTCAAATTTTCACGAGAACTTAAAATAAAAAAAGTTTGCAAACTTTAAATTTGATGTGGAATGATGCGGAAACTGGAACTTAAGAAAAAGGAGAAACCCAAATTGTCAGATTCACCTATGCCTGTTAAGCACACATTCCTTTCTCCTAATTTCTGTATGGCTTTGACTAGGTGCTACTTTTGTGCCCCTTCCCCGATCCCATATTTGCTATCTTGGATCAGATATTCTTCCTGGTTTTGATGGTGCACTTTTTCTCCTTCCTCTCTGATCCTTGATTGCTGCACTAGAACAAGCATGGGGAACCTCTGGCTGAGCTGCTACTGGCCATCATCCCTGACCATTGTGCATGCTTGCTGCAGCTGTCGGGAATTGTAACTCAGCCACATCTTCAGGGCCAAAGGTTCCCTACAATTGTTGGTTAATTATTGGCTAATCATTGAAATACTGGAATAAATTATCAAAGTTCTCCTACCAAGCCTCGTCTCTCTGTGATCCTAAAGCAGAGAAAGCTTCCAGGACAATATCCTTTGATTTGCAGAAAGACAGCAGCTTGGCTTGCTTGAGATAAGGGTGGCATTCGACCTGGTGGAGAATTTGTGCACAAGCCAAGAGTAAGAAGCACGGTCTAGAGGAGCAGTCTTTACAGTCTTGTTACAAAATAACAAAAATAAATTGGTTCTTGAACACAGAGCATTATGAATGGGCATGGACATCTGGAATGGAATTTTTGAACAGAGCTCCATGTGGATGCACTGTGGCCAGGATTCCTGCATGATCAGGGCCCTCAGTTATTGTGAATTCAGAACCCACATCCACACTTTCCACTGATGCAATCTCACTCCCCTTTGTTCAGAGATTTATTTATTTTTAAAGTCTTTTACCTCCTTTTGGAAGAACAGCTTTTGCATTCTATCAATGTGTGAGCAGGGAGAAAACTAGCCTTGTCCTCTGGTGTCTAAACAGACAGAATGAAGATTTCCATGTAATGTGGATCCCTGCTCATTTGGGTTTCCAGATTGCATGGGAGCCTTCATGCATATAGATGCACCTGCAAAGGCTTCCTCCTGGCAGACATTCATGTTGTATGAAGAAATGCCAGGGTACATTTCGCTAGCTAAAATGCAAGGTGCCAGGGAAAGAGCTAGCCAACACAGTCCTGCTCCTCATTCTAACATCGATAAAATATATGAGCCATTATTCCGAATATATCTCGTTGTCAGACAATCTCCCCCGAATGTAATTCAGACAGGGAGCAAAAAGCAAGTTAATATTGTTGCACCAATCTCTGAACATTGAGATGTTTTTGGGGTTCCAATGTGTGCTTCGGGGGTTCATTTCCTTTGAATGAGGTCACTGGAGATTTGCGGAGTTTCTCTAATGTGGAGGTTTACTTGCACATTATATAGAGGCTGAGCATAAGAGGGAAGATTGAGATTCCTGGATTGCAGGATGCCCTTTCACACACAGAGATACTTTTATGACAGCATCTCCACCCAGGGAAGGGGCAAGAAAAAACTTGCTCTCTTTTGATCAGTGGCGGAGCTACATGCTCCAGCACCGGGAGCGGAGAACAGGCAGGGCCATGGCTGGCATGCGTCCCAGGGGCGTGGTGTGCATCCCGGGGGCTGTGCAGTGCGTGTCCTGGGGGCAGCCACGATGGCACCCTGCCAAGGATGGCACCCGGGGCAGGCCGCTCCCCCCCCACACCCTTCATTTGTCAGTGCTTTTGATCCCCTTCTAGAAGTATCGACAACAATGGTTCCCAATTTGCTAATTACTGAGGACCCCCTAATTATTTAATAATAAAAAAAAAAACTCAGGACCCTCTACTTTTGAAAAAATTGATAATTATGGTGGTTGCTTCTGCAAAGCAATTTTTTGAACAAAAAGCAAAGGATTTTAGGTATACTAAAAAAACAGACCAGGGCTGAGCGACATCTGCTTTTCAACATCGTGATATTCTGATATATCCTGATGTCTGAAATTGGAGATCAGGCGTGGGGATGAGGGAAGGAGCAGCTGCGGAAACTGGATGGGTGGGGGGAGGAGGCAAAGCGGTGGCAGCCAGCGAAGACGCACATCCACTGTGGCTGCTGCTGCTGCTTTCCTGCTGACTGAGAAAAGCTGCTCTGCCTCGGTGCTAGGGGAAGGTAGTGCTACGGTGCCTTGAAATCGGCTGCCCTGCTCTGCCTCGCGTGAGGAGTGGTATATTGCTGCGGATTGCTGGGCCAGAATCATTATCGCAGTGTGATTTTGGCCAATCTCACAGCGCTAAAACAGACCATAAAATTTGTGATATTCCCATGCAAAAAAATTAGTGGGGGGGGGAGGCAAGGGATGGGGCTGCACACCCCCTGGGTGTATTCCGTGGACCCCTAATTAGGAACCACTGATCTACAACTAATATGGTGACGTATTGACTCTGACTTACTTTACAAAAGTGCACAAACCTGGCCAGGGCTACTACTGACTTAACAAAGGACCTGCTCTGGCAGCCCCTTTTCACAGAGGGTCACAGGGTTGGAGGGAACTCTCAAAACCCATTTAGTTTAGCCTCAGTCACAGAACAATACAAGCTATGGGGGATGAATGGATGGGTTTTCCTGGTCATGTCATGGACCAATGAGCATTTATTCAGGAAAGCCAGTGTGGTAGAGTGACGGATAGAATATCACAAATGGATTGGGAAAACCTGGCTTCAAACTCTGGCCATAAAACTGTCTGAGCCAGTCACTACCGTTCAGCCAAAACTACGACACTGGGCATGTTGTGAGGCTAAAATAGAGAAGCCCCTGGGTAGGCTGCCCTTAGGTTTGTGGAGGAGGGCTGGAATACAGATGTGACAGACAGATCAATACTCAAGAGATTTCCTCCACACTCACTATTTTGTGGGAGGGATTCAGTTGCATACCAGAAAGTTTAGGGTTGTGCTATGAAAGTGAATTTAAGTGCTCCAGTGCAACAAATAATTTTTTTAATGCAGTTTGGAAAGTGAAGAGGAAATGCACTAAAAGAAATGTGGGATAATGATCAATTGAAAGGAAGACATATAACCACTGTGCAGGCAAATCAGAATGAATTCTCACTATCATATAGCCTCCCTGCAAAGTAGAAGGAATGCTCAGTAATGAGTGAACATCATATAACCTCAATGCAAGCTTCCTTGTGAAAGCAAATCAGAATAAATGCTCAATAAACAAGTCATCTGGAGGATCCCAGAATTATACCTGGTTGAGAACAGGCTTGTACTTGAGGCCAGGTTTGTTCAGGATCTTTTCCAGAAGCCTCTGGTTGAAGTTGGAGACACCAATAGACTTCACCAAACCTGCATCTTTACATAATTCCATGGCCTGCAGAAGATGATGAAAGTATATAAACAAAGCAGGCTGTGTAAATTATGCTGCTGAAATAAGTGTACAGTTTTGATTTGGGGGGTTGTCCTGCTGTTGCTACACAACAGTGATGATACACACCTCCCAGGTTTGACACAAGTCAACGTCATCGAAGACCAGCTTTCCACTTTCATCTTTTGGTAGCGGATCGGCTCCTGGCTTCAAAATAATAAAAACCAAAACAAAATTTTACTCAACATAGAAACAACAGCACCAAAAACCTATTAAAATATTTTACGTCCCATCTTTCCCCTTAATGCCTTTGAGATGGCATACAATTTTGAGCTTAGGATCATAACTATAAATATTAGCATTAGGGCTAGACTTAATTATGCTCAGAGACCCATTGAAAGCAATGGGACTTAAGCTAGTCATTAATTTCAGTGGTTGACTCTGACTGCTATCGCATACACAGATACCTGGGAGTAAGTTACATTGAACTCAGTGATACTTATTTCTGAGTAGACATCTGCTGGTTTGTGATGTCAGTCTGGAAACAACCCGTTATCAAGAAACAATTGTAAAAGCAGATTAAACAAAATGAAAGCTTTGACTTTTTTTACATTTAGTTGATTATGATTATTACATTTGCAAACAAGGTTAAGATATGTTTCCAGATGTAGATTATTTTATATGTCCTCCCCCCCTTGTGGTCCAAATGGGGCTTGTCCTGGCTGCAATTTCTAATTGGTGAGGGAATGCAACTTATCACATATTTACGGTAAATACACTCCTCTGTTATTACAGTTATACTTCAGTGCACACTTATGACTTCATTGATCAGAGTTAGACAGAGAACCAAATTAACTCTATTGCAATTGTTGTTACTTTTACAGTTACTAGCTCTAACTAGAATACTGTGAGGGGTAACATTTTTCCTCTTGCACTGCAGTCTCAATGAAAATCCTACTCTAGGTTGCTATTACTCAGAGTGGTCTTGCTCCCATTGGTACCAGTGGGAGTTCCCTCCATCCCTCAAGTTCAGTTCCCATATATCCAGCTAAAAAAGGTTTTGGTAACAGGACTTAAAGAAAGTTTTTTTTAAGCCTCTGAGATTTTGGAGAACTGCTCCCCATCAGAGGAGACAACATTAGCCACTTGATAAAACAGTTGTCATGTAATCCAACTTCATCTCTACACCAAAACGTTTCCTTTTAAAGACAGCAGTCATGGGTAGGAAAATACCCTACTTATTTTTCCTTGATTTTGAGAACATCTAAAGTGTGAAGGATAGTTGCATATGATTCAAAACTTTGCTCCCAGCATTTGAAACAGTATTGACATCATCTCTCTCTCTCCCTCTCTCTGTGTCTCTGTGTTAGTCATCTTCGGAGACCAACATGGGTATGTTTCTGATCAAAACAATTAATGTGTACGCTTAACAGTAAATCCATCTTAATATATAGTTCTTCTATTAAGAAAAGAATTTTACAAGGAAGGAACGAAAGTTTGGTTTTGGTTCATCAACTACTGAGGGGGGGGGGGCGTGAATTACCTTGAGAGGAAATGGCATGTGAATAAGAAAGAGATCCATATAATCAAGTTTAAGTTTCTTCAGAGATTCTTCCACACTTGTCTGGACAAGTTCTGGGCGATGAAAGGTGCCCCAAAGCTGTAAAGGGTTTCAAACAACAGAACATGGATACAGTTCACCTTCAGAATGAATGGTTCTTACTGAAGCATATAGACACACTCCAATTAATTTCAATGGCCATTGTGTCGGATAATTTTCTGCCTATCCGTATGACTGTTATCATAGCTTCTTTTTCACAAAGGTTGTATCTTCCCAGGTAGAGTTAAAACTAAATGAACATACATCATGTGCTATTGGTTTATTGCCTCAAAGGAAAGGACCCTGGGTGTTTCGTTTTCCAGGTGTAAAATTATATGTGACTAAATTATTAAGAGAACGCACTGAGTTTTTTTTCATATAGGTAGGGGGACCAGTCAGTTCCAGTTTCCATAGTCTAACTTTCCTATAAAGAGAGCATTCTTAAAACAATGGCTTTCAAACTGGGTTCTGAGACACCTTGGCTTCGCTGGAAACTTAACAGGTGCACTTCCAGACTGCCAATATATTGTGGTTACAGGTAGGTAGCCGTGTTGGTCTGACGCAGTTGAAACAATTTTTTTTAAAAATTCCTTCCAGCAGCACCTTAGAGACCAACTAAGTTTGTCATTGGTATGAGGGTGGGATATATTGTGGGTGGGAATCAAGCACATGCCAGAACTTTGCAAACAATTATCAGTAGTATCCAAGGCAACACGTATGACCAAGTACAACAATACAATAATACAATGTCAAATATCAACTCTTTATGAAATCTATAAAATCATAAATGAAATGAAATATATAAAATATGAACTCTCTTCAAAAACCAAATAAACAGAAATCTTATAATTCTCTGAAAGTCTCGAAATATAAACTCTTAATGGATGCTCTTCAAAACATAGAACCAAATAAGCAGAAGTCTTATAAGTCTCTGAAAGTCTCTGAAGACTATGTAAGTCTTTTAAGGAAGCAATATATCAGATTCTTATCTGGTGCAAACGAGCTGTAGAACTTTGTTTTATGGCATCCAACGCTGCTGAAGTAGTCCACAAACATAACCCACTGTTTCATAATTCTTCAGCACATAACTTTATGACCACTGATATTTTCATACATATTCATTCACAAAACGAAGCATTATAATATCCTGCTGTGCTGAAGAATTACGAAACAGTGGGTTATATTCAGAATCACTGTTCACTACGACTGTTTGTGGACTACTTCAGCAGCGCTGGACACCATAAAACAAAGCTTTACAGCTTGTTTGCGTCAGATAAGAATCTGATATATTGCTTCCTTCAAAGACTTACATAGTCTTCGGAGACTTTCAGAGACTTATAAGACTTCTGCTTATTTGGTTCTATGTTTTGAAGAGAATCCATTCAGAATTTATATTTCGAGACTTTCAGAGAATTATAAGAACTCTAATTAAAGCAGATTAAAGCACTCTATCACACTGGTGCAACAAATCTACAGTGGTACCTTGGTTCTCAAACTTAATCTGTTCCGGGAGTCCATTTGACTCCCAAAACTGTTCGAAAACCTTCTGATTGGCTGTAAGAGCTTCCTGCACTCAAGCAGAAGCTGTGTCGAACGTTTGGCTCCCGAAAAACATTCACAAACCAGAACACTTACTTCCGGGTTTGCGGTGTTCAGGAGCCGATTTGTTCGAAAACTAAGCCGTTTGAGAACCAAGGTACCACTGTACTTTTCTTCTTTCCTTCAAAAGACTTTATGTAGTTAGGAAAGCAATGATGAACAAATACTTGACAGGAAGACTTGTAAATACCACATGAGCAAATCAGGATAAGTGCTGATTTCTTTATTACCTCACCAGAAAGACATCAGAATGAATGCTTGGTAAAGACCAGATAATAGTCTAACCTAAGTTTTTTGCACATAGCAAAACAGGATGGATATTAATAAAAAATAGGTCAGGGGGAGCCCTAGGAGTTTCGCAAGATGATCATCAATGATGAACAACCTTCCCTAACAGGCTGCTTGCCCATCAAGAAGATTCCATTTCAATGGGCAGACATAGTGTAATGTTAGGTATATCTCTAAGGGCATCTTCAGAGTTTTGCAATTGGGATTCAATGGCAAACTGCAAAATTCAGGTTGCACAATTCAAGTAGCTCTGCTGCTCTGGTGCAAATCTGCTTCTAAGAAAAACAAATCAAACTTTTTGCAGCAAGGAAAGTGCACTAGAAAGTGCGGGATATCAATTGCTTGCCCTTGATCTTGCATAACCTCCCTGCAAACAAATCCAAATGAATGCTCAGTAAACAGATTGTCTGGAAATGACCTGAGTTATGTTCTCAGAGTAATGTTGGGCGGCCAAGTAAAAACAAAATGAAGCAGGCTCTTGCAGCTTCATTAGTTTATTATTAATTATTATTATTATTATTATTAAAGATTTTCTTGATTTACAAAGATATATGCAATGTCTCTCATAACATTTTTTACAAATCAGTTTCATTTGTTGATACATTGGGAAGAAAGGGGGAAAGAGGTAGATGGGGGAGAGATGGGTGGGGGTGGGTGACGGTGTTTCTATTTTACTTAATATATGTGGGGGGTTTTGTCAGCTTCGCTTGTGCAGGTTCTCTGCTGTTTGCTTGTGTTCTTTTGGTGGTGAGAGATGTTGGGGTTGGCCTAGGGTATGGTTGTTCCTTTGTGGTTGGCTGTGGTGGTCTTTGTTTTGTGTGTGAGTGGGGTGGGTGGGTGTTTTGGATCAGGTTAGCCATATTGATTTGTATGCTGTTGGTGTATTTTGGTCATTGTCTTGTTGGGCTTCATTAGTTGTATAGAGAAGGGATTTCATCAGTTGTTGCATGTATGACAACACATTCTGAAATTCCTCCGTTGCACAACTGCCAAAGTTGTCCTTTTTCCTGCCTGGCAATGGTGAGGATGTCTACAATACACAGGGATTCCTCAGGAGTCAAGTCGATTCCGAAAGGAAAGAAGTAAAATTTGGAAACCACTGAGTTGAATAAATGAACTTCCATTGCCTTAAAGGTAAAGGTAAAGGGACCCCTGACCATTAGGTTCAGTCGTGACTGACTCTGGGGTTGTGGCGCTCATCTTGCTTTATTGGCCGAGGGAGTCGGGGTACAGCTTCCAGGTCATGTGGCCAGCATGACTAAGCCACTTCTGGCGAACCAGAGCAGCACACAGAAACGCCGTTTACCTTCCCGTCAGAGGAATTTATCTACTTGCACTTTGACGTGCTTTCGAACTGCTAGGTTGAGGTTGGCAGGAGCTGGGACCGAGCAACGGGAGCTCAGCCTGTCATGGGGATTCGAACCACTGACCTTCTGATCGGCAAGCCCTAGGCTCTGTGGTTTAACCCACAGCGCCACCCATGCCCCAAGCGTCCATGGCCTTAGCTGTTAGGAAAGGATGGTAGAAGCAAAGCCTGTCCACCAATCAACCAACTACTACAGGAATTAATATTTACTGACCTTTCCAGTGTAAAACAATTCATCCCTTTTCACAGTTCCATCTGCAATCTTCGCATTAATCCCTCGTCCAATTTCCTCTTCATTCCCATAGATGAAGGCTCCATCGATAAGGCGGAAGCCAAGCTCGATGGCTACCTTTATAGCCTCCTCACACTTGCTTTTTTCAACCTGGTGGTTAAAACAACAAATAGTGTCAGCAATTTTCACTTACACTTTGGCAGGAGGGTTACGTGAAAAAACAGGGTTTTTTCTCTCTGCTAGACCAGGATTTATTGCAGCTATATAAACAATATTTTCACATAATTGAAAAGCATTCTGGCCACACTTTCAGAATGGTTAATACCAGTGTCAATAGGAAGGGAGTTCCAAAATGTGGGTGCTGCCACACTAAAATATTGGTTTCTTTGTCACCTTGCCAACAAAGGTTCGTATAGTTAAAGCTATGGTTTTCCCAGTAGTGATGTATGGAAGTGAGAGCTGAAGAATGCTGATTGCCGAAGAATTGATGCTTTTGAATTATGGTGCTGGAGGAGACTCTTGAGAGTCCCATGGACTGCAAGAAGATCAAACCTATCCATTCTTCAGGAAATCAGCCCTGAGTGCTCCCTGGAAGGACAGATCGTGAAGCTGAGGCTCCAAAACTTTGGCCACCTCATGAGAAGAGAAGACTCCCTGGAAAAGACCCTGATGTTGGGAAAGATTGAGGGCACAAGGAGAAGGGGACGACAGAGGACGAGATGGCTGGACAGTGTTCTTGAAGCCACCAACATGAGTCTGATCAAACTGCGGGAGGCAGTGGAAGACAGGAGTGCCTGGTGTGCTCTGGTCTATGGGGTCACGAAGAGTCGGACATGACTAAACGACTAAACAACAACAACAAATGCAGAATGAGGCACCTGTAACAGTGGCCATTCTGCAAAATGTAGGGCAAACCGATGTGAAATAAAGATATCACTGCATTTAATGCAACTGATTTTTCAAATACAAATACCTGTCAACTTCAGGTTATATTTTAGTGAGTAAGATCTAATTTATATATTTTAATTGCTGCTATATCTGTACCCTCCCTGTTATACCGAACTGCAAATTTAAATGTATCCCTATTGCGTTCCATGACTTCCCTGATTTTGTATGTGAGCTGGAACTGGTCCATGACTGAAATAATAAATTCATTCATACAAATACCTGCAGACTGGGACAATAGTGGACAGGCAGGAGAAATTCACACACACATACACCCTTGTCTGCCACAGACATGACAAAAATCATCCTCTCTACACACAATGAAATTGCTATTTGCATCAGGAGAGATACAAATAGCAACTTGGGATGGGTAAGTAGCCAGGGTCCGTGGTGTAGGGATAAGGGTTAAACTCTCATTTTCCTCCCACTGTGGCTCTGATCCTGATCAGGCTCTCTCCAACAGCAGCTATTTGTGTTGTAAAACTCAAACATCTTCATGGAATGACATGTAGATTGACCCTTGGGAGGGGTCCTGCAAAACCATCACAAAGGGTGGCCATTTATTGGCTTTCCATGTGAGAAAGCAAATTTCCTATAAAGGCGATATAAAAAGAAAACCTTAAGAAAGTTGACTTACTTCATCAGGGCAATAGGTACCAAGCCCAATCAAAGGGATTTTGTTTCCATCGCTCATCTTAAGGCAAGCATTTTTGTCCAGAGTCATCTTTTTACAGCTTTGGTCTGATGTGCAAGCAAATGTACTCTGCCAGAGTTTTGGAGAAGAGAAGCGGAGTTGGCTACAATTCTCTTTTTCTCTTATAGAGTTACTTCCTCAGGGGCAAGGAGAAGTGATGCTGATGTAAGGTAGATGAAAAACAACCCTCAGAACCTCGACACTATAATAGATCCCTGAGGTATCAAATACTTGGCATTGTCACACTATCAACTCAGAGGTCACATGCTGTTTTCATCCAGTCTCCACCAGTTCACTGGGCAACTAGTTAGAAGACAATGGAAAAACACAGCTTACTTGAGTATAAACCCCCAAATTTGGAACCCCCCTCCAAACCGGTGCCAAAGTTTTGCAGTTGTTGGCAGTGTTTTGCAGGACAAATCCCATATTTTGCGACACCCTCACCCCAAACTGAGTAAATAATACATCAAATCAGGGTTCATAGTCAACACCCAAAAATCCATCTCAGCAGACAAATGACCAGATATTTATGCTGAAGTTTTTCACCCTGAGCCCTGAAGTAGAGGTGTTCCCAGATGGTTTCTACGTTCAGGTCTGATTCAGAGGTCTTGTGCAACAAACTTATTAACCCAAATTTTGCAATATGGAAAGTGATGTGAAAATGTCAGGAATACTTGCTTAATGCAGCAGTGCCAGACTCATGCCTTACATTTATGCCTCACCCCAAAGAATCCTGGGAATTGCAGGATTCTGGGAGTTGTTAGGAGACTCCTATTCCCCATAGAGAGCTACAATTCCCAGAATTCCTTGGGAAGACGAATTGAAACCACTTGGAACTGTAACTCTGTGAGAGGAATAGGGGTCTCCTAACGTCTCTCGAAGAGGTCACGAAGAGTCGGACATGACTAAACAACAACAACAACAACGTCTCTCAGCACACTGAACAAACCACACTTCCTATAATTCTTAGTGGGGAAGTCATAACTGTAGGCCTGCCAGCCTGCATCAAATTAATGGTTCTTAGACAGCACTATTTTTCTAGAAAAAGAGGTGCTGGAACTCACTGTGAACACCTCCCTTGTTCTCTTATAATGACAATGGTGTCCACCTGAGAGGTGCTGGAGCTGGGAAAAAAAGTCCTGTTCTTAGGGCAAAAGATAAATAAGGGTTAAAAATAAAAGTGTGGCATAAAATTCGCTTGAAGAATCCTGCTGAATTATCTGTGTGAGGGCCAAGCCGGGCTGTTGAGAAGTTAAACTCCAGTTCAACTCCCACTGAAAAATGCACAGGCTGCTCTAATGATCCCTGAGACCAATTAGAATTGCCCCTGCATGTTCCAGTGCGAGAGAGTTGAAAAGGTTACTCCTGCTTATGGCTCCATACAGCAGCTGGGTGGCACAGCAAGGGCGAGGCAGAGAGCAGAATCTGTATCTAGGTGAGAGTGGTGTTACGGCAAAGTTCCCGCAATGGCACACAGCTCCTGCTTAAGAACAACTTCTCACCCTGCTGTGCCAACCTTTCCACTTGGACCCATCCATCTGCCAAAAATGTCGATGCAGATGTCCACATACGAACAGCTCGGCAGCTCTGCACACCTCCCAGTGCTTCAGAGATGGAAACAGGCTCCAGAAGGGGGTCTGTGGGTTTATTTACAGCATTAATTCCCCTGCTCTTTAGCCAAAAAGAATCTCAGCATGGCTTACAAAAACCAGTTCTCAGACTCACATTCTAAAAAGACATGACACACAAGGAAAAAGGAATAGGAGGGAGGAGGGAAAAGCAAGCTCAAACACAGGTGCTTAAAGTCACAGTTTGTAAAGTTACTGTCGATGCCAGTGCTAGTTCTGACTGCCTTCCCTTCCCTGGAGTCACTCCCTGATCAGATCCAGGAGCACAGATGGTGACAATGAGTGATGCAAGAAAGCAACAATTTCCTTTCTGATCTGCATTCATCATAACCAGTGCTGTTTCCATTATGCTACAATGTTGTTTCCAGCAAATACTGTGCTAGTCTTCCTGTCCGTTATTACAATGGATTTTTAAAAATTAATTATGAATTGCTTGTGGACTTAGGGTGGAATTCAACATAGCGTTAAAGAGAGCATTTCAATCTCTCCTCCTCTATCATTCTATTCTTGGGATTATCCTGACCCGCCAGAGTGCACATGTTTTTTGGGGTGGTGGTGGCAGGGGGCATGTGGAGATGGGGGGGAAAAGCCCCATTGTGCTATTGGGAGTCCTTGCCCTGGCTTCTGCTGACAGAGCAGAGATAGAATCCAGTATCTGGAGGGCCACAGGAGTCCTACCCCTGCTTTAAAGTGTCAGGATAAAATGGGAGAGATCTTTAATGCCAACTAAACCAAATGTTTTGGAGATTGTTGGTGTGATCCTTTTGCCTCCGACAGGCTGGAGACGAGCTTTTTCCTACAGTTGAGAATGGGATGGCATTGCCCAGTGCCACAAATTTCCTGGGCACATGGGAGGTGAGGGGTGATATGGGAGAAGCCGTCTTTGATGTCTATGTTTGGATCCACATCTGGTGTTTTGGGGTGTGAAACCATATGCCTCTCATAGGCCATAACTCTTGTGAACTTTCCAACATCAGCAAGTTGAGATTGATGAGCACATTTTGTCATCTGCAACAGAGATGGGGAACCTGTGGCTCTTTGGATGCTGTTAAGAGTTCATCTCCCATGAGATCCTGCCAGCATGATCACAGTCAAGGATGATGTTGAGTTGTAGTAAAACATTCTTGCCTTACATGATACAGTACATTGTAGTGGTAGGAATTTGAGCAAGTATGGAGTTGTTCTCATTAATTAGCTCCAATGAGTTATATCCAGACTTTGTTCCTATAAACTGTGCCCGATTGTTATTCCACACTCAAGCGCATTATTCTGCAAAATGGATACTGACTAGCTGTGACCCTAATTTATTTATCTTTTACTTACATTCTGCCTTATAGGTTTGCCTTCTGTTGGTTGATTGCATCTCCGGTCCCATTGAGGAACTAGAGCAGGCACCCCCAAACTCGGCCCTCCAGTTGTTTTGGGACTACAGTACAACTCCCATCATCCCTAGCTAACAGGACCAGTGGTCAGGGATGATGGGAATTGTAGTCCTGAAACGTCTGGAGGGCCGAGTTTGGAGATGCCTGAACTAGAGGATGCAGGCCGCGTGAATTCCATAGGTATCTTTAATTGTAAAAAGATGAGAGGCTCTGGAATAAACAAGGATTAAAATACAACCCAGTGAATAACCAGGTAAATTGCTCTCACATTTTGGCCAAGAACCTAATTTTTGTGAGTGTCTGGATCTGCTCATGGTGCTTTGATATCCAGCAGGAGCAGTGTTTATTTATTTCTGTTTATTTAACAGAATTGGTTAAATAAACCACCCATAACCTTGCATAGAATGATATGATAACAGTTTGCATAGAATGATATGTGCAATACTCCTAGCTACAGGGTAATCTTCAGGTTTGAGGGCTTCTTGGCAAAGTAGCCTCCATTTGTTTCCTCCTTCAATGCTACTCCCCAGCCACAGGGCCTACTTGACAGCCAATGTGTTCAGCCACAAGCCGCCATTTTCAATTTCCCAGAACGCTCAAAGGCATTGTGGGAAACGTGAACGGCACATGTGTGCACGCACACACATACGGTGGAGACTGCCATTTAAAATTTTATTATGTTGCCCATTTATGTATTATATTTGTTGCTTTATGTAATGGATTAGCCCCAGGATGGAAGATTTATTACACCCTGGATTAGAAAGAGTTAATCCACCTCCAGCTTAACTGACAGCGCATCTTTAGGAGGCGGGAAGGTGCCCGGTTTAAAAAGGAGGGAATAACTGTTTTGGCAGTTGGAAGAGGGGGAGTGTGGTGACGAAGAGGGAAGAAGAAGGGTGTGGGGCCAGGATAGTGGTGGTTTAGGTTAGGCTTAGGATATAGTAACTTGAAGTTAAAGTCTGACAGAGTTAATGTATAACTGTAACCAAGCTTGTAAACTTATGCATCACTAAGAAAAACCTATGTTCTCAAGAAAATAAAATTCATCTTTTTGTGCCAAAGAGTATAGTCTTGGTCATTCCAGCAGCGTATTAAAACTCACAGAGGTGGAGACTCAGAAAAGGGCAAAACTTACCTAAGAAAAAGGGGATAGTTTGTGTCCTAGAGTCACACAAGGGCAGTATGGTGAAAACCTAGAGTGCCACAAGTTTGCCGGGGTGATATGGCAGACTGATACAACCACCACCACCGAAAAGATGTTACACAAAAAGGGACTCCACGTGGACCCCTCCTGATGGACGCAATACCACACTAGATCTGTACATCGACTGCTTCCGCCACAGAATCCAAACAGATGTGACCAGAAAACACCATCACTTACAACAAAATCTAAACCATGCTGAAAGGAGAGCCATAGAAAATCTCAGGAACAACCCAGACATTATAATTAAAGAGGCAGACAAGGGTGGAGCTGTCGTCATCATGAACAAAACTGATTACATCCAAGAGGCCCACAGACAACTTTCCAATACTGCCTTTTACATGAAATTGGACTCAGACCCCACACAAGCATACAAAAAAGAACTGAAAAAGATTGCCAAGGAGCTACCCCTACACATCCAAGAACAGATCCTCACAAACACACCAGCGGAACCTTGACCAGGAACTTTCTACCTTCTACCTAAAATACACAAACCAGGAAATCCAGGACGCCCCATCATCTCAGGTATTGGCACCATTACAGTGGGTGTTTCCGGCTATATGGACTCTGTTCTGAAACCATATGCTATCAGTGCTCCCAGCCACTATGGATGTGGAATCTCTATACACCAACATCCCACACAATGATGGTTTACAAGCCATAAGGAACACCATTTCAGATAAAACCACAGCGGACTTTGCTACCAAACTCTGCCACTTTGTCCTTACCCACAACCACTTCAAATTTGGTGATGACCTGTTCCTCCAGATCAGTGGCACAGCCATGGGCACCCGCATGGCCCCACAGTATGCCAACATCTTCATGGCAGATTTAGAACATCGTTTCCTAGACTCCTACCCACTCAAACCTCTCTTGTACCTACGATACATTGACGATATTTTTATTATCTGGACACATGGACAACAGACCCTGGAAACCTTCCACCAGACATTCAATGACTTTCACCCCACCATCAACCTAACAATGAACCAATCCATGCAAGAAATACATTTTTTGGACACTACTATAAAAATACAGGATGGACGTATAGACACCACCTTATACAGAAAACCAACTGACCGACAAACATATCTACATGCTTCTAGCTACCATCCTAAACATACCAAACAATCCATCGTATACAGCCAGGCCCTACGTTACAACCGTATCTGTTCCAACTCTACAGACAGAGAATCTCACCTAAGAGATCTACAGCAAACCTTTTTAGAACTAAAATATCCACCTGATGAAGTTAAACAACAGATCAACAGAGCCAGACTGATACCTAGGGAGAACCTGCTGCAAGACAGACCCAAAAAAGAAAATAACAGAACACCACTAGTCATCACATACAGCTCCCAAGTTAAAACAGTACAACGCATCATCAGAGATCTACAGCCTCTCCTGGACAATGACAGCTCCCTTTCTCAAGCTCTGGGAGGAAGACCTTTCATTGCCCACAGACAGCCACCCAATCTTAAACAACTCCTCACCCACAATAATACAACCACCAGACTTAACATGGACACTGGTACCAGAGCCTGCAATAAACCCAGATGCCAACTTTGCTGCCACATACACCCGGACAACATCATTACTGGCCCCAACAACATCCAACATACCATCTCAGGACTATTTAATTGCTCATCTTCTAACATTGTGTATGCCATCAAATGCCAACGGTGCCCTTCAGCTCTCTATATTGGACAAACAGGCCAAACCCTACGCCAAAGGATAAATGGACATAAATCTGACATCAGGAACCATAAGACTGAAAAACCAGTAGGAGAACACTTCAATCTCCCAGGACATTCTATACAAGATCTCAAAGCAGCTGTTTTATTACAGAGAAATTTCAGGAACAGACTGGAAAGAGAAGTTGCTGAATTGGAACTAATTACCAAGCTTAAAACCATGGAAGCACCTGGGATGAATAGAGACATCGGATTCTTATCTCATTATGCATGATCAAGCTCTCTTTAGCACCTCAGCCCAGGACTAATTGCAGCCATCAGCAGCCATTAACAGCCATCTCCAGGTTTACCACTCCCATCAGCCCACCACCCATTCCCACCCACCCCCACCACCCTCTGTATATATATAGGGTCTGACACTTCTGTTTCTAGTGTATCTGAAGAAGTGTGCATGCACACGAAAGCTCATACCAAAATATAAACTTAGTTGGTCTTTAAGGTGCTACTGAAGGAATTTTTTTATTTTGCTTCGACTCAGACCAACACGGCTACCTACCTGTAACTGATACAGTGGGGATCTGAGTTGAGGGAGTCCCTGTTCTGTAGGCAAGAGGTTGGTCATTCAAATAACCCTGAGTGTTTGTGAGATCAGGCCATGAAAGCTGGAATTAGACTCTCTTTACTGAGAAGCCCAGAATTGAGGGGTTTATTTTAAGGCGCAAGGAATTGAGTGGGGATTGCTTTACCCCGTACCCTTTCGTCTCATAATCTATTGGCAATGTCGGTGAGGGGGTTCATCGCACTTACTACAAAAAAATGGCTCATAGTGATTGACAGTTGCCTAGAATGCCTGCTGCTGTAGCAGTAGCTCTGGGATATTGTGGGAAATTTTAAATGGCGCCTGATGTGGCCGTTTAAATGTGCCGTGGAGCTCCCAGGGCAGCTGTCAGCTTTCCAGGATGCCAAGGCCCCAGCAGTTGCCAACCATACCAGGTGCTGGTGGCAAGCCTCCACTACACATTGGCTATCCTGTACAATGGGCTTGCACCTCCCACCATTAAATGCAGCCCTAGGCACTCCTGAACAAGTGCAAACAGAGCAGTGGCAGCTTAATGTTCCAAAGTGTGACTCTGCCTCTTGCTGTGACTAGCCTATGAATGTTGAGGAATGCCTACTTGCCCGTCAATTTTTGCTCTCCGCCTGCAGTAGGGCTCCCTGTTGGGGGTAGGGCGGGGAGTATGGGAGGCTGTCTATTGCCTGTAGGCCACAAGCTGGCTACCAGGATTCTACAAAAGGCCATGCCGCTAATCTTTTAGAAGAGACCCCTCTCGTTTGTTTTATTATGTCCCAGTTTCCAGAGCACCTTACAACAGCACTTGGCAAACAAATATGGGCTTTGTTTTGTCCGCAGCAGCCAGAGAGACACTGGAGTCTGGTGTTGGAATGCAGTAGTGTTTATTTGGCCTTCTTATAAACACTTTCCCCCCAAAAGCAAGACAATTCACAGGATTTGACAACTACAAGTCATGTGTTGTTGTTCCTTTGGGGCAGCGGCAACAGGATTCCCAACTATACCAGTTTTGACCGTTATTTAATTACCACCACTTCAATATTAGCAGCTTTGCTCTACAACATTTTGAAATATTAAATAAATAAAGTGACTGTTTTGGATATTTACAATTCTGAGAGTTCAGCTGGCACAAAGACGCTCATCTTCTACACTGTACAGGGCTCACCTGCCACGAAGTTATCAAAATACAGTGCTGACATCTAGAGCAAAAGGAGCGAATAGCAGGGTTGTTTCAAGGGGTCTTGCCTTAATCTGCTGGTTCTGAAACTTCAGCAGGCAGCTTGCCAGACAGCACGAAAGGCCCCACCAGCCAGGAGAGAGGGGTGTTGTGAGTGACATATTCCAGCAGCTCATCCATGTATTCTCGCGATTTCTGCACTGTCTGGCAGCTCTGGGCTAGGAGGCTGCCGGGGAGGTCCTGGAAGGATCTGACCGTGGAAGCGGCGGCATGAAGTTCTCCAGTGCTTTGGCTGACTGTCTGCACCTTATCCTCCAGGCTAGAAGGGAATCCTTGGATGCTGGACACCAGGGTTTGGCTAACGGTCTGCAGGTGATGGATCAGGTACTGAAACATGGTCAGGGTTTGGCTTTCTACCTGTTGAGACAAGCAAGCCATTACTGACAACCCGTATTTCCGAACAGGGACAGAGGCAAAAGCACCATTGCAAAGACATACCTCTAGCTGTGTCATGTCTTTGCTATCCTTTGCTTCTGGGTTTGCCTTGTTCCATTCGATCAACATCTGGCTAAGCTTCCTTTCACCCTCATGAAAGGTCTGTCCCACACCTTGTTTCATGTATTCAATCTGGAGGGGAACAAGACACACTGGTTTAACTTTAAACAGGAACTAAGTTGTCAACATGGCCAAATTCAAATAAGCTCAGTAAAGTGTGTCCTCCGCCCCCCCCCCCCAGACAAATCTCTCTGTGTGGTGTCAGGAATGGCTTCCTTGGGCCTCTGGTTCAAAAAGCTACATGGCACTTTAAAAAAGCCAGTTATGTTACTATTGGATATTTTTTGTCCAAGCCAAAATAGGAAAAATAGAGCTCGTGAGATTTGTGGTTTTTTGGCCCCCCATTTTTTTGCTTATAGAAACAAACGGTAAGTGGTTGAAATTTGGGGATATTGCCTCCTACTATGCTGGTGACAATATGCTAGATTATGTAACATGTCTACTTTCCCCAGGATAGGTTTACCTTAGTATGTCGGAACAAGGTTGAAGCAATACCATCTATGGAACTCCCTCTATGATGAATGGGGAAACTGTGGCTCTCCAGGTGTTGCTGGAGCACATCTCAACTTGTCCTTGACTGTCGGCAGGAGAGTACTGCACGGCAAAGCCGCGCTGCGCCCGCCCACTAGGGTGGGGGTGCTGGAGCAATCTCCGCGCCAGGGCGCCCGACCGGCTTGAGACGGCCCTGCTGTTGGCCATGCTGGCTGGGGCTGAAGAGAGCTGAACATCTGGAGGGCCAGAGGTTCCCCATCCCTGTTCTGCCTTGCAATTTGTCACCCATCTTTTCTGGATAAGTTATCCAAGTCAGAAGAATATCAAAAGGCATCAGATGGAAACATCACTCTAAGCTTCATATCTTCAAGGGCCCTTTAAGATTTCTAAAGAGGGGTGTGTGTGTGTGTACACATAGCTAATGGAGCATTCCTCAGCTCAGGGATGGGGAACCCATGAATTATGGGCTTAGCCTAGTCAGGAATGATGGGAGGTGTAGTCTAAGAAACCACTGGAGGGGCTACAGGTTTCCCACACCCACGCCTTAAGCCCCATATAAGAGCTTGCCACAAATTTGCATTTGGGAAACTCTGAAAGGGTCCAGTATCACATAACCTGGACTATGCATCCCTTGCATATAAGCTTCAAAGTTCATATGGTGCAGGTGTGGAAAACCTCTAGCTTCCCAGATGCTTGCTGAACTACAATTCCCACCAGCCCCACCAAGTCATGGCCAATAGCCATGACAGGAGTTGTAGTTCAGCAACATCTAGAGGGCCAAATGCCCCCCCTACCATAAACTAAGCAAGGTTCCCCTTGGGAGTCAGATCAAGGTCAAATTCCATTCCATTCAAAGAAAATGTGGACTCTGAAATGGCGGCTTTAAAATATTTGATTGCTCAGGTGCTTTTCTGTAATTCAAAGGGCGATTTGCAGTGGCACAGGGTAGCCTTAAAAGGGGGATCCCAAAAGGCGAGACCAAGCTCATACCATGTGAATTATCTGCTGAAGTTGGGAGAGAGACTCGTGGATCCTTTGCCTGGCTCGTCTGATCTTTGCCACAGCATGCAAGTAGGCCCTTTGGCGGAGTCTGCTTGAAAGGCAGCCCAAGCGCACCAGGTATTCCTGCCGCTCACGCTGCTGCACAGGAACCACCACACTGCCATCCTTTGCCACTGCTTCAATCTCAGCTAAGGAAGAGAGGACCACAGTGGATTCAGCAGGGGGCAGCCTTGATGCATTATGCTCCTTTAGTAGAATCACGTGTAGGGAAGGGAAAGTTTCACTGCCCATTTGAAGGGGCAACAGGGCAGGGAATCCGGGGCCTTTTGGCATGCCTGGTGTATTGCTTGCCAAGTTCACATTGGAAGGCAAGGACTGGTGCACAAAGTGTGCTTTCCAATCGCTCTAGCATACAATACCGTATTTCGGTGCCTAGTGGAAAGCTGCATCTTTCATAGCACAGTTTCTATTGTTCAGTGCAAGGCATGCAGCTGTAGATTTGTACAACGTGGGTCCCAAGGATGTAGGTATGAAAAACACAGTACTCCCCAGATAACTCCACAATGTCTTGCGGGCTTTTACATTTGAGGTTTCCTATCCAAACGGAAGTCAGATGGGGAGAGATTGAAAAGCAACCCTGCTGCTCTCCTTCCCTCACCCCAAACACAAGCCGTTGCACCAATGCCCTGCTCCTTGAAAGAGTCAAGGGGATTGCAGCCCATTACCGTTATGCACTGAAACAGATTCCTAACTAGTTCATAGAATCAAATTGTAGAGTTGGAAGGGATCCCCCAAGGGTCATCTAGTCCAACCCCCAGCAATGCAATAATCCTGCTGACAGGTGTCCCTGGGTGGGTTCGAACCACCATCCTTCTTGCGAACTGCCGGACACACTGACCCATTGAACAGATATCTGAGAGACTGTTTCCTTCTGTATATACCTGTCTGTGGGCTGAGATCTTCAGAGGCCTTGTTAGTGCCCTACCAACAAAAGTAGTTTGATTGAACATGAAACAGGGCCTTATCTGTGGTAACACCCCCCCCTCCCAAGGCGGCAAGACTAGTCCCTTCTCTAGTATTTTAGGCAGGTAATGAAAACATTTTTGTTTGGAATGGCTTTTTAAAACCTCTGGCAATATATTTACCTATCTGGCATTGAACTCTGCTTCTCCTTCTTGACTTTAAAAAAGTTTTAGGAAAGAGGTCATTGCTTTTTAAGTTACATACCCAGTTCTTCATCTGTTATGGGGAGATATTCGTCTATCAGGTCTTCAGATCTGCCAAGCATTGCCTCAGCACCACTGACAGCTATCTGGCCCATTCTGGATTCCATAACAGTGGTCAGACTCTGGCCAATAGCAGACTTGGTTGCCTCCATGCCATCCTGCACAGCTTCTTTCGTCATGCCTACAACTCCAGACAGCTTGCCGGCAATGGCGTCCTTAGCGCTTGCAACTGTGGACGACACCATCTCCTTGGTGTCGGAAGCAACCTGTGAGGCAGCAGAAAACCACACTTCGTTTCCATACAAATACTCGCCGGCAATGTAACAGAACCATGCCATTATCTTGTATGGAAGGATAATATTTATTTAAAGTGAAAATAGTAAGAGCAGGCACACGAAATCATGTGCATACTTGGGCTGACATGTTACTTGACCAGAAAATGTTCTTGAAATAAGAAGAGAGGATGCCCAGGTGCCAATAAGGGCCAATGGCAAACAGGCCTGACATCATCTGCCACTCAGTGGTCAGTTGATGCCCCTGATCTCTGCCTCCCTGGACTTTGGCTCCTAAGGTCCCAACCTAGCTGCACCACAGCTTACCTTGTCAGCTGACATCTGAAGAATTGGCAGCTTCTCCTCCAGGGCATCCAAGCCCCGGGAAGCATACACATTTGCTGCTGCAACTGCAAAGACAGAAGATTGCTATCTTATTGCTTTCTACTACGCCAATATGAGAATCTCAATGTATTTCCAAGTCTTCATTTTCACAAGCTTTAGCTTTCCCATCTACAAACACACCTTTTGCAGCTTTAAGAGAGTCGCAGCTTTAAGAGAGTCGCAGCTTTAAGAGAGTGGCATTATTCTAATACCTTTCTAGATTTGTAAGGGCAATTTGAAAGCCTCACCCCAGGGATGGGGAGCTGCCATGAATGCAACTGGCATGAGTAGAGAAGGCGGGTGCAGGAACCAGGGCAATGTCACCAGTTTTCAAGCACAGCTAAGAGCTTTCCGTGATGCTACACATTCATACATGCCCTACAGGGGCAAAGTTACCAGTCCAGTAGCACAGAAGGATGTATCAAGGACACAAACTACCTGAATTTCACCATTACTCAGTTGCTAGAAATGGTAGACCAGTTCTCAAATTTCATTTTATTTTAAAGCATTTACTTTGCTCCCTTGGAAAAATTCCTGTGGACACCTATGCATGCAACCATCTCACGATATAATCTGAACATGCAAACCACCTCCACTTATTAAGCAGGAAGTTACTCCATGGACATTGCATCAATAGGCATTTTTGTCCCTGGTGTTTCGCCTACCCTGTTAGAAGTCTGCCCTTGACTTACTCTGGGGTTCAAGTTTAGTCAGGATAGGATGTGCAGTGCCAACCACCACTTCTTTCAGGGTCTTCATGCCCTTCTCAGCAGCATCACAGAAGGACTTCACATAGGGGTGGCTGCCCTTGGTAGAGTTGTAGGCGTTCGCAGCCATGTCATAGGCAGAGCTAACCAATGGCATGCCGGCTACTCTTCTCAAGACATTCTGCACAGGGAGGAAATATTTCGTCAGAGTGTGGTACGTACAACCTGCGTAGCCCTGCAAAACCAATTTGAGCTAGGACTAACCGACACGTGTCATTTAAAACACTTTGTACAAAACAACCCGTAATAATGCATTTGGGAGGCTGTTCATTGCATAGACTTGTTCACAGCCCATTTTCTGAACTCACCTCTTCCTGTGCAGATGCCTCCTGGACCTCGTCATGGGAAGACACATTTGCTTGGCCGTTGGAAGACATAACTTGGCACTGCAACTAGCACGAGCTGGAAAAGGAGGTTTAATAAAAGGAGTTTATTGGCCACAGAAGAGTTGCATTGACCTAACAAGTACTGAACAAGACAAATCACTCTCATTTTACTTAGGAAGGCTATCATGTTTTGGCTCTTGTCTCCAAGAACTTAAGTGAAGCTCTTAAAACAGAAGTGTTTGTAGCTAGCAGCTCACTAAACCCATGACTACAACGCTGAAAAAGATGACACCCCCAGTTCTCTCTTAAGTGGAGAGGACTATTCCCCAAATGGGAATAGGTCTGTGCAACTTGGAACACTGGTCCATCTCACTTAATAGTGTCTACACCTGGGGTCACCAACCTTTTTGGGGCCTTGGGTACACCTGGAACTTTGAGAACGTGCCATGGTCCCCAATCACAAAATGGCTACTTATGGGGGCATAACGCAAAATGGCTGCTGCAAAGGTGTGGCATAACACAAAATGGCTGCTGCACCTAAAACAGCAGAAGAGACAGAATCACAAAATGATCTGTATCGGCCAATTCTAGCACCAAATGAAAAGTGGGCATGTTTAAGAGGCCGTATTTGATGTAAAAGAGACTGACCCATTGCAAAGAGGAACTACTCAGAAGTAACAAACAGCTTTATACTGAAGATCTTTTGAGGGGATTTTTACTGACATCTTTCATTTGTGCCTTGCAGGAACAGGCACACTGATTCACACAGGAGGCCCAGTGGTACACTGACCAGATGTCTCTGCTCTTCCTGCTTGGAACTTCTGAGGTTCAAACCTGGGATCTTGTGCATGCCAAGCAGACTGTAGGGCTAAGTGACCATACTAAGATATTATCACCAAGCTCCAATTAACTCAGCAAGATCTATTTTTGAATAAAGGACCACATTAGCACAAGGAAGTGTTGCAACATAACCACTTATTAAGACATATTTGCCATTTCCTAAATTTCTGTTTAAGTTCTCATTGCTAAAGACTGCCAGTTGGAAAGAAGGCCTGGCTTTCTTGCTTTGCATCTGTAGAGCAATATACAGATATGGTTATCTGAAAGCAGAAGCTGCTGCTCTCAGCTTACTTATATTTCCTTTCCTTCCCCCACAAATAAGCCAAAAAGATCAACTGCCATACAGAGCCTGGCAACAAACACCTTCACAGATAGAAAGCAAATGGGACACACTTTCAGAACAATGCACTATGCACACCTATCACAATCCCAAACCCTTTTTACTAACCCTCTTACCTGTAAGGGAAAACCACCAGAAGAACACACTAGTCACCCATACATTTCCCCTTTTAAATAACTGTGATGATGTCCTGGGGTCAGGGTAAGGTCATGAATGATCTTCAGAGAACCAATGAAAATAGTAGCTTTCTTTCCCCCAATCAGTTAGGAATAGGACAGGTGGAATATGTCAAATCATGAACCCTGAGAGAGGGTGAGAATGACATTGCTTCTCACCTGTGCTCTGTTTTGCCACTGCTCTATTAGTAGCAAAGCTCTCTCACTCAGATTTAATTCTCTCTCACTCTCTCTCTCTTTTTAAAACAAGATTTTATTAAGACATTTCATAATACGGTATAATAAAAACAAACTAACAACTCTAAACAAAAACAAAGAAGAGAGAGAGAGAGAAATACCTTTTCACAGGTAGATTTACCGTAATTCTCCATTGTGGGTTATTATGGTGCTAGTCCCTGCTGTTCCTAGTTTGTGTTATTGCTTTCCTAACCTATCCTGAGGGATCATCGAAAATCACAGTATATATTTGGCCTTTTCAAACAGAAATTATGTAAATTGGTAATAAAGCTTTAATAACTAGGAGTAACTTTTTATATATATTTTGGACAGGATCCTCTGCTTTTGACAGCTTCAGGACAAACAGCATTTTAATGAATGAAACTTCTGAGCATGAAAATGCAATGTTAGCTTTACCTGATGAATTCCCACCTGCTATGCTTTAGTTAAAGAAATAAGCACCCTGCCAGAAGAAAATGTGGCACCCAATCCTTATGATCTCATGAAGGCAACAAAACATACTCCACACCAGGCACCCCCAAACTTCGGCCCTCCAGATGTTTTGGCCTACAATTCCCATGATCCCTAGCTAACAGGACCAGTGGTCGGGGAAGATGGGAATTGAAGTCCAAAACATCTGGAGGGCCGAAGTTTGGGGGTGCCTGCTCCACACCATCAGCCTGCATTCAAATGTCCTGCTATAGCAGGATATGGGGAAACTGTGGTCTCCCAGGTGCTGTGCGACTCCAACTCCCATCAGGCCCAGCCAGCACGGCCAGTGGTTAGGGATGATGGCTGTTGGAGTCAAACAACATCTGGAGGGCCAATTCTCCCCACCCCTGCCCTAGAGCGGGAGCCCTCTTCTCACTTTCAAAGCCAGGGGAACTGAACATGTGGAATTTGGGGCTGGAAATCAAAGCACACTTACTATGAAGTAAACTTCCTGACTTTAGTGGGGCTTAAAAAGGTAAAGGGACCCCTGACCATTAGGTCCAGTCATGACCGACTCTGGGGTTGCGGCGCTCATCTCGCATTATTGGCCGAGGGAGCCGGCATACAGCTTCCAGGTCATGTGGCCAGCATGACTAAGCCGCTTCTGGCGAACCAGAGCAGCACATGGAAACGCCGTTTACCTTCCCGCTGTAGCGGTACCTATTTATCTGCTTGCACTTTGACGTGCTTTCGAACTGCTAGGTTGGCAGGAGCTGGGACTGAGCAACGGGAGCTCACCCCGTCGTGGGGATTAGAACTGCCGACCTTCTGATCGGCAAGCCCTAGGCTCAGTGGTTTAACCCACAGCGCCACCTGTGAAGGGCTTACTTCTGAGTAAACATGCTTAGGATCACAATGTGATAGTACTTGCACACCTTGTCTGGATGGAAGATTTTCATATTGCCACACTACATTCTGTTTGTATGACATGTTTGTATGCAATATGTTTCATATTTTCTTTTTTTATATACATTTTCTGTCTATAGTGGACTTACACCTCTGTGGCTTCCAATGCCACACAGTAGACAGGGAACTGTGTCTCATATAGTACTTTCAGTCACATGATGAGCCAGCTTCCATACTGCTGAGAAACAGACGGAACTAGGACCACAGAAATGCTCATCTTTTCACATGCTCAGAGACCCCACATGATGACCAAGTCTCCATGTGACGAGCGCTACCAAGCCCCTATCAAGCAGTCACAACGTGACCAGTGCTTGTTCGAAACCACTGCTTGTGGATGCTTCCCACTCACCAACTTTTGTGGCTGAAATTATCCATGACGTCCAACAGGGCAGAGCGCCACTTGGGAGGCGATGCTCTGAGTTCCTCTCCCTCTAGGCTTCAGGTTGTATATATGTGTAAATGAACCATATATCCTAAAGGCACCACAGATCCCACTGTGCCTTATTGTCCTACAGGAAACACAAACCCTGCGATCTCACATAGCGCAGAGATAGAGGTTAACAATATATTCATATGTTAACTCTTTGCAGAACCCTCTGCTGTTAGCATTCTGAAGTCCCCCAATTAGCATAGCTTCCACCCTTATTTGATGGGGATCCCAGCAAGAAGCAATAATAATAATAATTGTTATGCATTGCTCATCCCTTCCATACATCATCTTTGCATACTGAATAATTCCTCCCTAGAAGAGGACAGCACACCCTCTCGCTGCAGAGTGGAAAATTTCAATTGTGAGGGGTAAGCTTCCAGAAAGTTGAGGGCAAGCAAGGACAGCTGTTAAATAAAGAGCTGCTTACTGTACTGCTTTTGGCTGTACACGAGGCTGGCCCAACTTCTTGCTGAAGCAGAGACATCAAATTAAGCAGAATACTTCCAAAATAGGTGAGAATTGAAAGGCTCTTTCTCTCTCCATTTTTGATACCTGTCTCTAGCAGGCTGTGTTTAGTCTGAGGCTCAGAGCATTTGTGCTTTGGGATTCCTTTTTTTAAAAAAATTAAAATAAAATAAACATACATAGCTCAACCTCAGTTTTGCTGCCCTGTTGTAGCCATGTAAGCAACTTTAAAAAGGGGGGGGGTTATGAATTGAAGCAAGCAAGGGCTAAAGAACCAGCCACAGGATCTGCCCTTAATTCTCCCCTCCTCTCGCAGAGTTAGGATTAGAAAAATCTACCTCACAGGGATGTTGTGAGGAAGAAAAGCGGGAGAACCATGTACACCATTTTGAGTTTCTCTGAGGAAAGGAGGGATGGTAGCTGTAACTAATAATTAGTACTAATTACAGGTAGGTAGCCAGCCGTGTTGGTCTGACGTAGTCGAAACAAAAAAAAAAAAATTCCTTCCAGCAGCACCTTAGAGACCAACTAAGTTTGTTATTGGTATGAGCTTTCGTGTGCATGCACACTTCTTCAGTTACCATGCACACAAAAGCTCATACCAATGACAAACTTAGTTGGACTCTAAGGTGCTGCTGGAAGGATTTTTTTAAATAATTAGTATACAAGCAAATACATAAATATTCTTATTATGTTATGTACCTCAGCCAATCAATCATGGGTGTTCACATCACATGAACAACCGGTGTACGAATTATTGAGCTGTACACATGCACAGTTTTTCAGAATGTGCACAATCTATGTAAAGTGTACAGTTTAGGGCAGGCACCTTGGTTTTACTGTTTTCGATGCCTGGTAAAACAAAACGTTTATTTTTGTTTACCCAAGCTTACCCCGGCATGTAATTTTATTGTACACATTTCTTTTCAAAACTGTATCTATATTTTGATCATTTCACTAAATCTACTATTTTCGTTGCCTTTTGAATTATTTTACACCATTTTGTGTAAAGACTTTATTTCTTATTAAGGGGTATATCCAGTTGGCTAATGCAAGCAACTCTTCAGATGTTACAAGTGGAGTCTCCCCACACAACCCGGTCATTCTTAAACACCCTCTGTGTCGAGGACCGCAATCTGCTAAAGCAGCCGTGAACAAGTGTGGCAGGTCACCCTCATGGAGAAATTGACATGGCAACTAATACTTGGATACTTGGACCGAACCTAAAGCTGGATTTTAAAAAATAATAATAATCTGGATGCCTGTATTGCTTTGTCCTCATTTTCTTAGCTGAGTAGATTTGGCAGGTTCAAGTTATTCAGCAAGGGGAAGATGCTTATCACTGATTAATTTCACTATGAATGAATGGGCACTGTGGTGCTTATCTTGTATTCATTGGAGCTGCGCATAGAACTGTCACAAACTGTTCCATGGCCATTTGGCCCTACTATGTACAAAGGTAGGTTCCCCCTCCATCCAATACCCAAGTGTGTATGCCTATTGTCCAAGTGATATACAGTTGGGGATAAGACTTCACATGCTTGATGAAGTGGCTTCTAGTCCATTAAAGCTGGCAATATATCTGTTAGTTGCCAAGATGCAGCAAGACACTCTCTCTCTCTCTCTCTCTCTCTCTCTCTCTCTCTCTCTCTCTCTCTCTCTCTCTCTCTCTCTCTCTGTGTGTGTGTGTGTGTGAAACATGTAGTGACAGAAAGGCATTCTGATAGAGATCAAGGAAGTATTTTGATGGCAGAGGGTGAGGTCCAATATTAAATTAAAAACTGAATCCAAAAGTGATCCAAATTGTACTGAAATAATTAGAAGCTTAGTGCTCAGGGGTCACCGTCTCTTGTGGCTAACACAATACAGTTACAGCATATTTAAAGCACATGAAAGGCCCCCCACTGCAAGAATCCTGGGAACTCTACTTTGTGAAGTATACAGTGGTACCTCTACTTATGAATTTAATGCGTTCCGAACGCACATTCATAAGTCGAAAAAATGTGTCAGTCGAATCCCATAGGACATGCATTGGGAGAAAACATTCGTAAGTCGAAGCAACCCTATCTAAAAATTTGTAAGTAGAAAAAATCCTATCTAAACAGCATCCAAGATGGCGGACGGAGCTCCATTCGTAAGTAGAAACATTTGTAAGTCGAGTCATTCGTAAGTAGAGGTACCACTGTACTGAGAATCACCATTTGGCTTCTACTTGCCTCAGTCCGCCTCATGGATGTGCTGGCCCTGGTAGGCTCTATGGTGAACTCGCTCGATGGGTCTTGCATCTAGGAGGGAAGCACTTATCAGCTGGAATGCTGATAGAAAGGAAACTTACTGAGTTATAGTTTCCACAGCAATGTAACTCTCACTCCTTTACAATAAGGCCTTTCAAGATACCGTCAAAGCACTGGGGAATGTGACCTCCCTGCTTGGTAAGCAGAGGCTAATGGAAAGCAAACAGGCCCTTTTCTGATGCTTTGTTCAAAGGCATATCGTGAATTGTTATGGTTTTCTTGGGCTTTGATTGGTGTCCTCAGCGGGGTTAGAAATCCATCAAGACTTATCCATGGCCTTAGACAATCCACTTTTTTTCAGCCTGCAGCCATGTCTATAGTATGGTTATAGCTATAATGGGAGAGCTGTAACAATTGCTAAATTAAATGTCCCCCAAACCAATTTACCTACAGAGTTTGTTACCATATTTTAATCAATGGTGCTTGGTTTCATATATATTACATGAATGAAGCAATGCATATCTGGGTATATCATTCCTTCTAAACAGGCAGCCCTGTTTAGGGAAGCTTTTAATGTTTGGTTTCTGTATTTTAATGTTTTGTTGGAAGCCGCCCAGAGTGGCTGGGGGAACCCGGCCAGATGGGCGGGGTATAAATAAATTATTATTATTATTATTATTATTATTATTATTATTATTATTATTATTATTATTATTATTATTGTAACAGCAAACTCAATTGGAGGGTGAGCAGGTCTGTTGCCCAAAATGGGCCACTGGGGAACCAAAGGGAATTATCAGCATACTTGGTGGAACCCCAAGGTTTGCAGAGTTACATTTTTATGATTTCTTTCACAAGATTTATCTACCGCTTGATTAAACCTCAAAGCAGTTTACAAAAAGAATAAAACAACCATTTAAAACATTCAAAAATAAATAAAACACTAAGCTAAAACCCAAATTAAAGCACATGTTGACATTCTGTATGTCTGGGTAGGCTTCCCAAAACAAAACTGTTTTCAGCAGACACCAAAAACAGTACAGTAAAAGCACTTGTCTGGTGACAATAGGCAGGGAGTTCCAAAGTTTGAGTGCTACCACACTAAAAATAAAGAAAAAAAGATTTCTTACAAATGCAGAATGTATATTATGTGGCACCTATTACAGAGCCAGTTCTGCAGATTGAAGTGTTTGAGGTATTTGAAAAACCCACACCAAATAACACCCAGGACTGAGCATGCTCAGAAATTTTGAGTGACGATTTTGAGTGACAATTGAAAAGGAATAACAGAGCAAGAATTTCTTTAGCTCCTTGCAACTTTTACTGCCATAAGGACCCTTCTTTCCTTTTGAAAGAGTCTAGACCAGGCTTCCCCAAACTTCGGCCCTCCAGATGTTTTGGACTACAATTCCCATTTTCCCCGACCACTGGTCCTGTTAGCTAGGGATCATGGGAGTTGTAGGCCAAAACATCTGGAGGGCCGCAGTTTGGGGATGCCTGGTCTAGACTCTTAATGAAGCAGAAAAGCTTTCTTTGGCTGGTGGCAAGGTTACATCAATTGATAATTATGTAGAGAAATGTTGTGTATATGACTCCCTATTTATCTTTTGTCCTTTGGAAGCTTTTTCTGTGACCTCGTTTTGAAGCCAGAGTGTGACTCTCAAGGTTTTGAGACCTTGGCAGTTGCTACTATGTTTTGAGCCCATTGAGCAGTTGCTTCATAACAGGTTCTGAAAGAGGGGAAAGAGAGAGAGAAAGATTGTGTTTAATATTTATAGATCAGGTAAATTTAT
This sequence comes from Zootoca vivipara, assembly GCF_965207765.1. Classification (NCBI taxonomy): domain Eukaryota; kingdom Metazoa; phylum Chordata; class Lepidosauria; order Squamata; family Lacertidae; genus Zootoca; species Zootoca vivipara. The sequence continues at coordinate 56,624,017 of NC_142592.1, forward strand.
TTTGATTGGTCTGGAAACTCCCTTTGGGGGAGAAAAGGCAGGTAACCAAGAGTGGAGGTTAAAATAATAATAATCAATATGGGAAGTTGGTTGCTGATAGATGTGAGGCAAATACTGGAGAAAGCTGAGGTGAAGTTGGATAGCTGAGGCCTGAATATTAAGCTATTCTTCTCTGGTGTGATAACTATTCTTTGCTGGTGAAGAGTAGGAGGACACAGAGCCATCCTGTGTAAAAATCTTACTGGAATAAATAGCTTTTAGCAGCTCTATTATTTTTAGCTGCTCTATTATTAATGTTGCTAATATTGTTTGAGTACTGATTGCTGTATGGATTTGTTAACCATATGACGTTTGCTGTAATTCCGATGTTCAGCTTATTTTTCAGTTGCTGCTTTGTTAATAGTGTCTTATAGATTGTTGCAGCAGGAGAGGGAGACGCCTTGGCTTCTTTGGCAGCCTGGCTCATCTCTGCCTCGACTGCCCTCCTCTCTTGCTTCAGTTCCAGCTCCTGGACTTCTGTCTGCCACAGACTCTCCCTGCTCACTAAGCCCTGTTACCTCTTCAGCTTCCAAACACTTCCTCCTCCCAGGTTTCTCCCTCTGACCACTCATTGCCATCCCACCACCAATCCCCAGGCTCTGAGCCTTTTGTCCCATGGGGGTTCCCCAGCTAGTGCCTCCCCACCATTCTTCTGGGTCCATTCCAGATGACTTGGCCACAAGAAGAGACAGTGGTGGTGCATGGGAACCATCTACCAAGAAGTATATAGGCATCTTATATGCCAGCTGGACCTGTTAACTCAAGAAAATAACAAGAACCTTCCTGGATCAGACCAAAAGCCTATGTAGTCCAATATCCTGTTGCCATAGTAGCAAAGCAGATGCTTCTAGGAAGCCCACAAGAAGATGGGTGCAACACTTGTGTTCCCCAGCAGCTGATATTCAGAGTCGTATTGATATGGGGAAGTAGTAAAACAATCATGATTAGTAGCCATTTCTAGTCTTAACTTCTATGTAGATGATGCATTTATAAAACAAATTATAGATGTTTCAGGGAAGTGAGAATCAGTAGCAATGGGAAATTTCAACTGCCCTGAGAAGTCAGCGATAAAATTCAAAACGACATTGATCGGATGGAAAACAAGAGCCAAAACTAACCTAATGAAATTCGCTAGAGGCAGATGTCATAATTTGCCTTAAATGCATGGTTATAAGATGGAAGATCCAGAACTTGGTCGCAGTACATGAGAGAAATCTAGCTGATCACAAGGTGAACATGAGGCAAGAGTGTGATGCAGCTGAATTAATGTGATTTTAGGCTGTTCTAATGATACCATCATTTACAAGTCATCGGAATTAACAGTTCCATTTTATGTTTGCCCTGTTGCAAACCTAAGGCCTTCTGCGTCCAATTATGGGTGCCACACTTTTAAGAAAGATGAGGAGGAGGGTAATATAAAGATGGTCAGTGGTGTGGGAAACAAGTCTGATGAGGAAAGGTTGGAGAAACTTTGTGGGTTTAGCCTGGAGACAACAAATCAAGACCACAGAAAGGGCATAACACTGGCTAGTCAAATACCTGAAAGTCTGTCATGGATAAGAGGGCAGACTTGTTATTTGCTACCTCAGAGGGCCAGACCAGATGTGATGGTCTCGAGGGCAGATTTTGGTTGAACACCAATAGAAATTTCTTGACTGTAAGGGAGTTTGACAGGGGAACATCTGCCTGGAGTGGAAGTTGCTGGAAGTTTTCCAAGAGGCTCAACAACAGTCATCTCTTGGAGATGCTCTAGCTCTGTAGTTCCTGCATTGAGGAGCGTTTGACTAGACAACCTACCAGGCTCACTCCAACAGGGGCAGAATTTGGTAATCTTTTGCAATATGACGCCCTGTGTGAGGCAAAAATTTGGCAACCCCTTGAATGGACATTCTCAATTTAGTGCCCATTTTGCAGAGGAACTGCCTGCACCACCCTGAATCCAGTGCTGCACTCCCAACTCTGTGTTTCCATTAAAATAATTTGCATTTTCAGCAGAAAATGTTGTGCTTATTGGATGCCCATAGCAGCTCCAGCACAAATTCTCTTTTTCAAAGGTGATGTTGATGTGTGGCAAAAATCAGGACCCTTACCACACAAAGTGGACCTGCACAATTGTAAGCTCCTTTTGGGGCGAGTTATTGGCAATAGTTAAGTCCATGAAACCACATTACATTTCAAAGATATGCACGCTTTGATGAATTATATCCCTACTTGGAAGTTGTAATGGAGCTACACCAGGCATCCCCAAACTGCGGCCCTCCAGATGTTTTGGCCTACAACTCCCATGATCCCTAGCTAACAGGACCAGTGGTTGGGAAAGATGGGGATTGTAGTCCAAAACATCTGGAGGGCCAAAGTTTGGGGGTGCCTGAGCTACACATTGTCAGCCTTCATACAAAGATGGATTTACACTCCCTCCACTTATCTGATGTGTGACCACAAAGATGATAAATATGAGAACAAGTCTCGAGAGCTATGCTTCATGGTTGGCAATTTAGCATACAGTGGTGCCTCGCTTAACAAATGCCCTGCTTAACGAAATTTCCGCTTAACGAAAGGTTTTTTCTAGCGGAGGTTGCCTCGCTAGATGAATTTGTTTTACGAAAAATTCGTCTAGCGAATCGCGGTTTCCCATAGGAATGCATTGAAATTCAATTAATGCGTTCCTATGGGCAAAAAAAATTCAAATAAAATTCAATGCATTCCTATGGGATTCGCTAGATGAATTTTTCGTTATAAGACCCGTGGAATGAATTAAATTCGTCTAGCGAGGCACCACTGTACTTGTATTTCCCATTTATAGCAAAAAACCTTAATCTTAATGCTTCTGGGAAACCGCCAAGAAAGACATGTTGCTCCCCAGAAACAGGCATTCAGTGACATTCTGCCTCAGCACATACAGACATAATAGCTAACCGATTTTGCTTTTATTTATTTAATGACATTCGTATGCCTCCTCATAACTAAGTTCTCTGGGGAGACTGCTTTAGTTAGCGACGGTTTTGCAGTTGCAGTTCAAGCAAGCATATTGGTCTGGTCTCTCTCTCCTAGGACAGCAGTGATTTCCACATTTGAATATGTTCTGAGAGTGATATATCTTCGGGAAAGGTCTAAGTTTTTGAACTACTGTACTGATGCATTTTATTATCAGGAAACAACGACTCACACCATTATAGTAACCAGGCAATTTTATTAGAAGCAATACTGTAAGAAGAAAACACTTCAAATCCTTTAGAGAGAGCTACCCATGTAGCAACGAACAGACTGCACACAAACCTATAACTTAGAAGCTCCCAGTGTGGTGCCAAGGCAAAGGTGTGTCCAGAAAACAACAACACAGTTTTAAAACACAAAAGGCATTAGAACTTGTGTCTCCCATAAAAAGTGTTAACATATTCTGTCTTTTCAGATGAGGGGAGGAAACCGGGGGAGAAGTGGTGGTACAAAAGTTGGATGTTACTATTCACCTCTCTATAATTCCAACAGCTCGTATTGGCAAGGATGATTCTGCCAAATAAAGATGACACATCGCTTTGTTCTTTAAAATACCTCTGCTCAGAACATATCGCATCTAGGCTGGAAAAGGTTTATAGAAGATGTGTGGAGAGGACAGATTATTTATTTATTTATTTATTTTTCATGCCAGGAAGTCTACACAAAAAGTCCACATTTTCTGTTTTGAAAAGTTTCAGGACCAGACTTAATATTCGGTTTTGAAAGGATAATCCTTGTGGTTCGCACACCTATGAAAAGAAAGAGTTAAATCAGAAGTTTGGTTTTCACTTATGCCAACGCCTATTTTAGGGGACCATTGCAAACTGGAAGCATGGAGCACCCTAAACTCTCAAAACGTATCTATTTAGGCCAGCACAATTTGTGACCCAACAAGTAAAATGTGGCCTTCTAGTCATACACCCAAGGCAAGATAAACCCCCCGTTTTTCCTGCCCCCCTGAAAGTGCAAAAAGGGGGACTTGTTGAGCATCTGTAAAAACACAATATTTAGCTGGTGGTCACAAGTTGTTAAGGCCTTATCCAGCATCACCCCCAGCAGACACCAGCTGGCAGCATGAACATACTCAGTACTATAATGGATGTCCTTGCTGTACAAGGAAGAATGTCCACAGGGTTTATTGTGGGTTTTTTTATTATAAAAATGATATTACAGCAGTGTCTAGAAATTGAACTTGAAATTTGAGTGCAAAATGCTGAGCCTTCAAAGTACGATAAGACAATTCCACAAAGTTTGCCTTTGCCAGACATTTTTGAAATTTACAGCAAGACCATCCATTTAAAAAACCTTAAGAAACCAGGAACATACTGTAGTAAACCTCAAACCTCAAAGCAGAATGCTGAATGTTCACAATTGTGGAAGAAGCCACATGAAGAAAGTATGAAAAGACACTTTGAATTTTTTAAAAAAGGGGGAAACAGCTGAGGAAACGTTTCCAACCCATCTCTGCCTCTGGAACTGAGAAACGACTCTTTGGATACCAACCAGCTATCTCAAACAGTGGTGCTGTCATGGCAGGACTTTGGCACAAGACATCCAGGACTCCACTCTGCAAATGAGAAGGACGTCCCCCCCCCCCCAGTCGCTGCTTGGATGGCTTCCTTTAACTTCTAAGCGAAGTTAAATATTACCATCTAAAGCGAAAGATCCCCAACACACTAAGAAGTCCCGACTGCACCACTGATCTAGGAATTAAAGCAGGCCTCGAGATTGCCCTGAGAGAAAGCTGATTCACAATTCTCCTAAAAGCGGCAGATACGCCAACAGAAAGTGGTGGTGGGGATTCTGTGGTAAAGCTTACGGGACATCTTAATGAGAAAATGGCAAGAGCCTGTTTTAAAGGGGTGGTTAAACGCTCAGAGCTTCCAAACTACACTCATACCTCAGTTTAAGTACGCTTCGGTTTGAGTACTTTCAGTTTAAGTACTCTGCGGACCCGTCTGGAACGGATTAATCCACTTTCCATTACTTTCAATGGGAAAGTCCGCTTCAGGTTAAGGACGCTTCAGACTTCCAGAACCAATTGTGTACTTAAACCAAGGAACAACTGCACAGCAGAGTGTGACCAAGTCAGTAGTCATGCCTATCAATGGTAAGGATAACGAACCTGTTTCACAGGTCAGGCAATTGTTAACTTTATGCTAATCATAACTGCCAGTTGTCAGAAATGATTAAATGATAACCGAACCAGCTTTTTCAGCCACTGGGTGAAAACTGATTTAATGTCCTCTAACAAAGGTCCAGCATTAGCAATAATCACTACTGGCAGATCTCTGGGTTATTTGTAGTAGATCAGCAAGAGATTGCAACTGCCAGTCCTCTATAGTGGTGGCTACAACTGAAAACGTTCTGCCCCCACAGACTGCCCCACCTGCAAATTCAGATTCTGGAAAAGAACTCTGTGGGGGAGGAAATGGGAGCGGATTTTAGTGTGAAAGGGCCTGAAGACTTGGTTCTGGTACTGATCACGAATTCATGGACTGAGGAAATGTTTAGAATAATCTTGTACCGGCAATCTTAATGCATGTCTGCATTATATCATATCTCACGAGCTTGATGTCTGCCCACCCCAGACTAGAACAGGATGGTCTTCCTCTCTGACTGCCCCAAATGCACTGTGTAAAAGAAGGTTGCCACAAATGCCTTTTTTAAAAAATGGAATTACTTTTATCATTTCCCCCCAAGAAGGTTGTTTCCCCAATCACCTTTTAACGGTTTTGATTAAAAGCTCTTTTGATCTATTTAACCAAATGTCTGACTAAGCACTGTAGAACTGTTCTACACTGATCCTGGACATGAGAGTTCGACAATGCTGTTAATCAACCCTTTTCGATTTTCCAGGCCCTGCTACTTACGTGCTAAATGCACACACTCTCCAGTTCCTGTTGAAACTGAGAATGGTTTCCAGCTCCTGCTTAGTCAAGTCAAAGTCAAACACCTGGCAAGGAGAAAGAAAAAGCAGAATCTCCAATTCATGGCAGGTTCACAAGAATTGTGGAGGTTAACATCACTTGTTTTATGCATTATTTGCGTTTGCAGCCTGCCTCTTCTTCCTAAGTGTTCAATGCAGCACACACAGGAGCAAAAAACGGAGTAAATAAGCAAAAGCAAGAGTCATCCCATTTTACCTTCACTGAAATCTTAGCCAATGGCCCATCAAATCCAGCATCCTGTTCTCACAGTGGCCAACTAGATGCCTGCGGGAAACCGGCAAGCAGAAGAGCAGCTCTTCTCCCGAGGTTCCCAGCAACTGGAATCCAGAAGCATTGCTGCCTCCGAAAGTGACGCTGGTCAGGTTGAGAGATGCCCAAAGCAGCCTAGTAGAGTTGGCCTCTTTTACTGGTTTGGGGGTTGGCTCCAATTAGTTGGGGGAGGACATTTAGGGCCAACTCTGAAATGGGGTGAAAGGAGGCAGTGAAGTGGTTTATACCCTTTCTGGGGGAATGAGCTTACAGCGGTGGCAGCAAGGACTCAGATAGATGACATTCCCAGCTCTACCTGGAGAGACCAGGGATTGAACTTAGGGCCTTGAGGAGAGGACATGGTGTGTGTGTGTGTGTGTGTGTGTGTGTAGATTTCCCAAGCACAATTACCACCCCTCTCTCTCAGTTTCTAGACTCTCCTCAACCTGTGGTAATGACAACAATTTCAGAAGAAGGGAACAGAATGACAGCCTTTGAGCTGTTGGTCTTTATCACTCATTGCTGTCTTCTTCTGGTCGGCACAGACTCTCTAGGCTGTTTCTCAAACTTGGGTCTCCAGCTGTTGTTGAACTACAACTCCCATCATCCCTCAGTCCAGTATACCTGAAGGAGCGTCTCCACCCCCATTGCTCTGCCCGGACACTGAGGTCCAGTGCCGAGGGCCTTCTGGCGGTTCCCTCACTACGAGAAGCCAGGGAACCAGGCAGAGGGCCTTCTCGGTAGTGGCACCCGCCCTGTGGAACGCCCACCCACCAGATGTCAAAGAGAAAAACAACTACCAGACTTTTAGAAGACATCTGAAGGTAGCCCTGTTTAGGGAAGATTTTAATGTTTACAAGATTATTGCATTTTAATGTTGGAAGCCGCCCAGAGTGGCTGGGGAAACTCAGCCAGATGGGCGGGGTATAAATAATAATAATAAATAATAATAATAATAATAATAATAATAATAATAATAATTATTATTACCCCTGACCACTGCTCCTGCTAGCTGGGAATGATGTGAGTTGTAGTCTTTTGCAGCTGTTTTGCCTGGATCTTAAAACTGGAGAAGTCAGGAAGTGAACCTAAGCCCTAATGTGTTCTCCCGCTGAGCCATCTGTCGGCAGATATGCAATCAAAAATAGATTATTCCCTTAATGGTAGCTGTAATTCATGTTAAGAGTACAAATAATCCTTTATTTGCACCAGCCTTCCCCAACGTGATGCCCTCCAGATGTTGCTGGGCTGCCATAATCTCTGTTCACAAGGTAACTGGAGGGCACTTGTTTGGGGTGACATATGGCATGTAGGACCCGAACTGATCCCGTTGGGAGCTGATCTTACTTTCAATCTTACCTTGAAGTTTTCTTCAATACGTGCAGGAGTGACAGATTTGGGAATCACAATGGTATTTCTTTGGATATGAAAGCGGATCAGGACCTAATGATCAAGATAAAGCCAAACCAAGTAAATCTTCCTGTCCCAAGCCACAAATACATTAAACATTAGATTTGCCAGGGAAAACACACACCACATGCTCTTTAGCAAAATGGCACCCCTTTCTGCAGAGTTTGGCTTCAAGTCTCAAATTCCTGAATGGAGTTTAACTGCTGAGGGATCCAAGGGTTGTGGGTCTCCCTCAGTTTTCCTGGTACACATCTGTTGCCAGAAAGTTTACATCCTTGAAATCCCCATGACAAACGCTGGCTCCCTCGGCCTGAAAGTGAGATTAGCACCGCACTCCATAGCCACCTTTGACTGGACTTAACTGTCCAGGGCTCCTTTACCTTTTTTTTTAACCTAACGGCAAGGAGCGACCTCCCCCTTAGCCTAGTATCTACAAGTGCTAACATTTTAAATCCCCATTTCAAGTAGGAGCAGTGAAGAAATGAGTTTTTGCTCACCACAATTTAACCTTGTATTCATTCAATAGGAGGGGACCTGGACATTGCTGAACACAGGAAGCCATCATTATTTGTGCATCTGGCCTAATCACATCTTCCTGCCAAGTTATTAGGTTAGGTATTTCTCAGGTCTGCTTGCCTGCCCACCGCCCTCTTTCTGCCAGTCCACCAGGTTCTTTGCTTAGGCACTCAATTCAACACATAAATCAAACACACCTGAGCTGCAGTTTTATTGTGCTTAGCAGCTATCTCTTTGATCTTGGGGTCATCCAGGAGAGAGGGATCCTCTGGCTTGGCCCTAGGAAACGCAACAAAAGCCAAAAGGTAATGAATGGTACCAAGATAACTCGCGTTTAACAAAAACAGAAAGACTGGTCAGATGCAGAGGAATAACAACAACAACAACAACAACAACAACAGCAAGAACAACAACAATTTATTAATACCACACTCATCTGGTTGGGTTTCCCCAGAGCTTCTGCACCTTTTAACAGGGAATTTCATATAGGACTTTTATTCTCTACACTATAAAAAGTACCATCTGCAATACAATGGTACAAGCTCACCCTACAGGGCTGTTACAAGCACATAATAATAATAATAATAATAATAATAATAATAATAATAATTTATTATTTATTATTTATACCCCGCCCATCTGACTCTGGGCGGCTTCCAACCGAATATTAAAAACAGTACATGCATGCATGTGAATAGCACCATCTTTCAACAGATGAAGGTGCTAAGCAAATGCTAATTATAAGACTCCTACTTCCCATGCAGTAGCCATACAAATAAATTAATAGGTAGATTTGCTGGATTTACTTCCATCGGTGGGTCTGGCTGCCAAGAAGGCAGTTTCTGCACATGATATAAAGGGAAGTGAGGGACAGATGGTGCTCATCCACCTGGGAAGGTAGCCCATCAAAGAGAAGGAAAACTCTGAACCTAAACCTCCACTGCCTTGTGGGATATCTTCAAGAGAAGAAAAGGCTGAGGAGTAAACCCTACACAAATCCGGAGCCGAGTCCCTAAGACGGTTGGATGGCACCTTGTACGCCTCCTTCTGGAAACTCCTGCAGCCAAGCTGGTGCCAAACATATTGCTCTGCTTTCCTTTCGACCACATCAGGAAGGCCAAGGACAGTAGGGTCTTGTCATCTGGGCACCCCAGGACTTCCATACCCACTGCCCAGGCTTGCGCCCCAGGGAGGTCACTTCAGTGCATACCTGCCCAGTCTCCCGTTTTCCGCAGGAAACCCCTGTTTTTAAAGCCATTTCCCGCTGTTGTCCCAAATGGCGAAATATCCCGTAATTCCCCCGGATTTTCAAAAATCGGGCAGAGCGGCACCGGAAGTCACTTCTACGCATGTCCAGACATGCCTAGAAGCGACTTCCGGTGCCGCTCTGCCCACGTCTGGGCACCGGAAATGCCTAGAAGCGACTTCCGGTGCCGCACTGCTGCTGATCCCGGATTTTTCAGTCCGGGAGTTGACGGGTATGCTTCGGTGCTGCTAACACAGCAGTTTGACTTTACCCCTGGAGGCGCACTCCACTGTCTCTTGAGACTGACAGATGCCAACAAGACAACTTTCATCATAGTGGATCGCTTCAAATCTAAATGCTTAACATATTTGGGGCTGCTGGACCTTGGTTAGTTATCCCTTATCCCACTTCCATTCCCCATTTACTCACTATGATGTGGAGCTCCAAGCTCATGGCACATTTAGCTAAGCACTAAAAGACAACCAAACATTCTCACCATGGTCTGTCAGGGGAGCCGAGGGGGCTATACGCTGTGACAGCGATCCCTTTGGACTGACAGTAGCTGATCAGTTTTTCCTGGGTAAGATACGGGTGGCACTCAATCTGTAAACATAGAAGAAAACAATTTGCCTTATTGCACCCATCAGTTATTTATTTATTTATTTCATTTTAAAAAGCCACTGCTTGATTGTAAAAAATAATAATAATAAGGGCAGGCTGCAATTATAAAAAAAATAATAATAGATAATTTTAAGATTTGCATTCAGAGATCAACTATGCATATAATAGGAAGTTTCCTGGCAGGTTTCCTGAACAGCTACTGGCAGTTGAACAGGCAAGCCGTAATTCATCTGCAAACATAGCTCAGCCTCTTTAGAAAACCACATGGCGGGTTTTACTTTTCCCCCCAATGCCACAATCTCTGGTTGCTGCACTCCTGATTCTCTCCATATAGCCTTTTCTTGGACTGCAGCACTTACTATTTCATAGTTGGTGGGATTTTCACAGGGCACTCATAATGTTCCCATTTAATAAAAGCCTATCCGCTTTCCCCAGCGATTTCCTCCTTCTCCAGCAGCACTTTCAAATGCCTGATTCAATTTCTCAACCACCCGAAAAAGACAGTTATGCTGGTCAAGGCTGAAGTAGAAGAACGAATTTTAGAAGAACAAGGAATAAGAAATGGAATTAAGAAGGAGAAATGCAATTTCAAATAAACAAAGGAATCAAGCAAGCGCCAAGCATTATTTTCTCCCATTGCCATCTCAGGTCAAGTTGGCTTTCAAGGTTTTTTTTTGCCATGGCACAAAACCCTGCAGAAACCATTTATCAAAAGCAGTGGCGGGATGTGCATATATACCAGGAACAACCAAGTTTTTCTTGCATCTTGTTCAACATTCTGTGGGGTGTGGAGAATTGTGATCACTCCAGTCTTTATTGATTGGGGCTTAGTCTTGCTGACCAGCCAAGGGTGCTGAATTATACTGCGTAGAGCTGCATCGTTGCTGGGAGTTTTATTTCTGGGTTCAACTACTTTATTAAGGTAAGGCATAATGGCAACTTCCCAAAAAACTCATGCATGAGTTTTGCATATATATATTTTTAGTCAGTTCACAGCCAGGACCCTGTAGGATACCATGTTCTGGCAGTATCCAGAAATTCAGCTGCTTGTTTGAAGGAAGAAGCACACTGGTGAGGCTTCTGTGCAGACTTACTGTATGAATCTCGCAGAACACACAGACTATATTTAGGATGAAACAGGATCCTGAAACATTCTTGTCTCTGTCACACGATACCTTGGTCTCAGTATGCACTGCTCTTTGGGGCTTCATTTCCTGCTCACTTAGCATAAATAACATACCCACTCACTCCATTCCAACCATCCTTTTGTCCGCCCACCATCAAAAGGATTAAGAGCTAAGAGCTCAGATGCAAAATCCGAAAAGTTACCATTTAAAAAAACAAAAATGACTCCACAGTGGGAAGTTCAGACAATTACAGGTGAAACTCAGAAAATTAGAATATCGTCAAAAAGTGCATTTATTTCAGTAATGCAACTTATTATTTGTTATTTTTCTTTTCTTTTTTACAAATGTTTTCTTTTGGAAATTCCACAGTAATAAAACAAATAGTTACAATAATACAAAAATAAACAAAAATAAACATCACTATTACATTTCATTAATTACATTCCATTTATAATTGACCCGCCTAACAACAAATAATTACAACAAATAAAGGCTTGACATATCTTGCTTTGCATGTCATGTATCTATCTCATATATTGGTTTCACCTTTTAAGTTGCATTACTGAAATAAATGTACTTTTCGACGATATTCTAATTTCCCGAGTTTCACCTGTATTTTGACCGAGCAATTTCCAACTGAGGGGCGGACACCATAGCAGGTGTTGATTCATGGTAATTAATTCAGCCAGTTAATTTTCAGTGCCGCCAGCCGAAAACCTCGGGCCTCCAAGCCTTTGAGGCTGATAAGAGCGCAAAGCAAGGGACAAGCTCTTGCATACTTTAAGTCTCCATGTTTTCTGATGGGGAAAGTTTTGTGTGTTCTTAACTCTTTCCTCAACGTCAATGCAAGGCGGGGCATGTTTACCTCTGGCTGGATCGTGCCCTCAGTTTTCCTTTTCTGTTTTGTGGTTTTCAGATACTTAGAAATCAGAAGCCACAATGTCACCAGCTTCCCCCCCAAAAAACACATTTCTGAACAAAATTTGTTACCAGCTGTGAACAAGTGGTTGACTTACCTCTCTCATGCAATCAAGTACAGTGGTACCTCCGTTTAAGAGCGATTTGGTTTACAAACTCCACAAAACCGGAAATAGTGTCTTGGTTTGAGAACTTTACCTTGGTCTAAGAACGGAATCCGAATAGTGGAAGGGCACTGGCGGTGGGAGGCCTCATTCGGGAAAGCGTGCCTCAGTTTAAGAACGGTTTTGGTTTAAGAACGGACTTCTGGAACAGATTAAGTTCATAAACCGAGGTACCACTGTATGGATGTATATCCCTATCAGTACAAAAGCTATGTTTCTCCATTTTTCTGAGCAGAGCCAGGACAGAATGGAAGATATAACCTGAGTTGTGCAGCTGATGCACAGCAACACGGGGATTCAAATTATGCAAGTAGAGAACACTTTGAGCTTGGTTGCACACACTTTAAAACCAGCACTCCCATTCAGGCATAAATTAACCTGCCATAAATCAGCAGGACCGGTTTACAGAAGCACCGTACAACCAACCAGTACTGATGGGGGGGAAAGGCACTCTCTTCTTCAATGACTCAGCATTGTCAAGCTACAGGCAGCCCTTCTGAATTCGTTATGAAGCCCTGAACAACTTGAGCCAGTTTACCTACAAAACTGCTTTCCCCTTTCGATTGGTGGATTATTTTTTTAGTGTGGCATCACTCAAAGTTTGGAGTTCCCTGTCTATTAACACCATGGAGACACTTTCACTGTGCTAAAAACATTTTTTGTTTCAATAAGCCTACCCAGATGTTTATTATTACAAATATATTTGTATACCGCTACATCACTAAAATATATTGGAGCGCTTTACAGCAATAAAACTACACAGTTAAATGACGAAAAAAGAGAGAACAAGAACAAAAAGGTAAGAAACAAACATCAGTAAACCATCAGTGTAACGTTTAGAAAGTTCTAGTTGCAGGTAGGTAGCCGTGTTGGTCTGACGTAGTCGAAACAAAATGAAAAAATTCCTTCCAGCAGCTTAAGCTCACCAAGCTTAAAACCATGGAGAGACCTGGCTTGAACAGAGACGTTGGATTCTTATCTCATTATACATGATAAAGCGATCCTCAGCCACCTCGCCCCTTGCTTTTTCATGCAAGTCCATTTGCAGTCATTTGCAGTCGTCAACAGCTATCAGTCAGTCAATCACCCATTTCCACCACCCCTCCCCACCCTTTCTCTACATATAAGCGTCTGGGGACTTCTAATTCAGTGTATCTGAAGAAGTGTGCATGCACACGATAGCTCATACCAAAATAAAAACTTAGTTGGTCTTTAAGGTGCTGCTGGAAGGAATTTTTTTATTTTGTTTAGAAAGTTGATCTTAATCTGTTTTTAGTTTACTGTTACTTTAACTTTTCCAGTGTCTTACATTTTATTTTTTAAAATCTTTTTGGAACAGTGTTTTGAGGCTTTTTTTTTAAAGTTACTGTCACAGGGGATGCGTTGCGACTACTCTAGAGTAACGACTATCCAGACCTTTGCCTTTTCATGCTTTTATTAAGTGCAGGCTATTTACAGTGCTAGAGCTATACAGGATACATCCTCTTAGTCTGACCCAGAACCCTGGAATGGCGCGCTCCGCGTCTTCTTCCAACATAAGAGTCTGGGCACCCCAAATCTCCTCCCGCGTTTCCTCCTGCGTAATTCCGGAACCGGAGGGAAAAAGGGTCTCCTTTCCATGTTTTCCTTCTCCCCCTCTTCCCCCCCCCTCTCTTCCTCTCCCACATGCAGCAGGGGCTCTGCTATCCTGCCAGAGCCCCATCTCCTTCTTCCTCCTTCCTCACTGGACTCTTCCCCCTCCCCGCTGGCGCTGCTGCTGGTGGAGGAGCTGCTCCTCAGGATGGGGGGGGCTCTCTGTACTCCTTCCCCCTCACAGTTACAATCAAGCGGTGTATAATTTTCGTGAAATAAATAAATAAAAGCAACACGCTTTCCCAGTCCCAGGCGTGGGTGCTGCAGAGAAACAGACTCAAATCTAAGTTCAGCTATGAAATGACACCTCAGTGACATCGTCCAATTTCACAGGGCTGCTGTGAGATCAAGGATTCCAGTGCTGGAAATGACTATGGACATGATATGATGTGGATTAAGAAAAGCAGAATAGCCATAAATTAAGAAGTTCCTTACAAGCACTGAAATCTGTCCATCTTTTTTTTTCTTGCCGCTGTGAAATGACCAACCCTTCATAATCCCCTAAAAAACTTCAGTTTACATCGTTGGGCATCCTACCTGATTATTTGCAGGCTTGTACTTCAACCCGGGCTTGTTCAAGATTCTCTCGAGCTGATCGCGGTTGAAATTGGAAACTCCAATAGCCTTCACCAATCCAGCATCCACCAGCTCCTCCATTGCCTGGTGCGCGGGGGGGAGACGACAAATGAAGACCAAATATTACATAAACATGTTGCAAACATAAATCTCCCCACTGTCCTTAGGAATTCCTCCTGGTCTGACTTTGGAAAGCTGTCACACTTTTGAGCCTGCTAAGCTCTCATCTAATGAGATACACCTTCAAAACTTATCATATGCACCTCTCTGTGAACAGGAGCAGAATTTGGAAATGGGAAACTACAGACCAAAAATCAGTTCCACACAGAAATAACTATTTGTTCAGGGGGGTGGGAGCACATGTGTGTGGTGGTGTTTGGGGATGACTACTCCCCACTGGTAGTGATGGAGGAAGGGGGTGCGGTGGGGGCGGTCCACCCTGGGTGTCATCCGGGGTGTGTGACATTTGGTCTGCCACCCGCCCATGACTCCCAAGCCTACCCCGAGCCGTTGGGGAAATGGGAGGAGCTGTGCCGCTTTGCCGGCGGCCTTCCCCCTTCGTTTGGACAGCTCAGGAGTCGGGGGAGTCTTGGGAGTCTTGGGCTGGCGGCATGCCATTGCCCTGCGCTCCTGGCTGGAGGAGGCAGGCAGGGGAGAGGACGGGAAGGAGGCAGGCAAGCAGGGCAGTCTTAAGCAGATCTGGCGCCCTGGCACCGTGGTGCGACGGATCCCTCCGGCGCCCCCGCCCCGGTTCCCAGCGCGGCGCCACCCAGCCTGCCCGTAGGGCTGGCCCTGCAGGCAAGCAAACAACCAACCAATGGAGGGGGGCGGGAAGGAGAGAGGAAGGAAGTGGGATCAGTGGGTGTTCTTTTCATTCTGCCTGGAAGACGAGCGCCTACAGCTAGACTATCAAGTGGATTTAAAGGGTCACTTTGGGGCAAACGTGGAAGGGATCTTGCAGTACGTTTACACAGACCTACTGGATTTAATAACGCTCCTAAGGGAAGGCCTGCCTATATCTGATAGAAGCTGCCCCAAGGTTAATATTTTCTATATTCAAAGCAGATTAATTCCCTAAGCACAAGGGACGCGTACTGAAAATTGGAATTTCATACTCCCTTGTAATAAATGTGATCTCTCTCTCTCTCTCACACACACACACACACACACACACACACAAGAACGCACTTTATCGGGCAAGTCTAGACTTGTCTGCTCAAAAGGAAGTCCCATTGTGTTGGGGACCTGGAAGGAGAGAAACAAAAGCTCCCTCAACTCAGGACCCAAACCCTGGAATGCACAGTAGGAAAGGTGGGGTGTGAGGGAAGCGATGGATGCAGCCAGCGCTTAAAAAGGGAAGAAAATGGTTGCTGTCTTTCTATCTGAGCTGGCTCCCTGCCTGTTACGTTACGTGCAGGGAAACCCGTATGGGGTTCCTCTCTGCGTAAAGTCTTCAAGCTGTGTAGGGTGACTGAGTGGGAGGAGGCAGGCAGACTCCGGAGGCCCCGCGGTGCACCCCGCCCTCACCCCTATGGGCTGATCACCCCGCCCCTGGGCAGCCGAGTGGCTTCCTCCGCCACTGCCCACCGGTTCTGTTGTACATGGCATCTTGTCTGGCATGGCCACAATGGGGAAGGAGAACTCGGTACATATTTTTAAGTAAATTTGCTTTCACAAATAAATCTGCAAACATCCTACCAAAGTCAAGAGCAGGGCTGGGGAACCTTTTTCAGCCCAAGATCCATGCTCCCTTTTAAGGAACCTTCCAGGATGCAGGACCAGAAGCAAAAGTGGCCAGGGCACTGAATGACTATTAGCTTTGTACAGCAGGCTTGTTTCTACAAACTCCTCTCTCTTCTCTATCTTCCATCCAGAGATGCAAAAAGGCACCATCAGAGTTCGACACATTCAAGTCAGGCAAAACCACCCAAGGAGAGTGCTGGCCAATGAGATAAGATGTGTGCCTGGCATAAGAAGCGTCCAGGGGGGCAGGAAGAGGGGCTCAGAGGGCCACATCTGACTCCTTGGTCCGAGGTTTGCAAACCCTAGTCAAGAGGGACTTTTCTATGGTATTTGCAACTATGCACAGCCAATTCCATGTAAAATCTTGAGCTTTACTTAGTGGGGAAGCCCTCCGAGGAACCGATATATAGCACAACTTCAGCCAATCGAAATCTGGAGGATATGCAATAAATAGCTGCAAGCTATGCAAAAGGTGCACGCAATAAATTGCACACAGAACAAAGAGAAACCTTTAACTGCAGCGGAACATACTTCCCAGGTGTCCTCAAACTTCGTGTTACTGGGTATTATCATGCCTTTTTCATCAGATGGGAATAGGTCCTCTCCAGCCTGTCAAATGCAAAGCAAGAACATAAGCAGGTGTGCTTTTGAGTAGATGAGGCTGTCTTGTGCAGAGTCAGACAACTGGCTTTTCCCAGTCCCCAATATACTTTAACAGGATGCGCCTTAAATTTAACCTGGGACCTTGTGAACAAAGGAATATGCTTTATACCAAGCCAGACTATATTCCTGCCTTACCTGGAGATGCCAGGGATTGACCTTAGCACATTCTGCACAAGAACCACATGCTCTGTTACTGAAATACATCACTAGTGTAAAGGGGACCGTGTGGCATCTTCTTTCTACAACGGGGCAAGAAAAGCCAGGCTCTCAAGCGACACCACTGCTCAGCCAACCAACCAGATCAACCAAACGCTTCACTTATTTTCCTTAAAAACCATAATTCTAGAAGGTAACCGGAGCAATCTCTGTAGATTGTTCCTCTGTTGTAAGCATGCCTGGAGGTGCGAAGTATCCTAAAATACTCCTGGCAGAATCATCACAGCTCCCTGCTCCAGGATCTCAGAAGCTTGAGTGTCAAGCTCACAGCTTTTTCAGGCACAAGTGCAATGAAAGAATACCAACCATATGTTCCTTTTTATACCTTTAGCCAGTGGTGAGGTGGTCCAGGGTCTTGGGTAGGTGGGGGAGGTCAAAGACCCCTTACTATTTCTGTACTGGGGTCCCCATCTCCAGCGTCCGAGAGTCGCCCAATCAGCATGAAAGGGGAGCTCTTTTTTTTTAGCCATCATATTCTCCAAAGCTGAACATTTAGGAACACTGAAAACAGGAGGTGCTCCAGTTTCAAGACAAAGATGTGCAGGTCCGTTACGTACAGTGGAACTTCGTGGAAAGTACACACTCTGAAAGGAGGTATTGGAGAACTCCAAACCATTTGCCCGTGTACATCCACAGAAAACAGTAGCTCTGACTGAAACACAGCACATGGAGACCTGCACTGATTGTTACAATGCATCCCTAATCCTTGTTGTATAATTATAGGATTACTGTATAATATTAGAAGGGTTGTGGCTGTGACTGTCGTGAAAGGACCCTGCATTTTTTTGGATTTGCCCCTACACTTCTGCCTTTAGCACTTCTACACACTTGCCTTTAGCAGAAGTGGCCAGAGGTTTCCAAATGTCGCTCTACCACTATAAAGACTTTGTGAGGTGCAGCCAGCAAGGGAAGGAAATGTGGTCTGTGCGAGAGCTTCTCCCTTCAAGTTGCAAGGATACCAGATGCCTGACCCACCGTAACTTGGGAGCAGGGCTTTTAGTGCAGCTGCCCCAGTTTTGGAGTGCAGCACCCTTGCAACGATACAACTGGTGTCCACTATCTGGAAACAACTGAAACGTTTGTGTTCAGACCAGCTTTCTCAGCTGGATGAACAGGTCTCTGCCATGGGTGCCTACTTTTTTATTGTTTTGATTTATATGATGTAATTTGCAGTGCTGTTTTCAGCCATTTTGATTTATTTGTGTGCGTTGCCTAGAGGTAAGGATAGAAGCTGATAGACAAACAAACAAACAAACAAGAATACCTTGAATCCCACAGGCCAGTGAACAAGGTAGAGGTCTAGGTACTCCAGCTTCAAGGCCTTAAGAGTTCCTTTACAGGCACCCTTCACCATGGCTTTCTCGTGGAATGTGCACCACAACTGGGAGGGGGGTGGGAAGAGGAAGGATAGCAAGAACACAGGTTAATTCACCAGATTACATCTATTCCACAATGTTTTTTTCTTTTTAAAATAATAATATTTTATTCTTTATCTCACCTGGGAACTTTCATAGAATTGTGCAATTGCAGAGTTGGAAAGGACCCTCAGGGTCTTTCCTTTCTTCTCCCAGTCTCTCATCCTGGGAAAGGTCTCCTCTTCCCTACCTCTCACTCAAGAGTTCCTTCCACCACAATGTTATCTTTCCCCCCTGAAGAAAATTGGTCTATCACATGAACTGATGGAAATGGAACCATTAATCCAGCAATCTTGCAGGGCTGGGGAAGCAGTGGCCCTCCAGAGGTTACTAGAATGCAACTCCTACAATCCTTGAGCACTGACAGGAGCATACAACGGTTCCTTCACAACACAAAATTCACTCCTGGCTTCTCCTAGTTCCTTTGTTTCAGCAACATAGTCTTTTTTTGATGGTGGCTGTGGAACAACTAGGAGTCAGAAATCCTCGGTAATGCCCTGCACATCGCTCAGAGATCTACCAACAGAACCTGATCCACCTTCTGCTCACCTCTGCTCTAAAGGATCGGACTTTCAGCTTGCCGGGGTGGGGGTGGGGGCTTGCTATTAGACCTAGCTTTATCTTTGGAAGCCCAACCATCTTTCATCAGCTGGGGCCGATATACCAGCTCTGGTCTCTCCTACCCTAGTCAGTTACTCACATCCATGATAACGTCCCTCACTGCTACACTTCGTTGGATGGCCACCTGTCACGGATGCTTTAGTTGAGATTACTGTACTGTGGGGGGTTGAGCTACTTCCAACTCTACAGCCCTATGATTCTATGAAAACATAGGTTACAACCTGGACTGTGTGTATGGGATAAATCTCACCAGTCCTGAGCAAACTGCACTGATTCCTCGTCTATTCCCAAACCAAATGCTAGGTGCTTGTCTTAAAATTCAAATCCCTAAATAGCTTATGACCAGGATAAGCACCTCCTCTCGGTGGAACCTGCCAAGGTAAGAAGCTCACCTGTGGATATGTCATATATGCATTATCAATTAAATATCTGGAAAGTGGCCCACTGGCAAAATATTATGGTCCCTTCTCTCTGGGGACAGTCAGCATCAAGCAAAAAAAGAAAGTTTAGGAGTACATTACAATCTTGTTGCAACCCACTTTTCAAACCCCAGCAGGTGAGATAAAGTGAGGTATAAATGTAAATACCTTACTGACAATGAAAAGGTCCTCACGCTTTACAACCCCGGCCTTGATTTTCTCCTGGATTCCGTTGCCAACCTCATCTTCGTTTTGGTACACATAGGCACAGTCTATGTGGCGATACCCCACGTCAATGGCTTTCTTCACAGCCTCTGCAACTTTCCCTGGTGGGGACTGAACAACAGAGAAATCCTGTTCAAGCATCCCATTAACTTGCTACACCTTCCTCTTTGCTCCACCATTCTGTATGTATCCATTGCCAAAACTCTGGGCCTAGCACAGACATAATACTTCATGAACAGCAGCCACCATGGTTGGTCACCTTGGTCTGACTTAGTATAAAGACAGCTCCTTGCGTTCTTCCTTTCTTCTGCAGGCAAATTAAAAAGCAGCCTTGTCATGCTTGTGGAATCTTATGTTCGCATCAAAGGCTAATATTGGGGGCAAGTGGGAAAGTTTTGAATGGGTGCTAACGTGTAAATAGTCATTATCACCATCAGATTCTTTATATAATACAATTTTCTACATATTCAGCTGCACTCAAAGCAGCTCACATAAAAAGCAGACTAAATAGTACAGTGGCTATATAATAAAAGGCATAATATCACTACAATATAACACGTTAAAAAAAACCCGTACCAACGGTTAACAGTTCATTTAGCATCATAAAGTTGTAAGGGACCGTGAAGGCCATCTAGTCTGACCCCCTGCAATGCAGGAATCTTTTGCCCAAGTGGGTCTCGAACCCACAATCTTGAGATTATGAATTCCATGTTCTACCAACTGAGCCATCTCAGTTACTAGTGTCATCAGTTTTGGGGCAGCTGTTAGATGTAACATTACTGGATATGCTTTTATCTGTGTCCCAGGCAATGAATGTATGTAATCAAAATGCATTTGGCTGCCCAAATTATATTTTCAGGCATGTGCTTTTCTTTCCTCCCTCAGATGCAAGGCACGTCACAGGAAGACTTGGGAGCGTGTGAGAAGTCCAGACCCTCAAGGGCTTGCTGGAACTAGTAGACCAGGAGATGGATCTGGCTATCCCTCAAAGCATCTAGCAAAACAGCAAATGGCAAATAAATTTGTAGGCCCGTTTCATTCAGGATGTCTAGACGCCACCCATATTAAAGGCCAAAAGCTGCAGTGTTTATTAGATTGAAGAATTAGGGGAAGGGAATCTTGTTTGAGACAGCAAGAGATCCTGCTTGACTGACTCTGTGTCACTGCTAATCATCGGCAGAGTGAATTGCCCAACATTTATTGGATTGCACCGAGACCTCTAGCTTACTGAAATGAACAAACTGCCAACAAAAGGTTGTGTATTGCGATGCTGGTGAATAATTTTCAGGCTGAAACACTGACATACTGCCTATGTGGTGAACATAGAAAACTGACAGTCTTTCAGTGAGCTGCAAGGCCAGTCCAAGGTATTAGTACTGGCAATCAAAGTACCTAGAAGAGCACCTCTCTCAAAATAATCTCTGGGTCTTTTCAGGGAGTCTTCTCTTCTCATGAGGTGGCCAAAGTATTGGAGCCTCAGCTTCACGATCTGTCCTTCCAGTGAGCACTCAGGGCTGATTTCCTTCAGAATGGATAGGTTTGATCTTCTTGCCGTCCATGGGACTCTCAAGAGTCTCCTCCAGCACCATAATTCAAAAGCATCAATTCTTCGGCGATCAGCCTTCTTGATGGTCCAGCTCTCACTTCCATACATCACGACTGTACATCCATTCCATACATCATGACTTTCACACTATGCCCTCAGAATATTTAGAGCAGGGGTCAGCAACCTTTTTCAGCCGTGGACCGGTCCACCGTCCCTCAGACCATGTAGTGGGCCGGACTATATTTTGAAAATTAAAAATCAACGCATTCCTGTTCTCCACAAGTAACCCAGAGATGCATTTTAAAGAAAAGCACACATTCTACTCATGTAAAAACATGCCGATTGCAAGACTGTCCGTGGGCCAGATTTAGAAGGCGATTGGGCCGCATCTGCCCCACGGGCCTTAGGTTGCCTACCCCTGATTTAGAGGGATGCTACAAGAAAGTTTGGTAGTACCAAAATTTTTGGTACTCAAGCAGCAGCAGATCTATACATTATGTACTATATTGCTCTCTGTATTCTGAACCAAGAACTAGGTTTATCCTTGATTTGCTAAGCAAGAGGCCTGATGACCTATTAGTTGTCTGGTTTTGGCAAATTTGCGAAAGACAAATTTGTGAGGTTCACAGTTGCTGCCCCAAAATTGAAGATAACGTGGTGGACTGTAAAGATTTAATTGTATATATATTCTTTTTTCCGGTGGTTGATATGACCATGATGGTCAAAACAACAACAAACAATAAACAAACTTCAGAAACAAAAATCCTTTTGGGGGGTGGGTGGGTGGAGCAGAAACAGGTTCAGTCTAAGGAAGAGGTGGAAGAGAGAAAGCTTGCGTCAAGTTCTCAGTAGAGTGTGTGTGGCTTGCTGCAGAGTCAAATGGCGGTTTCATTTCAAGTCTCCAGCACCCTTGGGAATGAAATAGCTCTTTGTTACCTTTCTAAGCACACCTCCTGAAAGGTAATGCTGCAGGGCTTGCGGGGGCTGAGAAGCAAATCAGCAAGGCTTGACTGGCAGGAAGGAAGCTATAGCTTTTGATTGCTCAGAGCTCTCAGAAGAAGCTTGTGATGAAAAAATGGTTCCTGGGACCTAAAAGGTGCCGTCCAAAATATCTGGAGGACACCAGGATGGAAAAGGCTGAACTATGCTAAGCCTCCGATTGGCCAAAACAGGCTGAACTACAAGGCCGGCTTCCAGAAATTTACCAGCACGTTATGTCTTTTTGTCCCACGAGAACACCATCATTTTAAGTTGACCCTTAGGAAGCTGATTATCTTCAAACCACTGGAAAAGAAAGAAAAACAAGCAAACCAATAAAGGCGTTTTACACTTTTTCCTCACTAAAATAAAATGGCCCTCTGCAAAACAGAAGCTGCCGCTGCTCCTTGTAAAAAAAGGAGGTTATTTCCTCCTTTTTCATTTGAGGCCCAGGCAACATGTTTGGCCAGGCAGAATCACACCTGCCTCATGAAAATCTACAGCACAGGTGTGTACACGTACTCCTAATCTGGAATAAGATTATAAAGACGCCCAAAGAGTATAACATGCAAGCACAAGCAGTTTCCATGTTGCGCTTTCTCTACAAACTTTGCCAGCTGCTTCTCCAGCTCCCCCACCGCTGCTGTTTATCTTACTCGCTTCAAATTTAAGTGGAGCCTGCAGCTACACTTACTGGTTGGGTTTTGCAGTTAAGAGTGTTGGACTAGGACCTGGGTTCAAATCCCCAATCTGCCATGAAACTCACTGGGTGAACTTGGTGGTCCATTCACATTTTCTCAGCCTAACCTTACGAGGATTGAATGGGGAGGAGAAGAACCACATGGAGCTCAGTGGAGAAGCAAAATATGTATGTTATAATAAATAGATAGCTGCTTTTGTGAAGTGTTCCAATGGGCCATACCTCCCAGCATACTCCATTTCCACCCAGTTTTCTGTCCCCAACTCAGCATTTCATGGCCATTGAGGACACACTGTCCTCATTAAAGATCAATGATCATTACATTCCTCTTCCCAGGTGGTTCCCCATCCCACTAGGTTTTTTTTTTCTTAAGCATTTCTTTTAATTTCTGCAAATCTCTGGGTTCTCCAATGTCTGCTGATACCTCCGCCCCCCTGAGCATGTCTAGTGCTGTTCTGGCTATACAGGTGTAACTCGGAAAATTAGAATATCGTCGAAAAGTGCCTTTATTTCAGTAATGCAACTTATTATTTGTTATTTTTCTTTTAATTTTTACAAATGCTTTCTTTTGGAAATTCCACAGTAATAAAATAGTTACAATAATACAAAAAAACAAAAAAAACATTGCTATTACATTTCATTAATTACATCCCCGCCTAACAACAAATAATCACAATTACAACGTATCTTGCTTTGCATGCCATGCATCTATCTCATATATTGGTTTCACCTTTTAAGTTGCATTACTGAAATAAATGCACTTTTCGACTATATTCTAGTTTTCTGAGTTTCACCTGTATAAACCAAGGCACTTGCCTCTGAACATCGAAATCCAAGGAAGTGATACTTGCAGCATCTCTCAAGATGCAAAACTGCCTTCCCCCTTTAAGGAAAAAGATGTGTTTTTTCTTTTTTTTAAGAAATAAAAACAAATGTTTTCTTACACAGCTTAAACCCGAAAAATGGCATTAGCAAAGCTTGGGAGATCAAAAGAGACTTCACTGCTTTTTTACAAATAGTCTCCTTCACGCAGGCAATAAAATCTAGCAGGATGAGAACTTTCCATGCCACTCCTTGAAAGGGACTCATTGAACCGAATAGAACTTCCAACTAAGCGTGCATAAAATAATTCTGCTTTAATGCCAAAAATTTCCCCATTGAAGCTTCTTTGCCTTCAACTGCTGCACAATCTGCAAAAATTCAGAAGGCAAATATTATCCCCCAGCAGCCAGTGTCAAGACAAAAGCAATCTTCCTGCAGAATTCTTATGTCACATATAAAACACTTAAGGGCCCAACAGGAAAAAAAGAAGTTGGCAACTGTGCACTTCATCCCTATTAGTTCCATAAAGTTGGGGGTGGGGGCTTACTGCCAAATTACAGAGTTTAAGAGCAGCAGCCCTGGGCATGGAGGTACATCAGAATTATTGGCATTAGGATTTTTGGGGGGTTGTTTTTTTTTTGTTACGGTGGTAGTGGAGGAAAACTGTGTTAGAAAGCAGTCTTAAAGTTGAAGTCAGTTATATAAAATAGGACAAACCATTTCCAGAAACCCATTTTATAAACCACTTTCACGCTAATCCTGACCCGTATTTTTTATTCCAGTAATGTCTCTGCTCCTCTACCCACAAAAAATATCCAGGCACCACAGCACAAGGAATTTTATTCATGCAATTTACTAATCTTAATAAGCACGCAATGGACATAAAAAATAGTATTCAAGGAAAGAGGACGGAATGTTATATAACAGCTGCTTGCATTTCACAGAATAAGGAATTGCTCCGCTCTCTATGCCACCCACAAGACAAATTAAGCAAAATCTGCGAATTATATTAAAGGGGATACGGATACCAGAGTGTCCCGAGAGGCAGATCTGATTAAAGGCAAACCGGAAAAAGCAGAAATAAAGTAAAAACAGTAAAAGCAGAAAACGTTCATCCTATTTTTGGGCGTGCAAAACGAAGCGAAAGCGAAGCTTTTAATTACTTCGGATGCTGCCAGACGCAGTGGAAAGCTCTGTCCGGAGCGAGGGGAGGAAAAAGATCGCCCAGCAAGCATGAAGTGAGAGATGGTGGCAGCGGCAGCAGCAGGGGGGGCAGATGGAAGATGCCATCGGCCTCAAGAGACCCGCTTATCATCCCTCTTTCTTGACACGACAAACACCCACCTTCCAAGTGCCCAGGCCCAGAATGGGCATCTTCGCTTTGGTGCACAGCTCCACGTATTTGGCCATGATTTCCGGGGCGCCGATGGGGGAGCGAAATGCCACGCTAGGCCGAGAAGCTACGCGGCGTAAAGCGAGCTGGAAGCGCAGCCGCCGCCAAAGCAGGCGCATTTAATGGGCTTCTAGCCACGCCCCGGCAGGCGCTCGTCGCCCAGAGGGGGCTGGAGGAAAAACGACGAGACATTTTATGTTTGGGGGCTGCTCCCTCCTGACAACAGGCCCGCGCCTCCTCGTTGTGCGCTGCGCAACCCAGCGCCTTTTGATTCGGAAGGGAGCGCCGCTGATCCCCGTTAAAACATGCGCGCGTAAAAGCGCAACTGGAGATGTTGGAGAGGGGGGTGGTAAATGTGGCTTGCAGTTTATTAGACCCTCTTTGAGTGTCAGATCTTGACTTTTTCGCGGCGATCGCAGAGAGGAGCAGCTTTCCGCCTCCCCAGGCCGCCGCACATCATCCTTGCCCCAGAGAGTCGGGCCGGCTGCCTATGAAGGGACCCGGCGCCGGCCCAAGCGGGGTTAGGAAAGCGCAGCTGCTTTGGGAAGGGAGGGAGTGGGGGGGGGGGTCGGGCGACGGGAGCTGGGCTCGATCTGGGCGAAGAAGTCACGGCCTCCGCAACAGCAGCAGGTTGGAAAGGATAAGGCGGAGCAGGTGCTTGCCCCGGGGTGCGCAAAAAGCGAGCCTTAGGTGGGGAGGCATGGGCGTAGGTAGGGGGTACAGGAGGGGGCAGCTGCCCCCCCCCAGAAACAAAAAATTAATGTAATTTACAGACCATAACCAGCACTTTCCCCCTCCAAAAACTGAAGTGGAAAGGGCTTTGCTTTAGCAAGAGCAGCTCAGTCTCCGCTTGCTGGGGGGCGGGGGCGGGAACACAGCTGTAACAAAAACACATCAAATAAATAAAGCAAAGTGGCTGCCGGTAGTTAAGCAGTTAAGACAATGGAGCAGATATCCCTAGGCAAGATGTGATAGCTCACCACTTCACCCTATTGTTCTTCAGTGGGAGTTGTTGATGAGCATTCAGGGATCACATTAAGAGTTCTATTGGCAATTTAATGAGGGTACAGAGGATTCAATTTGACTAATGTGGCTCTGCAAGGCTAAAAGGAAGTGAATAAGAAAAAGGGGGAGCTGTAGCTTTGATAGACACAGTGATGTTTATAAAAAGCAGTGGCGTTCCAGTCTGCCCCTCCTCCTGCATCTGTATACTGTAAATCAGGGGTGGCCACCTCCCAAGAGACTTTGATCTACTCACAGAGTTAAAAACTGGGAGTGATCTACCCCCTTTTGGGGGGTTCAGGTCAAAGCTGTTGAGTTTTTTTAAGGAAGGGAAGCCCTGTTTTTTGGGGTTTAGGTCAAACTTGTTGAGCTTCTTTTAGGAGGGAGGGAGGCCCATTTTTGTTTAGGGCTTCAGGTCATAGTTCACCTTTTTTTAGGGAGGAGGAAAATTTTGGGGGAGCTTTTTTTAGGGGTGCCAGTGATCTAGCAGTGATCTACCACAGACATCCAGTGATCTACTGGTAGATCACAATCTACCTGTTGGACGTGCCTGCTGTAAATCAAGCAGAGAGAAAGCTGCTTACAAGGCTCCTGTACAGGCGTACCGGTATCTTCCTCTTGCTGCAGAGTTCCAGCATCACAGCGTCACCCAGAGGCACCTACATATATGAGTTATCCCTCTCTCTATTTTTTCCTTCCTTTCCTCCCTCTTCCATCCTTAATAAAATACTGGGGGGGGCAGATAAGCCCCACATAGAAAGCCCATCAACATGGGGGGGATGACTCTTTCAAATACAGTGGAACCTCGGTTTATGAACACCTCGGGCTACGAATTTTCGGTTTACGAACGCCACGGACCCATCTGGAACAGATTAATTCACTTTCCATTACTTTCAATGGGAAAGTTCACTTCAGTTTATGAACGCTTCAGTTTATGAACAGATTACTGGAACCAATTACACCCATGCTTCGGGTTAAGTACGCTTCAGGTTGAGTACTCCGTGGACCCGTCTGGAACGGATTAATCCACTTTCCATTACTTTCAATGGGAAAGTTCATTTCAGTTTATGAACGCTTCAGTTTAAGTACTCCGCAGACCGTCTGGAACAGATTAATCCACTTTCCATTACTTTCAATGGGAAAGTTCGCTTCAGTTTATGAACGCTTCAGTTTATGAACAGACTTCTGGAACCAATTGTGTTCATAAACCGAGGTACCACTGTACGGTATTTACCAGTAATTGGGGGGGGGGAGGCCCAGAGGCCCCTAGGAGTTGGCTGCTATGCCTAGGAGTAGGACAATTCAAGAAAGCAGAATGATGCATATGCTATGGTAATATATCAATAGAATCATAGAATTGTAGTTGGAAGAGACCACAAGGGTGGTTGAAGTGGGGATCAAGAGCCATGTGGGGAGGGGCTTGTTTTGAATTACACTAGGCAGGTGCAGAGCCCAGGAGACCCCAGAGGGGTTCCTAGGGGTGAGAGGAGGCTTAAACAGCGGAAATCCAAAGAGGCAATGTGGAGAGAGAATTGCTAATTGTATTATTGAGCTAGATCTGATCCTATAGTTTGCATTGCTTGCATTGTATGAATTCTGACTGTATGGCTGTAGCCCTGGGGTGTCTTGCTTGAAATGCTTTCCTCATTGCCTCTATGCCTCTGTGTGTCAATGTGCAATCAAGGCTAAGAGCTGACCTTGTCTGGATCACAGAGAAAGGCTTATCAGTGGACGCACATGGAAGCTGCTATACTTGACGCATAGTCTTACTCAAGGCTGAGTGAGGATGCTACCGGGGCAGCATGAGTCAGCATGTGTTTACCGGACACAGGAAGATCCTTATATGTACTTGTGACCCCCTTGCGTACGCACATTTAGAATGTGGGGGATGTCATCAGGAGTCTCTCTAATTAGAGATTAAAACTCTTTCTCTGGAACTCAACCCCGGTGTCTTATTGACTGTCTCTGTCCTTGCCTGGGCGCAACTTAAAGGACCCTTAGTAGCTGATAAGGCTACAGCAACACCTATTTGCAAGCCTCAACTATTTCCTATTTTTGTTTGCTACAGCCAGGATCTCTAGCCTTGGGGGTGGGTGGGGGTGGACACTCCCATTCTCCGTGCCTATGAATTTAGGGTTAGTCTGCTAGGTAGGGGGGAGTAGCTTCACTCCCAACTTCTATTTTCCTCTTTTCTGGGTTTGAAATGTTTTTAGGCAATAAAGCTTTGAACCTTCCTTTTTGGCCTGGTTATTTGTCCTTATATTCCCTCTCAAAGGAAAACCCAATGTGTGGGGTGGCCTTTCATCCTGGTACCCTTTCATACCCTGTGCAAAGAAAGATCCTGAGCCAGGGGTCAGCAAACTTTTTCAGCAGGGGTCCGGTCCACTGTCCCTCAGACCTTGTGGGGGCAGGACTATATTTTGGGGAAAAAACATGAACTACTTCCTATGCCCCACAAATAACCCAGAGATGCATTTTAAAATTTAAAGGGCACATTCTGCTCATGTAAAAACACGCTGATTCCCGGACTGTCCGTGGGCCAGATTTAGAAGGCGATTGGGCCGGATCTGGCCCATCGGCCTTAGTTTGCCTACCCATGTGAGCTGTCTGTGTCTACGGCGCATCATCCCCTTGACACACAGCAAGCTGTTTTTTTAAAGTTCACTATCTAGTTCCACCCCAAATCTGTTGGCCGTGACAAACTGGCTTTGGAGGACGTGCATTTAAACTGCAAAAAAACAAAACAAAAAAAACCCCACCCATTTTTAAACCATGAAATGTATTCCTACTTGTTCATAAATAATCCCAAGGTCCTTCCATCATCTAGCCAAGGCAGTTAAAGAACAACAAGCTCAAAATTGATTTTAACCTCAAGGGGAAATTCTGCTCTGCTCAATGGCCTCAAGGGAGATCACAAGCTTTCTTGTTTGATCTTCAACAGCTAAATCCTATGTAACAAATCTTTCTCATACTGCAGCCAGGAAAATCATGAGGGTGTATGGGTTATTAGGGGAGGGGTAGTACCTCTGATGGGGGACACATTGTGCTCCTTCTGGGGTTGTTTGTCCACCTTTGGTCCCCACCCTGCACTCAGCTTTCACTTGTGGCTCCTAGAAGTTGTCAGCACACGACAGCAGCCACACCCAGGGAACGGTTTTGGCGGGCTAAACCAGGTGAAGGTAGCCAATGGGTCTCAAACCCTCGGTGAGTTAGGGACTTCCCTTGCATGCAAAGACAGGCTCCAGCAGGTTGAGCCAATAGCGGGTCCAGTGGGCAAGATGGTAATTTCTGCACCTGCTGTAGAGAGAAGTGAGGGGCAGACAGGGATTGTCAACCTGGGAAGGTAGCCTATCTAGGAGAAGGAAAGCTCTGATCCTAAACCTCCGCTGCCTTATGGGAGAAGAAAAGGCTAAGGAGTAAATCCTGCACAAATCCGGAGTGCAGTTCCTAAGACAATTGGACGGTGCCTTTTATGCCTCCTCCTCCTCCTGGCGACTCCTGCAACCAAGCTGGTGCCAAAACGTATTGCTCTGCTGCTTTCCTTCGGACCACTTCAGCAAGGCTGAGAGGGGGGTCTTGTTGTCTAGGCAGCCCAGGACCTCCATACGCAGTGCCCAGGCTTTCACCCTGGGGAGGTCACTTCAGTGCTGCTAATGCAGCAGATTGACTTCACCCCCAGAGGAGCACTCCGTTGTCTCTCAAGACAGATGGATAATGAAAACAACTGCAGCCCCATTTTGAAAACTGTTAATTACAAGCAAGAAACCTGAGGAGGTAGTCTCGAATAGTTCTGCCAGAGGAGAGACTGCCACACCTTCCTGGTTTGCTCTACTTTGATTTATACTGTTTAAATTGACTCTTTTTAAAAACTTTTTAGCTTAGTTTTTAGCCTAATGCATCCTACCTAAACCTAAATGTTTTAAAGGAGTCAAAGTCTAAGGAAGTTGTTTTAAACTATTGATTCTCATTTGGATACGAGTCAGAGGAGTGCCGGGGCCCTCAGCGTTAATTGAAGAAGGAAAGCCTCATATCTTGTGGCTGCTCTTATTTTATCTATGCTTGTTTGCACTCCCTACCATCATCATCTTGGCTAAGGAATTGCAGTGAGACTTTTAAAGACTTTTTTAACTCTAAGCAAAATAATGGTATCGACCCAGAGTGGCTGTAAAACCTCAAGGTCTTCACCTACTTCCAAGAAAGTGCAAACAAAAATAACTTCTTGCTATCTAAGCAAGGGCAAAGTGGGGGTGACAAAGAAACGGCAGAACCCAGATTCTATCCCCTCCCTTGCCAAGCCTTCTAACAAACATAACAAAGGACCTCCTGTGCAGAGAGAAGATTGTGCAGAGGGAAGTTACACCAAGGGGACAAAGGCAATTGTTAAAACAGCTGAGTCACCTCCGAAAGTGAGTCCTAAATCCCGAACACCCCATGAATTACTCCAAGTCCAAAAAATCGAGGAATTAATGTTAAAACAAATCTTGGAACTGTCCTCGGGAAGCGTTAGAACAACTAAAGATCCTAATCCTCAACTCATTGAGGCAAATGAAGAGGATCTATCAATTGTTAAGTGGCTTGTGCTTTTAACTGAGGACATTGAACACATAAAATCCTTTCTCAGTATTTGTACTAAAATTCTTACCATTGTGACAGATACCTGTAAAACTTTCTGGGAAAAATATGGCAGTGTGATCACAGAACCCGTAAGTAATAATACCCCCCCCCTTTTGCAAAAATAAACCACTAAAGAAGACTAAAAGAAGCTGCAGGGCTAATGTCCATAAAAATGTTAAAAACGCTAAGGCAATGAAATATAAAAAAATGGATTTTAAAAAGCTATTTAAACTTCTTGAGAGTCCCTCAAATAGAGTGAACTCTGTGACATCTTCAGTGAAGAAGCCACCCAAGCTGCCCAAGCAAAGGAATACCTTAAACTCTTACTCAGACCATGCATTGGAACTCTCGGACTCCCCAGTGTCTCTACATACACCAAATCCTAAGCAAGATCCCCTGATCCAAGGTCCACGGGCCTACGTCTTATCTGCAGACAAACCCAAACTCTACAAGAAGAAAATTCCGTCAGATAATAACAGGAAATTGGTTTTGTCTCAAGACAAGCTTGTTTTATCAAGATACCCTAAGCCTCCAGGATTTCTATCACAAGAGGAACGTAAAGCCCACCTATGGAACCTTTTAAAGGCATATATGCCAGGTATTCTTATCAATCCTACTGACCTAGCTCACGTCGAATACTTATATTTTGATGGCTTTCATGCTAGGGTGGTGGCCTCATTTCGAGACCAGAGATTGGCCAAAACAGTGTACAAATGCAGAGACCGCCTGAAGATAAGTGGCGTAAGAATATCAAGATATTTCAAAAATGAGGCATCTCCAACGCCTCTTTTTCCCTATCTTGCAACTTCTTATAAGATTGACCAACTTGCTCTAATTGATATAAATCCTTCAGATGGAAACTCTAATCACCCGACCAACTTGACTATCAAAGAACACCAAAAGATGGACTCCTATGACCCTATGCGTGCAACAAATCAAGGAAACGACCTGGATAGTTTTGAAAACAACCTATTATACTCCTACCAAGCTCTCCCTCAAGAAGCCCAGAACGAAATACTCCACAAACTTGACACCTTGCGCTCCTGTCTGATAACCCTAACGAAAGATCAGATGGAGCCACTTAAGCAAAACTTGCCTGACTGTGTCTCAAAATCTGCTCCTCATCTATACCATCATGAGCTAGATTTGTGGGTTGGAAAACCATCTGCCCCTCTGTGCTGGCAGGTAGATGCAGAGATGAATCCACTCTCCAACAAGCCGGAGGTGAAAAGCTCTCCCCTAGCCTCAACCTCCATACAACTTCCTTCCGAGGCAAATATAGTTACTTCATTAGCCTGGGATAAAATGAGAGAACTTTATGAGTCCGAACTGGGTACCTCACATAAAGTGCCTAGCACGGACATGCGGGTATCCAATTGTATTAATCCATTCTCTTCTAATGTGAGTAAGCTGAAGATGTCCTCAGATATTATTGCTGAAGACCCGATAGATAATCCTTCTGGCGATGTAAACAAATCTAATGGAAATGTGCTCCCCCTATCGGATTGACCATCAGTATCCCCTAATCAAAGATCTCTCCAAACCTTTTCAATTATGTCTTGGAATGTAGCCGGACTTTCGTGTAAATTAGCTGATTCTGATTTTATAATTTTTTTTATCTTCATGATATAATCTTTTTTCAGGGAACTTGGTCTCTTAAACCTTTAGAAATTCCGAATTTTACCACTTATAATTTACTTGCTACCAAAATCTCAAAGAATGGACGCCCCAAAGCCGGTCTGATCTGTGGTATTAAACAGTCTTCTAACCTTAAAATAAATTATATTAGAAATATTGGACAGTATGCTCAACTGTTATCATTGTTTAATGCACATAAGGAAATTTTTCTTCTAAATATATATTTCCCTCCCATAGAGTCGGAAGCTAAATCAGATTCTGGTTGGAATATAGTCTCTGAAGAGCTGTATTTAATACACAGTAAATTCCCAAACGTCCCCCTGATTGTAATGGGAGACACCAATGCTCGAATTGGATCAGACAATACAGTTCTCTATAAACGCTATGTCTCAACTCTAGCTGAAGATTCTCCACTTCCACTGAGATTAGGGAGAAATTCGAAAGATAATATTATTAATAAAGCGGGAGGAAAACTTTTACAATTGATTTTGGAATTTAATCTTACATTTTTGAATGGTTCAATATGGCCTGATATCCCAGGAGAATTTACCTTCTGCTCCAAAAGGGGCAGGAGTGTAATCGATTATTCTCTAGTTTCTGTTGAAATCTTAGATGAAGTTTCCTCTTTTACAGTTGTAACCCGCTCAGAGAGTGACCACTTTCCAATTGTTTTAGCGATGTACAGAAATCCCAGAAACAATGATACCTGTCCTCCTATTAGTGCCGACAAGACTATGCGAAAAGAATTTATATAGAAGATAAAAATAGGGAGGATCTATTAGCAGTATTTGAAAATAACCCAGTTATTCTTGAACCTTTGCTAACCAAAATCTGATGCCTTTGGCAGACAATGATTACTATTATAATACTATACAGGAATTATTCTCTTCTTTTTTAAATCTCCATCTCAGCAACAAACCTTCAAACAAGTATAACTGGTTTGATAAAGATTGTATCAACCATAAGAAAGAACTTATAACTTGTCTAAAAGAAGCTTCTGTTACCAACTCCCAAGATCTTTGGAAGATCTACTTTGAAATGAAAAATACTTTTAAGAATATGCTCCTAGAAAAAAAATCATGTCTGCACAAGCCAAATGGTCCAAAATTGTGGCTGCGCTAGAAATTAAAGATTCTAAAACCTTCTGGTCACTTCTCTCAATAAAAACTACCACTGATCTCCCCAATATAAGTGATGAAGCCTGGGTTACGTATTTTACCTCTGTTTTTTTATGATCCTCAAGCTTTTACAAAGAAGAATTTTAAGTCTCCTGCGGCAAGAACCACACAATTTCAAATTACTGAAGAGGAGATGAAAAGGATAATTCTTTCGTTTAAACAGGGAAAATCCCCGGGTATGGACGGCATCTCAATAGACTTGCTGAGACCAAATGTGGAATGGTGGGCCATTAATCTTGTCCCGCTTTTTAATTCTATTTATCATTCAGGCCTTGTACCAAAATCGTGGAATAACTCAATAGTGGTGCCGATCTTTAAAAAAGGCGATAGGAACTGTCAAGAGAACTACAGGCCTATTAGTTTGTTACCATGCATAAGCAAAATCTATGCCAAATCCCTGCTTATTAAACTGGAACAATGGATGCTAACCAAAGGTCTGCCTGGTAAGGAACAAGCTGGTTTCAAGGCAGGCTCCTCAACACTTGATCAATGTTTAGTGTTAAGTCACCTTGTAGATAAATATGTCATGAAAAACAAGCGAAGACTCTTTGTGGCATTTGTAGATTTAAAAAGTGCTTTCGATTCGGTCGATCGCAACAAACTGTGGACCAAACTGGAACACCTTGGTATAGACCCACATCTACTGATACTGATACAAAATTTACACTCTAATAACCAAATATATGTTAAAGTTTCAAAAGATGGTAGACTTGCAGGTCCAATCTTCAACAATCGAGGAGTTAGGCAAGGCTGTGTCCTGGCACCTACTCTATTCAATCTATTCTTATCTGATTTACCATTATTTCTTCAGAATGTAACCTCTCACACTCCTTATCTAAACAATATCCCAGTTTTTTTATTACTATATGTAGATGCAGCAATTATCTCACTTTCTTCTTTGGGTATTAAAAAATTACTTAAGAGCTTTTCAAACTTCTGCTCCCTTAATAATTTTAAAAATCAACTATGATAAGACCAAAATTATGCAGTTTACAAAAAGAGGGAACCCAAAAAACGATATAATCAATGGACATCTAATACAGGAAGTGAAGCATTTCAATTATCTGGGGATTGTATTCAAAAATAATATGAACTGGAACACACACATCTGTGTGGCAATAGCTAAGGTTAAAGGTACAGCCCACCATATCAAATCTTATTTCTTTCCCCCTGAAGGAAACAGATACATTCCAGCGGTACTGCAAGTAATTGACATGAAACTTTGTGCCCAACTTTTATATGGCACCCCACTGTGGATTTCAGGTGACCTTAAGATGCTGGATAAATTTCATGCATCCCTTCTGAGGCCATTACTAGGACTCGCAAACTCTGTAAAATATGAATCAATATATGCTGCGAGCTGGGAATATTGTCTATCAGCAAGAGCATGGCTGAGGACCTTGAAATATTGGATCTTCCTGCATTACAGAGCCCTATCCCCTAACTCTCTCCTGTATGATCTTTTAAGTGATAATATAATTTACAATCTATCATTGATTTGTAGGAGAAAATTGAATTTGATAGGGCTTAACTTAGTTGACTTTGAAAATTCTGATCCCAAAGACATCTGGGAAATTATTAGGAAGACTCTTATAGGAAAAAGTGTTCTCTCCACGCTTGAGGTTGCAAAGCACAGCACCTGTTCTCCTCTCCATTTAAATCGCCCACTGTGCAGAGATTTTCAAAAGGGATACATGACAAATTTGAAAAACCACGAACTGTGTAGGCTGTTTATGCTGGCCAGATTTAATATGTTTCCCTCGATGAGGGTGAGAGGAAGATATTTGGGTCTCCCAGAATCAGAGCGTCTCTGCAAATGTAGTAAACAGGAACCTGATACTTTGGAGCATATTTTTCTTTTCTTGTGAATTTGGAATTCATGCCAGAAGACAACTATTAGAGGCCTTGCAACTCAATTGGCTGATTTCCAAGCTACCAACTGTTCAGGTCCTACTATCGGACAGGGATGATCAAATTACTACAGCCGTAGCTGAATTTTTGACAGGGCCGGCTCGTCGTAGAACCCCGGTGGCGCAGGGCACCATGGCGCCAGCCCGCCAGGAGGGCGCCGTGAGCTGCGCCCGCCCGCTGGCCCGCCGGTCCGCTGCGCAGCTCTGCCCGGCGCCCACCTGCCCACCGCGCTGGGAAACGGGGCGGGAGGGCGCCGGAGAGATTGCGCTGTGCCTGCCCGCCCGCCACGCAGCAGCGCCGCGCCCACCCGCCCACCGTGCTGGGAAACGGGGCGGAAGGGCGCCGGAGAGATCTGGCGCACCATGGCGACAGGGGCGCTTAAGACGGCGCTGATTTTTGAGTGCTGTCCATGCAGAAAGGCTGGGCCATTACAAAGAGGTTTAGTGCTTCTTAATTGGTAGGTGATGTGCCAGTGTTCGGTTGTAGTATTTATATATATCTATACTCTTCCTGGAGTTAAGGAACTGACTGGGATAAGCCTTGCTCAACTGAGTCTGTATTTTATATAATCTGTATATAAATTTTATGTGATAATGTGTGGTTTGACATGCCTAATAAAGGATATTTGTTTGTTTGTTTGAAACCTGAGGCACGAACTTACTATGGCTTAAAGAAGCCATTATTTTCTCCTCCACAGCTCTCCACCTGCACTCTGGAAAAATAATACTAAGCTTGCAGGCCTGATTATTAATTTCTGAACACTCAGAAGCACCAAACTTCTTTCTCTTCCTCAACTTTTAAAATTTATTTATTAAAAGTTTTCTTGATTTACAAAGATATGTGCAATGTCTCTCATAACATTTTTAGAAATCATGGAGCAGAATACATGCAGCTCCAGACAATGGTCAGTTCCTGGGAAGAAGAGACCAAATGGCAGTTTTGCAAGCAAACCAACTTTTCACAGTGCCCCAATGTTGCCAAAGTGCTATTAAAGAAACAAAAGGTAGAAGGAATTTCATTGGGTGCAGTTTTTCACCCTCACAGGAGCATTGGAAGCTGCCAGCCAGACCAATAGTCCATCTATCTCATTATTGATTATACTGACTGGCAGCTGCTCTCTAGGATTTGACAGGAGACAGTCTCAGCCCTCCTTGCAGAGGCCAGAGATTGAACACGAGGCCTTCTGTATGCACTGAGCCCTGTCTCTCATGCAGGGTCAGGTTATGTTGACAAAAGTTTTTAGAACTCTCACCAAGTTCCCCCGCCATATAGTTTAAATATAAATATGCTTGTCATTTCACAGGTGCAAACAGGGACACATTTGTGCATCACTCCTATTCTCTATCACAGATCTCTCCATTGCACATTGCTGGAGGTTATTATTTGCCTATGGCATTCATTTACCCTGGAAATGCTGCTCTGGTTTAAAAGCAAGTGGGGATTTCTTTTTGTTCTCTAATGAAAGATCTAAATACACACATATAATTGATCCATATATAATCGACCTCATGATTTTATTAACATGCTGGAGATAATTTTTTAAAAAAATAAAGTGGCATGCTCAGAATTGCATGTCATCATGCCTGATATTAATATTCATGCCTATGCATTTGCATATGTGTGTGCAAGAAAGGTGAGCCCTCCCCCTCAGCAATGTATTCAATAAATGTGTAAGGGGAGGTGGAGGGACTGCAGCCTAATTCTACAGCTGCCTCCACCCCCTGGCATCCTCACATTTGCTATGAGTGAGAAGGTGGACTTGCTCTATGCATGTCCTGATTTGGCCAGGTGGAGTTCAGTGCATGCCAATGTAACAGGTGGATGGTGGGGGGTCAACAGGTGCATTGGTGCGGCCCTGCAACCTCCTCGCCTTATCTGAACACTATGTGTGTATGTAATCTAGACCTCATTAGATAAAATATCACCGGATGTAACTTTTGGGGATGTGAAGGATGGGCAGTATCACATAAGAATAGTTTCACTAGCACACCTGTGAAAATAATGACAGAAATGTTAAAAGCCACATTCAGAATCTCTGCAAAAGGCAGAATAGGTAGAAGCAGGGACAGTTATTTATCCGGGATAGATAAACACACAAACTCCATGGTAAACAGAGATGATTAGATAGGGAAATATTTTGCTTTTCTTTATTACAGTACTTCCTTAAATTAATGAAAAACTGACCTCTAGTGGCTGAAATGGGAAACAGTGCATTATCGGTATATCCTGTGGCAGCCTGTTTTGCAGATGTATTGAAGAACCACCATTTACCACAACCGACTTTTTTTTTTTTTTTTTACAGATAATGAATAATGGTAATAAAGTATAGAGGAATACGAAAAAATCGTGCATTTCCCCCCGACATGAAGTTGTTCGTGTTTAAAAGTGCACCAAGATTCATAGTTGTTTTTGCCAAAAAGTAGTTGAGACTGCTTCGACAGCCTGGAGCTGTTACCGGTACGTGCCTATGTACATAACTTGATGGCAACAGCTTCATATATGAACTACTTTGAAAGAAAAGAATGGCATTTGAAGTGGCAAAAATATTCATTTGTGATGGCTCTTTGCATTTTTGCCAGTATTCACCTTAATTTGCAGTTATTAAATACAACCCGGCTGGGGCAACCCAGTCTGATGGTACAAAGAATAAAATTTCCATCCGATGGCTCTGCTATGAGTAGGCATGACTACAGAAGAGCTGGAACACCCCCCCCCCCACACACACAACAGTGTCCAAACGCTCAGTATTTTCTTTGCTTAGGGGCCTCAATCATAAAGCCATTTAATAGAGAGAGCAAGTCCCAATGAGCTCAGCAGGGTTTACAGTACACACGCGCAGAGGCGCGCCTGCACGTGCAGAACTGCAACAAAGGAACCTACACCAGCGTCCCAGCTAGACCACCAACGCAAAGCTCCAAAGGCGGCCCACAACCGGCGAACCAGCTGCTTATTGGCTTCGAACCACGTCGATCATCGCTCTGCCCAATCCAGTCCCTCTTTCCTCACGTGGCGTCACCTGGTAGTTGATGCCGCGCGAGTCGTTCCCGGTCACGTAGTCCACGGCCTCCCTCTCCGCTGTTGTCATCGCGGAGCTCTTCCTGATAGGCGGCCGCTCCGCTTCCTATCTGTGAGCGGCAACCCAAAGCTCCAATCGGAGGAGAGTATCCGAGGGGGCTGGTTAAGTTCTCGCCCCTCCCGCCACCAAGACCCAGCCTGGAGCTGTTAGCAACTGTCGGCGGCCACAGCTGCATCAGCAGCATTTGCACGGGGGCTGTCTTTGCTTTCGGCGGTCTGGCTTTCTCTTGTGCCAAGGTAACCGGTGGTCAGAGCAATTTTAAATATTCGCATGGGGAATAGCCCAAAGTAATATAATGGCGAATAAATTACTGGTGCATGGCGGCAGTTTAGGCTTGCTTTGCTATGCACCATTTTAATTTTAGTCTTGGCTTGGATGTTGCTATGTATTCTGTTCGCCTTGCCTCGACCTCTTGAGTATTTCTCAAACTTGCGAGGGCGGCTCCCATTATCCGTAGCTAGCGGGGCCAATGGTCGGGGGTGATGGGAGTTGTAGTCCAACAACAGCTGGGTACCCAAGTTGGAGAAATACAGTGTGAGGTTTAAAAAGAATGGTGTTTGGAGCTAGATTTTCGAGACTTGGTCTTTAGTCCAGTGACCATTGTCATGGATGCGATTCTTTCATTGCGGGGGTGGGGTGGGTCGACTAGATGGCACTCAGGGTCCCTTCCAGGAACGGTTCATGATTCTGAGACCATAGGAAGCTGCTTTGCACTGAGCCAGGCCTTAGGTCTAATCTAGCTCAGGACAGGAATCCTGTGTACAGGATTGCACTGACTTGCAGCCATACAAAGGTGTTAGTGACAGGGGGATTTATAGGTTGTTTCTGCTTGTGATCTGAGTCCATGTTGGATCTCTGTATCTTTTAAGTGCACATGTTGTGCCATTTTTGGTTCAGCCGTAGAAACTTGTGTAAATATACAGTAGTTGGAAGTTATGAAGAACTTCTTTTTCTGTCCAAATCACACAAATTGGAGAAGGAATTTTGAATAGCTATGCTATCCGAGTAATATCAACCAACACCTTGTAAATATTCCTTTACCAAGCTTTGCTTTTGTGTGTGTAACAGCAGCTGGATTCACAAACAATTAGGGTATTGCAATTAGGTGATCATTCTGGGTTCTTCCTGCAGATTGCCTTTGATCAGACTTTTGTTTATATTTTAAAGCAGGCATCCCCAAACTGCGGCCCTCCAGATGTTTTGGCCTACAACTCCCATGATCCCTAGCTAACAGGACCAGTGGTCAGGGATGATGGGATTTGTAGTCCAAAACATCTGGAGGGCCGAAGTTTGGGGATGCCTGCTTTAAAGGCTCAAGAGTAGGACAGGCATTTGAACCCTATTGGATGGTAATCCCACCTCTTATGTAGGTCAATATGCAGCACGGGGGGGGTGGGGGTGGACTGAGTGTGGGATTGCCAGATGGAAGAGGCCTGAACATTTTATAGCTCTGCAGAAGAGATAATTTTGTCAAATTCTCTTGCCTACGCCAATAAAAGGTGCAGGTCCCCTGTCTAAGGCAGGGGCCAATGGTTAGAGTGTTAGACCAGGACTGGGAAGACCATTAAATTATTGGTCACTCATAAGCAGTTATTCCCTTTTTGCCTGGTTTACCACATGGGGTTCTTGGAAGGATAAAATGAGGGACTCAATGTCTGCTACCCTGACCTGAGCTGTACGGAGGAAGGGCAGATTAACACAACCGTTAAAAGTACTGGAGCCCTGTTCTCCTTTGCACCTGGGTTGGGAGAAGGAATAGAGAGCAACATTTGGTTCAAAAATGCCAACAGATGAGGACTGCATGTGCATCATCTCCAACCCCCTTCCAACCATCCTGCCCATATATTTGTAATAGTGAAGAAGCCTGTCTTGTTTGTACACTGATGTTCTTTGCAGAAACGGTTTATCCTGGATTGCCCCTGTGTTTTGTTCTCCAGGAGCCTCATGGGAACACTGGGGAGTTCTCCTTTAACCTCTTGAACAGATCATGTGACAGTGGTAACAAAAAGAACATTCTCGCCTGTGTGTGCTGCATTTAACAGAACCAATTAGTTATTGTTTTCTGTCCTCTGGACAGTTAGATAACTACAGTAGTACTGGGTGTTTCTGCAGTACTTTGAAAGCTTCTCTTTAGGATTTCCACCTTCTTTTCCCTTGAACAGTTGCAGAGAAAGCAGGAATTCAATATCATATTTTTGTTTTATCGATGTAGAGATGTAGTGATTCTTGAGGTGTTACTCGCTGTTTTTATTCTAAAGGCACAAGTTCTATGCCAGAAATATGGTAACAGAACTTCTGAGATGGAACATGTGAGATGTAGAGTTGTTATCTGTCTGTGGCCCTAACCTTGTGCAGGTGAAGCTTTACAGAAATAAAACCTTTGAGAAAAGCTCTTTATCTGCTCAGTTTCTGCATAAAGGCACAGAAGCAGGACAACTGCATCAGCATTTGGAGCCTAAATACAATGCCTAAAGAGTTCCTCCAAAGGAACCTGTGTTTACTTGAACTTGAGAGGGGAAATGAAAATGGAAGCTATAGGGACCTGTCATGTTAAAGGTTAACCTTGTAGAGGAACTTGGCAGGTATGACTTCTATTAATATCACTGTGAGGCACTTAGTCAGCTGAAGGCGTGTGGATCCCTTCTCTGGGAGTTCATGGCTGAAAGAGTGATAGAGAACAGGCGACCGTTCTGTTGCTTTCTGTATCATTCATCTGTACCAGACATGTAGTTAAACCAGTGTTTTTCAAACTTGGGTCTCCAGCAATTGCTAGACTACAGGTCCCATAATCCCCGACCACAGGTCCTGCTAGCTAGGGATGATGGGAGTTGTAGTCCAACAACAGCTAGTGACCCAAGTTTGAGAAACACTGACCATCTGATATATAGTGACTGCAAGTAAGCAAGTGGTAGCTTGGCTCACAGAACATAAGCAGAAATCAACGGCAAGATGAGTGTTTGCGTGTTAACATTGCTGGGTGCCTCCGTCCGGTGTCTGCATTGCCATGTAGCTGTGTGTGTTTGCCATCTCTTTCCCCTGCCCCATTTACCAGATTGCAAGTGCAATCCTATTCACGTCTACTAAGAAATAAGAACCACTAAGATTAATGGGGCTTGTTCCCAGGATAAATGGGCATAGCATCGCAGCATAAATGCCCTCACCAAAAGCTGTTATTTGTCCTGTAGGGAACAAACGACTAAACAACAACAACAGGGAACAAATATATGTAATATCATACAGGGAGCATATGAGTACTGATAAATATTTCTTTTGGAAGGCAAATAACAGGGAGGGGGAGGTGATTTAAATTGTCGAAGCAGTATGTGTATGTGGAGGGTTTAAAAACACTTTCCACTCCAATCCCACACCTGGCTGCCTTGATCTAAAGCAGGCACCCCCAAACTGCGGCCCTCCAGATGTTTTGGCCTACAACTCCCATGATCCCTAGCTAACAGGACCAGTGGTCAGGGATGATGGGAACTGTAGTCTAAAACATCTGGAGGGCCGAAGTTTGCGGATGCCTGATCTAAAGGGAAGAGTTGGCAGATCCTATTCTCAGATCTCCAAAATCCATGTCTGTTGTGTCTGAATGTGTAGCTACATTCCAGCTACTGTACTGTATTCCACCAATTCCCCATTGTGCAGATGGTGGTGGTAGATTAAGTCAGACCAGGAAGAAATATCCCATTTCTGGATTATAGAAAATATTAGACTGCATGCCTCACCGCTCTATGAAAACTAACCAGTAGTCTTCAGAGCCCAGAAGTGCTGCTTAATTTGGGAAGAGATGGACTGAAACCGTATGCCAATGTCTCTTAATGGGATGCCTGTTTGACAGTGGGCAGACTTGGTTTGCTTTGCGCTCTGGAGAAATTGTGGCGGCCCTGTAGCTTGGCTTCACTGGGAACTGCATGTCACAGAGAGCGCTCTAATTTTTGCAGACAGCTGAACCTAGCGTTGGCCCAGCAGGAGGGACTGTTTATGTAACAGGCCTTTCTCCCATCTCCATGCTGTTTGGGTATGAAAACTGGAAATCGAACAGCAAACAGGACTTGGGCTTTAAGCAAAGTTTGAACTTCAGAGTTCAATTGCCTGCAGTTTCTCAGGAAACAACGCAGTTATCTATATTTATTATTTTTATGCACTAGCAAGTAGATTTTTTCTAGCCCCAACTCGTAGATTCTAGTATCCTGTTGGGGAAGTTGTGGCTCGAATGCTTCTCCCTAACATGCCATGTGTCAGTGTTCAAGGATTTATG
Organism: Zootoca vivipara; assembly: GCF_965207765.1. Lineage (NCBI taxonomy): Eukaryota > Metazoa > Chordata > Lepidosauria > Squamata > Lacertidae > Zootoca > Zootoca vivipara. Next base: position 56,666,878 of record NC_142592.1, read on the forward strand.
TAATTTTGGTTTTGTTGTGTATAGCGGAGTATTCACTCATCTGAAGTGGCAAAGCTCAGACACAGTTTTACCACCTCAGGGAATACTAATATTTGATTCTTCCCCCCTGACCCCGACCCTAACTTCATTAGCTTTCATTGTGTTTTCTTTTTCTCTTTTAATATTGCAGCCTACCTATAAAGTCTTTTGCCTCATATCTGTGTAGGATGAATGCATTTCCAATGGATAAGGTGAGTTTAAATTGTTTTTATCTTTATCTTGTTTTAAAGCAGATGGTTGCATGATTATCTTTTATGGGCTCTTGTCTCGTGCCTTTGTAGCTTGGCAGGTGTCTGGGATGGGTTGGCCAAGCAAGCCATGATAAAGCAATGTGGTTGGATTTGGGCATAATGTCAAACCATACTTAAATAGAGTTATGGTTTGTAAGCCAACAATAAACATAGGTTTGCATCATGGGTTATTGGCAGAAAATAAACTAGGGTCAGCCCATTGAACTGGGTTCACATATTCAAACAAACCTGTAGTTAGGCTGGACCAGCGATGGTGTAGTGTTATGTGCAAACTAGGTCAATTTCTAAATCGTGCACCAGCCCCATTTTGATTGCTAGCACCAGTTGATGTGGCACCCTGCTTCTTTGGGGTTTGAATTTCCATTAGGTTTGAGCAGTCCTGTTATTCAAACGCTTCTTCAGTGTTACAATTCCAGTGCTGCAGTCTGAGGGTCTATGATGAATAAACTGTTATCATTGAAAGGGCTGAAGAAGTGTAGTTTATTAAAAACCTGCACAAACTCAATGACCTATTGGTAGAAGAATTAAGCTGATTTATTGGGAATTAAGCTAGTTTATTTGGAAATGGTAGGGTCCTGCAGAGGGGCTAATGAGTCTCAAAGCAGCAGAAGAACAAGCACAAAAATGTCCTTGCTTAACAGCTGTATTTTTGAGATATGGAGAAAGATGGTCACGCCCACCGTCCCCTGGACCTTCCCCCAGCAATAAACCAGCTCTATTAGAAATACAGTGGTACCTCTACTTACAAATAACTCTACTTACGAATGTTTCTACTTACGAATGGAGCTCTGTCTGCCATCTTGGATGTGGTTTAGATAGGATTTTTTCTACTTACGAATTTTTAGATGGGGTTGCTTCTACTTACGAATTTTTTCTCCCAATGCATTCCTATGGGATTCGACTTACAATTTTTTTCGACTTACAAATGTGCGTTCGGAATGCATTAAATTCGTAAGTAGAGGTACCACTGTACCTGTTATATGAGGGGTTTCCTAATATGGGCAGGTTCTAGTCAAGGTATTGAGCCCTCTTCAGGCATATAAAAAGATCACATGGGATCTCAAACTTAGGAGGGAGATGGGAGCATGGGCAGTCCAAGGGCACCAAAAGAGGCTGCTCCATAGGGTTGCTTGTTGCAAGGTTGTCAACTGTTAAGTTGTACAGTATGTGCTTCAAAGCCCCGTTCAGACCTTCCTGCTCAGTGCGGGAGCAGGTGTGTGCACACACACCACACAAACACACACGAACCTCCCCCACAGGTTGAATCTCAGGTGTTCTTTTTAAACACTTGAAAAATGGCTACTGTGAGATGAAAATATGGCACTGCCTCCACATTTTTGAACCTTGGAACTGGCATGATTTCCCCATGTCACACGGACCTTGTTTGTTATCTCACTGGTCCCAGACAACTAGGCGCCACTTCTGCTGTGCTGTTGCATCACGTGATAGCTTCTGTGCGCCATAATGGCAGAGGCCAGGTCCCTGCTACGTCTGAATTGAATCTAGACCTGTCTGCTGCCTTGCGGGATATCTTTGGGAGAAGGAAAGGCTAAGGAGTAAACCCTATACAAATCCGGACTGGAGTCCCTAAGACGGTTGGGTGGCACTTTGTATGCCGCCTCCTGGCAACTCCTGCAGCCCAGCTGGTGCCAAACGTAATGCTCTGCTTTCCTTTCGACCACATCAGCGAGGCCGAGGAGGGTAGTCCTTGTTGTCTGGGCAGCCCAGGACCTCCATACACACTGTCCAGGCTTGTGCCCTGGGGAGGTCACTTCGGTATTGCAAACACAGTGGTTTGACTTCACCCCCGGAGGCACACTCCATTGCCTCTCAAGACAGACAGGTGCCATCAACAAACGATTAGGCACGTTTAATACTGCAGCCTTTGAGATTTATACAATGTCCTGAATTGAGCTAGAGGCACATGATGGATTTGAGGGCACAGAGGTAGGGATCTTATTCAAAAGCAATGTAGACAGCTGTGTTTGCTTGAATACACTTTTTTGTGTGGATGGAACCAGAAGAGAGTCTAGGTAAGTTGTATAAGGCTAGAGCAATGGATTACAAAATGTAATTGATATGTATGTATTAGATTGTGGATTACCAGGAGTAAATAGAAATTACAGGGCGTGGGAGGATTGACTGGAAAGGAGATAACGTGGTCAGATATGTGCACGTGGAGGAATTTGATAGATCAGGAGATACACATTGCTGGTTTCAATACGCAATCCTGCATTTGCCAATTTGAGGGCCAGGTTTCATTGGGTGTGTGTTGCAGGTATTGTTTGACCGCAAGGAACTTTAATTGTGTCATCCTGGGTCGTCTTCTGCAACAGGCACATTGAGCATGTTGTCGCTGATTGGGTGAAACAAGCTCCCCCAACTTGGTGCCCTTGGTTTTGGGTTGAGGGGAGTTGTAGTCCAAAACATCTGGACAGCACTACAAACCAATTACCCGCTGCCCCAAACACAGCTGAAGTTTGGGGCATATGACGCATTGCAGTAATCAAATCTAGAGGTTACCAAAGCATAGACAACAGTGGTCAGGTTATCCCTGCCCAGATAGGGGCACAACTGGGCCACCAGCTGAAGCTGGCGGGAGGCAGTGTTTTTCTTCTACATGTTACAGAATGGTGGATGAGCTGCCTTCATCTCTCATTGCTGAAAATCTAATTGGGCAACTTGTGACAAGATTCTGTGGATCCTCAGGGTTCACCACAACGCAGTGACCCAAAGCGGTTTATCTATGTGTTCCATCTCTTTATTAGATGGTCTCTCATTAGATGCTACTCCTGTCGCAAGCCCAAGGAAGTTGCAGTCAAAATGCCCAAGTACAAACTGATCCTGCTGAGGCACGGCGAAGGGGCCTGGAACAAAGAGAACCGCTTCTGCAGCTGGGTGGACCAGAAGCTGAGCAGCGACGGGATAAAAGAGGCTCAGAACTGCGGCAGGCAACTCAAAGCTCTTGGCATTGAGTTCGACCTTGTGTTTACATCCATCCTCAGCCGCTCTATTCAGACTGCCTGGCTTGTGCTGGAGCAGATGGGGCAGGAGTGGGTCACCACCGAGTCTTCCTGGAGGCTGAATGAGCGGCACTACGGTGCCCTGATAGGCCTCAACAGGGCAGAGATGGCGTTGAACCACGGTGAAGAGCAGGTGAAAAGGTGGAGGAGGAGCTATGACGTCACCCCGCCTCCCATCACCGAGTCCCACCTTTACTACCACGAAATCTACAACGATCGCAGGTATAAGCACTGCGACGTACCGTTGGAGAAACTCCCGAGGGCAGAAAGCTTGAAAGAAGTGCTTGATAGACTCCTTCCCTATTGGAATGAGAGGATAGCTCCGGAGGTGAAGAGGGGCAAGACGGTTCTAATTTCTGCTCACGGGAACAGCACACGTGCTTTGCTGAAACATTTGGAAGGTAATGTAGTGCCACTAATTTGTGCTAACTTTTGTAAATGTGTTATAAACATTGTGGACCATCCTGTCTTCTTTGGCTATTCATTCAGGAATAAATTCTCTCTCTCTCTCTCTCTCTCTTTCTCTTTATCTCTCTTAAATTAAAAAGGGCACATTTATACTATTAGTTTTATAGCAGTTTTAACTGTTGTGGCTTCTCTCTAAAAATCTTGAGACTCCTAGGTCAGCAAGCATCCTGAGAATTCTCTGTTGCAGACCTCTCGTCTTCCTTGGAGGACTGCCTTTCCCTGGTTCCCTAGAGGGAAGGACTGCCTATTGAATTTCTTTGTCCGTAGTGTGGATAAGTTCGTAGAGCAGGGATGGGGAAATTTGTGGCCTTCAGAAGTTCCATTGGCTTTCATCTGCATGGCCAGCAATCGAGGGTGATTGGATGTGCGAGTCCAACAGCCTTTGGAGGGCCACCGGTTCCTCATCCCTGCTTTAGAAAACAAAATACCGTATATGCTTCTTTAGCCTTGCGAGCTAGCCAGCCAGATGGCAGTTGCTGACAATCTCTAGAGCAGGCATCTCCAAACTTTGGCCCTCCAGATGTTTTGGGCTACAATTCCCATCTTCCCTGACCACTGGTCCTGCTAGCTAGGGATTATGGGAGTTGTAGGCCAAAACATATGGAGGGCTGCAGTTTGGGAATGCGTGCTCTAGAGAGCATTCTCGAGTTTGCAGAGTTATTTGCAGCGATTCTTGCCTTCACCATCTTCCCAGAAAATCTGTGGACCTAAGTTATGCGGTGGAGGGTTGTGTTCCGTGTGTCTTTTGTGATGTTCTGACAGCCAAGCCTTTGCCCTCTGCCCCACTCTCGTGGCCTGTTCAGAGAGGAAATGCCCATAGCCCTGGTTATGACACAAAGTCATATGTTCGGCCCAGCTTGCCTTACCAGCATTGTGCTGATGCCTGCTCTCCAGCCCAGTAGACGAATAGCGAAAACAACCAAGGCACAGGAGGCTGAATATGTACCGCATGCCTGTCGTTTGGCTTGTGGCACTCCCGAAAACCACTTGAGCAGATGCCGTGTTTTCCTTTTGCGTGCGATATTTCCCCGTGACCGACTGATGAAAATGAAACGTTTGTATTTAGAAATGTCTTTATTCACAGGAACAATGTTTCCCAATATCAAGCCTCTCCCAATATCAAACCTACCCATTGATTGCCAACAAAACATGCAGGGCTCATTCCCGCAGGTGTCAGCCAGTTCCTCAGAAGGCTGAGGGGGTGGACGTTGGTTATTAACACGTCCAGGCTATTGCCAGACTTGGACAAGGCCTTTTCAACAGAAGTGACTCCAAGTCTGGAGGCATCTATAAATCAAAGCGACATGTCCTCATGTACTCCTTCGGTCCCTGCTCAAGCTATAGGCTGCAATACCTGATCTGACATTAGGTAACGCTGCAGAAATAGAAGGTTGTTGTAAAAGTTGCACAGTTCACTTTGCTTGCTTGCTTCTGAGGCAGCCTGCACTACTACTCAAAGGTGACCTGTCGTCAGGAAGTTCTCCCCGATGCTTAGCCGGCAGCCCCATTCTTCTAATTTGAACCTACTGGCTTCATAGAATCGTGGAGTGGGGAAAGACCTCATATGGCTCACCTGCAATGCAGGAATCTCATCAAAGTCATCTTTATCACCCTATGCTTATCAGAAAATATGGTATCAAGCAGAGGCCTTTCTGGACCGGTTGTGGGAGCAATATTTGAAAGGCCAGTGTCAATAGGAGGAGATTTCAGTGCAAGAATTGGTAGGGAAAGAGAAGAACGATCTAAGTGAGAAGGAAGTTAGACTTGCAGAGATAGTTAAACTTTGTTGCTTAATTTTGGAGCTAGTAACTTTAGTGAACTTACTTGCAAAGCTGATGCCTCCCCTTATTTTTGTTCTTTTCCCCCAAGAACCATTTTCATTTGTTGCAGGTCGGGTGGGAAAGGCAGAATGTTCTAAAAAGACCAAACCAGGGCCAGTAAATGGTGTGTAACGTAGATGTGCCATAGACCTAGACATATGCTTCTTAGGTAGCTCAGTCAGTAGAGCACAAGACTCTTAATCTCAGGGTCGTGGGCTCGAGCCCCACATTGGGCCAAAGATTCCTGCATTGCAGGGGGTGGGAGTGGAAGACCCTTGGGGTCTCTTCCAGCTCTACAGTTCCATGATTCTATGATTTCCTGTTGCATCCAAGCAGGCAATGTGGACTTAATTGCTTTTGCTCAGCTTGGTGTGTTGAAAATTGCTGGGGCCGCAACCCAAAGAGAAATGGATGCACAAGTCGCACGAAAGGTCAACCGTCTCGTGTTATGAGTTGTGTAAAATAACCAGGCCCTGGCCTTAGTTGACATTCATGTTGTCCCTCCAGCGTGTCGTCATAGAAGTTGCCCAGTACTGACTTTTGGTGTTTGGCTCACACTTTTGAGGAGGCAAGGCAAGGCAAGGCAGGAAAGAGTCCTGGATTATCCAAGGCCCTTCAGTTTATTTATTTAAATATATTTGTAAACTGTTCTTCCATTTAAAAAGAAAACATAGCAAGGCAGTGTGCACCATAAAATAAAATAAAATAAAATACTACAGTAACAAAGGCTGGGTGTTAAAAAAGAGATCACATTCAAAAGGCCTGTCAGAGCTGTACAGGTTTCAAAAGATGTCTGAAAGAAGACGGGGAAGACTGACCCTCAGGGACTGCCAAAGTGCCCCATCCTCTCTCCCCAAATCTGAAGTTGTTATCCTAGCAAGAGAAACCTTTGGAAGTGCATCGCTCAGTGATGCAAACTCTACTGGAGGAAAGGAGTGCTGTATTGGAAAGATGAGGATGCTTGTATTTGAAAGGGGACGATGACTACTCCCTATTCTAATTCCTGTCTGGAATACTCTCCCCAGAAAGGCTCGCCTGGCGCCATCTTTACATGTCTTTATGCGCCAGGCAAAAACATTTCCCTTTACCCAGGGCCTATGGGATAAATATTCTACGGCCTGTGAAAGTGTGGGGAAGTGAACTGTTAGTTCTGGTGATTATTTCACTATCAGGCTGTCTGTCATTATTTTTAATATGTTTTTATTATGATGTTCTGTAATGTGTTTTAAAGGGTGGTATATAAATTGAAATAATAATAATGGCCTACTTTTTATTTATTTATTAAAGGAGGCTCTAAATCTGGGGATTATGGTTCATCTGGAGGCAGGGACTGTCCCTCCCACCCTGGATCCCCATGATAGCTGCCCATTGTTCTGGGGAACAATTAAGGGCAACCTATTATGCATCTTTCTGCGTGAAATGAAGTATTCTTCCAGGTCATATGATCTTCACCGGATTTTGAAAGTTTGGTAAATAGGATGACACTTCGTGGCAGCTTAGGCCCAGGAGCCTCCCATGAACCACGTGCAGGAGGCACATATAAACAATCCATTATTTCCTCCTCTGCAGGCATCTCTGATGAGGACATAGTCAATGTGACTCTGCCCACGGGCGTCCCAGTTCTCCTGGAGCTTGATGAGGATCTCCGCTCGCTTGGCCCGCACCAGTTCATTGGCGACCAAGAGGCAATAAAGGCTGCCATCAAGAAAGTGGAAGATCAAGGCAGAGCCAAGCCCACTCTTGAGAAATGAAAGACTGCTTATGCAAAATGCTCTCCCTTTTACCTCTTGCCGTGTGCAGGAAAAGGATAGCGCTTTGGGCTTGCCCTGTGAGGACTTGCTTAAGTTCCCAGTAAGTGGTAGATTTTTAGCATTTTAGCACACCATTTTTGGTTATTCCTTATTTCCTTCTAGCAGCTGTGTTGGATCCTGGTACAAGTAACAGTGAATTTTGTTTGAACAACAGAAAGCTGTTGTTATAAACTTTCCATATCCTTTGTATAGGTCTTACACTACCTGAGAAGGCCAGAGCAAGAACCGGTATTCTGAAGATTTGTGTGTGTGTGTGTGTGTGTGTGTGTGATCATTGTGATCAATGGAGAAAACGCTTTCTGATTTTAACCTAGGCCTCAAGTGATATTTACAAGTTCTCAGGTTCACAGATGCTAAACAGTCACATTATTATTTAATTTAGAATACCCACCCACCCCCGAATTTTTCTCCCCACTGTTTGCAATTCGACAACTTCTGGTATAGCATTGATCTCTGTTAAACTGATTGGTGTGATTTTTGTTGCATGGCTGACAGTGTTGTTTTGAATAAAGCCCTTATATTTTTTACAGGAAATCAAAATGCTCACATTGGCTGAATTTCCCCAAGTTTTACTTCCCATGTTGGAGAGGACCATTAAAAAACAACAACACGAATCCCAGTTAGACTTGACCCATACGCAGTAATGAAGGGTGAATGTTGATGGTACCACTTCAAAATCATCATCATTATTTTTTTAAGATTAATGCTCTAAATTTTGCTTTGGATGTCAGGATATATTCTCTAGGGAGAATAGGCGGTTTCCAACAAAGCAATGCACAAGGTCAAATCTGCTCCCGAGGGTTAAGGAAACTTGGATAATATTTTTGGGGGGTGAGGGCATGCAAGCAGGAAGAGGAGATAGAGGGAAAATTCCATTGCACAGTCAGAAGTTCTTTCATTCCTGGGCTAGCATCTCCTATACATTGTACCCTGTAGAAATGCTATAGGAACAGTTGTGGGGTTGAAAGCGTATTAGTACAAAAAACCTGAAGACTTACCAGCTTTGTGAAGACTGAACTACTGGAACATATAAATGTAAACACTGATGCTATCCAGTAGTGTGTTCTTGGGACAGCCAGGCTGTGTTGAGTATTCAGTTTTTAAATAGTTCTGTGTAACTTTTCCAGGTTCAAACAGAACACAGAATACACTAATCTGTTTTAAGTACATCTATGTAAAACAATCACAGTCAATTAACAAATAGAAGGAAGCTCAGAAAGGGGAAGGATCTACAATCCCATTGATCAGTGCGACTGGTTGTTTAATTCCAGTATTTTCCTCTCTTCTGGGGTCATGACCTTCCAACAGGAAGGAGTGATAAAATAGCCACTGGTGCCCCCGTGTCCTACAACTTCCTCTTCAGACTCTAATAGACCCTTGCACTACACGAGACCCTCTGCCAGCATTTCTAAGCACAAATGCATTTATTTATATATTTTAGAAACTTTGAAGGCATTGCAAAGTTGTATCCTTGACAGGGTAGGGTTTCAGGGGAGAACTGTGGGGGAGAGATCTAAAATAATGTGCACTACTTGTTTGCTTATCCAAACTAAACTGCTTTTTTTGCACCTGTACAAGTGACAAATATAATTCAGTTTGCACATACAAAATGCTATCTCTGTGTGTATGTGTCTTTGTGAAACAAGCAAGCAGTTGTTACTACAGTAACTTCTTTCATTTGTTCCTTCCCTTTCTTCCATCTTGGAATCTGAAGCGGCGTTTGCAGGGTACCTCAGCAGTCTCCTATCCAAGCACTATTCAGACCCAGTCCTGTTTGGTTTTAGCAAGATTGTTGTGTGATGTGCCTTCAGATCAAATCCTGGCAATGACAAATATCTGTAAGGGATGAAGTGAGGAGCAATATTTTGTTAACAGGCCCCCACTTGTGGTATTTTATTTATCACCAGAGTTTATTGCCTACTTTACTAATGACAAACTTAGTTGGTCTCTAAGGTGCTGGAAGAATTTTTTAAATTTTGTTTCAACTATAAAAGACAAATCACATCAGGCCAGGTAGTTTTCACCTAGCACCAAAAAGAAAGACCGCACCAAGAGAGCTTCTCTGATAAGAGAGTTCCAACATGTGGTGCCACCACTGAGAAGGCCTTGTCTGTGATCACGACTCATCTTAACAAGGGGTGGGACTTCTGAGGCTGATCTCAATAAACAGGCATATTATATTGGAGCAAGCAGTTCTTTAGGTAACTCCTGAAACATAAACTGTTGGTCATTCTTGTGGAATTGTGGAATCACACATGTTTACATGACATATTGGCTTTAATTCAGGAGTGGGTAACTGATAGCTTTCCAGCTGTTGTTGGACTAAATCCCTCGTCAGCCCCAGCCAGCTTGGCCACGATGGTCAGGAATGATGGGACCTGTGCTCTGGCAATATCTGGGAGGGGCATAGGTTCCCTACTCCTACTTTAATTGCAAACACCCACACAAAATATTGCAATGGGAGCTGTGGCCTGAGCATTGTTGAAACAGCGATTAGGGAGAAATCTAGCATGTGCCAGAGAATGCAGATTTGCTGGAAGGAGCACAGGAAGTCTCAAAGCAGCCAGAGCCATTGCTCCGAAAGAGTGCTGTCCTGTTTACAGCAGGGGTCCCCAAACTAAGGCCCAGGGGCCGGATGCGGCCCAATCACCTTCTAAATTGGCCCGCGGATGGTCCGGGAATCAGCATGTTTTTACATAAGTAGAATGTGTCCTTTTATTTTAAATGCATCTCTGGGTTATTTGTGGGGCCTGCCTGGTGTTTTTACAAGAGTAAAATGTGTACTTTTATTTAAAATGCATCTCTGGGTTATTTGTGGGGCATAGGAATTCGTCCATTTTTTTTTCCAAAATATAGTCCGGCCCCCACAAGGCCTGAGGGACAGTGGACCGGCCCCCTGCTGAAAAAGTTTGCTGACCCCTGGTTTACAGCCATCACAATCTCTTAGTGAATTACTAAAATACAAAGGAACAGCAGAGGGAGCTGGAGTTTGGGGATTATTCTTTCTCCCACCAGCAAAAGGCAAAACGTTGCAACAGCCCAGGTGTCGACACAGAAGGGAATGCATGGATGATAATCGACAATCGCAAGTTTGCACTTTTATTTATCAACTTACCCCTCACATCCTCTTTTCTCCCCTCTTTTTAGGAAGTTTGGGTGAGCTTACATCGGGTTCAGGTAATCTTCCATCCAGGCACTAATAAGGCCTGTTTGGTTGTAACAATATGGTAGCACCAGAAGCCAGCAGACCGCTGCCTGGGTTTGTTTTGTTTTAAGAACATAAGAGCCCTGGGGAGTTAAAACAAAGGCTCTGCAGTCTGGCATCCTGACCTCAAGGTGGCTAGCCAGATGCATTCTGGTCCTGCTTGCGGGTTTCCCATAGGCAGCAGCACCCTCCCCACTTGGCAATTTCCAACAACTACCATGTATTGCCTCTGAGAGGGTGGCTAGAACTTAGCCATCATAGCTAGTTGCCACTGGACTGCCTCATCCACCACAAATTTGTCTAATCCTCTTTAAGCCACCCAAGTTGGTAGCCATCACTACATATTGTAGGAATCATATTGCTAGTTATTTGTATTTGCCTGGAAACCTAACCAAATATTTGTAATCTTTTCCACCCAAAGTTACCAAAATACACCAATGATGCAAACCAGGGATGATTTTTAAAATTTCACTTAAATATTCACTGATTTTTATCCCAGTCTTCCTCCGAGGAATACAGGTGTGTGTGTGTGTGTGTGTGCGCACGCGCGCCTATTCTCACAATAACCTCATAAGGTAGGTTAGGCAGAGAGTGTTACTGGCTAGCCCAAGGGCCTGCAGAAAACTTTGTGACTCTGTGGGTCTCCCGGACCCCACGCTATCCACTGTACCACTGGCTTTGCAGGACTAGTAGAATGGGCCAGAACAAGTACTTTGTGAACTCTTGTTTGGAATGGCTGGGTTAAAATTGGCACGGAGCGATGTCCTCGAAGGAGCTTTGGTAGCTGCTCTCCAACTCTGCAGGTTCACCAAAGCCCAAATAAAAGTACACCCAAAGGGCAGAGCAAGACATTTATTCAAGCAAAGGTTTCATTCCCAGGAGTTGAGTAGAGGGTTGTTCAGTAGCACATTGAGGGTGTTGTTATACAGTATTTTGAATCCTCAAAAGAAACCATGAGCGCAGGAGGGAAAAGCTGCCAATACGTACTGAACTGTAGCTATTGCTCCCCCACCCCACCTCTGATTTGAGCAATATACAGTGGTACCTCTACTTACGAATGTTTCTACTTATGAACGGAGCTCCGCCCGCCATCTTGGATGCGGTTTAGATAGGATTTTTTTTCTACTTACTAGTTTTTAGATTGCTTCGACTTACGAATTTTTTCTCCCAATGCATTCCTATGGGATTTGACTTACGAATGTGTGTTCGGAATGCATTAAATTCGTAAGTAGAGGTACCACTGTATATGGATGTTTTTATTTATTACCAGCCCAATCCCATGCATGTCTACTTAGATGCAAGTCCCACTGTGGTCAGTGGGGCTTACTCACTGGAAAGTGCGAGGTATTGCAGCCTACATTTATATCCCGCCTGGTTGACCATCACTGACTAGAATCCCACCGCAGTGGGTATGTAATGTGGGTCTGTGCACAACTTCCAGGAGGCCTACCTGTATATAAGTCCCACCACACAGAGAAGATGGATATTTTGCTGGTCTCTTATGGACATGTCGGGAGCTTTCATTATACCTTAAAAAACAAAAACAAGCCTTCATTGTAGCCGGTTGGCTTAATGCTCCAGTTGAAGATCTACAGTCCCATTCCAGATTTCTATTTATGCTTCTCTGGTATTTATTGAGCATATACTGTTTGTACAGTTGGCTTCTTTGTAAATTTCCATTTGTCTGGCAGAGATACGGTCAAGGAAAAAGGAAAACATCCAAGGGATATCCTACTGGTGTGCCGCTGCTTCATGGAAATGTACAACTAGGGTGTAACAACCAGGTATGAGCAGGGCCTAATGTTATTGCAACCCATCCACTTAATTTATTCCACCATTCTTGAGGATCCATCAATCACAATGAGACTTGGTTACCTTCCTGAAAGACTGCTCCAACACGATATCTTTCAAAAGCCCTACAAGGCTTTTTTTAATATTAAAAAATAGTGCTGGTTTTCAGCTGTTAAGCAGGAAAGATATCTGAGTAGTTGCTGCATTGATTTTAATGTGGACCAGAGCTCTTGAGATTGGCTGGGCCAATCCAATGATCAAACAAAGAAGTACTTGTGATGCCTGCTGATAATTTGGCTTATTTCATTCTTTTCTGCCTCCTCCAAAATCCACTTAATTTTTTTTTAAAAAAAATAAACACAAACACAGAATAGAAGCACTGTAAAAGAAATATAAGGTACATACAGGAGATAACCCTATGCTTTTGTACTCGGGAAGTAAGTCCAATTCCATTAAATGCAGCTTACTCTCAGGTAAGAGTGCATTGGCTCTCAGCCTTTGAAGAAAACCTAAGGGCCAGGGGTGCTGGGAGTTACAGTCTAAGGCAGGCACCCCCAAAATCGGCCCTCCAGATGTTTTGGGACTACAACTCCCATCATCCCTGACCACTGGTCCTGTTAGCTAGGGATGATGGGAGTTGTAGCCCCAAAACATCTGGAGGGCCGAGTTTGGGGATGCCTGGTCTAAGGAATACCTCACAGGTTCCCCTCCTCTGCATTAGACCTTTGCCTTTTCCACAGCCCAATAGGTCTTAATGGCCAAAAGAACAGCAAACCTATCTCGTCTGAGGGCTGATGTCAACAGGCATCTGAATTAAATGACTAACACCCATTAAGTATATATCTTTTGAAGCCAGATGTTGATGGACTCCATCTCCCATCATTCCCCGACTACTTGCCATAGTGGATGGGGATGACAGAAGTTGGAGTCCAACCACTTCTGGAGGGCCACAGGGTCCCCCCAGGACCTGCTCTAAGCCTTGATAGTGAGGGGGTCCATGCATGATTGTGTGCAGGCACTTGCCTTGCCCAACAACTCCAGCAAGGAAGGTTTCCCGGCTGCTGCTTTTTGCTTGAACTTTGTCACATCCTTTCCTTCTGTCCTCTCCGGCAGCAGCTGTTTCTCCCCGAGTGACTCAGCCGATTCCTTTCATCTGACAGCCAGTGGGAAACTGGCAGGAGAAGCATCTTGCATGTTGGTGGGAAGAGCAGAGCGAAGGAATGGGGCCTGGTGCTGAGTCAGCATCAGCAGAGACAGCTGGGAAGCCTAGGTCTAGAAAAGGGGTGCTGAATGGGCCTCACAGGACCCCAGAAAGCAAGGGGAAACCAGCATAGAATAGCCGGAGCCTAAAGAGCATGAGCCCTTCCTCTTGTTTCTCCTCCACATCCAACACCACCCCAGATCAGATCCTGCTAAGCCTGGTCTCTCTGTCCCTGATCCTGAAAATATTGCTCACTCGCAGCAGGCCTACAGGTTTATCTATGACCAGACAGCCTCGTATTTATTGGCATCACCTACCTATCCATTTTGAAGGAAATCAGCCCCGGGTGCTCACTGGAAGGATAGATCCTGAAGCTGAGGCTCCAATACTTTGGCCACCTCATGAGAAGAGAAGACTCCCTGGAAAAGACCCTGATGTTGGGAAAGATGGAGGACACAAGGAGAAGGGGACGACAGAGGACGAGATGGTTGGACAGTGTTCTCGAAGCTACCAACATGAGTTTGAACCAAACTGCAGGAGGCAGTGGAAGACAGGAGTGCCTGGCGTGCTCTGGTCCATGGGGTCACGAGGAGTCGGACACGACTAAACGACTAAACAACAACAACCACCAGACTTGACCCTGCAAGCAGAACCTGGCTGTAACAGCACTTGTTTCAGATTCCCAACTATTCCCACTGTTCAGGGGCACAGTGCAGGAGGAAGAACATAGGAATTGTGGCTTGTAGCTGTTAACAGACTTTTCCTCCACAAATTTGTCTCTAATAACATAACAGATCTGGCACCAGCACCCAGCATGGTCCACCATTTTGAACTGGTGCTCCAATCAGAACCAGGGAGCCACCATTTAAGTTCCCACACTGCTCCTGAAGTAGTATTAGTTTGAATACAGTGGTACCTCTACTTACAAATAACTCTACTTATGAATTTTTCTACTTACAAATGGAGCTCTGTCCGCCATCTTGGATGCAGTTTAGATAGGATTTTTTCTATTTACGAATTTTTAGATAGGGTTACTTCAACTTACGAATTTTTTCTCCCAATGCATTCCTATGGGATTCGACTTACAATTTTTTTCGACTTACAAATGTGTGTTTGGAACGCATTAAATTCGTAAGTAGAGGTACCACTGTAATTGTGGATAATTTCCAGGCCTCCTAGCACTTGGCTCAGCCAGGAAAGAGTTGCAGGACCCAGTGGCAGAGGAGTTGGGGGTTAGAGGGCATTTTGCTCATGTTCACTTGCAAATAAGTCACACAGAGTGAAATGGGAATTATTCTTATTGCTTCCTTTAGGGGGGGGGGGAGAGGCTTCATGTCATGGGCTAGCTGGATGCAAAAGAGTGGTGGGAGACAGCAGCCGGGGAATCCCCCTAGGGGAACCCCCAGGGGAAGAAGGCTCTGAGCCATGGAATTGAGGGTGAGACAACAACTAGTGGTCAGAGGGGGAAGGAGGAGGGGTCAGCAGCAGAAGAGGTGACAGGATTTAGTGAACCAGAAGAAGCTGTGGCAGAGAGCATTCAGACTCTGAGGCTGAAGCAGGGGCTGGAGGGGGGGAGGCAAAAGGCAGAATGGAGACGGGCCGTTGAAGAATCCAGGGAGTCTCCCCTCCTGCTGCAACCAGCTCCTCTCTTCCCTGGTCCCCTAGACTTGCTCTCAGAGAAATGAAACGGGCACAGCACAGAGTGGTTGTAGACAGACACAGCCTGAGAAAGACCCAGGAGAGGAGGAGTCCTAGTGGGCACTGGGAAGGCAGGGACCTTCAGTCCTTGCAACTGCTTCATTGGGGCAAGAACTCCTGGAAAACGTTGCTGAGACCCCTAGGCAGGAGCTGTGTTTGTTTTCCTTGAAGAGTTCGCTTCATTGGCCTTGGGTGAGTCATTGCTTTGTTGATGACCTGCACCTAGCTCCAGCCCTGATACTGTAGCTCAGTGGTCCTCAACCTTGGGCCTCCAGATGTTTTTGGCCTACAACTCCCATGATCCCTAGCCAGCAGGACCAGTGGTCAGGGATGATGGGAATTGTAGTCTCAAAACATCTGGAGGCCCAAGGTTGAGGACCACTGCAGTGTAGCTCACTGGGAGAACATCTACCTTGCATGCTGAATGCTGCAGGTTCCGTCCTTGGCAGCATCTCTTGGTAAGGCAAATGTTCCCAGCCGAAACCTTGGAGAGCCTCTGTAAGTCAATGTGAATGAGATTGAGCTGCATGGGTCAGCTTCCTAGGCTCCTAATGGAATAAGACTGGAGAGGTCTCCCAGCTCTTTGAGTCTTTTAAATTTCCAGTTACATGTGTTTTAATTATAGATGTGCATGCTTCAGGCAAGCAGCAGGTATGTTTTCTTAGAAATCTTAGTAATAATATGGTATTCATTCAAAACTGCGGCCTGCGCCATGGAAACATCCAGGGCAATTGCACATTCAAATGTGCAAGAAATCTCTCCCCCTGCCCCAGGAAATTAAAACAGAATGGTTAGATCTATGACTGATATCCATGAAGAATCCTTTTGACTAGTGTCTAGATTTCAGCTGCATCATCCAGCCTCAGCTAACCACCAAAAATGTCTATCCTCCTTCCTCTTCCTGCTTACCCCTCTTAACCCCAGAGCACTTTTTAGTAAATCAAAGAGGGCTGGGGGTGGGGAACCCCTGTCCCATGGATTTTACAGTCACTGCAAATATTTATTTTAAACCTATAAGGATATCTCACCTTTCTGCTAAACTGCACTCGAGGCAACTAAGTAAAAGTGATAAGCTTCCCCACCCCAAGATAAACACATTCCTTTCCCCCATTTTGAAATCAAACTCATTCCGCACATCTGATTTTTACAAACCTCAAAAGGACCACCTGGCTATCTTTGCAGGGGCAGCCAATTATAATAGCAAAAATAACCTATTTTATTCCACAGAGAGTGAGATGTGATTTGCCGAATACCTCCAGCTTGAGCTGAATAATTGTAAAAAAAAGAATAAGCAACAAGACTTTATGAACAGGAGTTTGAAGGGATTGCAGGGGCAGGGAAACCAAACAGGTAAAGACATTCCTGCCCCCACTCTGGTGTGTATGCTACCTGAAGTGCAGTGGTGGGAAATGACCTTGCTGTTTTTAAGCCACTAATGTGCAATTGTGCATGTAGCCTAACTTGGATAATGGGAATGTTGGAGACTTCCGCGGGGAGGAACATGGCAGGCTGGATGTCTTCTGGCAGAATGAAAAGCATGCTCTAATTCAGGCATAGGCAAACTTCGGCCCTCCAGATGTTTGGGACTACAATTCCCATCATCCCTGACCACTCTTCCTGTTAGCTAGGGATGATGGGAATTGTAGTCCCAAACATCTGGAGGGCTGGATTTTGCCTATGGCCTGCTCTAATTGTTTGAACAAAGAAATGTTTAAATGATCAAGGGAGTTCTGAGTACTAAGAATTCTTATTTCCTTTGTTTTTAATTCTCTGTTTTCCTGGCGAAATTGTTTCCTTGAAATTGAAAGTAATTGTGCTACTTCATATTGCCTCTTTGGGAAATGAATGTGTTCTGATACGAGATAATATTGTGAAGATCTTATGGTGGAGACTCAATTTTTAATAAGACCAAGAACATTCAGTATCGCAAATACATTTTTGGACATTCCATTCACTGCTGGCAGCATTCAGCAATTGTGATTTTATAAATAATAAAAGGACGAAATGGAAAGTGGAATTAAAGAGGGCACAGAAACTTGGAGGAGTGGAATGAAGCCAAGGATGGAGGGATGAATAATTATGAATCATAGAATCTTTCCTCTTTTTTCTCTGTTATTGTTTTTATTTAGAATAGTTTCTTTTATCTTATTGTATTATGAAAAAGCTTTAATAAAATCTTATTTAAATAGAAAAGAAGATGGGGGTGATGGTTAGTGTATGGCCCCCCTTTTAAAAATAAGCCTACTTAATTGGAAGCTTACTCTTATTTCATTCCATCTTGACATGCTAACCCTCTCTGTTTCCTTTTTAAAGATAATCGCCACCCTGCCTCCTTTAGTAAATTATCTGTTCATCTTTACTTGGTCTTGGCATTGATGCAGATGTAGATTTGCATCTACAAATGGGAACTGGAATTTCTCTGAATGCTTAATGGACTGATATCCACAAAGCACTTAAGACAAAGTTCCTAACAGATTGCCTATGGAAGCTTCCAGCCTAAGGGGTTCAGGGGTTCAGACTTGGGAGCCTCCCTATCCCCTCTTACAATATTTGTCTGCAGTTCATATTTTGGAAATCTCTAAGTACGAAAGAGGGCACTTGTCCATATTTCCCAAACTGCTAGCCTGAACAAACCTCAATTAGGGCTGCCTTCATTTATATATTTTTTTCAAATGTGTTCGGTGGAGGGGGGAGGCCAGGAGGACTCTTGAAGGAAGCCAAAAGCAACAGCAAGTCTGCTTCATTTTTTTTTTTTTTTGGGTAAGGAACTAATAAGTTGTTTTGTGGAAATATGCTTAGTATTGCTATTTTGGTGGGCCATCATCACAGTGAAAACTGAAATCGCTGAGACAGAGGCTTTAATGATAATTAGGCATAATAAACAGACTCCAGGGCGTGCCTGCTCCCATATGGCACACATGCATATCCATGCAGTATGTGCTTAGGAAACCCTATTTCAAATGCCACGACTCTCTGAAGTGCAGCTACTGAATGCAAGGAGCAAGGGCTTCTTCGTAACGCAGCGGGTCTCCTGGATTTAGAGGAGTGGTCCCAGAGAGCCATGATGCCGCATTGCCCTTGTCAGTGGGCCTTCTCCTGGGGAGTGAGTTCTCAGCAGATTCCTAACCATGCCGACTCTTGGTGCTATCACTGATATCGGTCAAGTCTGCTTCAGATTCTTCCCCAGCCCTAGTGCCAAGGTGGTAGAATGGACTGTATCACTTCAGGTGATAATAATAACAATAACAATAACAATAACAATAATAATAATAATTTATTATTATTATTTATACCCTGCCCATCTAGCTGGGTTTCCCCAGCCACTCTGGGCGGCTTCCAACAGAAAAATAAAACACAGTAATCTATTAAACATTAAAAGCCTCCCTGAACAGGGCTGCCATCAGATGTCTTCTAAAAGTCTGGTAGTTGTTTTCCTCTTTGACATCTGTTGGGAGGGCGTTCCACAGGGCAGGCGCCACCACCGAGAAGGCCCTCTGCCTAGTTCCCTGCAACTTGGCTTCTCGCAACGAGGGAACCACCAGAAGGCCCTTGGTGCTGGACCTCAGTGTCCGGGCAGAACGATGGGGGTGGAGACGCTCCTTCAGGTATACTGGACCGAGGCCATTTAGGGCTTTAAAGGTCAGCGCCAACACTTTGAATTGTGCTCAGAAACGTACTGGTGTGCAGCAGTCACATTTTTGAAGGCTCTCCGACACTGAAAAATTCATTGCAGCGAAAAAACTCACTGCACA
The DNA here is from genome assembly GCF_965207765.1 of Zootoca vivipara. Lineage (NCBI taxonomy): Eukaryota > Metazoa > Chordata > Lepidosauria > Squamata > Lacertidae > Zootoca > Zootoca vivipara. The sequence goes on from NC_142592.1 coordinate 56,685,937, forward strand.
GCTGGCAAAGGGTGGATTGGACAGGACTTTTCTCCATGCTAGCTTCATTTCTAGATGCAGGGTGTTCTCTTTCCCAGTTTCTGGGAACTACAGGAGGTGGGGCGCATATTCAGGTCTAGCTTGTCGGCTTCTCACAAGGATCTTGTTGAAAAAAGGCTGCTGGCGTACAATGGGCCTTATGTTCTTAGGCTGCACATTTTTTGACACCCCATGTGTCAGAGGGCCTTTCTACAGGGAACCCCCCCCCCTTGCTGACCAGTACTTCGCCCAGTGAGAGCAGCAGCAGTGGGTCAGGTGAGGGGAATCAGGAAGTTAGCGGGATGGAGGTGTCAGGGCTCAGCGATGTTGGAGAGCCCTTGCGCTGCCTGGATCAAAATGTGGAGGGGAACAGGCAGCCCCTTCCGGCACCCGAATTAAGGCGTGCCACCAAACGTAAGGGCGGGAGAAGGCGTTTCAGGGTGCCCAAGCTCTTCTGCTGGTCCCGCAGCCGGAAACGTCCCCTCCCGGATTCTGCGAGTGACTGAAAGGTCATGTTTTCTGCTATATCTGCACTGTAAATACCATGCACAATAAAACTCTTAAAGACAGAGCGGACTTGGGCATCTTTACTCAAGAGTAGCTGCAACAACACCCTTACACCATGAAAATGGGCCATCATGAACTCATTCATGATGAGTTCTCTCTTTCTCTCCATAACATTGGTGCTTCTGTTCTGATGCAGGCAAATTTTGTCTCTTGCTGACAAAATTTGCCTGCTGTGTTGACCTCAGTTCAAGTGTTCTGTCTTAACCGGTTTGCAGGCTGTGTTTTTAAAAGTCCCATTTGATTATTATTTTTGCAAGCTTGTGGAGATGGAGATGTGTGGGTCTGATTCTCCTTTCACCAGTGTTTCTTTTCTGCGATTGCTCTTTCTCTCCCTTAATTCCTGCAGGAGTCTTTCTCTCTAATGAACATTCCTAAGGAAATCTAGAAGAAGAAGAAGAAGAAGAAGAAGAAGAAGAAGAAGAAGAAGAAGAAGAAGAAGAAGAAGAAGAAGAAGAAGAAGAAGAAGAAAGAAAGAAAGAAAGAAAGAAAGAAAGAAAGAAAGAAAGAAAGAAAGAAAGAAAGAAAGAAAGAAAGAAAGAAAGAAAGAAAGAAAGAAAGAAAGAAAGAAAGAAAGAAACCCTAGACTGGATTTGAATGTTTGAAGCATATATGTTAACACCCATCTTTTTCTGTTACTGTTCAGAAGCCAAAAATACATTCTTTCTTTAGAAAATAAGGAACACAAGGGCACTAGATCACAGCTCTTTAAATGCAATTAATCTTCACAGAGGCCTTCATCAAGGACTAGATCTATGAGTCTTTTGGCTCTAGGCAGACAGACAGCTGGGACAGAATCCATTCAGGAGAAAAGAAACTTCTGCTCAGGCTGCTCGTCTTAATTAAACAGGGAGTTCAAAATGAAATCTGGTAGTCAGGCAGAAGCCGAATCCTTGAGGACTTCAAGAATTTTCGCCCATTCAAATGCATTTCTGTACTGCCTTCCCGCCAACGCACATGCGGTGACTCAGAATTTAAAAGAAGCGTGTGCAGTTTTTTTAACAAACCCTAAGAGAAGGGACAGGAGGGATGGTGAAAACAAGCCAGTTTGGTCCATGGCCACTGCAGGAGGCAGAACTGGGAGGGCAGGAGCCATGTGGCAGTTAACATAAGAAGAGCCTGCTGGATCAGGCCAATGGCCCATCTAATCCAGCATCCTGTTCTCACAGAGGCCTACCAGATGCTTGTGGGGAAACCTGAGCACAAGAGTGCCCTCTCCACTCCTGTAGTTTCCAGTAGCCGCCAAAGAAGAGAGCTCAGCGTATCACCTCTTTCTCTGATGCAGCCAGGTGGAATGGCTGCTAATGGGCGCCATTTTGGAAGGGGAACTGGGATGCTGCTGGGCACAGATTTGCGCGGCATCTGCACATCCTAATTTGCATGTATATTTCCCTCTAGGAAATCCAGGTGATGGGTAGATGGCCACCTTTCCCGCACTGAACCCAGCTGCCCTATAAGCAAAGAAGATTAAAACAACAGCAGCAACAAGGAAGTAAGGGGCAAGAGACCCCTCTGCCAAAAAAACCTGGAGTTTGCCCCCCTCCTTGCTAACACCACCCCCAGAGAGCAGGATCCCAATGGCTGTTGGTTCCAACCAGGCTGACGGAAATGGCTTCTCTATGTCACCTCTCCCTCCTTTGCTGGTAGGTGGAATGCAAGTTCTTCTCACTTCGGAGGATGTGCTAGCATTTAGTGCTGCTCCATGGCCATACCTCATATAGAAAGAGCTGCAAAACTCAAATCTGGAGTATGTGCAGAGGGGAGAGTAGCCGTCACCCCAGGCAGTGTAGCCTGTCTGACCTAAAGAGACTTTGCTGTATATGGATTCAATGGTGCCACTATTAACTACCATAAAGTCCTAGACCAACGCCCCAGTCACTGTGTCATATAAGAACACCAGAAGAGTGGTGTTGGATCAGACCGAGCATTGTATTATCACAGTGGCCAACCAGATGCCTATGGCAGGGGTGATTAGGCTGTGGTCCTCTAGATGCTATTGGGCTGTACCTCCTGGCATCCCTGACCATCAACCCTTCTGAATAGCAGCCCACCAATGTCTGGAGGGCTGCAGGCTAGCCATCCCTGGCCTATGAGAAGCTCGCAAGCACGACATGAGCGCAGTGGGATTCAATCCATACCACCCAACCTTTCTCCAAAAAAAATCGGGATGTCCTAAGGAAAAGCGGGACATTCCAGGATCAAATCAGAAACTGGGATGGTTTCTGTACATCAGGAACTGTCCCAGGAAAACAGGGACACTTGGAGGGTCTGGCCAGAACCAGGAACTGGTTTTCAGAGACTGGCTCTATTGCTCCTTGGCGGTGTAGTTATAGCTTGCCGGATCAGATACTACAAACCACAATTAGTCTCCAAACCAGCACTGGAATCCCATTTAAAATGATGGCTTGCAGTTCCGGTCTGGAGGCAAGCTGTAGTTACCGAGAACTAGGGAAAGAATTGGGAGTGTATGAGGAGAGAGCTCCAAGCTTTTTCATGCTGGGCAGACCACAACCTCTACATCAGGCATCCCCAAACTGCGGCCCTCCAGATGTTTTGTCCTACAACTTCCATGATCCCTAGCTAACAGGACCAGTGGTCAGGGAAGATGGGAATTGTAGTCCAAAACATCTGGAGGGCCGAAGTTTGGGGATGCCTGCTCTACATTGTGATGTCCGAACTGGGCCTACAGCTTTCGACAGCTTGCATTAAAATATCCCTGTGCATGGGAAGGGCTTTCTTTCATCTGAAGATGTTCTAGGCTTTGCTTCCTGCTGCCTCCTGACCAACAGCTGTAGCCATACATGAATAATCTTGGTGCAGCCCAGCAGAGCTGTTAATGCCGTCTGGCTATGCATGTGGTTTATGGCAGAGTGTCAAGGTGGTGAGCATATTTAAGCCAGATGTGTGATGGCTGTGAAATGCGATAGCCACAGTGTCCCTCTACTGCATCGGAGGAAAGTCGGTGCCATATTTTGTTCTTTGAGGGTGGGAGGGAGGCGTGATTCCAAATTTCATTTGAAAGCTTTCGAGGCCAGACGGGCTAATTTTCCAATGCATTATTTGGACATTTGGAGAAATGTTATTTCAACCTAGCAAATGTTTGCATGACTAAGGCCAATGTTAATGCTTTATTTTATAGCAGGGCTGTCAGACTCAAATGGGGTGGAGGCCTAAACTCCCCAACCAGCAGAGAAGGCCCAACATTTCCCACCAAAACACCCTTGCTGGTTTTTATTAGGAAAGATAAGTCTTCTTTGTCTTCTAGGAGAGGGTCCTTAGCTCAGTGGTAGAGCAGGTGCTTTGCATGCAGAAGGTTCTGTGTCAAATTCTTGGCATCTCCAGTTGGAAGCAGCAGATGAGATAGGACGGCTCTTTGAGATTAGACAACTGGGCCAACAGATTAGACAACTGGGCCAAAGCAAACAAGATGAATTTTAACAAGGAGAAATGTAAAGTACTACACTTGGGCAAAAAAATTGAAAGGCACAAATACAGGATGGGAGACACCTGGCTTGAGAGCAGTACATGTGAAAAGGATCTAGGAGTCTTGGTAGACCACAAACTTGACAAGAGTCAACAGTGTGTTGCAGCAGCTAAAAAAGCCAATGCAATTCTGGGCTGCATCAATAGGAGTATAGCATCTAGATCAAGGGAAGTAATGGTACCACTGTATTCTGCTCTGGTCAGACCTCCCCTGGAGTACTGTGTCCAGTTCTGGGCACCACAGATCAAGAAGGATACAGACAAGCTGGAACGTGTCCAAAAGAGGGCAACCAAAATGGTCAAAGGCTTGGAAACGGCGCCTTATGAGGAATGGCTTAGGGAGCTGGGTATGTTTAGCCTGGAGAAGAGAAGGTTAAGGGGTGATATGATAGCCATGTTCAAATATATGAAAGGATGTCATATAGAGGAGGGAGAAAGATTGTTTTCTGCTGCTCCAGAGAAGCGGACACGGAGCAATGGATTCAAACTACAAGAAAGAAGATTCCACCTAAACATTAGGAAGAACTTCCTGACAGTAAGAGCTGTTCGGCAGTGGAATTTGCTACCAAGGAGTGTGGTGGAGTCTCCTTCTTTGGAGGTCTTTAAGCAGAGGCTTGACAGGCATATGTCAAGAATGCTTTGATGGTGTTTCCTGCTTGGCAGGGGGTTGGACTGGATGGCCCTTGTGGTCTCTTCCAACTCTATGATTCTATGATTCCCCCTGAGATCTAAAATGGGTAAGAGGAACCAGCCAAGATCTAGAATACTGTGGCGTTAAACCTGTGAGGGAGGGGAGCTGTACTATTTCAGAGTGCAGACCACTCATTTCTGTACATGCCTACTCATTAATAAGCCCCAGGGACTTCATTGGGGCTTACTCTCAGGTAAGTGAGCTGAGCACTCCATCCTTAATGCTCCCCCGAATGCACAAATCAACACCGCAAATGCTGAACACAGAAAACTAGCATTTTAGGGAGAAGTGTTTCAGCCTAGACTCCCACACCATACTAGACTCCCATAATTTGCTAGTTTGTTGAGTGCAGGGAAAGCTTTTGAGTTTTGTTTGTTTTGCATGCAGGGCTGTTCGGTTGTGTGGCCTCTCTTCTGAAGTCTAAAATGGCACTGCCCCCCCCCCCCAGACACAGGTTTATTACCTCAGCGAGAATATGGTAACAGACCTCATACACATTTAAGATGCTGGCAATCCAATCATATAGTTGAGGAGAGGGTGGGGGAAGCAGGATGAATTAATGATCGCAAATGCCGTAGAAAATACAGCAAGGCATAGTCAAAACGCCCTGTTACATGAGCCTGCTGTTTAATCCAAAGGGCTGGTGGGAACTTCTGCGAACAATGGCTTCATTATTTATGGCTGTTTTTGTGTGGTTGGAGCGTTAATCCTTGCTTTGGGGCACAGACAGGGGTCATGGATGTCATAATTTTATTAAAATAAATGGGGGACGAAGGGTGGGGGAACAATAGGTCTGGAGTGGTAAGTTGCTCCTGAGCAGTTAAAAACTGTCTGAAAAACCTTTGGCATGGGGTCCACCTACTTGCCCAGTAAAGATAACCAGGCATTTCCTGTCCAGGCAGAACACAACCAAGCCCTTTTAGAAACACTCGGGAAAGGCTGGGCCAACTGAAGAAACTCAATAAACTGATGGGCAGTAGTTGGAAGGAGATAATTTGCAAGGAAGGCATGGAGGAAAACTATATATAATATGCAGAGTTAGAAGAAAAAAGTGTGAAGTGCTTTTGAGTTAAAACTATTGAAGGGCAATAAAGGTAAAGGGACCCCTGACCATTAGGTCCAGTCGTGACCGACTCTGGGGTTGCGCGCTCATCTCGCATTATTGGCCGAGGGAGCCGGCGTATAGCTTCCAGGTCACGTGGCCAGCATGACAAAGCCACTTCTGGCGAACCAGCGCAACACACGGAAACGCTGTTTACCTTCCCGCTGTAGCAGTTCCTATTTATCTACTTGCATTTTGACGTGCTTTCGAACTGCTAGGTTGGCAGGAGCTGGGACCGAGCAATGGGAGCTCACCCCGTCACAGGGATTCGAACCGCTGACCTTCTGATCAGCAAGCCCTAGGCTCAGTGGTTTAACCCACAGCGCCACCTGGGTCCCATTGAAGGGCAATAGCCCTTCCCAAAACCCAAACCAACACTTACCCAGTCATTTTTAAATGTGCTATAATTTAGTGAGCTTAAACTTGTGTTTTTCTTTTTTAAAAATATAAATGGCATGATTGATACAACTTATGGTCCATTTATTTTAGTCACTCCTCCTTATGAGGCTTCCTGCTTAGGCAGAACTTGTTCCAGTTTAAAACCCTGATAGTTAATTTCGTGGCTTCCCATTTGTTTCTGATGCTGCTCTGCCTAACATGTTGATGGTTCCCCCCTCCCCCTGACTTTATTTTCATTTTTTAAACATTGTTTTAATTGAACTGCGTTGCTTTCATGTAATGTGAAAGTTCTTCAGGGTGGGAAGGCCAGGATAAAAATATTCTCATAAATAGCAAATGAAATAATCTGCACAAAAGTCTTTGGAAGACCTGAAACTTCTCTCTATTAATTGCATCTTGCCATTTCAGTAAGTAGCTCGCTGTAGCTTGCACTGGGTTATTACACTTTATTTTATAACTGTCCTATGAAGCAACATTGCTGAAAGGTACAAATCTGTCTAAGAATGCCCAGTGAGTTGTATGGTTGAGTGGACATTTGAACCCACATCCAAGTTTCAGCACATTAAAGATGACCAACTTTTTAAACTTTGGAAGTTGTGTGCTATATCAGTAGGCACAGTTGCCTCAGGGCGGACTGAGCACAATTCCAATTCTGCAAATAAATTCCTGAGCTACCTTCATTATGTGTCTGTCTGCCCCACTGTTTTGCACCTGGCACGGGTTGTTGGGTTTGGGGGTTGTTGCAAAAAAACAGAGCAGATCCTTCAAGCCTGAAGTCTGCCCACCTCAGGCATAGAAGAGGGAATTGCAGGAGATGTCTCTGGCAGGCCATGCCAGCCACCCACCCCCTCACCTCTTTCCTTTCTTTTTTCCTTTCCAGCTAACACTTAATTTTGCACAGCGACTGAACATGCTCAGTTTTCATCAGAGTTTTGCCCATTAGGGTTTTATCCGTATGTGCGTTTTTGATTTATTGTAGTTTAACAAACCATGGGGTTCCTCTTAATATGCTGGTATGTCTTCTTATTTCTCATTTACCACATTTTGGCTCCATTTCCATTGGCTCTTATCAGCTCCCGCCCCCCCGCCGCCGCATCACAGTTTGCTATTAGAATACTGTAAATCAAACCATAGTTTATATGAAGTGTGCCTGGGTTCCCAGCAGGTGGCACTGGTTCTTCCTTCTTCTTTTTTAACCATAGACACGTTACAGAGTTTGAATATTGCAAACCTTTCTCAGAGCTTCATGAACCAAGTTGTTCATTTTCAGCAGTGTACGTGATCACTTCCAACTTCTGCTCCAAACTGTTACCCCTTCTCTTCAGCCATGCCTTGGATAGCAACTTTTTCTTGCATAGTTAAAAATAGACAGTGGGGGAACAGAGAGAAACAGCTGGCAGCTTGGGGGGATAGATCTGTTCTTCAGAACTTCCCATCTAGGGTCCCTAGAAAGTGGACACACTTTCATTGTTTATATGAAGCTATAAAAGGCTGTTGCCACTTGGCTATGCTCAGAGGCAGTAAAGGTTCTGAATACCAGTTGCTGGAAACTCTGGGAAGGGAGATGGCTCTTGTTCTCAGGTCCAGTTTGTGAGAACAGGATACTAGACTAGATGAGCCATTGGCCTGATCCTGCAGTCTCTTCTTGGGCTCTTACGTTACCTGTGTGACTTTGTGAAACGCCGCCCAAATGTATTGTGTAGCATAGCAATAAAATTTGAAAGCTGAAACGAAAAAAGTACTACGGTTCGAAGGGAAACCAGAGTAAAATACAAACATGGTTCTGAGCAATGGTCCTGACATATTGTGCTGATGCAAGATGACAAAGCAACTTCTTGGTTTTTCCGCTTCATTTTATGACTTGGAACAAACTTTGTGACGGGCACTCGGATCCTGCATCTCCCATGTAGAAGATGTCCAGTGTAACAAGGGTTCCAAGACCATTAGAGACAGTTTTGCTGGTCCCAGCTGGATTTTAATTCTCCTCCGTGGCTGCCAGAGCAAGAGACGCTAAAGCCATAAAAATGCATTTTTATTTCTCCTCTCTGTCATGTAGATATACAGATAAGATATATATTACACATGCATAAGTGGTGTAACTGTTGGAACTGGTAGGGTGGAAGACAGGGAGCCAAACAGTAGGTGGCACCAGAGCCAGTGACAGGAATAGCCCACTAATTCTAGTTTTATCCCCATCCCCCTTCCTGCTAAGTTCTACAAGGGCAACAAACAATATAAGTAAGGAGGAAGAAGCAAATAGCCACTGCCCCCTGGACTGGTTGCAAGTAAGAAGGCAGGCAGGTGGGGGGTGGCCAAGAGCAAACTGAGGTTGATGGTCCAATGGACCAGCCTCCATCGAATAAAAATACTCTATAGCACATGGATATGCATTATGGTACTTGTGTGACCCCTCTTTGAGTTGAGAGTGTATGCATACTGTGGCTGCATACATACCATGATGAATCTAAAAAAACCCATGACTTTCCACAGAGAATCCTGGGAATTGTCATTTACCCCTCACAGAGCTTCAGTTCCCAGCAGCCTTTGCAAACTACAGCTCCCAGGCTTCCTTGAGGAAAGCCATGTTTTTTAGATTTACAGTGTGTACCATAGCTGCCAAGTTTTCCCTTTTCTCGCGAGGAAGCCTATTCAGCATAAGGGAATTTCCCTTAAAAAAGGGGAGAACTTGGCAGCTATGGTGTGTACACATCCTGTGACACAGGGTACACATGAGCGCTTGCCATGTGGCAACTGCCTTTTATAAGGCATACACTGGTATCAATTCTCACTGGGCTGTCTCTGTACATGTTGTGCTGTCTGAGTCGGTACACAAGCTGAAGCCAAGCCAGCCAGCCAGCCAGCCAGGTCTCCAGAGCATCAAGACTGTAATTGTTCCAGTAAAGCCAGTGCAATGCCTGCTTATTTCCTTCTTGGGTATTGTTCTTAAGGTGTTGGAGCAGACCCGAAGTCGGGGTGAGCACTGTGTTGGCTAATGACCTGAGACATCAAGGGGGCCTATTGCCAGCCCTGGGTTGTTCTGACCCAGCATTCCTCTTCACGGTAAAGGTAAAGGGACCCCTGACCATTAGGTCCAGTTGCAGACGACTCTGGGGTTGCGGCGCTCATCTCGCTTTACAGGTGGAGGAAGTGGGCGCTTGTCTGCAGACAGTTTTTCCAGGTCGTGGCCAGCATGACTAAGGCACTTCTGCTGCAATGGAACACCAAAACCAGAGCAGCACATGGAAATGCCATTTACCTTCCCACTGGAGCGGTACCTTTTTATCGACTTGCACTTTGACGTGCTTTCAAACTGCTAGGTTGGCAGGAGCAGGGACCGAGCAGCGGGAGCTCACCCTGTTGCGGGCATTTGAACCGCCGACCTCCTGACTGGCAAGCCCGAGAGGCTTAGTGGTTTAGAGCACAGCGCCACCCTCACCCCTTAGCATTCCTCTTAGGACTGGGCTAAGTTGCCATTTTCATTTCCCCCGCCATGCCTCTGGCAGGGATTTAAGATGGCAGGTAACAGGGCTTGCCAGCTAGGCTGCATGTCACGAACTGAAAGGACAACAGAGAGGAGGAAGAGCATCCTGGCAAGGGGGTTAGCCAGGATTGGGACACACCGGGGCAAGCCGGAGATGGGGAAGGAGATGTTGGTGTAGGAAGTACTCCTGGGGTGACACAGAATGACGAGGGGATGGGGGTCAGTGTACAGGAACCAGATCAGCAGGACCCATCCCCATGAACATGGTGCGCTCTGAGGTGCAGGGAGCTTCAGGAGCCAGAGGCAGGCAAGGACCCACAGCCCAGCTCCTTAGCTGTCCAGGTGGGGCTGGCTAGCTCTGGGAAGAGAGGTGTGATTCCTCAGCTGGAGTTGGCTCAGAACAGGTGAGGGTCACATGCTTCATCAAGCCCAGGTGCTGCAATCAGCATGCAAAGGGCAGCACAGCTGAGGTGCTGTGTCTGCTCAATGTAGGTGGACCTCAGCAACATTGGAGGCTCCATGTTCTCTGCAGGACTGTGCTTGTTTTGGACTTTGGACATGTGGATTGACCCTGGACTGGGGACTTGACATACTGACCTGCCACCAGGTAGGCCAGGGGTTCAGGGCACCTTATTATTATTATTATTATTATTGTTGTTGTTGTTGTTGTTGTTGTTGTTGTTGTTGTTGTTGTTGTTGCTGCTGGGTCTTCCTGCTGTTGCCCAAGGTAAGGGGACAGTGAAGGAAGGGGTCTTTCCTAGAAGGAGGTGCCAAACCTGACATGAGTCCTGTATAGGAGGGTGAAAAGCAAGGAAGTGTCAGACGCTACAGGGGTCAAACGGGGGGGGGGGGGTCTGGTTCCCTTTGCCACCAGAGTTTATGGTGATAGCAGGGTCCTGCTTAGAGGCAATTCCTGTCAGTATTAGGGTGGCCATGTGCCCTGCTTTGAAGGCTTTTGGAGGTAAAAAATGAAACCTTAAAAAAAATGGATCTGCCAGTACTCAATTCTTGTTAAAAGTCTTGAGTTTGCTTTTAAAAAGTGAACGCTAAAAGTCATGAGCTGGTTTTGAGATGTTTATAGCACTGATTTTTTGTGGTGGTGTTATTGATATTCAACTTGCAGGGGTGGCCAACTCCCAAGATACTGCGATCTACCTCATAGAGTTAAAAACTGGCAGTGATCTACCCCCTTTTTGGGGTTCAGGTCAAAGTTGTTGAGCTTTTCATAGGAAGGAAAGCCCTGTTTTTTTGGAGGTGCAGGCCAACACTGTTGAACTTTTTTTAGGGGAGCCAAAGTTGTTAAGGTAACGGTGAAATATCAGGAACATCAATATTATTGATGTTGCTGATATTTCACTGTTACTTTAAATTGTCTTCTGTGATTTGTAATGATGTGATTTATTTACGTTTTTATGTAAGCTGCTCGGAGGTGACTCGCACAAAAAGTGGGATATAACCCCATTAAATAGCACTACTCCTAGTGCGCTGTGGGTGCCAGCACAAAATGGCTACCTTGCCCCCACCCCAAAGCACTGTGTGTGTCTGTCTGTCTGAAGGCCAGAATCTGCCAACTTCCAGGAATCATGTGACACCTGACCTGAGGACCAAGCTAGTGCCACTGTGTGCAATAAAGTGTTGCAGCAAGATTCAAACCACCAGATTCTTCCTCTGTACTTCTAGGACTTCATTTCTCAACAGCCCTTGAACCTTGCTAAGGGCTCAGACATGGAGATGATGATGCATGTTTGGGTTGGGGACAGGGGGGCCAACTTGAATAAAATATTGGAGGGGGAGGACACAGGTAATTTCCACCTTGCATAATCGATCACAAGACATGGCACACACCATTTGAATGGCAATGCCCATCAATTTTGGGGGCCCTGGCACCCTCAGATATTTTATTGGGGTGCCAAAGGAACTAGGAGTTGGCTCCTATGGTAGTCCTAGGCTTGTTGCTAGACAAAGAGAGACTGTGGGAAAAGCCCTTGTTTGTATGAAGCATTTTTCATGATGAGGAAGTAGTTTCAGTGTGTGGTTGGTCTCATCTGTTGTTAGAAATCCTTACCATTTATGAATTTTCTAGCTCTGTACCAACTCCTGTTTAGGCTGTAGGCTGAACTAATAAACATTAGAAATACGGAACTCTCAGGAATCAAAAGAAATTCTCTGTCTGGATCTAGAATTTAACAGTTGCCACTGCCACTGAAAAATATCTTTATTAGCCCGTGAAAATGAAGAACGTACTTTGGGGAAGCTGCATGTGTAGTTGCCCGACAGCTAGAACAGTCTGTTTTTCAGTAAGCGCATCGGTGAGCAATGTTTAAATATTACCAAAAAGAAAAGGAAAAGGCGGGGTGGGGGAGAGGGGGAAAGTACTGGCAACAAAGACACAGCTTATCATTTGCAACTCTAAAAAGAAGCCTGCAGCTATACAAATCTGGAAATAATATAAACGTAACTCACAGGACTGTTGCTTTGGTTTTCGAGAAGCTTACTTTAAAGCTGGTATGTAGGCTTGCTGAGAGACTGAGCGGTTGGCAAAGATGCTAGCAATTCATGGAATGTGTCTTTGGAGAGGATTAAAGGCAAAACATGCTCCTTTTTCTTTAAAAAAGAGAGAAGTTAGTTTTGAGGTAGGAATATAGCTTTTACGGGCGAACATGAAGCCTTAAAACATTCAGAACTTAAAGCTTTTAAAGCAATGCGATTGATTTAAAGCCCTCCTCCTCCCCGACATCCAGCCCTTTTGGATAGGATTGAATTCCATCCTGACTTGGTGAAGTTTGTTCCAATGCAAAGTCCAGGGAAAGGGCAGAAGGGTTAAAGATGTGTTGGCTAATTGTGAACCAGTTCTAAATCTGTACTCGTCTTTTCTGTGGCTTGTCCACAATTGAACCAGCAGCACTTTCAATATGAAAAATCCCCAAAGAGGCTGAGCACTCATCCTGTGCCTTTTTCTCCTTTTCTGGAACCTGGCAGCCTTCCCCCTCAAGTCCTGGTGAAGAATGACTGAAGGCGGAGATGGAGGTCAATGAGGATCTTCCTTTCGACCTTCCAGGGAAATCTGGACTTTGCCCACTTCATTTTGTGTCTGTGACTGTATTAATTCAGTCTGTCTATGTTGACCTCATCGGCTAATTAGACAGCATTTTCCGACAACCTTAATCAGAAACAACATTTACAATCTATCATTCTAATTTCCCAGCTTGCAAGGAAATTAATTTAATTGACTACAGAGTTGGGGGGGCGATGTTTGTTAGGGTGCTGGTGGTTTTGTTGAGTCTACGTATTTATTTAAGGCTGAGAATTGATTAAAGGCTTTTTACCACCTCCTCTAGTTGATTACTTTGATTTAGCTGATAGGGTACAGTTCTGTGCTGACGTACCTGAGAGTAGGCACCACTGAAGCCAGTGGGACTTATTTCATGGCAAACATGCATAGGACTGTGCAGAAAACCAATTTTTAAGGATTCAAATAGGAAGAACCCTCAATTTACCACCCCATAGAGTTCTTTTAAAGAGCTTCAAATACAGGGCAGCACTTACCTGTATATGGGGAAGGGTTGAAGCTCAGTGGTAACTAAAACGATTAGCGTGCAAAAGCCTCTCACTTCAATCCCTGGTGGTTGAAGGAAGGACTAGAAATTATTTCTTCCTGAAATCCTAAAGAGCTGTTGTCAATAGACAGGAGGGATGTCAGAGAATTCTGGGAGCAGAAATGGCTGGAGTTCCAGAACTCAGGAATGGAATTTATTTTAGTGAATACAAGTGATGTTCATTATTATTATCTTGTCTGCAGAACTTACGTAAATCTTCAAAAATGTATTATAAACACTGACAACTGGGAAACACTGGCCTGCGAGCGCTCCAGTTGGAGAACAGCCTTTACCAAAGGTGTCATGGGCTTTGAAGAAACTCGATCTCAGGACGCAAGGGAGAAACGTGCTAAGAGGAAGGCACTCTTGGCAAATCCACACTGTGATCAACTCCCCCCTGGAAACCATTGTCCCCACTGTGGAAGGATGTGTGGATCCAGAATTGGCCTCCACAGTCACTTACAGACCCATTGTTAAAATCGTGTTTATGGAAGACAATCTTACTCGGCTACGAGTGATAAGAAGAAGAAGAAGAAGAAGAAGAAGAAGAAGAAGAAGAAGAAGAAGAAGAAGAAGAAGAAGAAATTGCAGTATTTTCTGCATTGTTTTTGCTGTTTCCCATGACATCAAATATTCAAAGCTTCCCAATACAGGGCTGCCTTCAGATGTCTTCTAAAATTTGTGTGGTTCTTTATCTCCTTGACATCTGATGGGAGGGCATTCCAGAAGGCCCTCAGAGCTGGACCTCAGTGTCTGGGCTGGATGATGGGAGTGGAAACGCTCCTTTAGGTCTACAGGGCTGAGGTCGTTTAGGGTTTTAAAGGTCAGCACCAACACTTTAAAACTCAGAAACGTACTGGGAGCCAGTGAAGATCATTTGGGCCTTCTGGACAGGAAATAGTATAAAAGGCTTCCAACTAAGCTTTGCTCAAGCAGCAAGATCTTGCTGAGCTCTGGCACATTTTCCTCTATCCTTGGTTATTATCAGAGTTCAGGAACTTGGGGAAAAAACACTTTGGGTATGAAGTAGCACCAATGAGGAGGGAAGGGAATGGGGCTTGGGGAGAGTTCAAGAGTCAGAAAGAGATGCCCCCAGGCCTGAGGTTCTCCACTCCTGGCTTACCACTTCATTTTCTTTAAATGTAGATTGGGTGTCATGAGAAGGCCAGACTAATGGTGTTTGCACCTTCCTGAATGGACACAGACCACGAGAGCTATTTAATCCATTTATTCCTCTTGGTCCTCAAGAAATGCTCCCATGGAATGTGGTTTGAGAGCTACTGCTGTATTGCTGGGATGATATATGCAGAAGGGATCTGTGTCGGGTTCAGAGGATATTTTATCAGTAGCCATCTGCTGTGGGTGGGAAAAGCCAGGCATGTACAAATCCAAAGGCAACAACCCGAGGGCCAAAGAGGTATCTTCCATAGAGGAAGTGTGCCTGGGTTGGGAGGAAGTGTGAAACAGACTGGCTGATTCAGGTGGGGCACCTATCCTGAGGAAGTGGAATGCCCATCCATATATCTGTTTGGGTGGGGAGGCAGGAAAGACATATTTTCAATTCAGGATAGCTGTTTTATTTTGGGGTGGCAATCTTGACGAGATGAGTTGACACAGCTGTAGCTGTTGGAAGAGGCTTGTGTTTTAAGAGTCAAGAGGCCCCTCAAAATAGTCTTGCCATTTTGTTTCATGTCTTCTAGATGCCAGGAGAGAAGGCCAGGGGGGGGGGCATTTAAAAAAGGGTGGCTCCTACATTGTTAAATGCAAAAGAGAAAATCCATTTCTAACCTGATTAGAAGGGAAAGAGGTGCCGAAAGCAAACAATACCTGCCCACGTTTCCATTATTTCAACCAACACGCCCTCTAAGAAATGTTCTGGAGCCACACTTGGAAAAAGCATACAAGTCTGAATAAGTGCATCTTTCTGGGAACTTGCTGCTCACGTGTGACTTCGTAAACCAGGGCCAGATTGCAAAAATATGCATACAGGTGTGTCCGTCTCCCCCCCACCATAGCTGCCAAGTTATCCCTTTTTTTACAGGGATTTTCCCTTATGCTGAATAGGCTTCCTCGCGAGAAAAGGGAAAACTTGGCAGCTATGCCCCCCACTTATGGACGATCAACTTGCGCATGGTCGTGTATACGTGCGGCACTGGGAAATAAATAAACAAACAGATTCAAACCAGGAAATGGCAGGAGAAGAGAGCTGGAGGGTCCTTGTGGCTCGCGAGGAGACCTTCCTTGGAGCCCAAAGAGGACTTCATTGGGGGCAGAGGAAACTCCAAAGAGACCAGAGGTGCAGCAGGGCTTAGTTTTGGCTGCTCATCCTCTGTGCCTAGCCGGATGCAGCAACTGCTTCTTCGTGGGTCCTGCAGCCAGTTACAGAACTCTAGTTGAAGAGAGAGTTGTGGAGAGAGAGAGAGTTGTGGGGGGGGGGAGAGAGAGAGAGAGATGGCAAACAGGAAAAAGAGGCTTTTTAGAGGGAGCTCTCCACTTATGCGATGCTCGCTTAAGCGCACAGGGGTCTGGAACGTAACCCCCGTGTAGGTGTGTGGGATGGATGCCTGTATAGGGCAAAATTGCAAACCAAAATGTGCATATATTTTTTATAATGCTAGTGGATTTTCATGAGGAGAACTTTGAAAAAGCGGCAAACTACTGTGGAAATGTGGATAACTGAATTTAGGATTGGAAAAATGAGAACTGAGAGAAACAGAAATTGACGTATTTGCCCGTCCCAATTGACTACCATACAGGTGAGATGGGGACCAGTATGTTCTGAGGCTGCAAAATGCTTGTAGTGCAGAGAGTTGAATTGGTTACTTGACCCCTCCCCAAGCTGACATGCACATGTACCCTTAGTAGTCATCATTTCAGCCTCCTAATGGCTAATACTCTCTATTAACCCAAAACCCATCCACTGTGTAGCATGGAGAATAAAACAATGCAACATGCCTGAAAACTAAATCAATATTTGACTTTTTTAAAAAATGACTTTAAGACCCCCAGGCATATGTAAGTCTTCAAAAGAAGGTTTGGTGATAACATCCGTTCATATATTTTCAATTAAGCCAACAAGAAAACTTTACTAAAACGACCAGCCGCCAGTTGTTATCTGATGGAACCCTCTCGTTTATTATCCTTAATGACATCAATATGTTGTCAGCATTTTTGAGACTTTGATGGCAACTGAAGTGGTTACTGCACAGATGTCAGAAAGCATGAGGTTTGTAAAGTTGCTGCTGCTTCAACAGCTGATGGTTTCGCTGGGAAGGATTTGGGAGGCAGAGAGCAGGATTAAAGGCCTCTCTTCTGGGGATGGGAGGTGTGAGCGGTTGCTAGGGAAGCACAAACTCATTCCTGATCCCTACCATGTTTCTGCCAGGAAAAGGCTGTTCTTGCTGAGAAACAACATTTCCATCCAGCTTCCTCACTGATAGTTGGAATCTGCAACCATTGACTAGATGGAATCACCAGTTACAACGGGAAGAATGCAGAGTTTCAGAGACTGGCCGCTGATTTATTGCAGGGCCAAATTCAAGGCATTGCTATTAATATTTAAAGGGGAAAGAGTGCATAAAACCAAAAATAATCATGAAAATGACATACAGAAGTGCATGCCTTTAGGTGTCTTGAACCCCTGGCCTACTTAGTTGCAAGTCCAGGAGTGCCTACTTGGCACCACGACTGTGGGTGCCTGGGGACATGGGTGCCATACAATTTGTGGGTGCCAGGCCCCTTCATGGGGAATTTTATGGGTGCTCAGGCACCCAGGGGCCCCAGGAAGTTGGCACCTATGAGTGAATCAATATGTCAAGTCTTAAAGTCCATCAATTTCTGGAGCACCATAGATTCCCCATCCTTGCAGTAGAGAAAGCTGGAGTAAAATGAGAAAAAGAAGTGAGGGAACATCAGTAGACAATGTTGTCTTCTTAACACCCTTGCATTCCCAACAGTTTCCACTTCTTAAACTGATAGCAACTAAACATCTTTTCAGGGATCTGTCTCAAACAATGATGATTATGATTACAGTAACGGCAGCAAAATGTACCATACCTCCAGTCAGAGTTGTTTTCAGTGTAAATAATTTTGATTTTTTTAACGACGGCAAAGAATTTGCAAAGACACATAAAAGAAGTATTTATGCTAATCCATAAATCATTGAAAATTAAAACCTAACAGGAGTGCGTCATGGCATGCTTTAAAGTGGAACCACTGAATCATATTTTGATTTTAATTGTACTGAACAACTGCTTAGATCCCCAATTAAGATATTTGGAGCAAGGGGGTGACTTCATGTCAATGGAAGGTTGCAAATGCTCATGTTGGAGTCAAGGTGCTATTGTGCATTGCAATCTTAAACTGACCTCTCAGGGAGTAAGAGCCCTAGGGCTGATTGTGGTTTAGGGACCCCTGACCGTTAGCTCCAGTCGTGAATGACTCTGGGGTTGCGGCGCTCATCTCGCTTTACTGGCCGAGGGAGCCAGCGTACAGCTTCCGGGTCATGTGGCCAGCATGACAAAGCCGCTTCTGGCGAACCAAAGCAGCGCATGGAAACGCCATTTACCTTCCTGCTGGAGCAGTACCTATATCTACTTGCACTTGGCGTGCTTTCAAACTGCTAGGTTGACAGGAGCTCACCCCGTTGCGGGGATTCAAACCGCTGACAAGCTGTGCCCCCTAACCTACTACAGTTGTACCCTGGAAGTCAAACGGGATCTATTCCGGAAGTCTGTTTGACTTCCAAAATGTTCGGAAACCAAAGCGCGGCTTTTGACTGGCTGCAGGAAGCTCCTGCAGCCAACCGGAAGCCCCGTCGAATGTTTGGGTTCCAAAGAACGTTTGCAAGGCGGAACACTCACTTCCGGGTTTGTGGCGTTCGGGAGCCAAAATGTCCAAGTACCAAGGCGTTCAGGATTCAAGGTAAGACTGTATTGAAAGACTGCAGCTCTGCTACTGAAAATTGTGTTGTGTGGACATGCCAGTCAGGGTGGGGAGAGTCAGGAAAGGGAAATGCCTTATAACCACGGTGTCATTTGGATTTTCGGTGAAACGCGGCTGAGTGCAATTTGCCCCTCCCCCCCCTCTCTCAATAAGATCACCTCAAGAGCCTGAAATGCATGCTGATTAGAGAGGAAGTGAAGAGTTTCACATTGCTCGGATCAGGAGTGTGTGCCTTGGTGAGGGTGTCCATTGGTTCCCCTCCCAACAAAATAAACACAGGAGTGTCCAGCATGTTGGGTGGGGGGAGTGCTGAGAACAAGAGTTCGTATTATAGAAGGCCATGATGATAAATGTCTCCAGTGGCATAATCTCTAACTCTTACCATCTGTGATTCCCTTGTTGCCATGGCAATATCAAGCAAATATTAAAAAATAGTCCAAAACCAGGAAAAGCACAGCTGGGAGCATCTACACTGAAGGAAAACAAGCCCTCCATGGGACAACCCACAGTAAAGGACTGATACATTCTGGAGGACTTATGCTGAAGCTACATACACATGATCTTAATCACTTGTAGGCTCCACACCCCCTCCTGGGTGTTTCATTTTTACTTGGAGCTGCCACCCAAGCTGCCATTTTCCAATGGGAGGCTGACACAGGAGATGGAAGAAGGAGATGGGTAGCCTAATCCTTTGTCTCCACCCAATTTCCACCTCCAGGTTTCTCCTTCTGCCCCTGCAACCTGCCTTTAGCTCCGTGGGAAGAACAAATAAGTTTGTGGAGGGCAATTTGGAGGTGGAGAATGGCAGAGAGGAAAGGCTTAGCATGTTCCTCGTCCTGATCCCACACTAATCTGCCCCTGGAGATTGCTGCCTGGGTGGCTAATTTTTTGTGTGGGGGTGGGGGTGGAATTCCCTGTGATTCTGATGCGGATCGAGCTCCCTACTGCTTTGAAAGCAGCAACAACTAAGCCTAAGGTAAATGGTATCATCTAGTCTGGGTCGAAAACTCCAGATGTGCCACATAGCAGACAGGAGAGGAGAGTAAGGAGACATGACTAGGGGAGGAACAGCTGGCACTGGCAGAGACCCCAACTGTTTCCTCTTTCACTGCACCAGTGTGTTAATCTTAGCCAGGGTGAAAGCTGGATGGGGCTGATGGAACCCACAGTCCAAAACATCTGGAGGGCATGAGGTTGGTGATGGCTGTACAGGAAGTAATGGTGAGTGAAGATGCAGCAAAATTTTGATGTCTGCATTGGTCGTGATACTGAATTGCTACCCTTGCAGCCTCCTGTGGTTTGAATACAGCTCACTTGGTGATTCTTGACTATGGGGAATAATATTTGTATTACAGCGTAGGACATGTTGGGGTTTTGAATAAGGCTTTTAGGCTTAACATTTCCAAGAGTCATTTATAGGGTGTTAAAACGTTCTTAAGAAGGTGTTACTTTTTGGATGCTTGCAACACACAGCACTAATATTTGGGTTAAACATTTACACAAAGTGTCATAAAAAGTTTCCATCTTCTCTCTCTCTCTTTTATAAAAAGAAGCCCTCACCTGAATATAATCTTTGTATTAGCATAATTTATAATAATGGTTAACAAAGAATAGCTGTGCAGATTAAGCAGTTAAAACAGTTAAACAAACAAACAAACAAACAAACAAACAAACAAACGTAGCTAAGAAGCTGACAATATAGTATGAAGGTAATATATATATTCTGGGTTAAAGGTGTTAGACCTACTATATGCTACAACTTTAGAAAAGATACATATAAGAAGAATATGTTTCTATAATGTCTGCAGATTCTCCTTCATGGAAAACTTGACAGCCTATTAAGGATTTGCAGGGCTATTTAAAAAAAAAGCCAATTCACCTGGCTTTTCAGCCATGAATATATTCACATGCATAATCTAGCATAGTTTTGAGCACAGTTAAGGATACATTTACAGTACTAATATGGGTTTTAAACTAGTTTAGCTATCATAGCTTCCCCTAACGCAGGTGTGTGAAACTTTGGCACTCCAGACATTGTTGGACTACAGCTCCCATCATCCCTGACCAATGGTCATGCTGGCTGCAGCCGATGAAAGTTGGAGTTTCCAACAACAGGTTCCCCTTCTGTGCCCCAAATATAATCCCGGGAATTGTAGCTTAATAAGGGCATTGGGAATTCTCTGTTGCGGAGAAGGAATCCTCTGTTTTGTTTACTCAGATGAATG
The DNA here is from genome assembly GCF_965207765.1 of Zootoca vivipara. NCBI lineage: Eukaryota > Metazoa > Chordata > Lepidosauria > Squamata > Lacertidae > Zootoca > Zootoca vivipara. The sequence goes on from NC_142592.1 coordinate 56,706,440, forward strand.
GCCTACCATGTTTGATGGATCTTCTGCATGTGTGTGCATATGATTGCAGCCTTAAACAATATTAGCTGGCACTTGGCAGTATATGTATGTGCAAGTCTTAGGCCTACCTTGCATTTGCAAACAGGGGTGGCCCTTTCATTAGGCAGAGTGAGGTAGTGGCCCCTAGGAGATGTGGGGCAGTGGCAGCAGTCCCCACTGCCCAGGCAGTCCCCCTGACTTCCCGCCACTCTAGACTGTGACACTCAGGTCCAGTGGAGAATTCAGACTCATCACCACCAGTGTCAAAGTAAGACTGAACTGCTGATCTGTTGGCTTCTGTACATAGACTGGGTTGGGAGATGTTATCTTGCCCTTTACTTCAGGCAGCAAAATGTCTTGATCTGGCCCTATTTGCAGAGCAGCCTGGCATTGGGTCACATCAACAGTCTTATCTCCAAGTCTAAGCTGCCATGATCTTGATTGTGAAAAAGGCAGCAGTCTGGAGAGCCTTAAGCATTTTGGGGGGGAGACAGATTTCAAGGGATATCACAAGCATCCACCACTCCGTGTTTTGCATGGTGGAGGCTATGAATAAAAGAGCTCTTGGACATGTACCAAATAAAATGGGGGAGGGGAGCCCCAACACCAACCAAAGCCCCATCTTACCTTGCAAGTAATTCGCAGCAATAAATGTTTAAAATGCAGTCTGCATTAGATCATCTGAGCAACCTATTGCAGGGCACTGTGGTTACAAAGAAAAACATTTGGTCCATTCCCCCTGCTGTATATATTCCTGGAAAAAAATGTTATTTATTTAATACATTTACAGGCATTTTGATGGTGCTCCCCACCAGCACATCCTAGAACGCTGCCATCAGGGAACTCATACCTCTAAAAGGAAAGAGGGAGGGAGAAAAAGGAGGGATGGTTTGTGGTTTCCTGGGTTGAAGTTTGCAATTGAAGGCATGCAATGAAGCACAGCAACTCTTCACTTGGTTATTTCACTTAAATGAATTAAAAGAAATTGGGGTTGGGGCAGAGACCTATATCTACAGCATAGTAACTGAAGCTAAGATAATAAAGCCAAGATTCTGCACCAAGACACATCCAATTCTGCAGCCTTGAAAGCAGAATTCTGCAACCTGTATTAAATTGTGTGAATAAAAAAAAAGTTTGCCCATTTCCCCCCTCATTTTGCATTATTTGTCATGGTGAAAGAGCTACAATCTGAAGGTACCACCTCTGACCACTTGAAAACTCACTCAGCAACCACTTTGGGAAGAAGTTGCCTATACATACTTCTACGTATCTAGGAATTTGTTTTTATTTTAAAAAATGAAAAGAGAGATTCAGTTCTTTATCTGATTCCATAGTTTTGTTTTTCTGTGTAGAACTGTGGAATTATTCACATAGCTGTACCTAAAAAGTTTCCTCTCAGGTAATGCTTTTAGTAGGATTTCTAGAATGGCTTGATTTTTCCAGTGTGAACTCTGCTGCTGTTTCAGTTGATCCCAGTGCTCTGACTTCTTTGAAATAGGCATGGAAGCGCAGAGTGCTATTGCCTCTCCATCGTCCGGGTAATAACTGTAGGAGCTTCCACGTGGCAGTGTATTGCAGACTCAGTGATGGTCATGCATTGAAGTTTTGTACAGCATCTATGCAACTTGCCTTAAAAGTAAAAAATGCTGTCCCATATTATTTCCCCATTTATTTTGGAGTTACCCACCCCCAGCAAATCTGTATCTGCAGAAGGTAAAAGTTTTTCAAAGCATGGAGGTAAGAATGACATAGGACAGGCTTCCTCAACCTCAGCCCTCCAGATGTTTTGAGACTACAATTCCCAGCATCCCTGACCACTGCTCCTGCTAGCTAGGGATCATGGGAGCTGTAGGCCAAAAACATATGGAGGGCTGAGATTGAGGAAGCCTGACATAGGAAGTTCAGAAGTTGCCTTATACCGAGTAAGAACACTGGCCTATCTAGCTCAGTAAAAGGTAAAGGTAAAGGCAAAGGACCCCTGGATGGTTAAGTCCAGTTAAAGGTGACTCTGGGGTGTGGTGCTCATCTTGTTTTCAGGCTGAGGGTGCCACCGTTTGTCCACAGACAGCTATCCAGGTCACGTGGCCAGCATGACCAAACCGCTTCTGGAGCAACAGAACACTGTGATGGAAACCAGAGTGCATGGAAACGCCATTTACCTTCCCCTCCACAGCGGTACCTATTTATCTACTTGCACTGGCGTGCTTTCGAACTGCTAGGTTGGCAGGAGTTGGGACAGAGCAATGGGAGCTCACTCCGTCGTGGGGATTCAAACCGCCAACCTTCTGATCGGCAAGCTCAAGAGGCTCAGAGGTTCAGACCACAGCGCCACCCTCTAATAGTGACTCTCCAGCATTTCAGGTGGGACTTTCTCCTCACCTGGAGATGCCAGTGGGAATTGAACTTGGGACCTCCTGCACACAAAACAGTTCCTTTACTCCTGAGTTTTGACCCTTCCCTTAAGCCACCTCGTAATGTCTGCAGATCAAGCTACAACTGTTGACAGGCATAGGAGCAGGGACTGGTGAAAAAGTTGGCCACTCTATGGACCATACCAGCACTTGGCGTTTTCAAAATTAGCCATGCTGCCCCTAGAAATTCCAACGAGGGAAATTTCAGCTTTTGCCAGCTGTAATCATCATACCCACCTCCTGGGTCCATGAGGTTTTTCTGCTAAATAACACAATTTGTGTGCCATTTTCTTGGACACTTGCCCCCTCTTCCCTGCAAAGATTTCAAGTCTGACACTTATGGCAGAGGTGACCTCATTGCTCAAGGAAGTCATATCATCAAAAAATATGGAGGTGAAAAGCTCTCTCTCTCTCTCTCTCTCTCTCTCTCTCTCTCTCTCTCTCTCTCTCTCTCTCTGTGTGTGTGTGTGTGTGTGTGTGTGTGTGTAAGTGTAATGGACAATTCTAGTAGCTTATAAAACATATTGCTGGGAATTTGACATACCGTCTGGAAAAATATGTCTGGAAAACCCTGGGTTTCCTATTTAATTCTGCCTTTGTATGCCTCCAAATGGATGTGCTTTAGTGCCTTGCCAGCACGTAATTTAAACCATTTGTAGAGGACACTTGTGATCCCCACCCATTAGACCAGCTTTTCTTTCTGTTATAATATTTACTGTCAGTGGCAATTTAATTTTTAATGTGACAAAAATTTGCTCTCCAGCAAATATTAGCCTCTGGAACTTCAGTCTGTATTAGAAGAGTACTTTACCAATGGACTTATAATTGCTTCTGTTTCATGATGTGATTTGCCATTAATACTTATAACAGTGAAGTGCTTGAGCCTGTGTGGAGTGGGTGGGTGGGGGGATGGAGGGACCATTGTAATATGCCTCTGGGACAGTGTCAGATTGATTGTATTCCCCCCTTACATTGCACATTTCCAGGAAAAAAAATCAGTAAAGAGTGTGCAGCCTTTACCAAAGGTGTCATGGACTTTGAAGACACTTGAACTCGGGACACAAGGGAGAAACGTGCCAAGAGGAAGGCACACTTGGCAAATCCACACCATGATCAACTCCCGCCTGAAGACCAATGTCCCCCCTGTGGAAGGACGTGTGGATCCAGAATTGGCCTCCACAGTCACTTACGGACTTGTTAAAACCATGTTTATGTAAGACAATCTTACTCGGCTATGAGTGATCACCAAATAATAATAAGAAGAAGAAGAAAATGGGACTTACAGGCAACTGAATTGTCACAGTATCTTTCAAAGGATCCTGGGAACTGTAGTTTAGTGAGAACACTGAAAGGTTTATGGAGAGAGAGAGAAAGAGAGAGAGAGAGAGAGAGAGAGAGAGAGAGAGAGAGAGAGAGAGAGAGAGAGAGAGAGCTTCTCATAGAGCTAATATTTTAAATTTCCCCTTTGCCCCTTGTTTTCTAAAGCTTCAGGTCATGGGCTCATAGAATCATGGGCTCGTAGAATTGGGAAGTACCACGAGGGTCATCTAGTCCAACCCCCTGCAATGCAGGAATCTTTTGCCCAATGTGGGGCAACCATATGATTCATGGCTCCCTCCCCCCAATAACATTGGGAATTATAGCTTACCCCACAGAGCTACAGTGCCCAGCGCCTTTAGCAAACTGTGGTTCCCAGGATACTTTGGGTGAAGTCTTGTGCTTGAGATGTGCTTTAAATGTGCATTGTGGTGGTGAACTCACTAACTTGCCTCTTTGGGACTCCTCCAGGTTGGTGTTTTACTGTGGATGCATTTGGCAACATTTTCTTGACACAATAACAGTGCATTAGTGATGGATTTATTCTGATTTACTAGTTGTTCCGTGATGCACCCCCAACTGCTACTGCATTATTTTTTAGTTATAGCACAACAAAAGCAGAGCAGAAATAAACCCAGAATGTTTGTGGTGTGAAATGGTATGAGTTTTCAGCAGGAAGTTACAGAAAATGCACAGATTGGAAAGGAAGCAGTATGTCCACCCTGAAACTTTTGTAGTATTGAAAACAGCACTGCCCATAACCCCCTCAATACCATAACAGACACTGGGAGATGCCACGTGTGGGTTCTAGCTATGGATTCTGAATTTATCCATCCATCAAATATGAGCAGAGCACGGTGCAAAAATACACAATGGAACATAGTTGATAATCAGTTTCTTACAGATTCATTTAGGCTCTCAGATGAAGCAGAGGACATCAAAGCTCTTAAGCTTTTAAGAAATCTCACATATATAAATATACTATGTATAATATTAATGCAATCCAGATGAGCTAAACAAGTTTGCCAAATGCTGGTGTTTTGGTGCTTAGCTGTGCCTGCTGATCAGACATTCTTTCTTTGTTCTGACTTACAACTATTACTCATGCTTTCTGTGCAAATAAGGAAGCCTGTATGTGTGCACGTCTTCTGTGGAAGCACTGAACAGTGAACACCCATAATCAAAGATCAGAACCTCTCCTCTCTATGTGGCAGCAGGGCAATACAAATCAGAGCAACAACTCCCTCCTTTCTTTCTGCATGACAGCCAAACAGTGTTATGGAGGACCAGATGCTTGAATTCTTCGACAGATTAAATCATCATTATCGTCGTCGTTTTATTTGTACTCTGCCCATCTGACTAGGTTGCACCAGCCACTCTGGGCAGCTTCAAGCAAATATAAAGCCATAACAAAACATTAAGCATTAAAAACTTCCGTGTACAGTCATACCTTGGTTTAAGTACGCCTCGGTTTGAGTATTTTCAGTTTAAGTACTCCGCGGACCCGTCTGGAACGGATTAATCCACTTTCCATTACTTTCAATGGGAAAGTTCGCTTCAGGAACCAATTGTGTTTGTAAACCGAGGTACCACTGTACAGGGCTGCCTTCAGATGTTTTCTAAAGGTTATTTAGTTACTTATCTCCTTGGCATCTGATGGGACCGAATGTCTGATGGGACATTCTGGACCGAGAAGGCCCAGCTTTTGGAACTCATTGCCTAGCCTATCCAGCTCCTTCTCTTATGACTTTCCACCTGCAGGTAAAGACATTTGTATGTAGATAGACCTTGATTCTCATCACAGCTATGGTAAATATGTTTCAATTGGTTTAATTGGTTGTTACTCATCTGTTTTATTGAGTTTGCTAATGTGTTTTGCCTGCCTCCTTTTACATTTTTGACTGTTACTTTATATCTTGCTTTGTATTTTATTGCTGTTTGTTGCCTTGGGTACCATTTGGTGGAAAGGCAGGGTACAAATTTAGCAACCAAACGCATGCCAGACAATGATAGCAGATGGGCTTGGGAGAGCTAAACCATGAAAATGAGCCATGTGCTTTTCAGAGGAGCGGGTCTGTCAGGTTCACCTAACTCTTGGGAATCAAGAGTTTTGGGATGCATCCAAGAAGGTGTTTTTGGGTGGGATTGATGTCCTTCAATCATGTAAGTGTTTTACAGCACCCGCATAATGTTGTTGGCGTCCAAATGTCAACCTACATTCCCCCTGCCCCCATTTATTCCATATTTTCGCTTTCCAGGGAATATCTCATAAGTAAAAACAACAAACCCAAAACCTTGTTGCCAGTGACCTATTTGAAAACCAAGCTCCCATCTGAAAGCATCCTTGGTCAGGCTTTATCTGAGCATCAGAATAGGGCCCATATGTGTTTGTTCAATCCCCTAATGTTGCTCTGGAAACCTTTCTCCAACAACCAGGAGTCTCTGCCTCAAGACACATGCTTTCCGTTCAACCAGTAGCTAATCTCATACCTGGGGCTAGATTACAATATGTGCTCTGAGTTCAGAGTGCCTTTTGACTGCTGCCAAATCATGAGCAGCCGCCTTTGTTGTTCAAACTAAACAGAAAAGGCAGGGGGCGCGCGGGAGAGAAACCAAGAGAATCTCTTTTAAGAAAGAATAGCAGCATTAATACATTGTTCATGTCCTTATGGTTCATTCTTTTCCTTCTTTTTTTTGTTCAAAGTAGGTCAGGAAATGTGAAAGCTAAGATCCTTGCAGCTATACTGGAAGAGGCCAGGCCCAATTTATTCCATACTGTATTTCTGTGCTTACTCTTCCAGTGAGACATGTTGTATAGTCTGGCACAGGACCCTGACTCCACTTGAATTAGTGGCAAAAATGTAATTAAAAGAAATGAGAGGGGTGGGAGTGTCGAACACTTCAGTGATTGCTTATGAGGATCTCTGGAGAGTCCCCACAACCATCATATATCAGATCTTTGGGGGCTTCCCAGTCAATATAACTACATTTCAAGGTTATAGGTCAGCTCTCACTCAGCAACTGCATATAGACTTTATATAGGGAGGAGTGTTAGAGGAAGCCTCCCTCCCTCTGCCTAGAATAGACAGTGTGAATTGAGGACAATGTGCTTACTATTAGAACATTGTGAACCACCCTGAGATCTACAGATGAGGGGCGGTATACAAATGTAATAAATAAATAAATGAATAAATAATAATAAATACTGTTGGGTCCAAGAAAGCCCCACCCATGTGATGCACAACCAGAACTGTACACAATATTTCCAAGTGCAGCTGTACCTTAGATTTTCAAATGGCATAATTTTGACAGTTTTATTTTCAGTTCATTCCAAGTGTTTCCTAGCATTGCACCTCATATTAACTTGCCCAGGTGTTTGAGATCTTCAGGGGAGGTCCTGGTGTCGGGTTTCAGTCCTATGTGAAGTTTGGCATGCATAAGAGACCTTTCCTGTGGTGGCCCCCGGATTGTAGAACATCCTCATTCCCTCTGAAATGCATCTGGCCTTGCCACTGTATACATTTCAATATCAAGTCAAGGCCCAATTTTTGCACAGGCTTTGTGGGGTGGAAGATGCTACATGGTCCATTGCATTGTGAGTTAAACCACAGAGCCCAGGGCTTGCCGCTCAGAAGGTCGGCGGTTTGAATCCCCACGACGGGGTGAGCTCCTGTTGCTCGGTCCCAGCTCCTGCCAACCTAGAAGCAGTTCGAAAGCACGTCAAAGTATAAGTAGATAAATAGGTACCGCTACAGCGGGAAGGTAAATAGCATTTCCGTGTGCTGCTCTGGTTCACCAGAAGCGGCTTTGTCATGCTGGCCACATGACCTGGAAGCTGTCTGCGGACAAACGCTGGCTCCCTCGGCCAATAACGCGAGATGAGCACCGCAACCCCAGAGTCGGTCACAACTTGACCTAATGGTCAGGGGTCCCTTTACCTTTAACCCACCCTAGGACCTCATGGTGAAGGGCAGGTTATAAATGCCTATAAATAAATTAATAAAAACATTTAATAAAAAAGACTTTTGAGATACTATAACATCTTCTGGGACAGTTCATAGGTTTCAGATAGGAGCATTTCCTAGCAATACCAGGAACTGAACTGGGGACCTATTGAATACAAAGTATTCAAAAGAGATATGAAAAGACCACTGGTAGTACCCTGGCATTTCCTCACTCTATACTGCAGTAAATACAGTCCTCTAAAGATGACAGGATTGCCGTATGATGACATGATTTTCGAAAGCTAATAAAGGAAGGCAATAGTTTACATGACGTCCAGCAAAGTTAGCAAAGGATTCCATGTTAGTTTCCTTGTATGCAGATTCTATTCCAGGCTTTATGGTTTTGGTTAACTAATAAATTAAGATTCCAGATTAGTCGTCCAAGAAGTAAAGAATTCTTTTCTTTTTTTGTAGGAAAAAAATTGATATTTGGAATGGATCTCTGTCTCCTGAGAAAGGAAAAAATAAAGAATTGGAAGGGAAAAGCTGTTGAACTTGCTAACCAGCTACTGGATAATGGCAAATATTGCAAGCCTGTGCCATGGCCAATGGTGATGTAAGTGCCTACCAGAGGCCAACAGGTCTGGATTATAAACAGGCGAGCCTCCAGGGCAGCAAAGAACAGGGTGACTTGCCTTTGGATTGGGGCAGAGAATAAATGCAGTGACTGCCGGGCCTCCTAATTACAAAATATTGGAAGCCAGAATGCATCTAAGAGAACTGTGGTTAGGGGCTATAATGCTGGTGAAATGATAACAAATTGTTGTTCTCATTTCCAAGTAAGGTTGAAAATTCATCTGGGTTACTTTTAGCTCATCAGCTGCTTTGTTTGCATGCATTGAATTATTTTAATCAACCAACTTAAAAGAAACAGGACATTAGTATGAGAGAGAGAGTGACCAAGAACAAAGGAAAATAGGATTTCTAGACTTTTAATAGTTGGGCATGACAGGGTATTTCAGAAGAATGCGTTCTTCCCATCTCTGCATAAATACAGTACTTGGCCAAATTTCCTTTTCTGCAACAAAGGAATAGAGAAGCCTGATCGCTTAATGCTGAAGTTCGTGTGAGGGGAGCAAAAGCATTACTTCTTGTACAGGCTGCAAGAGCCTAAGGAAAAGGAGGGAACTTTGCTCATCAATCATCTGTTGTTGAAAACTACTTCAGAGCTACACAGCTACCACTGTAATTTATACCACAGCTTACAGCCTGAACCACTGCTTATGAAATCCCACGGAATAAAATGAGACATACTCCCAGGTAAGCATGCATAGGATTTCAGCCTTGCTGTGGACAGCCTGTGTTGTAGTCAGGCATGGTGAATTAACAGCCCTTTGCTCCCTTAAGGTAGGGGTGGAGATTCGAGGTTCCGGTTTCCGCCGGCAGGAATGGCGGACCTGTTTTCCATCCCTCTGACCTTCGTAAGGAATTTGGCGGTTGCTAGGGGAGTAAATGGCAACCCCCTACCCTCTCCGGGGGTTACGGAGAGGGGCCGCTGGCCCGCGATGCCCCCAGACCCACTCCGACTGTTTATGGAGTGGGGGGAGCTTGGGCTGAAAAGCACTTACGAGGGCCAGGACTCCCGGACGCTAATCTGCATGGCGGGGATTTCCATGGTTAAAGAAGATAATTAGGCTTAAAACTATGGACATACTTCAGAAGGAGGGGAAGAAGCGCTGTTTACTGCTGAGAAATTTATGCTGCTGAGGGAGAGGAGTCAAAGGCTGTATATCATCTGGAAGAAGGATTGATGGGGACGGAGCGATAAGGGAATTGAGTTTTTTTTTTCTTTTTCTTTATATGAGTTACTTCGTACCTTCCCAGACGCGATGTCCTGGCTTGTTTGGAGTGAAAGAGAAGCAAAAGACTGTGTGAGTTGAACTTTATAAACTGTTGTTATTGAGCATATTTTTTAAAGATGTGGAGTTGCCGATGAGAAAAGCCCCCCCCCTAGTCGGACGGAAGGAGTCCTGGACGCGTTCGGAGGATTTATGAGCTGTGACGCACTTTGAATTGGAGCAGCGACCTGAAGCTAAGTTCAGCTATAGGGCAAGGAGATCCATTAATTTACCAAGAGTTTATGGTTTGATGTTTGGGTCTTCTGCCTGGAAAAGCTGTAAATTTTATAAAGATCGTTAATCTTCATGGCTATGAGAGAAAACGAAAGTGATTTGAGCTTTTTAAGATGGCGCTGCTTCGACGCAACAGGGAGCTCCAGACTAAGAAGATTTATGGGGAGGCTGGACTGATTAACCCACACAGGAGAAAGAACATTTGTGAAACCTTGTTTGATATTTATCTCAGCAGCTGGGAAACAATCGGTTGAAAGTGGAAAACATCTATGTGACTGTAAGGGGAAGATCTGGATTATTATGAACTTGGAGGACGATTTGAACTTTAGAAAAAAGACGGCAGTGGACGGTTGCGAGGAATCCCCAATTTCTTGAAGCATGGGAACCCAAATAAAAAATTCTCTAGACGATTTGGCATAACATTCGGTTTGATTGATATATATATGTGTATAATTTGAAATAATGAATGTGATATAATTGGTTTTAATTGGAAAATTAATAAAAATATATTTTTTTAAAAAAAAGGTAGGGGTGGAGATTCGGTACTCCTCCAGAGGTTGTGTGGCTACAGCTTCCATAATTAAGGGGGAGGTTGTGGAGGTTGGAGTCCCACAACAGATGGAAAACCACAGGCTCCCTCATCCTGCCTTGAGCACAACCCAAGCTCTGGGCTCCTCCTTCCCTACCTCCTCCAGCTGCTCCTTTTTACCTAGTAGGGAGAGAGCCAGCCGCAGGCTCGTATTATAAGTGCCCTGCTAGGGAGCAGTAAAATAAACTAGTTAACAACGCAGCTGAACAACACAGCTGTGAGGAGTCCAAAATCTGATGGACAATATGGACAATACAGCCACCATCAACTTAAGTCTTCCTGCTTCTCTTCCACATTCTTAGCCATGGAAAGGTGGCTTAGACTAGCCTTAGAGAGTCTCCACAGCACTCCAGCAAGACATTCTGCATGGTAAAATTGTAGGTGTAAGAGCTTGTCATGGGAATGGATTTTTTTTTTTAAACCAGCGTCTCCACGGCAAGTAAAATATGTACGCCTAGGGAATTTGTGGCTAAGCCCAAGATATGAATCAAGGCTTTCCAAGACATATGTAGAACCCTACAGAGCTTCTTTTCCATACTGACGTTTTAGCTGAATTTCGTAGAGCTCATAAAATGCCCGAAACTCCACTAATTAGGGAACAAAGGGTGGTTGCTGCAGGGAGGGGGAAATGCCTAAAGATATTGAGCAATGTGGTGACCCAAGCTGTGCGGCAATAACTTCTGCTGAAAACAAAACCCAAGCAGCTATTTTGAAATACAAAAGGGTGGGTGGTGAGGAAGATTTACGAGCCCCTTTCTCACAGCAGTCCATGTTGCCAGCATACAGAGGCCAAAGCATCTGGAAGAGAGAAGTTAGCATGGAGTGAAGGGGAAGATAAACAGTGCAATCCTATGCCCGAAATAGGTCTGTCTTGTGCTCAGTTGGGTTCTCTTCTAGGTGAGCATGCATGCATGCAGGAGGGGGGGGGGCTCGCAAAAGACTGGTGGATGTAGTGGGAAGTTGCTCTTGGCTCCCAAAATATGGGGAGACCAGCAGCCACGCTAATTCCTTTGTTGTGGAGAATTGGGAAAGGGAACTGGTGAGGAAATCATGACACCATTGAGCCAATGCATTTACAATTCATGGGGTTTAAGATGCAAGTTTTGCTTTCGATCAAGAATTCCCCCAGGAATTCTCGGCCCTGCTGCACAGCTGAGTTTATTGTGCAGTGAATGGACCTGTTTTCCTCAATGGTTGTGCAGGCCTTTCCCCACTCTTAAGCCTCACTGGAAAGCACCCAATTATTGGGGCATATTCAGGGCAGACGGAAGAGTACTTTCCCCAAACATCGCATCATATGGAATTCATTGCCACAACATATGGTGATGGCTACTAGCTTAGAAGGCTTTAGGAAGGGATTGTACGTAAATTCAAGGAGGACCACGTCAATCAGTGGCTGCTGGGACAAGCCACATGTTTAGAAGCTGCTATATAGCTAAACAAGGACCCTTCATGATCATTTCTTCAAAGAGCTACCAGTCTAACCCCATCTAGCTACCACACTGTAGGTGGGCTTATTCTGCACCAAAATACCATTCAATGCCTACAAAATTATATACAATTTGTGTTTTTTAAGGAAGATTTTCACTCAATCTTCAATCCAAGTTGTTTGTATATAGGAGGGACGATGTTAATTTCTTTTGGTTTCTCATTTTTCAAGCTTTCAGTTCATCTTGCCCCATATCTGCACCAGTGTCAATCCTCGCGAAATCTGTTAGTATTCCACTGCACCTTCTCCCAAAATGAACACATTTTTTTGGCAAGCAATTTTTGCATTGTTATTTTCAGGAATATTTTTGAGAATGCATCACAAAATTCCGAGGAACGTGAACAGTTGTCTCCCATTTTGAACCGAATTGTACAATTGTACCGGTACAATCATAGCAAAAATAACTGGCCTTCTAAATTACAAGGATCTGGGGATTACTAGAAGTGTAATATCATTTGCGGCACTATCTTTTTTCAAAAAAAAAAAATTAAAAAGAAACTTTATTTCATTTAAAATAAACAATGTACATAAAAAACAAAAACAAAACAAAGCACACACAAATAACATATAATCAAAATCAAATAATATCAAAATAATAATATCAAATCATAGTAAATCTTAACAGATCATACTCAAATCAAATATAAATTAAATCATTTAAATCATATATAAAGCAAAATTTAAATCATTCAGACAAATTAACATTCACACAAAACTAAACAAAAATAAAGACCCCAGCCTTTGAATTTAAGATATATAAAATATATAAGCAAAATATATAAACAAAAACATACATACCTCACAAATAAATAGGTAAGTAAATCATATGTAAATCATAACTTAACACAGATTAACCTAATAAGCATACTCATTCTAAAAAAATAACACAAGAAAAAAGATCAGGGATCTTGAACCCTCTATTCTCCCCCCCCCAAAAAAACCTGACTTCCAGTCACCCTCTACTCTGGTCTATTATTATTCCTTAATTTTTTACACACACCCTCTCCCTATTTTTCTTTTATATCCTTTTTTGTGCCTTTTATATATCTGCCAAAAGATTGGTTTTTTTTCTATCTGTCTTTTTTGGTATTGTTTGAACATACTCCAGCTTTTTTCTAAACTTTCCTCCTTTATGCCTTTTACCCTACCTGCTCTGATTGATAAATTTTGATATATTATCATCTTTTCCACCCAATCCTCCTTTTTTGGTATTCTTTCACTTTTTCAATTTCTTGCGACAAGTAGTCTGCCAGCCGCTGTCGCATGCATAATTTAAAATCTATCTTTTGCCTTTATTTCATTACTTAATAACCCTAATAGAAACATTTCGGCTTCTTTTTTGAAAGAATATTTTTTTAAAAAATTCAATTCATTATATATGTCGTCCCAAAACCTTTTAATTTTTTTGCATTGCCACCAGATGTGCATATGTGTTCCCGGTTCTTCTCGGCATCTCCAACACGTGTTGCTTATTCCTTTATACATTTTTGCTAATTTTGTGGGTGTCATATACCATCTATATTGAATTTTCAGAAAATTTTCTTTTAGATCATAATTTGATATATATTTCAAATCTCGCCTCCACAAAGTTTCCCATCTGTCAATTGTAATATCTTTCCCAAAATCTTTGGCCCATTTAATCATCGTCTCTTTCGTCATTTCATCTTTAGTTTCCCATTCTAATATCAGTTCGTATAGATTTTTAATATATTTTCCCTTCCCTTCTAGCAGAATTTCCCCAAATTTTGACATTTCCTTCTCAAATCCTACCTTTTTATCTAATTGGAATCTTTGCCTAATTTGAAAATATTGTAACCTTCCTTCCTTCCTTCCTTCCTTCCTTCCTTCCTTCCTTCCTTCCTTCCTTCCTTCCTTTCCTTCTTAGTGCTTCATTTGAATTGGGAAAAGCCAGATCTGCGTGGTAGCAATTGACTTGTGCTTGAGATGTTGCCAATGATCTTCGTGTTGTACAACTGTTTTATACCTGTTTGTGGGGATGAGTATGATATAAGCCGAAGAACATACCAAAATGGATAAATGTTTTCAGTGGATTTTTTTTATAAAAAAAAAACCCTCATAAAAATATTTATATTCCGCTACGTCATAGAAATACACCACAGTGGTTTGCAACAATATAAAACCATACAGTAAAATCACAAAAAGTTAAAAGCAACAGAATTAAGACCAAACGTCAGTAGACCATGGGAGGGGGGCAGTTTACTCTTAATTGCCTGCGGAACCGAAAAGTTGAGAAACAGAAAAGGCAGCTCATATGAAGCCCCCCCCCCCCGGTTGTAGTATGGATATGTGCAGGGCAAGTTATGAAGTTGGGCTCACACCGTAAGTGTAGAATCTGCTGTGGTTATTACATGCAGAGCTGGTACTAGAGCTGGTCTGGGCTATAACCTTTTCAAGAGTATAGATGAAAGTTTTGTGTACTTCAAGGGGGTTTGCAGTGGTGACAGCAGGAATGACGACAAGCAATAAAATGTCATACTAAAATTATTTATGAGCATGGATTAAGTTCACATTCATCAAGGGAAGGCTGGAGGTTGAAAAAATGTAGTTATACTTCTCAAGAGCATTTTGTTTTTTATAAAATAAAAATAAATGTTGGATATGTGCTATGATGGCTAGTGTGCTCTTTACTGGTAAATTCCACTGGCAAGCTTCAAGCCTAGCAAGACTTTGCTTATGCCTTGGATTAGGTAATTTGCTGATAGATGTCATTCAGCTGGGCTTTCTGTGTGTGCATGTGACGTGGAACTACAGTCGTACCTTGGATCCCGAACGCCTTGGTACTTGGACGTTTTGGCTCCCGAATGCCGCATACTCAGAAGTGAGTGTTCTGGTTTGCAAATGTTGTTTGAAACCTGAACGTCTGACGGGGTTTCTGTGGTTTCTGATTGGCTGCAGGAGCTTCCTGCAGCCAATCAGAAGCTGCTCCTTGGTTTCCGAACGTTTTGGAAGTCGAATGGACTTCTGGAACGGATTCTGTTTGACTTCCAAAGTACGACTATAGTTAGGCCAGAAGTCAGAATTGGGGTGGGGGGTGGAGTGGGATAGGGTTGGATCTTTTAATTTCAGTTCCCTCTGTTTCTCATCTCCCCCCCCATTTTAAATTCACATTTCTGCAGCAGTTTGCATTTTTAAAAACCCTCATGAAAACCCACCCACATTTTAGTGCAAATTTCTCTGAATAAACACATTTTTCTATGTCATTTTGAATAATGCACACTTTCTTGGAAGCAGTATACACTAATATAATGCATTGTTTGTGTTATTTTCATTAATTTATGCATTTTATACACATTTTCTGGTAATACATGCATTTTTGTATACATTATTTGGTTGGAGAACTTTATCGCAAAATTAATAAAAGTGCAAATTTTGAAAGATAGCTGTGTTTCGGTTCATGAGAAGTGCAAATTTGGTAGTTTCTTATTAAAATGAAAACCAAATTGAATTTCTTCAGCATCCCTAGTTGGGGAGTGGAGGGAGAAGCACAGCCACTGAGGGAGATAGGCCACTGTCATCCTAAAACACCTCCACCATCTTTTTTTATGGCACAAGCTTTCATGGATTAGAGTCCACAATGAAGTAATGCCTGACCGCTCCCCCACTTCTTGAGGAAAAAACCCATAGATTGGCTGCAGTTTGGTGTTAAGTCACTTAGGAAATATCTCACAGCAATCAAGTGATTGACTCCACTCTTACTTCATCCCATCTCTGTCAAAGCATCAGGTTGATCTGTGCCCTATGTGTCTCTGATGGTATCATGGTCTTTGCTGCTGTTGCAGGAAGAGAGAGGCACCCTCCCTCATGTCATGCAGGGGTGGTAATGCTGAGAGAGTTGCTCTAGATATGCATAGCTGCCAAGTTTTCCCTTTTCTCGTGAGGAAGCCTATTCAGCATAAGGGAAAATCCCTGTAAAAAAGGGATAACTTGGCAGCTATGGATATGAGACACATTGTCCGGAGCAGGGGTGAATATCCTGCGAGCCTTTCCTAGAATCCTCTTCCAGGGGTGCTCCCGACTCAGGTACTGACCACTGGACCCCTTCCTGAGACAATCTAGCAGCCACTCCTCTCCTCTGTCCTGGCCTGGCCAGCCAACCTGGATGGGGCAGAGAAACTATGCTAGCTTCCAGGCAGGCGGGTCATTGTTGCTTACTGGGTGGGAAGGCTGGCATGGTGGAAACACATTGGCAGAGCCAATATGACAATCTTGCTGGTGCATTTGCAGTGTCGACCTCCTTGTCCCCCCCTCTCTCCCACCCAGTAAGCCACTGATGAGGAGACATTTCCTCTGAGGACACTTCACCTTACCTGCTGGGAAGTTGTGTAGCAGCTCTACTCCACCCACTGAGCCACGCATGAGGAGTCATTTGAGGATAGCTCAGGTTTGAGGTCTGGGCAGGGCTGAACTGAAAGAGAGAGAGATTGATTTACTGTCTCACATGATTGCCTACTGGGTGCTTTCTAGATTGTTTTAGTTCCCCTTCCTCCCCTAGACAGCACTTCCATTTCTTTGAAGAAACACCTTTGGGTTGGGTGGAAGGGCTCATTTGCTCACAACTGTGCTGGTTCCAAGTGAAACAAAATTACATGTCAAGGTTGTTCTTTCTGCAGCCAAACATGAAGTATCTGGCCATTTTTTAAACACTCAGCTATTCACAGCCAAATGGTGGTGAGTGTCTGTGAACTGTGATCACGCCAGGGTCTGTTCAAACACTGTTTGAACTGTGGACCCCTCTTAGGAAAGCTTTCAACCACAACAAACCTTTGCTTGAGTGGCTAAGGAGTGACGGCCTCTGGGAAGGGTCAGCAGCATCCGATACTGGCATTTCTCTTAATAAAGGAAAACAACAGACTACACCACAAGGCTCTAAGGCATCATGGCACTCTCAAACCACTCCATTTGATGTATATAAGTTGCAAATAAAGAGTCTCCCTTTCACCGTGAGAATTTGAATGGGACGCTATATCCCGAAGTCTTTGTCATTCTCATCATTAATCTCAAGCTTCCAGGCTTGGTGTTAAGGCACTCCAGCTCAGTTATATTTCCTCCATCCCTTTGTGCTTCTCCTTGATCTCACCATTCCACATAGCTCCTCTGGGATCCTAGGGCCTCCCGCCATTCAGCCCAGGGGTGCTTGTGGCAATTTTGAACCAATCAGTTGTTCCATATCCAGTTCTAACTGTAGCTTCTTGTCCCACATAGAGATTTCTCAGGAGACAGATGAGGTGATCAGGCACTCCCATTTCTTTAAGAACTTGCCATAGTTTGCTGTGGTCGACACAGTCAAAGGCTTTTGCATAGTCAATGAAGCAGAAGTAGATGTTTTTCTGGAAGTACGGTGGGTCTTTGTTTTTCTCTAGTACAGTGGGTCTCAAAAGGCATGGCAGGAGAGAATGGCAGGTGGGAAGATTCAAAGTGACATTTAAACATTCCAGTGTAGCATACAAGTGGTGACCATTTCGCGTGTGAACCGATGGATGCACAACTGCTGATGTGCACGCTGCTTTCGGCCCTGGAAGGGTGTGGAACAGGGTGGAATGGGGCAGGGAGGGGGCGAATTAAGCTTATGCATGACCACTGACACATGCAGCAACCTGGAATGCAATCCTCAAGCAAATAGGGAGTTGCTTGTAGTATAAAAATATTTTCTAATTCACATAATATGTATAAAAAATAAAAAATCCTTCCAGTAGCACCTTAGATACCAACTAGGTTTGTCATGGGTATGAGCTTTCGTGTGCATGCACACTTCTTCAGATACCATGCACACGAAAGCTCATACCCATGACAAACTTAGTTGGTCTCTAACGTGCTACTGGAAGGAATTTTTTTATTATGTTTTGACTATGCCAGACCAACACGGCTACCTACCTGTAACTATAATATGGATAGATATTGGTTCAAAATGAGAGTGAGGACAGAATCACATTTCGAACAGAATGCTGGAGAATAGCAGTGGCTAATCTTCTACAGTTCTCCACCCCATATTGTTGTAAACAGGGATTTTCAGGTCTGACAAATAGAAGGCTTCTTTGTGTTGATGAAGAGATGAGAGTTCATTTGTCTCAAATGAATATTAGGTCTAATATAAATGAGATTACTCGGCAAAAGCAAGCTCACACCTCTCATTGAGTTTGTATACCTACTGAAGGTACAATACAGTATGTAAGACGCTTCTTTATAATGGTATTTTGGTGTTCTATGTTGTCAATCAAGCACTGCTCTAGGAGTTTTCTTTTTGTTCCCCCATGATTTCTATCAATAAAAAAAAATGGTGTGGCTGAAAGTGTGGCCCAGAGAAAAACTTTGCATTTCCCCTAATATTACGCATTTTCTAGGTTATTTTCACTAGTGCCTACGTTTGTTTAGATCCACTTCCCCAATGTGTGAATTTTTGTAAACATTTGTTGGAGAACTGCATCATAAAACTCAGATGAGTGTGAATTTTGAAGGACTCCTATGTTTTGGTTTTGCATATTGTTTCAGAAAGTGTGAATTTGATAGATTCAGCTTTAAATGTCACCGGAATTGAGTTTCTTCTGCATCCATATGTGCTATATCAACCTTTTAACTGGAGATGCCAAGGATTGAAGGGGAGAAAACATAGCTGTCAAGTTTTCCCTTTTCTCGCGAGGAAGCCTATTCAGCATAAGGGAATTTCCCTTTAAAAAAGGGAGAACTTGACAGCTATGGGAGAACCTTCTGCATGAAAAAGCATGAACCTGTCACTGAGCTGGGGCTCTTCCTTGTAGGAGAGTGAGATGAATAGTTGGAATAGCTAGCCAGATATTTAGAAAGATACAATTCAACAGATCAGAGTTGTTGTTGTTGTTGTCTTAAAAAAAACCCAACAACTATGCCATGAGAAATATGCAAGGACTATAGAGTTATTTTTAAAAAAAGAGAAAACAGCGTATTTTAATAGTTGCACATGCAACTGAAAATGCTTCCTTCTCTCTGCAAAATGCTTCCAAAGCCCGCTAACTCATCTTTTTCACTCTCCCCTCCACTTTCCTTTCCTAGCAGATTTGAAATGATAAAGGAAATACTTCTAAAACATCTGGTATTCATTCCCGAAATACAGTGTCGCTGTATTTTGTTTGCAGAGAATGCCTTGCTTTTTAATTTTATCCCACCTCCTCCTCTCCAAAATGAATGCATCAGTAAATATGCAGAGACCGATTCTCTCCCCCCCACCCCATTTTTCCAATAAATTTTCATTTAAAAAAAAAATACACAAAAAACCACCCTCCATTTGTGTTCAACAAGAGAGCCTCTTTCTCCAAGATTAACATTTCTTATGATTGTTCCTGACAGAGGATTTACTTTCAGAGGCCCTGCTAAGGATAACCAAAAAAGGGCATGGAGCAAGACAGTTTTGGCAGCTTGTGCGAATTTTCGGAGGTTTTTAGGTCTTGGTTTTCTTATAAGTGGCTTCCTGAGCGTGCCTAGGGAATGACAGGCATCCCTTCAGGCTGGCTGACCCCACCTTTGGCTGAAGCCTAGCCATTGGCTGCTTATTAGAATAAATTGAGGACAATGCATACCACTGGCTGCCAATTTTAAACATAAGGGATATGTATTCACTTAGCACTGACTTTTGGGAGGGGCCAAGGAGAGAGTTTAGTTCCATGGACTAGGGCTTGCGGGGCTTAAACTGCCTGGGTGCTGCTTATGCTCTGCTGCCGCCGCCGCCGCCGGAAAACAGCCAGAGCCTCATTGCCTAGATCGGTCTGAGAACAGTTTCTGCCGCTGAGGTAAGGGCTCAATAAATAAATCAAGAGGGCTCCCCCCCCTTTTTGCACTTGCACTTTTTGCAGGAGCATTCCCATTAAAACAAACGCAAAGCAAGCATTAGAGGTATTGCAAAGAGTGTCTTGCAGCTTTGCAATGATGCTCAGCGTTGAATTAACGGAGGAGGGATGCCAGAGCCTGATGTTTCCTGGAATTACGTTTTTTTATTGTATACGTGTAAGTATGTTTGCACAGAATGAAGACTCTGTCCAGCAGGATTTCTTACCTGTCTGTCATTGGGAGACGGGTAACAACTACCCCATAGATGGGGTGTTTTATCTCCCGTTGTAACAGGGCTGCTAATCTCCTTTTTAAAGCATGGGGTTTTTGTTTTAAAACTTGAGGAAGAAAAGCTGCACAACTGGAAACTAGCTTCTCTGCTCCCCAGCCCGCCCCGCCTTTTTAAGAGTCCAAAACCTGGGCTCTGAAAAGCTTAGCAGCGAGAGAGAGAACGCAACTAGCACAGACCTGGCAAAGCTCTGGTTAATGTTATGGATTTGTTATGTTGCTGAAACAGATGTCTCGCTCCGACTGTCTTTCATAAAAGAGGAGCTTTGTTGAAAGTAGTCTCCATCCGTTTTTAGTTTTTAGCCTTCCACATGTAATGTTGCCTATTGCCAGGATGTTTCTTATGAGGGAGCCTTTCCGGTTAACAGAATAAATGTTCATGGGTGGGGAACATGAAGGGGAAAACTGGCTGATAATGAAGTGAGTGTGGGTGGGTGAGCCAGACTGTCGCTCTGCAAAGACGGGAAGCAGACTTTCTATGTTTAAAGCACTCCTGACATGCTCTGATGACTTTGGGAGTAGAAGGCGATGATATTTTGGAAAGCACAGAATTTCTCTTGAAGCTAGTAATAATGGGAACAAAGGGGGTGGAAATGTTTAAAGGAGACAACATCCTTCACCCAAAACCAAAGATAATGCATGGGCATATTGTGTTTGTTTGCTTTTGTTGAACAAAATGGCTTTCTTTTCATTCTTTTTGGTAGCCCAAGCTTCCTTTTCTTGGTATGTGGCTGTGCCTATATTTTATTTTTGTTCATTGTGGATCTTTTTTTGCCCTGGAAAAGGGGCTATGTAGGGGAAAGCTCTCTTAACAAGCCACCAGGTATCTCTGCTGAGCAAACACCTTTAAATTAATTTGAGATACAGGAAAGGTGTGCTCTCCCAGGATGTGTTTTTTTTTCATAAGGCCATTGCACACATTCACATTCTTTCGGTAGACACCTAAAAATGTAATGTGTGAATCAGACATGTGTTGGGCAGTCTTTGTATCACTTGGATACACTTGTCACAGAGGCAGCTCCCTGACCATACCCAGTCGCAAACCTGGGTTTACTGCCCCATAATGCAGGGAAAGGCCCTTAGGTCCACTTCACACGTTACAGTTTAGATATAACTTACAAATGTAATGTGGGAATGCATCAAGCACTTGAATTAGACAATTACACTTGGGAGGGACCTGCAGTTGGCTGGTGGTAAGCCTGGGTTTCCCCCTGAACAATGTGCGAAATTGCCCAAGAAACAATGGATGAGATCTAAACTGTCAACAAAACAAAATATGCAATAGATAACACAAACTTCAGAATCATGTCTGTTTCATAAGGACTGCCACAGCATGCAGTTCATTAAGCAATGCTGCTTTTAAATTCCAATTCCTTTTAGTGGTGCTTACAACTTATAAGGGAGAACAGTGCCTTGTAAATGTTGTCTCTAGGGTCCACTGTTGCCTTCAACCTACCCAATCAGTCTCTTGGTCAAACTAGGCATGAGCTCTGGGTGTGGAAATCCCAACCACATTTCCTTAAGTTGTGATGTGACTCCTGATAGGGGATCAGGGCTGCCGCACCAAGGCAGTGGACGTTTTAGCTCTTTGCTCTCCAGCTGATTTCCAAATCAACCCCCCCCCCCAGCTCCTATTAATCATGAAGGGGAAAACTTATTTCCTTCCACATGAGCATCTGGACAAGGAATGGGGCAACTGAGAAGTGGTCCAGTCCAGTCTTTCACTCCTGGCTTCTGGCAGAAAGATGGAGCGGATCACTTTAACACCGAGTCATTGTCCGTATGCAGCTTAATCTTCCGCACAGAGAGTTGTGTACAGGCCAGGTGCATATGCAAATGCAACAGGGGCACTTCGGATGCTGAAGCAGCATAATTTAATATCCTTACTTCAGCTGATTTTTGCAGTGGATCTGATTTACAAGTGAGTAAATGAGGATGGTTGCAGAAAGGGATTGACTTAAGGTGCTTAATTTGCAAACGGGTCATTGGCAACAAGTGTGCTCTCCCTCCCCCAACTTTCCCCAGAAATTGGATATTTGGATCATAGGAGCCAACTCATAGGGGCTGAGGGATCTTTGGCCCCCAATAACATTTTTGAGGAAGCTGCAAACACCCCCATGTTGATGGGCATTGCCATTCAAATGGTGTGTGTACACTGCGTCATGCAATCGATTGGGCAGGGCTTACCTGCCTCCACCAATATTTTATTCAAGTGGGCACCCCTGATCTGGATGAAATATGCTGACGATGTTGTGTGGACTCTATGACAAATGCATGCATGTGGGGGGCCCTTCCTATGATTCACACTCAGCTGGAAGCACCCTTAATTAAAGAGGGGGAAAAATTGGACACTTAAGTGATGTGGTCTTATACAAACAGAAAAGCTTCGGTTGCCAGAAATGGGGGGGGGGGTAGCATTTTTTCTGTTTCTGGAGGTGGTTGTTAATAAAACAATAAAGGCTTCGTTCTGTAATAATTAAGGGCCAAAGCAGCTATGGAATCAGGAAAATTTCTCTCTCCAATTTGGATCAGCGA
Source organism: Zootoca vivipara (assembly GCF_965207765.1). Lineage (NCBI taxonomy): Eukaryota > Metazoa > Chordata > Lepidosauria > Squamata > Lacertidae > Zootoca > Zootoca vivipara. The sequence continues at coordinate 56,728,978 of NC_142592.1, forward strand.
CATAGTGCTGGTGGGGGAAGGGTTAAGCATTATCTCACTTGTAGTCATTCTTCACATTTAACCCTTCCGCAACCTCTTTGCAGGTATCAGTATGCGCCCCCCCCCAGTGTGGCAAATAGCAAATTGGGAGGGGTGTATGTGCCAGTACCGCAACACTGTTGGCTCAGTGTGTGGTTGCCTTTAAGAACTGCAGGTTGGAACTTTTGGGCAGTGAAGGTTCTGGACTGGCTCCACCCACCCAAGCTGGCGAGGAAGGACTATAAAAAACTTCCTGTTTGCTCTGAAGCCTTGCCTGAGCAACAATGCTTTCCTAATTCTGGTACGTTTCTGCACAGCTCTTGGTGCGATCCCTTTGTCCCTTTGATGTGGGCTTATCTCTTATTCCCCTCTGACTGCTGCCTACAGCTCAGCCTTGGCAAGTGGTGATTTTAACTGGGTGTGTGTGTGAAATTATGGCATATTGGCACACGGAGAGTTATCTCTTCCACATCCTGCACTGTAATCCCAGTCCGAATCACATGTGTTATTAAGTTTAGATAAATAAATAAATGTGAAGATCCTGAGTGTGGGTCCTCTGCATCACACCAAGATGCCCCTTCAATGTCGAGCTGTGTGCTCCCTCCTATTATTTCTGTTTCAAAGCATTTGGGAGGAAGATGAGGGAAGGGGTCACAAGGCTGTAGCTATAGCACTGGGAGTTAGAATGGTGCTTGCTCTGGTTTCTCTTCAGATCGTATGCCTTGTATAGTGTTAACTTTGGTCAGAATGTGTTGTTCATATTAACTTTGGTTTGCAAAAAATCCTTAGTATTTGCGGACGTTAATGTGTTTTCAATTATTTTCCTGTTATGTGGGTACTAATGGATCGACGATGAAAGTGGACCCTGCGGGTTCTTAGGAGAGGCGTGTTTTGGTTTGTGTATTGGGTCTGCATCCCTCTTAATGGACAGTCCACCAGGTTCTTCTCAGTAATATCTCGCCAAACATCTTTGTCACCTGGTTTGGAATATGAATTTCTCCAGCTCGTAATGCTTGGATGTATTTCAAATCGAGCACAGCTTAAATTAGAAGTTATTATCTGGCTCAGAATGTGATGGAAGATTGTTCACATGCGTGATCCGCAACCCCATCAAAAACACTGCCTGTTTTTTGTCTGAATCGCAGGCAATTGCGATCCAGAAGCTGTTTTTAGGCTCCAAGAAACCTCGCAGCTCTTCAGCAATTAGCACCAGGCGTGGCTTGGGAAAGAACTCAAGTCTCCAGAGCTAGAAAAAGAAAGCTCATAAATAACTGTTTTGAGTCAAGCTGAGTGTTCACCTCTGACCAGTTCTTCATTTTCTGGTTGGGTGCCACAGAAATTGCAGCTTAGCTCAGACCTTCTCCATATCTACAAGGAACTGCTTTGGTGTTCCCTCCCTCATTACTGTGCGCCATTTGCATAGATCTGAAGGTCTGCAAAGGGCACCCTATATTGTACTTCTAGAGCTTTATGGTGCAGAAATGCCACATGGTGGGGGGACTGTGCACAGTTGGGGTTCCTTATCACATGGAGTATCTGTGCACGCATAGCTCTACTAAGACACAGAGGTGCTCCTTTTTAGGTCTATGGGTCTACATGTGAAGGTCATGGGCAGAGCCAGTGGTGTGGTCCCACGCTTCTTTCCCATCACCCTCCTCTGCATTCCTTCTACCCAATGAGAATATTTGAACAGGGCTTTTCCTATCATTAAAATAACGAAGGCTGTGATTTTCAAGGTGCTGAACGCTGTGTTCTGTACAAGCTCCAGCACTTCTGTGGAACACACGCAGTGCTTTTGAAGTCTATTGGTTTCAATGGTTGTTTTTGTTTTAGCAAACTGGACTTCCCCAGGAGTTTGCATTTATGGAGTTCTTTCCTTCCAAGTAATATGAATGTGGAGGCGGAAAGTTTATCTAGGGACAATTGAGGGATTTTGTCCTTGTGAATTCCTATATGAAATGGCCTTATCAGGATCCCTTGGACTAATGTGCAGCTCGGGACTTAGGCATCCAACAGATTTTCCACATCTCCAAATTTTGCAGTTCCTGGACATTCATCTGTCAAAATACTCACTGAAATATGTATTTTGGAAGGAGTTTTGCTTTTGCATATATATATATCAGATGAATGTGGAAACAGAGTGGAATGAAATTATGGGTGAAAACATGAGAAATGTATGATGACCAGAAGTCAACCATCCCTAACCTGGAGGAAGGATGTGAAATTGGCAGCATTCCTCGAGTAGCAAAGGTAGCCTGAGTTTTTGTGATAGCCTCCGTTCTCAGGGCCTTGGTGAATGACAAGCAGCCTGCCAAAGGGAGCATCTTTGTGACTGCTCTCACCAGGGTTTCCAAGCAGAGGAGAGCCTAAGGCACAGATGGGAAACCTTTCCCACTTCAAGAGCCACATTCCCTTCTGGGTAACCTTCCAGGGGCCACATGCCACTGGTGGACAGGCCAGGAAGTAAATTTTACCTTTGTATGGTAGGATAGTTTCCATACACACAATAACACATCCCTCTCTATCGAGGAAAGCAAAGAGTTCATGGACAGGCTACAACCCTGCTGTAGCCTTTGACCTAATATCATGGAGGTTGCTAGGAGAGGGGAAATGGGGTGGAAGAGGCGGCAAAAAGATGGGGGAAGAAGAGACAAGATGGAGAAAAGAGGCAAAACAACAACAACAAAACTCTGCAAAAGGAGTGCCCTCTCCACTTTTGACTCTATTCCTGCCCACTGCTGGCTTTGCTTTAAATATCAGCACCAACAAAACAAGACCACATATGCACACACAAAATGTTGGCATCAACCTTAACTTGGGAAGGCAGATTATTCTTTGAGAAAGAAATCTGGTGCGCTATTTTTTAAAGATGAACCTATTGATGAGACTAGAATTTTGTGATCTGAGCAACTGGAACCAGGACAGGCTGTGGTGGGAAAGTACCCTACTTGGAAAAGCTTTTGCTCCGTGGAAACTTCTACTACATATTTCAATGCTCTGCTCATACCGATAATAAATAAGGGTCCTTTGAGAGATGCTACACAGGGTGTAGAAACAAGACAACCCGCTCGTTTGCACATTCATTGGTTGGATGTCCTTAAATAGGAAAAAGGGGGAATAATGGAAATTGGCTCATAGAACTGTGTAGAACACCACGTCTAGTCATAAATAATTTTTAGCTTGGAACCACCCAGAGGTTGTGGGATACGTCAATGTATATGCATGCCCCCCTCGCCCCCCCCACACCATAGATCGAGAAGTTACAACGAAACCCAAAACAATGCTGGGAATATTGCCCTTAAGAATCTGGTAACTCAGACTTGTCAGGAACTTTATATTGTACTTTTAAAGAACACAAAGGACAGAAACAACAGATTTACGAGGCAAACTTTCTTCGCACCAGCTAATCCGTGGGGAGATATGATCAGCATTGCCATAAAACACGCTTGTAAATAAGCAATTCCACAGTCCTGGGATTTTGGAGGGCGCTTTTGAAACATGCCCTCTCTCCTTTTTAAGAACACAATTACTGGGTCATATGCACGACCCATCTCATCTACTAGTTTATTTCCAAGCGTGGCTGTTGGTGGATTTGACAGGGAAAGTGTTCAAGAACATGGAGCAGGGAGTTAAGCCAAATGTTCAGGGGTGTTTTGAGGACAGACTTGATGGGAGAGAGACAGAATCACATGGCCATTCTGAAAGGAGAGGGAATAAAGAATAATAAGCAGGGTCATTGTGGAAGTATATTGGAGGAGCACAGGTCACAGGAAGGGTATAATGAGAAATAAGGAGGTGAGGGGAGATTGTAGGACAAGTACATCAAGGGGTTTAATGGACAAAAGCTTGGACTGGGTGCAAATGGGGTTTGAGGAAGGTGTTCCTATGGTTTGATCAACCATTGATATGCGTGCCTTTAATTTTTTTAAAGGGTGAATAGCTAGTATATGTTGAAAATATTCACACTACTCAGGATTTTTTTGTTTGATTGCAAAATTGCTTGGAAAATGCTTAACCAATAATAATAATAATAATAATAATAATAATAATAATAATAATAAATATTATTTATACCCCACCCATCTGGCTGGGTTTCCCCAGCCACTCTGGGCGGCTTCCAGAAGGATATTAAAAGACAAGTATTATTATTATTATTATTATTATTATTATTATTATTATTATTATTATAGCTCAGTGACCCCAGTGATCTTGAGCCTCTCTAGGCTTTTGGTTTTTGAGCACTACACCTGTTCTGGAATTGAGATATTTTTTAAAAAAACTATTTTATTTTCAATTTTTCTAATAATAACAATTTTCTTACACATAGATATCCAATCCAAATTTGCATAGATTGACAGCCCCCCGGTTTCCAATTTTTTCTTTTACAATTTTCATTGCATCTAATTGTTTTTCCCAATTAATTTCCAACTATTTTTCCCATCATGATTCTGCCTTCAGTTCATAAATGCTGCAACAATCCTGCTAATGATTCCACGTTCTTGCAGTGTTCTTTAAAATAATCTATGAAGTTTTTCCAATCTTGATCTTAAATTAAATGGAATTGAGATTTTAAACCTGAACCACCTTTCAGTTCCACATAAGCAGCTCCTAAGCATGAGATCCTAGCCCTCGGCCGTGAATAATCTGTCCTGGCAATGATCCAGTGAAGTTGGAGACACTTCCATGCTCTGTTGTAGCCTTCCTCAACCTGTGTGCTGGCAGATGCAGACGGGAGCTGCCCTATGGAGGGCACCAGGCTGTGGAATCTTGTTCTCTTGCTTGAAACATTATTCTGGGGCAACAGTTGGCATTGCTCACTTTCCCAGCTTGAAAATAATCATAATAACCTTTCCGTTCAGCTTGCTCACGTTGACAGCTGCCTCCCGAAGCTTCGGTTATCCAAGTGGGTGGCTTCAAACCTTTCCAGTTTTCAAGTGCCTCGGAGCTCCTGCCTGGCTCGCTGTCTCCTTCGCTCCTGTGTGGCCCTGGGGGAGACAAGGAGGTGTCCAATTGCCTAGGGGAACTCTGCAGCAGGGATGCCTGGATCCAAGTCGTTCTTTGGGGTTGCTGGTGGTGCAGAGGTTTCTGGGTGGCGGCGGTGTAGATAGATAGCTAGAAAGGGGCAAGTTTTTAGATATGGGCGCATGGAAGAATTTTTTAATTAAAAAAAAAATCAAGACTCCTTGTGCTCTGCTCCCCCTTTCTTCCCAGCCAGGGCACCCAGCCCTCTGTCTGCACCTGAGAGCTGGCACGTCACACCAGGCTGGGCCTCGGCCAGGGAAGCTTCTCCTCTTTGCCCGCTCTGCAGTAACCACTATGAGCTGCCCAAGGGAGGAGACAAGGGAGGGGCCACGGGAGGCTCCCATATATCTACCACAGCTGCCACTACTACTGATCAGGACAAGCACGGCTCACCCTCCTCCCCAAGCTCAGTGGTGATGATAGCACTGGTGGGGAAAACAGGACATTCCAGGATCAAATCAGAAGCCAGGATGGTTTTTGTCATTCTGGGTCTGTCCCTGGAAAATAGGGACACTCAGAGGGGGTGGGATAGTCTGCCTCTGAAAACCAGATGCTGGGAACAACAAACAGCTAGGGGAATCTACGAAATGCTGAATTAACAATACCACTGATGCAAAGCAAAGCAAAGCAAAGAGGTTTATTCGGCTATATGCCCATCATAAAACACAACACAACAAATCAAATCAAATAAAAAACGCAGACTCTTACAAACCACAGATAATATAACACAATTCACAGCTCACAAGGACAAATATTAACAATTCAAAAAACATATCTTGAAGGTTTAAGATTAAGATTAAAAATTTAGGCGCCTAACTAAAATCAATATCTGATGTCATTTTTTTTTAAAAAAATCTTATAACTATCAATAATCAGCTAACATTCCATTCCGTCTCTTCTACGAGAGGACGGCTGTTAGGAATTTAGCAACCTGTAGAGTAATATAAGGGTCTACATCTTGAAGAACCCAAGCTAGCTGAAGGTCAACTGGATTGTCAACCATAGGCTGGATTATGGAGTTTAATATACTAGCACGAGCCGAACTGTACATAGGGCAGATAAACATAACATGGTGTAAAGATTCAGTTGATTTCATTTCGCAAGCACACATTGAAGAGACTTGGCCCTTGGTAAATCTATGTCTCAGCACGTTAGTTGGAACAATACCACTGATGGCACACAAGCCCTTTGGATTTCATGGGACCTGTAGGTATATTTAGAGCCAGGGTCCTAACGCCCAAAGATGGCTCCCCGTTTTCTTATTTTTTAGAAGACTTCTGTTTAATTTCCTTGGCAGTTACCACGTTGACCACAGAAAGGCACAAGTATTTGGCAAACAGATTCTTCAATCAGTAAGTAACTTGTGGTTAGGATTTAAGAGCTTTTCGGTCCCGTTTGTAAACACCTGAGCCCACCATTAACAGGTCAAGGATAACTGGCGCTTTGGAGCACTTTTTATGTACCCAGGAAGGCTCAGTGTAAATACAGCAGTTCATAAGAGGCAGGCCTGCGAAAGTCATGAGCCATTGGACTGAATAAAGCCTGCCAACCATGTCTCGTGGGCTGCGAGGTCCCCTAGATTGTGCAATTTGAGGAGGACTGCAAAAACAGAAATCATAGAGACTTCCTCTTGGGCTGCTTAGGGGCTGGTTTTGGTGTTTTTGGCTCAGTGGCTCATAAATTGTGGAGGCCTGCGACAGGGAGAGAGAAACAGAGAGAAAGAGGGAAACAGGGCAGAAATTCAGACTGGCCCAAAATGTCTGCCTTTCCAAATTCCCCACCACTTTTCAAGGCGGCGGAGTGTGCACATGTGTACAATTTCAGGGAGCAGTGGGGGTGAGGGAGGTGACAAAGCTGGCAGAAAATTTACCATGGACTCAGCAACATTAGTAAAAAAACAACAGCAATTTGAACGTGCTATAAACATGCAACACCAGATGGCACCAGAGAGCAGGAAATTTTAAAACGTGATTTTCCATAGGGATTTTTTTCTTGTGTTAAAATGATCTAATTTCTGACTTATTTTTAGCATTCCCACCCTCCACCCCTGAGTTTAAACCCACCCCATGAGTGGTGACAGACTTCCCAGGAGTCAAGGCAATTGCCGGCTGCCATCTTCTCTCCAAGGAGTTCCTAAAGCAGGAGTGGGGAATCTCAGGCCTAGGAGTTGAATGCAGCCTTCCAAGCCTCTCTGGGCCTTGGGACTTTCTTCACACCACATACCACCCTCGCCGTCTGCCCTCTACCCAGGGCTTAGCCGTCACTGGTCTTGCTTGAGTGTCATTGCCTGTCAGGACTGTGTCATTGAACTCTGATACTGCCTTTTGCTTGCCTGATGGAGGGTAGGGAGGGACATGTGAGAGTGTGAAGAAAGTTGCCCAGTGTATTAAAAACATTTATATTTATTGCTATACCCGCTTTGGCCACTGGCATGTGGCTCCTGGAAAATTGCCCAGAAGGAAATGCCCTCCTCAGACTGAAAATGGTTCCCACCCCGACCTAGATTAAGTTCTAGGCCTAGTTTTATTCTCACAGTTTAAGACAGAGTATCTCCTTTGTCTCCAAAAATTCACAAATGAGATTCGAGCAGTTCATTCGAGTGAAATGCGAGACCAGTTTCCTGCTTTGAAAAATTATTTATGGGTTGTTGATGGGTTTTCTTTTTGCTCTTCTTCCGGTTATTTGACCCTAAAATAATGGCAAGGCCATCACAGCATATGCGCATCAGACTCCACATTGCAGCAGTTAAAATTCAGCATTCCTGTAAAAAAAAAAATGTTTTTGAGCTCCCAGAGTTTTAAATACCATCTTGCAATGAACTTAGAATCTTGATTAGACTGACACACAAAGAATTTTTATTCTCCCTGTATGATCCTGTACTTCAATTCCTAGATTCTGGTTCCATATTTTGTGGTATCTGTCATATTTAGGGCTCTGTGCCTTAATTAAGAATAACTTGATTAACTTAACTGCTTGCGCTTCTGAAATATCCTCACTTGGATTCTGTTTTACCTCTTTGAGTTCACAGTCCTTAATAACACTAGAAGCAGTTGGAAGAGAACTAAAATATTAGGGATAATACACATTTCGCTGTGAAGTCCTTCGAAATCATTTACATATGTGACAATTATGTATACCCCACTGTCAGTGGGTCACCGTGGCTACTCTAGAGTAACTCCGCTTGAGTCCAGTTTGTCTTTATAGACTTTTATTGTGCAAGGTATTTACAGTGCAGAGGCAGCTTAAAACATGACCTCTCACTCCGAATCAGAATCCGGCAATGGCGTACATCTGTTCTTACGCCAGCAAAGTAGTCGGGGCACCCCAAAACGCCTTGACCTGCGTCAAGAAGGAGCGATGCCCTCTCAGTCTCCTCCCTGTCCAGGCGGTGGCAAGGCTCTCCAGCATCCCCGAGCTTTCCCATTGTCCCGCACGCTGGTTTCTCTCTCCCTCCGAGTCTCTTCCCTCCCCCCTGGCTGCTTCAGACCCACTGCTGCTCCCTGTGCTTGGCGAGGTGGACGTCAGGATGATGGGGGCTGGCTCCCTGTAGGGAGTCACCCTTACACCCACCTTTCAGGATGCCAATTCTCCCAAGGTATTTGGAACATGACCAGGCACTCAATGTCTCTGCTGCCTGCTCTTCTCGTTCTCTTGGGCTTCTTGCACCAAGGCAGTTTTGAGTGTGTGCATTGAGTGGCGGGAGTCTAGTGTTCTTTTCTGCCTGCCTCTAGCGGATGTTTGTACGGATTCATATTTCAAGATCTTGCTGATTACTGGGTTTTAATTGACTACACATAGGAGTGGCTAACTCATAGCCTGTGTGCCTTATGCAGCCCATTGCCTAGGAAAAAGTGGCCCGCCAGCCCCTGTGAATTTAGTGCCTCGTTTGATAGGGAGGCAGGCCTCTCTCCCTGTTCTTCAGAGAGCCATCTCCAAAGAGCAGGTGGAGCTCTTTATCTCCTGAAAGGGAGATAAAAACCCTTCTGCTTTTTCTTTAGAGATCTTCTCTAAAGGGCAGCCAAAGGGATCTTCTATCTCTGGTCTTTAGGACTAACACCACAGTACTGAGATTTGAAACGAAGTCCTTTCCCCTGCTCTTTAAGATTAAAAGGCAGCATTTCTCCCCTCTTTTAGTACTAGAGTACAGTGGTACCTCTACTTACAAATAACTCTACTTACGAATTTTTCTACTTACAAATGGAGCTCAGTCCGCCATCTTGGATGCGGTTTAGATAGGATTTTTTCTACTTACGAATTTTTAGATAGGGTTGCTTCGACTTACAATTTTTTTCGACTTACAAATGTGTGTTCGGAACGCATTAAATTCGTAAGTAGAGGTACCACTGTAGATGGAAACACTGCCTTCCAAATAACTCTACTTGCGAATTTTTCTACATTCATTATCCTCCTCACCATTTTATTAAGAATGTTCCCATTGTGATCCTTTGAAGTCTTAACCAAAAATATGATTCTGTATAATATTTTGCAAGTTCACTCAGTAGTTGCTTCTCCTTCCACTTTGATTCATTCTCTTGTTTATATAGGCAAAATCAGTGTTTTCCTCTTAGCTTGTTTTGTTCTCTGTGCCAAAATCTTCCCAAGTTTGTTCCCACACTAAAAAATAGTTCTGCAAAAGCCAAATTTTATCTATTTCAAATGATTGGGAGCAGAGGCTGCCAGCCACAGGAACTGATTCTACTTGTTCTTCTGCCCTCTGTGCCTGAAGAGGATTCACTAAGCTCCATCTCCATGTCAAGCCATAAGGTTCCCAGAGTCACTGAGACTACACTGAACTGAGACTCCAGTGCAATGCAACTTGGCAATATTTTGAAACAACCACATGGGAGTTCCTCACATGGTGATACAATGGTTTCATGTTTTTAGTTTTTATACGTTGAGTTTTATATGCTGTTGAGAGTTTTCTTTTCATTAAAAAAAAAGAGAGAGTTAGAAATGTTCTTAAAATAATGTCATCATCAGACACGGAAAAGCAAAATGGAATGCTTGTTTTTCAAAAAGGTTCTGTTCCCTATATTGCATAAGAATAAGCAAATTACATCAAATTTCACCCCAGAGGAAATGCGGATTATCCCAATAACAGTGCACCCTCCTTGCTTCTGGACTCTGTACCAACGGTGATCTATGGTGCTTCCTCATAAGAACTTTTTGAGGTTGGAAAGGCCTACATAGGCATAAAAAATAAAAAAGTTATGAGGAAAAGCTTGAAGAAACTGGGCATGCTTAGTGTTGATACATTTAGACTGCATTTTGGGGTCAAACTATCCCAGTTGTATAGTGTGTGTGTGGGGGGGACACAGGAGTGGTAGCCCAGGGTGGAAATTGTTAGGGGATACAAAATTTCAACACTCGGTGCTGCCTCAACACAGCTGTGTGCTTCTGTTGCTGGGCTCTGTTTTGAAAACAGATTTTCCGTGCGAATGAGGAAGTGACCTCTCCAGACAAGAGGACTCTTCTTATCTCTGTGGCTGTGATCTCTTGGGTGATGCAGACACTGTAAGGCAGTTGTAAACACGAGCCTACTCTGTCTGTTTCTCTCCCTCCCACACACACCCTCCACACGGCCTTGGGCACTGGCAACCCACACTATGCCACTGAACTCTCCCAAGGCAGCTTCCGAAATATAGACTCACACTATACAGTCATACCTCGGGTTGCAAACGCTGCGGGCTACGCATTTTCGGGTTGTACCGTAACAGGTTACTTCTGGGTTTTGGCGCTCGCGCATGCACAGAAACGCAAAATAACGTCATATGCAGAAGTGCCGAATCGTGCCATGCGCGTGCGTAAACGCGGCGCTGCAGGTTGCGAACGCTGCGGGTTGCAAACACTCTCCCCGCACGGATAACGTTCGCAACCCGAGGTATGACTGTATAAGCAATAATTAATTTAGAACCATAAAACAATAGAATTAATTAAAAATGCTAGATACCAATGAGATTTGGCCCAATGGAAGCAAAATAAGCTGCAGAAGTGAAGGATCGCTGTTAAAATCACCACGTAAAAGAAAGGAGGCGCAAAGAGAACACCTAAAAGGATATGTGCAAAAAAGAGGGAGACGGCTCACCTTTGTCTATAGGGGACATTACAGCATGAAATATGGTTGGAGGGCTGGAGGAGGAGGAGGGTGGAACTGGCTCCAGGATTACAATACAAAGCCATCTAAGGAAATAGTGGTGGTCTTCCCCTCCCTCCCTTGGCTTCCTTGGAGGTCTGCTGGGAAATAGCTAGGTCCTTGATGTACTGGTTTGGCCTATCCAAAGGCAGGTGGCTCCAGTCAGGTTTGCACAGTTGTGCATTAAGGGCTGTGGAAAGGCCTATTCCCCACGAGGCGAAAAGGGTACCTCTCTTGAGTATGTGATTTATGCGCCAGATGTGACTCTGCCGCTATGCAGGTGTGACCAGCTTGAGCTGAAAGGCAATTCTGGAAGGAGACAGATTGCCTCATTATGTAATCAATGTAAATTACGGCTTGACTTTTACATGTGTAGAGTATAAAGCTAACACGCACCACTTGCGCCGGCCGTTTCCGAGTGTACATGAAAGAGAACCTGTGCTCGTCAGGCTTCCAGGAAAAGCATATGGGTATAATGCACCAATTCAGCATTCATAAAAATATATGAGACCTCTGCTGAGGACAGGGTCCTGGAGGCAATTTCTGAATTCCACCCAGATGAAGTCACGGATTGTTGCAAATAGAATATTAATTCACTTTCCTTCTTTATTCTGTGTAATATTAATTAGAAGGTAAGCCGTCAGCTGAATGTGGCATGCCTTGCTTTTCTAACATGCTCTGGGATCTCTCGAATTTATCTTCAGTTCCCATGCTCTCTGACAAGGCACACAAAAAATATGACAGTGCAAATCTAAACAGTGCTAAACAGAAGCTTCTGAAGCAGCCGCAGGGTGCTGCCAAGTTGGTATGAACCTCCTTAGAAGGCAACAGAACACTTTTTTTTATTTTTATAAAGGCACTATGAACATATAGGGGCTCATTCCACAGGCCTTAATGCACAGCAGCCACCCACCTGTGTGGTGCTCGTTTCTGCTAGGCCGGAGACCTAAGGGAGCTGCAACTGATTTGGGAAAGGGCACAGCCCTTCATACAAGCTTATTTTATTTCCCTATTGCAAGGGTGGGGAACCTGTGCCCCCCACGGACATTGTTAGGGCTATGTCTCCCATCATTCCTGACCATTGGCCATGCTGCCTGGAGTTGACGGAAGGAAGTTAAGAGTCTAACAATGTCTGGAGTGCCGTGGGTTCCTTATCCTGGCCCCATTCCCTGTGGTCCAACAGGTTTTGACCAAAAGCAAAAGTGAGATGAGTTTACATATCATAAGCAGTTATCTTTTCTTAAACCAGCTTTAGTTGTCTGGAAAAATAAAATAAAACAGAACAAAAAAACCTATTGTCCATCTCTAGTCTCAATGGCATTAGTAACAGAGTGAGTCTTAGGCTTCAATCCTAAGCATATTTACTGGCCACAAACCTTTGAGCTCCATAAGGTTTCCTTTTCCGATAGACATGTTTGTATAATTGGACTGTTGAGATGCGCCCCAAAATGAACTACTCATTTAACCTTGGAAATATTACGATGCATAATTTGTAGTCTGCGTTTGTTTTCTCTCTCTTGTGACTCTGTTGTTGAGTAGCTTGGTAGATTTTCTTCATAATACAAATCAGTGTGTGTTGCTAAAACTGCTGCAAAACACTCTGACCCTGTTACAGATATTGGTGTGAATTTGTAGCCCTTGGGGAAACTACATTTGGGGAAGGGCTGTAGCTCAGCAGTAGAGCAGATAACTTTGTGTGCAGAAGGTCCTCGGTTCAAACAACGTAGAGCATGAGGAGACGCGAGTTGGGAGAATTGGAGAGTCTCGGCCAGTTAGTGTGTGGATTAATAGTCCAGGAAAGCCTGTGTTCCTATGTACACTTCTCCAATGGCCACAGCAGGGATGGAATTAAAGAGGGACCTGGACTGGCCCAGTCTTCCTGATCATTATTATACAGGCAACTCCCTGTTTGCATGGGATCTGCACATACGCAACTGCTGATATGTACGCCTTTCAGTCCGCCTTTCAGCACCCATCGGACACAAACGGTGCCTTGGAACGCAACCCCCGAGTAAATGGGGAGTTGCCTGTACCGGGTTTTCACAATTTAATTCTTGTCTTAGTTTAGCATAAAGCAATAGAAACAGTTAGAAGATCAGCTTTCAGTTTAGTCTTTAAAATGGTATTTAAAGAAAATAAAGCATATATACTCATGCCCACGTTGAACTGAACGTTTCTTTGGCTTGCCTCTTGGCCTAGGTGCTTAATGCTGTAGAATAGTCCCTGAGCCAGTTTGGCATAAGCTGTAGAGGCCTAGCCTCTTCTTGAGTTAGAATACCAACCCTGGGTCACTGGGGACTTCCTTCTTGTTGTGCTGAGAGGGGAGGCAGAAATCAGAGCAGGGTTAGCACCAGTGGTTGGACAGGTCAGGCTCTGGCCACAATGGATGATCTAGGGCAGTGGTCCTCAACCTTGGGCCTCCAGATGTTTTGAGACTACAATTCCCATCATCCCTGTCCACTGGTCCTGCTAGCTAGGGATCATGGGAGTTGTAGGCCAAAAACATCTGGAGGCCCAAGGTTGAGGACCACTGATCTAGCGGAGTGTGACCGGGCCGGTCACAGATCTTCTGGGGGCACTGCAACTATTATGTCCAACAGAAGATGAGAGGGGGTGGGTTTTTGGGGATGCCACTGAAATGTGAGATGCCAAGGTCCACCACTTCTGTCTGAGGTCCCCAGCAGCTCAGAGGAGCCCTTCACTGGCATAACCCAAATTGGCCACCACTGCCGTCTCCACTGGGACCCAAGATGGCTGTTTTAGAGTATGATGTGGCACCCGTAAGACTAAGAGTGCCGGTTCTGCAGGCTGAGGCAGCCAAGTGGGCACACAATGGAGAAAGGTGATCTTCGATCTATATAACCTTCTCTGCTACCTACCAAGAGTTCAAAACTGGTAGGGACATTTTCCAAACAATAAAGCCAAAATGGGAAGCTCGGTCCCCTGGAGCTGGGGTGGCGCACGGTGTATCTGATTTTATCTCTGTTAAATGGAGCAAAACCGCCGGGCTCTGCTCCATTTCGGGAGCAGAGCCAAAGGCTGTTGCCTGTGCCATCCTCATCTAAACACCTGCAATTCAGCCAAGCAGTGATTTTCTTTTTGTAAGAGTTGCCCCTAGTTCCAAGGAGTACTTTTGCCTTTAAATGTGAACTGAATCAAATGTATCAACCCCCCCCCCCAAATCTGTATTCTCTATAAATGTCACTGCAACTTACAACAGCCTACAAGAATAACAGCATGCTTCTATGCATGCCTACTCTGGAGTAAGCCCCACTGAGTTCAATAGCACTTGCTCCCTGGTAAATATACATAAAGATTGCAGCCTGAATCTCCCCGAGACCCCCCTCCTGATAGCAGCCTATTCCAACCTCTGCGTTTGCCAACTGCAGTGAAAAGTACCAGTTTATAGACTGTTTGCCTTCAGAGCACCTCAGCAGTGGTGATTTGTATTTGGAAACACCCCAAACTTCTCTCACTCCGAAGAAAATATATGATTTTTATCTTGGGTGTTTCTGCGCTGCTCCATTCTGCCTGCTCTGCAGTCTGCATTCCATTTAGCACAAGTGTTGAAATGCAAAGCCACTAAAGAGTTTTATGCAAGTGTCTGTATGAAAATTATATTATTTATTAGCACATATGAAGTTGGAAACCAGAAGCGTGATGAAGGGGGGGGGAGAGAGAGTGATGGGGGCGCCTGGCCTGGGCACAGTCTGGTTAGGGGTGCTGGCTAAATGTACTAAAGCTCATGTAATACGTTGACAGTTATTGCATAAATTAACTTCACTAGCAGATTCTGTATTTTATTTTTTTTGGGTATGGAACATGTTTTCAAGATGGCAGATGAGAAGCGAGAGACCAGCTTCCTCAGAGGTTTAGTGAGAACAGCAGGCCGGGCAGAAGAGTGTATATTGCATCTTCTCATTGGTGTTTTCTGCCTAGCAAATCCTCCCATTTTAATACTGCTGCTGGGAGAGAAGAAGATTGGAGACACCAGCTTGGCTCACACGCAGCACTAAGTCAAATTGTGGCTTAGTGCAAAGGCAGAAACATGCAGGTTTCAGAGAGGAGACAGTCACCGATTAATCTGGTCCTGCTGTGAGCTAAGACACACTTTGCTTATCTTAGCATCCAAACCCTAGGCTCAAGGTTTGTCTGGAAGAGAGAAACCATAAGATCAGATTTGGACGACAAACCATGGCTTTACCTCATAACCTACATTGGCTCCCAGTACGTTTCCGAGCACAATTCAAAGTGTTGGTGTTGACCTTTAAAGCCCTAAACAGCTTCGGTCCAGTATACCTGAAGGAGCGTCTCCACCCCCATCGTTCTGCCCGGACACTGAGATCCAGCACCGAGGGTCTTCTGGTGGTTCCCTCGCTATGAGAGGCCAAGTTACAGGGAACCAGGCAGAGGGCCTTCTGGGTAGTGGCACCCACCCTGTGGAATGCCCTCCCACCAGAGGTCAAAGAGAACAACAATTACCAGACCTTTAGAAGGCATCTCAAGGCAGCCCTGTTTAGGGAAGCTTTTAATGTTTGATTTCTGTATTTTAATGTTTTGTTGGAAGCCGCCCAGAGTGGCTGGGGGAACCCGGCCAGATGGGCGGGGTATAAATAAATTATTATTATTATTATTATTATGAAGGAGAGGCAAAGTGGCTGTCATTTCCTCTCTGGAGACCTGCTTGTTTGCCTGCTCATGCAAAGCCACGGTTTGGCTTGGTGGGGTGTTTGGACTGAACCACTGAAAACTAGGAGCCAGCAAATATTTTGCAGAAGAGCTGGTGGTGAACAGGAGCAGTATGCTGGGAGAACTTTTTTTAAAAAAAATTAAGCAGAAGGCCATTTCTTTCTATGATTCTGTGATTTAAAGATCCACAAACATTATTAACTCACTCTGGTGTTTGTTCCTAGGGGTGTTGGGAAATGCAATTTTGAATACATGCTTTAAATAATGATATAGAGCCTCTTGGGCTTGCTGATTGGAAGGTTGGCGGTTCGAATCCCCATGACGGGCTGAGCTCCCGTTGTTCTGGCCTATCAACCTAGCAGTTCAAAAGCATGCCAGTGCAAGTAGATAAATGTGGCGGGAAGGTAAACAGTGCTTCCATGCACTCTGGCACTTGTCGTGGTCCTCCGTGCACCAGTAGCAGTTTAACCAAGCTGGCCGCATGACCTGGAAAGCTGTCTGTGGACCAATGCCGGCTCCCTCGGCCTGAAAGCGAGATGAGCGCCACAACCCCATAGTTGCCTTTGACTGGACTTAACTATCCAGGGGCCCTTTACCTTTTAATAATAATAATAATAATAATAATAATAATAATAATAATAATAATACCCTGCCCATCTGCCATTACATATCAGACAAGCACCATCTCTACTGGCTTTTCAGTGCCCATTGAAAGCCTCCTCTTTTCAGCAAACTTTCCAAGTGGAACTTTTAATCCCATTAAATTTGATAAATTTGATACTGCTTTAGTATCTGCTGATATTTCTGTGATTTTTTAAAAAAAATTTTGGTTAATTGCTTCATAGGAACTTAGGGAGCTGCCTTATACTGAGTCAGACCATTGCTCCATCTAGACCAGCAATGCCTACACTGACTGATAAGAGCTCTCCAAGGGTCCAGGCAGGGGTCTTTCTCAGCCCTCCCTAAGGAACCTGGCACTTTCTGTACACAAAGCAGATGCTTCGCTGAGCTACATCATGGTGCTTTTCATAAATAAGACAAATAACCAGAATAAAGCAGCAGTGTTATTGGTGGTATATTAGAATCATAGAATTGTAGAGTTGGAAGGGACCCCAAAGGTCATTTAGCCCAACCCCCCTGCAATGCACGAATCTTTTTCGTCTGACATGGGGGCTCAAACCCATGACCCTGGGATTAAGAGTCTCATGATCTACCAACTGAGCATAAAAAAAAATCTACCTGCAACTCTGCGGTGGGGGACCCTAGGTTTCTTAGAGAAAACTCAGGATACAAATGAGATGGATAAATAAAAAAATAAAAACAGCTGGAGACTCACAATTGAATCCTATGAATGTCTCCATCTGAGAATCTTCAAAGCTGTGGTGACAAGAACTGTTGTCATTTCACTCTTACTTCTGAAGTACTTGTTGGCCTTGGTGAAATTACAAAAAAGCAGTCAGTAAGGTGCCGGTAACTTTTTGACTGGCTTCTCTCTCTCTTTTCTAAATCATTGTTTTCACACTCTCTTGGCAAAACCCCACTATGAACAATTCTTGCTCTCCTGGAGAAATTTGCCCATCCTGTCTTTCAACCCCTACCTGCACTGATACATGCCTTTCAGAGCACATTTTATAGCTAAGGGTGAAGACATGGGGGGGGGGGAAGCTGGAAAAACAAGGAGCTGAAATGTAATCGGAAAAATATTTCTGCTTCAAGGCCCACCACAGTTTTCTCGCTAACGCCAGCTTCCCTGAGGATTCCCAGACGCAGGCACCAGTACACAGCCACGCCTCGAGGAAACAGCTCTGATAATCTTAGGAAAACTGACTTAAAAGAGACGTGGGCATTGTGCTTTTGTTTTTTTAAGCTACAGATCTATGGCTGCCTCAGTACTAAACTGTGCGCATGCTGTGGGGAAAGGAAAGGAACTAGGTGAGCTTGAGCTGCAAATTAGATGTTAGTTAGATGCTGTTATCTGTACTAAATGATGGTCAGATAGAAGAGAGGAATTTGGTCTCTTTGCATTGCTTCATGGGTTCCAAGCAGTGCACATCACCCTCTGTTAGAAAGGAGCCGTGAATTTCACTGGCCCAAACTGAAATGCTGGACACTCTGTGGACCAGCATCCAAGTGAAACCTGAACTCATGTCATTTGCCAAACTGAATGCAGATACTTGACAAATGTATGCCAGCTGTCCAGGTTTCGTGCCAACATACCTGTTTGCTAAGAACCAATTAATAGCAGGCGACAGTACTCTGGAATCAGTAGTGGGAGACGAGAAACAGTGGCAACGTACCAGGTAATTGAAATGCAAGGTTTTGAGGGTCAGTTCCTGCTGGGTGCAGCCCATGGGATTACCACAACGAAAGGTACCTGGATATAACCTGTTTCCGCATGATTTCTCCATAGGTGCATGCATACCCTTTTTGCAAAGTGAACCTTGCCAGCATCAGATTTAACATTTGAAACAGGCCTAAGGGGTGGGACTGGCAAGGGGACCTTGAAGCTGGTGAGCAACCACAGTCTGTGTGAGCTTGGACTTCACAACCCTCTTCAGGCACAGAAGGACATGTAGTGTCACCCAGTCCAACTGGCAGGTGGTATGAAACCCCTTAGTTGTCCCTGGAGCCCGGGACTTCACACGGACAGCAGAACAATGACGCCTTCTTGCTACACTTCAGTTTTAGCGTATGTTATCACCCTCTGGCACCCTGAGCTGGGAAGATCTGGTTAAGCACAGTCCTGGTTGGGTCTTGAAACTACCCCACTGCTAGCTTGAAACAGAGGCTTTGCGGGTTTAGGAAATGTACGTGGAGCATTCTGTGCCTTTGCATACCAGGTGCTGAGAATCACAAGTGGGGAGAGTGGCTGTTGGGTTCAGGTCCTGCTTGCGGGCTTCCCCTAGGCCTCTGGCTGGCCATGTGTGAACAGGATGCAGGCCATTGACTTGGTCCAGTGCAGCCATTCTTATGCACTCATAGGGGGAGTGGCTCAAACAGCATCTCTTCCTGGCTCCTCCCAGCTCTAACCCCTGCATTGCTAATAGACATTTCTCTAGGTGAGGAGTGTTCGGCTTACATCAGGGAATGAATCATAGAATCATAGAGTTGGAAGAGACCACAAGGGCCATCCAGTCCAACCCCCTGCCAAGCAGGAAGCACCATCAAAGCATTCCTGACAGATGGCTGCCAAGCCTCCGCTTAAAGACCTCCAAAGAAGGAGACTCCACCACACTCCTTGGCAGCAAATTCTACTGTCGAACAGCCCTTACTGACAGGAAGTTCTTCCTAATGTTTAGGTGGAATCTTCTTTCTTGTAGCTTGAATCCATTGCTCCGTGTCCACTTCTCTGGAGCAGCAGAAAACAACCTTTCACCCTCTTCTATATGACATCCTTTTATATATTTGAACATGGCTATCATATCACCCCTTAACCTTCTCTTCTCCAGGCTAAACATACCCAGCTCCCTAAGCCGTTACTCATAAGGCATTGTTTCCAGGCCTTTGACCATTTTGGTTGCCCTCTTTTGGATACGTTCCAGCTTGTCTGTATCCTTCTTGATCTGTGGTGCCCAGAACTGGACATAGTACTCCAGGTGAGGACTGGCCAGAGCGGAATACAGTGGTACTATTACTTCCCTTGATCTAGATGCTATACTCCTATTGATGCAGCCCAGAATTGCATTGGCTTTTTTAGCTGCTGCCTCACACTGTTGACTCATGTCAAGTTTGTGGTCTACCAAGACTCCTAGATCCTTTTCACATGTACTGCTCTCCAGCCAGGTGTCACCCATCCTGTATTTGTGCCTTTCATTATTATTATTTTGCCCAAGTGTAGTACCTTACATTTCTTCCTGTTAAAATTCATCTTGTTTGCTTTGGCCCAGTTGTCTAATCTGTTAAGGTCATTTTGAAGTGTGATCCTGTCCTCTGGGGTATTAGCCACCCCTCCCAATTTGGTGTCGTCTGCAAACTTGCTCAGGATGCCCTCAAGCCCATCATCCAAGTCATTGATAAAGATGTTGAATAAGACTGGGCCCAAGACAGAACCCTGTGGCACCCCACTAGTGACTTCTCTCCAGGATGAAGAGGAACCATTGATGAGCAGCCTTTGGGTTCAGTCAGCCAGCCAGTTACAAATCCACTGAATGGTAGCATTGTCTAGCCCACATTTTACCAGCTTCTTTACAAGAATATCATGGGGCACCTTGTCAAAGGCCTTGCTGAAATCAAGATAGGCTATATCCACAGCATTCCCTTCATCTACCAGGCTTGTAATTCTGTCAAAATGGGAGGAAAGGTTTCAATACCTTCTCTCAGATCATTGTTTCTGACCTTCAAACCAGCCCCAAGGGGCTGCTAATTTGCGGAACAAAAAAGCACAGGGAGATCCTCATTTTAGATTTCCCAGAGCCTTGTTTGGTGTGGTGCTGGCAGCCCCTGGGCAAGCATAGAAAACTGTACTTTGCAGATTGTAGGTCACCTAGAAGGAGAGGCCACGGAAGCAAGACTTGTCAAATGGCATTGATACCCTCTCCTTTGGCTTCTTGAGTGCTGTCTTGCATTCCTGATTTGTTTGATAAAGCACATACCAGACATGCAAAGAACCTCCTGTTGCAGTGATGACCTTAACCCCAACCTCCACGATCAATTCCTGTGGTAGCAGCAGGAGGGCTCTGGATGGCCTGGCCTGGTTTAGGGCATCTA
The DNA here is from genome assembly GCF_965207765.1 of Zootoca vivipara. Lineage (NCBI taxonomy): Eukaryota > Metazoa > Chordata > Lepidosauria > Squamata > Lacertidae > Zootoca > Zootoca vivipara. Next base: position 56,749,547 of record NC_142592.1, read on the forward strand.
GTCTTCAGCTGGGAGTTTGGTTTTGGTCATCTGCTGGGTATAGTTGCCTAGGGATGGGGGAGGAATTATGTCTGTATTTCAGTGCAGACCTACCTAATTCACGAGAACTGAAACACAGATATTCTTCAACGTCCACCAATCTCTGAATTGTGTGGTGCAATTCTTCAAAAAAAAGTGTACAACAGCACACATACGAGGGGAAATTTTGTGTAAAAATGAATCTATCAGTGAAGGTAATTACAGAAATTTATGAAATTGCATAAAAAATGTCAACAATTCTTCATGAGGTCTTACCCCCCAACCCCCCCCCCCAGCTGATTAGGTATTTGGACAAGAAGACTTCACGTTGGAAAAATGAAAAGCTGAGAGAAGCTGAAATTGATCCATCCATTCATAGTTTTGTCTCAGAGGCCACTTGTGCCTTTGGCCTTGTTTTGGCCTTTTTGGGTGCAGAGGGATGCAACTGTTTCCTCCTAAGGTACACAAAGAGGGGAAGTAAAATACTGGCTCTGGGTTTTCTGTTAAATACTTGGACAAGGAGAGAAAGAATACCCTTCGTTAGTTGAGAGGAAGATCAGAAGAACAAAGACATGTTCTTTGACATGTGAATTTGTTATCCAGGAATGTTTTGGCTGAGTTGGGGTGGAGGGATCTTGGGAGTATGGAAGCCGTTGTCATGTCCCCTCTGCCTGCTATCCAACCATCACACTCAAAACCTGGCAGTACGAAACAGAGTACAACTCCACTTTTTATTTTTAATATACTAGATAAACATTGTTCTGTGGTGACCATGGCATCAGTCCAACAGGCCTTATTAAGTCAAAACTCCCCTTGGAGATTTCACTGGGTATATTGAACTCCAAGACTCTTGACAGACTAACATCTTTTTTTCTTTTTTTTTTGTAATGGAAACAAAAATTTCACACATTATTCTCACGATAGGATATATGGCAGAAAACTGCACAAAGAACCTCGGCATTCTGTATCCTGTATCAATTCATGGGTAATAATATTTAGAAGTCTTAAAGCCCTCTCTGGGAGGGAGAAAAAAGTAAAATAATTTTGGCTGCCTCTCAGTAAAGTGTAAGTTGATAAAATGCTCAGAAAATATTGTATGTCCGCACATGTATTTTATCTTGACAGGCTCTGTGCAGTGGAGAGTCACACAGCAGAGTCTTGCAGCCAAGTTGGAAGAAAAGAATGTTTTTCTTACAAGATTGTATTTGAGGTGGACTCTGGGGTTCCCCTGGAGAATGCCAGGTTCTAGAATCTTCTTTTCTAGCCCAGACTTTCTGGTGACTTACGTTAGCATAGTATTACAGCAGTCAGTGGAATGAACTTCAGCCTAACCACAATGAAAACTAATTCTTATAGAAATAGCACTTATGGAGCAATTTATGACCATAATATCACAATTCTTTAAAAGGACACTCTTGTTCTATCATCCCTTATGGCTGCTCTGGAGGCGAAGGAAGAGACTGGCCTCCCTTCCCCTCTGAAGTGATAGGACATGTCATTCCTCACGTCAGACGTCCCCTCACAGGAGAGGACAATATGTTTGTCCAATGCTGACTGGCTTGGTTTTTGTAGTTTGAGGAAAGTGCAGTATTTACCAATAAGACGAGTGTAGCCTATCTCAGCCTTGTGTAGAAACCTTTCCCTCTCCTGTTCTGCCGTACCCCACTGCCCTCTCACAGTGTCTGTAGAGTGAAGACTACTTTAATGATGATGATGAACATAGATGTATGATGAGAAGATATGGATCATTATGAAGAGTGAAATGGAGAAAAACTGGGAAAAAGCACCGTCTATGGCAGGTTCTTGGGAGAGATCCACATGCACCTCTGCATTCTGTGTGATCCAGAGGATTCTATTAACAGAGGCTACCATTGCCCTAATCTCAGAGACAGGGTCACTTTGGCCCTCCGTAATGGTGATCAAACATGTTGTAGTTTGCCCATGGTAGTTTGCTTACATGCAGGAAAGCAAAGTTACGTTATCAGGGTCCCATGATTGGAATGGGGCCAGAGTTGCCCCTGGTGGCCTCGGTTTCTCCCCCCACCTTTCTCATCTGTGTTCCTATTTGCCAGCCTACCCCATGGCTCAGTGGGATAAACACTGACAACCAAGTCCACTTCTGTTTGCATAGTCCTCCCCAGGGCCTTGGTAAGAATGTGAGGATATTAGAGATTGGCATACATATTTATATACCACTGACTCACAAAGCATCAGAGTGGTGTAAAGTAGCATAAAAATCAATGGCTAGATGGCTAGATAGATAGATAGATGATAGATAGATCCCCTTCTCCGTAAAGGCTGCAAAACATAATGTAGGTATTATATGCATTGCTCTCAGATTCATACACTTTTGTGATCTGAAATAAGGAATGTTCTTTGTGGATGGGAAGAATAGCTTTTATTCTTTGGTGAGTGTTTTTGGTTTGTGTGTGTAAGAATCTGTCCAGTAGGCCCAGAACCGACATAACTAATGCAATTCTGTTTCTGAGCTGTCAGTATCAATATAGACTGGATCAGATGTTGCGTGTTGTTCCCCCTCCCCATTTGTCTTTTTATTTTTTAAAAATGTTCAATAAAGCCTGCCTTTTGAAATCTGCTTTTTTAAAGATGTTGTTTTCAAATAGCGTAACACTGACGCCCTTTCCCTCCGTCCCTCACCCCACCCTGCCTTTGACAGATGGGGGAAGGAGGCAGCCAGAAGGAGTGAGACATACTGGGCCCAATTCCAGCAGTTGAAAAGATACCCTGGAACAGGATGTATGTGCAAATACCCACTCAGCAAACATGTAGCATATTGATATATTTAAGAGGCTGAAGATTAGGACTATCCAGCCCAATGGGAGTGGCCCTGTTTCCCTTTGTTACAGTTTCAGTCCTATGAGTTGAAAGCTTTAAGGAAAAGTTTTATGTACTTATCAAATATTAGAATTTATGAGCTCTCTCTCTCTCTCTCTCTCTCTCTCTCTCTCTCTCTCTCTCTCTCTCTCTCTCTGGCTGAAGTACTTTTGGAGGAGTTGACATCTTGAAATTTGCATGTTTGTTTGTGTTAGCTTAGCAGTTGTCAAAATTATCAAGTGGTCTTATCTGGTACTTTGTCTACTACTTTTCTTGCTTCCTTAATTTTGCTTCTTAGGAGAATTTATAACAACAAGGGTCCATCAGGAAATATTTGGTTAGTGGTCTCAAGCCCCATCACTGAATGACTTTCCCTGTGGTTTCCTTGCCTGGGAGCCATGACACAGGTTTGAAATTAGTTTGAATTTGTAATGCCGATCTGGTGCTTTTGTGTGAATCCCCACCCATCGTGAAACATTTCCGCTGTGGTGACTTCACGAGCTTTGCCATTTGGTGATTTGCACACTGCACCAGGAGCAGTGCCTATGTTATGTTTAAACCATGGGTAGGGAATCTGTGGCCCTCCAGAATTTGTGGGAATACAACTCCCATCATCCCCAAACATTCATCATGCTGGCATGAAGTGATGGGAGTGGGAGTCCAACAAGTTCTCCATCATTGATCTAAAGGGGAAGCCAACTCACTTAAAGTGCATGAGGGTTAGTCAACTGATTTGCCTGTTCCCATGAGTCAAAGGCAGTGAGAGATTTTACTTTCTTGGGCTCCATGATCACTGCAGATGGTGACAGCAGTCACGAAATTAGAAGACGCCTGCTTCTTGGGAGAAAAGCAATGACAAACCTAGACAGCATCTTAAATAGCGGAGACATCACCTTGCCGACAAACGTCTGTATGGTTAAAGCTATGGTTTTCCCAGTAGTGATGTATGGAAGTGAGAGCTGGACCATCAAGAAGGCTGATCGCCGAAGAATTGATGTTTTTGAATTCTGGTGCTGGAGGAGACTCTTGAGAGTCCCATGGACTGCAAGAAGATCAAACCTATCCATTCTTCAGGAAATCAGCCCTGAGTGCTCACTGGAAGGACAGATCCTGAAGCTGAGGCTCCAGTACTTTGGCCACCTCATGAGAAGAGAAGACTCCCTGGAAAAGACCCTGGTGTTGGGAAAGATGGAGGGCACAAGGAGAAGGGGACGACAGAGGACGAGATGGTTGGACAGTGTTCTCGAAGTCACCAACATGAGTCTGACCAAACTGCGGGAGGCAGTGGAAGACAGGAGTGCCTGGCGTGCTCTGGTCCATGGGGTCATGAAGAGTCGGACATGATTAAACAACAACAATGAGTCAAAGGGATATCAAAGACACAACTTTTCAGAAACCAATTGGAACGGCAAGGGGGTATGCACAACTTGGGGGTGCTGTAAATGTAATCTTGAAGTTTGATGAGAAGTAGTGGCCACTTCTCATTCTAAGCCCCTTTCGTTGTTAAAGCTTGTAGAACTTTAATTAGAACTTGCTGGATTTTGGAAGCAGCATTTCAGCAAGATACTGCAACATACATCTCAAAATCCACATAGGTCTCAAAGCAAGCCTCAAAGAAGCATGTGCTACCAAAAAAAAAACCCACCCCAAAGGTTTTGTTATGTTTAGAACATTCTTTGGATGTTGGTCTTTCATCACAGAATACAGTTGTAAGGGAAATTTTCAAAATGTTGATGCAACAGCAGAATATTTAGTATGTTGCTAGTTACTAATCTACTGATTTTGCCAGAGAGCCACATTCATTTTACTCTAAACAGATATTTGTGTAGATTTTATGTTTATTACTGAATAGCCAGTCTCTCTCTATTACATCTGTTATTGATAAATTGCTGTATGAATGTCCTATACTGTACATATAAAACAAAACTGGCCAATTGGCCAAACAGTGTAACTGGGGCCTCGTTTTCATAGATAGCAGATTAAATTATAAATCTGTGTCTGGAATGTACTACTTCAGACTTAAAGTGGGAATCACATGACTGAATAGCATTTATACAAAATAAAATATATAATATTATATATAATAGACTATATCTGTGGTAAATGGATACATACTTTAAGAACAAAATCAAAGCAAAAACATTCCAAAACAGTTAAAACACTCTAAGAACAGTTAAAATTAAAAACGTCTAAAAGCAGTTACAGTTAAAAACATTGTTGCCTGCAATGATATCGGGGTTGTCAGGAACGGTATTCTTAAGCCACCCGATGCCTGGGTAAACAGGAATGCTTTCTAATTCCTCCCAAAAGTTAATAATGATGAGGACAGGCACATCTCCATTGAGAGGGCACTGCACAACTGGGGAACCAGCACTGTAAAGGCCTTGTTCACGGGTCAGTGGCAACTGGGCAGCCCCTGGTGGTTGTGCCACCACAAGGCCTCACGTGGCTTAGCTTGGAATAGAGGAGACTGAGAGGAGATATGATGGTCACCTTCAAATATCCAAATGGCTGTCCCATGGAGGATAGAGCAAGCTTCTTTTTTCCTGCCCTGAAGGGTAGGACCTGAACCAATGAATTCAAGTTACAAGAAAGGAGATTCCGACTAAACATCAGGAAGAACTTTCTGACAGCAAGAGCTGTTTGACAAAGGAACTGATTCCCTTGGGAAGTTGTGGACTCTCCTACCTTGGAGGTTTTAAGGCAGAGGATGGATGGCCATCTGTCATAGATGCTTTATTTGATATTCCTGCATTGCAGGGGGTTGAATTAGGGGACACTCAAGGTCCCTTCCAACTCTACAATTGTAGAATTGTAGAATTCTATAACTCTGTATAAGGCAGCTTCCTAGTATGATAAAAAAACAACACGTGGAAAAACTCAGCAAACAATGAAAAAGTGAATACAACCATGGCATTATGTTCCTCGTCCACAGTGGTCATAGACAGTTGACAATTGGTATCAATGGTGTATATTACATTAGACCAGCTTTTTGTTCATGATTATGCCCATTTTTTGTTGAATTATAGCTGTATCTCTGCTTGAGCTGATGTCCTCGGTAGGGTTGCCATATTTTGAAGAGCAAAAAAGAGGACACATTTGTCGACTTCTACTTTTAACTATGGAACAAGATGACGACTCTCATTCTACATATCCATGAAATAGAGGATGTGCCCTGGAAAAAGCGAACATATGGCAACCCTATATAGCCCATGTATTTTTATCACGAAATCAAAAGATGCCTGCTTCTTGGGAGAAAAGCAATGATAAACCTAGACAACATCTTAAAAAGCAGAGACATCACCTTGCCAACAAAGGTCCGTATAGTTAAAGCTATGGTTTTCCCAGTAGTGATGTATGGAAGTGAGAGCTGGACCATCAAGAAGGCTGATCGCCGAAAAAATGATGCTTTTGAATTCTGGTGCTGGAGGAGACTCTTGAGAGTCCCATGGACTGCAAGAAGATCAAACCGATCCATTCTGAAGGAATTCAGCCCCGAGTGCTCACTGGAAGAACAGATCCTGAAGCTGAGGCTCCAATACTTTGGCCACCTCATGAAAAATAGAAGACTCCCTGGAAAAGACCCTGATGTTGTAAAGATGGAGGGCACAAGGAGAAGGGGACGACAGAGGACGAGATGGTTGGACAGTATTCTCAAAGCCACCAACATGAGTTTGACCAAACTGCGGGAGGCAGTGGAAGACAGGAGTGCCTGGCGTGCTATGGTCCATGGGGTCACGAAGAGTCGGACACGACTAAACCACTAAACAACAACAACATTTTATCATCACACTAATGGAGTGAAATAACAGAACCAAGGTACCCAGGATAGATTCGACTCAAAGTCCTCCTGCTAGGTTCTGCTCTAGGGGAAAGTTGTATGCTGCTTTAAGAGATGCCAAGAGTCAGGTTCAAACTGCTATGCAATGTTTTTCAACCCTTTTTAATGCCTAGATGCTGGGTTGATAACACAAAAGGAAAATTCCTGCCAAATACCTGATTTTTCACAGAATGGTATTTCATGGAAGGGAGACCTCTCTGTTGCATTCTGCAAAGTTCACAGACCTCTGCAGTTTATTTTAAGAGATCGGCATTTGTTTGGCCTAGTTTAATGTCAATTATCTAATCAGAAGCAGACACACAACATCTTAGGCTGTGAAAGATACCAAGGAATGTACTGAGAACTTCAAAGGGGAAAGTAAGAGTTCAGTACCCATCTTAACCGTGAGACCCCTTACAACCCATCTCCCCCTTCCCTACTTAATTAGCTTTTGGTTTTTTAAAAAAATCAGTTTAGCAGCAGCTATATTTCTTCTGAGTGAATCATATGGAGTGGCACGGCTAACAGAACTGCAGTGAAGTCAGCTTTGATTATACCAAGAGAATCAACGTTAAGAGGTATTACCATCCCCTCCGGTTCTGATGTTTAGCAGTCAGTGTTGATGCATATGTAGAGAATAATGTCTGTGCACAAGAGGGAGGTATCAGGCATGGAAAAAACATCTTTAGGAGAAAAGCCTTAAGTAGTGGGGAAAGCAATCCAACAAGGACCAAGCATGCTCAGTGGCCATGGGGCAGGGGGATCCCAGAATAATGAGTGGGAGGGGGAATGCAATGGAGCATCTGGAGGAGGGTGTGTCTGGCTGACAGAGACAGTGGACAGGTGCATTCTGCTGTTGCTGCAGCATCCCACTTTTATTCATCAGCATTGGACGAAGCAGCATTGGTTATGCTGGACAGAAACCAACCCCCATTTGTTTTCCCCATAGTCTCAGACTGAGGACTCTAGGACAGTGGGGTTTCAGACGCATCATGCACCCTGCCATTATGTAAGCCTGCTAGTGCTGACACTGCAGAGGGCCTTGCCTGCTCAAGGGAGGGGCGCGCACATGTGACACAAGCAGCCAATATATATACTGTATATAATATATTGCATTTTATGTTCGCAACCACCCTGGGAGATGGGTTAGGGGCTGAGAGAAAGTGACTTGCTCAAGACCACCCAGTGAGCTTTGTGGTTGATTTCGACATGGATCTTACCAGTCTGACAGTCTAACCCAGTGTTTCCCAAACTTGTTTACGGAGTACAATTCCCATCATCCCTGACCACTGGTTTTGCTAGGGATGATGGGAGTTGTAGTCCAAAAACAACAACAGCTGGAGACCCAAGTCTGACTTCACTGACCTTATCTATTTAAAAAGCTGGCCCAGTCTAAACATGAAAACTCCGGATCTGGCCAAAGGCCATCTAGTCCGGCACCTTGTTCTTGCAGTGGCCAGCCAGATGCCTATAGGAAGCCCACAAGCATGACTTGCCTGCAGCAGTGCTCTCTTTCCCCACTCGTGATTCCCAGCAGCAGGTATTTAGAGGTATACTGCCTCTGACCATGGAGGTATATCTTGGTTAGTAACATGCTTTTGGGAAGTGATTGGCTTTGATGTGCCTTTGGAGTGGGGTGTGGGGAGTCCTCTGGATTACAAAAAACAAAGTCAGTGAAATCTGCCAAAACGAAACCACACGCACCTTAATTTTGGGTATCTCAGGTAGACTGTTGCCCTGTGCTAAGTTCCACCACATCTGAAGGTCTAGAATTAGAGGATGCAGACCAGCACCTGTTGAAGTTGCCTTGGGAATTCCAGACATTTCCCGTGCGCCTGCCAAGTTCCCTATACATTCATTGTATTGTTTTCACGGGGACAGACACATCCACACTGAGCGGAAAGTACCTGCTGTCCTGGAATTCTCAAGATTCTGGAATTCTGTTTGTTACCCTGCAAGGTAAATTTTACTGAAATAACATGATGTTCTCTTGAGGAGAAAACACACACACACACACACACACACACACACACACACACACACCCTCCCTTAAGAGGCAAAAGGAGCCCTTGTGATCTAGGATTGTATTTCTTTCTTTTGGTGGAATATCTCAGAAATCAGCAGGACAGAGCTGTAGTAGTATTACAAAAGAAGAAAAATAAGACAAAGTCGTCATGGCGCCCTGGAATATGGAAAATTCCGATAATAGTTTGGCTTCCATGTTGACAAAGAGGGTTGCTTTTGGCTTGAAAATGACCCTCTATAAACCAAGGAATTGTCTACATCTCCTCTTTAAAGACATTAAGGAGATCAAAATCCTGTCTTTTATTGGACCACATTGTGGGCAAGTATTTGATACGATAAGGAAGGTTTCACGTCATGCAGAGACCTCCGTTGGGCTAATGCCGAGACAGATAATTTATTAACTCAGTTTGTAGCTGGGCTGTCTCCTTGGACATTGGATTGGACATGGAGAAGATGTGACAGCCATAAAGAAGGAAATGGTTGGGAAACCAAAGCCTATAGCCTGTAGTGATGAGATTGTGCTGTGCAAGGTATAGAATTCACTAGCATTTCAAAGGACTGACCCTGGCAGGTTAGGAAGGAGAGAATGACAGATCCAGGGGGAGAATGGATGAGGAAAAGTCATGTTTGCCCTGTCACTAGGAATGGACTGAAATATTCAGCTCAGTAATTTGGGGAGGTGCTGAAAAATAAAAAAGACGCTGAAGACTAGCTCGATTTTCAGGAGGCAGGCAAATTATAAGGAACTTTGGGTAATGGGGATCTTACCTTAAACGGCGTTTCCATGCGCTCTGGCACCTGTAACGGTGTCCTGTGTGCCAGAGGCGGTTTAGTCATGCTGTCCACATGACCAGGAAAAGCTGTCTGCAGACAAAGGTCAGCTCCCTCGGCCTGAAAGCGGAGATGAGCCAAGTGCCACACCCCATAGTCGAAGTCGACTGGACATAACCGTTCATCGGTCCTTTACCTTTACCCTACCTTACCTTAAAAAATGAGGTTCCTATGTTCTCTTGAAGAGAAGAGCACAACTGGATTGAGCCAATGGCTCATCTAGTCCAGCATTGTGTTTGCATGATAGCCACCCAGATGCACGTGGGAAAGCTGTAAGCAGGAAGGTTGGGGTGGGTCAACTGCAACTCTTTGGGGGACAGGGGTTCTTAAAAGTAGATTATCCCACCACACAAATTCCCCACCAGACACCGCCCCCTCCACAAGAAGCTGAACAAAGTGTGCTTTGCTCCTTGCTGATGCTTACAAATGATGATGATGATAATAATATTTGTATCTCACCCATCTGTCTGGGTTGCCCCAGCCACTCTGGCAGTTTTTCCATAGGAGTCAGCCTTATTTAATATCTGCTATACAGAAATGATTCATGTAGCAATATGCTTCATTAACTAGCAGACACAAAAAGGGAGTATTTGAAGGGTATTTACTATTAAAGGGTGTGCTGAAGCTTAACCTTTCCGAAGAGGAAGGTGAAGGAGAGGAGGCTTTGGCCACAAAAGGGAAGTGTTTTCTTTCTTTCTTTCTTTCTTTCTTTCTTTCTTTCTTTCTTTCTTTCTTTCTTTCTTTCTTTCTTTCTTTCTTTCTTTCTTTCTTTCTTTCTTTGAAACTGAATGCATTCTACCCGATATAATTTGTGTACATGCTGTCCCTTACATTGCCTGTCATTTAAGTGCTTAATAGACGCATATGCCTAATGTGTCTTATTCCTCCTTCACTTTTCAAACTGCACATTATCAGGTTTACAAATGCAGATACTTTTTACAGCTCTGTACAGGTACCTCTGGCTAAGATCTTAATTCGTTCCGGAGGTCGGTCCTTAACTTGAAACTGTTCTTAACCTGAAGCACCACTTTAGCTAATGGGACCTCCCCCTGCCGCTGTGCCGCCGCACGATTTCTGTTCTCATCCTGAAGCAAAGTTCTTAACCCGAGGTACTATTTCTGGGTTAGCAAAGTCTGTAACCTGAAGCATCTGTACCCTGAAGCGTCTGTAACCCAAGGTACCACTGTATTTTGTGTCCAACTGCACAAAAAATATAATATAATATCTTGCTTTGGGAAAGGGTTCTCTTTGGGGAAAGGCTGTAGCTCAGTGGTAGAGCACACAAGTTCCATGAAAAAGATTCCAGGTTGCACCCCCCCCAACATCTCTAAGTTGGGCTGCGAGTGTCTCCTGGCTGTGAGTGTCTCCTTATTGAAGCCCTAGTCAGCTGCTGCCAGTCACTGTTGACAGTACTGTACTGAACTGGGCAGATCAATGATCTGACTGGGTATAAGGCAGCTCCCTGTTTTCCTAGGTAGTTTCTTTCTTTTTCTTTTTGCCAAAAAACAGAATTCAAAAGCCACATGAACAACAGCACATATAATGTTGTTCTCAGGCGTGTTCCGGTGGAGAGGGGAGAAAGGTGCCTCACTGGCAGTTTTTGCAGCAGCAAAGAATAGGTTGGATGCAGAGAGAGTTAGTTATGCCTTAGACCCACTGGAATCAATGGGACGTATCGTAGCTGTGTGACTAACTTGTCCCATGGATTTCAGTGGGATTAAAGGACGTCCAACTTACTATGTATTCAATTCAACCTGTTTCGTACTCCTTCCCCCCCCCCCATCCAACTGAGCACCTGTAATTAGCTACGCTTGGGTTTGGGGTAGCCTTTGTCAACCTTGCGCCCTCCAGATGTTTAAGACAATGGCTTCCATTGGGCTGAACATCTGGAGGGCACCAGGTTGAAGATGGATGGAGAAGAAGGAATACCATTTCAGAAGGCACAGAAACCAGACAAGCTTAACCCTTGGAATTTCTCGTTACGGAACATAAAACACAGCACACCAGGCAAATGCACTTAGAAGTTTTGGTTAGGCTTATTTCTGTAACATTTTCATCTATCAGCAGAAGCACACCTCAGTGGAGCGTAACCCTTTTTTGGCTCGAGATTTATACATTTTGTTTTATAGCCTTTGCCAAACTTTTAAAATCTCTTATTCTAAAGTGGAACAACCCCTGCCCCCCCCCTTTTATGAAGTACAAGCACATATTTTACATTTATTTTCATAACTTCCACTTAAAAACAATCCTTTGGGGGGCTGTAGTTGGGTTAATAAAGCTGAGCAGTTAAAGAGTGTGGAAGGAGCCTTCGAGGCCTGTTCCACACAAGGAGACAATGTTGGCCGAGGGACAGAAATTAAAGATGCAAGGACATGGTCTGGCAGCCTTTCTCCAAAGCAAGACTCGGATCCAAGGGCTTCGTCCCAAGTGCACAGAAGTTAAAGGAATGACTCCGACAGTGCTTTCCACAAGATCACTTTAATGCAGATTAGCTGTTCTTTAACACCGTTGCTCTTGGATTTCTTGGCAAACACAGGGTGAAAGCCAACACAGTGCTAAGTGAAAGTTCTGCCAGCATGAGTGATTTTGCTTGCGCTACAGAATGTTCTCCCCCTACACCCCACTAAAACTTTGATAAGGGTTCCCCTAACTCTCTAGAACAAATTTGGGGAGGGTGGAGGGAGAATCCCATTTCACAAGCAGAAATCCTTGCACAGGTAGGATGTGTAGGTTGAATACTGCCCAGGAATTTCCCACATTCTTCTGGAACATTTTACAGGCTGGAGGGTGTTGACCGATCCTAACCACTGTGGAAATAACCTTTTTTTTCCCCCTAGCCCTGTAGGCACATTTGGGTTTTTGAGTAAGGGCCATGGCAATGATGGAAGCAATTGCCTGTGCTCTGGTAGGGTAAGCAAGGAAGTTTGCTTCAAGCAAAATTTGAGAGCAAACTGGAGGTTTCTGCTTGGACAAAGCATCTGAGGAATTTTTATGGAAGTCATGCACTTTGGCGAAATGTGTACATAAGTGACAACTTTTTTTTTTAAACGAACTTACTACTTTAAAAAATGGAATTCGCACACAGGGTGTGTGTGTGTGTGTGTGTGTGTGTGTGGCATTAAAGGGTAGGGGGTAAACTCCAGCAGGAAACTGGTATGGGACTCTCACCCAGATAGGAATCATGATCAAGAATGGGTTCCCACAGCTGTTTTTCTTCGAAATAAGAGCGGCAAGTTTAATCACGTGGCTCCCCCTCCCCCACCTCTCCAAAGTGTTTGGGCCAAAGTCAGGCTTGAAAAGAACAAAACATCAAGTTTTATATTTGTAGCTTGATAAAAGCCAAGCTCTAATTAGTACTTGTGCAAGCAGGGCATTGTAACTCCTGTCAGGCAGCTAGCTGTGTCCTCTCCCAGGATACTCCATTGCATCCTCCCTCTCCATCTAGTTTTCCCGCCTTCCCTCAACAGCCAGTCAGCAAATCACATATATATAGTTTGCAAACCTCCATATCCAGCGGTCCTTCCCCCGCCCCCCCTCCACAGCAACACACTTTCTGTATCATAAGTAGATTTATAATCTACCCTACCGCCCACTCTCCCCCCTTTTAACTGGATTTTCATTATGAGACGTTAGTGATATAAAACAAAATGTATGGAATGCTGAACACGTCCTTGGGAAGTCTGCAGAGCAAATCTGCCTTCTGCGAAAGCCAAAGGCACAGTGGGAAACCAATAATGTGGCATCTCCCCTCCGTCTCCCTCTGCACAATGATTCATTTCATTTTTCATAATTCGTCTGAAATGTTTCGGCTGGAGATTTGCAAAACAAACATGGCGTGATATCCACCCCTTTGATATCTTGCCTTCTAGCCAATCTATCACCCTTCCCACCCGCAAGACACACTCTTTAAAGTCTCCCCCGATCTTTCCAACTTTCACGTACATCCTGCGGGTTACACTCTGGTTTACTGTAGATCTTTTAGCAAGGACTCAGTCTTCAATATGGCACATGAAAAAAAATAAAAATAAACAGAAGAAGCTGCCCACCACTTCAGTCAAGTCGCCAGTGTTCCTAAGTGCCATGGCCTGGGGAAGAGGAATGCTATTATTACAATTATCTTATCATTAGTCTGTCTGTCAGCATGCTTCCTACTAGGTTTTTATTATTTTTCTGTCCTCGATGTTTTGTAATGTATTTCTAATGTTGTACACCGCCCTGAGATCTTTTGATAAAGGGCAGTATATAAAATGAATTAATAATACTAATACTAAATACTAAATACTAAAATAAAATAATAATAATAATAATAATAATAATAATAATAATAATAATAATAATAAATTATTATTTATACCCCGCCCATCTGGCTGGGTTTCCCCAGCCACTCTGGGTGGCTTCCAACAGAAGTATTAAAATACAATAATTTATTAAACATTAAAAAGCTTCCCTAAACACGGCTGCCTTCAGATGTCCTCTAAAAGTCTGGTAGTTGTTTTTCTCTTTGAAATCTGGTGGGAGGGCGTTCCACAGGGCAGGCGCCCCTACCGAGGAGGCCCTCTGCCTGGTTCCCTGTAACTTGGCTTCTCGCAGCGAGGGAACTGCCAGAAGGCCCTCGGTGCTGGACCTCAGTGTCCGGGCAGAATGATGGGGGTGGAGACTTTCCTTCAGGTATACTGGACCGAGGCCATTTAGGGCTTTAAAGGTCAGCACCAACACTCTGAATTGTGCTCAGAAACGTACTGGGAGCCAATATAGGTCTTTCAAGACCAGTGTTATGTGGTCTCAGCGGCTGCTCCCAGTCACCAGTCTAGCTGCTGCATTCTGGATTAATTGTAGTTTCCGGGTCACCTTCAAAGGTAGCCCCACATTGCAGTAGTCCAAGCGAGAGATAACTAATACTAATACTAAAAGAATACTAATAATACAGCACAGGTGGCTACTGGCACATAGGAAACTGAAGCACCAATTTTTCATGGGGGTTTACTGTGGGGCCCTTTTCACTGCAGCTCCTTATGCCACCCACAGGAGGGGACATCGCTCTTGTGCTTGAATTCTGCTTGCGGGTTTCCCCATAGGCATCTGGTCAGCTACTGTGAGATCAGGATGCTGGCCTAGGTGGGCCACCGGCCTGATCCAGGAAGCTCTCTTCATATGTTCTCATCCGAAAATGTGTTTGCAGTGAGCAAAGGAACAGATGAATCTGCCTTATACTGAGTCCATGTAGGTCAGTATGGTCTATGCTGATTGGCAGTCGGAGGTGGATTTTTAGGGGAGTGCGACTGGTTCTGTCACACTTGGTGTGGGGCCTCGGGGGCTCTGCAACTGTGATGTAGAATGCAAGGCAAGAGGCAAGGACGGCATCAGATTTTGGCATTTCACAGGGCACTGCTGTAGTTTGAGACCCCAAGGTCTCATGGTTTGTAACGGAGGATCTCCATGGTTTGTGGGGCTAGAGCAGTGCTCCCCAACCTTTTTATCACCGCGGACCAGTCAACGTTTGATAATTTTACTGTGGCCCGCTGAGGGGGGGGGCGTTTATTGTTTATATTTTATTTAGATTGTTTTGATTTAATAATTTTAATTTAATTGTATTTAATGATCCTTAGGCGGCCCGGTACCAATTGATCCATGGACCGCTACCGGTCCGTGGCCCAGGGGTTGAAGACCACTGGGCTAGAGGACATCCCCAGCCCTAGTTGGAAGTGCTGAGGACTGAACTTTGGGCCTTCTGCATGGAAAGCAGATGCTCTGCCGCTGAGCTACGGCCCTCTGTGCTCAACTCCCTAAATTATGTGTTGTGCAAAGTACTTCCGTTTCATAGGTCTTGAATCTACTACTAACCAGTTTCATTGGATCATGCTAAGTTCTCCTAAGAGAGGGAGACATGCTCCTCTCTGTTGACTTTCTCCGTACCAAACATCATTTTACGAACTTCGATTGTGCTGCCCTTAACTGAAAGAGACCCAAACATTGTTGTATTTTCCCATAGGATCATGCAGACCCGAGACACGTAGATTGATAGCTCAAGGTGCAGAATCTCAAGCTTGGAATGGCAGTTCATTGGTGATTCAGTGGTGTAGAAGCAGTGGTTTTTGAACTCCAGAAGGCAGGTGTGAACGTGGGTTAAACATCAGAGGGAATTACCTGTTGGTAAGAGCAATTCTGCTTCCCAGCGCTATAGCAGAATATCCTACCCTTGATAGGTTTACAAGGAATAGATGCTTTTGGTATGAAGACACAGCTTTTGGTACTTAGACAAAGGGTCCAGGGGGAAAACATATGCAAGTAAAGAACAATCCTATAGCATGTAAGTGTCCTAAAGAGGCAGAGACTAACATTGACAGACCCATAAGAGTGGAAAGGTGTGACTGAGACTGTTCCCAGGCTATTGGTATTTTGCAGGTGGGGTTCAAACATATAAATGGATTTGGGGCTCTTGCACAAGCAAGCAAACTGCCTCCCACAACCAAATTAGACTTTTTGCAGTAAGGAAAGTAAAAGGAAAATGAACTGAAAAGTATAGGGTAACCATCACTTGATGTGATATCATGTAACCTCTGTACAAAATAAGAATGAATGCTCAATAAACAGCAGATGTCGTTTAACTTCAGTGCAAATATTGTGAACACAAATCAGGATGAATGCTCAATAAACAGGCCATATGAAAATCCTCTGAGTCTCAACCTATGCTATAGGCACACCGTTAATCAAAGTTTTCCTCAGAAGATCTGAAAGGGGGGCAGTTTTTGTTGCTATGGAAAGCTTTTGAGAAATACACACAGACACACCCCTTTTGATTCAACCCTATTCTAGATCCATCATTGAGGTAACTTTGCAAGCGATTAGTGTAACTGTCAAAGAGTAACGAAGTAAGCATTGATCCTGAAGCAAGTTAGCAAAGTCAGTGGGATGACACTTGTTTCAGGGTTGGTGCTAATGCTTTACACTTCAACGATTATATTGATAGGTCACAAATTTACCTCAGTCTCACCTGATGCCCTTTCACCCGTGGTTCAAGCCTACGACTTGCCTGTCTTTCCCAATCTCTTCATGGATGTCCAGTTCCCTCACTTACGAAAACATGAAGCTTTTGATCTTTTTAACCTTGCTCTCCTGGTCCTATTGAAGCGTACACACACACACACACACACACACCCTTCATGATAGTTAAGCTTTATTATTATTATTATTTTAAAAAAGGTTGTGTGAACCTTTCATGAACCCGGGCTGAACTTTTTAAAAGATTGGTTTTGCAGCTTGGACCCAGGAGATTTTCACATGTTTTGGATTTTATTCTGAGCATTTGAGCTTTTCTGGGCTGTCCGTCTCCCAAGTGTTAAATGAAGAAAACCCAACACCGATTAAGAACTTGTATTTTCAACTATAATATTTTAATGGGCAGCTGAAATGCAGAGCCAGTCCTGTTGGGACTTGTAAGTATGCATTGAAAAAGGATAGTTATTCAAAACTAGAGTGCCACATGCATCCCTGTGGCACGGGAATTTAAACAGATGATGTTTATGGGAAAGAGTTAGTGAGTTCCACGATGGATATGTATGTTTCTTATAATTTTTTTTGGCTGCAGCCTGCACTTCTTCCTGAGTGTGAGCAACAGAAGCATTGCCCCCCCCTTTTGAAGGGAACCATATAGTTCTGTGGTGAAAGAACAGCAATACATGGTGGATGGTAGACGAGGGAATGAAAGACCTAAATGGGTGACTTGGCATCTTCTGCATAGGACCAGCCCAAGACATTTTGACACCTGAGGCAGACCTCAAAATGGTGGCCTCCTCCGCACAAGGAAAGAAGGGATGAGGGAAGATTGACATCAAGACCAAGGGGGGGGGAAAGAAAGATCAACATTTGATCTGCTGTCCTGGTGGATCCTGTGGCAGCTTTGCCTTGCTTCATGGGGGGGGGGCTTGCCCTGAATAAATATCAACATTGGGATATCCTCGTTGCCCATGAGGATTTTGCCACCTGAGGCAGTCACCTCACCACCTCATGGGTGGGCCAGCCCTGAATGACCAACTCTTGTTGGCCATGGTGGCACAACAGCACCTGGAGGACCACGGCTTCCCCTTTCCTGACCTAGAGCTTGGGTGTGTGGCTTAAGTTCATCCTGATCGCAGCCTATGAGGAAGAGGCGTGAGAGAAGCCCTTGGGTGGTGGGGGGGAAGTCCTCAATGAAACAACCTCAATCTGAATGCCATAGAGCAAGAGAAAGATTTGTCTGCTCCCCCCAAAGGAGTCAGACCAGTTGGTGCATCTAGATCAGTATTGCCAGTGCTGACTGGTACCCACTGCAGGATTTCAGACAAGGAGTCTCTCCCAGCCGTGCCTGGAGATGCCTGGGATTGAATTTGGGATCTTCTGCATGTAAGGCAGAAGCTCTTCCACTTAACAATGGTCTCTCCCCTGTGCAAGAAAAGAGAAAATACATTGCATTGCCAAAACAGAGGACACAGGTTGGCTTCAGATTTGCATATGCTAATTTGTATGCATGAGCTCAGATTTAGAATTCTGTCACCAGATTCTTCTGTTTTCAAAAAGTTATAAATGCACTGTTTATGTTGGCTCGTGGGCTAGATGTTTGCCGCAGGCTGTTGTCCCACAAAAATGTATCGAAAGCCTTGCCAATGAAACTATGTAAAAATAGGCCTAAAGTACCAAAATAACCCCTAAAGAGGTTCTCTCCCCCCCCCTGCACCCTGCAAAAAAAACCCCAACATGCCAGGTTTTTGATGTCACTCTGGTTAAGACTGCAGTCATACAGGATTATTTGAGAGCAAGCTCTACCTAACTCTGTGAGACATATGTGCAAAGGGGCAGCCAGTTGAGAGGTTCAGTGTAGGCAAATGGTAGGCTGGTTGGCCTGATCATGTCTAGTTGGGGCCTCCAGATTCCTATCTAACTGTTATGAAACATCTGTATTAGTAGGAGTTGTAGTTCAACAACATCTGGAAGGCCACAGTTTCCCCGCCGCAAGTCCTACCAGTGTGACAGACCCACCCCCTTCTAAAAGCTGTGCTAAGAAAACGAACCATCCTATGGAAGATTTTTGATGTAAAAATAAATCAAAGTATTCCCTCCTCCAGTAGTCCTCTTCTGTCTCTTTTTCATTCAACTGCTGTTTTTCCTCTCTCCTCCAAACTGGCACAGCTGCTTACCTCCAGCAGATATTTCCTGTTCAAAACCTGCTCCAGACAGGATGCATGAACTATAATGCAACCCAGGAGACAGTATGGTGAGCCCTGCAGTGAATAGCAGCAGAAGAGAGTGTGGTTGTCTTAACCACATGAGCTCTCATGCGTAAGCAGACTCTGAAAAGTAATAGCTGATGAAGCAAACAATTTGCTTGGAAGTGAGGTGTTCAGTATGGTGTTATGACCTGGGAGACTATGGTTTGAATTCCCACTCAGCCATGAAGTTCTCTAGGCGACCATGGGCCAATCACTAACCTACCTCACAAGGCTGTTGTGAGGATAAAATGGGGAGGGAAGAACTGTGTACAATACCATGAGTTTTTTTGGAAGGAAATAGCAGATTATGAGGTATTGCTGTATTTGCTTGCTTTCTTGCTTGGGGGTACAAATTAGGTGGGTTCATATTACAATGCAAATGTAACAGATTTTCCCCTATTGCTGACATCACCCATCCTCCTCACTCTTGCTACTCATTGGCGGGTAATGAACCAGGAACCAAGTGACTGCTCAGATCCTGGCTCATTGCCCTTCTGTTGCCAGGTAAGCTCTCGAGAAAGTGTGAGTGGTAGGGTAAGGCCGGCCACTGCAGAGTGGTTACTACCAGGGGGCCCAAATGGCACAGGATCTTGGAGGTCATAGAATTGTAGAGTTGGAAGGGACCCCAAGGGTCGTTGAGTCCAATCCCCTCAGCTAAAGCATCCATGACAGATGATCATCCAACCTCTGCTTGAAAACCTCCGAGGAAGGGACTCCACAACCTCAAACAGCTCTTCCTGTTAGAAATGTTCTTCCTGATGTTTAATCTTTAATCAGAATCTCCTTTCTTGTAACTTGAAGCCATTGGGTCAAGCCCTGCCCACCAGAGTAGGAGAAAACAAGCTTGCACCATCTTCCATGTGACAGCACTTGAGATATTGGGAGATGGCTATCATATCTCCTCTCACTCCTTTTGTTCAGCTCCTGGTCAGCTCTGGTTTGGTAAGCTGTGGGGAAACAGCCCATCGTCCACCCCTGCCCTGATCTGGAGCCAGGTCTTCCAACAAGAAGCAAAAGCAGTCTCCTGCCATCCTTTCATGACCATAGCCAGCCTCGAATCCTTTGAGATTGGAAGGAGTTCCAGGTCTTACTTCTACACAACTCCTTTCATTTAATGTACAGTGGTACCTCTACTTACGAATAACTCTACTTACGAATGTTTCTACGTACGAACGGAGCTCCGTCCGCCATCTTGGATGCAGTTTAGATAGGATTTTTTTCTACTTACGAATTTTTAGATAGGGTTGCTTCGACTTACGATTTTTTTCTCCCAATGCATTCCTATGGGATTTGACTTACAATTTTTTTTACTTACGAATGTGCGTTCGGAACACATTAAATTCGTAAGTAGAGGTACCACTGTATTTCTGTCACCTAGTAATCCACATCTGCAATCACACAGAAGATTCCTCCTGCTTGGGTCAAATAGGAACTCCGTCACACTGCCCACGTGGGCATGTGGACAGAGATTTTGGTGGTGGTGGGGATCACTGGTAGCCCCCTGAACATTTTCTAGGCCCTGGCAAATTTCTTGACTTTGCCCACTGCTGATGCCAGCCATACCTCAGCTCCCACACTGAGTGGAGCGAAATGTTCCATGTCTTCCCCACGAGCCCCAGCTGCTTATACTACTGGGTAAGAGCTCTTGATGGTTTTGAAACCGGGAAGGCACATCCCAGAACAAAAGTGAATTGGATTCTTCCTTCATGAATGGGTATATACATACATCTTCCAATAAATAATGAGTTTAATTAAGCCCCACTTCCCTTTGGCCCAAGACTTTGGTTCACAACAAAGCACCAAACTTGGGCATTCACTTTCCACACCTCGCCTTCAATGTCTTTGTTCCAAGCCTGCTTTTTCTGTACATACAGCAAGGAGCAGAATGACCATTTTCAGAAAACAATCAAGCCACAATGCATTAGTATGACATTTCTGAGCAATTCCTTGCGTTTCATGTAACTTGACCGCTACAGTACGCATGCCGAGCGCTGTGGGTTATTATTTTGGCACGCAATGGAAAGCTTTGTTGAAATGGGGTGTGTGTGTGTGGCCATTGTCTCTCATCTGTGTTGCTTCTTGGCATAAAAGAATGTGGTTGAAAAATCTGCTTTCTATGACTGGGGGAAAAAATTGGGCACAGATGAGAAATTTGGAGCTAATTTCTGCAGTTGTGGAATCCTCTTTCCATGAGGCTTTAGAAGATCTTGGAAATGTATTGTAAGCAAAGGACAGATTAGGAGGGGTGTGAGCCACATCCCTTTGCCTCATGAGGCTCTTTTAGATGGCAGGCTGCGAGGTTCTGGAATATTTCTGCTTCCGTCTGCTTTCTCCCTTCCATTTTATTTCCTTCCTTTCCAGATGCCACACTGGGCTTGAGCAGGAGAAAGTCTCAGGAAAAACCCATCCAGCTGCAATTGGCTTAGCTGCCCTCATGTGAGCAGGGAAATATTTTGCTCAGGACTGCAGCAAGGCAGAAGAGGATTAAAGAGAGCCAGTGTGGTGTAGTGGTTAAGAGCAGCAGACTCGTGATCTGGGGAACCGGGTTCACGTCTCCACTCCTCCACATACAGCTGCTGGGTGACCTTGAGCTAGTCACACTTCTTTGAAGTCTCTCAGCCCCACTCACCTCACAGAGTGTTTGTTGTGGGGGAGGAAGGGAAAGGAGAATGTTAGCCACTTTGAGACTCCTTTGGGTAGTGATAAAGCGGGATATCAAATCCAAATTCTTATTCTTATTCTAAATCTCTCCTCTGTGTCTGATTCTGTTCGTCAAGGGTAGTTAACCCTTTGCAACCCAGGGGCCACATATTCTGGGGCCACATTTCGGGAGTGGGAGGGGCCTGAGGCAAAAGTTGGTAGAACTGTAAGTGTAAAGGTTACCTTTGGACTTTTTGCAAGTTTCTGCACACACTCATGCATCCTTCTCTGTCCTCCATCCAGGCAAACAAGCAGGAGGGAAAAAATCCAGCCAGGCATAAAAAATGGGGGGTGCAATTAGAAAGGAGCTGTGGCCTGGGGGAGAGTTCTGTGGGCCAGACAGAACAGCCCGGGGGCCGCATTTCCACTTCCTCATCCTGAGGTTTCTCACCCCTCCTGTAAACGATCGGCCCTAGCCCTATTGATGCAAATTAATTCTTCTTTTTAAGTGCATTAAATCAAAACACATTTTAACATCATGTATCGCCGGGCTTTTATTCCTTTTGGACACTGTATTTGACCATGTGAGCACCCACACTTGAATTCTTACGCACAGAACTGAGGCTAGGCAGACCTGCAAGACCCCCATGCCTCAGTTCTGCTCACCCCACTTCAATTCTGTTTACAGCCTCTTTTTCATCAACTGGCAGCCTCCAAAGTGGCTGGGTGGGGGAGCACTTCTTCTTTGGGGACAGGAATGGAGAAACAGATGCTAGCAAGCTCCCTTGAAGGCAGAAGAGACCCTTCCCTAACTTCAGGCTAAGTGCTGGAACCACAGCGATACTTCCAGTGGAAAAAGACACAAGGGTGGGGGGAGCTCAGTGAGTCTCTCCCATTGTTTCCTCTGCTGACTGCTACCCTGCCCAGTAAATACAAAAAAAGGGGGAATCTTTTATCCTTCATAAATTATTATGACATCTTTATTCCACCTAGTAGTGGCTGATGCGTATCGGAACTGGCAGGAGTGTAAGGTAGGAGGCCAACAGTAGGTGGAGCTAAAGGTGACAAGCATATCTTCCTTCTGCGTTCTGCAAAGGCAACACATAATAATAATAATAATAATAATAATAATAATAATAATAATAATATATTATTTATACCCCGCCCATCTGGCCGGGTCTCCCCAGCCACTCTGGGCGGCTTCCAACAGAAAAATAAAACACAATAATCCATTAAACATTAAAAGCCTCCCTGAACAGGGCTGCCTTCAGATGTCTTCTAAAAGTCTGGTAGTTGTTTTCCTTTTTGACATCTGTTGGGAGGGCGTTCCACAGGGCAGGCGCCACCACCGAGAAGGCCCTCTGCCTAGTTCCCTGCAACTTGGCTTCTCGCAACGAGGGAACTGCCAGAAGGCCCTCAGTGCTGGACCTCAGTGTCCGGGCAGAATGATGGAGGCTAAGGAGGAGGTAGCTGATAGCCCGTGCAACCCCCTGGACTGGTTGTAAGTAAGGAGATAGGCAGGTGGAGGCTGGCTGAGGACATACTGGCATTGGTGGAGCAGTTGCCGATCAACCCAAGTGGACCAGCCTCTGCGGATTCCATCCTCCAAACGAATTCACACATGGCATTTCTCCCCATGCAACAACTCTGTAAGGTTTGGGCTGAGAGATGTTTATTGGCCCAAAGTCCCTCAACAGGCTTCCTGATGGGGGTGGAGGGGAAGGTTTGAACCTGGGCCTTCCCGGTCATAGCCCTGCATTCTCACCACTGCCCCAGGCTGGCTGTCTTTTAAGTCAAGCTGTGTTGACATCTCCCTTTCCTCCGAAACGTGTCTTGGCTCCACTCCTCCTCCTCCCTTGCTCCCCCCTGTCCCTTTTTGACCTCCTCTAGTTACACACAGGCAGGCAGGCAAGCGCAGAGGCAGTAATTAGAGTTCAATAGTCGCCATTGTTTCCCTGCGGAAAGTTATGACTATGAGGGCTGCTGCCACAGACCATTATAATAATGATATTGTTGGGCATGTAGCAAAGCCAGCAATTCTCAGTTTTCTACGCCCTCGGGCTAGCCTGAGTTGGCTGCGGGAAGCAGAAGGAATCCTTTCCAAGGCTTTTTCTCTCCGCTGCCAGGTGGAAGAGTTTGCCACAACAGTGAGTGACTTCCAGCAGGTTGCTGTGTCAGCACTTGATGCAAATCTCCCTCCCTTTCTCTCTCTTAAATAGCTACCAGGGTTCCCCCCCCCCCGGTCGCCCCTTTTCGTTTCACGATTGCACTTTGGCAGCAACCCTTTAGAATCGAGGAATGTCACGATGATATGTACCTGCTTCGGAGACAGGCACAGATCAAGCAAATGTGGGGGATTTGCATTACTGCAGGTGTTCAGAAAGGGAGGCAGCATCTGGGGAGGGGGGGTGTCAGTGATACATACAGGGATGCAACACGCACTCCAGCTATCCCTGTTTACTAGGGATGGGGCTTATTTCCCTGGACCTTGTTAAATCACTTTCCTATTTCATCCTTGATTGTTGTTGTTGTTGTTGTTGTTTTATTTGTGGGTTGGGGGTGGGGGGAACGCTTTGCTAGGCTGCTTCCAGACAGTTGCTGTTTTGTAGGTAGGATTAAACTGCATACCAGCAAATTTAGGTGGCCCAGTTAAAGTGGTCTTGGTGCTCTTACACCAAAAAAAACCCACTTCCAAACAAACAGCAAGGAGAGTGTTGGGAAAATGCACTGGAAAGTGTGGTAGCAAATCAGGACGAATGCTTAGCAAACAGGTTGTCTGGAAGCAGCTCTAGTTTGATTTGCTACAAATGTCAGCCTTCAGATATCAGGCTGCAGTCCTGACTGACTGACTGATTTCATTTCTACCCTGCTGTTCCTCTGAAATCTTTAGAGGTGTGGGCTGATCTGGGAAGAAGTCCTGGTTGCTTATCTCTGAGTAGACAGGTGTAGGCTTGCATTGTTCACCTTCTACCCCAGGCCTATGGAAATCCGGGCAGTTCACACCATGAACTGAAACGAGAATCAAAACAAGTTAGTAAAGCCAGTGGGTGAAAAGCAGCAAAAGCAACACCCTTAACTAACAAAAGCCTGCCTCCGAAAACTGGGTAAAATAGGTGCCAGGCAAGGCTTCCCAGGGACACGGTGCCACCACTGAGAAGCCCCTTCCTCAGTCACCCTTACCATACTTCTCATGATAGGGGCACTCCCTTGATCTCAGCACACAGACTGGCTGGTGTGGAGGCAAGGGTTCCTTCTGCTATCCTGCTCCCAGGCTGTTTACTCGAATGCAGACACATGTCAACACACACCCATGAACATTAGAGCTGCTTGCTCTTTCACTCACTCGCCAGAGAAGCCCATTCTGATAAGACTGCAGGACACTTTAAGCTGTGTTCCTCCTTTTGTGGTTCCCATCACAAGAGGGAGAGTGTGTGCGCCAGCCAGCCAGCCAGCCTCCTCCCTTCCTCCCTCTCTCACATATCTGGAGTCCTAGTCCAATTGCATGTCATGTGTTGGGGCTGAATATCTGCAGCGCAGAATGAACCCCGCACCTGGTGGCTCCCTGCACCAGCAATGGGAATCATGCAAGGATCATCCACAAGTACAGCTGCCTTCCCACTGCAGATGTTTGCCCTCCAGGGCAAGGAAGGCAATGGAGTCAGCAAAGGCACTGTGACATGAGGCAGGGCTAACAAGCATGGTCCTGTTCTTCCCTTTATGCAGCTGGAAGTGCAGTGTGTGTGTGTGTGTGTGTGTGTGTGTGTGTGTGTGTGTGTGAGAGAGAGAGAGAGAGAGAGAGAGAGAGAGAGAGAGAGAGAGAGAGAATGTATGAATAGGGCTAATGTTTTTCTGGCATAACTTTTTTTTTATATAAACCATATTGGCTTTTGAAACAGCACGAAACAGGCAACTGCAAAGGGAGTGTAGTGGATGGCTTGGAGCCTTCAGTAGTGCATAATGCAGGAGGTGAAGCTCGGGGGCAGTGATGCTTTGTGTTAGAAGTGTGTCCCTGTGAAATGCTAGTGTCCCACAAGACAGAAGGCATCAGGTCTGCACGCTGCAGAAAAGAAGGCTGTGTATCAGCCTTCCATCACCTTTTCTGTAATCTTCGGTTCCAAGGAGCTGCCCATTTCCCTGGACTAGGGGTGGACTGGAGGAAGCACACTGTGCTAGCTTAGCAAATGCATGACATGCTTCCTGTGTGGTGTAGTGGTTAAGAGCGGTAGACTCGTGATCTGGGGAACCGGGTTCGCGTCCCCTTTCCTCCACATGCAGCTGCTGGGTGACCTTGGGCTAGTCACACTTCTTTGAAGTCTCTCAGCCCCACTCACTTCACAGAGTGTTTGTTGTGGGGGAGGAAGGGAAAGGAGAATGTTATCCGCTTTGAGACTCTTTCGGGTAGTGATAAAGCAGGATATCAAATCCAAACTACTACTACTACTACTCCTCCTCCTCCTCTTCTTCTTCTTCTTCTTCTTCTTCTTCTTCTTCTTCTTCTTCTTCTTCTTCTTCTTCTTCTTCTTCTTCTTCTTCTTCTTCTTCCCGACCCAACCATTAGGCAGATGCAGGCGATCACCCCAGGCAACAGATGCTGGGGCCCAGTGAGTGGCATAGAAATGTTGGAGTTCTCTGTGTGCGCATGCTCTCTAAGCAAGCTTGCTACCCTCAGATGTGGAGTTGGATGTTCTCCCAGCATTGAAATGAGCTCCACCTGCCAGCCTGGTCCGCTTCTGCCCATGGAATGATGGAGGGCGCCATCTTTTCTTTTGCCTCAGGTAGCGAAATGTCTTGGGTTGGCCCTGATGCTTCTATGGTCGCTGTTTTCATGGCCATCCAAAAGAGGCTGGGGAATGCACATACATTGAGAGCGATAGGCCATCGTTGTCAAGTGCTTTCTTCATTACTTCCTGTGAACTGAATAAAAACAGCCCTGGCCCAAGAATGTGATGTAATGATAAAAGAAAAGAATGAACATATGACCACTCTTGATACTGTACTTTCAAGATGGAAAACATGTGACCCTCCAGATGTTTTTGGACTCCATCAGCCCAATGAGCATGCTCATTGACCAGGGATGATGGGAGTTGTAGTCCTGCAACATCTGGGGGGCCATAGGCTCCCCATTCAGATATACAGTGGTACCTCGGTTTATGAACACAATTGGTTCCGGAAGTCTGTTCATAAACTGAAGCATTCATAAACTGAAGTGAACTTTCCCATTGAAAGTAATGGAAAGTCAATTAATCCGTTCCAGACGGGTCCGCGGAGTACTCAACCTGAAGCGTACTTAACCCGAAGCATGGGTGTAATTGGTTCCGGAAGTCTGTTCATAAACTGAAGCGTTCATAAACTGAAGCGAACTTTCCCATTGAAAGTACTGGAAAGTGAATTAATCTGTTCCAGATGGGTCCGCGGTGTTCGTAAACCGAAAATTTGTAAACCGAGGTGTTCATAAACAGAGGTTCCACTGTACTCTGACAGACAGCAGCATCATGTTTCCCACGGTGTCTAGCCAGATACCTCTGGACCACAAGCTGGACATGAAGGCGATTGTCCCCTCCCATCGTTTCTCCCCAGCAGCTGATGCTGCCGCTGGCACTAGAAGTGACCCACACATAGGGGCGGCAAAAATCCGGGTTTCCTAGGCTGGAGGGAATTTTTGACATACCTAAAATTTGCTGGGACTTCTGAGCATTCCAGCCATTTCAGAATGTTATTTCCTAAGCAGATTATTGCAATGCTTCCCATGGAACAGATAAGAGGAGAAACATTCTGAATGTCAAGGTATTTGCATGGTCTTGTTGTTTTTATAGGGGCGTGTGTGTCAAGAGTCAGCTAGTCCAAAGGGAAATTCCCAGCTATCAGAACCAGTTTTGCACCGTGATCTTCACAGTTCATACAGCAGGGATGCTTGGGCACTCAATAGGAACTTCGGAAGCTACCCTCTACTGAGTTAGAGCATTGATCCATCTCACTCAGTATTGTCTACACTGCCTGGCAGCCGCTGTTCGGGATTTCAGGCAAGGGACACTCCCAGCCCTCCCTAGTGTGGGACCAGGGATTGAACCAGGGGGAACTTCTGCATGCAGAGCAGATGCTCTGCCAGGGAGTTACAGCCCTTCTTCAGTAAATTACAAAGACGTAGGTCATGTGAGACTATTTCCATCTTTTCTAACTTGAAAACCATTTCCCCATCCTTCTGCTGAGTAAAGGCTGAGCAAAAATGGCCTCTCAGAATGAGGAGATCTTGCTGAATATTCTCAGGGGCAGAGGATAAAATTCTCCCGTCGTTTCTTAAAAGTGGCAAGAAGCCGCACAGCTGCTTTCTTCTCTCTTCTCTCTGCCCCCCTCCCCCTGCAGGAAGTAAGACCTGCTGAGTTCCTAGGTTGGCATGGTCACCATTTCATATTCCTTGTCATCCTGGGCATTAGTGGTGGTAGTGGTGGCAAGCTGCCGAGAATAACCAGCGAATATTCTGCAGAAGTGTCCTGTTGTTCAGAAGGGTTCTTAAAAAAACAAAACCCAAAACCAAAGATGTCTCAGAGAACTCTTTTCATGATAATTTTTTTTGCTTGTCTCAAAGTGAAATAGTTTCTATCTATTCTCCTTTTTGATCAAAGCTCCAGGCAGGCGTGTCACTGCATTTTGGTTCAATGTGGCCCCATAAAACTCACCTGGGGGCTAAATTTGGCCCAAGGGCCACCTGATCTCAGGAGCACCCTAGGTGTCCTTCCTTCCTTTATATAGCCCAAGACAGTCAAGCAGCTTTTAACTCTGCACTCCTTCTATGGTAAATGATGTTTACTGTTGCATTTCACTGATGGCAGGGAGAATACCAAGCTATCTGCTTTCTGTAACACAGAACCACTGGTGGGCTTCAGTCAAGTTATCTGCTCCGTGCTGCAATTTCCCTGAGCCTAAGCAGAGGGCTCCTTGGCATTCTGCTTAGTTGTTAAATTTGGCCCTTGCCCGTGCACTCGCTCCCAGTCAAACATTTTGCTAACCATATTAGGCAATATGGACACCAGCCAACGAGCAAAGAGCTGGTTGAGTTGCTTACTTTTCGTGGAGCGCTTCTTAACATTTCCTAACCTCCCTCATTTTCGTTCAGCACATCTATGGGTTCCTTCTGAGAAATGAAAGGAAAGCCCTAGTTTACTGTGGTTTACTGAGTTACATTGAGGGGGCATGAAGAGGAGGCTGATCTTTTAGATGACAAGCCTCAAGCCTGTTTGGAACCCTTTTGATCCCTAATTCCGGATCTGGTTGCAGTCGCTCATGGATAAGGAAAAGGCATTCTGTACATGGTCAGAAAAACACTTCTGTTTCACATGTTGGCTTTGCATTCCTTAATTCCATGCTACTCATACTGAATTTTTAAACCAAGATTGGGGGTTCCCAAACTGTGGGCTGCGAGCTTCATTCAGCTGGTCCATGGCATGTCCACATTAAATTTTTATACTGACTTTTATTTTTTGTTGCTTGTTACTTCTTACATTGTATTTAAATACTCAATTTTAATGGCTTTTTATGCCTTATATTGAATTTAGATTTGAATTCCATAGAATGTCATTTGTGATACAATGTGAGAAATAACAGAAGCACTAAGGATACTATTAAAAATCACACAGCATCTAGCACAGTGCATTGATAATTGCTATTACAGGCAGAAAAATAAATAGGTGGTCTACCGAGACCACCAGCAATTTGCAAGTGGTCCATTGGGGGACGGATCTGAAAATAACTGGTCTAGATCCCAAATTGGCCCAGAAGCCCTAGGCCAGGCATCCCCAAACTTTGGCCCTCCAGATGTTTTGGACTACAATTCCCATATTCCCTGACCACTCGTCCTGTTAGCTAGGGATCATGGGAGTTGTAGGCCAAAACATCTGGAGGGCCGCAGTTTGGGGATGCCTGCCCTAGGCAAACATCTTTTCCCTAATAGATACAGGGGTTGGGTGGGCTGTTAATGAATGGTGAACAGAAGGCATGGCACTCGGTCATGATGAATGGCTAATTCTTCTGCATAGGAGTAAAACACACACAGTTCTGAGTGTTAATATTGTGTGTCTTAATTGACAAGCATTTCACATGCTGAAACCTGTTGATTTATGCTGTTTGGTTTTGTAGCTGCGTGCTTAACTTGCAATATTATGCTAATATTAGGCAAATCTGTGTCCTCTTTTTTCTCAGCATTTGGTGATGCATTTCCCACCTACAAAACAACGCATAAGTGGCCAACCTATAAGCAAACTGATTGCATTTTGCACCATTTCTCTACAAACTTGTCATTAAACATCGCGTGCATGACATGCCACACAACGTCGCATTGTCTGGAGGAGGTCGAGTGCTCTGTCGGAGCCAGTCACTGAACCTGCAGCATGCAAGACATGTTGTGCACATGATGTTACATGCACATGATATGCACCAGGTCCCTCAACATGGAGGACTCTCTGCCCCCTTCCAACAAATATATCGGGCCAATGTGTCTCTTTGGCCCCCTAGAATTGCGCACATCTAGGCAGGGTGGAGCTGTCTATCTTGGGAAGCATATTTTGGAAGGTTGGGGACGTCATCTGGATTTTCTGCCTCATGCACCAAAAAGTATTGGGCGCTCTCTGTGCCACAGGTAAAAAAGTGTCCACTCTGGAAAGAGGTCCCCCTTCCTAGGAATGGGTTTGCAAAGTCAAAATACCCATGTACATGCACTTGTGAATGAACCTGTGATTTATATTTTTGTTAAGCAAGATTCTCTTTGGGAGTGAGAGGCTGGAGCTTCTCAAAGATAAGTTTGGTCAAAGAAAGGAATTCCCCTATAAGATATTTCTCATGTTTCCTGCATGCAGTCACTGATATAGTGTTTCTGAGAGATTAGATTACATGGGCATCAGAATGAGGAGAGGATTAATCCTTCGGAGGG
Source organism: Zootoca vivipara (assembly GCF_965207765.1). Classification (NCBI taxonomy): domain Eukaryota; kingdom Metazoa; phylum Chordata; class Lepidosauria; order Squamata; family Lacertidae; genus Zootoca; species Zootoca vivipara. Next base: position 56,779,878 of record NC_142592.1, read on the forward strand.
GTAGGGGAAGTTTACACAAAGACTGTGCTCAGGATGAAGCATTCTGCCATGTGATGGATGTGCATTATGAAGAATGCAAGGAAGGAGGTGACTAGATCAGAAGGGATCAAGGAAGGTAATTTATGGCCTTCAGCAATGCGTAGAACCAATCTTAAGTCTCTGGGCAAAACACAACCTGCTTTCCCCATGGGGATTGTTTTTTACCTTCTTGTGTTCATGGTTGGTGAAAGGACCAGTTTATATCAAATCAGGCCATTAGTCTGTCTAGCTCACTACTGTTTACTCTGACTGGCAGCCGCTTCCCATAGTTTACTTAATAATGTAAGAGTCAGGGCCACAAAATGGTGCAGGCATGCCCCCCCATCAGCTCTCCCATCAAGCACCTGCAGTAGCCACTCCCAGAGAGAGGTTCTTTTCACACCTCCTCTGTTCAGAGCAGAAGTGTCCAATCCTGGCATCCAGTGAGCAGTGGGATTGTTTAAGGTGCATCTTCAATGTAGGAGAGGCTGAGGCAGTGCAGACAAGAACTGAGTAGGAACAGCAAACATTGTGCATTGTGGATTTTTGAAGGGATATTTGGTGAGACCTTTTGTGGGCACCTGAGTAGATGCGGATAGAAGGCTGGTGGCTGCTGGTCCCATAATGTCTATCTACAGTATCTCCACAAGACAAGCTTTGGCAATCCCCTTGTGGCTATGAGAAGCAGACGCTTGCACGAACAGAAGACTGCACCCAAAGCCCTAAGAAGGACCTCTTAAAAGACATGCAAACATGTGGAGTCTTGTCATCATTTCCTCCTTGTGTGTGTTTGTGTGTTAAACAACTCTGGTGAAAGACCTGGTACCCTAATTCTGGTTTATAGGTTCAGAGGACTTCACTGTACCTTGCGAATGGTTCTACCGTCCCAAACTGCTACCCAATTCACCCTTGGTGGAGAGCAAAATGTGCTCTTTGTACTGTTGTGCTTTATGCCGTTCCAATCTTTTTAGCAAATCAAATCCTTGGCAAGGGACTAAGATAACTTAGGTACGAAGGAAGATTTGGTTTTACAGCTATTAATTGAGCATGCAACTACACATGGGGAGATAACAATAATTGAATGTCATGCTCTAAAGAAAAGGCAGATTTCCTTATGGCTTAGGCTTAGAATGCCAATCGGCTAACCGACCCTGCTTTTTGCTGGCCACAGTCACCTGTGCAAGATAAGGAGCCTGCAGCAAAAGATAAGGAGCCCACAGCAAAAGCCTGGGTGGTGATATGGAGACTCAAGTTTGCCCTGCACCCGAGATCTCCTCTTGACCTTATAGGTAAAGGTAAAGGAACCCCTGACCATTAGGTCCAGTCGTGACCGACTCTGGGGTTGCGGCGCTCTCCTCGCGTTGTTGGCCAAGGGAGCCAGTGTACAGCTTCCAGGTCATGTGGTCAGCATGACAAAGCCGCTTCTGGAGAACCAGAGCAGCACATGGAAACGCCGTTTACCTTCCCGCTGTAGCGGTACCTATTTTTCTACTTGCACTTTGATGTGCTTTCGAACTGCTAGGTTGGCCTTATAGGTTGAATCAAAAGGAAGCCCTGGATCCCAGCACTCTCATTTTCAAAATGGAAATATTAGTGTTTTATAAGTTTGTTTCAAGGATGAAAAACATCGTATTTGAAATTAATGGTTGAGGGTCAGAGCATGAGATTCATGTGGGACAAAATGAGTGTGTGGGGTGGTGGTGGTGCAAGGGAGCAGCATTGCAGTGGCAAACTCTGACACAAACAACATGCGTACATTAGGACGGGTGCGGGGAACCCATGCTCTTCCAGATGTTGCTGAACTACAACTCCCATTAACCTTGGTCATTGGCTACACTTGCTTGTTCTGATGGGTGTTACAGATCATCAACATCTATATGTGCCGGAAACTTGTACATATGTGGACTCTGTTTAGATATAATAAACACACTTAGGTTGGGAGCAGAACCTGCCACTGCATTGCTGACGCCCCCAGTATGTTCTCTCCACCACGCATGACCGGAAAAGAGCTAATGATTTCCCCAAAGCAAATCTTGTGACTTAGTAGGGACCTGATTTTCAGTCTTCTTCACAATGTTCTTTGAACTGCACTGGGTTTTAAACATGAATCAAGTTATGGTCTGAGCTCTCCCATTCATTCACAGATGGAACAAAGTAGGGGCTGATTACTTTCAGACAGCAGTTGCAAGATTACTAGTGAAAGAAAGGAGGAGGATATCCCCTTCCATTCTTGCACTGTGAACAGTTCTGCCTGCTTGCTTTGTACAAGTTTGTTGCAGACAGTTGCTTATATGACTTATGACACAAAATTGGCAATCTTCTGCCACAGAATTGTTGCTGTGAAATGGGTAGAACTTCTCTAACTGGGTAAATTATTGGGAGGCTCTATCAAAGCAAAGGCCCTTATTTCTATGCTTCCATAGAACTTATTTAGAGTTTTAAAGCATCAAAAGTAGTTTTAAAAGAATAAATTAGCAAGGTAAAATGAAGCAACTCGAAAAACTAAACAAAAATTGCCTGATTCTGCCAAGTGGAAGGGCATTAAAATGGTGTTATGGGACTCCTGTTGCAATATGTAGAGTTAATATTTGCTTTGCTTTGTGTGGGATGGAGGGGGAGAGCTCCCACTTAAATTTTCAGTGAAATCACAATTTGCTAAATAAAAGGGTGTGTGCGCAGGAAAGGATTGGAATTAACATAAAGATAAAAAACCTTAATATAAAACGTAAGTGCATAACAAGAGTATGAAATGCTGGCACATCTTACCCTCATTACCATTCTAGGTCCATGTTGTTAATTGGCTGTGACTTGTGACGCAGCTGGTTCTTGAGGATGTGGTGGCCAAGTTAGTGAATAACAGGCTGGATGGCTGCGTGGATGAATGGGGCAACTGTCCATGGTGCCAGCACAGAGAACATGCTCAGCAGAAAGTCTCTGCGCGCAGCCTCCCTTTACCATGGGGGCAAATCATAGCTCAGTGGTAGAGTAAATGCTTTGCACGTGGAAGGTTCGATCCCTAGTATTTCCAGTTTAAAGGGCTAGTAGCAGATGATGGGTCTTGGAGAGTTACTGTCAGCCAGGGTAGGCAATATTGGGCTAGAAAAGGACACTTTTAGGGCAGCTTCCTGCAGTTCATGATGCAGACACAGAACCAAGCTAAACACTGGTGAAAACGAGGAAGCTCTGAGTATACATTGGAGCTAAAAAGAGCACTGGATCATAGTATTTTACTGGCTCCATTCCTCCTCCCGACATCCACATTGCAAGGGCACTAATTGCCATATTGCACCAACAAGGACTCCATACTTTCTCATTAGCTCATGCCTCACACTTGATTTTTGTCAGTCAGATCTGAATCAGCCCTGCCACCTCTCTGTGGCCTGCCCCAGTGAATCAGGTCAAAGAGGAGCCTGGACCATTTGCTGTTGTTATGCAGAAAATATGTGGTATGCCACAAAAGGGGAGGGATGCTTAGGTTGCAGACAATGCCTGTCTTTCACAGGGCAGGCCTAAGCAAAGTTTTCAGAAGGGATAGAGAATAGGCATCTCTCTCAGCTGCCAAAATGACTTGACTGACCTTGGGTACAATCTAGTGTAAGAAGTGCCCTGCTGGATTGGACCAAAGGCCCATCTAGACATGAGTGCAACCGTCCTCTACCCAGTTGTGATTCCCAGCAATTGGCATTCATTCAGAGGCATTCCCACACAGCCATCACCATTGATAGACTTTTCTTCCATGTTGAAAGCCTTCCACATTGGTGTCTATTACTATGTCTTGTGGGAACGAGTTCCAAAACTATGGGCTATGTGGTGGTTAACTATGCCCTCACCACAACCACTGCCTCCTCCTACCCAGGCTATCTCGATGCTGTGTGACATCTGCAACCTTTGCACCATGCAGGCAAATCACCATGTGGTCTGCTTACCCGTCATTAATCTACTACCGGTATATATGTTCCTAATGATTGAGGAGTATCCTTGGAGTGAGAGAATATCTCTTCATCTCCCAAGGGATGGGTACCTTTCTTTACTAGGAGCCCCAATTTCAAATCAAAAAATGAAAAGAAAAACGATATAAACACATAAAAAACAAAGCTCCACCTTGAAAATCATCGCAAAGAGTGTGTGTGATTCCCCATCAGTTTCCTTATTGGAAAAAAAGTGGGGTTGCCAGGCAAAACCTCCCCATCAGCTTTAACTGCACAGCCTGAATATGCTGGTATGTAATTGAATCCCTCCCCCCCCCAAAAAAGTGTCTGTCTGGAAGCACCCAATAAGTGAACCCCATGGAGACATATCTCCTCATTTCCTGAGGCATGTGGAATGTGGAATTTCCAGGGTTTGCTTGTGGCTTGTAGAAGTGGGGGTGCTGAATTCATTCCATTCCTCCACTGCCCAAATGAAAGCATTTCTGCACTCTCTGAGGACCTGGCCACCCTTCAAGGATTCCAAGCTCCGCCTGCCTACAGATGGAACTTGGAAAGCAAAAAAAAAACCATAGGCTTACAGTGTGTGTGTAGATACCCTGTGGTTCCTTATAGTTTACATAACAACAAATATTTAACTATTCAGGAAAATTCAAAACCCTAGGAAAGAAAAGTCATGTCCAAAAGCCCGAGGGCAATCCAGAGTGAACGAACCAAGTAGAAACATGTGGAGCACGTCTCGTCTCTGTGTGTGCAAGAACAAAGCTAGTCACCACAGCAAATCCTGCTATGTCTGTCCCGCCCCCCGCCCCCCATGGCCATGTTTTCAGTCTGTGTGTATTATTTTACTTATAAATTTAAAGTTTGCTTTATATTTACTCCAGGAATGCAGTGCTTACAGGAATGTAGGAAGTTGCCCTAGGCCAGAAGTAGCCAATGTAGTGCCCTCCAGACAATGATGGACTACAATTCCCATCAGCACTGACCATCAGCCATGGGGGGGGGGGATGGAGCTGATAGGAGCTGTAGTCCAACATCAGCCCCAACCAGTATGGCCAAATGTTGGGAAGGGTGCAAGTGGTAGCCCAACAGCATCTACAAGGCACCATGGAAGCTACTCCTACCGAAGTATTATCTACCCTGATTGGCAGAAGCTTTCCAGGGTCTCAGGCAGGGATTGTTTTCCCCTTCCCCTCCTACCCAATCCTTTTTATCTGGAGACACAAGGGGAGCCTTCATGAAAAGGGTGCATCTAACACCTAAGTCTGGGGTCACCCACCAACACAATGGTGTCCTTGGGAACTCCCCCTGGTATCTGCAGAGCCTCTACATCCCTGCACACAGCTCCCTTCATTGTGAGGTGGAGAGGGTGGTTTCCTCTCCCGCACCCCAAAATGGCATAGAGCTGAGGGAGGAAATTGGAAGAGTGGCACTCTTCCAGCTCGGTGTGATTTTCAAGGTGTAGATTGGTAGACCTGAGAAGGTGAGGAACACAGGGAGACCAAAAGAATGGAGGGGAAAGAGGAGTGACCCTGAAGCTTGGGGGGGGAAGGGAAACAGAGTTATCAGGGAGAGCTGGGGTGAGGGGAGAAAGTGAGGGAAGGGAAAGAGTTCAAGAGAGTTCGAGAGAGAACATGGAGTGCCAGAGAGAAAAAGAGCATGCACACACAAGTTGGATCAAAGAAAAGAGAGCCTATTGAAATTGCATGGTTTTTTTCCGCCAATCGTTCCCCCCTCAAATCACAGATCACATGTGTCTCCATTGACTGAACTCTAAAAATAATGGATCCTGCACTTTTAAACATTGCCATGGCATAAAGACATGGATCCAAGGCACGGACCCTTATGAGGCCTCATAATTTTTACAAGAATATCCTGAAAACCACCATGAAATCGTAGGTCACCTCTGTGTCTTCAGATGTCTTCTGTTGGCCTTGTTGTCATCTCATGCCTTGGCTCAATGGTTTTATGGTTCTGGCAAGCCCTAGTTATGTGATTATTTTTTAAAGTGCAGTCACCAATTAAAGTTTCAGTTTGATTTGGCAAGTGTGGAGGTTGCATGGAAAAATCATGCAAATCCATTTCAATTCTACTAGATTTGAGCCTAACCTTGACCCCCCACATAAAAGCAAAGTGTTGAATCCAACTATAGGCACTGCCTAGAGCAGAGCCATTGAAATTAATGGAGCAAATTTAGTAATGTCGATTGATTTCAATGAATCTGCCTTGAGCATGGCTAACATGAGACAGAACCCAGTGGGCATGTGTGTGTGTGTGTGCAAGTGTAAATGTTTTCTTTCTGTCTGGGGTAGGTGGGGAGGGTGGAAATGTGGTACAGGGAAGGGAGAAGGAGAAGGAAACCCATAAGTGCCCATGGGTCCAGAGACTGGCAACCCCTGCAGTAAGTCTTGGCTTCTCCCCCAGAAGTACTAGCGGAGTTCAGCAACTTATTGTGAAGTACTGAGCACCTTGTCCAGCCAGGACTCTGGCTTCTAAATATAAACTGCTAAATGTCCATATGTGGTGGGCTGTTCTGGGCAATCTTGATTCATTCTGAAGGTATGTCCCAATGAGGCAATTCTTTGGCTGTTTACTTGGGCACCAACAAAACCCATAACGATCGAAACCCATTTTTATGGACCGTAGCAGAAGCCAGGTAGTTCTCAAGGGAAATTTATGGGTTTGAACGAGCAGCAAGATTCATGGGGCAAACTAGCAGCGTTATTTATAGCATAGGATAAAATTTAGGTTTACCACTAATTGCAGGGTTTTTTTAATTTTTAAAAATTTTATACTTGCAAAAAAAGAGACATGCGTGATTTATATGGAAATACGTTATGAAGTTTCCATAGTGAAACAGAGTGGGATGGAAAAAGGGTTGTCTGTCTTATTATTTTCTAATGGCTGTCACAAGCAATTAATTCATTGGGCTCGTTCATTAATTTGAGTTTGTTGCAAAATAATGTATAGATTTTAATTCATGTTTTTGCTTGCGTATTTTGAGAACTGAGTTTAAGTGCTCTTCTGAAACTGAAACTTTAATAGGCTCATAACATAACACATTCTTTCAGTTTCAGTCCATTGGTCCAAGGAGAAACAGGAAAGCCCAAGCCAATAGCTTGAAATGGCAGACTTTACCTACAATGCAAATATTTATTTACTTATTTTACACAAACTATTTATAGGCATTCTTTTTATTAATGTAACATTGAAATTGGACACTTCAAAAAGAGGAAAATGTATGGGAGCTTTATTGTTAGCATGAGAGCTCAGAGATTAACGCAGAAATCTCCTTCGTTCAGTTTTCCCCCTGTTCAAGTTAATGGAGGGAGGGCTAGGCCACTAGAAACCTTGGCAATCCCAATGTCATCAAAGATGAGGATATGCTGGGGATTTATCTGCTGGGCCTTCTTCATGTGTTCAAAAGAACATATGGAAGAATAAAGTGGATGTTGAGGCCTGAGTGGATGTAGGTCTCACCCCTAAGTAGGGATGGACTTGTTTGTTTGTTTGTTTGTTTGTTTGTTTCCAATTTGGAGTTCTGCTTTCCCCATTTCTGTATCAGCTTGCAAACTCCCCACCCCCCAAACATCGTCTTCAAAATTGGTGATCATTTTTGTGTGTGGTTTAATACACAATTTTTTGCACATTGTTTTCATGTGTCCTACTTTACAAAGGGCAATCCTCTTCTTGAAATTGCCCTCTGTTTGAAGGGCAAGGCTGCCCCTATCATTCGCTGGAGTGAGGCAGCTGCCTTAGACGGCAGGTGCTGTGGGAAAAGGGGTGGCAGCCAGGTTTTAGAGGACAGAGATCTATGTGCCATGTGGTCCACTCCCTCCATGCTAACCTTCTGCCTTTGGGAGTACCCTCCCACACCAGTGTTGAAGTGAGACTCAACTTCCAGTCCAGTTGGCTTCTGTAAATGGATTGGGGTGGGAAGCGCCATCTTGCTTTTTGACCCAGGGACTGAACAGTCTTGAACTGGCCCGGTTGAAGGACTGTCTAGTCTGAATCCAGTTTCAAGCTACAGAACTTTTAAAGAGGAGAGCAGGAAGGACCATGAAGTTGCCCACCAGCAACTTCACCAACCATCAGTTAGCATCACCTGGGCAGCAAACTGGGCTATAATCCTCTGATTATAGCATTTATCTTCCCATATGAAAGGTATCATGTTTCTATTTAATAATGTAATTATTTCTAAATGTGTAATTAAATTGCCGTGATTATTTCTAAATCTGTGTATGTAAACATTAGCATAATGCACATTTGATGTAAATCACAGCCCCCGTCTCTTTTTTGGTGGTGTATTCCCACTTTTGGGGTGACACGTAAATGGCCACCTTATCAAGCAGCAGAACCAGGAGCCTCCAGAAAGCAGCAGTGGGTTTCACAGATTGCTGGGGGTTCCTAATGTTGCCAACCTCTGACCTTGGCCCTGCGTGGCTTCCTTCTTGATGCTTGGTTGTTTAGCAAAAGCAGCAAGAATGCTTTTTCCTTGCCCCTCCTCTGTTCTAATGACGAAAACTTAAAGTGGATCTTCGTAGGAAGAAATAACTATGAGCAGCACCTTGTTCCCGAATTCTAAGCACGTGTCTGTGCTGATGGCATTTGGCACCTGCTCTGGCTGGTGAATCTTGCTGGGTCTGCCCAACCCTAGGTTAGAGAAGTCTGTGAAGCGTCTTGTCTCAGAATATGTTGGCATCTCCCATATATACTACGGTCTCTCTCTCTAGCCCTGTGTTGCTAGCTTCCTCGCTTGGATCAGGGGTTACAGTGAGAGGCAGGCCATATCTGTTGTTTTGCATCTTCCCCATTTGTCCTTGGAATGCGTTTGCTATTCTTGGCATATCGAGAGATGTTGTTGGGAATTGACTAAACTGCTTCAAGGTCTCTTGGCTCAGTTGGCGCTTTACTTACTTGACATTCCATTTTGTTAAGGGCTTTTTTGTTTTGCTCCCCACCCCCACCCCCACGCAAAAAAGGGCTAGTGATTCAGAGGCCTTCAAGGCTGATTGCACCAGAGGAATAAATTCCCAACGAGGGTTGTTAATGCTCTTGCCTTCTCAGGGCATATTTATAAGGCAGTGGTTGGAGAGAGGAAGGGACTGCAGATTGCTGAGAGCAGACCACATAGAGGCTTCATCTGCTCTGTTTGCAGCTGACTGAGGGCCATGGCTCAGTATTAGACCATAAGATTCTTAGAATCATAGAATCATAGAGTTGGAGGAGACCACAAGGGCCATCCAGTCCAACCCCCTGCCCCCAATTCTTAATCTGAGAATTGTAGGTTCAAGCCCCATCTTGGGCACAAGATTCCCGCATTGCGGGGGTTGGACTAGATGACCTTTGCGGTCCCTTCCAACTCTACAGTTCTGTGATTTTGTGAAAACTAGGTTGAGCAATGACAAACACAGACACTTGATCCATACTCCCCATTTCCTGGAGAAGTACTGTAGAGCATTCCAGGAGCAGCTGTTTACAGAAGGCGGTGGGGAACATTTTCTGGTCAGTGGGCCAGATCCTTATTTCCTCACTTCTAGGAGACCAAATGTGTCAATCATCTGATGTCATCACTTCAAGCTGCGGTTTGAAGCCCCAGTGGTTGGAACGACAAAGCACAGAGTGAGGCTGTTTGAAAGCCCTTTTCCAAACAACCGTATGCTGCCCTTTGAAGTTGTGAAAACCATAGCTTTGAAGAGCAGTGTGGATCTGTTTGCAAATGGGCTTTCAAACAGCCCCACACTATGCTTTGGCCGCATGCAACCAAATGGAGCAGGGTTGAAGCCTCTGCTCAACAGCTGATGAGCAAAGGGTTCAGTTGTGTTGGTAGCAGTTCGCCAGCACATTCCCTGCCCAACTCACATCACCCAGTGATGTCAGATGATTGACAGATGTGTGTGGTTTGGGGGAAATGGCCTCAGGGGTTGGAGATTGCTCACCCCAGGTTTACTGGGTAATTTCCTGTACTGTATTGAGACATAGCAAATTAACTATGCTCTGCCTTCTCAAACCCAATCCAGCCTGCAAACTCACTGCTTTTCTTCTGTGAGAAAATCTCTGGTCCCTCTTTGATTAATACATCTGTACCCTGCTGCCTGCACAGGAACTGCACCACCATGAAAGAAATGCAAACTCTTGATTTATTTTTGCTAGTAGTTTCAAGTTGTATTGCTGTAAAAATGATGAATGAATCTCCTTTCAAGGTTCATGACTATGACCTGTGTCAGATGTGCAAGAATCTCAGTCTTCCCTAACGGCAGTAGAAAGTTTTTTAGTTTTGCTCATCCAAAAATGGAACAAATGCTCTCTATGCCAAAAAAGGCAGAGATATTGGACTCACTCCAGCCAAAATAGCTCCGTTCCAGTGAAAACAGGAATCAGATGTACAGTCCTTATGATAGACTAATAGCACAGTGCTATTTGCCATATTTTAATTGCAGTGACATTAGACCCATATTTTCTCATATGCAATTGCCTTAATTGTTACCATCAGTGGCCTACAATGTCAGGCAGGAATGTCATTTGAAGAAATTGCTATTGCAGAAGACATTTTGGTTCAGCTCGGGCATTCCTGAAAGTCATTTGAAAGAGGGAAGCCGTGTTTGCATCTGTGCAGTCAATTCGGCAGGTAGCAAAAAGAAGATGTGACTCTATTTGGTGTCTTTATCGGGTGGGAAAACCTGTGACATTCCAGATGTTTACTTATTTATTATATTTATATCCCAACTTTTCTCCAAGGAGCTCAAGGTGACATGCACACTTTGCTGCCTCTCCATTTTATCCCCCTTGGCTGTCAGGAGCTGGAGTCAGGTGCAGGTCAGAAATAAAAAACATGGTGTCTTCCTACAAAGAAACAAAAACAGCTCAGGCCTCGTGATTCCAGCAACTCTTCCTAGTAGGTCTTGTCCCAGTGAGGCAGTTGCAAGGACTGATGGTCCTTCTTACAGCTGCCCAAGTCCCCTCCTTTCCAGGGTCCCCCTCCCCAAAAGCAATTGGAGTCTGTGCTTGTGTGCAACCAATCTCTCCTCTGCTCTTTTCATTTCTCTGTGTGTTCTCAGAGACCGGAGGTGGGGGTGGGGGGTGGGTAGAGATGGTTGCAACAGGAGGGGGAGACTCCCTGGATTCTTCAGCAGCCGGCCTCATCTCTGCCTCCTGGCCCTCCTCCTCTCCAGCCTTTGAATTAGGACTGCTCTCTGCCATAGTTTCTTCCTGCTAACTAAACCCTGTTGCCTCTTCTACTTCTGACACCTCCTCCTCCCAGTCTGGAGGTGCTGTTGGTAAAGCAGGAGGTAGCTTGGTTGCAGGCAAGAAGGCAGCTTGTGTGATGCAACTGGATTTCTATATACAGTGGTACCTCTACTTACGAATAACTCTACTTACGAATGTTTCTACTTACGAATGGGGCTCCATCCGCAACCTTGGATGCGGTTTAGATAGGATTTTTTCTACTTACAAATTTTTAGATAGGGTTGCTTCTACTTACGAATTTTTTCTCCCAATGCATTCCTATGGGATTCGACTTACAAATTTTTCGACTTACGAATGTGTGTTCGGAACGCATTAAATTCGTAAGTAGAGGTACCACTGTACAAACAAGTTGCTCAGACTGCAGGGGTTGGCTAATGTCTGTGGATTTATGCAACACTGCTAGAAGGGCCTAGCCCTCCATACATTACTTCAGCGTTTTGTCATTGTCATGACTTCATGGTTCATTGTTTAGGGCAGAATATTACACACACACTTTACCCACAAGTTTAGGTCACTTGAAAAGTGCCAGGTCACCCAGCTGTGGTACCTGCTTCTGGCCATCTGGCTGGGTAGTGCCCAAGAGCAATTATCAGTAGCTCCCTCTTCTGGCAAAACTGCTACTGGGATACAGGACTGACTCCTAGAATTCCTGGTGCTAGATACTTAGTGCTGCCCTACTTGCATGTTGTGGTCAAAGGGGGCTTGTGGAAGTAGTATATAATCTCAATTTATTGCTCCCAAATTAGCATGCAAATAGAAGTGGAGTCAAAGTTGTATTTGTTTTCAGCCTAGAACAGTCATAGGAAACCCGTGGCCCTTCAGATGTTGACTCCAGGAGAGACAGACATGGATTATGGAGGTTGGATTCTAATAACGTCTGGAGGGCCATGGTCTCTCCCATCTGTGGCCTAGAGCAGGGGTCAGCAAACTTTTTCAGCAGGGGGCCAGTCCACTGTCCCTCAGACCTTGTGGGGGGGTGGAATTTTTTTGGGGGGGGAATGAACGAATTTCTATGCCCCACAAATAACCCAGAGATGCATTTTAAATAAAAGGACACATTCTACTCATGTAAAAACACGCTGATTCCTGGACCGTCCGCAGGCCGGATTTAGGTGATTGGGCCTTCATTTGCCTACCCATGGCCTACAAGGTGCTTGTTTGCATGAACCCTGGCCCAGATTTAGGGAAAGGAAACCTTCAGTGCAGGGCTGGTCCACCGATGAGGCGAGGGGAGGTGACTGCCTCAGGCGGCAGATCCACCAGGGCAGCAGATTCTGATGTCAATCTTTCTCCCCCCCCCAAACGTTCCTGATGTAGATTCTCCCTCACCCCTTCCTCCATGACAAGGAGAGGGGGGGGGAATATGTCATTTTGGGATCTGCCTCAGGTGCTATAATGTTGGGGCCAGCTCTGCTGCAGTGTAATAAACAAGCATTCATTGCTCTAGCTCTTGTAAATGAACAGAAAGCGCACGTGTTTGATTCCACTCCGGTATTAATTTCAAGCCAAATAAATGTGTAACTGGCGATCCAGTTGACGCAGAGACACATTAAAAGCGAGAAAAGAAGGGGAGGAGCAGCCTTTTATCTCCACTGTATCCCTTGCCAGGCGAGTGGATGTGACACATTGTCACATACAGACATCATTTCTGCAGTTCAGAGGAAGAATTTGAAGCATTTCGCTGCACTATTGAAGTGGATGGGAAAAAGTCAAAGGGGGACTATTTGGAAACTTTCAGTCAGGCATTCCAAATTCCTGCGAAGGCATCCCAGAGCGATCATCATTCTGGAGAACTTCTGCTGAACAGCACTTGCGAGACAGAGAGAAATATGAGGGGGGGATGGCTTGCCTTCAGAAGAATAATGCCATTGTTTGCCTGAAAATCACTTTGAGATTTCATTCAGTGGTGTGTGTTGGCATTCAAGACATAGACACTGCATAGGTCAGGAGCTTAGAATCCCAGCTCCTGGACTACTTCCTGCTATAGGTTTTTGAAAGGGCAGAAGGATACCCAAGGGAGGAGCCATTGCTCAGCAGTATGGCTGAAGGTCCTAGGTTTAATTTCTGGCACCTCCAGGTAGGGCTGGGAGAAACCACCTGCCTGACGATCAGTGTGGACCAGGCACCCCCAAAGTGCGGCCCTCCAGATGTTTTGGCCTACAACTCCCATGATCCCTAGCTAACAGGACCAGTGGTCAGGGATGATGGGAATTGTAGTCCAAAACATCTGGAGGGCTGAAGTTTGGGGATGCCTGGTGTGGACAATACTGAGTTAGATAGCTCAATGGTCTGACTTGGTATAAAGTAGTATCTTTCTACCTTCCTATGCTCCTAATCCATTCCTGTGAGTTTGGGAACATAGTATCTGGGTTTCAAGGGACGTTTGGGTGTGCTGAGCTCAGCCAAAGAAGTGATAATTGTGGTGTAATATCTGCCGGTGTGAAACTGAGGAAGGGGGGAATCTAAATTAGGGATGGGGAACTTATTGGGACTCCAGCTCCCATCAGCCCCTGTCAGCATGACCCATGGTTAGGGATGATGGGAGTTGGAGCCCAACGACCTCTGAAGGGCCACTGGTTCCCCACCCTGACCTATTTAGCAGTATCTTAAATTAGGTTGATTTTTATTTTATTTTTTTCATTGCCTAGTGCCTTCATTTAAAGCAAGAACACACCTGTGAGTTTATAGGAATGCCCACTCCCCCCCTAAGTAATAAGTTTTATTTATTTGTTTACTTTTTAAAACCACAACAGCAACACACAAAAGAATAGCAGTGGGGAATCTGTGGCCCTTTGGATACTCCTGGGCTGCATCAGCCCCAGTCCCCATAGCCAGAGAAGCTGGGAATTGTAGTCCAGGAGCACCTGAAAGGCCACAGGTTCTTTGTTCCTCCTGTAAAGGATCAGGCAAGACTCAACTCTGGGCTAACTGGGGCGAATGGGGCACAGTCCAGCACAAGCTGGCAAAGGCTGTTTTAACCACTACACCCCGCTGTCTCCCAGACATTAAAAGGTGTTTGGCATTCTTCCCGTATGAACTTGCGTATGGGCATATCCTGGGAAGCAGAGAAGAGATGTCTAACTCTGCCCCCCACCATGTCCACACCCCCACTTCCTTTCTTCTTCCTTCCTTGCATTTTTCTCCCCAAGAAGCAATAAAAAGACATTTTGGTGGATGGCAACGGGCTGTGCAGTTCATAGACTTGAGTGCAGTCCTTGAGAACGTTTAAGAGCCAACAGTCAGCAACAAGTAAGTTTCCCATGAGAAGCGCAAAAAATAATGGAATGCCATAAATAGCTAATACTATTTGTGTTTCCTGCAGACAAAGAGGGGGGAAAGCATCTGTCACAGTCACATTGAGGCATCTGGCAATGTTTTTGCAGTGCCCGTCTCACAGTCCTTTGCCCTACGAGGCAGAGAGACAAAGGACCCATCTGTGCTACACATTTAAAGCAGTATCATACCACTTTAAATGGTCATGTCTTTCCCCCCAAAGAGTCCTGGGAAATGAGGTTTGTTAAGGGGGCTGAGAGTTGCTTGCTAGGAGACCCCTATTCCCATCCCAGGACCATAATTCCCAGAGAGGTTTAACAATCAGTGGCTCTTCCCAGGGAATGCTGGGAACTGTAGCTCTGTGATGGGGAATAGGGGCCTCCTAGCAGTATGTGGACCGATAAGTCCAAGAAGTGCAAGCTGGATTTCGAAGGGGCAGAGGAACTAGAGACCAAACTGCAAACATGCGCTGGATTATGGAGAAAGCCAGAGTTCCAGAAAAACATCTACTTCTGCTTCACTGACTACGCAAAAGCATTTGACTGCGTTGACTACAGCAAACTATGGCAAGTTCTTAAAGAAATGGGAGTGCCTGATCACCTCATCCGTCTCCTGAGAAATCTCTATGTGGGACAAGAAGCTACAGTTAGAACTGGATATGGAACAACTGATTGGTTCAAAATTGGGAAAGGAGTATCATAGCTGCCAAGTTTTCCCTTTTCTCACGAGGAAGCCTATTCAGCATAAGGGAATTTCCCTTAAAAAAGGGATAACTTGGCAGCTATGAGGAGTATGACAAGGCTGTATATTGTCTCCCTGCTTATTTAACTTATATGCAGAATTCATCATGTGAAAGGCTGGACTGGATGAATCCCAAGCCGGAATTAAATATCAACAACCTGAGATTTGCAGATGACACAACGTTGATGGCAGAAAGTGAGGAGGAATTAAAAAACCTTTTAATGAGGGTGAAAGAGGAGAGTGCAAAATATGGTCTGAAGCTCAACATCAAAAAAACTAAGATCATGGCCACTGGTCCCATGACCTCTTGGCAAATAGAAGGGGAAGAAATGGAGGCAGTGAGAGATTTTACTTTCTTGGGTTCCATGATCACTGCAGATGGTGACAGCAGTCACGAAATTAAAAGACGCCTGCTTCTTGGGAGAAAAGCAATGGCAAACCTAGACAGCATCTTAAAAAGCAGAGACATCACCTTGCCGACAAAGGTCCGTATAGTTAAAGCTATGGTTTTCCCAGTAGTGATGTATGGAAGTGAGAGCTGGACCATAAAGAAGGCTGATCGCCAAAGAATTGATGCTTTTGAATTATGGTGCTGGAGGAGACTCTTGAGAGTCCCATGGACTGCAAGAAGATCAAACCTATCCATTCTTAAGGAAATCAGCCCTGAGTGCTCCCTGGAAGGACAGATCCTGAAGCTGAGGCTCCAATACTTCACCTCATGAGAAGAGAAGACTCCCTGGAAAAGACCCTGATGTTGGGAAAGATGGAGGGCACAAGGAGAAGGGGATGACAGAGGACGAGATGGTTGGACAGTGTTCTCGAAGCTACGAACATGAGTCTGACCAAACTGCGGGAGGCAGTGCAAGACAGGAGTGTCTGGCGTGCTCTGGTCCATGGGGTCACGAAGAGTTGGAGACAACTAAATGACTAAACAACAACAAAGCAACTCTCAGCACCCTTAACAAACTACCATTCCCAGGACCCTTGAGGGGAAGACACAGCTGTTTAAAGTGGTGTGATACTGATTTAGATGTATAGTGCGGATGGAGCCAAAGAACCCTTTGCCACTCATTCAGGTTGATGAAAAGAGTCCATTTCCTGATTATTATTTCCTGAGATAATCAATCAAAAGCCGACAAACAGAAGGGAACAACGAGTGAAAATTCACATCATAAGTAAACCACTTGTGGGTATAGAGGAATGCAGCAATGATTGGAAGTATTATGTATGGTCCACAGGAGGGAAATGGACTCCTGTGCAGTGGTGTTTCTGAAGTGCCCTGCATGAAAGGAGTCTGCTGTATGTTATATTGCATGCTCACCTAGCTTTATGAGTGTGGGGTGCACTCTGCACAATTTTCGATAAGAAGAATATGAAACAAAACACACACACACAAAACCCTCACCCTTCCCTTCCCTCCAAGATGGAATGCTAACCAATCCCCTTATGGCAAATGCCGTGTTTATTTTTAATTAAAAAATAACAGAGCTGAGTTGACCTCAGTTTTCCCAGCTGCTATTCTTCCATCATAGCAGCTCATTGGTTGGTTTTCCCTTGCTGATTTCTGTCATTATTTGCACTGAGCCTGTATGTGTTACATATATATGTATGTGTGTGTGTGTGTGTGTGTGTGTGTGTGTGTGTGTGTGTGTGTGTATATATATATATATATATATATTCACATTGCCTCCCATTTATTTAGCAGTACAGCCGGCCAATTGTTCACTAAGGGGGTAATGCAATATTAAATGTTTGGGGTCATGCAGGCTGGGATCAGCTGTTGCATCCCCAGGCAGTTCTTGGGGACTCCAGGACCTTACCGGAGCTCACCAATGAATGAATGCCAGCTTACTCATTAGGTGGCTAGGTCTGAGCTGCCCGTTTAGTTTCCCTCAATGCCCTGGAGCAGTGCTAAGTATGGGGCATTGTGGGGAATTAAAATGGTGGCCCCATAGTGCCTGGCATGGACTGCAGTGCAGCGACTGCCACTGGGGCACTCTGAGGGGCCCCTCAAACCTGGAGGTAACCCGGAGGCTACCTGTGGTTATATTTTGCCTGTGTCACAAAGATTTTAGGTTGCATTACCACAGCATTTGTGGCTATATCTCTACCTAGCCCCAGTCCAGTGAAACCTTGGTTTCCGAACGGCTTAGTTGCCTAACAAATCGGCTCCTGAATGCCACAAACCTGGAAGTAAGTGTTCCAGTTTGCGAACGATTTTCGGAAGCCGAACATCCAAAGCTCGAGTGCAAAAAGCTCCTGCAGCCAATCGGAAGCCGCACCTTGGTTTCAGGAGTCGAACGGACTCCCGGAATGGATTAAGTTTGAGAACCAAGGTACCACTGTACTCAAATTGCAATGGCCCGGAGAGATTCTGTTCTGGGGCTGGAGCCTACTGGGAAGTTAAAATGGCAGCTGTAAGGCATCTAGTATGAGGGATTCAGGAAACTAATTGGCACCAAAGAGGGCTACACTGGGGTGCTGGAGCCTGGACAACTTTCCCAAAGATTTCCCATACTGATCCTGTGTGTTTGTCCATTCAAGGAGCAGCCTGTTCAACCAGGCTGGGAACATTAAATCTGCCATGTGGCAATCCCTTGCAGACAGCTGCAGCACCTGGAGGCAATCAAGTCAGATCATGTAACCACAGCAGTGACCAGAGGAGGAATGACTGCCGGGAGGAAGGCAGAAAGCATAAATGCCATAGTACACCTGCATCAGCACAACCAGATGCCTTCATCTGCCCCAGCTGTAATGAAACATGTCTCTCCCATATTGGTCTCTACAGCCACACCAGGTGCTGTAACTCTCCAAAAGTTTGACCCCACCCTTGAAGGCGCACTCTTCCATTGTCTCCTGAGATAGGTGGATGCCAGCAATTAGCAGGATGGGTGTGTTTTAGGGGTGTTGGAGAATTCCAAGGAAAGCTGAAACGGGAGCAGAAATTGCCGGTGCCTGCTTATTTGCTCCATGACCAAAATGGAAATCAATTCAGCAAATATGAATGGTATTTGCTGCAGCTGTTGTTTTCAGTCTGAAAATGCGCATTTGATGATGTGATCCTCCCCTGCTTTTGCATTGTGTTTCCTTCACATTGAAATGAATGGGATGGAATAACGTAATGACAACATGAATCACACAATTTATGTAATTAATTATGTAATTTATGCAATTTTGCTACAGTAGAGAGTGAAACGAATAGTGTAGCTTTGTGGAGAAGGCGAACTGCAGCCTGTTGGAAACAGTGCTGCAACAGACTGTGAAATGGAAAACAGTGCTTCCTTCCATCCCAAGATTTGTAAAATAATAATAATAATTATAATAATACTACTACTAATAATTTATTTATACCCCGCCCATCTGGCTGGGTTTCCCCAGCCACTCTGAGCGGCTTACAACAGAGTACTGGCTTTGTACACCCAGAGATGTATCACAGCCCATGCTAACACTGCTAGCACTTCCTATATAATACCCAACCGATTCCACACTCCTTTATGGTCAAGTATAAGAACAAAAACAAAACAAAATGTCTTGCAAAAGAGATTCATCTTCATTTAAAGTGACTCATCTTTGGGTTGCTGCTCTGCCTCTCCATTTTGAAGTAATTGTGCTCTCTGCCAGCTAGGGTAGTGTGAGCGGCTGCCAAGCGATGCTCCGAATGAGTCAGTTTCTATTTGCCTCTTGTCCCAACAGCTATTTCCTGTCTCCTTATGGCACTAATTCTGTGCGCATATTAAAACTTGGATAGGAAAACCCCCAGAAAAAGCACTTCTTCAGCTTTTCCAGAAAGGCACAATGAACTCCACATCCTGCTGTCATTAGAGCTCTTGGTAGCAGAGCTTTTGAAGCTAGACGGCAAACGGAATGTCTAGGGAAATGCAGTGAAGTAAGTAATTTTTTATTAACAGCAGTAAACAGATTGCTCCGGCAGGGGTATTCTGTTGCAGAAACGCCTCTCTCCAATGGCCTGTGTCGTTCCTAGATGCGAAGATTTGCAAAGAGATGCATGGGCTGTTTTGACTAAGACTCGATTTGGACAATATGCCTTTCATGTGGAGCCCACTGGAAACTGCCTCCAGGCGACCACTGCTCCCTGTGGCAAGCTGCACACTTTAGGCTTTTTGTTAAATGCATGTAGGGCTGGAATCACACCAAACAACTTTATGCAGGCATGGGGGGGGGGAGGAGTCTGTAAGCCTAAGACTGAGTTCCACAGTGTTTTAAAATTGGAAGTGCACAAAAAAAAGCTGCTCAGTTTTAATTGTGGTGAGATGCCAAGTCAGTAGCCATAATTCCGTTAATTATTTTTCTTCAAATTACCCATGACCATAAACAGCTCCTAATCTTTCTGGCTGAGAGGAAAGAGCAAAATCTTTTAACAGAAGTAAGATGACTTGAATAAGTGACAACCTCGCCAAAGCAGTAAGTGTGCTCCTTTGGCTGTTGGAGCCGATGAGGAGATGAAAGGGATGGGGAAGATGCTCAGGTTGGTATTGTGCAGAGGTTTGGCAGGAAAGGTGAGCACTTTCTTCCAGAAAGGCTAGCTGCCAATATCAGGTAGTTTAAGGCTTCTGAGATCTCTTCTTCCTGTTCTATTCAGAGCTTGCAGGACATGTGGAGGTGATCAGGTTAAGGCAGGCATAGGCAACCTTCGGCCCTTCAGATGTTTTGGACTACAATTCCCATCATCCCTGACCACTGGTCCTGTTAGCTAGGGATCATGGGAGTTGCAGGCCAAAACATCTGGCGGGCCGAAGGTTGCCTATGCCTGGGTTAAGGGATCACAAGTCTTGCCATCCTTCACAGCCCAGATTTTCTGTCAGGGACCTGCATCATGGCAAGTCTAGTCATTGGAGGTCAGATTAATTTGACACCAGCAGAATTGAAGATCTTGGTTTGGACCAATGTGGCCACTTACACCTTGTAAAAAAGAGAGACTTGGCCACCCTATTTTGGAAGAGGGTTTTGGGTGACAGGAAAAGAGAAGGGTCCTTCTCTTGCTACTGTTTCTCACCTGACTTTGGTGGTTTTTGTAGTGGTTTTCACTTTTTCCATGAGTACTAGAAACTTAAACACGAGATTTATTTGAGAGTTTGTAGAATCATACCATTATAGAATTGTAGAGTTGGAAGGGACCACAAGGATAATCTAGTTCAACCCCTCCTGCAATGCAGGAATTGTTATGGCCAACGTGGGACTTGAACGCATGACCCTGAGATTAAGAGTCTCTATCCCGGTGGGTGAACCACATGGGACAAGAAAGACATTCACATGTCCATTGTATTCCCATATAAAGCCAAGGTGTGTGTGTGTGTGTGTGTGTGTGTGTGTGTGTGTGTGTGTGTGTGTGTAGGGGGACTATTATTTACATGAAAAAGCAGCAGGTAAGCCATTTCCCCTCTGCCTGGATCATATACTATAGTGATGTCCAAGAAGTTGATCACAATCTACCGGTCGATCGTGGGGCGTCCCTGGTCAACCGCATGATCCTGATTGTTCGACAAACAAACAAAAAACTCAACAACTTATGGTCTTCCTCCTCCCAAAAAGCTCAGCAACTTTGGTCAATACAATGGGTAGATCACTGCCTTTTTTTGTGGGAGTAGATCACAGTCTCTTGGAAGTTGGACACCCCTGCTATATGAAAAGGGAGCTGAGTAGAGACAAAACTCCTCTCTGTGTGGTGATGTAAGGCAGGGGAGAAAAGTGGGTTTGACTCCCCTCACCCATGTGCTCCTTTTCAAGTAACGAATGAATGGAGTATATGGGAACACAGAAATCAGGCCATTGGTCCAATTAGTTCTGTATTTGCTACACTGACTGGCAGCAGCTCTCCCAGCCTTACCTGCGGATGCTGGAGACTGAACCTGGAGACTTCTGTGTGAAAAACAGATGCTGTGCCACTGAGCTAAGGCCATTCCCCAGCTACCTTGTTACGGCTAGTTTGGCCCTGATGAAAGCTGTAGAGACTGAATCCATACTGCATACTACCAGGGCTTTCTTGATAGGCAGAACTTGCCAGAACTCAGTTCTGGCACCTCTTTATCTAGGAAAATAGCACCGCATACTACATACAGAAGCCGTACGTATATTTCTATCTACTCCTTTTCACTTTATTGTATGCAATTTAAATGGTGTGTATAAGCCACAAGTCCTGCTTATTTAAAGCCCTAAACGCCCTTGGTGCAGTATACCTGAAGGAGCGTCTCCACCCCCATCGTTCTGCCCAGACACTGAGCTCCAGCGCCAAGGGCCTTCTGGCGGTTCCCTCACTGCGAGAAGCCAAGTTACAGGGAACCAGGCAGAGGGCCTTCTCGGTAGTGGCGCCCGCCCTGTGGAACGCCCTCCCACCAGATGTCAAAGGGAAAAACCCAACTATCTGACTTTTAGAAGACATCTGAAGGCAGCCCTGTTTAGGGAAGCTTTTAATATCTGAAGGACTATTTTATTTTAATATTGTTTTCGAAGCCACACAATATTATTATTTATTATTAATTATTATTATTATTAGGGCTTCTCTTCTATGAAGAGAAATCTTGCACACCTGCCCACTCTTATGTGTGGGGAGCCTGTGTCAACATTGCAGCTGCTGGAGTAAGCCATAGCTGCCAAGTTATCCCTTTTTTAAAGGGATTTTCCCTTATGCTGAATAGGCTTCCTCGCGAGAAAAGGGAAAACTTGGCAGCTATGGTAAGTCTGTTCCGCAAAAGTTCCTGAATGTAAAATGACAATGTTATGGTGCTTTCGTCCCTCTTCAACGGAGTTGTGCAATAGCACAGAAATCCTCTGTGTGGATTGTATCCTTCACCTCTTGAATCCTTTTCTTTCCACAGCAATAGCCTACTCAGGCTGCAGAGCCATCTCTGTCAACTAACCTAAGCCTTCAGTCTTTGACACGCGACTGACCAGCTTTGACGTGCTTACCCAGCTGAGTCGATGTGAGTATGGTGGATGACCTTCTGATATTTGTGATACTTTTGCACTGTTGTGTGTGGTTTTTTTTATACACATTCTCACTTTTCTTCCTTAAAAACACAGCGCAGCAGCAACAAACCGTTGTAGGAGAACTGAACTTTCATGGGTATTTGTACTCTGCTTAATGAGAATAAAAATTCTAATTCTGCGTTGAGAAAACCTACATTTCTCCCCTCCCCATCATGCAAATCTAGTGGCTTTGAATGGTAGAATAATAATAATAATAATAATAATTATAATTATTATTATTATTTATACCGCGCCCATCTGGCTGGGTTTCCCCAGCCACTCTGGGCGGCTTACAACAGAAAAATGAAATAAACCAGTTAAACATTAAAAGCCTCCCTAAACAGGGCTGCCTTCAGATGTCTTCTAAAAATCTGGTAGCTGTTTTTCTCTTTGACATCTGATGGGAGGGCGTTCCACAGGTCAGGTGCCACCACCGAGAAGGCCCTCTGCCTGGTTCCCTGCAACTTGGCTTCTCGCAACGAGGGAACCATCAGAAGGCCCTCGGTACTGGACCTCAGTGTCTGGGCAGAACGAATTGGGTGGAGACGCTCCTTCAGGATAATTCTCATATATTACATTGGGCTCTTGACATAGGTGCAAAACCTTTGCTCTATTAGCAGAATCAGCCTCTTGAATGACAAAGGGTCTCCCAAATGCAGTTTTCATCAACCTGGTGCTCTCCAGATATTTTGGACTACAAATCAGGAGAAATTTTTATTTTGTTTGCATTTAAAGGTGAACCTTCTTAATTTGCTCTTTCTGGAACAATAGATCAACTGGGAACAGTCTTCAAAATCCGCACTTCTCTGAGTTTTGCAGTGCTGTTCTCCAACCAAGTAACGTGTACCAAAATGCACATACTATGCATAAATATACATATATTAGTGAAATTAGCATGAAAAATTGTCTATAAATGTGTACAGTGGTACCTCGACTTACGAACGACTCGACAACTGAATTTTTCGACTTACGAATGGGGGTAATGGCCACGCGCTTACGAAGGTCTTGACATCCGAAAAAAGGCCGCGGCGGTTTTAGATAGGGATTTTTCGACTTACGAATTTTTAGATAGGGTTGCTTCGACTTACGAATTTTTCCATTTCCAATGCATTCCTATGGGAAATCACGTTTCCAATGGCGTTTTTCCACTGCCTTTGGTACAGATTAAATTTGTAAGTCGAGGCACCACTGTATATTAGTAGAAATCTGCACTAAAATGCTGGTGAATTTTCATGAGGAGTTTTTAATAATTGCAAACTGTTGTGGAAATGTGAAAACCCGAAATTAAGATTGGAAAAGTCGGCATTATAATCAAAAGAGAACAGAGGATTTTCACTGCTTTATTAAGATCCCCACTTCATTATTATAAAAGATCCACTTGTTGGATCTTCTAAAGCCGTTTTCTGGGGATGAGAAAAGCTGTCATGCATCTTCCACCATTAAGCTAACTTTGAGAAGTTTGATTCAAAGCAAGACTGACTCTTGAAACAGGCATGATTCAAATGAAGTGTGACGTTGCGATACCAGCTGCTCCGCTGTCAGGCAAAAGAGGCGCATAGCTTGAATAGCACCTTTTGTTGAAGATGGTCTAAGCTTTTTTTCAAATTTCTGAGCCTTGGGCGAAACATTTTAGCCTTCCTTAGGAGTGTTAACTGTGTAGTCAGGTGCAGAATTGTGGGGTCTGGAATCTAAGGTTTGATCATAAGACAGGGATGGTCAACGTGGTGCCCTCTAGATTTTGTCGGACCCCAGCTCCAATCAGCTGCAGCCAACATGGCCAATGGCCAGGAATGCTGGGTGTTGAAATCCAACAATGTTGATTACCCCCGTCATAGAAGATAAGCACCACTATCAGTTTGCAAATTCTGGTTGTGTGCTTCATTGTTTTCCCATTGTCCTGCAAGCTGGCATCATGTGCTCGGGATGCTTACCTGCATTAAAAATATATATATTATTCTGGTCATTTATGAGCATCTCATGCGTATAGATCCACAGTCAGTTTGAATGGTGCTTCGTGTTTTGTGGTGGCACTGAAATTCAGAATGGCCTATGTGTCTCCGAAACACCCACCCCACCAGGCAAGCCCAACCCACCCTCCCTGACATTTGAGCCTTGCATGGGAAGCTGAGTTGGAGCCACTGGTCTATCTAGATCAGTGTTACCTTCACTGACTGGCAGTGACTTTCTAGGGTTTCAGACAGCACACAGTTCTTAGCCTGGTCTGGAGGTGCTGGGGATTGAATCTGGGATCTTTGGTTTGCAAGGCAGAAGCTCTACCTATGAGCTTCTCTGGTTTGCAATGGGCTTCCTCCCCAGCTACAGCAATGCCAGCTGGAGTCATTCAGTCAGTCTTCCTTGCCGCCAAGCCCCTTTCTTTCCCCAGCCCTTATGATGAAGAAGGAGATCAAGTGGAACGGAGGATTTCAGCAGCTTCAGAGGCCTGATTTTTAAGGCATGAGCACTACTCAAAAGTGTTCCTTGCTTTGGTGAAGCCTGGGAAATGGAGTCCCCAGTGCTCCATCTGGTACGCAGGATGAGACCCTACCTGCCAGTGGGCTGTCTCGCCAGAGTAGTGCATGCTCTAGTTATCTCCTGCTTGGACTACAGTACTCCAATGCGCTCTACATGGGGCTACCTTTGAAGATGACCCAGAAACTGCAACTAATCCAAAATGCGGCAGCTAGACTGGTGACTGGGAGTGGTCACCGAGACCATATAACACCGGTCCTGAAAGACCTACATTGGCTCCCAGTATACGTTTCCAAGCACAATTCAAAGTGTTGGTGTTGACCTTTAAAGCCCTAAATGGCCTTGGCCCAGTATACCTGAAGGAGCATCTCCACCCCCATTGTTCAGCCTGAACACTGAGGTCGAGCTCCAAGGGCCTTTTGGTGGTTCCCTCACTGCGAGAAGTGAGGTTACAGGGAACCAGGCAGAGGGCCTTCTTGGTAGTGGCGCCCGCCTTGTGGAACACCCTCCCATCCGATGTCAAGGGAATAAGCAACTATCTGAAGGCAGACCTGTTGAGGGAAGTTTTTAATGTTTGGTGTTTTATCGTGTTTTTAATATTTTGTGGGGAACTGCCCAGTGTGGCTGGGGGAACTCAGCCAGATGGGTGGGGTATAAATAAATCATCATCATCATCATCAATGACTTGAATTGGGAGAGGTCCCAAAAGCTGCCCATGTTTCCTCCCCTCCCCAGAAACCTCTTCGTATCAGCTCCTTTTTATCCCAGTGGGGTACTGAGCCTAGAAGTAACCCTCAGTGGGAGATGACTGGGGGGGGAGGGGTTTTTTTTGGGGGGAGGGACATCATTTGCAGAGGAAGGTTGATCACCCCCTCTTTGCTTCTCTTGTGCTGCGCCTTAAATTGACCCCCACCCTTCCACATTGTGGGAAATTGAGCCAACCTGCATCATGACACATGGGGTCATGCCTCCTTTGCCCCTGACATCTGCTTCTGAAATTATGTGAGACGCTTATTTAAATGAGTTTTGCCAAAAAAAAATCCAGAATGCCTCAACATCTTGTTTTCATAAATGGTTCAGGGTGGGGAGCGGGGCGATGTATGTCAACAAACAAAAGACTTGTGTACAACATCCAGAGCATGCAAACTGACCACAAATCCACATTTCGAATGGATTTTAAAAATGTGACGTAAACACTCCAAGCTTGGTTGGTCCTGCCGGTCAAAGGAATTCAGAGGTGGAGAGCAGAATGTCATAGTGGTCAGGATTTGCTTCTTTCTCAGCACAGAGCAGGAAGAGTTACTGGCAGGAATTCTGTTGTGCGTGTGCTTTTAGAACTCTGCGTTTATTGATCTCCTTTAAAACAGCATTTATTCTAAATGAAGAACAACTTCATGGAATGAGAATATAGTGAGATAGTAGACAACATTGCCAGAAAACCTGCCAGAGCCACTATATACTTATTGATCTAATACAGGTGGCCTGAGCCAAGTATCGGATAAAGGCAAATAAAGTCCTGTCTTGGACATGGACACCCAGATGCTCTTATCAAGCATCCAATCATTGCATTGCTGGATTGGATTAACAGTTTATCTAATCCGGCATTTTTCTTCAACAGGGATTAAGAATAAAACTTTTGCAGGAACACTTAGACTACTGTGTACAGTTCTGGTTGCCTTACCCCAAATAGGATACTATAGAGCTGTTAACAGTTCAGGGATCATAGATTTTTTGAATTGGAAGGGACCCTGAGGGTCATCTAGTTCAACCCCCTGCAATGCAGGAATCTCAGCTAAAGCACCCATGACAGATGGCCATCCAACCTCTCCTTAACAATCTCCAGGGAAGGAGAGTCCACAACCTCCTGAGGGAGTCTGTTCCACTATTAAACAGTTCTTACTGTCAGGAAGTTCTTCCTGATGTTTAGTCAGAATCTCCTTTCTTCTAACTTGAAGCCATTGCTTCGAATCCTACCCTCCAGAGCAGGAGAAAACAAGCTTGTTCCCTCCTCCATATGATAGCCCTTGAGATATTTGAAGATGGCCATCATATCTCCTCTCGGTCTCCTCTTTTCCAGGCTAAACATACCCAGTTCCTTCCACTGCTTCTCATAAGGCTTGGTTTCCAGACCCTTGATCATCTTGGTTGACCTCCTCTGCACATGTTCCAACTGGCCAACATGCTTCTTAAATTGTGGTGCCCAGAATTGGACACAGTATTCCAGGCGTGGTCTGACCAAGGCAGAATAGAGTGGGTCTATTATTTCCCTTGATCTGGACATTATACTTTTGTCAGGGGCGTAGGTAGCATGGGGAGGGTCTTCTGGGGCAATTGCCCTGGCTGCAGGGGGGGGGGGGGCTCTGTTCACACTGCCCTCCCCGAGCCACGCAGCAAAATGTCCTAAAGTCAGGTGAAGTTTAACCCAGCATTTAAAGCATTCCATAGCCTTTGATGGCTCCGTTTTGGAATGCCTTAATTATTATTTCAGCTCTGCTTCTTTCACTACTATGGTAGTACTCAGTTGCAGCCTTGGAAGGAGCTACGAAGGAATAAGGCAGTGTTGCTTTACAAATAGGGAAACTGAAACCGAGGGGAGTGGAAGACATACAATGAAATTCTGAGTTCTCGTGTCCCAGAGCCGATATAACTGTGACAGTGAAGAAGTTTCCGCCATCCTGTCTAGTTTGGCTCTTAGTCTAATGCTGCAGCCACTAATCCACATCACCCTTTATCTAGGGTTCATCTCAGTTTTTGCAGAGTGCATTCCAACAAGAAACAAAGGCAGTGAAGGGGCTGCTTCAAAGCAAATGCCCTGTTTAAGGAGATAAAGGTTGCATTTTTTCCTCGACGAAGTTAGTCCTCTCATGATAGGCCTATAATCAGCGGTTCGGCTCACAAGTGATAAGCGCGTGGGAGAACTGAGCAGACCTTGCCTTGGTTTGCTTTTAAGGCTTTACTAGAGGGAGTTGAAATCCCTCTACTTAAATGTTCTCTATTTCCAAGCAGGATGAACCATGCAGCACAACAATTGCACAGCTGCTGGGTTGTTGTGTTTGGAATACAGATGCTCTTCTTTGTTGAGGAAAATGCCACAGGTCAGTTCTGTTCTCTGCAGATATAATTCAGACAGGTTCGTTGTTATATGCAAATAGGATTAGAAGGACCCTAAATGGACCGATTTTGCTCATCCAAGAATGGAGCCTCTTTCTAAATTAGGCCAAAATATTTTAATCCCCCCAGAGTTCCTTTATCCTCTGCATCTGTCTTACACTGGAGATACATTTTTAAGATTTCTTTGTCAAAATTACTTTTCTCTCTCCCCTCCCTCCAACCCCCCACCCACCTCCCGCTTCCTCCAACTGTACTGCGGTGGGGTCAACAGAGTATGGTTTTACTCAGGCTGGGAAACATCTGAGATTAATCACGTACCCGCAAGCCGGAGAAAACCATCACAGAGGGTCTAATGAATCTTGACTGTTAGTCAGGCTGGAGAATCCCCTTACAGACAGTGCGTGCGTTCAAAATTAAAACAAAGCAAAATACCTCTTGCGCACTCTGGCTCTGCGAGGGAGGCAAGCTGTTCCGTTTCACGACCGTTTCAAAAGATGGCGGGTTTAAAGGGAGCCAGTCCCTGCTGGTGGCCAGTATTTTCAAGGTCCGACCCTTCACAACAACACTTGCTCTCTGGTGGGCAAAGATGCCGTTGGCTCCTTCCATGCTGAGCACTGTGGCTCTGCAACTTATAAATACTGTGCAGAGTCTGTGCAGCCACCATGGAGCAAGGAGCCTGCGTCTTCCTGTGTTTCGGGGCCCAGGCTAGAGCTGAGGGCAACCAAACCTAGGTCAAGGTTATAAGGTCTTGCTCTGCAGCTCAGGCGCCCTGAGGGCTAGGATTGCCCGATTCAAAGCAGGAGAAAACATTCAGTATATATGTTTTGCACAGTGTGGCAAAAGCCAAGGCTGCAGCAACTTCTCCTGCCAGTTCCTTCCTTGTCCCTGTCTTCTACTCCCCCCCCCCCCCAACACTGCTGTGATTGACCAGGGCTCCACGCATGCCATACAGCAAGCAGGAGCTAGGAAGTGAAGGACAGAGCCAGGGAGAGGATGGGAAGGAGGCACCGTGGCTGCCTCAACTCCTGTTATAGCGTGAGATTTAAAAGTCTATGTG
The DNA here is from genome assembly GCF_965207765.1 of Zootoca vivipara. NCBI lineage: Eukaryota > Metazoa > Chordata > Lepidosauria > Squamata > Lacertidae > Zootoca > Zootoca vivipara. The sequence continues at coordinate 56,808,705 of NC_142592.1, forward strand.
TGTTCTGTGGCACTGGGCAACCCCGCTGAGGTCAGTTGCTAGAACTGGAAACTCCGTTGGTAACTTTATCCTCCACGAATAGGTCTAATCCCCATTCAAAGCCATCCAAGTTGGTAACATCACTGCATCTTGTGGGAGCAAATTCCATTTGCTGCATGAGGAAGTATTTTCTTTCGTCTGTCCCGAATCAAGGGCGTACCCACCATGCGGCAAGTTAGGGCAGCTGCCCTACTCTAGAAGCAGGGCTGGTGGGCAGAGGCGGAGCACAGCCCGGCGGAGCGCGAGTTCGCCGTTCCCGCCCGCCGCGCTGCGCCCTCCCTCCAGCTCCCCGGCGCGCCCTCTGGCAAGGCCAAGCGCGGCGGGGAACCAGAGAGCGCGGCGCGGCGGGCGGGAACGCTGAACTCGCGCTCCGCTGGGCTGGGCTCCGCCTCCGCCCACCAGCCCTGCTGCTAGGGAGGGGCACAGCCCGGCGGAGCGCGAGTTCGCTGTTCCCGCCCACTTTGTGGCCCCTCCCCTTCCGTGCCTTGGCCCCTCCCCTTGCCCCCCCCCTAGTTTTGATCCTGGGTACGCCCATGTCCCGAATCATCCATAATTCATCTTCCTTTGATGTCCCTGAGTTCTAGGGGGTTTTCTTTTTGGGGGGGGAGACTTTTTTCCTACCCACTTTCTCTATACTGTATCATGCATTATTTTATACATGTCTATCATGTCACCTCATACTTGAATTTTCAAAAAGCCTCAAATGCTGTAACTTTTCCTTAGAGGGCAGTTGCTCCATCCCCTTGATTGTTTTGGCTGAACCTTTTCCAACTCTACAATATCCCTCTTGAGGGGTGGCGACCAGAATTGTGTACCTAGCGTTCCAACTGAGGTTGCACCATAGACATGGTAAGGTCAGAGTTTATAACTTAGAGCAGGGGTGGCCACCTTCCAAGAGGCTCTGATCTACTCACAGAGTTAAAAACTGGGAGTGATCTACCCCCTTTTGGGGGGTTTAGGTCAAAGCTGTTGAGTTTTTTTAAGGAAGGGGAGCCCTGTTTTTTTGGGGGGGTTTCATGTCAAACTTGTTGAGCTTCTTTTAGGAGGGAGGGAGGCCAATTTTTGTTTAGGGCTTCAGGTCATAGTTCAGCTTTTTTTGGGGAGGAGGAAAATTTTGGGTGAGCTTTTTTTTAGGGGTGCCAGTGATCTAGCAGTGATCTACCACAGACATCCAGTGATCTACTGGTAGATCACAATCTACCTGTTGGACGTGCCTGACTTAGAGATATCCAGTCCACTAAGTACAGTCATACCTTGGTTTAAGTAAACTTCTGTTTGAGTACTTTCAGTTAAAGTACTCCGCGGACCTGTCTGGAACGGATTAATCCACTTTCCATTACTTTCAATGGGAAAGTTCGCTTCAGGTTAAGTACGCGGTTAAGTACGTGGATCTCTGTATTTTAGAATTTCTGTTTTGTTGGAAGCCGCCCAGAGTGGCTGGGGGAACCCGGCCAGATGGGCGGGGTATAAATAATAAATTATTATTATTATTATTATTACGCTTCAGGTTAAGTACAGACTTCCAGAACCAATTGTGTACTTAAACCGAGGTCCCACTGTATTAAGAAGTTGGTCATTTGAGGACTTGCCCCAAGGCCACATGGTGCAGGCAGTTCCAGTGGCCTATCCATTGCTGCACGTTTATCTTGCAGAAGGTAGAGGTAGAGCACACAATTTGCATGCTGGGTAGGCAATGCTGAGCTAGATGGGCCAGTGGTCTGACTCCATAAAAGGCAGATTCCTGTGTTCCTGGATCCTGGGTGCTCTAGAGTCAAGCTGTTTCAAGCCGTTTCCCCCTTTGTCTAATCTGCCTGTGGAGCATCACAGATATGGTACAGAAATCCTGAGATTGCACCACTTCAGAATGCATGTACTGTAGTAGGGGAACTGTGTGTGCTAGCTGAACAAAACAGAACCAAAACCCCCAAAACTATTACAACTTTGCTATGCCATGCTAAAACCTCTCTCCTTTGCAGGCAAACTTTCCACAGGCAGAGATGCTGGGATTCCTTTCATTGGCCTTCTGATCTTTAGTCCTTAGTGTACACTCAGGCTATGCTTTTGATCTTTTCGCCAGAAAAAAAGAAACCACGAGACTCAGAAACTTCTTATGTGTGTGCATATTTATTTTTTTTAAACAAAAGTTGGGGTTTCTGACCATGAATGCTGAAGCTTCAAGCAAACCTCCCAATACTATGAGGTCTGATAAAACGGCTCAGGTTGGCAAAATGACTGATGTAATAAACAGAATTGGGCTTGTTTATTCAGATGGTTGGGCATCAGCTGAGGGTAATTTGCTGTGATGCCTGAAGAGCAGAGCCTTTGCTGAACAGAAACTTGTGGAAAAGGCTGTCGTTTGCTCCTGAAAAGTCTCATTTAATCCATAATTTAGTTTAGGCAATTTTTGGTGGTACGTGCCTCGTTGTTAGTCCTCAAGATTTTGCAGTGCAATTCTGCAACCCAAAAAATGTGTACAAAACTGCATACCTGAGGAAAAAGAGTGTCAAAATGCATATATTAGTGAAAACAACAAACAAAAATGTATTATATTAGGGAGAATTGTTTGCAAAAATGTGTACAGTCATACCTTGGATCCCAAACGCCCTGGAACTTGGGCGTTTTGGCTCCCGAACGCTGCAAACCCAGAAGTGATTGTTCCAGTTTGCAAACGTTCTTTTGGAACCCGAACATCCGACAGGGCTTCCGATTGGCCAATTCATGCAGCCAATCAGAAGCCGCGACTTGGTTTTCAAATGTTTTGGAAGTCGAGCAGACTTCCAGAACGGATTCCGTTCAACTTCCAAGGTACGACTGTGTGTTAATCAAAATGTCTGGCAAAGAGTTTTTTATTAGGAGAAATTTGCACAAAAAGGCTCATGGATTTTCTTTTTCTTTTTACATTGGGAATTGATGTGGAAATGTGGAGAGCTGGATTTTAAGATTGGATAAACAAGAAAGGGACTGAACTGAACACAACAATATTCTAGGGAAGCAGTTTCCTGGGGGTGTGGCTGCCGTCACGTGCTGACAGCTTCTAGGAGCCACTGATGCAAGGAGCTGAATGCAAGGTGGAGAGCAATGGTGCACAAACGACCCTAGAAGGAGCAGGATATGTCCCTCACCAGAGGTCCTACCCTGGCCCTAACACCTGGAGTGGAGTCCCTAAGGCCTTGCACACTTCCTCCTGGCAACTTCTGCAGCCAGGCTGGTGCCAAACATATTGCTCTGCTTATCTTTGCACACACCGACAAGGTTGGGAGGGTTGTGTGTCTTGTCATCTGGGTAGCCCAGAACCTCCATTCATCCTGTCCCAGCTTGCGGCTTGGAGAGGTCACTTCGGTGCTGCTAACACAGTGGTTTGACTATACCCCCGAATGCGCAGAAAGTACGGATGCTAACAATTCTCAGAGGAAATGTGTGAATTCTCAAAATGGGCCTCTCAATAGCCCATTTCCCACTTGAATTGTGTGAAGGGGACACAATTCAATAGCCCATTTCCCACTTGAATTGTGTGAAGGGCATTGTTGGATGCCGGGAAGTTCTGGGGTAGTTTCCTTAGAAGGTGGATATTATTATTATTCATCTTTACCTCCCCATCAGCAACCTGCCATTTGTGTGATTTAGGCCATGGTCTCCTAATGAAACCATGTGTTTATGCTCAGTTTCCCTTGCTATAAATGAATTATGTCAAGTTTGCTGCTTTGGTCTGCCCATAGTCTTGAGTTATTTCTAAAGTTGCTATTAAAACTGAAAGAATGCCAAAGCCAAGCACAGTTTCTTCTAGTATGGGAAGTTATTTTTGAACCATTACTGTCCTTGGAGCCATGGAAAGAAATTCCATTGCCAGTGGGTGACCTACAGTGATGGGAAAAAAGACATTAGACATTGAACACATTTCTCTTAACCTCTTTCTCTAGTTTCTGTGCGACCAGAAAATAATACCTCTGATTCTAAGGCTACAGAGGAGGGGTTCACAAACTTTCTACTCCCATGATCCACTTGAGAGGGCTGAAAATTAGTGAGGGCTACCCATCGCAACATGGGGTGGATGTACACACAGGAAAAACCCCACTATAAATAAGTCATAAATTAAATTGTTATAACAAAAGGGGGGGAAAACCTATGTAAAATCTCATAGAAGAGTTTTGTGCTCTACAGCACCATCTGGTGTTGTATGTTTACAATGCATTTAAAATGCTGTTTTCTGACTAATGTAGCTGAGTCCATGGTGGTGCAGGGACAGAGGCAATTACAAAAAGGTGGTGGGTGGAGGTGGAGATTGGCACAATCAGCTCACAACTACAGATATCATTTTCTATTCATATCTACTCCCTCTTTAGAAACTCTTTACCATAGTGATTTCCTTCTTGCAAAGCATCCCACAACTTTAGCTTTCCTCCGGCTAAGTACAGATACTGGCTCTGGAGGTTTTGTGACTTATCCTCCCTTTTTTAGGCAGAATTTGCTGATCCAAAGACTTTAATGTGGAGAAGTCCTTTTACTTCATTTTTTGCCCTCCCTCCCTCCCTCCCTCCCTCGCTGCTTCTTCTTCTTCTTTTAAAAAACTAATCTCCTAATGTCTTCTCCCATTCTCTTATCCCCAGTATATTATTATTTTAAACAAACATCACATTTATCTCTCTCTCTCATTTATTCTCATCATAATTTCCCTCAACACTTCCTTTGCTCCTTTCCCCTCAGAGTAGGGACATCGCCTCCTTTCCATCTGCTTCCTCCCTGAACTACCCTTTCTCCTTTGGCACCTTTACTTAGTGTGTGGGGAATTGCTGGAGCTGTCCTCAGTCCATGCAAAAGGCTAAGGTGCAGCCAGGGGACAGGGCAGGTGAGCAAGGAGGCACTGAGCAGGATGTGACTCTGAGACGCACCTGAAAGTGGCCTGAGATGACACACACAAAGAGTGCTTTTTTCTAGAAAATGAGGTGCAGGAACTCCCACTTAGGGATGGACAACCCTAAGTTGTTGAGCTTCTTTTTTAAGAGTTTTTTTTTTAAGAAAGCCAATTGCTGCAATTGGCTTTGGAGTTCTTGAAAGCAAAGCTGATACTACTAAACTGTAGACCCTTTTAAATAATGACCCTCAGAGTGCTTAGTCATCTCCACAATCATTTTTGTCTGCTTTAACATTTTGCAATGTGCAAAGAGGGAATCATATGTTCTCTGAGCAATAAGATGGATGGTATCCATTCAGACTTCCGGGTAAGTCTGCATTTGATATGTATGCGTGTGTGCGTGTGTGTGTGTGTGTGTGTGTGTGTCTATGCTCTGATTAGCAGCAGCACCTGTTTCATTCCCCCCCCCCTCAAATAATGGTCTTCCTCGTAAAATTGTTTACTTTCAGAACAAGTCTCCCGAACGCCCCTCATATGAAAAAGCTTGGAGGGGGTGGACTATATGTCCCTCGTGGTCCCTTCCAATTCTGAGAGAGAGAGGGGGAGAGAGAGAGAGCGCAGAGGCGTAGCAAGCCCAGCTGGTACCCGGTGCAGAATTTTTTTTGTCAACCCCCCCCCCAAACGCGGCTCTGGCTCTGGTGAAAAGTGAAAAACATGAATTGCAAAAAAAAAACCCCTAGAGCTTACAGAACAAAACTGACTTGAGATATGAAATCAGCATTGAAAGAACCTATAAGAACAGTTGAAAAATCACATGCAACAGAAAATTTTAAAAAATTGTTTCCCAGTGGGGGGCGCCAAGTGTCACCCCCCTCCAGGGTGGCACTCGGGGCGCACCACCCCCATCGCCCCCCCTTGCTACGCCACTGAGAGAGAGAGAACTAACTAACTGAAGCCTCACTGAACTCAATGGCACTTACATACAACAAGATTGTACTGGTGAACTCTTTAAATGTTAGTTATTATATAGGAATTCTGTCCCTGTTTGTATCTGGCCACCCTAACTCTGAACAATCCCCGCGCCCGTCCTCAAAGATATTGTAGGCTGCTGACTGCATCACATGGAATTACTATTTTCCAGAATCCCCCCTCCCTGGGTGAAAGGTTAGCTCAGAGGATCATTGTTTGTCTTGTAAAATATACTGCTGAAAGCATGCAGCTAGCTGAATTAATCAGTGTTCCTGCTGGAATTTTACCTTTTGCATTTCCTGGCTTCTCATGACTGTCCTTGCGCATGACCTTAATGTTTTGTTTAGCGCAGAGTTCTGCAAGATGCGAGTAAAAAGAGAGGGAAAGAAGGAGGGAGGGTGTCGGCTGAGTGATAAAAGCATTCATAAAACAAGCTCATTCACAGGTGATTAAGGCTTTTATATAGCATTTTAATTAAAAACCCAGAAGCGGGTTTAGTGCTGCCGTGGGAGAGGGCCATTAAAGCAAGCTGTCAAGTGCGGTATACATAGGGTATGTTCAGACATAACACCTATCCATAGATTTTTGTTACATGGATGTGCACTGAGGGGCCTGTGGCCTTCCCCCTGCATGGCAAGATACCTCCTTTCCAATCCTTACTTGTCGCAGGCCATAGTTTACAGTTTTGTCCAAATGGGCAGAATACGGTCAGTGCTTGCTTATGAACCAGGAGGGAATCTTGTTGAACACGGGGAGGAAAGTGAGTGTGTGAGTGTGTGGATGAGCCCAAGGTTCCTCAGTGCTTGCTCACAGAATGCCAAACCACGGCTTGGTGTTGCGTCCAAAGATCTCCACAGATCTGCACAAATTTATTTCTGTTTCAGAGTGAGAAGAATCAACTTGAAAGCTGATTTACAATTTCAATTAATAAAGCCAGAGTGAATTTTCTGAAAGCAGTCAGGAAAGAGTGGGGGGAGGGGGCAGGTGCAAGGCAGGACTCCTGCACCTTTAATAGCTGGGTAGAAGAAGGATTTCAGCAGGTGTAACTTGTCACCTATTCTACACAATTACTAAAGGTGCAGAGCTCCTCCTTTGGCATCTGGCTGCTGTGCAGAATTCTGGATTTGCTGCGCGGATCTGTTCTCAACAAAGCAGGAAAGGAATCTTAAAGGCCACCAGGGTTGACAGTGGTTTCTCTCTTATCAGATGTGAAGGTTGGGGGTGAGTGTGAGTTTGTAACTTAACAGCTTTGCCCAATGCACAGTGAGTTTGCTCCACAGCAAACAGGCCTGTGTAAAACTATATTGAATGGCATTTAGGGTTGTTGTTGTTTTGCCTGGGATTGCCATGCCTTGAAAGTCTTTAAAGGCACACACAGAAGAACGAAGGGATGGGCTGAATTCAAACAAAACTTCAATGTTCACATGAGCTAATGTGTTTATTTTAACTGACATCCCAAATGAGCTGTTCTGTTTGGGAAGAAGCAAACTGCTGGATACATATCCTTAAAAAAAAAAAAGTGGTGCACAAGTTCAGCATCTTCAATGAACATGGAAACATAGCCAGGTTTACAATAAGGACTGCATACATGGTTACATGAAAGGAACACGGAGGGAGAAGTCAGTCCAGAACAACCTTAAATGGAGGGGTTTCTCTTTTTTTTAGCAGGGAGATAGGATGATAGATGGTACCATTTTGTCACTTTTGCAATGCAGTACATTTTGCATTTGGGGTTTTTGACTTGATAAACCACCACGTCACACTCAATTTCATTCATGAAAGTGGGTGTGGTATGACACAACAAGGATTGTCAATGGACCTGTTATCACTCCTCTACCCTTTTCCACTCATGCGTGCTTCCGTTCCCCTATCACTCACTGTGCGGTATGCCAAAATACTGCCGAAAATTTCATTATGTGAGCAAAGCACCTGCAATATGGGTTTCTAGGGCTGCAAATGGGGGTTTTTTGTTTGTTTTTTTATGGGAATGATTAGCACAGAAATGAGCACTAAACTTCTACTACATTCCACTAGATTTCCAGAAGCACTTTTTGTGTGTGCTATTTTGCCTAATATATTCATTTTTTGCAAGCAGTTTCCCCTGTTGGAATGCTTTTTGTGTTATTTTCAGTAATATATGCATTTTTGTTCCTGCTTTAGTCTAAAACAGCGTTTCTCAACCGCTGTTCCGCGGCACACTAGTGTGCCGCGAGACGCTGGCTGGTGTGTCGCGACATGCGGCGACGAGAAGGGCGATTTGCATTGTCACGTGCCTGGCGGCCGCCAATAAACAACACTAACCCGGCAGGCTTCCTTTCCGGCGGGTGAGTGTTGTTTATTGGCGGCCGCCAGGCACATGACAATGCAAATCACCCTTCTCGTTGCCGCACGTCGCGGCAAAATTTAGACAAACTAAACTAAAATTTAGACAAACTTAAAGAAGCTGGCTGGATGAGCTCAACCTGAAACTTGCTGAGCAAAGGATTGTGATGGCAGAGAAATCAGCGGCTTGTGAAGCCTTATTACAGGAGATTGCAACCAACACAGCAATTGGCAAGTGTTTCTTACAGTCATAATCATATAGTCAATATAGGGCAGCACAGAGTTAAATTTTTTAACTTTTTTAATAGTGGTGTGCCTCGTGATTTATTTCATGGAACAAGTGTGCCTTGGCCCAAAAAAGGTTGAGAAACACTGGTCTAAAATACACTGACTGCATTTTCTGGTGGGAGGACTGCATCACAAAATGAGGAGAGCTGTGAGTTTTGAAGGACAGCTGCATTTCAGCTTGTGTATGGGTCTCAAAAGTGTGAGCTGGGTAGGTTTTCATAAACATTTAGACCAGATAATTCCAACCCACCCCCCCACCCCAGTTTACATGCAGCATGTCAATGGGTTAAACAGGTGCTCTGAGTGGTTTCAACCTCTTCTTAGTTTCTGCGAAACTTGTCCCTGTTTATAGCAGGTTTGAACAATGGCCAATGACCCTCCCTCCCTTGTAGTCTTTTGAAGGATTTTTCACTTCCAAATATTTCTGAACAGGTTTTGATAGAAAACAGATTTATTTGTTTTTCTTCTAGACAGACTAAGAATATCTAATTCTTTTAGATATTGCAGAAGAATGCTTGACATAGCTATAAATTCAGGGTGCCAGTTTAAACAACCTAAGCTCAAGTCACGATTGCTGCTAGTTTGCTCGACTTTTCAGATGGTGGGGGTGGGGGTGGGGAAGGGAGAATTGGAATTGCTTGCCTGTCTTCTTCCCTGGGGTCGCTTGCTGGTGGTTCAGCAGATGCCAGAGCATACACACAACTGAAGCAATACATTTTATACCCTCAAAGGCCAGAATGTACACTTGGAATTAGCCATTTCACATCCTAGACGAGGCTATGCATACGAACTGACCCAGTCGGTCTCATGCCTCCACTAATAGCAGCTGCTAAAAGAGTTGGTGACCTTCAGCTGTGGCCACTTTAACCTCCGTCATCATCCCTCAATTTTTCTAAGCTGTTTTTGGGCACTGTGAATTGTTTACAATATGTGTCCACTTCCTCCAGATCCTTTCTGTAGCCTCCTTAAGCTTTGTAGTATTGCAGACCACAACTCTAGCTTGTATCATCTTGATGAAATGTTGCATGCTCTTACACAGGGGTCAGCAAACTTTTTCAGTAGGGGGCCGGTCCACTGTCCCTCAGACCTTGTGGGGGGGCCAGACTATATTTTGAAAAAAAAAATATGAACGAATTCCTATGCCCCACAAATAACCCAGAGATGCATTTTAAATAAAAGGACACATTCTACTCATGTAAAAACATGCTGATTCCTAGACCATCCGTGGGCTGGATTTAGAAGGCAATTGGGCTGCATCCGGCCCCCGGGCCTTAGTTTGGGGACCCTGCTCTTACATTTCGGGGGGGTAAGCAACATGCCTTCCCTGTGCCCCAATTTCATTTTTCTAATAAGCATTTAAGGCTACTGTAGAGACTAAGATTCTGGTTTTTTTAAAAAAAGATCCTGTGATTCCCCCCTCCCTGTTTTGTACTTTTTATATTAAAATTTTGCTACTTAAAAAGAAGCCTAGTAAAAGAAAATGAGTGGCGTGATGTCATTCCACTCCACCCTGCTGTACCCCCCACCCAGAATCATTGATTTGGCTTTCGGAGGGCAAGGGGAAGGCTGGCTGAGATGTCTGCCATATATAATGCTGGAAATTACCAAGTCTGTGGCGGGTGGGGGGATTAGGATGGGATGGGGGAGGCATTTGATGCAGTTCACATTTAAAGGTGAACTGCCCCAAGCTGCACTTTGTGAGAAAGATACACAAGCCAAAATGCAGTCATACTCTGAGATTTGCACACTTCTTTGCAGAATAAACCAATTACAATACATTTTGGAAAGTTGCTTGTTTGCTATGCGTTTGGTTGCCTCTTAAAGGTAAAGGGATCCCTGACCATTAGGTCCAGTCGTGACCGACTCTGGGATTGTGGCGCTCATCTCGCATTTTTGGCCGAGAGAGCCAGCGTACAGCTTCTAGGTCATGTGGCCAGCATGACTAAGCCGCTTCTGGCAAACCAATAGCAGCACACGGAAACGGAGTTTACCTTCCCGCTTGGAGCGGTACCTATTTATCTACTTGCACTTTGACGTGCTTACTGAACTGCTAGGTGGGCAGGAGCTGGGCCCGAGCAAAGGGAGCTCACCCCGTCACAGGGATTCGAACCGCCAACCTTCTGATCAGCAAGCCCTAGGCTCTGTGGTTTAACCCACAGCACCACCTGCGTCCCTTTTGGTTGCCTCTTAAGTGATCCTAATGAAATGTTAGTTTCTAAGATCAAGGCGAAGGCTTTTGTCTATACAACTGGTCCCCATTTTGAATCAAGATGGTGGACTGAGCCTTTCAAAACTGCACTGATTTTAATCACTGATTTCGTAACACTGCCAATGTTTTGGTTTCTTAGAATCCCCAAGCAATGCTAGGCATGAGGCTACTTGTATAATATATAGCAGAACAGACCCTTAATCAATGATGGGTGGGGGCGCAATGTGGACTGTGATCCTTGAATGAGCATTGAAGTGTTGCAAGCATATATCTATTTTCATGTGTACAACACGGCAGCGCATGGGTGCTTGGATGTTGATAGGTTGGCACAGCTCCACATCACTGAAATGTTGGCCATAGAAAACTGCTTTGAAGGAGAGGGACCTAGGAAGGCATCTAGTCTACCCACCCTGCTCCTAGCAGCTTCTGCAGCATAGAACACGGCTACAACATCCTGACAGATGGGCCCTTAGCCTCTACTTAAATAACCCCAGTCAATCAGAGTTGATTGTTTCCCTCTCATGCCTGCATTCAGTGCCTCTGCATCAGAGTGCCAGAAACTGATTTTACCTGTGTTTGTCATCATTTGGCCATTAGGAACTTTCAGCATTTGTCTCCATCATTTGCCGCTCCTTACTTTGGCTGAAACAAGCTGAAAACGGTTGCTGCTGTTTTCAGATCTAGCTGAGCACAATAGGTTTGCCAAATGCCAAGATAGTGTGTGATTATTTGTATTGGGTGAGAGCCTTGGGGGGTGGAGCTCTCCACCAGAGGGCAGAGCCTAGAGCAGTCTTTGCCAACCTGGTGCTCTCCTGGTATTTTGGGCTGCGATTTGCAGCCAGAGAGTTACAGTTCCCAGAACACCCTTGTGAAGAAGAGTGAGTACTGTAGTTGTTAAACCACTCGGGGAATCTTAGCTCCAGGAGCGGAATAGGAACCTCATAATCACTCTCAGCACCCTTAAGAAACTACAGCTCCCACAGTTCTTTGGGGAAAGCCGTGACTGTTTAAAGGGGTATCATGGTGCTTTAAATGCCCTGTGTGCGGACTGCAATTGTTTTTCTGTAAGAGGAAAATATTTGATGGTTTGTCCAGCTCCCCTCCTCCACCTTTGTGAGATGTGCCCTTCATCTCGATAAGCAGGGCAACAGTCTTCCTGTTCAAATATTAAGGAAGGCCACTGCATAGGTCTCCCCTCCTCCTCTGTCTCACTTCCACCAAGTAATCATACGTGAGCAAGCCCTATATATACATATAATCAGCAGGCAAGCTTTAACTAATTCCAGTTTTCTTTTTGTCTCCTTGAAATTGCACTGTGCATCAACCCCGTGTCCCGCCCCCCCTTCACTTTCCTCTTTCCTTCATTGCAAATGCCTGAACTTGGAGTAAAGGGTTGGAAATTTTGCACGAAGGAGGGGGGGGAAGGACTCTTTTTTCCCTCTCTCCCTTTTAAATAAAAAAAAGCACCCTGAGTGCAGAGTCTGGGCTAGAATTCCAGAGGAAGTTGAGGGCCTCCTGTTCTGCACAGGAAGCAATCTTGGAGCAGGCCTTAAATGCCAGATTCCAGGCAGAGTTTAACTAACCACTGACAGCTCTGTAAACAAAGCAGGGACAAAAAAGAGAGCAGCTTTCCCTTTTCTGGTAGTCATTTTTTTAGTTTGGGGCCTGCAGGAGAATTCTCCTATATTTGTCTCGATAGGATATAAACCAAAGGCTGAGAGGGCTTTGCACATGAAGGAACTATAGAAGAGAGCAAATATTTCATGGAGTAAACCCTCAGGAGGAAGGTAGGTGCCTGTTTAAATTGCAGGGATCAAGCTCTATCTTTTTCTCCCCTCCCCGCCCTTCTTTTCCCAAAACCCAGCAAAAATGTGCCAACCTCCAGCTTTGCTTTCTGAAGAAGGATTTATAGCAAAATTGCCTTTGACTGGATGATATTTTAAAACACTAGGTTCTCTCTCTCTCCACCCCCTCCTCTCCACCCCTAATGCCACCTTTAATCTTCCCAAAATTCCTCCTTTTAGTACTGTGGCTAGCAAGGCAAAAACATCTTTCAAGTTCAGGGTAACAGTTTGCTGGAAAAAGTTGGTTGATTTCTTTAGTTACAGTTTTTCCCTCTTTCTCTCTCTCCCCCAAGTTTGCAATTGTATTATTGTGATGTTACAAATTAACTAATGTTTCATTCACAGTTCCAGTAACCAAGCTAATGTTAAAATGTATACATTGCTCATGTTTGTTATACCCAGACGATGGTTAAATAATAAATAGTTGTTTTTGTCAACTGTTGTGCAATCTTAAGGAATAATAAAATTGTTATAAAGACTGTTCCCCCGGCACAAAAAAGCCTTCATATAACAAATAGAAAATTAAGAAAAACATCTTAATTTCTAGTTAGGGAGCTGAATTCCAAAATGTGTTGCATCTAAATTTTTAAAATTTTATCTTGGTGACTCTTTGGGGATCCAGTTTATTATCAAGGGGAATGTGACAGAGAACTGAATTTAAAAGGCGAACAAAACTTTCATGTAACCCAGCTAATTAAAGGCACCCTTTCATTTCCATGTGCTGTTCTAAGCAACTTTCGCCTCTCTTTCTCTTTCTTCCTGAAGTTCAGTCTGACTTGGGGGATATATTCAAGTCTGAGCGCACGCCATGGACGACTTTGAACGTCGCAGAGAGCTCAGGAGGCAAAAACGAGAGGAGATGCGCCTGGAAGCAGAGAGGTGAGTAATTAAACTTTATTTGGAAATGCTGTCTGCAGTTTTATTTTTTACTTTTTAAAAAAGAATCGTCTCTGAGACTTCCTCCCATTAAAATGAACTGAAGAGACATGGTTCAACAGACCGTGCTGCCTGGAAGTTTAAGAAAAGCAACTTTCTCTTTCTTTCTTTCTTTCTTTCTTTCTTTCTTTCTTTCTTTCTTTCTTTCTTTCTTTCGCATAGTATGAACACAGCAGTTCCTCAACCAGTAGGCCCTTCTATGAATTCCATTTGCCACCGTTTGTGCCTTGGGAGGGGATTACCTGAAGGAGAGGGGAGGCAGAAGACAGTTTATAGGCCTTATTAGAAGGGAGCAGAAGAAGTTGGTAATAGCCATGTTTCAAGTGTCTAATTACTGTCAAGTCGACGCAGTCCTGTTTGATAGCCTACAATGAGATTACAGGGTGTTTGAGTAGAAGCTGGTAGGGAGCATTTTTAATGTGTCCTTAACAGTATAGTATGCAACAGTAAATACTGTTGCTTATTAATAGTGGACAGTGTGTCTAATTCAAATGCATCCTTTCGGACTACAGTATATCCTCTGGAATGATTTCTTGCTTGTTCCCTTTGTGCTGGTGGAGAACAAAGCTTGGGTCTAAGATATTTAAGCCCAGGATGGGGAACCGATAGCCCGTGGGCCAAATTCACCACCTCCTGGCCCTTAGATAAGCACCTAATCCCAAGGATGCCTGCTTGGCTAATGCTGCAATGCTCAATCCCTGTTCCCTGAGCTCAGACCCAGGCAAAGGGCTCTTTAACCACTTATCCGCCTAGTATGAACTGCAACAGAAGTTATTCTGGGTGCTTCCCTTTACATCCTACTGGCGTGTGAGCCAAATGAGAGCGGAGGTGTATATGGCAAGAAGTCTAAACACACACACACACACACACAGAGAGAGAGAGAGAGAGAGAGAGAGAGACACCAGCAGCCCCCAACGGACTGCTGTTATTAGTTCTGCAAAAGAGGGCTTAGTGGAGATATTTGCATACCGTCCATTTTTTTTAATTGTGAGAGAACGCAGCCATTTTGGTTGCTGTGGTCTCACACCATTCCGTGTCCCCCCTCAAAGAAGCGCTTTTTGCAGGGCTGCAATCTTGGGCAGCACCCCAAAACATGTTTCTGGGCGCGAAACCCTGATAAGTGCTTTTTTGGGGGTGGGGGAACCGCAGCGCGAAATCATGCAAGATCACAGCAACCAAAATGGCTGCCGTGCTCTAGTGATAAAAACCGGAAAGATGGCGTCCCAGATATTGGCTTCAAACTGTTGGAGGGTATGCATTTTCGCGTGTTTCAGTTGGCATAGGAATAAGCCAAGTGGGTGGAGCAAAAGCAGTTCGCCTTTCATCCTCATTCAGTTCAGAATAGGAGTCTTGTCAAAGAAGATTTGGTGTCCAGGGATTTTCGCTGTAAGGAGCTGTTTTGAAAAGCTGCATGCAATGCCCATTCCACTGTTCACATGTCTGAGATTGCTGACTCCTCATTTAGGGCAGCTTGTGTGTGAATGCGAATGGAGGGTGCATGGAAACTCTTGGCTACTTTGGGGAAGGTCCTTGGGCAAGATGATCTCTGTGGGTTGGGTTTCCCACTCTGAGCAGGCACACTGCTATTGCCATTGCCTCTCCCTCTGGACCCAGTTGGCACCACCTCCCAGAGAGACAGGACAAAGCCTTTGGAGATCGCTGCTGCTTCTCCTCACTCTCCTCAGTTCTTCTGAGATGGCATGTGAACCGGAAGCCACACCAAGCAAGGAGGTTAGGAGGCTCCAAGGAGTGGGGCCCTGACTATAGGGTGGGACTCCGCTAGGGCCCAACCATGCCTACCTTGACATTGACCTTGCTTCCAGTACTGGGCTGCTTCTCCCTAACCCCAGTTATTGGAGGTGGCATAATGGGACACTGTTGCCTCCTACGACATGTGTGCATTCACCCCCCTACAGGTCTGTGAGCAGAGTTTTGTGGGTTTCTATACCGCTTTAAAATCAGCAGAATTTTCACAATTGGGGAAACATTTGAGAGAAATGCCCCGGGGGTGATGTTATGTCAGGGCCTAGCATTGTTTGAAGTGAGGCATTATGGGAGAACATGGCAGCCCTTTAGGCCACTGAGAGAAAAAATACTCCTGCTGTTTGCACACTGAATTTTTAACAACAAAAGGTTGGGAGCTGCTACTTGTTCCCAGTAAGCCCCTTCCCTCTGGCAATGTGGGGATTTTTTGCCCACCCTACTTAGAAATTGGGTGGGTGGGAGATCCATCCCATTTTCACAGTCACCAGATGGGCTGGGGAAATGGAGCAGCATTTTTGGCTCAGCTTCTTTCTGGTACAGCTGGGCTAGAATGTCTCTCCTAATGTTACTGTTACATTTTCACCCCCATCTCTATGGTCACATGGGATATAGCACAACTGCATGGCATGACCTCATGGTGTCTCTGCTCCTGTCTCACCTCACTGGCTGACTGTGGAGAGGAGAGGCGCCATGCCACATCAGATGTTGTGCTCTCTTCTACACCAGGGAGTGGAGAAAACCGTGACGCTCCAAATGTGGCTCCCATAAGTCCCGTAAGTCCAAGCCAGCATGGCCAGTGGTCAGGGATGGTGAGAGTAGTAGCCCAATGACATTTGGAGGGCCACTGCTTCCTTACTCTGTTCTAGACATAACCACATTGCTGTGGTGGTAGCCCTACTTGTCCTGCAACGCCTAGTTATACAATATACTTTAGATGGGAGCTTTAGAAATAAAGTAAAGTAACAATTTAGGTTAGAGGTTTAAAAAAGTGCATTCTGTTTGCATTTCTGCAAAACGTCTGAAAGAAGTTTGCTGAGCCTTCCAAGGAATATATCTGTGGAGAAGTCAAGCATGAATTCTGTGACCTGAAATGGCGTATAGATGTGGAAATGTATATGTTAAATCCATCAACTGATTGAAGATTGATTAGCTGTGCTATTGTAACTAATTAAACAAAAGGCCTGAAACCCACAGTATTTCCAGGTTTTAAAATACTCTAGGGATTTCACCGAACACTTGCGCCATTCAGATCTGGCTTGAATTATACTGGTATCAGTGTTTCTCTCTCCCCTCCCCCATATATCCAGCTGAAGTTTCCTGATTTGGCAGGGACCAGGGGCAAGCTCATGGACGTTTTGAAATTCCTCTCTATATGTGTGGCCAACATCCAAGATGGCTGTCTGGGTAACAGTCTGTGGATGTGGGCATCTTGTTAGGGTGGCTGTTTAAACCAGCAAGGAATAGGGTTGCCAGACTCAATAGAGGACGGGACTTCTGTGCCTTTAATTGCCCTTCTTTCTTTTGAGTCTGCAAACCTTAAAGAGAAACCAGCAGACCCTTTGCTTGGAAATTAAACAAAGGGTCTGCTGGTTTCTCTTTAAGGTTTCCAGACTCAAAAGAGAGCAGGGCAATTAAAGGCACAGAAGTCCTGTCCTCTATTGAGTCTGGCAACCCTAGCAAGGAACAATCCCTTTCTCTATATGGAGGCTCTGTGGGTTGGAGGATTTCATCCTAGGTGCATTGTCTAGGAGAATTCCTAGATTCATCTTCGTCACTGAAGGTCCAAGTGGCCTTGGTCATGGAGTCTTTGGACCAGCTTCAGCCCTTCCCAGACAGGGATAGCTTGACCTCAGTCATCCATGATCTTGCTAAGCTATCAACCGGGTGACTACAATCCTTAAACATGACATGGAGGCTGCAACCTGCTGCATAATGTGGTGGCAAATATGCTTGGTAGAATATCTTATAGGAACCACATAACACTGGTCCTCAAATAAGTCCACCAGCTGCCATTATGCTCTGGCCTGATTTCAAGGCATTAGATATGACTTATGATGCTCTGAGTGGTTTGAGACTTCACTACTTGGAGGAATGTCTTTCCCCATATTGCCCACCTTGGGGAGCAGGGCACTCCTTGACATCTCCCTTTTGGGAGCTATACATCAGGCATCTCCAAACTTCGGCCCTCCAGATGTTTTGGACTACAATTCCCATCTTCCCCGACCACTGGTCCTGTTAGCTAGGGATCATGGGAGTTGTAGGCCAAAACATCTGGAGGGCCGCAGTTTGGGGATGCCTGCTATACATTATGTGGGGGGTGAGACAGGTCTTCTGCACTGCAGCAACTTGATTACGTAATGCCAATGGAGGGTACTTTTTGGTGCTAAAATAAAAGCTCTTTCTGTAAGCATTTGGGATGGGCTCTTGAGGACTTTTTGGTTATGACTTGCCTGCTGGTTTCTTCCTATTGGTTAGGAGTGGGTGTTTTTGTCAGGGTTTCTTTTTTTTTGCTTAATTTCAACTTCTCATTTTTTGAGTCTTCAGTTTAGTTCTCCACATTAGTTTGCATTTAAAAAGAAATACTCATGAATATTCTCCATTTTAGAGTGAATTTCTCCCGAGGGACACATTTTGACAAAGCGGTCTTCACTAATATAACACATTTGTGCATGCTACTTTCACTAAAATGTCATATTTTTGCACCCTAGTATATGCATTTTTGTAAACATTACTCGGCTGGAGGACTGTGATGGGAGAATGGCTGTGTTTTGGTTTTTCATATTATTTCAGAAAGTGTGAATTAGGTTCATCTTTAAATAGAAACTGAACCAAATTTCTCCCCCATCCCTACTATTGATGGATCATGATTCTCTGCTCTCACCTTTTAGTATATGTGTTATAACTGTTAGGAAGTTGTGCTCCGGCCTGAAATATTCATTGAAATAAATATAAATGAATAAAACTGGCCTTCCCAACTAAAGTTATGGGTATGAAGCATAGCTTGAACTTGGGCTTCACTGCACCTTCTATGGCTAACCACCATTTTGTGGTGGGGATGGATTGAGGAAATATTGTGCTGTGCTGGACTTTCAGAAATAGTAATGTTTGTTCGAGAAGCTAGAAGAGTCAAATGGGCTTTTCTTTAGCCACATACATGCAACACGTTCTCCTCCTCTCCCAACTTCCCTGAGCGATGAGGTGTTATAGAACTAGGACTACCATACATGTGGGTTTTCTTGGACATATTTGGGATTGGGCCCTCAGAAATTGCATCCGGGGGGAATTTCTGGTAAGTGGTGAAATACCCGGGGAAACCCAGACGTCTGACAACCCAGGGCAACGCCCCAACAGCTCGAGTCACAGATGCACCAGCAAAAGGGAGGCAGAAAAGGAAGCAAATGGCGGAGGGGCCTTCCTTGCCAGCTGCCTCACTGGCCCAGGAGCAGGCAGCCCGAGAGGCCCGTTGACCCTCCCTGTGGGGCCACTAAGAGCACCCCAGCTGCCCTTCCTGTGTCCAGTGCACTGCACAGTGTGCCTGGCCAGAGAAGATGTGGTGCCTGTTGTGCGCCAGACTCAGCCACACACCCGGCGGGAAGCACAGTGAGGTAACTTGGGGAGGAGCACAGAGGCCTGCGATTGGCTGGAAATGGCGCCCTCTGCCTCCCCAAACCCCAAACAGCTGGAGGCTCTGGGGAGCTATGGTCACCCCACGCCGTGCATGTGCCAACAGCGCGCTGGGCAGCTCTGGAGCAAAGAGGGCACTGCAGCCTCGACACCTCGGATTGCCTCTGCACAGGACGCAAGTCAAAAGCTAGATTTTCACCTTTTGAAATATGGCAACCCTGTCTAGAGCCAGAGATTTTGGTTTCCATTGCCTAAGAGAACCTTGGAGACTTGGTAATTTTTGCTTTATTTACATACATACAGGTAGAGCATAGGTGGGCATAGACAGCAGGTAATCATATCCATTGCACTTTTTAAATCTACATTGACAGGCATATTTTTCCAGGGAACCAGATAAAGGTCTTTTCCAGGTCTACCGGAAGATGATGGTCTTAGTATGAATTCACATCCGTATGCAAAGCTTGGGGTCTACCACTGAGGCATGACCCTTCCTCCAGTATTGTCCATCTAGTCCAATATTGTCTACTCTTACTGAACTGTCTACTCGGGGTCTCCTATAGAGTTCTTTACCCTCATTGCACAGTGTAAGCAAAGATGTCCAGGACTGAACCTAGGACCTTCTTCATGCAAATTACGGCCTTTGCCATTGAGCTGTGTCCCTCCCTGAGGGGTCAAAACAAGAGAACGACTCAGAATGAAATGTCTTTGCAAGAGAGGTATAGCCATAGATGACAAAGCTCAACTGGCCTCCTTGGGGCATATGTAAACCACACAACTTTACAGCTATGAGATTTATTTTGCCATGTTACAGCTGTGGGCTCCCAATGCTGCTGTTATAGCTGAAAAAGGCATTTTCATTAAAGGACTTTGTTGTTTATGACCTTAATTTTCATCTGCTGATTTACAACAGCAATGTAAAGAGACCCTTAAGTGAGTATAAGTAGTATAACTATTTAAGAAAATATTTACACTCTCTTAAAAAGCTACTTTTTGAAGCTATTTTCCTCCGGGCTAAAAGTCCAAGGACCCAGGGAGACTGTGTTCTTGCACCTATGTTCTTGTAGGATGACTCACCTTTGTTATTCTGAAGATGCTGACGTTTCTTAAAACCTTATATTCATTCTCTTTTAAATTCTGAAGGTATCTCACACTTCATAGATGACAGGCATATCTGATGTTTGTAAAGTATTTTGTTTCCCTAAATAGAAATGTTGGTGTGCTGTGCTGTGAGTCTTATTTTCTGAATTCACCAGGGTATAGAAGAATACATCAAAAACTTCTTTGGGCTAAGAATGAAATACAGTCATTAGTTTTCCTAAGTGAAGACTACGGTGTCATTAAAAAGAAAAAGGCAAATAACAACCACAAAACAATGGAATAGCTTCCTTCGGCAGTTCCCCTGCCTATATAATACACAAATTAGAGTTTGTGTCAAAGAACTGCTTGCAATTCAAAGGAAGTTAAGTAAATGTTTCGGTAGCAGATTTTGTTTAATGTGATCATATCAGAGTATTGTTCCAAAATTGCAGGCAGGCAAATGTACTAAAACTTGCAGCTTCTACATTGTAACCTGTTGTGGGGAGAACTATTGGCCACACAGTGTCCCATGGGGAAAAAGGATTGGTGATTAAAAACTGTAGATCTTTGTGGGGAATTGGGGTCTCCTAAAAACTCACAGTGCTCAAAACAAACTGCAATTCCCAGCATACCTTGGAGGAAGCCTAGCTGGTATTTAAAGTGGTATGAAACTGCTTTAAATGTATAGTGCAGATGGGGCCGAAGTTGCCACCCTTTACAATGAAGGCAGGAATCTCTTATGGGAGCGCTAGTCATAAGCTAGGGAAGACAATCTTCCTTAAGTCTGTCTGCAAAAGACTTTGCTATCATTTTTCAATGGCTGCTGCTCCGTGGCAGCAAATGGAGACAAAAACGGAAAGCCCGCTTGGTAAGACTCCACTCTTGGTTTCTGTGCGTGAAATCTCAGTGAAGGCAATGTGGTTATGCACGTGCAACTATGGGTTGGGGTTTGGCATACAATCCCTTATTATGGCCAAACGCTGTGTAATTCGTGTGGCATTTCAAATCTTTGTGGAGATGGCTCTGTTTGCAAACATAGGGGATGCAAATGCTGCAGATGCAGTGGCACGTCTAATCCAAATGTTCCTAAAAGGAATCTCCGTATCTGTAAGCAAAGAGGCCCTTCCACAAACAAACCAAGTTTTGTTATCTCAGCTGCTTCTTGAAGCCGAATATTCAGCAGCTGGAGACGTTGGGACCAAATCCAGCCCTATTGAGGGGTGAGTATCCCAAAAAACAAATTACCGTGCTTTTCTGTGTATAACATGCGCCCATGTATAAGATGCCCCTTAAATTGGGGGACTCAAATTTAAGAAAATGGGAGGGGGGGGAGATGGCACAAACATCTTGTGGGGAGAACTATTGGCCACACAGCGTCCCATGGAGTGGCCTTTTGGGGGGGAGGATTGCCCAGAGTTGTTGAGCTTTTTTTAGGGGGTAATGCGGACAATTGCTCACCCACATGCGCCACTATATCCACCTCTCATATTGTCCCCTCACCAGCTGCCTATTGCCTGCCCAATTGCTGCATCTTCCGCCAATCAACACCACCCATTGACGCAGAAACCAATAACACACACACAATAGTCACTGATAGCCATGGCAGCAACCAATCAAACGTCCACCCTATGCACTACCCATGTATAAGATGACCCCCACTTTTTAGCATGATTTTTAAAGGAAAAAACCTAGTCTTATACATGGAAAAGTATGGTATTTTATTTCTATATTCTGTGAGTTGTGCCCAGTATAACTATAAATAATGTAAAAACCATCACAAGGTACAGTGGTACCTCGGGTTACAAACACTTAAGGTTACAAACACTTCGGGTTACAAACTCCGCTAGCCTGGAAGTAGTACCTCGGGTTAAGAACTTTGACCCAGGATGAGTATGGAAATTGCGTGACGGTGGCACGGCAGCAGCTGGAGGCCCCATTAGCGAAAGCGCGCCTCAGGTTAAGAACTGTTTTGGGTTAAGAACGGACCTCCGGAACGAATTCAGTTCATAACCCAAGGTACCGCTGTATGTGGTGTTTCCCGGAAAATTTTGTTTCATTTGGCGAACTTTGCATAGGAAAAAAAATTAGTTTGCATTGGAAAAATTTCTGCCACCTTACAGAGTAACCTATTTTAGCACATTTTTACTTGTAGGTTTATGTTTGTTAAATTTATAATTTACTTCCCAGTAAAAAAAAAGGAACTTATAAGCATGTAATTATTATTTTTACAGAAAATGAAATTACAAAAGAAGATTTAACAATATAATATAATATCATTGCTGTCCAAAAGCCTGGGAAAACAAAAATCCTTGCCTGACTTGTAAACAATGCCAAGGCTGGTGACACACAGCCTCCCTAGGAAGAGCACTCCATAAATAGTTAGGCTTACCTGCATTTAGTCCAAGGGTGGGCGTTTGCTTAGGCCTTTCCATAAATGTTTGTAACATCTGCATAAGTGATTACTAATAAAAATGATCACATTGGACATATATTCTGTTCTGTATTAATGCCAAATGTGCTAATAAAACCCAAGGACCTTGGGAAGTAACCTCATGCCAAATATCATATTTATTGCTCATTTGCTTTTAATGATATTTCATGCAAACAAAAAGCTTCCTGCAAATGCTGATATCCTGTCCATTTCTGTTTTGGTTCCAACAATAGTGGATACCAGTCATATTTCCGATCCTGTCCTCAAACGAACATGCAGACTGTGGCAATTTCTGCTCCTGTTTCCAATGGGATTCTCCAGAATTCCTTCCCGTAGCCAAAACGCTTCTACTGCAAGGATGGGGAAAGTGTGGTGCTCTGAATTTTGTTGGACCCCCCTAGTCCCACCATCCCTGAATATTCTCCATGCTGGCTGGAGCTAATGGAAATCTGGAGTGCTGTGGGTTCTCTGTCCCTGCAAAATAACTTTCCGTTGCAAAGGAGCAGTTTCTCCTCCTGTTCAGAGGCTGCTTCGATGTTCCTCACCTTCAGCCTACCTGCTCAGGTGGTGATGGTGCACTGTAGATGTTGCAGTACCAGAGGAGTGGCCTGAGTTGAGACATCAGGCAGTGGCTGTCCTAACAAATGAAGCCTCGTCCCAAGTGAATGCCTCAATACACAGGCAGGGCTACGACATCCAATACGTGTGCAGTGACAGATTTGGGTACTATGGTGGCCTGTGCAAGGCCAAAATTTGGCAGCCCCTCCCCAGACCTCACACTACCTTCCCAAAGGCGGATAAGGAG
Source organism: Zootoca vivipara (assembly GCF_965207765.1). Taxonomy (NCBI): domain Eukaryota; kingdom Metazoa; phylum Chordata; class Lepidosauria; order Squamata; family Lacertidae; genus Zootoca; species Zootoca vivipara. The sequence continues at coordinate 56,831,862 of NC_142592.1, forward strand.
GCATCTGACTTGGGAAGGAAGCGTGAGGGCTCTGACAGGTCCAAGAGTCTTCTTACCTCCTTCCTGAAGCTGGCAAAGCACTGACTAGGTTTTGGGAAAGAGGCGAGAGGTCTTTAGGACCCTGCATCCACCCCAAAGCCCAGTGCCTCACCTACCGGGCTTTGAGACAGCAACCCCTCGGATCAGTGCCCATTGCATGCTCACTTGCTTGCACAGCCCCAAATCTACCCCTGATGTGTGAACTAAGAAGCAATAGTAAATCTGCTCTTTTCAGGGTTTTTTTGTTTTTGTTTTTGGCTTTGCTTCATTTATCTCTGGCAACTGTGTAAGCGGATAAAATATTTGCTCGTCCAGTAAAAAATCTGCCTGGGTGGCAACTCTGCTCAGGTCCATATTTGTAGAAGCCACTAAAATGTCTGTTTCAAGATGTCAGGTCCCTCCAGTTCCCCACCCCCCAGCAATAATCTATGCCAGCAAATTAATGGGCAGGACTGCACACTTTGTCTGTGAGTAGTTCATTTGCAGCCCATGTGACATGGCCGCTTCTTCTGGTCTCTGTTAGTGAGAACATTCCAAAGATTCTCCCTCTGAACTGTCACTCGAATGTCTTAATAAGGCAGCAGCATGTAGCTGTAAAACAGATGGGCGTTGCCCTTTTCTAAATACTGGTTGCCTGCAGATTCCATTTATGGCAAGGCTCGCAAACCTGGTATTCCATTGAAGGTCAGCAACATAGATAACAGTGCATTTCTCACTGCAGTGCTGTTGGGTCTGATTGCAGGCGCCACGCCTTCGAATGAAGGATTGCCTTCGGGCAGAGAGAAATAGGGTGAAATAAGCAGACAGCTATGGGGCAGTTTGTGATACCTCTGGGTTACGGTGCCAGAATGTGGGGGCTGCCAAAATGCACGATATCCATATGTTTTTACATGTGGGGTGATGGGAGAGGGTGCCTGGGGAACTAGTTCTTTGCAAATTCTGATTGAACTTATCCGATCAAAACCTCACAGGCTATTTTGCATATTTTTAGGATGAGATGCATTTAGAAATGTGTATATAATAAGAAACATAATTCAAAATCCATATTTAAAATACGTATTTAAATTTGGATTTTCATGGTGTTTTTTTTAAATAAAAATAAAAATAGCTGGGATTTTATACTAGATGCTGCTCACTTCTTACCATGATGGTGAAGAGGACAGAGAATAGCTAGGATCCGAACAACCATGCAGGAAGTCCTTTAGGGGGCACAACTAGAATTAGCTGGCTCTGCCTATCATTGGTTCTGGCTCACCCTATTGTTGACCTCCCTGCCTTCTGCCTTACCAATCCCAAAGAGCACGAGCCACCACTGTTTGGGGTCAGTTGAGCTTTGTCATCTATGGCTATACCTCTCTTTCAAATCAGAACCAGTGAAGGCAGTGAAGGTCCTGTGTGAGTGTCTGGAGGTGGTTGGAGGATGGATGGCGGCTAACAGATTGAGGTTGAATCCTGACAAGACAGAAGTACTGTTTGTGGGGGACAGGAGGCGGGCAGGTGTGGAGGACTCCCTGGTCCTGAATGGGGTAACTGTGCCCCTGAAGGACCAGGTGCACAGCCTGGGAGTCATTTTGGACTCACAGCTGTCCATAGAGGCGCAGGTCAATTCTGTGTCCAGGGCAGCTGTCTATCAGCTCCATCTGGTACGCAGGCTGAGACCCTACCTACCTGCGGACTGTCTCGCCAGAGTGGTGCATGCTCTAGTTATCTGTCGCTTGGACTACTGCAATGCGCTCTATGTGGGGCTACCTTTGAAGGTGACCCAGAAACTACAACTAACCCAGAATGCGGCAGCTAGACTGGTGACTGGGAGTGGAGACCATATAGCACCGGTCCTGAAAGACCTACATTGGCTCCCAGTACGTTTCTGAACACAATTCAAAGTGTTGGTGCTGACCTTTAAAGCCCTAAACGGCCTCTGTTCAGTATACCTGAAGGAGCGTCTCCACCCCCATAATTCTGCCCGGACACTGAGGTCCTTCTGGCGGTTCCCTCGCTGCGAGAAGCCAAGTTACAGGGAACCAGGCAGAGGGCCTTCTTAGTAGTGGCACCTACCCTGTGGAATGCCCTCCCACCAGAGGTCAAAGAGAACAACAATTACCAGACATTTAGAAGGCATCTCAAGGCAGCCCTGTTTAGGGCAGCTTTTAATGTTTGATGGATTTCTGTATTTTAATATTTTGTTGGAAGCCACCCAGAGTGGCTGGGGGAACCCGGTCAGATGGGCGGGGTATAAATAAATAAATATATTATTATTATTATTATTATTATTATTATTATTATTATTATTATTGCTATAAGACATATTGGTGCAGATTGGTTGAGTGGTTTCGGATAGAGAAATTGTGGGCAGGGATATTGGAGGGATGAAGGGAAATTTTTCCAACAGTGTCTTGTGTTTGTTTGTTTGTTTGTTTGTTTGTTGTGTTGGGGGACACTTTGCACCCTCCACTGTTCCTTGGACTTATTGTTGTTCCAGGACAATGTGGGAGGAGAGGTGGTGGAGTATATATGGGGGAAATTCTGCAACGTGGACTTCCTTTTCTGAATTCCCCCGCCCCCACTGAAAAATATCTTCTGGGAAAATTTGGCTCCACTCTAGCCTCAGATTTCTTTCCCAGAAATAAATGAGGTGCTTATTTAGATAGACCATAAGCGTGTCTTCTCTCATTCTCATGCATGTATGCAGACATACAAAGTCCGTTTGCCTTTGGACAGGCTGCATTTGGGGCAGATGTTCCCAGATGCTAGAACAGGCTTCCTCAAACTCGGCCCTCCAGATGTTTTTGGCCTACAACTCCCATGATCCCTAGCTAGCAGGACCAGTGGTCAGGGATGATGGGAATTGTAGTCTCAAAACATCTGGAGGGCTGAGGTTAAAGAAGCCTGTGCTAGACTAGAACATAAACCCATCAGAACAGCCCTGCTGGATCAGGCCAAGCCACCGTCCCATCCCATCCAGCATCCTGTTCTAACAGTGGCCAACAAGATGCCCACAGAAAACCACAGTGCAAGTAGTGCTTCTCAACTTAAACTGAACACCATCAAAGGCAAATCAGAGATGCAGAAGATGAAAGAAGTTATATCATATCTGCAGAAAATTAAGCTCAATTTATTTATTTAAGATTATAGCCAGCCCCATTTTCTTACTTCATTCATCCTCAGCCCAGTGACCCGGGTCACCAAATTTGAATGATGGGACATTGATGCCTGGGGGTAGTGAATTGCAGAAGGCCACCCAGCAGGTTTTCGTAGCTGAGATTTGCCCTTCCACCTCTCAGGTAGAAGACCAACAATGATCAAATGCCCTTGTGTTTTTCCCTTGCTCTAAGGAGGTTCTGCATGTTCACAACATCCACAAATAAAACAAAACGTGATCTCCACATTCTCAAGGCATGTGCAGTTTGTGTGAATCAGGGTGGACATTTCAGGAGGACCTCTCTAGAACATTTGGAACGGTGTGTTTCTAAATCCACAATATCTGGGAAGCCCTTGGTCTTCAACTGGTGGCTCATGATGCTTGTTCGTTGTTCCCGCGGGGGGGGGGGGGCAATGACAATAAAGTTCATCTTATCTTATCTGACTGACCCAAAGCAGATGACAGCAGTGGTGGTGCCTCCAATTTCTGTAGTGGTTGTTGTATTCACAATTTTATTTGTTTAGCTGCGAGCCATATCAAAGAAGAAAGACATTCAGAGTTGAGTTGAAAATCTGGTTCTTAATTTCCTGGCAGCCAATGCAAACACAGAAACGTGCAGGCTTTCTTAATACATGGATGAAGCCTAGAAAATATCAAGGAATGGATAGTTAACATATCAGTCAAAGAAACTCTCTCCCATTTTATAAACCTGCTCGCTTTATATTGCATCTATACTTTGTATTTAGCCCAGCTAAACTCAATGAGACTGTCTCAAATAAATGTGTACAGTCGTAATGTCTGAATATTACAACTCTCTTAATAGGGCCCTGTTCTTTCTGCTCTGTATACTAAGGCCAATTCAGCTTCTCGCTCAAGGCAACCCCACAGAGTTCACGCTGGGGTACAGGGGGAGGGCGATAGACACTTGAGCTGAGATTTCCTGGATTCAAGGGCAGCACTGCATTCACAGGAGGGGACACTGACCTTCCTTGAAGCCCCCAGGGCATGTACATAAAAAGAAGATAAAGAGGGAAGGAGAATCTGAAGAATGTACAGCAGGAAATGGCACAAAGCGTGAGCAAACTTGTTTGTTTACTGTGTTCTGTGTCTGCAAACAAAGAAAATGTAACATTTTCATTAGCAAAAGGAAGAATCGGGTCCAGATAATGCAGTAGGCTTGGGCTCCACCAAGCTGGAGGTAGCTCCCCAGCCATTCATTGTTGAGTGCCAGACGCTTGGCAATTTCCCACCCTGTTTGTGTGTGTTTGTGGAAGGGGTGTCAGTCCCTGGAGGAAGGCAGAAAAACTAGGAGGTTTATTCAGCTATGGCTGTTGAGCTGTGATGAGCTACAAGCCGAAGTGCAATATAAGGTGCCTGGCTAGTTTTCCTTTCTTTGGCTAGTGTTATCAGAGTGACATGTGGAGGTTACCAGATGGTTGGCTAGTGGCTTGGTAGCAGACCTATTGGAAGGAAGAACTATTACTCTCATCCAAAGAGCCCAACAAAAGAATGAATATCAGATGTACGAAAGCCTGTTGAGCCACCAAGGGGAAAACAGGATGTCACTGCCTTAACCAGCCACGGCCCTCTGCGTATCCCTTACCTAATAAATCCGTATACTGTGACTGAAATATGGGTGTCAGAGTGTTAAACTACTGGTGTGGTCTCTTGCAGCCTACTTTGCTTCATGTGGAATATATTAAACCACCAGTTAGATTTAAGCCAGCTAACTATGCTATATTAACTCACTTCTCCCTCTAGAGAAATGGGAAGGAAGTCTTAATGGAAAGCTAGCTATTTATTTATCCTAGTGATATGAATCCCATCACTGGAGGGACCGAAGAATGCATAGCACTCAGGTGCTGGAAATAGGTCCACAGGGTACATGTTGTAACATGGGACTCTCTCTTACACCAGGAAGTGGTCTAGTGCAGTGGTTCCCAACCTTTTTTTGGCCATGCCCCACCTAAGCACCTCTAGAATCCTGATGCCCCCCCCCCCCGGTGACATATAATTCTTATTATTCAGAAAGTCAACTCCTATTCACATGGAGGAAGCCTAAAAGGCCAACTTGGTCTAACTCATTCTTGAATTGCCCCCCTTAACAATCAAATTGCCCCCGTGGGGTGTGTGCCCCACGTTGGGAACCACGGGTCTAGTGGCTGAACTTCATTGGACTTCAGATCTGGGCGACCGGGATTCAAATCTCTGCGGAGTCCAACAGCTTAGGTGATGCTGGGCCATTCACATTCTTCCAACCTAATTTATCTCACAGGTTGTTTTGAGGGAGAAAATGTTGGGAGGATGTGTCTCACGAGTAAAGGGATGGTATAAAAAATGTAATAGTTATTTTAGGATTATAGTGCTTGGAGAAGGATACAGATTAGGGCTGGGCGATATATTGTCCAAAACTGGGTTGAAGTCCATATCATGATACCGGTTTCATAATTTTTGACCTGGCAATATATTGCGAATCATGGTGTGTGTGGGTGGGTGTGTGGGTGTGGGTGTGCTATGCAAAAATCACCATGTGGGAAAAAAACATGAAGCCAACCAATGTTTATCTTAATTCCTGCAGCCCCTGTTAACTCTGCTGGTGCAGCTCTTCCCAGCCTCCTGCATAGGGCAGCGAATCACAAGAAGAGGTGCTTGCAAAAATCGAGATGCAGGGAAAACCAAAAAACCAGCCAGCGCTACTACATAGCTCCATCCTTATTTCAGATGTCACAATATATCGGTATATCGTGATGTTTAGCTGGTGATATATCGTGATGTTGAAAACGAGATAGTACCCTGCCCTATTAGTTTTCCCCTCTTTAACCTTGCATCTTTCCTAGTACCTTGACAGACAGAAATTAAACAGGCAAAGCTTTCTCATCTCTTCATCTACATCAGGCATCCCCAAACTTCGGCCCTCCAGATGTTTTGGACTACAATGGAAATTAAAAGCTCGTACACACTTCCACTTCTCCCATGTCTTGAAGCCATAGGTTTGAGCAGTTTTCTGCTTGAACCACTCCCTCCCCAGGGAAAACCCGCTCTTTAGCTCTAAATCGGAACAAACGACAAATCTGCGGGAAACCCTCTTGCCATTTGCTCCGACTGAGCGGCTTTCCCCAGGGGGGAGCACTAGAATTCTATTCCAAGTTCTGGCGAGATGCAGAACCCTACTCCATTCCTAAAGGAAGCATTTTCTGACATGTAGATCAGGCATCCCCAAACTGCGGCCCTCCAGATGTTTTGGCCTACAACTCCCATGATCCCTAGCTAACAGGACCAGTGGTCAGGAAAGATGGGAATTTTAGAAAAGAGTTATTAAAGCTTCATACAGCAGCTATTGTTGCTGTAAAAATATTTGACATTGCTACCCAATACATACGAATAATATGTTTAGTCCCAGGGTAGATTTCAAGCAAAAGTATTTTAAACCACAAACATGGTTTAGAGTAGGAAACTCTTCTCTGTTTTTGATTCTGTGTTGCTGGCTCCCCCCCCTTCACTTCCAGCCTTTCCCTGCAAGATTCAAGAGAATAGCTGACCTGCATGAGAGGCAGACTTGAATGTGTGTCTGTGCGCCTACAATTCAGACTTGCTAATTTTGGCTCTTTGCAACCCTGTGGGAATTTAGAACAATTTCTGGGGTTTATTGGAATGTGAATAAGATCTCTTGCAGTGTCTCACTATGGGTCAGATAAGTTGGCTCAGGGCAATTTGATTTGCAAAATGGTCTGTGGCAATAGCCTTCAACCTTTCCAGACCCAGGACCGAAACATAGCTTTGGGGACCCATTTCTTAATCTTTAACCATATATTACCATGATGGTAGTTCTCAAGTTGCAACCCACCTCACGACTCACCAGTTGAAGACTAGTGACATTGAGATGGTTTACTTGCTGCTGCTGCTGCTTATGGTTTTGTTATGCTCTGTTATGTACTTGGCAGTGTGATTTGTGAACTGCCCCAGGTTTTTGAAATTAAATGAATGAATTTAATAAACGAGTACAGAATGAATGCTCTATAAGTGCATGGATCATCAGAGGAAGGAATGTGCCCCTTGGAATAACAGTACCTATTTTATACAGCCACAGAAAATATTCTTCTTTTTCCTTCTGACAACTTTGTGTGGACTGCTGATGGGACTAAACATTTGCCGCAGCACCATCCTGTTGGAATGTGCTTTCACACTGAAGTAAAAAGCAAGAACTCGAATTCGGAGAGATAAGTTGACATCTGATGGGAAGGCATTCCACAGGGCGTGACTACTGAGAAGGCCCTCTGCCTGGTTCCCTGTAACCTCACTTCTCGCAATGAGGGAACCACCAGAAGGCCCTCGGCACTGGACCTCAGTGTCCGGGTAGAACAATGGAGGTGGAGACGCTCCTTCGGGTATAGAAGGTACAGGTCGTTTAAGGTCAACACCAACACTTTGAATTATGCTGCCTTGAAGTCTGTATATATAATGACTGTCGAAGTTACCTTTAGCTCTCATGGCAGAAGCCTGCAGATATTGGTAGGAGGGCATAAGACAGCCTTGAAATTGTGCAAGTGGGAATTAGCTTCCAAGGAAGCATTTATTTCCTCTTCCTGTTTTTCAAGAACTTTATGTGGCATAGGGGAAAGAGAACACATTTGGGACCCTGAACTCAAATGTTTTGTCAGTCCTTAAAGGATCTGTCTTGAGCTTTCACTTCCTTTTTTGGGGGGGGGGGCTCCCATTAGAAGAATCTGTACTTAGACCAAGGCCACATTCATTTTAGTGGAGGATACAGTCAGAAAGATTATGGTATAATCTCATCTTTCCTTTTCAACACATGTGCACCACATGTCCTTGCGCACGCCTCCTATGGCAAGTAGCATTCCTGAATGCCTCTAGTCGCATGGAAGTGTCTTGCAGAGCTCGTTTCCATTCTGCACGGCTGAGAGAATTGTCGTGCAGCTGGGTTTCTGTCGCATAATTGCTGGTCTGGTTCCGAAATCCATTTCAGCCGTGGTTTGAATGCTCTTCTGAGACAGAAGCACGATGCACAAATCTGTCCAGGTGTGATCTGAGCTCTTGCTTGTGTCAGCTGCACCATCCATTGAAGCAACTAGGATCATGGCAGAAGCCACTTTGAGCAGCATCTGGTCAGCAGTGGACTGTGAGCAAGTCCTGTAATCAAGGGGAGAAATTTGATATAGTTCCAAGTTCAAGGTGAACCTGCCCAATTTGAATCTTCCAATACAATACAATAACCCAGTGATATTTTTTCTAGAGAAAGAGGTGCCAGAACTCACCACAAATGCCTCCTTTGTCCTCTTATAATGGCAATGACACCCACCTGAGAGGCGCCGGAACTGAGTTCCAGCTGAAAACAAAGCCCTGCAATAACCAAAACACAGTGTCCCTTGAAAACTTCTCTAATTTTTGTACTGCAGCTCTCTACCCAAGTAATGTGTACAGAAATGTATATGCTATTGCAAAAGGGTACATACAAATGCACAGATTAGTGAAAACAACATTAAAATGCATTGTATCGTGTAGAATTGTTTTGCAAAAAATATGTATGTTAGGCAAAATTGCATACATAAGTGTACATATTTGGAGAAATTCACACTGAAATGCTGGTGAATTTTCACGAGGACTTTGCCAATTGATGTGGAAATGTGGGAAAGCGAACTTCAAAAAGACTGGAGAAATTAGAAACGGAGAATAACTAAAATGGACAGATTCACCAATCGCCACTGTTATCACAACTACCAGGCCTTCCACTCACCGTTCTTGCCTCAAGGTAGGCAACTGAAAGGTGCCGTAAGCTGGCATTTCTCAAAGAGCCACATTTTCCGCTGGGATCTCCAGTTGCTGGCCGCTCATTTAAATGAGTGGAGCAGATTTTTTAGGCATAGGCAAACCTGTTAGATTATAGACAATTGGTTGCCACCCTGAGGTTTGTGCATGCACCAAACCTGATTGCACACCCAAGATTTCTCATGCTAGCACCTCTTGATGCTGATAGTCAACCCTCTCTTATATTTATCGAGGCTTCAACAAGGGTTGGAGCTGCTGTATGTACGTATATTAAAAAACCTTGAGGAAGCTCTGAATAGAAACTATTTTTAAATTTTCTACTGGCTTTCAAAAGGAAAGAAAAGCATCATCTCCTGTCTTCAATTAACTCTGTTAATGATTCCCAGTGCCTTACAGTATGTGTGGTGGTATTTAATTAAATCAGAGGAGACATGATTTGAACAAGACTTTAGTTTCACTTTGAAAGTTATTAAATAAACTGATATGGTTTTGTTCCACTAAGGTTCCTTTAGAGCATCCGGCTAAATTTTAATCATGAGCAGCTAGTCAAATAGTGGCCCTCCCCCCCAAAAAACCTGAGGATAATAACTAGATATTTAAAAAAGATGGTATGTAAGATCATATCTAGCAGCTTTAAACCCGGCACCCATCTGAACAGAGCGTACAACTTTTGCCCAACTAAATGAAGCTAACGATAATCTCACAGAGGCCAGTTTCATGTGTTAGGTTGCAATCCCAAACATGTCTACTCAGAAGTAAGTTCCATTGAATTCAGTGAGGGATGCGGGTGGCGCTGTGGGTTAAACCACAGAGCCTAGGGCTTGCCGATCAGAAGGTCGGCGGTTCGAATCCCCGTGACGGGGTGAGCTCCCATTGCTCGGTCCCAGCTCCTGCCCACCTAGCAGTTCGAAAGCATGTCAAAGTGCAAGTAGACAAATAGGTACCGCTCCGGTGGGAAGGTAAACGGTGTTTCCGTGTGCTGCTCTGGTTCACCAGAAGCGGCTTTGTCATGCTGACCACATGACCTGGAAGCTGTACGCCGGTTCCCTCGGCCAATAATGCGAGATGAGCGCCGCAACCCCAGAGTCGGTCACGACAGGATCTACCTTTACCCAGCCTTAGGTGCTTGCTAACATTCCATTGACAAGAGAATGACTGGATATTGAGTGGGCATGACTGGTAATTCTAGAAGGTTCTGCAATGATCATTCCATTGCCTAGTACAGTACAGTAGTTTCCAAACTGTTTATGCTTAAGGAACATTTTTCACCTTGAACAGGCAGCTGAGGGACTCTGCACCTGCTATGCAATCACATATGCACCACAGAAAATTTTGCATGCATTCTAGTCATAATATTGTGGCAGGTAAAGGTAAAGGTAAAGGGACCCCTGACCATTAGGTCCAGTCGTGACCGACTCTGGGGTTGCGCGCTCATCTCGCATTATTGGCCGAGGGAGCCGGCGTATAGCTTCCAGGTCATATGGCCAGCATGACAAAGCCGCTTCTGGCAAACCAGAGCAGCACATGGAAACGCCATTTGCCTTCCCGCCTCCTATTTATCTACTTGCATTTTGACGTGCTTTCGAACTGCTAGGTTGGCAGGAGCTGGGACCAAGCAACGGGAGCTCACCCCATCACAGGGATTCGAACCACCGACCTTCTGATCAGCAAGCCCTAGGCTCAGTGGTTTAACCACAGCGCCACCTGGGTCCCTATTGTGGCAGGTAGAGAGTAGCTAGCCTGTCTTTCTTCATCTGACTTTTACTTCGGCATACAGTCTGTTTCACCCTTGTGCACAAGGCAAGAGAGGGGGCCTTGAATCACCATGAGTGCCCCTTTTCTATTTACAGGCTTGACAGGAAGTCTATCCCCTGACCACACTCCCGGGCACACCCATGCTTCCTTGCAAGACAAGAAGCGTTTGCAACCCTGCAGCAGGTCCAGAGGGTGGGAACTTGAGAACGGGCCTTTTCTGCAGTGGCCCCCCCAAGTTGTGGAATGCTCTCCCCAGGGAGGTTCGGTTGGCACCTTAGAATAATAGAATAATAGAATTGTAGAGTTGGATGGGACCCCAAGGGCCATCGAGTCCAACCTCCTGCAATGGAAAAATATTAAGTAAAGTGTCCATGACAGATGGCCATCTAACCTCTGCTTAATGACCTCCAATGACGGAGAGTCCACAACCTTCAGAAGGAGCCCATTCCACTGTCAAACAGCTCTTGCCTTCATTATGTACACCTTTAGGTGCCAGGCGAAAAGGTTCCTCTTCTACCTAGCCTTTGACTGGTTAACATCCTATACCCCAGGCATCCCCAAACTGCGGCCCTCCAGATGTTTTGGCCTACAACTCCCATGATCCCTAGCTAACAGGACCAGTGGTCAGGGATGATGGGAACTGTAGTCCAAAACTTCTGGAGGGCCAAAGTTTGGGGATGCCTGCTATACCCTTTTAAATGTGTTTGTGGGAGGGGATAGAGGTGGGGGGTATTGGTTTGCATTGTCCCTGTTTTTATTATGTATTTTGTGTTGTTCATCTGAAATTTTAAGTTGTGAGGTCTGTGGATGAAGGAAGGTATACAAATTTAAACAAAAACACAGTTTATTTCCACGCACTTTAATTTTACCATTCATCTCCAAACCCAAGGTCTCCAGCTGTTATGTTAAGGATATTTTAGGGAGGAGGATTTTTGTTCTATCTGTTAAGCCAAAGTGACTTCGTATGGTACTTTTTCCGGGGGGGGGGGACGGGACTCAGGGGTATGTATACCCCTAAACATTTTGTGAATCTAAGTTTGGCCTCATTGGGGGGCAGTATTTCAATATGAGTAGGAAAAGAGTACCCCTAACTTTTTTTTATATAGAAAAAAAGCACTGACCACGTATATTCAAGCAGCAGAATCAGCAAACCTTACAAGTTTGGCAAAGGGTGCAAAATTGAGTAGGCAATTCATTCCACTCCATGAAGAATGGGCTTTGGTTTAGCATAGTGAAATGATCCTGTTATTTTTAGCTCTGCTCATTTTTTATCATGATAACAATCATGGTATTAGAATGTCTTTATAGAAGCAACATGTTGTCAGAAACAGAGGACATTTCTCTTTTTCTGATAAAACTCCGCTACATCTTGGACACCAGAATCCTTTCCCCTGGGTGTAAAATTGGTATATTTTTGGTGTGTGGGAACATCTTAAGAAAAACAGACAAATGTATCCACCCAAACAGACTGTGGTATTTATGCTGGAGCTCGCTGCGCAGATCTGTTTCATATGTACTTAAGTTGGCAGGGTTGATCCTGACCTGGTTAATGAGGCTGGAACTAGACGTTAGGGCAGATGCATGAAGGCTGTTGCCAAGAACAGCAGTCCTGGGTCTCATTCTTCTCTCCTTGATAACATCAAGCAATGCAAAATTTATCAATTATTTCATTGTTATCCCTCCCAAGAAGGTCAGTGCAGTGGAAGGATGGGCAAATATGTCTGCCACTATTTTACTTTTACTATTTTTACTTTCACTATTTTACTTTCACTGGAGTGATGATGCACCAGGCGATGGAGATGGGTGGAACTGCCGGTTTCAGTTTCTCTTTAATTCTCATTTTCTTAATCTTAACATTTGGCTCTCCTCATTTCCACATCCGTTTGCAATTTATTTATTTATTTTTAAAGGATGCAGTGACATTTATCAGCATTTTGGTGCAAATTTCTCCTAACATACACATTTTTTGTATGCAATCTTTCCTAATACGAACATTTATGCAAAGCATTTCCCCAGGATATAAGGGATTTGGGATGTTACTTTCAGTATCGTATGCATTTATCTGCACACTTTACTCTAGTACAGTGGTACCTCAGTTTTTGAACTGTCTCTGTTGACGAACGTTTCGGTTTTCGAACGCCGTAAACCTGGGCTTCTGAACAAGCCTTGGAAGTCAAACCGGCCGTGCGGCTTCCGTATTGAGGTTTCCATTTCGAGGCTTCCGTTTTGAGTTTCCGGTTTTAGAACATTTTGGAACTCGAATGGTCTTCCGGGACAGATTACGTTCGAAAACTGAGTTACCACTATACAGTGGAACCTCGGTTTATGAACACCTCGGTTTATGAATTTTCGGTTTATGAACACCGCGGACCCATCTGGAACGGATTAATTCACTTTCCATTACTTTTAATGGGAAAGTTCGCTTCAGTTTATGAACGCTTCAGTTTATGAACAGACTTCCGGAACCAATTACACCCATGTTTCAGTTTATGAACGCTTCAGTTTAAGTACTTCACGGACCCGTCTGGAACGGATTAATCCACTTTCCATTACTTTCAATGGAAAAGTTCGCTTCAGTTTATGAACGGTTACTCCGTGGACCGTCTGGAACGGATTAATCCACTTTCCATTACTTTCAATGGGAAAGTTTGCTTCAGTTTATGAACGCTTCAGTTTATGAACAGACTTCCGGAACCAATTGTGTTCATAAACCGAGGTACCACTGTATACCTATTTTTGTATGCATTACTTTGCTGGAGGACATCATGGCAAAATTTGCAGAAGGGTGAATTTTGAAGGATGGCAGTGTTTCGATTTGTGTGTTGTGACAGAAAAGATGAATTCAGTACATTTGCCTTTGAATGCGAGCTGAGTTGAATTTTCTCCCCATCCCCAACATAGCGCACACAATTCTCTTCCCCAACCCATTTTATCAACCCTGTTAAGTAAGCTAGCCTCAGAGAGAGCAGCTGACCCAAGATCATTACTGAACAGGGATTTGAACCCGAAACCCTTGTCCATTCTTCCTTCCTCCTTTGAACTGCAACTTGCATGAGCCTCAGCTGGCATGTATGCACCAGTGTTGTGCATGCAGCGCAGTGGAGTGTCACATTGCACGTTTTGAAGCACAAGGCATTAGAGCAGGGGTTCCCAACAAAATTTTCTCGAGGACCCCTCATCGAGCCGCTATTGTGACAAGGACCCCCATTAATTCCTAATCTAATTTTTCCAGTAAGCTTAACACTGATCTTGGAAGGGTTCGGTTCAAGGGACGCCGACGATTTAGGTTCAATGGACACTGACAAGATCGGTTCGAGAGTCACTGACTTACTTGCTTGAACATCAAATGCATTATCTTCCTCTTCATCTGTAGGCCTTTGTCGTTTTAACGAACCACTTTTTAACCAACGGTCCATTTTTAACTACGCAAACTGTAGCTTCCGCAAAAAACAACGCTTTGTTTACAAACACTACTGTTTTGCAAAGAGGCAGCGCGCGCCAGGGAGGAGGGAGGGGAATGGAGAAGATAGGGTACCTGCGCAGTGGCGCAAAAATGAAGCCGATGCGCGCAAAGCATCTTGGGGAGGTGAGCGTTAGTAGAATGCGCGCGCTGCTTCTTTGCAAAACAGTAGTGTTTGTAAACAAAGCGTTGTTTTTCGCGGAAGCTACAGTTTGCGTAAAGCGCCACCTAACGGCATACAGCAGAACTACTGCCTCTATCTAATTCTAGTTTTGCGCTAGACTCTGCTCATGCAGGAAGCGGCCAAAACAAAAAATCTGTTATCATACAAAATATATTTAATATATTTTTTATTCTAATAGCATCTTGCGGACCCCTCTGGCATAGCTCGCGGACCCCTGGAGGTCCCCGGACCACCTGTTGGGAACCACTGCATTAGAGGGAGGAGAGTCAGAGAGTCTGGGGCTCTTGTCTTCAAGACCACCATGCATTTGCTGCAGTGTCATGCTTCCAGTCTGAGGATGCAACTACCCAAGTGCGATTGCATCGTGACTGCTCTTTTGTTTATTATTCGTTTGCATAGGAATATGGCAAATTGCTTTTTTCCCTACAGTGCATTTAGTGTGAGCTATAGTGCAAAATGCAAACTGAAGATAAAATTCCTATCAAAATAGCACTAAAGCGAAGCACAGCATTAGGCACGATCCAGCCAAGTCAAACACTTGTTAAGTCCCATTAATTTCGCTGACAGAGTTAAACATTATTTTAAATTTCTCTCAGTGAGAAGCATTTGGACTTTAAAAGTGCTTAATTTGGACTGGATTGTTCCCATAATAGACAGCAGCAGCAAAAGCACTTTAAAAAAATCCAGCTGCCAGAAGATTCAAAATGCCGCAGCAGCTAAAAATAACCCAAGAGAGAAAGCTTTAAAAAACAAAAGAAAAAACAGTACACAGGTCTGTTGGCAGGGAGCTTTGTCACATAGGTGTCACTTGTAAAAGAAAAAGAAAAAAGGCTTGCCAGTATGACCCAGCACTGTCTGCTTCCAGGTGAAGTCTATATTGAAGCACCAATTGCCCTGATTTGCTTTCACAAAAATTGCACTGAGGTCATATTACTTCTCTCTCAAGTATTGTGCACTCTCGGCCGGAGTTTTCTTTCACTTTTCTTATTGCATAAAGTCTTTTCCTCCTTCTTTTTGAGTGGATTTATTGTGCGAGGGCTCTGCTTAGCTATTGCTTTTTTTTATCGCAGTGTATCCACTTCATTTGTGGGAATATGAAGGTACATTCTTACTGCACAAAGGGAAATGCATTTGTGTTGAGAGTCGGTGTGCGGTGGTGGTTAAGAGTGTTGGGCCAGGACCTTGAGGCTGCAGTTCAAATCCCCACTCAGCCATCAAGTTCACTAGGTGACCTTGGGCCAGCCACCATCCCTCATCCCTCAACCTAACCTACCTCACAGGGTTGTTGTGAGGGTGAAATGGAGAGGGTGGAGAACCATGTATCCCACCTTGAGCTCCTTGGAGGAAAGGTACAATAGAAATGTAGTAATAAATAAACAAATGTTTACGTAAGCCACCTGGAGACCTTCTAGGTAACAAGTGACTAATCAGTTTAAAGAATAATGCAAATATACCTGCACCCAAACATGGGAGAGATTTGTGCAAACTGTGACAGTCTAGAAGCTCCCTGGAAAAAAATATATTTCAAAGCAGATTCTGTCCCCATCCTGAAGATACTATTCATTTGCTTATTTTGAATACTTAAGGAAATAATAGAATCATAGGGCTGGAAGGTGCCCTGAGGATAATTCATTCCAACCCCCGCCATAAAGGAATGTACAGCTGCCCCATACAGGGATCGAACCTGCAACCTTGGCATTATCAGCACTGTGCTCTAACCAACTGAGCTATCCAGCTATCCAGGCTGCATCAAAGAAGCATTATTATATCACTGTAGCCTTGACAAGCTCTCAAATATTAAAAAAGATCCCCAGAATAAAACCATGCTCAAACCTAATACAGGAGCAGAAATGACGTGGTATCCATATGGAAGCAGCGTTATTCAGGCACCTCTTCCTGCCCCTCCTCCTGCTGTTTCCTGGTGTCATAGACAGAGAAGCCAAGCAGCTGGGTCCTGCTCAGCCATACATTTATAGTGTTGTGATGGCTTCCTCAAAAAATTATGGGAGGCTGTGTTTTGTTAACGGTGCTGAGAGTTGTTAGGCAATCCCTATTCCCCTTCCAAAGGGACGCGGGTGGCACTGTGGGTTAAACCACGGAACCTAGGGCTTGCCGATCAGAAGGTTGGCGGTTCGAATCCCCGCAATGGGGTGAGCTCCCATTGCTCAGTCCCTGCTCCTGCCAACCAAGCAGTTCAAAAGCACATCAAAGTGCAAGTAGATAAATAGGTACCGCTCCGGTGGGAAGGTAAATGGCATTTCCGTGCGCTGCTCTGCTTCGCCAGAAGCGGCTTAGTCATGCTGGCCACATGACCCAGAAGCTGGCTCCCTCGGCCAGTAAAGCAAGATGAGCGCTGCAACCCCAGAGTCGTCTGCGACTGGGCCTAATGGTCAGGGGTCCCTTTACCTTTACCTTTATTCCCCTCCCAGAGCTACGGTTCCCAGAGTTTCCTGTGAAGAGGGGTTGACTGTTAAACCACTCTGGGAATTGTAGCTCTGGGAGTGTCGTTGGGGTTTTCTAATAGCCCCCATAACAAACTCGGCTTCCATCAGCCCTAACTAGCATGGCCAGGAATACCAAGAGTTCCACAACATCTGGAGGGTCACGGGTTCCCCATCCTTTCCACCACATGGGATCTGGACGTGTAAGCTACAGTATATCTTGAGGGATGCTTCAGGCTGCTGCTCATTGTAATGAGCTTTGATTTCACCCGACGGCTTCCACTTAATGATTTTAAAACCAGTATCTCTATGCTATATTGATATAGCTCTGTTAAGGAGCATGACTCTATAGTACATTGTTGGAAGGCCTAAATTAACTGACCTCCAGACATGACAAGGAGGTCTTTGTTCTAGGCTTTGTATAATGTACCTCACCACCAATGGCACAGCAGTAAAAACAACTCAAGGAAACACTTGGATGGAAATAGCCTTCCTTTCTATCACAGATTTATAAAATATTATGTTCCTTTGTTGCTGGATTTTGCATCACTTTGTGGACTGCCGACATGGAAGTTGGTCCTAGGAAATGTGGTTTTCTAATCAAGTTTCAGTTTGCAGTGAGAGAGGGAGTCGATATGACATCTTGCTACTCCTTTTTTTACAAAGGGGAGCTGCCAGAAGGCAAAAATATGGAAAACTCCATTTTCTGAAATCTCTAGTGGAATGCTCTTCTGATAGAACAGGGCTCCATTATGTTCTGTGAGGCTATTATGTTTTGGAAGAAGGGAGAGTTTTTAAAATAATAATAATAATAACAACAGGTACATAAACTGTTCACGTGAAACCTATCTAGATATTTCTTCACGTGTTTAACAACCGTTAATGTCCTAAACATTGTGTACCAGTAACTGAGTGAAAGCCTGTACTGTACTTTGGATTAATTCGACTTTGCCCTTCATAATTTAGTTGCATCCAACATTTGTAAGTAACTTTCCCAATAAAACCACCTGAAGCTGCATACAGGGAGTGAGCACTATTCAGCAGCAATATTAAAATGGAGAATGTGAACCAATAAAAGCAGCAACCATAAGTAAAAACCTGGTAATCTGTTCCAATGCAGTAAACAAAGCTCGTGGGCTGTGATTTTTTACTTGATGGCTTCAACTTTACGTTTTAAAACAGTGACCAAGCTGCACTGATATATCTCCACTAAAGGAGTTGCATCCATTTTTGGTCTGGTGGTGGAAGGCAGGGAACAAGGAAGCCTACTTCCTTGTTATGGGCTTCCACAGGGCAATCTTTTGATGGAATTGGGGCCAACACTAAAAAAGCCCTGTCCCATACTTTTGGCAGATTTTTCTTTATACCCGTACACTGAAAGGCACATGGAGCAAACTACCTCTAGATACCCCAAGAGACTAGGGTGGTTGATTTGGAATACAAGCATGGAGATACTTATGTAATCATCCTTTCCAGACCCGCCCCCCCTCAAATCTAGCATAGACACACAGGCTACTAACCTCTAGTGAAAACATTGCCCTCAACCAATAAGTCTTGTTGAGGAGGGAGAGAGCCAGTCTTCTGTGTTTCTGTGCTGTCTGTGGAACAAAGGGTTTCCCTTCCTCAGAGCCAGCATGGTAACTAAATGACATACGAGGAATGGAGAGATCTGCCCCTGCTTCTATCCATCTGCTTATTTGCCTGCCAAGAATTCTCTGTTGTCTGTGCCTTTACCATCTATGCCTACTATGCATTGCAGGGGGTTGGACTAGATGACTCTGGGGGTCTGTTCCAACCCCACTATTCTGCTTCTATACCAGGCATGTATACCCTACTATTCTGCTTCTATACCATAGCATGTACAGTAGTTCTATTTCCCTCCCTCCACAATGCAACTAGCAACAAGGGGGGTTTTGTTTGGAGGAAAGGACATGGAGGGAGGAGGTTCAAAACTCTTCCCTTTCGTTGTTTCGCTGATCAGCTCTCCATAGCAATATTTCCTTTTAAAAAAAGAAAACTCTAGTGTTCTATTCAGAGATCTCCCATATAGCATGCAGTTTAGCTCACAAATTAAATGGGATTGTAATTGCCACTGAACCTCAAATTGCTTCCAATTGCTTTGAATATGCAGGTGCTTTCCTCTGCTCCTGCTGCCTATTCCCTGTTTAATTAACCAGATAAGAATCTGCCGCTCCTTGCAACACCCAGAATTAAAGGGCTAAAAAGAAAGCTCTCTTTAAAAAGAAAGCATTTGAATGGGACTCAATACAGAAGGCTGGGTTAGCAATGTACGTTATAAAGGCAGAGTTCCTGTGTATTCTGCAACAACAACCGAAAGTTGTTTGTGACAGTCTTGACTTTCCCAGGTAGTGAAGAGTTAATTTTATTATTTAAACAATGAGCAGATGTTAATGTCATTATGCTGGATTTTTAACAACAAACACATTTCTTTTTCCTGCACAGTGCCATTAGCTTTGTGAAGCTTTTGGCAAATGAGGCTGTTTTCTGAGAAGTGGTAGATGGCTGGAGTGTGTGTGTGTGTGAAGCTGGCATCTCTGAAATAAGGCAGTTGTATTCGTATCTATTTCCCCCTTCCATCTTCAGTGTAAAGTTAAACGGAGAATAAATGCCATGTCTACCAGGAGGTGAAAATAACAACTTTTTCTTTAAAAACAACATGTTTATCTACTAAGCTACATTATTTGAGATTCCTGGCACTTTGCATCTTTTCTCTCCAACAAACCCTGTGAAAGCATGCGGGGACTGAGCTGGTATTCAGACGTGAAATGTTGTTAAACACATGTACCAGAGTTCATTTGGAGAAATCATTGAAGGCGAAATGGTACTACAGATGCACAAATAAATGCCAATGAAAGCAAAAGTTTCCCTTTTATATCAGCCAACTTTCAGGTTGTAAAAATAAATTGAAGCCATTTAGCAATATTCAGTGTGAAAATCTTGTCCTGATCCAGAGAGAGTGACTGGGGCTCAGATCCCCCTGTTTAGACTTTGAATTGCGCATGCAAAAAGTTGCTGTTATTGTTGTTTAGTCGTTTAGTCGTGTCCGACTCTTCGTGACCCCATGGACCATAGCACGCCAGGCACTCCTGTCTTCCACTGCCTCCCGCAGTTTGGTCAAACTCATGTTCGTAGCTTCGAGAGCACTGTCCAAAAAGAGGTGAGGCATTTATGCTATTCCCTTTCCTGAATTCCTCCATGTAATACCAGGGTTATTGGCACAGCGCCCATCTCTGGAGAGAGGCTTCATATACAGTGTGAAACAGATGCTTGATGCTATCAGCTGCCCCTCACTGCTGAAGGTAAAGTCAGGAGATTATATCTAGGCCCGCCCTCCCCTTTTGGAAGGTGATTGGTTCTGCCACCTTTGACGCTGCCAAACATTTGTTGGGTGGACGTCCATGCTGCTTGCTAATACATGCAGAAAGAGTTCCCATTTCATTTTAAAAGAGGAAACACAGGCTGTTTCCCATACTGTTTGGTACCATTGGTCCATGTTTACTTCTGACAGGTCTTTCCAGTGTCTGGTTATGGTGTTTCTGGTTGCTGCGAGTAAGTGGGTTATGAGTTCTTTGTGATGCAGGTGGGCATTATTGTCCTGGAAGATGTTTAGCAAGGCCAATTCTGGGGTAGGTTCTAATGTTTGTTGGGCTATTTCACCTATTTGGGTTGTTGTCCAGAATAGTTGGATTTTGGGGCACTCCCACCACATGTGGAAATACACACATTAAGCAAAATAGAATCATTGTCACCCCACCCCACCCCCACACCCTCCCCCCATCTACCTCTCTTCCCCTTTCCTCCCCAATGTCTCAACAAATGAAACTGATTTGTAAAAAATGTTATGAGAGACATTGCACATATCTTTGTAAACCAAGAAAACCTTTAATAATAATATAGTGGTACCTCGGTTTAAGTTCACAATTGGTTCCGGAAGTCTGTACTTAACCTGAAGCAAACTTTCCCATTGAAAGTAATGGAAAATGGATTAATCCGTACCAGACGGGTCCACGGAGTACTTAAACTGAAAGTACTCAAACCGAAGCGTACTTAAACCGAGGTACAACTGTAATAATAATAATAAAATGTTTGTAAAAGAGGAAACACAGCTTTCATGTGTATAAAATCAAGGCACCGTCTCTGCCGTATTTCCTACTATGGCCTGACATCATATTGCATAACTACTATTGCAGATAATTTGCTGAGCATGCCAACTCTTAATGACTGTGGTGGAACATACCCAACCCGATAGCTTCCTTAGAAAGGCAAAAGGGGCCATTCCCTCATACAGGACAAGACTCTGAGTTCAAGAGACCACATTGGCTGCGATTCCTGGAAGACCCGCTCTCTGCCTTGCAGGTCATTTTCCCTGGGAGGGTGGGGCCTGGACTGACTCCAGCAACAAAAACTGAAGTTGATTAACAGATTCTGGGGCCGGGTATTTAGTGAATTTTGTTGGTGGGCAGTTGTTGCTGTTTTTTTAAAATATATTTTAGATCGTATTATGATTTATGTGGAAATTATTCAATTTGATTGTGTACTCTTTGATATTTCATTATTTATGACTACTTTTGTTATGTTTGTAATTATGTGATTTTTGTTTCATGTTGTAAGCTGCCTTGAGCATGTTTTGAACTATGGAAAGGCAGCAGACAAATGAAATGATGTACGTATGTAAGTTCTGTATGTCACCGTAAAGAACTATGTCAAGATCCCTTAGGGGCAAAACTGTAGGAACGTTTATATAATACAGCAGAGTTAAACAGACTCCTTGGGATCTGTGGACCACCAGTTGGGAACCACCAAACTACTAAGTCCCGTCCCTGGAAGCCCAGTGCAAGGACTTAGGTTTGTGCAACAGGGCTTCCCCCCTCCTCTGCCTGCCCCTCACAGGCTCCCTTGGCCCCAAAATCAGCTCTGTGGGGGGTGGGGAGAACCCAGAGGGTGGAGAAAGGAGGATTGCTCTGTTTGGCAAAACAAAATGCTTGCCTTGACATACCGGTAACTATTGCAATTTCCTTATCCCTAATTCACAGTTTATGTTTGAGAATGAGAGAGAGAGAAAATCTATACCCATGCATAACTGAAAAGAGTATCTTACACATCCTTTCACAAGAATTTTGTTTTTAAGATGCCATGGGCCCTGTGCTTCTGTGTGTTCAGACAGGCTTTTGACCTGAAGCCCCGCTGTTCACACACATGCTGGCTTACCTGGAACGCGGCTCCTGCTGCAAACAGGGCATTTGCAAGTAAACAAACACCTTTGCATTGTGTTTCACATCCCAGCAGCTCAGTGCTCGCTACAGGCAAACCCAAACCGAAGAAACCTCTATGCCGCAGACCGGTATCTGTTTACTGGTGACATCACAGCGGAGCAGCTGGGAGAAAGCTGTAGGATCCTTTCCAGTGTTTGCAAAAGAATGGGCCTGAGCTTTGCAAATGGGGCTCTACTAGAGAGAATGCAGTAAAGGTAGTGCTGGGGTGGGGGGTGGGGGAGCCTGGGATCATGTGATCACAGTGCAGAGGGGACTAAGTGGTTGGAGGATTCGAATACACCAAAGGGTCGTTCCAGGGGAGTTGGCTGACAGGGGAGGGAGCGAAAGCAGCCAATATCTTCTCTAGCTGCCTGAAGGCAACAGGAATATTTTTGCTCCCTCCTTCCACACCCTGCTCATTCTTTCAGCTGCTTCCTCTGAGGCTGTCAGCCGGCAAAGCACCGTTCTCTAATCCCTGCATTCCAGGGATGATCAGCGGAGCCTATTGCAGAAGAAACCTATCAGGTCTTTCCATGTGAGTTCCTGATTTTTGATGCTGTATGTTTGTTTGTTTGTTTGTGTGTGTGGGGGGGGGAGGCATTTCTAACTTTTTGATTTGTGGGGTTTTCCTCGTGAAGTTGGAGAAAAATTGGCTCTGATGGTTCGAAGAAGTAGAATAGGTTGCAACATGTTGGGAGAGCTGTGAGCCAATGCTTTCAATTGTCTGATTCCGTCCCTGCCCCCTCCACCCTCTCTTGCTGTACTGTAGTCAAATTTTGCTTTCTTATAAAAATGGCCACAACTCTGTATGTACGCATTCAGAAAAGATCTAGCAATCAAATTTCAAATGAAAATTGGCTGCTTAGTTGTTATAGAAGTAGCTTTCGTCTATGTGGAATTTGGAGGCTGATTACTCTCCAGGTAAATACTAGACACTGATTAACTCAAGGGGCATAGAAAGTGCTGCGGTATCTGGTGGTATGATATTGAGAGAAGAGTTGTATCATTGCACTGCATGTATTAATTGCTGCGTTACCCCCCCCCCCCGTTAAAGTATTGAGGAGAGGCATTGTGTCCCAGTCTGCTATTGGCGAAATGCTCTCTCGATTTTAGAAATTTGCAGAAATGTTTTATGGGGGTACTAAGCAGGGCACAGCAGACCCTAGCAATCAAATCAAAACGGGGGATAGTTTAGAAAGCCTGCTTTCACAACGGCAACAAAGTGACTTCAGTAGAGATGAACATTGTGTACCTTAAACATTCAGAAATAATCACACCCTCAAAGGATCCAAATGTTTCAGTTTTAGTTAGAATGGTTATTTAATTATCATTTGTAAATATTTGTATGCCACTGTATCATAAAAATATATCACAGCGGCTTATGGCGGTTTACATAAAACCGGGCAATAAAATCACAATAGTTAAAAACAAGTTAAAAGCAAAAAGAAACTAAAAACAAACAACATTAGGCCATTGTGGGAGATGTACTCTTAATTGCACAAACAGGCCTGGTTGAATAGAATATTTTTCAGCAGGCCCTTAAAAGTTGGCATGGAAAAGTGCCTGCTGAATCTCTAGTGGCAGGGTGTTCCAGAGGACTGGGCCGATAACACTAAAAGCCCAATTTATTAGTTGTTTTTTTTTAAAATTCACAGTGGATTTTATGGCATAATTCATAATATGAAAATCTGCAGAGGTAATTATACAATTTCCCTCCAAAAGGAGACTTGACAAGATTACATACACTGAATCTGGATAAATTGATGCATAGTGGTAGATATTTCTTCCAGCTGAATGAGATGAGTGGCACCATGTAGACAGTTAACCACAGGGGCTCGTTTTTTTGTCTTGCTAAAGTCAACCCCGTTTGGCATTTCCACATAGTTCTGTGATTCTTCCAGCATATCTCCAACTATCAGCTCAACCCTTCCCACTCATTCATCAATCAGCTTTGTCAGAAGGTGACACATGCCCATATCATGATTGAGGGTCATCAGGCTGCCTGACTCAAAGCCTCTCAGTGTCTCTTCCCTGTTAAAGGGATAAAGGCTCAGACAGGTATCTAGACGGTGACTTTGTTATCACACGGGCAGCAGACAGAAAACGAAGTAAATATTAAACATTCCTTCGATACTTACATGTCCCACAGCATCGCACCAACGAGCTTCGCAAGTTACTCAGCCTTTTGTGAATCATAGGTAATAAAAAACTTTACTCAAGCGAGTCAGATTTGCAGCAGGACCTAGCAGACTCAGTGGCTCCAAATCCCTGACAGATTGAATGAATCCAACCAAATTCCTCGATTCTGGATACTTAGATTCATATCAAACTACTGGGGTTTTGTTTTGTGTTTTGTTTTAACAGAGCTGAAGTCAGCTAAAGCTGCTGTGTCAAGCAAAGGTTATTGCAACAGGTCAACTTGGTAGTGCAACCTCTAAAATGATAACCTGATATTAAATGCAAAAATGCACATGTGGCAGATTTGCCCTTTCTGTGTGAGAACTGAGGCCAAAATGGCCCCAGGAATGGGTTCTTTGGGAACTCTTTTTAGTGTGTAACGGGACTTGCAGAAAATAAAACCACAAAATAAAGTTGCAGGGTAGAGTGCTCCTGCTCTGCAGGCCGGCCAGCCGGCCATACCTACTTTTGGGATGTTCCATTCCATTTCTCATTCAAGATGGTTTTCCGCTTTCCACCCAGCAGTCAGCCAGCATGATGTAGTCACTGGGAACGCTCTGACTTCATTGGGGGGTCTTGGCCCCCACCCCCTTAGGGCTTTTGTACTACTGCAGACCTTGGGGTTCTCTCCCCAGCCTGCTGATACCCCCCTGTTATGCATGGATGGTGTCATCTAGGCTGCCTAATAATTGACCCTCTACATGCATTTGTTATTAAAACTTAGGATAATATACAGCATTCATCTAGTGATTTTATGAGTGCTTTTAGCACCTCACTTACATTGCATTTCCACAACAGTTCTGCGTGGTGGGTCATTATTATTATTGTCCCTATAATTAGAGATGGAGGGCTAAGGATAAGCACGATGGCTTCTTGAATGTGCTGTAGTAGTTAGAGTTTTGCTAGGACTGGGGAGAACCAGGTGGATAATCCAGGAAGCTCACAGAGTGGCCTTGGGCTACTCACTCACTCACTCTCAGACCTGACCTACCTCACAGGGTTGTCATGAGGACAGAACTGAGGTGGGTGGGAACAGGACTTTGTGCAGCAGCCTGAGTTCCTTCAAGGAAGGGAATAAGAAATATAATCTTGCCTACTGAGCAGAGGCAGCAATACACTGCATAGCCCTTACCGGGGAAGAGCATCAGGGCAGGGTTATTGCCCCCATGACCTGTTTGTGGGACTCCCACAGACGTCTGGACAGCTGGCGTGGGAAAGAAGATTGGGAGCAAAGTTGAAATTCGGGGATCCCATGGGGATCTTCTTATGTCCTTGGAGAAAAGACAAGTTAGAGGCGACATGGCAGAAGTGTACAAAAAAGTATGGATGGAAAGTTGATAGAGAACCGTTTTCCTTCCTTTCTCATGATGCTAGAACTCGTGGCCATTGGATGAAGCAGAAGGTTGGAGGGCAGAAAGCATTTCTCCATGCAGCGCACGGTTAAACTCCGGAACTCACTGCCACAGGAGGCGTGGATGGCCCTCAACTTGGATGGCTTTGAAAAACAATTGAACGGTTCCTGGGAGGATAAGGCTACTACCCCTGATCTCCACCGCTGTTGGGAGGCACAATGCTTCTGATTAACGGTTGCTGAGAACTGCAGAAGGGGAGGGTTGCTGTTGTACTCAGGCCCTGTTTGAAGGCTTCCTGTCCTCACAGCATCTGGTTGGTTGTGGTAAGGACAGGATGATGGAGTCGATGGGGCTCTGGCCTGATCCAGCAGAGCTGTTTCTAAGTTCTTAGAAAATGAGTATTGAATGGGGGACTTCTGAGCCCTAGGACGCAGTCTCTTAACCATCATTTCCATTAACTCTTACTACAGCATATTATTAGCAGTCGTATTTGTTAAATACCCCCTATTCTCCCCAAATGAGTCTATTGATAGCTATATCTCTGAAAACAGAACAATATAGCTTGTCACCACTGCCTTTTGTAGCCAGAAGGTTATCAGTACATTGAATGAAAACTATTTCCATTCAGGATGATATATTTGTGCCTTTGCCAGTTTCCACTGGTCCCTCTAGAGGTTTATCTCTCTCCTGATTGAAATAATAATATTTCCGTACAGAAGTATTTGGTTGTGTGTGCGTGTGCTTTGCATTCATGTGTTTGTGTGTTCCTAGTTTTCCACCACTGTAAAAAAAATATTTTCTCATTTTAAAGGTGTTGTTTCCCCTCACCTACTCCCTAACTTTTTCCGTGCCATTTTTGGATGTACTCCCCCCCCCCAATCCAATTGGCTCTCAAAAGGATGGAATTTCGTACGTTCTCATTGGAGTTTCTTGTGTCTTAAGGAATAAGACATCCCAAAAAGTAAAAGTGAAGGTGTACCTGTGATTTCTTTATATATATATATACAGTGGAACCTCGGTTTATGAACACCTCGGTTTATGAATTTTCGGTTTATGAACACCGCAGACCCATCCGGAACGGATTAATTCACTTTCCATTACTTTTAATGGGAAAGTTCGCTTCAGTTTATGAACGCTTCAGTTTATGAACAGACTTCCGGAACCAATTACACCCATGTTTCAGTTTATGAACGCTTCAGTTTAAGTACTCCGCGGACCCGTCTGGAACGGATTAATCCACTTTCCATTACTTTCAATGGGAAAGTTCGCTTCAGTTTATGAACGGTTACTCTGCGGACCGTCTGGAACGGATTAATCCACTTTCCATTACTTTCAATGGGAAAGTTCGCTTCAGTTTATGAACGCTTCAGTTTATGAACAGACTTCCGGAACCAATTGTGTTCATAAACCGAGGTACCACTGTGTGTATATATATATATATATATATATATATATATATATATATATATATATATATATAAATGGCTTCCAAGTGTCTTTTCATAAAAAATTCTTTCACAAATTTCTTTGTACAGACATGTACAAGGGTTTTACGATGCATTAAGGGTTTTACGATGCATTAACGAATCCCTGTGACGGGGTGAGCTCCCGTTGCTTGGTCCCAGCTCCTGCCAACCTAGCAGTTCGAAAGCACGTCAAAATGCAAGTAGATAAATAGGAACCGCTACAGCGGGAAGGTAAACGGTGTTTCCATGGGCTGCTCTGGTTTGCCAGAAGCGGCTTTGTCATGCTGGCCACATGACCTGGAAGCTATACGCCGGCTCCCTCGGCCAATAATGTGAGATGAGCGCGCAACCCCAGAGTCGGTCACGACTGGACCTAATGGTCAGGGGTCCCTTTACCTTTAAGGAAGGCAAAACCTGCAGAGCAGGGAAAATTCCTTCCCGGCTCCGAATAGGGCAACCCTTACAAAACCATAGCAAAGCCCACAAAACATCCTGGAAGAAAAGGTTAGGACACCAACACAAAGGCAATAACGACAGTGGGTGGGTGATGCTCCTGGCTGAATGTGTGTACTGCCGAAAGCAGCACCAGCTGCATTATATAGGCTGGGAGCGGACCTGAATGAAGACTGCCACACTCGGGTCCACTCCCCAAGCCCCACCCCCCAGGCCACCGAGGATTGGAGGATATTTCAAATCAGGTCTGGTGGGAACCTGTGATGCTCCACAGTGGCCGGGGAGGAAGCAAACAGTTGCCTGCACGATGGCATTGTTCTGGGGGCTAGTGGAGCTGCCGTGATAGGTCACAACCACCGGCCACCCTGAACTGGCAAGCAGTGATTCTGTCATAATTGAATATTGATCCTTCTGGATACTTTGCTTGTGTTTACTTTGGCTTTCAAAGAATCCTGGCTTAGTGTTGAATTGGTTTAAAAGCAACCCCCAGTCAGCGTATAAGCAAGCCATCTTCAAGCTACGTCTAATGAATTTAATACAGTTTAGTCCATAAAATGAGAGGTGCAGGGTTCAGACTTGCCTAAGCACCAACTAAGAGTTTGCTTCGCTGGTAATCAGGCAAATGCACTCGGCATGTGCTGAGAGGCACTCTGTACTTTTACATGTTACAGGATGCAGAGCTAAAATTAAAAAATTTAGCAGAGCTAAAATTATCAAGAAGACAAGATTACTCTTTTTTTTTAAAAAAAAGCAAAAACATTTTTTTTAAATTGGTCACAAATTCTGATGCAGCTGCGCAAACCCAACTGAACTCCCAGGCTTTTATTTCTTCCCTGATCCTTTTAATTTCTGATGCGTGCTTTATTTTATTTTGCTTTTTTATTGCTGATGTGCAGTGTATGTTTGCAAAGTAAACTTTAGGGCCCAGAGGTTGATAACAGAGATTGTCCTAATAAGGGCAAATAAAAAATGCACAGCTTTTATTGGCGAGGTCAAATAAATGAGGCAGTGCATATATTAACTCTGAGGAGGATATGGTGTGGTTTGGCCTGTGCAGCGGTGGTTTGGCTTAGCTGGTCACGAGTCAGTTTGTTCCCTTGTATAGAGTCGATGGTCACGACATTATAGCCTTCCTTCCTTCCTTCCCTCCCTTCATTATATTTTATGTATCTGCTCAATGAGTCACTCACCGGTGCAGGGAACAAAGCTGAGATACCTGGGGCCAGAAGATGGTGTCAGAAAAACTGTTGAATTCATTATTTCAGTCACAGACCAGTTCCAGCCCACATACAACATCAGGGAAATCATAAAAAACGATAGGGGTACATTTGAATTTGCAATTAGACACAATGGTAAAAAATACACATATAGCAACAGTTTAAAAATATATAGATTAAAACTCAGTCGCTAACATATAACCTAAAATTGTCATTCAAGGCCTAAATCATTATGATAGCACAGCTTGTTCCCTAAGTTTTATGGCAATCACACAGAATTTGGCTCCCCTTAACGTGATCTCAGGATCCTTGTCCTCTACCAGGGATTTTAGACATTGAAGTTCAGATTCATTTGGAGATTTTTGCATAGCAGGGGCACTAAACACCAAGAGTATATCCCCGTAGAAACAGCAGCGTAACAAGGCATGAGAGACAGTTTCTACCTCCATCAAGGCCGCAGGGGCAGACTCGTTCCGTGTATGGTTTACCCTTGAATCTGCCCTGCAATAAGGCAGATGGTAGCACGTTGAACAGAAAAACTGTTGTCCCACTGTGAATTGGGGGCTCCTCCCCATTTATTGAGCATACACTGTGGTTTGCTTGCATAAAGCTTACATGGAGTTTACACCTGGGCTTTAATTGAGGATATGCGGAAAAGCTATATGACAATGATAATTCATCCTCTATCTGTTCTGATTTGCTTGCATGATGCTTACACACCACAGATCCATTATATCCTCACAGACAACCCTGCGAGGTAGGTTAGGCTGAGAGAGAGCGACTAGCCCACCCAAGGTCACCCGGTGAGATCCATGGTTGATTGGGTATTTGAATCAGGGTCTCCCCAGTCCTTCTTTCCAGCCACAGCACCAAAGTGATAATGTGCCCATTTTCACAGAAGTAGAGGTGTGTTCTGTGAAGGTCAGAACTGTCAGCGCATAATGCTCTCCCCCGTTCATTTTTGACTCGCAGGAAGTTACTTTTACACATCATTACTGAGGGGTGTGCAGATCCACATTTTAAGCTGAAGCAAAGCCTAGGTTTGTGCCTCTGTATTAGCATATCTTAACCATTTTAACCAACCCTTTCATTCCTCTGTTTCTCATTTTCCTCTGGAGTTTTGTGCACTGCTGAAATTCAGTGCCACAGTGGAATGCAAGCTGGGAGCATAGCTGCCAACTCTCCCGTTTTCCCAGGGAAACCCCCGTTTTTACTTACGTTTTCCTGGTGGTCCCCCGTATCACTTCGTCTCCCGTTTTTCTCCGTTAATTTCTCCTGCCGGCGGCCATTTTTTTCTGATATGCCCTTCTATGGGCACAAAAAATGGCCGCCGCCGGCTTCAAAAGTCGCATCTACGCATGACCAGAAGTGCGTAGATGCGACTTCCGGTGTTGGCGGCAGCCATTTTGGTGCCCGTAGATGGGCGGGGCAACACCGGAAGTTGCGTCGACGCACTTCCGGTCATGCGTAGAAGCTACTTTTGAAGCTGGCGGTGGCCATTTTTGGTGCCCATAGAAAGGCAAAGCGACACCGGAAGTTACGTCGACGCAACTTCCGGTGTCACCCGGCTGCCGGTCCCGGATTCTGCAGTCCGGGACTTGGAAGGTAAGGCTGGGAGATATATATGGGCCCTTCCATCCGTGCTTTTCAGAAGATCAGCCACCCTGCTTTTAAGGCAAGGATATGCCCCACCAGATATTGATGGATTTCCATCAGCCCTGACCATGCTCTCTGAGGCTGACAGGAGTTCAAAGCCTAACAGGATCAGGCTCCTGCTTCTGTCTTTGAAAGGTAGGGCAAATCTGGCCTGTGGCTCCTCTTCGCTGCTATTCTGCTGGTCGCTGTCAACTGGACTTCTTCTGACCATCCTCCACCCCCTGCCCTTTCCCTCAGTGCTTCCTCCTGGAAAGGAGCTGGAAGGGAAAGTTTTCATATGGATGTCACAGCAGAAAGGGAACGCAAAACGTTAAAAATATATTCCGCTTATTTTTGGTGCTTTGAAAGTGCCCGTCGGTAGCACAGGAAGGAGGAGGCGGGTGTTTTAAGAGTGCCAAGTGGAACAAAACAGATGGCAAAGAATCTTCCCTGTCTGCTGTAGCACTTGCAGTGAAGAAACAATACCACATTCTTTCAGTGCTATATCTCCTCCTTTTTGCTGCTGGGATGGATTGGTGAGGATCTATGGAGCATGTTTAGTTGCCTTGGTTTCCCAGATTTTAAGACTCAACGGTTCTAGTTTTAAAAGCTGTTCTCGGAAACCATGAGAGCTAGAAACTTAGCAGGAGTGTAGATAAACAGATAGACAAATGTAACATCCTGTTCATGTATTTCTTCACCTTTTTAAAACTACCTGAATAGGGAAGAACTAGAGCATTCCTTGTGGAAGCAGCAGATCTTCCATATGGTCAGGAAAGGCTTCTGCCCTACCTGGAATCCAGAGTCAGGATTCTGATTTGGGCAGAGCTCTGCTTCATGCTCACTTTAAGCCTGAACTGCGAGACCTGTTTGCCAGAGCTTGGAATAAAGGGATGCAACAATGTTTTCTTTGTTCCAAACGGCAAAGATCTTGTGTAGAGTTCTGCTTTGATCTTTCACCTGAGGTTCTACAAAGCCTACTAAAGTGCAGCAGCGTGAGTCATTTGCAAGTGTGCTGCAAAGTGCTTTGCAAAGTGCTCGTTAACTTTAAACGGACCTGAGCTGTGCTGTGCAGTCTTCTGCACTGATTTAGCAGCTGGATTCAAAGACTTAACAGTTGATAGCATTGGTTAGAAAACTCCCGCGGAGTTAACAGTGACCAAAGGAAGAGAGAGAACATCAGATCAGAGTTCATTGTGGGAGAAAATAAATCAGCCTTAGCACTGAGAAATCTCCACCTGACAAGTCTATGCAGTGGTACCTCGGTTTGTGACCACAATTGGTTCCGGGGAGCCGGTGTCTCCCCGAGTTGGTCGCTCCCCGAGGCGCACTTCTGCACGTGCATGAAGTGCCGATAAAGCGCTTCTGCACACGCGTGCGCTGCGCAGATCTCTTCTGTGCATCCGAGTGCTGCGGAACCTGGATGTAAACACTTCTGGGTCTGCGGTGGTTGGAAACCGAAGCGGTCGCTCCCCAAGGCGGTCACAAACCGAGGTACCACTGTATATATAGCGGCCAAATAGGAAGACCCACCCCAAATGGCGTTCCTACACTTGGTCATTGCTGCCAACTTGTGTGTGGCCTAGAATAGGCAAATAACACAGTGCCCACTTGCTACAGTTCTAAATCATGTCCAAGCCACCAATCTCTCCCAGAGTGTTGAGCATATTGTTGAGAAATGGGAGGCATGGGAGTGGATTTCGGGCACATTAGGGCCTGTGGAAAAAATTTCTGTGTGGTTTTATCCCATGCCTCTGCAGAAAACGAACCACGGTTTGTTCTGCTTCTCAATTTTGCGGAGGGTGTTTTAGAAATAATAATAATAATAAAAATATGCTGTTCTTTGTTATTTATATAAAACTATTCTTGCAAAGAATGAGAAAACAGGAATTGCAGCTTCCTGCAGGGCAACTGTGGAATTTGCTGCCACAAGATATAGTCAAGGCTCCCAAATTTGTGTCTTTAAATGGAGATTAAAGAAACACTAATAGAGGATAAGGCTTTTCAGCAACTGTTTGCAATAAGGGCAATGCACCAGCTCCAATATCAGAGGTGGCATGCCTCCTTGAATGCCTGTTGCTGGGGGTCATGAGCTGGAGAGAGGTCTGATGCTCATCTCTTGCTTGTGGGCTTCTCATGGGGGTCTGGCTGGCCACTCTGAGAACAGGACGCTAGGCTAGATTTGTTACTTTCTTAAAGCCTTTCAGTCCAAAAACAGACTCAAGTGGGACAACTGAGAAAGGATACGGAAGCAAGGGGGTAAAGAGGAGAATAATATGTGATTGTTTCAGTTAGCACATTTTTGGGATGAGTTGTAGTTGGGCTTTAGGGCTAGCCAGTTGCCCCAAAGATCTCCCTGACGTATTTTGAGGATAAGTGTGAAGTCAAGGAAGTGTTTTCATGGATGCATTCTCAAGGGCATTTCCGGGCCCGAAGAGCAGCAAGGGAGAAAGTGTGGAATCACTGGAGAGCTTTCTCCAATGCAGGGTTCTCAGAAGTTGTCGGACTACGAGCTCTGTAATGCAGCCAGCATGGCCAATGGCCAGGGGTGATAGAACTGCATGGAGAGATCCAAGGTTGGGGAGGTTGGTGTTAAAGGAAGCAAGAGATCTTCAGGAGCCTCAAGGTGGTGAAGCTATAAGACAGTGGCGGAGTTCTCATTCTACCTCCTAACATGCACAGGATTGTTGCTAAACATAAATTTAGCTGATAGCAAAAGAGCGCAAATCAGGAATGCACCAGGAAAGGAGAAAGAAGCTCGTGCGTGAACTCAAGGCAGACACTTTTATGACCCCCACCCGCCCACCCATGGTTCCTTATTACAACATTTTGTTAGAACTTTTGTAAATGGCATCATTGCTGTCATTCATCAGGTGGCTCATTAGCGACATTTTGCAACCAACGCTTTGTAAGTCTAGCACCAACCAAAGCTAAGCAGTCTTCCTTGTGTTATCTTTGGAACAATTTTTAGCCACCTTGCACTGCTTTTTCACTTAACTAGAGGCAAAGATGAGCATATCAACATGTGCATAGGAACGTTTTGTGCAATTGAAATCAAATTGGATGAAACCGCAGATTAAATGTAAGAGGTGACTGCAGACTCCGAACTCAGCCCTTTTTCTGTAGCTCGTTCTTTGGCTCTCTGAAAAGCCTTTTTTGGGGTAGTTGGGTTGTGAATCTGAAACAGAATATATCTATTTTAGATAGAACATATCTATATATCCCCTACCATAGTAAGCTACAGTTTCCCCCCTCTCTGAAGAGTCTGACACTCGGAACGGTGTGCCTTTAAGTTAAAAGCCCTGAAATAATTGTGCCTGCGAACACCTGATACAGAGCCTTGGCTTTTGTTTGGCTCAGTGTAGCCAAATTGCCTACAGGCTTTTAGCCATAAAACATATCACTCATGCTGTGTGTAGGCCTGAAGCCTCTTAAGCATAATTACAGCAGAACTTTGCAGCGCCAGAAATGTTAAATATCTTGGCAGTGAACTTCTCTTTGTAAGAAGCTTACCCAGGGCCAGATCTACAGGAGGTCAACTAGGATTGTGAGGGTTAAGAAACCTGCTTTGTATCTTCATTTTTGTGAACTATTACTTTACACTTCTTCATATTTATACCCTGCTTTTCATTCATTGCGGAACCCAAGATGGCATAGATATGGTTCCCAGGTGGCCTTAACATCCAGGCACTGAGCCGACACAAAAGCTGTGTCGGCACAAAAGCTGGTTAAACCAGGAGCAATTTGGGTTAAATTTGCCTTTTCAGAACCACAATAGTGACAGTGCTATAGCCTACTGGTTTTGTCTACAAAGGCACTCCTGATATTTTCAATACCCTTGGATGTCCTGTTTTCCTCATGCTTATCTGCAAGGAAAGATGAGCTCCTTTGTATATGAGGGATAAGTTAAAGGCAATGGGTTTTGTGCCGCCGTACGTTTCCAAACTGTTTGAGCACGCCTGGCACTGAGTGTTAATCCAAATAATGCAAATATTTCTGTTGTTCTCGGGATACGTTCAGAACTTTCAGAATTTCAGGACTTTTTTACACGACAATCTTCCTGGTTTATTGCTTATTCCTTATGCACCTCTTGATCATAAAACACTTCAAAGAAGTTGGAGAAAAGACCATCAGTCTTAGCCATTTTATGAAGTGGGAACAGGGATGGGCTGAAGGGAGGAAGTCAAATGGTTTTGAAGTTGGGGTGTGTGGAAAGGAGGTGGGACTCACAGCTGTTCATGGAGGCGCAGGTCAATTCTGTGTACAGGGCAGCTGTCTGCCAGCTCCATCTGGTACACAGGCTGACCCTACCTGCCCGTGGACTGTCTTGCCAGAGTGGTGCATGCTCTGGTTATCTCCCGCTTAGACTACTGCAACTCGCTCCACGTGGGGCTACCTTTGAAGGTGACCAGGAAACTACAATTAATCCAGAATGCGGCAGCTAGACTGGTGACTGGGAGCGGCCGCCGAGAGCACATAACACTGGTCTTGAAAGACCTACATTGGCTCTCAGTATGTTTCTGAGCACAATTCAAAGTGTTGGTGCTGACCTTTAAAGCCCTAAACGGCCTCAGTCTTGTATACCTGAAGGAGCGTCTCCACTCTCATTGTTCAGCCCGGACACTGAGGTCCAGTGCTGAAGGCCTTCTGGCAGTTCCCTCACTCTAAGCCAAGTTACATGGAACCAGGCAGAGGGCCTTCTCAGTAGTGGCTCCCGCCCTGTGGAACGCCCTCCCATCAGATGGCAAAGGAATAAACAACTATCTGACGTTTAGAAGACATCTGAAGGCAGCCCTGTTTAGGGAAGTTTTTTAATGGCTGGTGTTTAAATGTATTTTTAATCTCCTGTTGGAAGCCGCCCAGAGTGGCTGGGGAAACCCAGCCAGATGGGTGGGATATAAGTAATAAATTATCATTATCATTATCATTATATGAGACCTGCCTTATTCATGGCTACAGTGGTATTGTGAGGTTGGTCAACAGTTATGTTTGCAAGCAAGGGTACTGAGGCTGAGAGGTGGTGACTCGGTGTCTCACCTCATAGCAAATGATAGTTTGGTTTCCATTGGTAGAAAGGAAGTTCATCAGCATATTTTAAAACTGTACAAAAGTGCTTGGCAGAAGTATGCTGCAAATCCCCCACTTTGAAGAAAGATCCTTTCTGCTGTGCATGGTATCTATCCATCCAGCAAGTATATGGAGAGGTTGGTGAAGTAGGAATGTGGGGCATCTGATTCTTGTTAACTCCACATGCCACACAGCTCAGCACGGCACATCTTTGGGAAGCCAGGTCTCCCTTGCCTCCAAATCAGCACAGTTTATTTCAATTAATGTGAAATTTCACAGTCCGCTCTTGTTTAGTGTGGGTCCCTTTTCTTTCACACGCATGGCTTTCTGGTTGCTAGCAATAGTTAGTCCACCAGCTGGAAAGGGGGGGGGAGGAAACACTTCATGGGTACGTATCAGCTAGGAAACGCACGCAGAGCACTTCCCTGTTGGTTGGGAAGCCTGCTCTCTGGTAGAAAAGCCACCACAATGGGGACATTTCTCACCTCTCTTATTAGAATATGGATATAGCTGTGCAATCTAATTTGAGCACAACCTTCTAAAACAGGCATCCCCAAACTTCGGCCCTCCAGACTACAATTCCCATCACCCTGACCACTGGTCCTCTTAGCTAGGGATCATGGGAGTTGTAGGCCAATACATCTGGAGGGCCGCAGTTTGGGGATGCCTGTTCTAAAACATAGGATTATGAAGAAGAGCCCTGGTGAATCAGGCCCGTCTAGTCCAGCGTCCTGAACCAGCGGCCAGTCAGATGCCAGTCAGAAGCCTGCAAGCAGGACTGTGGTGCAATGCATACAGAGGTGTTACATCCCAGTTTTCCCTCTCGAGGTGAAATGAGAATTGCTGCCCCACTCTGCCTCCCTGCAGTGCCTCCTCCTTTGCTGGGCTACTCGCCTCCTCTTGCCCCACTACACCGCCTCTGCCAGTCGTGGTGAAGTGGCCCTGCCATAGGCACCAATTTTCTGCCAGATCTCATTTCTCACGCTCCATAAGGTCTCACAAGATCTGGCATGAGAATTTGGTGCTGCTTCTCTGACAGCGGTTGGGCAGCTGCTTCACCCTACTTCCTGGGTGGGCTGGCCCTGAATTAATATTACATTATGGAACGCACTCTGTTGACCGCATGTCCTCTGTTTGAAGGGTTGTCTGGTCCAAGTCAGCTTAAAGATAAATAACTCTAAGAAGGAAGAGCAAGGGGGTCCTTTGTAGCAGCACATCAACCCCAAGAGACTAAGCAGGCACACACCTGGTCACAATCTTCCCCATTGCATGGAGATGAATTTCTTTTGAATGAAAGTAATTGTTTCTAAATTTGCCTCTGTTCATATGAATTCACATTTGCAAATTTTATGCTAGTGTCTGTCTTTCTGTCCTTTTTTTTGGGGGGGGGGAGTGATTAACTTTCTCTTTTGGCACTGTGTGACTGGCTACCCTAGCATCAAAATTTATTCCATTCCAAGCGAGGTACATACTCCATAACTTCCATGTTTAGTTCTTTTATTTTGCCAGTGTCTGTGGTTTCCACTTCTAAATTCTCCCACTCAAGACAGTGATGGGATTTACAATACCTGGCCAAAGAGATTTTTGGTGTTGCCACTAAGTTTTGTATTACTGTGCACAATGCAAACTAACGTGGAGAACTGAATTGGAGATTGGGAAAACGAGAAATTGAGAGAAGCTGAAAATGGTGGATTTGCCATCCGTAAAAGACAGGAGTGTGATATCCCACCTTTTGACATGTGTATCTTCTGGGTGGTCTGTGGCAAAGGTTAAAAAAGGCTGCCCTCCCAGAGCACTGAGTCTCAAACCCATCGTAGATGCGGCAACCCAGCAAACCATTGTAGACGTCGCATATTGAGCACATTACTCTCTTTGGCTTTGGGATGCTTCCAGCAAAGCCCTTTTATCTTTTCGGTGGAGGCAAATTTAACATTGTTTCAGTAGCTGAAGGTTTTATTTTTGCTCTCTTTACAGGCTGCCTTGCCTGCAGTTCTTCCTGAGATATAAGCAGGAGGCAATTTATAGACTTGTTGCAGATGTGTTTCGTAGAATCAGCTTGCGTTTCATGCTATGAAGCAAATGATCAGTCTTTCTACCCCCCAAAATAGGGACTGCCTATAGATATTGGTGGACTTTATCCAATAAAGTAGCCTATAAATACATAAAGGAAAAGTAAAATTTAAAGTTGAATCTTGTACACAGCAAGGTGGTGATGTTTAGAAGAAAAGTTCAGATTTAAGGTCTCTAGAAATGCTCAGAAGTGGGTCCCCTTGTGAATTCTTTGTTGATGTTCCTTTCGAAGGTGCTGGCTGCCAGAGTTCGTTCTTCACACTTTAGATAGTTCTACCTCACAGACTGGTGCATGTAACACACCTCTTATCTATTAGAGGTGGATGGATAAGCCAATTTCTGTTCCAAGTCAGTTTTCCATGTGCTCAGTCATAGCTCTGTATTGCCCTATCTTTTTTGTTGAACTTGTGCATATCGGTATGCATTTTCTTGCTAGGTCACACATTTTTGTATGCTTTGCTTTCCCCCCTAAAATTCCTAGGAGTGTTGTACACAATTTTAAGTTCATGTGTGCAACTTCATTGCAAAAATCGAATAAGTGCTTAATCCAATAGGCAGCTGTGTTTTAAGCCAAATGAGAAGAACCCTGCTAGAGCAGACCAAAGACCCGCCTGGATCAGCATCTTCTTCTCACATTGGCCAATAAGGGAAACTTTCAGGTAGAACGTGAGCACGGCCAGGGCCGGCTCTAAGGCAAAGGCTGGGTGGCGCAATGCTGCGCCCGCCAGACAGCCGCGCTGGGAAATGGGGCGGGGGGGGGGCGCCGGAGGGATCTTCGCACCACGGCGCCAGATACGCTTAAGACGGCACTGAGCACAGCAGCACTCTTCCCCACTAGTGGTTCTTGGAAACTGTTATGCAAAGGCCTACAGTTCCTAATACTGGAGAATCTATAAGGCACAAACTGTTTGCTTTAAAATGCAGAACAAACTAATTTCTCTTTCATCGCTATTAGCCGCTCAGAATAGCAAGAGGTCTTCAGGCAGGGCCGGCCCACCCATTAGGCAACCTCCTCAGGTGGCGGGATTGCCAGGGGCAGCAGATCCTGTTGTCAATTTTTCTTCCCCTCTTGTTGCTGATGTAGATCTTCACTCACCCCTTCTTCCCTGCTGCGCAAGGGTGTGCTATTTTGGGCTTTGCTGACTTAGGCCAAACTGACCTAGGCCGGTCCTGTCTCTGGGCTTGGGGCAAGGGTTTCTCCTAATTATGTTACCAGGCTTTAAAGTCAAGATGTTGCGGGTTGAATCTGGAACTTCCTGCATGCAATGCATGTGCTCTACCATTTGTGGTCTCATAGGGAGAAGGGACAAGTCTTCACATTATAATTCTCGGTGTGCATCTGAACTCATGCAATTGGGGGCCCTTGAATATGGTCCATTCTAGCACCCAATACAGACTTCAATTCAGCCCTTAGTCTGTGATGCTGTGATTCCCCAGGAAACATTCTCCATTTCCTAGCTGCTTTGCCAGGCTTGAGCTTCTCTGAGCTATGTTTGCCAAGATGTATTTTTGGATAGGAAGAGATGAATTAAATTTTAAGAATAGATTTGTAAACAATCCAGCTCTGCATCCAATTAATCCACCAAGCAAGCTGCATGTTTTCTCCTCCCCCCCCTCTTATTTGCAATGTGGCTGGCGTGTATAATACTTGCGTGTGAAAACCTGCAACTTCTCCGGGCTGCCCCTACCTCGGTGCTCTGGATTGAGACATTTTGGAAGCTTCCCTAAGATGAATAAATACTATTAAGTGTAACGCAGCTGATGGGAACAGACAGCTCAGAAGAGAGAACAAGCAGCATCAAATCACAGAGCCTTGATGGGCAGTCAGAGCAAAAACCTACGGCTCCGAGTGGAAATAGCTGCAGTGTCAAGAAATTTTGTCGCAAGCGGCCAAAACCATAATGCCTCTTGAGGGAGGAGATTGATAGCTGGTGGTGTATCCCATTTTATTTTTAGCAGGATGTAAATGCAGATATTAAGGGCAGCTAAGAACTCCAACCACTTCCTTGGCCGGCTGTGTACAGTACTTTGCATTAGCAAGCTTAGCAAGAGAAAAGAGGCCTCCTCTTTCCCAGTGAACCTTTTCTATGTGTACGTACTGCAGTGACTTTTGTCATTTGATGCAGGAGTGTAACAACACAACAACTGCCTCCCTGGAACAGTCTAAGGTCCTTCATGACCTGCAAACATTTTCTCAAAGCACTGGAACAAGCGGGCAGAGATGTGAACTTACCCCATTCCCACTTCCTGAACCGATACATGAGCTGAACTACAGCTCTCCTTCAAAATCTACCTTTCAGATTCGGTGACGGGAGTTCTCCAAAAACCCCACCAGCAAAATGTGTGTGTGTGTAAAAAACAACAACAACCTAGGGTCAAAATGTTGAAGTCATGAAACAGAATATCTGGAGGCACTTCTGGAAGGAGAGAGGCATTATGGTAAAAGAGGGCATAACTGTCTTCTCAGTCCCTTGGCCAGAGGTGATGACGTCCAGGTGTGTGCAAGATGGAAAGCAAACCATAGGCTGGTAGGTTTTAGACTGAATTGAGAAAGGGACCACCTCAGCGTACGTGGCTGGTCTTGCGTACAGCTTATGCAAGTTAAGTTGCCTGACCTATTATCTGGACCTATGCTATTTATTTGCTTGACAAGCAAGCAAGCGTTCAAAGGCCTTCATGCACATTATCTCTATACTTCTTACAAAAGGCTCAAGCAGGGCTTTGGTTGATGAAACCAAGGGCCCACCTAGTTCAGCATCCTGTTTCTCACAGTGGCTGTCCAGATGTCTCTGGGAAAAGCCAAGAGCAGGACATGAAGTCCACAGGCTTCTCCTGCCGTTGCTCCCCAGGAACCGGCCTTCGGAGTTAAGCTGCTTCTGAACATGGAGATTCAGAGGCGAATGGCATGTTTATGCTTAATGCCTTGCATGCTGTTACATCCTCTGTTTTTCTGTAATTAATTACATGGGGACGGGGGGCGGCATGGCATGTGTGTCTCTGTGTGTATGTGTCTATGTCCCCAGTATGCTAAGAAGGGAGGGGTTATTCCTTCCCCAGCCACAACCCCTCTCTGAAAATGCCCCCTCCCCCCGTTATGGCATATTAAAAATGACTATATAGAAAGGAGAGTCAGACAGCCAGGCTGATGTAAAAACAAAAGTGCAGTGGCAGAGGGCCTTTAGAGTTATTCCAGCTATGGTTCTCTTAAGGCAAGGTTGGGGGTGGGGTTTTCAGGAGGAGACGTCTCTCAGTACTAGAGCCTCTGCTATGCATCTAGAAGGTGCATTTTCAGGCAGGACTGGGAAAGACCCCTTGTCTGAAATCTGGGAGAGCTGTCTGTGTAGACAATATTGAGCTAGATCAGGCATCCCCAAACTGCAGCCCTCCAGATGTTTTGGCCTACAATTCCCATGAACCCTAGCTAACAGGACCAGTGGTCAGGGATGATGGAGATTTTAGTCCAAAACATCTGGAGGGCCGAAGTTTGGGGATGCCTGAGCTAGATCAAGTGTTTCCCAAACTTGGGTCTGCAGCTGCTTATGGACTACAATTCCCATCACCCCTGACCACTAGTCTTGTTTTATGATAGGAGTTGTAGTCCAAAAACAGCTGGAGACCCAAGTTTGGGAAACACTGAGCTAGATGGACCAGTGGATTTGACTCTGTAGAAGGCAGCTTTCCTGTGATCCCATCATCCCTGACCATGGGTTCTGCTAACTGGGGCTGATGGGAGTTGGAGTTCAGCAATGTTCAGAGGCACCCTGTGATCTACCCCTGGTTTAACGAAGCAGTGCACTTCCTGTTCCTGGTTGCACCATATATGGAAAATGCCCTGAGCAAAGCGCGAAAGAGAGAAGAGTGCTCTTATCTCACAACATTCTCCTTTCAGCTCAATATTTAATAAGACATATCAGATGGCCAGGAGCGCAGGGAAACCTATCATTATGGAGCTGTTTTCCCAGCGGTGACAAAACAGCTTGCAGCAAGCAGATGTTCAACCAGGGGAAAGGTTTGTTAAGAGACATGCTGCAGGTAGAGAGAACGTTATCTCAGTGTGGATTGTGTAAGTTGCATTCTGGAGATGGGCATTGTTGATTTGACATACTGGGTTGCTTAGAAAGGAGGCAGAAATGAATGTTTGCCCTGGCTGGGGAATATCTCACTTACATGGAATGTTGCAGGGGTCCACAGCATGCATTATGGAGCCCGGGTGGGTCCCAGCTTAATGGTGTTTGGTAACAAGTGTCTGCCTTTTGCAGTTTATGTGTTTATTAAGAGAAACACACATGGAGCAACGGTCTGGATGTGGCAGGCACAGTTAACCAGGCAAAGTATGAGGTGTCTGTCAGGACCAAATTAAGCATTACCTTTTATTGATTGACCTTTATTTTATTTATCTCTTGCATTTCTTCCGTAAACCTAAAACTAAGCTGTAAGCCTCCTTCACACCTTTCCTTCTGTACTGTAATATCAGGGGTGGGTGAAATGCAAAATGCTGCAATGCCAGGACATCTAAGTTGAATTAGAACTCCTTTTTGGGGTTGGGGAACTGTTTTGCGAAATTCTGGGAAGCGTGATTACTGAAGGACTGGTGTGTTTTGGTTTGTATGTTGTTTCACAAAGTGCAAATTAGATGGGATCGTATGAATATGCAAACCCAACCCAATTCCTTCCCCATGGTATTCATTTTCCTCTAGCTGGCAACATCACCTACCAGGGCCAGATTTAGGTTTCATGAGGCCCTAAGCTCCTGAAGGTAATGGGGCCCTTTATATATCCAGCTGTCCTTTGTCAACAACAAATTGTCGCTGTTTTTTTGTGTTGAATATATGCTATATGGTAATTTATGGACCTAATAGGTATCGAAAGCCATTTGCACATAACAAAATATGCATTTTATCAAAGAATTGTTGAACATGCAACCAGTCCATGCAGAATGTAGGCACCCCATATATAGAAATGAGCAAACCAGTGATATTTTAGGGAGCAGGCTAGCAGGCGGGGCCCATTACTTACATCATAGGAGCCTACACAACACAACACACTGTTGCTATACGTAGGTTTTATTTTATTTGTTTATTATCTTACATTTTTGGAAATGTACATCCAGTTTTTTCCCTTTAATTTTTTTGGGGGCCCCTAAGAGAGTGGGGCCCTAAGCTATAGCTTGTTTAGCTTATATGTAAATCTGGCCCTGGGTGGGAAAGTTTTATGCATGGCTTCCAGGGTTCTAAATTTTTAAGTAAAGCAGATTCCCTGCTGCAGATGCTCACCCTCCGAGGTGGGACTTGCAACAAACAGAGTGTGTGCCTCATTGTTTTGAATGCCAGGATAGGGCTCTGCTTTATCCCTTATTCGTACCAGATCCTTCTCATTTAGGGTCAAGGCTTTCTGCTTCGTCTCTGCTTTGAACTCTTCCAACCGCAAGGGCCGCCCTCCTGACACATGCCTCCTCCCACTTTCTTCTTCTTCTTTTTATGGCAAGGTCTCACCAGCAAGATTAAAAGAAACAGTTGTGGTGGAACAAGGGGCAGGGGCAAACCAACCACAACAAAAGCTTGCTCCGTGCCAAAGCCAAGAAATGCAGCATGGGAGCATAGCTTCCACTCCAGCTCTGGCACATTAACGGCGCCATTGGCTTTTAAGTTTCTTTTGGAACTCATAAAGCCAGGGTGTGAAATGTCTGCTGATACAGCTTTTTCTCCCTTTCTCACTCCTCCCCCTTCGTGTGTTTTCCTCCTCCTCCTCCTCCTAAGGGCAGCTTCTGACATGACGACTCCATGTTTCCCCATGAAAAAGGTGTTTTTGCACCAAGTTATTGGGAAACAGCCACATGGGTTCATTTTGGAACTTACAAGGCCCTTGATGCCCTTCAACTCTGAACATCCCTCCTGGAGCACCTCATGACCTGACACCTTTCACCTTTCCCCATAAAGCCTTTCACTTAACCCTTTGGTTCTCGCCTCCAACAGAAACAAAACCTGGGAATGTTAATTGCATGCAACTCCTGGCAATCAACTCTTGCTTCGCCACCCTGCTTCTTTCCCTTCCCTCTTCTTGTAGACTTCCCACTCTGGCCAAATTTCAGATTGTAGACTTGCTGGGTACAGAGACCTGCCTTCTTTCTCTTCTTTTCTGTTTTGCTTCCTCCGCACATACGTTGTTGTTGTTGTTGTACAATAGTAGAAACTCTGTAACCTTAGAAACAGTCTAACGTCAATGCGCCACTGAATGAACAACAGCAAGGTGGTTTGCAGGCTCACAATTGCTCCGGAATGGATTGAATAAAGGCTCTGACCTCTCCCAAATGGTCTTTTGCAGGTTAGCCTACCAAAGAAATGACGACGACGAGGAAGAGGCTGCCAGAGAACGCCGCAGGCGGGCCCGGCAAGAAAGACTGCGGCAAAAGGAAGATGATGACTTCACAGGGCAAGTGATAGAGAAGCCTGAAGTCAATGCCCAAAACAAGTAAGACTCTACTCTATGACTTTGTTCTCAGCTTGCCTGACAAATCAGGGCAGAGAAGTGTCGAGTAATGTAATAGCTCCTGCTCAGGGGTGACCTTTCCTGTTTCGCCACCTGAGGCAAAAGGTGAATGTGCCGCCTTCTGCTGCTGTGCCCCTGAGGCGGCTGCTTCACCCGGCCTAATAGGTGGACCAGCTCTGTTTCTGCTGTTTAACCCATTGTTCTATATAAGGTACCCCCAAACTTGGCCCTCCAGATGTTTTGGGACTACAACTCTGATCATCCCTAGCTAACAGGACCAGTGGTCAGGGATGATGGGAGTTGTAGTCTCAAAACATCTGGAGGGACGAGTTTGGGGGTGCCCGTTCTATATCATCTACTCTCCCAACTGAAAGAAGTGTTTAGTGTAATAGAGGCACCAGTAATCTGG
Source organism: Zootoca vivipara (assembly GCF_965207765.1). NCBI lineage: Eukaryota > Metazoa > Chordata > Lepidosauria > Squamata > Lacertidae > Zootoca > Zootoca vivipara. Next base: position 56,876,270 of record NC_142592.1, read on the forward strand.
AACACAAAGTGTATTTTTAAAAACAAACATTTGACTGAAAGTTTTAACATTGCCAACACGGAAGAGAAGAGGGCTTCAAATTGAGCAGCCCTAGTAAGTACAGTCAACACAAGCATTCAAAGCAAAGATACAGTAAGAATTGCAAACATTGTGTTCATGACTAGGAAGCGAACATATGTTTGGTTTGCATAATCGCATTTGTAAAAGGAAGCCTGGGTGAAAGGAGGAGGAGGAGGAGGAGGGGGGGGGAAGATTTACATAACTCACTAAAAGGGAACCAAACTTTGCCAAATTTATCACATCTGGCAACACTTCCCCTAACTGAAATCAAACAGGCGCCTACAGTTCTGATATTTAAGAACATAAGAAGAGGCTGCTGGATCAGGCCAGTGGCCCATCTAGTCCAGTGTCCAACCAGAGGCCCGTGGGAAATCCTGCAAGCAGGACCTGAGCTCAAGAGCTTTATTCTACCCTGCTCTTTCCAAAACCTGGTATTCAGAAGCATTGCTGCCTCTAGCTGTGGAGGCAGAGCATGGCAGGCATGGCCAAAAATGGCCCTCCAGATGTTTTGGGACTACAATTCCCATCATCCCTGACCACTGGTCCTGTTAGCTAGGGATGATGGGAGCTGTAGTCCCAAAACATCTGGAGGGCCGAGTTTGGCCGTGCCTGGCCTATAGTCATGAATATCCCTCTCCTCCATGAATTTGCCTAATCCACCGTTAATGCCATCTAGATTTGGTGGCCACCACTGCCTCCTATGGGATATAGAAGTACTTTCTTTTATCTGTCCTGAATCTTTCAACATTCAGCTTCATTGAATGTCTGTGCTTTCTAACATTTGTTACCGCTGAAAATATTCTTGTTTCTCCAAATGTTTTTAGAGATTCAGTGTGGGTCATTTGTCCTGTGTACAGTAGTACCTTGGTTTGCGAACGGCTTAGTTGTTGAACAATTTGGCTCCTGAACGCTGCAAACCCAGAAGTGAGTGTTCTGGTTTGCGAACATTTTTCGGAAGCTGAACATCCGACGCGGCTTCCGCTTGAGTGCAGGAAGCTCCTGCAGCCAATCGAGAGCCATGCCTTGGTTGTTGAACAGTTTCGGGAGTCGAATGGACTCCCGGAATGGATTAAGTTTGAGAACCAAGGTACCACTATATTTTATGATTTATTTTTTTACTTTGATGATGTTTTACTGATTTCATTGTGCTCCTTTATGAGTCGTTGGCTTATAAATATTATGATAAATAAAATTAATGTAATAGTTGACAAAAAACCAAAACACTTTGTTGTGGCTTAAGGTTCACAGAGTATTGCTAATTTTGTGTCTTATGTAGCATTGCAGAAGAAGAGACCAAAAGTACTATGACAACAGTTACCACCGTCACAAATAGTCAAGGAGATGGGGATGATGATTCCATGTTCTTGGAGAGGCTGGCTAAGAGAGAAGAAAGGCGCCAGAAACGTCTCCAAGAAGCCATGGAACGCCAGAAGGAGTTTGACCCGACAATTACTGACGAGAGCCTGTCATTCATAAGCAAAAAGGAGATGAACAATGTGGAAGAAAACGAGACCCCAGAGAAAGATGAAAAAGTGGACACCCATAGGAGACGCTATGAGGTAGAGGAAACTGAAACCATCACCAAATCGTACCAGAGGAACAACTTGAGACAGGACGAGGAAGACGAGAAGAAAGATGAGGAGGACAAGGAAGAGCCTCAAGACGAGAAGCCAAAGCAAAGAACCATAGAGGATAATCAGGTAGAAGTAACATTAGAAAAGGAAACAGTAGACAATGCAGAAGAAGCTGTGGTGGTAGAAATAAAACATTTTGAGGTAAACGCAGATGAGCGAAAAGTAGAAAACGGCACCGACGCCCTAGCAGTTGAGGAGGAAACAGGGAGTGGGGAGGTAATAAATATTACTGTAGCCTTAGATCAAAAAACAGATGAAGAAGATGAAACAGAAGCAGAAAAGAAAAAATTAGAGGAGAAAGAAAGGCTCGAGAGAGAGGAAATGGAGAGGGCTAAAGCAGAGGCAGAAAGGAGGGCTGAGGAGGAGAGAGAGAGGCTTGAAGCAGAGAAAAGGGCAGCTGAGGAGAAAGAAAAGTTCGAGGCAGAGGAAAGGGAAAGGATCAAAGCAGAGGAAGAACGGAAAGCGGAGGAAGAGAGGAAGAGGATTGAGGCAGAGGAGAGAAGGGCTGCCCAGGAGAAAGAGAGGCGTGAAGCTGAGGAGAGGGAAAGGGCTAAGGCGGCCGAGGAGAAGAAAGCTGCTGAGGAGAGGGCGAAGGAACAGGCAAAGAGGGAGGCTGAGGAACGGGAGAGGGCGAAGAAGGCAGCGGAAGACAAGGCTAAGCTAGAAGAGGAAAGGCTGAAGGCAAAGCAAAAGGCTGAGGAGAGCAAGGTAGATCAGGCAAAAGGGAGGAAGGGAGAAGAGAAGAAAATAGAAGACAAACAGGTAAAAGAGAAGAAAGTGCAAGAGGAAAAAGCCCCGGCAGCTTCCCTGAGAAAACAGGTACAGTAAACATTTTGCACTCAGCCAACTTACTACACTTGTGTTTCGTGGGAAATGTAATGCATTTTACCAAAACAAAACAAAAAAATGGCTGGATTGCGACTTGCTCACAGTCATCCCTCTGCACTTTTGACCACTAACTCTTGCAAAAAGAACAAAAAATCTTTATTATTATTATTATTATTATTTGTTCATAATCTTATTGCTTCCAACTTTCGCTAACATAGTGCATGATGGTGCATGTCTGTTTGTTCCCTTCTTGGCTCTCAGATCTTCCGGTGGGATTTTGTGCATGCTCTGAAACCTCCACCTTGCCTTCTCTTTCCACGGCTGCCAGTCGGCCAGGGGCAATAGCCGGGCGCGTATGCAAGGTACAAAGGCACGGCATGGGCAGGCTGCGGACGAGCACCCAGCAAACTTTTGTGGTGAGAGTGCCAAATAAGCACCCTTGAGTATTAGAACCAAGCACAGACCGAGCTCTGCTGGGCTATGCGCAGACACGGGGCACTCCAGAACGGAGGGAAGAGAGCACGAGCGTGCAGGAGGGATGTGGAAGTCACTGTGCTACCACCCAGAGGGAGTTGTCTGCACGGCGGCAGTGGTGGCACGGAACAAGGGGTTTTGTGAGCACGAGCTTGGTTGACACCGTGGCAGATGGGGCAGGGTTTGCCATGGAAATTGATCTTTTCGTCTTGCGGAAACATTGCAAAAGGGGGAAGAGAAAGAGGTTAATGTGGAAGCTAAAAAGGAAAAGCCTCAAGATGACAAACTCCGCCCGGCCTTCAAAAAAGAGGAGGTAACTAACCTGTTGCTTTTTTGGGGGGGGGGAAGGGTGTGTGGGAAGTGGAACAGAGCTCCAGACATTTGTAGAATAAGCTCAGAGGAGAGTCACTCAGCAAAAGCCATTTAATGCGCCTTCCAAGTGCAGGAGCAGCTTGACTTCAGAGCACCTTTTCCCACTGGGGAAAAGGAAAGGAAGGTCGCAAGAAGATAACGGACAATAGCAAGACGTGAGCCGAGTCAAAGCTTTGTGAAACTGGGTGTGTGTGGTAAAACAGGCATGAGGCTAGTTTAGCATGCCCCAGCCTTAGCTTGCATCCAGGTGTGTGATGAAGCAAGCACATTCCCATTTTACCAAAGAACCAGCTTCAGTCAACCTCAGCCCACATCCCTGTACAGAGTGCAGGATGTGGTCCTTGGTCCTGTATTTTTAGTAGGTTAAGGGAGCGTTTGGTGTTGGGGTTCTGGACTGGCACCGACTAACCTTCCGTTTCTCAATTTCTCCCTCCATTTCCTCATAACTTCTCTTCCTGGAATTGGTAATTTATTCTATTAATGATGGATACCGCAAGAAACCTTTAGCTCCTTAGTCTGAACTTAACTAATGATTTTCCATTTCATAATATAAAATTTGCAGACTCCAGCTTCTTCCCCCTTGTTGAAAAAAAATAAAAAATTTTTAACAAAATGCAGTGCATTGCATTTCTGCTGTAAACACAGGAGCTGGTGCCATAGTGTTTCACTGTATGGTAAGTAAAGAATATTGGGCCCCAGACCATCATTCCCAAACTCAGGGTCTGGCTCACTTATGCAAGAACCATAATGTAGGTTTCGTTTGAGTGAATCTTTCCATTTCAGTTTCTTGTTCCCTCACCCCCCCCCCAAGACTTTAGTCTAGTTTGCATTTATTTTTAAGTCCTCATAATTCTGAATTTATCCCAATAACCAATTTTTTGTATTTAATTTTGCCTGACATACACATTCTTGCAAACAATTTCCCACCAATCTATGCCTCTTTATGCAGTTTGCCCGAGCGTATCCATTTTTGAACACATTACTTGAGTGGTGGACTACACCGCAAAATTCGGAGAAAGGATTGTTGTGTTTTGGTTCACCTGCGAATTGGGTAGATTTGACTTGAAATGTGAAGTAAATTGACTTTCTCCCCCACCCCTTTTCACTACTCATGGTCCCAGTTCCATGAGGATCAAACTAGCAAGTGTGATCTGTTGCCTGACCCATAAAGCGAAGGCTTTACCTGTGTACTTTTAAAGCAAGCTGAGAAAAGGCTATATTTTTGGTCAGCTCCTATCCTTAAATGCTAAATGAAATGCTATGTGTTGTTGGCAATTAAGTGATGAACTTGACCATTCATCAGTTTCTCAGGGAAAAGCAAAATTATGAAAACAAGAAGAGATTCCAGTTCACAAGGGCGACCATCGTTCTGTATCCAGTTCAGTTTACATCCTAGAGTCAGTTTGCTTCCCTAGACTACCTTAAATTTCTGGGTGTGCAGAGCTGGCCTGCAAACGTCGTACTGAAGCAAGCTTTCTCATGACATGATATTTGTGGTATTTCCTGCTTCCAATTTGGCTAGACATGCTGCATGAACCACATTTTATTTTCCTTTTCTTTTTTATTTGCAGAGTCTCCACCCACCCCCTTTTTCTTTTTAAAATGCATTTATGTTTACAAGAGGATAAGCTCTTAGTCTAAATTGTGGTCGTAAAAGGCTCACAACTTTCTTTGGAGAATTTTGATCTTGAAATCCAGAGTCAGGATTTGGATTGTCCAAAAGAAGTATTCAAGAGATCCAGATTAAAATACCACACATTATATATTCCTTCTAAGCCAGCTGGCTGCCAGTCAACTGATTAAGGAGCTGTTGGTAAATTATCTACATTTTAACTGAAAATTAAGTGATCACAATTAAATGAGTTTGCAGGATATCAAAAACTAGCCTAGGTGTCTTTGGGGGCAGGAATATTAGAGGAAGTGTGAAACTGAAAGAGCAATGCTATATATACCTACTCATAAGTAAGTGCCATTGAGTTCATTACTCCTGTAAAGTGTTATAGAATTGCAGCCTCAAACTTATAAACTTACAAAAGCTGCCACGTGTTATTAGATTTGGGTTGGAGTTCTGTCCTCCTTGATGGAATCTCAGTTTCTGATGGGGGATGGGAGCATTTCGGAAGTGGTTTGCTCTGTTTCCTGGAATGTTTATTTTTATTTATTTATTATATTTTTAGGAGGGCTTTAGAGGATATAGCAGCCTGGTGGTGGTTGGTTAGTGCCATTAGTGAAGTGCTTCCAGCTTTTGTATTTATATTTTTGGCTGGATCCTTTTTCTCTTAATTGGTTTTTTTTAATGTTATTGTATTTTTTGGGGAGGGGAGCATCTTGACTATCAATATTGAGAGAAAGCTGGGGGGGACATTCTAAACCCCCCCCAAGTGATGCAACTGCTATGATGCAACAGTTGAAACACTATGTTGTAATATGTCTGGGTTTCATTTCTACCCTGAAATTGGAATAAATGTGTAGTGGAGCCATCTTGACACATCCTCCCCCCTACATGTATATTTGGCAATCTCCAAAATTCCTTTCTCAAAGACTTTAGCATTTGTGCATGGTGAAGGATGCTCGGTTGAGTCAAGGGAGAACATTTGCATTTTTGCTCACTGCAATTTCAGGTTTGCTTTGGCTGCTAGTTTAACTGATGTTCTTCCTGAGAATACAATTTCTCTTATGTGTCAGAAGAGGGGTTGTTGTTTTTTTAAATGCTGCGCGGTTCCAGTGAGCATCGAGGCATGATGACTCAGTGTGCTGTAGGGTCAGGCTGTCAGCCGTGGACATAAATGATGCTAATCCCAAATGATGCCATTTGGGGTGGGAAAGGACTGGGTGGGAAGGATGTTGCATCTGGCTAAGAATATCACAAGGCCAAGAACTGCGCAGCGAAAGGGAAGAACTCCACTTGGCTTGCCTTTGGCATTGGAGCTCAACCTGGAGCAGTAGAACTACTTTATGTGCTTGCACAAAGCATATGGGAAGGACTGTAGCTCAGGCTACCTGGTTTGCTTGAGGTTCATTCTCTGGCACCTCCAGGTAGGACAGAGAAGTAGAGACCCCGGTCTGAAATCCAGGAAAGGCACTGGCAGTGAGCTAGGTAGACCAATTGTCTTGACTTGATATAAAACAGCTTTCTGTGGTCCTATAGGTATGGAGTCATGTGTGCACCTACATGCGCCTAAAGGCATTAGAACCCATAACCTGTGCATGGCACAGGGAACAGGAGCTAGTGGCTCACTTTGACAGGATCAGGACATCCAAGTTGTGGCATTGAGCACAGGTGGCTAACCCACAGAGCAAGAACCATCATCATCCCTTGAGGCCCTTCTTCGTGTGCCTCCTCCATAAGAGATCTGGAGGATGGCAAGACAAGAGCAGGCCTTTTCTGCGGTGGCTCCCCGTTTGTGGAATGCTCTCCCCAGGGAGGCTCACCTGGTGCCTTCATTATCTTTAGATGCCAGGCAAAAACATTCCTCTTCTCCCATTCTATGACCTTTTAAATGTGTTTGTGGGAGGTTTGGTTATTGGTTTGTTTTTGTTTTGTTTCATTAGGTATCTTATGTTCTCATTTTGTATATATATATTTTTCTGTTGTGAACCGCCCTGGATGCAGGGTGGTATACAAATTTAATAAATAATAAAATACAGTAATAAGCAGGGACCAGTTATAGTTGCAAGGGGCATGTGATGAAATGCCTCTCCCAATTTCCCCATCCTTTTTGCACAGAGCAAACCTGGGGCTGGCATTTCCGTAATTTTTTTGACGGGCATCATCATGAAGCCAGTTATAGTGAATTCAGTGCTTCCTGCCCTTTCCTCAGAGAATGCTGAGAGGGGAAAAAAATGTGGCCAACAGCAGCTGAGGCTGTGGAGTTGGTTATTATTGCTTCCACCAGAAGTATAAAATACATGGTGGTGCTGGTCATAGCTGTCAAGTCTCCCGTTTTTCGCGGGAAACCCCTGGATTTAAATTCGTTTCCCGCTGGTCTCCCGAATGGAAAAATATCCCGTAAATCCCCCAGATTTGCAGCTCCTGCCGGCGCCGACGGCCATGTCCCGGCTCCCACCTGGCTGCTCACTCACTTGGCTCCGGAAAGCGATTTCTGGTGCCCAGACATGCGGACACGGGCAGCCCGGCACCGGAAGTGGCTTCTGTGCATGTCTGGACATGTGCAGAACCCACTTCCGGTGCCGCTCCGCCCATGCCTGGGCACTGGAAATCGGGCAGAGCCAGCACCGGAAGTCGCTTCTACACATGTCTGGACATGCGCAGAAGCGAATTCCGGAGCTGCGCCACCACTGATCCCTTATTTTCCCTTATTTTCCTATCCGGAAGTTGACACCTATGGTGCTGGTGGAAAAAGTTGAGACAAGGTGCGGTTTTGTGAAGCCTTTTCTTTGTCCTCACCTGCTCTGAATTTTGCAGGGTTGGGGAGAACTTTCAACACTGCCTAAGTGGACTTGTACAGGAACAGGATTGTCCATGGCCAATAGTGTGTGTGTGGGGGGAGGTGTTCTTCCTGCCAGTTTCTTCAGCTTGGTAGACTTGTGATGAATCCCTGTTGCTGAACTACAGCTCCTATCATTCCCAGCCAGCATGGCCAATGACCTGGGATGCTGAGATTTGTAGTTCGGCAGCATCTGGAGGGACCCTGGGTTCCCCACACCTGGTGTAAGAGCTGCTGCAAAACATGGATCAGGAAACTGTGGCCCTTGAAATGATGTTGGATTACAACTCTCATCACCCCTGACCATTGGCTATGGCTGGATGGGGCTGATTGGAGCCCAACAACATCTGGCACACCACAAGTTCTCCGTCCCATCTCTGCCGCCAAACATCTGCAAAAGATTAATGGCTCATCATCTGCTTGCTGACAGCAGGAGAGGGATGCCTCTCCCTACCCCTCTGGGATGTAATTGGTTCGTTTTCGCAATGTCTCCCTAGCAGATAAAAGACAGGAAGCTGATCAGGGACAAAGCGCCCCAAGAAGAGGCTAAGCCTGGCTGGGATCGCAAGAAGGGAATTCCGGACTCGAAGCCACAGAATGGGGAGCGTTTCCAGGAACTCCCTGCCCACAAACTTAAGCATACGGAGAATGCTTTTAGGTAAGAGATACACTCGTAAGGGGGCATTGTTTATACTTGGGCCTCGTGTTGCCTTTAATGGGTCTTGGCTGCAACAGGATGAACTGTGCCCGTAGGAAAGACGGAAGCCATTTTTACACAGGACGCTTAAAAGGGTTTCTCACTAACCTGTTAATCTGCAATTTGTATATAAATCATATGTTGGCTGGAGTCCCCGTTCTCGTTACCCCATGATTTCTCTGCCCCATTGGCAACAAGTACAACAGTTAGGTCAATAGTGCACAGGGCCGTCTTCAGCATACCTGGCGCCCTGGCGCCGTGGTGCGACGGATCCCTCCGGCGCCCCCCCGTTTCCCAGCGCGGCGGGTGGGCGCAGCACGCAACGCGGCTGCCATCTGGAGGGCCAGTGCCCTGCACCACCCAGCCTGGCCGTAGGGCCGGCCCTGGGCCAGGGGGCACTGCCCACCCCGTTGCGACGCCCCTGCGCGCGGCGGAGGCGGCCCCAGGCACACCCGCCTCTAGAGAGTGGCCTGATGCCGCTGAACAGCTGAGAGGCGTGCCTGGGGCTGCCTCCGCTGTGCCTCTCCGCGGGCGCAGCAGCGCCCCTGGTGGCCTCGCGCCACCGGACCCGGGCCTAGAGACGGCCCTGATGGTGCATTGAAATGCCCAGAGGTGTAGCCTCCTGAATGGCTTTAGCTGAGTCCTGAAAAGTTAAATCTTGCAGAGTTTACTTTGTGAAGCACTGGGCAATTTGCATAGGGCAGCAACGCTGACATGGTGCTTCTGCCTGCAATGTTTATCCTTTAGGAAATTAAAAGGTAAGCGGTGAATTAACTATAAGAGCTGGCGACTGCCAGTGTGGTGAAGTGGTTCGAGTGTTAGATTAGGACCAGCTAGGCCCATCCAGCTGTGAAGCTCATGGCATAACGTAGAGTCAGTTGCTGCCTCTTAGCCTAACCTCAGCCACAGGGTTGTTGTGAGGATAAAATGGGGAGGGGGGGGAAGCATATATGCTACCTTGAATTCCGTGGAGGAAAGTCCTCCTCTCACAATATAAACCGACATGGGCTCTGTATTCATCATCTGAGGCCTTTGTTTGTGTGCCTCCACCACGAGAGATCTGGAAGGTGGCAAGGGGGGCCATTTCTGCAATGGCTCCCCATTTGTGGAATGCTGTCCCCAGGGAGGTTTGCTTCGCACCTTCACTGTATATCTTTAGGTGCCAGGTGAAAACATTTCTCTCCGATCAGGCCTTTGCCCGATTAATATTCTACAGCCTTTTAAGTGTGTTTCTGTTCCAACTATTTATTTGTGCTTTTTATCTCGTGTTTTTACCTCGTGAACTGCCCTGAGATCTTTTGATGAAGGGTGGTATATAAATCAAGTAAAATAATAAACAAACAAACAATTAAACGTTGCAACAAATGTGCCAGATTTGGTGTAGGTTGACATTCACATGATCTGAATGTCGGCAGGGTTTTGCTGGGAGGGGAATTTTGCTGGCCTCATTCTCTGTGCCCCTGGCTAGCATGAAAGTTCTCTAGAGAAATAATAATAATAATAATAATAATAATAATAATAATAATAATAATAATTTATTTATACCCCGCCCATCTGGCTGGGTTTCCGCAGCCACTCTGGGCGGCTTCCAACAGAAAAGTAAAATAAAATAATCAATTAAACATTAAAAGCCTCCCTAAACAGGGCTGCCTTCAGATGTCTTCTGAAAATCTGGTAGCTGTTCTTCTCTTTGACATCTGATGGGAGGGCATTCCATCGGGACTGGGCCACTTCAGACAACAGGGCGAGAGAGCTCACATGACCACGTAAGAAACACAGTTCTAGAGCCAGCGGCAGAACCTCGTTTCCCTTACTCTTGCGATCTGCCCAGATTCGCCGCATGATGCCTCTTGCAGCCCCATCTCAATGTGGCCCTGGGAAATCAACACTGCTCTACTTACTGTAGAGATTGGATTCGCCAGCTGTTTTTCTTTTAATCTCCCACTCATTTCCCCTGTGGCCCTTTCAGTTGATGAGATGATATTGTAAACGCCGCTCACAAGCCTCCATTTCTGTAAAGCTGAAGCTATTTAGGGTTGTAAAGATGACCCCTGAAGCTGCATATGTCTGCAAACCTAAACCATGCATGTTTGAGCCATATAAAGATACAGTATGGAGGGAAGTCCTGAGAGGCTCAAAGAATATTGATTGATTTGCTGCATTTGGTTCCCCATGCTTTTAACACTTGCAATGTACACTATTTTTTTTAAAAAAGTAATAATAAAACAATACGCAATATAACTCTCTGTGTGTATGTGTGTTAATGCATATATGCATTAAATCTATAAAGTACAGCAAACACACAAGTGCAATGAAACTTATATTTTCTCCCCATCCTTGACAAACAAATATCCAAGGCAGCTTGCAAAAAAATAAATAATTCAGAAATGTAATGAGAGCAATTAAAAACATACATAGACTATAGTAAAAGCAGCAAATCTAAGGAGGGCAGCATAAGCACAGCAGCAGAGGTAAAACAGGTAAGGATAAAAGGCCTGATAAAGAGAATTTTTTTCCTGGTGACATCAAAATAGGTGCTGGATGCTGCTGCCTGCAAAGACCATTCCAAAGCCAAGGAATTTTCCTCAATAGTAGTAGTAGTAGTAGTAGTAGTAGTAGTAATAATAATAAATTATTTATACCCCGCCCTCCCCAGTCAAAACCAGGCTCAGGGTGGCTAACACCAATAAAATTACAATAAGACATGATAAACAAAACAATTAAAATACAGCTTAAAATACAATATTAAAATTTAAAATGCAGCCTCATTGTAAGTAGTCCATAAATCCAAACCATGAGGGAGGAAAACACAGGGGTCAGTAGCCACATGCTTCAGAGAGCACCAGGGAAAATAACATGCTGTGGTTCCCTGATGCTTAAGTGAGGACCAGTCTTCCCATTAAAACAGAATGAGCTGGTGGAATTCTGGATTCTACCAAATCATCATCATCATCATAAATCTATACCCCACTCATCTGGCTGAGTTTCCCCAGCCACTCTGGGTGGCTCCCAACAGAATATTTATAATAATATTAAAAAGCGATAAAACATCAAACATTAAAATCTTCCCAAAACAGGGAAGACATCCCTTCAGATGCCTTCTAAAAGTCAGATAGTCGTTTATTTCCTTGACATCTGATGGGAGGGCGTTCCACAGGGCGGGCGCCACCACCAAGAAGACTCATTGCCTGGTTCCCTGTAGCTTTACTTCTCGCAGTGAGGGAACCACCAGAAGGCCCTTGAAGCTGGAACTTAGTGTCCGGACTTCAGACTGCAAGTGGCAGAGTTTTATTTATAGCGCTCTCCCATGTAAAAAGTGCATAGTATACTTTCATACTGAGGAGAGAGCTAGGCAAGAACCACTCTCCCTGATGTGCTAGTTTATTATACTGAGGGGTTTTTTTCAAAAAAAATGTAGAAGAGAATTGAAAGCTACGACACCGCATTCTGAAGTGGTCCAGTTCAGGGTACAGCGGTCTCTGCCATCCATTCCATTTTGCATAATTTCTATATTATCCTCACAGTGCCAGTCCTGACAAGCTACAGAAAACTCTTCCTCACTGTCGCTTGTTTCTTTCTCTCCCAGCCGCCCAGGCCTCAAAACCACCCCAGATTCTGAAGACGCCAAGCCAGTGTCCCACGCGGAGGCTGGCAAGCGGGTGGAGGAGCTGCGCCGTCGCCGAGGCGAAAACGAGAGCGAAGAGTTTGAGAAGATGAAACAGAAACAACAGGAGGCAGCCGTGGAGCTGGAGGAGCTGAAGAAGAAGCGTGAAGAGCGCCGGAAGATTCTGGAAGAAGAGGAGCAGAGGAAGAAGAAGGAGGAGGCGGAAAGGAAAACCCGGGAGGAGGTAATAGCTGCTTGGTGTATTCAGAACAAGAGCGCAAAGACATTATTGTGGTTGATGGAGGAAACTGCCTCATACGGAGAGATTCCATAGGTCCATCTAGATAGGTTTTGTCTACACTGATTGGCAGGGAAAAGGTGTGCACTTTGACCCTCTGTGTGCATGGGTGTCTTTGTAGAGCAGTGACATTGCACACTATATCCCGAGTATGGCGAGGACAAATTGCCCAGCTTCTATCATAAGAACAAGATCGTTGGTTTGGGAAAATACCTAAATTGGACCTAAGAATTGTGCCTAGCTTCTGGTTGTACATCTCTGAATTAGGTTACCCTTTCCCTTTGGCAAAGATCCTTCTGGTGGTGTTGTGACTCAGACTTACTTTAATGGAAAAATCTGGTTTGGAATAAGCTCTTTAAACGGAGGGTAATTGCCTTTTAAAACTGAGCGCCTAGCTCCTAAAACCCTATGCCTTTAACGAAGGACAGCAGCACATTCCAAACAATGAGGCAACCAGTGACTAATATTGAAATACACTTTAAGGGGAATACTTCTCTCAAGAGATAATTTTATTGTACGAGGTGCTCTTTCAAATCTTGCTATATTGTTGGTTCATTTTATTACTTATTTCACCAAATTTACACACCACTTGGTTGTAAGCAACAGCAGCCACTTCCTCAAAGCAGTTTACAAAAATAATAAAACAATGCAACGAGTTCTTCTCTTCCTAAGTTCTACTTGCAAAAGTAGCTTCTGTCTATGGATTATCCTTCCTACTGTTGTGGCATAGGACGGTCAGGAATTCTGTTCCCTTGCTACAGTTCTAGCTGGGTGTGGGGAAGATACAGAAATTTACCGCAGGGGTAGGAACTGATCCGATTGTTTGCTTTTAAATTGAAAAACTGCTCTGTTGAGAATCGTAGAGTTGGAAGGGACCCCAAGGGTCATCTAGATGAACCCCCTGCAAGAACAGAGAAAGTGCTTTGTGATGTCACATTCTCCTAACCAATCAGTGCTCTGAACAGCCACTTCAGGCTGGGCACCCCCACCCCCACCCCCAGCCTCAGTACTTGAGAGATGCTTGCCAGACTTAGATAATCCTCTTGTGTGATCTGTTGGGGTTTGTTCTTAGTTCTGAATTTTTATTGTGTATGTGTGGTTGCAACACTATTAAAGGAAGTGCAGTTTCCCCTGTAGCTTGACTCCTGTCTTCATGGATGCCTGTATACACTAGTATAGAAACGGCACCTTTGGTTAAGTTTCCACCAATTTCTTCATAACTGTAGCCACGTTCACTTAATAGTACTATTTTACATCACTTTCTGCATGACCAGCCAACTCTTTCTGCCATTTCTTTAATTTTATTACATTACACAAGTTCAATAAATGAAAGAACAACAACCAAAAATACCCAACCAACTTGATAGCAATCACATAACACACTGACAAATGTCCTCCTCTCAGGTCCGGTACATAACATCAATAGCTGAATCCTACTGTGACCTGATTGGATCATTGCCAAAACAAGATGACACTTGATTGGCTCTCTAAACACTCATGCTCACTGGCTACATTCAAATGAAGGAAAGCTGCTGCATATCAACCTAAGCAAGTTGTGCTTCCTTTTTCTGGTTATTTGGATATAACTTTTGAAAGAATACTGATAATGGAGAAGACTTTGTTGCAATACATTCTACATTAAATTATCTTTCCATTGATATATAGATTTATGCTGTTACTCAATGGTATTGCACCACACTCTAGCGGTGGCTTTGCTGAAGCAGCTGTGTTAACTGTCCTGAATTCGGGGTGTGTGTTGTGTGTGACATAAACATGAAAATGAGCTACAAGCTACTCATTCACTACATATTGTGAGTTTGGTAGGAAGAGAAGAGGCGGCTGAAGGAAGAAATTGAGAGGAGAAGGGCGGAAGCTGCCGAGAAACGCCAGAAGATGCCCGAGGAAGCCCAGAGCGAAGACAAGAAGCCGTTCAAATGTTTCACCCCAAAAGGTTCCTCTCTCAAGGTAAGGCTTCCTTGGGTCCATGTGGAGGGTTAATTGCAGGTCAAGAAGGAATTTCAGCTGGCTCCTAGTGTCTGTACTGTTTTAATCCAGGTTTGATTAAATGTATCCCCTATTTCATCTGCGAAGTAGGTGTGGCAATAATGCCTCCTCCTCTTCCTTCATGGTGATTGGTTCTCCTGGTAGCATCTAAAAATTCTAATTGCTATACAAAAATTAAAAGCAACAGTACAGGCCTTGCCTATTGGCTCACTCCCAACATGACGGTCAGATCACGCTTAAAGCACTTTCAACACATTTAAAGCACATAGCTTCCTTCTGCCACATCCTGGGGACTGTAGTTTTCTCCTCACAGGCCTATATGATTGTCAGCACCTTCAACAAGCTACAGTTCCCGCAATTCTTTGGAGGAAGCAAGATGCTTTAAATGTTCGCTGAATGGGCTTTAAAGACAGGTGCACCGACTCCTGAAGGCGGAGTGGTCTTTGGCCCCCTGAAGATTTGCTGGCAGGGTGCCGAGCCCCCTTGATGTTGAGGAGGCCGAGTGCAGGACAGTTCAATGGGTAGCTCCTCCTAAGCACAACAGAGGAAGCAATGTCATGCTGGGCTTACCACTCAGCCAGTCCCAACAATGCGATGCCATGCGCTCTCCAAACCCCCTCCCCCCCAATCTTGGGCGCAAGACGGCACCTCTTTTTAAAGGTATGGTTTGGGTGCAACCTGCCTCCCTTATTTAGTTTTTGGAGGGAGCGTCCAGGCCATGTTCAAATACACGCTTTTGCTCTATAACTGTGCAAAGTTTTTACAGAGCTCGATTCTCCGTGAATAAGGTTACCAGCTTTTTGTGTCTGTTTTGGTGCTCTGTGCTTTGTGACCAAAAAGATACCAAGTATTCTCCCACCACCAACAACAGCAACAGCATGCGGGGTGTTATGTATTAAGCTTGGATTCTAGAACAATAGACAGGTAGGATCCTAGAATGCAACATCTGATTGGCCTGCGGGAGCAGTCCAATCAGGCTCCAGGAGGGAAGCAGAATCAGCCAATCAGACGGGACCCATTGTGTAAATAATGTATATAAAGCCGGAGGGTTTTTTTGGGGGGGTTGGGGTTCATTCACTGTTTTACGAGCTGCAGTCGAAAGCGTGAAATCACTACACGACTCCAACTATATTTCATGGATGTAGCAATGAGAAGAAGAAAAGCTTTGCTTGCTGAATTTGCTACCCTGTTACGGGTCAGTGCCAACTGGGCAGCCGCTCGTGGCAGCACCACCTACAAGGCCTCATCACACAATCGTAAGAGATCGTAGCTCAGTGGCAGAGCCCATGCTTTTCATGCAGAAGGTCTCAGTCCCTGCTATCTCCAGTTTCTCAAGCTTAGAAGCAGCAGCGGACAGCAGGGTTGGCCTATGCCACTCACCCGACCTTAAGCCAGCTGAGTTGCTGCTGCATACCAGGATGGAGAGGGCGAGGTCGGGGCTGTGCAAACGGGATGGCAGAGCCAAACCAGCACTCCTGCTGGCAGGTTTGCACTGCACCCACTGCATGTCTGCCTCGCCCTTCATCCCAGCCAGAAGGCAGTCAGGGGCGTGGTGCTCCATGTCATCTGGATCTGATAGCAGGTGTTTGGTGGGAATCTGTGTGCAAAGCCCTGCAGAGCTGCTTTAATTGGAATGGACCATGCTCATCTAGATGGGCTCTCATAAGTACTGTTTGTAGATTCCGTCAAATCTGGAAAAGATGTATCGCCCTTCCCTGACCGGTTCTCTTCATTCCCAGCTTAATCTACATCTGGAGTTGACTTTGGGCTTCCTCAAAAAAATAAAAATAAAAAATAGGGAGCTGCAGAGTGGGTTTTGCTGTTACTGTTGTTCTTTTTCATTGCTTATGCTTCCCAGAGGAAGATTCTTATGTGCTGCCTTGTGAATCCTGGTGTGTGTGTGTGTGTGTGTGTGTGTGTGTGTGTGTGTGTGTGTGTGTCTTGGTGTCTTGCACTCAAAACAGATCTGTGTCTGTCAGAACCATTAACAGTAACAAGAGTTCTGCTGCTGATTTTAAAAGGACAGTGTATTGCACCCTATAGTTTTAGATAGAACAGGATGTAAAATTCAGGCTGAGAGAGAAAAAAACAACAGGCTGGGGTTGGAATTCGGATTTAGAGAGATCATAACACCTTCTGCTTTTGATGTCATATTTTACAGATTGCTGCTTGTTTTTTACAGATCTCTCCTGCTTTCTGTCTTGTTTTACAGATCTATTTTGTAATTCTGTTTACCGTATGTGCCCATAACGTTTCTAAGTTGTGAGCATGCTGGTGTTGTGCAGTGACATCTGTTTTCCTGTGAATAAAATTGTGCTTAGCTTGATCAACTCCTCCAAATTCATTTTCTTTCTCCCATTTTTTTTGTAGGCCAGGGGCAGTCAATGTAGTTCCTTCCAGAGGTGGTCAGACTCTCAACTCCCATCAGCCCCCCCCACATGGTCCATGTTCGGCAGGGGGCGGGAGGGAGGTCAGGGGTTCTAGTCTAGCAACATCTGGAGGGCACCAAGTTGGTGACCCCAGTGTGCAAGCCTGCAAATTACAAAGCAATTTTAATGTGTTTGTTTGTTCATCCCATTCATCAGCCAACCATTAAAACCACAAGCAACAACATACACAGTACAAACCACAAAAGGCAAACAGCATAAAACACCAACAGTAGGTAGAGATACAAACCAATTAAAAAAAGTTCTGCAAAAATGCAGCATCACAATAATCCTGGGCAGATAAAACAATGTTTCCCTGAAGCCCAAGAACTTTAGGCCCTCTCATGGGTTACTGACACCCATCATACTTTTCAAAACCCAAGAGCCCCTGAAGGAAAATCTTAGCAGTCATGCAGGTTTGTGTGGACTTTTGACTAAAAATTCTAGTGCGCCCAATGTGGGGCTCAAACCCACAACCCTGAGATTAAGAGTCTCATGCTCTACCGACTGAGCTATTGCTAAAATGTAAGCTGCTGTACAAAGGTGGAGATTCAAACCTGCTGCTTTGTCCATACTTGGCTCTGCTTCCTCCACTTTCTGTGGCCCCCAGAAAGTTCCTCACAAGGAAATGCAGCCCTTGGGGAGGAAAAGGGTTCCCACGCTATGCTTGACCTGTGACCTTCCATGTGCTGCTGAACTACAACTCCCAGCGACCTCAGCCAGCATAACCAATGATTTGCGGCAGCAGCAGTTGTTGTTCAGCTACAACCGGAGATGGATCACAGGCAATCCACCACTGGAGTAGAGAGATTTAATCCATTGGTTTCCAGTCCATTTTACTTTTGCATGAATCCACTCACAAGTCTGTTCTGTCTTGTTTTCGCCTTAATCTATGATTATTATTTTTAGCTGATTATTTTAAATGCATTTTCTCTCAGAAAGTGTTTTCTCTCAAATTGCACATTTAAAAACTTGGTGTGTGTGCGTGTTTGTGGTTGTGATGAGGCCAAATATGGGACATCCATATAAAAGAATCAGATGGATTGCTAAATTCCAATCTGCAAATTAATTCTGGGATGTGCAGTCAGGTCCGTTCATACCGGAATTATTGAATTCCTCAAGAATCCCTATAAGCTGGGTGGGCTGACAGAAAAGCATACTGCCATGTTTATCATTCTCCAAGCAGGTATCTCTTAGTGGTTCTCAGTTAAAGAAAAGCATGAATATATAGGCGCAGAGGAGGGCAAATATACCAGCCAGACAAGAAGAGCAAAGTGCCTGGCCATTTCAGATGTGATCGATTTCCCTCACAGGAAGTGCCCATAGAGATATAGGTAAAGGTAAAGGAACCCCTGACCATTAGGTCCAGTCGTGACCGACTCTGGGGTTGCGCGCTCATCTCGCATTATTGGCCGAGGGAGCCGGCGTATAGCTTCCAGGTCATGTGGCCAGCATGACAAAGCCGCTTCTGGCAAACCAGAGCAGCACATGGAAACGCCGTTTACCTTCCCGCTGTAGCGGTTCCTATTTATCTACTTGCATTTTGACGTGCTTTCGAACTGCTAGGTTGGCAGGAGCTGGGACCAAGCAACGGGAGCTCACCCCGTCACAGGGATTCGAACCGCCGACCTTCTGATCAGCAAGCCCTAGGCTCAGTGGTTTAACCACAGCGCCACCTGGGTCCCTATGAGAGATATAGATGTAGATGCAAAAAGCACTGAGAGTGCGCAAATTATTGTTACGTTCTGATTGCATATGCAAATGCTTCTCTGCATTCAGCCATGGCTTTCTAGCACATACATGTGGATTAAAAACAAGTAACTATATGTGGTTGCTAGACATGTGGCTTGTATGTCCCCGTCCCCCCCGTCCCCCGGTTGAAATACTATTATCCGTGTTGGAAATACATGATTTTTGAAACAACCCTGAGAGAGGCTAAAAGAGGGAGAGAATTGAGGGATTTGTAGGGGAACCGTATCCTTCTCTCTGTTACATTGCCATCTTGTGGCGGTGAAAGCACACTGCGTTTGTGGCCATCTGCAACCCCAAACTTCCAATCTGAGCAACTCTTCAGGTGCTCTGATTCTGCAGTCAGACATTATCATGCAAGTGAATAAAATCCTGCAGTCAGACATTATCATGCAAGTGAATAAAATCCTTCCCTCCCTCCCTCCTTGCACGCTGGATTATTCGGCACAAAGATTCCAGACATGTCCTTTTAAATGTGCTTGTGTGAGGGAGTTGCTGGGTTTGTTTTATTGTGTATTTTAATTGTCCCTTCCAGCTCTACAATTATATGGTTCTAAGAAACTCTCATGCTTACAGAATTGCAGAATCCACAGAGGCCCTAATTAGCCATGACTTCCTTCCCCTCCACGGTCACCTCATCTTGTTGCGGTGGTGTTGTGTGTTGTGCTACTGTTTTATTTAGTGCATCTTTGCTGATGCACTCAGCTTATTCTCTTTCCACCAGGCTCTGTTGCCTTAGGAAACCTGGACTTTTATTTTACTTGACTTTTATTTTATTTTCTAGATAGAAGAACGTGCAGAGTTCTTGAACAAATCCGCCCAAAAGAGGTATAAGACCCTTGCTTTTACAAGAGCATTGTAAAAATTTGGTGCCCAGCAATAGGGACTAACATTATTCCATTTATTTAATTTTTTTACATAGTGGAATGAAACCTACCCACACAACTCCAGTCGTCTCCAAGATAGACAGCAGGTTGGAGCAGTACACTAGTGCAATTGAGGTGAGCTTATTGCAGCTTCAGGATGTATTGAGTTCCTCTGGTTGGCTGCTGGCAAGGCCCAGAAAATGTACTTGAGGCTCCAGGCCCAGGCAAGAGTAAACTTGGATGTAACACAAAACCATGGTTTGCTTAGTGAAATTGGTTAAACATCTGCCTACGAAGTATGCCTACAAACCCATGTTTAGTGTCAATAAACCCAAAACAGAAATCTCAGTCTGAAGCTGGTTTGTAAAGAAGAGCTTGAACTGTACTAACTACAGTTTGATGTAGAATCTGAATCTACAGATTATTGAAAGCCAGAGTTAGGGCCAATGCTCAGCCTCAAGAGCAGGCATCCCCAAACCACTGGTCCCGTTAGCTAGGGGTCATGGGAGTTGTAGGCCAAAACATCTGGCGGGCCGCAGTTTGGGGATGCCTGCTCAAGAGGCTGCTACACCATGAAGATGGGAGCGGACTTCAGAATTTGTGTGCTGAGCGAATGGGAAACAAAGGCCAGCCAGCAGCTCACAACCATAGTTTTCCTATTGTTTGTTTGGAAGAGCAAACCACGGTGTGAGTTCTTAACTATGGTATGGTTAGCACAATCCAGGGTTTTATGTTATGTCTGAACCCAGCCACACCCTCCCAGTCCCTTTTGTTGAAATCTTGGTTATTCTCTGAGGGCTTGCATGCTGTAACTTTAAGCTGGAAAGGAAGAACCGAAAGCATCCTTAGAGGAAGAATCTTTGCAGCTGCAGCATTGAAGCGGTGACGGCAGAGGAAGGACTAGAGGCATACTTAGAGCACGCTCTCGGTTCTCCCTTTGCAGCCTCAGCAAGTGAATTTGATGTCTGATGATTGGCAGCCGGGCACTCCCACACACCTGACCCTATGGCTGGATGCAGCTCCCTCCCTCTGCATCACCACCTCCAGACACTAAGCAAGCAACTGCATAGCTTTGCCTGACATAAATGGCACAGGAAAAACAGAAGTGGGTGTTGTCCACATACGGATGCCACTTCGCCCCAAATCCCTGGATGACCACTCAAGAGTGGATTTAATCTTTCTCTCGCCAGCAGCATTCACGGCAAAGTGCTAATCCCGCCCCCAACATGGCTATGGTGCTTAGGGAAACCCCTCCCACAGCTGCACCCTAGATCCCTCTGCAAATGGAATTAATTAAGGAAACATCATAGCTGCTTCTTCCTGCAGGGCACTAAAGCTGCGAAGGCTGCCAAGCCAGCAGCCTCTGACCTCCCAGTTCCTGCCGAGGGAGTCCGAAACATCAAAAGCATGTGGGAAAAAGGCAACGTGTTCTCGTCACCTTCTGGCACCGGGACGCCCAATAAGGTATGTGTTCCTCCTTCGAAGTCATGCACACGTTTGAAGCACCTCTGCTCTGATTCCAGATAGCGGTCAGGGCAAGGGAGGAAAGGATGCTTAGCTCCACTTTTTGCAGGGCTTGGGGTAGTGGAAACCTTCGCCGGTCCATGTCTATTAGGCATTGCTGATGGATGGAGAATCACAAGTGGGAAGAGGGGTGTTGCATTCAGGTCCTGCTTGCAGGATTCCCAGGGGCACCTGGCTGCTGACCACCGTGAGAATAGGATGCTGGACTAGATGGGCCACTGGCCTAATTCCTCTCCTTGTGATCTTGACCTGCACTCTGCATCTAAATGGCAATGGGGACTCTCCATTGCACAACCCCCCCAGGACTACAGCATGTGCTCTACGTTTTGAGGACACATCACTTCAATGCCCACCACTTCTGTGAAGTTGCAAAACACAGGCTTGCAAAACAATTATATTTCTATGCTGCTCTTCATTGGAAGGAATCCAAAAGCGGCCTACAAACAAGAAGTAACATCACAAACACAGCATAAATCATGTAGAATAATTAACAAATCATCAGTAGAACAATTGCAATCTATAAAAAGACTCTTATCAAGGCTGCAACTAAGAAATAAGCTAAACATTGCAATTAAAGCAAAGGTCATATTATGTTAATAGCAAATCGGCACAGCGTTTGTAATAATAATAATTTATTTGTACCCCGCCCATTTGGCTGGGTTTCCCCAGCCACTCTGGGTGGCTTCCAATCTATAAAACATTAACAAAATAGCACCAACTAAAAATAAGCTAAGCATCACAATAAAAGCAAAAGTCATATTATGTGATTAACAAATCAGTGCAGCATTCATAATGTATAGCAGGCATCCCCAAACTGCAGCCCTCCAGATGTTTTGGCCTACAACTCCCATGATCCCTAGCTAACAGGACCAGTGGTCAGGGGAGATGGGAATTGTAGTCCAAAACATCTGGAGGGCCGAAGTTTGGGGATGCCTGATCTATAGAGCAAAATAATAATAATAATAATAAAAAGCTTCCCTAAACAGGGCTGCCTTCAGATGTCTTCTAAAAGTTTGGTAGTTGTTTAACAAAATATTAACAAAATAGCAGCAAAACAACAAAAACTAAGCACTGTTCAGTTCATACACAAACTCTCCACACTTCCATGCCTCATAATCTTTCACTCTGTTCAGCTCATTAGAATAAGCATACACTTTATGCAGCTTGCTGTTCCTCCTCTGGAAACTGCTCCCTTATGGAGGCTCCTAGGGCTGGAGGGAGGGGCAAGGCAGGTGGAGAAAGCCATTACCTGCTGGCCAACTCGGTGTCCCTCTCCCCTCACTTTGCTTTCAGTCCTAAATCCTTACCCCCCCCCTTTTATAATTCATTTTCGCATGCAACCTGTAATCACATTGGGAAATGAATGTTCTGCAGGAAACAGCTGGGCTAAAGGTCGGTGTCTCCAGTCGCATCAACGAATGGTTGACCAAGACCCCAGAAAACAGCAAATCGCCTGCTCCAAAACCATCGGTGAGTGCTTGCCCTTCTGTTTACAGTAGCTTCATCCTTTGACCATCAAACAGCTCCAGTTTAACACAGCAAGGTGAAATGCCGATAACTTCCTGCAGAAGCGAGTCCAGAAAAGAACAAATTCTGCACACAATGGGAACAAGAAAGAACTCTGGGACTATTTAAGTAGACATTACAGGCTTCGTATTCTGGTGGTGGTAGGGTTGCTTGACCCTCTTATATGGAGCCAGCTTTTCCTCCTCCTCCTTGCCATCACCACATACCCATGGCACGTGAGCATGGGGACAGTGCCTTGCACTGTGAATGGCCAGAGCAAGGAAGGAACCAGTGCAAGATAGAGGCTGTAGGGGATCAAGTCAGCTAATTCATAGACCCTGCAATTAAGAAGGGCCATTAATCCTAATAGTGGGACCTTTATGTTTGGAATGAGTGTCTGCCCAGTTTCCAGATGCTAAAGACGAGAAATAGGTGATGGTAGCAGCCACCATTCGTTCCTGGTGGCCAGTTTTCCTAGAACAGAGATGGGGAATCATGTAATTGTAGAGTTGGGAGGTGGTAACCCCAAGGGTCATCTAGTCCAACCCCTTGCAATGCAGGGAACCGCAGGGCCAGGGCACCAAATGAAGCCATTCAGATCTGTCTGTATCCAGCCCTTTACCAGTCCCTGTCCTTCTCTATGCTGTCCTCGAGCTCTTCTGCTTGCCTGGAATGTGTCCTTGAATTGTGAAAATGCCTCTTGCTTGCGAGGATGTAGAAGCCTCTGACTTTTGCATGGCTGAAATATAGCTTACTGAGCAAAGGTATAAAGTCATACCTGATGCTCCACCCACTTTTGCCTATGGCCCCACCCACTACTGGCATACGCAGCCCCCCCCCCCCAAGGAAGATTGCCCTTGATGCAATGCAGCCTTTGCGCTGGAAAGGGCTCCTCATTTTCGGTCACTTTGTATGCTCTTCTCCATCTCTGGTCAAAACTCCTTGCTGGATATTTGCAAGTACACAGAGAAGTAAATTTCATGCATCATAAATCGGCACTGCAATTAGTCTGTGGGCGTGTGCAAGAGCAACAGAAGTGGATCGAGACTAACCTGTCCTTTTCTCCAATTCATTCTCTCTTTCTCAGCTGATTTCTCTATTCACTTCTCTCTTTTCACCATCACCTCCTTGGCTGGATTCCAGGCACCTGCTGTTCTATTCTTCTCTTGGACTGGCTGTTTTCTGTTAAACTAGTCAGGTAAATCTCTTTCTGAGCTACCATCGTGCTAAGCCACAAAACCGTAGTCCTGCAGACCCAGTCGTAACCAGGCTTCCATTCATACGAGTCCTGTTTATTTCAGTGGGGCCGTTTTCAATAAATGAAAGACTCGTGGCAGTATACGTATATGAAATTGGTCTTAAGGGGTCTAAATAAGACACAACTTTGTTTGGATCTAACTATGCCATTGCTTGCATCATGGCATATAGCCCCTCTCCCTTCCCCTGAGCATCCTGCCCCAAACTGCCTTGGGGTTCCCCCAACCTGCTAGAGCAGGGGTTTTTTGGAGTGGGACCATATGGGGGGAGCGGAGGGGAGGGAAAGTTCTATTGCACAAACGGCAGTCGTGCCACTTGTGTAGTGACTTAATTGGATAAAACCCTTTCATTAACTGCTTTCTCTTTTTCAAACTTCTTGCTTTGTTTCCCCATCTCCTTTTGTGAACTAGGACTTAAAACCTGGAGACGTATCCGGCAAACGTAACCTCTGGGAGAAGCAGTCAGTTGAAAAAGTCACTTCCCCCACAAAGGTAAGAGGTCGCAAAGAGCCACCTCTGTAAGCTCAGTATTTTTCATCTCTTTATACCTTTCTTCTGAACAGTATCTATTGGAAATAAACATGATGCTATTATTATATGTGCACAGAAATAACCTGACCTGACCTTTCAACTTTGTGCTTCTTCTTCTGTAATTCAGGCGACAGCGGCCGGCAAAAAGTCAGAGACCAATGGCAAGTGAAACAACAATATTTTTTGGGTGTTCGTGGTGTGAGCGTGGTTCCGGGGTGGCTCTAGTTTGAGAAGGGGATTCCAGGAATGGTGTCATAAGTGAGGGAGCACTTTTGATGGGGCAGGGTTTACAATTTATAATAATAATAATAATTTATTATTTATACCCCGCCCATCTGGCCGGGTTCCCCCAGCCACTCTGGGCGGCTTCCAAAAAAAACAGAAATTCTAAAATACAGAAATCCATCAAACATTAAAAGCTTCCCTAAACAGGGCTGCCTTGAGATGCCTTCTAAAGGTCTGGTAATTGTTCTCTTTGACCTCTAGTGGGAGGGCATTCCACAGGGTGGGTGCCACTACCGAGAAGGCCCTCTGCCTGGTTCCCTGTAACTTGGCTTCTCGTAATGAGGGAACCGCCAGAAGGCCCTCGGAGCTGGACCTCAGTGTCCGGGCAGAACGATGGGGGTGGAGACGCTCCTTCAGGTATACCGGACCGAGGCCGTTTAGGGCTTTAAAGGTCAACACCAACACTTTGAATTGTGCTTGGAAACGTACTGGGAGCCAATGTAGGTCTTTTAGGACCGGTGTTATGTGATCTCGGCGGCCGCTCCCAGTCACCAGTCTAGCTGCCGCATTCTGGATTAGTTGTAGTTTCCGGGTCACCTTCAAAGGTAGCCCCACGTAGAGCGCATTGCAGTAGTCCAAGCGAGAGATAACTAGAGCATGCACCACTCTGGAGAGACAGTCAGTGGGCAGGTAGGGACTCAGCCTGCGTACCAGATGGAGCTGATAAACAGCTGCCCTGGACACGGAGTTGACCTGTGCCTCCATGGACAGCTGTGAGTCTAAAATGACTCCCAGGCTGCGCACCTGGTCTTTCAGGGGCACAGTTACCCCATTCAGGACCAGGGAGTCCTCCACACCCGCCCGCCTCCTGTCCCCCACAAACAGTACTTCTGTCTTGTCAGGATTCAATCTCAATCTGTTAGCCGCCATCCATCCTCCAACCGCCTCCAAGCACTCACACAGGACCTTCACCGCCTTCACTGGTTCTGATTTAAAAGAGAGGTAGAGCTGGGTATCATCAGCATACTGATGGACACCCAGCCCAAACCCCCTGATGATCTCTCCCAGTGGCTGCATATAGATGTTAAAAAGCATGGGGGAGAGGACAGAACCCTGAGGCACCCCACAAGTGAGCGCCCAGGGGTCTGAACACTCATCCCCCACCACCACTTTCTGAACACGGCCCAGGAGGAAGGAGCGGAACCACTGCATGACAGTGCCCCCAGCTCCCAAGCCCTCTAGACGGTCCAGAAGGATGTTATGGTCGATGGTGTCAAAAGCCGCTGAGAGATCCAGCAGAACAAGGAAACAGCTCTTACCTTTGTCCCTAGCCCGCCGGAGATCATCGACCAGTGCGACCAAGGCAGTTTCAGTCCCATGATGAGGCCTGAATCCTGACTGGAAGGGATCCAAATGGTCCGCTTCTTCCAGGCGTGCCTGGAGTTGTTCCGCAACCACTCGCTCAATCACCTTGCCCAAGAATGGAAGATTTGAGACTGGGCGATAGTTGGCCGTATTGGCCGGATCTAAAGATGGTTTTTTAAGAAGCGGTTTAATAACCGCCTCTTTCAGCGGGTCTGGGAAGGCTCCCTCATGGAGAGAAGCATTTACCAACCCGCGAAGCCCATCGCCCAGCCCTTCCTGGCTAGCTTTTATAAGCCAGGATGGGCAAGGATCAAGGAGACAGGTGGTTGGTTTCATTCGTCTAAGCAGCCTGTCCACATCCTCGGAGGTAACAGATTGAAATTGATCCCACAAAACTTGACTAGACAGGACTCTAGCACTCCCCCGCCCCGGCCCTGCTCCCACGGTGGAGTCTACCTCTTCCCGAATCTGAGCGACTTTATCTGCAAAAAACTTTGCAAAATCATTGCAGGAGATCATGTGGCCCGTACTGGGCCCGGATGGAGCAGGTGGTTCCGCTAAATTGCGAACCACCTGGAAGAGTCTCCTGCTGCTGTTTTCTGCAGATGCGATGGAGACGGTGAAGAAGGTCCTCTTCGCCGTCGCCATTGCCACTTGGTAGGCTCGAAGTTGAGCTCTAGCCCGTGTCCGGTCTGATTCAAAATGAGTTTTCCGCCACCGGCGCTCTAGCCGTCTCAACGACTGTTTCATTGCCCTCAGCGCCGGGGAAAACCACGGGGCTGTCCGGGCTCCATGCAATCTGAGAGGGCGCTTCGGAGCCAGACAGTCAATAGCGCTGGTTAACTCCGCATTCCAGCGGGCCACCAGGGAATCAGCTGAAAGGCCATCGACATGGGATAAAACATCCCCTACCACTCTTTGGAAGCCAATTGGATCCATTAAGTAGCGGGGGCGGACCATCCGAATCGGTCCCACCTCCCTGCAGAGGGGAAGGGTTGCGGAGAAGTCCAGTTGCACCAGAAAGTGATCTGACCATGGCACTTCTTTTGTTTCGCTTTTACTTAATGTCAGATCACCAACATCCATAGAGGTAAACACCAAGTCCAAGGCATGTCCGCGGCTATGAGTTGGGCCAGACTTATTCAGGGACAGCCCCATGGTGGCCATGCTTTCCACGAAGTCCCGAGCGGCTCCTTGTAAGGTCGTGTCGGCATGGATGTTAAAATCCCCTAAGACAACCAAGCTAGGTGTCTCCAGGAGCACATCCGACACGACCTGAAGCAGCTCGGGCAGGGAATCCTTGGTGCAGCGGGGAGGTCGGTACACCAAAAGGAATCCTGTACTGCCTCTATTGCCCAACTTCCAGAACATGCACTCAGAGAACTGGGTCTTCCCAATAGGACGCCTGGTGCAAACTAATGACTTCCTAAAAATCACTGCAACCCCCCCTCCCCGCCCAGATGGCCTGGGTTGCTGTGCATAAGAGAAACCTGGTGGGCAAGCAGCGCCAAGAACGGGCCCATCGGCTTCCTCCAACCAGGTCTCTGTCACACATGCCAGGTCAAATCCTCCATCCACAATCAGGTCGTGAATGGCGGTGGTCTTATTCATCATCGACCTGGCATTGCACAGCAGCACCTTCAGGTCATGTGGGTATCCCTTGCTGATTCCAATATCCGTCCGGTCAGGACCAGACCTGGAGGCAGGGATAGTCCTCAGACAACGACTAAGTCTGCCTCCTCGGTAATGACATGGTCTGGTCTTAGCGTAACTCCTCCTCCTACCCGTGACCACTGAGATTGGTTGTTCCAGTGCACACCCCCCTGTGGAATCTGCCCCAGCCATTTTGCTTGCTGGGACCCCCTCCCGGGCAGCCCTGACCCCTCCCCTTAAAAACAAAATAAAACCTCTGTAAAAAACAGCAAGAACTCAACAAAAGAAGAACACAAAAAAGACAATAAAACAATAAAACCAAAAACAATAAAAATTACAAATACACTAAAATTTAACAGATTCCCACACCCAACTAAAAATCCCTCCCACCTACCACCCCAAACACAATAAAACAATAAAACCAAAAACAATAAAAATTACAAATACACTAAAATTTAACAGATTCCCACACCCAACTAAAAATCCCTCCCACCTACCACCCCAAAGAAGATAAAAACATTAAAAATTCTTTAAAAAGCATTTTAAAAAGGACTCTGTGCTGTTTCAAGTTCCCCTGGGCAGCACCAGCAGCAGAGCGGCGGCAGCAGTCCTTTATGAGGCCTTCCAGGCCCCGCCCTAAACCAGGTGGAGAGAGGTAGGGACAGGGCCTGTGGGCACTCACAGCAGGAGAGAGTCCTGGGCAGCACCAGCAGCAGAGCAGCGGCAGCAGTCCTTTATGAGGCTTCCAGGCCCCGCCCTAGACCAGGTGGAAGGAGGCAGGGACAGGGCCTGTGGGCACTCACAGCAGGAGAGAGTCCTGGGCAGCACCAGCAGCAGAGCAGCGGCAGCAGTCCTTTATGAGGCCTTCCAGGCCCCGCCCTAAACCAGGTGGAGAGAGGTAGGGACAGGGCCTGTGGGCACTCACAGCTGGAGAGAGTCCTGGGCAGCACCAGCAGCAGAGCAGCGGCAGCAGTCCTTTATGAGGCCTTCCAGGCCCCGCCCTAGACCAGGTGGAAGGAGGCAGGGACAGGGCCTGTGGGCACTCACAGCAGGAGAGAGTCCTGGGCAGCACCAGCAGCAGAGCAGCGGCAGCAGTCCTTTATGAGGCCTTCCAGGCCCCGCCCTAAACCAGGTGGAGAGAGGTAGGGACAGGGCCTGTGGGCACTCACAGCTGGAGAGAGTCCTGGGCAGCACCAGCAGCAGAGCAGCGGCAGCAGTCCTTTATGAGGCCTTCCAGGCCCCGCCCTAAACCAGGTGGAGAGAGGTAGGGACAGGGCCTGTGGGCACTCACAGCAGGAGAGAGTCCTGGGCAGCACCAGCAGCAGAGCAGCGGCAGCAGTCCTTTATGAGGCCTTCCAGGCCCCGCCCTAGACCAGGTGGAAGGAGGCAGGGACAGGGCCTGTGGGCACTCACAGCAGGAGAGAGTCCTGGGCAGCAATTTAAGATTAGTTTGGGTAAGAAACAACATTCTGTATTAGATAAATAGCCCCAATAGCCTTTCTCTGATAGTGGAGGGAGATGTTTGGTTAGAAGAGTCCAGGTTAACAGAGTAGTAAAATAATAATAATAATAATAATAATAATAATAATAATAATAATAATAATAATAATATATTATTTATACCCCGCCCATCTGGTTGGGTTCCCCCAGCCACTCTGGGCGGCTTCCAACAAAACATTTAAATACAGAAATCCATCAAACATTAAAAGCTTCCCTAAACAGGGCTGCCTTAAGATGCCTTCTAAAGGTCTGGTAATTGTTGTTCTCTTTGACCTCTGGTGGGAGGGCATTCCACAGGGTGGGCGCCACTACCAAGAAGGCCCTCTGCCTGGTTCCCTGTAACTTAGCTTCTCGTAGCGAGGGAACCGCCAGAAGGCCCTCGGCACTGGACCTCAGTGTCCGGGCAGAACGATGGGGGAGGAGACGCTCCTTCAGGTATACTGGACCGAGGCCGTTTAGGGCTTTAAAGGTCAGCACCAACACTTTGAATTGTGCTTGGAAACGTACTGGGAGCCAATGTAGGTCTTTCAGGCCCTGTGTTATGTGGTCTCGGCGGCCGCTCCCCGTCACCAGTCTAGCTGCCGCATTCTGGGTTAGTTGTAGTTTCCGGGTCACCTTCAAAGGTAGCCCCACATAGAGCGCATTGCAGTAGTCCAAGCAAGAGATAACTAGAGCATGCACCACTCTGGCGAGACAGTCCGTGGGCAGGTAGGGTCTCAGCCTGCGTACCAAATGGAGCTGATAAACAGCTGCCCTGTACACAGAATTGACCTGTGCCTCCATGGACAGCTGTGAGTCCAAAATGACTCCCTGGCTGCGCACCTGGTCCTTCAGGGGCACAGTTACCCCATTCAGGACCAGGGAGTCCTCCACACCTGCCCGCCTCCTGTCCCCCACAAACAGTACTTCTGTCTTGTCGGGATTCAATCACAATCTGTTAGCCGCCATCCACCCTCCAACAATAGTACTATGTTTGCCATCTAGTTTCAGGTGCTTTGGAGTTGAGGTCCTCAACCATTTTTTAAAAAAAATTGAGGTGGCGTTTTTCTCTTTCCTTTTTAAGGGGGGCTTGGTTGAGTAGGGAAGTTGCTGCTATAAGGGGAGTGGTACCTATGGTTTCAGTATGATGGATCCTCTTCTTTCTCCAAGTCTTTTTTCACATTATTGGCTTAAAACAAGAGGTGGGGAACCTATGGCACTCCAGATTTTGTTAAGACTCCCAACTTGCACTGTAATCAGGGCCAGTGGTCGGGGGTGATGGGTCTTAAAATTTTAACATTCCTCATTCCTTAAGTGTTCATGCTTTACCCTTTTGATAATCAGTTAGCAGGTAAACAATACAGTGGATATTATTCGAGTTACAAAGCAGCAGATGGAGTGTGGAAGTGATGGCTAACTACTTCCAGACCTTAGAGTGAGCAAAGGGTATTGCTAATAACTGTCTGGAATACCTGGGCTCTTTGCAGCCTTTGCCGATTCAGCATCAGAACGCTGAATCAGCACGATGGGGGAGAAATGTGATTCAAGTTGCATTTAGAGGCCACTAATCCAAACTGTTTTTTTAAAAAAACACACGTCAACCAAAACAGAGCCACACCAGAATTTGTTCTCTGAATTTTGCAGGGCACTTTGCCAGCCAAGTAATAATGTGCACAAAAATGCATTATATCAGGAAAAATATAAATACAGTGATGCCTCGCAAGACGAAATTAATTCATTCCTTGTTTCGTTTTGCGAAAATTTCATCTTGCGAAGCGCAGTTTCCCATAGGAATGCATTGAAATTTAATTAATGCGTTCCCATTTGTCTTGTGAAGCACAGCCATAGAAAAATTCGTCTTGCGAGTCACCAAAAAAAGTGCGAACCCCTTTCGTCTTGCGAGCTTTTCGTTGCGCGAGGCATTCGTCTTGCGATGTACCACTGTATTAAGAGAAAATATGCTTCGCAAAAGAAAGTGTGTATTAAAAGTCATTTGCCCTAAAGTGCTGCTGAATTTTCATGGGGAGTGTTAAAAACACCCAGTGTGAAGAACTGAACTTAAAAACTGAGAAACTACAAGAAACCAGAGCTTGACAGATTCACCCATGCCGTGATCAGCAGTCTTTGTCACAATTTAGGATTTCTTGGTTATGCAAATAGGTCAGAGGAATGGCATTTTATTGTGAATCTATGCCACCCCCTAACTTCTCTTTCTTTCAGCAGGTTTGAGACAATTTGAAAAGGAACCCTAAGAAGCTCACCAATGATGCTGGACCAACTCGGTTTTTAATAACGGAAGTGCTAAATTTGTCCCTTTCCTTTTATATATATTTATGTTTGTTTACCAAAAGGCCTTCGGGGGTGGGTGGGAGGGAGGGCATTGAGGGTCCGCTGTGTTTTTTGGTGCATTATCCCATTTTTTTAAAAAAACAAAAGACACCATGTATATTAGCACTGTATTTAATAATCAGCCTTAAAGCATTCATCCTAATAGTAGTGCCTTCGAACAAGAGCTTTATTCTTAAAAAGAAATCCACGCTGTGAAACGAGAGACACTTCTACTGAGTAGCTCTAACCAATTGTGTGTCTGAGCAAGGCTGTGTTTGTGCCGTAGAAGAGCAGCGCCCTCTAGTGTGTACACCTCCCAAATGCAGTCCTAGTTCAACGGAATGATGCTTAGGAATAGGACTGCATCAGTCTGGACCACTGAGGGGGCGAAAAAATTAAAAGCATTTGATAAGTGGGTTTTAAAGGCAGAGGTGTAAACGACCTATTTGCCGCTGGCTCCTTACTGAACAGAGATGGGTTTGGCGTTAATTCCCTGTTGCATTCTCCCTCGGAAGCCCACGATTTGTGCATCTTCCCTGGGATGTAATCGCATATGGCATGGGTACATCACACCGATGCTCTGTTGCAACAGTGCCTGGCCCATTAACAGTATTTTTAAAAATATTGTTTTGCAGCAGGGCCAGGGGAAATGTGGCATGAGGTCAACCACACGGCAGGAGATGAGAGGAGGCAAGTGATTCCTCCGCTCTGCGAAAATGAATGCCACTGGGGAGACCACAGAAAACGGGCCGCTGTGGATCCCCCACAAATTCTACCCACTTCCACAGCTGGATTGAGCCCTGTTACTTTTTTCTTTCTGCACTTTAGATTGAGGCATGGAAGAAATACCTTTTGCTGACAATATATATATCCTGTACTTTGCCCATGTCAAATCGGCACACAGTTGAAACCTGCTCTGTACTTTTAAGGTATCGTTCCTTTTCCCCGTTTAGTTTTAAGTTAATAACCTAAATTTGGATTATTGCAGTTGACAGCGGTACTGATAGCTTTTTTTCTCTCTCTCTCCTTTTTGTTGTTGTCATTTTGGTTACTTGCAATTTTAGAATATATGCATATAGCTTTACAAAAATTAGCTGTAAGGCACTACTAATGGTAGAAGGCT
This sequence comes from Zootoca vivipara, assembly GCF_965207765.1. Taxonomy (NCBI): domain Eukaryota; kingdom Metazoa; phylum Chordata; class Lepidosauria; order Squamata; family Lacertidae; genus Zootoca; species Zootoca vivipara. Next base: position 56,908,720 of record NC_142592.1, read on the forward strand.
TTTAATACCCGCTAGAGTACTATATTTAGTTATAAACGTACATAACTAGCCAATATCACAACTTTTTTGTTTTTTACAAAAAAATACACACTTTTTATATTAAGATTTCATAATTGCCATTAAGCACGTGGCAAGAGAAATATTAGATTTTTTTTTAAAAAGAAAGTATCAGATGCCTTTTAATGGGTGATTAAAAGTATAGTTTTAAAGAGTGAGGGGGTGGGGTGGAAAGGGTATTAAGCGTCAACATAATGTCACTTGTATAAAACTATGTAGCTAATTTATATAAAACTACCGTAATTAACACACACGAGAAACGCATACACATTGTTGGCAACACACTATTTCTAACTTACCGCACGCTAGATTTGCCCTTTATCAGGTCTCTATGCATCTCGGTCTCTCTTAAAATAGGCATAGTCCAGCCACTTGCAGATGCACCCAACACCTCTGTCCTTCCTCCCCCTGGCCCTTGGTCAGAGGTCTAGTGCCATAGAAGGGCCTACGCACACCTCCGGCTGAACGCTCCAGTTATTTGTACTGCAGGGTCAAAGGCCAGCTGGGTTGTGGGGATGAAGGGGGCTCCATTGAACCCTGTGCAGACGGACGTTCTCTCCGAAAGAACAGCAGCTGCATTGGGTGCATTTTGGAAGCGGGAGTGTTGACGAAGGGGATGCTCACGCCCCCAACGCTTCCTCCCCAAATTCCTTACTTACAACCATATTATTTGACTTGTGTATATATATTAGCCACAAGGGTGACAAAAGTTAGGTTTGAATTTACATTATCACACGCGGTTCTGCTTTTACACCATAAATTAGACGGGTGGAGTAAAAATAGGCAACTCGGTTTACGGTTGTTCAGGTTTTCTGGCCCACTTCTCAGATGCAAATTATAGCCTGGGAACGGTTATTGCCTTGTTACTGCTTTTTTGTTTTTGTTGCCTCCATCTGCCGTTTTTATTATAAAAGTTAAGGTTATGTGGCACTATCCAAAGGACAGGTCCAGTGCTTTCCCCTAAAACCGTCTTGTTTACATATTGAATTTCACTTGGGCTTTCAGAATGAAATCATGCAGTGAATGGCTTTTGGATCCGCCTGTTACTGTTTGGTGGTGGTTTGTTGTTTTTAATACACTTTTTGGACTCTACATTCAAGTATCTGCAATAAAACCAGTATGTTGAACCTGCAATTCACAATAAATGCAGTATGTCTACCCGGTGGTTGGGTATTCTCTTCTCTGCTAAATAATTTAAGGTACTGATGGTGTGTGTGTGTGTGATTAGCCCCCTTCTGTGTGTAGCCATGGGGTCTGCTGTGCTGTTGACAAGAAAGGGTCACAGGCAAGAGGCTGCTCCCAGTGTTCATTGGATGAGGATAAACAGGATGCAATGGGCAGAAGATCTTAAACAGGTGGCATGAATCAGGTTACCCAAGTGTTGGTGTGGGAATTATTTTTATTCTTTCCAAAAGGTACACACCACTCAGTAACAAAACAGGTAAGGTGTTAGGACTTCATTGGCACCGAATGCACAACTGGGTAGTGCATAATACTCACCTTAAATGTAAGGCAAGCATTAGGGCCTAAAAATTCTTCTCTGGCTCAGATTTTAATCTGAACTGGAGAAGAAAACTCCTTCTCCCGTGATGTTCACAAACTGGTTCAAAAAAATCAGGTGGGGGAGCTATGGCTCTCTGGATGCTGTTTTTCTCTCAAGCCCACCCACTTACAAATTGAACTGGGGAGGGGGGATTCACCCAACGCGAGTGATGTTGCAGAAGCATCACAGTCAACAAGAACCCTCTAGCTGGGTCCTTGATCAACACTCAATACTTGGCCAACTTCAATCAGTAGATGGGGCGAGAGGGAGAGACAGATGAGGAAGGTAGCCTTTTTACAACAGTGGAGTCCTCCCTGGTTGTTCATTCCACTTGCTCTGAATATTTCTCCTCTTCTTTCGGATGAAAGGCCCAAAGTGGTTGGCTAAGAATAGGTACCTGCACTAGAGCTTCACGATGCAGGAGTCCCAAAGGCAATAATTCTACATCCAGAGCAGCTTCGGTTCTTAGTAATCAGCTTTGAAGGGGTAGTCTTTGTGATTGACACAACTGCAAGAACAGGACATGGAAAAAAGCTTCATGAGTTTGAATTCATGAAAGGTAAAACCATGGGGCGGGAGAGGATTATTATCATCAGTTTGTTACTCGCCCTTCACCCTAAGCTCCCTGGGCGGGTTGCAGCAATTCAAACACAACGCTAAGAGTGGTTTAACACAACTTTGTATGCTACCTACTCCAAACCCATCTCAAAGCAGAAAACGCAGTTACAGCATCCCACAATTTGTCCCCAAGAATGTTTCCATTAAAGGAAATCCCACTGTCCCTCTGATAATCAGTACCATTGTCCAGTAGCCCTTGCCCTTAACTTAATTCTACAGTTCGACCAAAATCTACCCCACTGTGATGTCAGCCCATTAGCTCTAGCCCCCCCCCCTTCTGTGTGGCAGCTCTCATTGCCTAAAGGTAAAGGGACCCCTGACCATTAGGTCCAGTCGTGATGGACTGTGGGGTTGCAGCGCTCATCTCGCTCTATTGGCTGAGGGAGCAGGCGTACAGCTTCCAGGTCATGTGGCCAGCATGACAAAGCCTCTTTTGGCGAACCAGAGCAGCGCACGGAAACGCCATTCACCTTCCCGCTGGAGCGGTACCTATTTATCTACTTGCACTTTGACATGCTCTCGAACTGCTAGGTGGACAGGAGCTGGGACCGAGCAACAGGAGCTCACCCCGTCGCGGGGATTCAAACCGCCGACCTTCTGATTGGCAAGCCCTAGGCTCTGTGGTTTAACCCACAGCGCCACCTATAGTCAAGCATTTTTCAGGCAAAATTCCACAGCATATGCGAAAGGGTTACTTTTTAATTATATTTGGTTGAGGAGGCTCTTTGTGTTTTTAAGAAAAGTTGGAAAGAATTTGGAACAAACTACTGGTGGCGCACTCCAGAAAAAGAAATGCTTTATAACCCCTCCTAAACCTCCCACTAAAAACGAGAGAGAGGAGCATGGAAGTTTGAAGCTTACTGAGCCATCACACAATCTCTCCAATTTTTGTTCAAGCCGAGGAGAGTCGCCATCTCTTCTTTAGTCAATTCAAAGTCAAAGACCTGTAATTAAAAAATGAAAAAAGTGAGGTACATTCCCCCTGCCCATGGGGTAAATAATGAAATGTCAAGGTAACCAGGGTGGGGGGGGGGGGGTGTGAGGTCGAGAGAGAAGGGGTGTGCAGTTTTAAAACAGAGAGCATTAATATTCCTACTGAGGAATGTGTTAAGTGTACATGGTCTGCAAGAGTAGTTGCTCCTGTGTGCATGGCAACTTCCAGAATGCCAGAGTTATTGTCATTTTATCACAGCCTTCTGCAAAGGAGCCCAGGGTGGCATCCTCTCTAAGGATATTTGGCAAAATAAAAAAATTCCTTCAGTAGCACCTTAAAGACCAACAAAGTTTTAATTTTGGTATGAGCTTTCATGAAAGCTCATACCAAAATAAAAACTTTGTTGGTCTTTAAGGTGCTACTGAAGAATTTTTTTTTATTTTGCTTCCACTCAGATCAACACGGCTACCTACCTGTAACTAGATATTTGGCAGATGTTGAGCTTCATGGCTGGGCCAGGAGTTGAGTGCAGGTCTCCCTGGTCAGAAGTTCAACTCTAACCACTACACCACTCTGGCACACACCACTGCCTCAGATGCAGTAAATTGTTAATTACCGGTAAGTAATTAATTAAGACTTCTTGCCTCACCACAAGGGCCCAGGGTAGATTACAGCAATTTAAGAATACAATATTAAGATGCACCTATGTGTGTGAAGCATTCTATAACTTAGGGACAGCCACAAATAATCATTTCTCCCACGCTGACCCCCCACCCCACCCCCGAAACTCTGTGAGCGGTAGAACTATCCAAGTAGGTTCCCTCTGCCAATCTTAACATCCAAGAGAGTCAGTGGGGAAGGAGGTGATCTTTCAGATTTTGGGGGCCTGAATTGTTTAGAGCTCTAAATCCCAAGGTGAGCACATTGGATTAGTGCAGCTGTTTGAAAAGTGGGTCTAAAAGGAACCCCAAGCAGCAATCTGGCCACTGCATTTTGGACCAGTTGAATAATAATACTAATAATACTAATAATAAATTATTATTTATACCCTGCCCATCTGGCTGGGTTTCCCCAGCCACTCTGGGCAGCTCCCAATTGAATATTAAAACAATACAGCATTAAATACTAAAAGCTTCCCAAAACAGGGCTGCCTTCAGATGTCTTTTAAAATTAGGATAGCTGCTTATTTCCTTGACATCTGATGGAAGGGCGTTCCACAGGGCGGGTGCTGCTACCAAGAAGGCCCTCTGTCTGGTTCCCTGTAACCTCACTTCTCGCAATGAGGGAACCGCCAGAAGGCCCTCGGCGCTCGATCTCTGTGTCCGGGCTGAACGGTGGGGATGGAGACTCTCCTTCAGGTATACGGGACCGAGGCCGTTTAGGGCTTTAAAGGTCAACACCAACACTTTGAATTGTGCTCGGAAGTTTCCAAGTCATCTCCAAAGGCAGCCCCACGTAGAGTGCACTGCAAATGCAAGCTAGAAAGTAATGACTGGGATGTTCAGAGGGGGCCATGCACTCCATGCTCTTTGATTATGGGAACACAGATTATACTCTCAGATTATGGGTTTGGTGTTGGGAGCTAGCAGCCAGCAGGGTGGCTGGACAAACCTATTAAGCCATTCAGCTCCTCAGAATCCTTTTCATACTACATCAGACCATTGCATCATCCACTGCAACTAGCAACAGAACTCCAGGATACCAAGACTTGAACCTGGATCCTTCTAAATGCACAGCATATGCTCTCCACACCACTGGACCACAACCTTTCTCAAACTGCTATTTGATTCAGGTGAGTGGTAAGTCCACATGGCTGCATTAAGAATGGGGCAGGGAGAGTCTCCTTTACCTTAAAATTCTCTTCCAGGCGGTGTGGTTTTTCTGACTTGGGAATGACAGCCACGTTCCTCTGGATGTGAAACCTGATCAGAACCTGTAGGGGCAAATCAAGACTTGTTTGGAAGCTGTGGCAATAATAATAATAATAGTAATAATAATAATACTGTCTCCCTATCTCCCCCACCCCTTTAATAATCTTGCCATGGGGATTGGCTGAAAGGCTAAATTCATGCCAGAGTCAAAACTACGCATCTCATTCTCATGTTTGTTTGTATGAACAGCAAACAGCCTCCTCAGGAGAAAGTAAGCAGTCCTACCAAGCCCAGATGGGAATCAACCGCTGTGAAAAGCAGCATTCTGCAAGGATCCTAATGCAATACTCCTCTTGCATTAGGAGCACAGCCCCCGATCAGCCCCTTTCTGGTGGGCTGATTTGGAAATGCAAATACAGGAATGGCTACATGCCTGGAATGAACCGAATCTGCACCCCTCACCCCACAATTACTACGCAGATAGATGCACCATAGTACAGTGGCACCTCAGTTTTTGAGCGCCTCGTTTGGCTTTCAAATGCCGAATACCCAGAAACGCATGCTTCAGTTTTCAAATGTTCCAGAAGTCGAACGGGTCTTCTGGAATGGATTACGTTCGAAAACCAAGGTTCCACTATATTTTCAGCAGAGAAGCTCCCACGTTGACTGAGGCTTCCCTCAGCTTTTCCACAGAGGTAAAGGGACCCCTGACCATTAGGTCCAGTCGTGACCGACTCTGGGGTTGCGCGCTCATCTCGCATTATTGGCCGAGGGAGCCGGCGTACAGCTTCCAGGTCATGTGGCCAGCATGACAAAGCCGCTTCTGGCGAACCAGAGCAGAACATGGAAATGCCGTTTACCTTCCTGCTGGAGCGGTTCCTATTTATCTACTTGCATTTTGATGTGCTTTCGAACTGCTAGGTTGGCAGGAGCTGGGACCAAGCAACGGGAGCTCACCCCGTCACAGGGATTCGAACCGCCGACCTTCTGATCAGCAAGCCCTAGGCTCAGTGGTTTAACCACAGCGCCACCTGGGTCCCTGTATCTGCATGCAAAAATGAGGCACCACCCAAGCTCAGGCTGGCTGCCTCGTTATTCACTCTTTGTCTTCAGCATATTTATATTTACCTGTGCGATGCTCTTCTTGTGCCTTGTAGCAATCTCTTTAACTGTTGGGTCCTCCAACAGGATAGGGTCCCCCGGTTTGAGACTACCAAAAAAAAAAAAGTCAACACGCCCATTAACTGTGATTCCATGCCTGTGTATTCAGAAGGAAAGACCCACTGCGTTCAATGGGGCTTCTAGCTAAGTGTTGGATTGAAACTTCAAAGAGTTATCCTCTTATCTCTTTGGCAAATGTGACACTGAGTAGAAAACCTAGATGTTCTACATAGAACTGCAGCAGTAGCTGTTTTGCAGGGGGCAAAACTACTTCCAAGTAACACAATTCCCGTTTTTATTCTCATAGAATTTTGGGTGTTGGGAGGGAGCTTGGAAGTAATCTCATCCAACCCCTTGCTCAGTTCAAGGTCTGCTGTGCGGTTTGCAACTACAACAGCCTGACAGGTAGCTTAAGTTAGCCTCTGCTTAAAACACACACACCCCCAGCAAAGGTGAGCCTATCACCTCCACTGAACAGCTCTGACCATTAGGAAGTTTAGCCTGATGCTTACAAACGAGTCACCGTCTTCTAATTATTTAGAGGGTTGTCCCCTAAGAAGATGGAGCAGACTGGTTTTTCTGTTGCTCCAGGCCAAGGACTAAAACCAATTGCACTTCCTCAATGTTAGAAAAAACTTCCAAGTGAGAAGAGCTGTGGAACATCCTTTAAGGACATAAGAAAAGATCCCTTCTGCACCAGGTCAAAAGGCCTATCCAGTCCAGGATCCTGTTCTCACACCATCTGACCAGATGCCTACAGGAAGCCTGCAAGCAGGACACACGAGCACAACAGTGCTTTGCATTCAGTAGTTTGTATTTACAGGCAGACTGCTTCTGACAACACAGGTAGAGCAAAGCCATCGTGACTAGTAGCTGCCGACCTTGGAAGGCGAGAGATTTTCCTTTGCAGGAGGCGTTTAAGCAGAGTCTAGGCTTAGGGAGTCTGTATTTGCAAGAATAATGTGTCATGTAATATGAAAACCAGGTAATGCATAAATAAATACAACAGTTGGGAGATTAACTAGATAAGCTCCACAGACCCATCAATGACTCCATGGCCATATACACTTGAACACACAACATAAACAGAGAAAGCAAACAATCGGGACAGCGAATGTTATCATCCCACCAAAAGTTTCCATTCAAAGCAGTCTTACGTATGGGCGCCGAAAGGTCGGTAAGCAGTCACAGAGATCCCTTTGGATTGGCAGTAGTGGACCAGCTTCTCCTGGGTAAGGTACGGGTGGCACTCAATCTGCAAGCCCAAGAAAACTCTGGATTACTCAACTAGCAGGCACTGACACACACCTTTGAACTTTAGGGGAAACAAAACATTTTCGAACTCACTTCCCACTCTACACACACACACACACGAAGCTGGCAGAGATGCTAGCCCTACCGGGTACTCACCTGGTGGTTGACGGGCTTGTGCTTCAGGCCAGGTTTCTGCAAGAGCCTCTCGATCTGATCGTGGTTGAAATTGGAGATCCCAATGGCTTTCACCAGCCCACAATCCACCAGTTCCTCCATTGCCTAAGGGGAGAGTAGGAAGGCAGATGAAGTTCAGCTCCTATGTGCTGTAACAAACTTTCACACCTGAGCTATAACCACAGGTGGCAAGAGCACAGCATCCCTGGCTAAGTGAACCATTTAGACCAGGCATCCCCAAACTTCGGCCCTCCAGATGTTTTGGACTACAATTCCCATCTTCCCCGACCACTGGTCCTGTTAGCTAGGGATCATGGGAGTTGTAGGCCAAAACATCTGGAGGGCCGCAGTTTGGGGGTGCCTGATTTAGACGGGTGGAATATCACCAGCATGTCAAAAGCCATGATTAAGCTAGGATGACATGCAGCTGGAGATGTGATAAGGAAAATGCTTCTTTGAAACTCATGTTTATGCAATGTCCGACACTTAGAAATTTTTGGAAATACTACTGTGGGGGAAATTTAAAATTGTCAGATAATTACATCATTTCAAAATATATACCAACTATACGGGGTCAACGTATGTGGTCTCTCTGCGCCCTTACTTCTGATACTGATTCATTGGAAAGAAAATACCATTGCCCCTCTGATCAATAGATAGAAGACATGACAACTCTTGCAACATACAAACAAGTTGCTTTTAGATGCAGATTGTGTCTGAATAAATATAACAATGTTTGGGATCCATTTATAAAAAGCATGACGTGTTAATGATAATTTTATGTTTGTTGAAATAACTGTACTACTTACACACCCATATATTATATTGTAACACAATTTCATTGTTTCGTTGTGTTTTGTTTTTGCTTTTTTCACTTTATTTTCTCAGTGAAAATTTTCAAAAATACATACATACATCTATGTTTAACCCAAAGGGGTTAAGGTTGCAGAGGATGGGGCTGAAACAAAACCCAATTAATCTTCTAACCCAGGCATCCCCAAACTGTGGCCCTCCAGATGTTTTGGCCTACAACTCCCATGATCCCTAACTAACAGGACCAGTGGTCAGGGATGATAGGAATTGTAGTCCAAAACATCTGGAGAGCCGAAGTTTGGGGATGCCTGTTCTAACCTCCCAGGTAAGTGCTTCTCAATGATGCTCAACTCTGGCTGGTAATCCCTATACTTGACTGGAACTGGGAATGCCTGTGCTTGACTGGAAGATAATTCAATTAATGCACTGGTTTTTCTCACCATTAGAGCACTTGGGAGGTGAGGAGACCTACTGCTCGGCTGGGAGGAGACTGTTGCTCTTTGGCAGAGTACAGTGGTACCTCTACTTACGAATGACTCGACTTATGAATGTTTCTACTTACGAATGGAGCTCCGTCCGCCATCTTGGATGCAGTTTAGATAGGATTTTTTCTACTTACGAATTTTTAGATAGGGTTGCTTCTACTTACGAATTTTTTCTCCCAATGCATACCTATGGGATTCGACTTACAATTTTTTTCTACTTACAAATGTGCATTCGGAATGCATTAAATTCGTAAGTAGAGGTACCACTGTACTTGCTTTGCCTTCAAAAGATCTCAGGTTCAATCCCTGGCATGTGCAGGTAGGACTTGAGAAGATCCCTGGATAGTCACTGCCAGTCACTGTAGAGCAGGGGTAGCCAACATGGGGTACTCCAAATGCTAGGACTCCAACCCCCATCAAGTCAGCACGGCCAAAGGGCATGGATGATAGGAATTGTAGTCCAGCAACGCTTAGAAGGCCTTGTGATTGCATGCCTCCAGTAAGGCATCTTCCTGTGTTAATAAGCTTTGCACTTATAAAAAAATAATCTGGCCTCCATCTTCATCATCTCAGATTGAAAAAGGGATTTCAGGGAATAGAGCTGCAAATGAGAAGACCTTTGTCCAAAATCTTCGTGGGCTGCTTCGAGTTCTGTAGCATCCCTGATTTTCCTGCTCAAGCACAATATGTAATTCATTGAAGCACCTTAAAAATGAGCTCAAGTCAAGCTTACCTCCCAAGTGGCCAGATAATCCGTGCTGCTGGGGATGACCATACCCTTCTCATCACGGGGAGATAAATCCTCTCCGGCCTGACGGAGAGAAAAGTGCAATTGTTATGTTTCTGTCTGTTGGCCACTTCCCAATGTCCCACCCAATGTCTCTTGGGAGGGATGAAAATCTTCCTGCAACATCCAAGGCCCACTGAGCAGAAAGGGATGAGGAGGGGCTTCAGAGTTACCTTGAATCCCATGGGAAAGTGCATGAGATAGAGGTCCAAGTAGTCCAGCTTCAGGGCAGAGAGAGAATCCTGGAATGATGCCTTCACTAAGTGCTTCTCATGGAAAGTGCACCACAGCTATGCAGGGGAAGAAGAAATTCCTCAGCACATTGACCAGTCTCCTCTGCGGAGTTGGCAGAAAACGTCACTTTCAACTCCGATGAAGAGTCCTTAACCCAAGGAACCGTTGCAGACCCCAGGCCAGGGAAAGCCAACATGGGGCCCTCTAGATGCTGTTGGACTACAACTCCCAAAAACGTCAGACAGAATGTCTAGTGGGATGATGGGAATTGTAGTCCAATTCTCTTCACTCAAGAAGTATAGCAAGCCCTCTGTGTTACATTTTTGACATTAGTCGAACTTTCTCTCTCTCCCAACGCTTCCCAAATTGGTCTATTTCTGCACTTTTCAATTCTCATCGGGATTTGTTTGCATGCAAATGCTGTCTTATGCTCCATATTATTTTTTCTGCACACTGCTTGGTTATTCTCTGAATGCAGAGCGGTTTGCACATTATGAAATTAATATATAAAATCTTGGGAGAAAGCTAGTTTAGGACTAGTATTATCTGACATGCCAGTTTTCCTTGTGTCTGTTTCTTCACAATGGCCTCTCCCTTACCCTCACCATGAAGAAGCATTCAGACATGCACCTCACAGCACTCTCTCTCTCTCTCTCTCTCTCTCTCTCTCTCTCTCTCTCTCTCTCTCTCTCTCTCTCTCTCTCACACACACACACACACACACACACACACACACACACACACACACACCTGTAGCCAAAAGGGTAACAGTATAGGAAAATAATATTCTGTTGATTGTACTCAGGACCAATCTATACATTGTTGGCCATGCTTTTTATTTTAAGCGCTCAAACCAGCCATGTTTAATTTGAAGTGGGGAAAGGAATTAGGGCCCAATCCAGAATGTGCTCCCAAGACGGTTTCTCACTGAAAATCAACAACCTCAGGCAGGGGCTCAGAGGAATCTTCTTGCTGTAATAACAACCTTACCTTGCTAACAACGAAAAGCTCTTCCCGTTTCACAGCCCCTTCCTTGATTTTCTGCTGGAGGGCACTCCCAATCTCATCCTCATTCTTGTAGTAGCGGGCGCAGTCGAAGTGGCGGTATCCGAGGTCAATGGCGCATTTAACGGCTTCTCCTACTTTTCCAACAGGTGCCTGAAATACAAAATTTGTATTTTTTTTTCCAAGCACCAAAACAAGCATTGCCAGCCTTTGAAATGTACCAAATTGCCTTCTTTCCCCTAAAACAAACTAACATTCCCAATTCGAATAAATGTCAGATATACAGTGGTACCTCTACTTACGAATTTAATGCGTTCCAAACGCACATTCGTAAGTCGAAAAAATGTGTAAGTCGAATCCCATAGGAATGCACTGGGAGAAAAATTCGTAAGTAGAAGCAACCCTATCTAAAAATTCGTAAGTAGAAAAAATTCTATCTAAACCGCATCCAAGATGGCGGACGGAGCTCCATTCGTAAGTAGAAACATTCGTAAGTAGAGGTACCACTGTATTACCAACTGGATTTATTAAACATTTTCAAACATTACCACAAAAAGAAAAAACCAAATAGTACCACATACTACCCTTCTCCCCCCCCCCCACTCCGAATATATATATTTTTTCCCACAATAAATGAGATTTACAATCTGGAAAACAATTTTCAGAAGAAGAATGAAAAGGATGACCAAGTTGCTAGCTTCAAAAAACTTGCACAAAACTAGTTCCAAATAGGTAAAATAATTTGACACTGAGATGCTGGAATTGTTTGCTGGGGCCCATTAGATTTCAGTTATGCTAACCTGGGTATAGAGTTGATATGACAAAATGTTAATCTGGGCCAAATATTCCAAACTTCCACCCACACACCTGGTACTTCGCAGAGCGGCACAGGCAAAGGGGCAGATTTAGACTTGCCATCTAAATCAGCATTTCCCAGCCTGATGCCCTCCAAATGTTTTGGACTACAATTCCCATCATTCATTCTGAGGGCTCCTGGTCAGGGAAGGCTGATCCACCACAGCTCTGCTTCTAACTCTGAGTCAGCAAAAACCATGTTAGCCAAACTTCCCCTAGACCAGTGCTTCTCACACAGTGGTGATGGGACCCATCGGATTTAGAACTCAGGGAATTAAACCAGGCAGGAAAATTTCATCCGTAGAACCGGCTCCCCATTTCAGAGGTTATGCCTAAGAATGGCAATGGTGGGAGGAGTCGCCTGACCCCATTTCCTCCCATGCTTGCCTCATTGGTGCAAGTGGTGCCTGAATAGGGGTAATAGGGTAAAAGATGAAAAACGGGGAGGGGATGTTAGGCAGCAGAGGAAGTTCAGGCCGCCTTATGACAGGAGGAGGCAGAAACATACGGCGTCACTGCTTTATATTTCTAAAATTGTTTCCATTACTTTTATGAGGCTGAACAAACAGTGGGCTGCATCAATAGGAGTATAGCATCTAGATCAAGGGAAGTAATAGTACCACTGAATTCTCCTCTGGTCAGACCTCACCTGGAGTACTGTGTCCAGTTCTGGGCACCACAGTTCAAGAAGGATACTGACAAGCTGGAATGTGTCCAGAAGAGGGCAACCAAAATGGTCAAAGGCCTGGAAACAATGCCTTATGAGGAACGGCTTAGGGAGCTGGGTATGTTTAGCCTGGAGAAGAGAAGGTTAAGGGGTGATATGATAGCCATGTTCAAATATATAAAAGGAGGGAGAAAGGTTGTTTTCTGCTGCTCCAGAGAAGCGGACACGGAGCAATGGATTCAAACTACAAGAAAGAAGATTCCACCTAAACATTAGGAAGAACTTCCTGACAGTAAGAGCTGTTCGACAGTGGACTTTGCTGCCAAGAAGTGTGGTGGAGTCTCCTTCTTTGGAGGTCTTTAAGCAGAGGCTTGACAGACTTATGTCAAGAATGCTTTGATGGTGTTTCCTGCTTGGCAGGGGGTTGGACTGGATAGCCCTTGTGGTCTCTTCCAACTCTATGATTCTATGATTCTAGTTTTGATTTCACAGAATGAGAAAGGCAACGTTTTCCTCTTGGCGGTGCTTCCACAACAAGGCCATGGGGAAAGAAATTTGTGACGCTGACCCAACCTCAAACACAAATTACCGTGAAACAACTCTTAGGCTTCCCAAAACCGGATGATTCTAACTAGGAATTCTCTATGAACTATAAATTGAGGGGTGTTGTTTGCAGTTGATGAGGCCTTGACAACTGTTTTGTCAAAGCCTGTGGGGAGCTCGGCCTCACCATCAGTCTGGAGAAGGCCAACATCCTGGGTCAGGACATCACCAGGTACTCCACGCATCAGCGCTGGTAACCACACGCTTGAGGTGGCAGGCAATTTTGTCTATCTGGGTTTCCCCATAACCAGGAGCCTCTCCATCGACGCTGAGCTGGACAAGCATATTCGCAAGGCAGCTACTGCAATGGCTCGCCTCTCCAAAAGGGTATAGGAAAACGTGGTGCTAACTCCCAATACCAAGATGGTCTTGCGTGTTGTGCACACTGCTTTATGGAAGTGAGTCATGGTCACCGACAACTGGCAGGGGCGACGCCTCGACGCCTTCCACATGTGCTGCATCAGGAAGGTTTGGGGCCTCACATGGCAGCACAGAGTCTTAAACAAAGATGTGCTCTCCCAAGCCCACATTCCCAGCATGTTTGCGCTCCTGTCTCAACAAAGTCTACTCTGGCTTAGTCATGTCCACAGAACAGAAGATGGCAGGATCCCCAAGGACGTGCTCTATGGGGAGCTGGCACCAGGCCTGTTGGCAGACCAACTCTGTGTAATAAATATGTCTGCAGTTGTGACATGAAGGCTAGCGACATCAGCCCCACTGTGTGGGAATCCCTTGCAGACGACCTCAGACTGCCTGGTTGTGTATCCACAGCAGTGACCAGAAAAGGCATGACGGCTGGGAGGAGAGCACAGAGAAGAAATGTCCTGGTGCATCTGCAGCAGCACAACCAGATGCAGAAGAAGAAGAATTTGATATCCCGCTTCATCACTACCCGAAGGAGTCTCAAAGCGGCTAACATTCTCCTTTCCCTTCCTCCTCCACAACAAACACTCTGTGAAATGAGTGGGGCTGATAGACTTCAAAGAAGTGTGACTAGCAGCTGCATGTGGAGGAGCGGAGACGCGAACCCGGTTCCCCAGATTATGAGTCTACCACTCTTAACCACTACACCACACTGGCTCTCTACTGCAGGCGCTGGAACAGTTTGACTTCACCCCCAAAGGCACACTCCTCCACTGTCTCCTGAGACAGACGGACGCCAAGAACAACAACAGTTATAAGGCAGTTTCCTTATACTGAGCCAGACCCATTGGTCCACCTAGCTCAATACTGTCCACACTGGCTGGCAGCAGCTCTCCAGGGTTTCAGGCAGGGAATCTCCCCCTGTCCTACCTGGAGCTGCTGGGCATTGAACCTGGGACCCTCTGCATGCAAGACAGAAGCTCTACCGCTGACCTATGCTAGGTCGTTGTAGTTTTGATAGGGATCTGGGGGCTATCATCCAACTGCCTGTTCAATGTTACAGCATCCCTGGCAAGATGGCTGACCAGCCTCTGTTCAAACCCCGGCCAACCTCTGTTCAAAGGTATTTCCCATCATTTCCCAAAGCAGTCTAGTCTACTGTTGAACACCTCTTAAGAACACTGTTCCTGATGTTTAACCAAAACCGTGCTTCTTTGCCATTTCTACCCATCAATTCCTCTGCAGCAACAATGAGCAAAGTCCACTGTGTGTGTGTGTGAATGTGGGATGGATAATTTGCCAGCACTTTACTTTTTCGCAAGTTCATTAGTACAATGGATGGGTGCCAACTGCAAACCCAGTGTTAGCCAAGCTTGGAACTTCAAAGCATTTAGCTTTTCTTTTTTTTAAAAAAAAAATACCATTTAAAATTTTTATATCCTGTTTTTCACTGTCTAGGTCGCAAAGTGGCTTACAATGCCAGAAATTATACAATGTAAAGAAATTCAAAACATAAATTGAACCTCAACATTCAAAACCCTCGGAAATTTTAAACATTTTAAAATTTCAATCAAACGCTGTTTACCACAAATACTAAGCATATTTAAGATTTGTCCTAGTGTTGAAAAACACATTAAGAAACCAGAATCCTTTCTATTGGGTATAGTCGGGAAAGAAATTCCCAAGAAAGATGTAACCTTTTTTCTGTATGCCACAACAGCGGCAAGAGTATTATTAGCTAAGAGCTGGAAAACCCTAGAGATACCAACAGTGGAAGATTGGCAAATGAAAATGATGGTCTATATGGAACTTGCCGAGCTGACCGGGAGACTGCGTGACCGGGGAGAAGGACCGGTGGAAGAAGGCTGGAAATATTTTTAAATGTATTTTTAAAAGTATGGTAAAATTGAGTATTAGGAGTGGATTTAGAAGTGTATAGAAACTGCAGGTTTGAGAATTATGTTAAATAAGTTGTTAGAGTGAGAGATGAAATTGGAAGGAGTTCAAAATTATGAATTAGAAATTGCTAAAGATGAATAGAAATGAACCTCAGATAGGGGGGATTCGAGGAAGTCCCCCCCTTAGAATGTTAAAGGGAAATGATTTATTGTATTTAAGTTTTTCTTTTTTATTGTATATTTTTATGATGCTTTATGTTAGTGATATGTTTGTTATATGTGTTGCTGGTTGTGTTTATAAAATGAATAAAAATGATTTAGGAAAAAAATGATTTATCTACTGAATGCAAATATAATATGCGGGCTACACTGGATCACGATCTAGAGCACTGGGGAAAAAATTCTCATGCCAAGTGCAACGTCCGCAGAGGAAAATTGTTTTGAACTGGAAAATGGGTGCAGGAACATTTTCAACCTTAAAATTTACCAGGAATTCCACATCACTGATGAATGTTTGAGAAGAGTAAAGCCAGGAGTGAACTGCCTTATGTAAAGAAAAAGAAGGAACCTTTTACCACATGTGGTGGATGTGCCCCAAAGTAAAAGACTTTTGGGAAAATATTTACAATGAGTTGAAAAAGGTGTTGAAAAACACATTTACAGTGGAACCTCGATTTATGAACACCTCGGTTTATGAATTTTCGGTTTACGAATGCCGCGGACCCATCTGGAACGGATTAATTCACTTTCCATTACTTTCAATGGGAAAGTTCGCTTCAGTTTATGAACGCTTCAGTTTATAAACAGACTTCCGGAACCAATTACACCCATGTTTCGAGTTAAGTACGCTTCAGGTTGAGTACTCCGCAGACCCGTCTGGAACGGATTAATCCACTTTCCATTACTTTCAATGGGAAAGTTCGCTTCAGTTTAAGTACTCCGCGGACCATCTGGAACAGATTAATCCACTTTCCATTACTTTCAATGGGAAAGTTCGCTTCAGTTTATGAACGCTTCAGTTTATAAACAGACTTCCGGAACCAATTGTGTTCATAAACCAAGTGTATTAAGAAACCATAAGCCTTTCTACTTGGAATAGGAGGGGAGGAAGTCCCCCCAAAATATATTACTGTATATTCCTGCGTATAAGACTACTTTTTAACTCTGGAAAATCTTCTCAAAAGTTGGGGTTCGTATTATACGCCGGGTCGTATTTCTTATACGGCGAGTATATCCCAAACTCTATATTTTAACTGGAAAAGTTGGGGGTCGTCTTATACGGTACTTTCTTTCTGTATGCCACAACTGCTGCAAGACTACTTGCCAAGAATTGGAAGACTCAAGATATACCAACGATAGACGATTGGCAGATGAAGATGATATGACTTTATGGAACTTGCCGAATTGACTGGGAGACTCTGCGACCAGGAAGAGGAGACGGTGGAAGAAGATTGGAAGAATTTTAAATTATATGTGAAAAAATATTGTCATATTTAAGATCCCTTAGGGAAGTAAATATAGACTTTCGGTGTAAATGAATAATGTAGGTTAAGTATAGAATGTTTCAGGGTAAAATTGGCTTATTTGTAAATTGTATGAAAGATGAATAGAAATGAAATTCAGATGGAGGGGACTGAGGGAAGTCACCTAATGATGTTAAGGAAAGTTATGATTAAGAAGTAGTATTTTTGTTGTTTGTTTTATTTCTATGTTTAAAATGAATTTTAAAAAATTGGGGAAAGAAAGGAGTGAACTGCCTTGGCTTACAAATTCTGCCACTAAACCGGACACTAGAGGTCGTCCTAATGGGGTTGCTGTTCATTTGGGGTCATCGCAACTACAAGAGATACTTTTGTACCTCACTTGATGACTATGAACTTGGAAGGCTGGAAACTGCATGGGAACTGACACTTCTGAAAAGCTTTGTGGGCGAGTTGATGAGAGGAGAAAGGAAAATGCTGATATGAATGAATTCTGCATTGGCCATTCACACACGCAAGTCGCCAGGTCCAGCAAAACACTTCAGAGGTCATGTCTGGCAGCAAAACGTCTGAACTTACAACTGAGAACCACTTGGATCTGAGGGGCTATGAGGCGACCAGAGGAAACGAGTTCTATTTGTGAGGATGCTGGCAACGGCCCCATCCACAAATGCAAATTATCACTGGGAGCGGCAGGCAGGCATACGGTATATGAACGTGCATGCACAAAAGTACGATTTTCTTCTCTTCCCCTCTCCTATACTAGGTCTAGGTCTATCCAATGAAATTGCCACCTGATTCAAGATAATAATAATAAAAACTAAAAAAAAACCTTTCGATATCACGGCGCAGAATAAAACTCCCTGGACGCGCAGTCATAAGATAATGGCCCAACCACTGCCTTGGCTTGCTTAAAAATGGAAGCAAGGCAACTTTGGGGAGAAGACGCCTCTCAATTGCTAATAAGCAAAACCGGACCTGCAGCTGCTTTGATAACTCTCAAGCGCCGTGAAGTCTCACGTGCAGGCACTCCGAGAAAACGATCTGCACGTGAGAACGAGGCTTGTGCGTTGTTGTTGTTTTCACTGGCCGAAGCAGCACAATTCAAAGGAAACATTTGTCCTAGAAACGCACCCGGTTTTGGATGCATCTTATATTACCCGAATCGAGCTGGATATAGGCAATAAAAAACAGAGAAGGGAAAAAGTTGCATGGAAGTAGCTCCAAAGCGCTGCAAGGCCGGTCTCCTTTCCCGGCTACGCTGAGCAAACGTGCGGAAACGCACGGCGGCTAAGCGCTCCGCCGGGCAAGCGGGTCACGCGCCGACACCGCGGGTCTCCCTCTCACTCCAGACGCGCAAGGAAAAGAAATAAATGGGGAAAAGGCTTAAAAGGAGCCAGGCGCGCAACTCCCGACAGCAGCCCGGGCAGCCTTTAAGGCGCCGCGCTGCAAAGTACAAACTGCAAAAGCAGCCGCAGCCGCGAGGTCCCCGCGCCCGCTTTGCCCCCCAGTACCGGTACCTGCCAAGTGCCCAGCCCGAAGAGGGGCATCCTCGCCTTGGTGCTCAGCTCCAGGAACGCAGCCATGGCTCTCGCCCTCGGAACCTCTTCCTTGCCCCGGGAACAAGCAGCCGCTCTGCGGGTCTCTCTTCCCCGTGACCAGCCTGGCTCCGCCCCGGCTCGGCAGGAGAGCGCGGAAGCGCGGCGCGTATCGGGAGCGGAGGGCGGGTCGGAGACGCACTGCTTAAGCGCGTGTTGCTGGCGTGGTCCGGACAGGATCCATGCAAACGCCTAATTTGTTCTGTGTACTATGACAACACCCCCCCCCCCGCCAAGTTTTCATTTCAATGGAAGAAACGGGTATAGGAGAAGGGGAAACTGTCTGGAGCAGGCATCCCAAAACTTCGGCTCTCCAGATGTTTTGGACTACAATTCCCATCTTCCCCGACCACTGGTCCTGTTAGCTAGGGATCATGGGAGTTGTAGACCAAAACATCTGGAGGGCCGCAGCAGTTTGGAGAAGCCTGGTCTGGAGGAAAGTGCGAGCATGCAGACTTTTAAAATAGACTTGGCATTTCTCTGGTTGCTATAAGGAAGCGCCGGGATTTCCTAATCTGCCTTTGAGGAGCCCAGGGCAGTAAACGTGCCTCTCTTTATTATTGCGTCTCTTTTCCTTTACCCTCCCACCAAGGTCGCCAGGAAAGGCAGTCCACACACATCCCGCAGAATGTGGTGGCAAATCTGCGGCTTTGACTGGTTGTGGATTGTGCATTCATTGCTAGGTGAAGATTTGAACCCACACCCATCCAGTTAAGCCCTAGAACCATAGACTTGTAGAGTTGCAAGGGACCCTGAGGGTCATCTAGCCCAACCTCCTCCTGCAATGGAGGAATCTCAACACATGGTTTCCTATCCAGTTTGATACCATGCTGAACCCTGCTTAGCTTTTTACAAAAAAATGTGCTAGCAGTTTTATTGTTGCATCATAATACTGTATGCACACCTGACAATCTTTTTTGCCTACAGGGAGTTTGTACGTAACACACTGGCAAGTAACCTCAGATGTGGGGGCCAAATGTGGCCCTCCTGGCCTCTGTCTGGCCCTTGAGACTCTTCCCAGGCCACACCTGCCACCAGTCCTTTCCTGAGTAGTTTTGGCCTAACTGGAAAGTGTCCTTGAACAGAGATAGGTGTGCAAGTCTGTATAGGCAATGCCATGGGTTACTCTAGAAAGCAACATTTACATGTTTTGCCTCAACCATTTGTGCCTCTGGCCCTCGGGAGCCTGCCCCAAAGGGAATGTTGCCCTCCACCCCTGACATCAGGAAGCAGACAAGGACGTGCCCACCAAGTTCAACTCGACTTCTGTTTTGCTACTCCGTGAATAGATCTTTCCATCAACAGCTAATATGAACAAGGGGAACAGCCTCTTCTCCTTGCCAGTAGTGCAGCAGGAAATGAAGAAGTGCAGAGTCCCACCATGGGAGCCACAGCCACACGTCTTCTTGTGAGATAAACTTGTATGATAAACTTCTGCAATAATAATAATAATAATTAGGAGCGCATTGCAATGATCAATGAAAATCTCCATGTGTTCCCTTTCAGCTAGAACTGGGCACATGCATGGGCAGATGATTTGGAGTTCTCCAATACCTTCTTTTGGAGTGGCTTGAGTTGCGAAGAATCAAGGGAAGTAACAGAACTTACACATAGGTCTATTGAAATGGAAGCGCCTAGTGTTTTCAGTGTTCCTAAATGCTTAGCCTTGGTGCATGCAGTGGCGAAAAGGCTCTCCTTTCGTGCTGATAGGGTGTGTCTCTTGGGCCCTGGAGACAGGGGCGCTGCTGCAATAAGTTTTCGACCCCCTGGACCGCTCCACCTCTGCTCCCCTCCCACCGGATGATACTTTTAGGGCAGGGCTGGGGAAGCTGTGGCTCATTAGACTCCAACTCCCATCAGCCCCAGCCAGCCTTCCCCGTCCCACTTTTGAGGGTGCTCCTGCCACCCTTCCCAGGAACTGGGACTACAGGGTCCTCCGCACCATGTGGTCCCCGATCTTCAGGTGTTACCAAAATAGTATAAGGCGAGGCTGGGGAACTTGTGGCCTTCCCGGTGTTTTTGGACTCCCAACAGCCTCAGCCAACAGTCCAGAGTGATGGGAGCTCTGGAGGTTCTCTCCATCTTTGCCAGAGAAGGATGTTCTGAAGCAGCTCCCCACCCTAAAAGGAATGTTGGACGGCTGCCTGATACAGAAATCTTTCCTACAGGATATGCTGCAGCCCGTATAATGCTAAGCATGAGCCCTCTCACGGAGCTATCCCATGACTTGGGAAGGAGGTGAACTGGGACATGTATACTGCATATTTTTAGCTTGACAACGTAACCGGGTCTTTTGGGATCCTAGAACAAGGACTTCTGCTGCGATTCCTTTCATCTCCCCTCAGCCGAGAGAGAGAGAGAGAGAGAGAATTTCCTTGGCTTTCTGAGACAGACACGAGAAAAACACACATGCACACAAAGGTCTAATTCACTCATTTACTGCCAAGGCTGCTGTTGTGCCTAGAATTTAATCTAAGAACCAAGCCCTTTAAAATGTCCTCAAGTCCACGTTGCACACTTTCCCCCTCTGCCTTCTACAGGTGAACAAGACCCAGGGAGGGCTCAGGTGGTTGGGGTTGTTGCTGCCTGGAAGCTGATCCTGGATACCTGCTGCCCAGAAAGGGTGCCTCGAGACGCCTGCCCGCTCCGTGCGATCTTGAGGGCCCTTATGGCGCTGCCCGGGCAGGTCCTGCATCTGCAGCTGTTTGTGAAGAAGCAAAAGGGCAAGGATTGTGACACGTAGTTCAGAAGCGCGTTCAGGTTTTCCTCCTCGGACATTCTCTCCCACACTCGGGTGAAGATTCTTCGGCAGAGATCCTGCAGGCATTCCAGGGCGGAGAGGGCCATCTTGAGTTCTTCGAGGGCGTAAGAGACCTGGGGGACGTTCTCTTGAACCTGGGAGGATAATTCTTCCACACTGAAGAGGATGATCAGGTAGATGGTCCTCAGCGGGAGTGTGACCGTATAGTACAAGGCGGCAAGCCAAGCCTTCCATTCCTGAAATGCAGACATCCATTGGAAATAGAATCTTTTTTATAACATAGGGAGAAGACTTATTCCAAGTCATGACCTTTGGTCCACCTAGTGTGATGGAGTGATTAGAGCAGCCTCTCTCAACCTTGGGTTGTTGGACTACAACTCCCATCATCCCTAGCTAACAGGACCAGTGCTGCATCAGGGATGATGGGAATTGTTGCGCAACATCTGGGGACCCAAGGTTGAGAAAGGCGGGATTAGACTACAGCTGGAGGGAGTACTGTGTCCAATTCCAGGCACCACAATTTAAGAAGGATATTGACAAGCTGGAACGTGTGCAGAGGAGGGCAACCAAAATTATCAAAGTTCTGGAAACCAAGCCTTACGAGGTTGTTGTTTTTAGCAGAGGTTGAATGGTCACCTGTCAAGGATGCTTTTACTGAGATGCATTGCAGGGGTTTGGACTAGATGACCCTTGGGATCCCTTCCAGCTCTGATATCCCACAATTCTAGAGTGTTGAACAAAGACCTGGGAGATGGGGCTTCTATTATTCCCCACTCAGTCATGAAGCTCACTGGGTGACCTTGGGCCAGTCAACCTACCTGACAGGGTTGTATGTATGTATGTATGTATGTATGTATGTATGTATGTATTTATTTATACCCTGCCCATCTAGCTGGGTTTCCCCAGCCACTCTGGGCGGCTTCCAACAAAATATTAAAATACAGTAGTCCAAACATTAAAAGCTTCCCTAAACAGGGCTGTCTTCAGATGCCTTCTAAAAGTCTGGTAGTTATTGTTCTCTTTGACATCTGGTGGGAGGGCGTTCCACAGGGCAGGAGCCAGTACCAAGAAGGCCCTCTGCCTGGTTCCCTGTAACTTGGCTTTTCACAGTGAGGGAACAGCTAGAATGTCCTCGGTGCTGGACCTCAGTGTCCGGGTAGAATGATGAGGGTGGAGACGCTCCTTCAGGTATATTGGACCGAGGCCGTTTAGGGCTTTAAAGGTCAGCACTAACACTTTGAATTGTGCTCGGAAACATACTGGAAGCCAATGTAGGTCTTTCAAGACCGGTGTTATGTGGTCTCAGTGGCTGCTCCCAGTCACTAGTCTAGCTGTCACATTCTGGATTAGTTGTAGTTTCCGGGTCACCTTCAAAGGTAGCCCCACGTAGAGCGCATTGCAGTAGTCTAAGCGGGAGATAACCAGAGCATGCACCACTCTGGCGAGACAGTCCGTGGGCAGGTAGGGTCTCAGCCTGTGTACCAGATGGAGCTGGTAAACAGCTGCACTGGACACAGAATTGACCTGCGCCACCATGGACAGCTGTGAGTCCAAAATGACTCCCTGGCTGCGCACCTGGTCCTTCAGGGGCACAGTTACCCCATTCACGACCAGGGAGTCCTCCACACCTGCCCGCCTCCTGTTCGCCAAAAACAGCACTTCTGTCTTGTCAGGATTCAACCTCAATCTGTTAGCCGCCATCCATCCTCCAACCACCTCCAGACACTCACACAGGACCTTCACCGCCTTCACTGGTGCTGATTTGAAAGAGAAGTAGAGCTGGGTATCATCCGCATACTGATGAACACCCAGCCCAAACCCCTGATGATCTCTCCCAACGGCTGTATGTAGATGTTAAAAAGCATGGGGGAGAGGACGGAACCCTGAGGCACCCCACAAGTGAGAGCCCAGGGGTCTGAACACTCATCCCCGACCACCACTTTTTGAATACAGCCCAGGAGGAAGGAGCGGAACCACTGCATAACAGTGCCCCCAGCTCCCAGCCCCTCTAGACAGTCCAGAAGGATGTTGTGGTCGATGGTCTCAAAAGCCGCTGAGAGATCTAGCAGAACTAGGAAACAGCTCTCACTTTTGTCCCTAGCCCGTCAGAGATCATTGACCTGATTGTTGTGAGGATAAAATGGGAAAAGGAAGACCCATGTGCACCACCTTGAAAAAAGGTGTTACATAAATGTAATAATTTTTTAAAAAACAACAGGTAATTGGCTGGCACTGGCTCTCCAGAGTTTCAGGCAGGAGTCTTTGCTAGCCTTATCTCAAGATGCCAGGACACAGACCTGCAACCTTCTGCATGCAAAGCATTTCTCTTGCTACTGAGCTATGGCCTCTCCACACTTAAAGAGAGATTTTGACACGGCCGATGTGACATAATACAAGGATGAAGTTGCCAACTTTTCCACTAGCCCCTGCTCCGACAGTAATGCTTTTTTTCTTTTCTTTTTTTACTGTGGATCAGCTTACAGGGAGGTGGTCACACTTAACTTTGTGCTGTGAACCTACTGAACTCTGGATCATGCTGCTGAGGCACCCAGGAACTGGCCAGCATGTGGATTTTGGGTGCCATACGCAAGCCAGGCTGCCAGGGTCAGATCCACCCGGGAATCCGAACAGTGCCAAATGCAAGGTGCACACTTGCAGTGGGGAAATCAGGAGTGCACTGTTAGTGTCCTGGTCACCCTTCCCCATTTAGTGCTTGCATTTAGTGCTGTTTAAATTTGGAGCATAAATTCCCTTTCCCATGCATTTATTTTAGTTTGTGGACTCAATGGTCTTATGCTCTCCCCTCTCTCTTTACATGGCTGTGTACTTCTAATTCTGCAGTGTGTGTGTATGTCTAAACTAGAGCTTTCCAAACAATACTGTGTCGATTGCAGTGTGTAGGTGTGTTGTGTGAAAGCTCCCCATGCTCTTCCCAGGGCTAGAAAGGGGTTAGTTTAACCTCTGGACATAGGTGGTGTTGTGGTCTAAATCACTGAGCTTCTTGGGCTTGCAGTTCGAGTCCACCCAACAGCTCCTGTTCCTCCTGCCAACCTAGCAGTTCGAAATCACGACAGTGCAAGTAGATAAATAGGTATTGCTGCGGCAGGAAGGTAAATGATGTTTCCGTGCACTCTGGTTTCCGTCACGGTGTTCCATTGCACCAGCAGCGGTTTAGTCATGCTGGCCACATGACCCAGAAAGTTGTCTGTGGACAAACGCCGGCTCCCTCGGTCTGAAAGCAAGTTGAGCATCGCAGTCTGGACTTAACCATCCAGGGGTCCTTTACCTTTTACCTTCCTTTAGTTTATCTTCTGGTTTGCTAGTAAACTGAATTACTGTATCATTAAATGATGCATATCTAAAAAGTGGGTCACAAACATGAAAAGTTTGGAAAGTTCTGGTGTAGAATTTGACCTTGATGACACAATTCTCCCCCCCCTTTCCCCGCCCTCTCTCTCACACACACCATCCTTAGGGCTAATCTAAGAAACATTTCAGCCTCACTGAAACTTTTTGTTTCCAAAGGAGATGTGATTGTTTTCTCCCAGCCCAGAGCGACGTAGGAAGGGGAATGAAGAGGCAGGGGAAATGTGCGCTTACCGCATAGCAGTTTTCCGTGACCTTTTGGAGGCTCTGGCACGTGTGGCTGATGCGGCGCTGAGACTGCCTCGAAGCGTAGTGTTGGAATTTGTTCAGCAAGGAAAGCAAGCAGACCACGTACCCTTCACACCTGATCTGCGCCTGCACTTCCTCCCCAGAATCCCCCACTCCACATTCAGGACATGGCCGAATCTCATCTGAAACGAAAGAAACATCACTGTGTGGTCGTAAAGGGAGACAGAAGGTTGCGGCTGGAGGTTGCAGCAGCCCCATGTTCAAGGTGGCCCCAGTTATTTTTGCGAGGTGTTGGGATCCATGGCCAGGAGACATCTCCATGAGCCAGTTGCCATGTACACAATGTTTCCCTACGCTGGGGATTAACCATGTTTGCATTCTTGGGGACCATTTTATAAGTTAAATTGTAATCACATTTTATGCCCGAATGGTGGAGCCATTGTTTAGAGCTTTTCATGTAACCACAGTGGGTCCATTGATTTCTGTGGGTCTACTCTGAGTAAAACTTAGCAGAATACCACACAGTCGTATGTGTTTTCCCCACTGCAGCTGAAAACGTGCGTGGGGGTGAAAGAGGGTGAAATGCCTTACTTTTCCCAGTCACCACTCCCCAGAAAATCTCCGGGACCTGCCAGTTAGTCTGGCTGCCATTCCCTACCCACACTTGCAGAGATATGTCCTGGGAATTATGCTATTTCATCACTTATCTTTCAAGATGACTTTGGGAAGTGAGGTTGGAGGGGCGGGGTGATGGTACCTGCTAGCCACCAGGCAAATCTCTCCTTGCTGCCTCCAATATGACCCTCATTTCACTACATTGCCTGCCCCCTTTGCAAAATTTCTGAAATTTCTCTTCCCATTTTGCTACCTACAGATAGGACAGTGAGCTGGGGAGGGATCATTTCGTCTAGGGCTTAATATTTTCACAGACGCTGACCCCCCCTTGTGAGTGGTCAGGCTCCATAATAAATTTGGTACATCTAAGTGGTAGAGTCTTCACAATTAATGGAGCATGTATACACATTTGTGTGTTTGTTTTTAAAATCCAACACTAGAGGAGCATAAAGTTGTGGAAAGATGCTCGTGGGGCTGACCCAGCCTTAGACATTTTGTCTAAATCAGGAGCATGGAATCTCAGGCTTGGGGGATAAATATGGCCCTCCAGTCCTCTCTATGTGGCCCTCAGGGCTATCCTCATGCCACACATCCTCTCCCCAAGCTACACCCCTCACTGGCCTTGTTTGCCAGTGCAGAATGCGTCCTTGAGGTCTGGTATTGCCTCTTGCTTGCCTGGTACGTGCAGCGTTTTTTATCAAGAAAAATTGGTGCCAGAACTCACCATGAAATTGTAAGTCGCATGGCAACATGGCGGCAGCCCTGAACAGCTGTTTGACAACAGCAGCATTCGCCACTAAAAACTACAGAGTCATAGATCTAAAAAAAAAGTGTAGACTTGCATACACTGGCCAGCTTCTGTTTTGACTTGAAATGTTTGTTTGGGGCTTTGCGGAAGTGCACGAAGGCAAGAAGCAGGTGGGGGGGAATGCTGGCCCGCAATGGTGCCCACCTGAGAGGTGCCGGAAATGTGCTCTGGCTGGAAAAAAGCACTGGGTATGTGTAGGAACTAGTCTACTGCCCAAAGGGGTACTTTGCCTCTGTAATTGCCCCCCCCCAAGGCATGTGACCACCAGAATTTGCCCAGAAAGGAATGTGGCACTTGAGCTGAAAGGTTTCTCCCACCCCAGGTCTAAATCTTGGTGGTACTTTGTCTGCACGTATCATTAAGATAAAAAAACCCCACTCTTTACAGGTAGGAAGCAAGCACTCTAGGGAGCCCTTACCCATATCTTCATCGGCAACCAGGAGATAGTGATCTATAAATGCATGGGACCTGCCCAGCACGGTGTCCACGCCGGTCTTGGCTATCTGGCCAACTCTCGTCCCCATCAACAGGCTCATACTACCAGTCACCATGGAGGTTGTGGTCCTCACGCTACCCTGGACAGCGTCTCTGGTCATGTCAACCATCCCCGATAGCCTGCGGGTCATGGCGCTCTTTGCACATGTGACTTTAGAAGACATCATCTCCTTCGTACCACAGACAACCTGCAAGAGTCAGAAGACACACCCTGGAGGTAATATTGGAAGCTAGCTTGTCTTGGGTACTGGGAATTGTAGCTCTGAGAGGGGCAAACTGCAGTGCTCTGGCTTCACTGCAAGGAAGGCATGTGCTCTAAATTTATGGTGCGTGGGATGCGACCCGAGTTTACCTCTGTGGGTTTTTTTTATTATTTAATTAAAAAAATTATTTATGATTTTCAATTTTATACATTTCAATAATTTTATGATCATTTTAACATTTCAAAACTTGGCTTCCTTCCCCCTCTTCCTGCAGTTCCTTAAATTTATTTTTAATATTCTCTGCACATCCAAATTAACTTAATTTGCTCCTTTATTCATCTACTTTAAATATATACGCTTATAAATCTTCAGGTTATTACAATAATCCTGCCATGTTCTTATCTGTTTACAGTTTATTTGTAAATATTCAGTAAACCATTCCCATTCTTTTATACAAAGTTTGTTATCTTGATTTCTTATTTTTCGGCTAGGTTTCGCCATTTCTGCATATTCCATAAGCTTTGTATCCATTCTTCTTTTCCTGGGACGACTTCTTCTTTCCATTTTTGGGCGAGTAACATTTTTGCTGCTGTAGTAGCATACATGAATAAATTTCTAGAAGGTTTGGGTAGTTCTAGAAGGTTTGGGTAGTTCTGTCCCAAAAGGAATGCTTCTGGGTTTGCTTTCCCCCTAAATGTTATTTTAAACACCATTTCCCAGTAAGCTTTAAGCTTACTACAAGACCACCACATATGATAAAAAGAACCTTCTTTCTCTTTACATTTCCAACACTTATTTATTTGGATTTATACATTTTTGCCAATTTACTCAGTGTTGGGTACCATCAATAGAACATTTTCATATAATTTTCCGTTAGACCAATAACATGCTGTAAATTTTATGTCTGTATTCCACAGTCATTCCCATGCTTCCATATCTATATTATGACCAATATCTTTTGTCCAATGTATCTGCCCTCTGTGTTTCTCTTGGTTTGGGGCTGCTTTGAACTGTGGGTCTTTTGTGGCATTCTTCACCTCTATTTGTGATGTTTTTAAGATGTTGCAAAGTGCCCAGAGACTTATTCTAAATGTTTACAATCTTCTGGGAGGCAGACAGCTGCTTACCTGATCAGCCGTCTGTTGAAGGATGGGCATCTTCTCTTCCATTGTATCTAAGCCCCGACAGGCATACCTGTTTGCTGTTGCAACTAAGGAGAGAGACAGAGAGAGGAAGACACTTAGGTTTTTGTTATGGTTGCTGTCATGAGACCCTTTCAGTCTTACTAAAACAATTGAGCTTTGACTTATTTGTAACAAAAATATTATGCCAAGAAACCACACAAGTAACTTTGGCAATGGTTACAAAATACTGGTAGGGTGAAAATCTATCAATTGTTCTTTCTCTCAGTCCCTCATTTTCCCAATGTCCGTTTTATTTTTCTATGGGCTTATCCACACTTACCTTTCCCTCGCGCTTTCCAGGCATGGTAAAAAAAGGTAAAGGGACCCCTGACCATTAGGTCCAGTCGTGACCGACTCTGGGGTTGCGCGCTCATCTCGCATTATTGGCCGAGGGAGCTGGCGTATAGCTTCCAGTTCATGTGGCCAGCATGACAAAGCCGCTTCTGGCAAACCAGAGCAGCACACGGAAACGCCGTTTACCTTCCCGCTGTAGCGGTTCCTATTTATCTACTTGCATTTTGAACTGCTAGGTTGGCAGGAGCTGGGACCAAGCAACGGGAGCTCACCCCGTCACAGGGATTCGAACCGCTGACCTTCTGATCAGCAAGCCCTAGGCACAGTGGTTTAACCCACAGTGCCACCTGGGTCCCCTTCCAGGCATGGACAACACTTTAAAGCTCTGTGTCCAAGCATCCTTTTTATTTTTTATTTTTTTGCTCCAGAGCTTTCCCCATGAAAACCTGCTTTTTAAAGGCACAGTCTCCGCTGTCCCTCATTCCAAAGGAAACATAAACCCCGAGTCAGTGCCTGAAACCCCTGGAATCTCACATCCCTCAAAGATTGCAACAATGGCCAAGATACTGAGGGCCGGCCTATGTTCATAAAGGAAATCAGGAAAACATCAACCGCATTTCTAACCTGCAAGAAATTACCCAACACAACTTTTGTACAGGGTTTTGAACTTGATTCCCCTGTAATTTCTTACTGCCATCTGAACAAACCTTTACTTTTTCCACCGCTGGTGTGATTATTTGGCTGGTCAGTTTTCGATTTCTGTCTGTAACAACCAAATTCAGAAGCAGATCCCCCTGTTTTTTCTTGGTGGACTACTGAGCAAAGTAGAACAGGGACTTACTAGAATCAGTGGTGTAGGAAGGGGGGTGCGGGTCGCCCTGGGTGTCATCAATGAGGGGCGTGACAAAATGGCCAACCAGCTGGGAGGTGGGCACACCGCTTCCCCGGTGTTGGCGCTTGACTCTGAGTGCGCTGTGTGCCTGCCTCCCGGCACTACCATCCTGAACTGGGAGTGGCTGGCACTGAATTGGGGAGCTGGGGGGGGGGCGAAGCCTGACTCCACCCCACTGGAGATGTGGGGCGGGGGCGAACTTGAAAGCAGAACCGTCCACAGGAAAACACCACGCACAAACAGGCACCCTGCAGAAGCGAGTGTCTTTCAAAACACAAGCACAGCAACCGAGCCAGGTGACTTTCGTTTATGCCGTGTCCCCACACTGAGCAGCCTTGCAAGGCTCAGATCTGGGGAAGGGGGTGCCAGAAGGGGCTGGGGTTGCTCCAGCAGCAGTGGGGGTTGGTTGCGTGATGCCTTTGTTCTCTGCTGCTTGCCCCCCCCCCTGCGTGGTCAGGTGCATGTCCCCTCCCACCCTGGGCCTGTTGGAGTCACGCTTCGCCGCTGACTAGAATCCGTTTACTGGTCTACAGGTTTTCCAGGAAGTTCCTGCACTGCGCTAGACCTCATTTCTAATGTAGGAAGGACTCCTAAACCCAGAGAAGCTTGAACAGATTGTTGTGTGTGTTGATAGCAGTAGCAATTTGAGGGCGATTGTGGGCTAGCTTGACAAGACTTGCTCGTTGCAATCTCTTCGGCCAATCCTAGCTTGTTGCATTTAGCGTGCGCACAAAATACAGCCCTCTGCCTCAGCTTTACTCACTCTGAGGTTCAAATGTAGTCAGAATTGGCTGTGCTTTGTTGATGGCAGCTCCTGTGATGGTCTTCATGCCTTTCTCTGCCCCGCCACACACTGTCTGAAGGTAGGAGCTTTTTCTCTTGATGGAGGTGTAGTTTGAAGAAACCAAGTCGCAGACAGAGCACACCAAGGGGAGGCTGCCAACTCTCTTCAAGACATTCTGACATGGAAACCAAAGCCAAATCTTTGTCATTTAAGCCATCAGTTGTACAATAAATAAATAAACCATTCAGAACACAGTTCAAACAAAACAACACGTCCACACTATGGCAATTAGATGGCACGACAATACCATATCACAAAAGAAGAAGAGTTTGGATTTGATAACCCGCTTTATCACTACCCGAAGGAGCCTCAAAGCGGCTAACATTCTCCTTTCCCTTCCTCCCCCACAACAAACACTCTGCGAGGTGAGTGGGGCTGAGAGACTTCAGAGAAGTGTGACTAGCCCAAGGTCACCCAGCAGTTGCATGTGGAGGAGCGGGGACACAAACCCGGTTTATCAGATTACGAGTCTACCGTTCTTAACCCCCACACCACACTGGCAGAGGCCACGATTTGTAATACAAGTCAATACTATAACCCGAAGTTAGCAACTCTTTGTGTTTGGGTGGACTTTATAATTTTATTTTAAACATTTATTATATTTATTAGTCACTTGCTTTTCAAAAATGAAACTCAAAGTGACTTCCAAAAACAACATTAAAAACAAAGACAAAACAACCTAAAATACACATGTTTAGATCAAGTTTATGCTTTGAGATCTGCTGAGATTCTCCTAGTGACCTGCCTTTCATACTGTGGTTCTTAGATTCTGTTGCAAGTGAGGGATGGACGGACCAGTCACCTTTGCTTGATGCTCCATCATAGGGGCATTCCATCATGCCTTTCCAGATTTTCCAGAAGAATGCCCCTCCCAAAACCCACATATAAACTTTCACACATTTTGTACATACTTTGCTTGTAAAACACACATTTTTTCCGGTGCATTCTCCCCTTAAAACATGCATTTTGTATGAGGTTCTTTCAAAAACAAAATACACCTTTATTTGTGCACCTTTGGGGGGTTGAGAAGGCATTGCAAAACCTGGAGAGATGGGTAATCTGATCATCGAGGAGAGAATAAGAAAGCGAAAGGGAGTGTAGCCCAGGGGGGGGGGGAACAGGAGGAAGAAAAGAACAGCCAGAACATCCTTAGACAGAAACAAAGTGGGGAGTATTCATCTAAACACTTGTGCTAATGCAACAACTTTAAGCTGTGCCATCTAATTTCCCCTCCCTGGGCTCCCTGCTTTGGAGAGTTGGGGGGAAGGTTGGGGAAGTTACATCGCATAGTTAAAAACTGTTTTTATTGGATGCCACCCATGGCATGCAAACGAGCTTGAATACACAACTACCTCATTCTCGATACTTTCCTCAGAGGTCTCTGAAGACGTAGGAGTCGGTTCTGGCTTCGTAGAAGACATGATGCGTTCTGTGGTCACTGGAAGTGCAGAGAACAGAAAGCAATTGTGTTTGGAGGCAATCATGGCCCAATTAACGGCCGCAAATAGCTCCGTCGCCCAGTGGAAGCAGAAGATGGGAAACCCGGGTTCAAGTCCCCATTCAAACATGAAACTCAGTGGGTGGCCCTGAGTCTGTAACTATCATTCAGGCTGACTTACCTCACAGGGGTGTTGTGAGGATGTCATGTTTATGTGGGGGGGCGGGGAGCAGGGTAGAGCCCAGCATACCAATTTCAGAAGGAAGGTGGAATATAAGTGCAGCAAGTAAATCAATAAATCAATAAAAAAATCAATAAAATCAATAATAAATCAATAAATAAATCAATAAAATCAATAAAAAACAGGCTATGCCTTTTCATACTGGGAAACTTTTCCATCGATATTGAGGCTTGAAATCACTCACACTGTCTCATTTCTTTTTAAAAACTACAACAAGTCTTTTATTATTTATACCCTGCCCATTCAACTAGGTTGCCCCAGCCACTCTGGGCAGCTTCCGACCTATATAGAGAACATAATAAAACACTGAACATTTAAAAACTACAGAGCTGCCTCAGATGTCTTCTAAAGGTTGTATAGTTACTTATCTCCTTGGCTCAGGGGTCACATAACTCCATACCCTCCAACATTTTTCTGATGAAAATAGAAACGTCTTAAGGAAAAGCGGGACATTTTGGGATCAAATCAGAAACCGGGATGGCTTTTGTAAAGGCGGGGCTGTCCCTGGAAAATAGGGACATTTGGAGGGTCTGCTTTCTGGCACCCACTGAAGTTGTCATGTCTGCTATAGCTTCCTTCCCTCCAAATGTTAAAGATGAGCAGTCTGTGTTGTGATGGAGCAGCTATATATATATACCCACTCAAATGATGCTCACTACGTGACCTTGAGCCTGCACTATTTCTCAGGTTATTTCACCAGGTTGTCATGATTAAAAAAGAGGAGGGAAGCCCTGCATTTTATTTTATTTTTACAATCAAGAGGTATATAATTTTTATGCAGTATGTTGTGAAACAAGTAAAATGTATGTTGTGCTGAGCTCTTCAGAGGAAGGGCAGAATATAAGCTTAACAAAACTGATAAAAAAATTTATTAACAAATCCGTTTATTGTGAGGACCATGCCTTTACACAAATATAAACTCGGCAATAATTAAAAATATTAAAATTCATTGCATACTATCCCAGCAAAACCTTCACCCCACAAAACAGGAAGAAAAGGGGAAAAAACAGCAATGAGTTAAACAGACTATGAAGGGGTCTTTACTTTGTCATCCTGAAATCTTTCTGATAAATGACATACCATCCGAGTCGATCCAGCAGCAAACATATGTGGGCATTAGAATTTCTGGGATACAAACACCCATTGTGAGGTGGGAGTGGCCATGATCCAAAGCTCTGGGGAAACTAGTGGCTAACCCTGTTCTTAAATCAAGCATTGTTGTCTCTACGGAACGAACTGCATCTCCCCCCACCCCAGTGTTTACCCAGACTCACCAAAAGGCGACCGTTATTACCGTTTTTCCCCAGAGCAACAATTACTTTGGACTTGGAGGAAGACTGGATCATTCCATTGGGCTTATTCTTCACGCTGACGGCTTGCTATGTTAACATTTTGGGCATTTCCCATTAGAGGAGGACTACATTGGCTCTCAGGAAGAGGCTTCCGCTGCCATGGTTTCAAAACTTCATCCCCAGGGTGAATGAGGATGGATTCAGGAAAGATGGCGGCGTTTTGCCACTGTCTAAGGTGGGTCATGGGGGGAAACCACCAGGGTGGCAAGTGATGGGAGTTCCCATTGTTTCTTCAGCCCGGCAAGCACTGAAGTAGAGAGCAGTGCCAACCAATCAGGCTGTACATGCAAATTAGTTTCATTATGATTGATTGTCCAATTGGATCCAGCAGCTATTAAGGCCCTATGCAAAACTTGCTTGGGACTTCAGACAGGGGTGGAGGAAGGGGATGCGGTGGGGGTGGGACACCCCAGGTGTCACCACCGAGGGTGACAAAATGCCAGGCAGCACTCACTGTGGGGCCTGCAGTGCGCCCGAGCCACGCGTCTCTCCTGGGAGAGACACGGTGGCTTGGGCGCGCGCAGGCTCTGCGCTGCCCAAATGGTTCCCCCGCTGCCTTCCCCCAGCTGTAGGGTGGCTGAGTGGGAGGAGGCAGGCAGACTCTGGAGGCCCCATGGTGCGCCCCACCCTCGCCCCTATGGGTGGCTCGTCCCACCCTGGACGCCCGAGCAGCTTCCTCCACCGCTGACGTCAGCCCCGTTGAATCCAGTGGAGCTTATTGCAAAGAACATTTGAGCCCTACTGGATCAGACCAAGGGCCTGCTATCTTGTTTCTCATATGAGGAGCAGGACATGAGTGCAATAGCTCTTTCTTGGGGCACTTCCACAGGCCAGTTTAGTGTGGGTGGACTTGGTGCTGCTCCTGTACATAAGTCACTTTAACTGCATAAACCCGAATATTTCGGTAGGCCTTTGAATCCCTCCTGCAAAACTCTGACAGTCTCAAGGCAGTCTTTGGCCAATTTTGATAACATTCAGATTGCCTTTATTCACTGTGTTTGTATTATGTTGTGAGCTTCCTTAGATGGACCATGCCCCCAAATATTGTCATAAATAAGTGTGTTGCGGAAGTGGTTTTCAGTCAGTACGGTTGACCCTTTGCCCATCAGTGTACAGTATATTTAAATTTTATTACAGCATGTTGTAGCTCATAAAATGCCACCAGAGGGCCATAGAACCATTTTTGCTTTTAAAAGCTTACTCCGTACATTAACTCTGGTAATTCTCCTCAAGTCATGAGAGCCTAAGTAGGTGAATCTTTCCATCTGTCAGACTTGGCTACTTTTTCCTCTTCTCTTTGTGGAGATCCCACAGCTGTTAAGCCCATCATTCCTTCTAGAAAACTCCTAAGAAGTGTAAATGATCACTTGAGTAGCATGCATTCACTTTCCTGGTTATAACGCTAGCACTTCTGTCCTGGCACCTGATGTTCTGTTTACACTGCAATCAATACCTGTCTAGCTAGGCACCTGTGACTTTTTGAATGACATACCGCCATATCATGCATCCACAGAATCTTTTAAGTCTTTTGTTCAGTTTAGAATGCAACACATGCATTTTGTTGTTGTTGCTTGAAACCACATGGATTTCTGATGTCAGCAACACCTCATTTCCAAAGGGTTCCCCAACCTAAAGGCAAACTTATTCCATTACCTTGTGGAACTCATAACCACAAGTTACAGTGATGATGTCCAAAAGCTTTCATGGCAGGGAGGCAGGGATTAGGCAAAATAATGGAGGACGTCTGTATTCAGAAGTCCTGCCCATCTACCAAACACAGGGGACAGACAACAGGATAAGACTGTTTTCTTTAAACCATAACTTGCTTCTGCTTTTTCATAAGGCATGTGTTGTCTGCTGATGGAAGAGAAATACTGGGACAAACAGACTTTTGTCTGATCCAGCATACTATATTCTCCACATGGCCTAGTAAGTGACTTTAGGATTGCAACAATAATTATCTGACAATAGTGGGGTTAAAGATACACCATAGTGACCCTGTTTGCATCTGCTAAATCACCAGGAAGTGGGACAAAACTCTGAATTTCACATAAACACATCATTGGAAGGAGCCTTGTAGGCTATTTCCATCTAATTCTCTGCTCAGGGTGGAAACTCTAGAGCTACAAGCATCCTCAATAGATGAATTTGCAGCCCACCACTCCTCTAAGTCATTAACTAAAATATGGAACTGTTCTTACTGTCTAGAGGTTCCTCCTAATGTCCAACCAAAATCTACCCTCTTTGTAATTGAAGCCCATTGGAACCACTTAAAAAAATACAGTTTTTACACTGCCTCTTAGCTTTAGAAAAACTTCTTTGTCACCTTGTGAATTCAAAGACATAATAATGAAAAGCATGCAGTAAAAAATATGAACAGTGCAAATGCAAGAGAGCAGATAAAATAAATAAGCAGTAAAATCAGCAGACAGCTTTCATCAGAATGAGAAAAGGCTTGGGAAATAAAAAAGAAAAAGGTTTTCAAAGCTGCATCAAAAAGCCACTCAGCCTGTGTACACCCATCAAGTATTTAAAGCACTGTATTTAAAGGAACTGTAGTTCCTTAAAGGTGCTGGGAATTGTAGCTCTGTGGGTGGATTCTTTGGAGGCAACTATGATGCGTGATGATAAAGTATTCTGCAAACAGGATACCACAACTTAAAAGTCTTTTCCTAAAGGTATGTTTGACAGTGGGGCCTCCAACGCTGATTGTAGTAATATACTGTAAGTGATATTTATGTTGCTTACCTGATGGGGAGCTAATGGAGTGAGTAAAATTCTCAGGATAAATCATCATAGCAAGAGCCCGGCGCAATTTATGTAGCTTCTTTCCTAGATTAAAAGATTGCAGCAGGGGCAAATTGGTTACCTATCTGTATTCTGAAAAGTTTGCGCTGACAAATTTGCAGAACATTTGAACATATCCACAGATGTCCCACACAAAATAAAAACCAAACAAAACTGAAGATGAGGATTTTTTTTCCTTCGCACCAAATTCTTATGAAGGAGAAAGGTTGTTTCTTGCTTCCATTTATGAGGATAGGACAAAAAGAGTCAGGTGCAGAATTACCAACGTTTGGTTTCAAAAATTCTGGGCCACGAGGCAGGGGCACAAACAGAACAGGAGCCAGCAAACAGGATCAACACACTAATGGTGGGCCTTGGCCAAACCAGGGGTTTATTTTACCTGCTTTGCAGACCATAATACTGCTTAACTTAACAGGAAGACATGTTTTTACTTGTTGCAAAGAGACGGAGTTGGCAACCACCGGTGTATATTTCGCAAATATTAATCGGAAAAAAAAGTGCTATCTTAATGATTCCACACACACCCACACCCCACCCAGGGGACTGATCAATATGGCAAGAACAGTAAGGCTTACAAGATATGTAAGGTGAGAACACAAATGCATTTTTTTCTTTTGTCTTTTTAGCTATTGTAGCTTTTTCTTTTCTTTTTTCTTTTCTTCTTTTACCTTTTTTCTTAGGTTTTGAAGAGTTTTGTTCTATGTGAAACAAAGTTGGAGGAAAATTGATGTAAGCGAAATATATCTGGTTGTAAATGTTTAAATTAAATAAAGATTATTTTGAAGAAGAAAAAAAGAGAACACAGCAACAGAAATACAAATTCCGTCTCACTTTTTTTCCAGAACTTCTGCAGCTTCTCAGAGATGTCACACGCCTTTCCCTTCTCTCGAAGAGGCATTTCCCTTATACAGATAGAGGTTAAGGGCTGTCCTTCATAGAGTTCTAAAAACCTCCATTCCTCTGTCACCCACACAGAGGAACGCATCAACAATCGCCTGGATTGCTGCCTTAGAATACGGAAGCCCTTCGTGGGAGGACATTCTGTTCACCGCATTCAGAACTCTCCACCGGGTGGTCTCCCTCTTTGATGCCACTGATGGATCGTGAAGTGTCCCCTGAAATGCTTTCGGGCAATTAAAACTTCACAGAAGACTGGGAAACTCATGGTGGCATCAGTGACGAGGGCACATAAACCTATTAGGATGAATGCCTTAGATTTCCAGGCTAGCAGACCATGCAATTCATGATGGAGGTCGCACAGTCCAGATTATGGGCCACCCCGGCTGAAGGGCTCCATTGCCATAAATATCTGTAATCCACATGCATTTGCATTTGATTAATTGCCATAGCATAGTAACAATGCTCTGTAGTGGCTCAGAGCTCTCAAATGCTTCAGAAGTCCTCGGATACACTTTTGCTTCTCTCTGCGACCGTATATATGTCACATTTCATAAGCAGTACTAGACCTCAAGCCTGTCTAGCAGCAATGCGTTTTCATTCCCTCCAAGTCTCCCGATTTCCCAGGGACAGTCACAGAATTACGAGAGCTACCCCAGCTTCTGATTTGATCCTGGAATGTGGCTCTTTCCCCCCACCAGTGCTGGTGTTGCTGCTGAGCTCAGGGAAGAGGATGAGCCAGCACTTGTCCTAAGCGATGGTGGTGACAGCTGTGACATACCGCCCCCCCAAGTGTCTCTATTTTCCAGGGGTGTCCCTGATTTAGAGAAGCCATCCCAGTTTCCGATTTGCTCCCAGAATGCCCCGCTTTTCCTTAGGATGTCCCTATTTTCATTGGAGAAATGTTGGAGGGTATGGTTTTATGTGACACCTGAGCCACGGAGATAAGTAACTATACAACCTTTAGAAGGCATCTGAAGGCAGCCCTGCATGGCGAAGTTTTTTAATGTGTAATTCCCCGCCCCCTTTTTATACATGTTGGAAGCCACCCAGAGCGGTTGGGGCAACCCAGTCAGATGGGGTGGGTATAAATATTATTATTACTGTATTATTATTATTATTATTATTATTATTATTATTGCATAGGATGTCCCTATTTGGAGAAATGTTGGAGGGTATGGGGACACTCCTCACCAAATGCATAGGATACTGTTAGCACACATCATTCAGGTAACATAATGGCACAGATGAGGCTGTATACCAGAGGTGGGGAACCTGTGGCACTCTGGATGTTGCTGGACTTCAACTCCCATCATCTCTGACCATTGGTCATGCTGGCTGGGGCTGATGGGTGTTGAAGTCCACCGACAAGCTCTGGCCGGCCACCAGACTTTCAGCCGCTACTGCTCTATATCCTGAGAGCAGACTCCATCACCAAATTTGTGGACCTAAAGCCTATGAGTGATTCTTGTCTGCAAAGTGGGTGGCACACTTGTCACAGCAGTCGGCATTTATTTGTGACTCAAAGGAGGGTCAACTGAGTGTAGAGATCTTTGGCACATAATGTTGGGAAACTGTCTATTTAGAGCTCTAGCCAAGATCTGACCCAAAGTGGGGGGGAAATTAAACTTGACAGATGGACTATTTCACACAGCCCAGCGCTTTACAGTATATGCAAACTATTTTTGAACACAGCTGCTCAGAAAGAGCTTGTAACATTTTCTTAGACGTCATAGGCACCTGGAAAAACAACAACTGGTAATCGGCTGAAATTGAGACTTGCTAATATTATCTGGGCTCACTGAGTTTTGGATCGCATGGCCAACTCTCTCTCTCTCATGACTTTTAGCATCTGAAAGACTAGCTCTATTTCTACATAGATATAGATATATAGATATCTCAGTCACACACACAAAGTGAAAAAGCACTTGATTTTAAATATTACAGTCACATCATAATCTTATTTAGAAAATGTACAGTATTCATTTTCCTATTGTAAGTTTGTGGCATCCTTTGTTCCATGGTACAGCATCACTTTCGAAGTCTTAACAAGCACGCTACTACAAAATAAGGAAGCTGATTTAAATTCAGCAACAAGCCAAGCTATAGTTAAAGCTATGGTTTTCCCAGTAGTGATGTATGGAAGTGAGAGCTGGACCATAAAGAAGGCTGATCACTGAAGAATTGATGCTTTTGAATTATGGTGCTGGAGGAGACTCTTGAGAGTCCCATGGACTGCAAGAAGATCAAACCTATCCATTCTTAAGGAAATCAGCCCTGAGTGCTCACTGGAAGGACAGATCGTGAAGCTGAGGCTCCAATACTTTGGCCACCTCATGAGAAGAGAAGGCTCCCTGGAAAAGACCCTGATGCTGGGAAAAATGGAGGGCACAAGGAGAAGAGGACGACAGAGGACGAGATGGTTGGACAGTGTTCTCCAAGCTACTAACATGAGTTTAACCAAACTGCGGGAGGCAGTGGAAGACAGGAGTACCTGGCGTGCCCTGGTCCATGGGGTCACGAAGAGTCGGACATGACTAAATGACTAAACAACAACAACAAGCCAATTGCAAATAACCAATAATTACCTTGTGGGCCGCAGGTATGATGAGGGTTTTCAGCAAGTTTCGATAGATGCTGCTAAGATGGCCAAGGAGCTAAAGAATACTACCAAACTTTGAGAAAGAGCAAGTGTTATGTACTGAGCTGAATCATAGAACAATAGGATCCAGAATCAGCAGCCTGATTGGTCCGCAGGAGCCACCCAATCCAACTCCAGGTGGAAGTGAATCCTTAACCTGATTGGCCTGCAGGAGCAGCCAATCAGGCGGCTGGCAGAAGTGAATCTGCAACCTGATTGGCCTGCAGGAGCAGCCAATCAGGCTGCTGGCAGAAGTCAATCCACAAACTGATTGGCCCACAGGTGTAGCCCTGAAGTAGCCAATCACGCAAAGCCCATTGTGTAAATAATGTACAGTATATAAGCAGATGGTTTGGGGAAAGGGGCATTCTTCTTCTCTTCTTCTCCTTGATAACTACGAGCTGAATAAAGAGCATGAAATTCACTCTCGACTCCGAGTATATTTCAGCAAGTTAGAAGGAGGAGAAAGAAATGGCTGTTTGAGTATGAGGCACCAAAGGATTCCAAAGCAAAAATTCGAAGGAGGTTTCCACCATGCTATCTTAGACATGGCCATGCAATCTGTTGAAGAGATTCCAAGGGCTACAACAATATAATTCCCCGTTTGACTTCCTGAATGATACAGTATATACGGTATATAATTTCAGGCTACTGAAGGTCTGCAAGAATTTGGGGGGGGGGAATCGTTGATGCACAATAGAAACAAAATATATTGATGCTGAAAATCTGTGCCTATAATAACAGCTCAAAGGCTTCCAAAGTCCATGCCGCCACAAGAAGTCATTCTCTTCACGCTACAACAAAAACTCCTGGTGTCAGTGTCAAGTGGTGAATGCAGGTTCTCAAAACTCAAATTTATTAGAACTTTCATATGCTTTGTTGCAAAATAGACTAGCTGGCTTGGCAACTATATCAATGGAACATGCACAGACATCAGCACTTGACCTGAAGGAATCAGTGCCAAAATTCGCAAAGGAAAAGGCATGCAAGTGAGATTTTGATGTCCCCAAGATTGAAACTTTTAAGGGACTTAAATTTCAACATCACAATTCACAAGATTATTCAAAATGATTTGCGTGCT
Organism: Zootoca vivipara; assembly: GCF_965207765.1. Classification (NCBI taxonomy): domain Eukaryota; kingdom Metazoa; phylum Chordata; class Lepidosauria; order Squamata; family Lacertidae; genus Zootoca; species Zootoca vivipara. The sequence goes on from NC_142592.1 coordinate 56,949,290, forward strand.
AAAATGTTTGGGGGGGGGGTTGTATTTGAGAAGGATAAACAGATATGGTTCTATACTTGCAATATAAAATAAATTTAGCAGTTTCTAGTTTTGTGCTTTTCATTTTTTTCTACAAGACATCTGTTTTTGAAAATTGAAATTAGGAGAGAGAGAGAGAGAGAGAGAGGAAAAATAGGATGAGGCCACTGGTGGAGGAAGGGGGCGGGGGGAGCGGACTGCCCCCGGAACCATTGGGGAAGGGGTACCATCGTGGCTGCCCCCCGCCACGCGTTGAGCATTCCCCCACTGCGCCGGTGGCACACCACGCCCCCGGGACGCGTGCCAGCCCCCCCGCCTGCTCTCCGCTCCCAGGTGCCGGAGCATGCAGCTCCGCCACTGCCTAGGGCACAAAATATTGTTCATCATCATCATCATCACTTTTAATTTGTATACCGCCTTTCTATCATACAATACTCAAGGCGGTTTACAAGCTGAAGAAACAGAATCTAATGAAATACAAAACAACCTTATAACAATCTAATGCAATACAAAAATGTGGTAATAAAACATAGCTTTAAAATAAGCAATCAAATAATGTAACATTCAACAATCATTACAATAGTATAGAATAATATCAGCATATGAAAATTAAACAGAAACCTACTCTTAACATTTACAATAAATAATTTCAAAACAATAATCAATAAAACAACAGCAAGTCACAGTGCATAAAACAATACAATGCAAATTGAAAAATAGAGACTGGAGGGGGCGAGGCAAGGCAGGTGGAAAGAGGCCTTGCCTGATGGAGTCTCTCCCCTCACACCACCGGCACTGCTCCTAACAACTCTTAGCACCCTTAACAACCTACATTTCCCAGGAACTATAGTTCTCTGAGGGAAGCCAGGACCATTTGAAGTGCTATGATACAGCTCTAAAGACATAGCCACATTCTCTAGCCCTTAAAGTTCTCAACTGATGTCTGTATCAGAAGGATTTTACAGTGTTCTTGAACTTCATGGTTCATTCTGTAGCCCACATTAAGCTGTGAGTCATCTACTTAGATTTCCGATTGGAGGGAGAAAAGCAGGAAGAATAAATACATAACCTTACAGCAGCAGCAGCTTCAAGACGGAAATGCTCAGAATTTTGTTCTCCAGGGGAGCAAAAAGAATAAAAGCAATCAGGTGTAATGGCAAATGGGAAGCAGAAAATATTTCTTCCTTTTTATTCCCAACACTTGTGCAATTGTGGGTGGCAGAATAACTTTGAATTGCGAGCAATTCTTCTAAATAGACCTGGTAGCATTCAGTTCCCCTTTTAGGATTACTATGGTATAATTTGGAGGGTGAAATTGAAGTTGCTCCTAGCCACCCATCAGCTTCTATGCTTCTGGCTATCCATTTTATTAATACAGTTTCCCTCAGCTCCCTCTGCACGCAAGGATTTATTTGCCCCTGTTGGGATTTATATATCACATCCTGTATTATGACTCCAACAAGCCTGCAACTTTTGGGTTCATGTATATGCCTCAGTGATACCGACCTTTGCAAAAAGGGTAGTGATAAAAGTCTAGTTGCAACATAAATTCTGCAACAGTATGCTGGGGTACACTCACGATTAGAGGCATTCCACACATTAGGTAAAGGTAAAGGGACCCCTGACCATTAGGTCCAGTCGTGACCGACTCTGGGGTTGCGGCACTCATCTCGCTTTATTGGCCGAGGGAGCCGGCGTACAGCTTCCAGGTCATGTGGCCAGCATGACTAAGCCGCTTCTGGCGAACCAGAGCAGCGCATGGAAACGCTCTTTACCTTCCTGCCGGAGCAGTACCTATTTATCTACTTGAACTTTGAGGTGTTTTCGAACTGCTAGGTTGGCAGGAGCAGGGACCAAGCAACCCCGTCGCAGGGATTCGAACCACTGACCTTCTGATCGGCAAGCCCTAGGCTCTGTGGGTTAGCCCACAGCGCCACCCACGTCCCATTCCACGCATTATGTTGTTGCAAATGGGGTTTGGCCAATGTGTGTCCATTGCAGAGGGAGCTGCAGCTGATCCTGGCTTCCCAGTGAGAGTCTCTGCATCAGGCACGAATTTGCAAATGTTTGCTTCTCATATTCACAATTTACATGCTTTTTAGGTGACAGCTTCAGAAACCTATGAGGGTGGAGGATGGCTCAGTCGGTAGAGAGTGAGACTCTTAATCTCAGGGTTGTGGTTTTGAGCTTCGTGGAGGGCAAAAGATCCCTGCATTGCAGGGGGTTGGACTAGATGATCCTCATCGTCCCTTCCAGCTCTACAATTCCAGAAGTTATCAAACCAAGTAATGCATACAAAATGCAAGAATGCATGTACAGTATCCAGCTAAGGTGTGCACAAAAATGTGACGGTGAAAGATGCATTATATAAAAGGGAAAGATGCATTGGAAAAGTTAATGCAACAATGTGTATAATAGGAGAAAGTCGCACAAACATGCGTATAAATTTTCATGAGGATGTAAAGATGTATAAATAAAACAATGCAAACTGTTGTGGAGAGCCAGTGTGGTGCCGTGGTTCAAGTGTTGTACTTGGACCTGGGAGATCAGGGTTCAAATCTCCACTTGGCCATGAGGCTTGCTTGGTTACCTTGGGCTACCGTGTTTCTCATATTATAAGACATGTCTTATATTTATTTTTTCCTCAAAAAAAACACTATGGCTTATTTTCAAGGGATGTCTTATTTTTTTCCTCCTCCTCCTGCCACGGTCGGCATTGCTGCTGCGCCTATCACTATGTCTTATTTTCGGGGTATGGCTTATATTCCTTGAATGCTTAAAAATCCTGCTATGGCTTATTTTATGGGTATGTCTTAAAATATGAGAAACAGGGTAGTTAGACCTCTTAGCCTGACCTACCTCACAGGGTCTTGGTGGGAATTAAATGAGGAGGAGGAGGAGGAGAACCATGTAGACCACCTTGAGCTCCTTGGGGAAAGGGTGGAATATAAGTGTAATAAATAAATAAACGTGGAGAACCATATTGAAGATGGGGCCGGGGACAGAATAGTACTGAAATTGATAGATTTAACCACCCCAATCCGGGAGTTGCACATCCCATTCTGAAACTAAACTTTATGAGGATTACACGATGAGTGAAGGGAGAATGAAGTGTGTCTACAATTCTAAATTTTTAAAAGTCTGCCAGCTCTCAGAAAGTTGGGAGATCTCATGCATTGTCTTCCAGAATCTCCGACTGTCCAGATCTCATTTCCCAGGATTCTTTGGGGGAAGCCATGACAATTCAGCTGACAGATAATAAATCCAATGTCAGTTTGTAGTTAGGATCTGCTGTGAATGATGCCCAACCTCCCTACAATATGCCTCCATGGTAACCTTTGCTCAGAAAGCACTGGAGATGTTTAGTGTCATGCCAAAAAGGTCAGCATTTGCAAACAGAAATAAATTAAGGGAAAGTGATATGACTCAGAGGCAAAAAGTCTACTTCAGGGCGGCTGGACATCTAAAGCTATGAAGAACCTTCTTTCATTTGATTACCTCTTGAAGTAGAGAAGCAAATATATAAAGATAGGGGATGCCGGGTCATATATTTCACTATGTCTCTTTGAGCATAGCTACATGTAACAAGCATGTTTATTTGTTTTATTTCAGGAAACATATCCTGAAACTCTCATGGCATTTATTTTATTCATTAATTTATTGAATTCATATACTGCCCTGTATCCACAGGTCTCAGGGTGGTTCACAGACTAAAGGGTAGCTTACAATTAAAAATAAGATAAAGCAAACAATTTCAGAGAGAGAGAGAGAGAGAGAGAGAGAGAGAGAGAAAGTTTGATAACAGCAGAGAGCAGCACAACAATCAGGAATTTAAATGCAGATGTAAACCAACAATTTAAAGCCTGGGTAAATCAGAAGGCTGATCGCTGAAGAATTGATGCTTTTGAATTATGGTGCTGGAGGAGACTCTTGAGAGTCCCATGGACTGCAAGAAGATCAAACCTATCCATTCTGAAGGAAATCAGCCCTGAGTGCTGACTGGAAGGACAGATCCTGAAGCTGAGGCTCCAATACTTTGGTCACCTCATGAGAAGAAAAGAATCCTTGGAAAAGACCCTGATGTTGGGAAAGATTGAGGGCACAAGGAGAAGGGGACGACAGAGGACGAGATGGTTGGACAGTGTTCTCGAAGCTACTAACATGAGTTTGACCAAACTGCGGGAGGCAGTGCAAGACAGGAGTGCCTGGCGTGCTCTGGTCCATGGGGTCACGAAGAGTCGGACACAACTAAACAACAACAACAACAAATCTGTACTAAGATAAATCTCTCTGAGAAGGAAATACTAAAGGCAGAGCACCACAACTGCTGAGATTCTTTCTCAAGTAGTTCCCCACATTCAGCCACCACCCATTTGCAGTTAATAATAATAAGAATGATGATGATGATGGTGATGTACCCATTATCTTTCCCCCAGTTTGCAGGGTGGTCAGGGTGCAAGCATCCACAGAGACAATTTTCAGCAGTCAAATGGCAGGAGAGGGGAGTTAATGAGTCTCTCTCCTCCCTCCTTTCTGAAAACCGCATGGCCTTCCAATTCCCACTACAGTGGAACCTTTTGTTACGTACCATCCTCCTTGCAAATGCTGTGGGTTATGCACTCCGCTAACCCGGACGTAGATGCCCCTTGTTGCGACCTTTGCCCCGGGATGCGAGTGGAAGCCGCACGCCGGCAGCACAGCAGCAGCGGGAGCTGTTTGGGGTTGAGAACGGACCTCCGGAACGAATTAAGTTTGTAACTGGAGGTACCTTCATGTCAGTATGGCGCTAAGAAGAAAAAGAGACAGAATAAGAATTATGGCATAAATAAACACAAATGTGGACGGTTTATCTCAGTCTTGTCTATTCCAGAAGGTGACTCTCCAGGGTGTCTCCAGAGGCGGATTTAGGGCTGCATGACCAGTTCTGCTGCACTGGGTACTGAGCCTAGTGGGTATTGCAGGGTGCTGCAACTATGACATAGTGAATTGAGCAGAACAGAAGGCGAGAGTTGGGGACAGACAAATTTTGGCCTTGCACAGGGTGCTGCTGAAATCTGAAAGACCTGGTGTCTCCCCTCCACCATCTCATCTATATAAGCAGGACAAAACCCAAGACTCTCTGCTCCCCAAAATGTGCTCCAGCATTGCACCACGATGCGTGCCCACCCCCCTCCTAGGCTTTTGTGTGGAACAAAGCAAATGCCAAGCCTCTTTCATGGATTCTTTTCTCTCCCAGCTTCATTTCCTATGAACTTTAGAATTGTTCAAACCAGATCTTAAGAGACGATTGTGTCACCGTGCTTCATACTTTGGAAGCTTTCTGCTTGCACTTAACCAAATCAAAGCCATGGGAAATCATTTCCCTTTGCAAAGCAGCTGAGTATCTTGACATTTATCGAAAAGCTGCTTAGGAGGATTTTAGAACTCCATTTTTGTTAAAAGCTGTTATATAAATGTTCCACATTTTAGCATCTGGGCAGGGTGTCTTCAAAAGGCAGGTACACACTGGACTTATTTTCTCTGTATTAGCAGACTCTGTACACATACATAAAATAGCAAGAAGAAAGGAGAGGTTCATGGTGCTTTAGCTGGTTGGAGAAGCTCTTGAAAATCTAGTTTCGCCAACTTTCGTATGAGCCCTGCAGCTTTTAGCAGAAGTCATTCAACGGGCACTTTCATTCAATGGAAAGATGACGATTAGAAAAGCCTGAAACATATGAATAGGCAGAGCCTGGAAAGCTCATTTTGAAAAGCAACTAGTTCAAGATGTCCAAAAAGGAACCACCTCCTGTTCATCCCATTACAAAACAGAATAGTTTGGTTCACATTCAGATCACAGTTCAACTTAAGTCATCAGCGGTGCCAGCGGAGGGGCAGGAGGGCAAGCACCCTCCTAAACAAGCATCTCACCCCCACTTGCCCACCCCATTTCTGAACTCTTGTCATCATATACTGTACAGTTATTTTTCTTTCTTGCCCACCTAGAAATATACTTTGCCCCTTCTGTGCCCTCCTATAATTTGTTTTTTTCTGGTGTTGCCACTGGCTTAAATTCATTCAAACAATCCTCAGCATCCCCCTGCCACAGCATTTTGAATATCACAAGATGCTGCGCTGAACTATAAAGCAGCCTTAAGCAGACTAAGGAAACAATAAATGGCGTATGCAATCAAATGTGAATTGCTTATTTTCCCCAGCAGCTATGATCTTCAAGTTTAAAAGTCAAAGTGTCCAAGAAGTATTTTTTTAAAAAGCTGGGATAGTTTGGTCGGTAAAGCATGAGATTCTTAATTTCAGGGTCGTGGGTTTGATCCCCCACATTGGGCAAAAAGATTCCTGCATTGCGGGGGGGGGGGTGAATTAGATGAATGTCATAGTCCCTTCCAACTTTATAATTCTATGAACTAGAAATCCTTCAAAGTTCTATATTGAACTTAATCCATGTTCAGTTCACTTGACAATTATGGGAACGACTTTTGAGGTTAGTTCAGAGATATCTGAACTCATTTGGTGACCTTAATTAAACCTAACTAGCACATTCCAAGTACTTTGCATACAGTTGCCAACTTTTGTGCTGGACGTTGCAGCTGATCAACATCATCAGCCTTGTTCTCAGACATCACTTGTAAGAGTAACCAATTTGCAACAGTGCCTTCCTTCTTTTTGTGAGAATGGAAGAGAGTACTCACAGTGCAAATGAGCATTCAACTTGCCTTCCCCAATGCAAAAGAACAACAAAGAGGTGATTTCAGGAACTTTCCTTCATTTAGGAGCAACAAGCCATTTAGACTTGCTATACAGAATTGACCAACACACCTAACCACTTGCGTGTTCAGACCTTTAAACCTCCCCCTTAAATAAATTCACACAAGACTCATAATTTTGGTTTGGTTTTTGGCAGAATTTAGGCCACAACTTTATTGATTACAGCAAGTGAGTGGTTGCAAGCCTCTGGTTCGACTAGCTCCCTGCCATGCAGGTAGCGCTGACCCAGGGTTCCAGCATAGGTCAGCCAAGGGTGAACACCCGGATAGGCGGAAAGCCGGGAACATGCTATGCCCGCCACCCAGATGTCCCCCTGGACTCAGACACGGGCGCAACCCCTCTCAGGGTTGACCAAACCATTGAGTCCCTGGATTCCTTTAACGGAATACCCTTCGCATAGGGATGGTGAGAGCATTCCCCCATCCCTATCACCTGAACCAGAGCCTATCCACAACCTTACAAGTTGTGATGATTTGCTACACGGCAGGTGAAACCCAAATGGCACCAGCCAATTAGCCAAATGGGGAAAATTCCTGCCATGCCCCTGTCCCAAAGACAGACAACACACGACGGCATAGCAAGGTCAAGCACATAAGCCTTAAAAGTAGGAAGCGGTGGGTGGGTGTTCCGATACACGCACCAAAAGAGGAAGCTCTGGGTCATGTGTATGGGCATTGTAATGGTGCTGTTGCGGCTACTCTTGAATAAAGACGCCCAAGTCCGCTCTGTCTTTAAGAGTTTTATTGTGTATAGTATTTACAGTGCAGAGATAGCAGAAAACATGACCTCTCAGTCACTTGCAGAATCCAGGAGTGGACGTTTCCTGTGACGTGCCCAGCATAAGACTTTGGGCACCTTGAAACGCCTCCTCCCGACCTTACGTTTGGTGGCGTGCCTTCATTCGGGCGCCAGAAGCGGCTGCCTGTTCCCCTCCACCTGTTGGTCAGGGCGTTGCAATGGCTCTCTAGCATAGCCGAGCCCTGACTCCTCCAACCCACTAACTTCCTCATTCCCCCTACCTGACCCGCTGCTGCTGCTGCTCTCACTGGACAAAGTGCTGGTCAACAGGAGAGGCGGAGGCTCCCTGTACAGAGGTCCCCTGACAGGCATATATAGGTCCCTTGATCCGTTTAGCTCGCGTCCCATTGGCCTGATTGAACCCATCATCAAGGGACTCACCAATAGGGTGCTGTGGCTGTCCAATCCTTCCCACCCACAACACAAGGGTTTGGTTGGCAGGTCTCACTGCAACATGTGCCCTCTTTAAGGGAGGACACGATTTCTAACTGCATTGTGAAGGAAGCTGCATCCATTCAAATCAGGAGGGAACTGCTGTTAGGGATTGGGGGAGAAATCTGAATCACATTCACATTTAAAGGCAACTCTACCCAATAAATAAAAATAATACCTAATTGACAGTTTCCTAAATAATACACAAACTGAAATGCAACCATCCTTCAAAATTCACACTACTCCAGATTTTGCAATGCAGTTCTCCAGCTAAGTAATTTTTACCAACATGCACATACTGGGGCAAAATGAGAATATAAATGCATACATTAGTGAAAAGAACATACAAAAATGTATTGCATTCGGGGAGACTGCCTGGTCATAGCTGCCAAGTTTTCCCTTTTCTCGCGAGGAAGCCTATTCAGCATAAGGGAAAATCCCTTTAAAAAAGGGATAACTTGGCAACTATGTGCCTGGTGATATTAGGAGAATATACCCAAGAATTTCCATGAGGTGTTTTTTTTTTTCCATTTAAAAAAAATCACAAAGTTTTGTGAAAATGCGGAGAACTAAACCTAATAAAGGAAATATATTCCACCCTCAGCTGTTGTTATAATCTAGGCATGCCTCTTAAAGAGATAGGTCATACATGTTGCCGGGTAGGTCCTTTGTCTCATTTCAAAGGAGACACAAACAGCAACAAAACTGAAATGTACTCGGAGTCGAGAGTGAATTTCATGCTCTTTATTCAGCTCATAGTCATCAAGGAGAAGAAGAATGGCTCTTTTCCAAAACCATCTGCTTATATACATTATTTACACAATGGGCCTTGCGTGATTGGCTACTTCAGGGCTACACCTGTGGGCCAATTATATTGTGGATTGACTTCTGCCTGCAGCCTGATTGGCTGCTCCTACAGGCCAATCAGGTAGCAGATTCGCTTCTGCCAGCCGCCTGATTGGCTGCTCCAGCAGGCCAATCAGGTTGCGGATTCACTTCCACCTGGAGTTGGATTGGGTAGCTCCCGCTGACTCTGAATCCTATTGTTCTAGGATTCAGCTCAGTACATAACAAAAACTTACACAGCTACATTACCTGAAGGATAATGTATACCTGAAGGAGCGTCTACACCTCCATTGTTCAGCCCGGACACTCAAGATCCAGAGCCGAGGGCCTTCTAGAGGTTCCCTCACTGCGAGAAGCCAAGCTACAGGGAACCAGGCAGAGGGCCTTTTCGTCCCTGTGGAACGCCCTCCCATCGGAGGTCAAGGAGATAAACAACTACCTGACATTTAGAGAACACCTAAAGGCTTTAGGGAAGTTTTTAATCTGTGATATTTTAATGTATTTTGGTATTTGTTGGAAGCCGCCCAGAGTGGCGGGGAAAACCCAGCCAGATGGGCGGGGTATAAATAATAATAATAAATACTAATACTAATACTACTACTACTAATAATAATAAATAAATAAATTGAGATGATCTCAGCCATGGAATGTTACAGAGAGAAGCAAGGGGGTAAACTCAAAGTAAACTGGCCATTCAGTAAAGGCACCCAGCAGCACCCCACTCTCAGATATATTAACCCCTTGGAGACTTTCCTTTCTGAATACAGTGAATTTTAATTAAAGGGTTTTGCCTATTCCAACAATGCATACTTCAGTATCACCATAGGAAGACTCCTGCTGGATTGGGCCGAGGTCCCATCATACTTCAGCATCCTGTCATCACAGTGGTGAACCAGATTCACTGTGGGAAGCCTGTGCAGCAGTGCTCTCGCCACCAGCAATTGGGTTATGGAGGCCTTCTGCTTCTATCATACAACCACTGTGGTTTGTAGCCACAGATGACTTTGGATATCCTTAGGGTGGGAGGCTACATCACCTTATTTCTTCATATAATACTGCCATTAGAGACAAAAGAGTAGGCCCGTCTATATTTCCTCTTTGTTAATTGGCTCCTGTAGCAACAAATTATATGTTAGGTAAGTTTTGTTCCTGTGAATTTACATTCAGGTTTGTTGTTGTTGTTGTTGTTGTTGTTGTTGTTGTTGTTGTTGTTGTTGTTGTTGTTGTTGTTGTAAATAGATTGCCAGAGTAGCCACCACCCCAATACTGTTCAGGATCCTTATGTGTATGTTGTGATCCAGATCAGGTCCCTGGCACTTGGAGTTTGCATTGGATTGGGGCCAGAGCAGGAGCCAAGTCTACACACCCACCCACTCACCCTACATTAGGGGCCTGATCTAGATCCAGATTCCTTGGGTGGAATTCATTGTACATTCTGTCTGAATAAGCATTTCAGCTTGCCAAATGGAATGCCCCCCCTCCCCTCCATGCTGTTCAAAGGGATCCCCTAACTACCACCGAAGCCCATTTTGAGATGCATGGAGTGTGTGTGGGGGGTGTGATGTAGAAGTTGGGGAAGCCCCATTGCACAAGTAGAAGTCTTTGCGCAGGCCTTCCGCTGGTGGATCTCATTAGGTGAATCCTGCCTCCCGTGTTGGAAATTTGGGTAGAAAAATAACACAATTATACTGAGAATTGCAGCTATGCAATTTGGCCCTGCCACCAGCCACATGCAGAACATTCTGCAGGTGTTCCTAAGCTATTAAGCAATTAAAGAAGTTGCTCTCTTTTCATGCTATCCCAAACCATCTACAAGAGATGGCAGTTGCCTCACCCTGTCTAATGATAGGGCAGGCCCTGTTGAATATGCAGCGGTAGGCCAGGCTATGTTGTCAGTTGACTACCTTAAGCATACTAAGAGCAACCACTGCTAAGCCATTAGAAGCTGAAAGTTCTGCAGCTGTTTCCATTAGGGGCCGTTAAGTGTTTGCAGGGTTAGGTCCTAATTAAGAGACCACCGTCTTCTTCACTTAGCTCAATACCTTATTTCTGAGTTTGCTGCTATTCTTTAGGAGATAACATGCCCCATTCTCTTTGGTTCCTTGAACTGTCAGTGTGATGGCTTCCTTCCCCACCTGATATATAAATCAGCTGAAGAGGGTTGTGGGAGCTGTTATAGAAGTGCTTGGCTAAGTAAGGGGCTTGTGTGGGTTAGTTAGAAAACATCTTTGGACTTTAGCTGCAAAAAAATGTAAGTTTTGGTTATGTTTTTCTGATTTGCCTGTTGTGTTGCTGACAAAGGTGTCTGTTCTACTTATGATGCTGTCTACTATGAGGTGAGCTAAGAAAGGCTTTGGAGTTCTGAAGACTGGGGTAGCTTGTCTATCTCCCTTCTTGAATGCTTATAGGTTTCTTTTTATTGGCTACTTCATAAAATTCAGGTTCTCATGTTCTTTCTGCCTTATTTCTGGAAGGCCTGTAATTTGGGGATTTGTTCACCTGGCTTTCTCCTCTTAGGGTAAGTCTATGCAAGTCCTTCAAATATCTCTTCTCTGTTCCTTTTTATTGTGGAGTGAAATAATGACTAATGCAGAACTGAACTGTGCCTTTTTAAAAAGACCTTTTAAAAATATGTATTATCCACACACACACACACACACACACACACACACCCCTCTCATTGACTAACGATAAAGCAAGACTGCATCTCTAAGCTGAGGGAGAGCTGCACCTGTTGAAATGATACCTGTTGGGTTTCTGTTCAAAGCTTTTCCTGTTGGGAGTGAAAGTGGGCAAAATATTAATGAGGAAAGGGAGAGGACCAAAGGTGTACATCTATTTAGATTCAGCCACAGACTGGGAGAAGGTGGGGAGTATTTTGGGGGTTTGTTTGCAATGTGGGGTTGGAATAGCTACAAACCTTTATGAAAATAACTGAAGGAGCATCTCCACCCCCATCGTTCTGCCCGGACACTGAGGTCTAGCGCCGAGGGCCTTCTGGTGGTTCCCTCACTGCGAGAAGCAAAGCTACAGGGAACCAGGCAGAGGGCCTTCTCAGTAGTGGCACCCGCCCTGTGGAACACCCTCCCACCAGATGTCAAAAAGAAAAATAATTACCAGACGTTTAGAGGACATCTGAAGGCAGCCCTTTAATCTGTGATATTTGATGTATTTTAATGTTTGTTGGAAGCCGCCCAGAGTGGCAGGGGAACCCCAGCCAGGGGTATACATAAATAATAATTATTATTATAATTATTTATTATTATTATTATTTAAAAGCGGTGGTGCAGAGTAATAATGCTGCTGCCAGTAGGTGGCGGCAATGGGGCCTTGTCTTCAGGCCGTGCATCATTATTAAACTCGAGAAGACGCTGTTGGAAGCCTTGCTTGGCTTTTGGGATTCTGAAGCACTCCCTTGTCTGGATGCCAATCCAAGCTAGAACAAAGGGAATAAACTGCCTTCCTCATAAAGGCTTTAGGATGAACTGCTGGCTTGTGTTAGGAAGTCCTTTTGTGTGAAAAGGGCACAAATGGAGTTATATTTCTGCTCTTCCAGGTCAGACCACACAATGACTTCTAAAAGTCAAGAAAGCATTCCTGCTCCTGAGACTGAAGAAGTACAGCAGGTATGTTTCTCCTATCAGGTCTATCAGTTACATACCACACACACACACACACACACACACACACACACACACACACACACACACACTGCCTTGAACTTTTGGTTAGCAGATGGGGTGTAAAACTCCAAAATAAAAAAATTTGTTGGCATTTGGTGCCCTGGGGCTCCGGCATAGCTCCCCTCCATGCCTGGACTCTTTAGCCAGAAAGCTCCAGCCTGAATCCCTGGCATTTCAGCCACCCTATACAAAGCATTTAGCTGACAAAATATGCCTGCCTGATACGCCAGAGAGCTACTGCTAGGACAACATTGGTTTGGACAGACTATTGTCCCGACTCTCTATAAGCAACTGAAGAAGTTTGTGTCCTGAAATACAAAACGTGTGCTCTCATATAGCAGGTTCTCTCTACAGGGGAGAGCATGGGTTGCGGCAGGGTTAACAAGATGTCCCAGGGCTGTTGGGGGCGGGTCAGACTTGATGACCTTGTTGTAACTTATTGGAGGGTTGGTTGTTGCTGGGGAGTTTTAATTGTTGCAGTTTCGTGATTGACAGTTTTAGCTTTATTTAAGCTTGAAAAGCAGTTTGTGCCTCCTCTTTGCTGCTTGCTTTGAATCTCCCGCCCGCCCTCCGCTGTGTTTAGGCCCCTTGCTTTGACCTTGCAGTGCCTGTCACGGGGTCACCTGTATTCAGGGGCCCGGTAGGAATTTTTCCACTTGACCGATTGGCTGGTGTCAGGTGGTTTTTGCCTACCATACTGCAATTAGTCACAACTTGTAAGGTTGCGGTTAGTCATTGGTTCAATTAAAATTGGTTGACGGGTACGGATATTGGATGGGCCCGACCCTCATTTGATTGCTGCTGCCATATAGAAGTATTCTGTTAAAGGAATCCCGGGCTCCACGTTTGTCTGTTTAACCCCGCCAGGGGACAAGCCGCGCATGAGCCATGGGGAGCATCTGGGGAGAGGAAAATATGAAGGGTGTGTGTCCCCTGCCCCGTCCTCTCTCAGGGGGTGCTTACTTACTGGCTCCTCTACTAGGTTAGGGGGGTCAGATCTGTCCCAGGCGGGGGACAGATGGCTGGGGAACCAATGACTAAGCAACCACTCACATTGGATTTGTATATTAATAAAGTTGTGGCCAAAATTAATTCCAAAAACCCTTAAACAAAATTTATGGTGTATTGTGTGAGTTATTGGGGGGACATCTTGGTACCTCGGCACGCAATGAGCTACGGTAGCGTTGAATATCTTAACAACTGAAAAAAATAGGCAAGGTAACTTGAAACTTGGTGCATGGATTAATCCTAATGTAGAACTGTTACATTTTTAAAGTTTGGAATTTAGTCCATCTCGACACTAACTTTACTGTGATGTGTCTAGTTAGGTTCAGGCCATTGGTAGAACAAATGTGTCTAGAATACATAGCTGCCAAGTGCCCCGTTTCCCCCGGGAAACCCCCGTTTTTACTTACCTTTTCCCGGTGGTCCCCCGTATCACTTCGTCTCCCGTTTTTCTCCGTTATTTTCTCCTGCCGGCGGCCATTTTTTTCCTTTCTGATTTGCCCTTCTATGGGCACCAAAAATGGCCGCCGCTGGCTGCAAAAGTCGCATTTACGCATGTCCGGAAGTGCATAGACGCGACTTCCGGTGTCGGTGGCGGCCATTTTTGGTGCCCATAGATGGGCAGAGCGACACCGGAAGTTGCGTTGACGCACTTCCGGACATGCATAGAAGCGACTTTCGAAGCCGGCGGCGGCCATTTTTGGTGCCCATAGAAGGGCAAAGTGACACCGGAAGTTACGTCGATGCAACTTCCGGTGTCACACGGCTGCCGGTCCCGGATTCTGCAGTCCGGGACTTGGAAGGTAAGCTAGAATATTACAGCCCACTGATATACTTTACTGATGTTCTCTTACCACACCTCTAGGATGTCCTCAAGAGAGCTACCAGTCTGCCTCTGGTAAGCTCCACCTATGATTTGGCTGCCTCTGCTTATGCCTCAACCAAAGAGAACTACCCCTATGTGAAAGCTGTTCTGGATTTAGCCGAGAAAGGCGTGAAGCATGTCTCTGATATTGCTGTGAGCGGTGCCCAGCCTCTTCTCAGTAAGCTTGAACCACAGGGTGAGTAGGCTGCGTCGGAAATGTTCTAATCTTTTTTTTTAAAAAAATACGTTATTCCACCATACGTACAAAATTAAACACAAATGAAAATGCAAAAATATCAGATGACAAAGGGACCCATTTATCCATTCTTTGTCAAGAAAATTGGAGGCACCTATTACTAGAAACAGTAAAATGTCTATTTTCCCCACACTGGCAGTGCCAAAGAGTCCTGGGGGTTAGTTGTATTGGTATAAATGATCAATGTCCCACCACACAGTATAATAATGTTCTGGATCTTCTAAGCTTCTGGAAATTTGTATATTGTGGGTTATCTTTCCTGTGATTGTGAAGTTCCATACATTTTTATACCACAGAGAAATCTGCAGTGCCTGCAAATTCTTCTATTTTTGTGCGCTACACATAGCCTAGCTGCTGCCAGCAGCCGTAGTACAAATTCTTTAGATTGCAATCTTTGAAGATGACCATCCCATATATATTTTGAAGTGAATGCTGTGGGGTCATGTGCACAGAAGTCTTTACAATAGTAGAAACTGCCTTGACACACATTAGACCTGAAACTTTTTACCAGTAGGTGTTCCCACCGTGAATGGAAAAAAAAACAATGTTGCTCACATCTCTACCAGCAAAGTGTGTCACATGCGATGCCACCTATGTGAAATACTCTGTTCTCAATGTCCTCATTAGTACATGGCGCTAGATCAAACAATGACAAGTGTGTAGGCTACAATAAGCTCCTCTTCCACAATTCATGTGTGCTAAAGGAATCCTCTCTGTAGTTGCAGCAGCAAGCCACTATGCCTCCAAGGGCTTGGACAAGCTAGAGGAGAAGCTTCCCATCCTTCATCAGACAGCTGACCAGGTAGATTGCAACCTGCTCACTACTTTTTCTTATGTCCCAAAAATTTATTTAATTCTACTGTTGGAATATTGCTCTTCATGCATTCCTGAACTTTGGGGAACGAATTCACAGCAACTTGGATAAGAGGTTGCTTGCCTAGTCACAACAATTCTGGTGGGCGGAGAGTGGTCATGGCAGTCAAATGTACTGCGTGGTAGGAGGTGATGAATAAAGCTGCTTGTTTGATGGTCTGGCTTTAGGTTATTTCTGATACGCAAGAACTGGTGTCGTCGAAAGTAGCAGACGCAAAAGAAGCGGTGGCCAAAGCTATGCAGGACAGTAAAGAGATGATGGTAGAAACAAGAATGGGCAAGATGGCCCTCAGTGGAGCAGAAGCAGTGCTGGAGAAATCTGAAGAGCTGCTGGACCACTACCTTCCAATGACTGAAGAAGAACTGGGTAAGCAAAGAATAGCAACCTGATGTATTGTGATCAATGTTATCAGGGCTGTCTGAAGCATATGGAACCATGTCGTAAGCATATGCGGCGCCGGGGTGCAAAGACCTGCCCAGTGCCCCCCCCGGTTGCCCAGTCCCAGGCGCGCAGGAGGGCGGTGCCAGCTGGCCGGTTGGCTCAGTGTCTCGCTGGCTCAGTCGCCCCCGAACTCACGACGCAGAGCCGCCCGCAGCAGAAGAGCCCACCGTGGCACTCCAAATCTTCCCTGGATTCAACTCTAGGGCCCTGGACTCTTGGCCTGACACCCCTGAGAGCCCAGTGCCCGGGTGTATGCACCTTTTGAAACTTAAGCAGGTAGCGACTAGACATGAGAGGCTGCCCTGATAGTGGTGCCTGGTTTTTGTCACATTCTTCCTAGATGGGCGCAACATCTTTCATACTTCATGAATCTTTCTTCTGATTTTGAGATTCCGAAAGGTGGTATGCTGTGATCTTTCCTGGTGTGTGTGTGTGTGTGTGTGTGTGTGTGTGTGTGTTTAAAGTTAGCTAGGGTAGAAACTTTTTTAAAAATAACAATATTTAAATGTGTTCTTTAGCAAAAGTTGCAGAAACTACACCAGAAGGAGTGGGTGCGCCCCTCGAGACTCAGGGGTACTTTGTGCGTCTTGGTTCTCTGTCAACCAAGCTCCAGCATCGTGCTTATCAGTATGCTGTAGCCAAGATGAAAGCTGCCCGAGAGGACATCAGAGAGACTTTCGTTCAGCTGCGTCAAGCCATTGGGCAGGTAGGGCCTTCACTTCTGCAGTGCGTCCTCTTTGTTAACCACAGGAAAAAGATGCCTGCTTCCTATTTAAGCTGCTGTAAATATCTGTGTTCCTTGTTAACCAGTTATGACTGGCAACTGAAAAGACTTGGTTGCATGGGAATCTAAGCATTTGGTCTGTTTCTAGAGGGAGGCATGGGCTGGGGTGGGGGGCTTAGGATCATGACATAAATTTGCATATGGAGATTTGTGCCATGGGCCTGTCCCCGTCCCCTTGCCCCAACACCTCAGGCAGTCAATACTGTAACTGAAAAGGCTCCTGCCCCAACACTGCATAAATGTTATACACAGAATGTGCTCCAGAATCTTTGGGAAATTTTCAGGGTTTTCTGGGCAGACAAATATAGTAGTCTTTGCTCATTGGGAAAACTGGAAAACCCGAAGATGGAGCATGATAAGCATAATTTCAAGATGTTGAACTGTTGAAGATATAACAATGGCTGGTGGCAATTGATCCCCAAGTCATACGATGCTGTGTTTTGATATCTGGACCACAATGAAGCTCCGCACAGCAGCAAGATGTGAATTTGCAGTATAGCAAATACTCAGCTTTAAGAGCTAGATGATCCTGATTCATAAGAAATGTGTAAGTGTGTCACTTTTAGTTACAGGTAGGTAGCCGTGTTGGTCTGAGTCGAAGCAAAATAAAAAAATTCCTTCAGTAGCACCTTAAAGACCAACTAAGTTTATATTTTGGTATGAGCTTTCGTGTGCATGCACACTTCTTCAGCTGTCACTTTTAGATAGTCAAAGCAAATTGCTGGCACTAGTTAAATATGGATGGTTGCTTATGAGCACCAGTGGAAAGCTGGGACTGTAATTGTATGGTCGTGTAAAATCAGGTATCGGTGTGTGAGGATGAACAATGTTGATACCAACATGGCAAGCTATGAGAGAGGGAAATCTTATTTGTACAAGAAGTTCAACATCTGCATGTGCTTGCTTATGAAAACTTGCATCTAATTGAGCGAGATCTTGCCCATCTCTTTCAATGCACTGGGGCGTAAAAGGGGTCAGTACTTATCTGACAGGTATGGTAACAAAATGTGTAGCAATTACAAGGTTTGTCTTGGTTTTAGTTTATTCCAAGCTGCTCTGTTGACTTTTGTTTGTTTCCGTTCTAGATAGAGGATACAGAGGAAAGTGGTCAGCAGAAACTCCAGGAAAGCCAGGAGAGGCTTCGTCAGGTATAGTTATACTACTGATTTAATGGTGATAGAATCAGAGTTGGGAAGGACCTCATGAATCATCTAGTCCACCCCCCTGCAGTGCAGGAATATGCACCCATACAAACCCGTGACCGTGGCATTATCAGCACCATGCTCTGACCAATGGAGCTAACCGTTGGTGGTTTGACATGGTTTGACCCGTGCATGTAGAACCCTGGTTGAGGGATCTGTTGACTTCTTCCTTCTAATTGCAGATAGAATCTCAGACCTTGGCCATGTCCCACCACATCACCCAGCAGTTGCAAGCAGCCTACAAGAACCTGATTGCCAGCATCCAAGGCCTGCCAGCTAACTTCCAGCAGAACATCCAGCTGGCCTATTGCAACATAGAAGAGCTTCAAACCTACTTCACCAGTGCTCACTCTTTCAAAGACCTCCCCAACAACATTCTAAGCCAAAGCCAAGAGAAGGCCCTCAAAGCCCAGGAGTACGTGGACGACATCTTGGACTATGTCTTACACAATGCTCCAATGTCTTGGCTGGTGGGCCCCTTCTCCCCTTCACCTCGGAAACCCGATGATGTGAAGCCCACAAAGCCTGACAATCGGAACAAGGAAGACTTGAAAGCGGCAGTGCCAAAGGAGAGTTTGTGACCTGTAGCTCATTCTAGAGGCTGGAATTCTGTGTCTCCGGGCACTGATGGAGCTTGAAAGAGCACTTCAGCCTGCTGTTGAGTTTGTTAGAAGAGCTGAAATGAATGCGACTAAGCTAACATGACAGAACTATGGCCCTGGAACTTTTGGTAGGATGGGAGACTTGACCATTATTGGAAAAATCAGTTGCTAACCCCTAGGGGCTTCAGACTCTACAAGTAAAACAAAAACAAAAAAAACCCTGACTTGTATTTATTCATTGGCTGTGAATGAATGTATGCAGCTGATAGTCTCTGCAAGCTGAATCTTTAATATGGCTATGAAATATGATTGGAATAAATTGTTGCACTCGGTTACTTGTCTGTGTGAAGTCTTAATCATATTTCAGCTGATGGTGGAAGCACTCCATGATACTAGCCTTTCCCAGAACAAACTAGCATAATTTATGTTGTTGTTAAAGGGACGCCTAGATGATGGATTCACCATGCTGAGAAGCAGAGTTGCAGCATGAAGCGATGAGGAAAAAAGGCTGTAGTGTGGAACTCAAACTCTGCATGCAAAGGGTTCCATGTTTTCCCTGGCAAGGTCCTAGGTTCAATCTTTGGCTTTGGTAATGATCCTGCCAGAAGTGTCAAGATTGGCCTTTGGAATCGTGCAGCAGGGTTTAATCCAGGCATCCCCAAACTTCGGCCCTCCAGATGTTTTGGACTACAATTCCCATCATCCCTGACCACTGGTCCTATTAACTAGGGATGATGGGAGTTGTAGGCCAAAACATCTGGAGGGCTGCAGTTTGGGGATGCCTGGTTTAATCACTCCAGCATCAGAAGCAGTCTGTCTGAATACCAGCCGTTGGGGTGCTATTGTGCTCCATCTTGCTTGTGGGCTTTCCAGAGGCAGCTGACTGCTGAGGACAAAATACTGGAGACCAACCTTTGGTCTCATCGAACAGTCAGGGCTGTCTTACCCATAGGTGCTAGGTGGGGCACCCGGGCTCCAGTCCAGGCAGAGTCCGGGGAAGAGCCCACCTGTCGGTCAAAGCGCCGTGGCAGGGTCTTGTGCTAGGGGCGGCTCTGCGCCGCGAGTTCGGGGGTGACCGAGCCAGCGAGACACTGAGGCGACCAGCCGGCTCCACCCTCCTGCGCGCCTGGGACTGGGCAACCGGGGGGGGGCACCGGGCGGATCTTTGCACCCTGGTGCCACATATGCTTAAGACCAGTGTTTCACAACCGCTGTTCCGCAGCACACTAGTGTGCCGCGAGACGCTGGCTGGTGTGCCGTGACGTGCGGCGACGAGAAGGGTGATTTGCATTGTCACATGCCTGGCAGCCGCCAATAAACAACACTGACCCGCCGGAAAGGAAGCCGGCCGGGTCACGACGCGGGGCGAGCGCAGCTCTCAACAGCCACCACCACGGGAGGGTGGTTTTAGACAAACTTAAAGAAGCTGGCTGGATGAGCTCAACCTGAAACTTGCTGAGCAAAGGATTGTGCTGGCAGAGAAATCAGCAGCTTGTGAAGCCTTATTACAGGAGATTGCAACCAACACAGCAATTGGCAAGTGTTTCTTACAGTCATAATTATATAGTCAATATAGGGCAGCACAGAGTTAAAAATTTTTAACTTTTTTAATGGTGGTGTGCCTCGTGATTTTTTTCATGGAACAAGTGTGCCTTGGCCCAAAAAAGGTTGAGAAACACTGCTTAAGACAGTCCTGCAAACAGAATGCCTGCCACAAAACAAAGCACACTAACTTTACCATGGGGTGGGCCTTCTTAAAACGACTAATGACCTAATTATAAAGTTTGAGGGCAATTTAAAAACCCAACCAAAAAGTGTCACGCCTATAGCGCTGCAAAGTTCTTAACCATAAAGAAACAGGGTGAGAATTGCAGAAGGAACTTGAGTGAAGGCCAGTCATGATAGATGTACTGAGAGTTTGGGTAACGGAAAGTCTTAACCTGACTATCTAACATGAGCTCTAGTTCTTGGCCTCAGTAGTCTTTACCTGGCCTGCTTATTATGAGGCAAGACCTTCAAGTTGGCGAGGCCTTTTCAAACTGAGGTGTGCATCGATGGCAAGATTTCATTTGGACCTGCCCTGTGAAGAAGACCGAGATTCATTCTGAACTGAATTGGAGAGCATATGAAATGCTTCAGATTCCAAATCTGAATCCTGCTTTGTGGAAATGAAGCTTCATGCCCCTCATGCCTGGAATCTTGGAAGAGAGATAACAAAGGCTTGGTGACCCGTTTCCTGTCAAGGTGGGAAGTGATGACCCAGACGAAGCCTGGCAGGACAGCTTACTCTCGGGTGTAACCCCTTCATGCACTAATTGGATTCATGTTTGCAGGATATTATTTCTCTGGATGTCAGTTACATTAAATAGGCCCATTTGTGTGCGCACGCTGGGCCCTATTCAAATTTGATGTAACCTCCTCCTTTCCCTCAAAGGATGAAATTTTCAGGCAAGGTATAGCCCAGGCACCCCCAAACTTTGGCCCTCCAGATGTTTTGGACTACAATCCCCATCATCCCTGACCACTGGTCCTGTTAGCTAGGGATCATGGGAGTTGTAGGCCAAAGCATCTGGAGGGCTGCAGTTTGGGGATGCCTGGTATAGCCCCTTCTGAGAGAATGAGAATTTCTGGACATAAGCTGCAGAGGTTTTTTTTCCTGCAAGGAAATCCTTTACAATTGTGTGTGTTGAAGAGGATTCACTTATCTGTTTTATATGCAATGTGAATGAATATTGCATGTACGAGGGAAGGGGACCCCTGGGTAAAAAAGCCTGTCAAATTGCAGCAAATATGCCTTGGGGCCTTTGTGCTAGGCGACTTTTAAATTGACCTTTTGGGGGGAGGGGATGAAAATGGGGTTTGCTTCCTTCATGGTGATTTTTGTGGGTGACTATTCTACAGATGGCATACAGACATATATCATAGAGATGCCCCTAGCAAGGTAACCTGCAAAATTTCAGAAGGCTGGAGATGCAGGATAGGAGTGTGCCATTTGTTTAAAGGCTTTTGCTGCCTGCGGATCCAGTATAATGATTTATCAGGACGTGAAGTTCAATGACAGGTCTAGCTCAGTGCTTACTTTTCCTTTACTCTCCCCACCTTATCCACAGAGCCATCTTTTGAGAGTAGCATGCATCTCATGCAAGAAAATTATTCACAATTAGAAACAGCATGCTAAAAAGACATCTGGCCTCAGACGCATCCGCCCCCAGGATGGTTATGACAGACAAAAGGCATAGATAGAGAATATGGGGGAAATGTGAGTCACGCTGTCAGACAAATTATAATGAGCTGAGAAAACTGTTCTCACATAATACTATAAGCTGGTCACAACCTTTTCTGTAGTAAGTTCCCAGGCTGTTTTGGAGAAGCTTCGAGTTCTTCAGAAGGTGGTCAGTGTTTCTAACAGAGAAGTTTTATTTATTTCATTTATACTGATATCCTACCTTTCTTACAAGGAGTTCCTTGGTTCTCCTGCTGTCGCCTCCAACAGTCTTGTGAGATAGACCAGGCTGAGAGTGAGTGGCTGGCCCAAGGCCGCCCAGTGAGCTTAATGCCTTGGGTTGCCTTAGTTGTAGTCTTATAGTCAAATGACAATGGCTGTCAATATCACTAATGGTAACTAAGCTTTCTTGAAAGAATGCCTGATACTAGGTGAGTCCAATGGCCTGGCTTATATATGATTGGTAGCCTGATACCTGGCGTTGCTTGGAATTCTAAGAAACAAAAGACATCAGTTTTGAAAGGTAGTCTGTCATCTTGATTCACAACAGGGTCCAGCTGGGGCCAAACTTAGAGGAAAACCTCTTCCTTGATCTTGGGAACCTCAAATGTATATACTGTACCCTATTAGGAGAAACTGGAATTAAAGTGCTGACCAATTTCCCCGAGGACCTTGCTTGCCGTTAAAAACATGTGGAACGGTGGAGAGCAGAACATAAGAATGGGAAAATGTGACACCCAAACTGACAGATTTACTCATCCCCAGGCACACATAGGCCAACAGAGGGAAGCTTGTCTGTTGGGGATCAGGGAGAGCAACTGTAGGGCCTACATCTTCTGCCTGAGGTGACTGTCTCACTAAGACTAATGGTAGGGAGAGTTCTCCTTGCAGCAGCCTTTCACTTGCTCGCTTTGCACCAGGATTTGGGGCCAGTGGAGAGAGATGGGGAATAGGGGCTGCTGTGGGGCAAAGGAGTGGAAGCGCCACACCTTAGATGGCTCAGGTCTCCCCTGCCTTGTACTGGAGGCAGTACCCTTCCATGGCAACTGGTCATAGTTTGGTAGTCCAACCATCAGGATGGGGCCTTGGTAACTGCCCACATTCACCCTGTCCCTGTTTTTGTCCTTTGCAAGCTGGGCAATGCAGGCAGAAATTCAGTAGGTCCGTGCCATGAAAGTGCCTCCACAAGGCAAGTTATCTTTGCCTCTTTTGTCTCGAAAGTCACTGGGGGCCTTTGACAGGTGACAAATCTATCTACTACACTCTTCCCCAAAGAGTCTCCCTGAAGTTCATGGAAATCTTGTTTATTTCCTCAAGATGCAGTTCTGGATGTTCTGAACTTGCTTTCCCCCAACCGCACAAAAGCTAAGCAGATTTGAGGGAATGTAACCCAGCCAGCTGTGGGTTGCTGCTGCTTATCCAATACTAAATGAAATAGCTTTCGAAATACATCTACATCTTGATATCGGAAACGGCACTTTCTTGGCAAGAAGAGCTGCTCCGGGGAGGCAATGTGACAGAGATGTCTCTCCCAATGTGTTTAGGTCAGCAATTTGCCGAACTGTGTGCCAGTTCACAATAGTAGGCCGCAGCCCAACTATTAGTAGACCATAAGAAATCATTAAACGTTCCTTTGAGCCAAAAGCACCTACTCGCAGAGGGGCCTTGCCTGCTGTGTGATGATGAATGGCTCTGTTCTGTTCCTCTGCCCATAAATGTAATAAATCAGTAACTCTGTTGCACAAGGAGTGATGGTGATGGAGAAACAACATTCTTGTTTTCAGTGAGCACCTCAGTGTATATTGCAGGGATGGGGACCACCAGATGACATAGGACTCCAGCTTCCATCAACCCCAACCAGTGTGGATGATGGGCCACAGTTTCCCTGCTTCTGCTGTATAGAGTCTTACAGAATAACATAAGCATAGGATTAGGGTCTTTGCCCTGAGGCGCTTACAGTCCAAATTCTGACCTGGAGAAGGAAGGCAAGAGAAATAAGGGGGTGGGTATTAGCAAATGCTGCTGCATTGGTGTCAGCTGGGGATGAGGGTTGGGAAACATTAGGGAAGGAAAATTGGCATATTTCAGGGGAGGTGTCTCTTTCCACTAGCTCCCTGTGTTCTGAAATATTTCTGAAATGAATTCTGACAACACCAGAACTGGAAGAAGTAAAAATGTGAGACAGAGCCTGCCATTTCAAGACAAAATAGAAACAATTCCAACAACTGAGCACAGTATATTAGATATTGTGGATCACTCTGGATCTTCTACTGCACCTTTCTGCTACCTTAAGTTGTCACTATGATTTGATGAACAACATATCCTTATGGTCAAGCTGCCAATTCCAATAAGAGGTAAGGAGGAAAAATTCCCTTGCAATTCCTTGTTGGTCTGTGAAAAAACTAATCTGCATTTTTCATTTGTTGGTTTGCAAAACTTGTTTATTTTATTTTTTTTAAGGGAAGGAAGGGGAGAGGAAGCCAGCCAAGATGAATATCTTACTATATTATACGGAGTATAAGCCTGGTACCCCAGGCTGCCAAAAATTTCTAGCTGGCACCTTTCTGAAATAACAAACTGTTAATATCAGACGGTTTGCTCACAAAGTGTCTGCACTCTAGGAGAACCGCAAACTGTTACCATATGTATGCCTGTTGTCACAAAATCCTGCCAGACAGTGCAATCATTGAAAACACACACACACACACACAATATATATATATATATATATATATATATATATATATATATATATATATATATATATATATATATATCCCTTCTTAGGCCCTGTGTAGCTGTGCTGCTTGTTTGCCATGGCAAAGAAACACTGCTACAGGCTTTGTCCTTTGCAGTTCAAAGACTCATAAGCCAGATTCAGAATTTATTACGTTTATATCCCACCTTTTCTCTAAGGGCTCAAGACAGAATGCGTGAACCTGCCCCTTTTATCCTCACAAAAACCCCGTGAGCTGGGTCAGGCAGCAAAATCTTCCAAGGTCACCAAGTGAGGGACATGGCTGTGTGGGAATTTGATCCTGGATTTCTTCAGCACTAGCGTGATGCTATTAAGTGCGGCACTATGCTGGCTACCATTCTTACAACAGGATGTTGTGTGCACAGAAACCCTGTATGAGCAAGATTTCCCCATTCATTGCAAAGGAAGGTGACAAATTCTTAAGAGCACAACAAGAACCTGCTGGATCAGGCCAATGGCCCCTTCAGTCCAGCATCCTGTTCTCACAGTGGCTAAACAGATGCCTGTGGGAAGCCCGCAAGCAGAATTTGAGCACAAGAGCACTCTCCCCGCCTGTGGCTTCCAGCAACCGGGATTCAGAAGTTCTGATGCCTGGAACTGTGGAGGCAGAGTACAGCCCTCATGGCTAGTGGCCATCGATAGCCCTCTCTTCCAGCATCCCTAGCAGACAATATGAAACCCTTAAACTGGCCAAGCCTGGTATAAATTCTAGGAGTAGGGTGGACACATGTTCTTCTGAGGGAAATATGAGGGACGATGTAGATGTAAAAACACTGTTCTGCTGCATAAACTGTTTGGTGTGTAAATAATTATAATAAGGGAGAAAAGACATAGGGATTGTCCACACTTCCTAGAAAGCATGAGTCTGAGTAGTTTCCCCCTTGTCTAGTTTTTGTGTTTGACTGGCAGCTTTCTCCTGGAAAACACACAATTTACTGCTGAATAGGGGGGGGGGGGAATGGCAATCTGCAGAAAACGCGCTTGCTATTTGTTCCGATTCAGTGCTTAAATGCAGGTTTTCCTAGCGGAAAGCAGCAGGGCAAACAGAAGTGTAGATGAGACCGAATTGATCCAGGAAGGCACAGTGTATGAGGGTTTTTGAGTTGGCAATTTGCGAAGAAGCAGCTAGGCCGATGCAGTTGCTAAACTGTGCGCTGTTAGGGTTTCTGTTATGGCAGTTGACAGCAGAACGTAGCTTTTATAAGCATTGATGTAATCCTAAAGCTGTGATAGGTCCTTTAGTGAGCATTCTGTTTGAACTCATTGGTCCTTAGCTATAGTCCAATGGGCCACAGGATTTTCAGAGGGAAGTTTGTGATTGGTTACAGGGCTCTGGCTGAAGAGAATAAAAAGGCAGGCGCAGGCATTGTCGGGGAACTGCAGGCAACAGTTCCATCAGGGCAGGACTTTGGGGGTGAAATCCAGAGCCCCATTCAACAGAATGAGCAGGGCACCCCTCCCTGAAGTGCAGCACGGCTAGCTTACCACTTTTTGAAAAACATAAGTACTCCCCCCACAGCTGTGACATCATTAGGTCCAGAGTCTAAAATTTCCTTATCACTGAATATATGGCGGTCGAAACCGGTCAGGGTTTGCGTTGCGTTCCCCTCTCTGATGGGCTTTCTGGATGCTACTGACTGCCGTGGGATTATAGCAGCCTCCAGTTCTGCGGGACTTACTTGAAATTAAAACTCAAAAGAATGCCCCGTGCATCATATTCCAAACCTTGTTTCCCCATTCCAGAATAGTAGCGGGCAAGAGATTGATGGCAGTTTGCTTGATCAATATTACCTCCCACGTTGCCAGCTCCCCCTCCGAGATTTTTTAAGTGGAAGCAAGTTTGACTACCCTTCTTGTTGAATTTAACAGGCCAGCGGTGAAACGAAACCACAATCAATCCGCTGCGTGGGAAGGTATCGGGAGGATATGAATCCTGCTCAAGGAAAGCTATATTTGCAAAATAATGAAAGGGTTGAGGATTTCCTATCAGCTGTCAAAGCTTGTTGGGAAATGTGCTTGAGTCAACAGCAAATAGCAGATATGAATTATTGTTGCTGTTACACACATACACGTATAAACACACCTTTCAAGGAACTGCATTACTGTACTACATTACAGGCGATTCTCAACTTGGTGTCTTGCCAAGGGAAATGTTTGAAACTTCTGTACCTGGTCTGTGGATCGTTACCTGCAAACATCCAATCCTTCTGATGTATGGTTGGGCAGGCTATGTAACTGGAACATTAAAGCATCTCCGAAAGGCAGATTCTGAACCGCTGCCTAATAGATCAAAAACTTAATGTTCAGTGCAGGCTACTTTAAAAGGAAGTCTCTGATCATCAAATCAATATGAGAAAGGGAACATGCATGGCAGGGGGAGGGGAGAATTGGGTACATGCCACACACACAGGCTTCAAGGGGAGAATTGTCCTGCCAAGTCTCAGAATTAAAGCTTCGCCAGAGATGGGGAAAAGTTTGGCATTGAGAGAATCCCTAAATACTTTCCAGATTCTCTTCTTATTGCATATGGTCTAGGACAGGAGGTCGGGCAGCAGAGAGTTTGGGGGGGGGGAGGAGGAGAAGAAAAGAGTTTCTTTTATATAAATGCAAAGTGCTCTCCTTGGAATATGTTGGATGTCAGTTACCTTGTTCAGTATTTCTGTAAATAATCGAAAACAAGATATTGCACGTAAAATAAATGGAATTGTGACAGTTCGGCTCACATGGAAATAAGTGCAAATGTCCCATTGAATTTGAACAAGAGCTGGATACCCTGCAGTGCTTCAGGGGGGTTGTTGTCAGTCTTAATCTGCAAAGCAGCAGAAGTTGTTGTTGTTTTTAGCATTTGCAGCATAAAGAACTACCAAGGGTTTTGTTTGGAATGGACCGGCATCAGTTTGCACATAATATAATAGGCAAGTTATATTGTTTGTATGTGTGTCTCCTAACAGTTTTTCCCCCCTTCAAGAAAATGTTGGGCTCAATCCGTTAAAGTGAGGCACTTTTAAATGCCAGGAATTTCAAAGGAAGTGAGCAGTAAGCCCTCGACTAGCCCCTTGTGACTTAAAAACACATGCTTAATTTTGGACGGACCATAGCCTGTAAAAGCAGCGATGGCTGGCAAAAAAGAGCATAAAAGAAAAGTGATAAAGCACAGGGTAGAGTTACAGCACAATCCTCACCAGATCTATTCAGAAGTAGATCCATTTGAATTCAGTGGGGCTTACTCTCAGCCAGGTAAGTGGGGTTAGGGCTGCCATCATAGGGGTTTTCAAATCCTATGGATTTCAAGAAGGAAAAAGTTAGGCATGAATTTAGTTCTCTTACAAAGGAATCAGTGGGGCTTCAAACTGCTTAACTTTGGCTGGATAATTTTGTTTATTTGTTGAGCAGATGCATTGCCCTTTTATAGACAAAAGAACCAGCTTTTTCTCATCTGATTGTGTTGGGGGGGTGTAATATCCTTTGAAAATATTGTTTTTTAAATTTTTGTATCAGTGGTAGCCCAAAATGATCTTCATTTCCTTACAGTCAGTCCTAAGAAGGTCAAATAAAGCTGCAGTCCTCTGCACATTTACGTGGGAATAAATGTCATTCAATTCAGTGGGGCATTGTACCACATTCCAATTATTGCATAAATACAACACTGGGAACATTGGATGACAATTCACATAGTTCTCTAAGAAGGAGGATTGATTGTTAAACCACTCTGGGAATTGTAGTTCTGCGAAGGGGATAGGGGTCTCCTAACAACTCTCGGTACCTTTAACAAACTGCAGGTAATTTCTCCACCACACATACTATTTTGTACTATATTAAGGGAAATGGATTGTCAAAATATATCTATTAGACAAAATATGTATGGTTTTTTTTTTAATCACAAAGTGATCTTAAGACTGGGGAAAGGGAGAACCTGAAATCAAGAGATTTCATCCACCCCTACCAGTGCTGCATTTCTCAGTTTCTACCATGAAACTGAAGTGGAGTGGGTTTGTATCAGGTTGCTGCAAAAGCCCGTTTTTTCAGGCTGAAGAGTTTTATTCTGATAGCATAACTCCTTTTGGATTCTTGTTCTATTCTAGTTTCAATAGGTGACTCATTAGACAGCTTGTCTAAAGAAATCAGAAATGTGTCCATGCTCATTAAACCCCAGTGGGGACCTTCGCTGAGGAGTTACACTCACGGCAACATCTTTGGCTTCTGTGATGCCACAGCTTCACTGCAATTTGAGCATTTGCTTACAAAGAAAAGCACACCGCTGGCTTCCTACCCTTTCCTCTCTTATGAATGCTAATGACAACAAGCTTGAAGCTGTTTCCTATGGAGAACAGACTCCATCTACTATGTGCTTCGCATTCTATATGCAAGGAAATGACTAATGGTCAGAGATTTGTGTGTGTGTGAGATAGAGACGGAGACTGAGAGTTCTGTTGCAGTAGCCACTCCTATAACTACCTACCATCTGGGCAGAGAGAGTGTAGGAACCAAAGTGGAACCCTTCTGGATCAAACCAAAGGTCCATCTAACCCAGGCACCCCCAAACTTCGGCCCTCCAGATGTTTTCGACTACAATCCCCATCATCCCTGACCACTGGTCCTGTTAGCTAGGGATCATGGGAGTTGTAGGCCAAAACATCTGGAGGGCCGCAGTTTGGGGATGCCTGATCTAACCCAATGTGATGATTCCTATGGTGCCCAACCAGATGCCTCTGGGAAGGCCACCACCAGGACATGAAGGCCACCTTTGCCTCCATAGCAACTGGTATTCAGGAATGTTCTGCTTCTCAACACGGCTGCACACACCTAGAGCAAATGGTACAATCTTCAATGATACATGGTGCGGGGCAAGTCAGTTGTTCCTTGTTCACTCGCTGCATTTAGAATAGAACAAGTATGACAAAATGTTTTAGTTGGGGGAGGGGGGCTACTGTCCAGGACACCAGCCACTCCTGGTTCCCACTTCTGGTTTTCCATCCCAATCAGTCAGCATCCAGCTTGCTTAATCCTTACTGGACTGTGTTTGTGACCCCCACCCCTTTTAAAGATGTCTTGGGGTTTCCCCAAGACGGTTGGTATCCCAACTTTGTGCGGATGGTGCTGTTTTAGCTCCATAAGAAGGTCCCTAATTTCCATCAGAGAAATGTTGGAGGGTTTGCAAAAGTGACAGCTCTCTTCCCCTGGAGATTGGCGTTAAAGGGAATGGTTTTTAAAACTGCTGTTTTGTGCCACATCATTTTTCCTGTAATTTTGGTGGGATTGATGATCTGTGACTTTAGAAATAATGAGGCATCGGGGTTCCCTTTTAACCAAGCACATAACAAATGATAATTGTGGGAAGCTGGGTAGAGCACACAGCGTCTCTCATGTTCGTTTCATCTGGGAACGTTTCTGAAGGCCCTTTTTTGTACTGAATCCCATCCGTAAACAAGAGCACCAGCCAGCACTAACAAAACCAGCCTATTTTAAGAATGTGGAGATTGTACTTGGTAAATCACGGTGGGGTGACTTGCAGTCTAATCAAGCAGGTAGGGGAACTAATTGGTCCAGGGGCTGATGGAGAAGAATGTGTGCTGCTGAACTGTGAATACACCTTAGTTCACATTTTGCTCTAGGCAAGCTGCTATTCTCTCACCCTGATACGGAGTTAACTATTTTTGCCTCCCTCACAGGGCTGCAGTAAGGATTGTGAAAAGACCTTTGAACACACAGAAGGGTCTGCATAAATGCTCAGTACATAAAAACCGGAATCCCAAGCCGGAATTAAGATTGCCGGAAGAAATATCAACAACCTCAGATATGCAGATGACACAACCTTGATGGCAGAAAGCGAGGAGGAATTAAAGAACCTTTTAATGAGGGTGAAAGAGGAGAGTGCAAAATATGGTCTGAAGCTCAACATCAAAAAAACCAAGATCATGGCCACTGGTCCCATCACCTCCTGGCAAATAGAAGGGGAAGAAATGGAGGCAGTGAGAGATTTTACTTTCTTGGGCTCCTTGATCACTGCAGATGGTGACAGCAGTCACGAAATTAAAAGACGCCTGCTTCTTGGGAGAAAAGCAATGACAAACCTAGACAGCATCTTAAAAAGCAGAGACATCACCTTGCCGACAAAGGTCCGTATAGTTAAAGCTATGGTTTTCCCAGTAGTGATGTATGGAAGTGAGAGCTGGACCATAAAGAAGGCTGATCGCCGAAGAATTGATGCTTTTGAATTATGGTGCTGGAGGAGACTCTTGAGAGTCCCATGGACTGCAAGAAGATCAAACCTATCCATTCTGAAGGAAATCAGCCCTGAGTGCTCCCTGGAAGGACAGATCGTGAAGCTGAGGCTCCAATACTTTGGCCACCTCATGAGAAGAAAAGAATCCTTGGAAAAGACCCTGATGTTGGGAAAGATTGAGGGCACTAGGAGAAGGGGACGTCAGAGGACAAGATGGTTGGACAGTGTTCTCGAAGCTACGAACATGAGTTTGACCAAACTGCGGGAGGCAGTGCAAGACAGGAGTGCCTGGCGTGCTATGGTCCATGGGGTCACAAAGAGTCGGACACGACTAAACGACTAAACAACAACAACATAAAAACTAAGCCTGGGGCAGCCTCATTCTGACATCCACACTTGGGTCCTTGCACACAGCTTGGGTCCTTTGCATGGTCCCATTCCCACAACTCTTAAAGTTGCAGAAGTGCCACCTTCTTTCGAACCTGCCCATGCAACTGCTGTCCCGTGTCTTTGACCGCTGCTGCCATATGCCATGGCTGCTGCTAGATACCGGTAACTTCAGGACAGTGATGCAATCGTTTCTCTAATTCCATCTGTCAAGTGTATGACCCGAGTTCTCCAGTAAGACGTGTGGTTTAGCTGGAATTCAATAGCACGTCTCCTGGGTCTTAGCCTGCATGCTTTATCTGCTGGTGTTAAAATGTTTTTGTTTTTTGTTGTTGGCTGTGGTGGGGAGGAGATACTGCTGCTGTTGGGTGACACAATGTACCAGTACAGAAACTTGGCCTGGACAGCCAGGCTGACACACTTTCCTTGCAAAATGGTGTAATAAATTCAAAAGTGACAAGCCGGCATGAAAAGTACCCTGTGCTTCATCTTTTGCAAGAGAGAGAAAAATTACAAATAAGAGAGGTACAAAAGAGGTCGAGGGAGACAATTTGTTATGTTAACTATCCGTTGTGCAAAGGCCGTGTGCCCGTTGTCAGTGGAAGGGAGCGTGGGATGAACACAGAAATGCAGCCGGCCTTAAGAAACAGATTGTTTAAAAACTTTCCAAAGCCATTCATCTAATCGCTTTGCACAGTTTTAAGCTCAGGTCTCTCCCGCATAGTCACAGTGGAGGGAGCAATAGGGTTGCCAGATGCAAAAGAGGCCAGGTGTTCCTGTAGCTTTAACAGCAGCTGGAATCCACGCCTCTGCACAACTAATAAAGGTACAGGAGCCCTGGCCGCTTTTGCATTTACATTTCATGGAGGATATTGTGTAATTTCCTTTGAGAACTTCTATTGCGACCCATTAATTGAGAGGATGGGCCCTTGTTTCTCCACCCGACAGCTTTCAGGTATCAGGAACTGTCTCAAGCAATAGCATTATAAAGAGTTGCCAACTCTTGAACCAGACCGTGTAGTCATCCCTTCAACACCATTTGGATCTCCAGCAATTACTGGCTGGGGATGTTTAGATACCTGCAAGGAGAAGCTTCAGTTGCCTGATTTCTCTTTAACAAGCCTCTGTTAAAGCCAGTGGCGAAGCCGCTTGCTCCAGCACTGGGGGCGAAGACCAGGCGGAGGCGTGGCTGGCGCGCGTCCCAGAGGCGTGGCACACGTACCAGGGGTGTGGCACCACCCGCAGGGGCGTGGTGTCTGGCATGGTGGGGGGTGCGCAGTGCATGCCTGGGTGGCGGCTGTGATGGTACCCCCCCCCGATGGTGCCAAGGGAGGAGCGCTCCCCCCGCCCCTCCCTTCCTTCCTCCGCCAGTGGTTAAAGGCAGTGGAGCAGAGCAGCCTCTATTTGTGGGGTTGGGGTGGGGTGTTTTTTTTTTTTTATGGAACCATGGTGCAGAAGGAAATAGTTAACCCCCTCTAGTGCTGGTCCTATTTCTTATTTATTTATTTATTTATATTTCACAACATTTATTATACAGTGTCACCTTGGTTCTCGAACGGCTTAGTTGTCGAACAAATCGGCTCCAGAACATGAGTGTTCCGGTTTCTGAACGTTTTTCGGAAGCCGAACGTCCAACCGGGCTTCCACGGCTTCCGATTGAGTGCAGGAAGCTCCTGCAGCCAATCAGAAGCCGCGCCTTGGTTTTCGAATGGTTTCCAGAGTCGAACGGGCTCCCGGAATGGATTAAGTCCGACAACCAAGGTACCACTGTATACCATTTGATTGCAACCAAACCCCAAAGTGATTTGCAGGAAGAATTGAATGATGACCGTTATCAGTGGGGTTTTTTTAGTTAAAAAAGGGAGAGCTAATAACGAGTATTTAAAATGTTCCAAAAATAATAATCCAAATCAACAACTGGCTGAAACCAGATTAAAACACATGATGGTGTTTTCATGTCCTGTTTACCCTGTCTCCTGTAGCTGCTATTATTAATGGGAAATGATGCATTAAGTGCAGTCCCATTTAATGCCATGCCTGTTATGGTCCTTCATTCCTCTCATTTGCTGTCAGGATCTATTACTTAGAATGCATCTCCCCCCCCCCCGCTTGCATATTCTCATGATTGTTAATGTGGGGATGTGCTCATTGACCTTGGGGTTGTGATGGCTCACAGTGAATTAATGCTTGTGTGACAGACAGTTTCAAAGTTCCGGGCTCTCGCTTAACCTTTCCACATGTAAACGATGATGTGCTCTTCAAGGGCATTTTGAAAATTTCTAGAGTTTTTGTGTATATGGTCTTCCAATTCTAAGCCTTAAACCAGGAATCCCCAAACTCAGCCCTCCAGCTATGTTGGGACTACAACTCCCATCACCCCTAGCTAACAGGACCAGTGGTCAGGGGTGATGGGAACTGTAGTCCCAAAACAGCTGGAGGTACGAGTTTGGGGATGCCTGCCTTAAACGCTTCTCAAACAGCAAGGTTGAAACACAAAAAAAACCCCTCATATCTCTCAGCTGCCTCTGGAACAAATTAGACCCAGCAGTGTGGAATTGACTTGTCTGACTACCGGTAGTATGTGCTATGTACCAGTGCCTTGGAATGAACTAGTTTTGTTCAACAATGTTCACTGAATTAGTTCAAAACTTTATGAACTGCACCTGAAAGTAGTTCCCATAATTGCAAGGTGAACTAAGTTCATTTTGGAATAAAACTTTGATTTCCAGTTCAAGTTCATACTCTTGTTTCATTTGTTCCCCCCCCCTCAGGTTTATTTATTAATTTTGCTGAGGATCATTTGGATGGACTTGAACTGAACGTGAACTGTACTAGTTCATTTTACAAAGGGACAAATGTGAACTAGAATTAGTTCCTTTCGGGACGTGTTGAACTAGAAAGTAGAGCTAGTTCCGTTTAAAACTGTATTTTCCAAGATTTATACTATATGATTTAATTTTGGTTAAAAAAAATTCCTTGCACAATAGTAACAGGAAAAAATGATATTAATGATCATGAGAATTTCTGTTTGTCGTTAATATCGACCGTAGCATTTCCCTGCTCTGCTCAGAGCTTTGGCAGACAGAGAACGACCTTGTCTATTGTGCCAAACCATTATTGAACGATGCATTCTCCACTCCCGTAGAGACTACACATTGATCTCATTTCTTTTCTAGAACCAGGTGACATTTACAGCCAATGGGGGCTCTTCCAATCATCATTCTTCTGTCACCCACACATGTTTGGAGAGCAGTTCCAAGGTTGGTGCAATTTGCATATCTTTCCCCTTTTGCTTTATGCAATCCACGTTTGGAGCTAATGGTTATTGTCACAGTGGCCAGGGTGGACTACTTCAGAGTAACGACGCTACGCAGCTCTGCATTTTATTCTTTTATTGGTGCTGCGTATTTACAGTGCTCAAGTCATTGCTATTTACACGGAGCGATGTTGTCAGTCGGTTTCAGAACCTCCTAATGGCTTTTGGCGCGTCTTTCTCCAACACAAAAGCTTTGGCAGACCCATCCTCTTGCCCCTCCTCTTCCTGCGTAATTCTGGAGTTGGGGGGATGGGTCTTCCCCCCTTACTTGCCCCTTCCTGTCCCACCTGGGACCCTGGCTCCTCTACCTTGCCTGAGCCTCGGACACGACTTCCTGCTTCCCCACTGGAATCGGAACTCTCCCTGCTTTCCCCTTTGCTCGGGGACGGGCTTGAACTCAGGAGGGGAGGGACTTCGCGATATCCCCTGTCCCTCACATCCACCCCCCTCCCAAGCTCTCCTTCACCCCTCCCCAGGCCCCCCCCATGTGTCGGTGACGACTGGAAGCCTAAAAACTCGGTGCTCTCCGAGCCCGTTGGTGTGAACACCTCCCCCCAGTCCTGCGAGCCCCCCCCTTCCGCCTGGGAGGACGGGAATCCCAAAAAGTCCGTGGCGTCAGAGCTGGTGGGGGTAAAAATGTTTTGCCAATCTGCTCCTTCCTCTGACTGGGTGGATCTTGGCGACACCCATACCTCATCCTCTGGTTCCTCAAACTCCGCTTCCCAGCGCCATGGTGAGCTGTTCTCCCGTGCCTCCTCCTCCTCCCCCTCCCTTTCCATGTGCCAGGGCTTGGGTCTGTGGGGAAAGAGGGCGTGAAATTCTTCCACCAAGAATTCCTCCTGTATCTGAGTGGCGGGAACCCATTCATTCTGGGACGGTGGAGCATCCTCCCATGCCATGAGGTACTCCAGGCCCCCCACCCCCCACCTTGAATCCAGGATGGCCGTGGCCTCATTGAGTTGCTCCCTGCTTTCCCTCTCCCCCCCTCCCTCGGGGGTTTGTTCGCTGTCTCTGAGCCTGCTGCTTTCCCTGTACGGCGACAGCAGCGATCTATGAAACACTGGATGCACCCTCATGTCCTCTGGCAGTGCCAGCCTGTATGCCACCGGGTTGACCTGTTGCGTGACCGTGAAGGGGCCCAGCCATTTGGGTGCCAGCTTTTTGCACCTCCCTCTGGTGGGAAGGCCCTCCGAGGACAACCACACCTTGTCCCCCACCCTGATGACCTCCCCTTGTCGCCTGTGGCGATCTGCCCCCTTTTTGTACGCTTCCTTGGCCCTCTCCAAGTGTTCTCTGAGCTGCTGGTGCACCGTCTCCAGTTCCTCTGCCCAATCCTCAGCCTGTGGGCCCTCCTCCTCCTCCTCCCTCTCCCTCTCTGGGAAAGATCTGAGGTCGCGCCCGTAATTGGCCTTAAAGGGCGACACCCCTGTGGAGACGTGCACTGCATTGTTGTAGGCAAATTCTGCTAGTGGCAAGCGATCCACCCAGTCCGTTTGCCGCTGGCTGACGTAGCATCTCAGGTACTGCTGCAGAATGGCGTTGACCCTCTCCGCTTGTCCGTTGGTCTGCGGGTGTCTAGCCGTCGACAAGCTGACCTCCACCTGCAGGAGGTTCATGAGCCGCCGCCAGAACCTGGAAACAAATTGGCGGCCACGATCCGAAATAACCCTTAAAGGTAATCCATGCAGTCTGAAAATGTGATCAACAAACAGTTTGGCTGTCTCTTCTGCCGAGACTGCCCTGGCACACGGTATAAAGTGACACATTTTGGACATGAGGTCCACCACCACCAACACTGCAGTCTTACCCCTGGACGAAGGCAGATCTGTGATGAAGTCCATGGACACCACTTCCCACGGCCTGTGTGGTGTGGCTAAGGGCTCCAGCAACCCTGGTGGCGCTGCTCTGACCACCTTCGCCCGCTGGCAGGTGGTACAGCCCCTTACATAGTCTCGAACATCTTCCCTCACCCCTGGCCACCAGAAGTGTCTCATGACTAGGTGAGCGGTCTTGTCCCTTCCAAAATGCCCCGCTGTAGGGTTGTCGTGCATCTGCTTGAGGACCGTACGTCGAAGCTGGGTGGTGGGTAGGTACAGCGCACCCTTGTAGAAAAGCAGCCCTCTGCGTTCTGCAAAGTCTTTTGCCTGCTCCCTCCCCCCTCTCAGTTCTCTGAAGATGCGGTTGGCAAATTCATCCGCTGCCGTCAGTGCTGTGAGTTCTGCCTCGCTCACCACTGCTGCTCCGCAGGACCATGCCGACGGGGGGAAAATGTGCCTTGGGGCTGGTGGCGCCTCCTCCTCCATGTACTCTGGCTTGCGGGAGAGGGCATCCGCCCTGACATTCTGCTCTCCTGGGATGTAGTGTATGGAGAAGTTGAAGTTCGAGAAGAACTCCGCCCACCGTATCTGCCGCTGGTTGAGCACCCTGGCAGTTCTCCAGAACTCCAGGTTCTTGTGGTCTGTGCACACCTGGATGGGGTGCTTGGCGCCCACCAGGAAGTGTCTCCAGTGCTGGAACGCCGCGTGGATCGCAAGAAGTTCCCGATCAAAAACTGTGTAGTTTCGCTCGGGCTGGGTCAACTTCCTGGAGAAGAAGGCACAGGGTCTCCACTCTCTGTTGGCGTCCAGTTGCAACAAAATGGCGCCCACAGCCTTATCAGAAGCATCTGTTTCAATGCGTAGGGGCGCGTCCTGAACCACGTGGAACAGGTTCTGGTCTGAGGCGAACACCCTCTTGAGGCTTTCGAACGCTGCTTGCGCCTCTGGTGTCCACCTGAACTTCTGCTTGCCTCTCAGGCAGTCAGTGATGGGAGCCGTAACTCGAGAGAAGTTCTTGATGAACTTCCTGTAGAAGTTGGCAAAGCCTAGTAGGCGTTGGGCATCTTTGCGCGTCCTGGGGCTGTGCCAGTCCAGGATGGTCTGCACCTTGTCCTTGTCCATTGCCAGCCCCTTGTCTGACAGCTTGTAGCCCAGGAAGTCCACCTCCTTGGTGTGAAACTTGCACTTCTCCAGCTTCACATACAGGTGGTTCTCCTTCAGGCGCTGTAACACCTCCCTGACGTCCTTCACGTGCTGCACTGGGTCGTTGGAGTAAATAAGGATGTCATCCAGAAAGACCAAGCATTTCCTGAAGAGTAGGGACCCCAGGACGTGGTGCATGAAGGCCTGGAAGCATGCTGAGCCCCCTTGCAACCCGAAGGGCATCACCAGATATTCAAAAGAGCCCAGAGGCGTGAACATCGTGGTTTTCCACTCATCGCCTTCCCGGATCCTGATCAAGTTGTACGCCCCCCTCAGGTCTAGCTTGGTGAAAATCTTGCCTCTGCGTGCCGCTGTCAGGAGATCATCCACTCTGGGCATGGGGAAAGCCACTGGCTCTGTCACCGAATTCAGCCGTCTAAAATCCACCACAAGACGGCGCTGTTGCGTGTCTTTCTTGTCCACCCAGAAGACCGGGCTGCCCCCTGCTGCCTTGCTTTCTCTGATGAACCCCCGCTTGAGGTTCTTGTCGATAAAAGCGCGCAGATCCTCCAGTTCCTGGTCTGACATGGCGTACAGCTTGGCTGGGGGTATAGTTGCCCCAGGCACCAGGTTGATCTGGCAGTCAAAAGGCCTGTGTGGGGGCAGGTGGTCGGACTCCGCTTCACTGAAGACCTCCTGCAGGTCCCAGTATGGTTTGGGTATCGCCTCACCCCCTTTGACGTGCATGGTGGCCACCGTGGCTATCGGAGGCCCCTCCCCTGGTTGGTGCTGCATGCAATGTTCCAGGCAAAAGTCCGATCCAAAAGTGATGCATCTCTGATGCCAACTTATGGAGGGGTCGTGGCGCGCCAGCCAGCTCATGCCCAAAACGATTGGGGGGTCTGAGATGGTGGTGACGTTGAATGCCAGTGTCTCTGAGTGCCTTCCAACCGTCATTCTCATGGGGGGGGTTTGATGAGTGATGGCCCCTCCCAGCAGCTCTCTGCCGTCAATGGTTGCCACGTGCAGAGGAAAATCCAGCTGCAGAAGCTGGATCTGGTGCTCTTCTGCAAAGTTTCTCGAGAAGAAGTTGGCTGAGGCACCACTGTCAATTAGGGCGAGGACCGTCAATGGATAGCCATTTGGGAGCGTGAGCGTCACTTCTAGAACCACTCCTGCTCTGGGAGGGGTGGGCTGGCTCTGCTCCTCTCTGTGCGGGTGGGTGGGCTGGGGCTGTTGTCTGCTGACTGTGCCTGGCTGCCGCCCCTTGTCTCCTGCAGCCAGGCTTTCCCGTTTCCCTGCTGTGGTGCTGCGTCAGTGGGGGAGGGCACAACCGTTCCCGCCTTTCCTTGCCACTCCCTGCGATGTGGGCAGTCTCTGACGAGATGCTGGGGGGAGTTGCAGAGAAAGCAATTCCCACCCCTTCCCTCCTTGCGTCTTGGCGCCGCTGGGGTTTGAAAAGCCCGCGCGCGCGCGCTATCAATCTGCATGGGTTCCTGGTCCTGACTGGCCCCAGGCGTGGCTTGAAAGGGTTGTTGAGGGAGTGGCTTCTCCTGCGACCGTGGGAACCAAGCCCGCTTTGCGCGCGTTGCTTGCTTGTCGCTCCATCTGGATTCCTGCCTCACCCCCACCGCCAGAGCCGCTTTGCTCAGTTGATCCATATTACTGGGCTTTGGACCTCTCGAGAGCTCATCCTTCACCTCCTCATGCAACCCCAAGTAAAACGCCGCTTGCATTGGGGCAGACTCCAGATCCCACCCCAATCTGTGCACCAGCATGGTGAATTTCGCCCAATACGCGCGAACTGTCATATTTCCTTGGCGTAAATTATGAAGTTCCTCCTTAGTCTGGTCCATATGACTATCGGACGAATACATCGTTTTCAAACCTTCTAGAAATAGTTTGACATTCTTCATGCAAGGATTCCTTGTTGCAATTAACGGTCTTAGCCACTCCCTGGCCGCCCCTGTAAGGTGCTCCACAATAAACGCTACTCTGTGCTCATCATCAGGGAACTCATCGTGGTGCAGCTCAAGAGCATACACAATCTCAGTCTCAAAGCCCTGAAACTCCTTCGGGTCTCCATTGAACTTGCTTACTAGGGTCCCGGCTCTCCTTCCTGGCAGCACTTGGACTTGGGGTGCCCCTCCCGCCTTGTTTTTCTCTGCATCCAGCTTGTTTTGGAGGTCTACCGCCACCGCCCTTAAATGCTGCTCTTTTTCCTGGAGCTCTCTCACCTGTTCCGCAAGTTGTAGCCGGTCGTCCTGGACCTTCTTAGTCTCCTCTTTAGCTGCCTTCAATTCTCCCTGCGCCTGCAGCGACAGCTGTTGCAGTTCTAGCTGGGCTTGCTCAGCGATCTGCCGCCACTTCTCCGCCTCTGACACGCTCATCCCGGCAACTCCAAAGTAGCCCAAAAAAGATTAGGAGGTTGCTGTCACAGTGGCCGGGGTGGACTACTTCAGAGTAACGACGCTACGCAGCTCTGCATTTTATTCTTTTATTGGTGCTGCGTATTTACAGTGCTCAAGTCATTGCTATTTACACGGAGCGATGTTGTCAGTCGGTTTCAGAACCTCCTAATGGCTTTTGGCGCGTCTTTCTCCAACACAAAAGCTTTGGCAGACCCATCCTCTTGCCCCTCCTCTTCCTGCGTAATTCTGGAGTTGGGGGGATGGGTCTTCCCCCCTTACTTGCCCCTTCCTGTCCCACCTGGGACCCTGGCTCCTCTACCTTGCCTGAGCCTCGGACACGACTTCCTGCTTCCCCACTGGAATCGGAACTCTCCCTGCTTTCCCCTTTGCTCGGGGACGGGCTTGAACTCAGGAGGGGAGGGACTTCGCGATATCCCCTGTCCCTCACAGTTATAATACTGTAAGTTTGTGTTTTTGTAGCATCCATCTTCATTCCAAATTCATGGGGAAAGCTGGAACCCTTCCTTATTCTCAATTATCAGCAAATTGCTTTCCCAGCTTGCTTTGATGAGCTCTATCTCTTATGGGGCAGCACCCACATTGTAATATAATAAGAGCTCAAGGAAGCAATGTTTGGGTGGAGCACACAGAATGAAATGGAAGACTCTGTGGGTGGGTGGATCCAAGGTCTGGGAGTTGGGGTATTTACTTTTATTTACCTTGCACTCTCTCTAAATGAACAGGCATGTAACTTTGGGATCTCCTAGAACTGGGGTCAGAAAACTTTTTCAGCAGGGGGCCAGACTATCTATCTATCTATCTATCTATCTATCTATCTATCTATCTATCTATCTATCTATCTATCTATCTATCTATATCATCTATCTATCTATCTATCATCTGTCTGTCTGTTTAGGGAAGCTTTATTTTATATTTTAATACTTCTGTTGGAAGCCGCCCAGCCAGATGGTATAAATAAAAAACTATTATTATTATTATTATTATTATTATTATTATTATTATTATTATTATTATCATTATTCTATCTATGATGCAATAGCACCACGAGCCCCGGTGGCTGCTTACCTGTGTCTTGTGAGTGGCAGGGGCTGGTGGCAGTGGAGGGACGATGAGCAGCACACAAAAGGGCTCCGGAGAGGGCTTAAAATGGCGGCCACTCGAGCGCTGCTGCTTCTGGCACCAATATAGCCCAGCCACCTTTATCCTCTAGGCAGGGCGGGGAGAAGCCGGGAGGAGGGAGGGAGGGAGGAGGCACCGCCGCCGCTGTGTGAGGGAGAGGGAAAGAATGTGCGCACTGGCGATCCACGCAGCGATTCCTGAACCGTCCGCGGGCCAGATCCAGAAGGCAATTGAGCCTGATCTAGCCCATGGGCCTTAGCTTGCCGACCCAGGTCCTAGAAATACCTTTGTCCTTAAAGGCTCAAGGAACTTCCATGGCAAGGAAAGACTACTGCCAACTTCAGCTGGTACACTGGCTACACCCTTCATTGAATAGGGATAAATTTACTGATCACACACACACACACACACACACACACACACACACACACCACCCTATATCCAGAGGTCTCAGGGGCGGTTCACAGAATAAAATCAAAATATAAAATCACAAAATACACCATCAAAATAAAAACAACAACCCAATAACCCCCTCCCCCCCAAAAACCACATTTTAAAGGGCATAGGATTAATAGAAGTGCAAGTCTCAAAGGATGGCCGTGTTTTGGTCTGTGCATTGTTTCAGGGCAAATCAGCTACGTTTGCTTTCAAATGAGAATTGAATTGAATTTGCGTCCCGTGCCTGAGGAGACTGCGGAGGAGCTTCTTTAAACAGTGATGGAATTTGAAGAGCATGTCCCCCTTTTGTACTGCTGCTCACTCTTCCTCACCCCCTCCATTCTTTCCATTCTTTCTTATCAATGTTATTATACCACTAGCATTTTGCTTATTAACTTCGGAATCCGTCTGACTCCATAATAACCACAGGAGAGAGCGATTGTTGTTTAAAACGAAAGCGCACGGTGGATCTTGTCAGGCGACGTCCGCTGTGATTATTTCAAATATTAGAAAAATGAAAAGGAAGAGGAAGGTGCATGTCTTGCTATTAAGGAACCTCATATATATGTTAATATTGGCAGAATGCCTGCATCTGCCAATTTACTCTGTCCCATTCAAGCAGCCTCGTCTCCTTGGTGTTTCCTGAGCGGGGGGAAGAAATGGCGTGGTGTAAAACTGTACTCATCTCATATTGATCAAAATATCTGCTTTCAGATTTCAGCCTTGGAACACTGCTGTGTGCAAACACTTCAGGGCACACCTGCTGCCACTCTAAGGAAAAATTATACCTTCAAAATGGGAAACAAATGCAGAACTTCCTCTTTCCCTGGCTGAGCAGTGCTGTCCTGGATTGATCCTAGGCCTGCAGACACATTCTAGGACCTAATTGCGTCCCTCAAGGCTCCTCCATCTGGCCCTCGGGTCTCTCTCCACCAAGGCACACCCCCTCTCTGTAGGCCACTCTTCTCACTGTGCAAAGGTTATATTTACTTTCATTGCTCTGCCCACTTTTGCCTTATGCCCCTCAGTGGTGTAGCAAGGGGGGGCGATAGGGGCGGTCTGCCCCGGGTTCCACTCTGGGGGGGGGG
Source organism: Zootoca vivipara (assembly GCF_965207765.1). Classification (NCBI taxonomy): domain Eukaryota; kingdom Metazoa; phylum Chordata; class Lepidosauria; order Squamata; family Lacertidae; genus Zootoca; species Zootoca vivipara. The sequence continues at coordinate 56,991,805 of NC_142592.1, forward strand.
GTTGACAGTCGGCGCCCCACCCCGTGACTCCCAAGCTGAGCCCCTCAGCCTCCCGGTAAAAAAAAGCGGGCTTTTTACTGGGAGGCCGGATTCTCGGGAGTCGGGGGCGCCAACTGGCACCCCCCTCCAGCTCCAGGGTGGCACCTGCCCACTGCGCTGAGTGAGGCTTTCTACCTGGAGGCTGGACACACCGTTTAGGCTCTGTTTTGAAGTCGTGGGGGTCCAATCCCCTCTACGTAGCACGCATGTGCAGCGGGGTGGGGGTACGATCCCCACTACGTAGCACGCATGTGCAGTAGGATGCTGCGCATGCGTACAACATAGAGGGGGATCGTGCCCCCCGTGACTTAAAAACGGAGCCTAAATAGAGCCTCCAGCCTCCAGGTAGAAAACCCGCTGGCACAGTGGGCGTGCCACGCCGAGCAAGACTTTCTACCAGGAGGCTGGAGGTTGCATTTAGGCTCCGTGTTGAAGTTGCGGGGGGGGGCATCCCCCTCTACATTGTACGCATGTGCAGCTTCGTTATGTAGCGACGCATGTGTCATTATGTAGTGATGCCCCCCCCCAAGCAAGGCAATTTGTTGCCCTGGGTGACACAGCGGCTTCCTCCGCCACTGGCACCTCCCCACGATGGTATGTGGCCCCCAGAAAGTTGCCCAGAAGGAATACGGCCCTTGGAGTGGCAAATGCTCTCCATCCCTGTTCTATAGCTTGGCTTTGACTTATTATTGTTGTGATGATATAGATAAGGCATGCCAACTCTAGGGGGAAGAGGTGTCATCAGCACATCAGTATTCCTTAGCTGGGGGCTCAACCCCCCAATATTGAGGGGGCAGAGCATCAAAGGCAAGCTCTTCCTGGCGGCGAGAGGAGGAGGAGCTGCAGCCATTGAAGCTGTGCGATGCTGGGCAAGGCTTTCTCCCAACATTGCCATATTTTGAGAAGCAAAAAGGACACATTTGCCGACTTTTACTTCTAACTATGGATCGCTATGACGACTCTACCCGTGAAAAAGAGGTGGTGTGAAGAGGGAGTGACTGTTAAACCATTCTGGGAATTGTAAGGCTGTGAACAGAAGGAGGTCTCCTGACAACTCTGAGCAACCTTAATAAACCACAGTTCCTTGTATTTTTGGGGGGTGGGGGGAGCCATGGCTGTTTAATGTGGTATCATGCTTTAAATATATAGTGTGAATGTGACCCTACTCTTCATCTAGTTCTTATTTGACTTTAAACTTGACTCGGGCCTGACAGTCCTTAATATAGAGATAGCCTTCTAGTCAAGATTGGACATCAAATGCTACTTTAGCCTGAGAGAACCTCTGCTTTGGGCTGATCTTGGAATAGTGTTTGGTCCTAAGAGTAAAACCAAGTATTCCTTACATCAGTGTTTCTCAACCAGTGTGCCTCCAGATGTTTTGGGACTACAACTCCCATCATCCCTAGCTAGCAAGACCAGTGGTCAGGAATGATGGGAGTTGTAGTCCCAAAACATCTGGAGGCACACTGGTTGAGAAACACTGCCTTACATGAGCAAAGCTGTCTACTGTGTGAATTGTAAGTCGGTGTAATTCAGTTTTAGAAAAAATTATCAGCTACAAACAATGTCGAGTTATAACCCTGGGAATCTGCCCAGAAAATCAATTAAGAGAAAAATAAACTACAAAGCCATGGGATATGCAAATATTATTGCTAAGGCAAGAGACGGGGTTGAGATTTGTAATTCAAAACCCTGTTGATGGTGTCCAAGTCTGGATTTCAGTAGGGCATTTAATTTATTGACTATTTAGTCTCCCAAGATTAGTTTCCAGTACATCATGAAGTGTTGTCATCTAAGCAATCGTCAAGGCTGTAATGGCAACTGGCTTATCCTAATGCCATATCATGCTTAATTAGTTCTCCGTGTCTAACAGGGGTTACGACAAAGGAATGGCATGCAAGTTGCCCTACAAACTTAAGGATTTAGTTGAGCTAGACACATATATTGCAGCTGACACTGTGCATTATGCTTTGGAGCAAAACGAGGGCTTCTTGGGCTTGAAAGCTCTGTGATGCTAATGCAAAAGTTTTCTCTCTCTTTGGGAAGAAACATTCAGCCCATTCTGCAGCTTGGCCCAGGTTTTTTTTTTTTTACTTTACTGGGTTTACATAACAAAAACATAAATTCATTCCACATATCTTTACAATTTGTCTGTTCCCCCCCCACTCCTCCCCCCTCCCTTCCCACCCTCCCCCTGATCGGGCCTTCCTTCTTCATATCTTTAACCATGTACACAGTCTGTTCATTCGTTCTTGTATATTCGGGTTGGCTTCTCCCCTTTCTACCCAATTCCTATAAAACACCCACTTGTTTGTGATTTTTTGACATTTATTTTCCCATCTATCCTCTGTTGCTATCTGTGCAAATATTTCTGATTGTACATATGCAAAAACATAATTGTTCCATTTTTCCATATTCCATTTGGCTTTTTCTTTCCATCCTAAAGCAATAACTGCCATTCCGGCTAAGATCATGATTTTATACAACTCTTGATTATTACTTTTTACTTTATTATTTCCCAATATTCCCGAAAATAACAAGTCCCTATTAATTTCTATGTTTATTTGGAATAATCCAGACCTCTGCCTTGTGATCCTCTGCCAATATTCCTTAACCATATTGCATTCCCACCACATGTGTGAATAGAATCCTTTTTCGCGACCGCAATGCCAGCATCTGGGGCTAAGTCCTTTCACTATATACGCCATTTGTGCCGGGGAGCTTGGCCCAGGTTGACTCAGCTGCATATCTCACATATTGCATTTCAAGGCCTCTGGCAATGGAACCCCAACGTCCGATGGGTTGCAGCACCCTGCTAGACCCAGCAGAAGAAAAAGCGAGTGCACTCAATGTGTCTTTTCTCTCTGTAACCATCTGAATGGTTTTGGCCCCTACCCTGAAAACCATCCATTTTGCAAATGTGGGTGGCAGTTGATCCGGTCCTAGGTACATTGAATAAAATATAGCAACAAGAATTAAGAAATCACCCCAGTCCTTATGGTGCCAGACCACTGTTGTCCCGATGCGTGCATTGATAAAACACTCCAAGAAAGCAACCTCAATGTGTTTGTAACCCATGGCCTTGTGGTGGCTTAAGATAGAGGTGGCTGTGTGGCGCTTTACCTACTGATCAAGAGTGCATGCATGCAATCATTGAAACATTTCACAAAAGGAATCTTGATGCAACGGCACGTAATGTCGAGATTGCTGTTTTGCAGTGTTTAATCGAGGCATGTATGGGCATAGGTGGGAACTCCTGACTGGCGCACCCCTCTTATTCATTCTTCTCACTCTGAGCATCTTTGAAATCATGCACAGATTGAGTTGCCTGCCCCCGCCCCCCCGGCAATGATCTTAAATCTAGCTTCTACATATATGGTAAAAGCACTGGACGACTCCGCTTGGAGTCTCCTTTACAGATTGCATGGCTCCCAGAATGCAACTGTATTGGACAATCCAGGACCATTAGAGCAAGCATGGGGAACCTCAGCCCTGGGATCCAACTATGACCCTCCTGGTCTATCTGGCTCTTGAAATTTTCTGCAGGCCACATCCCTCATCAGCTTTGCTTTGCACACCCCCCCCCAGTGCTTTTCAAGGAATGTGTCCTTGAACTCTGATTGTGCTTTTGCTTGCCGAGAGGACGGAGAGATGTGCGAATGCTGAGAGGTTTCCACACAGTATACAAAGGTAAAGTTTATATTTCTTGCTCTGTCCTCATTTGCCTCTGACCTTACTCAGCTCTGCCATATGGCCTCCAGAAAGTTGCCATGACAGGAATGTGGCCCTCAGTCAGAAAAAAGTTTCTTATCCTGACATTAGACCGAGGAGTGTTTGGACTGTGATTTCAGTGGGAAGTAGATAAACACCGCTTGTTTGTACTCTTCCGAGTTGAAGATCGTCCCAAGAGCTCATGGCAGGCTGGCAATGACCTTTCGTTTCCTTTCCTATAGATCTCATACTTTTGTCTGGAACAGCAACACATCTTCTAGGCTCTACGAATTGAGTTATAACTAGGATGTGAAAGGAGGCTGGGGAGAATCCCCCCCCTGCAGCCGTTATGCAAGCTAGATCTGTCTTTGTCTCCACCGAGGTACTTTGTAGACTGAAACGCGGAGGAAGAATTGCTACCAGAGGGAGGCTGATTCATGAAGTGATGCTCTTGAAACTACTTCAGGTCCCCACAGGAAACAAGACAAGCCTGCTGTGTCAGGCCAATGGCCCACCTAGCCCAGTATCCTGTTCTCACAACAGCCAACCAGATATGTTTTGGGGAGCCTGCAAGCAGGACATGGGTGCAACAACACTCAATCCTGCTACAGGTGGTCATGACAAAGTCCCAAGTAGATAAGTCATTATACTAAGTTCCAAGTCTTAGTCAGGGCCGGCCCTAGAATTAGGCAGTACGAGATGGCTTCCTCAGGCGGCAGGTGCTGGGGAATGGCAGGCGGCAGGGTGTTGGAGGGCAGATCTTTGTGCGCCACACAGCTTGTCCTCAGGTGACAGGAAACTGTCAGCAGCCAGTCTGGTCAAAATGGGTACAGTATATGGAATAATAGGGGGTGCTATTTTGGAATGGAATGAGGGACATTATCTTGTCCTTCACCTCAGTCAGCATAATGTCTTGGGGTGGTCTTAGTCTTGGGCTGCCTACACACTACAAATTTAAAGCACATAGCTTCCTGCAAATCATCCCAAGAATTGCATCTCACCCCTCACTCAGCTACAATTCCCAGCACCCTGAACAAACTGAAGTTCCCGGGATTATTGGGGGAAGTTATGTGCTTTAAATGTACGGCGCATACACAGACATCCTCGCAGTTAACTGTTGGGCCATCTCCGTCCTCACGGAACAAGATGACTGAAATGTTACATTTAACTTCTGGCATAGAAGGTGGAAACAGCATCCAAAAGCCGAGAGCTTTTAAAATGACACTTTTATTATAGATTAATGTTTTCAAGGAAAATAAAGTCAGCTATGCCAAATAGCCAAGAAATATTGTTCAGTTAAAGCCTCTATATTTTACAAACGCTTTCGTTTCCTTTCTGAAAAGATATGTGAATACCTCAAGCCGAATACCTCAAGCCATTAAAAACAAAATACTTGGGGGTGGGGACAAAAAGCAGCCAAACTCAATGTCCATCTGGCAAAAATCATTTAGGTCCCTTCTCCTCCAGTACAAAGTATTACAAAAAATGCATGTTGAAACGATGCCCACCCCGCTTTCAAATCAAGTAAAGAAAAGATTAGAGTTGAGGCTAATCATTGATAGAACAAAATATGAATAATAGGGGTTTCAAAGACATTTCCTTTCTGGCTGCCTTCCACAAGTTTTGTGTAATGCTAAACCGTTGAAAATATGACCGATCATGTATTGACTTGGAACAGAACCAAATGGTGAGCAGAGCACAAGGTACCATCTTCACCACTTCAAATAAATTTCTGCCTGCAGTTTGCTTGTTTGAAAAAGCCCTCATGCCACTATTAGTTACAAAGTCATCACATTACATTGAAGGCAGGCCCAGGAACCTCCCTGAAGTGCTGGCTTGCCACATGTAAGGGGGTCTGAGTACAAAGGATACATTCAGACCTGGAATGTTCCCACCTGGAAAGTGAGATGATACACTCCTGTCTCCCCCCATGCAACATCTCCATCAGCATGGCCTCCAACAGGTCCAGGCCAAAAATCAGGACACACGTCTTCTGGGCCATGCTCCCATGTGAGTCACGAGACTCATGCGAGAGCACAGAGCCCCCAAATGTGGATTTTTGGGTGCTATGCTCTCATATATTTTGCCACTGCTGTGTGAGAGCATGGCTCCCAAAAACTTGATGTCCCAATTTTATCAGGACAGTTGAGGGGTAGCATCAGTTCCCAGACTGTGGCACACCATCTAGTGAACAGAGATTATATAATTACAGTATACACTGTGGCACTTTAAAATGAAGACCTTGGGAATCCTTATAGCAATCCTGCCAGGTGGATTAGAAACATATATCAGAAGCAGTATTCTACCAAGTTAGACCATTCGTCTGTCTTAAGACGGGGACTTTCCCAGAGCTACCTGGAGATACTTGGGATTGAATCTGGGACTTTTTTCACATAGATGCTCCAGCTACAGCCCTTCACACATAAGGGGGGGTCTCAAAATATGGCATGCAGACCTCTAGCAGTCCACTACCTCCATTCGGATTCAGCTGGTCTGCTGAAATGTTGCAGAACAGTTGAGAACATCTGTGCTTGGCCCTGCACTTTTTGTTGTTGTTGATGATGCTTCCCCCTCCCTTCCAACCAAAGCCAAGTAATCAAACAGGGTCACAACAACTGGGCCTGTGGTTTTCTTAATACTGTACAGGTGCAGCCTACCAATTTCTCCCGAAAACAATTACCACTTTAAGGGGATCTTCCCAAGGTACCTAGGCTAGAGCCCACGATTAGCATAATACAATGCTGGCTCTTGCGTTGCTGCCACTGGAGGAAAGATGTTATTAAAATATGAGTTATGCCTGTGCTGTGAAAGTTCTTTAAGTGGTCTGCTGAGGCCGCCAGCCATTTTCAAGCAGTCTGTGAAGAAACGTTTGAGAATCGCTGCCTTAGCTGGGCAACATCCTTAACCTGCTCCGGGTTCTACCTCCCGGATTCAAGAAGCAGACTTTTTTAAAAACTTCAAGATTTGGCACCCATTTATAAATAAATGTGTGTAAGATTGAGCTGTTGCTGCTGCTGCCTATCCTCCCCATTAGCTAATGCAACCCTGGCTTAAAACCACTTTCACTACAGGCAGAGCTCCAGACCCTCCGAGTGTCTCTATTTTCCAGGGACAGTCCCAGATTTACAGAAGCCATCCCGGTTTCTAACTTCACCCCACTTTTCCTTAGGGCATCCCTGTTTTCATTCGAGAAACATCGGAGGGTATGGAGCTATCTGACCCATGAGCCATCTGAAAGCAGCATCGTACGGGGAAATTTTTCAGTGTTTAATGTTTTGTTATGTTGGAAGCCACCCAGCATGGCTGGGACAACCTAGTCAGATGGGTGGAGTATAAATAGAATAATAATAATAATAATGATAATAATGGCCCTATTTTTATTGAAGATATGCTGGAGGGTATGGAACTCTGTGTTTAATGGAATCCACATTCCCTGACTTGACAACCTCTCACCAATTTTTAGCCAAACGATGGCCATTGTAGGCCTCTGTACAACTCAACCACAGATGCTACTACACTCATTGCCTCCAGTTAGTGCAGCAAAACACGCATATGTCAATCAGATGGCTAGTATGGTAAACGGCGTCAGCTTCAGATTTTTAGGGGCTCTGTGCAAGCTGCCCTCAGTCCCCTCCCAGCACTGACTGGGACCACAGTATTGGTGGTTCCTCAGCCTTTAGCATGCTCACCACCCCCATCACATGCTTCTGAGCTCACCTAGTTGCATGCTTGCTCATAGACATACTTGGCGGTGGTCCTTTCATGGGCTAGGAGCCACTCAGCACACAACAGCTGTTAGATAAGCAGCAGGAGGTTGCTGGGAGTAGCTGCTAGCCTTCCTTTTGCACGTGCAAGCGGGCTTACATTATTTTATATACCACTGATATTAAGAAAAATAACTCGCGGCAGTGAATGGCATAAAATCAACAATAAAATTGCGTTAGTAGAGCAAGCTCATCGTTGCTGGTTAAGCACGCTTGAAAACAGGGAGGGGAGGTGTTGGCAGCACAATCACCCAACCACCAGGGGGCAGCACGTGAGGGGGTACAGAGGTGACTCAGCCAGGCAAGGGGTCTGCCTTGGTGGGCCCAGGATGTAGGGTGCAGGGCTGTCCAGCAGAATATCGCAGAAAGCATGAGAGCAAAGCTGGGGAATTGGAGCGGTGGTGGCCGGCAGAAAGAACTCAAAGTAAAGAAAGTAATGGGGGCTATTTCAACCCTGCTACTTTCTGCTGCTGAAAACCCAGTTGAAAGTGGGTCATGTTACATTGGCTCCTTTCAACACGGCTGCCAAAATTGAAAGACTTCTGGAAGCAAAGCTTTAATATACTTCAACACTTTTCGAAAGTGGTACCCTGGGCTCTAGGCAGGAACACATTGCAATAAAAGAGTCGGCTGTAACACTTTGATGACTGAATAGCCAGGCTAAAGGGAACAAAACCCATCTTTTCAGATTATTATAACCTCCTGAAATCTTGACCATTTATGATAGCAATAGCCACACTTGTTGGGCAACTCAAGTGTGCCGATTCCTATAGATGCTTCTGTGTTGGTCACACCATAAACTTCTTGGGTACCTAATAAACTTGGGAGGGGTACAAGGGTGGGGACCAGAGCTTTCAGATGTTCCTCCACATCATAGACAGGGAACTTTTTTTTAATGTAAAGGAATTTTTTCTCTTTTTCTCTTTCTGTCACCTCTCTCTCCCGCCCCCATGCAGCTGATCTGAACTCTTTGCTTGGAGATGATTTTCCCCTGCTCCTTCTCTCATCACTACATCAATTTCTGCTTTCCCCCACTGAAGGTGGGTGCAAAGCCAGGCTGGTAAGAGGGGCAGATGCAGCTGATCTGAACTCTTTGCTTGGAGATGATTTTCCCCTGCTCCTTCTCTCATCACTACATCAATTTCTGCTTTCCCCCACTGAAGGTGGGTGCAAAGCCAGGCTGGTAAGAGGGGCAGATGGAGAGGGGTGTGTATGGCCTGGTGAAAACCCCAAGGGCTAGATGAAGGGGCCTGAAGGGTCACATTTGACCCCCCCAGGCCTGAGATTCCCCATATATGAGGCAGATTGAGGCAGTTGATTCGGGGAGCCCCATGAAAGGACAGTACACTTTTAGTCATTTAATTGGTTGTTGTTGTGCTTTTATTGGCAGGAACAGGGAGAGACACTTGGGATATTTTCTGCCTCAGGCACCAAAGCAACTTGACCACCCTTGGGTACTTTGTGCCTTGACTGGCTGGCAGAAAAATGTCTTCGGCCCGTTCTAGAAGGAAATTCAGATGCTCGTATATTCCAGCCCTTGCACAAATCAAGGAATCAAACCTGGAATCAGCTCCAGTACCGAGCTCATACTGTAGACAAATACAGTGGTCCCTCGACTTACGAACGACTCGACAACCGAATTTTTTGACTTACGAATGGGGCTCATGGCCGCGTGCTTACAAATGTCTCGACATCCGAAAGGAAACTGCGGCAGTTTTAGAAAGGAATTTTTCAACTTACGAATTTTTAGACAGGATTGCTTCGACTTACGAATTTTTCCGTTTCCAATGCATTCTTATGGGAAATCGCTTTTCCAATGGTGTTTTTCGACTTACGAATTTTTCGACCTACGAAGGTGCCTTCGGAATGGATTAAATTCATAAGTCGAGGGACCACTGTACAACTTTTGATCAGCACAAATGGGGCTTGTCAACCCCAACAATAAACAGGAGCTATCACAACTATCAGTTGTGACCTGCCGAAGTGGTTTCTTTATAGCCAGTTCCAATTAAAGTAGAAATGGATCCACCAGTTAGGAAGCAGAACAAGAAAAAAGCCAAACCTTTGTTTAAAGAAATGAGTATTATTTCCTGTCTATCTCTGCAGGGCTTACAAACATAGATACACAGCCAAGCGTATAGTGTGTCATTTTCATACAATCTCTTGGTAACTGATATTTTATTTTTTTAAACTTTTTTTTTTTGCATTTTCACTTTTCTGTACTACTTTGGGGAACTGAAAAGCGGCATAAAAATAAACTTTTAACATAACGTAACAAATCCAGTTGAGCCTACCAACTCGTTGAAGAGTTTCCGTTAGCTGAGTTTACAAAGATATCCTACTAAAATGTAGGCGTCATAAAGGTTCGGGAAAAGTGACACAAGGAAAGAGGCGGCTTTGTTCTTAAGAAAAATTGACCATGCATTAATATAGTGTCATGAAAAGTGTGAAATCCATCCCATACCCTCCATAGGTTGACAGCCAGATACATAGCATTGATAGATAGCCTTCTCCTAACCCAGAGACTGCCTTCTGTGTTATGTAGGTAGCAACAGGCCACTTTGCCCACAATGAGCAAGTTAGACCACCTTCTCCAACCAGGTGCTGTTTGGGGCTCCTGGGAGTTGTGGTCCAAAACATCCTGGTGGTGGGAAGGCTGATGCTTGCTAAGGTGCCCACTTGCAATAGGCCAGTAAGCACACTGGAGGAGTTAGGTGACAATTCCTCTGCTTTCTTAGATTATGGATGGGGTTTAGACATCCGGCAGAAAGGGTGGATGTTCTTGATCAATGCTATATGAATCGGCAACATGCAGATTAACGCTGTGTACACACTAACCAGGCCTGGGCCACCCATGAAAGCCCTACTGCCTCTGCCCCTGGTGGGGAAGTTCTGGCCTCGGTGCCAATTTCCAGCAAGGCATTGCGAGACCTTATCAAAATCTCATGAGATCTTGCCAGATTTCAGCTGGAAACCGGCATTCACGTTGTCCCCATTTCTCATTCTTGCTTATCGTCAACATGCTCAAACCATTCTCATTCTCAACATGCCTTCAAACTAGATTGATTCTAGAGCCTGCTGACCACAAGAGTGGGTGTGGTTACTCAGTACAGATTTGAAAACCCTCCCCTCGATTAGTTTAGCCACACCTTTTCCACCCTGCACATGCACCAAGTTGAATGAAGGAGGAAGTGATGATTCCCTTCTTGTTATACATCCTTCATCAAAGCCAGGTACGGATGCAACCCCCACTGCTGGGACCACCTACATCTGCTTTCAAATGGGGGCAATGCAGAATCAACTTGCAAGGAGCTATCGTTTTCTGAATGAAACCAGTTCCTCAAATCAATAAAAATGCACTAGATCTAGCCTGTGTGTGTGTGTGGACTATGTAGGAAAAAACAAATACTGCATCCATATTCCTTTGATTCTAGAATAAAATGTTGTGTGTACACAGCCTAAGTTGCCAGTGGTAAAAGACCCCATAAAAGAATATATCACCCAGTAAATCTGGACTGGAGACTCATTTACCTATTGGCCAGTGATAAGTCATCAAGTAATAGTGAGAGGTGAACATGCTGTGTTGTAGGGGAAGCAGTAACCGATCTGGTACATTCTTCCATGTTCCCCATTCTCTAAGTGACCCTGTGAATTTATTATTTTAAAAAAATTATTCTATTTGGTAATTGCTCCAACTCCAGAAACCTGCTTTGCTTCTCTTAATTTCAGGAAGAGTAATGTGATGGTTTTGGCGGTGTAGGGAAGAGCAAAGCTTTGACCATCTTGTTGATTGCCCACAACCCGGCCTTCTCACCCCACCTCAGTTGAGATGTTCTATATTAACGAAACAAGCGAAATATTTTAGCTGCTGATTTTGGTGAGCATCTTGTTGATTGCTTGCTTGACGTGAGTGGTGGAGCTCCGTCTCCGGGCCTTGCCCTGGACCATCTTCCGGCGCCGCACTTCCCGGCAAAGCTCATAAAAGGCCTCCATGATGTTGCCTTCCCCTGTACAAGCAGAGCACTCGTAAAATGCACAGGCTAGATCGGTGGCCAGCTTTTCCCCTTCTTCGGTGCTGACCTGCCTCGAGTGGTCCAGGTCTGCTTTGTTTCCAACTAGGATCAAGGTAACATTCTTGGGTTTCTTAACTTCGTCCAGCAAGTTCTTAAGTGGTAGGACTTCTTCAAAGCTCCCTCTGTCGGTGATGTCATAGACCAGCACAAAGCCTTCGCCCCATCGCACATGGCCTTCCCTCTGAATGGCATCCTCCTGTTTCGAAAGAAAGAGGCAGGGAGAATGGTCAAAAGACACAAACAGGTATCAAGGGGGTGTCCGTATTTTGGACCGCAGAGGACTCTGTTTTGATTTAGTGTTGCTGTACTATGGCTTTTGTTTACGATCTATAAAAGTATCCATTCTTCAGGGCCAGGCACTAAATGTGCAAGCCCTAGTGCAGCAACACTAGCAGAAAGCATTATTACCCTGCATTCCTTCAATGGTTTTATGGTACATTGATGCTACATTCAAATGAACAAGGCAGCATGAAAAATAGGAGCAGTAGTAAAACAAGGACTTCTAACCTTGTGTGTGTGTCTGTCTGTGTCCCGATTTCTGGTCCATTTAGATCACTCTAAATGCCCTGTTATGCAATGGAGACCTTTCTTTAAGCTTTAGTATGATGACATTGAGGGGAAGCGGGTGGCGCTGTGGTCTAAACCACTGAGCCTCTCGGGCTTGCCGACCAGGAGGTCAGCTGTTCGAATCCCCGTGATGGGGTGATCTCCTATTGCTCGGTCCCAACTCCTGCCAACCTAGCAGTTCGAAAGCACCCCAAAAAGTGCAAGTAGATAAGTAGGTACCACTCTGGCAGGAAGGTAAACGCCGTTTCCATGCGCTGCTCTGGTTTCGGTGTTCCGTTGTGCCAGAAGCGGCTTAGTCATGCTGGTCACATGACCCGGAAAAACTGCGGAGCGGACAAACACCGGCTCCCTCAGCCTGTAAAGCAAGATGAGCGCCCCAACCCCAGAGTCCTTTACCTTTACCTTATGATGACATTGATCTCAGATGATACCATGCTAAGGAGAACCAGTGTGGCGAAGACACCCAACCCAGCCATAAAGCTCACAGGGTATTCTTGGGCCAATCGCTGTCTCTCAGCCTAACCTACATCACAAGGTCATTGTGGACAAAATGGGGAGCAGGAGAGCCGTATCTGCCACCTTGTACAGACTGGAGGAAAGGTGGGATATAAATGTAACAACCAGAAGCAGTTGTCCTAAGCACCAGGAAAATAAACCTCACCCGCCCCTTTGTAACTAAGGTGCTTGGTTCAGCTAGGACTCTGTGCATGCCTCAAAACTCATTGACTCCGTTAGCTTCGTTCAACAAGTTGCTGTGTAAGGAGCACAGTTTCATTTTCTTTGTTTGGTAGAGAAAAAAGGTATGTTGGGTGTTGCGGGAACAAGATGCTCTTGGGTAGAGAGAAAAAGGGAGAGAAGGGTATGTAGGGGGGGGGGAGGAGATTCTCCACTGCAAAAGACACCAGGGGTGCAGATGAGAAGAGGGGCTTGGATTGCAAAAAGGTCTGACCTCTTCTGACCAAAACAACAACACACCCAGTGAAATATGAACCGTTCTGGATGTTGTGCTCATCAGCTGTGGCCCTTCTTCATGTGCCTCCTCCAGGAGAGGTACAGAGGGTGGCAAGACAAGAACGAGCCTTTCCTGTGGTGGCTCCCCATTTGTGGAATGCTCTCCCCATTGAGACTCACCAGGCACCTTCATTACATATCTTTAGGCACCAGGCAAACAGGCCTTTTCGTCTGATGAATGTTCTACGTCCTTTACATATGTTTGTGGGAGCAGGGTTATTGGTTTGTTCTTGTTTTTATTATGTCTTTTGTGTTCTCATTTTGCAATTTTATGTTGTGAACTGCCCTGTGATCTTCAGATGAAGGGCAGTATACAAATTTAATAATAATAATAATAATAATAATAATAATAATAATAATAATAATAAACAAATACAATTACAGGCAAGGAAAATAAGATGTTACCTCCCTACCCATTCGGCCCATTGTGTTTTGGCATGTCCCCTTTTGCCTCTTGAATGCTTTTAACATCTAACGTTCGGCTTAGCAATGCTTCACAACCTTCCTCTGAAGTTACTTACAGTTCTTTGGCATTTGGTTTCTGTTGTAGGAATCTGTAGAGTTCTGACTCACCTGCCCAGCTGTGTCTAGTATTTCCATAGAAACAACTTCATCGTCAATTGTGGCCTGATGACGGTAAGTGGACTCTTAAAAGAAACACGAGGGAGAGAGAGAGAGAGAGAGAAAATGAAATTAAAACTCAAGAAGCAAACAGTTTTGGGTGCAGCCACTCTCAACACATCTCTATATATCTGGTTAATTAGGCCTCGGGACCCCTCCTCCCCACTCTCTATTCCGACAGATATGTGCTATGATCCCAACCAGTGTGAGGCAGTGTGGCGTACTGGCTAAATTGTTGAAGTAGGAATGATCACCCTCTCTCAGCCTAACCTACCTTGTGAGCATAACACGAGGAGGGGAGAACTATATATGCCCCTTTTTGCTCCTTGGAGGAAAGGTGGACTAGAGAGCTAATAATAACTACAAAAGCTGGATCAGGAAGTCATGGATGTTCTGAACCCAGACTCTGGCTCTAAACCTGAGCTGGAGCCTGTTGGTCGAATCCCCTTGAGCCAGAGACCCCCAAACTGGGTTTCAGAAGATGGCAACCTTCTCCTTGCCTCGAGCCAGGTTCTCCTGACAAACCAGCCTGCTCTATACCAGCGGTCTCTCTGCTCCCAACATCTGTTCACCAACACAGGCAATGCAGAAGGTGGGGAGCTGATGAGGAGTTATGCTGCAGGCAACCGGTCTACCCCTTTAAGAGTGTCCACTCTTCAGAAAGAGGGTGGAGCTTGGGAGGGGTGGCCTGGCCCAAGAAGGATAAAAGGTCTCAGCTGAGTACCAGACCTTTCCACCATTTTGGGAATTCAGATATTTCATACAATTAGAGGAGGAGAGCAGAGAACCAGCATGTCTTGTGTCTCCCTGCCCTCATGGCTCCTCGTGAGCTGGAAGACTGAATGTCTGCCATGTTTAAGAGTGACAGACTTAGGGCTAGGGTGACCCATCTTTTAAGTCCACACTCAGCCATGAGAAGATCACCAGGTAACTTTGGTCCAGGTACAATCTCTCCATGTAACCTCCCTTACAGGGATGTTGTGAGGTTAAAAGGAAGGAGCAAGAGGAATGTGACATCACCCAACGCCTTGGAGAAAGGGCAGAATATAGGTGTAAAAATTCATAGCCACAAAACATGATGTTAATCCATTTTACATGCTACTGGCATAACCTTGGATCATTTCCCACCGTCATTAATCCAATGGCTGGTTTGTTATTTGACTCGCTCTCCTGTCATGTTCTGTTCCCTGACTGGATTGAAAGCCAAGATTTTGAGATATGTAAAACTCACGCTTTAAATATTTAGATCCATGCTTGAGATATTAATTCGGTTCAGCTTTCATTTAAAAACAACAACAATGGGGGCTACGGAATATTGGCAGAGCCAGGCACTTTCATTCCTTCCCACCCCATGTCGCCCAATTCAATTTATTTTTAAATTGCCAGAGACACAGAGTTCTTATAAAGGAGATGCAGCGAGAAGGGGGGAAAAAGAGAAAGCAGATTGGAAAAAAAACTCTCCTGGGCTGATTTGTGCCATAGAGTTAATGAATACGCTAGAAAATATGGAATTAGAATGTAGAGCAGGCATCCCCAAACTTTGGCCCTCCAGATGTTTTGGACTACAATTCCCATCATCCCTGACCACTGGTTCTGTTAGCTAGGGATCATGGGAGTTGTAGGCCAAAACATCTGGAGGGCCGCAGTTTGGGGATGCCTGACGTAGAGTCTCTGGAGTTAGGTGAAACTCATATACCCACTACACAAACTCCTAACTCAGGAACTGGAAACCTCAGGCTTGGGGGGCCAAATGCTTGTCTGACTGGCCCTCGGGACTCTTCCCAGACCACACCCCTTCTCCCCAGGCCATATCCCTCACCAGCCTTGCTTTGCACCCTCCCTGAATGTTTTTTTTATCACACTGCAATGTGTCCTTGAACTCTCTTGATGCCTCTATGGATGAAGGACAGAGGATGTGTGAGATGTGTGTGTAGAAACTAGCCTACTATTCAAAATTAAAATTTACATACTGTCATGGACTGGCTGGATGCAGAGGAATGGGGGGGCACCAGCTGGGGAACCCCCAAGTGAAGAAGGCTCAGAGCCCAGGAATTGGTGGTGGGAAGGCGATGTGAGGTCAGAGGGAGAAGACTAGGGGGGAAGTGTCAGACGCTGCGGAGGGAAAATGGCTTAGTGAGCTGGGGGAGTCTGTGGCAAAGAGAAGTCCAGAATCAGAATCAGAAATCCAGAATCAGAAATCCAGAATCAGAATCAGAAAGGAGGCCAAGAAGCAGAGATGAATCAGGCTGGTGAAGAAGCCATGGTGTCTCCCCCTCCTGCTGCAACAATCTCCCCTCCCCTGGATCTCCTATGACCAGGAAAGGTATGAAGCAGGAGAAGCAAAGAGAGGCATGTCGGCGTATCCTCAGATTGCTTTAGAATGACCCGGAAGAATAAGAGACTTAGGCAGCTGTGGGAAGGCAGGGACCTTCAGTCTCAGCAACTGCTTCCTAAGACCAAAACCCACCAAAGAAGAGTTGCTGTGCTCATTAAGCCAGGGACTCTTGAACAGACCTCGTTTCTTCTAATAGAGAGTTAACTTCACTTACTCCGTGTGATTTATTGCTGGCTCACTCCTGGAACATACATTACTCTGCCCACTGTTCCCTCTGGCCCTACCCACCACTTCCATGTGGCCCCCAAAAGGTTGCCCAGGAGGAAAAGGTACACTATCCTGCCTAACACTTTGGTGGTGGAGTCTCCTATTGGGGCTTGCTAGAGGCGGGCAGAGTTGTGGGAGAGAATGAGTGAGCGGGAGAAGTGGTAGTTCTGCCCACATGGGTTGTGGCTCCACCCACCATTGGCTCTGCCCCTGCATTGACTTTTCCTGAGTCACTGGCCCTCCCTAGAAACGAAGCTTCCTACACACCCCTGTAGGAATCCATGTACTGTGGACACCACCCACTGGAAATTTCAGACAAAAAAGAGCAGGAACTCCCCCTGCCCCCCAATAAAACCCCTTTTTATTTACACAGTGGTACCTCTAGTTATGAACTTAATTCGTTCCGGAGGTCCATTCTTAAACTAAAACTGTTCTTAATTAGAGGCGTGCTTTCGCTAATGGGGCCTCCTGCTGCTGCTGCGCCGCTGGCACACGATTTCCATTCTCATCCTGGGGCAAAGTTATCAACTCAAGGTAACTCTTCCAGGTTAGCGGAGTTTGTAACTTGAAGTGTTTGTAACCTGAGGCGTTTGTAATTTGCTTGGGGGCAAATACAGGTACCACTGTAATTGCTTGGGGCACAAACCATGGCTCAACATATTGAAGTGCACTCACTGCCTTGCATTTTTTAGTCCCGCATGGCATTTGGGGATATAGGATGGATGGGGAAATCTATCTGGGAGCCCAGATTTTAGTTCTGCTGCACAAATGATGTGGAAGAAAAGCCCAAAGCCCAATCCATTCACGTTCTTCACTACGTCAGTGGAGAGGAGAGAAGTGAGCTGCCAACAGAAGGCATATTAAATTTGTATGAAGTCAAGTGACTTGAATATTCCACTCTCCCTTTTGGCAACTGGAAATAATGTCTTTGCGGGGCGGGTACCTGTCAAGGTCGCCTTGAGAATGATAACACACTATGGTGCTCTTTAGCTGTGAAAATCTGGATAAGAAAGCAGCTCCCCAAACAAGGCATGCCACTAATTAAACAGGGGACAGACTACAGAACTCCGATACAGAATTCAGTGCCACTTTCTTTGGAGAATAGCAACGCCTCCTTTCTTCACTATTCCCCCCCCCCAAAAAAAAGTATCAGCATTTTTTGATGAGTTAAGGAGCTTGTGGTGGACTTTAGGAGACAGAAGAACGAGGTCCAGCCACTTTTGATTGACGGAATTTGTGTGGAGAGGGTAACAACGTTTAGATTTCTAGGCATTGAGTTACAGGAGGATCTGTCCTGGAGTGTTAATACAAGGGGGCTTGTGAAGAAGGCGCAGCAGAGACTGTATTTTTTGAGAATTTTAAGGAAAAACCATCTTCCACAAAAGCTGCTGCTTGCCTTCTATCACTGTGCCATACAGAGCGTGCTCACGTACGGTTTATGTGTGTGGTACGGAAGCTGTACTTCCCAGGACAGAGCAGGGCTGTGTAGAATTATTAAAACAGCAGAGAGCATTATTGGCTGCTCACTCTCCACCTTAGAACAAATCTATACCACCAGGTGCCATAGAGAAGCACTAGACATATCAAGAGATCCAACGCACCCTGGTCACCATTTCTTTCAGCTCCTGCCATCGGGATGGAGATATAGAACAATGCAGGCAAGAACGAGCCGTCTCAGGAACAGTTTCTTCTCTAGAGCGATTTTGGCCTTAAATGGAAAGCCTGGACTTTGAAGTCATCTTATTTTACTTGTTATTTTGTATTATATTTACTGTTTTTAATTAGGTTTTTGTAATTTTGGATTATGCGGAATGCTTTATCTGAGTGGATGTAGCAACCGAGTAATTTCGTTGTTCCCGCAAGGGGACAATGACAATAAAGATATCTGTTGCTGCTTCTAGACAGCCGATATTTTGCAGCTGGGATTCAACTGCATACTGGCAAATGCAGTTTGTGCAGTTGAAGAAGTGGATCGGGCACTCTTGCACAACAAACTTTCATTTAAAAAACAACACCCCCCAAAAAACAACAACAACAACTTGTGGACTTAGTTCAGGAAGGAAATTGAAAGGGCAAATGCACTGGAAAGAGCAGCATAAGGAATGCTTGGGATAATATATAACCTCTCCACGAACTAATTGCAATGAAGGCTCGGTAAACAGCACCTTCCCCACAAACAGAGCTTGGGAAATGGTATTAATTGTTAAACCACTCTAGGATTTGTAGTTCTGCAAGGGGAATAGGAGTCTCCCAAAAGGGATGTGGGTGGCGCTGTGGGTTAAACCACAGAGCCTAGGGCTTGTCGATCAGAAGGTCAGCGGTTCAAATCCCCGCGACAGGGTGAGCTCCCGTTGCTCGGTCCCAGCTCCTGCCTACCGAGCAGTTCGAAAGCATGTCAAAGTGCAAGTAGATAGATAGGAACCACTACAGCGGGAAGGTAAATGGCATTTCCGTGTGCTGCTCTGGTTCACCAGAAGCGGCTTTGTCATGCTGGCCACATGACCTGGAAGCTGTACGTCGGCTCTCTCGGCCAATAACAACGAGATAAGCGACGCAACCCCAGAGTCGGTCACGACTGGACCCAATGGTCAGGGGTCCCTTTACCTTTACTAACAACTTTCAGCACTCTTAATGAACTACAGCTCCCAGGATTCTTTGGGGGAGGGGGGCAGGAGACATGGCTGTTTAAATTGGTATGATGCTACTTTAAACACATAGTGCACATAAGAGCCATTAATGATCATGTGACCTATCTATTTTTGAAATGTCATTGAGCTAAGCATTATGGTAAGTAACTCCATACTTACTGGCGTAAAAGATTTTAGAGAACAATCCTATGTTTAAAAGCCAACCCGCCTATTCCTTCCCCCTCCAGTGGTTTTTAGAAATAAAATGTTGAGGTCATCTGCGCTGGCAAGAGCCCCAAACATCTTTCCCCCCACAACACCGCAAGTCATACCCATTCTGTGTATCTCATTGCCTGACATAACTGCTCTCTACTCAACGGCCACAAGGGAGCATTTAGAAGGTGGTAGCGGTGGGGGAGGAAGATGTTCCAAAAGCACTATTAAGAATGAACAGCTTCATTGGCAAGAGAGCCATTTATTTGATTTTGCACGGGCTTGTTTTTAGAGGACCTGGCAGCCGTCCACAGATCATTTAAATTGTCCTTGGTCTGCAGAGTATGCGACTGGAATGCCATATGCTTGAGTCGAAATGGGTTGCCAGAAAAAAGGATCACACAAATTCTGACTTTGCATGAATACTCCACATTTGGAGCAGACCACAATTGGAAGGCCGGATCATTTGGGTTTTTAGAATAGCTCGGAGAATTTGAATCATCAAGAAAAGACCTTTCAAGAAGCCAAGATTCTCCCCACCCCCCAAAAAAACCTCGGGAATGCTTAATGGACTGGTTTTGTATTGTGCTCCAAATCTAACTTTAATTGCCTTGTTGGGGGTTGAATCAGATCCAAATCTTATTGCCTGGTGTATTGGCAGAGGAGAGTGCTCTTAACAGTACATGGCTTGACTCTTCTGCACAGTTACCAGAGCGGTTTTCATTACACCTTCAGCTTGAGGCAGAAGGTTGCTGCTTCTAGTGTCATGACCTTTAAAGATTTGTATACTCTGCTCTTTAGGGGGGGGGGATGAGCAAAACCCTGTGCCAAGCCAACTCGAAAACCACGTCAACAAATGCCGAATTCTTCACAATTTATATAAACACACCCACGTTCGCATAAACTAGGGGTGAGCTTCATTTCCCGTTCCATTTTTGTACGGCCATTCTGCCACCACCTGCAAAAATAGAGTGGGAATTGCTTTTTTTGGGGGGGGAGGGTGTTCAAATTGCTAAAAGAAGGGTTTTATTTGTCTTTTATTTCCTTTAGCGGAATGTATATATTGCTTGCTTGCAGTAGAACTTCTAAGGAGTTTGCGAGAAATATCAAAATTATCAATAAAAAACATTTTAAAACAATAGTAAAATGCATCAGCGTTGATGGGTCTGGGTAAACCTGCCTAAGCAAAAATGTTTCAAGCAGGTGCTGAAAAACATACAGCGAAGGAACCAGCCTGATGTCAATAGGCAGGGAGTTCCAGTTCAAACTTTACCAGGAAATGGTCTGACCCATAACAAGGGCATGTATTGCACCCCCGCCCCCGACTTGGGTTCACCCTCATATCGCTAGGGGTAAAGATTACATCGAGAGTATGCCCTACCAGGTGCATTGGATCAATGACCATTGGGTGGTTTTTTGGGATGTGTGTGTGTGTGTGTGTTATCATTGCAATAACAATGCTAGGATTGTTCCCTTGCTGATCTTGAAAGTGACTGGAAGTTAGAAGGTTGTAGAGAGGGAGAGGTACTATAAATCAATCAAGTCCTATAAATCATCTTTCCAACCGGCTCTGCGGCATTCCAGGGTTACAGGCAACAGAATAGAACTTACCAAGAGTAGGATCATACTCCCATATAAACCGTTTGGTCAGAAAACGCACCACGAGAGCTATGGAGAAAGAAACAAATGACGTTAGATTCAAAGGAGTACAAATCTTTTGTTCAGGAACATTCTCTAGGTCAGGCATCCCCAAACTGCAGCCCTCCAGATGTTTTGGCCTACAACTCCCATGATCCCTAGCTAACAGGACCAGTGGTCGGGGATGATGGGAACTGTAGTCCAAAACATCTGGAGGGCCAAAGTTTGGGGATGCCTGGTCTAGGTGAAGAGCCTGCAGCTTCTGGATGCTACTGGACTACAACAACTTCCATCATCCCTTACCACTGATGATACTTGGAAAAGGGCACAGGTTCCTCATCCGTATTCTAGACAGTTGCTGTATTTGAGGGCTGTGTGGCACAATATTGCAGGACAGAGCAGATTCACACAACCAAACTAGCATGTTGAGAATTTGGCTTGAATGGATTCCACACTGAATTCAGTGTATTGGGGGGGGGGGCTCAGTCTCTTAGCTACAATACTGCAGCTCTGTACAAGAGTCTCGTAGGATGAGGACATTCAAGCAGAATTTCTTCATTATTTCCTGTCACGTAACGTCAGGTGCCCTAGGTACAGAAAGTGCTCAAATACTGACCTTTGACTGCAGCATGTGTCTGCACTGAGTGTAATTTGGGGAAGTAAATTCAGTCAGTCTGAGGGCCACATTGCATCATGGGGATCCTTTCAGGGGCCGCACCCCAGTGGTGTGGTCAGAGGCAAAAGTCAGGGTTTTTGTTTTTTTTAATACACACATACACACTTCTACTGCACTAAAAATCTGCATGCTCCATCAATTAATGAAAAGAGAAATGGAATAGAGAAAAAAATGTCCAAAGGGAGAAGAAAAATAAAATTAGTGATATTCTCATGGGTATTAACTTTGCATTCAAGGGGGGGGGGTCAAGGGGTGTGCCGTTTTTTGCATTCAGCAAATCATTTCTCTGGAGGGCTGCACTCTGCAACCATCCTGGTGCTTGTCTTTCCTGAAAAATGCATATAATAATAATAATAATAATAATAATAATAATAATAATAATAATAATATATTATTTATACCCACCCATCTGGCTGGGTTTCCCCAGCCACTCTGGGCAGTTTCCAACAGAAATATTAAAATACAATAATTTATTAAACATTAAAAGGGTTGCCTTCAGATGTCCTCATTCCCAGCTAAGCTTTCCTGCAAGCCCAAAAAGGTGGGGAGGCTGTCTGCTGTCTGCCTAGCCTAGCAGCTGTTCAATGTTATTTATTTAAGTGAATTTTTTAAAAAGCTTTTAAAGAAATCAGTGTAGCAATGTATTTTTTAATTCAATTAACAAGCAAGAGGTTTTTTTATTTAACATGCTGCTTTTTGAGTTTTCTATGTTCACCCAAGCTTCAAAATGCTAAAAGACCAGCAACATTTGGATCCTCCTCTCTCTGTTCAGCATACAAGGAAGGATGATAGTTCATAGCCACACCTGTACCATATGTTTAAAGCACTCTTATACCACTAAAAGTCATGGTTTTCCCTAAGAATCCTGGGAACTGTCGTTTGTTCAGGATGCTGAGAGTTATGAGGCCCCTGTTCCCCTAACAGAGCTACAATTCCCGGAGTTATCTGGGCTGAGGGATTGCTAAAGTTTGGAAGAACCCTTAGTTATTTTCTGCAATGTATTTCCATAAAACCAATTTGATTTACGCGTAATGTTTTATGAAACCAAGGCTAACATAACTTTTGATTAGCTATTTGCAATGGTTCATCATTATCGTTTTTTTTTTTTTAGGCACATATTTGCTTTCTGGGTTTGGCTAGCATCAGAGTCACAACCACAAAACTCTTAAGAAAAATGTTTTTCCTTGTGGTATAAACTACCCATCCATTAGCAGGATGGGCTGTTAAATCTTGTGAGAACATCTGCTTCGCTGAATGGATCGGAAGTCTGGAGAAGTTCAGGTAAACACCCTTGACGTTCTAATTCAGTGTACATCAAACCTCCCAACATGCTGTGGTTTCTGTAGTGCTCCAGCTAAACGCCATGGCAATAAGGAGATGGACAAAATGTTAAGTTTAGGATCCACATTTTGTTCTGTATTGTGACCTTTCCATTCCTCTGACCTCCAAACGGGGGCCACTTGGCAAGTCCTTCTCTCTCTTCCTTAATAGTGTATATGGAAGAGACAATTAAAAGCATTTTGGAAACCAGCTGCATCTAGCTGCATGCTTGGGCCATTTCCTCTTACACTTCCTTGGTTAACAGAAATATGGATGGAGGTTACATAAACATGTGCTGGACATATGGCTTCCTGAAAATGTCCTTAAAGGCATTTTTGAAGTAGAGGGGCCCTTCTTTCTCCTCAATGTCCGCAAGATGTAAAATGGGCCCAGGCAACTGCTCTTACAGCAGGCATCCCCAACCTTTGGCACTCCAGATGTTTCCTATTTATAGTAGGTCTAGCCAAGACAGTGCCCTGCAGATGTTTTTGGACTCCGGCTCCCATCAGTCCCTCCTAGCATGGTCAAGAATGATGGGAGATTAGTCAGGGGTGGTTAGGAAGTACCCAGGAAGCCTGAGTCCCAGGTCCTTTTAACAAGGCTCCAGATCTCCACCCCCATCCTCCCTTCTTGAACAATTTTCACAAATGAATCTTTGCCTGTTGTTCTGCCTTACATGGGAGTCCTTTTTTGAGGCATACAAAGATAAGAAGAACCTGCTAGTCCATCTAGTTCTGCTTTTTTCTTACAGCTGCCAACCAGAGGTCCATGCAAAACCCATAAGCAGAACCTGAGTGTGTCATCCATCTCCGCGTCTATGATTCACTGAGGTTCGCCATCTGATGAATATCTGTTGCTGTAATTCAGACAATGGCTTATATTACACAGTGCTTGGTCTCAAGTCTTGAGAAGCACATCCCCCTCCAGGTCTGGATGTTCTGAGATAAGAGATAAGTGCGCTGGGTTACCACAGCAACACCAGCAAGGCCTATAACTTGCTGAGTTATTCCTCCTCCCACTGGTCCAGGAATGGAGAGATGGGTATTGCCCTGTTGCAAATTATGATGCTGCACTCTTTGTGGGACAGGGTCTGACTCTGAATCTGTGAGAATCAGGGGGAGACAGTGTCGACTTTATGCGTTAGCTAGCATGGCGACCGTGTTAGTGGCTCTTTCTGTACATATGAATCTTTACTTCAGAGACCCGAGGAACTGCATGTGGCCTCACAACACCTCTGTATTTTCTTTAAAATAATGGAGGGCATTTGAACCCCTCTTTTCTGTAAGGATGACATTACTGAAGCTGTGATGGGAAAGAAGGTCAGAACAGGGAAGGTGACGAAAGCATCACATAAGGAAGGAATAAAGCTCTAAACAACAGTAATCACTGCTGATAAATATGCTCATCAATGCATTAGGTTAAATCCTGGTAAAATAATGCACATTGTGCCTAAATCTGCCACCTTTTGCATATGTTTACTCATGTTTATAATCAAGACATCTGTTTGTTCCTACTGATTGTTTAGCACATAGCGTCTGAAAATCTGCTGTCTATAAAATAGCTATTTCTACGGTAAACATATTTTATTGTCACACATGCGCACACAGAGCCTATTTCGCAACCCCATTAAATCACAACCCTTCCGATTAGTCCCACTGAAATAAATAAAATAAAAATCTAGAATAGAATAGATGCAACCCTGATAGGCCGACGCCAGATCTTTTCCACTAAGCAGAGTAGATGGCATTCCTAAAGGAACATGGCTTCTAGCCTTTTAAGACCACCAAGGGATACAACAGGGCTTCTGGTCCAGCTTCTCCCATCAGCTGTTGAACACCGCACTCCTTAGCAATGCTTAAAGAACACAGCCAAATCCCACTTGAAATATAGTCTACAAATTTTATTATTATTTAGATATTGCCGTCTGTGTACATGGTAAGCTGCGGACTAACATAAGCAGAGGAAAGGCTCTGCCCTGAGATGTTAATCTCCATTTAGGTCTAGTTCTCAGTGTGGTAGTTAAATCTGTGTCTGGGTGATGTCAATTCAAACAGCAGGTAGGGATGCGCAGAATGGAACGTTCCTTCCTGAAAACAATTCCTTTCAAACAGAAAGTCAGACGCCAGAGCAAAGCGCTAGCCCAGAAGCCTTTCCCTCCCCCTTTGGCAGTAGATAAGCAGAACAAAGGAAAATGAGCCTTCTTACCAGTTAGAAACTTTAATGATCACAGCGAGAGAACAAAGAATCCATTTCCTAGGAATGGCAGTGCTCCCAATTAAGGGTTCCACCCACTTCCTCCCTAGTCACCCACGTCACTACTGCATCTTGTACCCTGAGCTCATAACCACTGTGCTTTCTGTGCTGCCAACTTATCGGCTCTTCTTGACCTTGGGCTGAGTCAGTGAATGGTTTCCAGAGACAGTGAATCTGTTAACTCTCTCTCTCTTCCAGTGCTGCTGCTTCTTCTCCTAGCTGTTCCCCATCCAGTATTTCCCAGCTTCTGCCTTCTGAACTATGCCCCTCTGCAAACCACTGTTCCAAATCTATACTGTCTATACTGTCCTCCTGCTCCTGGGAAGATTCAGGATGCTAATCAGGAGCAGGGGGAGGGGGAGGGGGAGGCTCTCACCATTCCTCCTAAGTGCAGCCCTCCTCAGCACGGTCCCTGACATCGTCAGTCCCAGGCAAAATGGTCAACGGTCAGGGGTAATGAGAGTTGTAGTCTATCAAAAAGCACAGGATGAGAGCAAGGTTCTCAAAGTGTGTAAGTGTGGGTGTTCTTATAACAGCCAATACAACTGCTTTCTTAAAAAACAAACTGCAAATACCACTGAAATACAGTGCACACAATAAAGTTTCTGTAACATGTTATCCTATCACCAATATTCTCTTTATCCAACGTCTCATATTTCCTTTCTACAATCTTGATACACAGATTTCTGATTCCAGCATAAGCTGAGTTTACACTGTTGTTCCAGTTTTTCATATATAACCCTTTTCCAAATCCTATTCTGCAGGATATTGTGCATCAGTATTCTTTGGCATATATCTATTTATCACTCTCCCAAAGACAAAAGTTATTCCCCACTCCATCAATTTATTGTCACTAAAATGCCAGAAGCCAATATATGCTCAAATAAGTTTTAAAGACTCAACTGGAACCGAACCAAATCTGAATCAAACCACCCAATCTATCAAGGGAAAAGCCAAGGCAATAGTTAGCTGGGGTGGAGGAATCTCCATTGAATACCCTTCCTTGTTTTGTGTGCATGTCGATGGGGTAAAGAGGTACAGGTTTCTCAATAATAGATAGCTGGCTGCCATTTTCACTGCTGCCTGATGGGGTTTGAAGCCAATGCAATGAGTTCTTTCCCCCCAGCTGTTTTGTTCTGTTACAACTGGTGAAGCTCAGAGCATTTGTTTCTTGACCCTGGAGAGGATCAGTGGGGCAAAATTTGATATCTACCAGCCTTGCACTTGTTAACCCTTTTCCTGAAGTTTCTTCTCATATACCTTGAATTGTGCTTTCATCTTGCAAGGCCAGTTAAGTGAAAGATTATTATTATTTATCTAGGCACATTATTTCGATTAATATAGCAAAATGCTGCTTGGAGGATTATGGTTTTTGTGTGTCCCCCACCCCCATAAATATCAGTGCTGTTGAATAAAACCTACAGCTATACATAATGGATGTTGTAAAACCAACAGCTTATTGGGAGTTTTAGGATCTTGACAGCCAAGAGGATTCTTTTATCCCAGGCCTGCACAACTTTATTTAATTTTATCTCTATCTCACTTTTTGATGTAAGAAGTTTCCCAAGGTAACTTGTGTTACACAATAAATTATAATTATCCCGGGGCTGGGAATGGGCAAGTCTGACAATTGTGGTTCCTCTCAGTCTTTCACTTCCCTGCTCTTTTTTTATTAAATATTTTTTATTAATTTTACAATAAGAAACAACCAAAACAAACAGCACAATGAAACATAATAAACACAAAAACCATAACAATACAAAGAAAAACACAAAGGATCCAAATAAACAATCTTTTTCTTTTAACATTGTAAAGAGGGACTTCCTCGAGTTCTCTCCAACTGCGATTCATTTCTTCTTCATCTTTAGCAATTTCCAATTTAATTATTAAAAATCTCTCATACCTCTATTTATCTCTCCTTTTTCCGCAATCCACAGTTTCTATACACTTCTAAATCTAATCTTAATATACAATTTTACCATATTTTTTCAAATAAATTTTAAATTCTTTCCATTCTTCTTCTATCGCTTCTTCTCCCCGGTCGCGGATTCTCCCGGTCATTTCAGCCAGTTCCATGTATTCCATCATCTTCATTTGCCAATCTTCCACTGTTGGTAACTCCTGAGTCTTCCAGTTTTTAGCTAGTAATACTCTTGCCGCGGTTGTAGCATACATAAAGAAATTTACATTTTTCTTAGGGGTCTCTCATCACTTCCCTGCTCTTAAGCTCTGTCCTCCACATTTCCACTTCAGCCTTGCTTTTCTTAGAAACTAGTCCTCATTGAAATCCATTAGCATTTTAGTGCCAATTTCTCCTAGTCCACATATTTTTGTGTGCAGTTTTGCTTGCCATACACGTTTCTGCAAACAATTTCGCCTTGTATAATGCATTTTTGTACTCTATTTTCACCAACAGATGCATTGTTATTGCACACTTGACCCTAATATATTATGCATTTGTGTTCACGCTACTTGACTGGAGAATTGCGCTGTGAAATGTAAACAATTGCCAGTTGCAAAAGATGTCTGTTTTGGAATCAGAAAATGCAAAGTTATTGTTGCTGTGT
Source organism: Zootoca vivipara (assembly GCF_965207765.1). NCBI lineage: Eukaryota > Metazoa > Chordata > Lepidosauria > Squamata > Lacertidae > Zootoca > Zootoca vivipara. The sequence continues at coordinate 57,019,487 of NC_142592.1, forward strand.
TGCTTTTGAGCAACAAACCTCGAGGAAATATACAACCTTACACATGATCGGGTTCACCGATGCTGTTTTGTCTTAGTTTATTATTTACTGAATGTTTATGATGCAAAATAAAGACCTTTACAAAGAAAGTAGGCAAGTTCATCAATCAAGGCAATCTGGATCAAATAGCAACCCCCAGCAGTTTCGACCTCTTCTGGTAAATATCATTGCTCTGGGATCTTACCACACAAATCAACACCTTAGATAATGGCTGTCCACTGTCCCATCTTTCTCTCCTAACTGTTGTGCTGCTTTTATGAGACGTGAAAAGAGGGTGACTTCATGACTTCTGCCAGCTGCCTTTGGCATACTCTTAAAGAATCTAAGTGTCCACCAATTGCAGGGTGACTTACTGATTTAATTCCAGGGTGACTTAATGACTTCTGAATTGTTTGTCAAGGATCTGCTCAGGCAGAAAGTGCTCTGATGTGTATTGCAGCAGGGCAAAAGACGCTCTGTGTTCTCTAGCCTCTTTTGATCCAGTCCATCACCTATAAACACACAGGGCTGCATCCCACTCAGAATCGACCCAATTATGGTATTCGAGATGACTAATTTAGGATTATTCATTTACTCTTGAGTATAATGTAGTTGGGTACAACCAACCTTAAATAAGAATTACGATCTATGCAGCTTTGGGAATCAAAAGCTGCCTAGGCCATACCTGATCTGAAGGCCTAATCCAAAACTGGATAGATAGACCAACCGAATCCATGGTGTAGTGCAAATTTGAGCATGATATTCGAGTTTGTTACTGAAGGGAGCAACTGACATATTCAAAAATGCAGCAGTTGGGCTTTTCATGGACTCAGAAAATGGAGTTCAAAATGGAACGTTGGGGTGATTCTAATCTCTTTTAGCATTTTAACTTTTGTATGTTTTAAAGTAATTCTTTCTTGATTTTTACTGTTTTATATTTTGTAATTCGCTTTGAGGTTTCTTTCCCCTTACAATCAAGCAGCGTTTAAATTTTTCTGAAACAAGCAAGCAAGAAAACAAATGGAACAACATCTGGTGCTCCAACTGCATTCAGTGAGTGAGCTCTAGATGATATATCATATTTGAAATTTGTGGGGATTTGTCTGCTTCAGTATAATCTGTGCAGTTATGCAAAGCCGTTTATGCATTGCAAGAAGCATCTTTTCCTGCTGAGTCTGCCTCACTCTTCTCTTCCTTTTAGTGCTTGTTCTTTATCTCGCCAGCCTCCTAAGAAGAATTAGCAGACATGCTGCAAGCAGAGGCTAATGCCTGTGGCCACCAACCCCTTCCCCGTTAATAATATTTGCTGTTGTGTCCAACCATCTGGCTTCTGCCTTTCCTCAGCTCGACCTAGCCAGCAGCGTGGGTGGGTGGCAGAGCAGGTTAATTGCCTGCCTTTTCTAAAGATCAACAACTCACTGCACACCATAGAAGCTGTAAGAGTTGCAGCAGGCATGGAAGAACCGGAGAGGCGGGGCAAGGTAAGCAGAGAGGGGGTCCACTTCAGAGCTGGTTAAAAAGCATGCCACTTTGTGTACTGAGTAGGGATGAGGGAGAAACTCAGCTCCGTTCACATTTAAAGGTGACTCTGCCTAGTTTGCACTACCTGAAGCAATCCTCCTTAGAAATCCCGAATCATCCGAATTTTGCAATGCAGGTCTCCATTCAAGTAACGTGCCTTAACGATGCATATGCCAAGTTTAAGGTGTGCATTGTAATGCATACGGGAGCAAAAATGCCTGCAGAAATGCAATATATTGGGGAAAATTGATTTGCAAAAATGTGCACATTAGGCAAAATTGCCTAGAATGAAATTTTGCATTAAGAGGAGCCTGGATTCTCATCAAGCTCCTCCTCCTCCTCCTCCTCCTCCTTCTAAAAAAAGAATTGCAAACTGATGTGGAAATGTGGATAACTGAACTGCAGGAAGAAAAAAAATGGGAAACCAAGAGAATTCAAAACTGTCCGGATTGCCCATCCCAAGTACTGCATGCCAACAATCATTGAGCAGTTGCACGATCCATTTCACTCTACTTTTCCCCAGCATTCAGGGCTGGCGCAAGAAAATGGTCTGCCTGAACTGCTGTCCTTACTCCTCTTCATCTTATCCTGCCTCTACTACCGCTCTCACATTGTTACTCCCCCCCCCTAATTTTAGGCACCATTAGCCACCAAAGCAAACCACAGTTGTGGTGCAGGTGCTTTCATGGCCACCCTACCCAGAATGCTTCACACTGAGGGCCCACTTAACTCTTGCCAGAGGCAGGGAGGGAGCAGACAGAGCCCCTCACCCTGGGGCAGTAAGCCAGCAGAGGGAAGCAGCAGGCCTGGCAGGGGGGCAAGACAAATTTGCCCCCCTCTGTGCCTGCTTTCTGAGGCAGTTGCTTTAGTTTGCCTAATGGAAGCGCCGACTTCTGCTCCACCAATGCTTCTGCCTCCACCAGCAACCACGATTCCTGCTGGGATTTGAGCAAGGGCAAAGCTCTTCCCCGTCTTTACCTGTCACGTGGCTCTGAGATGTGACTCAGTCCTGGTTGCCATTTCCCCAAGCTTATGATTCCGCTCAAGAGCCTGCTCCCCACTCTCCCCACGAGTCAAGGCTTTATGTATACAAACAGTCTGAACTTCTTCAGCATTACAGTTCCCATATTCCCCTTTTTAAAAGAAACCACAGTGAAAAAGGTCTGGAAAATGCGTCACCGCTGTCAGAAAGTTCAGATACAACACAAGACCCTGAGAAAGCGGCTGTCAGTCAGAGCGGGCTGCCCTTGTGTCTGCTGGGTCAACAGCAGACGCTCGGCTTAAAAACAAGCTCCAGGAGAAAGTCAAGGGTGCTCCTGTGCTGAAATTGCCCCTCCAATTTCTTTTATGTTTTCTTCCCTTGTGATTTTTGTGCCTCATAGACAGGCATCTTTAGACCTTCTTTGTAATTTCAGTGTGTGCAGCGCTGAGCTTACCTCATTGCTGCTGGTGGCTGTGGGTGGACTGTTTTCACTTCTCTGATCTGAAGAATATTTCCTAATCTGAAAAAAGTCGCACAGGAGGAGTTGCCTCATGGTATCTTTGCTTGTACTTCAATTAAACTATAGCAGTGACCAATTTACAAGTGTCCAATTGGCGTGCGTCCGTGCACGTCACTCTAAACCCAGAAGTGACTTTTAAAATAGCAAAAATGGCCCTCAAAGAGCCCAGAAAGGGCCAAAGGTGCAAAAACGGTGCCTAGCAACCCCACAAACCTTTGCAATTGCAATCCCAGGAGCCCTTGCGCCGACCGTTGAGAATTGGGAGTTTGAGCAAGGAGGTTTGGAGGGAGCTCTGGTTTTTAATGGGTTTTCCAAGGGTTTCCAGGGGTTTGGAGGATGTTTGCAGGCTTTTCTTATGATGTTTCAAATATAAGTCATTTCACTGAAAAGGGAGGTGCCTTGGAACGTAACCCCCACGTAAATGGGGAGTTGCCTGTACAGATACCAGGGAGGTTGGTAACATAAGGAGAGCTCTCCTGGATCAGGCCAAAGGCCCATCTAGTCCAGTATCCTGTTTTCTCAGTGGCCCATCTATGTCCTGCTGCTTGTGTGTTTCACAAGGCATCTTGCGGACACTGTTAGAAATAGGAAACTGAATGAAAAGGAACTTTAGTCTGATCCAGCAAGGAAGTTACTCTGTTTTCAACAAACAGTGCAGAAAATATTTCAGTGCTCTTCCCTCCCTCTCCTATTCTTCCCTTCTTCTCTCTTCTGTATATTAATTTTTAAATGTCCTTTTATAATTCAGGGTATCTCTTTTCCCAGATGCTTCCTCTCCCTCTTCTTTCAAAAGAGTCGGCTACACAGGGAATTTCTCCAAGCAATCAGCAGATTTGCAGCTGTTTTGAGTTTTATAGGTTGCTGTTGTTTTTAATTAAAACACGCACGCGCACGCACACACACACCAGGAAAGCCCACATGCAAAGGCAAATTTTGAGTCCATTGCCATATTTTTCTCCTCCTGAAGTCAGAAGAAAAAGCATACTTGTTTTTCATGTGGCCTATAAAAGGTTCTGTTTCCTTCCCTGCCCCATCCTGCTCTCCTGTAATTTGCAGGATGAGATCAGAAATGAAAGTGATGAATTACTGGACTAAGGAAGCAGCGCTATGCACATTTCACCTGGGATGAAGTTCCGATGAACTCAGTGGGAGATCATTCTGAGCAAACACGCAGAAGATTGCTCTGTAAATGATGCTATTAGATTCCGAGTCAATTCTGAGAAGCAGCTTTGCTCTTAGAACATTAAAAGCATGCCTCTGTTTTAGGGGTGGGTGGGTGGGTTTGTCTGTTTAGGAAGTTGCTGTATACTGAATCAAGCCATTTGGTCCATATGGCATTGCCTCAGTGGCTGATAGTGGCCTTTCAGACAGGGGTATCTCCACTTCCACCCATAAATTTCAGAGACTGCACCTTCTACATGCAAAGCAGTTTCTCTACCACTGGGCTACACCCATTTTTGAGTTTGCAATGTTCCATTCATGTTCATTCACTCCTGTTTCCACTACAGTTTGTGAATTTTATTTCCTATTTGTGGAACTTTGCATTACTTTTACCCCCCCCCCCCTCAATAAAATGCACATTTTGGAATACCATTCTCCTTGGTATTCCATTGCACTCTTACACAGTTACTGGGGTGAGACTTGAAATAAATGTATCATAGGCCAGCACAGCATGCTATTTTTGTTTGCAAAATTAATCACTTCTATTTTTGTCTGACAAATACTGGAGAGGGTATGCTGTCGTTTAATATACAAATTTGCCAAAGTTCAGAGCACCATTTCCCCCTCCCCATTTTTTGCTTCCCATGTTCTTTTCTTGTCCTACATTGCTGTCAAAAGCATCACTGTGCATAATATTCAAGCTAAAGTAAAACCAGGCGATAGAACGCAGCAAGCGGAGAAAGGAGGAGGTTCAAGAGTGCCAAAGGTTCTTACACACTGGAGGGGTGGGAACTCAGTTGGTCCGACATGGATAGATCACTCAAGCATGCAAGAGTTGACCTACATTGCCTGAAATGGTGTGTGATGTAGTGCAGGCCTCCTGAGACTATACCACTGTGGAATGCTGGTGGGGAACTGGATATTTGAATGCGCTTGCATTTTCACACCAAAGAACAGGTTTAGAATGATCTACTGCTGTTTAAGGTGGTTTAATGGAGAGGTGCATTTAACTATTCAATCCCTGACCTGCTGCCTGAAGTGGCTCATCTGCACAGGACTGTTCCACACAATGTTTCCAAAAGTGAAGCTTTGGCTCCAGTTCCTGCTGGCCACATGTAAAAAGCCAGCAACAAGCAGGAAGCACTTTAAGTTGTATCAGGACCTGTGGCCCTTCAGAGGTTAGGGGATTCCAACTCCCATCAACCCTGGCCATTGGGCATGTTTGTTTGTTTACAGTGTTGACATACTGCTTTCCCCAAAGATGTCCTGCAAGGCAGTGGAAGAAGAAAAGACTAAGGATTAAACCCTACTCAAATCCAGAGTGGAGTCCCTAAGATGGTTGGATGGAGCCTTGTACGCCTCCTTCCGGCAACTCCTGCAGCCAAGCTGGTGCCAAACGTCTTGCTCTGCTTTCCTTTGGTGTCACGGTCCGGTTGGCGGGCAATTGAAGCCCTGACTGAGGACGTCAGGACCAGAGGAAAGATGGTGATGTAGAAGCAGGAACAGGTGCAGGGCTGAGGGTCCAGCAGCAGGCAGTCGCAGGGTCAAGGAGCAAGGCAGAAGTGAAGGTCTGGGAGTCAAGGAGCAAGGCGTCGGCAAGGCAAAGGTCCAAGGGTCCAAGGGTCCAAGGAGCAAGGCGTCAGCAAGGCAATGGTCCAAGGAGCAAGATGCCAGATGCAACCAGGCAGGGGTAGCGTTGCTGTGGCAAAGAGCTGAAGGGAAATGCTGAGTTTTTATCCCTCCCAGCTCCTGCCACCAGGTGCAGTGAGGTATCAAGTGGCCTCACCTGAGTGACCACTCCTTGCCTCTCCAGCACAAGCTGAGGTCTCACCTGAGTGGCCACACCTTGCTTCTCCAGCACAAGCTGAGGCAGGCCCCAGTCCTGCAAAGCACTACAGGCCACAGAGCCTGACTCCTGCCCATATTCCTGACATTTGGGCCACATCAGCAGTCTTCTTGTCTCAGGACCTCCATACACACTGCTCAGGCTTGCGCCTCAGGGAGGTCACTTCGGTGCTTCAAACACAGCAAAAACAACTCAGGAGGCAACAATTGAGAGTTCCTGGCCTCTGCAGCCACAGCAGGTGCTGTGATTCTCCAGCGGTTTGACTTCACTCCCAGAGGCGCACTTCCATTGTCTCTCCAGAAAGACAGGTGCCAGCAACAACAATGCTGCTTTTCAGGCAGACCTCACAAAGCAGTTTACATAGCATTAGTTTAAAAATAAGCATCAAATTAGAAGGAAAAGGTTACAAAGGAATTGAAAGGGCAACTTGTCCCTTTAGAAAAAGCTGCTACTGCTTCTTCTCTCCTTCTCTCAGGGCAAGATGGTCCTTCAATACCCCCTGAGGTGGCAGCTGAGGGGAGGGGAGGGCCGCTATCCCTATGCTGGAGCTGTAGTCTCACAACATCTGGAGGGCCAGAGCTTCCCCCATTCCTGTTTTATGAGGCAGATTTATCACATGAATTCCCACTCCTTGCAAGTGGGAGCCTCAAGTGAGATTGATGGGTTACCAGGGAATGGTGGTTTGAAGGCTACAGGTACACAACTATCTGAAATGGAAGCAGCTGCTCTGTGACTTGTTCTCACAGCCAAAGCTGGATTGCTGAACATTTATTCTGCAAGACAACCAAACATTTTCATAGTTGGTGGTGGAGTTTGCTTCTTTATTTCCTACCCACAGAGCGATGCTTAACAGTCATGCATCACCCTAGCCTGCCCGCAAGCAATCATTCTTCTCCGATCTGTATGGCTTAAGAGTGATGTCGAATGAGTGAGTCACACGTTTATTCACAAGATAACACACAGGAGGAAGTTGCACATAGCAACCGGCGTGCTTATTTTCTGTGGATTTTGTGCGCTATAGAAGCGTTGCCTGAGAAAACTGTTCCCTGCGGAAAAGTGTGTTTTCAGTGAGAGGGGGCTGGTGAGAGGGAGTTCATAAAATGTTGATAACTTCGACAATAATATTTCTGAAGAGGAACTCGGAGGGAGGGAAACCTCAGAGACAGGCTAGACACACAGCTAGTCTGTACAATAGATTTAGTCGAGGCATTCAAAGGCCTTTCTCTGTCAAATTAATTGCATCTGGCATAGAATGCTGCAAATTTTAACTTTAGCTGTCAGGGATGACCTAAATGCAGGCAAGCCAGGAACAGTGATATCAGGTCAAACTATTTGCCCATTAACTGTCAACTCTGGTTGGCAACAGATTTCCAAAGTCCCACCCCCCTTTTGGGGGGGCTAGGGACAGAACTAGGGGCCTTTAAATGTTCGATGTCACTATGCAAAACTCTCTGCAAACAGAATAGAAAACGCAGGAGTTCGCAACAGATTTCAGTGTGAGATTCAACCCTGAATAAATCCTCTTCTTGCTCTCCGAGGGAGTACTTGGCTCTGATGTGTGTGTTGAATTTGACTCTGGTTAAGGGATAAATTTGGAAGTTTCCAAACAGTGGAGCAAAATGATAGGTTACTGTTGCTGGTAATATTTATAACCAGTTAATAATTCTTCTTCACCAGTGACTCATCCGTCTTGTCTGACCTCGTTTGGATTAGGCAGCCAGCCAGATTGAGTGGAGGGGGGAAAAAACAAACCCAAAAGGAAGAAAAAGTGGCCATCACAACCTCCCTTTAAACAAACTAAGGACAATTCCTCCAGAGCTTGTTTCCCACTCTGGCCTTCGGAGGTTTAAAATATTTAAAGCTCCTCATAAAAGTATGATAATGGGAGTAGAGGTCACACACAGAGAAAGTGTATAAAACAGAAGGAACGAAAGGAACGAAATGGAATCCAAATGAAAACCAGCTGGTTTTGTAGACATTGTATCCTCCCTTAAAGAGGGTGTGTGTTGCAGTGAGACCTGGAGACCGATTCCCTGTGTTGTGGGTGGGTAAGATTGGTCTGCCACAACACCCGATTGGAGGCTTAGGAAATTCTCAATGGATGGCCACTCTCAGCCTTGTCTTCCTCACAGGGTTGTTGCATAGCTGCCAAGTTTTCCCTTTTCTCGCGAGGAAGCCTATTCAGCATAATGGAAAATCCCTTAAAAAAAGGGATAACTTGGCAGCTATGGGTTGTTGGGAGGATAGACTGGGATTAAGCCAGTCTATCCTCACTGCCCCCTGCCCCATTTACTGGCCAAAATACATGAGAGAGCAAGAGAGAGAGAGAGAATGAATGCTGAAAATGGTCCTGGCTAATTTACAGGGAAAAGAAAGATAATCATTTCACAGTCAGCTTTAACATGCAGAGAACATGAATGAACTAACATAATACTATTTTCGTTCTATTTAGAAAATTTAGACTCTGCCTTTTGTTGTAGTGGTTGGTCAATGAGAACTTCCATTGCTACTGGTCTCCAAACTGCTATGGTTCAGTTTTAATTCTTATTGGTTGTTTTATTTGAATGCATTTCTAATTGAGTTGGTCTATATGTTCGAAACAACCCTGGGATGACTTAAGTGATGAAAGATGGTTGATAAAACTGATGGATGAATACATAAATAGGAAAAACAAGGATTGGAATAGAACAAAATCACATATAACAGACGTTGAATAAATGAAATTTATTCCCAGGTAAGAGCTCGGAGGGATCGTTCTTTTGTGTGTGGAATAAGGGTTAAGACATAATTAGGGTAGAAATTCTTGCGTTTATTTCTTCTTTTTCTATGTCTTTATTTTCTTCTTTTGCTTATTTTTGCTTCTTCCCTATTCATCTTCTTTAGATTAGTTTGGCTTTTATTGCATTTTATGTTGAAAACTCTTAATGAGATTGATTTAAAAAGAATAAATGTTTTTGAATTCTTAATCGATATACATACTTATATTGACAGATCTTGCAGCTCTGCTTCAATGATAAAAGATATTAAATATGTATTACATTTCTTCCAAAATAAGCTGTTATTTGTTCAGTCAATAAACAAAGGCAAAATGTGGCTTCTTCTTTTTGTTTCAGCGCAAGGTCGCTGCAAATTCTGCTGGTGGCTGAAAGCAGCACTGAAGCAAAAACAATTGCCTTTTTGAATTGTAATCTCATATCTGTGGCCAGTGTGTGTGGTCTTTATTCCATGCAAAAAGTACAGGCTGGTTTTCCACAGTCAAGGGCACCGACTGTGACGAGACACTCCTGGAATGGAAACCTGCTTCAACTTGTCACTGAGCAATCTCTTTCGCCAGTGAATGCCATGCTCACCCTCAGTCCCTCTGAAAGCTGCTGTGGTTTATTTATACAGGGCATTTATTCATTTATTAGATTTATATATCGCTCAACATCATAAGATCTCAGGGCAGTTCACAGAATAAAATACAGGATTAAAACATGAAAATAAACAAAACAAAACCGCAAAACAGACCGCAAAAACCTTCCCACAGACCCAATTAAAAGGCTATAGAATAGAAATCAGCCAAAGGCCTGGTTGAAGAAGAATGTTTTCACCTGGAGCCTAAAATATATATAATGATGGCACCAGGCGGACCTCCTTAGGAAGAGCATCCCACAAATGGAGCCACTACAGAAAAGGTCCATTCTCATTTCGCCACTCTCTGGACCTCACGTGGAGGAGGCACATGAATGAAGAAGGCCCTCAGAAGATGATCTCAGGGTCCAGGATGGTTTACCTTCTGCCCACCAGTGCTCCACGGCTGGGGGAGGAAGACAGTCCTCCCCTCCCCCCCAAATGTTCTCTAATGAGGTTCAAAATTGTCAACACAATTCTAAACACAGAAGGAGCTTGCTTACCACTAGAGATAGCACTGAGCTAGGTGGCTTGATGGCATGACTCAGTAGAAGGCAATTTCTAGAGATGCTGATGATTCCATTTCAGCCTTCTGACTTTCTTTGGCTTACTGCTCCCCCAGTGAAGCACTTTGTGGATCTGTTATACCTCCCGGAGTTAAGAGAGATCATGATTTTATTTTATTTTTACAGAGCCTGAGTCACCCTCTCTCAGGCGTGTTCAAACAGAGCCATTAATAGTCCGACTACTATTGAATGTTTCCACTCACCACCTACTTAAGTGGTTTGTGACTCAAATTTTGTCTTGAATTTTTTTATACACCTTGCACAGAAATATTCATAGGTGAGCCTCAGATGTGCAACATTTGGAGCAGAATCCCTGTGTTTTAGTCTAGGCGTATTTTGAGCTTAGGGGTCTGTTCCTCCACCCACTTGCTTTCCCCCTTCTTCTTTAAAACACACTTGCTCTTTTTTCTGTGGCAAGGTTGTTGGAGGTGAAAATATTAACCAATTTATTGACCCGAATGTTGAATTCACTAGCCGCAGTGACAAACAAGCCTGTAGATTTCCCCCCACATGTAAATGGTCCAGATATTTACTTCTTTTTTAAACAAACAAACAAACAAACAAACAAGCAGAGGTAGTTCTAAAAACCTGCAACTATTTTGGCAAACTGTACAAAGCACTCAATCTGGCCAAATATAATGAAGGAACTCATGCACAGCATGGGAAAAGCAGAGCATCTGCCTTACACACAAAAGGCCCCAGATTTAACCCCCAGCATCCCCAGGTATGGCTGAGAGAAAATCCTGCCTGAAATCCTGGGAAGCTATTGCCAAATGAGCTGCTGAGCTAGATGGACCAAGGACCTGACTTCGCATAAGGAAGTTTCCTATGTTCCTATACTAGATCTTTTCTTTTCTTTTTTCTTTTTGCCTTCAACCATTTTACAATGGAAGGGACGCGGGTGGCGCTGTGGGTTAAACCACAGAGCCTAGGGCTTGCCGATCAGAAGGTCGGCGGTTCGAATCCCTGCGACGGGGTGAGCTCCCGTTGCTCTGTCCTAGCTCCTGCCAACCTAGCAGTTCAAAAGCACGTCAAAATGCAAGTAGATAAATAGGTACCGTTCCAAGCGGGAAGGTAAACGGCGTTTCTGTGTGCTGCTCTGGTTCACCAGAAGCGGCTTTGTCATGCTGGCCACATGACCTGGAAACTGTGTGCCGGCTCCCTTGGCCAATAATGCAAGATGAGCGCCGCAACCCCAGAGTCGGTCACGACTGGACCTAATGGTCAGGGGTCCCTTTACCCTTATTTTACAATGGAACAGAGACTTGGGGTTGTCAGATGAACAATTGTCGCTTGGTCATTAGTCCCCCCCTTCCCCCTTTCTTTCTTTCTTTTCTTTTCTTAAAAAAAGAGAGGTGGCAGTCTAAGCAGAGGTCACAAGAACAAAAGAAAAGCCTGCTGGATCAGGCCAACTAGTTTCTGGGCCCAAGTGCTGGTTTGCACCAATAAATCCTTGCACGGCTCAGGACCACAATACCTCTAGGACTGCCTTCTCCCCCTATGAGCCAACCTGGACCCTGGGGTCACCCTCTTGACACCCTTCTTCATGGGCCTCCTCCACAAGAGGTCCGGAGGGCGGCAACATGAGGACAGGCCTTTTCTGCGGTGGCTCCTTTCTTGTAGAATGCTTTCCCCAGGAGGCTCACCTGGCGCCTTCATTATACATCTTTCGGTGAAAGCATTCCTCTTCAACCAGGCCTCGGGCTGATTAACATTCTACGTCCTTTTAAATGCGCTTGTGGGCAGGTATTGTTTCATTTCGTTCTCATTATGTATTATGTATTTTTATTTTGCATTTTTTAATGCTGTGAACTGCCCTGAGATCTTTGGATGAAAGGCAGTATACAAATTTAGTAAATAGTAAAATTAAAGTGACCCCTCCCCCCAACCCAGCAACCTGTTCTCACAGTGGCCAACCAGATGCCTATGGGAACCCTATAAGCAGGATCTGAGTGCAATAGCAACTGGTATTCAGAAGCAGATTGTCTCTAACCATGGAGGCAAAGCATATCCATTGTGGCGAGAAACCTTATCCTCCAGGACATCTTTTTTTTTAACCCAAGAGGCTGATAAAACTGGCTTTAGCCACAGTGCACTTCTCCAGACATAACAGGGCAGAGAGGGAGCACACACACACACAATCTAAATCAGGGGTCAGCAAACTTTTTCAGCAGGGGGCCGGTCCACTGTCCCTCAGACCTTGCGGGGGGCTGGACTATATTTTGGAAAAAAATATGAACAAATTCCTATGCCCCACAAATAATCCAGAGGTGCATATTAAATAAAAAAGACACATTCTACTCATGTAAAAACATGCTGATTCCTGGACCATCCACAGGCCGGATTTAGAAGGCGATTGGGCCGCATCCGGCCCCTGGGCCTTAGTTTAGGGACCCCTGATCTAAATGAAACCTCTACCCAAAGTAAGAATTCTGCTTGCAGGCTGCATCGCATTGTCCAGCATCCTCCAAAGATGTATTTGGTGCACAGCGTACAAGTCCCACATGTAATTATTCCACTGGGTAAACCCTGCCTACCTACATGCTCAGAAGAAATGCCAATATTAAGTTGCTAAAGCTCATTTACATATTCTTTTTTTTTTGCAGAATAAAACATCTTTATTGATTTTTATAACAGAACAAACAGAACAAATATTTTCCTCTCACAAAAATAAAGATTTTCATTAAACAGACTACAAATTTGTTTTCATTATTATTACCCTGATGACTTCCCATCACCTCCCATAGCGCGACTCTTCTTTTTTGCGAAGTACATACTTTTCTCTTCGTCCTCTTATAATCTCTTTTGTACATCAATGAATCCAATCATACCGATAATTCTTTTAGGTTCTAATATTACTTTATAGGCCAGTCATTCTAAGGCTGCCATGGAAATTACAGAATATCCATTTCTCTCTTGCATATATCTCTTAAGCACATCCCATTTTTTGGTAAACATCTGTTTCGTAACTCCCCTTAAGTTATCTGTTAACTGAGCCAGCTCTACCATATCTGACAATTTACTTTGCCACTCCTGGAGTGTTGGGAGCGTGTCCCCCTTCCACCTGGCCGCTATTAATAACCGGGCTGCCGCTGATGCATATAAAAAGATCTCCCTATATTTAGCAGGTAAGTCTCTGTTCAGGATTTCCAACAAAAAGGCCTCTGGTCGTTTTTGGAATGTTAATCTAAAGATCTTTTTCATTTCTTCATAAACAAGATAAAAAGAAAGGATTTAATAATCAACCAACCGAATTGGAAAAAATTTTGCTTGACAACAATAACAAAATTATATCAAAAATGTACCGCCTCTTGCTTGACTGGGAGGTCAAGGAAGAGGCGGTAAAGGAAGTTATGATTAAATGGGCCCAGGACATCGGGCGTACGATAATGATTGATGAGTGGGAGGCCCTCTGGAAGAACAGCATGAGATTTACTGTGTCGTATTCCATCAAAGAAAATATGTTCAAAATGTTTTACCGATGGTACCTCACACCTGCCAAACTCTCTAAAATGTATAAGAACATATCAGATCGATGTTGGAGGTGTGGGGAAGGGAGAGGAGATTTTATGCATATGTGGTGGGGATGCCGGATGGTTAGAGGATTTTGGAATACAATTATGAAAGCTCATTTACATATTCATCTTACCGCACACCGTATAGATATTTGCAAAAAACTGCCTTTGAGAAATAAAGCAGAGCAATCTATTATCTGCTGGCGCCATGCACGAATGCAAATCTTTCTTTTTTACTAAATCAAATTATCTGAAACACTTTGTTCTGAACAGCGTGCTATTTAGCAGCCAGTGTTGCCTAGACTGTTGGGATCTGTACGTTTGCCGTTCCTCTGTTCCTGAAAGCAACGTTTTTGTCCTGGGCCTTGAATCTCAGGAACAGCTGCCAGCCCAATCAGTTTTGCCTAGAAAATATTTGCCATGTTTTCTGCAGTCACGCTATGCCACTGCCAGCCTCAGCAAATGACTTCATTCTTTTAAGCACATCCCTGATTATCTGCAAGGTGCATATTCTCAACACACATTGGAACCAGCCAAAATGGGGGAGGGAAATGGAGGAAGGAGGAATGTGGAAGTTTCAGGGCAAAAGATGTCTCATTATCCCACTTCCACCACTCCAAGGAATTGTGGCTGGTGAGAGAGGCTGGAAGATGGATGCAACTGAACACGTAGTAAGTAGCATCCATATAGGAAGTAAATGCAAATGGAAAACACACTCAAAGGAGAGTTGTCATTACTGAGGCCCCTTCTATGTTTGCATGTAGAGGTGGATACTGAATGGATTTCTGAGTGCTGGGTATGCAGCAGGCTCGGCTCTGGGTTTTGAGGGCAGGGCCTTAGGGCTAGCTGGTCACGAGTTCCCCCCAGCGGTACCATGAGCCACATAGCAGCCTCACTCTCTACCTATTCATTAGCTGTCCTTCACCCGAAGGTCCCAGGGTGGATTACAACAATTTAAAATTCAATATTAAAGCCAGTTTTGAAAACTTATGGTTACAAGAAATGACACCACAAAGTAAACAGTGGGTCCTGGAAACATATTAATTGGTTGGTAATCAGGTCGCTTGCCTGCCTGCCTTGGGCACATGCCAAGCAGAGCTTCTGGCTTGCACACCTGACTGTACTTGCTAGTGCAGGTGGCAGGGACTGGTTTGACGCAGAGGAATGGTGTGAGGAACCACTGAGGGAAGAAGGCTCAGAGCCTGAGGATTGGTGGTGGGATGATGACGAGTGGCCCCGGGGAGAAGAGGGGCTTAGTGAGCTGGGAGAGTCTGTGGCACAGGGAAGTCCAGAATCAGAGGCAAAAGCTGAAGCAGGAGAGTGGGATTAGAGAGGCCAAGAGGCAGAGAAGAGTCAGGCTGGTGAAGAGTCACAGGTGTCTCCTCCTCCTGCTGTGATAAGCTCCCTCCCCACCCTTGTCCTCCAGAACCAGAAGAGGCATGAAAAGGGTGGAGGAGAGGTTGACTTCACAAAGGCGCAGTCTCTGGTTGCTTGAGAAAAACGCTGGAGAGGAGGAAACTTAGACAGCAGTGAGGAAGTGGGGAGTTTCATTCTGGACAAATGATCCATGGGGGAATGAGCTGCTGTGCTCATTTGACCTGACACTCTGCCAAGGCTGTGCAGATCATGTTCTTGCTAAGAAAGAGTTAACTCCAACTTGCATGGTGTGATTTACTGCCCACTCCTGACAGCAGGCTTCTGAATCATGCCAGCTCCACTATTGAGTTTATGCTTACCATAGGGGTCTGGTCATTCCCCCTTAATCACCACCACACAACTGAGTCACATCTGCTGCGGCCATGGGTCCCTGGGTATGTTGTGTGCTGGCACCATGCACAACACACAGTCCCACTGAGACCTCATCTCTCTTGACTTTCCTCACTTGCTAAGTGAGACTTAGGAACCGAACAGAAGAGGTGTTTGAAACTTTGCGACTGCCTTTGTTTCTCTCTTGCCTCAGCTTATTCAAAAACACATCTAGCTCGGGGTTGTGCCATGTGAGGTAGCTGTTTGGCATCAAGCTGCTCTTAAGATCTCCTTTAAAAAAAGACTGAAACATTCCATTCATTTCCAAATCTCAGGGCTGGACACAGAGCAATTTGTTTCAGCAAAAGAGCTGCTCAATCAGAGTTAAGCACAGACTAGCACAGACATTTTATTTATGGGGGAACGTCACAGTGCATTAGTCAAGACGGTTTGGTCACCACTCATGAAGACAAAGTGCAATGTTTTGATTGCGTTTGGAAAACTGCTCATGCAGGGGAAAGTCAGAGTTCCAACTTCCTGGCTGTTTTTACAGCAGGGATTTTGAAAATGGCAATCAGAAGGGATTTAGCAAAGGGTTCACTGTCTCATAGCAATCATTGGAAAAGGTTGCACAATGTAGTTGACCATGTACATCTGCCACCAAATGCAGGTTTCAGATTTTGTCCAGCACCTTCAAATGGTACTTTGGGGTTGTGACAGAAACTGAACTTTCCACTCCATTCCACAATACCTTTCTGGGGGGAAACATGCCTTTGGGGGCATCTGAAGAAAACTGGACATTGAATCTAGGATTTACAATTAACAATAAACCTATTAACAGCAGCAAGAATCTGTATTACTTCTTCCTGAAAATGGTACATTTTGGGAAGGGTACATGTTTATTCATATATTTATTCAAAGTACTTTTTAATCAGAAGGTTCCAGGATAGTGTACAAAACAGTGAAAGCAATTCATGCAGTGTGTACACCACCATGCTGTGAAACAAGCATACACAGAGCAAACACAAGATAAAGACACAACAGTAAAGAACGAAAACAGCACCGGTAAAAATTCTGTCCAAAATGCCCTGGCATTTAGGAAGGGCTTAACCTGATGCCAAAAAGATTGTAATGGTCATGATAACATGGTAACATGCAGTTGATATCATGGCTATTGCAATTTTTAAAAAAAGTTGGTATGAAGAGTGTCTGCTAAACTGGAAACCCTATACTGAATTTTCTATAACTATGTTATGAATAGAATAAAAATGATTTAAGCCCATGCACCCCCCCCCCCGAATTCTTTATAAACCTTTACTGCAGTCTTTGCCAATCTGTTATGCTGGCTGGAGCTAATGTGAGCTGGAGTCCCAAACATCTGGAGGGCACCAGGTTGTCTAAAGCTGTTTTACTAGATCTACCTCCAGGGAAACCCATATTCAACTGCAGGATGGCAACTGGACTGGACCGACCATTGCTAGCCTTCTATAATTCTTGCAAATATTGCTGGCAGGCTCCATAGGATAGGGGAAGTCAACATGATACGCTCTAGAGCAGGCATCCCCAAACTGTGGCCCTCCAGATGTTTTGGCCTACAACTCCCATGATCCCTAGCTAACAGGACCAGTGGTCAGGGATGATGGGAATTGTAGTCCAAAACATCTGGAGGGCTGAAGTTTGGGGGTGCCTGCTCTAGAGTTAATGACACCATCCCTGGTCACTGGCCATACTAGCTGGGGCTACCAGGAACGAAGAGTCTGACAGCATCTGAAGGCCACCCCACCATCTAACCTCCCTACAGGAGATGGAAGATAATGTATTACAGACCCTAGTCCACTATGCTGTTAACATCAGTGGCAATTATGGAAGTTGTTTAATTTGCCACCGTTACGGCGAGCGATTAGTTACACACTCCTTTACACCAACATGCCCTATGGATCTTCCATGCCACCAACTTACATCCCCAGGAAACTTGGCACCGTGAAAAATGCTCCATCTTATCAGGAAGATCCAGAGTAAACCACTCTAGAATTTACAGCTGCCAACATGGAGAGTCCGCATACTAAACCTGCCTGCCAAAAGGATATGATCACATGGAAGCTGCCCTTTACAGGCCTCTTACTATCTTGACTCAGCAAAGAACTGGTGTCTATGCAATGCTTTACTAACAGGTGTTTGCCCAGGCACTGCTGAATGCTAAGCATGCCTGCCCCCAACGAGTTGCTTATAGAGACACTACATTTTCTAAATACTGCAAATGCCTGGATGGAATGAAGGTCTTTTTTATGATTGACGACATATCAAGCAAATATTTTGGACAATTTGTCAACTGGGGGACCAAACTATGCATTTAATTTACATGTCGCAAGGTGGCTGCTGTGTTTTAATACAATAATAACAGAGCACGGGAAGCATTGTTTGTGATGGTTTAATTACACCATGATGCATCCAAAAATTATATCTATTTCCAACCTCTGGTGGATAATTGTCAGTGCTTAAATATTTAATGTCTGTGGCTGCTTTTTATACAAGACCAGACTGTTAATTCAAAACTGCACAGATTGCTGTGAATTGCAACTGTTTATAGGCTGGATTTTTAAAAACGGGTTATAATGAAAACAGCTTTGATGCTTTGCTAGCAAAGATCCGGTCCATGTGATTGGCAGTGTGTGCATGAAGAAGAATTTGTATATAGGAAGACTCCCAGGTCCGTGGCATCTTAGACCTGCTCATGAATTCACTCCCCATCCCCAAACAGAATAGCACAAGGAAGAGAATGGGAACATGCACACTACCCTAATCTCTTCCACTGCTCTCTCAGAGGTTGGCTTTGTCACCCTCTCAGCATCAGGAGGGGAAGCGTCTGTAGAAGGGAACCTGCTTTACTTACAAAGGCTCTCTGCACAATTTAGAATGTCAGAGTGCTGGGTTCAAATCATGAAGGGAGCCTTCACAAATAGACAGGATCCCATTTCTGGGCTTACCCCTCCGACCCACAGAAGGTGATGGAGTTGAGCAAACATAACGAAGGTGGTGGGACCAACAAGCACATTCCTACTCTTCCCCCACACCCAATTCCAAGTGTGTGTTTGTGTGAACACTTGGACTGGGCCCTTATGTCTGTAGCATCTGTGGAAGGAATGTTGAACAGGAGTTGTGGGGAAAGTCTTAGCCCCTTGCTACGCCCCATCTATTGCACACATAACATTCCAGGTTCTGTTGTTTCGAATCACAGCCTTTGGTAGTACAGGAATGAAGTGTGATGAGGCTGAACAGCACCCTGGACAGCTCCATGCAGGCCTCAGACTGGAGGTTCCATAAGAGCTGGGATGTTGTTTCAGTAGAGGTCATCCTTAAATTGGGAGATGCAGCTCTATCTCAGTGGCCAGCTCTGCCATGAGAGGAACTTCTTCATCTGAAGATGCCCAGCCTGCTATAGTGTGATCCTAGCAGGGTTCTGAGCAGTAGTTATTGGGAGTCAACGGAGGGCAATGTGACATTTTCAGGGTGGAACGGAACTGATACAGTCAGGTTCCTCTCATGCTTCTGATTTATTATGTACATTTGGGGATGGTCCAGAGGCCGATTCTCTCATCCACTCCAAATCCCCAGCCTGAAGAAGGGGTCACGACAGTTCCTAGCTTTCCCAGTTGAAATAATTTCAAGTAGAAGGGATGGAAAAGACCATAGTCCATGACCAGCAGGATTCATTGGAACTTGCCCTGAGACTTGCCCTGGGCATCAGGTGGGCATTAGTGCTATGCCAGGTGCTTCAGGGTATTATGGGAAACTTACTACTACTGTCCCCAGGGAAGCCTATTGCTGGGGCAGGCTGGCACTGATAGAGAAGGGGCCTCCAGAAGGCTCCTTGGCTAGGCCTCCTCAAACTTGAAGTTGACCCTGGCTCAGCAGCAGGAGACCTTGGAGAGTCATTTGGTACAGAGAGTACTAAGCTGGATGAATCAATTGTGTAACATATTCTGCCTTTCCTCTTAAGAAGCACAGCACAGCGAACATGGTTGTTTTCCCTGCCACCAGATTTTATCATTCTGCATTGTAGGTTAAGATCAGGTAGACCTGTTGCTCAAGAGAAGTTCCACTGAGGCAGGATGTCCTTTCTACCCAATGGCTAGGTTGGGCGGAATCATTCTGGAAGGTTCTTCACTGTGAAGTACATGGGGCAGTGGTCAGCATTTCCCGTCAGCTTGAGTGGGGATTTGAATAGCTCTCTTTGTTCCTAACTCAGATACTTTCTAAGCACTACAGCAGCCCATTTATTCATATTTCATCACTCATTCATGTTGAAGGCACATATAGCCTGGCAGATTTTGGCTCTGTGGTGCTAAGCTGAGTAGCCATGGCGATATGTGCTGCCAAATTGACTTCCTGCTTTTGCCTCATGTATCATTATGGAACTCTATAGGCATGGATTAGGGTACCTCAGGTTGTGCTTTTGCTCAGACTCCTGACTTATTGTTCTCATGCTTCCCAGGTTCAAGTTGAAAGCACCCAGCCTGCCCCAACACTTCCTCACTGTCTGTAGTGCCGTCAGGAATAACACTCGCTAATACAGTTTCTGCCTTTGACAGTTCCTCAACAGCTGTACTCAGTTTGGCTTCAAATGCGCATACAACCCCCTGCCTTAAAAAGCAATGCTCTCATCCAAAAGCTTGCTGTTTGCAACTTGCTAGGCCTCTGAAACGCTTGGAAGTTACATATTTCCTCAGTGCTTTAGTGGGACATCACCGCTAGTTTCATGCTCAAATTAAGAAGTGACAGAATGTCCGCAGCTATCATTTATCAGTTTTAATCACACTCCCTGGTTGGGGAACATGTTGAGGAGACAGATCCTGAGTTCCCCTCCTGCCATACCTGCCAAGTTGCTGTCAGAGAAATAAGGGACCGGGCGGAAGTAGCAGACCGGAAGTAGCGCTGCCGCCATTTTGGAACTGGGCGGAGCATGCTCAGAAGTGACTTTTGATGCTGCTTTGCCCAGTTCCAAAATGGCCGTCGCGCCAAAAGTCGCACTGCAGCCATTTTGGAACTGGGCAGAGCAGCATCAAAAATCGCTTCTGAGCATGCTCCGCCCAGTTCCAAAATGGCCGCCGCACCAGAATAAACCGGGGGAAAACAAAAAAATCCATTTTTTCCAGCTAGGAACAGCTGGAAAAACGGGGATTTCCCGGGGAATACGGGAGACTTGGCAGCTATGCCTCCTGCCCCACGGGCTGCTTTGACAGGTGGGCTGGGCCATGCACCTTTCATCCATAGCTGCCAAGTTTTCCCTTTTCTCGCGAGGAAGCCTATTCAGCATAATGGAATTTCCCTTTAAAAAAGGGAGAACTTGGCAGCTATGCTTTCATCCCCATGAGGACTGGTGACTTGACTTCAAAGGAAAGAATAAAGGGTGTGCTCTTGATTCTTTCCTTTCTTGCTTTGCAGGAACAGCTTTAATTGAGCTGTGTCTGCAAACCAAGATGCTGAATGCCAGCCCCACTTGTGGCTGGGATGGGTTTCATTTGCAAGCACCAACTGGGTGTTCCCAATCAGAGTTGATCCCACTGCCCTTAGATTCAGAGTTGCATTTAAATTCAGTGCTGAACGCAAACCCCACTTGCAGAGGAACAATCATGAGCGTAGTCTAATGTTCCCAATTGTTCCTTTGCAGCCATGGGTTTACCTGCCCCATACCTGGGGCAGGTGGCTTTGGCTGGGGAAAATGGCCCCATGGGGCAAATTAGCTGTGGGCCTACTTTGGCTGTGGTGCAGAGATTTCCCATGTCTGTATTATTCCTGTCCTATTATTTCTCACTAGGATCCTATTTTTTTTGGGGGGGGGGGAATGAATTCTGGAGGTCACTAAGAAACGATCAATCAGCAAATAAAACTTCAGCCCAATACTATGAACACTCAGCATGAAAAGACAGGCATGAATTTCTTGAGTTTTACATTTCTTCCAGGAGGAAGGGCCATGGTCATACATGGCCGTCTAGGGGGCTACCAGAGAGAACGCTCTGCATCTTCCCAGCAAGTTTTCATGTTCTTCACTGTAGAATTTCTCAACAGAGCCCAACGAAAAGACTTTTTTAAAAAGTCAGGGGGAAGAAAATTTAGAAGAATAAAAATGAACCAGCAATATATATGTGTAGGGTGGTGGGGTGGGAATGGGGTGACCCTTCCGGGCTTCCACATTCAACTGCCAGTAGAAAACAACTTTCCGTGGTGCCCACAGAAAGATAGCCAAATAGCAGAAGCTAAATGCAACCTTTGGGGATTTTTCTCCGGGCTATTTTTGACTTCCAGCGTGTTCTGCAGATTGGCAGCCTGCTGTGTATTATTTTAAGCATTTCCCAACCACTCCCTTTCAAATAACATATCCCCTGACAAACAAGTCACTCTCAGGCGAGCTGAGCAACCTCGGACCATGAGCCTAGGTAGCAGTTCCAGGCAAGCTCCCACAGCTGGTTCCAGCAGAACGCCTGCGGCGGAGGGACTGAGAATGGCATTTTTCCCACGCGTGCAGAATGGCGATGGGACCCATGCTAAAGGGCCGGCGGTGAATTCCTTTCCTAGACATGTATGGTAGGAAATGCTTCGGGCAGTCCTGTTGAAATGGCCCATCATCGAGTGCTTATTAAAGTGAATGGGGAAGTTGCATGGTTGTGGGTTTTGGTTTTTTGTTTTGCTATAGACCTCTTTCTCTAGAAATGATGTCTTCTTCCTCTGTAGGTCTCTTTTGTTTGCTTCATTGGGGAAAAGAGATCAGGAGCGCACAGGTGCCTATCTCTTCCCCACCCTCCCCACTAAATACCCCAGCCCCTGGCCATCCTCTATCAGTGGCTGCTTTTAAGGACCCCTCCAGGTTAGTGTACTCTGCAACATGCCCTTGATGCAATAACTGCATTTGTGGTGGATTTATAATGGACCATCCATGTATCAGGGGACGCGGGTGGCGCTGTGGCCTAAACCACTGAGCCTAGGGCTTGCCAATCGGAAGGCCGGCGGTTCGAATCCCTGCAACAGGGTGAGTTCCCGTTACTCGGTCCCAGCTCCTGCCAACCTAGCAGTTCAAAAGCACGTCAAAGTGCAAGTAGATAAATAGGTACCGCTGCAGCGGGAAGGTAAACGGCGTTTCCGTGCGCTGCTCTGGTTCGCCAGAAGCAGCTTTGTCATGCTGGCCACATGACCCGGAAAAACTGTCTGTGGACAAACATCAGCTCCCTCGGCCAGTAAAGCGAGATGAGCGCCGCAACCCCAGAGTCGTTCGCGACTGGACTTAACTGTCAGGGGGTCCTTCATCTTTACCTTTATCCACGTATCATTCCACTTCATTAACTTTTTCTGCAATGCCTTCCTCAATGTCATGCACTATTGACATCGGAATTGAAATCAAGAGATGTTATGTGTACCTTTGTTATCCATGAAAATCTTTCAATAAAAACATTTTTTTTAAAAAAACCTAGAAAAAGGCAAAGAAAAATAAAATAAAATCAATGAACGCAACTAATTTAGATTAATTTCAATGGGTCTGCTCTGAATAGAGTTGGATACAAGCCATAGCACCCCATACATAACAAACAGCAAAAAAGGAAAAAAAGACAAAGATACGCCCACCACCATCCTATTCTCCAAGCCTGTCCTGAATTAAAGGTCAGCAGAGTTCAGCAACCCTGAAAGTGGTGGCAAATAGCTTGCTGGAGGCAATGCACACAACCACCCCATTGCTCAGCCCGGACACCGGGGTCCTCCTCCGAGGGTCTTCTGCTGGTTCCCTCACTGCAAGAAACGGAGTTACGGGGAATCAGGCCTTCTCGGTAGTGGCACCCTCCCTGTGGAATGCCCTCCCACCTGATGTCAAGGAGATAAAGAATTACACAACTTTTAGAAGACACAGGCAGCCCTGTATCAAGGGACTTTTAAAGCTTGATGTTTTATGGTTTTAGATACGCTGTAAGCCGCCCAGAGTGGCTGGGGAAATCCACCCAGATGTGTGGGGTATAAATAATAAAAATTATTATTATTATTATTATTATTATTATTATTATTATTATTATTATTATTATCATTCACCAACTGAAGCTTTGCACAATCCATTTGTGCAAATCTGTTCCCTTTAGCAGCTGCTTCTCCTGTAGCATCCCCACCCCCACTACCTCCAGGCAGGCAAATTGTAACTGATGAATAACAAAGGAGGAGGTGCTATTTTTAATCTCAACCCTGTAGCACTCTGGTAGTGATGATGAATTCATAGCTCCTTTTCTTTACTGACAAAGGCTTACCTTTCTAAGGACATGCGTGGGTGCATTTAATCCAAGGTTGAAATTGTGCTAAACAATTCCCAACAAATGTGGCATTGCCCAAGGGTGACATTTGATATTTCAGGGAGAGGAGAAAGAGGAGGAGAGAGACTCAGGCAAACCAAAAAGGTCCAACTGTGGGAGATGCATATGCCCCATGACTGGGCTGCAATCAAAGGCACCCTGTAATGTAAACACATTTGCAGAGTGTGGATCCTTCTGCAGCCAAAAAGGCCCCGTCCACACACAACAGGGAGGTATTGGCAGGCTTAGGGGAAACCCAAAATTTGCAGAAAGGGGGGGGGCAAACCAAGTGGTGTAGCGTGGGGGGGGGCACAGGGGTGGTTGCCCCGGGTGCAAAACCCTGGAGAGCCACTGCCAGCCAGTGTAGACAATACAGAGCCAGATGAACCAATGGTCTGATTTGGTATAAGGCCGTTTCCTAGTGTGCATTCACACCCGCTTTCTGTGCTTCAGCTCAGTTGGCTACAGCATGGTGCTGATATCGCCAAGGCTGCAGGTTCGATCCCTGTTCTGGGGCAGATGCATATTCCTGAACTGTGATCCTCAGGGTCTCGTCCAACTCTATGATCCTATGCGCAATACTAGCTGCGTGGAATTTCAGGGGGAGACTGACAACACAACCCTATATCTGTCTAATCCTCTTTTAAAGCCATCCAAGATCTCTGGGTTGCTGTTAATAACACCCCTCTCGTGTGAAAAAAAAACCCACGTGTTACGATATAACTATTTCGACCAAATAGGAAATACAGTATAAGCCCCAGTGTATGTGAACATTCTACTAAAAGCAAAAACAAAAAAGACGCACACAGAGAGAGAGCTTTACTCTCTGAGGAATTGTTGTTAGTGTTGCTTTTCTCTTTTGAGTCTGACTTCTCCCGAACAAAACACAGCCAACTCAAAGAGAAACACACCCTGCAAAAACACAACAGTGTGGCCTATGAAAGTAAGCTGAAGTAAGCTGAAACCCCATGGCACCGACTCAGACATCTCTCCCATCCCACTAGGACCCTCCCCAAGATTGTCCAGCTCCTTCCACTCTTTCTCGGGTTCAGATCCCCACTCCATGACATCACCAAGGGGCTTATGGCACAGGCCATATATCAGACCAACCTCTATCCCTGACAGCAGGCCGTGATGTTTTTAAAAACATGAAGCAACCACAAAAAGTAAGGAAGTCTTGAACGTCATTATCCAGATGCCCTATTGGCCAGTGTAGATTTTTATTATTATTATTAGTGTATAGACACTAATACAGATTCTCCCTGCGAGGCTTCTTTTATTATTGAGATAGGCACTGGTGCCATTGGTCTGCAATGAAGCAATTTACGGCGAGAGAATATTTTGTTTAAGTCTGCAAAAGAAACGCTGCTGAAGCCAAAAAAGAATTCCGACAAGTGATTCGGCCAATTTATTAAGCTGAAGAGATGTCAGTCAGATGTCTGGCAGAACATGGAACCATGATCAGCTGATTCAAAATATCCATCATCATTAGGATGGGAGGCCGGTTTCTTTCCTTATCACTCTCATGCATGAGAGATAAGATAATATAGGGGCAGGGAGGGAGGAGAGAGAAAGGACTTGTTTATTTCCGAAATGCGCCATAAATCATTCCAGCCTCCACTCATTTCCCATTGGCAATTCTGATTTGCCTAAGGGCTCATCCACACTTCCGCTCCCCCGCCCCTTCACTGCTGAATCGGAACAAACATCAATCGGCTTTTCTCCAAACTGATGTTTGCTCCAATTCAGCAGCAAAGAGCAGGTTTTCCAAGGGAAAGTGGTGGGGAGAAGGTAAAACTGCTCGGACCCATGCCTAGAAAGCAGAAGTGTAGACAAGAACTGATTTAGATATATATGGAAGTATAAGAATGGCAAGGTAATGGGGGGGGGAAGGTGGGGAGTTAAGCCAGAGATACAAACCGCAGGTGAACTGACTCACAAAACTCCCACCACCCTTCAGCACCAGATTAACAGCGAAGCATACAAGGCAAAAAAAAAATTATTTGGGGGGGGATTCGTTATTTCACGAGCTTCACCTCATTCCAGACCCTCCAAGTGTCCCTAATTTCCAGGGACAACCCCAAATTTAAATAAGTTTCCCCGGTTTTTGTTTTGATTGTGGAATGCCCTGCTTTTCTTTAGGACGTCCCTATTTTCATCTGAGAAAATTTTGGAGTTATGTGATCCTCGAGCCAAGGAGATAAGTAACTACCGTATACAACCTTTAGAAGGCATCTGCCCTGTATAGGGAAGTTTTTTTATCCTTAATTTTTTTTATTACGTGTTTTAAATTTGTTTTTGTATGACAGACCAATATAACTCATTTTAATTTACATCCATGTATGCTTATCGGATAAAATACTGACCTTTCCACTACTTTTAAAAGCTAGGGGAAAATAAGTAGGACACAACAGGAAGGAAGGAACTCAGATGGGACAAAAGTTTGGGGCAGTTTCAGGAGATATCAGAGACGGCATAAAGCGAGGTCAGGGCCAGATGTGGCCCTCAGGCTGTAAGCAACAGTCCTTGGTCTGTTGCTGAAAACAGTATTCCAATGGGAAGAAATCCCAGATATCTACCTCACCTTTATCTCCAGGGAATAGCTTGTTCCTCAGCAAAATGTGATAAAGAAGCAATTTATCGAGCACATTAGACCTAAGGCTCAGGTCCCAGCAACTCACATAAAAGGGCTGTACTTGGATAAAGCTCAGGAAAGTAATGGGCAGTAGGACCCTGGGGGAACGTGGCTGGTGCAAATAGCAACCCAGGGAGAGGGGTGCGGAAGAAGCAAGTTTACCAAGGGGTACCAGGGAAGGAGGTAAAAGTGGTTCTGCAATACAAGAAAAGAGCTCAAGGGGGAGGGATGAGTCTCTTCCCAAATATGGCTGGGATCTGTGGCTGTAGCCCACTTGCCTCCTTCACTGAAGTTGCCTTTGTTGCTGAGGCTCCCAAAGTGAAGCTCTGGCCCCCAAGGGACAGTGGAAGACATTCACTATCAGGGATGGAAGAGAAAGTCAATACTTCTTGCATTTGACAATGAGAAACTACCTGTTCCTCACTTCTTCAACCAATGTGTGACCCTAAACAGAGTCATCTTTCAAAATTTGCACTTTTTCGAAATTCCTATGTAGGAAAAAAATACATAAATTAACAGGAAATGTACATAAAAATGCATTTTTAAGTGAAGATAATGAACAAAAATGCATTTGTAGTAAATTGCTGATGATTTTTTATGAGATCATTTTTGGCAGCGGTGGGAATCACAAATTGCAGCAGATATGCAAAGAACTTAAATTAAGATGGGAGAAACAAGAAACTTAAGGAATGGAAATTGAACCATCTCTACTGCCTATACTCATGTCGTCGGAAGAATCTCCCTGTAATATTTCTTCTTCTTCAAGAAATGCTACAGTGCAATGTTCAAATGTATTCAAATATGTCCTATCGCACAAGTCATTCTTGACCCAGATTCCACTTTCCCCCCACCCTCCACTATTTCCCATGTACACCCAATCTGGCTTCATTAACATGACAAATTGAAATACAGTGGTACCTCGGTTTATGAACACAATTGGTTCCGGAAGTCTGTTCATAAACTGAAGCGTTCATAAACTGAAGCAAACTTTCTCATTGAAAGTAATGGAAAGTGAATTAATCCGTTCCAGATGGTCCGCGGAGTAAGCGTTCATAAACTGAAGCAAACTTTCCCATTGAAAGTAATGGAAAGTGGATTAATCCGTTCCAGACGGGTCCGCGGAGTACTTAAACTGAAGCGTTCATAAACTGAAGCATGGGTGTAATTGGTTCTGGAAGTCTGTTCATAAACTGAAGCGTTCATAAACTGAAGCAAACTTTCCCATTGAAAGTAATGGAAAATGAATTAATCCGTTCCAGATGGGTCCGCGGCGTTCATAAACCGAAAATTCATAAACCGAGGTGTTCATAAACCGAGGTTCCACTGTATGTGGAACAGCTTTCCTGGTATAACTCACTCTTCCTGAAACATTTATAAGGTGACGCCCGCACAGCGTCACAAACATACAAGATAAAATGAGGGCTTTGAGGGGGGAAATATGTGTAATCCCCTCTGCTCTTTAATTTCTAGCAGCGAAAGACTAAATAAAATGACTGACTGCTTTTCCAGAATACGAAACCCCAAACCAGAAAAAATAAATATACATGATTAATGATTAATCTGTTAGACTAGGGATTGTAGAGGTGTGTGTATTAATTACACGGTAGGTGATGAATGTGGTGGTTTATAAAACTCTCACAGAAAATATAAGATCTAGAAATCAAGATCTTCCAAAGGATGTTTTGTTTGCTTATGAGCACATTTATATCCTGTTTTTCCTCCAATGAGTTATTTTTGCCCCCTTTAATGCTGCAACAACCCAGTAAGGTAGGTTTTGCTTCATAGAGGTTGAGTAGGGATTCGAACCTGCGTCCCCCAGGTTCTAGTCCAACACTCTAACCACTGCACCACTATGGCTCTCTTTGCCCACAGAGCAAAGATGCCAACCCTTTTATTCTGTAGAATGATGACAGGCTCAAATAGCCTGACCCCCCTCCTTGATAGTTTGCAAAATAGGCTCCATTAGCAACACAGCATACACACTTGGCTGGGAAACGAAGATCATTCCAGACACCAGATTGGTGGTGGTCCTTTGGATCTCCAGAATAAACACACATAAATTATCTAATGTACACAGAGACTTATTGCTTCTTTCCCTCCCCGGTGACACCATGAGCAAATTTTACAAACTGAATTTTGATTAGCATTCAGGGCCAGATGGAAGTTTCTCTGGTAGTTGGAACCAGCTTAATAGTTTGACATCTTTGCTCTGGAGCTATTAAAAATATCACAGATTGGATTCAGCGACTCAGCAATGAGAACGCTTGTTGGGGTGTTATCCTGCAAACTGCTATGCAAGAGCTCACGGAAGACTTCAAAATACGCAGATGTTGCACAAGAATGCACCCTGAGACCTTTTGAGAGAGCCAGATATTAGAATCTAAACCTTTCATAAAATTTACCAGGCTGGTTCTTCATTTCATGCACAGAAGCGGCAGCCTAGCTTACGAGTGAACATCAGGCCATATGGCATGCACAGCCCTGGCTGCCAACACCTTGCCACTGTCCCCTGCCCTTCAGCATGAGCTGCCTGATGTGCTTGCCTCATCCTGTCTAAGGAAAGGGCCGGCCCCGGCAAGATCTTGCGCAAGAGATTATGAAGAGGATGATAAACTGAATTTAGATAGCCACTTGCCAATAAATATTCCCCGGACAGCTTACAAACAAAGCAATGCTAAAAAAAAGCAATATATCATTATTAAAATCAACAAACAGAATAAAAGACAGTGAAAAGAAGATTGCAACAGCGAGAAAGCATTAAACAAATGCAACATCTCCTGTACATCCCTAGATTTCAGGTCCAGTTTGTCAGGCAAGAAGCTTGTGCTTAGTTGGGGAACAGTTTTCTATGAGTCAAAGGACACTTTTAGACTCAACCCCGTGGCTATTAGCCATGGTGGTTATATGGAACCTGTCACTAGATACTTCCTCTCTGAAAGCCACTCTACAAACCCAAAAGAAGGGAATCCTCTGGGAATGCTTTCCCATGGCAACATTAGAAATCAAGCACTGCCTATCTGGAGGTTAGGTTGCAGCTCGGAGGTAGAGCTCAGGGGTGAAACTCAGGTTTAACATGCAGAAGATCTCAGATTCCCTGTCTGAAATCTCAGAGGGCTGCTACCATTCTATATTTATGCAGTACTGAGCTGGATGGGCCAATAGACTGACTTGGTGTAAGCAGCTTCCTAGTGCTTTGACTGAGCTAGAAGGCTGATCAGGGATCTGAAGCTAAATTTCATGCATTTAAATGCTAAAGCAGTTGCTTTGATGTTGCATACATGAATATGCATAGTGAATGTAGATATGCAGCAGTATTGAATACCAAAGACTTTCAATAATCTCATTTAGTTTATTGCACTTTACACTAACACCACCTTCCATGTCTTGGTTCTCGAATGGAATCCGTTCCGGAAGTCCATTTTACTTCCGAAAACGTTTGAAAACCAAGGGCAACTTCTGATTGGCTGCAGGAGCTTCCTGCACTCAATTGGAAGCCGTGGAAGCAGCCTGGGATGTTTGGGTTCCAAAGAACGTTCACAAACTAGAACACTCACTTCCAGGTGTGCGGCATTCAGGAGCTGAAACGTTCTAGTTGCAAGGCGTTCAAAAACCAAGGTACGACTGTATGCTTTATCTTAAAAAAAGTAGGACACCATTTAAAAAGAAACCCACTAAAGTAACAATTCATAGTAGCAGCAATTCAGAAGAACAACACCACTCAGTTAAATCTGAAAATAGAGAGGTGGGTTTAAGTGTCTCCAAAGGCTCACCGGAACAAAGCAGTCTTCAATTGACCTCCTGCAAACCAATTCCAAGCCAGCTTTCTGACCCTCTCTAGGGAGGTTTGTTTCGGTGGCTTAAAATATTTCCTGCATGTCACACACACAGAGAAAATGGGATGTATCAAAGTGGCTGCTTCATGCCAGCCATGATGTCCTTGCCAATTTCGGTGGGAGATTAGCAAAGGGGTGTTTGAAATTCTCCCAGCCTCTGCGTCTTTGGGCTTTGACATTTTGGTAGAATTAAACCAGATTCTGCCCCCACCCGAACTGCATCAAGTGGGCCTTATTTACTTGCTTCTTTCAGTGTCTGGGCCCTGTTGAAACAAGTTTTATGAGATAATCAAGTTTGTTTAAAGAATAATCTGACAGATAATGTGGAAAATATGATCTCTCCTACCCTGGTATGATATATCTCCAATAAAACCAGCTATTGTTAGATTCTGTTAAAACAGACAGAAGAGAAAAACATGGAGTCTGGTTTCTGAAACAGGTTTCTGGAACAGGAAATCTCCACCTGGCCTCTAAGGCATCCTTTGCCAGCCAGGAGTCCAGATGTTTTGGACTCCAACTCTCATCAGTTACTGTCACCAGGCTGTACTGACTGCGGCTAAATATTGCTGTGATGTCTGGTGATTGACAGGTGGCTGGGTGGGATATTCATCTGCTAACACAATACAAGGTATTGCAAAGGGGTGGCCGACAACTAGAATTTGGCAGCAACTAGAGTGATTTTAAGTGAAATGGTATCTCTGCCCAAGTGTAAAGGGAATCCTTGTTTTTGGCCTGATGATTCAGTACTTGCTATCAAGGTTCTTCAGTGGAAATACTATTGTGACAGGGTGAGCTCCTATTGCTCTGTCCCCGCTTCTGCCGATCTTGCAGTTCAAAAGCATACTAGTGCAAGTAAATAAATAGGTACCGCTGTGGTAGGAAGGTAAACAGCGTTTCCGTGCGTTCTGACTTCCGTCATGGTGTTCCGTTGCACCAGAAGCGGTTTTGTCATGCTGGCCACATGACCCAGAAAGCGGTCTGTGGACAAACGCTGGCTCCCTCGGCCTGAAAGCGAGATGAGCGCTGCAACCCCATAGTTGCCTTTGACCAGGGGTCCTTTACCTTTACTTTTTACATTACTATTGATACCACTGAGCATAAGGAAATGGAAACACACCAGAAATGGGGGGTAAATTCGATTCAGTTCACATCTAAAGGCGAACCTGCCTAATTTTCACTTTCCCAAACAATTCACAAACTGAAACAAAGCTAAGCTTTGAAATTCCCACTTCAGCCTGAGTTTTGCAAGTGAGTTCTCCAGCCCAGTGATGTCCCCAGAGATGCATATACAAGGGTAAACTGTGCATAATAATGCCCATATCAGTGAAAATAACATTTAGAATGCAGGGAATTGCTTCTCAAGAATGTGTGTTTTTCGGTAGCAATATAACCATGTGCCTATTAGGAGACATTTAATGATGAATTTTCATGAGGACTTGGAAACACATAATCTGGAAACTGATGTGGAAATGTGAGGAACGGAACTGGAGATATGAAAAATGAGAAGCTGAGAGAAACCAAAATTGACAGATTCGCTCATCCCTAAGTCATGTTGAGTAACCTTGCTAGGTAGAGGGAGGATGGAAGTGTTCCATGGCAAAAATTCAGCTCTTGGCAGGTTAATAATATTCTGTATTTTTGTTGGGTTTTGGCTTTGAATTCCTGCCAGAGGCCTTCATCCAATAAAAATGTTATTCCGTTTCTAAGGGTTACAGAACACATGAGAATATCGGGCTTCCTAGCATCTAACTAACCCACCTTGTTCCCTATGTCTTCTCCTATGGGTCATTCCACACCATCCCCTTTGACTCAAAAGTTATGAGGGTCCCCAGTCATTCTGACCTGGACATTTTCACATGTTCTGCTAATTGTATCTGATTTGGGGCAGGGCAAGGGGAGTGCTTCCAAGGAATGGCAAAGGAGTCAAAACCACCACAAACATCAACAAGAGAGGAGGGCAACTCCTTCCCACCTCCTCTTGCAAAATCTTCCACCAGGTAAAAAGAAGATCAGAAGAGCCTGGTGGAGCAGGCCAGGGGCCCATCTACTCCAGCATCCTGTTCTCACTGTGGTCAACCAGATGCCTGTGGGAAATATCCACCAGCAGGAACTGAACACAAAGTATTCTCCCTTCCTGTAGTTTACAGCAGCATCGATTCAGAAGCATTATTGCCTCTGACCATGGTGGCAGAGCATAGCCATCATGGATGGGAGCGATTGATATCCCTCTCATCCATGAATTTGTCTAATCCTCTTTCAATGCAATCTAGGTTGGTGGCCGTCACTGCCTCCTGTGGCAGTGAGTTCCACAGTTTAACGATGGGCTGTGTGAAAAAGTACTTTCTTTTATTTGTTCTGAATCTTCCAACGTTCAGCCTCATTGGACGGCCATGAGTTCTAGTGCTGGGGGGACGGGACTTTTCTCTATCCAGTTTCTCCATGTCATCCATATATTCTATAAACATCAAATTGGAATTTGAACCTGGCATGGCCCAGTCATAGACCAACAGATTAGCCACTACACCACAGTGGCTCTAGGGTGTTGCATTGCGGCATCAAACTGTGACAGAGCCTTGAAAGGCAGAAACACTGTAGTTTCTTCTAGATCTCAATGGGTGTGCAAAACAGGATCATGTTTGTGTGGAATGGCAAGGAAATCCTTCCCTTTCTCTGAATGCATTAATTTCTCTCTGCTGAAATGCATCATGAAGACAATCTGCTAAAAAGAAGTATTTCTTTGTTTTTACAAGGGCAGGAGAAGAAACACTGCTTTCCATAGACAAAGCATAGCATCACCACTGAGAATAACTCTTGCTGTTCTCGACAGAAGACCATCCAAGATAATGGAGCTACATACTGGACTTGATTGCTGCCTTGAGATTAGTATAAATGGCTGCTTGAGCCAGCCTTCCTGATGTCAGGAACTGGAAAAAGTACATCTTGAGCTACTTGCGAATGGCAGCCAACAGATCCCTGCAAACAAGTTGCCTTGACTATTTTATCACACTGTTAGCTTATGTGTTTGCTTAGGAACAATCTTTCAGAGTATATTCTATTTATAACGCAGGCTCCTGCAGGTTGGAAACCTTAACTCATTAGCTCAATTCAGGCACAGTTTGTGCTAATCATGGTTTACAAAACAAACCATGGCTTGAGCCCCCACATTTATAGGCCATGGGTAGCAAAGATTGTGCCTCTGGGGAGGCAATAATCCTTCCCATCTTATGTTTCCAGCTTTAGGCATTCAGCTATCCACTGCCTCTGTACTTTGAATCATTGAATCGGAAGAGGCTGATGAGAACATCTCGTTCATCCCTCCTCTACAATGCAAGAGGTAACTACATTGGCTATGCAGCCACTGCTTAAGTATCTCCTTCAAAGAGGAGCCCACCAGCACCGGAGGTCATTTGCTAGGAAGTGGAAAGGCCCATTAAACCAGGGATGGCACCTTCTACATGCCACTGACTACAACTCCCATCATCCCTGATGACTGGCCATGCAGAAGAAGCATTTTCTTTCTGTCTATCTGGAATCTTCCCATTGCTCAGCTTTACTGAGTGGCCCAAAGTTTGAGAGAAGGAGAAAACCGCCTCCCTGTCCAGTGTTTCTATTCCAGGTATGGGGAACCTTTGGGCCTCCAGATCAGTGTTTCCCAACCTTGTGCCTCCAGCTGTTTTTGGACTACAACTCCCATCATCCCTAGCTAGCAAGACCAGTGGTCAGGAACGATGGGAATTGTAGTCCGAAAACAGCTGGAGGCACAAGGTTGGGAAACACTGCTCCAGATGTTGCTGAACTGCAATTCCCATCATGCCTGGCCACTGGCCATGCCTGCTGGGGTTGATGGGAGCTATAGTTCAGCAGCAGCTGGAGTATCAAATGTTCCCCATCCCTGCTCTATACCATGCATAATTCTATACATCTCTATCATACCTCCTGCCCACTTGTTCACCTTTTTTTTCTAATAAAAGAGAGCTCCAAATGTCGCTGCTTTTGCAAATGTGGGATTCTGGGTGTTGTTAAGAGTTCAACTCCCATCATCCCTAAGCATTGGCTGGGGTTGATGGTAGCTGGAGCCAAACAGCATTTTTGCGCTGTCCCAGAGGACCCGAGACTGAAAATCTGGGGTGCTTCTGTCAGTCAGTGTGGACACTACTGAGATGGTGGCCCAATGGCCTGATTTGGTACTATAAGGCATCAGAAATGCTAGTTTTCCATGGGAAGGGAACTTCTGATGTGGAAGAACATTCAAACACATAGTCTTCCACTTGCACTTTGACATTTATTTACTTAAGAACTCACTTAATATTAAAGAAACCTCCCTTAGCAGTGTGCAAAACTCAACATGTAACAACAACATATAACCATTAATCCCCACATTGTTATAACAACAGATGAAACACAAATCAGAATTGCCAACTCCAGGGCTCGGGTTCAGTAACCAAAATTCAGCAGTCACAAGAAGTCTGGATGAATATACTGGTCTTTAAAAGCATCTCGTATGTTTGTGCCCTGCCATTTATTTCCATGGACACATCAATCAATTGCTCCAGAATCAGAAAAAGACCTGACTTTCAATCCAGTGGATCCACACAACACCTGCCAGATCTGCTGGGGCACATTTCACAAAGGGTGAAAAATTTTGCAAAGGGGGGAAATAATTCAGCTGCCTAATGACTTCACAGGAAACAATGCGGCTGAGAATCTGTGCCCAACCTCGCTGACCCAAACCGTTGAGGGAGTTCTGCCTCACATACCACATTTGTTAAGTAAGAGCAAAAAAATGATTAACTGCGGCCAGGCTGAAGAGCAACATGGTCCTATTAATAGAATGTTCCTGGGCTTACACTTCTTTGGTAAGAAAGCGTTCAGTCACTGAACTAACTGAGCAATCATATGCTTGAGTTACACCCACTCGGATCACTTCCAGACCACCTTGCAGCGGTGGAGCAAAGTGCTACGCCGATTGGGGGGGGGGATGTGCTGGTTTAAGCAATATCTTTGTGCCAGTGGGTGGAATCTGTGACTTGAACACCAACAGGGCAATTCTACAGCATCAGCTCCAGAGCATTCAAACTAACACCAGGAAGAACTTTCTGACAGTAAGAGCTGTTCGACAGTGGAAATGGACTCCCTTGGGAGGTTGTGGAGTCTCCATCCTTGGAGGTTTTTAAAGCAGAGGTTGGATGGCCATCTGTCATGGATGCTTTCGCTGAGATTCCTGAATTGCAGGGGGTTGGACTAGATGACCCTCAGGGTCCCTTCCAACTCTACAATTCTATAATTCCATGAAATTCAGGAAGGAGCTCCCGAGGGAGACCACTGTCAAACAGCTCTTGCCATTAGAAAGTTTTTTTTTCTGATGTTTAGTCAGAATTTCCTTTCTTGTAATTTGCTGGCATATGATTAAATCCCACCGGGGGGTGGGGGGACCAGTGATTTGGGAATGCCCCAAGTTTCAGAGTTTTTGCAGCAACTCCCAGGGGCGTAGCCAGGTTCAAAATTAGGGGGGGGCAAGGGGCAGGGGCAAGGGGCGGGAGGGGAGGGGCCACAGCAGAAATGTGGGTGGGGCCACGTGGCCTGCGCCTCCCAGGTCTTCCGAGGAGGCGGCCCCAGGCTCCCGCTCCCGGCGCGAAGCTCCAGAGTCACGCGGGGAACGCGAGCCTGTGGCTGCCTCCTCCGCGCCTCCCAGAGCGCGTTGGGAGCGGGAGCCTGGGGCCGCCTCCTCCGAAGACCTGGGAGGCGCGGAGGACGCAGCCACAGGCTCGCGTTCCCTGCGTGACTCTGGAGCTTCGCACCGGGAGCGGGAGCCTGGGGCTGCCACACTGCTGCGCCCCTCAGCCTTTGCTTCTAGGGGGGGCAATTGCCCCCTCCTGCCCCCCCTGCCTACGCCCATGGCAACTCCTTCCCCCAAAGCTCACCCAGCCTTGCTGAGCAAAGCTTTAGCAGCGTTTATGAATGTTCTTTCCAGCACAGCTGGTTTTCACAGGTCTGAGGATGTCTAAATAGTGCAGGACAACAGGGGCTGACAATAAGCTCCCCACCCCCCTGCCAATTCATCATGCTGTAAAATGAAACGGACGACAGGCAGGAAGTTTTCATTGATCCAAAGGCCACACTCAACAAAAACACACACTAGCATCACTGACGATAACAGCTTTCTTATTGGAGGAGAGAGCGGCGGAAATACCTGGGTGTTCTGTGCTGAGATAACCACTATTTCTAAGTTATTAAATTAATAGGAAGCACCTCTCTCTGCGAACCGTCCTTGAGTTAATTACTCAGAACCGGCATATTGCGAAAGAGTAGCCTGCAGGCCCCCTGCTGCTTCCCCCTGTCAATATTCCAAATCAAAATGCCACAAAAGGAGTAATCATTAACTGTGATGCATGTTAGCTGCTCCTCGGCCAACATGATTTTGGCTCTGATATTTCGCTCTGATATTTTGCTGCTTCCAGAAAGCAATTATGGCATTTGCTATAAGGCAGGTGCGAAAAGCCCCAATGTAATCTACCCTGCGTTTTCTCATTTCAGAAGCCGTCTCCCATCGAACCAGCAACAACTTTGTAACTAAAAATTGGTGCCTGAGCTTACTCCCCCCTCTTCCCTCCCCAAAACCTTTTCCTTAAACTTGGTGTCTTTTAGTCGATAAACCCAAGGGAAAGGAGTCTCTTATCAGTGACCTTGGTAAGTGACTCTGAAAACCATTTTTAGCTGAAGCGTGGGCTAAAAACCTATTAATAAATGCAATAACGAATATTTACACCAGGCATCCTCAAACCTCGGCCCTCCAGGTGTTTTGGACTACAATCCCCATCATCCCTGACCACTGATCCTGTTAGCTAGGGATCATGGGAGTTGTAGGCCAAAAATCTGGAGGGCCGCAGTTTGGGGATGCCTGATTTATACACTCTTTTAGACGAGGTTGAATCCATTAAATTTCACTTATGGGGAAACATGGCTTTGAAGGTGTATCTCTAATCAACTGTCTTTGCTGCCAGGACTAGTCTGGAAACTGGCCAAGAGGATATCATTTTCTAAAGGCTTTATGAGTAGCTAATACAGAAGATCTGAGGGCAGTTTGCATCAACGGAGGTTTGCAGTCATGATCACAGGACATGGTGTGGATGAATCTGTTGGAAATTTGCTCACTCAGGAGGTGCTATTCTGCCTGCAGATTTTATCCATTTATGTGGGGGCGGGGGAGTTTGCTACGGTATGTATATACATATTCAAACACATATATGCAACAGGAGCAAAACAGAGCTTTGGATTTAACTGGTCAGCGTTGGACGCAAATAAAGAATTGAATTGGAATGGCACCAGATCAGTTTGCTGCCAAATGCTGCAAATACAGATACAAGATGAATCTTGTGATCGCAGTTATTTGAAGGACTTTCTTGAAAATAAAATTTAAGGAACTACACAGCACATGCCATGTTCCCCTCTTGAGGCCTTTCTTTTCTTTTCTTTCATTCTCTCTTCCCTTCTTTTTTGTAGACCTCCCATAAGGAGGGGATGGCCTCGGGCCCCATGAATGTGATGGAAGCGGCTTTTGCTTTCCAGTTATCTGTCAGTTTCAACGTAGTGAGGAAATATTGCTGGAAATGTCCAAGCATTGCAAGGCAGAAAGAAAGCCAAAACTAATTTTTTGGCTCCTGCCGTGAAAAGAATCTAAATGCAGATCACAAAAAGGTTTTTGTTTTTTAAAAAACATGTCTTGAATGTGAAAGGTACTTATTTTGGCTGTTGAAGTGATAAGAAATATCTTATGAGCTTGACGGTTGTGCGAGACTTTGGGATTTTTATTTTTATTTATTTTTTAAAAAGCTTTTCAACTGAATCAGCCTTTAAAAAAACAAGCCCACAGAAGACCTCTTTTCGAGCTACCGAAGGCATTATGAGAGCAGAGGCACGGGATAGCAATTTGGACATAACAAAGCACCTCAGGCCAAAATGCAATTTGAGCCAAAGACAGTTGGAGAGAAACATGGTATATAGGTGTTTATACACTAATGCTCAAAAGCCTCTGAGCCAAAATGGGTGAACTGGAGCACTTGAACAGCATTGGTGTGGTAGGCATTACCGGAGACCTGGTGCAGGGATTCCCAAACTTGGGTCTCCAGCTGTTTTTGGACTACAACTCCCAGCATCCCTAGCTAGCAGGACCAGTGGGTCAGGGGTGGTGGGAGTTGTAGTCCAGCTGGAGACCCAGATTTGGGAAACCCTGACCTGGTGGATTGGAAAGAACCAGAGGGACACTGTTATCTCAGGATACAAACTCTGCAGGAAGCACAAGGAAGGGTGTACTGCAGGTGGCGTTGCTCAGTAGATGACAGAGGGCATTGAAATGAAAGGCACAAATACAGGATGGGAGACACCTGGCTTGAGAGCAGTACTTGTGAAAAGGATCCAGGAGTCTTGGTAGTCCACAAACTTGACATGAGTCAACAGTGTGATGCAGCAGCTAAAAAAGCCAATGCAATTCTGGGCTGCATCAATAGGAGTATAGCATCTAGACCAAGGGAAGTAATAGTACCACTGTATTCCGCTCTGGTCAGACCTTACCTGGAGTACTGTGCCCAGTTCTGGGCACCACAGTTCAAGAAGGATACTGACAAGCTGGAACGTGTCCAGAAGAGAGCAACCAAAATGGTCAAAGGCCTGAAAACGATGCCTTATGAGGAACGGCTTAGGGAGCTGGGTATGTTTAGCCTGGAGAAGAGAAGGTTAAGGGGTGATATGATAGCCATGTTCAAATATATAAAAGGATGTCATATAGAGGAGGGAGAAAGGCTGTTTTCTGCTGCTCCAGAGAAGCGGACACGGAGCAATGGATTCAAACTACAAGAAAGAAGATTCCACCTAAACATTAGGAAGAACTTCCTGACAGTAAGAGCTGTTCAGCAGTGGAATTTGCTACCAAGGAGTGTGGTGGAGTCTCCTTCTTTGGAGGTCTTTAAGTAGAGGCTTGACAGGCATCTGTCAAGAATGCTTTGATGTTTTTTCCTGCTTGGCAGGGGGATGGACTGGATGGCCCTTGTGGTCTCTTCCAACTCTATGATTCTATGAACTGAAAGAGGCAGAAATCACCAAAGAGGCAGATTCCTCCACAGAATTATTATGGGTGGTGATGGCTGGTTCCAAAAGCAATTTGAAACTGGGAACGTGCTGTTGTCCCTTGGATCAAAATGCTCAGGGAGTTCTTGAGATGGAAATGGGATCAGGGAAGCATCCAAAATAGATGTTGTAGTTATGAGTGACCAACTGCCCTCACACAGAGGGTTTTCCTATCATGATAAAGAGATAAAATTTATTGATAACCCTGGACAACTGGGCCCTAAAACAGCAGGTCATACACTCAATGAGAGGGAAGGTAACCCAGGAGTTACTTTTAAATGGCACCCAGGACGTAGTGTGGTTGAACGGGAACAGCAGTGACAGGGCTATCAAATTCAGATTCGGCCAATCGCCAAGAAAATCCAGCATGGTCAATTTTGACTTCAAAAGAGAAAATTTCCCCCAGTGATAAAGGGGATTGGTAAAAAGGAAGTTGAATGGCAAAGCCAAGAGAGCCATATTGCTTCAAAACACTTGAACCACACAATGTTAGAAACTCCACTGGAACGAATGAAACACTCAGTAAAGCAAGTCTTATTTTGTCTCCTTTCTCTGCCTGAAAACTCAGTGTGCGTTAGAGTTAACTGAACAATGCTAAGGCGTACTGGGTTGCAAAGAACTTGAATGTGAACCCTCACAAGCTGTGATATGATGGTCAGTTCCATGTTTAGTAATATTTTTATTCCAATCCCTCTGCCTTCAGTGGTAATTCAGCAACATGGCCATTTATATCTTGTGTTTTGTGTGTGCACTTATCTTGAGAACAATGACACTATTTTTGCCTCCAGGAGGGCCAATATTTTACAGAAACCACACCAATTCCCCATAAATCAAGACAAAACCAAATCCCGGTAATACTGACACACCCAGAACTGGCACACACCCTCTCTCCACCACGACAGCTCTTCTTCCAAAACAGGACTCTTCCAAAGTGTGAGACAGCATGGAACAAATTAATCTAGTTTTCTTGGCACTGTACAAGTTGACAGCCCACACCTCGCACTCAGTAATGAAGGGCGTGCATCTTCCCTTGTGGGGAATAGGCCTAATATTCCCATTTTAAGCAAAGTAATTAGAGGCCTGAGGCCACACAGAAAGCTGTGCGGCTTCCTTTGGCCACGTTGAAAACTGACCCCAAATCTCCCATTTTCAAGCAGCAGGGCTCTCTCCACCAGCGCAAGCCAACCTTAACAGAGAATCACAACTTCCTCTGTGGGTGGTTCACAGCTGGGACAGGCATACCTGGGATGGACGGGTGTGGGGAGGCATCCCCAGGACCAGCTCTAGACACAGTCTTGCTGTCTTGCTTGCTTTTCTGCCTCCTCCCTCCTTAGCTCGGTAGCCGGAAGGCAAAACTACACCATAGCATGCGAGGGAGCTGCACACCCTCCTGGAGGAATCCTCAAATCATAGGCTAGACAAACTTGTCTCGGACCAGGTCAGATCACTGGTCCATCTAGCTCCATAATGTTGACACTGACTGGTAGCGACTCTCCAAGCTTTCCTTGGAGATTGAACCTGGAACCTTATGCATGGGAAAGCATCTGTTCAACTGTGGAGTTATGGCCCTTACGAATGGGGAACGCTCTCACTTTCGGCTCAGGTTTAGCAGGCTTAGGAATAAAGGAAGATGCACAGGCAGATACAGACCCTCCAAATAATGATAATGATAATAATAAATAAATAAATAAATAAATAAATATTATTAAACCGCTTCTTAAAAAACCATCTTTAGATCCGGCCAATATGGCCAACTATCGCCCAGTCTCAAATCTTCCATTCTTGGGCAAGGTGATTGAGCGAGTGGTTGCGGAACAACTCCAGGCACGCCTGGAAGAAGCGGACCATTTGGATCCCTTCCAGTCAGGATTCAGGCCTCATCATGGGACTGAAACTGCCTTGGTCGCACTGGTCGATGATCTCCGGTGGGCTAGGGACAAAGGTAAGAGCTGTTTCCTTGTTCTGCTGGATCTCTCAGCGGCTTTTGACACCATCGACCATAACATCCTTCTGGACCGTCTAGAGGGCTTGGGAGCTGGGGGCACTGTCATGCAGTGGTTCCGCTCCTTCCTCCTGGGCCGTGTTCAGAAAGTGGTGGTGGGGGATGAGTGTTCAGACCCCTGGGCTCTCACTTGTGGGGTGCCTCAGGGTTCTGTCCTCTTCCCCCATGCTTTTTAACATCTATATGCAGCCGCTGGGAGAGATCATCAGGGGGTTTGGGCTGGGTGTCCATCAGTATGCTGATGATACCCAGCTCTACCTCTCTTTTAAATCAGAACCAGTGAAGGCGGTGAAGGTCCTGTGTGAGTGCTTGGAGGCGGTTGGAGGATGGATGGCGGCTAACAGATTGAGATTGAATCCTGACAAGACAGAAGTACTGTTTGTGGGGGACAGGAGGCGGGCGGGTGTGGAGGACTCTCTGGTCCTGAATGGGGTAACTGTGCCCCTGAAAGACCAGGTGCGCAGCCTGGGAGTCATTTTAGACTCACAGCTGTCCATGGAGGCACAGGTCAACTCCGTGTCCAGGGCAGCTGTTTATCAGCTCCATCTGGTACGCAGGCTGAGTCCCTACCTGCCCACTGACTGTCTCTCCAGAGTGGTGCATGCTCTGGTTATCTCTCGCTTGGACTACTGCAATGCGCTCTACGTGGGGCTACCTTTGAAGGTGACCCGGAAACTACAACTAATCCAGAATGCGGCAGCTAGACTGGTGACTGGGAGCGGCCGCCGAGATCACATAACACCGGTCCTAAAAGACCTACATTGGGGCTTCCGGGTTCAGCGCCAGCGCCGATCGGCGGGGTTTCGTCTCGTCTCCGAGATGGCCCGTCCCTGCTAGGAGTGGGGAGGGCAGCAAGAGCGACGCTGCGCCCCTTAGAACCTCGGGAAGGGCGTCCCGGGGGCAATTTGCTCGGCACAGCCCCAATCCGGACTCCCCAACTCTTCGGTTAGCTCTAATAAGAGCTCCGGAGCGAGGAGGGTAGAAGTCGCGGGGGCCATTTTGAGCGGCAACGTTATTCTAGCAGGGAGAAGCTTCAAGCCGAAGGCGGAGAGCGCTGGATTCTTCCGAAAATAAAACGATTGGAAAAGACTGTAAGTAACCTCACGATTTGGATTATAAAACAATTTGGATCTGGGAGAGAGGGGAGAAAAGAGGAAGCCACCCCCCCCCCCACGGCAACAAAAGAGACAGTAAATAGAAACCCGAAGCCATAAACAGAAGATTTGCAATTCAAAAGGATCCCTCAAAGGCATCAAAGAGAATCTCCCCTTTGATGCAGGGTGAGAAGGGGAGAGAGACTGTGGTTTATGACTGCCCTGCAGCAAGAGGTAAAGACTGAGAAAAATCTTTCTTTTCCTCGGGAGCCGGCAGCCCAGACAACCCAGTGAGTTGATCAGGATTTATGAGTCAACTTTTATTTCACTTTGTATTTCTGGATTTTGTGGAATTTCTTTTTTGGTTTAAATGTTTGTGAAATGTGAGTTCGAACTTTATTGTTAATAAGACTTGAAGAATGCAGCCAGCTTGTTAAAATGGAGTCGAGAAAATAAACTGTGATCATATTCCACCCCACGTGACAAGTTTTGACCTTGGCAGGATTGAATTATGTCAACAAAAAAGTGTTCCCCTGAGTTCCAGCGGTCTGTTTTGACCTTAATGTGGGAAACAAGAATAGAGCTATGTCAAGAGGAGACACGACGGCAAGAGTTACAGCAAAAATTTCAGATGGTGATGGCAGAATATGATTTTTTAGGAGATGAAGCTTTTGACACTGAAAAAGATGAATGTGAGAATGACAATGATGATGACTGTGATTTGGAAGGAAAGGATGAAGATGAGGACTGTGATGATTCAACACAAAATGAAGCACACCACGAAAAAAATGATGGCTTTACTCTACAAAAAGTTGGATGGAGTGCCCTGCTTTTGAGGGGAGCACGATTGGTATTATTGGAACTCCAGAACGCCCACAGGGAAGAAGGAAAAAATATGCAGAGAAGAGAAGAAATTCAGGGGTCCTGTATGGTGGCCTGGATGGCAAAAGACTGTAAACAGGGGGTGGGGTGAAGGGAAAGTGATGTTGTGATTATATGGATGGATTAACAGGTTTATAACTGGTCTGCTGATTATGGAATTTGCTGGATTGGGGGGGTGGAGCCGGTAATCGGGGATGTAAGGTTAAATTGAGAATAGTTATAGTTTTAAAAGTGAATGGATTTTGGAAAATGTGAAAATATGGAGGCTTATAGAGGGAGAAAAAATTAGGCACGGGAAGATAAAATGGGAGTTTGATTTTTCAGTGATTTGAATATTAGATGAAAATGTTAACAATTGATTTATAAGTTGTATAAGATACAAAGGTGTATTTTTATAAAGTAAGAAACTGTTGCAGATGATAAAAAAGGGATGAAAACCGGGGAAGGGGGGGGAGGGGAAGCCCACAAAATATGGTTTTACAATCATGAATGTAAGAAAAAATTTTCTGTTTTGTATTGTTTTTTTCTCTTTTTTTGCCCTTTCTTTTTTTTCTTTTTTCCTATTTCTATTTTTCTCTTTTTTTGGTATGACAATAGATGGTTGGATGGATGGCCTCCTGCGTACTGCCCTGGTTTGCTGGAGCTCCCTGGTGGCAGGGGGGGGCTTTGGGGTCAGGGGAGGGGGAGGAGGACAGAAATCCAAGCATAAAATGGACCATCTCTGACTGTTCACATACATGGGATACTTCTGTGGCAGGGGAGGACCCATGTGGGTGGGTAGGAAGGAGGTGGAAAAGGTGTTTATGTATGTACCGTTTTTTTTGTTTTTTTGTATTCTGTAAAATTAATAAAAAGTATGTTTAAAAATAAAATAAAAGACCTACATTGGCTCCCAGTACGTTTCCGAGCACAATTCAAAGTGTTGGTGTTGACCTTTAAAGCCCTAAACGGCCTCGGTCCGGTATACCTGAAGGAGCGTCTCCACCCCCATCGTTCTGCCCGGACACTGAGGTCCAGCTCCGAGGGCCTTCTGGCGGTTCCCTCATTACGAGAAGCCAAGTTACAGGGAACCAGGCAGAGGGCCTTCTCGGTAGTGGCACCCACCCTGTGGAATGCCCTCCCACTAGAGGTCAAAGAGAACAATTACCAGACCTTTAGAAGGCATCTCAAGGCAGCCCTGTTTAGGGAAGCTTTTAATGTTTGATGGATTTCTGTATTTTAGAATTTCTGTTTTTTTGGAAGCCGCCCAGAGTGGCTGGGGGAACCCGGCCAGATGGGCGGGGTATAAATAATAAATTATTATTATTATTATTATTATTATTATTATTATTATTATTATAGAATAAGATGTCCCTATTTTCATCGGATAAATGTTGGAGGGTATGCAGATATTGTGGATATTCCTGGTGGATTTTGCACAACTATTTCAGCTCCATGGATGGCATCAGCTGACCTGTGCTGAATATCATTAAAAGCAGATTTCTTTCTCCTACTCCCTGGCCTCTCACCCCATGGGACAAACATTCCCATC
The DNA here is from genome assembly GCF_965207765.1 of Zootoca vivipara. Taxonomy (NCBI): domain Eukaryota; kingdom Metazoa; phylum Chordata; class Lepidosauria; order Squamata; family Lacertidae; genus Zootoca; species Zootoca vivipara. The sequence goes on from NC_142592.1 coordinate 57,064,173, forward strand.
CAGGGGGCAGGTAGCAGCAGCAGAAGCCCCATCAGTCTGTATGAAAGGATCACATAGGAAGACAAAGCCACAGAGCTCAGGGTGCTTTAAGAAGTATAACAAAACAAAACAAAAAACCCTCGCCAAACAAACTGGGTCATTGGAGGTGTCAGGAAAACCACTGATATCAAAAGACCCTTTGTTCAGAGTCTAAATGTATCATCTGAAGTGTCGAACAGACGAATCTGAAGCAGCCACACAAGCGTCACACGCCTTTTGTCTGACATGAAAGAAAGCATTTTTCACACTGCAGGGCGGTAGTGTGATGTGAAAGGATTGTGACCAAAATAAAATCCTTGGAAGTGATTGGGGCATGCGGTGATAAATATCTTTAAGCTTCCAGTTAATGGATTATAACAACTTCCTTCAGAACTGCAATATAGTTTTATTTATAGGTTGGGTAGAAAAGTACATTCTGCGTGAATCTATAGTAACAAACACACACACAAGTGTGTTTGCTCAAAAGTCCACATGTGCTAACATAATTCCTCCTGAGGAGTGTGAGGAGTTTCTAGTCCTTCACGCAATAAATATACAGTAGGTGCTTTTTTGATACCAGGCACAATTGACGATGGAGCTGGGGAAGAAACTGGCCCAATGTTGGGTAAGATTAGAGGAAGCTGAGCAGGGTCAGTCCAAGACATTTTGCTGTCTGAGACATAGGACAGGATAATACCCACCCCCAATCCAACCAGAAGTCAACTAGATTGGCAGTTTTATCTTATTCCGTCAATGACCATACTCCTTGGCACCTCAGGACAGCAAACTAGCAGGCCACATGGCACAAAGCCACAAAGTCTTCCGATCACTTGCCACTGCTGTGCACTGCCAGTATCGGTCACCAGAGGCAGCTGACTCAATTTACCTAACAGTAGGGCCAACCCACCCCTGGGTTCGAATCCCCGTCCTGCTATCCGGATGATGTTGAGTCTCTCAGCCTAACCCACCTCACAAGGCATAAGAAAGAGGTACGGAGGGGAGAAAGAACTGCGCACCATACCCCAAGCTCCTCGAAGGAAAAGCAGAACGGAAACATAACAGATTATACTTGTCAAGGACAGAGCTTTAGCATTTGCTTAATTCACATTCCGGAGACACACAAAGGCTCACCTCGCCCCAGCTGTAAGTTTTCCCCAGTTCTGCAACCACAAACCTCACATTACTTTTAAAAAAAATACATTAGAAAAACCAAACCAAACTTTTTAAAAACATTGCATGCTAAGTATCCAGGGTCTAGTTTGTTTCCCCTTTCCCCCACATTTCCATTTCTTCCAGCTGTGCTTTGCAGTCAGCAGGGCTATTTACAAGATTATATCTCTCTCTCAACTGGATGCACCCTGGACTCCTGTGCTAGCTATTTTTACAAACAGTATGTGCTCGTTTGGTTGCTCTGTGTGTGTGTGTGTTTAAAAAACACCCCAAAAGGGATTATATATGGATATGAAATAAGAGCTACATCTGCAGTTGCACTTAGTATGATAAAAGTCACAAGGGCATAAAATCCATGTGCTTTGAGGAATACATTTATCACCATGTGGAATTAAGATGAAATCTCTCTCTCTCTCTCTCTCTCTCTCTCTCTCTCTCTCTCACACACACACACACACACACACACACAGAGAGAGAGAGAGAGAGAGAGAGAGAGAGAGAGAGAGAGAGAGAGAGAGAGAGCGCACATGCTTTTTGCTTTCCTTGACCCACAAACCACAATGCCCTGGAGGGACCTTCTACTGAAGTCAACTTGACTCTGGCCCAGTGCATTTATTGTTTTAAGCCAGACCATTAGCTGACGCAAACTAATTCAGGTAGGGAGGGCCACATTCCCTTCTCGGCAGGCTTCCAGGGGCCACACGCCAATGGAGGGCAGGGATGGAGGCACAAATAGGTACAGCACTGAATGCAAATGTTACCTTTGTGCAGTAGGCTAGTTTCTCCTCTCTCCATTCCATCCAGGCAAGCAAGCAGGAGGCATCACCAGACCCCAAGGATATATTCCAGCCAGGCAACCACACTCAAAGAGGATGCAGAAAAAGGCCCATGGTGGATGTGGCTGGGGAAAGCATGTGACCCGGGCAGCACTAGACATACAGGCCTCCGACACTGAATTAAGGGGGAGTAATAATGTATCCTACTGCAAGCAGGGCACAGTCACGTATTTGAAGGTCTGTCGGTGAACAAGCCTCTTATTTCAGGGATGGGGAACCTGTGACACTCCAGATATTGCTGGTGTACAATCCCATCATCCTGGACCCACTTAGAGCAGTGGTTAGTTGGAACTGCCCCTGTTCTGTTTCAAGGACTCTTGGGTCCAGTTTAATGATAAAGATGAGAGAGAGCTAGAGTCTGGATGTGGCCCACCAACAGCTCACACCTAGAAGCACACATTACCTGGCCTCGGCCTTACCAGCTATGGATGGCGAGATATAGTTCTATTTAAATTTCAGCAAATTTCAGAAGATCATTCTGAAGTTTTCTGCTGGCTGGGGCTGATGTGAGTTGTAGTCCAGATAGCACAAGGTTGGTGAAAGCTTACCTAGCCCCCAGCCTAAAGCATCATCAGTTAGCTCAGTTGGTTAGAGCGTGGTGCTGATAATGCCAAGGTCGCATGTTTAATCCCCATATGGGCCACCTGCATATTCCTGCACTGCAGGGGGTTGGGCTAGATGACCCTTGGGGTTCTTATTCTAAGGCAACTTCTGAATTCTTATGAATCCTTTTCCACATCCCCTGCAGCCGATTAAGGGTTGGGACAGTACAAAGCCTCCTTTCAGCTTCTATGAACATCATTTTTCCACATTAATTCTGCCACAAGCTCCTGCTCTTTCATCTCCATCCGCTTCCTTGACAATTCCAGATTGGAAATGGAATCAGTGACCTACGAGCACTCGGGGATTTCGTACTCTGTCAAAAGGAGGCCTGATGTTTTCTGCAGGTTTTCTGCTTTCCCCTCCACCGGCTACTGTCTTTAGTTTCTGGGATTCCAGATGGCATCTTGCAGAAATTCACATTTCGTATGTGTATCGGCTGCTTTCTTCCCTTCCTTGGGGCTTCATTCTTCTTGTCTTGATAGCTTTTTGAGCTGCATGTCAAGAACCCTGGGTAGCGACACCAGCATGAATCATTTCCAGCTTCCTTGCTAGATTTTGTGCTCCAGCACAAATGGAGTTCAGGGTGGGAAGTTGCCCTTTGAGTCTGAACCAAAAAACGAGGATCACCTCCTGATTTTCAGTATTTTGCAGGAAGGATTCAAACACACACTGCAAAATTTGGGTTGCACTTGTAAACTGCTCTTTCAGCTCAGCATAACAAATCCACTACTTGTATTTTAAAGGACTTGTTTGCAGTTAGGAATGTGATGAAGAATGAAAGGCAGAGGAAGAACAAATGGTTAGCAGGGATATGTGTGAACGCCACACAAACAAATATGATCATGGGAAGGGACCCCGGGGATCATCTAGTCCAACCTCCTGCAATGCTGGAATATGCAGCTGTCCTGTATGGGGATTGAACCTGCAAACAATGAATGTTCATTGACATAGCACATGCCAGTGTAAACCTTCTTTGGGAGCAATAAACCATAATTCAAACAATGTTTCAAAAGGTAATCATGATAGAAATGAAGCTTTCACTTTTATTTACCTCTCAGTCCAGGGAACCTCCAGCTTATAAGTGAGTTGAGTATATATAGAAAGTGCCTTGAATTAATTAATTGCTTGGCAATTAAAAAAAAGACAGAAACAAAATACAATAACAAATTTAATCCAGGATGAGAGAAATATAGAGAACCCTGTAGAGATCAGAAAATGCTTCCAGAAGTATTACAAACAGCTATACAAGAAAGAAAAAGAGAATTTGGAAAAGATCGAGCAGTTTCTGGACAGAAATGGGATGCAAAAGATTCCAGAGGATAAAACCACCCTACTTAACCACCAGATAACGATACAAGAAGTGGAAAATGCAATAAATCAGATGCAACTCGGGAAAGCCCCGGGACTGGATGGACTGACAGCTAAATATTATAAAGCTTTAAAGGAATGGCTGATAAGACCACTGACAGATTTGTGCAATGAGATCCTGAGGGGAGGGGGGGCACCGGACTCCTGGAAAGAAGCTTTTATCACGCTGATACCAAAACCGAAACTCAAATTAAGAACTACCGCCCCATATCCTTATTGAATGTGGATTACAAAATGTTTGCAAATATTTTGGCTTCTAGATTAAAGATGGTGTTGGGAGATTTAATTCATCCTGATCAGGCTGGCTTTCTGCCGGGCAGACATATGAAGGATAATATTAGAAATGTAATTGATATTTTGGAGTATTTACAGGAGAAAATTAACAAAAAAGCGATGTTGATTTTTATTGATGCGGAGAAGGCATTTGATAATATCTCTTGGGCCTTCATGAAGAAGAACTTGGAAAGGATGGGGGCGGGAAGTGGTTTTATGAATGCGATAAATGCAGTTTATACAGAGCAGAAAGCTAAAATTATTGTAAATACAGTGGTACCTCGGTTTATGAACACAATTGGTTCCGGAAGTCTGTTCATAAACTGAAGCGTTCATAAACTGAAGTGAACTTTCCCATTGAAAGTAATGGAAAGTGGATTAATCTGTTCCAGACGGTCTGCGGGGTACTTAAACTGAAGCGTTCATAAACTGAAGCAAACTTTCCCATTGAAAATAATGGAAAGTGGATTAATCCGTTCCAGATGGGTCCACAGAGTACTTAAACTGAAGCGTTCATAAACTGAAGCATGGGTGTAATTGGTTCCGGAAGTCTGTTCATAAACTGAAGCGTTCATAAACTGAAGCAAACTTTCCCATTGAAAGTAATGGAAAATGAATTAATCCGTTCCAGATGGGTCCGCAGTGTTCATAAACCGAAAATTCATAAACCGAGGTGTTCATAAACCGAGGTTCCACTGTAGTGTGGTATCAGAGGAAATAAGAATTGAAAAAGGAACCAGACAGGGGTGCCCACTATCACCCCTCTTATTCATATCGGTTCTGGAGGTGCTTTTGTCAATGATTAGAAGAGATGAATCGATTAAAGGAGTGGGGGTAGGGAGGAAACAATTCAAGTTAAAAGCCTTTGCTGATGACCTTGTCTTAACTTTGCAAGACCCAGAAACCAGTGCGATTAACGCACTGAATTTAATCCAAGAGTATGGCAGAGTTGCTGGTTTTAAATTGAACAAGAGTAAAACCAAAGTGCTAGACAAAAACTTGACACCGGAAGAGAAAAAGACTTTGGAGGAAGCCACCGGCCTACAATTTGTGAAAAAGGTGAAATACCTAGGGGTGAATTTAACTGCGAAAAATCTGGATTTATACAAAAATAATTATGTTAAAGTTTGGAATGAGATCAAGAGGGAGGTGGAAAGATGGTCGGATTTAAAACTGTCCTTGTCAGGAAGAATATCAGTTGTGAAAATGAATGTATTGCCAAGAATGTTGTTTCTGTTTCAAATGTTGCCAATTATAGATAAGGTGGATTGTTTTAAAGAGTGGCAAAAGGCGTTATCTAAGTTTATATGGCAAAAGGCGTTATCTAAGTTTAGTCAGCAAAAACAAGACCTGGAGCTGACTGTAACTCAGATCATCAGCTTCTTATAGCAAAATTCCAGCTTAAACTGAAGAAAGTAGGAAAAACCACTGGGCCAGTAAGATACAATCTGAATCAAATCCCTTATGAATACACGGTGGAAGTGAGGAACAGGTTTAAGGATTTAGATTTGGTGGACAGAGTGCCTGAAGAACTATGGATGGAGGCTCGTAACGTTATACAGGAGGCAGCAACGAAAACCATCCCAAGGAAAAGGAAATGCAAGAAGGCAAAATGGCTGTCCAACGAGGCCTTACGAATAGCGGAGGAGAGGAGGCAAGCAAAATGCAAGGGAGATAGGGAAAGATACAGGAAACTGAATGCAGATTTCCAAAAAATAGCAAGGAGAGATAAGAGGGTCTTCTTAAATGAGCAATGCAAAGAAATAGAGGAAAACAATAGAATGGGGAAAACCAGAGATCTGTTCAAGAAAATTGGAGATATGAAAGGAACATTTCGTACAAAGATTACCATAATCAAGGACAAAAGTGGTAAGGACCTAACAGAAGCAGAAGACATCAAGAAGAGGTGGCAAGAATACACAGAGGAATTATACCAGAAAGATATGGAGGTCTCGTACACCCCAGGTAGTGTGGTTGCTGACCTTGAGCCAGACATCTTGGAGAGTGAAGTCAAATGGGCCTTAGAAAGCACTGCTAATAACAAAGCCAGTGGAAGTGATGATATTCCAGCTGAACTATTTAAAATTTTAAAAGATGATGCTGTTAAGGTGCTACACCCAATATGCCAGCAAGTTTGGAAAACTCAGCAATGGCCAGAGGATTGGAGAAGATCAGTCTACATCCCAATTCCAAAGAAGGGCAGTGCCAAAGAATGCTCCAACTACCGCACAATTGCGCTCATTTCACACGCTAGCAAGGTTATGCTTAAAATTCTACAAGGCAGGCTTAGGCAGTATGTGGACCGAGAACTCCCAGAAGTGCAAGCTGGATTTCGAAAGGGCAGAGGAACCAGAGACCAGATAGCAAACATGCGCTGGATTATGGAGAAAGCTAGAGAGTTCCAGAAAAACGTATACTTCTGCTTCATTGACTATGCAAAAGCCTTTGACTGTGTCGACCACAGCAAACTATGGCAAGTTCTTAAAGAAATGGGAGTGCCTGATCACCTCATCTGTCTCCTGAGAAATCTCTATGTGGGACAAGAAGCTACAGTTAGAACTGGATATGGAACAACTGATTGGTTCAAAATTGGGAAAGGAGTACGACAAGGTTGTATATTGTCTCCCTGCTTATTTAACTTATATGCAGAATTCATCATGCGAAAGGCTGGACTAGATGAATCCCAAGCAGGAATTAAGATTGCCGGAAGAAATATCAACAACCTCAGATATGCAGATGACACAACCTTGATGGCAGAAAGTGAGGAGGAATTAAAGAACCTTTTAATGAGGGTGAAAGAGGAGAGCGCAAAATATGGTCTGAAGCTCAACATCAAAAAAACCAAGATCATGGCCACTGGTCCCATCACCTCCTGCCAAATAGAAGGGGAAGAAATGGAGGCAGTGAGAGATTTTATTTTCTTGGGCTCCTTGATCACTGCAGATGGTGACAGCAGTCACGAAATTAAAAGACGCCTGCTTCTTGGGAGAAAAGCAATGACAAACCTAGACAGCATCTTAAAAAGCAGAGACATCACCTTGCCGACAAAGGTCCGTATAGTTAAAGCTATGGTTTTCCCAGTAGTGATGTATGGAAGTGAGAGCTGGACCATAAAGAAGGCTGATCGCCGAAGAATTGATGCTTTTGAATTATGGTGCTGGAGGAGACTCTTGAGAGTCCCATGGACTGCTAGAAGATCAAACCTATCCATTCTTAAGGAAATCAGCCCTGAGTGCTCCCTGGAAGGACAGATCGTGAAGCTGAGGCTCCAATACTTTGGCCACCTCATGAGAAGAGAAGAATCCTTGGAAAAGACCCTGATGTTGGGAAAGATGGAGGGCACAAGGAGAAGGGGACGACAGAGGACAAGATGGTTGGACAGTGTTCTCGAAGCTACGAACATGAGTTTGACCAAACTACGGGAGGCAGTGCAAGACAGGAGTGCCTGGCGTGCTATGGTCCATGGGGTCACGAAGAGTCGGACACGACTAAACGACTAAACAACAACAACAACAAAGTTTATATGGCAAGGGAAAAAACCGAGAATCAAATATAAATTGTTAACAGACAGTAAGGAGAGAGGAGGTTTTTCTCTGCCAGATCTTGGGATTTATTATGAAGCTGCCGCTTTTTGCTAGTTGAAAGATTGGTGTTTATTAGAGAATACAGATGTTTTAGATTTGGAAGGATACAATAATGCTTATGGATGGCATGCATATTTATGGTATGACAAGGTCAAGAATCATAAGAGTTTTAAAAATCATGTAATTAGAAAATCATTGTTGAAGGTGTGGATTAAATATAAAGACTTATTAGAGAGGAGAACACCCCTGTGGATTTCACCACTGGAAGCTAAGGCTCATAAAAAATTGACTACGGAGGCCAGGTGGCCCAAATATAGAGATATCTTGGTGGAGGAAGGAGGCCAGTTAAAGTTAAAAACATATGAACAGTTAAGAAGTAAGGTAGATGACTGGCTCCAATACCACCAGATAAATGAAATGTACAAGTTAGATAAGAAAAATGGTTTTTCACAGGAAAAATCCAAGCTGGAAACAGAACTGCTAGATCCAAAGACAAAGAATCTTTCCAGAATGTACAATCTGCTATTGCAGTGGCATACGAAAGATGAACAAACAAAAAAGGTAATGATAGATTGGGCAAAAGATGTGGGACACAACATCATGATGGAGGATTGGGAAAGGTTATGGAAAAAGAATATGAAATTTACGGCATGCACGGTTTTGAGAGAAAATATGATGAAAATGATGTATAGATGGTATTTGACTCCAGCAAAACTTGCAAAGATGTACCATAATCAGGATAATAAATGTTGGAAATGTAAGGAGGCAATAGGAACGTTTTATCATATGTGGTGGACGTGCCCATTAGTAAAGGACTTCTGGGAAAAGATTTATAATGAATTGAAAAGAGTCTTTAAGACTACGTTTATTAAGAAACCAGAGTCCTTTCTTCTGGGCATAACGGGAAGAGAATTACCTAACAAAGATTGGAATTTGTTTTTGTATGCCACGACTGCGGCAAGAGTTCTACTAGCAAAGTACTGGAAGACATCTGAGTTACCTACAGTGGAGGAATGGCAGATGAAAATGTTGGACTACATGGAACTTGCTGACCTGACCGGGAAACTACGCGACCGGGGAGAAGAGAAGTTGCAAGAAGATTGGAAGAAATTCAGAATATACGTTAAGAAGTATTGTAGCTTAGACATTTGAGGGAGATTTTAAGCAATTATATAGGTTGCAGATTATGAAACAGGAGATTTAAAAAAAAATGAAACCTGTAAAGTGGAGCTGATATTGGAACCGTTAAAAAGGGGGCTCGAGGGGGTCCAATAAGGAATTAAGAAATTTAAAATTAGGAAACTTTATTGTTATTATTGTTCTTTTTCTTATCTGTGTTTGTATATCTTTTTTATGTTGTTATTTTATGTTATATTTTGCATGTGGACATATGGACTCGGAAATAAGATTGTCATGATTGTTTTTATTCGTTGTTATTATAATTTGAAAAATCTAATAAAAAATATTATTAAAAAAAAAGAAAGTGCCTTGAATTAGAACAGCCACTCTAATGCTGCCTTAGGTGTGAATTCTGAATTGCTTTTAAACCTATTTTCAGGTTTGTACTGTTTAAAACACGACTTTAGCCATTCTTATAATACAGCAAAATTGCCTTGAGACCTATGCATGTAAAATGCAATTCATAAATTAATAAAAGCTAGGAGAACCCAACATACTGAATCCTTAGGAAGTTGTAGGTTTGCTTTAATATGTTGCAATTTTTATGCCATCAGACACCAGGGCCTGAAAACTCTCATTTTCCCAGCTGCATCTTTGCCTGTGCCCAACACCTGGCACAATCCATGATGGCAGGTGGGCATGAATTGGCTAAAATGGCTGGGGGTGGGGGGAGAGAGGTTCCCATACCCTCCAACTATCCTGGAAGTACAGAAGCCATCCCAGCTTCTGAATTGATCCCGGAATGTCCCGGGAACGAGCCAGTGCCACACAACAACAACAACAACAACAACAACAACAACAACAACAACAACAACTTATTATTTATACCCCGCCCATCTGGCTGGGTTTCCCCAGCCACTCTGGGCGGCTTCCAACAAAATATTAAAATACAACAGTCTATTAAACATTAAAAGCTTCCCTAAACAGGGCTGCCTTCAGATGTCTTCTAAAAGTCTGGTAGTTGTTTTTCTCTTTGACATCTGGTGGGAGGGGGTTGCACAGGTCAGGCGCCCCTACCGAGAAGGCCCTCTGCCTGGTTCCCTGTAACTTGGCTTCTCGCAGCAAGGGAACTGCCAGAAGGCCCTCAGCACTGGACCTCAGTGTCCGGGCAGAACGATGGGGGTGGAGACGCTCCTTCAGGTATACTGGACTGAGGCCATTTAGGGCCTTAAAGGTCAGCACCAACACTTTGAATTGTGCTCGGAAACATACTGGGAGCCAATGTAGGTCTTTCAAGTGTTATGCACTCTCGTAAAAAGGTAAAAGGTAAAGGACCCCTGGTTGGTTAAGTCCAGTCAAAGGCTGGGGTGTGGTGCTGATCTCACTTTTAGGCCAAGGGAGCCGGCGTTTGTCTGCAGACAGCTTTCCGGGTCATGTGGACAGCATGACTAAACCGCTTCTGGAAGAACGGAACACCATGACGGAAACCAGAGCGCACGGAAATGCTGTTCACCTTCCTGCCACAGCAATACCTATTTATCTACTTGTACTGGTGTGCTTTTGAATTGCTAGGTTGGCAGGAGCTGGAACAGAGCAAAGGGAGCTCACCCCGTCGTGGGGATTCAAACCGCTGACCTTCTGATTGGCTAGCCCAAGAGGCTCAGTGGTTTAGACCACAGTGTCACCCGCATCCCAGCCACACTGTCATACGAGTCAGCTAGCTCTCACCTTCTGATTTTCATCAGGAGAATGATGGAGGGCACAGGTTCCTCCCCACTGAACTAGATTCACTGCAGGAGTAGGCCCTTTGAGGGAGTCAAAGGTCAAAATCTGGAGCCAGCACTGGAAGCACCCTACGCTTTCTGGCACTACGGCGAGCCGAGCCTGTCCCGTTTTGTGAGTGTGTACGTGTGCCTCAGCCTCTCTCTTCTCTTCTTCTGTGCAACTAATAATTAGACTGCAAACTTCATCCATCTACACGCATACCACAGTGATGGGGAGACAAGCACTACCGTATGTCCCCATAAACTCTATTCCGCCGAGGAGCAAGCCTATAAATTGTCAGCAAATGCTCTGGGCTGCTTTTCACAAAAGCCTATTTATTCAAAGCTTTCCCTGTTAATTTCTCCCCGTTGCAAACACAGAGTTGAAAGCAATGTAAATGGATCTGTGCTGCCCTTTTAAACCAGTCTGGCAAAGCTGCCTCATGACCTGACTAAGTGATCTATGTGTCCACACAGCCCAATCCAGTGTGCGAGCCAAGGAAGGTTCTTTCTTACAAACCAGTCTGCAATCTTTGCTTCTATCTCTTGAACCACTCCCTGGGGTCTTTTGAAAACAGGGCAGAAGAAAAAGAGAAAGAAATTCCTGAGCGCTCAAAGGCAAAAGGCAAGACGTTGGGGCAAAACCCTGCAAATTTTACTGGAAATATCCTTGTGTACAAAAGGTAACAAGAAAGGGAAGCAACTTCTTAACCTGGTAATAAAAATGGAGTAAATCGCAACTTTACAAACTTAATGCAATTAAACACTTTTCAGATGCCAAACAATAAAATAAATCATACAGTGGTACCTCGCAAGATTAAATTAATTCATTCCACAAGTCGTTTCGTGTTGCAATAATTTCATCTTGTGAAGCGCGGTTTCCCATAGGAATGCATTGAAATTTAATTAATGCGTTTCTATGGGCAAAAAGAAGTCAGAACCAAGTCAACCCTCAGCCTGATGGGGACATAAGAACGCAAGGGGGGCGTGAGGCGCCGCTGCCCTCCGGGCTTCCTGCAGGTCCGTCCCCGCGGCGTGCTCTCTTCCCCTTCCCCCAGCTAGCCCTCCAGCCTCGCATGTGGCGCGCTCGCTTCCCCTTCCCCCAGCTCGCCCTCCAGCCTCGCATCCGGCACCGACTCACCCGCCGAGCCCAGGAGCAGCCGCATTGCCCCCAAGCGCCACAGCTGCTCCGGAAAGTTTTAAGGCTCTGCCGAGCACCTCCGCCTCTCGGTCCAAGCCTGGCCCAGGTGGCTGTGTGGGCGGGGAGGGGGAAGCAGGAGGAGGGGCAGGGAGAGGCTCCCTTCCCCAGCAGCTGGACCCTCGCACCCAACCAGACAGACAGCCTGCCTGCCGTCTATGCGCTCGCTCTCCCGTTTGCATGCAGCCTCTGGAGTGCAGGGTGGGGAGGCTACTTCGTCTTGCGAAGCACGGCCATAGAACAATTCGTCCTGTGAGTCTCCAAAAAAAATCGCAAGACGCTTTCGTCTTGCGAGTTTTTCGTTGGGCGAGGCATTCGTCTTGCAAGGTACCCCTGTGTCTGACCCCTGTGTTTTTCCTCCCTCATGGCTTGAATTTGTGGACTACTCGAAATGAGGCTGCATTTTAAATTTTAATACTGTATTTTGGTCTGTATTTTAATTAATTGCTTTTTATGTTTTATTGTAATTTTATTGGTGTGAGCCGCCCTGAGCCCGGTTTTGACTGGGGAGGGCGGGGTATAAATAAATTATTATTATTATTATTATTATTATTATTATTATTATTATTATTACCACTGTACATAGTTTGGCTCCTGCCAAACCCAGAATTATCATTCCACAAACACAATCCAAACAACCTGCAGAAAGAAACTGTACTCTACAAAAGGTGTTTGCAGTGGAAATACCTCTTGGAAGATTTGAGCAAGTGAGTCAAATCCCATGTGTCAGAGGAAAGAAAAACAAACTGGGGGGCTGGAAAGGTTAATTTACTGCCCAGTTATGGAAATACCCCAGAATAAACAAGTTGTCTGTACAGTTTCTGTGCAGGGACTATACCATTTCACACTGCAGGTGGAGGGTTTGCACCTTGGAATGTTCCTTTACATGGAGGAGGAGGAGAGGGGGGTGGGGACAACACACACACACATCTTCCCATGTCTGTTGAGAACTAGCATATCAGTTTTCTACATGAAGAGTGTCATAGTTTTTTAAGACACAAAAGGAATATGCAAACATACTTAACCCTCCATTTGCGTTGTCAGATGCTACAGTCTCAATAGTCTTGTATTATGTGACAATTCTCAGCATCTGTATGAGCAGATTAGCTCTAACTTCAGACACATTGCAAGCAACAAAAAACAATTCTCGGCAATCCCTGCAGAAATATGTTGGAGGGCGATATGATGGAGGAAGTCATCATAACAGTCAGCTAAACACTCAGATTTTTGCAGAACAGACGCAGTCTTTGAAGCCTGGCATCCTTCCCTTCAGGGCCAGGTGTTAAAGACTGCTTAGCAAAACATATACAGAAAGAAGCAGTGATGTGGGATGGAACAATTTATAGCGCTTTGTTTTTCTGTGGAAACGAATAACATTAATTCATTGTTAATGGTAGATGGATGAAAACTGCAAAAAAGAGAACATCAAAACAGTAGGCAAGCTAGTCAGTTTCAATGTTTTTTAGCTTTATTTCCTAAACACAAGGAAAATAACATACTAAATCAGATCACTCAGGCATCAGAAAAGTTTCCCATTCAAACCGGAAATGTCCCTATGCAAACTATACTATGGTATAACCCCAGGGAAAGTTTTGCATAGTAAACTTTTCCCAAAAAAGTTCCCAATCAAAAATATTCCAGAAAACCCATAGCACTGGACAGGAAACATGGAAACACAAGCATTAATAGCTGCCACCCAGCTTAGACCAGACTTGGATAGAAAAATATCTGATTTAGTGGAAATGAAAACAGCTGAACAAAATGTTCTGTATTAGCTAAGTCCAGTCTTGCAAAAGCAATTTGTGATTTTGAAATCTCTCAAACTCTGGGCAGTCAGCTGAGGAACCCACACTTGGGAAGTGTTAAGAGTCTGCCCCTGCTGCAATGACATTAGAATACATGGTGCTTGGCTATCACAAGTGCATAGCTGCCAAGTTTTCCCTTTTCTCACGAGGAAGCCTATTCAGCATAATGGAATTTCCCTTAAAAAAAGGGATAACTTGGCAGCTATGCAAGTGTACTTTGCAGAGATAGTGGCCCTTCACAAGATAGAGATAGTGGCAAACTGGAATGACATCTTCTGCCCAACAGACTCAGAACATTATTTCAGCTCACTAGGATCGTGATTTTTGGCTTTCTAGTCCATGAAACACACCCAACTGCAACCAGAACATTTGTAGGCAGACAGAACAAAAGAAGTGACTTTTGCAAACTCTCTATTTTTCTGGAAGAGGTGTTAGTGGGCAACCCCTCACTTCTTCCTATTTATTTCCTCCTAGACACAGATATAGGTTTACCATTGTAGGAGAAAAAAATGGTGCTGATGACAAACTTATGATGAGCGTCATGCACTCACCATATGGGCAATTAATTGCAACAGTGGCTGCCTGGCAATCCTTTAATCACCAGAGGTGAGAGGCATCACCAGCAGTAATTATGACAACCCAGAAGGGAACTTGCACTGAACAAGGTTTCTAACTCCTCTTTTACTACCTGTGGGGAACTTTTGCCCATTCAGATGTTGCTGAACTACAACTCCAAACATCCCTGATCACTGGCCATGCTTGCTGGCACTGATGGGAGCAACATCTAGAGGGCAAAAGGTTTACACACAGTCTAACCCATTGCTCCGATGGCACACCAAACACCATAGCAGCACAGTATCAGGAAGTTTTTAATGTCTGATGTTTTATTATGTTTTTATATACGCTGTAAGTTGCCTAGAGTGGCTGGGGATACCCAGCCAGATGGGCAGGGTATAAATAATAAAATTGTTGTTGTTGTTGTTGTTGTTGTTGTTGTTGTTGTTGTTGTTGTTTGCAGTGCCCGGATCTGTCGCTTCCCCATTTTCTCCCCCATAGCTCCTTCCTGCCAGCTTTTTGCAGGATTCTTTCGAATGAATGGCTCTTTAGACAGAATTTTATCAGCAACGATTCCACTTTTTTTAACCAAAAGGAAATGGTCCGATGAGTAAATCAAACAAGTCTATTGTGCTACCAGCCGGTTGTTGCGCAACGTCATGCAACAGATCGCCAAGAATGCCATTAAGGCAAGTCCGACTTAATTAAGGAACTTCAACAAGGCCAAAGTGTTGGAACGAGCAAGTGGTCCTCAGAAGCAGCAAGAGAGCCTGGGTTCCTCCAGATACAAAGCCCTCCACTGACCACCTCCTTGCACGAAAGGCAAAAATCTCTGTAATTAAGGGATTGATTAAGAGATGGGCTGTGCTTACTCACAAAGCGACAGAAGAAATAGCACTCCTGCACCCACGTAATGTAATTAGCAAATAACTAAATAAATGGTTGCTGCAGCCAGTTCTCTCCCTAGCAGTGAAGCAAATGTGTGTTAACGGAATAATGAAGCCAATTATCTTGACGCAGAAACTCAACTCGTGCTGCCTTTTGCACACTTTCCTTTTCGTTCTCTTGCTCTCCCTCCCATTATTCTCCTGGCATGCACTTCTATGGAAATTCAACTCACTTAAAGGCTCTTTCAGGCCAATTTGCCATTTATTATCTTTCCTACTGCATCAGCTCTGGGACCAGCTCTGAAACTCGAGATCGGCAACTGGAGGCCTTTATGCTCACAGCTGCCCTTCCCTTTGCTTTTTGTTCAGCAAGAAAAACCAGGAACAGAGTGCCATTTGCGAAAAGGAGAATAGGATACAGACCTGTCTCATTGTCCCTTATGTTCCTTATGGGACCTGGATAAGTCCACATGAAAAGCCATCAACATTTTTGTGCAAGTTTCTCCAATGTTTGTATGCAATTTTGCCTAATATGCACATTTTTGCAAAGCATAAGTTCTCTAATGTAACATTTTTTTGTATAGAGATGTCACCTTGCCTACAAAGGTCCGTATAGTTAAAGCTATGGTTTTCCCAGTAGTGATGTATGGAAGTGAGAGCTGGACCATCAAGAAGGCTGATCGCAGAAGAATTGATGCTTTTGAATTATGGTGCTGGAGGAGACTCTTGAGAGTCCCATGGACTGCAAGAAGATCAGACCTATCCATTCTGAAGGAAATCAGCCCCGAGTGCTCACTGGAAGGACAGATCGTGAAGCTGAGGCTCCAGTACTTTGGCCACCTCATGAGAAGAGAAGACTCCCTGGAAAAGACCCTGATGTTGGGAAAGATGGAGGGCACTAGGAGAAGGGGACGACAGAGGACGAGATGGTTGGACAGTGTTCTCGAAGCTACGAACATGAGTTTGACCAAACTGCGGGAGGCAGTGGAAGACAGGAGTGCCTGGCGTGCTCTGGTCCATGGGGTCACGAAGAGTCGGACACAACTAAACGACTAAACAACAACAAGAAATCAAAACTATATTCCTTTTTTGTAACTTTACCCTAGCTTATACTTCTTCTCTTTTTAAAAAACAAAACACATCAGTTGGCAGGAGAAATGCATCTTAAAATTCAGAGAAGTGTAAATTTTGAAGAATAGCTATGTTTTGGTTTGTGAGTGAAGCTGTGTGGTAAGTGCAAAATAGGGAGGTTTGTATTCAAATGTGGACTGAATCAAATTTTACACTTGGGAAATTTACGTTCTTCTATGTATTGCTTTTCACTAGGGATAGAAGGACCTGTGAGTCTGAGTTCTGTCAGTTTCTTATCCCCCCCCCCCAATCTTAAATTCAGTTCTCCACATTTTGCAGCAATTTGTGACTTTTTAAAAATTAAAAATCCTCACTCAGTCATGAAGTTCACTGGGTGATCTGGGGCTGGTCACTGTCTCTCAGCATAACCTACCTCACAGGGTTTTTGTGAAGATGAAATGGGGACACTCAAGGTACACCACCTTGAGCTCTTTGGAAGAAAAAAGTGCCATATAAATGTGATTAAAAAAATTAAGAAAACCTCATAAAAACTCACCAGCATTTTAGTGCAGATTCTTCCTAATAAAACACATTGTTAAATGCAGTCTTGACTAATGCATGCAGATTCTTGTAAACAATTTCCCCCAACACAATGCATTTTTGTGTTATTTTCACTAACATATCCATCCATATGTACACTTTCAAGGTTTTTGTAAACCTTGTTTGGTAAGTGAACTGCATAGTGAAATTTGCAGAAGTGCAAATTTCAAAGGCTAGCTGTGCTTCTGTTCACATATTGTTTCAGAAAAGTGCAAATTTGATAGATTCAACTGGGATCAATTTTCTCCCCAACCCCACTCCTCACATGCTGTCATTGCCGTCTGACTAATCCAGATCCCCAAACCTGCATGGCGTAGTGGCAACTTCTTCAGACAGCAGACTGCCGTTTCCTGAAGTTGGAAATGTGACTGCTACATCTCCCTTAGGAGGGTCCTTTTTCAGGAGGGTCTTCTCTACAAGAAGAGCTGCAAAAGGCCACAACTCTCTGGCAATCATGCATTGCATATGGACACATCTTCGCACTTCTTCTACATAACAAATGCAGATGTGGCTCAGGGGCCCATTTTGCACACGGCAGCCCTTTCCACCACGGCGGCTCCAGAGAGAGTTTTTGCTTACCAAGCATCTGAACAAGGCTTGCAACCTAACCAACTTTCAAACGAGTTATTTGAAAGTGCTACGGAAATTCCAGACTGACCACTTGACAGGCCAGTTTCTCCTGGTTTATCTTCTGAGGCTTCCCAGCACTAGTTTTGCCGGCCTGTTTTTAGCTTTGCTATGAAGCCTTTAATCAAGGTGCTGGAAACGGAAAGAAAGCTTGCCAAATACACTCTAAAAAGAAATATCTCCTTAGGATCACTAACCCAGAGATGCAAGAACCACCCATGTTTCCGGGTTAAATGTTAAGAGTGCACTGAGATTCCTCAAAGCATCCTTTCTTGGGTCATCACACCTTCAAAGCACATTTGTACTGTCACAGAGCCACCGCTCCTGGGATTCTTTGGGGAAGTCATGTAGGGTGTGGGTGTGATCTTGGGGGAGGTGGGAAGGAACAAAGGGTGATAGTCTAGTAAGTTTTACTCAGAACAGACCTGTTGAAATTAATGGCCCAAACTTAATGTTCACTGATTTCATTGGGTCCACTTTTTAAAAAAAATCTTAGGTTATTAAAGTACACGTAAAGGTAAAGGGACCCCTGACCATTAGGTCCAGTCGCGGAAGACTCTGGGATTGTGGTGCTCATCTCACTTTATTGGCCAAGGGAGCTGGCGTACAGCTTCCGGGTCATGTGGCCAGCATGACCGACCCCAGAGTCGGTCACGACTGGACCTAATGGTCAGGGATCCCTTTACCTTTACCTTTACCATCTTGGATTCCACATATTCGCCTTTGGAAAGCCAGCATACAGCATATATTGAGAGAAGCGCTAGAACCCAGAGGCCCTGGCAAAGCCCATTGCTACTACTGCCTGCCAGGTCCCAAACCACTCCTGCTGATACTACCACTACCACCACTCTTGGGCTGGCGTGAAGGACTGGGGGGTGGCAGGGAACTGACCAGAGCAATTGGCCATGCATGCAAATTCCCCATCAACACCAGCTTAATTAGGCAAACCATGATTGGGGAAGGGCTGTGGCTCAGTGACAGAGCCTCTGCTTTGCATGCAGAAGGTCCCAGGTTCAATCCCCACCATATCCATATTTCCTGTGTGAAAGCCAGGAAAGATGCTGCCAGTCATTGCAGACAATACTTAGTTAGATGAGACAAAGGCCAAAATACAGGGCAGCTTCCTATGTCCCCTGCCATGCCTATGTTTGAGGGTGAGGCGGGTGCTGTTCAAGCTGGTGGAGGCAGGGAGCTTGTGTACATAGGCTGGAGTTCTGATCTGCACCACTGCTGGGCCCCTCCTGGGTCCTAGATGCGGGGTAGGCTACCTGAGGGCGTGGCAGGGTGCCGCTCTCAGCACTGGGCCACACCTGCAGACTACCTGGGGCCATCAGCTTAATAGTGCCAGCCTTCTTCCTGAAGGCAAGGACCCTTCAGGGTGTGGATGGCATAAGCCAGCATCGCCAGGGAATGTGTGTGCAGCGTGATCAGTACAGCCGCTGCCAGCATGGGCAAGCACCGGGAACCCACCAAGTGATAGGAGCGAGTCAGCAGGAAATCACACCGAGCAAGTTGGAGTTAACTCTTTATTAGCAAAAACACGATCTTCATAGACTTGGCTGAGTGTCAGGCCTAATGAGCAGGGCAACCCATCTGTGGTAGGTCTTGCCCCCATGAAGCAGAGACTAAAGGTCCCCACCCTCCACAGCCATCTACCTCCTCTCCAGAGGTTCCCCCCCCCAAGCAATCGGAGACCACACCTGCATACCTGCCTTTGCTCCTCCCGATTCATGCCTCTCCTAGTTCTGGGACACCAGAAGGGATGGGAGCTTGTTGCAGCAGGATGAGGAGATACCCATGCCTCTCCCTGACCCATCTTTGCTTCCTGCCTTCCCTCCTCTCCTGCTTCAGCTTCTGCCTTTGATTCTGGACTTCTCTCGGCCACAGACTCTTCCTGCTCACTAAATCCTATTACCTCTTTAGCTTCCAACACCTCCTCCGCTCTGTCTCCTCCCTCTTCTCACTGTGACCACTCATCATCATCCCACCACCACTCCCCAGGCTCTAAGCCTTCTTCCCTTGGGGGTTCCCCAGCCGGTGCCTTCCACCATTCCTCTGCATACAACCAGTCCATGACACCAAGGGCAAATGAACTGGGGACCCCAAATCTTGGAGCCAGATCTGAACTTTGGAAGACCAATAAGTGTTTGAGTCTATTGTCTGGCTGTTGGTTAGAAGCTATGAGCCACACCAGTGATAGAACAACTGTCAGGGACTCCTGGCAGTTATGGTGAACTTATTTACTATTGCATGCACTTTTCTCTTCATAGTGGATCAAGGCCTCCTCCTCTGGGAGCTTGGCTAACGTTTTTGGATTACGCTGCTTGGCAAGGGCCTCCAGCTGTCTGGCCAGCACTGTCGAGTAAAGCAGGCAGCGCAAAGCCCTGCCACATAAGTCATGATGTTGGATAGACTTTCCTCCTGACAGCTTTGCATTCAACAGCGGCCTCCCTTTGATGGCGCGAAGCCCTGCAGATCTGGAGAAGGAGAAGCTCATCCATTAGGCAACTATCTACTTGAACTGAGAATTGAGCACATCCATCAAGGCCAGACTGCTCCAAGCAGAAAACCCAGTGGCTGTGCTAGAGTCCAGAGACTTCCCCTTTCACAAAGCGAGCACCACACTTCTCCAAGAAAACCATCTGCAGAGCAGGAAAAGGAGGGGAGGGGGGCAATGGCATGTTGTGGTGGCTGAGAAATCCCTGCTTCAGAGAGGCTGGGCTAGCATAGTGTTGTGGCTAAAGTGCTGGGCATGCTAATAATTTTTATCAGCTTTTCAGTGATAAATGCACTGCATGAAGTCAGAAAATAGAAATTGAATATAACATGAAATACAAAAACAAACAACCATACCACCCTCCCCTCTATGCCAGAAGCCAGGAAACGGATCTTATTCATTCTTATGTATTCAATGAATTCTTATGTATTTTTCTTATGTATTATGTATTGTTGCCTGCTTCATTCATTTTCTGTTTTGCTCTTGCAGGGACCTTGCAGGGCATACCATCAGGACAATGTTACTGTTTTCAGCGGCCAGAAGAGATACCCAAGCACAAAGTTCAGAGCAGAAATATAATCATGACATTCAACGCTGGCAATAAGGTATTTTGTAAACCCGGTATTTCAGCATATGTAATAAACGACCACCAAATAGCACAACATGCATCTGATTTCTAAAGAGTTGGCATTTATGCAGGGTGATTTGGGTTAAAAAAAACACCCAATCCCAGAGCTTCCTGGTTGATCTTGAACCAGTCACTGCAGCCCTCTTTGTGCATTTCTTCTAGTGCCATGCCCCTCCCCAATCATCCAGCAGTTCCTCACCCCCCACTCAACTATCCATCACGAAATTGCATTTGAAAACTATCAAAGGAGAGAGAAGATTTCAGTGACATTCTCATGCTTTGGGTACAGGGATCTAACCTTCCTCCTACTCTACAAATCATCACACCAGTGTTCTGCACTTTGCAGCCTCCCCAGGTGCCAGCACTTTAATTAGAGCCCAATACTGAGTCTTATACTGAGTTAGACCCTTGGTGCATCTAGCTCAGACATTCCCAAACTGCGGCCCTCCAGATGTTTTGGACTACAATTCCCATCTTCCCCGACCACTGGTCCTGTTAGCTAGGGATCATGGGAGTTGTAGGCCAAAACATCTGGAGGGCCGCAGTTTGGGGATGCCTGATCTAGCTCAGCACCGTCTCCACTGACAGTGGCATGTAGTCAATACACAGACACTGAAATTCAGGTAGGAGTCTCTCCCAGCCCTACCTGGAGATGCTGAGAATTGAACCAGGAACCACCTGCGAGCAAAGCAGACACTGAACTAAGGCTCCTCCCACAACATTGCTCCCTGGAAATAAGGTGGGACTTAAAATGCTAGCCAAAACAATGCTTTCAGTCGTTCATTCCCATTTATCTACAAAATTGGGATCCTCGCTGCCTGCCTCTCTGGGATATTGTACTGACGATGTCTGCAAAGGACTTGGAATGTGCTATATGAAGACTAAGTATTAGCATTCAGAACCAGGCATTGACATTTTACCATTTTCCGCAGCAGCAACTGTTTTGCTTTCACACCCATCCTCCTCAATACGCTTGAACCTGAACAATTCCTCCAGTCAGAGGACAAAAACGGGCAAACTGCTAATTTTTAAGTGGAGACCAAAAGGAAGGTAATCGGTTAAGCAGCAGGATGGCAGCTTTTCCCTCCACACAGCCCCTGTTCCAAAGAGTTAATGCTTTGAATGAAGTCAATTGCGGCAAAGCTGGGCCATTCCAAAAAGTCATGCTGACCTCCTCTGATGAAACGTTTCATTTGTTTACCACTGACTTTCTATGACAGGAGGAGGGAGCCTTTTTCAGCTCCAGGGCCACATCCTTCCCATGGGAAATCTTCCAGGGGCCGCAGGCCAGAGGTGGTCAGGGCCAGGGGTTTACCTCTTACCCCTGTGAAATAAAACCAGGAGGTTTCTACATATGCCTCTCTTTATTCTCCATCCAGGCAGACAAGAGGCATTATCACAATTCAAGAAAAAAAATGCTCAAGGAGGACACAGTGCAGGGCCATTGAGGGTGTGTGGCCTGGGGCAGGGGGTGTGGCTTCAGGAGGGGTGTGGCCTGGGAAGAGTCCTAAAGACCAGACCAAGACAGGCCTGTCCTAAAGACCAGACCAAGACCAAGACACACCTGTGGCCTGAGGTTTTTTCACCTGTCTTCCAGGAAAGGCTACTCAACCAAGCTACCCTACACAGGTTTGTCCTAGTAGTGGCCAAATTTTTATTCCACAGAAGGGTGAAGACAGTCTACTGACTCTGAAGGTAGCCCCTCTCCCGTTGCCCCTATTTGCTGTTCCAGAAGACTCAGTGAGACCATGGTGGGTGGTCGGGTTTGGTCACCAACACAATCACAGTGCGATGCCTGTTTTAAAAGAAACTCCCACATCTTGGCTCAGGTCAATTCTTGTGACCTTTTCTGCGTGGGGCAACAGCTTCAGAATTTATTTAATGCAGCGATAGTGGCTAAAATGTTCCAACCTTTTAAAAAATAAAACAGAATTACGGGTGTGAGGGGCCTTAGCTGGATCAGACCTCTGCTGTGTGTGTGCAAAAATATGTCTTAAAAACACGAGAAAACAAAGCAGAATAAGGAGCAATGGAAGAGAAAGCAGACATACCTGACTTTCCCACTCCGGCTCGGCCAAAGATAGCCAGTTTCACTTCTGCGCTCTTAGCCATGGCGGGGAGAAAATGGAGGCTGGCGGAAACGTCACTGGCTGAACCAAACTGGCACGAGGGATGAACAGCCAAGTCCTTTCTTCCGCCTTACCGTGCCATTGTGATTTTCAAGCAGGGCCTAATGGAAAAAGACCCACCAAAGAGAAGGAATGAGCAGGTGAACAGGGGTGCTACCAACCACTGCCAAGGTCTCAGCAGAGGGTTGAGGTGTGTCCTGTTTTTCAAGGACCCACAGGGAGAAATTTCTGTCACATGCTGCCCTCAAATGATAAGCCATGAACCTAGAACCAATCTCTTTTCTAAAAACTCTTCGGGCATGGGGGAAGAAGAAAAAGAGCAAAAGCTGTATTTCTTTATATTGTGTATTACATTTACCTAGGCTAGGCTGAGAGAGAGTGACTAGCGTAAACCCACCCAGTGAGTTCCATAGGTGAGTAGGCATTTGACCCCTGGTCTCCCAGGTCCAAGTCTGGCACTCTAAGCCACTGCATCACGATGGCTCTGTTCAGAAGAATCACATGATCATAGCTGCCAAGTCTCCTGTTGAAAAATCCGGGATCAGCAGCGGCGCGGCACCGGAAGTCGCTTCTATGCATGTCTGGACATGCGTAGAAGCAACTTCTGATGCTGGCGCTGCCCGATTTCCGGTGCCCAGACATGGGCAGAGCGGCACCGGAAGTCGCTTCTACGCATGTCCAGACATGCGCAGAAGGAGCCTCCCTGGCAGGTAGGAAATCGGGGGATTTACAGGATTTTATTCTATGCGGGATAACAGTGGGAAACAGATTAAAATCCGGGGGTTTCCCGCGAAAAAGGGGAGACTTGGCAGCTATGTCCCATATATATATATATATATATATATATATATATATATATATATATGCATACAAAATATTTGCATACAAAAGGTGTGCAAATCATGTGGAAATCTTGGCAAGAACCCTATTCCCTGAGCTGCTACCTTTCCACATAACTTCATGTTAAGAGCTCTGCTGGATCACGTCAAAGGCCCATCTATCCCAGCATCTGGTTCTCACAGTAGCCAACCAGATACCTGGTGAAAGTCCAAAAGCAGTATCCGAGAAATGCCACAACTGACTTGTGATTCCCAGCAACTGGTTTTCAGAGGCGTTCTGCCTTTGACAGTGAAGGTAGAACATGTGTGTCTTTTTATGGGGGGCAGCATTCATCCATATTATTCCTCTGTTTGCATTTGGAAGTAGCACAGTCCCAGGAGCACCACCCTGCAAAGAACTTTTGACTGAGCAACAAAGCCCTAAGATGCCACAGATCAAAACAGGAGAGGGTTCTTGCTATGTGGTATCGCAGAGAAGATGCCACTGTTTTCTTCTCAGTGAAACAAAGGCACAAGTTCTGCCCACTATCCAATAAGGATCAAGACCCCTCACTCCACAGTGCCCAACCCCATTATTGGGTTTTGCAAAACTTGCAGAAAACCTAAGCCCAGTTTTGCAATGTCCTTAAACCTTCCCCAAATCTGGAATTTAGCTTTCAGGCCTGCGCATCAACAACATAATGCATATTCCCGTACACCCACCCCCAATTTCTTTTTGTAGAACATACTAAACAGTACAATCCAATGTGCTGTTGCATGAAGCAGGGAACACAGATCAAGTGCCAAGCCCCTAATGTGGCCTTAATGGAGCAATCCATTTTGCATCAGCACCATAACCGACCCAAGCCTTGGTGCAACAGCAGAAGCCATTGGTACTACAACACATGCATCTTCTGCCGATTCCTGTGCAGCTGAGTTTCAGGAAAAAGAAGTTGTGCAGCAAAGCAGATGGAGGAGTGCAGCTTCCAGCAACCCATGGTATGGAGCCCATAGGGTAAAAATTGACAACCAGTCCCTCCATTTGGTCCTGCTTGTTTCAGCCCCCTCCCTCCCTCCCTGGCTCCCTCACCCGCAAACCCAAGACCTCTCCTCCCTTCTGCTCTTCAATCACATTTGAGGACAACACAATCAAAGCTCTCTTTAGCAACCCCCCCCTGTGTGTGGGCATCACAGCTCGTGGCAGAGTCTATGCCTCATTATGCACAATGGCTGGTCACTTCAAAAAAACAGAAGCACAAAACAGTTTGCCTTAAAAACATACTTTAAAGGGCATAATCAGGAAATAACTCTGCACAAGCTTCTATTACAATTGGGAGGAAAGGGTTAAGCAGCCCGTTACTAGCTGTCAACATTTAATCATTTCAAAGTATGGCCCTTGTTTAAAAAATGATATGCCAATCCAGATTCAGACCGTTTTTGAGGGTGCAACTCTGTGCTTCCCTGTATTTAGGGGAGCTTTAATTTGGGGCTTTTCAGTGGTTCTATCTTGCTTGCATAACAGAAAATGTCAACGTCATGTTTGGCAAAATCAGCTATCAGTTAATAGATACCATAGGACACACAACCGCTGAATAAAGTCTGAACATTCTTCAATATAATCGGCTCAAAATACTGAAAAAGTTCCATTTCCACCCCATTGTCACGCCAGCCAAGATAGCTGCAATTATTATTGCCAGCAGTTGGCCTTGGCAATTAACTTCCAATACAGGTTTTTACATTTCTGAATGTATGAAAAACCCATTAACGCCGTTGCAGGGTCAGTTCCCCACAGCCTACTGTAACTCCCTTTATTGGTCCTCAGGAATTACTATAAAAGCCACACCACTTGGGAAAGGTATGGTTCTCAACATTTCCCCCTAAACCAGTGTTTCTCAACCTTGGTTCCCCAGCTGTTGTTGGA
Organism: Zootoca vivipara; assembly: GCF_965207765.1. Taxonomy (NCBI): domain Eukaryota; kingdom Metazoa; phylum Chordata; class Lepidosauria; order Squamata; family Lacertidae; genus Zootoca; species Zootoca vivipara. The sequence goes on from NC_142592.1 coordinate 57,089,643, forward strand.
CCTACATCTCCCATCACTCTTGACTACTGGTCTTGCTAGCTAGGGATGATGGGAATTGTAGTCCAGCAACAGCTGTGGACCCAAGGTTGAGAAACACTGCCCTAAACAAACCTCTGTGCTTTGAAGTGCTCAGAAGCCCTCTGTGCATTCTGCATCCGGGGCAGAGTGCAGGGTTAGGCAAGGTTTAAAAGGTGTTTTATTATAGGGCTCGGAAAAGCTTTCCCCACCCTGCCCCACCCCATCTCACTCATCGGCTTGATGGAGGAGTTCTCTGTGAGAAATGCTAAGAGGTGGAGTGGACCAACACTGACCCCCCTCAACCTTCCCAGTTGCCCACCCCAGAAAAGCATGAGAGTTTAGCATCTGACAACTGTGAGAAAATGTGTGGCCATTTTTGGAAGAGGGTGTGAGTAATCTTTAACTACGCAGAGACGCTTTGCCCAAAATCAAGGGTCCCTCCAGATGTCCTTTCTATTGTGCATCCACAATAATTTGTGCTCATGATAATATTGGGGCAGTTATAAGTAATCAATGACACTGGCTCCCAGGATGTTTCCGAGCACAGTCCAAAATGTTGATGCTGACCTTTAAAGCCCTAAATGGCTTCAACCCTGAATACCTGATGGAGTGCCTTCACCCCCATCGTTCAGCCTGAGGTCCAGCTCCGAGGGCCTTCCAGCAATTCCCTCACTGCGAGAAGGGAAGTTACAAGGAACCAAGCAGAGAGCCTTCTCAGTAATGGCCTCCCATCAGATGTCAAACAGATTAATAACTATATGACTTTTAGAAGACATCTGAAGGCAGCCCTGTACAGTATAAGGAAGTTTTAAATGTTTGGTGTTTTATTGTGCTTTTAATATTTTGTTGGAAAACGCCCAGAGTAGACGGGGTACAAATAAAAAAGTTGTTGTTGTTGATGATGATGTTATTGTTGTTATGTTACAGAGCATATCTGCAAAAAGACTCTGGCCTGGAGTGTCATTTAAAGCCATTGTAACTTATTATTATTTTGCTATGCCAACAATTGACAAGCAACTGCAGAGAGTATTCTTCATCACCCTCTATTTTCACAGGGTGGCTACAAATGACATCAGTTATGTGGGAAAACACAGAAACAAACGTATGCAGAGTCGGACCCACTGATCCATCTAGTCTCCAAATTGACTGGCATCAACTTTCCAGGGTACCAAACAGGTATCTCTTCCACTCCCCAGTCTCCCGGGAGATGCTAGGGATCAAATCTGAGACCTTCTGGCATGCAAAGCAGATGTTTTACCCAATGAGATACAGCTGTTGGATAGCTATTGCTATAGGAACATGCCACACACTCAGAGATACTGTATCTGCATTTATACTAAGGGGGCAAAAGTATGTATGTGTGTGTGTGTGTGTGTGTGTGTGTGTGTGTGTGAGAGAGAGAGAGAGAGAGAGAGAGAGAGAGAGAGAGAGAGAGAGAGAGAGAGAGAGAGAAGAGGGGAACCCTAGCTTCCTCCTTGTTTCCACATCTGTGTTCTAATTTACATTTTTAAAATGTGTTTTCTATTCAGAGTCATTGAGAGCTAGTGACTACCCAGTTGGCTTCATGGCTGACTGGGGATTTGAAGCCTGATCTCTCAGATCCTAGACCAGCACTCTAACCACTAAACCACACTGGCTCTTTTCTTCTTCTTTTTTTGCAGCTGCATCACACTGTTAATGATCAGCTATAGTCCTGAGATCTTTTTCACCCATACTACAGCCAAGCAACCATAATTTGACTTGAGGACTGACAGCTGGGCATGTGAAGTGATTCCACTAGGGTTTTTTGTTTTTGTTTTGGAGGGGTAATGCGAGGCCTTTTGAATGTTCTTGCACAAATGGAGACTTTAGTGCTCCGTGCCAAGTTATTTCACTAAACACTGACTTATTTCACTTTAAGTAAGTTTCTAACACAGCTCTTGCATGATTTATTGGGCTGGCAATAAGTAAATAAATCCAACTTTGCTTGCAACAGAATTTAGAATTCATTTTTTAATGTGTAAGAAGCACATAGTTGGGCTCTCCAAGCTAGCACTCTGATGGGATACCTCAGCCTGTAGAACATGAGATTCTTCATCTTAGGGGTCGAGGGTTTGAGTCCCATGTTGGGTAAAAGATTCCTTCCACCTTTATGATTCCAGGATCCAGGACTTTGCAGTCAGACAACATGGTGATCGCCATCCAACAAGTTCAGCTCACTGAAATCATTTGGTTTAAACATGCTTAATTCTGTTCAGGATTACAGCCGATGCCTTTGAAGCTTTTTTTTCATCACAACTTTGTTCCCAGAGCTATCTCGTTGGCTCAGGGGTGTTTATAATACTGGCAAAAAATAATAATCTACCGAAGGCCTCAGTAGGCCAAAAGGCCGGTTAGAAAGATAAAGTAAAAACAAACCAACACTCTACTCTTCGAAAACATCACCCCAAAGTGTGAAAGCTGTGAAAAAGGACATTTATATGTCATGGGTCATAACAAAAGGGATTGAAAATAAAGCCTCTAATTATCATAATTCCTTTGTGCAAATCTGTGGTGCGACCACACTTGCAATGCCAATGTGAGGTAAACGGCTCACCTCAAAAAGGGTGAGGTAAAGCTGCAAAAAGGTTTAGGAAAAGAGCAAGCAAAATGATCAAGGAGACTGCACAACTTCCTTGTGAGGAAAGATTACAACATTTGGAGCCTTTTGGGTTAGAAATACAGTGAGCAAGGGAGAATGCGACAGAGGAATACAAAGTGTACACGGTGGGAAGGAAAAAAGTTGGTAGGCCTCTCTCAAAATACTGGAACTCAGGGTCATTCAATGAAGCTGAATTGGGGAGGGGGATTATATTTCTGCACTTGGCACATGGGCTCATCCATTCTTTTGCTTGTCCTGGGCCTAGAAACGGAGGTTTTCCGCTTGCCCTGTGCTTTCTAGGCATGGGTCTGAGAGACTTTTTGTTAGACCCACCACTTTCCCTAGGAAAACCTGCCATTTAGCATTCAATCAGAACAAACGTCAATTCGCTTTTACTCTTGTTCGGATTCAGCGGCAAATAACAAGTTTTCTAGGGGGAAAGTGGCAGGGCAAGCAGAAGTGTGGAGGAGCCCACTGTTAAAGCGATGACCTTCACTACCATAAGACGTGATGATAGCTTTTGTCTTCTATTGATTTGGCTAATCCCCTTTTAAAGCCATCCAAGTTGCTGGCTATCAATGGTTGATAATCAGAGAGCGATCAGCGTTACCTTAAGTATTAGAGACAGCATGCCTCTATTAGAGACCAGTTGTTGGGAATCAGAAGAGGGGAAAGGGCTCTCATGTCCTCCTTGTGGGCTTCCCACAGAAATCTGGTTCTTTCACTGTGGGGACAGGATGCTAGGCTACATAGCCCTTTGGTCTGATCTAGCAAAGCTTTCCTTATGCCCATCGCACATCGCGGAGATCCACCACAAAGAACAAATATTATATTCCACGCCTGCCCCACCTCTGAAACTGGTCAGCCTCCAGCTCAAGAAGATGCCCAGAGCTGGAAGACAGCCATCCTGTACAGAACATTGCCTCTCTCTATTACTCATTGCATCTTGTGGATTTCTAAAACCTTTCGTGTGCCTGGGCCAGAGTCAAAGACACCTGAACACTGATAATATTTGCAAGGAGATGGCAAAAAAAAAAAGTGGCAGAGAAGTTGGCAACGTGATGTTAGCAAAAGGAGCGAAGGAAATGTTCTTGAGCTTTGCAGAAGTAACAGAAAAAAATCTGACTAGGAGCTCTGTGAGACTAACATTTTCATGCTAAATTAAACAAAGCAGGAACTTTCATTCATCCTTGCAAAGCTATTTTTAAAAGCCACACGTAAAACAAAGCAGGCATATGCATCTATTTCCGGTCTTGGCTACTGTGCAGCTTTGTTTCTTGGACACAGTCAGGACGCCAGAGAAACGCAGCATTGACAAGGTGTCCTGATGAAAGTGTTTCTGATCGCCCAGAAGGTACAGCAAGAATCAACAACTGGCAACCCCAGGTATTAATCTGCCCCACCAATTGCTAACTTCAGAGGCAAAAGAAAAGCTGATGAAACAACTCGTGGAACTTGATAGGAGACTATTAAAAAAGCAGCAGGTGTAAAACTAAAAAGTGCTGCTGCTGTTCAGGGCTTATTTTGGAACAAAACCTTTGCCTAAAAGGTGGGCATGATATACTATTTTCAAAAACTGTACTGTGGTTCTTGCCCCCCTTGAGTTCCCTTTTTTGAAAATAAGGCAGGACAGAATTTCCCCCCTAAAAATAACAAAAAATAACATCCTGCTCCATTTACTTTATTTCGATAACAAGCAAGTTTAAAAAAAATGGAAAAGAAATGAAAGAAAAGTTAATTTTTAAAAAGGGAAAGTTGTCACAATTGCCAGTAAACAAAAGTATAGGATACAGTTTTGAGATTTACCGAGTCCATAATAAGGCATACCAAGAGGGAATGGATGTTTGGTCTATATAATTACAAAGCGTCCCGTGGTCTAAAGCAAAACAATTTCAAGCTTTTATTTTTATTTTTTTTTAAAAGACTACAAAAAGTAACCTTGAGCTGTACCAAACTGACACACTAGCATAGCTCTTTGGTAGCTCCTGAGCTACCAAATGGTCTCAAGCATTTTGGCCCCCAGACACTTTTAGCTTATGTAAGGTTCCCCCCCACACACACACACCCGAAGGGTGATTTGCCAAAGCTTGGAATACTACGTAGTAGTTCAGATTGAGCTCGAAATAAAACATGTTTTCTGTGTCACTAAGATCACCCTGAAAATACATGAATTAAGGATGGAGGTCTGTACCCTGCAAGCATGTGCAGAGCGCCTTTCTCAGAGCATTGAGATAGCCGCAGCTGATCCCCAAATATCTGCATTTGGTCTAGGCATGCAGGGAGAGTGCAGGGCTTCTGAGCAGCCTTGCTCCCAAGCAAGGTGAATTAAGATCTGGCCTAGACTTTGGTGGTGGCAGCAACATATAACATGAACTTCTTTTAAGAAAAAGAAAACTGTGCCTCTGAACATATGCAGAGTACCTTCATCACTCGTTTATAACTCACCCTTTTTCTAAAGAGTTCAGGGCAGCATACCTAGTTCTCCTTCTTTTTAACGTCACAACAACCCTGCAGTGTAGGTGGTATGTTAAGGTGGGGGGGGGTAGCTCAAAGTCACCCAGTGACTTATAGAGCTGCAGTAGGGGATCTGAACTTAAGGGCCCTTCTAAGATATCCTTTTTTATTGTTCATCCATGATGATCACTCATGGTATCAGGGTGGCCATACGCAAACCCACCATCAATACTGTTTGCACCTGCGAAAGTTTTGGGGCGGACGTACTGTTTCATTCCCAAATCAGTGCATGTCCCATAACTTCCTGCAGAATTTCCACAACTTTTAAAGACCAAAACCATTCCTTTGGTTTTTGTCCGGCTTTTGTTAACACTTTCGTTGCCTCTATAGCCATCGTGAGATGACATCGGAGAAGCGTCGCAGAAGAGCTGGTGAAACCGACTCAAGTTTGGATGGTCCAGTTGGCGCTCTGAGTGCTGGATCAGGACCTGGGAGACCAGGGTTCAAATCCACACTCGGCCACGAAGCTTGCTGGGTGACCTTGAGCCAGTCCCAGTCTCTCAACCCCAAACCTACCTTGCAGGGTTGTGATGATAAAATGAAGAGTGAGGAGAACCACATTGGAGGTTCCTTGGAGGAAATGCTGGTATATAAATTCAATTCATTGCATTCAATGCAATGCAATGCAATGCAATTCAAAAATAAAATAAGTACCAAAATCCACCACTATCATTCCATCACACCCCCACAAAAACACAGTCGGGGGGGGGGCTCCCAGTCTCTCCAGCCCTAGCAGCCCAACATTGCCTTGGCGGGTGGAAAAAGTTTCTAATATTGAGAAGCCGGGATTCCTAAACAGCCCAGGTGCCTCTGGATTCCTAAACAGGAAGCCAGGATTCCTAAACAGCCCAGAAGCACCAGCTTTGGTGGAGTCTGCCCACTTCCTCAGAGGCTCGAAAGCTTCTACCCCCATAAATCTAGCAGCCTTTAAAGGTGCCAGGAGATGCTTTCGGAGAAAGAGGCAGAAGACGCCAACCTCTCTGCAACTAACTCCCTCAACCTCTTCTACCCTGGAGAGGAGCGAAAAGCTTCAAAATACACACACACCCAACAAGCCTTCCTGCACCTGCCTCCTCAGCGGCTGCAATCCTGCCCTTCTCCCTGGGAGTAAGTCCCAATGAACGTACTTCTGAGCAGACATAATAGTGAGAGTGCCGGACCAGGACCTGCGAGACCAGGATTCGAATCCTCGCTCGGCCATGAAGCTTGCTGGGTGACCTTGGGCCAGCCGCTGCCTCTCAAACTAACCTACCTTGCAGGGTTGTTGTGCAGATTAAGTGAGAGGGAGAAAAAAAGGTGGGGGCATAAATGCAATCTATAAAAAGAATAAACAAGATATGTAAGATTGCAGTTTTGTGTTGCTGTTGTTGCAAAGAAGGAGGACCCCTTCCAGGAAGTGCGTCTCCTTTTTCACTCTCGCGCTGTCATTTTCTGCCTGACAATCATAGAACCGTAGAGTGGGAAGGCACCCCAAGGGTCATCTAGTCCAACCCCCTGCAATGTAGGAATCTTTCGCCCAAAGCGGCACTGGAACCCACCACCCTGAGATTAAGAGTCTCATGCTCTGGCTGCTTTCAAACCTGGGAGATTTCTCTCCGCTCTCCTCCCCGTTCATCCTTGGGAAGGACGAAACAAAACTCTTCCTTTCTGGCACATTTTAAATGCAATTACCCGCCCACGATCCCGGAGATCTGCAAGCTTGTGGCGGCGGCACATTTTTCCTCGTGCTTTTGCCGCAGCGATTGGGGGGGGGGGGCGGAAATCACCATTCCAAACGCGCAGCGACCCTCGATCTCCCATCCGGCGAAACCGACTCACCTCGCTCAGCCTGCACTTCGGAAGGCGGCCCCTCGAGGTCAGGTCTTTGCCCGCCCGCCTCCAGCCCGGCGACCCTGCGGCGCTGCAGCAGCTAAGGGACCCGGCGACCGGATCAAAGGCGCCGCCTCGGCCGCGGAGCCATCGATAACCTCCCGGATTCTTCGGCTAGCGGCAGAGACTGCGGCGTTAAAAAAGACGGCGCGGCGCGCAGCGCTCCAAACCAGCCCGGCGCGTCTCCCTCGCTTGCCGGCAAAGCTGTGGGAGCAACGAATCACGCCGCCGGTTTTTTCAATAGGGGGAAAGGAAGCTCTAGGGCGCCACCGGCAGGCCGCCGGGCTTCAAGGCGGCTCGGGGGACCGCATACAAAAAAATGGCAGCCGAAAGGTGGGGAAGCGGAGTTTATTTTCTAGGGTGCCCGTTTTTGCGCAGCGAGAAGAACGCACGACCCAAAAAGTTGGAACGGCTCCCCGATGAGGAAAGGTTGCCGCACTGGTTTGTTGTTTAGTTTGGGTAAAAGGCGAGCAAAGGGGAAGCGTGGAGTACAAAATGATGCGCGGGAATGATAAAAGTGCCTAGAGCAGCAGCAGTTCTCAATTGTTTGCCTCTGGGCCACACTTTCAGCATAAAAATTTGCTCACCGAATTTTTCTCTCTATAAGAAATACATTGGAAAACAAAAAGAAACAACCCCAGCGGTGCTTGATGAATAACATAGAACACAACTGCTTTATAATATGATCAGGGCCAGTACCTAAAACAATGCAGCTACCGAAGAAAACGAATCATTCCCAAAATATAAGTATAAACGGAAATTGGGATTGTCCTCAGCTTCACTTGATGCTCTTGCTCTCCTTCTGGAAAGATATCTATCCATCTTCTGCAAATAAATAAAGTGTGGTATTATACTATATTATTACACACAAATGTTGAAATGTTTACTGGAATGTGACTGTCCTTGAATCTTCTTCCCACCACTCTTGCCATCCTCTTCTACCAGACCTGTGTGGTGCACCACACCCTGTGAGAACCACTGGGGTAAATAAAACTTTCCCTCCTCTCCTGATACTGAATGTTGGATAAAGCTGAATGTTGAAAGGTTCAGGGCAGGTGAAAAGAAAATGCCCCCCCCAATGGTGCATGTAGTTAAACTGTGGAACTCTCTCCCACAAGAGGCAGCGATGGCTACCAACTTGGATGGCTTTAAAAGAGAATTAGAGAAGTTTGTGGAAGGCTATCAGTGTATTCCACTTCTACTGTCAGCTTGGGTTGATTCTTAATATCAGCCTGTTGCCCTTCAGATTTTTTGGACTGAAACGATGATCATCCCTGACCTTTTGGCCATTCTGGCTGGTGCTGATGAGAGTTGTTCAACACATCTGGTTGGGAACAGAGGCTGTCTATCCTTGGCCCCTTTTCTTTCTTTTTAATAATCTTTATTGGTTTAAAATACAGACATAAACATAAAAGATCATTTACAGCAGAAACAAAGACCCTGGCCCCTTTTCAATACCAGTTCAAATTATGAACTTACTGGATGCGCTTTCGAGTGAAGTAGCCTCTGGAGCAATTTGTGACCAAATTCCACGTCCATATATATTTGCTTTATTCGCAGCGAACATTTTTCTTTAAGAGTCCTTTAACAAGATATAACAGGGTGCTTTGGGGAGCGAGCTCATTTCCTCACTTTGAAAAGAAGCACGTTCCCAATCAGTTGTTGCTGCTCAGAGGAGAGGTTATTTTTAATTCAAGGTACTCTCTTAGAAACGAGACGAGGCTTGCAATAAGGGGAGAAAGAATCAATACTGGTCCATAGAGGTTTTCTGGCGAATTGTCTTTGCAACCCACATGATGTCTGCTTCAATGCAGACGTGGAAATTGGTGATGAGTCAAACCCCGATAGGACTAGAATTTCTGGTATTCTTTTTCCACAATGGCTCTTAGGCACTGAGCTAGAGGCTTGTGTAACTACACCCCACCCTCCCAAAATATACCACTCCCCGAAAAGCCAGTGCCCTAGGTACATGCTTCCCCACTTTGAAATAATATATATTTATTAACAGTAGAAAGATGAAGATAAAGATCTGGCAGGTAAGTGCTAGAATTCAGGTCTTAGCCCATTCATATAGTCCTGTCTTAGGGCCTTGTTCGTTTACCTCCATCTCCCACCTGCTTAATTGGTCTATTAATCAATTGCTTTCGATTTCCCTCCTCAGAAGCATGCCTGAAGGCTTTTGAAAGAAAGCGAGGCATTGATATTCCGCCCCCCTCCAAAGCAAGCAACCCACCCTCCCAATTCTTCAGAAAGCATGTGCCCCTTAGCGAAGCAGGCAGCAGATTTATTAGTGTGTTATGTTGATACCTACTGTGGCATTTATTTATTTATTAAAAAAAACAAAAGTCACCCAAGTGGAATTTAAAAGTTAGAAAGCTACATAGCGGGGGGGGGGGAGCAATAATGCTTATTCCATGAGATCATTCATTGGTGCCAACTGCTTGGTGCGAATGCAGTTTGATAGCACCACCTACAGGCCACGTTTGTGCTCACAAAAGGCTGGATTAAAACACTCCCATCAGCATTCTATCTTATCACTGTGGGAACTGGTGAAACTTTGTGACTCCTATTAATTTTCAGTATCTATTTGAGGTACGGATATCAACCTCACACCATGAAACTTTAAGAAGAGACACCTGATTGCAAATGGCTCCGGTATATTTTTCTCTACAGTAAGACGGCGTTTCCGTGCGCTGCTCTGGTTCATCAGAAGCGGCTTAGTCATGCTGGCCACATGACCTGGAAGCTGTACGCCGGCTCCCTCGGCCAATAATGCGAGATGAGCGCCACAACCCCAGAGTCGGTCACGACTGGACCTAACGGTCAGTGGTTCCTTTACCTTTAAGCGGGCTATAAATCAACTAAATAAAGGAAAGAAGGTCTTCACACTGTGGTGGAATGCCAGCAAGCATTAAGCAAGATGAACTTCCCTACATAAGGAGTTACAAAGTCTGGGTGCCCCCATTCACGTGAATCAAAGGGGACAGCTGAGCACCCTCAAAGGGATGTGTGTGAAGAGATGCTCCATTCATTTCATAGAATCGTAGAGTTGAAAGGGACGATGAGAGCCATCTAATCCAGCCCCCTGCAATGCAGGAATCTTTTGGCCGACATGGGGCTCTAACCCATGATTCTGAGATCAAGAGTCTCATGCTCTACCAACTGAGCCATCCCAGCACTGGAGCCCCAGTGTCTACAGCAGGCATCCCCAAACTGCGGCCCTCCAGATGTTTTGGCCTACAACTCCCATGATCCCTAACTAACAGGACCAGTGGTTGGGGAAGATGGGAATTGTAGTCCAAAACATCTGGAGGGCCGAAGTTTGGGGATGCCTGGTCTACAGCAAGATGGTTGATTGGAGTGACTTGAGAGGAAGGTAGATGCAGTTGTTGGCTATCTCAAAAGACAACGGAAGAGTGCGCCTCAAACTGTTGGAGAGTTACAGCACCTTCTGTGGCTGCAGAGACCGATATGGGAGAGACATATTTTATTGCATGAAGGCATCCCACTTTGCTGCTACAGGTGCACCATGGCGTTTCAAAGAACCTCACTTTCTATCACTGCCCTATTCACACATGCATTAAGCAATCTCAGTGCAGTGTTGCCAGCCAGTGTTTCACATTTAACAGAATATGGATTGCTGTATATTTTAGGTTTGCTTGCAGGGAGATGAAATCCCTTGTCCAAAACGCAGTGAATCAATCGGTCTAAACATGAATGGTTCTGAAGCTAAGCAGCAATCAGCCAGCAGTGAGCTTTCATCTGTGAATCAATCCTGCTTCCCCCCCCCCCCAATTGCCTTAGTGTTGCTAGACTAAAAGGATTGGCCCACAGATTGGCTTGTTGACCAGCCCCCTTTTTTTCTTTTTTTGAATGAACAAAAAGGGAAGCTGATGGGAATATTTACCGGCTCTGTTGCCTGGATACTGAAAGACAATTTGTTGGCTGCAGCCAATGGGGTGCCATGAAGCATTTGGATGAAGGGCCACGTTCTTTGTTAGCAATTGGTCTGAAGAAGGCAAACTAAAGATTGCGCTTCATAATCCACTTAACGTGAGATATGAAAAGATCTACATGGGTGGCACAATGGGTAGTAAGGCAATTGTACTGACTGATATGGCTACCTATAGTGTCAGGCAGTTCTTCCTTCCTTCCTTCCTTCTCTTTATTTGGCTACAAATTGTTGTATCCTATTAGAAAGGTATGTAGCTGTGATGGGACATGACTATAGGGAAGAGATACAGCACTGGTGAATTTGCCACTACCCTACTGCAGCTGGGCTTCCCAGGTTCACCTGATCACTTCTGAGCCGCTTAGCTGCAGTTTCCCTTCCTGCCACTCTCAAGGCGGGGGCACTGTGGAGCAGCATCCCCTCTCCTACGCCAGGTTGCTTGTTTCAAAGCTTGAGCCTGTTGCTGCCTCCATGCATCTCGTTTGGCCTTGGTGGAGCTGCTTCGAGGGGCCGCTGAGTGGCTGCTATTTTGTGACCATGGCCCCAAACGTAGACAAGTTTAGTTTCTGTAATCATCAACTCTTCGTCTAGACAGACTGATTACCATTTCCGAGAGACAGAAAAGGTGGCCAGATGGCATCTGTTTCATGGAGAAATCTTTCAAAGAGGATTAATTTTAACACGAACGCTACACAGTAATGGGCAACCAGTCTAGGTTAAGCTGGATGTTTCCACGAGTCAGTGCAATTAAAATGGATTTGCACAAGTTTTTTGAGGATCTCTTGGGGCTCCAGAGAAATCCATCACATGCAGAGAATTTCAGCACTGGAAATATCCACTTCCAAATGTAAAAATCAGCACCCCTGACAGATTCTAGGCTCCTGAACATTCACCCTGATTTGCTTGCACAAAGCTTACGAGGAGGTTAGATTCTATCTCAGGCATCCCCAAACTTCAGCCCTCCAGATGTTTTGGACTACAATCCCCATCATCCCTGACCACTGGTCCTGTTAGCTAGGGATCATGGGAGTTGTAGGCCAAAACATCTGGAGGGCCGCAGTTTGGGGGTGCCTGTTCTATCTGGTCTTTATTGAGTGTTTGTTCTGGTTTGTTTTGTAAGTAGGTTATGCAAGCAATGAGCATTCATCCTGCATTCATCCTGCTTTGACTACAAGGTTTTTAGATGTCTTCCTGTAAATCATCGCTCTCCCCACGCTTTTCAATGTATACCCACGTCACTTTCCTAACTGCAAAAGTATGTTTCGTTTTAAAAGTGGATTTGTTGTGCTAGGGTATAAGTTTTGGGAACCTCAAGGTGTCCATTTTATTGTGCTTTCCTGATGTTATGGGAGCAATCCTAGACAAGCATAGAACCGTAGAGTTGGACGGAACCGCAAGGGTAATCTAGTCCAACCCCCTGCAATGCAGGAATCTTTTTGCCCAATGCAGGACTCAAACCCACGACCCTGAGATTCAGTCTCAGTTATAAGAGATCACACTTTCAATACCATTTGCTTCTACTAAATGTCTATAACTTTTTATGCCACAGCTGTTCTGGATTTTTGTTACCGTTTTGCTTTCATTGTACTGTAGTGCAGTAGTGCCCCTCCAGATGGCACTAATGTGGAAGCATTGGGGTAGCATTATGGAACAACTAATAAAGTGTGCAGTGGTGTGTGGACAGTCCATTAATGCAGTCTTAATGCATCTGTGGCATGTTGCAGGACACACCTGCAAAAACAAACAAACCTCACAAACCCCAGCAATCTGCATGGGCTCTTTAACTGCACAAAGCTACATTTCCCAGTTTGTGATCAGAATGATCCTTTCTTCAAATTGCTGGCCGTATGGAGGTGCCATGAAACACTGAGCAGCAGCCCTGCAACATTTTGTTGTAGATCCCACTTGCCATCTACATTCATCTTTGGGGAAAATGTCACCCAGGCCTTTTTATTTGCCAGACTGTCTTCCTGTCTCTGGGAACAATTGTTATGCCCCCCCCACCCCGGATATTTTAAGCTGCAAAGCCTTCAGAGGAGATCTCGGTCGGGCTTCGCTTTGGCTGATTGAATGAAACCATATTTTGCCTGTCCAAGGGGCTTTCTTTAAGCTGATTGAAATGCAGGCTACAATAGGCTTGTTTACTTGTTTGATAGGAAGGGCTAGGAGCTGACTTTACAGCCTCTTCTCCTATCAAGCAGCAGGGAGACATGACTTCTGGGTGGGTCAGTCAGCAAGAGTGTCAGGCAGTAGTTTCAAGGCAAATAAAAGGAAGTGCAGTATTAATAGGTGGAACTCAGTGACTCAATATGTAGTGCATGGATCCGTCTCTGTGCCTCCCCACAAGCAAAGTGACACCAGAAAGGGCCTTTTTGGTGGTGGCTCCCTGTTGGAGGAATGCTGTCCCCAGCGAGGCACACCTGGTACCATCACTATCTGCTTTTAGACACCAGGCAAAAGACTTTTATATCTATGCAGACCTTTGGACCTTAATTTTCTGCATATTTTGAAGTAGGGCTGAATTGGATCTGTTCATTTATGCACAATTGCTTTTAGTCTTGTTTTTAATACTGTATTTATTTTGATGTTTGTTTTTGTAATCTTGGCTGTTTCATAACCACGGGGGGGGAAACCATGCAATTGGCCCTCATCCACATCAGAATCAAAAGTTATTGATTTGCTTTTACAATATTGTATTTACAATACAATACAAAAAAGCCTCACCCTTCCCCCCCCCCCTTTCAAATTCTGACCGTGAAAAGTTAAAGTGTGGCTTAAATTCACGACCTTACAAAAATTGGCTTTTACGATATCGCTGCTGAAACAGACACATGGTAAAATGGAACGGATGTGAGTGCCTACAGAATTTTAAGGGAGCGGCTTATATTCGGGTATTCTCTCCCCTCCCCCTTGAATTTTAAAGGTGTGGCTTATATTTGGGCCAATATGGTATATACCGCTTACTAGAACAAAAGATCTCTAAGCAGTTTTTAAGGCCAAATAAAAGACCAAATAAAATAAAAAAAACATTAAAAGCAAGCTATGTTAAAACAAAAGATAAAGTAAAACCAGAAACTTTCAGGATCGCTTATCAGTCTCTACAACCACAACAGGTGCCGTAACTCTCCAACAGTTTGATTTCAGTCCTGAAGACACACTCTTTCATTGTCTCCTGAGACAAACTGATCCCAGCAACAACAACCTACCTAGTAAGATCATTTGTCAAAATTATATACCTGGGGAACTTGTTGGAACAAAAGGGTTTTGGCAGGCACCCAAAATAATTCAGTGAAGGCACCTGCCTAATTTCAATGGGCAGGGAATTCCAAAGTATATCTGTTGCTATACTGTTCTGCCTAAAGGTAAAGGTAAAGGGGCCCCTGACCATCAGGTCCAGTCGTGTCCGACTCTGGGGTTGCGGCGCTCATCTTGCTCTATAGGCCGAGGGAGCCAGCATTTGTCCGTAGACAGCTTCCGGGTCATGTGGCCAGCATGACAAAGCTGCTTCTGGCGAACCAGAGCAGCGCACGGAAACGCCGTTTACCTTCCCGCCGGAGTGGTCCCTATTCATCTACTTGCACTTTGATGTGCTTTTGAACTGCTAGGTGGGCAAGAGCTGGGACCGAGCAACGGGAGCTCACCCCATTGCAGGGATTCGAACTGCCGACCTTCTGATCAGCAAGCCCTAGACTCTGTGGTTTAACCCACAGCGCCACCTGGGTCCCCCCAAACATTTTGCCACCGTGTTCTGCTCATGACATTTCACAACTGTTAGTTTATGTGATCAAATATGGAAATGGGATGTGGAGCTAAATGAACCTTCCAGAAAGGCAATCCTTTTGTGTGCAGCCAGAGAGATATGGTTGGACCCAAATTTGGGCTGCAACCTACCTAGGAGCAAGCTCCATTGAATTCAATAGGTCTTACTTCTGAGTAGACATGATTATGATTGCACTGAAAGTCATGCTCAGGGTAGATCCAATGGGAAACTTTGACTAAGTGAAGGGAAGGTAGAAGTGTTTTCAAGCTTTATTCCAAATATCCTGTTTTGACTCTCGGTTTCCCAGGTGGTGACCCCGTGCCTGGCCGCACCATTTCAGACTGCAAAGTTGAGACATATATTTGAATGGTCCTAGATAAAAAGAAAGAATGGCAATAATAATCCCCGCACATAGAAAGCTAGCATGTCAGGGCTAAACTGGATTCTAGTCACAGCCTGGCAAGGTTTTTAAGGATACACACCCATCTTTGAAAGGTCTTTCAGTCTCTCTGTCCCTTCTTCAAAATTCAGCGAAGCTTCCCCAGGATGATGAGTTAATAAAGAGATCTCGCTGAGTGAATGGTTTTAATTGTAAATGTCACCCAAGTGTGCGCAAGCATTCTTTAATTTCTCTTAGTTGCTAATGACATTCCTATTCCTAGGGGCGCGATACATTCATTGCAGGGTTTCCCACCCACCCCGTCTTTCTCGCAGAAGAATACTAAGCAGTTGATATATTTTTAATGCCAGTTTAATTAATTCTACTGTGACGGTGCTAATTTATTCAGAAAAGCAAACCACAAATTAAATGTGCCGGATACTGTATGGAATAGAATGTCTTTGGTAATCCGGGGTTGATCTAATTTAATGTGGCGCATTAATATTGATTTCTTTATCTATGCCACATTCCGTTGTCCCCCCCCCCTTTGCAGATGATGTCCTTGGAATAATTAAAGGATGGCTTCTGAACATCTTTGTCGTTCATAAGCATTGATGGATAGACGGGGAACCTGCAACCGCGTTTGGAGATTTGGAGCCGGTGTATAGGGATGAGTGAATCTTTCCATTACAGCTTTTTTGGTCAGTTTCTCATTTTTCCAGTCTCAAGTTCAGTTCTCACATTTCCGCATCAGTTGGAGATCTTTTTTTTTATCTTGCAGAAAAGTTATTGTGAAAATTTACCAGCAATTTATTGCGAATTTCTTCTAATATAAGCATTCTTTTGCATGCAATTCTGCCTAATATACACATTTTTGCAAAATATTTTCCTGTAATGCGATGAATTTTTTTTTGGGGGGGGGGTATGTCGTTTTCACTAATATATGCACTAGTATGTACTTGGCTGGAGAACTGCACTGCTTTGTAATGGAGAAACGCAAATTTCAATTGGTGGCTGTGTTTTGCTTTGTGTTTTGTATTGGAAAGTGCGAATTAAGTAGGCTTGCCTTTAAATATAAAAGCAAACATAAAAGCTATGTATGATGTAACTGTTAAAAATCATAAGCAGTCCAATAAGAACAGCAGCAAAAGCAAAAAGAGACAGAGCCACAAATCAATTTGTTTAGTAGTAATAGAATCAGAAAAAGCATGTTTAAAATGGAAAGTTTTCAGTTGTTGGCAGAGCACAAATAAAAGAATCTCTTGGGGCAATGAGTTCCACTTATTGAGTACCACCACAGAAAAAGCCGGGTGACATGAGAGGGACACAGCATCTGAGGACTTGGGTTCATTGATAAAACACTGTACAAAAGTCACCTTGATGCAATTATTAATTTGTTATGGTGTTTTATCAATGCTCTTGGGTAATGTAGAGTTGAAAAAGATGCCAGACAAGCGCAAGCAACTCTTAAGCTATAGCAAAATGTGCAGGCTGGAGTTCAGGGGTAAATTTTAGAAATATCCCCAACTAAATCTGTGTTTGGGAATGTGGAAAGCAGGCAGAGGGAATCCGTGGAACAAGAAAGTAACAGAATGGGAAAATCCGCTCACCCGTACTTGAATATTCATCTAAATAATCCCGTCTCGGGAGGGAACATGTCACTCTATGACCAAATGCCAACAGAGGCAAGGAATGTTTCTGATGAAACCATGCAGATTGCTTAAATAATGAGCAAAGCTGAATACGGAAAGGGGGAAAATAAATGCAAGCTTTCTGACACCATTTACACCAGTCAAAATCCATCTGCCAAGCCAACAGAAGAGGGAAAGAACAACCTTTGCCCTCTGGAGGGAGACCACTGCCTGACACCCTGACCTTATAGCTCAGGCGGTAAAGCATGAGACTTTTAATCTCAAGGTCATGGGTTCAAGCCCCACTTTGGGTGAAAAATCCCTTATTGCAGGGGGTCGGACTAGATGATGCTTGTGGTCTCTTCCAACTCTACAATTCTGTGATTCTAACATCTGAAGAGCCAGAGTCCTCCCCACCTCCTATCTTCAGCTAGAATATAGTCCACTATAGAAAGGATCAGATGGCCGATTTTGATTGGATGGGTGGCACATGACAGATACAGATTTAGACATATAAAGCTATGCAAGGAAGGTGCCAAACACACTTCTGATGTATAGTGATAATTATATCATTAAGAACTACTCTCTAAGTTCATCCAAACTAAGGATGCAAATACTGTACTGACAAATGTGTACATTAAGGTGAGTATTCACTCTTGATTGGTCGGCATCCGTCTGTCTCAGGAGGCAAGGAAGGAGTGTGCCTTTGGGGATGAGGTCAAGCTGTTGGATGGTTGCATCTACTGCTGTGGCTGTAGAGACTGACATGGGAGAGACATGTTTTGTTGCAGCCGAGGCAGATGAAGGCGTCCAGCTGTGCTGCTGTAGATGCACCATGGCATTTCTTCTCTGTGCTCCTCCCAGCGGTACTCTTAGCTCCATACAATTTCCAGTGCAAGGAACCCTTGATCTTCAATATTTCATAACTGCAAATTTCCCAATATTGGGAAAATGTCAATGGACACTTTGCTCCAACAGGCGCTGGTAGTTCACAAACAGATTTGCATTCAGTTATTGCAGCTTAAACTGTTTGTTTCTTCTGAGGCTTCCCTCTTGTCATTGTGACATGTACTGTATGCAGTATTGATTGATTGGCTGCCCGGCGTGAGTTGCATGCTGCTGATTGGGTGGGTGCATCAGAGCATCCTCATCCGTCCAAAAGCATCAGATTGCTCTGACAGTTTCGGAACACCTTCCATTCTGGGATGCTGCTTGGAGAAACACACTTCAAACAGTCTTGTAGGCATCTCTGTAACACATAGCACATTCATACTTTGGACTGGTACTATTCTGCTATATGAAAATGGAAAATGGGAGGCAATTTCATGCTATGCTAAGCTTTTCAAATTCATATATATATTAAATTAGACCAGAAATGTTACCGGGGGGGGGGGAGGTTTTCTGTTGTGTTATTGATGCCCTTTTCAAATGAGAGATTAATTTCATAGCTGCGTAATTCATTTGGCACTTTTTTGATTTGCAGGTCAGCAGGCAGTTTGAAAAGGAAAACCGTGTGTTTAGCTAT
The DNA here is from genome assembly GCF_965207765.1 of Zootoca vivipara. Taxonomy (NCBI): domain Eukaryota; kingdom Metazoa; phylum Chordata; class Lepidosauria; order Squamata; family Lacertidae; genus Zootoca; species Zootoca vivipara. Next base: position 57,107,911 of record NC_142592.1, read on the forward strand.
GTGTTGATGATTTCGGCAAGGCTGACCGAGCAGAAACCTGCTGTCCGTCCCTGACAGATTTGAGGATGCCGTGCTGTTTCCCTGTAACAAGCCGAACGGGACAGTCAAAGCCCTGGCTGGGCAGTGGTGGGTTGTAATGTAGTGGCAGCTCAATCCTGCATCCACAGCCTCACTGCTCATGCTAACTAGGGCAGAAGGCAAGTCAGTTGCACCACTGTTCCAGCCTGGAACAGGCCAGGATAGGACCTAATGCTTTCAAGTGAGGGCAGGAGGGTTAGCTCAGACCCTCCCTGCCCCTGGAATGCCCCTTGTGGAAATTCCTCTAGTGGTATTTTGGTCAGGGGTGTAGTGAGGCACTGTGACACCCGGGGCGGCAAATTGCCATGCACCCGGGGGGGGGGAGTGCGGCGTTGCTACGTAACGATGCATGAATGTTACATAACAACATCCCCACCCGGCGACTCCAATCTCCAGGCAGATGGGCGGTGTATAAATAATAAATTTATTGTTACTGTTATTGTTATTGTTAGCCAGCCCTGGTCTAGAGCTACCCTCTTGTAAGTAACTAGTTATTTACTGTTTCCTCCTAATTCCTTGTTTTTCTCCATATTAGCTTCAATACCAATGGCTATTTATGATTATATTTGTTCTTGAAATGTACTCAGCATGTTCTTTTGCCTTCACAATTTGTCCTTTATAGGGCTATGGTGCAGGTTCCTGGGTTCTTGTTTTTTTTTCTGTGTGTGTTTTCCCTAAAACTAAATAAAAATATAAAATAATTTTTTTAAAAAACAAAGGAAAATAAATCAGCAGAACTCCTGCTGATTACATTGGGCCAGGATTGCAGCTATTGCGGTCATCAGCCTAAAAAGGGATATGTGAGAGCAGTTGGGATTGCTAGGAAAACAAAGTCCAAAAGGTCAAAAGGAAAAACACTGAAAATGTGCGCTTCTGAATTTTTGAGAAAGCCATCAGACCGTGCCATGTATTTTGATGCTTTCCCAGGCATGATAAGAATAATATGAACAGCACCGCTCAACGGGCCATCCACTTGAGAGCTGCCAATCATCTTTCTTATGAAAAGTGCACAGATATAAAGAGCTGTCAAACGTACCTGTTATGGGATGTAAAATACAAATCTCTTGGAAAAAACCAGGCAGCCTCTTGTTACCAGGGCCATCTTAAGCAAATCCAGCGCCGTGGCGCAAAGATCCCTCTGGCGCCCCCTCCCTTTCCTCAAGCTGCTCTCTCTCGCTCTGGCTCAGGGTCCACAGCGCCACCAGCCCAGGCTTCCCGCCGCTCCTCACCTGCTGCGCAGTGTCCCGCTGCCAGCCCAGGTCATGCTGCCGACCCCTCTCCGCCCCAGCCAGGGTGCAGGCAGCTCCCCAGCTCCCGCCACCTCCCTGGCCCAGAGGCCGTGTGGCCCATTGGCCGCCATCCGCACTGGAGGAAACAAGCGTGAGCGGTGAATTCCGGGTCCTGCAATGCGCTGCTTGTTCCCCGGCCGGCTGACCTGTCCACCGCTGCCTCCGCCTGCACTCTCTCGCTGCGAGAGAGGTGGTTGCCACGCCACCGCCTGTGCCCCGGGAGTGGTGGTGGTGGGGCGGCGGGCACCAGATGTAGAGGAGGCCCCTCGGGAACCGCTCCTGCCACCGCCACTCCCGCAGGCGACAGCGGCTTGACGGGCAGCGGCTGAGGGGATTCCCGCTGGCCAAAGGAGAGGAAGCGGCGGCGGAGCCATAGGGCTCAGACATCAGCTGTCTGGCAGGCGCAGCAGCGCCTCTGGTGGCCCGGCGCCCTGGCCATAGTTTATTTAATAGCCAAGACCCTGGGTAAAGAGGTTTCATCTGGTGCCTAAAGATCTGTAAATGATGGTGAGCCTCACTGGGAAGAGCATTCCACAGATGGGGAGCCACCACAGAAAAGGCCCATTCTTGTGTTGCAACCCTCTGAATCTGTAGGGGCTCATAAGGGCCACATAGAGAAGGGCCTCCGATGACAAGCATAGGGCCCAGTTCGGTTCTAATGGGGGGAGGCGGTCCTTAATTTACAGGGGCAACACACCCAATGCAACAAGAATGCATTAAAATGATTTTTGTGTTGATCCTCAAAAATCATGGGAGGCTGTAGCTCATACAAAAGTTGAAGTAGAATAATTTTCAGTTTTGTCTCTTTTCACCTAGGGGGCCTGATTTATCCCTGGAGAAGAGAAGGTTCTATAGCCTGGAGAAGAGAAGGTTAAGGGATGACATGATAGCCATGTTCAAATATATTTGAACATAGCCATGTTCAAATATATGAAAGGATGTCATATAGAAGAGGGTGACAGGTTGTTTTCTGCTGCTCCAGAGAAGCGGATACGGAGCAATGGATTCAAACTACAAGAAAGAAGATTCCACCTAAACATTAGGAAGAACTTCCTGACAGTAAGAGCTGTTCGACAGTGGAAATTGCTGCCAAGGAGTGTCGTGGAGTCTCCTTCTTTGGAGGTTAAGCGGAGGCTTGGCAGCCACCTGTCAGAAATGCTTTGATGGTGTTTCCTGCTTGGCAGGGGGTTGGACTGGATGGCCCTTGTGGTCTCTTCCAACTCTATGATTCTATCCCACTGTAGAAGTGGTAAAAGACACACTGAGCCATTTACTTCACCCAATCCCAATTAATTAATAAAATATCCCACCTCTCCTTCCAAGCTCAAGGTGGTGTCCTCTCTCTTTCTCCTTTCCTAATATATGCTGTCTTTAATCCCCTCCGCAGGCATCTTCACACTTCCTCTTCTGACTTTCCATTCGGGATTCAAATATAAGGGCTGAGTAAGCTGTTTTTCATTTGGAGAAGCTGTTCAGTCAGTCAGTCAGTCAGTCAGTCAATCAATCACCACCTCACTCTTGGGAAGGTTAAAATGAATGAAAGAGTCCCACATCTTGATACAGGTTCATTCGCTGGCATCTTCAGGTAGGGCTGGGAGAGAATTGAGAGAGCTGGGGTTAATGGGCAATATGAACCAAAAGTGTAAGGCAAATTCCTATGTTCCTAAGGAGACGTGCAATATTTCAGAACTGGCACCCCACACTTCTCTTGTACACCCTACATTACAACTAAGCTGAGAGTTGGCTCCACCCCACACCAATAAATGTCACAGTTGTTTGGAGATTTGGTGGACCCAGGTGTCATACACACACACACAGAGAGAGAGAGAGAGAGAGAGAGAGAGAGAGAGAGAGAGAGAGAGAGAGAGATTAAAGTATTACAATCACATATCCAACATACAACATAAAAACAAGATTCTGAAGAATCTCCTGGACTTCCCTCCTCCCCCTTTGTGGGTCCTATTGTTAATCGTTTCCTCCTGCATCTTTTATAATAATTCAGATCTTTTACATCTCCATTATGTCCAAAATTCACCAGTCCTACTAATGATTTTAGCTGTTTACAATGGTTTTTAAGATAAATTTAAGATAAATTTTAAGATAAATTATAATTTTCCCCCATTCCTTATTTAAAAATTTGCTCTTCCTGATTTCTGATTTTTCTAGTCATTTTTGCCATTTCATTTCATTTTGCCATTTCATTTCATTTTTGCCATTTCGGCATAATCCATCAACTCAACCTGCCATTCTTCTCTGGTAGGGACTTTATCTTCTTTCAATCTCTGGGCCAATAACATCTGCAAAGCCATGGTCACGTACATAAGTAGTTTTTTCTGCTCCATTGGGATTTCGGCACCTTGGACCCAGGTCTTCTTGGCCAGCATCCTACCTGTGCACAAGAAGAGCCCTGCCCATTGTGGGGTCCCAAAATTTGACGCCCCTGCCTCTCACTCTCACACCACTCTAAATAATAGGTGCAGTGTCCCTCTGTTTCACCCCCAAGGCTCCATGCCCAGGATGATGGAACTGGTGGAGCTAACTTCTGTCCACCTCTGTGCCCCCACAAGCAGAACCTGGGACTGAAAGCATTCCCATAAGAACCTAAAATGAGCCGGATGGATCAGGCCAGTGGCCCATCTGATCCAGCATCTTCATCTCACAGTGGCCACAGGCTAGCTGTCATCTACTGTAGGCTTCTCCAGACTTGCTTTCCAGTACACCTGACGAACATGCCTAGCCTAGGGAAGGTATCTTTCCATCCAGGGTAGTAAACGCAGAAGGAAAGGACTTGGGCTTGGTACCTGCGGGGGCCAGGAAATCCAAGCAGGTGATGGGTATGACTCCGTAGGCGAGCTAATGCCCTTGGAAACTGGCCTGTGCGTGGCTGTGGGGTGGGTATGTATGGCTCTGTCAAGGCAGGAGGGGGCGGAGCGCAGGGAAGGGCGGAGGCTCCCGCGAGGTAGAGGGCGTCTCCTCGTCGCTTTCAGCGGCGTGCTTGGCATGAAGGCGCTCCATTCATTCCGAGACAGCCAGCGCGGGCGGCAGCGGCGGAGGGGAAAGGCGCGCCTCGCCGGTGGCCACGAGAAGGAGGCAGCTAGCAGCTGGCCAGCGCCGATCGCTGGTCCCCGGACGGCTCCCTGGCCATTTAAGCCGTCGGAGCTGCGACTGAGGGAGGAAAGGAAGAAGGGGGAGGGGGAAGGAGACCCCAGACTTCTCCAGCCATAAAGGAAGAGGAGGAGCGAGGAGGGGGGGAGCAGCGAGGAGGGAGGAAAGAGGAGATGGGTCTCCTCCAGCCAGACGGGAAGGCTGCGCTGCGGATCTGACGGTGCCGCAGCTCCTAGAAGGCTCGCCATTGTTACCCCAGTTTGGAGAGACGAGCCCACAGGCGCGCGCGCACACACAAACACACACACCTTCCGGCTGCCTCTGTGTGTCTCTCTGCAGGCGCTTCGTCTCTTTTCTGGGCTCTCCCGGGGCTCTGCCTGCTGCCGGAGCTTTACATCCAGGCGGCGTGGCGGCTCTGCTTCGGGGTCTTTCTTCCCCCGCGCCTCTCCTTTCCAATGGTCAGGGGTCATCTCGCCCAGGGACGGAGCAGCAGCGGCGCCCCGATGAGCTGCCTCTCCCGGCTGTGGCTCTTTGTTTTGCTCCTCAAGGTAAGAGATCGCTCGCCCCAGACACCAGCCATCGCTCCTCGTGCCAGGCTCTTTGGCGCTCTTCCTTTGGCCTGGGTGGGGTGGAGGGAGCTAGTGCAACACGGCTGTGCCTGTGGAGCAAGGAGGCTCCCCCCATTTCTTTCCCCTGTTTGTGTATTTATTGAGAAATGTCGGCAATCCTCCACGTTGTTCCTCTCTCTCTCTCTCTCTCTTCGCCCCCCCCGCCCCTGAGCTTGGGACTTTTCTGAAGCATGGCTAATAGGAGCTGGCACTCAAGGTCGCTTGGTGGGGATCCGCTTCCCAAGGCAAAATGAGGTCACTTTCAGCACCACGAACATCTCTCTCTCTCGCTCGCTCTCTCGGTGTCTGTGTCAGTCAGGACTGGCAGGCAAATGGAGGCAGGGGGCAGCCTGGCTGGTTTGACCACCGGGCTGCTTGTCTGGTTGGTGGTGTGGAGATGGAGGGCTGGAAAAGGTGGCGGTGCGTTTGGTGATTCGAAGCAAGGTGTGCGTGGGCTGCTTTCTGGGGCTTTGTTGTGGTGCTTCTTCAAGGGAACGTGTTGCATGGCTCTCCTCTGCTCCTGCGACTGGCCTGGAGGAGCCAGGATGAAGAGGGGCTGGGGGAATCTGCACCACGGGGCTTAATCTGAAGTGGGGTGGCTCAATGTATAAACATTGAGTCCCTCCTTGAGTCCCTCCTGGCTCAACCCTGGGGCCAGGGTTGCATCTGTCTTTGCTTCATTGCTCCTCTTTACAAGTCTGGTGAATTGAAGGGTAGGAGAGGTCCACAGCTCAGGCGGAGAACACATGCTTTGCATGCAGAAGGTCCCGGGTTCAATCCCTGACGTCTCCCAAGTAAGTCTGGGAAATACCCCAGTCTAAAAGCCACTTGACATTTAGTTAGACCAAAAGAGCATCTGATTCAAAAGAAGAGACAACAGGTCTGTCTGCTTCAGGACTGTTGACACCAGCCTTTGCAAACCTGGGGCCCTCCTGGTGTTTTGTACCAGGTTGGTGAAAGCTGGTCGCCAGGCTATTGGATGGAGGTCTTTCTAACCCCTCTCTGGGATTGAACCTGGGAGCTTCTGCATGCAAAACATCTGCTTCACCATATGCAAAGAGAAGTAAGGTCAGATAACTTGTGCCTCCCACACAAATTGACAGCCTGTTTATGGGTAGGGAGCATGAGTGGGGAATTTCATTCCCTGGAGGCGAGTGAAATTCTCATCTATTTTTGGGGTGCTACCTGCTTGCTGTCAGTGTTGTCAGAGGTTCCCTGTCCGCCCCCCATTCTTCTGAAACTTAGTTTTGCCATCACTTGTTGCTGCAAGAGCAGAGCCACCATTTTTCTCCTCTCGGAATCCCCTTTGGAATTCTGGGTAGAAGAAAAGGCACCCAGGTGGATCTCCATGGATGCAAAACTAAGTTTTAAAAGAGAATGCCTGCCAGTAGCACAGAGATAAGGCTCTGTAGCTTTCTGTCAATTTTGCCAGCCCCCGCACTCTCAAAATCAGCCAGGGGTTTCATTATAACTTCAACACACACACACACACACACACACCATCTTGAGATGAAAGTTGTTCATAGAGAACTCTCAGCTCAGCTCTACATTAGCCTGTGGTTGTAAGAGAAAAGATACCTTGGGACAAATCAGGGGTGAGAATCCTGTGGCCTTGCAGAAACCACCAAGACTCCTACTGCCACCACCCCTGAGCATTGGCCATGCTAGATGGGGTTGATAGGAGCTGGAGTCTAACAAGCTGTAGGGCCACAAATTCCCCATCCCTGAAATGAGCGATTTTTCTGCATCACTTTCCAGTATAGATTTTCAGAGTGCTTCAACCCCACCTTCCAGAGTGCCTTAATCAGTTTAAACAAGACAATCCCTCCCCATGAGCTATCTAAAAAGACAGGGCACACAAGGAAAAGAGGATGAGGAGGAAGAAGGGGGGGGAAACAATGTTTTAAAAATAATTTAGAGGTCAATTATTATTATTATTATTATTATTATTATTATTTAAACATTTCCCCAGCTTGGCACAAAGAAAATTTAAAAAAATTGGGAATCATATCCACACTTGGATCCAACTTACATTACATTAGATTAAATTATATATAAATGGATCAGTGCCAAATGTTTGCACCTCTGCTATGTCAAAACTCCTTCTTTCTTTCCCCCTTTTAGTATATTAAACATTTGTTAGATCAAAAGCTGTCTCCTAATCCCTCAGATATTGGCAAACATGGTGACAGCCCTATCCAGATATGTTATTAGACAATGGTGGTTGAACGACAATTGCTTTGTCATAAGACCCATTAGCTTCTGAGTTTTCTGGATTCTGATGTCTTTTTCTCAAGTCACCAACCACAGCTAGGAAGAGTTTTGAGGGAGAAGGAGCTATCCGTTCAGCACTGCAGACCCAATCCCCATTCACATACTACTGTGCAGAGCAGCTAAGGAGTTTTCCATAGCTAATGGGCTTACACGCTCATACCTGAACACACTCTTTGAAAATAAGCTAAACTGGTTTCAGCGGAACGTACTTCTGCATAATGTGCTTAGGATCCGTCTGTTAGAAGGAGAGAAATATACAGCCTGTGAAACTGCCTTAGGCTGAGTCCATCTAGTTTGACATTGTCAACACAGATTGGGAGTGACTCTCCAGGGTCTCAGAAAGGGGTCCTTCCCAGCCCATTCTGGGGACTGAAGCTGGGACCTTTTGCAGACAAAGCATGCATTCTCTACCACTGTGCTAAGGCCCCTGTTCCCCTCAGCCCCATCAACTCTTGTTGATTACTTATTGAATATGCAAATGTTCTACCTTGTTCTAGCCACTGGGTTTGCTTGCACCCAGCTGACAGCCAATGTCCAGGAAGGAGCCATTGTGTGGACTTGGAGCAGGGACTGATCTAGATGCTATACTCCTATTGATGCAGCCCAATTCTGGGCTGCATCAATAGGAGTAAAGCATCTAGATCAAGGGAAGTAATAGTACCACTGTATTCTGCTCTGGTCAGACCTCACCTGGAGTACTGTGTCCAGTTCTGGGCACCACAGTTCAAGAAGCATACTGACAAGCTGGAACGTGTCCAGAAGAGGGCAACCAAAATGGTCAAAGGCCTGGAAACTATGCCTTATGAGGAAAGGCTTAGGGAGCTGGGTATATTTATCCTGGAGAAAAGAAGATTAAGGGGTGATATGATAAGATATGAGATATGATATGAGATATGATATGATATGATATGAGAAGGTGATATGATATGAGAAGGGGACGACAGAGGACAAGATGGTTGGACAGTGTTCTCGAAGCTACGAACATGAGTTTGACCAAACTACGGGAGGCAGTGGAAGACAGGAGTGCCTGGCGTGCTATGGTCCATGGGGTCACGAAGAGTCGGACACGACTAAACGACTAAACAACAACAACAATGATAGCCATGTTCAAATATATGAAAGGATGTCATATGGAGGAGGGAGAAAGATTGTTTTCTGCTGCTCCAGAGAAGCGGACACGGAGCAATGGATTCAAACTTCAAGAAAGAAGATTCCACCTAAACATTAGGAAGAACTTCCTGACAGTAAGAGCTGTTCGGCAGTGGAATTTGCTACCAAGGAGTGTGGTGGAGTCTCCTTCTTTGGAGGTCTTTAAGCAGAGGCTTGACAGCCATATGTCAAGAATGCTTTGATGGTGTTTCCTGCTTGGCAGGGGGTTGGACTGGATGGCCCTTGTGGTCTCTTCCAACTCTATGATTCTATGATTCTATGACTGGAAACCTGTAACCCTCCAAAGGGTGCTGGATGCCAGCTCCTACTGGTCTCAGACAGCATAGCCAATGATCAGGGATCATTTCCTGACTCAAATCAGGAATTTGATTACCTGCTTCTGAATTATTCTCATCCCCACCCCTATTCCCTCTGCTCATCTGGAGAGGCTCTGCTCCACAATGGCATCTGTTTTGCTTTCCCGCGTTTTGTCCAGTTGCCTTGCTTGTTGCCAGATCCAGACTTATATTGATGCAGGGGCCTTTCTGAACCGATCGTTTGGTCTCCTTTATGCTTGCAGAAGAGGAGGAGAGGTTTTAGGTCATGGTGTCCATTTTGGTAGGACTCTGTGATTGAAATCTTGAGAAATTACTGCTGCTTTGGGCATTTTTATTGGAAAAGCTGCTGGTGGATGTTGGGAAGCCCATAGCTGTGTGAGGACTGGCTCAACCTGGGGATCAGGTGGACATTTTGACATGCTTCTTTCCACAACTGGGGTGGGGAACCTCAGGCATGAAGGCCAAATGTCACTCTCCAAGCCTCTCCCCAATACTATTCTAAGACCTCATCTCTCACCAGTCCTGCTCTGCACTCCCCTCAAATGCTTCTGCCTGGCTGGAATATGTCCTTGAACTGTGAAAGGAGCTCTTGCTTGGATGGAGGATGAAGGTGTGTGTGTGAACATCTGACTATGGTGTGGCGGGAATGTACCCCACTGTTCAAAGGAAAGAGTGGCAGCCTTTGCCCCACCCACTTTCCCCCCTTGTCCCCCCACTCACCAATTGCATGCTGCCCCTGGAAAGTTGCTAGTGAGGGAATGCGGCCCCTTGCTGTCGAACAGTGGCTGTCAGAGGCATTGGCAATCCTGCATTAACAGGGCACTGGTCCACCTAGCTCCTTATTGTCTACACTGACTGGCAGTGACTCAGGACTTCAGACCACGGTCTCTCCAAGCTCTACTTAGAGATGTTGAGGATGGAACCTGAGAACTTTTGTGTGCAAAGCAGATGCGCTACAGTCTTCTCCAGTGACAAGGAATGAGTTTCACTTGTCTTTGGTCAGCTTTTTGGTCTTAGCTGTTGTCTTTTAGCTTTTATTGCGTTGTGGCTCATTTCGTACTTCAGCTTTTATTATAGTTTATTATTGCTGTTGTTACTGCCTGGGATCCATTCTGGTGATGCATGACTTAGACATGTTAAAGGTAAAATAATATGTGAGCTATCATGCCTTGGCTTCAGATCCTGCCTGAGCCACCTGCTAGCTAACTTTAGTCGAGTCCTCCTCTCTGCTTCAAACTACCAATGCAAGAGGACAATAGCAGTGTCTTTCTTGCAAGGCTGCTAGAAGTATCACTGAGCTGATGTCCCAGTTCAGCTAAACAGCTAGAACCATGGTTAGATGTGATTTAAATGACATGCACTGGTTAACAAACCAGGATATCGAGCCATGATTCAACCCCAGTTTGTTTTAACAAACTAGAGTTAGAATAAGCCACAGTTCCTGGAGTCTGGACATAATGGGAAACTGAGGCTCTGCTCATGTGCAGAGCTATGTGTGATCAGATGTAAATGGTTGGTCCTGATTGCCCTGTCCTGAGATGGGTTGTCCCACTCAGTCTGCTCCCTGATGCTCACACATTCCAGAGGGATGCCTTCAAGAGGCACTATAGATATCCTGATCATCAGTGTTTATACATCAGAAGCTGCTGACATGTAGATGCTTCTCTGGATGCATGGCTGTTGAGAGGAAAGGGACATCAGCCAGATGCATGGTCCTGCTTTCCCTCAATATTGCCAAGTCCTACACCCCCTACACCCAGGTAACATCTGAATAGGCATTGGGGTTTAGTCAAAAGTGGAAGGGTTTCAGTTTATTTATTGATACTTGGCCAAAGATATACAAAAGTCCATACCCAGTACAATGTATATTTTTTATAATATACTGAAATAAAAGGGATTGTTTAATATAAAAAGGAACAGAGGCAGAAAGAAAAAAATTAAAATATAAAGGGAAATAAAGGAAAGAAGAGAGAGAGAAAGAAAGAAAGAAAGAAAGAAAGAAGAAAGAGAGAGATAAAATAAATAAAGAAAGATAAAAAAGACTTCCAGTTCTCTGTCCTGCAGCTAAATATAGTATTCATTCATTAATTTCCAACCATTCTATTTTCTATAAACCCATACTTGTTCCAATCTTCAAATCCAAATATTGCAGCTTCAAATCTGGATATTATTACAAGTGGAGGGGTTTCAGACAGGGGTCTCTCCACAAAAGAAAAAAAGATGTATATGATTTGAAGAGAAACTAGAGTATCAGTCTCTCCCAGCCATACCTGGAGCTGCTGGGGATTGAACCTGGGACCATCTGCATGCAAGGCAGATGCTCTGCCATGGAGCTATGGCCCTTAATGCACACAACTAATTTAAGACTAATAATTTCAATGGATAGATTCTAAATTAGTTGGATACAACCTATTGTCTTTGGGAACCTATCCCCCCCCCTCCAAAAAAGAAGAAGCTCAACTCTCTAGGTCAAGTGTGCTGAGCATTTGAGTATCACATTGCCTGTGCTCACAGTATATTCCCAGTCTCATGGCTGCACCAGCGACACACTGATAGAAGAAAGAGCCAGTGCCATTTATATTACCTTTGCCCCCCTCGCCAGCCCCTTCCAATTACTGCAGAGCCAAATAGAACAGGGTCAGCGTATTTTCTTGACGGATTCATTTCTCTGAGTTCTGCTTAACACTGCAAGCTTGGTTACACATGACATTTTAGTCTGTGAGCCTGTTGGTCCTTCTCTCCCCCCCCCCCCCAGTGCATTTCATACACGCCACGAAACTTTGCTACGGAGAGAGCTGCCAGCCACCCAGGCTCCGTGCCATTGGCTGTAATTAACATTGCGCTCAGATGACAGCGTTCGGCACATATGCAAAAAAAGAAAAGCCAGCACCCGAGAGTTCCCGATCTCTTCCCCAAGAGAGAAACGGTGATGGTCATTTTTCACATGACTAAGCCTTAATCATTAGGGTTGCTTGGAAATGGGTGTGTCCTTTCCTTAAAACCCCGGTCCTGTAAACCTCCGATTCAGCAACACAAGCATGAAACATGCAGAAAGCAGCTGGCAGGGATGCCAACTTGCATAAATTGGGGGGGGCAGGTAAGACCCGCCCTATGTAATCAATCACAAGATGCGGCACATGCACCCCATTTGAATGGCACTGCCCATCAACTTTTTGCGAGTTTCACTCCCCTCAAATATTTTATTGGGAGGAGGGGGGCAAAGGGACCTCAGCCCCTAGGAGTTGGCTCCTATGGTAGCCGGTAACACTAAAGCCAAGAGAATCTCATCGTGCTGGAGGGAGGAACCTCTGCTCCACTGGTCTAAATAGGCCTGTGAGTCTGTTTCGGCCAAGTCACATCTATGTGCCCTACTGTCAGGCGTCAGGGAATCTGATCCCACCGCCCCCCAACCCCAGGCAGGCTGCCAGGGATAAATAGACAAGAAAAACTCTTACCAAAGACCTTTATTCAATATTCACAGAGAGAGGCTTAGAAAGGCAGCCTCTTAGAGTAATGGCATTGCTCAGAGTAATCTCCACCCCCTCTTCACTTCTCAATCGTCAACAGCACCATCCACATTACGGTGTCTCTTTAGGGCCAATTGCCTCTTAACTCTTTGCTCTCTTACTTTCAATGCTTGCTGGGTTCTGGGAGAAGGGGAGGTCTGGAATGCTTTCTAATGATAACGTGTCAGCCAGCTGCTCCGGCTTTGCTTCCCCAACTCCGCTCTTCTCCCATTTCCCCCCAGCTTTGTCCCTCATCTATCTCTGAGCCGTGACCTTCTGCAAACCACTGTTGTGAATCTACACCGTCTTCCTCTTCTCTGTGTGGTGCAGGAGGGGGTGGGGCAGTCTCCACCATTCCTCCTCAGTCCAGTCCCTGACGCCTACACTTGACACCAGAACTCTCCCTGAGTGCAGAGCCACAATAGAAGAACCCCGCTGGATGAGGCCAATGGCCCATCTAGTCCAGCATCCTGTTCCTACAGTGGCCAACCAGATACCTGTGGGAAGCCTGAAAGCAGGACCCAGGAGCAACAGCCACTCTCTCTGCTGGTATTAAAAGGCATAATGCCTCTGGCAGTGGAGGTGGAGCTTAGACATCAGGACTAGGTAAAAAGGCAAAGGTAAAGGACCCCTGGACAGTTAAGTCCAGTCAAAGACTATGGAATTGCAGTGCTCATCTCGCTTTCAGGCTGAGGGAGCCGGCACTTGTCTACAGACAGATTTCCGGGTCATATGGCCAGCATGACTAAACCCTTTCTGGTGCAACGGGACACCGTGATTGAAACCAGAGTGCACAGAAACTCCGTTTACCTTCCCGCCAGAGCGGTACCTATTTATCTACTTGCACTGGTGTGCTTTCGAACTGCTAGGTTGGCAGGAGCTGGGACAGAGCAACGGGAGCTCACCCCGTCGCGCAGATTCGAACCGCCGACCGTCCGATCGGCAAGCCCAAGAGGCTCAGTGGTTTACACCACAGTGCCACCCGCGTCCCTTTTCATGACTAGGAGTCACTGACAGCTTCATCCTCCATGAATTGATTTAATGTTCTAAAGCCATGCAGGTGGGTCGCCGTCAATGCCTCTGGTGGGAGCAAATTCCAGAGTTTAGCTATGCACTGAGATTAAAATATACTCTGTGTGCAGCATTACGGTGAGGATGGATAAGCCTGTTGCCCTCCAGAGGTTGTGAGAATGCAGCCCCCATCAAACCCAGGTCTGCCAGGGCTGGGAGTCCAACAGCATCTGCACAGCCACATGTCCCCCTCCTTGCGCAGCAAGCCAGAAGGTTATGAAGACAACAGCTTTGTGTTGACTCCAAAGGCTGGGGTGAGGGTTTGAAAAATGGGTGTTCAAAGAAGCCCAGACGCCTCGACTTCAATGAAAGCCGCCCTAAGTGTAGCTCCCACAGCTCCTTTCCCTTGAGCATGCTGGCCCAAGTCTGGCTTGCACTCAGCTGCTGCCACTCCCTGCTCACTCTGCCAGCCCTACTTCTCGGGGAGGGGGGGGGAGAGAAGAATGAGATGACTTGCTAACAAGGAGAGGGTTGGAGGCAGAAGTGGTGGCGGACATTCCCAGAGGCAGGAACTGATGCAAATTGTCTTTTTGCTCTGGGGATTCGTGACTCTAAGCTTCATAATCCTTGGCTGGCAGTGATGCTCTAACTTGTCATTTGCTGCTGCTGAGGAGGAGGAGGAGGTGGAGGTCCGGGCTACTCTCCAAAAGTTTTTGCTTGTGTGGAAAGTAAGTGCTCTGTGGCACTCTTGACAGCACCCTGGCAAAATGACAAGAAAGAACCAGCCTTTCTTTGTCTGCTTTCCTTCTGTCCTCTGATCCCAGTCGATCCCGCCTCAAACCTCAATAGGCCTCTGAATACCAGTTGTTGGGTCCTGCTTGTGGGTTTTCCATTAGCACCCAGTTGGCCACTGGGAGAACCAGATGCTGGACTTAGATGGGCCTCCAGGCTGATGTAGCAGCCTTCTTATGTGCAGATAGCTGGTTACGAGTTACATATTCTACACTACATTTTATGGGTGCATTTCTGCATAATTTTCTGTCTTTGCTCTTCCGGTTTGCCCTTGAGTGCCTGTACAATTAAACACTGTGTCTGTATCAAGCACAGTGCAAATTGACTTCAGATAAAATTAAAAGCCAATAAACCTTCACTCTATTTTCAGCGCCTGCTAAAAAGCATTTTTGTTTAGGCCGCTAGCCTGTCCAGACACATATATGTTGTTGTGTTTTGATCTCTTTTTAGTTTACTGTTGATTTTAATATGTCTGCCATATATTTTAACTACTTCTTCTTTACTGCTTTTATCGATAATTTTATTTCTTATAAACCCCTTAGAGGTTTTGTTACTAGGAAGTGGTATATAAATTTTGCTAAATAATTAAATGCTGTATCAATGCCAGCTAGTCAGAGACCTAAAACCTATAAAGTATATCATGGGAATAAATAAAATCAGATTGGTCAGGTTCACCAATGGCTTTCTGAAATCAAATATGTCTTGGCCAGCCTCATAACAAACAGAAGTGAATGAGTGTCAGATGATCAGAATGAAACTCAACACATTTGATTGATGGGGCCTTTGGAGAGACCTCAAAGCACATGGTTGTTGGCTAAACAGCATTCTTGATACCCACTAAATATTCTTCTGAAACATTGGGCTGAAGGTGTGGCTAGAGCAGAGATGGCCAAACTTGCCCCTCCAGCTATTTGGGGACTACAATTCCCATAATCCCTGACCACTGGTCCTGTTAGCTAGGGATGATGGGAGTTGTAGTCTGAAAATAGCTGGAGGGCCAAGTTTGGCCATCACTGGGCTAGAGAGACCACTCAGTGGTCCTGTTCTATCTCCTAAATTTGCAAAACCCGAAATGATCCCTTCTTCTTACAAAAAAAAAAAAGGAAAACACATTACTCTTTCCAACAAATGAAATAAATCCCTTTTGTGTTAGGATTATTGAATTACTTATTTTGTGGTTGAAACAAAATCTTTAAGCAGTGCTTTCCAGCTTGGCGATGGATCTGAAATGAAGTAAAAAAAAAAAAAGCCCAGAAATGTGCAAATGTAATACCGAAAGCAAGGAGAGAGGCTAATCTCCGTGTGCTGGGAAATGACTTTGCCTTTGAAATGAAGCCAAATGTATGGCCTCATTGTTAATGCAGCCGTACATTGCAGTAGTAGTCCATCCACCCCCATCACCCCTCCACCATGTAACTGTATGTATCGTAAGGAGAGCTTGTTGTACAGGAAGGAGAAAGAATAGCCAGACCAAATTACTGTAGATTGTTTGCAGGTTTCTGAGCACACAGCTGATGGAAGAGCAGGGTATTCATTTGCATCTGCATCATGGCATTGGCTGGCTGCTCTTGTTGCCAGTCAATATACACCCCTGCCAGAGACGACTAGCTGTTGCCTGTGATTTGTGCAGCATGGCTATACTGTAGGTGGCTTGCTGGGAAGCAAGGACCCCCTCCTGACTAGTATGCCATACCCTCCAAGTCCCCCCAAATTTCCAGGGACAGTCCTGGAATTATGAAAGCCATCCCAGCTTCCGATTTGATCCCAGAATGTCCCCACCAGTGCTGCCGCCGCTGAGCTCAGGGAAGAGGATGAGCTGACCCTTGTCCCAGGCAGCAGAGATCATTAGCTATCCATGCCTTTCCATGGTTGCCTCTGCCAGCCTTCTCCCTTGGGCAGCTCATAGAGGCTGCTGGGGAGAGGGCAAGGAGCAGGAGAGGCTGCCATTTCCAAGGCCCGGCTCTGTGTGACATACCTGCTCTGAGGGGCCGGGCCTCTCTGGGCAGGAAGAAAGGGGGAGCGGAGCAGAGCGCAAGACGTCTTGATTTAAAAAATAAACATTTTGTGCGTCTGCATTTCATCTTGCCCATTTCCAAATATTTTTAAACGGTGTGTTGTTGTTTTTTCTTTTTGTGAATCTGTTGTTGTTTAGTTGTGTCCGACTCTTCATGACCCCATGGACCAGAGCACGCCAGGCACTCCTGTCTTGCACTGCCTCCCGCAGTTTGGTCAAACTCATGTTCGTAGCTTTGAGAACACTGTTCAACCATCTCGTCCTCTGTCGTCCCCTTCTCCTAGTGCTCTCAATCTTTCCCAACATCAGGGTCTTTTCCAAGGATTCTTCTCTTCTCATGAGGTGGCCAAAGTATTGGAGCCTCAGCTTCACGATCTGTCCTTCCAGTGAGCACTCAGGGCTGATTTCCTTCAGAATGGATAGGTTTGATCTTCTTGCAGTCCATGGGACTCTCAAGAGTCTCCTCCAGCACCAGAATTCAAAAGCATCAATTCTTCGGCGATCAGCCTTCTTTATAGTCTAGCTCTCACTTCCATGCATCACTACTGGGAAAACTAGTAGTGAATCTACCAAGAATAAAATGACATATAATCAGGATTAAGGGGTTTTCTCAGGACGGTTGAGGGGGTGTGACCCATTGGTGTAGTGATGGCGGTTCTCACCCTTCTTCTGACAGGAAGTGCTCTGCAGTGAGGGGATGAAAAATGGGGGGTTCAAGGAGGATCAGTTTTGGGGGCGCAGTGAGAAATGTCCCTATTTTCATCTGAGGAATGTTGGAGGGTATGACACGTAAATAACATCAGAAAAACCTGCTGCCTCGGGCCAATGGCCCATCCCCAATGCTAGCTCGTATATTTGGAAATGTTCCTCATTCAACCTGAGAGTACTCATCAGAAAACCAGGATTAGTTGCTGCTCTCCATTGAGAGTATACTGCTGGCAGATCTGAGGCTAGCGCCACATAATGGTGTAGAACAGCCCTTAGCAGGCCCTTGGAATTAGATTATCTCCAAGTGAAAAACCTAAGTAAACAACAGAGCCCCGAGATTCCTCTACAAGAAAACAATGCGTCTTCAAGGAGGTTCCAGGGCGTGTGTGTGTTTATATGTGTGAGAGCAGCAAATAACGGATTAGCAAATCCTTTCACAAAAAAGCCTTATGTTTCTGAGAGCACTTCTTTGATTTTGAGCAGGAAATGTAAGCAGAATAACTGAAACAAACATGTATTCCTCATTGTCTTCCCCATCAATCCTGCTTCTGTAGTGCTGTGGTGAATACATGGTGCTTTGGACCTGTGGGCTCTCTCTGTGAAGCTCTCTAAATAGTCATGGCTTCTCACAAAGAATCCTGGGAAGCTCTCTTCAGCTTACGCATGGAGGCTTCCTCACTGTAGACTGTCAAGCGTCAGCAGGTAGGTTAGGATGACCTGTGTGAAGCCAGAGGTAGCAATATCTGGAAGATTATTCATTCACTTGTTGACTGAAAACATAAGGATCATTTCGGACCGAGGGCCTTCTGGCAGTTACCACACGGAGAGAAGTAAAGCTACAGGGAAGCAGGCAGAGGACCTTCTCGGTAGTGGCACCCACCCTGTGGAACGCCCTCCCATCAAGTGTCAAGGAGATGAGTAATTATATATCTTTTATCTGAAGGCAGCCCTGTATAGGGAAGCTTTTTAAGGTTTAATGTTTTACTATGTATTTATATATGCTGGAAGCCGTCCAGAGTGGTTGGGGCAAGTCAGATGGGCGGGGTAGAAATAATAATAATAATAATAATAATAATAATAATAATAATAATAATAATAATGGTGACTTTCCTCTACCCAAGCACCTCCCTCCTGGCAGAACTCGTTTGCCCCAGGTGAGTTTCTCTGGGGACTACAGCTCTCATAATCATTGACCATTGGCCATGCTGACTGGGGGCTGATGGGAATTGGGAGCCCAATGTCTGGAGAGCCACATCTTCCCCATCCCTGACCTCTACTCTTGCCTATGGCCCCTTCTGCACTATACATCTCTAACAGGATCATACCACAGTCATGGCTTCCCACAAAGAATCCTGGGAAGCATAGCTTGTTTAGGGTGCTGAAAATTGTTAGGTGATCCCTATTCCTTTCACAGAGCTGCAATACCCAGAAGTCCCTGGGAAAAGGGATTGACTGTTAAGCCAGGCATCCCCAAACTGTGGCCCTCCAGATGTTTTGGCCTACAACTCCCATGATCCCTAGCTAACAGGACCAGTGGTCAGGGATGATGGGGATTGTAGTCCAAAACATCTGGAGGGCCGAAGTTTGGGGATGCCTGCTGTTAAGCCATTCTGGAAATTGTGTGAGCTGCAGAACGTGACAACACCTTACATTTTTATGTATATAAGAAGATATGAAGATACAACAAAGTTGGGTGCCACCTAGGGACTAAATTGTACCTAGTTTATCCACAATCTAACCAATAGATTGTGAACCTCTGTGAACCTCTATGAACCAATAGGCCAGAGCAGATAAGACAACACTCCCTGACCCCTTTACATGCTTTCTGGCATCCAGGCTTCCTTGTGGGTCCCAGGAACTAAGAGGTGCTCAACCACTGCCTTATCTGCATAGGAGCTGCTTAGGTTGGAATTAGATTGTGCTCTCCTCTATAAACTTAGTGGCACTTTCATTTATTGCTTCACAGTCTCACAGCTACCATCAGAAATTGGCCCCATGCTTTTCAGCTTTGCTGGCCATTTAGAGAAAAATTAATCATTTTAAATTATTGCACCCAGTCTTTAAAGTTTCCCCGAAGAGCTTTTGTTTCCTTCCCCACTTACCTCTCCCACCCCGATGAGAGCCTTTGCAATGAATTTGTTTAGGTCTTTTTATCAGAGTCTTGAGTGGATTACATATATTCTCTCCATTAATCGTGCACAGCCGCCCCCAACCTTTCTGGTAGGCAAATTTGTTCTCCACCACACCAGAACAAGTTGATGGCCCATAAAATAGATCCTCCAGCATTATCGTTAAGATGATGGGATGTTACACCAAGGTCCCCATTGAGTGTTGAGCCCATAATCAACAGCAACCGAGGTGCTTTTGCAAAACGCACTGGGATTTAAGCTGCCATATTCCCAGTGAGTGTCAGTAACATCTGGGTACTGTCATTTCAGTCCTTGCATTGCAAGAAACAAAGTGTGTGCATCTCTCATGCAGGTGTGGATAACATTTGGCACTCCAGATGTTTCTGAACTACAGCTCCCAACATCTCTGGCCACTGGCCGTGCTTGGTGGGGCTGATGGGAGCTGTAGTACAGCCACAACTGGAGGGCCAAAGGTTCCCCACACCTAATGGTTCTTGGATAGGGTCTAGTAGGATGGTGGCTCCCAAGCTGTTGCTGTGGTTGATACTTTTCAAAAGGAAGCCAAGGTTCATATCCGCACTCAGCCATTGAAGTTACTGGGTGAGTTTCACCTAGCCACTTTCTTTCAGTCTAATCTACCTTCCTGGAGGGGGAAACCAAGTGTGACATCTTGAGCTGCCTGGAGGAAAGGTAGAATGTGAATGTATTTTATTTTTTTATTAAAAAATGTTGTGTGATCAAACAATCCTTGGAATCAGATACAAGATTCAAAGCATTGGCCTGGTTCACACTTCATAGCAAGCCGAACTATGGGGTACCAGGAACAGGTGGCTGTGGTGGCTTCTAGAGAGCAGCTTACCTTACTTTGCTTCTCCCTGGTCTTTCGAGCTCAACCCAGCACAACAGCTAAGACAAGTGGTGTCATGGTTAAGCCCTCTCTTCCTTAACTGCAATGTGTAAGGTGAAGGTAAAGGTGACCCCTGACCATTAGGTCCAATTGCAGATGACTCTGGGGTTGCATGCTCATCTTGCGTCATTGGCCGAGGGAGCCGGCGTACAGCTTCCGGGTCATGTGGCCAGCATGACTAAGCCGCTTCTGGCGAACCAGAGCAGCGAACGGAAACACCGTTTACCTTCCCGCCGGAGTGGTACCTATTTATCTACTTGCACTTTGACGTGCTTTCGAACTGCTAGGTGGGCAGGAGCTGGGACCGAACAACAGGAGCTCACCCCGTCGTGGGGATTCGAACCGCCGACCTTCTGACCGGCAAGCCCTAGGCTCAGTGGTTTAGACCGCAGCTAAAAACAAACAAGAACCCAAGGTCCGTCATGGAGAGGAGACCAAACAGAGGCTCTATAACCAAAACCCAACCTTCATACACAAGAGCCTCATTTAGTCCAATATTCTGTTCTCACAGTGGTTAACTAGATGCCCATGGGAAGTCCAAAAGCAAGATCTGAGTGCAACAACAATCTCTTTGCTTGTGCTGGTATTCAGAGGCATACTGCCTCTGACAGTTGGGGGAGAACACAGACACCATCATGACTAGCTTATCAAATGGCCATTTGGCAGAATGCCTCTCTCTTTCTCTCTTTCTCTTTCTCCCTCCCTCCCTCCCTCTCTCTCTATATTATTAAATTTTCTAAATTACATTTCAAAATATCCATTTAAAAACAACCTTAAATCATTGACTTCTCTTCTTCTCTTTCCGTGGTTCATTTTGCATACCATACATCCCTGCATATTTTACATGAACTTAACCATTCGCTAATCCATTGTTACCCATCAAGGCTTATTTACACTGTTGAGTTTATCTTAATGCTGCCAGCGTTTTTTAAATGAACACAACTTCCCAGTCTTCTTTAAACGTGCATTCTTCTTGTCCTCTTATTCTCTGTGTTAAGCCTGCAAGCTGCGTGCATTCCATCAGTTTAAGTTGACATTCTGCTTTGGTTGGGACCTTGCTCGTTTTCCATTTGGGGGCTAAAAAAACCACGGGCCACAGTACTAGTGTACATAAACAGTCTTTTTTGACACCTGGAAATTTCCCTCAGAATTATCCCCAGCAAAAAGAACTCTTAAAAAAAAAGTACTTCAATTCATCATACAGTGGTCCCTCGACTTACGAACTTAATCTGTTCCGAATGCACATTCATAGGTCGAAAAGTTCGTAAGTCGAAAAGCGATTTCCCATAGGAAAAAAAAATATTTGGAAAAATTCGTATGTTGAGGAAACTGCATTTAAAATTCGTATGTTGAGGAAACCGCATTTAAAACCGCCAACAGTTTCTGTTCGGATGTAGAAAAATTCGTAAGGGTGCGGCCATTTGTCCCGTTCGTAAGTTGAAAACTTCGGATGTCGAGTGATTCGTAAGTTGAGGGGCCACTGTATATCATTTCCCAAAACTCTTTTACCCTTTTACAAGTCCACCACATATGATAAAAGCAGAATGTTGCTTTTAGTGCAGTTGGCAGTTCCTGGTATGGCAAGCCAGGAATGCCAATAAACAGCACTACCCCCTCCTCTCTCTGATATTCGACAAGGGCCCTAAAGGGACAGGCATGTTGCATCCTCTCTGGGCCTCCAACTACCCAAGCTTTGCCAGGGGTGCCCATTGTGCAGAGCTCTGTCTGCTAGGGGCGTTGAATGGAGCAGGCCATTAGGGAGTGTGAAAATACCGGTAATTGGGTCTCTATTGCAGTGCATTCAGCCCAGCAGCAGAATCAGCTGCATACCCTTGGGGACCCTTGGAGAACCATAGACAGAGGGTGAGGATCATGCCCGTTCCATTTATTCACCACAAAATTGTGATGTGTGTTGTTTTTTTAAGGGGAAAGCTCTGCAGGTTTTTGCATAAAAGGAAGTGATTTATAATATGTGTCAGTAGAACACTTTCGTACAGGCAGAAGATTAACATGCATAATTTCAGACGCAACAGTATTTAGAATTCAGAATTCCCAGCTTAATGCAAATGTCCTGACTTAAATACTGTGCTTCGTCTTAATTAGATAAAATAATCCTTCATTGCTTGGGTAGTTCAGTAAATTAGTCGCTGGCCTAACAGCCCCAGAATCGTGATCACACATTATTTAATCCATATGGATTTTGAAAAGGAAGACAAAATGGGAAAGAGACAGATATATTTGCCTGTGTTCAGTGACCAAACCCATCAGGTATCATTTAATGAACTGTATCATATGACGCAGATATAAAGCCATTGGTGAACCCAGTTGTGTGTTTTTTCAGCTTGCCTCTCTCTCTCTCCCTCCCTCCCCCTCTCATCTTGGGGTGTTTGGGGTTATTTTAATGTCCTCATCTATGCTTCTTTCCCATCTTATTTGGGGGGGGGAATGCAACATGCATATAGTTGCGAAACTGCTGTGCAATGGCATGGGAAAGGGCCGATCGGTATCATTTGCCTATAAAAACCACCAGAGAGTTCTCTGGTGTGCCCATCTGTTACCGGGACTTGCTGAGCTTGGAAGATGCCAAGCTTACATCACAGCTGAGCAACCTGAGAATCTCGAGGGCCACATTTGGCCCTCAGACCAGAGGTTTCTCCCCCTTTTTTAATGAGGGTAGGGAACCTGTGGCCCTCTAGCTATTACTGGACTCCATCAGCCCTGAGTGTTAGCTGTGCTGGCTAGGATTGATGGTAGGTGGAGTTCTGGAGGGCCAGAGGTTCCCCATCCCTGATCTAGGGGAGATATTCTGGCCCGTAGCCCACTAGGCTCACCCCGCAGGGCAGCTTTGGACAGAACTGTGGGCTTCTGGTGCTTGCATTGGCAGCTCCAGACAGACTTAGATGTTGAAGCAAGTTCCGTGGATTACAACATCCTGGTTTGTCTCCTTAGAATCAGCCCATTTGTAGAAAGTGTGTCACTAAGGCTTCCCCCCTGGTCCACCAGCTGGACCAGTCACTCGCCGTGAGCTCCTTTGAGAAGAGGAGCCTGTGAAACTCTAATTGCCCAGTTGGATGTACCAGGAAAACAATTTTTTAAAAGTAAAGTGTTTTTGCTGCACGAACCGAAACTCCTTTAGCTGCTTTTAGCAGCATTTGCGTGGCATTGCTTCCATTCCAGGTTATATCGCAAGCGCTCATCTGTGGGTAAACAAAAGGCTCCTAGTACCACATGAGACAACTTAAGTCTTTTGTTTCCACTCGCTTCCATGCCAAAACCCTCAATTGCTTGTTGGAGGGAAAGGTAACTATTTTGCAGAATATCCAGAGCTCTGTAATTTCCTGGTAATGACTGCATAACAATGGGAGCAGAGCACAACCTGCGCATCACAAGACGATTATCTAGCACTTGGAATTTAATACGATTCTCTGCTGTGTGCACTTCAGGTTGATTGGCTCACATGGCAATTCCGAAGCTCCCCCAACCTGTATTGTTAGAAATCATTCCTGAAGTACTCTTCGCTTAATGTACAATCATTCGCATTCATCTTCAAAATGAAATTTAAATGGAAGGTACTGGCTTTGGCTGGTAAACATTCATTAAACCTATAACAAGAGTGGTCTGTTTTCATCTTGCTTTTTTTAAAAAAACATGGTGGAACCTCCGGGGGTCCAATAGCTCAGGGGTAGATCGGGATTTCCTGGTAGATCTCTGAGTAGATCTCTAGGTCAGCAAAGCTTTCAGACTCACAACTGTTTTTAACAACAGGAAAAAGACATGTTTTGGGGGGCCACCTAAATTGCTGGGATGAAGAAGGTTAAGAAGGAGCAGACGTTTTTGTAAATGTGTGGTTTTGTTTTGGTTCTGGTACTGAAAATAAATTATTAGGCTCAAAAAATGTGCTCGGAGGCACCCTGTTCACTTCTAACTACGGTATGTCTTTTGCACTTTGTTCTCATTGGCAGATCTTAGGACTCTGGCAAAAAAAATAGAGAGAGATGATCTAATGAGACTGGTGTCTGTCCACCTCTGCAGTAGTGAGTGCATTCTGAGGACTTCTTAATGCAGGGATAGGGAACCTGTGGCTCTCCAGATGTTACTGGACTACAACTCCCATTATCCTTGGCCAGTGGCCCAGCTCCCATGGCCAGATGGGAGTTAGAGTCCAACAACCTCCGGGAGAAGGGCAGTATACAAATTTAATAAATAAGCATTAGTGGCTGGCTGATGAATGCCCATAATGTTTACTTTGCCAAAAGCCACATTTTGCAGAAGAACACACGCAAAGCAGTGGGGAACCAGCGGAAATCAAGCATCATAAATAAATTGGCTTATTTTTATGACTTCCTAGAAGTCATGGAAAGCAGCTCTTAATTGCTTATAAACTGGATTTCCTATTAAATAAAAAAGCTGCAGATGGCGAGCACTTTGTCTGGTTCGGCTGTTCACATGGTCCGCTTCCTTTTCTCGTGGGGGTTACGTAAGATACGTACCAATTTTATATTTATTTAAAATATTCCTATCCAGCCCATCATTGTTGCAGGTCCCAGTAACAACATCTGTTTAGCCCCAACAACATCTGCCATCTGAAAGGTACATTTTGGAAATTATGTACTGTGATCCATAAATGTCTGCAATCCTCTACTAGTTCATTCATACGTGATCCCAAGTATCCCTCTCTGTCCAGTCATAAAGGAGCAGGCTTTGGTGACAGCTCTGATTGCAGCGAGAGGAGGAAGCTTTTGTGCAGAATAAAAATTGTCTTTGGTAGCTGTGCCCAAAGCCCAGAGTTAGGGCAGAGTGGCATGAATCCATTCCACCCTCCACCAACATGTTTTGGAGAGGAGTGAATTACCGGTAATTGAAAACACCTTCAGTTTTAAAAATCAGCCTACTTGCAATGGGTTGTTTTGCTTCTGTACAGCCTTCTATCATATTACAAAAGCCACAGACTAGAAAAGGGTCCTTCAATTTCTTGGGCATCTAATAAAATGCCTTGGGCACTACAAAAATACCTGTTTCACAGTAAAAAGAAGAAGAAGAAGAAGCAGAAAATCCTCCCACAAAACAGACACCACCCCAGCTGGAAAACAAAAACAAAATCATTTTAAAATGTTTAAAAGAAGGCCTTGGCAAGTACGTGTGCTTGAGAGTGCCATGGTGTCTACTAACTCCTTGTTGTGGACTCCTGGATTAGAGGAGGGATATACAAGCTAATACCTGGGACCCAGGTGGCGCTGTGGTTAAACCACTGAGCCTAGGGCTTGCTGATCAGAAGGTTGGCGGTTCGAATCCCTGTGACGGGGTGAGCTCCCGTTGCATGGTCCAAGCTCCAGCCAACCTAGCAGTTCGAAAGCATGTCAAAATGCAAGTAGATAAATAGGAACCGCTACAGCAGGAAGGTAAACGGAGTTTCCATGTGCTGCTCTGGTTTGCCAGAAGCGGCTTTGTCATGCTGGCCACATGACCTGGAAGCTATACGCCGGCTCCCTCGGCCAATAATGCGAGATAAGCAAGCAACCCCAGAGTCGGTCATGACTGGACCTAATGGTCAAGGGTCCCTTTACCTTTTTATGCAAGCTAATCTTCCTTATTTTATTACTTATATCTCATGATACAGCAACAAAGGAGTAGAAAACTTTTTTTAAAAAAACACCCATTGTGTACTTTTAATTATGATGGAAGTCCCCCACATCCCTCCTCACATGATGAAACCCGAGCTGCTTTTAATTTCTTCATTGGCACTAGAATGCTTGGGGCCAGAGTTCAAACCCATTGCCGCCATTCAGAGCTGACGTTAGAAACTTTGTCTTTTGCAATTTCACCTCTGAAACCTGGCAGATCTCATTTGGGAGCTGCAACTCGCTCTGCAAGGCGCCCGCTGCCATTGTCAAGGAGGGCGCACACAACGTAGCACATTTATAAGATCCAGGGGGCCTTGAATTGAGAGACTCTCATGATAACGGGAACAACACGATGGATCCTAACTAGTCCTCCATAAAGTGAGGACTAGATCAAGGAATGATCTGAGATCTAATGGAAGCTCCAATGGGGAGTATGTGGGTCGTCTGGCATTTTTCACCAATTGCCCATTCTTCCTGCAGCCATGCTGTACCGTCTCTCCTGCTGCTACAGAGAATGCCACCCCCCCCCCACTCTGCCTACCCACAAAAAAGAAGAAGAAGCAGATTTTCAAGGAGCAAATGGACTTCAGAGTGAAGAGGAGATTGGTGAAAGTAACCAACCCACTTGTGGGTGTATCTCATGAGCAGAACTCCACTCACAGGGCAATCTTAGTGAGGAGCTTGGTTAGGATCTAAGCCCATGGTTCCCAATGTGGGGCACACGCCCCACAGGGGGGTAATTTTATTTTGGGGGTGGGCAATTCAAGAATGAGTTATTAACAGTTAATGGCCTTTTAGGCTTCTTCCACGTGAATAGGAGTTCACTTTTTGAATAATAAGAATTATATGCCATGGGGGGGGGACATCAGGATTTTAGAGATGCTTAGGTGGGGCATGGCCAAAAAAAGATTGGGAACCACTGATCTAAGCCCAAGATGGGGAATATTTTTCAGTCTAAGGGGCACCTTCCTTTCTAGGCAACCTTTTGTGGGGCAGAGGCAAAAGTGGGCAGGGAAGCAAATATGATTTTTCTTACTTGGTGCAGTAGACTGTTTCTACAAACATGCATCTCTGTCCTCCACTGAGGCAAGCAAGATGACATGGTCAGAATTCAAGGACCAATTTCAGCAAGGCAAAGCACGGCCAAGGAAAGCTCAAAGCAAGGTCAATGAGAGATGTGGCCTGAAGAGAGACCCGAGGGCCAGATAGAGAGGCTTGGGTGGATGCATTTGGCCCCTGGGTATGAGGCTCCCATTCCCTGATCTAAGCCACTGCGAAGGAGAAGGTTGTCTGCCCTGTGTTGCAATTCAGCACTAACATTGTGGACAGCCAGATGGTATGGGCGCAGCTGCTAGTTTAGCAGGAGCCAGATTCAGGATGCCAACAGGGCTCTTTGATCTTAAGCATTTGGGTGCCGAGGTGTAGACCAAGTTCTTAGAATGCCACCAGTCCCTGCATATCAGCTTCCCTGATTCCTGGCTGGGTTCCCAAACTGCCAGCTCTGACAGCAGTTCAAAACAAGTGACAACTTAAAAACAAAACAAGGAAACTTGAAAGGCAGGTAGAATGTGCACAACTCTCAGAATTAATCGGAACAGTGTGCTGGAAGATCCCTGTAAACAAAAGAGTTGCGTCATGCCCATCACAGACCTTGAATCTTAACAGTTTGCAGAACAGGAGAGAAATTTGTGTAACAGCAATATCAAAGCCCAAGGTGTGTATGCTGTCATGTCTACAATTTAAGCTTGTGTGTGTGTGTGTGTGTGTGTGTGTGTGTGTGTGTGTGTGTGTGTGTATTTCTAACCTCTGGAAGAGAATGTAATGCTTTCAGAAAAAGAGCCATCATTATCCACCCGCTGCCACCATGCACCCGAGGATTCGCGGCCTTGATGTAATTCTTCCTCCTGCTTGTTAATAGAACTCGGCGTCGAGCAAACACATGTGATGCGTGATCTGCTTTTCATTTTAAAATAAATGGGGGTAGTAAGGGGGTGGCGGAGATGGGTAGCTTCTTATCTTTGCAGCCGGGCAGGAGCCGTAATGGAAGGTGTTATTCATGAGTGCTGCCTCATGGGGAGATAAATGCTAAAATGATATTTGCCAACGGCAGCAAGGGTATTATAGATTGGCTTCATCAGAGAAGAGGTCCAACAGGAAGGGAGGGAAAACCTTTCTTATTACGGAAGTGCTGCCTGCTGGTCAGATATTTATGGGAGGCAGGTTTCAGCTGTTGGGCTAGGCTTTGCTAGATCAGAACAATGGAAAGCCTTCTTCAACAGAAAAGCAGAAGCAAGCAAACGGGGTTGTCGGCAAGGCACGGGTAGTGATTGTTAATTACTATTTATTAAATTTATATACCGCCCTTCAGCTGAAAATTCCCCTTGCTCCTGATGCCAATCTTCACTCCTTGTCCCCTGATGGGGCAGGTGCTATTTTGTGGTCACTTCCTAGTAATTGTTCACAACATAAGAGTACAAAAAGAAAGATGCAGAATACATAATGAAACGAAAGCAAAAAAAAAACCAATAACCCTGCTCCCACAGCACATTTGAAAGGTCATAGAATGTTAACCAGCCAAATGCCTGATGTTGTTGTTTAGTTGTTTAGTCGTGTCCGACTCTTCGTGACCCCATGGACCATAGCACACCAGGTACTCCTGTCTTCCACTGCCTCCCGCAGTTTGGTCAAACTCATGTTCATAGCTTTGAGAACACTGTCCAACCATCTCATCCTCTGTCGTCCCCTTCTCCTAGTGCCCCTCAATCTTTCCCTATATCAGGGTCTTTTCCATGGAGTCTTCTCTTCTCATGAGGTGGCCAAAGTATTGGAGCCTCAGCTTCATGATCTGTCCTTCCAGTGAGCACCGAGGGCTGATTCCTTCAGAATGGATAGGTTTGATCTTCTTGCAGTCCATGGGACTCTCAAGAGTCTCCTCCTGCACCATAATTCAAAAGCATCAATTCTTCGGCAATCAGCCTTCTTTATGGTCCAGCTCTCACTTCCATACATCACTACTGGGATCAATGCCTTGTCGTGGCGAAGGGGCTTGAATAACTCAGAGAAGCTATGAGCTATGCCATGCAGGGCCACCCAAGATGGACAGGTCATAGTGGAGAGTTTTGACTAAATGTGATCCACCTGGAGAAGGAACTGGCAAGCCACTCCAGTATCCCTGCCAAGAACAAAGACAACAGGCAAATGCCTGATAGGAGAGAGATATTTTCACCTAGTGCCTAAAGAGTTCTAAGACCCTGCCAAAGTCAGGCCTCTTCTTGCCCCACGGGCTGGAGTGTGTGTGCCAAATTTTGGCCTCGCACAGGGTGCCATAGTACCCAAGTCCGCCAGTGCATGATGGAGGCCAGCAAAACATGATGGAGCCCTGCCTCCCAGGGGACAATGCCACTTAGCCAGGTGCTTGCTGCACTGCAGCTGAGTGCCAACATGTGTGCAAGAAAACTCATTGAAGACTAAAGGCCAGCAGGTGGAATTGGCTGCTAAATAGCAGCCCTAGACAAATACTGACGTGGCCGGAGGGAAGATAATCACAAACGCGGATTGCATTCATTTATGAGGATGGTGCGTTGGCTGGGGCGGAAGGTGGAACAAAGCTCCTTCTCCACGGAATGTGTTTCCAATTTTACAATGTTTGCCTCCTCCTGCCTTTGCCCTTTGCAAAGATCCAAGCCATCCTCCTCCAGTGACCCAACAATAATAGGCAATTAACGCTCCTTCCCACTCTTTAATCATTCAGGTGCTTTACATGTGGCAGCTGCTGCTGCTGCGGTGTGTGTGTGTGTGGTGCAGTGGCAAACACTCAGGGAGAGATTGCTAACATTATCAGCTGGGTCAGTGGAGTCGCTTAGTGCTTTGCGGGATTGGGACCTTCACAGAACTTGAGTGGAAACATATTGAGTCCTCGAAAGCAGGGAGGCACTGCCAAACAACTCCGTCCTTCCATTTCTGCTGCAAGTGCTTCCCAAATTCCCACTCCACTAGCAAAACAAACAAACAAATAAATCTCCTTTTGCCTGTGAGGCTGCTGGGCCTGCCTTTGATGTGTGTCTAATTCCTGCTTCTTTCCCCTTCACACTCATTTCCCCCCTGTTTCTTCCTGATTGCTGTGGACAAAGAGAACAGCAGAAGACCATTTAGCACATTTGTCAGAGAAGAGTCCTCAAGGGGCTTGGGAGGGGGAATGAACCCAAGTGCAATTTTCTCCCCTTTTGTTTTTCAAACCCTTCTGTACACAAGTAATTGCTTTGCCATTGACTAGATTGCCCTATTCTTCCTTGTGGTGGAGAAGATACTGTAGATGGATTTCTGGTGGTTCAGGCATCAGAGAGGAGTTTCTCCAGAGAGTGGAGTTAAAGTCCTAGACATCCTGCAATGCTCTGATCTCTTGTGGAAATGCCCAAAGTGAAACAGCCATGCCTATAAGCATCAGAAACAACATTACATGCACCCTTGCTGGGTTGAAGCAAGGGACTCTCTATTCCAACCCTCCTGCTTTCGCTTCATCTGCTGGATGCTCTTGGGAAGCTCATAAGCATGGGGCCAGCCCACCCATGAGGCAAGATAAGGTGACCGCCTCAGGCAGCAGGATCTGCAGGGGCAGAAGATCCAGCCTCCAAGGAATGCCTTGCCTGCAGTGGCAGCAGCAGCAGTGGCACACTCCTAAGAGGTCATATCTGCCCAAGCCAAGCTGATGCTAGAAGGATAAATCCTTATTTTTGTATCAGCCTTTAGGCCAGGCACCCCCAACCTTCTGCCCTCCAGATGTTTTGGACTACAATTCCCATCATCCCTGAGCACTGGTCCTGTTAGCTAGGGATCATGGGAGTTGTAGGCCAAAACATCTGGAGGGCAGAAGGTTGGGGATGTCTGCTTTAGGCCTTCAAAGAGGGGCAATAAGCACAACTGGGGTGAGAAATCCAATCTAAATGTGTGTGTGTGTTTTTTTTAAAAAAACCACTGCAAACTTTGGGGTTCCCTCAAGCCTGTGGATACCTCCCTCTTGTGCATGGATAATGCCATTTCGGTTAATAGAACATCACTTGTGGAAGTGAGTCACAATTAGAATATTGCACTGCTTTCCTGCACATGTATAGCTCTAGCTGTATGCAGAGAAGGACCAGTAAGGAGGCTCAATGAAGTTCTCTTGCCTCCTCCCTGGCCTTAAAGGTACTTCTTTGCAGCATGCTGGACATTGTGGCAATTGAGGTTTGGGCATGTCTCCCTTTCATCACTCCCTGCATCACTTCCCCATGGATTCCTGCTCAGTTACATTGGGAAATTCACCATGGCAATGGGGGTTCCAATGGCAAGTTTAGCATCTTTTGCTGCCTCTTCCTTGGCCATCGCGGTGGATCAACGGCTGCATTAGCTGTGTTCAACCTCCACTGTCTGAGGCATTTTGCCTCTCTATACCAGTGGCTGGGAACTGCAGGTCTGTTGGTGCGGAGAGAGCTGTTGCCCTCCTGTGCCGCTTGCAAGATTCCCATATACCACGGCCAGAGCAGGATCCCGGACTAGATGGTCCATTGGCCTGATCCAGCAGGCTTGTCCAGTTTCTTTGTGGGCACCTAAAAATTACACTGCACACATGCCCTGCAGTTGTGTGAGAACAGAATACTGAACTAGATGGGTCTTCATTAATGAATTGTTTTTTTAACATAGTTTTTCAGGTTGCATATGATGTTGTTACAGTAAGGGCCACACTTTGAACATTTGGTGAGGGAGTGCTGATACTGCGTACCCTTAAGTACCCCTAGAAAAAAGCACTGTATATGCACTATATGTTTAAAGCACATGTTTTCCCCAAAAGAATCCTGGAAACTGTAGTTTGTTAAGGAAATTTGCGGGGGGGGGGGGGGTTACACTACAGTTCCCAGAATTCTTTAGGGCAAATCATGTTTGGGGTGAAAGCAGCATGAAGTACTGGCTCATTATTTCATATTTTTTAACCTGCATTTTGCTTTCTTCATTATTATTTTTTCCCTGATGGGTAGCCCTCTTAGTCTCTCATAGCAACAAACAACAGAAGAAGCTTAAAAACTAAGCAGTTTATTATGGCATAAGCTTTTGCGGACTTAAGTGTTTCTTCATCTGATGAACTAGGCTCAACTCCACAAAATATTGCCTACCATAATACATTTTATGCAGAGTCTTTAAGGTACAAGCCAGTTTGCAATATTATTATTAATTATTAGTTACAGGTAGGTAGCCATGTTGGTCTGACATAGTCGGAACAAAATAAAAAATCCTTCTAGTAGCACCTTAGAGACCAACTAAGTTTGTCATAGGTATGAGTTTTCGTGTGCATGCACACGAAAGCTCATACCTATGACAAACTTAGTTAGTCTCTAAGATGCTACTGGAAGGATTTTTATTTTATTATTAATTATTATTATTAATTATTATTATTATTATGGTTATTCATTGCCTTATTTGTTTGCTTTGCTTATTTTGATAACCATCTTGAGGCTCACGTGAAAGGCGAGATATACATTTCCTTAAATTCATTCTTATTCATCGTATGCAAACATCGCATAGTCCTAGTGGCAGCTAATGATGTTGAACATGAAAAGGGAAACTTATAGCATAATGATGTCAGGACGACTAGGCAATTAGCGCTACTCTGTGCTTGACTACAGGCTGCCATTTTCCAATGTGCCTCTCTGGGTTTGCCTATTCCCCATCTGCTCCCCTCTCCTTTGTCTTGATATGGGGGCAGCCCAGCCTCTGAGCGGGAAGAGCTCTCAGGGCTCTCAGCACATACTCCGCATTTCATTGCCTTGGAATGAAGGTCACTGGAGGCTTCTAGCGCCTTTGTGATGTATGGGGTTCCCTTTTTTTACACATATATACAGGCTGCACATAAGATAGATGATTCACAGCATTAATACGCTAACACATCTTTGACACCCCCCATTAGGTTTTGTTGGGGGGAGGGGTCAGCAAGGCTGTACAGTGGTGCCTCGCTAGACAAATGCCCTGTAAGACGAATTTTTCGCTTAACGAAGAGATTTTTCGAGCGGAGGTTGCCTCGCCAGATGAATTCGTTTTGTGAAAAAATTGTCTAGCGAATTGCGGTTTCCCATAGGAATGCATTGAAATTCAATTAATGCGTTCCTATGGGCAAAAAATAAATAAAATAAAATTCAATGCATTCCTATGGGATTCGCTAGATGAATTTTTCCCAAAGCGAATTGACTCACAGAACGAATTAAATTCATCTAGCGAGGCACCACTGTACTTGGATTCTTGCAAAGAGCAAATTGGGTCTCTTTCAGCTCTGGCGCAAGACAAGACTAGCTTTCATATCCCCCCCCCTCAATGGCGCGTGTGTGCCATGTGCACAGCACTGCCCCCTTCAATTGTGGGGGCAAGCCAGCGCACTTGTCAACCTACGGTACACTGCCAGTGAATGAGTCTAAGGAATTTTGTTTCTACATGTACTTGTATGGCACTTGGTGCTCTATAAATAAAATGTGGCAATGATAGGTGGTCCTGTTCATTCCTGGGTTCAGTTTGCTCCTGAAGGAAAATGCAGCCTGTCATGTCTGGAAATGGAACCAATTGTGACAACAGTTTTTCTATGACAAAGGCGATTTTATTAGCCAGACTCAAGAGAGGGAGAGAAGGAGGAGAGAGGGAGAGGGAGAGAGAGAGATTTAATATTTTTCTGTATAGCATATGTAGTGGCTAAGGATTCTGTGGAGAAGAAGTTTAGTTATATACAGTACTGTACTAGAAATCTATATATGAAAGCTGAGATAAGAAAATTATTTCATACAAGCAAGTTAACATCTGATAACCACTACTGTTTTATCTGATAACCACTTCTGTTTTAAGCAGCTGCCCTTGTTTCTGTTTTTTAAAATATATATTTAAATATATATTATTTTTGTTGTTTTGTATTGCATGCTATGCTTGGCTTTAGTTATTACCTGCCCTGAAGTACTGGATTGGCAGGATATGAGTTTGTTCGGGTAAGAGAGAGGAGATTATTCTTTCGGAGAAGCAGAAATGCTTATGATGATGGAACAAACTCCTTAGTGCTCCACTGAATACAACCCTTCAGTTTCTTTTCTTTTTTTTTAAGAGCTGCAATGTCTCCAAATTCTTCTAAGGGCGGACAAGCCCAAAGAAAGAGCTACACCAATCAACATGTATTCCATTGGCTGTCAAAATCATCACGCTGTCATGCCTCCATTGTAAAAATGTCCCTCAACCACTAAACTGATATTTTCTGCGTATTGTCTATAGGATGACCCTCCCTAAGTCCAACCACAACTGAGTTAGCAGGGGGCAAATCTACCTTGGTGTCATAGGTGCCAACTCCCTGGGGCCCTGGGTGCCTGAGCACCCACAAAATTTCCCATGAAGGGACCAGGCACCCACAGATTTCAGTGCCAGGGCCATGCACACTCCATGCCACCCATGGCCCCAGGAACCCACGGTTGTGGGGCCAAGCTTGGTGTTATCTGCTCTCACTCACAGAGGCTCTCCAGGATTTTAGGCCGGGCACTTTACCACCAGCAGCTGCCTATTCCTTTCTTAACTGGAGGTGCTGAGAATTGCAAAGCATGGCTGAACATCAGAAGCACCTACCTGATGGACCAAAGGTCTGTCTAGTCTAGCATTCTGTTCACATGGTGGCCAACCAAATGTCTCTTGGAAGCCCACAAGGGCATGAACACAATAAGACATGTACTTTACCACTGAGCTAAAGCCCACCTGCCTCCCAACAAATGTCGGTTATTGCAGCAGAACATGGTTGGCCAATGATGTTGTCATTCAGATGTTAAACGTGTTGAACATGAGTTGATGAAAGTTGGAGTCCAGCAACTTCTGGAGAGTACTATGTTGACTACCCTTGTGCCAGAACCTTAACTCCTTTTGCTTTCACAATCTGACTGCTCCAATGTCTGAACCCAAGCAACTGTTCAGTCCCATCGTATTACTATCTAGCCAAGATTCTGTTTCCTCTAATTAGCTGAAGCCAAATGCATGAAGTCCTCCACAATGTCCTTTTGCTTTCAGCACGAGTGCTTTCCTGAATAAGAATGCACAAGGTTTGCGCTTTTAATTAGCAGAATAAAATGCAGTTCCCCCTCTTCATGCTTTCATACAGACTATGGTAACCTTTTCCTTCCATCTGTTGCTTATCAAATCCCAGGCGTAGCGGTGGCGGAATTCCGACATACATCAGTTCTGCATTAGGTAATGAGTTGGGTTAATGACCTTGATTTCTCGGGAGCAAAATGGAGACTTTTGCCATCACAGTGGGTAATTAGGAACCTCAGCTGTTCTACGTGGGATGAGCTTGAACTGACAATGAATCGGAGCTGACGAAGAAGTAATTACACTTCAGTGCATCAAAAGAGCAATGCTGTGGGCTCTAATTATGTTCTGCCATGAGTTGCTGATACTTCTCATTTTATTTTGTGGTTGCTTCTAACTTCATTATCTTTAGCTGAAGTAGGGAGGATGGAAGGCGGAGATGCCAAGAAAAACACAATTAATGTTGTTGTGCTGAACTGGTGTTTCTGGCATTCTTAGCAAAATCTTCACAGGATGTTAAAGGATTGGTTTGCTACCTGTCATGAATCCCCTTCAGGCATTTGCCTGAACACAGGAGGGTTAAAAGTGAATAGAAGGCCAGAGCCTTAAACAAAGCTTTTGGATAGAGATGCAGGCAAAATTCTTTGAGCTCCAGGGGGCTTGTGAAGCTCACCTAAAATAGAAAGGGTGAACTTTCTCCCAAATTCTTCTCTGGGTTGGATTAATATCTGACCTGGAGAAGAATTCCTGGCTTTCTCTCCAACTATTCCCTCCCAAACAACTACCTTTGTCTTAGACTTGATACAACAGTGTGATTCTTCTGTTCTTAGACTGTTTGCCTTTTGGTAGGCCTATTAAGGCACTGTTAGACCCAAAGGCTCTTGTGGCGAGTCATAAAGGCACTACACACCTGAACTGTAAAGAAGTGTGTCTTCATCATTCTCTGAAAGCTGAATAGTGAAGAAGCTAGATGTGTCTTTGTGGAGAAAGAGCTCTGCAATTTAGGGGCCACCATAGAGAATGCCCTCTCCTTGGCCACCACGCCATAAACTTCTGAGGTTGGTGGAACTACCAATAGGGCCTCCTCTGCTGATCTTAACACCCAGGAGGGTCTGTAGG
Organism: Zootoca vivipara; assembly: GCF_965207765.1. NCBI lineage: Eukaryota > Metazoa > Chordata > Lepidosauria > Squamata > Lacertidae > Zootoca > Zootoca vivipara. The sequence continues at coordinate 57,143,625 of NC_142592.1, forward strand.
GAAAGAGGTGGTATTTCAGGTATTTGTGGCCTGAGTCAGTTAAAACTTTAAACAATAATGGGCTCCTTGAATTGATGGAGTTACTCTCCTTTTTCACTGCGGTCGATGGTGGTTCTGGCTGTCTTGTTCTCCCTTAGAAGCACCCTCTGTCCTCTATTGAGATTCAGGGCCAGGTGACTATGTCCAGGCAGCCAAGAGGAGAAGACAGTTCCTGCCACACAGTTCTTCCCTTGGCAGGGGTGGGGAGAGATGGACACCTGTACTGCGGTGTTGCCCCTCTTCTTTGAGGATCAGGATCAGGATCTGAAAACAGAAGCTTTCCCACCTCTTCCACTTGACAGCCAGGAATTCGACTTTCCCCTGTACGGCTGTTGTTTTTACATCCATAAAGTTTATTACATGTGCATTCCTTCTGCTTGATTTATGGAGGGATGTTAGCTGAAGCCAGAGGAGGCCACAAAGAGGTGTCATTAACTTTTACTGCAGCTCATTATGGACAAACCTCAAGCCATGCTGTCTGGAGTGTCCCTCAAGGACTGTTAGAGGAAGAGTGTGTTTCTGTGTGAGTCTGGGATGGGGGCGATCTGTTTGTAAAGGCAGCCGGTATCAAACAGGTTCCAGTCTATAACAAGAGTGCCAGCTTTTCAACTGGCCGCTGTAGCTGTGCCTTTAAGAGTGCCTCAGTGTTCAGACTTCATGAAGTGACCAATGCTCATCTCCATGCTGTGGAAAGCTTCACCTGCTGATTTGGATATGATTTTTGCCCAGAGCTATAATTCCTAGAGTGGTTTCACCACCGGCTCCTCTTCACAGGCAACTCTAAGAATTGAGGGGCCTCCGGGGCCTCCTAAGAACTCTCAGCATGTTTAACAAACTACAGCTCCCAGAATTCTTTAGGGGAAAGCTATTACTGTTTAAAGTGGCAACATAGCAACATGTGTGAACATGTCGAGAGCCAAGTCAGCAAGTTTTATTTAATGCAGGATGAGCTACCATGCCACTCAATTAAACATTCTGCTGGGGAACACATTCCCAGTGTGCAGTCACCCTTATCTGTGCTGCAGCTGTCAGACCTTTGAGTTACAGGTGCCTCTGCACTGATAACAGCCAATTACATGTTATTGTCTCTGTTAAGGTATGACAGCTCACCTGAATTACAGCTCTGCAGTTGGGTGATGAGTACCCTTTTAATGTAAAGCAGGCTGGTTTGATAGATCTTGTGGAGATTGATTAAGCGGTGAGCCTTGATAAGGAGTCGGGGTTGCTGTGAGCTAATCAGACACAGGAGAACTTTGCCTTTCATTCCCCTTGAAAGCATTAATCACATGAAAATGATTCATAAAATACAGTTGGTGCACTGTCATAGCTAAAAAGCTGAGATGTGATCCAGGAAGCGCCTCATTCAAATACCAGGTAAGTCATCATTTTTTTAGTCCTTTTGTAAAAGAAATCTCATATTCGATGGTGTTCGCTTAGTGTGACAAATCACATTGGAATCACAGTGCAGCATTAGTGTGTGTGTGTGTGTGCGCACACGCACACTCCTTTCCCTTGTTTTGGTCTTTATCCAAACCAATCTGCTCACGTTTTCAACCCAAAGTGAAAACAGAATAAACAGCTGAAAACTGGCAGAGCATAAAATGTACATAGCCTTCAAACTCAATTGAGCTCAGATCAAATGCTGACTGACTCCTTCTAACTCGGGAGAAAATGGGCTTCCACGCTTTCTCTTTTATTGAGTGCATCTCCACCTGCCACTCAAGATGAAACTCTGTGTATAGAAATGAAATATCATCATTGTCATTAGGACAGTTTTGTTTGCCGCTATAACAAGGTGGGGGGGGGCAGGGAGACAGCAGCGCCAGATTATATTAAGAGATGGTTGAAGAAAGGAAGCCAAATAGCTGTTGAGAAACATTTTTTGCAAAAACAAAAGAGCCCACCCATCTCTTTATGCTTTCTGGTGGTGTAATTAGATGAGGTTTTTTTTGTTTTGTTCCTCTGCTCCTTTTTCTTTCTCATACTGTATATTGTTGCATGCCAACCCAATCTCTGAACGCCACAAGATTCCAGGGGTTCCGGATACTTACCCAAGGTTCATTTTACCTTTTGGAAATGAGGCACAGAGGAGACTGTGGTGTCTTTAGGATATAGGGTTTATTTACACATATTTACAACCTGAGCCTACATTGATGGGGTTCACTGCATTAACACCCCAAGAGTGCCTTGCTTCTCCCATAGCCTTAGCTTCAAACAGAAAACCAGAAGTTCTCAGTCTGTCTCAGTTCCCAGTTTGCTGCATTGCTTCTAGCCCCAATCACTCCAACTCTCTGCTCTCAACTCTGCCTCCATCTTTCTAACTACCTGTGAGTTGAGAGAGGGGACCCCACTCATCTGTATCTCCTACAGTGCCCCTTCCTTTGTTCTCTTTAATGGCCCATCGCCCAGGCTATCGCCTCACCAGAGGGCTAGCCTGGCTATCCCAAGAATAAGAAGTCTTGATTAAATTCTAACACTTTATGAACTTGGAGATCTTGGTCATGCCTGGCTGTCAAGAGTCTTTTAGGACTCAGTCCTAGGGAGACATCTCTTTCAGTTCATTCTGAAGGTTGATTTCACCCATAGAAACCAAGGTTGATATCAGTGGCAGCACAACTAAGATATCACCTACCTATTGTAGTGCCCAAGATGGCTGGTATTGTGGAAGGTGGTCTTCTTGGGCAAGCCTATTCTAGCCCTGTGTATATGCTGCATGGATGTGTGCGCAACCCCTTGCATATTTACTTCTGAGTAAATCCCACTGAACATCTGAGTAAAGATAGGTAGGATTATATGGTAAATTGCTCAAAATGATTTGCATTTATCTTTCTCCTTGACTCTAATCTTGCTTCTAGCAATATACAGATAGCTATCAGCTGAAAGAAAGCTATTCCTGTTATCGTCCCTTGTCTATACTGAAATAAATTTGACTCTCAGTCTCATATACAAAATATATGATTTTTTAAGAATGCTTAATATCAGACATTCAGGAGCACTGACCCCTGATCGGCCATTGGTTCTGCTATCCAAAAGCATAGATACAGCAGTCCTTCAACGGTGAGTGGCATAAATCATACCCAGAGACATTGGATCATGGATGAACCATTGATCTGTGCTAGAAAGACATGGATATAACCCTAGCATGAGCCATGTGATCCTTCAACAAGGATTACTCAATAGCTATTGATCCTGTGGCTTTCAGTGGGTTTGTTGCACGCCAAGGATATAGCACTGATATGGGCAGACTAAACTCATGGCAACAAACTCACATGGTTGAACAGCTACCTATTTGGAAGTGAAGCAGAGTCATCAAAAATTAAGGTACTAGTGATTACATACTTGGGGAAAACCCTGGATATGCAGAAGAATATATATTTAAATTAAATGAGCAAGCAGCATCTTTTTAAAAAGACACGCTTCCTTTCATATAAAGGAGAATATGACTCCTTGCTCAAATACTACTGTTTTTACTCTTAACCAATCAATCAGCTAAAATGTATATGGTTTACTGACTTAGATCAGGTGCCAGGGGCGGCTTGCCCATTGACTCTAGTGGCGCGGGGTGCCGGGTCGGCAGGGGGGCGCTGCACGGCAGAGCCGTGCGGAAACCACGCTGCGCAAGCCCACCAGCTGCAGGAAGAAACGGGGCAGGGGCACCGGAGTGATCTGCGCGCCAGGGCGCCCGACCTGCTTAAGATGGCCCTGTCAGGTGCCAACCTTAATTGCAGGATCCAGTTTTACAGTGCACAGAAATTGGGTTCATTGTTTTAGGCTTTTGCTTTGCTTTTAATTACAGAGTAGTATAAATAATCTGGAGTAACCTTTGCTGGATTGACTCAAGTGAAATACTTGAGTCAAAGCAGCATTGGGAGGTGGGGGGTTGGAAGGCTTCCCTCTAGAGAGCTGCTAGCTGGGGGTTGTGGCTGATAAGTCTTTAGATGATGCAATGGAAGGGTGTTGATCTTTTCAAGGCCCCTGATTGAAAGACGTGGAAGTACATTATTATTGATTAAGCACTTTCAGGGTTTAGCCAGCAACATGAATTGTTGACATTTAATTACTGAAACAGCATGCCTATCAGACTTCTTATGGTAAGTAGAAATAAATAATGCAGATGACTTCAAAGAACCTGGTTGACATCCTCTTGATGTCTGAAGCAAACACACCAGAGATGAAGCACAGGCTTAAAATCTTTTCTGGGGAGAAGGATAGTTTAAATAATTCAACCGGTACACAAGGAAAGAGCCTTCGATGTTTGACTGCTTCTTTGCCTACAGCCTTAAGCACACTTAGGAGAGCAGGGGTGGGTAGTGTGGTGTCCTCCGTATGTCGGACTCATTTCCCATCATCTCCATCCAGCATGGCCAATAGTCCAACAACATCTGCCGACCCCTAGAACTACCCCATAACTTAAAGTCTCATTGAACTCAGTTGTTGTTGGCATCTGTCTGTCTCAAGAGACAATGGAGTGCACCTCTGGGAGTGAAGTCAAACCAGTGCATTAGCAGCACCAGAGTGACCTCCCCGAGCCTGAGCAGTGTGCTTGGAGGTCCTGGGCTTGCCTGCAGGAGTTGTTGGAAGGAGGCATACAAGGCACCGCCAACCATCTCTGGATTTGTGTAGGGTTTAATCCTTAGCCTGTTCTTCTCCAATATATATATCTGGCCTGGCTTGGCAGCTCATGTATCTGCTTAGTGTACTGGGGTTAGAGGGCACTCATCACAGGCTATCTACACAACTATAACCTCAGCAGCTGAAACCAAGGGGGTGAATTAATATAGCATGGGAGGGATTCATACAGATTCAGATACCAGGGCACCCATTTATCATCTTATATGAGGGATAAATCATGCAGGCAAAGAATCCATCAAAGTCATGAAATGGGCGACAAAAGCAAAAGGAGGTGCATGCTCAAGATGCTCCTTGCCTGGGACATCATTTGGCCATGTGTCTCTCATGTTTCTCATGTGTATGACTACATGCTTAGGGTTTGGCTGTTGAAAACGAGTGTACCAATTAATTTGTTGTAGGCCTTTAAAAAAGAGAGAGATAAATATGCCCAGGAATAGTGAGTGATTTTCAGTCTTTCTCCATCTTATTACTTCCTGTCCTAGCCTTTTCCTCAGAAGCCCATTCACCTCCTTAGAGGATCCCCAGGAGCAAGAGAACAACTTGAAATCAAGCAACTTATTGGGACTGCAGAGATAAGAAAAGCAAGAGCCACTGCATGTCAGTGGGACCCTTGCCATGTGTGTGGGCTACTAATGGTGTACAAATGAGGCAGGGCACCACAGAGATTGAGTTAGAGCAGCTTCTTCTGTTTCAGCCACGTTTTGCCCATGTATGGTACCTTTCACCCAGAAATCTAAACTGAGGGGCTGTGTGTCACTCTTAACTCTTCCATCCCTATCTCTAGGGTTCAATCTGTGCATCGCATGGAAATGGTTCTAACATGCTAGAGGTTCTGGCTATGCCCCTCTTGCTTCCGATATTGAAGTTCAGTCTCTGAACTATCTGGGGGAATTGAGGAGGTATTATTAAATGCAGCAGATGTAAAGGCATGGAAGGGCAGGCTGAAATTGGCCTCTCTTTTTTTAAAAAAAACCCCAAACAGATGAATTAAAGGGAAATCTAATGGGAAGGAACCCAAGATTAATCAATTGCTAATGTATCAGTTCCAATCTGAAGAGATGCCTAGGCCCCAATGGTCTTCTGATGACATCATTGGCAGCACTCAGCCTTTGCTCTTCCCCCTCCTCTTCCCTCATAACACTTTACTTAGTGAAGGTTCAGATAGAAGAAAAACCTCGCTGGATTAAAAAAAAACACACACTATAAAAACTCCCCAATACAGATGTCTTCTAAAAGTTGTGTAGTTGTTTATTTCCTTGACATCTAATGGGAGGGTGTTCCACAGGGAGGATGCCACTACTGAGAAGGCCCTCTGCTGGTTCCCTTCTCACAGGGAGGGAACCACCAGAAGGCCCTCATCGCTGGATCTCAGTGTCCAGGCTGAATGATTTGGGTGGAGAAGCTCCTTCAGGTTTACAGGGCCAAGGCCATATAGGGCTTTAAAGGTCAGCACCAACACTTTGAATTGTGCTCGGAAATGTACTGGGAGCCAGTGAATATCCTTTAGGACCAGAGTTATGTGGTCCTGGCAGCTACTCTCAGTCACCCCAGTCTATATGAGTCTTAGCCTGGTCAACAAGGGAGTATCCTTTGCTACTTGTACCACATATAAACTACGGAATTCACTTCCACAAGAAGCATTGATGGCCAACTGTTTGCATGGTTTTAAAAGAGGATTGGACAAATTCATGGATGATAAGGTGATCAACGCTCTATCTGCACTGTCAACGGCAGTGTGCTTCTGAATACCAGTTGCCAGGAATTCCCCAGTGGAGAGTGTGTGGTTGTGCTCAAATCCTGCTTGCAGGCTTCCCACAGGCATCTGTTTGGCCACTTTGAGGGCAGGATGCTGGACTAGATATGCCATTGACCTGATCCAGCACAGCTCTTCTTAGGTTTCTATGTAGTCCTTCCAGCTTAGACTGAAAGCACCCTGACCAGATCTAGATTCCAGTGTGGATGCCCATAGCTTCAGCCTGACCCTGACGGACACCAGAAAGAAACAGTTCAGTAGCAGTACAGTTGCACAGAACAAGGTTGTTGTGCATCCTACTTTGCAGAGGAAGAAGTCGTCCTCTTTTTGAGAGCTCTCAGAGGATGGTCCTCTGTTTGAAGGCATCCTCTGTTGGAAGAGTTGCCTAGTCAAAGAACCCTAAGAAAGAGCAGAAGGGAACTTGATGTTTCCCATCACCAGTTTGGCCTTGGACAGCAGACAGAGCAGGCACACAGTCTTTGTAGGCACAGTCTTCACACCTATGGTGAATGTATTTCTATTCAAGCAGTAGTAATTCTTTCTAAATTTGCATCTGTACATGTAAATCAGCATATGCAAATGTTCATGTAAATCTGTGCCTCTTATTTTTGGCAAAGCATCAACATCTCTCCGGTATCGATTTTTGTCAGTTGTCTTTTCAGTAGAAGGTGGAATAATATCTTCTTGCTTATGTGGTCTGAAATACCGATGCACGTCTGTCCATATTAAGCTGTAGCCTAGATTCTCTCCCTTTCATGTCACCCCCCGCCTTGTGCCTTTAATGCCGTAAGTAGGTCACCAAAGATCTAAACGCTGTTATTTCCATTTCTCCCTATTACATCTGGCGGTGGCTGGAATGCATGTATTTGTAAGGCAACACATCAGAGCCAGGCCAGTGGTGTTTGCTCAAAATGAATGATTCCCCCTCCCCGATTTCCCCCTTAGTGCTATGTCAGCAAATAATAAATAAGTAAAAATGATTAACTGTTATCATGATTCTCGGAAGAAAGCATCTCTTGCCTTTCTGTCAGTTCTGATGTTCAAGGCATTGTGCAGCCACGAGACACAGAGCAATCCATTGCCGTGCAAAATTAGACGGTTGACTTCAATGTCAAAAGAAGTCGCATACAGTGGTGCCTCGCTTAACGCATGCCCCGCTTAACGAAATTTTCGCTTAACGAAAGGTTTTTTCTAGTGGAGGTTGCCTCGCTAGACGAATTCATTTTCGTCTAGCGAATCGCAGTTTCCCATAGGAATGCATTGAAATTCAATTAATGCGTTCCTATGGGCAAAAAAAAATTCAATTTTTTTTTCAATGCATTCCTATGGGATTCGCTAGACAATTTTTTTTGTTATAAGAAAAGACCCGTGGAACGAATTAAATTCGTCTAGCGAGGCACCACTGTACTTATTAGACACATCCCCTATCACAGCTGAACCCCCCCTCTGGTTTTTCAGATTAAAATTTTACAGTCACATGTCCAACATACAACATAAAAATAAGATTCCAAGGAATCTCTTGGACTTCCCTCCTCCCCTTTGGGTCCTATTGTTAATCATTTCCTCCTGCATCTTTTATAATAATCCAAATCTTTTATCTCTCCTTTGTATCCAAAATTCACCATTAAACTACAAGTGATATTCCAATCCTAATAACAATTTTAACTGTTCACAATGGTCTTTAAGATAAGTTAAAATCCCCCCCATTCCTTATTAAAATTTTGGTCTTCCTGGTTTCTGATTCTTCCGGTCATTTTAGCCATTTTGGCATAGTCCATCAACTTGATTTGCCATTCTTCTCTGGTCGGGACTCTATCTTCTTTCCATCTCTGGGCCAATAACATCTGCGCAGCCGTGGTCGCATACATAAATAAGGGGTGGACCCTTACAATTGCGCCATATTATTTTTCATATATTAATTTAAAGGCATAGATGCAAATTTAGAAAGAGTTAGAATACATCGCACTGTCATGCACAAGGTGGAGACCCAGTGACCCGTATGCCTGGTCAGACTGCTCACTGTTGATATAGCAGAGAGAAACGAGTATTTCTGATTTGCTAGATGTAGTCATAAATAGAACTGGGATTTGACCTAATCTGGACCAGGAGAGCTCAATATTACTTCGCAATTCTCATTATTTGCAGACTCACCAGCTAGACAAGACCCCAACTACATTTCTGCTTCCAGTGCACAGTAGGACTGAATTTTTATATTTTGTGCGAATTTTCAGCAAAGCCTGGAATCAAGAGTTTGGCTGATACTGGCCTGTGCATATGTTTCTTATTTAATTCAGCTGCCTTGCCAAGCTACAGCTACCTTCTGTATTAAAAGCAATTTGATCTGAGTGAGTAACTAGGGGTTTTGTCATTTGGCCAGACTTGTGAATTCCTTGGCCAAATGAATACGTGGTTTATCAAGAGCAGAATTGATTCTGGGGCTGTAGAAGAGAAGCAAGAAACCAGAATACAAAAAAGGGAGTTACAATAGCATTCTGTCTAGTAACTGTAGTTTAGCATAGGTGCTTAAATGCTACAGGTAAAGGCACAATACTTAGAATCATAAAATTATAAAGTTGGGAGGGACCACAAGAGCCATCCAGTCCAGCTCCCTGTGAACTTTAAAGTTTTAAAGACTGCACAGATTTTTCTAGGTGATGAATAGGCCCCATATGCACTATATATTTAGAGCATCGTCATACCATTTTAAACAGGCGTGGTTTCCCTCAAAGAATCCTGGGAACTGTAGCTTATTAAGGACGTTGAGAGTTGTTAGGGGACCCCCATTCCCCTCACAGAGCTACCATTCTCAGAGTGGTTTATCAATCGATCTCTCTTCCTTGGGAACTCTGAGAATTGCAGCTTTATGAGGGGAACAGGGGCTTCCTAACAACTCTCAGTCAGCACCCTAACAAAGGACAGTGGAGAAAGATAACTGCTTTCAATGTGCAGGGCAGATGGGTCCTCAGAAGCAGCAAGGTTTCTGTAACAGTGATGGAGAAAAAAATTGGCAAATTATTCTAATGGTAAAGCAAACATACAAGAGGAATGTGATGAATTGTAATAACCAAGGAAATTCTAATAACCAAGGAAATACATTTATTGAGAAATGGGCCCTATTTGTTCAATTCTGGAATAACGTTAATTTAGAAATTTTCCTCTACAAACTTTCATGAAAACATGATTAATCAAACAAGGTTTGATTTAAAGAGTAGGGAGGATTTTGTTGGCATCCTCTTGTCTTGGAACACAATGGAATGCAGAGACCGGGAACTCATAACTGCTGTCTTCTGCAGTGTTTTTGCTACATTAGCAGCACCAAAGTGACTTCTGTGGGGTGAAATCCCGAGCAGTGTGTATGGAGGTCCTGGGCTGTCCAGGTGACAAGACTCCACTCTTGACCTGGCTGGCATGGTTCAAAGGAAAGCAGAGCAAAACATTGGGCATCAGCTTGGCTTCAGGAAGGCAGCATTTGCCATCCAACTGCCTTAGGGGCTCCACTCTGGACTTTGTAGAGATTATTTGGGTATAAAATGGGTGTATAGAAAAGGGTATAGGGTTGCCAAGTAAGTGAAACAGAAGGCAGGCAGGGCTCCTCCGCTTTGAATAGTTGTATAGAAGAGGAGATTTCTGCAGGTGTAGGTTGGCATGCATGTGCCGAAACCCTCTCTTTGGTGGTATTCACACCATACATTTAGAACACATTCTCCCCTGAAAGAATCCTGGGAACTGGCGTTTGCTCCCCACAGAGCTACAATTCTCAGCACCCTTAACAAACTCCAGTTCCCACTATTCCTGTGTGTGCATGCTTTAAAAGTGTGGTGTGAACATGGCCTTTTACAGAACTATTAAAGTCACAGGAGCCTCATGCCCCTTTTCACCTGGCTCCCTTATTTCTGCCACAGACCATTGCATACAAACTACAGTCGTACCTTGGATTTTGAACGGAATCCGTTCCAGAAGACCGTTTGACTTTCAAAACATTTGGAAACCAAGGTGTTGCTTCTGATTTGCTGCAGGAAGCTCTTGCAGCCAATTGGAAGTCACAGAACCCACATCAGATGTTCGGGTTCCAGAGAATGTACACAAACCAGAACGCTCACTTCCAGGTTTGCGGTGTTCAGGAGCCAAAACGTTCGACTCGCAAGGCATTCGACTTCCGAGGTATGACTGCATATTACTTGTTAGACTAACGCCGGTGTATTCCATATCTCCCCTCATGCCCAAAATAGGGTGCAGTCTCATGCCCAAAACATTATCGTAATTTGCTCACGGCTTTAAGGTTCCGTATGATTTCTTCTTCTATGTAAGGGGTGAAGATGGGTGGCGGATCAAGCCCTGTATAGTTGCATATATGAGAGATGCTGTGCTATAAAAAATTATGCAAAGCTGACAGTTAATTTTCGTAACGAAAAGAGGGCCTGGGCGCAATTAACTTGCTGAAGGAATTACACAGACAATTATCTTATATTTGGGGTAATGAGGAAATACCAGCGCTCTAAATTGATGTCTTGGAGAGAGTAAACAGCTACCTCCAGCCTGAACCTCATTTGTAAAATGAATTGTGTTTGGAAGTGTAATACATTTTGAAGGATAATGGATACCCTCCGGGGCACCCGCTAATTTAAAATGTGTCTATAGTTAAAAGCTCCCTTTTAAAAGGGCAATGTTGACACAATGGACATATCCTCTCATGGGCACCAGATGAATGTTAATTGCTATAGGCTGACAAGGCAACTCTTCAGAGAGTGTGTTGCTCTACCTGTGCTAATGCTAACTCTAATATCCAAAGAAGAAGTGCCATATCTCTCAGCCACAAATATGCAAAACACACGTGTGTCACCTGGTGCAGCGGAGCTGAAATGCATTTGCTCCCCATGATTTTCTGTGAATTTCAATGCCTGTTCTCTGAATCCTTGGTGAATGTTGTCTAGTTATTTAAAACTGTGGGAAGGAAGCCTTTTTCAGCCCAGTGTCATATATTTATTTATTACTTTTCTATACCTACTCCCCCCAAAAAGGAGCCCAGGGCAGCAAACCTACGCAAGGGATAAAGCAATAGAAGCAGACTGTGAATGATCTCAAGTAAAAAAAAAAAAAGGCTAGTTGAAAGAGGAAGGCCAGAAGGTATCAAAAGGGCTATAGAAGAGGTGCCTCCAGCATGAGTGAATAATCATAGAGGATTGTGCAGAATTATGTGGAAATAATCGCTCCCGCTAACAGCAAACTCAGGTGGTGTTAGTGATGACGTAGCCAGAACAAGCCCCTTGAGGCACAAGAAGATATCTGCCTGCTTGGGGGAACCTTGCAGTTTTGAAAACTTTAAGATAATAAAATATTAGGCAGCAAAATATAAAACAAATATGATCCAATGAGGACTGAGCATGCTCACTTACAGCTAAGGAATGTTGAGCTACATAGCGGATAGAAAAGATGGGAATGAAGGGAACGGCATGTTCTAGAGGAGTGCATTGCTGACTGAAGGCTAGGGATGGGGAAGAAATTATTCAAGAATGCAAAGTAAGTAAACTCACCTTTAAATAAGAACAGAAAATAATATGCGAACTGAAAAGCCACTATCCTTTGAAAGTCACACTTCCCCGAATTTTGCGCTGCGGTTCCCCAGCCAAGTAGCGGGTATAGAACTGTATTTAATCAGGTAAAATCTGCATAAAATTGCACATATTGATGACTATAGTATCAAAAGTGCATTGTATTAAGAGAAATTTCTTGCAAAAATGTGCGCATTAGGCAAAAATGCATTAGAATTAGGAGACGTGCATGCTAAAATGTTGCTGAATTTTCATGAGGGCTTAGAAAGAAAAATCACAAACAGATGTGGAGATACAGAGAACCAAACTGAAGATTGGGAAGATGAGGAACCAAAAATGTTAGTGTTCAAGCATTGCTGCTAGAAGGATCCAATGCAATATTTTGTTGCAGGACCCACTTGTAATGCTAAAATCAGTAGCTTATCTAAGTGAAGCATCTGAAGGGTAAACAGGTTAGCACAGGAAGACTTCAGGGGCTGCATCTGAGTCTATGTGCATCCAGGCCTCTGAGTCCTCTTCAGGTGCAGTTAGGAAATGCAACATTGGTGCCTGTGACTGGCAGGCAGTCTGTGTGTCTTTCAGTGCCTGTTGGTTGTTAGCATCCCAAATGTATCCATTCAATAACAGCAGATCTTCTGAAGTCCAGCTGCTCTTAATTTGAATGAATACCTCCCTGAAACAGAAAAGAACGTCCTTAAATTGCAACTTTAAAGTGCTCTGCTGCACTTAGAGTAATAGCAGCAGCAGCTAAAGGAGATACTGTATGTAAATGTAGGGATCAGGCAGAGGGCCTTTTTGGTGGTGGCACCTTCCCATCAGATGTCAAAGAACTATATAAATAATAAATCATAAATAATTTATTATTATTATTATTATTATTATTATTATTATTATTAATCCTTTCAGCATTCTTAGCATAGTGGTGAAAAATTTTGAGTTGTCAGTGCTGGGTGGGCGAGGCAGGCAGAATTTGGAGCACAGATTTAACTAGATTTCTTGTCTTATTTTAAAGATAAGCTCTCCTTTATTATATGGGACAAGTCGAACACCTATCTGTCGAAAATATTCTTGGCACTGAAACAAATAAGTGCTAACAGGGTGGTTGTGGTGTGTGAGGGTACAAAGCAGCAATAGCCGACTTGGATATCCTGACCTTCCCCCACTGTTACCTTGCCCTGGTAATGTATGAGACTTTATGCATGCAGAGGAAAAGCACAAGAAAGGGTTAAGTTAGGTGTACTGGTTAATTGGTTGCTTGTCCTGCACCTGCACCTAGTTAATCATGTTAGAGTGAGTCAGCAAGCATGTGAGAGCGACTCAGCGCACTCTAAAGTCTAAATGCACTTGTGTTTGAAGCAGGTTTGCTCTGGTATGGGTTGCCTAGTATGGGTTGGAATGCTGCAGGAAACTGTATACTGTTGGAAAGACGATACTACGACTGTATGTAACTGCTAAGCTTTGAAACTGCATTGTACCCTACTTAGAACTGTCTGGTATTTTTCTGTTCCATTGGCACATTCCGCTGGCACATTGAATGGGCACTCTGCACATGCGCCATCATGCCCCTCACCCCATTTTCATCCCTGCGAGGGGCATTGCCAATTATCTAGTTACCAAGCATGGCTTTTTTCTTGAGTGGTTACGTTCACTTTTCCAGCTGATGCATCACAAATCTGCATTCATCCATATTTTTTTTTACAAAGGTAAAGCCCAAGGTAAGCAGAGGAGACAAGGTGGCACCCTCCTATTAAGACCAGGGCAGTTGACACAGTTGCCTCTGGTGAAGGACAAGATGCCTTCTCTCCCATTCTGACCTGAGGAGCTGGATCTTACTTCAGTGTGGCAGCAGAACAGCATTCTGCCCTTCATAGGAGGGCAGTAGGCTAGCTGGTGACGAGGGCAGACATTGTTCTCTCCTCCAATAACTTCACATATCTCCCTGTAAATGGATTAAGGCAGGAATTGGTGGCCCATTGGTGCAACAAAACATTTTAGCAGGGTGCAAAAATGTCTTGGATCTGCAGTGCCCACAGTGGTAGATCTCTGAAATAAACGTCTGCTCAGGCTGAACGTTGATTTCAAACCAAGCCCACTTTCTCCTGTTCTTCCTCCTGTGCAACATCTATCGAGTGCCAAAGACAGTCAAAAATCAAAGGCAATGCCATTGATCCGAGGAGATTCTGACAAATGTAACAGATTATGATACTTCTCTCACAGTGAGTAACTGGATTAAAGGATTGATTTTTTTCCTGTTGTCTTTTCCTCTCTCTCTCTCTCTCTCCCTCCCTCCTTTGTACTCTCGGAAATTGGAATCTTTCTTACAGGAGGAAATTGCTTCTCAACTCTGAGGTTGTGGAGGTAGAGATGCCATTCTTGAGCATGACTTGGATTGTTCAGAGAGGGAATGGTTCCTTTCAGCACTAGACCAAAACATCTTAATATCTGGGGCAGAGCAGCAAATGCCCCCCTCCAAGTCAAAAGCATCTATGATAGTGATGCTGGGGGCAGAGCTAGTGTATTTGTCCCCTGTGATTTTGTTCTTCATCAGGGTGGGGAACCCAAGGCTCACATTCCCCTCATGTGAGAACAGGATACAGGACTAGATAGGCCATTGGCCTGGTCCAGCAGGCTCTTTTGTTCTTATGGTAGGTAGAGAGGACTAGTGTCTTGAGTTTCCCTGCCCCAGCTCTATGTACTGACATAACACCCCGATGAAGCTAATGCGTCAATTGTCCATCAGCCACAGCCCAACACTAGTTTTCAGTTTCTGCATTAAGCCACAGGTCACCCTTCGCTCTGTCACTGGTGCTGTAGCTCAAATCCTGAACCACCCTCCAAATCTCTTTGTCAAGTCAGAACGAGCAGAGAAAATTCCATATTTTGCCATCTTCCCCAACGAAAAAACCTTGAGTGGTGTGTCAGCAAGTGCTTTGCCATCAATTCTTATAAGCCAAGCCCCTTCGTTAATTATAAGTACGCATTCTCAGCAAGGGAGTAATTCAGGCTGGCTATAATTCTGGTAAAATTTCAAGAAAAGGCACTTACATTACTAGAGGCTTTTCTTAGAACTGTGAGTCAATGTTATTTTTTTAATGGACTGGCAGGGAAGTGCGACTGTGTACAGCAACCTTCCCAACATGGTACCCTTCAGCTGGGTTAAACTACAACTCCCATCAGGCTGGGGGTGATGGGGGGTTGTAGTCCAAATCGGCTGGAGATCACCAGGTTGGGGAAGACTGGCGTAAAGCAACTTGGATAGCTCAGTTGGTTAGAGTGTGGTGCTGATAACGCAAAGGTTTCAGGTTCAATCCTTGTATGGGACAACTGCAGAGTCCTGCATTGCAGAAGGTTGGACCAGATGACTCTCATGGCCCCTTCCAACTCTACATTTCTATGAATCCCCTGTCACAGGAGGCTCTGTGAAGCATCTCGAGGTAGGATGTTGGTGTTCAGATTAGGACTGAACCAAAATGTCCCCTGTTTGACTTCAGGTGCTGAAATGGCTGGAGATATTTTTTGCCATTTATGTAGGGCAGGGGCAGAGGAAGCTGCTCAGGCACCTGGGGCGGCGTGTCCAGGGGCAGGGCAAGCTGTCCATAGGGGCAGGTCACACTGCGGGGCTCCAGAGTCTGTCTCCCTCCTCCCATTCAGCCGCCCTACAGCTGGGAGGGAGGCAGCAGGCGGACTGTTTGGGCAGCGTGGAGCCTGTGTGCACCCAAGCCACCGCATCTCTCCCAGGAGAGACGTGTGGCTCGGGTGCACTGCAGGCCCCACGGTGAGTGCCACCTGCCGTTTTGTCACCTCCCTCAGTGGTGACACCCAGGGTGGCCCGCACCCACCGCACGCCCCCTTCCTCCACCCCTGGGCAGGGATAACCCAACTCAGTGGAAGAAGTGTTTGTGCATTAGAAGTGAAAACCACTGGTTTCCTGAAGCTGTCTATATCCTGCCATTCACACACAGTAATTAAGAACCAAGCTTTGCAGTGGCAACTAGAAATCATACTGACCCTGACTCTATGGAATGAGTGGGGATGGATTGAGTGGCTTGGTCATCCCACTATGAGTGGGCGGGTCTCACAGGATAGGGATCATAGCTGCCAAGTTTTCCCTTTTCTCCCGAGGAAGCCTATTCAGCATAAGGGAATTTCCCTTAAAAAAAGGGATAACTTGGCAGCTATGATAGGGATGGAGAAATGTGACTTAGCTTCTCAGATGTTTCTATTGCTGGCATTTGGGGTTGTTGTTGTTTTTGTCTTTTGCAGCTGTTGTCTTGGTTGTTTGTGATTATTCCTTTTCTGTAATTGGGTTGGGGGGGGGTTGCTTTATTGTTTGCTGATAGTTTAGCCGATATTGCCATATGATATGCAAAAAGAAATCTTTGATTTTGCTGACTAATTTTTAAGTTATATTTGGGGTTGCAATAGGCAGAAAGGCCATCACTCACTGGTGGAGCATTTGCTTTAGATACAGTAGATGATGCCGGCTAAGGCTGGAAATGTCCCCTGCCTGAAACCCTGGAGAACTGGGCTAGACTGACCAATGATCTCACTCAGTCTAAGGCAGCTTCCTACGGTGGCACTGTGCTTTTTGTTGTACATTTTGTCATTTTTGTCTTGAGTACAGGGATGTAGAAAAGGTGGTTTGCGATTTTAAAATGAATTGAAAACGTGCGGCTGGGAACTGATTAGTGATGGGGTGGCAAGGATTGCTCATGTAGCTGCAGTTCACACACCCTTAAGTCACCTAGGAATGGCACAATGGAGCATTGTTTTCAGATAACTACAGGAGAGAGAGAGAAATGAGCTACTTCAGGGAGAAGCTCTTCTTTATCCCTTAGGTCAAGGGTGGAGAACCTGTGGACACCCAGTTCTTCCCAACTCCTGTCAGTCCCAGCCAACATGGCTAGTGGTTAGGGATGTTGGGAGTTGTAGTTCAGCATCACTAGGAAGCTGCAGGTTCAGGGGAACTGTAGGGAAGCACCCTGTTAGTTTGGAGCCCTGCACCTCCAACTCCTCCGATGGGCTCATCCATGCTTCCATTTGTACCATGATTTGCAGGAAACCTGATTGACGTTTGTCCCAATTTAGCAGTAAACATTAAATTTAGCAGTAAATTTAGCAGAAAGAAGTGGGACCAAAACTAAAACAATAACCCCTGCTCAGACCTGTGCCTACAAATCACAGACCTGTGCTTACAAATTGCAGCACAAACGGAAGCATGAACAAGCCCTATCTCTCACCATAGCTGCCAAGTTATCCCTTTTTTAAAGGGATTTTCCCTTATGCTGAATAGGCTTCCTCGCGAGAAAAGGGAAAACTTGGCAGCTATGATCTCTCACTAATTAAGAACAACCACTGATTATGTCTTGCTTGAGGACCCTCAGCATCTTAGAACCCTCGCCTTCACCGAGACCCGCAAAACAAAGGCTGACTTCTCAGAGTTGCAGACCAAGCAGGCATCTCTTGTAACAAAGAGGATGTTTTCAGCAGCGTCGCCATAGCAACAATCAGATGTTGCTCCAACCCCCGGAATGAACTGAATCATCAAGTTGGACCTTCAGTTGGATTCTTCCCACCTGGTAGAGTAGTGGGAAGATCCTGGAGAGTAGTGACTAGTGGGGTGCCACAGGGTTCTGTCTTGGGCCCAGTCTTGTTCAACATCTTTATCAATGACTTGGATGATGGGCTTGAGGGCATCCTGAGCAAGTTTGCAGATGACACCAAATTGGGAGGGGTGGCTAACACCCCAGAGGACAGGATCGCACTTCAGAATGACCTTAACAGATTAGACAACTGGGCCAAAGCAAACAAGATGAATTTTAACAAGGAGAAATGTAAAGTACTACACTTGGGCAAAAAAAATGAAAGGCACAAATACAGGATGGGAGACACCTGGCTTGAGAGCAGTACATGTGAAAAGGATCTAGGAGTCTTGGTAGACCACAAACTTGACATGAGTCAGCAGTGTGATGCAGCAGCTAAAAAAGCCAATGCAATTCTGGGCTGCATCAATAGGAGTATAGCATCTAGATCAAGGGAAGTAATAGTACCACTGTATTCTGCTCTGGTCAGACCTCACCTGGAGTACTGTGTCCAGTTCTGGGCACCACAGTTCAAGAAGGATACTGATAAGCTGGAACGTGTCCAGAAGAGGGCAACCAAAATGGTCAAAGGCCTGGAAACGATGCCTTATGAGGAACGGCTTAGGGAGCTGGGTATGTTTAGCCTGGAGAAGAGAAGGTTAAGGGGTGATATGATAACCATGTTCAAATATATAAAAGGATGTCATATAGAGGAGGGAGAAAGGTTGTTTTCTGCTGCTCCAGAGAAGCGGACACGGAGCAACGGATTCAAACTACAAGAAAGAAAATTCCACCTAAACATTAGGAAGAACTTCCTGACAGTAAGAGCTGTTCGGCAGTGGAATTTGCTGCCAAGGAGTGTGGTGGAGTCTCCTTCTTTGGAGGTCTTTAAGCAGAGGCTTGACAGCCATCTGTCAGGAATGCTTTGATGGTGTTTCCTGCTTGGCAGGGGGTTGGACTGGATGGCCCTTGTGGTCTCTTCCAACTCTATGATTCTATGATTCTATGATTCTATGGTACTTGAGCTGCATAGATGGCCCACTTCACACCAAGAAAAAGGAATCCATTAATATTTGGAAAACGGGAACAGCCTGTTAGAGAGGAATGATGGTCTCTGCAATTTTTCAGGTGTTACTGATCCAGAGTCTAATTCAGGATAAATACATTTAGCCCAAGAGAGCAATGGTGATTAAAGGCGCCTTGGAGAGCTTTCTGTCATGTCACAGGAACATGGAAAGCTGCCTTATAGTGTGCCAAACTGTGGACCATTGTTCCATCTAGATCAGTGTTGCATACTTACTCTTGAGGATTTTAGACAGGGGTCTTTCCCAGCCATATTAAGCCATCTTTTCATCTTCCAATTCTGAAACCATCACCCCCTCCTATTGTGCAGTCCCCTTTGTTTTCACCTTCACCTTTATTCCCATGCCATCTTTGCCTTCCTCCTTTTTTGCAAACTGCTCTTGCGGGTGGTGCTGTGGGTTAAACCACTGAGCCTAGGGCTTGCCGATCGGTAGGTTGGCGGTT
Source organism: Zootoca vivipara (assembly GCF_965207765.1). NCBI lineage: Eukaryota > Metazoa > Chordata > Lepidosauria > Squamata > Lacertidae > Zootoca > Zootoca vivipara. The sequence continues at coordinate 57,162,707 of NC_142592.1, forward strand.
CGAATCCCCGCGACGGGGTGAGCTCCCGTTGCTTGGTCCCTGCTCCTGCCCACCTAGCGGTTTGAAAGCACGTCAAAGTGCAAGTAGATAAATAAGTACCGCTCTGGCGGGAAGGTAAACAGCGTTTCTGTGTGCTGCTCTGGTTCGCCAGAAGTGGCTTAGTCATGCTGGCCACATGACCCAGAAGCTGTACGCTGGCTCCCTCAGCCAGTAAAGCAAGATGAGCGCTGCAACCCCAGAGTCATCTGCGATTGGACCTAATGGTCAGGGGTCACCGTCACCTTTACCTTGCACACAGACACATATAACCCATGAGATCTTCCCACTGAATGCAGTTATTGACCCCCTTTTCACGTCAGCATTTCCAAAGCCACACAGTGCCCCCCTTGCCCCCCCTTTTCACCTTCACCCTGCTTTAGATACCTCCTCCTCACAGGCTTCTTTGGCTCTCAGGGAGCACTACCGGTAGATGGTTGTAATTCTTTTGTGATTCTAGCACCACCTGTCAGCGGCCGCATGAACTACAGTATGATGACAGACCAGTGCATAGAGAAAAATGAAAGATTCAGCACAGCTCTTCCCTGATCAGCCTGGAACCTGCTTGTGATAGGACTGCCTTCAAATTAGAGAAACAAATCTCCCAATTTTCATTTCTCTGTTTCTCATTTTTTCCCCAAATATTAAGTTCAGCTAATTCCTTTTCCACATCATTTTGCAATTTATTTTAAACCTTTCGTGGAAATTCACCAGCATTTTAATACGCATTTCTTCTTTTAAATCTAGTTTTGGCTAATGCATACATTATTGCAAACCCCTTTCCATAATACAACGAATTGTGTATGTGTTGTTTTTAATAATAAAGGCATTGTTATGCAACACTTTTCCCCAATATAATGCATGTCCCCACCTTTTTTTTTAATTTGGAGAACTGAGTCAGAAAATTCAAAAAATTCAGTGACATCTGAAGGGTAGCTGGATTTCAGTTTGCATATTGCTCTTGGAAGTGCAAATTGAACCAACTTTCTCTTCCATCCCTCCTTCATACATGTTGTGAATCTACCCAAATGTTCAGATTCACCATCTCAGCCTCTGGTCTCCCTTTGATATCTGTGTCATGCCCTCTTTGCTGTGTGCATTTCAGCTTTGGAAATTTTTTTCATTCCGGAAGGCTTTTATGATTAATTTCTGTATATGCTGACTTTGCTTGTCCTTAAAAAAATGTTGTTGTTTTTAATGATATTTAATACTTGGATCTTACGGTTGGTTTTTGTTTTTGTTTTTGAGGCAATTATCTATAAGCCACCTTGTGAGATATTCCCACCTCCCAAAGAGGCAGAAAAGAAATATGCACATAAATACATACAAATTTAAAATTAACCTAGCAGGGAAGTGGTTGGGTTTGGTAGTTCAGTATTATAAAGTATTTTCTCTGTCCTGGTTCTGTTAATTATGTCCTTGCCAATGGGCATGTAAAGCTTACAGAAATTAGCACTTTTAAAAGTCTGTTCCTATACAGACTTCATTCTTTTCTTGAATGTTATATTTTCATTAATTATCTGCAAAAGCTGTGACTTGTTTATGGATGCTAGGTAATGACCTCTAGTCTTCCTGGCATGCAATTGTGGATGTTGCATGGGGCAATGGCATCAGGTACTCAGGTACCTGAACTGAAAGCCTCCTCTTTTGAATTTGGTACCCAGCCTGGGACTGAGTCTACTGGGAGTCTTCTTCATGAGCAGAAGATGGGTGTGCAGCATTAGCCATAGTTCTCTGTCAGGTAGCATGAGGACTTCTGGACTTCAGGGCAGGAACTTTGTGGTGATTTGCATCATTTGCCCTCAGGGGATCCTGGTTTGGACACCTGTTGTTGTTTAGTGGTTTAGTCGTGTCCGACTCTTCGTGACCCCATGGACCAGAGTATGCCAGGCACTCCTGTCTTCCACTGCCTCCCGCAGTTTGGTCAAACTCACGTTGGTAGCTTTGAGAACACTGTCCAACCATCTCGTCCTCTGTCGTCCCCTTCTCCTTGTGCCCTCAATCTTTCCCAGCATCAGAGTCTTTTCCAGGGAGTCTTCTTCTCTTCTCATGAGGTGGCCCAAAGTATTGGAGCCTCAGTTTGGGGATCTGTCCTTCCAGTGGGCACGCAGGGCTGATTTCCTTCAGAATGGATAGGTTTGATCTTCTTGCAGTCCATGGGACTCTCAAGAGTCTTCTCCAGCACCTAGCATCTCCAGTTAAAGATTCAAGCAGTGAGTTATGAGAAATCCCTCTATTGGAGGACCCAACCACACAGGATGTTAGTTGCATTACTCTGCTCTTAAGTGCAGGGTTTTGTTTTTAACAAACAGCACAGGTGACCTATCCAAAGAGGATAGACGAGTGCTATCCCTTTGCCCTTGCTATAGGTCTCATCCAGGTCAATTTTTGTATTGATACAGTGTGTCCCATTGCAGCAAGCAGTATGTTTATTGGCAATGCAAACTGTAGTTGCAGGGAGGGGCATGTCCCAGAGCCTGGGGAAAACAGCTGATATATTTATAGTGGGTTGAAAGTCCTTCCTGTGTATCACAGACACCTCCCAAGTCACTGCAAAGTCCAGCGCCTTTGCCTTGCCTAAAATCACAATCCCATCTCGCTATAGCTGTTGCTTATTGTTCACGTCATTCTTGTCCCCAAAGTTCCTGGATCCCCAACCTACTGGTTGAGAGCTTGCACCCTTAGCACTTATCACATATCATCTGCTTCAATGTAATTTATTGGCTTGTCAATACACGTTATGCAAAATATAGTAAGTTAGAAATAGACCGTGAGATGAAGAATGCACTCAGTACATTCAGTCGAACAGCTGGTGATTCCTACTTGGAGAATTGAGAAGAGGTGACAAGCAACTGTGCTTAAGAATGCACTGTTGGGTTAGGTGTGATGCTGTGTATTGAGGCAACCATGCACATATTGTGACCCACCCCATGTATCGTGACTATCTAGGTGCTTGATCCCCACCCATTTTTTTTCAGAGCCAGACAAGCAGCAAACAGAAGGTGGAGTGTTATGGAGGCTGGGACAGGCCACTATACATCATAGAATCATGATGGATGGACTATGTTCTTGGTGGATAACAGGCTGAGTAATCCTGCATCCTGGTGATTTTATTGACGGACAGATTGCATTTATATTCCACTTTTTTCTCCAAGGAGATCTAGGTGGTGTACATGGTTCTCCCCCTCCCTGTTTAATCCCCACAATAACCCTGGGAGGTGGGTGAGGCTGAGAGGCAGTGACTGGTCCAACATCACCCAGTGAACTTCATGGCTGAGTGAGGTTTTGAACTCTGATCTCCTGGGTCCATGTCCAACACTCCAACTACAATGGCATCCGTTTGCTTGTTTTTACCTAGTTGTGAAGGTTTCTGACTTCTGACTGTACATGTAGAGCTTTCAGTCCACTGCACCATCTTCAGGAGTAATGTATGTCTCTTACAGCAGGCAGGGGTTACCGACATAGTTTCCTTCATAAGTCATTGGACTTCAACTCCCATCAGCCTCCGCCAGCGTGTCCAATGGTCCAGAATGATGAGCATTGTAGTTTGGCAGCATCTGGAGGCCAACTTGCCTTCTGCCCCTGCTCTACAGGTATCTAAGCCTTTAGCTTGAATTTTTGACTTTCACAGGCAAAGCACGCGATCAAATTGGGCATATCACATCCATAGATGCTCCCCTGTTGTGCGAGCAGGAATTCAAGTGGCCACCAAAGGAGGGCATGAACTGACTTGTCTCTTTCTGGTCACTGGTCACACCGAAAAAGCAAAGGGCAAACACTGAGCCACTAGGGCATTTCCAGATTTCAAAGCCAAGCTGCTCCAGCTTCTGCTTTGTGAACCATTAAATTGCAGTGAAGTTGCATGCTTGTTCATTTCCCAGCAGCTCAGCCCAGATCTCTTGCTTTTCCTGCTGCATTGATCCATTTTTAATCTTTCTTAAGGTTCCAGATGCCCATCTCCCTTCGTTCTTACTACTTTTGTTTTTAAAATGGCAGGTGAGAGAGAGAGAGAGAGAGAGAGAGAGAGAGAGAGAGCGTAATACGTAAACTCAATTGTGAACTTGGGTGGTTAAGTGTCTTTTGGATGGGGCCACCTAAAAATAAGATACACTTGGAAGACTCCCAAGGCATGCAGAAATATGCAAAATTATAAATTAAAAGAAAAAATGGGAGGGGAGAAAAACCCGAACAGTTTGTAAAAGTGGAAACTCAGGGAGGGAACTGAAGCAGGAAAAGGAGGGTGGAGGTGGGCATGCAATCTTCCCCTTCTGCCTCTCTCCTCCTGATATTGACAAATGCAATGACCCTGCAGCACCATGCAATGCCCACTGCTGCAAGTTCTGCCTCCTGTTATGGAGCACATGCATTCAATAATAACTGGGGTGATGGATGGAACACCTCTGCATCTCACAATGTTTGAATCCAATATTCTTCTAGGAAAATGTGAGCAGATGCCCATCTTCCTCTTGGTTAAGATTTGGTAGATTCTCCAAGGGCCAAAGAAAATTGGTTTAGGCCAGGGGTCAGATCTAGTCAATCAGTCATTGATTGTCTACCCTGTTTCTCCGAAAATAAGACATAGCCATAAAATAAGCCATGGCAGGATTTTTAAGCATTCAAGGAATATAAGCCATACCCCGAAAATAAGCCATAGTGATAGGCAGTTTAGCCTTGTAGGTTAAACTGTACCATACTTAATAAAAAATAAGTCATCCCTTGAAAATAAGCCATAGTGTGGTTTTTTGAGGAAAAATAAATATAAGACAGTGTCTTATTTTTGGAGAAACACGGTATCATTGGCCTGACATTACATCCATATCAACATAAAAAGTGTATGTTGGAGGGACATGGGAAGCTACCTGCTACTGAGCCAGATTATTGATCCATCTAGTTCAGTATCATCTACACCAGGCTTCCTCAACCCCGGCCCTCCAGATGTTTTGAGACAACAATTCCCATAATCCCTGACCACTGGTCCTGCTAGCTAGGGATCATGAGAGTTGTAGGCCAAAAACATCTGGAGGGCCAAGGTTGAGGATGCCTTATCTACACTGAGTAGCAGCGGCTCTCCAGGATTGCAGATGGGGGTTGCTGCTCCATCCTGAACCTGGGACCTTCTGCATGCAACCCTCTGAGCTGCACCCCTTCCCCCAAATGCAAAACAAGGAGCAAATGCAGAACAAGGACTACATGCAGTTCTTCTAGCATCATTAGTGTTTGGGCGAGGAATTGTTCTCCTCACAAAAGAGAACAGCAGGTGGGATGAGGGGAGTCAGCTTTTGAGATTCATACTACAGGGACCAATTAAGCACTGGCAGGGAACTCAGGGGATGATGCAATAATTGCATTCAAAGTTTTAGATTTAAGTTTCCCTGACTGTATGTGGAGTATCCACGTTCCCCAGCTGGCAAACAATTGTGTTGTAACTGTAACTATCGGTTTCCTGTGCTCATGTAACGTTGCATTCCTTTCACCCTTATATAAAGACTGCCAGTTCCAAAGTCTAGTGCTTATCCCCTGTCCATGGTGCTGAAATGCCCAAGCCAGGCCACTGTGGCCTGTTGGGGGAATGAAAGACAGCTCACATCATGAGTGGTTGCAGGGGGAAAATCCCAGTAACACAATCATTGTTTTTCATCAATGAGGGCTCTAAAAACTTGTCTGGGTATTGATTAAAACCTCATACAGTGGTACCTCGACTTACGAACGACTCGACAACCGAATTTTTCGACTTATGAATGGGGCAAATGGCCGCACACTTACGAATTACTCGACATCTGAATGGAAACCGCGGCGGTTTTAGATAGGTTTTTTTTCGACTTACCAATTTTTAGATGGGGTTGCTTCGACTTACGAATTTTTCCATTTCCAATGCATTCCTATGGAAAATTGCGTTTCCAATGGCACTTTTTGACTTACGAATTTTTGGACCTACGAAGGTGCCTTTGTAACGGATTAAATTCATAAGTCAAGGCACCACTGTATATTGAACAACTACTGTTCATTCCTAACATAGAAAATATATTCATATACCTACCTGTCTACCTGTCAGAGGTGTGTGTGCGCACGTACGCAATTTAGACTAGAATTGCACTCAAGAATTGTACTATTGGGAATAATCTGGCATTGGTAAAGAGAACCATTAGATGATGTCATCTATCTTCTCTGTTTATATCGCCCTGGGTTTTGAATAAGGCCTGTGTGGGAAGGAGCTTTTTAATTGCATCGTATAATTAATCTTGCACTCATTTGTGTATTTACATGTGCTTATTCGCTAGGGAACAGCTAAAGTTTAATTGCCATTGCTTCCTAAGTAGCTGAGTAGGTGGGTGCATACGGAGCTGGTAGTTTGTGCATATGGATTAGTCTCATGTCAGAACAGATTCCTTGCTGAGGAAGCTGTACAGATTTATAGATTTGTCTTAATTGCTTGAATGAATGCTTCACATCTGTAGAACATGCGTTTCAAGCATCCAAAGCAGTCTGCAAGTATTACCTTTGTAATCATAAAAAAGCAGCCCTGTATAGTAGGACAGCATTATTACTCTACTATTGCAGGTGGAGGGGTGGGTGCATGTGTGCCACAGTAGCCCTGCGCCCTTAAGTGAGTGGAGGTGAGATTTGGAACTGGGAATGAGATTAAAGCATAATTCCCTTAGCCAACATACTAGAGAAAGAACCATCACTCAGTGGAGGAGCATACATTTTGGTTATACAGGAGGTCCTGATTAAATCCCTAACATCTTCAGTTGAAAAGGTCAAGCAGAAGATATTGGGAAAGACCCCTCTGCCTGGAGGGCTACTCCTGGTCATAATCAAGTGGACAATATTGGGCTAACTGGATGAAAGTTACATTCAGGAATCAGGTTTATTGGTTTAGATTTCCTGGTTATATTAATAACATTGGTTTCTATGTTCCTTGCTACCTGCTGCATTAAGGAAATGTAGGTTTTTGATGGATATACTGTCATGCCATGCTAAATTTCATTTGCACCAATGGCTGCGGTGTGATACAACCATGGATATTATCGGACATGTTGCCACTCTTTATGCACATGTGCAATTCTGTTCTCCCATGACTCACCCATGAATATGGCAGGAAGGAACTGTATGATGGATGTACTGTATGCTGGAATACTGCCCCAAATTTGTGTCCCATGATTTTCTGGGTTAATGGGGATACAAATGGATTTTTTTCTGGAAGCAATTAACGTGGAAATGAGAGCTAAACTTCCACTGGATTTTGTTCACTTTCCAGAAGTGGCTTTTACATTGTGTAAAAGATCACATAGAATGTGAAAACGATCAGGTAAGGAAATATTGGGGAGATGGAATAAAGTTCTGTCTGAATACAGCTGAAGAGTTTGACCTGGTATAAGACAGCGTTCCAAGTTGCTCTAGCATAGCTATTGTACTGAATTAATTATAAATTTAGGCCACAACGTTTGGTCTGGGTTTCCTGAAAGAGCACATGCTTTAAAAGCTTGGTGGGTGAGGTAGGGGGAATTTGTTGGGACATCTTTAGTACTTCTGTTCAGTTCTGAACTTCTTGCCCTACCCATTCCTGTGCTGGAATCATGACTCCTGAACTATGCCTGCTGCTGAGCCTATTCCGTTGCTTGCCTGAATAAGATCTCTTTCTTACTTACAAGAGTCACTGTCTGCGTGTTTTGGGTGGGAGCCAGGACAAATGTGTAGATAAGACCAATGGATGGAAGAGCAGGCCTGATTGGTGACAGTTTGCCCCCAAGGTACTCTACGTTTGCAGAGGAAGGTTGTGCAGGGATGTGACCTCTGAAACACCACTGGAGTGACAAATCTGCCGCCACTTATTGCAGTGGGAAGTCACTGTGATTCAGGACTGATGGCATCAGTATGGCAAAAACACATTTCATTACTTCTGGTCAGCTACCTTCAGGATTTAATTTGCTGGTGTCACAGCTGGAGAGGCTGTTTCACACCTCCAGGGAAATTTGGCAAGACCTGCCTCCTAAACCAAATGATTGCATCTAGCCTCCTTCACGGTTTATTATTACAAGCGTGACAAGCCCAAGTCATACCAAAGCCCTCTGAAAAGCTGGAAGCAGACAAAGACCCTCAATGTACTGCTATCTGTTTGTTTGCTTTCTCTCCCTGCAGAAACACATCTCACAAGGATTGGGGGCCCAATCCTCACAAGGATTGGGGACTCCAAATAGAGTTAACGCCAGAAAGTGTTTTGGACTACACGTCCCATCGTCGGAAACTGGTTTACACCTTCAGTTTCATGGAAATAAGTGCGGAAACCTAGAATGTGCCATAAAATCTGTGTGCCTTCTCAACTCCCTTTACTCTCATATGTTCTTTCATTGTCGGTGGGTGGGGGATCTGAACCCCCCCCCCAAACCACAAGAAAAGCCCTGCTGGGTTAGGTCAATGTTTCATCTAGTCCACCATCCTGCTTTCATAGTAGCCGCCCAGATGTCCAAGCAGGACCCAAGCTCAATAACACTCTCCCCTCCTGTGGCTTCCAGCAACTGGTATTCACAACCATTACTGCTTCTGACTGTACACCCTGTTGGTACATGAAGCAGAAAAGAATGTTACACACCACCCCAATCTCCACGAGTGCTGCAACATGACAAGGATGCCAGATGCACTTTAGCCTGGACTTTCCTTTGGAAATGAGGCTCTGTACAGTTGGTGTCCAGTTCTGGGCACCACAGTTCAAGAAGGATGCTGACAAGCTGGAACATGTCCAGAGGAGGGCAACCAAAATGGTCAAAGGCCTGGAAACGATGCCTTATGAGGAACGGCTTAGGGAGCTGGGCATGTTTAGCCTGGGGAAGAGAAGGTTAAGGAGTGATATGATAGCCATGTTCAAATATATAAAAGGATGCCATATAGAGGAGGGAGAAAGGTTGTTTTCTGCTGCTCCAGAGAAGCGGACACGGAGCAATGGATTCAAACTACAAGAAAGAAGATTCCACCTAAACATTAGGAAGAACTTCCTGACAGTAAGAGCTGTTCAGCAGTGGAATTTGCTACCAAGGAGTGTGGTGGAGTCTCCTTCTTTGGAGGTCTTTAAGCAGAGGCTTGACAGCCACCTGTCAGGAATGCTTTGATGGTGTTTCCTGCTTGGCAGGGGGTTGAACTGGATGGCCCTAGTGGTCTCTTCCAACTCTATGATTCTATGATGTCTTTATGATATGTGGTTTGTTTACACATATGTGCAACCTGAGAATATGATGGAGACTTCTCAGAGCATTCATATTCCAAGAGGGTCTCTTGCTCCTGTAGGCACAGAAGGCTTGGGTCTCAGAACAGAGAAATCAGCCATGCTCTTTGTCTCTTTGTCAGAGTCAGCCCACGTGGTGCTGTTCACCCCACTTCATCTTCCTTGTATGTGAACCCAATGAAACTATTCCTCTCTAGCATATGTACATCGTCCAAACTCAGTGCTCTCCCCCCAAAAAAAAATGTTTAGGGGTACTCTCATTTTGTCTCAAGAAAATCACCATTTTATAGTTCAAATTGGGGAAAATAAATAACAGTAAATGAACAAAAGTACAAAGAACACACATTACCTCATAAATTAAACACTCACTTTCGTCTGAGACTCAGGAAACACCGTGACAGGAAATGAGGCCGCCATCAGGGGTAGCAACAGAATTGATGATTCACCGTGCTAGAGAAGAAACTAATTTTTTTAATTCTTGTTTCTTCTCCTGTTAGATTCACAAAATGTTTAGGGGTACATGTACCCCTGCGTACTCCCAGAAAAAAGCATTGTCCAAACTGAAATCCTAAACCCTTATTTGTCTCCGCCCAATAACACACAGCTGGAGGAGGGGCTCCACCCCCTTTGCTGTCTGCCATTGAACATCCCAATGGCTCATCATTTGATGGGATGCTGGCAAGCTTTGTTCTCCACTCAGCTAGCAACCGCCAGGCTGGCTTGGCTTGTTAACATAGGCTTAATCCAGGGGTCCAGTGTATGGCACAGTTTAACTCTTCAAACATTGATTCATTCCAACCATTATTGTACCCAGGAATTTAGGGTATCTTGCACCCCACAAAGTCATAACAATAAATCAGGGATTGCTAGTGAGTGGCAGAGGCCTAGCGGACTATTTGCATCGCTGCCCATAACAGCCTTTTGTTGCCTTTGAATACAAGAGAGGGTAAAAGAGAAGTTGTGTTTGATGAGAACAGATAGCGCTTGCACCTGGTTTCTGAGCAGACAGGTGATTGGTAAGAATCATCTCCAATAAACCAATCAGGTAGGGGAGGCTTTTATTTGTGGCGGGGCAGTGAATAACTAATATTTGGTGCATTGTAGACAAACCTTTGTGAGCTTGCAATATTTGTTGACTTATTTCCGGGGGTGGTGCTGCTGATAGAGGATTAGTCACACTGCTGAAAGATTTTCAGAACTCCTCGTGGCGAGATACCTAACTGGCTGGCTAACATCCTCACTCGATATGTTGCAAGAGCAAAGCCATTTCTGCTGTAGGACCTGCAGAGCTGAGGCGTTTGAAGTTGCTCTCCTATGGACCATCAAAGGGCAAAGTGATTCCGAGGAGCTGAAAATATCACCTAGTGCTGACTTTTTGAGCAGTCAAGAGGTAGAGATCTAAGCATTGCCATGCCAATTAAATGGGGGAAGAGGGCTGGGAGAGACGCTGGAACTTTAAATGTGGTCCCCTTTTCATTATAATTACAGTTGCTGCGTTTTGGAATTCCTGAAGACCTGGCAGTTTCCTTTCTGACAGATAGTTTGCAATTAATGAAAGGAAGAGGGTTTTATTTTCCTTCCCAGCCAGCCAAAGAATTGATGTTCTGTGTGACAGACGGAGAGAGAGAGAGAAAAGGTTAAACTGTTCCATTTTCTTCTATGCACTTGAGTGACAGAGTTGTCTAATATGAAAAGGATTGAAGCTTCGTAGAAAATAAATTGGGTGAGCAGGAAGGATTTGGGCTTCCTTGTATCTAAGAATATGAGTGGATTCCCCCTGTTTCTCTTCCTTTCATTTTCCTGTGGATTCGCTCCGCTTCTCCCAAATTCCAGTGTAATTACAGCTTTTTGAAGGAGACATGGGTGAAAAACCTTTTTTTTTTAATAAATAAAGAAAACCCCTCAAAGCCACACTATTTGTAAAGGGAATCAAGTCACACAGTGGGAACAATGCCCCCATGCTGGAATCAAACTTTAAGGAAAACCCATGGTGGTGGTAGAGGAAACTTACGACACTGTTTTATATCTTAGTGTCTGGGAAGGAAGACTGGTATTGCCATCTGGGTTCGCCTGTAACACACCTGTAGCTTTAATTTCTATAGATACGGAAATAATTGTTGTATACCAGGGTCCTGAAGTCCCTTCTGTCAGCATCATGCCACATATAGGGTGTGATGTCAGAGATGGAGTGGGGGGGATGTGTGGCCGGAGGAGGCAAGGAAGCAGGAGGATGATCCAGGGCAAGGGGCCAGTGGTTTGTGGGGTTCTTCTGTGCTGCATTGGGTGCCACTCATTGCCCATTTCAGGGCCACTGTTGCCTTGCTCTGGGGGCTAGCAGTGCTGGCATGCTGCCATGTTATAGGAAGCTGTTGGATTTTTTGACTAGTCAAGTTACTTTAGAGCCGGTCTAATGTAAATACTGTCTGTTTAAGAGAAACAGGTGCAGGTGATTTCTAATTGCCCACAGGCGTGGGCTCTGCTTCTTGTATATAAGGCTCTGCCAGAAAGCCTTCTGCATCTCTTAGTTAGATTCTTTCAGTTTGATTCATCTCTAAATAGATCACTCTCTCAGCTGTTCTTAGTTTAAGAGATTCCTTAGTTGAATCTTAGTATGATTGCTTAGTTATAATGCTAGAATGCTGTTAATTCTTGGGTAGTTTAATGGAAGTTATGTGGGAGTTTGTGGGAATGTGGGAGAAAGCATTTCTCTTTAGTTTAAAGTCTCTTTAGAGTCAGTTTGTTTTTCAGTTAAAGAAACCCAACCGTTTGTATTTTCATCTGCATACCTTTACAAGTGTGCAGCTAGTAAGGGGTTTCATATAAGGGAGATAATTCCCTACGCTCTTGGTGGTGTTTTCTTAACCAGGTCAACTTCTGACTGCGTATACACTGCGTGAAGCGTACTTTAAAAGGGCTGCTGTAAAACTGGGATATATGATTTAGGTTAAGTAAGTTTCAATACCCACTTTTCTTCAATATTATTCTTATCATATATATTATATTCCAATAGAAGCACCACAAAAACAATCAATGTCGAGAGCAGAGGCAGAGGAAAGGGGTGTGGTGGGGGCAGACTGCTCCGGGTGTCTTTGCTGAGGGGGGGGGGTGACATTTGGTGCGCCACCCAAGCCTACCCTGAGCTGTCGGGGGAAGGGGGGAGCTGTGCCACTTTGCCAGTGGCATTCCCCCTTCCCCCTTCTTTTTGACAGCTGGGGGAGGCTTGAGAGTCATGGGCGGGCGGTGTGCCGAAGGTCCACCATCGGCGGCTCGCTCTGCCCCTGGCTGCAGGGCACGTGTGCTGTTCCATGCACCCGAGCAGCTATCCCGCTCCTGCGAGGGCACCCTCCATGCCCCGCCCCCCTCAGGAGTGCCCCCCACCCTGGGCATATGCTCTGCCGCTGGTCCAGAGATCCCCACATCCCTAGAAGCAGTGCTCATGCCAGAACATCATTTTCACCCCCAAGGAGAAAATGCCAAAATTGGGGGGGGTCCCTCTCCCCTCCCGATCCTCTCTATCTTGACCTGACCATTATTAAAACCTCCCTAATTGACCTGACCATTATTAAAACCTCCCTAATTCCCATGGCTTGGCAGCTAGCAGAAGCACAATCCGCGCCTCTTCTCTGTTGGCGGCAGACAAAACAGCAGCATTGGCCAATACGTTTCTTTTGCTTATTCACTTGCAGAATGCGGCGCCTTTCCACGTGGCAGTGCGAGACGACAACTGCATCGCCGTTTCCCTCGAAGCAGCGGACGTGGTGAGCTCGTCCTCGGTGTACGTTGTCAAAATCACCGGCGAATCTAAGAACTATTTTTTCCAGTTTGACGAATTCAACAGCACTTTACCTGCTCCTGTGGTTTTCAATGCCTCGTACCATGGCCTTTATTACATAGTGACTCTGGTTGTGGTGAGCGCAAACATGGTTTCCAAGCCAGTGAGATCAATCACGGTGTTAACCAGTAAGTAAATGTTAAAAATCAAAGTGAACGCGTTTGAAACTTGGGCACTGTGCCTTTTTTGCAGTTTATTGGTGCCAGACATGGAATGGAGAGAGGAGCCAGTGGAGTGCAGTGGGTTAAGTGTTGGACTAGGACCTGGGAGAGCAGGGTTCAAATCCCCACTCAGCCATGAAGTTCACAGGGTTATCTTGGGCTGGTCACTGCCTCTCAGCCTGTCCTCCCTCACAGGGTTGTTGTGGGACTTAAGTGAGGAGGGGGAGAACCATATGTGCTCCCTTAAGCTTATTGGAGAAAAAGGTGGAATATGAATGCAATTTATTAATAAGAGGCAGGCATCCCAAGAAGGAGAACTCACAGCACATCCTGAGAGCCATCTGCCACGAATATCACAATAATAGGCAGGCACACCAGCAGACTGAATTCACCAGTCTGCCTCCCTTGTGCCCCTACATTTTCTGAATCCATGGCCATTCATGCATTTGGTGCCAGGGTGACTTACCAGTGTCTTTCAGGGTCTCCTTCTTTGGAGGTCTTTAAGCAGAGGCTTGACAGCCATATGTCAAGAATGCTTTGATGGTGTTTTCTGCTTGGCAGGGGGTTGGACTGGATGGCCCTTGTGGTCTCTTCCAACTCTATGATTCTATGATTCTAGGGTGTTGCTGGAATTCAGCTCTCATCAGCCCCAGCCACGAGGGGCTGCTATTTACATAGGTGCCAATGTCATCTTTCACCTCTAGGCAAAAATTCCCCTCTAGGTAGGGAGTTCTGCTTTGGAGGGTAGGACCTGTGCCAATGACTTCAAGTCGCAAGAAAGGAGATTCTGACTTAACATCAGGAAAAACTTTCTGACAGTAAGAGTTGATCGACATTGGAACAGACTCCCTAGGGAGGTTGTGGACTCCCTTCCTTGGAGGTTTTAAGCAGATGGTTGGGTGGCCATTTGACATGGGTGCTTTAGTTGAGATTCCTGCACCCTTGGGTCTCTTCCAACATTAGAATTCTATGATTCTGGGACTGAGGCAGGATCACAGAGTTAACACGGTGCCTGGATTTGATTCCTCTTCCCTCCCCATCCCTTTCACCTTGTGTGCCACGTGGTGGTTGTTGTTGTTGTTTTAGATCGTAAGGCTGTGGGCGGGGACTGTTGTGTTTCGACCAATTGCATGCAAGTTCCCCCTGCTAGCTTTCCCCCCCGCTAAAGAGTACAAGCTCTCCAAATAAATAATTAAATGAAATAAATAAGAAATGCCCCACCCCCTCAATCTGGACCTGGATTCCCCCACATGCCTGCCTGCTATTTATTAAACAAAAGCCACGTGCCCAGGAGCCAAACATGTCTAACATGGCCCACAGATGGCGAGAAAGCCGTGACAGGAGGAGAAACATCCTGGCAGAAGACGGTTTAAAAAGACACAAGGAATGAGAAGGGGAAGGCGGAAGGGTTTCCCCAGTGTTCGCCGACACTCGGCGGTTAAAACACCGCCTTCTTTATATTGCGATCCTTAATTACCATTGTTGTCAACGGCAACCTGCGCGGCAGTCGGAACTCGCCGCGCCATATGGCTCCCTGTCTGCTAAAGATCACTGGCGTATGGAGACCATATGAGAGCATATTGACAGAGCGCATGCCTAATTGCGGCTGGGCCTTACAGGCTGGCATGCCACTTCGATCCAGGCGGGCGTCGCGCTCCCAGCCCGTCCGCCGGCATCGGCTGCCGTGGGACACAGCAAACGAGGCCCCCGAAGAGGCCCCACTCTGCGAAATAAGCAGCACCGAAGCAATTGGTCCCTTAGCTGTCCTTTGACATTTCACCACAGTTCCTCGGGGGCCTATTGATGTTTGCAGGAGAGCTGCTTATCACTGTCACATCCCTCTTCAGGGAAAAAGCGCACAAGTCTTGAGAACAATGGCTTGAATGTCAGCCTAATACGCATGAGGCTGGAGCTTCCCTGTTTCGGAGTCGCATGGGCATCTGGTACATGCCATCTTCAACTACCTTCACTATGAGTTGAGATAGGATAGATCCTGTTCACATTTTTCTTGGGTGTTAATGCTGGGTGCGTGGAAATTTCTCAGAATAGTGTCATAGAAATGTAGAGTTGGAAGGGACCACGATTGTCATCTAGTTAAACCCCCTGCAATGCAGAAATCTTTTGCCCAACATGGGGCTAGAACCCACAACGCTAAGATGTTTAGGCTGTCAGCAGGTAAGTCAGTTATGCCTCCCCTGAAAAAGAGGGAGTGTCTCAACAAATAAAAGAGGGGAAAGAGATGGCACAGGTTTGCATAACATCTGCCAGGGCTGATTTCTGTGTACAGATGCCCTTGTGGAAAGGAAAATAAAATAATCCTTCCAGTAGCACCTTAACTAAGTTTGTCATAGGTATGAGCTTTTGTGTGCATGCACATGAAGGTATCTGAAGAAGTGTACATGCACACGAAAGCTCATACCTATGACAAACTTAGTTAAGGTGCTACTGGAAGGAATTGTTTTTATTTTGTTTTGACTGCGTCAGACCAACACGGCTACCTACCTGGAACTTGTGGAAAGGATTAGCGCATGGGTCAGCAAACTTTTTCAGCAGGGGGCCGGTCCACTGTCCCTCAGCCCTTGTGGGGGGCCGGACTATACGGTATTTTGGAAAAAAATATGAATGAATTTCTATGCCCCACAAATAACCCAGAGATGCATTTTAAATAAAAGAAAACATTCTACTCATGTAAAAACATGCTGATTCCCGGACCGTCCGTAGGCCGGATTTAGAAGGTGATTGGGCCGCATCCGGCCCCCGGGCCTTAGTTTTGAGACCCCTGGATTAGTGCAACAGACGTAGGATGCCGTGCCTCTCACCTTGGCAGGGGAGAGTGTGACCAGGTGAGCTGAGGGCCTGCTCCATCTGCTGTGCAGGGGCTCGCTGTTGATGACAGGCAGTTCTGACGCCCTTACCTGCTCTCCCTTTTTAAAGGGTTATTTCTCTTTAAACTGGGCTCACACCAGACAGCCCTTCAAATGGAGGGCTCCCACAAGTAGAAGCCACAGGATTGCCCTAACTGGCAGCTAACTTGAGTGTTATGTAGCATAGTGAGAGATGAGAGAGAAAGAGAGAAAGAGAGAAAGAGAGAAAGAGAGAAAGAGAGAGAGAGAGAGAGAGAGAGAGAGAGAGAGAGAGAGAGAGAGAGAATATGTGTTCTTTCCATCCCTATTGCTTCTTGCTGAAGTCTCCCTCCCACCCCCAGGTTTCAATCAGCACTACAAAGCTCCTTTCCAGGCTGGCTGGTTCCCAGGGGGGGAGGGAACACTCTTATTAGGGTCTGGGGAGACACTGTTATATTTTGATCTCTCCCCCCCTGCCCCATGTGCATATGAGGAACTCTAAGAAAATAAAATACCTAGGGAAAACTCCTCTATTTATTCCCAATAATTAAAATTTGACTAGGCACTGGATTCTTAATTATCCGCTCTCTCTGCAATGCCTGAGAGAGGTGGGGAAACAATATTAGCGGAGCCTAACAGAAGTTGCGCTCAGAGCAATACCATAGCATACGTTTGCCAGTACCACACCATTGGTCTAACCAAAACAACTTGCCATATAATAGTAATTTTTAGAAGTCCAGAGACCCATCCTTTGCCAATTAAAACACACAATAAAACACTCCCATCGAAACAGCTTGGTAATCAAAACAGGTTGGCAGATTAAAAGAATGTCCTTGCAAATATCCCGTGAGCTGTGGGATAATTTGTAGTAGCTTGGCAAAGATTTATGACATCTAGTGGTTCAGTGACAGCAAGAACAAATAGGGTTGTTGTTGTTGTTTTTTTAAAAAAACCACACACATTAAGTTATGTATTGCTACTAACTCAAGTGTAGAGTTGGACTTGCACAGGCATCCCCAAACTCGGCCTTCCAGCTGTTTTCAGACTACAATTCCCATCATCCCTGACCACTGGTCCTGTTAGCTAGGGATGATGGGAGTTATAGTCCGAAAACATCTGGAGGGCCGAGTTTGGGGGTGCCTGGACTTGCATATGCAGTTCCCCCCGTGTATGAATAATGAGGTACAGTAGGTCATTGGATCTATTCGCCAATCCCCTAATTTACCATTTTGCATTCAGCTCCACCTCATCTGTTATTTTGCACCTGCCTCCAGCTGGTGAATCTCAAGGTTCTCTGAAGAAACGAAGAACATTCAGCCAGCCTAAAGATTGCCCATGCAATTTTGGTTTCCATCAGGCAGTGAAAACCACTGCACTATGTGCTCCAAAGTCTGCTCACTCCAAGTTTGTTGTGCAGCTCAGAGGTGGAGAATGTGCTTCAGGTGAAGAAGCCCCAGGTTCTGTCTCTGACATCTTTGGTTAAATCTGACATCCTGGAGAACCACTGCCGGTCAGAGTAGGCATTACTGATCCAGGTGGACAAATTGCCTAATGTGGTATAAGACATCTTCCTCTGAGAGCATGGAGGTTGCAGCCAAGCCTGTGAATTGGCTTTAGGTGTCAAGGAAGAAAAACCCCAGATTTATTTTTCTTTGAATGAAATCTGCAGCATGAATCTCGGCCAATTCAAGATACTATTTTCATTCTTGGAAAGCAATTTAAAACTTTGCTACTAAAACAACATGCTTACATCGTCGCCTTTTCTCCATCTAGAGGCTTAGGTTTTAAGGCAAGCCTAATGATATAGCTGAGTCTGGGTCAGATCAATTCAATCTATTTCTTTTTCTCTCTTCCATTCTTTTCTTTTCTTTCCCCCTCCTCTCAGCTCTGTATCGATCTTGCTCCTTGTCAGAGCTGATCACACTGAGAGAATAAGAATGATATGTTTATGAGATGGGGAATGGCAGCCTGCAGTAAACACACTTCTTCCTCTCTTTGGGAAGAGTTGGGAAACAAATGTATTCTTCAACTGGGATATTGACTGGAGCAAACCACCAGTGTGATGGAATGCATAGTGTTGGACACAGATTGCAAAGACCTGGGCTCAAAGTATCCACTTTGGCATTCCAGCCTATCCTGCCTCAAAAGGTGGTTGCAAAGAGAATATGGCAGGCATGGGGAACCTGTGGCCCTCCAGATGTTGTCGGACTACAACTCCCATCAGGCCTAACCAGTATGGGCAGTGATCAGGGGTGATGGGAGTTGGGGTCCAGTAACATCTGGAGGGCCACATGTTCGCCATCCTTGAGCTGTAGGATAACCCCCAGGTATGACCCCACCCATTCTTCCTTGCTGCTTCTTAAAATACTCCCCTCATTCTACTTCATGTCTAGAACCCCTTATTTGAATTCAATGCAAACTTCTGGGGCTCATAATGCTCACCTCAAATAATAGGCGAGCATTGCAAAATCTCCAAATCCTTCTCCATTTCAGATTAAAAATCCAAGCCGGAGGAGAATTCCTGGCTTAATTCACTTGCTATGCACCCAGTCCTAAAGAGAATTTTTGCATGGCTAGGACTTCTCCTTCTGGGATCTCTCCTAGTCATACAGAGCTACAAAATGCTTCCATAGCTGTGGAAGCTGTTGATGCAGGGGAAGTCTAACCCATGAAGGACCCTTGAGGCAAGAGCAAGCATCCCCTAACTTCGGCCCTCCAGATGTTTTGGGCTACAATTCCCATCATCCCTGACCACTGGTCCTGTTAGCTAGGGATCATGGGAGTTGTAAGCCAAAACACCTGGAGGCCCACAGTTTGGGGATGCCTGGGCAAGAGAGTCACCTGTGGTAGATGAGTTTTCCCCACCAAAACGGATCCCCCTTTTTTTTCATTTTGTGCCATGCCTGTTTTTTATTGGCTTGTAAATGAGTTGACCCATCACCCCAATTTGTGTTTGGGAGTGATTTCCAAGCCAATTTGATGTGAGCCATCAGCTGTTGGCCCAGTTCTACTCCAATGTGTTGCTGTCACTTTTTCCCTCTTGGTGCTCGTGATTAGAAATGTAGCCTCTTGATTGCAACGGTTGGTTATTAATTGTTGCCAGTCTGTCTTCCAATGCACTGATAAAATGGGAGAAGAGGTAATAGGGGTTAATTCAGCAAATTCCTCCCTTGGCCCTTTTGTCTGCCCTGATTCCTCACCCACAGCAGCACAAACCAGCAGTGCTGTTGCAAAGGAAGAATGGGAGAGAGGAGCTGTTTGTCAGGGTCCAGCAGTTTAACAGTACCGTACGAACAGCCCAGCGATCAGGTTTCACACCTTCTCTCATAGACCAGTTGCTCAGACTACAGAATCAAATTTAGGAGAGTTCTTATATAGTGCCTTTCAAATATAGACTCATGGAACTGTAGAGTTGGAAGGGACCCCTGTGCATTTATAAAGAAGCACACTTTCTCCTGGGTTGCAATACAACAACCGCAACAAAACCAGGTCTGGCCTCCTCCTCTGATATTGAGGGTCTTACGTCTGATGAAGTAGGGTCCACTGGCTTGAAAACTGATGCCATTAAAGCAACCTTTCAACGCCGCAAGGGTCTTGTTGCTTTTGCTGAAACAGATTAACACGGCTGCTTTTCTGGAAATCGACCTTGAACAGTAAGTGTGTAGGGTACTTGGCTACTGAGATATTTCCAAAAGACGCAATGTTGAATGCAGTATCTCCAAATGCTATTCATTAATCCATGTTGATTTGCTGGCTGCAGCTAGAAAGAAAACAGAAGAAGGGAGAGCTTAATGATGCCTCCCACTTGATCTAATCACCACTTAATTAAATCAAAAGATCAGGGCCAAAATAAAATTGTAATAAAAATGAATACCAAGCTTGCATTCCTCATCTGATTTCTTCTGGGAAGAAGTAACAGGGTAATGCAATCGCTCAGTCTATAAAGTTGCCGTAATTAGAAAATTGTAATGTGATTATGGCATAGGAAGGCTTCATCAGGCAGAAAGTCATGAAGGATAGCTAAGCCCCATGTGCCTTCAGACTATAGTAGAGGCAAGATGAATTCAGCAGGAGTCCCAAGGCAGACCATCATGCCTGATCCTACCCAGAAAATTGGTGCTGTAGGTTAAACCACAGAGCCTAGGGCTTGCCGATCAGAAGGTTGGCGGTTCGAATCCGTGCAACGGGGTGAGCTCCCGTTGCTCGGTCCCTGCTCCTGCCAACCTAGCAGTTTGAAAGCACGTCAAAGTGGAAGTATATAAATAGATACTGCTCCGGCGGGAAGGTAAACGGCTTTTCCATGTGCTGCTCTGGTTTGCCAGAAGCGGCTTTGTCATGCTGGCCACATGACCTGGAAGCTGTACGCTGGCTCCCTCGGCCAATAAAGTAAGATGAGTGCCGCAACCCCAGAGTCAGTCACAACTGGACCTAATGGTCAGGGGTCACTTTACCTTTAACCCTGTCCAAAGGTTTCACTGCATCAGTTACTTTATAATCTGCCTTTCCTCTGAAGACACCAAGGCAGTGTACATGGTTCATCCCAACCCAAATTTTATCCTCACAACATCCATGTGGGGTTTGTCAGGCTGAGGGAGTGCAGGCCCAAGGTCTTTGGGTGAATTTCATGGCTGGGTAGGGATATGCACCAGATCTAGGAAAACACTCTAACCACTGCACCATGCTGTCATTTATGTTGAGAAATGTCAGTTGAAACATGGCTTTTGCAATCCACACCTCTGAATTTGGTGAATAATATGTACAAAGCTGCATTTATGATGGGAAAGTGTGCAAAAGTATATTAGGGGGAACTTGCTTTGCAAAAAACTGTGTATATTAGACAAAACTGCAGACCGAAACATCAATATTAGGAGAGTTTTCCTAAAGGCTTTTTTAAAAATTGTTGCAAACTATTGCAAAAAATGTGGTGAACTGAATTTAAGACTGTAAATGTGAGAGGTGGTGATAAACTGAAATCGGCAGACTTGTCCATCCCCACCTGGTGTGATGGAACCTTAGAGGCATTGGGGGGAATTAAAATAGAGGCTCTCCCACATCCTGCTTCCTGGAGCACTTCTGAATGCTGGCATGCCATATTTGAGAGATTTCCCATGGCTGCATCAGGTGTGTGCCATGCTGGGGGGCACTGGGACCCCAAGAAGAAGAAGAAGAAGAGTTTGGATTTGATATCCCGCTTTATCACTACCCTAAGGAGTCTCAAAGCAGCTAACATTCTCCTTTTCCTTCCTCCCCCACAACAAACACTATGTGAGGTGAGTGGGGCTGAGAGACTTCAGAGAAGTGTGACTAGCCCAAGGTTACCCAGCAGCTGCATGTGGAGGAGCGGGGACGCGAACCCGGTTCACCAGATTATGAGTCTACGGCTCCTAACCACTACACCACACTGGCTCTCCAAGAGCTGCCCAAGGGTGCCACACACTGGTCGCTGCAGGCAATGGAACAATTCATACATTTACCTTTTACACACTGAGAAATTAAGTAATTTATTGCCTACAAAGGTCTGTATAGTTAAAGCTATGGTTTTCCCAGAAGTGATGTATGGAAGTGAGAGCTGGACCATAAAGAAGGCTGATCGCCGAAGAATTGATGCTTTTGAATTCTGGTGCTGGAGGAGACTCAAACCTATCCATTCTGAAGGAAATCAGCCCTGAGTGCTCACTGGAAGGACAGATCGTGAAGCTGAGGCTCCAATACTTTGGCCACCTCTGAGAAGAGAAGACTCCCTGGAAAAGACCCTGATGTTGGGAAAGATTGAGGGCACCAGGAGAAGGGGACGACAGAGGACGAGATGGTTGGACAGTGTTCTCGAAGCTACAAACATGAGTTTGACCAAACTGCGGGAGGCAGTGCAAGACAGGAGTGCCTGGCATGCTATGGTCCATGGGGTCACAAAGAGTTGGACACGACTAAACGACTAAACAACAACAAATTTGCATGTATGACTAAGACCCCAAGTCATTGCAAAATATTCATCTCTTTCTAAAAGTATAACCTGATTATCTTGAGAGCTTAAATGCATTCTCTCTCTCTCTCTCTCTCTCTCTCTCTCTCTCTCTCTCTCTCTCTCTCTTTCTTTCTCTCTTTCTTTCTTTCAGAACCTCTACCTGTAACCAGCGTTTCCATCTATGATTATAAACCATCACCAGAAACTGGGGTGCTGTTTGAGATCCAGTATCCAGAGAAGTACAATGTTTTCACCCGTGTAAATATAAGCTACTGGGAAGGGAAAGACTATCGGACCATGTTATATAAAGGTAGGTGGAATCTTAAACAATGGTAGTTGGGGGTCAGAGCCAAAAATGAGGAGACAGAGCCAAAAGTGGGCAGGACAGCCCCTTTTTCTCCCCCTCTCTTTTTGATCCCTCTCCCTTGCTTCTTTGCTTCCCTGTCTTCCTCCGCCACTCACCAGACTTTCAGGAGAAGGGCAGATTATTCTAGTTAGAAGTCTGAGCAGATCACTTGCAGGGGCTTCTCCCTCCACCTTAGATCACCCCATCCATCTGGTCTCCTCCTGAACATTCCCCCCCTCCTGACCTTCTCTCCCTTTGGACTCCACCTACCCACAGGAAATTAGGCTGTGATACCCCTGGGGATGTAGCCATTGTCTTCGCACACAGAACAGTCGGGTAGTGCTGCCTGCCTACACCCTTCTCTGTTCCACCAACAACTCCCAGCCCTCTCTGTCCCTGAGCCTTGTATGCTGACCTTGTCTCAAACCTTTGGGTGAGTTAGAATGTTTATAGCCATTCCATAGCACCTCAGCAGCTGATCCAATGGCCAGGGAGATATCCTTTCAATATGATGCAAGGTAAATACAGAAATATCTTGTTTTGCCCAGATACTCATCACCTACTGAAGGTTTAAAGCCCACATGAAGCTGGAAATAAGGGGCAGTTCACAAAGCCAGCCATTTCATTAGTTGATTATCCTGTAGCGATGGCATTATTGCTTTATGTCAAGACCTGGGTGTTAAAGCCCCTCTAAGGGTGTCGTTGAACAAATACTCCCCCTACAGACCATGCTTCTTACATTAGCTTGACGATCAAGAACATCCTTTGCATGCTGAAGGTCCCAGATTCAATCCCCAACATCTCTAGGTAGGGATTGCCCTCTGCCTGAGGCCCTGGAGAGCTGCAACCAATCAGCATCAACAGTATTGAACAAGGTGGGCCAATGGTCTGTCTCGGTGTAAGGCAACTTCCTATGTTCCTAAGCGAGAGCCACTTTCTGTCTTTTGTTCAGTTGAATAGCTGAAGAAGCTGGAAGGTTACTATTAATTATTATTGGTCTTTTGGGGGAGGGGGGGCTGGAGCTCTGTGCTAGAGCATCTGCTGAATACGCAGAAGGTCCCAGGATCAACCCCTGGCATCTCCAGGTAGGGGGGAGAAAGAACCATATCCAAAACTGTGGAAAGTTGGTGCCAGTCAGTCCATAGGGAATTCCACTGAGCTACAAACAAGTCACCTAAATAGTAATTACCGTGAATGGGAAAAAAGTAGATTGCAGGCATTGGGGGGGGGGCATTGATTCAGAATAGGACCATACCATGGTGTGGGGATTGGGGGCTTTTAGCAGTTTGTCCCTCCCCACTGTAATTGTAAAGAAACCCCCACAACTTTGCATCTTTGGTTTGCTCCCTGCAAGTTTTGTCCCTTGGCCATTTGTCAGGAAAGAAGAAGCTTATATCATCCATTCCTCGAAATGTTTCGTGTCACACCGTACATGTTGCCACTTGCAATTCCTTTGCCTGCTTTTGTGTTTATTTTCCTGGGTCTCGCTTCTAAGTACTTTTGACAGCCAAGAAGAATAGGGTGGAGGCATGGAGTGGGGGCAGGACTGTAGAAATGTTGTTGAATGCCCACACCTCCCGTATCTCTGAGACTGTGCCAAGCAATATCTGTCTCCTTAAGACTGTGCCGTCGGGTCGTCTGGTTCATGTAATCCGTGCCATTTCTTTACCGCCCTGCAGATTTCTTTAAAGGCAAAACCGTTTTCAATCACTGGCTGCCGGGAATATGTTACAGCAACATCACGTTTCAGCTGGTGTCTGAAGCGACGTTCAGCAAAAGCACCCTGGTGGAATACAGTGGGGTGAAACACGAAGCAAAGCAACACCGAACAGGTAGGACAAGTGGCTTCTGTGTGTTGTGTGCACATTGTATCCTGATACAATGCATTGTCCCCATAAGCAGAAGCCTCTTCCTTTGGCCTGAGAGAAACCCTGCTGCGAACCTGTGCTTTAGAGGCCTCCCCAAGACCTGTACCCTAAATGCCAGGGATGGGGCAGACGGATGCTGTGACCCTCCAAGTGTTATTAGGCTCCATCTCCCATCTACCTTAGCCAGCATGGCCAATGGGCAGGGATGAGGGAAGTTGTAGTCTGGAGGACATGGAGGCTAACCTGCAGTACAGGCCAAGGATGATCTATTATGATGGGATATTAGCTCCACCCAAGGCATGATGGAGAACAGCAGCAACCGGGAAAGGACAGGCATAATATTTTGCAAGGACAGGAAGAAACATCACAGACAGAGTAATTGTCACACACAGGAAGAACAAGGATATAGTTTGAATGCTTCACCTGTAGATTTGTAAATCATTGAATGTGTCAATACAAATGGAAGTCGTTGATATTGTAGTTGTTGTACAACGTGTGAATACCTCTTTGTTAAAGTATTGAGAAGGGAAAGGCAGGTCAGACAGTTTAAGACATTTTGAGTTAATTTGGAATTTATCTGCTATTTTGTTTTTATTTTTTTTGCCATATATATATATACAGTCGTACCTCGGGTTGCGAACACCTCGGGTTACGAACAACCCGGGTTACGAACTTCGCAAACCCGGAAGTATTTTCGCCGTGTGCGCAGAAGCGCCGCATGCCTTTGCGCATGCGCAAAGCACGAAAATAGCGCTTTGTGCATGTTCAAAACGGTGGTTCGGGCCCTTTTCTGGTTACGAACTTTTCGGGTTATGAACTGCGACCCGGAACGGATTGCGTTCGTAACCCGAGGTACCACTGTATGTATGTATATATATATATATATATATATATATATATATATATATATATGCCATGTATATGGCGAACCACAAGTCCAAATTTACCTGGTATGGTGACCCATTAATTTATTATCCCAATCAGCTACTGATTGTGTGCATTTGAACTACAAATTTGCTTATTTTATAATCATTACTTGAGGCATCCAAGGAAAAAAAACCTGTTTAATGCCCCTATTAATGTGGAATTCATTAAAATATGTATGGTACTTACAAGGTTTTTCAGAGTTTTGCTCCTGGGAATGTAAGCGCACCATCTGATTGCAGGCTATTTGCGGTTCACTTATAAAGCATTGTGACCCAAAGTTCTTGTGGGTTGGGATGCACAGGTTGAGAAACACTGATCTAGGAAATGAAAATTAATTAGTATTATTTATTATTGTATTTTATGCATGATACACACATTTTTAAAAAAGTGTTCTATCTTTTCCAGTTCCCTACCCACCTCGAAACATTTCTGTGCATATCTTACATATGAACGTCAATGAGAACTGGGAGGAGCAGAGTGGAAGTTTCCCCGAAGAGCCGTTCTTGGGGACGCAGAACACAATGCGACAGGACAAAGCCACCCAGATTCTGGACGATCTCCCTGAGCTCCCAACTGCAAACACTTCCTATACGTGGCCCGATTACCGCTACAATAGCAGCGACTATGAAACCACGTCTCAGCCCGATTGGTGGATTAACGAGCCCGACTCCCCAGAGAATGAAGACGAGTTTGTCAACGCAATCCCAAGAGATTATGAGAGCGTAAGCCCCACCGAGGAGTTTGGGAGCCCTACGCCGGAGCCTTCCTCGTTCCTCCCAATGAAAATGGTGCTGAGTTGGCTGCCTCCCAAGCCACCCACGGCGTTTGATGGCTTCCATATTAACATTGAGAGAGAAGGTAAAAGGTCACACGGCACTGCTGAGAATTATGGCACCAAGGTTGGCGTTGAAACCTGGTATCATTGGGCCTCCACAGGTCCCTTAGTTGTTGCCTGTCCTGTCCTTTCTCTCACCTATCCTTTAATTGTTTTCTGGGCTGGCATTCCCAAATAGTATTAGATAGCAGAGCTGGCCCACCCATGAGGTGGGGTGAAGCAGCTGTCTCAGGTGGTATGAACAAAAGAGGTGGTGCCCCGCGGGAACCAAACCCACTCACCCTGCCACCGAAGCCACCCAGGAAAGGGAGGTTGTGGCAACAGAACAGCACAGCTTTCCTCTGCTCAGCTTTGCCACCTGTCTCCCCCAACCTTAGAGTCGGAGAGGGACAGGTGCCAATGCTGAGTCTTCCTGAGTTGGGAAGGGGCTCCTTAAGGAAAAGTGCTTTCTGAAGCTCCCCCAACCCAGCCCAGCAAGGTGGCAAGGCTTTGCAAGGGGCCTCCATCATGGGAGTGGCAGGGTGTGTTTTGACTCAGTTGCTGAAATGTCTCTAGGTATAGTTTGGCCTAGCATCCATTTGATTCCTCCTAATACCCTAATGTGGTGTTTCACCGTAGCATTGTGGGAAATTAAAATAATGGCTTGAACTTGCAGCTCAGGGCTGCTCAGAATTATTCTGTTGCCACCTCCCACCCATCAGTCTAGCCTGCCAGGCCCACAGCAAGAGGAGAGGGTCCACCAAGAGACATGTTGCAAAGACCCCCTTCAACCTGCATGGTAGCAAAAGCGCTGAGCAGCTCAGATTTTTGTGGGCTTCAGGGGCACACTTGTCATTGCTTCGCTCACTCCAGGTGGCCTCCAAAAAGAACAAGAAGAAGCTCCAGAGACATTGCAGAAGCCTTGAGAGCACCTCTCTTGAAGGAGGAAATACCAACCCTTTTCCTGCCTCAGTTGTGTTGCTTTTCACTTTCATGCTTTCATGAACACGTTCCTTGATGATGAGCACCACTCGAAGAGATTTGTCCCATTTTTTAATATATCCCTTTGCTCCCATGCATCAACTCCAGCTGTTCGTTACC
This sequence comes from Zootoca vivipara, assembly GCF_965207765.1. NCBI lineage: Eukaryota > Metazoa > Chordata > Lepidosauria > Squamata > Lacertidae > Zootoca > Zootoca vivipara. The sequence continues at coordinate 57,189,814 of NC_142592.1, forward strand.
CTCTCGAGTGATGTTACAAGAAGGTAGAAAGAGTATATTGCTCTTATTACTTAATCCATTCCTTCAACCCTGCGTTAGGGCACTGGGACATAATTCAGTTACCTCTGTCACTAGAAACCCTATCGGATTCCAGCTAATTCACACCTCTTCTCTTGGTTTAGAGAACTTCACAGAATTCCTGACTGTTGGTGAGGACATTCACGAATTTGCCATGGATCTGAAAGAACCAGGGAAATACACAATATCTGTTACAACATTCAGCTCTTCTGGCTCATGTGAAGTTCGGGAAAGCCAATCTGCCAAAACACTCAGTTTTTATATTAGTAAGTCTACACATAGTTATATAATATATATCAGTATCTGCAATATTGTATCTGGTCGGTACTTAAGTTCATTGATGCTAAATGTTACTTCTCCTTTGCCTTGTTTAAATCTGATTCTTATTGTTTTGGGTGCTTCCTCCAGCTGGTTCCTCAGCTGAAAGTTCTGGGAGCTGTAAAGACCAGGTTCAGCTTCCTTTGGATGAGAGAGCACTGGGGACCTTAAGGCAAGGATGTTGTTGCCCTCCAGATGTTGTTGAACTCCAGTTCCCATCACCCCAGGCAGCATGGCCAAAGGTCAGGGATGGTGGGAGTTGTAGTCCAGGAATTTATGGAGGCCCACTTGTCCCTACCCCACTTTAAGGCATCAATGTCGTATTTAGATTCTCCTCAATAAATGTATAGAAGGGACCCAGGTGGCGCTGTGGTTAAACCACTGAGCCTAGGGCTTGCTGATCAGAAGGTCGGCGGTTCGAATCCCTGTGACGGGGTGAGCTCCCGTTGCTTGGTCCCAGCTCCTGCCAACCTAGCAGTTCGAAAGCACGTCAAAATGCAAGTAGATAAATAGGAACCGCTACAGCGGGAAGGTAAACGGCATTTCCATGTGCTGCTCTGGTTTGCCAGAAGCGGCTTTGTCATGCTGGCCACATGACCTGGAAGCTATACGCCGGCTCCCTCGGCCAATAATGCGAGATGAGCGCGCAACCCCAGAGTCGGTCACGACTGGACCTAATGGTCAGGGGTCCCTTTACCTTTACAATAAATGTATGCAGATGTGATGAACTGACAAACGCAACATTTTCTGCCGCTTGTTCACAGTTTTCAAGCATGCATGTGAAGAATCTTAGGTGTCCTTTTTTAAGGCAGTGGGTTAGATCCAGAATAACACTGGCACTCAGTTAGTGGTGAGGATGAGACTTTGAAGTGATTTCTCCCTGCTTCTGGTGATGCTTTAGGTCCCACAGGGGAATTGATAGAAGAGCTCACCGAGAAACCTCAGAACGTCGTGGCGACAGTGCTGACCTCTACCACGGCCTCGTTGTCCTGGACCACTTCACAGGAGACCAGCAGCACCAGCACCATCATATCTGTCGTGTCCTTGACATGCCAGAAACAGAAGGAGAGTCAAAGGCTTGAAAAGCATTACTGCTCAGAGGTAAGAGGAAGGAAACACCATTTCCCAGGCCATCACTGAATTGCAGGTGTGACTGAATTGCATATTGGCAAATTTGGGTTTGCACAGCTAATGTGGATTTGGCACTCTTGTGCAACAAAGAATCAGGTTATTTGTGGTAAGGAAAGTGTCAAGAGTGTGGCAGTGGAAACAACTGCTTGACCTGGCATTGCATAGCATCAAAACATAGGGGGCTTCCTTGTACAGAGTTGCAATGTTATTCCTACTAATTCGGTACTCTCTGGAATGACTGGCAGCCATTCTCCAGGGTTTCAGGCAGGAGACATTCCCAGCTCTGCCTGGAGATGCCAGGAATAGAAGCTGCAACCTTCTGCATGCCAAGCAGATGCTCTGCCACCAAGCTATGACACTTCCCTTACCCTCCCCACAATGAAATCAGGACAAATGCTCCTCCCAGCACACGTGGCACAAAGAAATCAGGATGAATGCTCAGTAAAGGAGGCCATCTGGGGTGACCTTCCTCTTCTAATGGGGCATGGAGGATATGGGCACAGTGAAGAACACATGGCTGTGTTTCTTGGGCTGCTTGAACTTGACTCATGGGGTACTTCAGAAAGACTTCAGTGACATTCGTTTGGCTGTGAAGAAAGCAGTGGCACTTCAATATATATCAGAGGATCAGTAAATCTAACTTAACACCAGAGAACTTTCTTCTGAGCAAACATGTATGGCTACATTCCCAAGCACACTCAACCAGGGAGAAAGTGCTATTGAATGCAGTGGAACTTACATCTGTTACCTCTGGTTGTACAGTACTGTCAATCCAGCCCTACCATTAGGCAGCTGCTTGTGGCAGCAGATTCTGAGTGACATGAAAAGGCAGAAGAGTTATATAGTTTATCTTTGTATTTTCACAGCTGGGGTGGCATGAAGCTTTGCCTCACATGCCAAAGTTAACATGGCTGGCCTTGGCTACTTTGCACCTTGATTTCGAGCAGGGAGGAGGTGTCATTTTCTGCTCTGCCTCAGGCAACAAAAGGTCTTGAGCTGGCCTTGATGCTCAACATGCCTTCCTGCCCCTTCCTTTCCTTACGCATGCTCTGTCTCGTTTCCGCAGGTGAATACAAGCAGCAGCTTTATCGAAAACCTGGTTCCTGGCGCTCAGTACCAAGTTGTGATTTACTTACAGAAGGGACCGCTGGTTGGGCCTCCTTCCGATCCTGTGAAATTTGCTATTGGTAATGGGCTTATGCATACCTCTGTGGTTTTGGTTGCTTGAAACCAGACATTTTAGGCAGAAGAATTATTGGTAGACGAATGAGTGTAGTGCTGCTTCTGTAGAAGCCTGCAAGGCCCATGTGTTGAGTTAAACATTGGTTTTGTCTGTACATCACAGAAAGCCATAGATAACACTTTTCCAGGAATGTGCCAATTCTGGCCACTTTGCTCCTCGCTCCTCACACTAGGAGGAAACAACCCACCATCTCTGTTTTAGCATTACACCTGGATTAGGGATTATAGTTTGTTTCCTCCCTGGGCAAACTCTATGTGCTGAATTGCAAATGTATTAATAGCTCTCCATTTCTGTTTTACAGTGCCAACTGGGATAAGGGATTTAACCCTTTACCCTTTGGGCCCTACTGCTGTGGTCCTCAGCTGGAACAGGCCTCTTCTGGGTGTTTTCCGGAAATACATTGTAGAAATGTTTTATTTCAACCCGTCAACAATGACCTCGGAGTGGACAACGTACTACGAAATAGCAGCGACCGTCTCCTTAACGTCATCAGTGGTAAAGCACACTTGGACGCTGTAAATGTCTCCCACACGTTCATGCCCAAACTTCATCGTTCACACACAGAGAGAAACAAAATTAATCTAAAACAGTATCCTTTTAAAATTCAGCTACATGTAAATACAGTCAATATGCTTAACAACAGAACCACATTCAACTACTTTAATCTGTGGAACTGGCACTGTTATAAGAGGCACATAATACTCATTCCACACTGGTAATAAATCAACATTTTAGTGTGGCAGCACCTACATTTTGGAACCCCCGGCCTATTGACATCAAGCAGGTGCCTTCACTGTAATATTTTGCCTGCTTAAAACATGTTTTTTGAGGGGCAAGCGTATCCAGAGACTTAGAAATTACATGGGTTTCATTTCATTTTAGCTACTGTTGATTTTAATCTTCTTCTGAGTATTTTAAAATTCCTGTTTTAACGGTTTTTTATCCACGATATTTTATATTGTTGTAAACCTCTTGCCTTTTTTATGACGGGGTGAGCTCCCGTTGCTCGGTCCCAGCTCCTGCCAATCTAGCAGTTCGAAAGCACGCCAAAAAGTGCAAGTAAATTAATAGGTACTGCTCCAGTGGGAAGGTAAACAGCGTTTCTGTGCGCTGCTCTGGTGTTGGTGTTCCATTGCGCCAGAAGCGGCTTAGTCATGCTGGCCACATGAGCCAGAAAAGCTGTCTGCAGACAAACGCCGGCTCGCTTGGGCTGTAAAGCGAGATGAGTGCCGCAACCCCAGAGTCGTCCGCAACTGGACTTAACTGTCAGGGGTCCTATACCTTTACCTTTTTAAATAAATAAAGGTAAAGGTAAAGGGACCCCTGACCATTAGGTCCAGTCGTGACCGACTCTGGGGTTGCGCGCTCATCTCGCATTAATGGCCGAGGGAGCCGGCGTATAGCTTCCAGGTCATGTGGCCAGCATGACAAAGCCGCTTCTGGCAAACCAGAGCAGCACATGGAAACGCCGTTTACCTTCCCGCTGGAGCGGTTCCTATTTATCTACTTGCATTTTGACGTGCTTTCGAACTGCTAGGTTGGCAGGAGCTGGGACCAAGCAAGGGAGCTCACCCCGTCACAGGGATTCGAACCACCGACCTTCTGATCAGCAAGCGCTAGACTCTGTGATTTAACCCACAGCGCCACCTGGGTACATATTTAAATAAATATGTACAGCAATTCAATGCCAAACACTCTGTAGGCAATCATAGGTATTCTAGGTCCAATCCAGAACGTAGCCTTAACGTTGCTTTTGGATCCCACTTTTTCAGGTGCTAATTATCTTTCTCCCATGCCTCTTCTTGTTTGTGCCTCTTTCAGAGAATAGGAAACCTTCTGCCTGCCTGGTATTACAACTTTCGGGTCACTATGGTGACATGGGGAGTCCCAGAGCTGAGCTGTTGTGACAGTTCCACCATCAGCTTCATAACAGGTAAATAGAGCTTTGGGGAACCTTTCACAGTTTGTGTGTGTGGTTTTGTTCTTTAATATAAGGCAGCAATGTGGAGGCTGCTGGCCTCTAGATGTTGATGGATTACAATTGTCACCATCCCTGACTGCTGGCTATGCTGACTGGGGCCGATGAGAATTTGAATCCAAAATACCAGGAGAAAAGCAGGTTAGGGAAGGGTGGTCTAGTGGATAAGCATATTGGATTAGGAATTTTGATAATAGGAAGAAACCATTGGGCCTGCAAACCACTGTAGAACTTTCTTAAATCTGCAGTGGCACCTGATGTTTCACCAAGCATTGCTTTAGTGTGTTTTTTTAAGTTGGCAGCAACAGGGACTAGAACCTTGATTTTTTTTTAAAGAAAAAAGGAGGGGATAGGCCCTTTCAAGATGCAGAGTTTTGCTGTTAGCTCCAAATTCTGTACTTTCATCATGAAATTGTAGCACATTGCTGATTTCAGGATTATAAACTAAGTATGAACCAGTGTGGCCTGCAACAAAATATTGCAGTTGTGAGTGCTCTTGTTCAGAGTGCCTGCCTGCCAGCCAGCCAGCCAGCCAAGGCCGGCTCTAGGTAGACCCCCAGTGGCGCCTGTGGCACCACGGCGCCGGCCCGCCAGGAGGGCGCCGCGAGCTGCGCCCACCTGCTGGCTGGCCAGTCCGCCGGTTCGACGCGCAGCTGCGCCCACGGCAACCGCGCTGTGCCTGCCCGCCCACCGCGCAGAAGCGCCTGTGGCAACCGCGCTGCGCACGGCACCGCCCACTGCGCTGGGGAATGGGGCGGGGGGCGCCGGAGGGATCCGTCGCTCCACGGTGCCAGGAGCGCTTAAGACGGCCCTGCAGCCAGCTATGTCCTTTCCCAGGAGAATCCATTCCATTCTCCTGTTTTCTGTTCTGACACCCCAGCAGTCAGCCATCATTCTGTGGCCACTGAGCATGCTGAGTTTTCACTGAGTTGTTTTGGAATTTTGCCCACTCCCACGGCTTAGATTCCCTTAATGTCTGCAAACTTTCATTTCCCCTTAAGTCTGCTTCCCTGTCATGTGTAGGTGGTACTATTATGACTACATAAGGATCTATGGGAACATGGGTTTGCTGTTATATATATAAAATTATGAAATGCTTTGCAGCCTCAAATTAGGTGCAAATGATTATGATAATGCACTGTTTTTCTTTCTGATAGCTCCAGTATCCCCTGAAATCACTTCAGTTGAATATTTCAATAACCTTCTCTACGTCAGCTGGATCTATGGCGATGACAACACAGACCTTTCTCATTCTCGAATGTTGCACTGGATGGTTATTGCAGAAGGAAAGAAAAAGATAAAAAAGAGTGTAAGCCTAAACACTTTATACTTCCTTTGGGTTTCGCATGCAGAGAGACAGAATGTTATGGATTTTTTTTAAAAAAGCAAAACTAAAGCTTGTTATGGGGCAGTGTGGGGTTGCACCTACAAAGGCTCTCACACAGCACTTTGCAAGCACCAGAAACCAGCTGATTTTTTTGCATGCTGTCAGGGCTTGCAACGATGATCGTTTGATCATTGGGACTTGTTAGAGTTGTTGCAAATGGAACCCTGTTCTGGACCTTGCACAGGGTAGAAATATACATGCTCTCCACCACAAGAAAGTGTCCCAAGAAGTATTACAGTACTGCAAACTGTCTTAAACTAGTTACAAAAACAGTTGCAAAAATACAAAGTAACACATTGCTCTTAAACAAACTAACAATGCGGTCCAGTCTTCTTTAAGTCTTCAATATAATACAAGAACATTCCTGGTTCCAGAGAGATATCCTGTATAAGCAGCTTGTTTGTTCAGCTATATAGCTGCAAATACAATGTTTTAAGTGCATTTTAAGTGCATTATTCAAATGTGACCCTAGATGGTAATAGTGAACTTATGGGAAATTCAATATATTTTTCAAAATGTTTAAAAAGAATGTTTTATATGTGTCTAGATTCCACCCAGGCTTGCTGAGCTGAGCTCTTACTGCTGCTGGCTCCTATGCCAGCTGAGACAGACTTCTCAGGTTTCCCAGCAATGAGTCATTACTTCACACCAAAACGGAAATCTCCAGCCTCTCCTTATTTCAGCGTTTACCTAAAGCTGAAGCTTCTGCCTAATGCAAACTTCTCTTTGCAAATGCAAATCTTTACATCAGTTTTAAACTTCAGTGCATATAAACATTACATTAAATCTATATCTTTAACAGGGCTCCCCTTGCACAGAGCTCGGCAAGCCCCCTAAAACCAGCTGGTCATTGGTGCTTGCAGAGGGCACTGCCAAAATAGATTCCTCTGGCATTATTATGGCAATGGATGATTGGCAGGTGGTCACTCCTGCCTACCTGTCAAACATGACCTACAGGGATGGGGGAGATAAGGATCTGTCCTGCCAGCTGTGTCCAGTTCTAGACAAACTGGGATAGAACAACCACTCAATGGCGCATCATGCTCCCACCCACTTAACAACAGGGTTCAAAGTAATTTCAGTCTCCTCTGCTGTGGAGTCACCTCCTATGCGGGCGCTATTTCACCCACTGACCATTTTAGGTGACGCGAAACATCATGAGTGCAGTGCTCAGCCTGCCTCCGGGGGACATCTACAATCTCTCGGTAACTGCTTGCACCGAAACAGGAAGCAACACATCTGCGCTTCAGCTGGTGAAAGTTGGTAAGTTATTCCCTAGGGGAATGGGCTGCAATTTCATGAAAGCAAAATATTGTCAAAGACCCAGGAGGCGGTAAAACTGAGACCACCGCAGACAACAGAACGGCCTGTTTTGTGCAGTCAACATGAACTGCCGAAAGAGTAGCACTGACTACTAGGTGTTGTATTTTAAGTCTCTTAATAAAAGTAGACAGGGTTAGATACTAGTTTCTTGGCTTCAGTGAGAAGATAAATAAATGGATGGTCGTGGAAGGTTCCAGTCACCCCGTTCTCTCCCTCTCCCCGAGGCTGTAGCATCCTGTTCTCCCCCAAAAGCCTCTCTGGATAATCAGGGGTCACCCCTGGGCCATGGAGGATGAGGCACAGAGAGCTGCTAATGGGAGAGGGGGAGTTGCCCAAAGTTGGACAGAGCATTGCCTAATCTGGAGTGATTCCTCCCTCCAGGTCCCTTCCAACTCTACAATTCTACAATGCTATGATTCTCCAGCAAACCTTTGCAGGCCCACCTAGCCTTGTTTGTGGCAGGTGGTAGGGCTCCTGAACTTCCAGAGAAGTCTTCCAGAGGGAACAAGTGACTGGGGGAGGGGATGGGAAAGCTCCTTCTGTTCATTTGTTTTAGAATCCAAGCCATTAGGTTCTTTAAAAAAGACACACACACACACACATATAAATATATATATATATACATATGTGTGTGTGTGTATACACACACACAGTCATACCTCGACATCTGAATGCTTCGACTTCCAAAGGTTTCAACTTCCGAAGTTGATAACCCCCGGAAGTCTTTTCACCGCACGCGCCCGGCGCGCGCATTCTGCACCTGCACAGAGCGGCGCGTGTGGTCGGCGCATGCACAGAAGCACAAAATTGCACTTCGCGCATGCGTTGTAGCGGCGCTTCGAGAACCGAAAACCTCGACTTACGAAGACGGCCGCGGAATGGATCGTCTTTGTAAGTCGAGGTACCACTGTACACACATACACATCATCTACACACACATACACTTTCTTGGTCCATGTTATCTAACAAAGCAAATTAAAGCACAGATGCAAACAAATTTAAATTAACAATTTGGTGAGGATCAATTTGGTTTTAAGAAAGAATTAGCAGCAGGGGAAGTCACCTCTGCAATTCAGATTTTAATAACAAGAGGACTAGAAATTTAGGTTTATATGTGGAAAGTGTGTGAGTGAGAGAGAATGTATATATCTTACATTCCTCTTCAAAGTAATATGCCACCCTTCCTCCCTTCAGTTATAAGTAGATCACTGGATAACTCAGTTGGTTAGAGCAGTGTTTCCCAACCTTGTGCCTCCAGATGTTTTGAGACTACAATTTCCATCATCCCTAGCTAGCAAGACCAGTGGTCAGGAATGATAGGAATTGTAGTCCGAAAACAGCTGGAGGCACAAGGTTGGGAGACACTGGGTTAGAGCATGGTGCTGATAACACCAGTGTCACATGTTTTATCCCCATATGGGGCAGCTGCATATTATTGCATTGTAGGGGGCTGGACTAGATGAACACCAGGGTCCCTTCCAGCTCTAAAATTCTATGATTTGTGTGTGTGTTTAATATAGCCCAGAAAAAGGCTAGGCAGCCTTGACTGGGGGGAGGGGGGGAGAATGCCCAGTATATTTCAGAAAGCAAGAAAAAAAATATGAGAACAGAAGAATACTATGCAATAATGCAAAACCCCGGAAGCTATATTTAGAGTAAATGATATTGAACAAAGAGCCAGAATTAGTAATAGAGTCTGCCATGGATGCCCACTGCCCCTTACACTGTTTAATACATTTATAAAGGATGCAATTAATAAAATGGAACAAGTACTACAGCTCAGCATTAAAGTAAAGGGGAAGGAAATGGGTATGTTTTGCTGATGTAGCAGTAATGGCAGACATAGCACTAATGGAGGTGTTATTATTATTTTAAGATATGGAAGTGCTAAATACAATGAAGTCAGTTTTTAGAAATTCAGATAAAATGAACAAAGAAAGATTTGAGAGATAGGTCAGAACCTGTCATGGCCCATCCCAGACAAGGAAGGCTCGCGTCTGATAGTTAACTTTTTGTTGGGAAGAGAAACACCAGCAGCAGCTTCCATGGGGCTCCAGGTGCACCTTATTACATGCTTCTAGCCTCTAGGCAGCTGTCCACAGGTCTGGGCCCTATGAAGCAGCAGCAGCAGCAACAACAGTGAGACCCCACCTCTCTGCCGGCTTATAAACCCTCCTCTGGCAAGTTGCATGCCCACAAGCTGAAGACTTTTCCTGCACGGAAGTCCTCATTATTCTTATTAACTTTGAGAAATCGCTTGTCAAAATCTCCTTAAAATAATAACCGCAAGGAAGGCAGATATCAACATGAGAAAAGCCAGCTATGTGAACTTTCAAAATGTAAAAGTCAAAAATGACACCAACGTTTTCCTTGGGAAATGAAATAAAATTTCTGAATATGATGGACTTTTGAACAGTTGAGGGTTGTGTGTCTTAATGAGCTTCCTTAAATATGGCACACTGTCTCATTTTGACCATCTCAGATTGACAGCGATCTTAGGGTCAGACAAACCAAGAGGAGAAATGTGTGGTTCTAGCTCCATCAACAAAATAACGGCTTTCGGAACCCTCTGTCAAAAGTTGTGCAAATATCATTTATCTTCCTAAAGCTACAAAGGCACACACATGCCAGTTAAGACTCAACTGAAAAAAAGGAAATGAAGCAATAACTGAAAATAGGGAAGGGAGGGAAGCCCGCTATTTAAGGGTGTTTCTGTTTTAAAATTGCCTGCTGACAGAGCTTTGGGAAAAGTAAAAAAAAACATCTCTGTGGAACCACTAGAAAGCTGGCTCTTCAACTGGTTCTTCCTTCAACTGGTTCTGCCTGCCATATCTTCCCATTGGACTCGTAAGAGACAGCTGAAGTTATTCTCCTCCTGTCCCCAGACCCAGCTCCTCCGAGGTCACTTTTCGCTGTGAATAAGACCCAGACATCTGTGACTCTCCTATGGGTGGAAGAGGGGGTTGCTGATTTCTTTGAAGTCTTCTGCCAGCAGGCTGGTTTGAGCCAAGACACAAAGACCCAGGTATGTGTTTTCTTCTTTTTCAGAGATGTTCCACATCCTCTTGTATCTCAATGGTGAAGATTTGGGAATCTGTTTTGTCCCCCGCTTTTATGTTATCTTCTCCTGTTTGAGACTCTGACAACAACCAGCATGGCAGCTCTCAATTAAATAGTGCAACCCCAGTTTCTGCTGATTTAATAAATGGAAGCTATCCTACATGAGCCCTTTTCAGGTGCAGAGATCCACATGTTCAGGGAATCCATCGAGTGGGACGGGGAACAGGACAATCCCTCTGGCCTTAACTTTAAGAGAGTCAGGCTTTAAAAAAGGATTGGACAGGTTCACGGGGGATCATGCTATCCGTGGCTACTAGCCACAATGACTATGTCTTACAACTTCTGAATACCAGTTGTTGAAAAACACCAGTGTGGAGAGTGCTGTTGGACTCAGGATCATAGCTGCCAAGTCCCCCGCTGAAAAATGCGGGATCAGCAGTGGCGCGGCACCGGAAGTCGCTTCTACGCATGTCTGGACATGCATAGAAGCAACTTCCGGTACCAGCGCCGCCTGATTTCTGGTGCCCAGACATGGGCAGACCGGCACCCAAAATGGAGCCTCGCAATCTGAGGATGTGCTGGAAGAAGCAGCACATGCGCGGAGGGACCAGGAGAGGGGCCAGGGCGAGAGCGTGGTGCTGTGCTTAAGAAGCGTCGCCATCTGCGCATAAGTCCGGGGCGCGGGGGGGGCGTTTCGGCCGTGTGGTGCTTTTCAGCGCAAGATGCACGTCTCAATGAACGGGAATGAGAGGGTGGCTGCCGCTGGTTCCGCAGCGTGATCATCCTCTGCGTGTGTTGTTGCTGTGGCTGTTTAAATAAACAATTCTCATTGAGTTGAGTTTAGTGAGACACGATATTTTGCTGCTATTGCTACTCTTATTTTTAAAGGGAGAGGTTGGGGGCAAGCGAAGAGAGGAGGTGCAGACCAGATCGCAAGTGAGACCCTGGCAGGTAGGAAATCCAGGGGATTTCCAGGATTTTTTTCTATTCGGGATAATAGCGGGAAACGGATTAAAATCCGGGGGTTTCCCGCGAAAAACGGGAGACTTGGCAGCTATGCTCAGGATCTGCTTGGGGGCTTCCCATAGGCATCTGGTTGGCCGCTGTGGGTCTTTGGCCTGATCTAGCAAGTTCTTCTTATGTACCTGAGTTCCAACTCACCTGAGAGCCTCTAGCGCAATACAGCTGTTGGTCACACTGGGCCTCTTTCACATGTTCGACTCAGTGTGTGGCTCGCACCGTGGCCAGAGGGGTATGTCAGTGTTTGTGCCAGTGTGACTCACCAGTGAACGCCCTTCCCCTTCCACATGTTCCTTGAACATATGGTGGAGAACACCTGAAAGAGCTATACAGTAGTTTACACACACACACACACACACACACACACACCACATCATTATCATCATCATTAATTTTGATAAAGTAATAATCATAAATAAGATGGCCACCAACATGGCCGCCGCCATGCGGCCACCACCAAGATGGCTGCCGGGCATGCGTAGAAGTGACTTCCGGTGCCGCTCTGCCCTATTTCCAGTGCCCACACATGGTCAGAGCAGCACCCAAAATGGAGGCTCCCTGGCAGGTAGGAAATCCGGGGGATTTCCGGGATTTTTCTGACATTCGGGAGAACAGCGGGAAACAGATTAAAATCCGGGGGTTTCCAGTGAAAAACGGGGTACTTGGCAGCTAAGCCACCAAGACCATTCCATTGTAACTATCCAACCTCCCAAAATTTCAACCCCTCTTGTGAAGGTTTTAAACCTTTCTATTTTAACAGTACAAACACTTTCCACATCTCTCCAAAATCATTTCTCGTGCATATTCCCCATTTTACCTCAATGACACATGTTAATTTATCATTAATAGCTATATCCCTACACCCCTTCATACTATTCTTCCATTTTATATTCTGCTTGCGTCTTCCACTTACTAGCTATCATAATTCATGCAGCTGTCAATAAATTTGTGAGCAAGTCCTTCATCGCCTGCAAACCTTCCACCCCATCGTAAATTGATCATAATGCTACCTCTGGACTTTTGGTCAGCTTTAATCCAGTGATTTCTGTCATCTCTTTAAACACCCTTTGCCAAAAGAATTGTACATATTTAAACCCCTACCACATGTGAATATAATTCCCGGTTTCCTGGCATCCCCTCCAACATAACACTGAATATTCCTTGTTTATTCGATTTAATCTGACTGGTGTTAAATACCATCTCCAAATTAATTTATAATAATTTTCTTTTATTCTTATAGACAACATTTTCAATGTACGTTTCTCCCATATTTTCCCCCAGCGTTGACTATCTATCTGCCCTGCTGTCTCCTTTTTCCCACACCATCTTCTTCTTGACACCTGAAAGAGATATAGTTTTGATACTTTTCTGATTCCCTCATTATATTAGCACATCAGGATCAAGGTTGCTTCACAACATGAATGTCTCCTTAGTTAGGAGTCCCATCAGTTAACGTTTTCGTTTGCCCTTTCAATTTGGCTCCCAGCAATTAATCAATGGAAAGATAATTCCATAATGTGCAACATCCAGCCCTATTTGTTATATTGAAATAGCTTTGCATGTTTTCAAAACTGCAATACAGGTGCCTTTTAAAGATCCTAATGGGAGGGTGTGGCAATGTAGTTTGGGGATGACCAAATGCAAAGGGAAACAGGGCTCCTATATCTTTAGTGCAGAAAGGGGGATCTGGAATGGATGCATCTTCTTTTGCAAGCGGGAGAAAAGGTGCTCCCAATGTAATTCTCTCTTACATCTAGGAACCAAGGAAGCTGCCTTATACTGAGTCAAACCATTGGCCCATCTAGCCCAGTATGATTGGCAGGGGTTCTCCAGAGTTTCAGAGAGGGGTGCAGGGCAGCTGCTCTGCCACTGAGCTACATCCCTTCCTTGCCCACAGCTCTTCTAAACAACTACTCAAGATACGATGTTGCGGACTCCAGCTCCCATCAGCACTAGCTGTCATTGCCATCGGTGAAGGATGATGGGAGTTGTAGTCCAAAATTTCCACAGGGCACAAATTTGATGACACCTGTGCTATATATATATATCACCAAAAAGGGGACATCTATTTGCATAAAACTGAATGTGTTGATGCATACAAACAGTTGCAAACTTGGGTATAGTTACTATAATTTAAAGACAAATGCCATATATCTCACCACAGTGGCAAAGCCCGTGACCACGTGAGCTTTGTGCCTGCTGAGTCTTCTGACAAAGTGCTCGTGGTCGATGGGTCCCTTTGTGAGCCTTCTTGCTGTCCCTTCTTGGGGCTATTTTATCCTTAAACAGGACTTGGAGTGGAGAGCCTGCAAAAGGAAGGACTCCTTCAAATAGAGGACTGTCCTTTAACAACCCTTCAGGTAGATGAAGGTCCTCTGTAAAATAGGACACTTAGTCACTAGTACCCAGAAAGACAATCCTTTAGTATTTTTGTATCCACCAGTTTGGGAATCTGCAGCAAAGCACAATTCATGAGAAAGGAAGCTCTTCCCTTTTTTCAATTTTTGTGGTTCTGTTACAAGGGGGAAAGCCCAAGGGTTTCCCCCCTGGGAGTTCTGGCTTTGAATGCAAAAGGGAAAGCCAGCAATAATATGCCAGAGAGGGGGAAACAAGCAAGTGGCCTCTTTGGCTGCTGGTAATTGTGGGCTTCCAACTTTATGCTGTGGTTGCAGCTCTGCATCTAAAAGTTAAAACTAGTTACAGTTCACACCCTTCATTAGAATGCCACTTCTTGTTTTCTTTGTCACACCCACACTGTGCATTGAAAGCACCTGACTTCCCCCAAAGACTCAGTTCCTAACCTGGTGTGTGGTAGAATTAAGGCATCATTTCCTTTATTTTAATAAGTGAGTTATAGAGGTGTTGTTGGGGAATCCAACAAGGCTGTGAAGAAAGGCTGAAAACACATTAATCATCTTTCGTTGATATACTTTTGTGATATACTGTACTTTATTTCCACTCTGGTATAAAATAATTGTATTCCACAAAGGTCGGAAAAAAACGAAAGCACACCCAAGATTCTGGGTGGTATGAAAAGGTAGACGATGGTCATTTGTTGATGATCCTTCTGAGGTTTTTCACCTGTTGCATCATCACAGCTTTTGGTTTTCACCTCTCTACGCTGGTTGACCATTCTAAGGGTGCATTCAGATGCAGGGAACATTGTGTAGTTTTTCTGTTTGTAACGCTAGCACATTCCTTTCATGTGGCTGTTGCATTATGGAACTGTGGCATGTTGGCTGATATATTGGCAGTTCACGCCAAATTTCATTCATTCCGCTGGGTGTGGTGTGGCACAAGAGCGAACACCAGTGGACAACATCGCTGCTGTTCCACCCTGTGTGCTTCTGTTCCCCCATGATTCCCCCATGAACACAGCAGGAGAGAACAGCATGCTGGGATGGCCCGCCATAGCTGCCAAGTTCCAGGTAGAAAAATAAGGGATCGCAGCGGCACAACACCGAAGTCGCTTCTATGCATGTCCAGACATGCGTAGAAGTGACTTCGGTGCTGGCGCTGCCCGATTTCCGGTGCCCAGACATGGGCGGAGCGGCACTGGCTCAGATGCAGGAAATAAATGCTTGCAAAAAAAAGGATGTCAAATGCACTAATGCAGTGATGCTTCAGGGAGATGCTTGTGCTGTGATTCCTGCACTGGAGGGGGTTGGTCTAGAGGACCCTTGGGGGTCCCTTCCAACCGTCCAGTTCTGTTATACTATGATTAAAATACTCCAAGAAATAAATAAACGGGCTTCTCTGTGGCAGTCATTGGAAAGGGCTCCGGGGGGGCCATCCCACAGAAAGTTTGGTATGTGCCCTGCAAAACCACCCTCTAGCCTTCAGGTTTATTTTATCCGCTGCAAGCGGATGCCGGAGAATCAGCTGGGAGGGAGGGGCTGCGAGACAGTGAAGGAGCCGAAGGGAGAGGCTGCTGCTCCTGAGTCCTGACTGGAGCCGCTGCCTTGCAGGAGAGTCGGCCCGGGAGGGAGGGGGCGGGGGAGCCACTTTGCATGGAGCTGGCAGGACTCGCTGGGGTGCCCCCTAGAGGCCTGGAGCAACGCGCAACGTAAATCCGGGGGATTTACGGGATTTTGTTCGATCCGGGCTGCCAGCGGGAAATGGCTTTTAAAACGGGACTTTCCCGCGAAAAACGGGAGACTTGGCAGCTATGTGGCCCGCCAAATTGTGACTTTACTTCTGCGATTTTGGAGGTTTATGGGATCGCAAAGGGATTATTTCTGGAACCAATAAACATGGAAATGAGCGATAAACTTCCACTAGATTCTGCTAGATTTGTGGCTTTTAAATCAAATATAATGTGGAAAGTAAGAGTTAGGGAAATGTCTGAATGCAGCCTTAGAGGCCTCTGCTAAAAGAAAGACTTTGCCCCATCTGCTTGCTTCATCTAGGCCTAGGACAGCATCTCTTGCCTTTGCCATGTGCTAGCATGAGTCACATCACTGTTTCAGAACTGGTTACAAAGCCAGGAAGAAACGAAAAGGGTCACGGAGTTACTATGATGAAACTGTGCTTGTGTCATGATTTGGTTTTATCGCCTTCCTGCACGGCATGCTGTGGTCGGGAACGGAAGAAAAGAGCTAAATTCCACATCGTCTCTGTCACATGCTACAGCCTTCCCAGGACTGTACAGCTTGAGAATGCATTGTTGCTGCCCCACACTGCTGCTATCCGTAACTGCAGTTTAGCAAGTTGTTGTGCTGCTGTTTTTAAGGATTACAGTTATTTTACAGATTTGATATGTTCTTTTAATCTCATTCGTTTTTCTTGCAAACACTCTGCAGCTTGTGCAAAGGCCAGGATATAAGTTATCCAAAATGAGTACGTAACCACAATGAGTACATGGGTACAAATATGCAGAGGTCTGAATGGGTGTGGTTTTCCATGCAAAGCGGGAGTTGCAACACTCACAAACCTACCCTTTAAGTGGAACAGTGTTGGCTGGCCACCACAATCTCTTGTGGTAGGAATCCCACAGTTTAGTCACGTGTGAAGAAGTGCTTGCTTTTGCCCGTCTTGAATCATCCAGCGTTCAGCTTCATCGGATCACCCGGACTTCTAGTATTTTAAGACAGTGAGAAAAACCTCTCCCTGTCCACTTTGATGTAAAAAATTGGGTTTGGGCTTTTGCTGCCCAACTCTGAGTCCCCTAAGTCGACAATCAGTCAGAGAAGAATGAGTGGAGGCAGGATCCAGTGGAAAGCAAAGCAGATATTTATTTTTCTGATGCAACAGAGTTCCCTCCCCTCCTTCCAAGGAGGGAAAGACCTTGAACAAAAGTGTGCAAGCACCTTTAAAGACTTTTGACATTGCCCAACCCCCTTAGCCAAAGACCACCCCCAAATCATCATACATACATCATAGGAGGCCGTCTGCAGCAGAAATCCTGTCTGCTAGGATACCTGGTAATGTTTGTTGATTGCATTAACCTGGGCAAGCCTGGCCATTCTTTCGTAATGGTTAATAATTTAGTTCCTGAATCCAGGTCACAGGCTCACCCTCTTCATACACAAATACTCCCTTAAGACAGAATCTGTAAGTGAAAAGACAATGGGAAGACTTTCCCTATTTGCCTCCCTTACTGCAGAGGAATATTTGAGGTCATTGGGAGAGTCAAAATGGCTTGAGGGTTGCTCTCCTGTACTATGTCCAGCACATGGTTCATATATTTAGATATGTGTGCATTTATGATTATTTATTTTATATTTAAGATTCTTAACACAACTTTCTCCACACACCTTATCATGCCCACGCCTTATCATGCCCACGGTTAATTGCTCTCCCCACCTCCTGAAACTAAGAAGCCCCAAACATTGCACCCTCTCCTCATAGAGGATTCCATGCATGTCTACTCAGAACTAAGGCCCTCAGGTTTAAATGGGGCTTGCTCTCTGGTAAACCACCCGGCATCTTTCATGAATGCTTCACTTGAGATTCCTCCATTGCAGGGGGTGGGACTGTGTGACCCTTGGGGTCTTCCCCAATTCTGTGATTCTAAGCACATACAGGAGTTTAGCCTGCATTTGCTGGGGGCGGGGGAGGCATATAATAATTGGAGTGATCACTAACCACAAACTCTTTTCTCCCCCCCCCCCCGCATACATTTAGGAGCCTGTTACGGTTTCTTCGCACGTAGTGACCATCTCCAGCCTCCTGCCTGCCACGTCCTACAACTGCAGTGTGACCACCTTCAGCCACAACAGCCCCAGCATCCCCACCTTCATTGCTGTCTCCACAATGGGTGAGATGAATTCCTTTGATTCTTCACCCACTTCACCCATTTCTAGCCCCCCCCCCCAAAAAACGACCATAGGGCAAGGACCCGTGGGAAATACCCCCCAAAAGGTTTTCAGAAGATTCCTGCATTGCAAAGGGTTGGACTTGATGTCCCTCGTGGTCCCTCCAAGTCTAAGATTGAGATGTGGCAGAAGACCATATGAGGCAAAATGTGGATTCCTAAGCATTGACTTATTAGTCAGATGCTACCTTTTGGGGTAGCTACCTTTTGGGGTAAGGTTATGCTTAAAATTCTACAAGGCAGGCTTAGGCAGTATGTGGACCGAGAACTCCCAGAAGTGCAAGCTGGATTTCGAAAGGGCAGAGGAACCAGAGACCAAATAGCAAACATGCGCTGGATTATGGAGAAAGTTAGAGAGTTCCAGAAAAACGTCTACTTCTGCTTCATTGACTATGCAAAAGCCTTTGACTGTGTCGACCACAGCAAACTATGGCAAGTTCTTAAAGAAATGGGAGTGCCTGATCACCTCATCTGTCTCCTGAGAAATCTCTATGTGGGACAAGAAGCTACAGTTAGAACTGGATATGGAACAACTGATTGGTTCAAAATTGGGAAAGGAGTACAACAAGGTTGTATATTGTCTCCCTGCTTATTTAACTTATATGCAGAATTCATCATGCGAAAGGCTGGACTAGATGAATCCCAAGCCGGAATTAAGATTGCTGGAAGAAATATCAACAACCTCAGATATGCAGATGACACAACCTTGATGGCAGAAAGCGAGGAGGAATTAAAGAACCTTTTAATGAGGGTGAAAGAGGAGAGCGCAAAATATGGTCTGAAGCTCAACATCAAAAAAACCAAGATCATGGCCACTGGTCCCATCACCTCCTGGCAAATAGAAGGGGAAGAAATGGAGGCAGTGAGAGATTTTACTTTCTTGGGCTCCTTGATCACTGCAGATGGTGACAGCAGTCACGAAATTAAAAGACGCCTGCTTCTTGGGAGAAAAGCAATGACAAACCTAGACAGCATCTTAAAAAGCAGAGACATCACCTTGCCGACAAAGGTCCGTATAGTTAAAGCTATGGTTTTCCCAGTAGTGATGTATGGAAGTGAGAGCTGGACCATAAAGAAGGCTGATCGCCGAAGAATTGATGCTTTTGAATTATGGTGCTGGAGGAGACTCTTGAGAGTCCCGTGGACTGCAAGAAGATCAAACCTCTCCATTCTTAAGGATATCAGCCCTGAGTGCTCCCTGGAAGGACAGATCGTGAAGCTGAGGCTCCAATACTTTGGCCACCTCATGAGAAGAGAAGAATCCTTGGAAAAGACCCTGATGTTGGGAAAGATTGAGGGCACTAGGAGAAGGGGACGACAGAGGACAAGGTGGTTGGACAGTGTTCTCGAAGCTACGAACATGAGTTTGACCAAACTGCGGGAGGCAGTGCAAGACAGGAGTGCCTGGCGTGCTATGGTCCATGGGGTCACGAAGAGTCGGACACGACTAAACGACTAAACAACAACAACCTTTTGGGGTGGGACCCAGGTGGCGCTGTGGTTAAACCACTGAGCCTAGGGCTTGCTGATCAGAAGGTCGGCGGTTCGAATCCCTGTGACGGGGTGAGCTCCCGTTGCTTGGTCCCAGCTCCTGCCAACCTAGCAGTTTGAAAGCACGTCAAAATGCAAGTAGATAAATAGGAACCGCTACAGCGGGAAGGTAAACGGCATTTCCATGTGCTGCTCTGGTTTGCCAGAAGCGGCTTTGTCATGCTGGCCACATGACCTGGAAGCTATACGCCGGCTCCCTCGGCCAATAATGCGAGATGAGCGCGCAACCCCAGAGTTGGTCACGACTGGACCTAATGGTCAGGGGTCCCTTTACCTTTACCTTTACCTTTTGGGGTAGCATTAATAGGCATGAAATTGTCAGTATTTGATCTTGTTATTGCATTTTGCCCACCAGGGAACTGAGAGCCCACCATTTGCATTGTTTGGTCAATTGTCCATCATTTTTTTGTCAGTATATAGTTGTTGTTTTTCAAAGGACCCCTGTAGGGACTTCCACAGTCATTGTGGAACTGCTGTCTGAGAAACTATTATAAGCAGAAATAATTCAGGATTGTTGTCTTTTCCTTAGCATGTCTTGGTATCATTCCTTAACCTGGCTCCTCCTCCTCCTTGCATTTTCAGTTACGGAGATGAATCCCAACGTGGTGGTCATCTCTGTCCTAGCCATCTTGAGCATCCTTTTGATAGGCCTGCTGCTGGTCACTCTTGTGGTCCTTCGGAGAAAACACCTGCAAATGGCCAGGTAGGTCTGCTTTGACTTCTAATGCCAGTGATGGTTCGTAAATGGCAAATGGAGCAACTGTGTGCCATGGTGAGCTAGGGACTTGGGCCACTGCGTATCGCTTACACAATAAGTGGTGGTGACCACCAACTGGGATGTCTTTTAAAGAGGATTGGACAAATTCGTGGAGAATTTCCCCCAAAGCTCAGTGGCTTCTAGCAATGATGGCGATGTTTGACCTCCACCTTGGAGGCAGTATGCCTCTGGAAGCCAGGAGAGGGCTTTTGTGCTCAGGGCCGGCTCTTCATAGACCCCCGGTGGCGCAGTGCATCATGGCGCGGGGCTGGTAAGCTGGGCGCCGGCCCGGAAAGGAGGGCGCTGCGCGGCAAAGCCGCGCGGAAACCAATTGCGCCCTGCGAGGGCGGGGCGGGCGGCGGAGCGATCTCCGCCCCTCAGCACAAGGGCGCGTGATCTGCTCAAGACGGCCCTGTTTGTGCTCAGGTCCTGCTTTGGGGCTTGCCACAGGCATCTGGTTGGCCACTGTGAGAACAGGATGCTGGACTAGATGGACCATAGGACTCTTCTAATGTTCTTATGAAACCCATGATTTATATTATCATGAGCCATGCTCTATGAGGAACAGTTGAAGGAGTTCAATAGGATTGTAACTCAATGAGAGAGCATCTGCTAAGCATGCAGAATTTCAGTCCCCAGCAACTCCAGGTTGTGCGCCTCTGGGGGTGAAGTCAAATCGCTGTGTTAGCAGTACGCAAGTGACCTCCCTGGGACACAAGCCTGGGCAGTGTGTATGGAGGTCCTGGGCTGCCCAGACAGGCTAGGCAGTTTGTGTGCAGACCTCCAGTCTTATGATTGGAATGTCTAGGTTCAGAAGACCTCAGGTTCCAGATTTGGACTGGGCTGAACCTGACACGGGCAGAAGGGAATTGGATGAGCTAACCCTCTAGGGCTCCTGCCAAATCTAAAATTATATGGTTCTGTATGGATGCATTAAAGCTAAACCAGGTATTCTCCTCCAATATGTTCATCTCTTAAGTGATAAGCAACAAGTGGTTCCCTTACTTACACGTATCCGAATGAATTAACTAATAAGCAATTGGTGATTCCATGCCCCCACTGCAGCAACCTTGTTTGCATGACCTTCACCACCCCTGAAACTCCCACCCTTTGTCCAAGGACTGTCCTCATCCCGGTTGCAAAGTTAATCCCATCACTGATTCATTCTGCAAACATCTATCAATGGAAGCCTTGCAGAAGGATTAAGACTCCCCATTTCCTTACAATTTCCATGCACACTGTGCATAAAAATAATTTCCTCTTTCCTTTCAAGGTTAACAAGGTATGTAATTGCATTTCAAAGCATCACTTTGAGAGGGAGAAAGGGGGGGTGTTAATTGGTTCTCCTGCAGACATGGTGTTTTATTAAATGGCATGTATTTGATGTAGTGTACACATTTCAGGTGAAACATGTGCACTTGGAATGTTGTTGTTTAGTCGTTTAGTCGTGTCCGACTCTTCGTGACCCCATGGACCATAGCACGCCAGGCACTCCTGTCTTGCACTGCCTCCCGTAGTTTGGTCAAACTCTTGGAATAGCAGAGCTCTTTTAAATTGGATTATGTCTGCTTGGCTCTTATTTATAGCTACAGCTGTTCTCCAGGTGATGCGAACCATCTTTTTCTGTTCCATGACCTGGCAGTAAACGCAATGCTCCTCCTTGAGTTTGCCCACCGGTACAAATGCAGATGTTACAGAACAGAGGAGAAATATTGCCAGCTACCAAAGGTTGCAATCAGATCTACTGACTCTTAATTGTTCAGTTAACCAATTTTGCAATCGCTGGGGAGGGAATGCTGGAGCAACACTGCTACTCTCAGTTCTCTATTACATCGGGATGTGGCTTCCCCAAACTTGGGTCTCCAGCTGTTTTGCAATCCCCATCATCCCTGGTCCTGCTAGCTAGGGAGGATGGGAGTTGTAGTCCAAAAACAGCTGGAGACCCACGTTTGGGAAACCCTCTACAGCTGGGTGAAGGGGAAGAACTTGAGAGATTCTGATCTCTGATCTCTATTGCTCTGTCTGGTTTGACGCTTAACCATGCTTAGTCAGAAGTCAGCCTCGCTGTGTTCAGTGGGGGTGTATTTTCATCAAGGACAAATTTATCGGTCTAGGAAGAAGCAGGGAAGGAAAAAGGCAGATCCAGGACAGATAAAAGATAGTGAGAGAGATAGAGGCTGATCTACTGATAATCACTTGAGGTCTTCTTCCAATACCAGGGAATGTGGAGCTGGAACCTTTGTGAACTTTGCTTCACTGGAGAGAGACGGAAAACTTCCATATAACTGGTAAGCGGTGCCCAAAGTTTTATTACAGCTACTCTTACATTTGCCTGGCTATTTCTCTTGATGTGTATTGGGTTTTCTTTTTGGCCCTAACTCTAAATAATATTTGCTATGAGATAAATATTACAATTCAAACATTAACAGTTGGATCCCACATTTTAAATAGGACCTACATTTTATATTCTTTATTCATCTGTATGATTTTTACCTCATTCCTCTTCCAAAAAACTCTCTCAGAGCAGCTCCCTGCCCCCAAACTTCTAGATTCAGGTAGCTAGCCATGTTGGTCTGCTGTAGTCAAACTAAATAAAACAAATCTTGAAAAGGATTGTGTTTTGTTTTGTTTTAAAAAAAACTTAGTTCTCTAAGGTGCTACTGGACAATTTTTCAATTCTTTTGTTGGATTCTTCTAAAGACTTTTTTAGAAAAAAAATTTTAAGGACTTGATTCTTTTAATAGAACTTGTTTTTGTAGCAGTTTTTTAAATAATCTTTTTCAAGATTTTATTTATTTATCTTGCCCCCAAACTTGTAATCTAAAAGGTATGGTGGGGAAAAGGGAGAAAAATGGTGAAAAAGCAAACTCGGGGACTAGTTATTAGTTCCAACGTTATTATAATGACTACCAGATGGAATGGAAAACAGTCCACATAGAGTTGGCGTTACTTGTCTTTCCTCCTAAGCCAATGGAGTAGCTCTGCTTCCCCTTTTCCTCTTCTGCTGAAGCCTGATGGAATGGCTGCTGGCAGGGGACAAGTGGCGGCCTTACCTTCACCTCTTTGCACCTGGCTCTTTCCAACAACAAAACAACCCTGCTGGTGTCTTTTGCTCATACACCTTTGCTGACAGAATAAGATGGCAAGACTTCAGGCTGCACAGGACTGTTCTTTAGTCAAGCAGAGTTCTGTGCAGCTGTGCAGCTCGCGACGGTGCCACCCCACCAACTTGGTTGGTCCAGGAGAAGAAGGCAACTGCTGAATCGCCGTGCACCCGAATCTTAACTCAAACAGCTTGCAAAAATAAATAATGTGAATGTACGTCCCCCTGGCTAAAATTCTTCCCCTTTTTTGCAAAGCTTAAAATTGTGCCCCCCCCCCTAAAATCCTTCCAGTAGCACCTTAGAGACCAACTAAGTTTGTCCTTGGTATGAGCTTTCTGGCTATTGTCTGCAGGGTTTAAGAGCAGAAATTTTGGACCAAAATAGTGCCACAAAAGCAGGAGGTCACCGGTCCCTTTATTTGCAGTCACATCGCCTCTGGGAAGCAGCCCTAGAACAGGGGGTCCTTCCAGGAGGCCACATAGCACATGGCACTGAAAAAACTATTTATTCATTATCTAAATAAATTTCTGTACCGCCTTTCAAGAACAAAATTCTTCCCAAGGCTGCCCATACAACAAAACAGTAGAGTACACCTAGAGCTCTCCTTCGCCGCCCTCTTTGACCTCTTTAAGCATTGCATTCCATTTGATTGAGGTCATGCCTTTCATCATTAGCTATTTCCACTGAGAAACTGCAATGCACAAGCATCTGGTTATGTGAGGCAGGGAAGACAGATGCTGCTTTTTCTTCCCCTGGACATATAATCTCCCCTAGCAATAAAGAGTCAAGAAAATCTGGTCAATGAATCTGCTATGATTTCTGCAATGATAAAAATGCTTAAGGGATCATCAGTTAATGCTCTTGTTCACCCATGAAACCCATTTCTCCCACACTGCAGGTGTTTTGTATACCAAGCCTGGTGTCTCCCAAATGATAATCAAGGGGGTTGGACTAGATGACCCTTGGGAACTCTTCTGTCTTTCTATAAATATTGGCTGAGAGAAAGAGAGAGAGAGCAAGGCAGAGAGACCTGGATGGCTTTTTCTTCAAGGACTTATTAATTTTAAACATATTTAGACCCACAGATACCTTTGGAAGTTCCCTCCAAGTATTTCAGCCAGTACAAAGTAAACGTGCTTTAGGGTCATGTCATGAAATCCTAAACATGTCTATTGAGATGCTTCCTTCTTGTCCTCAGTTTCTAAATACCTCCTGCTAGCTACCGCTTCTCTGAAATCCAGAATCCTAGGCAAGGACTGTAGCTCAGTGATAGAACACCTGCTTTGCATGCAGAAGGTCCCCCAAGTTCAATCCCTGGCATATCCAAGGAGGGCTGGGAATGTCCCCAGTCTGAACTCCTGGAGAGCTGCTGCCATTCAGTGCAGACAATACTGAACAAGATGGACCAAAGGTCAGACTTGGTCTACAGCAGGCACCCCCAAACTTCGACCCTCCAGATGTTTTGGACTACAATTCCCATCTTCCCCGACCACTGGTCCTGTTAGCTAGGGATCATGGGAGTTGTAGGCCAAAACATCTGGACGGCCGCAGTTTGGGGATGCCTGGTCTACAGCATCTTCCTCTGTTCCTGTCTCATTAGATCTAAACTAGTAGCCCACTCTAGAGGGCTGGGAAGGAACAATTGTGGTTGCAAGCTTTTTTCCTGAGATCCCTCATGTTTGAGCAATCCTGGTAACCTTGAAATGTAAGTGAAAAAATCAGTTCAGAATATTATTATATTATATTAATCTCTCTCATCTTCTATTCTGAATTGTGAGTGCCCTCTGGCGGTTACTGATGCTTTGATTAGCTAATCTGGAAACAAGCTTTGGCTTACTGTGATGTGCAGATGAGACCCTGGATGTTACCATGTGAGGCATGTGCTTCCCCCAAACAGTGGAAGACCCCAAGACCCTGGGCCAATCAGTTAAAGGGCTGGTATGGGGAGCAGGCAGACATGAAGGTATTTTGCAGATTTTAGGAGGTGCAGCCGGCTGGCGCAACTAGCAAAATTGATATGGCGCTGAAGCAAGTCTTTTAGAATAATAGAATCGTAGAGTTGGAAGAGACCACAAGGGCCATCCAGCCCAACCCCCTGCCGAGCAGGAAACACCAAAGCATTCTTGACATATGCCTGTCAAGCCTCTGCTTAAAGACCTCCAAAGAAGGAGACTCCGCCACACTCCTTGGTAGCAAATTCCACTGCCAAACAGCTCTTACTGTCAGGAAGTTCTTCCTAATGTTTAGGTGGAATCTTCTTTCTTGTAGTTTGAATCCATTGCTCCGTGTCCGCTTCTCTGGAGCAGCAGAAAACAATCTTTCTCCCTCCTCTATATGACATCCTTTTATATATTTGAACATGACTATCATATCACCCCTTAACCTTCTTTTCTCCAGGCTAAATTTTAATGATAAGAATTTCCCAAACTTAATGAAAGTCGCCAGCAGTCCCTGCAAATATTGATGCAGCTAATGATGAACTAAGCGGAAATCAACCTTTATCCCCTCTTTGAGCTCCCAGAAGCAGAGAGCCCTCTGCAGCAATCATTAATCCTCTTTTGGGGGGGGCTGGCTTCTTTGATATGGCACCAAAGGCGGAACATCAAACACTCTAGATAATTAATGATCCAAGCTGGAGTTACGCTAATAAGGAACCCCAAACAGAGCAGCCCAATGCTATGAATTTACTTGAGCCTCTGGGGTGACAATAGGTCTCTGAAGAGGTTTAAAAGGGGATACGATTGTTGGTGTACAATGTGTGGCATAGCTGGTTGACTCCACGCGGTGTAGTTGGTTGCTGCGTCCCAGAAAACAGGGACCAATTCCTTTTTCTTCATTATATAGCCTTGACTATGCTCTTAGCTAGGGCCTCTAACACCCCTACCTCTACTTCTGGGCTGTCTGTCTAGATTTTAACATGTGACCTATTGATCTCTTGCTTGTCATACTAATCCTCCTGACTTCAATTGTTAATCTCTCTGCATATTATCTATTAATACTCACAGGCGTAGGAGTGTATTTGCTTTCCTAACTCTGTTGCCTTCCTGCCTATGGACTGATTATCTCTTGGCGTTTTATATTAACCCTTGGTAAGTCTGCATCAAACAGCTTGCTTCTTCCCCGACAGTAACCAAAACATTTTCATTTCCTGCTGGGTTCGCTCAATCTATGTGAATATTTTACCGGCGTCAAAATGGAGTTCAACTCTTAAAATACAAAAGCAAGAGGGAACTTTTGCCCCTTGCACCCACTTTATGATTGGGTGGGGAGGAAATTGGGGGAAGTTGCACAGAACTCTGCCTGGCCTTGCCTAAGAAACATCAAGGTCGTATCAAACAAAGCTGTTCTGTTTGCAGAAGGACTTCCACGTCACAGCAGAACTTCTCCCAAAGAGCAAATCTGGCACGCACACAGTGAGGAGAGAGGGATGGGCAAGCAGAAGTCCTTCCGTGAATGGGACAATGTTGATGGATACTGTTGCCCACAGGGGGTGCCAACTGGGGGCTCCTCGGTTGGCATTGACCCATGACGGCCTTTTCAGTGGCAGTAAACATCGCTGTTTATTTGGAGATTTGATGGCCTAAACGCACTGTTCTTGGAAAGCCTGAGATACCTGGTTTTGGGAATCTGTAAACTGTTTTTACAAAGTTAAAAATAAAGAGTTTTATTATTGATACCTTTGCTGCCCTGGGCTGCTTTGGGAGAAAGGGGCAGGATATTGAATGAATGAATGAATGAATGAATGAATGAACCCTGCATACTTTGCATACAATCCGTGAGATATGGCTAAGCTTTCACCCATCCCTGATGTGACTAGTATCCAGAAGTTTCTTTATAGGAAAGCAAATGTCATTTCAGGTTATATGCTCATTATACAAGAGCCTGTTCCAAAAGAGCAATGGTTCTCTCCCCCACCCCGGAACCCCAATTAACTGGCATGCTTTTAAGATCTGCCCAATTTTACTCATTGAGTTACAAAAATGAACTAAATATGTCTGCTGTGTGCAAACCCCTTGACCCGTGACCTCTCTTGAGGTATGCATTCTATAAGCTAATGATGTATAGTGTTTGACAAACACTATGAAAACCTTGTTAAAATGTGCCTTCGGGGCAGTTCTCCTAACTGGTGGTTCGCTGAACATCTGGTTCAGGGCAGCTGTCATTATTGCAATAGCTCCTTTAATAAACTGAGTCCCTACTAGATGCTCAGCTTTCATATCTCTCTTGGTTCCGTTCTTATTTAAGGTTTTGTTCCTTCACCTGGGCCATGAACCAAGGAGAGGTGGTTTAGAAATAATTTCTTACCACGTTATGGGTCCTCAAGTGTGTGTTAGCCGATTTGTTTCATGGCATTTGATTAACGCTGCCGCCATCCAGAAAATGGGCCGTCAAAAGGTAACCACAGCCTTTTCTTTCTCTTTCAGGAGTAAAAATGGACTGAAGAAGAGGAAGCTGACCAAGTAGGTCCATTTTGTCACACTTAATGGAAATGTCAGTGTGGCCTTCATGTGTCTCTTCTCAACAGGGGCGAGAAACCCTTTTTAACCCCAAGGGACATATTTCATCCTGTGACACATTTTGGGGGCCACATGCAAGTGTGAGCAGGGCCAGAAGCAAAAGTGGGAGGCCCAAGCAGTAGACTGTAGCCCAGCCACACAAAACTCAGTGATTTGCTACACACACACACACACACACACACACACGTACATGCCAATCATTTGTTTGTTTGTTTGTTTATTTATTTGTTTGTTTATACTCCGCCCATCTGACTGTTGCTTCGGCCGCTCTGGGCAGCTTCCAACATATATAAAAACATAAAGAAAACATTAGACATTTAAAAACTTCCCTATTCAGAGCTTCTTTCGGATATCTTCTAAAGGTTGTATAGTTGCAGATCTCCTTGGCTCGTGGGGAGTGGCATAACTCCACAACTTCCAACATTTACCCAATGAAAATAGGGGCGTCCTAAGGAAAGGTGGGGCATTCCAAGATCAAATCAGAAACCAGGACGGCTTCTGTAAATCTGAGACTGTCCCTGGAAAATAGGGACACTTGGAGGGTCTGGAAGGGGTTCTGGCTTAGACAGTGTCCTGAGAGCTCAATACAGGTCTGGAGGGCCACATTTAATTGATTAATTGATGGATTAAATTTATATAACTAGCCTTTGGGCCTGAGGTTCACTTCCCTTGCCTTACAGACATATATCCCTGAAGTGAAAAGGGACCAAGTTCCCCCTTTGCTAATGCTTCTGCCGTATGGAGCTCCCATATATTGAATCGGACTGTTGGTCCAACTATCAGAGCCAGGTATGGGGAATCTCTGGCCCTCTGGCTGCGGGACTACAACTCCCATAATCCCTGACCACCGCTGGCTGATGTGAACTGGAATCCAACTATGTTTGGTAGTTTCCTGAGGTCTCATGAAGAATACAGTAACCATCCATATACATGTATTGATTTAAACCTACAAATCAATTTAAACCAATGTCCAATGATGAGAAGAGTCTCTAGGGTGGAAAGGTGGGTGAAGGACTCACCAGGCATCTTTGTTGACAAATCGGGCTGCCATTTTTATTTTACCCACAATGCCACAGGGTGGTGGAACTTCTCAGACGCTGCAGTGGGGGAAGCAAAGCTAGCACCTACAGCCCCCGGGGGCTCAACAGAATGCATACTGGGCTTCCGAGTTGAGGCCCCTCAACTCTGATGCTGCTGCTGGTTTTCCTGCCCAAGGGTCCTCAAAACTAAAATATGTCATGGACTGTTACATTTAAGCAAAACAAAATTGTATGTGCCTGCTTAATCTTCGCCCCAGATATTGCACGATAAAAATGTTCCTGGCTGGCAGAAAATTAGGCATTAGGGAAAGATCAATTATCTCAAGTTTACAGTCCTGACAGGGTTTGGCGTTCGTTAACAATGACAAAATGTGAAAAACCTCGGCAACGTATGTGTTATCAGTGCCGTTCCTCTCTCTCAGCACAGTGCTCTAATGGCAGTTGCTAATTATGCACTGGATCATTAATGCTAACAGGTAAACAGGAGTAATTAACTGTTGATAAGAGACAAGTTCCTTGGGGTTTGCTGCTTTAAGGAAATGGGAGGAATGTGTGCATATGCTTCACTATTTGCTAATTGGAACATGAATAATCAGGCGAGAGAAAGTTGTTTGCCTCTTCTTCATTATTCACCGTATAAATCTTAACAAATTAAGGCAAGTTTCCACAGTGGCCCTGATCCAGTTAAAGTTGTTCTTGACTGTGTTCCATTGAAAGTAATGACTAAGACCCAAGACCAGTGAGGTGGTGAACCTGTTTGGGGGCTAGATATGTAAGAAGGCATAAATTTTCATTCTGCTCTATATTTGTTGCCTGCAGCAGTGTTTCCAATCTGCTGCAGTCCAAAATTACATTATTCCTCTTTCTGTCCAATGCGCTGAAATTATGAAACTTACGTCATTTACGTAAACCATTACATACGTAATGTAAATTGTGGTGTTATTACATTAGTCAACACCAATTATTTCAATGGAAAGGAAACACAATGCAAATTGTGGTGTGTGTGTGTAATAATTATGTATCGTTTGCAAACTGAAAGCAACAACAGCGAATACCGGTGATTCAACTGTGTGAGCCCCTTCCTGAAGTGTCAAGTGGCATAGTCCAGACACAGTTTTGCCACTTTATCTGCAGTTTATAGAAAGTAGGCCTCGTTTTAGATGGATCAAGGACAATGTGTGTGGTTTGTTTGTTTTTAAATAGTTCTGCTGCTGATTTCCTGACACAAGGGCTTACAGCGCTGAGGCAAAATTGTGGCAAATCAAAAACCTGGATGGTTTTCAGATTTTACCCTTTAGATTTTGACATCAACATTTGACATTCCAGTTTCAGAGTCAAAATTTGACTTCAGTGGTTCACTGTTTCTCTGTCTGTCTGTCAGCAGGGTGCTTATAGTTGGGAAGAATGAAACCATTAGTACAAATATCACTAAATGCTGTTGCAGGTCCATTGTCAGATACTGTCAGATATTGAGTGTGGCCATTTCTGTTGCTGTGAAATGTCAGCTACGCTTTCTTAAACCATGTCAGCCTCTTGAGTGCTACTACAAATTCATAATTTGATGCCCGGTGTTATAGTATCAGATATTTGCACGCGTGGATGGTATTTGTTCTCAGAATTTACAGAGAAGTTTTGTGCTTTTTTAAATGGAAGGGAGAGCTGGATATTTTCAGCTTCACTTTTAAATGTCGGCACCTTCTAAGTCAGCCTACCTAAGAAACCTCACAAGATTTGGCAGTGTGTATTTTCTTCATCCCTAGAAATAGAAAAATAAATTACCGTAGACCTGATGGTAAATGTATCTTGGCATTTAAAATGCACTTTTTGATAAATGGATTTAGAATTAGCTGGGGCCGCTGAGCATTATGGGAACTGCAGAAAGTGTGAAATAAGGAAGTCTGGTTTGCACATAACTCTAAGCCATGGTTATAAACCACCACCTGAACCTGGCCCAGTCAATTAACCATGGTTTATTAACCTTGAAGAAACCACACATGCTAACCATAGTTTCTACACTGGCTGGCTCTTCAGGGGTCGCTCCCAATCCTGCCTGGAGATGCTGGGTGTTGAACTCAGCCTGAGCCCTTCTGTCATTTAGCTTTTCCCATATCTGGAGAGCACCAGGTTGGGTAATGCTGTTTACTCAGTGGGTGGTAACTAGACAAGTGAGGGGTTTTTTTTAGCTCTCCCCCCTCTGCTTTGGAATGCCCTCTTTAAGGGGTTTTTCCCTGCACCAAAGCCGCTTTTCTTTAGGCACCAAGGGATGGATCTATTTTTATTCAGCCAGGCTCTTTCTTTCTCGATTATGAATATCTTATCTGATTTCCCCCTTCTGTTTAGCTTGTTACATGCTATATCTTTGTTTTTAAAGCCCCGTCCAGCTGGATGATTTTGACAGCTACATCAAAGATATGGCGAAAGATTCCGATTACAAATTCTCTCTGCAGTTTGAGGTATGTCCTGAAGCGGATATTAGCTTGCTAGATGTAACTCAGCAAATTGCACAGAATGGAACGACAGAGTGTGAATTGGCGGCGCTTTTGTCATTTATCACATTCCTATCCCACTTTTCCTCTAAGGAGATGAAGGTCGTATGTAGGGTTCCCTTCCTCCCCATTTTAACCTCACAACCACTCTTTGAAGTAGGCTAGAGGCTGTGGCTGGTCCCAGGTCACCCAGTGAGTTTCATGGCTAAGCAGGAATTTGAACCAGCGCTCTAACCACTACACCACACTGGCTCAAAGCACATCATTGAGCTTTGACACTGTAGAGTGGAGGTGGGATATTACATTTTTAGAAGCTCGTCTATACATTTTCTTTAAATCTCCCCGCATGAGGAAATCTAGCAGGTAGTGTTTTTTTACATTCCTTTTCATTGATGTGCTAGTTTATTTCATGCAGGGAGGTTTGTTTTCATAGGGAAGCATTAAAATAACACGTGCAAACACACTCTCTTGTTGTCTAAAGTAGTTCTGTTCAGAATTCTGTCACCTCATCTTATGCAATGCATGGAACCTGCTTCAGCCTTGGCTTGATAGGGAACCAGAACAAGGACTATCCGAATAGCTTATGGCTTACAGTTCATTAACTGGTAGCCCACAGGAAACTATCAGCTTTCAGTCCCCCTCCATCAGAGCAGCATTTTATTTTCCATTAGCAGTATCCATTCAGTAGTGGTGGCCAAGTAAGGTTTACTCAGTGTAGACCCATCGAAATCAATAACCTAACTTAGCCATGCCCATTAGTTTCAATGGGTATACTTCAAGTAAAACTTAGGAATATCCCGCCTTGTCAATGGAAGCCCTGCACAAGTGCAATTTTTGCTAGTGCAATGGGACATTTTACCCCTCTCCTCTCCTGTGCTCCCCCCACACCCATGACATTGGGTGGGGCAGGAGAACCCCCATAACAGGATAGGATAGGGAGATTGTTCTGTTTGGCCAACTGAATTGCTTGTGCAGGTGGAAGCAACTGGAAGAGTGTGACGTTGAATTGCATCCACCATGTTGAATTGTATCCACCATGTTTTAGACTATGACTTCCATCTTGGTTTGGGTGTGACCTACTTGTAGGTTGAAGACAGATAGGTTATCTTAATGGTGGCATTTTATTTTGTGTCTTCTACAGGAACTGAAGCTGATTGGGCTGGATATCCCACACTTTGCAGCTGACCTCCCTATGAACCGCAGTAAAAATCGCTACACGAATATCCTCCCTTGTACGTTATTGTGGGGATGTGCCTGTTATGGCTGCTTTGACTTATGTGCTCCAGGTTACCCGTAACACCAATTCTAACCCTTAGGAATCAGGTTGATGCATAGCAATTCTGTGACACGTTTAGGGCTTGAGGTCAACTGCTGGCAGTGTCAGACACCAACTGAGACCCAGGGTCTAGTAGGTGTCCTCATGCTGCTTCTCTTGCTGTTACTGCCTGTTCTCTTCCTCTGATCTAGAGGGAGAATGTGAGGGAAAGAAGGAAGCATTTGTAAGCTGATCTGAGCCCATAAACATAACTCGCATGTGAACTATCACCACAAGAGCTGGTTTTCCTATATTTATTCCATTACCAATTTATTTCACTCCTTTGGGTTGTATCCAACTAAGGTTGCTTCCAGGCTGAATTTTGCAGAAGAGAGTCCAATCAAATCCCAGAATGTTAGATTTGCTTCTTTCTTCTTTGGCGATCACTCGTAGCCGAGTAAGATTGTCTTCCATAAACACGATTTTAACAATGGGTCCGTAAGTCAGCATTTCTCAACCGCTGTTCCGCGGCACACTAGTGTGCCGCGAGACGCTGGCTGGTGTGCCGCGGCGTGCGGCGACGAGAAGGGCGATTTGCATTGTCACGTGCCTGGCGGCCGCCAATACACAGCACTTACCCGCCGGAAAGCAATATTTCTCCTCCTCTTTCCCAAAGCTCAGTGCAAACGAGCCTGGCGGCCGCCAATACACAACACTAACCCGCCGGAAAGCAATATATGGCAAGTGTTTCTTACAGTCATAATTATAATATAGGGCGGCACAGAGTTAAATTTTTTAACTTTTTTAATGGTGGTGTGCCTCGTGATTTTTTTCACGGAACAAGCGTGCCGTGGCCCAAAAAAGGTTGAGAAACACTGCCGTAAGTGACTGTGGAGGCCAATTCTGGATCCACACGTCCTTCCACAGTGGGGACATTGGTTTCCGGATGGGAGTTGATCACAGTGTGGATTTGCCAAGCATGCCTTCCTCTTAGCACGTTTCTCCCTTGCGTCCTGAGATCGAGTTTCTTCAAAGCCCATGACACCTTTGGTAAAGGCTGTTCTCCAACTAGAGCGCTTGCAGGCCAGTGTTTCCCAGTTGTCAGTGTTTATACTACATTTTTTAAGATTTGCCTTCAGACAGTCTTTAAACCTCTTTTGTTGACCACCAGCATTACGCTTTCCATTTTAAAGTTTGGAATAGAGTAGTTGCTTTGGAAGACGATCATCAGGCATCCGTACAACATGATCTTTTCAGTGGCTCCGTCAATCTAGAGCAGCATTTCCCAGACTTGGGTCTCCAGCTGTTTGTGGACTACAAGTCCCATTATCCCCCACCACTGGCCCTTGCTAGCTAAGGATGATGGGAGTTGTAGTCCAAAAACAGCTGGGGACCCATGTTTGGGAAACCCTGCCCTAGAACAACAAGTCCACTTTTTATATAATAAAACAGACTTCTTAAAATTTGGAGGGTTCTGGGGAAAGGCAAAGTGTAGGATGAACGAATGATAACTGGGATGATGTGTCAAGACCCTGCAAGCAAGCCAGGATGAGTGCAGGATTGACTGCTCATTGTCCTCTGGTTGCCCCACAAACAAATCAGAATGAATGCTCAATAAAGACCAGATATACAAGGTGTGACCGGAAAGTTTGGTGAATGGTCACAGAAACCGGACAGCAAGAAATATTTGAACATACATACCTTCCAGGCCTTCAAAGTAGGCCCTCTCTGATACAATGCACCATTGACAATGTTTGTAGAACTGTTGGAAACTTCTGGAAAAGTCCTTTTTGTACTGCTTTCAGTTCCCTCGTCACAGCACCTTGGATGTGTGAAATGTTGGGAAATCTGTGCCCTTTCAGTGTAAATTTCAGTTTTGGAAAAAGAAAGAAATTTGGTGGGGCCAGATCGGGAGAATATGGAGGGTGGGACAACTCAGTAACCTCAGTAACGATTTCATGCAGAATATGCAATTCTTCCACCATCATTTGGACTGACAAACACCGATTCTGCATCAATGACTCTGTTGGCATTTGCCGCCATTCTCCTTGTCGACTGTCTGCCAGACCGAGGGTCATCTTTGATGGTTTGCCGCCCTTCACGGAAACACTTAAACCACTCATACACTGTCTTTCAAGTTACAGCTTCATCTCTGTACACAATTGTGAGCATTTTGTGGGTTTCCGATGCTGATTGTATGTTGGAATATTTCTCACTGTCCAGTTTCTGTGACCATGCACTGAACTTTTCGGTCACACCTTATAGCTTCACCTCCATGTAAGCTTTCTTGAAGCAAATCAGGGAGAATGCTCAAGCAGCAGTTGTTCGGAGATGTCCTTAGTTAGAGCTGACCCATTGGAAGTTCATTCATTTATAATAACTTTCATAGGTTTGAGTAGGACTAGCATAGAATACAGCCCTTTCTGTTTGGGGTAGGATTCAGATTTGTTAGCAATGAATATGCAAATATATATGTATTATTCCCAAGTAGTCTTTGGGTTTTTTTTATGAGTTCCAAGGGATCCCAACTGAAGGATGTTCAGAAGTGGTAGTGAAGGGATCGCCTTGCTCTAAAGGTTACAAATTTACCAAAGCATTCATTAAACGGGCCAGCCTGAAGCCTCAGTTTTTGCTCAGAATACCTGCAAATTTATGCTTTAAGCTTTAATTAGGAACCGTCTGGTTTGTGGCGATGCTTTAAGTTCCATCCACCTTTGGGTCTTCTTCCTTTTGCAGATGATTTCAGCCGAGTTCGATTGGTCTCAATTAACGAAGAAGAAGGTTCAGATTACATCAATGCCAACTATATCCCTGTAAGTGAACTGGACTCAAAGCATCCAAAAGAATAATATGAGGCTGAGGATGATGGCTTGCAAAATACCACACAGGCTGGTGCAAGAGCCAAACCTTTCAACATATTCCCCGCCCCCCTTTAATAGAGAACTTGGTTGAGTGAAAATCAATTTAAAAGTGAAACAGAACCATACCAAAATGGGGTGTGTGTGTGTTTCCATACGCTTGACGAATTCCCTAGGAATGCAGGTGTATATATGTATTTCAATTACAAGAAGAATAGATTTTTAAAGGCTGAAATGGCCCAGCAAGCACCTATATAATCGCGGGATTTACCAAATATTAGTGGCAGGCAGTGCTTTTCTTCTGGGGAGGAACGCAGGGATACACATACCCCTAAAAATTTTGTGAATTTAAGTTTGGCCTCATTGATGAGCAGTATTTCAATATGAGTAGGAAAATGAGAGTACCGCTAAACATTTTTTTAAAAAATCACTGGCGCCAGGTGAGCTTTCAGAGCAATAAACAACCAAAACCACCACATACTGGCTGAAAAATGTAACAAGGAATTTACTTCGAAAGCTGATCTAAAGGAATGAACTCACGGTCATTCAACTAAGCCAAATAATTAACAAAGCCATGTATAGGTCAAAGTCATAGAATTAATGCACTGTGCAAGATAAATGTTTACGCGACTGAACCATTCAGCGATAGGCTAGATATTCAACAAGGTCCTGATGCCAACAAAAAGTTCACAAGTAATAGTGGGTGGAATGATAATGGAATTCTTCAGAGGTTTAAAACAGAAAACACCTGGATGTAATTGAAGAGGGTGGACGAATAATGTTTCAGTGGGTCAAACTCAGTCCTTCAGATGTTTTAGGACTACAATTCCCATCATCCCTAGCTAACAGGACCAGTGGTCAGGGATGATGGGAGTTGTAGTCCCAAAACATCTGGAGGGCCGAGTTTGCCTATGCCTGTTTTAGAGAGGGGGAGGGAAAGGGGCCTTAAGGAGGAACAGACTGTGTGAGCTTCTCAATAAAGCCTCGTACTTTTTTAGATAATTTATATACCATTTAACATTTTGAGAGAGAGAAAATGTTACAAGCATATGCAGTAACATTTTGTTGTTGTGCCCACTTGCAGTGATGAATAAAAGCCCATTCTTAACACTCTGTCCCAGACCTGCTTGATCAGGAAATGAGACCTCTTTTCTTTTTCCTACACGAGGATGGAACTACATGCAGGCAACCTTACAAGAGGGGAGTGGGCAGAAGGACTAAAGTCCCTGCCAAGATTGACTGAGGCTCCGAACCACCATCAGACATGCACACATGCAAAAAAAATCATCTGTGATGGTTGTGGTCAAGACCAGTTGATAAAATGGGAAGGACAAGTGCAGTCCTAACCCAGCATGGCACTGCGGAAGGAGAAGCCAAGCTGAGTCGAGAGCGAATGTGTGTGAAAAGTAATGGGTGGGGAATTTGAATCAGTTCCCATTTAATGGTGATTCCACCTCATTCAGTATGAGGCAGCTTCCTATGTTGTTCCTGTGCTTTCGAAAGAAATACCCCAAATCTAAAGACAATCCAAAGGAGCCACCACATGCTTTCTCTTTTAGGGTTACAACTCTCCCCAAGAGTACATCGCCACCCAGGGGCCACTGCCAGAGACGAGGAACGACTTCTGGAAGATGGTTCTCCAGCAGAAGTCGCAAATCATTGTCATGCTCACACAATGCAATGAGAAAAGAAGGGTATGTATGTGTGAAAAATCTTCCAAGGCTTTTGAAATATGCAGTGGATCTACGTTCCCTCTTACCCAGAATTCTGTTCTCGGTTACAGTCATTCAGAATGCCATAGTACTCATAAAAAGGGTGTTATGGGGATAATCAAATATACACTGCCTCAAATCATGGAAGTTCTGTTTAGTCATCACAACTAATTTCTATCAATAGAACCACACTCCATTAATTTCACTAACATCTATTTATTTTATTTATATCCCACCCCTTCTCCCAAGAGTTCAAGGTGATGTACTTGGTGAGAAGCAGTGTTGCACAGTGGTTAGAGCATCGGACTGGGACCTGGGAGACCAGAGTTCAGATCCCCACTTGGCCATGAAGCTCACTGGGTGATCTTGGGCAAGTCACTGCTTCAGTTCCTAACCTACCTCACAGGATGGTTGTGGGATTTAATTGAGGAGGGGGAGAAGAGCCATGTATGCCGCCTTTAGTGGTACTTTGAGAGAAAGATGAGATACAAATTCAATAAAATAAGTAAGCGGTCCTTCCTTGTGCCTGTTTTAACCTTAAATCAGTCCTGCGAGGCAGCTTGGATTGAGAACCTGTAATTGGCCAAAGGCCACTGAGTGACCTTCATATCTGAGTCAGGATTTGATCCCTGCTGTTCCAGGTGTTGTCCAATGCTCTAACCACTGCACCACACTGCCACTTTAAAGCCATCTAATCTATTGACCCATCACCACATTTTGTAGAAGCGATTTCCACTGTGTTAGAGTTACGCACGGCATGGTGTGCTACCTCTTTTTCTGTCTGAAGCCTCCTGCCGCTCAGTCTCATTGAATGCCTGCATTCTAGTACTACGAAATGCACAGACACATATATCTATCCACTATCTCCCAAACCATTCATACTTCTGATGTAGGGACATCAAAGCGAATGTTAGCTTCCCGCAGCGTGAAGTTTACTGACTCCCCGGGGAGCGGTTTCCTTGTTATAATAGGGAGAAGATTAAATTCACATCTTATCTCCACATTATATGACATGCTTTCCCTTACGTCCCATGTGTAATCAGGTTTACAGAAAACGTACAATGAAATACAGCCCTCAGTAATCACATTGCTACATATCAGAGGTCAATCCTTTATAGGGAATAAACTCTGTGTTTCTGTGTGTGTGTGTGTGTGCATACCTGCCATGCATAGTACATGGAGCTGGGTGCAGAATTCAGCTTCTAAAGATTATTTTTTTGAAAAGTCCTTAGTAGAAATTGTGTGCATTTATTTTTATACACACATGCACACACAAAGTTGGCAGCTTTCTGTTTTGAGAGGCAATAGAGTGCATCTCTGGAGGTGAAGTCAAACTTCTGCATCAGCAGCATCAAAGTGACCTCCCAGGGCACAAGCCTGGGCAGTCTGTATGGGGGTCCTGGGCTGCCCAGATGACAAGACCCCCCTCTCCCCTTGCTGATAGGGTTCAAAGGAAAGCAGAGCAATACGTTTGGCACCAGCTTGGCTGCAGGAGTTGGCGGAAGGAGGCATGCAAGGTGCCTTCCAAAAGTCTTAGGGACTCCACTCCGGATTTGTGTAGAGTTTATTCCTAAACCTTTTCTTCTTCGGATTTGGGACTAAGCTACGATGCTTACCAAGACTTTGAAAAGTTTTCCTCGGCTCTTTTTCTTCCAGGTAAAATGTGATCACTATTGGCCTTTCACAGAAGAGTTGGTTCCTTATGGGGACATCACAGTGGAGATGCTTTCTGAAGAGGAGCAATCGGATTGGGTCTTTAGGAATTTCAGAATCAACTATGTAGGTCAATGTGAAGGGGTTTTTCTTTTTACTAATGTTGTTAGTCCTGCAAACTTTGGATACTAATTCACACCTCTTGTAAACATAAACCAGGCATCCCCAAACTTTGGCCCTCCAGATGTTTTGGCCTACAACTCCCATGATCCCTAGCTAACAGAACCAGTGGTCAGGGATGATGGGAGTTGTAGTCCAAAACATCTGGAGGGCCAAAGTTTGGGGATGCCTGACATAAACCATTTATTAATAAAGTGTATCCATAGTGGACTGCCTTGCCCCATATATCCCTGCCCAGCAATTGTGGTCAATTGAGAGCCAGTGTGGTGTAGTGGTTAAGAGCGGTAGACTCATAATCTGGGGAACCGGGTTCGCTTCCCCGCTCCTCCACATGCAGCTGCTGGGTGACCTTGAGCTAGTCACACTTCTTTGAAGT
The DNA here is from genome assembly GCF_965207765.1 of Zootoca vivipara. Classification (NCBI taxonomy): domain Eukaryota; kingdom Metazoa; phylum Chordata; class Lepidosauria; order Squamata; family Lacertidae; genus Zootoca; species Zootoca vivipara. The sequence goes on from NC_142592.1 coordinate 57,229,136, forward strand.
CTCTCAGCCCCACTCACCTCACAGAGTGTTTGTTGTGGGGGGGAGGAAGGGAAAGGAGAATGTTAGCTGCTTTATCACTAACTTCGGGTAGTGATAAAGCGGGATATCAAACCCGAACTACTCCTCCTCCTCCTCCTCCTCCTCCTCCTCCTCCTCCTCCTCCTCTTTCTTCTTCTTCTTCTTCTTCTTCTTCTTCTTCTTCTTCTTCTTCTTCTTCTTCTTCTTCTTCTTCTTCTTCTTCTTCTTCTTCTTCTTCTTCTTCTTCTTCTTCTTCTTCTTCTTCTTCTTTAGATGGGGCACCACTGAAAGTACCGTATGCCCCAAAAGTGCACATAGCTTATACTAGAAACTGGGCTTTTAGTGTTGCAGCTCTAGCTCTCTGGAACAGATTGCCGGCTGAAATTAGCTGTGATGTTTAGGCACCTACTGAAGACGTTTCCTGGAGGTTTGACCCAGTCATTTGTGAAATACCAACTGGGCATCTGTGGGAATGGCTTTATAGTTTTACAGTCTGTAGAAATGGGTTTAATTGGTCTTGGAATTTGTATTTTATTTTTCATTTTACCTTGCACACCTCTTTGAGGGCCTTAGGCTGTGAAGAGGTTTATAAATTTGCATAATAATAATACAGTAGTACCTCGGGTTACGAACACGATCCGTTCCGGATCGCGGTTCGTAACCCGAAAAGGTCGCAAACCGAGCGCCGCTTCTGCGCATGCGCAAAGCGTGATTTTCATGATTTTTGCGCTTTGCGCATGCACAAAGCGTGTGCGCCGTTTCTGCACATGTGCGGGGCGCGCGCCGAAAACACTTCCGGGTTTGCGGAGTTCGTAACCCGAAGTGTTCGCAACCCGAACGGGTCGTAAACCGAGGTACGACTGTAATAATAATAATAATAATAATAATAATAATAATAATAATTTGCGGAATGTTTATTTTAAAGCAGCCAATCTTGAGTAGGGCCCTGACTGGAGGTGGGTGCTTTAACCCTTTTCTCCTGCTGTTGCCCCAATCTGGATTTCTAGGGACTGTGACTTTCATCGGGAGGTAAATTCCAATGGCTCCCTTTCTCGCCTTTCCAAACATACCTGGCCTGGGTTGGTGGTCACCGATTTATAAACGCAACGGCAGCTAAGCACCACTTTTCTTTCTCTTTCCCCAGGCCGATGAGGTGCAGGACGTGATGCATTTTAATTACACGGCTTGGCCTGATCACGGAGTCCCTCCTACAAACGCGGCCGAAAGCATCTTGCAGTTTGTGCAGATGGTCAGGCAGCAGGCAGCAAAAAGCAAAGGCCCCATGATCATTCACTGCAGGTGAGCCTCTCTCCTTTCTCCCTGGAAGACGTCAGCAAAGCAAGGGGCAGAGAAGGTTGTTGCAATGCCTTCAAAGCGCTCGCAAAGGTGGCTGTACAGTTTGCTTTTCTTGTTGTTAGTATTGTTATTGTTTCATTTATGTGTTTTTGAAACAATTTTTATTGAAATTTTACATTTTTAACAACAAAATATAACATATAACAAAAATCCCACCCCCCATTCCCCCCTCCTCTCCACGACTTCCCTCAGCTTCCTCTTCTGGTTTTTTTTGGCATATTATCTCTCCCTGCTTATTGGTTATATCTTATTCTTTAACATTTTTTAACACTATTATTATTCTCTTATCATTTTAACATCCTCATTCTATTGCCTACATTTATTTTGTTAATTGCAAGTGTTTAGTCAAACCTTCCAAGTGAGTCTATTTCTTTACATTGATTCTGTAAATATGACACGAATGGTTCCTAGTCTTTCTTAAAGTCTCTATTGTCCTTGTCTTGAAGTCTTTCCGTTAATTTTGCCATTTCAGCTTAGTCCATCTATTTTCCTTGCCATTCTTCTTCAGTTGGCATTTCAACACTTTTCCATCTTTGTGCTAGCGATATTCTAGCCGCAGTTGTACCTCGGGTTACGAACAGTCCGGCTTATGAATGCTTTGGGTTACGGACTCCACAAACCCAGAAGTAGGTTCCCGGGTTGCGAACTTTGCCCCTGGATACGAACACAATCCACTTCTGGGGCCATGGGAGGCGTATGTAGGGAATGTGCGCCTCGAGTTAAGAACGGACTTCTAGAATGAATTAAGTTCGTAACCTGAGGTACCACTGTACATGAAAAGTTTTTTCTTCCCCTTTGGCAAATCTTGACCTGAAATGCCTGGAAGTTGTTGTTGGTTTTTGTTTTTGTTTTTGTTTTTGTTGTTTCATTTATGAACTGCTTCCCAGGCAGCATCTGAAAGCAGCTTCACAATGGACAGCATAAAGTTAGTAGTCTACAGCGTATAAGTCAGGCATCCCCAAACTTTGGCCCTCCAGATGTTTTGGACTACAATTCCCATCTTCCCCGACCACTGGTCCTGTTAGCTAGGGATCATGGGAGTTGTAGGCCAAAACATCTGGAGGGCCGCAGTTTGGGGATGCCTGGTATAAGTGATCTCCTGTGATGAAGGTGGTGGATGTTTGCAATGTGTTTCCCAAAATGAGGCTGCATTTCAAGCACATTCTCACTTAGGGATGAGGGATAAATTTGATGGGATTTACATGTAAAGGTGAACCTACAAAATATGCACTTTTCTATTTTTTGCAAGAATACTAGAACCGAGACCCAGCCATCTTTTAAAATGTGAATCTCTGAATTTTGCAATGCAGCTCTGGGTTCAAAAATGCATGATTTTAAGGGGAAATTGATTAGCAAAAAAAAAATCCACATATTAAGCAAAATCACATAGAGGAAAAAACTTGCGTAATAAATAAAATTCATTAGAACTTTTATTTGGTTTTATTTTGCAAACTGGTGTGGAAAAAAAACAAATTGACGTTGAAATGTGGGTCTTCAGACTGGATAAATGAGCAAAACACAGAGAAACAAAAAATGGATAGAAGTGCCCATCCCTATTCCCACTGCTCCCCTCTATTTTGCAGTGCCGGCGTGGGACGGACAGGGACTTTTATAGCATTGGACCGACTCTTACAGCACATTCGGGACCACGAGTTTGTAGATATATTGGGGCTGGTGTCCGACATGCGGTCCTATCGGATGTCTATGGTACAGACAGAGGTAAGACCTTCGGTTCCCCCCCCCCCCAGTGCATTTATTTGCTTTATTTGTGGGATTTATACCCTGTCAATCCCAGGGGGCTTTCAGAAAGTTAAAATGACAGTAACTACCACCACCACCCAAACAATTAAAACTCAGCAACATGACAGTGCAGTATCGAAGCAATCTGCAGAAGTGAAACAAGCACAAAGCCACATAAAGGTTTGAAAAGCCTGAGGATGTCCTTTGACACCAAGTCAAAAGCATTCCGCACTCGGTGCCACCACTAAGGAGTCCCTTTCTTCTGCAGCCACCTGCCCCACCTCAGATGATGGGTGTGCCCAAAGAAGGAGCTCCACTGAAGATCTTAGCATGCATAGGAAGAGCTGAGCAGGATCAAGCCTAAGACTCATCTATCCAGGATTCTGTACCCACAGTGGCCAACCAGGTGGGAAGCCTGGAGGCAGGACTGGAAAGGGGACCAGTATCTGCCACACCTGAGGGCAGCAGGCTAGCTTAGGGGAAATTTAATAATAATAATAATAATAATAATAATAATAATAATAATAATAATACCCCGCCCATCTGGCTGAGTCTCCCCAGCCACTTTGGGCTGAGGGATGCTGGGCAATCCTCCAACTCTTGGCCACCCTCACTCACAGCTTTGGCTGGTGCCTGCTCACTGCCTGCTTAAATGCTGCAGAGGTGGCTGCAGCAGCAGTGGGCACCATATGGACACAGCAGTTGTGTGTGCATGGATGCAAGAAGAGCCTGCTGGATCACAGACCAATGGAGCATCCCATTCTCACAGTCTCGGACTACAACTCCCATCAGCCACAGCCAGCACAGCTTTAAGTACGGAAGTGGATCATAAGTTGTCTAGAGCTGGTAGGCATTATAGCCCCAAATCTCTGGAGGGCGCCAGGTTGGAGGAAGGCTTGCATCACTTAAAATCATAGAACTGTAGAGTTGGATGGGAGCCTGAGGATCATCTAGTCCAATCCCCTGCAATGCAGCTGTCCCATGTGGGAATTGAACCTGCAACCTTGGCGTTATCAGCACAATGCTCTAACCAACCGAGCTATCCAAGCTAAACTGTGTGGTATGTGGAGAAGCACCTCCTTTCATCTTTCCTGAATCTCCTTCAGCTTCGTTGGATGACCCCAGTTTCTAGTATTATGACAGCAAGGACAAGAGGGTGGGACTTCTCCACTTTCCCACACCATTCTTAAATTTATACAGTTCTAGCATGCCCTCCCCTTTACACTCCTTTTTCCTAAGGAGCATTCAATATTGCAACCTTTTCTCACCGGAGAGTTGTTCCAGCCCCTTGATTATTTTGATTGACACATTTGTTTTGCCCCTTTTCCTATTCAGTGATATCTTTTCTCGTTGAGGTGCAGTGACCAGAACTGTACACAGTATTCCCAGTGTATTTTATTCTCAAACCCTTTGCTTAATGATCTTTAACATGGGCAGGTTCGTGCAGGGATGAGCAGCTTGAGGTCTTTGAAGGTCAAGATGAAGATTGTGCATTGAGCCTGGAAACAAATTAGGAGCCAGTGTGGTTGGTGAAGCGCTGGCCTAATGTGATCACAACATCTAGTCCCAGTTAACAGCCTCATGCTTAGGGATAAGGCAAATTGGATTGATTTCACATTTAAAATGCAAGTCTACCCAATTCGCTTTCTTGAAACCATACGCAAACGAAAACACAGCCACCCTGTGAAATTCACCCATCTCTGAATGTTGCGATGCAATCTTCCAGTCAAGTGATATGTATGAAAATGCAAATTATTGAAGTGTGCCTAAACGCGCATTAGTGAAAATAGCATACCATAATGTTTGGAACTAGGGAAAATCATTTTACAAAATTGCAAAGAAAAAAATTGCATATTTGGAGGAATTTGAACTGAAGCACTGGTGAATTTTCATGAAGACTCTTAAAAATAATAACCACAACGTGATTTGGAAATGTGGAGAACTTAACTTGAGAATGGTAAAATGAGATCCAAAGAGAAAACAAAACTGACAGATTTCCGCACCCCAGGCCTTTCTGACGTGCTGTACCTCTCTGTGGAGCAGATTAGGGTACTGTCAGGTGAGGTGCTGTTCCTCCCCCCCCCCTATCTATGCCACCCACTTGTTTGCATAGTGGCGCTCAATTAGCTTTCCTCCAAAGTGCCCACGCACTAGAGACTGCCAGCTTCTGTGCAGTTTCCGAGTTCCTGCTGTTTGCCAGCTGGCCTCTCCTCCTGTTCCATTGGCAGAGCATCACTACATCCCCTCTCTCTGTCTCTCATGCACAAACACAGCAGACAGCAGGGCTTTGTAATGCTTCAGCAAACCGGATCTGGATTAAAGAACACCCCAAACTCGTGCCAGTATTTAACGCTCAGGAGCAGGATATGATGAACTAGTTGCCAGGGGCTGGAGTGTCCAGGGAAGCGAGGAGGGAGTCAGCAACCAAAGGAGAAACCACAAGATTTAATCCTCTATATAGGCTTGGGATATAGGAGAATAAATGTGGTCCTCTCTGGCCCTTGGGTCCTTCACCAATACTACCCTGGGTTATCCTTGATTGCTTTTACCTGGAAAGCATCATTGAGCTCTCATAATGCCTTTGAAATGGAACTGTGCTTTCATCCTGTCCTTTCAATTCTGAGCTTGCTGGCCCAGCCTCTGAAGTATGCAGGTTGACCCACCTGCCCATGACACCTGCTCCTGCTCCAGGAGACCTGAATGCTTCACCCCACCTCTGTTCCCTCAAAAGAAAAATAATAATAATTTATTACTTGTACTAAATCCTTCTGATTGGGTTGCCCTAGCCACTCTGGGCGGCTTCCGACAGAATATAATGGATCAAAATGAAACATCAAACATTAAAAGCTTCCTGACACAGGACTGCCTTCAGATGTCTATGGAAAGTCGTATAATCAGTTCCATGTAACCTCACTTCTCAATTATGGTGCTGGAGGAGACTCTTGAGAGTCCCATGGACTGAAAGAAGATCAAACCTATCCATTCTTAAGGAAATCAGCCCTGAGTGCTCACTGGAAGGACAGATCCTGAAGCTGAGGCTCCAATACTCTGGCCACCTCATGAGAAGAGAAGAATCCTTGGAAAAGACCCTGATGTTGGGAAAGATGGAGGGCACAAGGAGAAGGGGACGACAGAGGACGAGATGGTTGGACAGTGTTCTCTAAGCTACGAACATGAGTTTGACCAAACTGCGGGAGGCAGTGCAAGACAGGAGTGCCTGGCGTGCTATGGTCCATGGGGTCACTACTAAATGACTAAACAACAACAAACCTCACTTCTCACAGTGAGGGAACTGCCAGAGGGTCCTCGGAGCTGGATCTCTGTGTCCAGGCTAAATGATGGGGGTGGAGACGCTCCTTCAGGTATACAAGGCTGAGACTTTGCAGGCTCTGTAGGGAACCAACACATGGAATTGGGCTTGGAAATGGGAGCCAACGTAGATCCTTTAGGACTGGTTTTATATGGTCCCAGTGGCCACTCCCAGTCTAGCTGCCTCATTCCGGATGAGTTGTAGTTTCCGAGTCACCTTCAAAGGTAACCCCATGTAGATAGCATTGCAGTAACCCAAGTGGAAGACAACCAGAGCTGGTAGACAGTTGTCCTGAACACGGAATAAACTTGCCCCTCCATGGACAGCTGTGAGTGATGGAAGCTTCAGGAAGTGAGAATCCCACTTGAACTCCTATGCAGGGGGAAAGTTTTGCAAAATCTCTCCCCACAAAGCATATTTCTTATCATGTACCTCTCTCTCTCTGCACCACGAATGCTCTTTAAATAGCCAAACTTGTGCATGCTTTCTGGTTTGGCGCTTCCAGGGAAGAACAATTCTGCCTCTTTTAATTGTCCCTCCATCAGTTCATTTCCGAAAGCGTGTTGATCCAAGGGAGGGGGATATACTTCTCTTAACAGCCACTAGATGTCAGTGCGCTTTAAGGAGCTGGAAGCCAACCAGCCTCTGGAGGGTTGTGAATGTTTCCGCAGAAAACTTGAAACCACACTGTGCTCACCACTCACCTGGTCTCAGGTTACCTTCTGAAGTGGAAAATGAATTGGTTATGCTCACCGCATCGCTCTCAAGCCTTCTGGGTGAAGCGAAGGCCAATGTTGCGTGCAGCTAGGAAAAAACTGGAAGCCTGCTTTTCAAAGGAATCTCTTAGACCCCGACAAGGCTGGTCACTGAACCGGAACCACTCAAACAAAACCTTCCATGGAAGTCATGAGAAGGGATAAAGAATATAACCAGTTCAGACCCCACAACCAATCTTGACAGAGCAATGAATTATATGAAAAATTCTGCCAAATGTTCAGAGCAGTTCCTCTTCCTTTTTTCTTTTCTTTCACGCTGTCCATATAAGATTCATTTAATTTTTTTTTTGCTCCCAACTGTCCCAGGGGAGCTGATGTCATTTCTGGGATCCATCAGGATCAGGAAGACTGCTTTTAGCACATGTGTAATGGATGTGGGTGGCTGGGTTCATGAAACAGATCCCGCTGGATCTGATAGGCTGCTTTTTGGTCTCTCCCTCTCTCAATCTCTCTCTCTCTCTCTGCAGGAACAATACATTTTTATTCACCAGTGTGTGCAATTAATGTGGCTAAGGAAAAAGAAGCAGTTCTGCATCAGCGACGTTATATATGAGAATGTCAGCAAGTCATAATTCCAGGCCAGGCGGTGAGTCCGAGGAGCCTTTCTTTGGCTTTCATGCTTGAGTTTTGACTGTTCGCTCAGGAGCAGCTGCTGTCATAAATATTAAAGCCCCAGCCTTTTTATTTATTGCAAGGGCCGTGCCTTGAAGCCAGATACTCCCATCCAGCTAGCATACGGCAGACGGGTTCTACATATGGAGTGCTGGCTTGATGAGTTCTACCTGTGATTGCAACTCAAGAGGCTCAGTCGCTAGAGCTGCCCATTCATAGCCGGGTTTAAAAATAAATGGTAGTGCCAAACGTAACTGCTTAGGAGGAGATGCAGAGCTGGATTTCAACCAGTGGTGGTCGGTATCCATTGGGCAGGGTGCAAGGCAGGAGGCCGACAGCAGGTGGAGCCAGAGCTGTTAGGCTGTATGCCGCAAAATAGAATCAGTAACACAAGGATTTCTGCTTGCACAATGTATCCCTCTGCCCTGCAGTAAGGGGGCATCAATAATACTGAATTATATACACACACACTTACGTGGAAGTTGCTAACATGTAAGGATATAAATAGGGGTGCACATCTGAATATGCATCAGGATGCTCTTCCTGTTAGATGCAAGGCAGAGAGGCTGCATCTTCCTTTATCTCCAGTCTATGTTATTTGTTCCCAGTCCAGCCAGGAATATGCCTGCCTGAGCCCTGCTTACATGTGCAAATTTCTGAACTGCATCAGGGCAATTGTGATGACATGCATGCAGCGTTTTCAGCTGATGTGCTGTGTTACTGATGTTAATCGATCAGTGGGTGCCAGTTTGAGTCAGTGGGGCTGCAAGTCAAAGGGACCGTTTATTTATTTCTGGGCCTTGTTTGGCTCCGGGTGTGATCCTGCAATAAAGAAAGAAAAAGAGAAGTAAAGGTGGCTTTTCCATTTCACAGCGAGGGATTAGCTTTTGGAAAACTTACACTTTCACCATCATCACAAAAAGGGGCATTTTTGTGGGGTGTGTGTGTGTGTGTGTGTGTGTGTGTGTGTTTGTGTTCACCTGCTAGGTGGAGGTCTGAGCATTGCCAGCTTGTTCTTCTGCGAAATTGGTATTTTGTTATACCCGCGGTCGTTCCTTAGATTTCCAAATTTCTTTCGTTCATTTGTGAATCGCTTCCCACAAAACATCCCAAAGCGAAAACATGAACCATAAGAACATAAACAAAACCAATCTCCGTGTTGACCGAGTTAAATTATAGAACAATTAATCAGTACAAAAGCATTTCACTGATTTGACAACCCTGCTATAATATTAGCTCATTTGATGGCTCATTTTTAAAACTAAGGCTACAATATCTTTCTTTCTTTCTCCGTTGCAGGTTCGAACATGAAAGACATCCATCTTCCCTTGCTTCAGATTTTAATTCTCTCTGGGATTTTTTTGTTTTGTTTACTGTTTTATTGATTGGCCATGGATGACAGTACCCATGGACAAGTGGAAATAAAAATGAGATTTCACATCCAGAAGCTCTGGGGAGACATAGCCTTAAGGAACCTGCAGTGTCTTGTATGGACTATTTTCTTTCTGTATTTTTTTAAAGAAGTTTGTAACACTGGACCAAATCCAACTCCGTGCTTCAGAAAGGTTTTCTGTCTTTCTCTTCTTACAAACCCTCTCTTTATTTATTTTTTAAACACGCAGGTTGGGCCTGAAGGTTAAGGAAAGTGCAATATTCAAGGCTCAATCCAAACGACAGTGAGCTTTCAAAGTGTGACTCTGGTGTGGTCTGTAAAAGGCAGGGCTAGGGTATTGAATGATACCTCATTAGCATGGAGCAAGGGACAGGAAGACTGTGGATCTTAGGGGAAGAAGATCTTGGGATATTGCTGTCTATGCTCAAGAGGAACCTCCAAGTTGAGCCGTCCTCATAAAACAAACTGGCTCTAAGCTAGGTGAGAAGAAAACAGAGGAGGTGAGAAAACTTCACTTCACAGCCAACGTTTTAAAAGATTGAACGAGACAACAGAACAGAGATCAATGGTGAAATGTCACAGCACTCCGAGAAGCTCGGGAGATTAGTGCATCTCAGCAGAAATGTCTTCTTGACTGCTCAACCAGCCTGTACGGATAGAGGGGAAATGAATCCTGTGCACCTGGATCCTGGGTGGAACTGTGAATGGACACAAAAAAGCCACTTTGGGGGACGAGTCTGGTTCAAATGTCATCACTATCCCCATTTAGTAGGAGCCTTTGCTGCCTGTTCCTTCTCCATTGGCTTGGTTTTGTACGTTTTCTGTGTGGTCGCCCTGTGTAAAAAAACAAAACAAAAAACAACGAAAAACAACAACACAAAACTAGGAAATTTGTCGATGTTGTGTTAAGGGAAGTAAAGTGCAGTGGTAAACACATGTCGGTGGTGTCCAATGGCCTGAGAAAGTGAGGATTTATTTTAGCATGCTAGGCTCATTGAAATGACTGCTTTGCTCCTAGGTGGTGCCCATGTATGCCACTCATCAGTTCCCTGCAAGCCATTTATTCTGGAATCAGTAGTGCAACTTTTGGCAACCAGGTGTTTTGGACTACGTTTCCCATCAACCCCAAGGCTGGGCTGGCTGAGGCTGATGGGGGACGTAGCGCAAAACATTCAGAGAGCAACCAACTGAGTTAGGGTAACACAGCATTTCTTCTTTTCTTTGGGTTATTGTATTGCTTAGGTGAGTTATACGTCATGACAGGGATGCTGCCAGGGTGGGGATCGGTGGCATTTTCTCGTTTGTGCCCCTTTTTATTTGACTTTCTTTTGATAGAAAGCTTCTGAAGGGATTGGCTCTGGAACTACTGGAAGCAAAATATAATGCCCAGGGGATGGGCTGAGTTGAAAAGAAAGAACAAAAAATGCTCACGTTTGCAAAAACAGGGCAGTTTCAAGGGGTATGGCTGTGTGGTGCAGTGGTTAGTGTGCTGGATCAGAACTGTGAGGATAGCATGTGTGTCTGTGTGGCAGGGGGTGAAACCCACCTGGCCCAGGCTGAGCTCATAGGTGAGATGGGAATGGAATCCCCTCATATGAATATCTGGAGCTTTCCCCACCTTAAAGGTGTTCAAGTGGGAAGGACCAACCAGAAAATTGTAGGCGGCCTTTCACCTTAAATGAATGGTATGAAAATATGAAAGCTGGGGTGGGATTTGTGGCTGCCATGGACTGTCCAGCGCCAATGTACCCACCAACCAGGATGCCAAGGAAAGCCCTGAGGTTACAAGTTGGGAAGAAATGTTGCAAGTTGAGGATTTGGGGTGGAGGGAGTCAGTCAGTGGTGGGCAACTGCTTGGTATGCAGAACGTCCCAGATTGACTCCCCAGCATCTGCAGATACGAGTGGCATTGTCCCCTACCTGAAATTCGGGAGAGGTGCTGAAAGTCAGTGCAGTTGGTACTCAGCTGGACCAATGTACATGGTATGAGGCAGCTTCCGGTGTTCCTAACGTTGGGTATGGGGGGCATTCAGCCATCAGCCGGGTCTCCATGGTGGAGGCCACCTGAGGCTGAGCAATGGAGAACCAATATGGTGTGATGGTCAAGTGTCCCAAATGTAGATAAGGCTGGTGTCCCCAATTCCCTGCTCAGACAGAAGCTATTAAATGGTGCAAGAGCTACTGAAACAGTTTGGGAATGGGTGGGTGTTTATTTTTGCTGGGTGGAGGTGACTGCAAGAGAAATCACAGTTACAGAACTTGTGGTAGCTGCCCACATCTGCAGTTTAATTCCCATTGCCTGCCACATTAACAAACACATTTTAAAGCCGTTTCCCAAATCCAGGTTTTATTTTATTTTTTATTACAAGTGAAGGGTGAACAGAGCACTACCTTGCTACCCCCAGTCCCTGCAATACAGTAGATGTGTGGCAGGCAGTGGGCCAAACCTTTTGAGTGCTTGTCTTGGAAGTGCCCTTAAACTCTGCGGCAACCCCACAAGCTCAGCTCTGCTCCTGCCTCCAGGGAGCTCTTCTAGCCAAGCCCATCTGCTTTTCCAGAATTTGTGGGCGCTCCTACACATTTATTCTCTTGACTGACCAGCTTTCACAAGGACAGAGCACGGGGTGTCGCAGAAACACGCCAGAGGCCAGCTGATCTCAAAAGGATTTCTCCTGCTAGGTTTTTGGACTATATACTTATGTGATGATGATCTAGCTCAGGAGAGCTGTGTAAGCAAGTTTCTAGGTGCTTATTAGGAAACCCAGGTGCCAATCAGATGTCTGGTAACGTGGTTGGACCACAAATCCCATCATACCTGACCACAGGTCCTGCTGACTGTGGCTAAGTGCAGTCGGAGTCCGGCGACATCTGAAGAGCCACAGGTTAGCCACCCTTGAACTAGGTCTTGCTACTTATGGGATGAGCATTAAAAAAACACACCCGTGTCATCACAACTAGTCAGGCTTGCATGTCTTTGAAAAGCATGACTTAGATGAGGGTGCTGTACTTTAATCTGCTCAGTTAAATAAGCAGACTGGTAGTATGATCCTGTACTACATGTGAATAAAAATGAAGCAGGCTTAGGATCACATTCTCATTCTCACATCAGCTTGTCATGTGCCTAGAAAGCATGGGTCGAGTAGGTATGAGTAGCCCCCCCCCCCGCTCTGCTTCTTTCCCAGGGAAAACCCACTTTAGCTCTAAAACAGAAAAGAAATGGCCATCTGCAAAACAACAACAACAAAAAGCCTGATTGCCATTTGCTCCATTTCAACGCTAAAGAGTGGTTTTCCCCAGGCGAAAGCAGCAGGACAAGAGGGAGTGTGGCTAAACCCTAAGTCGTCAGGGTACAGGGTCTTTTCGACTTCAAAATGACCTTGCACCACCAAGATGGCCAAAAACCTACCAACTCTATTTCTGCAGAGCCATACGACAACGTAAGCGCCTCCTTGGATGCCTCTAAAGAAGCAATTTTCACGGGTGTTCGCAACATGACAAACTTCCCCCAAAACAAGTCCAGGTTTCGGTATCAAATGCTCTGCGGAAGCAGATCACACAGCACAGGCAAGTGTGACACGCTGTTTTGCAAAGTTGCATTTTTGGGGGTACCAAAGGAAAGAAAGGAAAAATCTCAGGCCAGGTTAGCTTGAGTTTTGACCACATGTACAAAAAAGGGGGGAGCAGGCATAGCTGCCAAGTCCGGATCGTAAAGATCCGGGATCGGCAGCGCGCGCACGACCGGAAGTTGCGTGACGCAACTTCCGGTGGCGCTTCGCCCTTCTATGGGCACCAGAAAATGGCGGCGCCAGCGCCGGAAGTCGCTTCCGCGCATGACCGGAAACACGTAAAAGCGACTTCCGGCGCCAGCGCCGCCATTTTCTGATGCCCATAGAAGGGCGAAGCGCCACCGGAAGTCGCGTCACGCAACTTCCGGTCATGCACGGAAGCGACTTCCGGTGCCGGCGCCGCCATTTTCTGGTGCCCATAGAAGGGCAAAGCGGCACCAGAAAAATGGCCGCCGGGAAGAATCGAATTTAAGGGACAATGCTGGGATTTTCTGCCAAACGGGAGACCGCTGGGAAACGGTGAGAAAAAAGGGGTTTTCCCGGCGGATACGGGATACTTGGCAGCTATGGGAGCAGGCATTTTTATAGTTGGATACGCGCACTGAAGACAAGCTATGAATGTGCCATGCTCTCATTGCATACCAGCAGTCCCAGAGACCAGCAGTCCATCTGTCCTGGACCTGAGGACAGTGATTTCTGTGTGCTTGACCAAATCGTGCATCTCTTTCCTGCCCACTGTCCCACATTTTGGGGGTGCACACTTCCAAAATGAGATAAAAGCTAGCAAGCTGCCAGAGTTCAGACTCAAAACCAACCATTAGCATCCTCGATTCAGGATTTTGATCAGCAAGTTATTAACACAAACTCTGTGTGCGAACTCTCACAATGCATAGGAGGATCACTGTTCAAATTTTACATAAAGAGGTGATGGGACTTCGAACCTGCAAGTAATTTGTGTTCCCTAAGCTGGATGCTCTTTGCTCAGAAACACCAAAAGCTGGTGTTTGGAAAGGGGTGTGCGCTTTGCACATGCTCAAGGGAGGCATTAGGAGCTCCTGGCTGAATCCTGAAATCAAAAACCTGGTTGTCAGGAAAGTCTGGGTGTGCATGGTTACAGATTCTTACTGCTTTGCTCAAAGCATCTGGATTGGGGGGGGGGTTAAAAATGACACTGGTGCTTGTATCTTGATAAAAGTGCCATGGATACCATCACAAAAAAACCAAAACACTGGGTGCAGAGAAACCAAACATTGTGGTCTAGGAACCAACCCCATAGATCGTCATGGTAATGCAGGCTTGTCACACCGGATGGCCACAGAAACATGGTTTTGTGTTGCTTTGCAATCCTATGGAAGAGCTTGGGGCGACACCTCAAACAATTGTCTTGATTTCTTTCAGTTGGGACTGTTCTGAGTTTTGCAGCAATTTGTGTATTAGAAAAGTATTTCTGTGTTAGGCTTAGCTTCTTCGAGGTTGTAGAGTTATAGAATCTGAACATGGGGCCAGAGTTGTATGAACATGAACGGCACAAATAACACTGATCGATGCAAAAACACCACCTAGATGGCTTGCTTCGTCTTTATTTTGTCATTGTGCAATTACTTGCGGAACCTTCTGTGTTGAGCAGCAATGAGAGAAAAGTGGCATCTATCTACAATAGCCTGTTCACGACATTTTCTCTCTTTCTGTCAGAGTCATGCCATTGATACAACTAGTTCACGACTATCTGACTGGCAGGGGCTCTGCAGGGTTTCAGGCAAGGACTCAAATTTTCCAATCCTACTTGGGAGATGCTCGGGATTGGATCTGGGGCCTTGTTTAGGAAAAGCAAATGTTCTGTCCCTGACTTGTGGTTCTTCCTTCTTCAACACTGCATTTTAGAGACATAGAATGCTGGAAACTGTCCTTGAGATCAGAGAGCACATGAGCATGAATGTGGGAAAGAACATGAACATGTGTTTGTTGGAGAAAACATTAAGGTTTGTGCAAGGAGGGGAGCACCAATCCTTTTCATGTGTGTCTTCCGCACAATGGTACTGCCCAAACTTTTTCAATTACTTACCCTCAGCTGCAACAGTCCAATGACGAGACCAGTTTGGCAGTGGGGGTGTTCTTTTCATGCCCCCACCTGGGCTAGGATGACTGTATTTGTCATATCAAACGGTGCGCAACGTTGCATCGTTGGGAGGAGGCTGAGTGTGGAGCCCAGCAAGGCGTAGCTTCCTCTCTCACGCTCAGGAGGAGCCAACCATTCAAATCCGGACTCAGTCTCAAAGTTTGAGTGGTGGTCTTTGGTCACTCACCAACTTGCTGGCTCACATAGTCGTCGGGTGGATAAAACGGGGGGGGGGGATACATCACACAAGCTGCCTGAAGCTCCGTAGAGGAAAGGCGAGATAGAAATGCAGCAAATTAAATAAAAATCCGGAGTTCCAATCTGCCAAATGCCCTGCTTTGCAGAGAATTTAGCTAGATGGTAAATCCCGGTTTTCATACTGGTGTTTCTCCTTGAAGAGCCAATTCAAGCAATTAAATAGTCACGTAGATGAGTCCTCCTAGGGACTACCTATTCCGGTGTATAAGACGACTGGGCGTATAAGACGACTCCCAACTTTTCCAGTTAAAATATAGAGTTTGGAATATACTTGCCGCATATGAAATACGACCCGGCATATAAGACGACCCCCCGACTTTTGAGAAGATTTTCCTGGGTTAAAAAGTAGTCTTATACGCAGGAATATACTGTATATAATGTCGGAATGCAGGTGGATGATCACATTTAAATGTTTCATCTCAAAAGATCCTTGAAGATGGAAAGCTAGTCTGAGAGGGGGCCTAGAGTAGAAATGTCCACAGCCAGAGGTGGCACAACTAGTTTGGGTGGCACAACCAGTTTGGCCACATTGGGCGTTGCACTGCAGGCAACGCCACAACCGAGCATGAGAGGCAACGGCGGGGGGAATTTAATCATCACCCAGGGTGCCACTGAAATTTGAGAGTCCGAAGTCCACCGCTGCCTAACAAGCCAGGGAAATGCTTCCAAACTGCCTCTCTCTCTCTCTCTCTCTCTCTCCACCCCCCCCCCTGAAATCTAAGTGCTATAACTTGGGACTATACCACTGCTGGTTTCTGAATGTCTGAATCCATTCTTTTGGGACAAAAGGGGAGGATGTAAACCTTTCACCATTTATTTCTACCCTCCCTTTATCACGACAGAGAATGCAAAGCATTTTACATACATCAAATAGTGTTTATTGCAGACTTTCAGCTGAGTCATGTGAAAAAGGCACCATGAAAATTAATATAACTAGATGATGTATTTCTTCTAAATGACACGATGGGTTTCTTTTTGTAATGTCTTTATATACAGGTGACAGAACAGAACATTTTGCACTGGGGAAACTCAGGTGGGGGAAGAAGTCGTCATAGTACCATAAACAACATTTACTGGAATATTTAACTCAGATTGGCCATGTTTCAAAAGTTTTCAGTTGGAAATTAATACTTCGTTCTCTTTCGCAATCGCCTTTCACCCCACCCCCAGAAACCCTGGGTTTCCCTTTCAACGGGTGAAGTTAACACGATGCCTTTCAGAAATAATACTGTAAAGGACCACACAGAGACCTTCAAAATCAAGGTCTGACTGCCCTGCCCTGAACCTTTAAAAAAACTGACACTTGTGTTATCATTTCCTTTGTGCCTTTATTGGTTTTCTTGTGCTCATCCCCACTGGAACAGCCGTAAAATTGGAATCCAGAATAAGTTACCTCTGCTATTGCTATCTCCGTTAAGAAGCCATCTTGTGAAGTAGTTGGAAGAATGGCCATAGTCTGCATGGAAGATTCGAGCCGTTGGCATCTCAGGTGCTGAGAAATGAGATGTGGAGAGAAAGAGCGCCCATGGCGATGGATGACAGTGACACAACACACGAAAGGGAGCACTCCCAATGCCACGAAGTTCCACTGGTTCCAGCAGCAAAGAGCCAAAAGCTCACATACGTTTAACTCCTTTGTTGACATCAATGGGTTGACATCAAAGGAGATTCTCCCTGGCTAGATCATGTGCCTTTGGATTCACACTGGATCACAGATTTCAACCTGTTTTGTTGCAGAGATTGGAAACTGGTGGCCTTCTGGACACTGCGGGCCTATCGCTGCCATCAGCCCTGACCATTGGACAGACTGGCAAGAGCTGATAGAAGCTGGAGTCCTACAACAACAGTCCCACAGATTTTCCCTGCCTGTTTTTAATCAGGTGGCTCAGTGGCCGTCTTTGCCCCCCAAATAGCGGTGTGATTTTGCTTGCCTGCTTTGAAGAAGAAGAAGGGGGAAGATCAGAAAAGCATGAAATGATTAGCTTCATCCACCCAGCCTTGGGAGCGCTGGTTCATTTCCCGTTAAATGTGCTTTTTGAGTAAGGGAGAAGGGAAGCACCAGTTGTCCCACTGATCTCCCAGCTGCATGCTTTCTTCATGGTAGTCTTCATCAACCTCATGCTATCCAGATGTTTTGGACTACAACTCCCATCAGTCCCAGTTGAGTCGTATTCCAAAACATCTGGAGAACACCAGGCTGAGGAAGGCTGGTTTATGGCATCAAGTTGTGTCTACATAAATAGTCGTCATCAACCAGACATTTCCTCTTCATGGCTTCCTAAAACAAAGCATGATGGGACAATGCCCAGATTGATGGGAGCTCTTCCTTCTTTTTTGAGCGAGTACAAACAAAAATGGACAGAGAATGCATTTAGTGGCTGCTGCTCTCGTCGAAAGACTCTACTCCCGAGTCCGTGGCAGCAGCACTGAGTTTCTCTTGCCGTCTTCTCATAATCTCTTGTAATTCTGTACTTCCACTGGTAGCCTTTGAAATCAGAAAAGGGGGGGAGAGATTCAAAACAAGCCTATATCACAAGAGCCAAGATTTGACTTCAGTTATGAAATGCATCTACTAAATCCATTTATTTAACAGGGGTAGGAGTGGTGGAAGGTTTCTGATTCAGCAAAACATGTTGAGGAAATCCAAAGCCAAGAATAAGAACATAAGAGGAGCCTGCTGGATCAGGCCAATGGCCTAACCAGTCCAGCATCCTGTTCTCACAGTGGCCAAACAGATGCCTGTGGGAAGCCCGCAAGCAGGATTTGAGCTCACAAGGGCACACCCCCCTTTCTGTTAAGTTACAGCAATAGGTATCTAGAAACATTGCTGCTTCTGAGCATAGGAGGACAACATAGCTAGTAGTCACTGATAGCCTTATCCTCCAAAGCATGAGATGCTCAATCACAGGGTCATGGGTTCGAGCCCTACGTTGGGATAAAGATTCCTGCATTGCAGGGGGTGGGACTAGATGACCCTTGGTGACCAACACTGCCTCCTGCGGGAGTGAGTTACATAGTTTCCCAATGAGCTGTGTGAAGAAGCACTTTCTTTTCTCTGTGCTGAATCTTCCAACCTTCAACTTCACTGGAGATCTGAGAGTTCCAGTGTTATGAGAGAGGGAGCAGCCATTCAGTGCAGCTGCTACTGGCATGTGCTACTTCAGGTGGAAGGTCGGAAATTGCATGTTCAAACTTGCCTCCTGCTCCCTAAACTCCCCACACATTGGAAAGTAGGCTTGCTACTTGAGAAAGGTGGACAGAGTCATTCCGTACAGCACTGCCATTTTCTATGTGTAGCACAGGTCTGGGGAACTGGACCCAGCCAAAGGGTTGGATTCCAAACAGGCCACTTTAACAGGTCGTATGATGCCAGGTGATTCAAAATTCTAGCCATGGGAGCAGCCACAGGCTGTCCCCCGATCTTAGCGCTGTGACTCAGAGATAAGACTCTGCTTGCTATTTGATACTAGAAAGGCTTATCCCTGATGTTAGTACTGCCTCTGCTGCCACCTATGACTATCCTAGAGCAAGAAGAAGCTTTCCCCCAATCTTAGTGCTGTGACTCCACAGTGCTAAGCTCAGAGATAAACCTCCTTTACTTGCTAGCCACCAATGACTATCCTAGAGCAAGCGGAAGCTTATTTCTGATCTTAGTGCTGTGGTGTGTTTGCTTATTTTAAGAGGGTGAGGGAACATTACCGCATGCAGTTAGAAGTGCTACAAGCCAGCAAGAGCTGCCCTGTGTGATTCTGTTGACTGTACAGGTTACAGGTAGGTAGCCGTGTTGGTCTGGATCGAAGTAAAATAAAAAAATTCCTTCAGTAGCACCTTAAAGACCAACTAAGTTTTTATTTTGGTATGAGCTTTCGTGTGCATGCACACTTCTTCAGAAGTTCTTCTGAAGAAGTGTGCATGCACACGAAAGCTCATACCAAAATAAAAACTTAGTTGGTCTTTAAGGTGCTACTGAAGGAATTTTTTTGTTGACTGTACAGTTAGGCTTTCAGATAAACTGTTGAGATGCTGAAGGCACTCTTCTGCCACAGTGCCTCTTTGGGAGGAAGCGGCAAATCCAAGGCCATCTAGTCCAAACTCCTGCAGAAGTCCCTTCCAAGTCAGTGTTTAAATGACACCCAACTCAAGTGTTCACCCCACTTTTGTCATTACCCTGAGTGGAAGGGCTCAGAGCTCAATGTGTGTTGGCGGTTCGATCCTTGATGCATCCAGATAGCCATGCCTAACACCTAAGAGTATGGATGGGGAACTAGGATGGCAAAGGCTGATGGATTTGGTGGAGAAACCGACTCAGCACGTACCTCCAGTGCAGCTTTCTGAACAGTAATTTGGCTGTAGACTCGAGCTCCTTCGGGGCACACAGTCCTTAGCTCGTCTTTGTTGAGGGAGAACAGCTGAGCGCCAGTCAAAACCCCAAGGCTGTTGACAGTTCTGTAGGATTAGCGGCAACAGATTAGCACAGCGAAGCTATTTTTTTTACATATACGAACAAACAAGAAAATGCAAAATGTGATACTCGGGTAAAGGAAAGAAATTGCTCACTCGCAACACGCAACCAGAAATCGCTAAGGCCTTTCCCCCAAGTAGGCTCCTGAAAGCCTAAACTCAGAACCAAGCATATTTGTTTGGTCCCAAAATGAACTCAGAAGGGAAGAGAATCGAGCATCATCTTTTAATTTGATCCTGATTTTCATGTGGCCAACAAAGTACGCCAGCAATTTGGAGGAGTTTATTCAGAAGAGAACCAAACCATAGGTCCACCTACTGTAGGATCAGTAATGGCAATGGATTTCAAGCAGGGTTTTGTTTTTCCAGGCAGGGGGTGCCAACCTCATCCTAAGTATTGTGGGCCCAATTTTATGGAACTCCCTTCCAGCTGAGATCAGACAGGCCCCTTTCCCTGTTGAACTTCCAGAACCTGCCTATCTGTTACAATGATATACCTCCTTTATCTTCCAAGGATCTCAAGGTGGTGGTTCATGGTTTTCCTCCTCCCCTTTTCGTTTCACCTTCCCAACAACCCTGGGAGGTAGGTTAGGCTAAGAGATGGTGACTGGCCCAAGGTGAGCTTCATGGCCAAGAGGGGATGCAAATTCTGCTTTCCCAAGTCCCACTCCATTTTTATCCCTTTCTCAGCATTCAGTTACTTGCACATGGCTCAGAGACTATGGCAATTAAGCCATATGCCAACACTTAAAACAAACAAACAAATCTGGAACCTTCTGCAAGCAAAGCAGATGCTCTGCCCTTGAGCTTAATGCAGCTCTTTCGGACAGGATGGCGCTGAGTAGCCTCTTAACTCTGATCAACTCTTATCAGAAAATGTTGCTCCTTGAAACTCACACTGGGTTGAAGCCTTTTGCCTGCAACCAGCTTTTCACGTCTTCGGGAGAGGAATCGTAGCTGATGTTCATGGCTGGGGCATTGGATCGTGGCACGTGGAACTTCTTTTGGGCAGCGCTTCGGCCAATGGTGAGCCGGTGGATGAGCTCATCCTGGACTTCCTCCATCTGAGATTTCCGCCCTTAAAAAGAAGGAGGAGAAGGAATGAGGCAAAATTGACTGTTGTTTAAAATATGTATTTGAAGAAATGACTCAAAGGAAAACTGATTCCTGCCATCCGCTTTGATTGCTTTAACTGCAGTGCAATCCTATGCATGTTTACTCAGAAGTAAAGGCTGTGGGGTTTACTCCTCAGTTAATGTGCATAGAATTGAGGCCCTGTACCATTTTCTTGCTAAATGGTATAGCTATTGTCAGATTTTTTCCGTTTAATCCAGAATTTTAGGATTTAAGGATAAATCATAACTAACTTTGCAGAATTCTGTTCCCCTGAATTTAACAGGATTTGTGGTGAACTCCATTGCAGGGTTAGTGTGTGATCTAACTTAAGCACTTTTAAGCCTAATTGCGTTCAATGAGAGAGCTAAGGATGTGCTTCACTTCCCCCATTAAAATCAATGGGACTTAGGAGTTCTTGATGTTGATTTAGGGCCATATAGGTGGCGCTGTGGTTAAACCACTGAGCCTAGGGCTTGCTGATCAGAAGGTCAGCGGCTCGAATCCCTGTGACGGGGTGAGCTCCCGTTGCTTGGTCCCAGCTCCTGCCAACCTAGCAGTTCGAAAGCACGTCAAAATGCAAGTAGATAAATAGGAACTGCTACAGCGGGAAGGTAAACGGTGTTTCCGTGTGCTGCTCTGGTTTGCCAGAAGCGGCTTTGTCATGCTGGCCACGTGACCTGGAAGCTATACGCTGGCTCCCTTGGCCAATAATGCGAGATGAGCGCGCAACCCCAGAGTCGGTCACGACTGGACCTAATGGTCAGGGGTCCCTTTACCTTTAGGATGGTTCTATATATTACCAGAATAGCACTGGCTGTTTGAGATTAGCAGGGCAATTCTGTAGACACCAAAAAACAGTCCATCACTAGGGTTTTGGGCTGCTGCTGCAGCATTCTCCTCCTTAGCTCAGTCTTCTGTCTCCCACACTGGCTATTTCAAAAGCAAAGGGAAATCACTACTTTGAATTCAACCAGCCAAGAAGCCTTGGCTGTGCTTCTTTCTTCCCAGCCTGTAAAATTAGCACGTGCCGCACATAGCAAAGCAAGCACAATGAAAAGCTGGCACAGCCCTCCAGGGATCAGAGCGCCAGCCTTGCGATAGCTGACTGTTCACTGGTCAAGGCTGCAGCTACTTCTGCACCAAAATTTAACCCGAGTGATTCTGCGAGTAGAATAAATCATGAAAATTAAACATGTCTGCATTAGTCAAGTCTGCTTTCCACAGCCATGTTTCCAAAGGACCTGGAATTGTTGGGTTGGGGAACAGCAAAAGTCCGTGCATGGAGACTGAAGGCAGATGGGCTGCAGAAGACCCAGGAGGATAGAAGAAGCCCATTTCCTGACCAGAGGATGTTGGAATATTGGGGTGTAAATCACCAATATTCTTACTACTGCCACTGGCTTCGGTAAAGAAGACAGCAAACAATCGTAGGTGCTAATCTACGTTTATTCAGAGAGTGTGTGTTCAGCCATCACTCTCCAGTTCAGAAGAAAATGAAAGTAGAAAGAGAACAAAGAACATCACATGACAGGAGATCAAGTTACACAGTCTCCTGTGTGTGGGAAAGTTACAGCAATCATATAAAGTAAACAATTCAGCCACATGCCGCATCTGTACCATGTATAGGATTTATGCTAACATCTCCCCTGAATCCTGAAATGGAAAAAGATGCAAATGTGAGAGCATCATTAAGAGAAGTGAACAGACAGTTGTCATAAACAAAGTAGGACTTTCCTGCTGTGGAACTCTCTGAGACTGGATTGACCAGCTTTGGCTTCCAGGGGACCAGAGCAGTTGCTCTGTTGACAGAAACAGTGTTGCGTTTGACAACCTGTTGTTGTGGCTTAGCCTGTGTGACTGCTGCCTGTTTTGGAGTTCTAAGCACAGCTAAATTTGCAATTGCTGTGTTGGCAAACTCCTGAGAATACCTCTTGGGTCCTCTTCTAATCCTCTCAGACCTGCGTGAGAGGTGCAAATCCTGTTTACTGAGATTCTCCCCCTCAGGACTTTTGGGAGAACTCATACCAATGGTAAACAGTGGATCTAGTGCTTCAAGCACTTTTTCATCATCCGATGATGGTCTGTTAAAAACAGCATGAGTTCCTTTGTGTATGACTGTCTCCCCTGTGTCAGAGCTACTCGGGGTAGAGCCTTCAGCAAAGGAATCATTATCACTACCACTTGTGTCAGTGTAGGAAGCATCAAAATCATTGGCACCTATGGGAAATTCATCAAGAACATATGTTTCTTGTGGCGTAGGAGAGTGTTCTACCTCTTGAGTAAGAATCACCTCATTGGAAGAAGACAACATAACTCTGTATTGACCTTCCTCAAAACCCAATAGAATGCCTTGGACTGGCTTGCCCTCAAGCGAAGCTACCCACATTTTGATTCCAAAAACCTTAGTGTTGCTCACATCAGGCTTTTGTTGGAACAGAATCTCATAAGGAGAACGCCTCTGTCCTTTAGGAACCTGTCTGAGCCACTGGTAAAGGAAAAATGAGATGCTTTCAGCCCACAGTTGTTCAGACAATCCTGAACTCAGCAGTTGCGCCTGCATGCCTGCTTCTAACTCAGTGTTAACCTTAACACATAAGCTTTTGTCCCAAGCTGCCTGGGTTTTGGCAAACTTGTGGTGAATGCCTTTGTCATCAAAAAAGGCTTGAAACTCCTGTGAAGTAAAAAGAGGAATGTCATTGGTTAACAAACATTCAATTTTACAACCATGTTTCAGTTCAACCTTAGCATGAAATTCAGAGAATTTCACAATAGCCTGCTGAGGCTTTTGCAGAGGATAAAACCACGTATACTTAGAGAAGTGGTCAGTTATCAAAAGATAATATTTGGCCTTGCCAAGGGACTTCGGCATAGGACCAAAAACACCAGCAGAAACGATCTGGAAACAACGTGTTAGACCTTTCTTGCTTGGTTGCTTCTTTGCCTCCTTAGGCTCCTCTGGACCTGTCAAACAATCATCAACAACATTAAAGCATGCATCACTTTTATCATAAGATAATCTGAAAAGGTTATCTTTGTCTCTGTGTCCCGTCAAAAGAACTTCTCCATCTTTAGAAATCACACAGGTGCCCCTGTGAAAACACAGCTCAAACCCCTTTTCATCAATTTGAGAAACACTGAAAAGGTTTTGCTTCAACTCTGGAACAAGATACACATTACTGATACTCAAATTTAGAGATTTCAGAAAAATAGTTCCCTTTCCAATGGATTTCAAGGAATTGCCATCTGCCTGTGACACGATGGAGTCCAGCTTCTCGAAAGTCTGGAACAGTCTCTTGTCGTTCACCAGATGGTGCGAAGATCCCGAATCTATGATCAGATAAGACCCGTCGTTGTCTTGGTCATCAAGCTGAGTGAGCATTACAAGCATTTTGCGTGCTGTAGGGCCCTTGCTGCTGCCGCCGCCGCTGCTGCTACCGCCGCTGCCTCGCCCCTTAGGCCCAGAAGCCTGTTGTTGACTTCCTGAGTCCTTCTGGGGTCGTCTGCATGTCTTGGCTGTGTGCCCAGGAATATTGCATAACTGGCATCTGACCACAGTTTTAAGGGCTTGTGCAGTCTCTGCAGATGCACCAGGTGAGGGTGAGTAGCGCTCCCCGTTGGCCTCCGCCTGTGCGCGGGTCCTGTCCTCCTCATTAAGCAATGAAGCATAAATTCCTGCTGCAGTCATTTGCTGAGGGTCTTGAGCCCCCAGCTGGGCTGCAATAGCATTATAGGACTTGGGAAGGCTATTTAGCACTGTAAAGCAATAAATGTCGTCATCCAAATTGACGTTTCTGTCAGCTAGCTCCTGGCGTAGTTGACGCATCTGATGCAAATGGGCTCTCAAGTCTCCTCCCTCCTTCAGACGCAAATTAATTAATCTCTGAAAGAATAATGTTGTTGATCCGGCGCGCAACCTCAGGTGCTCGTCCCGAAGATGAGTCCAAACATCATAAGCATTATCTAAGTTCCGAATATGAACCAGCTGTGATGGGTCCAAATGCAGAACTATTGTTGCCCTTGCCTGTGCGTTGCGATTCAACCACCTTTGGCCTGGCAAAACGGGCGGTGCGTTCTGAATCAACTCAATAAGTCCTTGCCGGATAAGAACACATTCCATTTTAACACTCCACGTTGCATAATTTGAGTCATTTAACAAAGGACACAAACTCTTGGGTGTTTGATCTGAATCCCCGGCTTTAGCCATCTTGCTTCTGTAAGCGTGCTGCTAGCTTCTGACTTCAAAGTACAAAGAAGCTGCAAATTAGGCTTTCGGCAGGCATCTGCAATTAAGCTGCTGCTTTAGAGGTTTTATTGCCGCTATAAATCAGTCCCGGTTACTCACTGCTCCGGTGATAAGGAACGCAGACTTTCCGTGCACTTCCTCCCCTGGAACGCAGGAACCGGTGACTCCCAAGCAGGCGAAATTCCTCAGGATCAGCTGCTGCAGATTGAGGCCTGATTACGTGCCTGTTTTCACGCTTTTCAGAGGTCCGTGGATCGAAACCAGAGCTCAACCATCCTCTGCTACCACTGTTGGAATATTGGGGTGTAAATCACCAATATTCTTACTACTGCCACTGGCTTCGGTAAAGAAGACAGCAAACAATCGTAGGTGCTAATCTACGTTTATTCAGAGAGTGTGTGTTCAGCCATCACTCTCCAGTTCAGAAGAAAATGAAAGTAGAAAGAGAACAAAGAACATCACATGACAGGAGATCAAGTTACACAGTCTCCTGTGTGTGGGAAAGTTACAGCAATCATATAAAGTAAACAATTCAGCCACATGCCGCATCTGTACCATGTATAGGATTTATGCTAACAGAGGATACCCTGTACAGTCTGCCTCCATAAGAGCTAGAAACTTGGCTTAAAAAAAACCACACACACCCAAGAACCTTTGGTTCTCAACACCACCTCCAATGCCAAATTTTCTGGATGACAAGTACAGTATTCAGAACACATCCCCCCCCCCAAGTGACAGGCTGGTAGCCAACACTAGTCATACTCAGAAATAAATGAATTTCAGCAAGTTAAGGCCATTGACATAAGTGGTGTATGACTTAACTGGATATAAGCAGCTTAATTACTTATTTTGACACACATGGCTTTTCTGGCCCACAGAACAAGAGAGAGGGAGACTCACGATCTATAGGGGGCGGCTTCTGCCTCTGGCCGTCTCGCCCGCCTTCGCTTGAGGTGCTGCTTTGGCGGCTGATGGCTCCAGGCACCTTTGGCACAGGAACAGGGATGGGCGCTGGCATACTTGGCGGGAGAGGGACAGGAAGTGGCGTCTGGGGCGGTGAAGGGACGGCAGGAGCGGGGTCAGGTTGCTTCGGCACAAAGTCCGTCCTTTGCTTCTACAAATGCACACCAAAAAAGAGGTTACATTTTTCATAGCTGTGGGGAAAATCCAAGTTGTTGGGTTTTTTGGTTTCGCAGAATATATGCATTAACTAAACCTCTGCAAGAGTGAACACTTGTTTGCTTATTTTTCATGCTTCAAACCTGTGCAACACGAGAGAGGCATTGCAGGTAAAGGATACCCATGCATTGCAGGAAGAGAAAAATAGAGAGTGAAACCTAAGTCAGTAGATGATCACCATCTCTTGGTCTTCTTTTTTTAATAAAAAATATATATTTTGATGCATCTGTCTGCCTGTTTACCTATCACCATAGATGTGGGTGTGCATCAGCTCAAGGTTTACTCCTCCATCCCTTCCAACTGCAGAGCCTGGGGACAATGTGAATTGGTCCACAGCGTGGGAATGCATTCTTATTTCTGGAGAGAGCAAGCAAGAATGCACTCCCAAAAGGCTAGTTCACACTGCAAACACCTTTACAGTCCCAGCCTGCTAAGTGGGCTACAGACTTTCAAGAGGTCTGACTTTGTTATGTTTTCAAAAGGCATTATAGCTTTTCGAGAGCGCTTAACAGCCGAGGAAACCACAGGGGAGATGGCAACACAGGGGCATTTTTTTTCTCCTGGGAAGCTACATGGGATCTGGAAAAAATGGAGAGTGGGAGGTAGTGTGCAGAAGGGAGAGTCTTGCTAAATAGCCACCACATATAGCAAGGCTCAAGCACTGTGCAAAAATAAGAGATTTAAGGATCATACGGGATCCTTTAATCTGTCTCCTTAATCATGCAGAATTGTGTCATGTCAATGCTCAGGAATATAGGCACACACCTATACAGTGGAACCTCGGTTTATGAACACCTCGGTTTATGAATTTTCGGTTTACGAACGCTGCGGACCCATCTGGAACGGATTAATTCACTTTCCATTACTTTCAATGGGAAAGTTCGCTTCAGTTTATGAACGCTTCAGTTTATGAACAGACTTCCGGAACCAATTACACCCATGCTTCGGGTTAAGTACGCTTCAGGTTGAGTACTCCATGGGCCCGTCTGGAATAGATTAATCCACTTTCCATTACTTTCAATGGGAAAGTTCGCTTCAGTTTATGAACGCTTCAGTTTAAGTACTCCGTGGACCGTCTGGAACAGATTAATCCACTTTCCATTACTTTCAATGGGAAAGTTCACTTCAGTTTATGAACACTTCAGTTTATGAACAGACTTCCGGAACCAATTGTGTTCATAAACCGAGGTACCACTGTATATAACAGGGCTGAAGGCAGCCCTGTTTAGGGAGGCTTTTAATGTTTAATAGATTATTTTATTTCATTTTTCTGTTGGAAGCCGCCCAGAGTGGCTGGGGAAACCCAGCCAGATGGGCGGGGTATAAATAATAATAACAATATATTATTATTATTATTATTATTATTATTATTATTATTATTATTATTATTACAGCCTTTCCACAAACACAGCAGGAGTCACCTACACAGGTCTTACAGATGCATAAAATCAGAGTTGGAAGAGACCTTGAGGATCATCTAGTCCAACCTGAATATGCAGCTGTCCCATAGGGTGTTATCAGCACCATGCTCTAACCAACTGAGCTTTCCTGAAGCAGAGCATGTTTTCTCCAGACAATCTATGAGCTGTAAACCCAAGATCCAACCTTGGTTACAGCTTATGGTGTGTCTGGAGAGAGACAAACCATGACATGCAAAGCTAGCTAAACCGTGGCTTAGCTCATGGCAGAAGAACTGGGGGAAGAACGTAGTTGCAGTGATTTCCTTTCCCGAACCGTGAGCTTTCTTGCTAAGCTACAGTTTTGCTTAGCATTCCACCTGCACCAGCTCAGTAATAAGCTAGACAGGCCAAGTTTTCTGACCCTGCATAGGGCAGCTTCAGATGTTAAGCATGTTAAGCCTCGCTTGAGACTCCCTAAGGCTGGAAGTTGAGAATTTGTTAGAGGAAACAGTAGTGAGGTGGGAGAGAAGGCTTTTGAGGAGCGCGGAAGATCTTACGGACAGTTCCCAAAAAGCTTTTAACAAGGCACACTGCTTCATATATTTTATATGAGAACAATTTGAATTACCTCAGAGAGTTCTCCCAGTAATTGCTACAAGAAAAGCGGAGTAAATCAAAGCAAATTAGATAAGTTGGAACAATGTTGAAACGTCAACCACAGAATCAGCAGCCTTCCAGCATTTTAAGTGGCATTCATTGGCTCTTGATGGCAACAATTACTTGCCAATTTTTGAATTCCTACTGGAATTCCCACCATCACCAGCAGGGACGACAATGTGCAGTCACAAAACAAAGCAAACCATGGTTTGTGTTATATTAGCTCAGGATTGCATTACGGGTGTGTTATATTATATTAAAATATAACAAGGTGGTTTAGATTGTATTACCTATCTGCCTCCGGGGATAATAAGACTGTATCATGTGGTAATGCAATGCTTTCTCCAAGTCAAGCGCTTTTAAAATAGGCAAGGTGTTCTCAGAAATACTGATGTGCACTGGGCCCCCACAAAGTCAATGGGCAAAGTTCAAGCCCTTCGTTGCAGTAACCCACAATCTCCATCACAAGATGGCACCTACGCTGATGTGAGCCATGAGGACCAGAAACTTGTTAGAAATATTGGGTTTTAAATAAAAATCCCTCAAGTTGCCCGTGTGGATGTGTAACTCAGGAATTGAATGGATACAACTATGGGGGGGGTCAATGTTAGCCAGGGAGCTCTGTGGACCATGATGTTAAGGCAGGGGACAGGAAGAGACATATAGAGGCAACTCCCCACTTATGTGGGGGTTACGCTCTGGTTCCCCACGCACATAAGATAAATGTGTGCAAGTGGGGAACACCCTGGAGAGTCCTTGTGGCTCACGAGGAGACCCTTCCCAGAGTCCAAAGTGGACATCCTCTTGGGGCTCTGTGCAGGGGCTCCACACAAGCCAGAGGCACAGTGGGGCTTTGTTGAGGCTGCTCAGCCTCCCCACCTACCAGCTGGTGCACAGGGTAGTGCAGCAGCCACCGCTTTCAGCTGAGCAGGCTCAACAAAGCCCTGCTTTGCCTCTGGCTCGCAAGGGGACACCCACACACCCTGAGCCCAAAGAGGACATCCTCTTTGGGCTCTGGGGAGGGCATCCTCACGAGCCACCCACCACTTTCAGGTTCCCAGCACTGTACATGTGCGTGGTCACGCAGACGAACATCTCACGCATGCGGGGAGTTTCCTGTACTGCGATTCCCAGGAAATGGTATAAGTGGATATAAAGCACCAGACAGTGGTGTCATAATGGCTAACAGCCATTAAGAGCCTTCTCCTCCCTGAACATCCAAAACATCTGGGCACCATAACTCCCAGCTGAAGTCCCATTCACCATCTCCCAACATGCTCTATTTGTAGAAGGAGGTGGCTAACTCTACACTCCCAGTTCTGCCCAGAAAGTATGTGAGCAGACTCCAAGTCTAGATTTTTCTCTGCACAGGCTTTATACCCCTGTACATAACTGTATGGACCAAATCTAATTAACCAAGAAAAAAAATGCAACATGTCTGAGCAGGCCTTGCACATGCAACAGTTTTCTTTTTTTCAAAAAGTGCTGCCATCATTTGGATAAATTTGGAAACAAGAAACTCAACACCATAGCTGTTTAAACTTTCTTTTTTAAAAAAGAGCACCCCCGCCTCCTCTTCATCCCCAACCAATCAGTTCTGCTAGAATGGTATTGCATGGAATACTGTACTGGCAAAGACTTAATGACAATTCTGGCAACTGCGAATGAGCACCTGCCCGTGTGCATTCCTTCATTTGCAACACATTTCCCAGGCAGCTGAGAAAGGGAGGGTGAGAGCAGTTGGCAGTGGGCACTTGTGTTGGATCTAAGCAAGCTGGCAGGAGATCTGGGCACGAGAAATGTGTGTGAAAGAGAAGCTGCACCCCCCGCAGAGAGACATTTGCCACAAACGGATAAATAAAGAGACTTGTGGAAGGTTTAGTGGTGGACTCCAAAGAATACAAAGAGAAAGCAGTGAATCCCAAGGGGAAATCCTGGTCAAACTTGGCACCAGCATGTTTGCAAGCGGGAGCAAATGGCCAAGATCTTTTGGCAGCAGGAAGAAATATTAATATATATATATTTTTAAAAAACAAACTCATTAAACCAGCGCCAGGATTAAAAAGGCAAGGAGGCAATATGCTGAGCTGTAAAGTGAGGGTAGGCTTGTATGTTAGGATTCCCATTCCTGACCTGTGTCTATTTTGTACATGTTCACTCATATGCATTTTTCTTTATCTGTGGTTCTCAAACCTCCCCCGTCCCATGGATCACTCAAAAATTATTTAGGGTCTTGCTAGACCAATTAGTAATTTTTCTGCCTCTTGTAGTGAATGTAATGCATTCAATTAGGAGCTATATGATTTTTAATTGAATCAGTATCAAACTTTTGAATATCTAGTCTCCCTTCTCCAAATTTCTCCAAATTTAGACTCAAGTAATGTGTAAAAAAAACTGCATAAACTAATGTAAAAGTGTACATGGATTGCATGTATCAGTGAAAAGAACATACAAAAATGTGTTGCATTAGGGAAAACTGCTTTGCAAAATGGGGCATATTAGCAAATTGCATACAGAAATGCGTATATAAGGAGAGATTTGCACTAAAAGGCTGGTGAATCTTCATGAAGACTTTAATTCCCCATCCCTGGCAAACTCACGTGGAAATGTGGAGAACTGAATTTAAGATTGGGAAAAAGAGAAATTGAAACTGACATATCCACACCCACGAGGAACCGATCCTTCTGTGTGGCATCAGCTACGCTCTGGAAGTCCCTGCCCATTGGTATCAGGCAAGCACTTTTGCTACATTGTCTTCAACACCCACTGTTTTGTTTCGACTTACTCAATTTGTAAGGACACGGGTGGCACTGTGGTCTAAACCACTGAGCCTAGGGCTTGCCGATCAGAAGGTCAGTGGTTCGAATCCCTGCGACGGGTGAGCTCCTATTGCTCGGTCCCTGCTCCTGTCAACTTAGCAGTTCGAAAGCACGTCAAAGTGCAAGTAGATAAATAGGTACCGCTCCGGCGGGAAGGTAAACGGCGTTTCCATGCGCTGGTCTGGTTCGCCAGAAGTGGTTTAGTCAAGCTGGCCACATGACCCAGAAGCTGTACGCCAGCTCCCTCGGCCAATAACGCGAGATGAGCGCCGCAACCCCAGAGTCGTCCAAGACTGGACCTGACTGGTCCCTTTACCCTTTACCTTACTCAATACATACATTGCATGACCCTATTTTCCTCTTCAAAGATAAGGGCATAAACATGAGCTTTGGGGACTGTGGGGCATTTTTAAAAAGAAAAGAAAAAGGCGGTGGTGAATTAGGTTCTCTTCCCTTTTCTGCTCCCCACCTCTTTTCCTAACTGCCCATCCATGGAAAGGATGCAGAGCAAACTAACAGCTACAGCACAGGACTCCGTGGTGAATTTGGCACTCACTTCCTCTCTTGCCCATATTGCGCTCAGGCAGAGAGGTGGAAGTACTGAGCTCTCATCCTGCTGGGTCCTTGGGATGGAACTTTCTCCTTTCAAGCTCATTCCTTCCACTATGGAGGAAACAGATGGGGAGGTGGGCAGGCTCCACATGCTCTGTTCTGCTTCAACACCTCCAGACCACAGGTATCTCTTTTATCTGCAAGTCTTAACATTGCACGGTGACATACTGTTCCGTTTCAGGCAGTAGTCCCTCCTGTAGGTGGGGGTGTAGGCCAGATGGGGCACAGCTGGGTCCTGGCTCTGGAGCAGCCAAATCAGGCCAGGGACAAAGTCCAGAAAGGAAGGCTCTAAGATAAGGAGGGCAAGGATGCAATCAGCACCACGGAGAGCTCAGAGTGCAGCTGAGTGCCAAACAAGCAAAACATGAATATTGCTCCAACAACTATCAAACTCTTGACTGAGTCTTAAGCAAGTATTTGACTCCCTTTGGGCTGTTGGCTCTACCCCTACAGTGAACGAGAGCTCCACCCTTAAGGGAGCCTGGCTTGATTTAAAGGTGGTGGCTTCTGAGCTGTTGTCCTTGGGTAGTGGACCCAAGGCAGAAGGGTAGGCTGGTCTTTCTAGTGATTGGAGTTTTGAGAACGTAGGAGTGTTGATGGATGATTCTGAAGCTGAATCAACAGAATTATAGTGTCCCGATCAAGGGAAGTAACTGTACCACTCTATTCTGTCAAGGTCAGGCCATGTCTGGAGTACGGTTTCCACTTCTGGGTGCCACAATTTAATGGATATCAAGAAGCTGGAAAGTGTGCAGAGAAGGGCAACCAAGAAGATCAAGCCTTATGAGGAACGGTTGAAGGAGCTGAGTATATTTAGCCTAGTAAAGAGGAGACTGAGATAGCTAACTCAAATATCTAAAGGTATTCACATGGAGGATGGAGCAAGCTTGCTTTCTCCTGCTCCAGAGGGCAGGACCCAAACCAATAGCTTCAAGTTACAAGAAAGGAGGTTCTGGCTAAAGATCAGGAAGAACTTTCTGACAGTAAGAGCTGTTCAACAGTGAAACGGACTCCATTGGAAGGTGGTGGACTCTACCTTCATTTGAAGTTTTTAAGCAGAATGTCATCTGTCATGGATGCTATAGTTGAGATTCCTGCATTGCAAGGGGGCTGGATTTGGGGCCATTCCCAACAACACACTTTTATGATCCTCTTTCTGGGTGGAGTGATGGTCTCTGTCTGTTGTCTCTTCCACTGAGGAGGGAGGAACTGATGCTCTGGCTCTTGGGGGCTCTTGGGTGATCTGCCAGCTAAGATGTGGCCAGGTCCAGACTTACTAAGTGCCCTGGGGATGAGATCATTTCAGGAAACCTCCAGCCTCTTCCTTGGGGTCTTGTGAAACCTCCCTCATAAAAAATAGTGTTCAATTTGCTCATGCAATACTTTCATATCCATTTTTTTAAAAAATAAAAAAGTGGGATTCATGGATTATAGCAAGTTTTGACAACAAATATCTGCTTCAAAACAGACTATAAAAACTACCAGTGGGGACAGGGTTGCTTAGAGGCAGGGCTCCGCTTTCACAGGGTCAAGGAGACAAAATTGGCAGGAGGACTCAAAGGGGGCAGCAGCCTCAATGCTGAATATATCCAAGACCAAAATAAGTCCACTGTGAAGTGACCCTTGGTTTCACCAGGGGAAATGACTAGCCTAAAGTGAAAATTTGACTGAAACACCCATGAATTGTTTCATTACTGTGAGTATTATGAAGCTGCAAGTAGGTAGCCAATGTGTTACACACCAAAAGAGAAAACACACATGAGGATCATTCTCCAGGTTCATCCATCTGAGGTAGCGAGGTGGGCCTTCTTAATGGTGACACCCCAACCATGGAACGCTCTCCTCGGAGATGCTTGCCTGGGCCCTATGATCTTTCATCGCTTTTTGCTCTCCTGGGCCTTTTAATTAGAACTAATG
Source organism: Zootoca vivipara (assembly GCF_965207765.1). Taxonomy (NCBI): domain Eukaryota; kingdom Metazoa; phylum Chordata; class Lepidosauria; order Squamata; family Lacertidae; genus Zootoca; species Zootoca vivipara. The sequence goes on from NC_142592.1 coordinate 57,262,685, forward strand.
TGAGTTTTCAGTGCTGTTTTCTCAAGCCTAGGCTGCTTCACGAAGGGTCATGCTAATTTTGGGACCCATGCCGTTTCTGCCTTGTTTTACCTGATTGCTGGTGGCTGCATTCATATTGTTTTAAATTTGTGAACCACCCAGAGGACATGGTTAATTGGGCAGTATATAAAACACCAACCAACCAACCAACAGACAAATGAAAACCGATCAGCACCACAGAAATTCCGGAACACTCCAACAGCATGCTTCACACCACACAGTGCAAACAAAACGTGGAAACAATCCAGGCTTGCTGTTTGATATATGTTGTGACTTTGCAACTCCCTCTGCTTGATAGAGCGCAGGATGAGGACCGCTGACTCATTTTTCCGCACATGCTTACACACCTCTGCAGGATGAGTCTCTCTGGGTTTTTTGATAGAAATGTGCTGATCTTGTCCAGATATTCAGTTATTAAGGATTTCCTGGGTCTGCTCGAAAATTTATATCCCTTCACAAACTAACCACACTCCATACAGGATCTTGCCAAGTTGCAGGGTTCTTAAAAAAAAAAAACATACACGAGAGGCTCCCACCCTAACAAGCTGTAGACCCCCTCCTCAGTTCCTTATGGCCTCCAATTACCTCAATACTCCATAGTCAAAGCAAATAAATAATGATAATAATAATAAATTACCCCATGCCTCAAATGCAATTTAAAGTATAAATGATCTGGAGCTCAGGCACCCAGGGACCAAATTAGATGTCACATACTATTGCCTGTAACTTGAAAAGAACAGGAACAACAAAAGCAGTTTTGGTTGGAGGAGCAGTTCTGAGGGAAGGTAGTGATTAAATAATTTCTGCACTCAAAAATCACCCTCCCAAGGTGCTTTTCTCCCTGCGAGAGGAAAATATATGGGTACAGTTTTCTGCTCAAATGTACCATCTTCGGGAGTGTGCTGTGGGCCCTTTAAACCTTAAGGACTTTTAGTCCCATGTGAAACTTCCTGTATACTATGGTTGTCAAGGGAAGAATCTACTCAGATCGCCTCTTCAGGGCCTTTTCTGTGGTGGCTGCCCTCTTGTAGCAGTCCTTGCCAAGGCAGGTCAGGGATTATGGGAGTTGTAGTCATGGGTTCCTCACTTCTGCTATAGAAACTAGCTAGGGTGCTGTTTACTGTCCACTGCTATTGCTGAGATTGCTGATGGAGCTGTTGAAATTCTTGTTAAAGTTTTTTTAATGGTTTCTATGCTGTTCTGAATTATTATTACCTCTTTGTGAGCAGCCCTAAGGACCTAGGTTGAGGAGAAAGCTAAGGACACCAAAAGAGGAAGGAGGAGGAGGAGGAGGAGGAGGAGGAGGAGGAGGAGGAGGAGGAGGAGGAGGAATACGGCCGATTCTCCACTGCACAACTATTGAAAATAGTGAAAGTACACACTGTAGTTTCACAAGAGACAAAGGTTGAGTCTGATCAAGCATAATCAATGCTTGCCCAGATTATTATTATCTCTACCAACTTTCCAGGAACTAGGGCTGGAATTCTCCTGAAACCAGTAATTCAAGAGATTCCCAATGTTTCCATCAGCCTTTATTGCTACATTACGATTTGTATAAGTCAATATCTTAGCCTCTGAATAAGGAATGGTAAATAATGGAAAATCTTCATCATCCTATTAAAGGCTTTAGCTTTTGGCTCAGACAATACAACTGAAAATGAAGCAATTTCAAGGGAAGATCAGACAGGTTTAGCTGGAGCATGAAACTAGGGTTTAGGTCAGGAATATTGCCTTATTCTAAGAAGGGAAATGGAACAGCAAACCTAAACCTCATGAACAGTAAGGGTTCCTTTAGGCATCTAGAAATATAGAAAAAATTGTTGTTGTTATTGTTTTTATTATTAATAATAATTACTTGCCCCCCACCTTTAAGGTCACAGAGTGGCTTACAGCAATTAAAACCCAGTATTAAAACAGTTTAAAACAATGTTTAGTCACAGAAATAAGCTGGGTTCCCAAATTCTGCATCTCGAGTGACAAACGTCAGGTGGATCTAAATGACTTTCCTCTGTACAAAGTCATCTGTACATATCATACACAAGTTATTGTCTGCTACAGGGTCAGGGTCAACGAGAGGGTGGAGAGATAGCTGTGTGTTTTATTTGAAACTGTCAGTTTTACTGAATCCTTATTTGCTTCCGATTTTTGCAGAAAAAAGGAAGGCATTTCATTGCAAAGTGCACCATCAATTACAAAACTTGTTCCCAAACCTTCAAAATGCAAAAGAATCTTCAAAGCACACATGGCACCTAGAGAACTTTTTCTATACAGTCAAAGCTTCATACTTCCACCTCAAACAAGCCAGAAAACCATCAGTCCACACACATGCAATGCAAAATATGAGAAAAGGTCAGAGTTCAAACTTACAGAGGGGAAAAGGGAAGGGGAATGTCAAGGAGGAAGTGGCAGGGGGGAAAGGGGTGCGGAACACAGCCCTACCTTAAATAATTCAAACTCCCTCTTTGGCATCAACAGCTAGCGGTATATAACAAGCATTTGAAATTATTTGAAATGCGAATAAATCCATAAGCAGATTTTGAATCTAAATAATACAGACAAATGGAGGGCTTACATATATTTAAAGACAACTCTTTAGAGGGACTCCACACGAGGAAGAATCAAGTCAGCTTAGAAATAAAAGCAAAATAAAAGATGAAGTGAATCTGTATTGCATTCCAGGGAAGATGCCTATTTGGAGTTGGAGTTGCAGGATGGCTGTTCGTCCAGATGTTGTTACACTCCTAGCAGTTAGCCTAGCTTTGTTGGGGGGGAGCACCCTTGCTCATCCTTCTGTCCTGATGGCACCATTGCCTGGCTGATCTCTACCTGACGGAAAGCTCTCCACCTGACCTGTTTTACTATCTTCCACAACTGCTATGCTGAGACAGAACTGGCTTTGCCGGACTCCCAGAATGAGCTTGCTTTGCCTGGCATTCCTGGGGAATCTTTCTACAGATTGGCCTGAGCCTTTCCCCTCTGGGGAAAAGTCCCACCCCCTTTCTCCCACAAGAACCATCTACGGAACTGGGGATACATACCTGTATGGTGTGTGTATACGATGGCTCCGCACTGCCGCTTTCCTGAGATCGGAGAGGCTCCAAAATGTTGTTTGGCACAAATCCTGTGACCCCGTTGGCGTTTTGGACTTTCCACCACTGCTTCCTGTCATCGAGAACCTGGAATAAAGCAAGCATGGTCATAAGGAAATGGAAAGTCGGCTCATCACCTACATCAGGCATCCCCAAACTGCGGCCCTCCAGATGTTTTGGCCTACAACTCCCATGATCCTTAGCTAACAGGACCAGTGGTCAGGGATGATGGGAATTGTAGTCCAAAACATCTGGAAGGCCAAAGTTTGGGAATGCCTGACCTACATGATAGGAAAAAACAGGGCACTGCCTTACCCTAGAATGTTCTATTCTGCCTAGCAACCATGCTCCATACAGGGGCCCTTCCATCACCTGCTATCTGATTCATCTGAATGGATTGAACCTGGTGTCTTCTGCAGGTTCTCTTCAGCATTAGAAAAAGGATTCTGAATATTCTTACATTTCCAAATATAGCTACAATGGACCAGGCTTCCCCTGTAATTTACACATGTTACAAGCAGTCACAACATGCGACATGCCCAGTGATATATTTGCAGACCGATTGCAAGTGTTTTGAGGATTATGTAAAAACTGATTTAAATGAACCTCTGTTTACAGCAAGGTTTTATATGCTTGCAAGGAACCACCAGGGTTTCCTGGGGATACAGTTTCAAAGCTGCACACCTAAAATGCAGCTTTTAATCAGCTGACAGCCTCTGTGGTGGGCGTTCTCTGTTTTAGGAGGGTCCAGAGAAGAGTAGATCCTGGGCTCTGAATGCAGGAAGTCCAAGGTTCATTTCCTGGCATCTCTAGGGGGATCTGCTGGCAGGTGATGAGAAAGAACTCTGGAAAGCCACAGCTACTCAGAGTAGACCAGAGCTTAAGACGAGCCTGCTGGCCAAATGCCTGTGGGAAGCCTGCAAACTGGACATGAGTGAAATAGCACTCTGTCCACCTATGAGCAGAGAAGGGAGAACATAGCCATTGTGGCTAGTAGCACTGGATAGCCTTGTCCTCTAGGAACTTGCCCAATCCTCTTTTACAGCCACCCAGTATACCTGAAGGAGTGTCTCCACCCCCATCGTCCAACCTGGACATTGAGGTCCAGCGCCGAGGGCCTTCTGGCAGTTCCCTCTCTGCGAGAAATGAGGTTACAGGGAACCAGGCAGAGGGCCTTCTCGGTAGTGGCGCCCGCCCTGTGGAATGCCCTCCCATCAGATGTCAAAGAAATAAACAACTATTGGACTTTTAGAAGACATCTGAAGGCAGCCCTGTTTAGGGAAGTTTTTAATGACTGATGTTTTAATGTATTTTTAATCTTTTGTTGGAAGCCGCCCAGAGTGGTTGGGGAAACCCAGCCAGATGGGTGGGGTATTTTCTTACTCTTATTCTTATTCTTTTGGTCACTGAATGTACACGAGTTCCATGTATTATGGGGGGGGGGAGAAAAACTTTTCTATATCTATTTTCTTAATGCCATGCCTGAAGGAGCGTCTCCACCCCCATCGTACTGCCCGGACACTGAGGTCCAGCGCCGAGGGCCTTCTGGCGGTTCCCTCGTTGCGAGAAGCCAAGTTGCAGGGAACCAGGCAGAGGGCCTTCTCGGTAGTGGCGCCCGCCCTGTGGAACGCCCTCCCATCAGATGTCAAAGAGAAAAACAGCTACCAGATTTTTAGAAGACATCTGAAGGAATAGATGGAAGCCGCCCAGAGTGGCTGGGGAGACCCAGCCAGATGGGCGGGGTATAAATAATAAATTATTTATTATTATTATTATTATTATTATTATTATTATTCATCGCTTTATACATTTTTCTCATGCTAAAGCAAAAAGACCTCTGTGAAATTAGATAAAGGAGGGGTGGGGGACCTGTGGCCCTCCAGATGTTGCCAGACTACAATCCCATCACCCCTGACCATTGGCCATGCTGGTCGGGGCTGGTGGGAGTTGGAGTCCAAGAAAGTCTGCAGGGTCATACGTTCCCCCAGTCCCAGGTCTAAAATTTCTTTGCTCAATAGACAACGCATCTCCTTCTGTTCTAATGCTGTCAATTCTCTGAATGCTTCCAGGAAAGAAAAGCATGCAGCTGAACTAATCACATTAAATGCAAATTTCCCTAAGCTCTACAGAAACTTTTAGCGACACGATTCAAGAAGCGTGCCGCACGGAGCAGAAAATTACCAGGGAAGGGGGAAAGGTCAAAACAAGCACTGCATTACCTCTAAAATGTCATCCTTCAAGACAGAAAGTTCACTCTGGTTTCTTCCCACAAAGTCATACTTGGTTTTGGCATATTTCTTGGTTGGGGTTTTATGCGCCTCATAATTCCTACAAAGCAAAAAGAGGCCAAATGTTATCCGACTCCTTTTGCAGGGAACCATAGCTGAGAAGAGTGAAGCAAGGAGTCCCGCCTGCTGGCAAATATCATTAGTAACGATGATTTGCCCAGAATTTACTGCCATGCCATGCAATAAGGCATCCGTCACAGCAGCAAAAAAAAAAAAAAAGAGAGAGCTGGCAATGGACAATAATACCATTAACCACTGAAGCAGCTGTAAATATGAATTGAATTTACGAGAGAGGATGGGTGTTCCGTTTTGAAAAGGGTCTGCAGATGAGCACTGCAGGTGTATTTAATGCATCGCAGAACATTAAAGCACAGCAATTCGCCCCAAAGTGGGCAAAAACATGAAATGTGTAACCATCTGCAAATTGTTAGCCTCCAATAAGCTGGAAGCTAAGGGACACTGGCTGCCACGGTTTCAGTTTTCATAGCTCTTTGGGTTGTTAGCCTGACACTATTGTCCCCATGGTTTTGAGAGTGGGCCAAAGGCAAGCCCAGGTTGAAGGAACAAGACATTTCTTTATCAACGAAAAATAACATAAAAATAGGTTGTCTGTCAGAAGCTGTGCAATGTATTTTCTTTTTGAAAAACATTCTTATTTTACAAATCAGGAACAGGGAGGTGGAAAAAAAGCTTTAAAAAACGAGAGGAATACTACTGCTAATAAATCAGTCACAAGCACAAAGTAAAGGGAACCCAACACATAATGAGAAATGGAATGCAATGGCCGTGCAACAGCCAGTGCCGATGGCACATCACAGAGGCAGGAAACAAGTTTTCATCATCATCCATCCATTGTAAACTACTGGTTCTGAGCACACCTTTTGGGTACTCCAGTAGCTACCTAGTATTTTTTGGTTAGCTGTGGAGAACTGTTCCAGTTTACTTGAAGAGGGGAGCAGAAGAAGATCAGAGAGTTGACTGGCCCTCACTTATCCAAAATGCTCCTGACTTTGTCACAATAGCCAATTATCTTCTGCAGATGTGGGCCAATATAAGCAACACCCCCATTTCCCCCCACCCTTTGGTGATGTAAATACTCTGCGTTCTTCCTCACCCACCTGAAATCATTTGGATAAATGAGGTTGAGATGTGAAGATGTGTGCCTGAAGGTAAGCACATCACTTGGGCAAGATGGAAAGAGCCATAAATAACAGAAGACCAAATAATCAGAAATCCTGACCACCCATTTCACACGTAGCGCTTGGTACTCGCAACAAGCTGTCATATGGTTCTCTAAAAACAACCCTGTCAGTATTTAAAACTTGTAGGTGTTTGCTGGTTTTGCCAAATGAGGAGCTCATCAGAAATCATGTCCGGTTGGGAAGCCAGGTTGAGCCCAGGTCATGGTTTGAAGGCAGAGGATGCAACCAGCTTGATGAAGCTAAGCAAGCCTGAATTTTATCAATGCCTGGTCGGGAATTCTGTGTATCCTGCCTTGGGCTTCATGATGGAAGGAAGGTGGGATATCAAATGTGTGTGCACGCATGCATGTTGTATGTACTTAAATAAATACACATTAAGACACAAAAGTGGTGGCAAGCCAGGGATAGTTTATTACAAAAAGTATTCAAACGGTGGTATAGATTAGCTTTATTCTCCTCCAGAAGTTGTTCCCACAGACGGGGCAGCTAGAGAGCTGTGACAGTCTCACTTTTGCACCTTGCAGAAGTCAGCAGGAAGGAGGAGAATGGGGACAAAATTAGACTTAGTTGGCTCTGCCTCTCTGGCTCCACCTACTGGGGGGCTCCCTGGCTTCTGCCCCATCAGCCCCAAAGGGGGCCAGCCACCACAGTCTTCAGCTGTTGCACAAAGCAATTAATAGCCGGGAGGGAGGAAATCTTAACTCAGACAGAGACTCACAGAGACAGGCAGATTATGGGGAGGGGAGACAATAGCTGCTTTGGTTTGGTGGCTCTGATATGTTGTAAGTTGCCCACAGGCAACAATACAGCCTAAGGCAGAATGTGGAGTCCTGGGCACATCCATGCACCTGCTTCTTAATGCTCCCCATCACCTGCAAATTTGCCCTAATATGGCTACTCTTCAGGGGACATGAAAAGGGAGAGGGAGACGCTGCAGAAGTGGTTGCTTTGCAAAAAACAAAGCACTCTAAGAATGAGGAGTAATTAACAAGGGATTATAAAACTACCTGGCTGACAGGGAAGGGATGGGCTGATTTGAAGAGGGGGCTGCCTATCATACATTTGGTCTGGGAAGAAAGTGGCTTTCAGCCCTAAACCTGAGGCTACCTGGACCAGGAGATGTGTGCTTAAGATGGGGCGCACAAACAGGTAACACCCAAGCCTCATAACCAGTGAAAATGGTGAGGGATTCATGAGCCAGTCCAGAATTCAGAGACTTCCACCCATAGGCTATGAGCCTCTTCTCACGTTCACTCGGCAGTGCGGGAGCCAGTCCACGTAACCAGACCTCAGGCAACTGCGGGGAACATCTCCCTCCTGTATTTATTTTGCTGAAGGCTACAGCAAGATCACATTTTTTTTAAAAAAAATGGACATGCCACTGTTGACCCTGGCCACAGACAACAAGGGAATGGGTTGTTTGTAAGTGTAATAATGTTCCGGGCTCAAATTCAGAGCATACGACTCAATTTTTCATCTCTTTTTTGAAAGCAAACATTGACAGTAGTGAATCAGGACATAATTTGTCAGAGGCCCCTTAGAAAAAGCAGAGTAAAAGCAGAGTAAAAGAGGTTTTAGATATTAGCTCTGACACAGAGAGAGGATTGTCTACTTCTAGAACCAATGGAGAGAAGTAGAAGTACAGAGAGGCAGGCGTCCTCCACCCTAAAAGCAACCGGTTGGGACAGTTCTCCATAGCTGTGCACATGACATCTACTGAAATGTTACCTATCTACATGTCGGCTAACAGTTTGCTTAAAAGCGGCTACAGCTGCCCCCTGGTCCGGCAAGGGCCCTCGCTTGTAAGCCGTGTTACTGAATGCGTACCCTTCAGACGGAGGATAATCTGAGATGCTGGAATGCTGAAAGAGAGAAAACAAGGAACTCTTGTCAGTCACAGAAAGCCCACAGCTGACTTTCCATTGCACATAATTCACAGCTTCTCTGTGCACTCACACCACTATCGTTGCCTTAATTGTCTTAAAGGCTAATTCGCACAGCTATGGAAAACCTGGCAGGGCAAAGCAGCCTCGGGGATGCCTTGGGTTCATGCCAGCAGGTTCACAAGCCTCCAATGCATGGATGTCATCGGCTCCAGAACACTTTTTGCCTCGCTTCTAGTCTTGGGAGACAGGAGACGGTTCGCCCTGTGCCTTGCTTCCGCGACAGAGGTTTGAAGGAAGCCTCTCTTCATATATGGTGCACAATTCCTTTGTGACTCATATCAGCCAGAAGCTAAGCAGAGAACATACTACTGCCGTCTTCCCCAATCTGGTGCCTTCCAGATATTGCAGACTACAACTCCCATCAGCCTCATGGCTATGCTAGCTGGGGCTGATGGGAGCTGTAGTCCAAAATATCTGGAAGGTACCAGGTATGAGAAGTCTGTTTCAGAGTGTCGGGCGCAGAAAGCTGCCTCCTACTCTGGTCCCTGTATCCCAGTATGTATTGTCTACACCAGGCATAGGCAAACTCGGCCCTCCAGATGTTTTGGGACTACAACTCCCATCATCCCTAGCTAACAGGACCAGTGGTCAGGGATGATGGGAATTGCAGTTCCAAAACATCTGGAGGGTCGAGTTTGCCTGTGCCTGGTCTACACCAACACATAGGAAGGTGCTTTGCACTGAGTCAGACCACTGGCCCATCTAGCTCAGTACTGTCTACACTGACTGGCAGCAGCTCTTCAGGTTTCCATGAGAACTTCAGGAGACACTGGGCCATGGCCCATCATGTCCAGCATCCTGTTCTCATGTTGGCCCACCAGGTGCCTGCGGGAAGCTTGCAAGCTGGACCTGAGACAACAGTACTCTCCTCTCTTGCGATTCCCAGCAGCTGATATTCAGAAGCATAATGTCTCTGACAGTGGAAGTACAACAGGGAGCATCTCCCAGCCCTAACTGGAGATACCTGCATACAAAGCAGATGCTCTACCCCCAGGCTATGGCCGCTCCCCAACCTGACTGCCAGTGGCTCACCAAAAGCTCAGGCAGAAGCCTTTGCCCAGACTCAATACCTGAGCCTTTTAACTGGGATTGTCAGGGACTGAGCCTGGGACACAGCACTGAGCTATGTGGATGCTTCCTGGATCTGCAATATGGATACCAGCTGCTGCAACATCCGATAGCAGATGCTACACAATGTACTTGAGAGCACCGAAGTTGCTAAGATCCAACAGCTACCACCTGGCATGTACCGCCAGGGACGTGAATTGCAGCCACTGGTACGACTCCAGTGTGCTGCAAAAGCACAAAATGTCTTTTAATAATTGCAATGGAAACAACTGACTCCACCTTGTAGTTCATTACAGTAATTATGCACAAGCAGGAAACCTATTCAAAGCGGCAGGTTTTTTTTGGGGGGGGGGGAGAATGCCAGTAGATGTCACCGCAGCTGAAGCTAGGAATAATTTCCAGGAATCAGAATTTCTGATGTACTTTCCTAGACGTCAGATCAAAGCTTACTTCTCCGGGTTAGGCACTGTAACCATGGCAGCCACAAGTATGCTGTTAACTCACACTGGGGTGCATTTTTCTGTATTAAAAAAAAAGGATGCCCTGCAGGAAAGAGACAATCTTGTGGGGGTGAGCTCTGAGCTTAGGGCACACGGAAGTTTTTCCATGCCGCTGGCTCACTGGGTGCATGCGACTCTAGTCTGAAAAGGAAACGAAGGCTGGAGTTTCTGTGTTGATCTTTTCCACACCTTTCCATCAAAGTAAAAGGTTGCAATCTGTCAGCCCAAATTCAGGGCCTGGAAGCTGGGCAGAGTTTGCATGCTCATTTAAGAGTTATGGAAGACCTCTAACATGCACCTAGATGGAGACACCAGAAGCCAATGTCATTCCTTCACAGATTTCAGTTGGATACTGTGAAACCTGGCAATTTTCTGATCTTTCTTTCTTTCTTTCTTTCTTTCTTTCTTTCTTTCTTTCTTTCTTTCTTTCTTTCTTTCTTTCTTTCTTTCTTTCTTTCAGGCAAGATGCTGCTCCTGTCTTACTAAGAATCAAGGACTGTCTTCTGTTCCTCTTGCACGACTATTAATTTCTGGACGTGATGGTAATGGTCACATTTACATGTCAAGCTAAACCATGGTTTATAGCGTGATTTGCACATTCTCCAGCCCCTCTCCTGCTTCAGCATTGGACGACAACTTTGAAAGCGGTTAGGGTTTTTTTGTTTTTTGTTTGCAGAATCCTGGCATGCCATTGCATGCAAAGCAAGCATTGTAGCTTATAAAAAACTCTGGTTGGTTTCAGAAGCCAGCTTCCTAAGCCACAGTTTGAAGTTGGCTTGTTTTGAAACATATCAGAATTTGTTGTTAAGCAGAACCCCATATTCACCGACAAGCTGGGATCCAGTGAAACAGAGCCTACATGTCAACTTAAGAAAAACTTGGGCTTGTTTCCAGCATGTCACACTAAATCATGGTTTAGTGTGAAATGCAAGGCCACTATATTTTATTCTTTGAAGGGAGAATGGAAAGATGCACTCGTGACATGCTCACCATTATCATTATACCTCATCTATGCTACCAAAGCCAAACGAGTCTAACTTACATTTCATGGTGGGAATTAAAGAGCTTTGTAATTTCTGCCCTTAAAATTGAATGAAAGCCAAGCTACAGCACTTGCTAGCAGGTGCTGCTAATAAGTGAACGGAATAGCACAAAGTTCTCCATAACCATTTGGTTACTGCCTTCTCACCCAACCCAAATGCCTATGTCTACCTTAGTGCCCACGAACTGTTAACATCCAAAGTAAATAACCTGGATAAGCACAGGTTTGTTTTTAGGGTGTATTTTTTTTACATTCAGAAGCTTTCGTGCACTTATAAAGAACATTGTTCTTAAATAAATAATAACATCCTTAAGTTACTCCTTCTTCCCCTCTAGGCATCCTGCCATGCTCCTTTCCACCAGAGCAAAAATGTAAGATATTGGCAGGTTCACATAAGTACAAGAGAGAGAGAGAGAGAGAAACTCTTTTTTTATATATAAAAAAATCCATCAGCAGGAAACATGGATGGGCAGAACTGGGAGGGTCAGATAGATGGGAGTGTTGAGCAGGGCTGGATTGAGGTTTGATGAGGCCCTAAGCTACTGACAGTAATGGGGCCCTTTATATGTCCAGTTGTCCTTTGTCAACAACAAATTGTCACTGCTTTTTTGTGCTGAATATATGCTATCTGGTAATTTAAGGACCTAATAGGTATCTAAAGCCATTTGCACATAACAATATATGTATTTTATCAAAGTATAGAAATATAGAAGTGAGCAAACCAGTGATATTTTAGGGAGCAGGCTAGCAGAAGGGGCCCGCACAACACAAAACACTGTTGCTGTGTGTAAGTTTTATTTTGTTTTTAAACTTATATTTTGGAAATGTACATCCAGCTTCCCCCCCCCCTTAATTTTTTTTGGGGTCCCCCAAGAGAGTAAATCTGGCACTGATGTTGAGCATTGCTGCTGTGGGGCAGAGGGGGGTGGGGCACCAGCTACTGCTGTTTTAAAAAAATTCTGTTTTTTTTTTAAATGCACCCACTGGCCCCACCTTGGCTATGGCCCCCAGTCAATATCCATCTTTAAGATGCTTCACAGGTACCGAGTCTTGGGCCCATTAGCTTGCCTGCGTTTGCAATGGCTGCCTCTTTCTCCAAAGGAGTTAGCAGCCAGGGGGTTGAAAGGAGGAAGAAGAAGATGCCAAAGGGAAGAAAGGATGGCGGCGCTTGTCAGGGCACATAAACAGCCATTGCAGAAGAGCTGTGTGGATCACATCGCATGGCTGTTTCCCGCTGGCCTCCACCTGGGCTTCACAGCCGGCGGAAGCCCTCTTCCCTACCTCGGTTGATAACCTTTTCAACTCTTGCTTCCGCTGGTGCTCAGCTACGTTTGCCACCGACTCGGCTAGCTGGTTGAGCTCTTGTTCCTTTGGGGATCCCATGAAGCTCAGCAGGGGAGGCTCCCATCCGTTCCTGAACCGCGGCACGTAGGGCGGGATGAACTGCTCCTTGGGCCACTCAGCTCTGCATTCAAGGAGGAAGATGTTTGAAGACATGACTAGGTTGCCCAGGACGAAACAACTCTCCCCAGATTACTACTACTACTAAATTATCTGAATTTATTGCAGGAAGTTTGGGAAGCAACTCTCAACCTATTGGGTGACCAACTGAACAAATTCAAAGGATAATACTATCAAGGGTTACGAGCCACGATGGCTGTGCTCTGCCTCCACACAGTTGGATGCAGTAATGCTTCTTACAACCAGTTGCTGGAAGGGAAGGGACAGTGTGCTCTTGTGCTCAGGTCCTGCTTGAGGGTTTCCCACAAGCATCTGCTTGGCCGCTGTGAGAACAGGATGCTGGAGTGGGTGGGTCATTGGCCTGATCCGGCAGGCTTCTCTTCTGTGATTATGTTCTACTTTCTTTTGAAAAAAAACAAAGCTTTGCTAAAGCAAGGGACAGCTTGGGGAGAACAGCTACTAGCCTCAAGAGTAACTTTTAAATAAAAAAAACAAACAAACCCTGAGAGATAAAAAAACTTATTATTACTATTAAATTTTCTATACCACCCCTCATCCAGAGATCACAGTCCTGTTTATTATAGAGAAACTAATGTACAAATAAGATTCTCAGAATGATGCGCCATGTTTATCATATTCCAGTATGCCAGGGACAGTATACAACCAGATCATATTTTTTTTATTTTTTACTTTATTGCAATATTGCATTATATGCTGAACTATGTAAGTATGTAAATGTATGTTGTTGTTGTTGTTGTTGTTGTTGTTGTTGTTGTTACATGGACAAAGCTAGGAAGCCACAATGCTTTCTAGCTGATAACTATAGGTTCATTTATAGGTTAAATTTATATTTCTAAATGCATTTTGATTTTGGGTACGAATGTATGTCTGAATGTATGATTTTTGTTTTTTTGTTTTTTTGTGTTTTCTTTATTATTATTAATAATAATATATGAATTTGTACGTTATTATTTTGTATGTTATATTATTATTTATATATGATTTTGTATGTTATTATTTTTATGTTATTATTTTTGTTTGATGTGTTTGCGAATGTATTTTAATTTGAATTCTAATAAAGTTTATTTTATTTTATTTTTTAAAAAGGAAGCCACAATGCTTTCACTTTTCCAACACTTGTGTTTCCCACAGCATATCACTGTCGGCGGCGTCTAAATAGACCAGGATTTCTGGAATCAGTGAAGATATTCCGCTGAGATCAGCTGGCTCTCACTATGTGATGTTACTGCACCAGAAGCAGGATTTCCCCCGCAGGGTTAGAGATGCTTATGCACCATGCATAGAAAGCATCGCCCTGTGGTTTGAATTACTGCCTTTTCACATACAGCTCCCTGAAAGACACTTCATGGTTTCCTTTTTCTCGGCAATCTCTTATTTACAGGTGTTGTCGGAAATGGATGAAGGTAATAAATGCCACTGAACCAGCCCTAAGAGCAGGCGGAATTAATAGGACACCGATGCTGTTTTTGCTTACTTATAGGCATGGTGGGAAGGTGAGAAGAGGGCAGGGTATTTTAAAAAAATAATAGTCATATCTGCTGACAAGTGTCACAGCTACGGCACTTAGCTCTGAGCTAGGATAGAAGAAGGGACAGAGAGTGGGTGATTTTCATGAGACTTTGGGACTGAATAAAATGGGTAATTTTCCACGAGTCCCTGAATAGGATTGTTAAAATTATCTGAGCTCTTTTGATGTGGTGTGAGGATAATTTTCAGGTTAAATGGAGGTGAGCTTCAGACAACACCCCATCTCTAATCTTTCCATCGCCTGCACCATCATCCCACTCTATGAATGCCAATCTAAAGATGATCTTATCAACATAGGAAGTCACATGCCAGTACTCACAAGGCTCACTGCGAAACTCCACCCCACCATGCGCAGCTTTTTCCCTGGCATGGCATGTGTTCTTCACACAAACCAGGGGATTTGTAAGGCAAGCCTATGTTGTGGTGGGATCTGCAAGCCCTCTTTGGGGCAGTTTTTCAGATTTTCAACCAGCAAGTCATGTTTTCAGAACCCTGACCCCATGGCAAAACAACTGGGGGAGGGCCGTAGCTCAGGGGGTAGAGCCTCTGCTTTGCATGCAGAAGATTCCAGGTTCAACCCCCTGGGATCTCCAGGTAGGACTGGGAGAGATTCCCTGTCTGGAATCCTGAAGAGCTGCCGCCAATCAGTGCAGACAATGCTGAGCTAGAGGGATCAGTGGCCTGACTCTGTTATTAGGCAGCCTCCTATGTTCTCAGCCTTCACACCAGTGTGGGCAGAGCACAGAAAACAAAACAAGATGATGCCCGTGAAGCATAACACAACTCATATCGGTAGATAAACAAGCCAAGCATGTTAATTTCCTTTTACCTGGCTTTGGTCCACGTGTCACCTAGAGACACCCATAGCTGTCCTTCGTCACTTGTGACGGTGTAACGCAGGAAGTCTATTGTGTCTTTTGTTAAGAGGGGGCTGAGGACTGTGCTAGCGAGCTGAGGCCCTCCCGTTGCCTGCACCACCTAAGACAAAGAGAATTAAAAGCAGGCTTATTGTTGATATGGTAGGAGTGATCATGGATGTTATTGAACCTGGCATTTGAGGAAGCATTGCCAGGGAAGATGCTCACCCTGCGTTTTGTACTCGGGTTCAAGTGTAAAAAGGAAAATCGCCGCCTTCTCCTTTAACACACATGCAAATGAGGCTGGAGTCCTTTCTCAGCTGCTGCTTTTATGAATTTTAAAGGGAATTATCAATGAGTTGCACAGGTACATACTTTGTGTCATGCGTTTGGGACCTAGTTCCAATTTCTTTTCAGCATTTTTAACCTACACTTGGCCAAATGGAGCCTTTGCAATTGATCGGACAAGATGTTAGTGAAATAGCAATGGGTTCTGAATCCAACTGGCACAGTTGCAGGAAGTTTTTGATGTAGGGGATGCCTCTACTAAGGGGATTAGAAGGGACCTGATGATATTTCCCGATTCCCCTTCTATCTGCGGTGCCCCCACCCAATACCTTTCAGAACAGGTGGAAGGGGGCTTCAGGGAGAAAGCCTACATCGATTGCAATTAGGTAACAATGGCTATGAAAATTGTCCCCATTGTCAAATACAGTATGCCTCTTAAAACCAGTTGCAAATCACAAGTGTAGAAAGTCACTGTTGCACCCAGGTCCCTGCTTGCAGGGCTTCCCCTGGGCATCTGGCTGGGACTAGATAACATTTGGTCTTACAGAGGAAATGAGAAAAAATGGTCTTTCTTCTTCTCCAGTTAGCAGAAGTGTCCCCTCAATCAAAAGCTCTTCCACAAATGCAAGAGCATTAACTGGGTTCCACCAAAAGGTGTTTTTTTTTTTTTAGTGTAGGCAATGATTTTCGTTTTTATGGCATACATCATCTCCATTGTCAATTTCCCATTTGATTAGTTTCAAAGAGATCATCAAAGCTATAAACTGGGATAGCTCAGTCAGGGCCATGGGATCAAGCCCCACATTGGGCAAGAGATTTCAGGCTAGGTGACCCTCGTGGTCCCTTCCGATCATAAAGTCTACGATTTTATGAAACGCTGTGACGTTTCATTTCTAGAAATAATCTTACCATATTTAAAGGGGTAAACAGAAAATGAATCAATTCAGATGCGCTAGGATTCTGGATGTGTGACTTTAATTTAGCCTGCAGGAGAAGAGAGAAAGAGAAAGAGAAATAACTATTTTGAAGGCAGTTAATGGGAAATGACAAATTTTAGTAATGCAACATGCAGGCTTTGTTTAGAAGGTCCAGGGCAATTTCTCGTTACTAGTTAGAACACTGTCAGGTAGCAGGAAAGCTCTTTGATACTGCCTGTCAAGGCAGAACATCAAACCTTTTTATTTAATCACAGTACACGATGTGTCTCAGACTGGATGATGGGTAAAATGCCTTGGGCATGCAAGGTCCCTCCTCCTCTCTTTGATCCTTGCAGAGAGATGTCCTTTTTTTTGTTTTCACTTCCACTGTAGTCAGCTGTATGCCTCTGAATACCAGTTGCTGAGAATTACGAGTTCGGTGGTTGGCCACTGTGAGAATGTGATGCTGGACAAGAAGGGCTTTTCCTCCCGATCCAGCAGAGCTCTTGCATTTTGCGAGTATTTTGCACACAGACACTTACCAGAAGGTTGAAGCCATGTTTGAATTTTTGCAAACAGTCGACAAATTCGTCTTGAGGCGGAGGTTTGGAGCGGAGAGTTAAGACACCCTCTGGGGAACAAAGAACAAAGCAAAATCACCTGGCAGGATTTCTTGGAGGCATCCACAACATGTGAAAGCAGAATGAGGTGCCTCTGAAGGTACACAGTAGTGGCAGCAGCTGCAGCAGCGCATCAGGGAGAGTGGTCCTAGCTCAGCACTCCCCCTGCTGTGTTAAATTGGACTCCAACACCCATCAGCCCCAGCCAGCATGATGGGAGTTGTAGTCTACCACCCCTTACCTTGGTTTCCTCCAAGGCCATTAAGTCCATAGCTTTAAATTACTGAACTGCACAATTGCCTACAAGATGATGATGATGATGACGACTTTATATACCACCCTTCATCATAAGATCTCAGTGGTTCTCTCCATGAGAGCTTACATAGTCCTCAGGTGTCAGGAACCAGTCAGCAGTAAATCACACAGAGTGTTTTATACTAGAAAAACAGAATCCGCACAGGGGAGTCAAGCCAAATGAGCACAGCAACTTTGCACTAGGTCTGGCCCCTATGAGGCAGTTGCAGAGACTGAAGGTCCCTGCCTTCCACTTCTGCCTAAGTCCCTTCCTCTCCAGGGTTACCCCCAAAGCAATCTGAGACTGTGCCTTTGCTCCTCCCGCTTCATGCCTCTCTGAGTTCTGGGAGACCAGGGTAGACACTAAGGCTTCTTCAGCAGCCTGACTCACTTCTGCCTCTGCTTCCGGACTTCTCTCTGCCACAGACTCTCCCAGCTCACTAAGCCCTGCTGCCTCTTCAGGTTCCAACCTCTCCTCCTCCCAATCTTCTCCCCTTGACCACTCATTGTCATCCCACCACCAATCCCTGGGCTCTGAGCCTTTTCCCTTGAGGGTTCCCCAGCTGGTTCCTCCCACCATTCCTCTGCATCCAACCAGTCCATGACAAGGGACATTGGAATGTTGTGGTTTTTTGCCCAAATCTCAGGCTCTACAGTAGCCAACCCTGTGCCCTCCAGATGTCGTGGGACCCCCAGCTTCCATCTGCCCCAGTCAGCTCAGGGATTATGCAAGCACTGAAAATGTTACAGGGCCTTCATCCCCGAAGCTGGATAGACAGGGGTCTCTTGGAAAGCCATTCAGGCGAAAGGAACCCCCTTACCCCCAGGCCCTTTCTTCTTATTCTTCTTGGTTTTCTTCCTCTTTGAAAGCTCCGCAAATGCTTCTGCTGCTTTCTGAAGCTTGGTAACAAAATATTCAATGTCGTCCAAAATGTGGTTTAGAATTTGCTAAGGGAAAGAGGAAGGGGCAAGGAGGAGGAGGGGGAAAAAAAGAGATCAGAAATGCCAGGGACTCCACCCAAAGTGCAGCACAGTTAGTCACTGAGCAGAATTAGAACCCACAGCGGGGATGAAGAGAACATTCCATCCACAGGAAGCGACACATGCTAAAATTAATATGCCTGACATTTCTATGCAGCTCGGGCCTATATTTTCCTTAGGAAGTCATCGTCAATAAAGACTCTTACTAAGAAAGATTTGAGATGATTAAGTCCCGGGGCTGAACACTTAATTCCTTCTACATGTTCTCCCACACACAGGCAAAACTGCTGAAATATCGGCCTGCCTGGGGTGGTACAGACAGCTAATCATTCACCCCGCCTCATCCTGGCCAACTTAAGTCTTCAAATGTGCAGCTATTATAAAGCTATAAAATTATTACTGTTTCGACAGCCAGGGTTCTTGCATTCTGGAGCAAAAGAAACTGATTCAGCCACGAATATTTTTAGCCCTCAGCTTGAGAGGCAAAGCAAAGGCCTTGTATGGTGCCTAGAATTGTAGAGTTGGAAAGGACGGCGAGGGTCATCTAGTGCAACCCCTGGGGCTTGAACCCACAACCCTGAGAGTAAGAGTCTCAGGCTCTACTGACTGAGCTAATAACCCAGTGCAGCCAAAGACTTTTCTGATGCATGTACTTCACAGGTATTTAGACTGCTTTCACCCTCTGCTTGTGAGGCAGTATAGTACAATGGTTAGAGAAGGGGTAGTCCATGGGGAGCCCTCCAGATGTTGGACAACAACTCCCATCCAACCCTGATTATTGGCTGTGGTGGCAGAGGGTGAAGGGAGTTGGATTCGAGAAACCACCTGGAAGGCACTACATTTGCTAGCCCTGAGTGAGAGTGTCAGGCAAGACTGGAGAGACCTGGGTTCAAATCCCTGTTCAGCCCTTAAGTTCAGTGGGTGTCCCTAAGCTAGGACAGCAGTGAAGATAAAACATGGGAAGGGGAGCAAACAAAAATATAACCACACACACCACCCTGGACCATTAGGACCAATGCCCTTGCCTGCCTCCTTATTTAGAAAAACCTTTCCCAATTTTGAACCAATCAGTTATTCCATATCCAGTTCTAACTGTAGCTTCTTGTCCCACATAGAGATTTCTCAGGAGGCAGATGAGGTGATCAGGCATTCCCATTTCTTTAAGAGCTTGCCATAGTTTGCTGTGGTCGACACAGTCAAATGCTTTTGCGTACTCAATGAAGCAGAAGTAGATGTTTTTCTGGAACTCTCTAGCTTTCTCCATAATCCAGCGCATATTTGCAATTTGGTCTCTGGTTCCTCTGCCCATTCGAAATCCAGCTTGCACTTCTGGGAGTTCTCGGTCCACATACTGCCTAAGCCTGCCTTGTAGAATTTTAAGCATAACCTTGCTAGCGTGTGAAATGAGCGCAATTGTGCGGTAGTTGGAGCATTCTTTGGCACTGCCCTTCTTTGGGATTGGGATGTAGACTGATCTTCTCCAATCCTCTGGCCATTGCTGAGTTTTCCAAACTGGCTGGCATATTGGGTGTAGCACCTTAACAGCATCATCTTTTAAAATTTTAAATAGTTCAACTGGAATATCATCACTTCCACTGGCTTGGTATTAGCAGTGCTTTCTAAGGTTGAGGTAGACATTTAATAACTAGCCAGGAATGGTAAAAACGAAAAGGAGAAAGCAGGTGACTATTCAACTCCATTTACAACTAAGATTTGAGGCAGGAACTCAAAGTGGGTTGGACCCTTTGGAAATGTAGCATAATGAAGCGGCTCTTGGGTAATCTAGAAGCCAAGAGGCCTTGCACCCATTAACTGTCTTCCCACCTCACAAAGCAGCTAACATCCAACATCTCACCAGATTTGAACAACATGGTGAGAGAGAACACACACACACACACTTCTTTCACTTACAACATCTCTGTCGATCTTGGCTGCCATCAATTCAGATGTTTCTTCGTGCTCGTGGTACTGTCTAGATTTCTCAACTAAGGAAGGAAACATACCAATTGATCCACTCAACTTGGAGAGGAACCTAGAGTGTTTTCAAAGTCCAACAACTGCCAACCCACAATATGCAGCCCACAACACCTGAAACAGAAGGGCTGTTTCTTAGTCCATCACGAACGATGTGTGTCACATGTTGTGAAATGAGTCGTGATGGGAAAGGAAGGCTGCATTCACAGCAAACTTTTAAAACGTTATGATACCACATCATGGCTTCCCCTGAAGAGCTCTGGAAACGGTAGTTTGCTATTGGTGAGGAGAGTTGTTAGGAGATCCCTATTCTCCTCACAGGGCTACAGGTTCCAGGCTTCCCTGTCAAGAGTGAATGATTGTCAAACCATTATAGGGATTGTAGCTCTTGAGAGAAATAAGGATTTCTGAACAACTCTTGGCACTCTTAACTCGCAGCTGTCAGAATACTTTTGGGGGAAGCCATGACTGTCTGACTATATGACTTTTAGACAACTATATGACTATTAGAAGACATCTAAAGGCACTCTTAGATAAGGAAGCTTTTAATGTTTGATGATTTGTTGTGTTTTTATATTTTGCTGGAAGCCACCCAGAGTGCCTGGGGCAACCCAGTTAGATGGGTGGCATATATAAATTAAATATAAATATAAATATAAATATAAATTACTACTATTAAAGCAGGAATAGGCAACTTTGGCTCTCCAGATGTTTTGGAACTACAACTCCCATGATCCCTAGATAACAGGGCCCGTGGTCAGGGATCATGGGAGTTGTAGTTCCAAAACATCTGGAGAGCCAAGGTTGCCTATGCCTGTATTAAAGCATCATCATATTGCTTTAAATGCCTGGTGTGGATGTTGCCTAACAGAAGCAACCAGTAGTGACTTGGACTATCTGTGAGACTGATCCTGCTTGGACAACAAACTGTGGTTGTTGAAATCTTAGGAGCCAACTGAGTGATTGGAGAAGATTTTCAGAGGTTGAGACCTCACTACTCAGGTTAGCTACCGTATTTTTCCGTGTATAAGACAATATTTTTTCCTTAGAAATAATAAGCAAAATTTGTGGTTCGTCTTACACACAGATAGCAGAGGGGGATGGGTGATTGGTGGCAGCAGCCAGCAGGAGATTGGCAGCGACGATTGAGCGTGTGATTGGTTGCTTTGGCAAGGCCTGCTGATGATTGGCTGCAGCTGCGGCTGCGGCAATTGGGCCGTCGATTCACGGCAGTGGCGAGGTGTGCGTGCAATCGTCTGTGTTTGTGTTGAGTGGACAGGTGGGCTTTTGGCAGCGAGTTCAACAACATTCGGCAATTTCGCCCCCATAAAATTTTGTTGTGGTCCAAAAAAATAGGGGTTGCCTTATACATGGGGGCATGTTATACACGAAAAAAATACAGAAATTGCCCTTCTCCGTGGCAAGAAAAATCACAGCAAAGCAATTGTATGCATTTTTACACAGAAATCAATGTTCAACAGAGCTTCTTCCCTGGTACATGTGGAAAACACTGTAGCTTAAAATCCTCTCCCCAAAAAGAAAGAACCCAGAATAAATAATACGATGAAAGCAAAAGCAGAATTTAGCTCTTCTTGATAAGTCATCCAAACAAATGTGGCGGTTTTGTGTGTGGAGTTCAGACAGCCTTGCCATTACCCTGAGAGGAGGTTTGTCACAGGCAAGGTCAACAAGGCCACACACAGCCCAAGGCCATGCAACCGACAGGCTTGGCAGAGAAAGTTGCTTTGCAAGGTTATCTCATGGTTTCTGCAACACTCACAGTCTCCTTGTTCAGCTGCCCAAGCGGACCAGGCTGCTACGCGGCTTCTGACGTCCACCTGCGTGACTGTACCTGGGGGGACAGGAGCTGGTGCTCTCGGAGGCGGAGGAATGGCACCGTCAACTTTGGAAAGCATCCTAGGTGGGAGACACAGCAAATCAAAAGTGAAATGCTGAGAAAATGAAATCTCTTCCCCCCGTGGTTCATTAGAATACGGCTGGGGAGCAGGGAGAGAAAGAACCCTTATACTCTGAACTCTCAGCTACCTGCCATCTCTCTCCCTCCCTAGAAAGCAGTACAAAGCAACATCAATAAATTATAAATCTGAATCTGAGGAAGAGACTTTCAATAAGGCTGAATATCGTGCATATCAAAACCAAAGTAATATCAGCCGGGGCAAGTCTAAAAGCAAAATAACACACCGCTAAAATAAATGTATTTTTGAGCAAGAGCTGACACACATTTCCAGAGAATTTAAGATAATTTGTCAGCATCTATAAAAGAAGAGATTTCACTAGTAGGTGGGGGAACTGCCCCCTTTCCCAATTTGAAGGCAGGGTGTGATTTTTTTTTTCAAAGGAGTATGACGCTATTATGGAAAGAGACTAAGTGTCCACGAGGAAGTGGGCCATCCCCCCAAAAAAAAACCCAGGGAATGCTCAAGGTTGCAAACATTTCTACACGCGTGAGTCCTGCAACAAAATACTACTGCTTAATCCCACACATTTCTGTTCCTGAGTACCATAATATGTAAGACGTAAAAACAGGGCACTGCTGAACAGTAAGACAACGTAAGTGAAAGCGTTTACAGTAGTACCTCTACTTACGAATTTAATGCGTTCCGAACACACATTTGTAAGTCGAAAAAATTTGTAAGTCGAATCCCATAGGAATGCATTGGGAGAAAAAATTCGTAAGTTGAAGCAACCCTATCTAAAAATTTGTTAAGTAGAAAAAATCCTATCTAAACCGCATCCAATATGGCGGACGGAGCTCCATTTGTAAGTAGAAAAATTCATAAGTAGAGTTATTCGTAAGTAGAGGTACCACTGTAGCTCTTTTTGTTAAAGAATTTAAGCATTTTTAGTACAGAGTATTACACTGTGGGCCGTAACCAACACAGATATCTGTGCACACAACAGAACTTTTTCTTCCTCATCTGTCCCTTGTAGCCCTACAGCCCCTGCAACCTCATAATCAGTTCTGGTGGGCTGAAGCAGGGGCGTAGGAAGGGGGGTGCGGGCCGACCCGGGTGTCATCTTGGAGGGGGGGGTGACAAAATGGCACACTGTGGGGGTGGCACCTACCACAGGGCCTGGACTGCAGCGTGCCCGAGCCATTCGTCTCTCCTGGGAGTGACGCGGTGGTTCGGGGCCCCACGCTGTCCGAGACGACAGCATGGGGCTTGCGTCCGCCAGGCAGACTCCATGCGCGGATTGCCACACTGCCTCTGTGGGCAGATCGCCATGGCACCCCCGTGGGCGGATCGTCCCACCCCCACTGCTCTGGGTGCCAGAGCAGCTAGAAATGCCCCTGGGCTGAAGGACCCTCTGGGGCAGATTTCTAGGGCTCAGAAGGGAGAAGAGGAAATTAAAATCCTTGCTGTAGCAGTGGAATTACCCATGTGGAGCACATAATAACCCTGTGTGTGTGTGTGTGTGTGTGTGTGTGTGTGTGTGTGTGTGTGCAGAGTTCCTGCCTACCTCCTTTCAGGAAGTTTGCCTTGGACTAAGCCCCAAGGATGCTGCAAGCACGCTGACAAAGTTCCCCCTCTTCTCTCGTTTCTGCTGCACTTTGACCCCACTTCTATCGGTGCTCCGCACCCGAGTTCACTGTTAGGAAGAATATAGGATATGATTTGCAAATCCAAACGTATGCCTTACCTGAGTGTTTCGAGTCTCCTCTTTGGCTTCCCCCCTTTGCTATCGCTGATTGCACTTTCAATGTCTTCGTGGATCAAGTTTGCCTGGGCAGAAGCAGTTCAACAGGTGAAAACAGAAAATTTGATAGCGAATATTGCAAGATCTTAAAAGCAGGGCTGTTTTATGAAGATGCTGAGCAAAGCAAAATCCTGCCCAGAGAGCAACACAAATTCAGCAGCAAGATAAGAAGAATGGTTATTTTATTAAATTTGCATATCGCCCTATACCCACAGGTCTCAGGGCAGATGCATAGATCACACAAATTAAGCACATCTAGAATGTGGTTTGCACCATTTATCCAAGTTCTGTTAGTCCCTGTAAGAAGCAAGGAGTTATGGAGAATGCTGAAGCCTCATCCCAGGATCACTGCCAATTTTAATTCAGTGGCGGAAATTCACAGGCTACCAAACACACAGAAAGTAAAGAGCCCTGTATCAGGGATGGGGACCTTTGGGGATGGGGATAACTCTCCATCAGCTCCACCTAGCATAGCCAATGGTCGAACACATGCCAGATTCCCCATCCCTGCCTGAAGCCAAACAGGCTCTACACATCCCTGAAGGGTGTTGTCAGGATGCAAGAGCCCTGGTAGATCTAACTGAGGAGATATCTAGTACATAATCCTGCTTCCATCTTTGGCAGAGCAAATACTTCCAGCGAATGATATTTCTGAGTCCGTCCTGATTATATTGCCATTCGACTTCACTGAGTCCATGGGTTCCCTTCCAAATCTACCATTCTATGGTTTTTTGTGTTTCTCCTCCCTCTCATATTGGTCTCTACAGCCACAGCAGGCGCTGTAACTCTCCAGCCATTCCAACTTCACCTCCAAAGGTGCTCTCCTCCATTGTCTCTTGAGATGGATGGGTGTGAACCTCATTACAGAGCTCAATGCCTATGAGATACAGATTGCTGTTTGCAGCTCAGAGCTGCTCACATGCCAACCACCTCAGGACAGCCGTAATACGTGGGAGTCAATAATCTTTAGGGATGTTGGCTGGCAGCAAGTCAGACTCTGCTTCGAGGTTACTGGCACACCAGCAAAAAAAAATTTTTTTAAGGGTACTCTGCACACAGCAAATCTTCCACTTCCAAGTAAATACAGAACAGCTGCTCCTTAAAAACCGTACATGGGTAAAGTTGCCAATATTAGTCAGTGCTCTTTGCACTTCTCTTTGCAAGCCAAAATTATCACATTCTCATCCAGTCAGGCTTGGAGCGTCACGTTCTTAAAAGTCACTTTTAGCTCAGGGCTGATTAGTCTCTGCTGCCCTGTCAAACCAAGACTCTGAAAGAAGGCTCTGATCATTGTCTCCCTGATTTCCTCGTAACGGGCTCTGGCAGTCATTTTCAAAGTACATCAGCCAGCCAACTCAGGAATTCTTGGGCATGCTCAAGGGGGCCCATTCTGTCATTGTCTGATGTGAACTGTTCATGAGTAGGGATGGGCCTTATATCGTCCAAAATTGGTTTGAAGTCCGCATTGTTATATCGGTTCTGGGAATTGTGACCTGCCAATATATCACGGATCATGGTGTGTGTGTGTGTGCTATGCAAAAATCACAAATCACCGTGAAGCCAGCCAATGCCTCTACATAGCTCCATCCTTATTTCAGACATAGTGAGATATCGGTACATTGCGATGTTTATCTGGTGATATATTGCAATGTTGAAATCTAGGTATTGCATGGGGGGGCATTGTTGCTGTTCATTTTGGGGGTCTTTATTTTGGATCTAACAATTTATGTGGAAATTGTACAATTTGGCTGTGCGCCTTTTGTTGTTTTGTTTATTGCTTATAACCTCGGAGAGGACCTTTGATATAACCAGAAAGGCTATTCTCGAATTCGCAAGGAAGCTAAGGGGCAGGAAACAAATTTAAACGGCTACAATTACAGCTTTGTTGGATAGTTCGGAAGTTGCCTGCTTACACTCACGATTACGATCTCCTAAAACACTGCAGCTCTGACATGTTCTTGGAGCCCACTTCCATTGTCCTGGGAAAACAGATTCTGCTAGGCAGCCACATGGGCCAACCAGACATCATCCTGTTACTATCATTGGAACAGTTCCAGAAGCATCAGATCTTCAAGAGGCCGTACTTTGCGACACATAGAAAGAGGATATAAAGAGCAGGGACTGAAAAAGCAAATGAAGTTCCTGTGAATATGCTCCAGTACTAGCCATACTCAGAGTAGACCTGCTGAAATTGATGGCCACCTGGTTGGCCACTACAAGACCAAGATGATGGATTTGATGGGTTATTAGTATGATCTAACAAGCTCTTCTTAATTTCTTTCTTAATTTCACTGAGTCTCCTGTGAGTAGAATTTAGCTGGATACAACACTAAGGCTTAAAGGAAAGGAGTTATATATTTTAATCTGTCTAGTACAGGGAATGACCCAAATTTAATGAATGTGGACAGCTGTGGAAATCTTCTGTGAATATCCAACCGCTCAAGACGTACACTGGGGAATGTTTGACAGTCACCATCTGTTCCCCAGTTTTGGGGTGTTCATCAGTAAATGCTGACAAACGCACTTCGGTGGCTGCCAACATTCACCAACGTTCCTTGGAGTTTGGGGACACTTGGATCAAAGTTTGTTCACAAGAAATTAAAAAATAAAATAGAAATCCAGCAACAGACAAAGGCTGCAGAACAAGCATTCCATCCCTAAGCAAGACATCTCCCTTCAGTAGTTTGCAAAAGCATCTTATTCAGGAGAAAACAGAATGTCACCTCCAATATATGTCCAGTTGATTCAGTGTGGCAGAGTAAACTATCCAAGCAATTTACATGGATACCCTGAGGCCAAAGCAGGTGAAAACATTACTGTGGCAGGAAAATGAGCTCTGTCTGCAGGTGGACTGAGCGGCTCATCTAAAGGTCAGTTCACACTTTGGCCCTGTTTGGACTCAATCTCAGTCTGAAAAACCATGGCTTGTTGCATAGCTAAGAAATCTGGTACCTTCCAGGTGTTGCTGGACTACAAATCTCATCGCCCCTGACCAGTGGCCACGCTGCTTGGGGATGATGGGAGCTGTGGTCCAACACCTGGAGGGCAACAGAGGCTGATGTGCTCCGAGCGGCCTCTGGCTCATGTCTGCTGGAAACAGAATGTTGTCCCAGATGGGTCTTAGTTAAATAATAAATTAGGCAATCCATTTACTACTTTACAGCACCTTTCAGAGCAAAACAACAACTGTTCTCGAGGCAGTTCATAATTAATAAATAATAATAATAATAATAATAAATTTTTATTTATACCCTGCCCTTCCTGGTCCAGAAACCGAGCTCAGGGCAGCTAACATTGATTAAAAACGACTTAAAAACAGCATAAAATACAACATAAATGTAGCATCGCCAGGGATAACTGACCAAGTTAGTCCTCCTATGGCCAGCAAGGAGACCAGGGAAGTTAGTTAATTTATTGTTATGGTTCTTGACCAGCACACACATTTATACATCAAACAATCCAATATACAATTTAAAATATATACAATAAATATAAACTATAGCCATTATAAAAATTATTAGATAATAGAAATTATCACTACTTGGGAGGGTACATATATAAATAATATGTCTAAACTTTCACCATTTTACAATTATTAGATAAAAGCAGGTATCACTACTTGGGCGGGTACAGCTAATAATGGCACTGGAGACCAGGGAAGTATTTAGATGTGGGGACCCAGAAAGGTTTCTTCATAGAAAAAGGGAAGGGAAAAAGGAATGGAGGGTCAGGGCCCTGCGGAAGGAGAGCAAGTCCCGCAGGGCCCTAGTCTCATGGGACAGAGCATTTCACCAGGTTGGTGCCATCACTGAGAAGGCCCTGGGCCATGGTGGAGGATAATACGGCTTCTTTAGGGCCCAGGACCCTTAGGCTGTTATTATTCATGGACCTTAAGGTCCTCTGCTGGACATACCAGGAGAGGCAGTCCCATTCAAAAATCAAATCAGAAAACCCAAGTCACAAGGTTAAAAACATTGCATCAGCAATCAAATAGCTGCACTTGTGGGCTTCCAATAGGTATTTGGTTGGCTGCTGTGAGAACAGGATGTTGGACTAGATGGGCCTTGGGGTTTGATCCAGCAGGACTCTTCTTGCATTCCTAACTAAAAGCATTCCTCATGAAAAGCATATTTAACCCCCTAAGTCTTCTATCTAGACCAAGGGCGGGGAACTCGAAGCTCAGGGGACAATTGCAGCCTTCCCATAGTCCTCTCCTCAGACTTGTTGCATGAAAAAGAACATGAACTTATGATATCTGGGTTTGAGGATTGGATAAAATATTGGTTTATAGAGAGCGAATTGTTAGGTGTGATCTTGGAGTGGTTGCTTTGAATAATTTTCTATATATAGCTGACAGATGAAGAATCGAAAGTTCTCTCTTTTTTTCTTCCCTTTTCTTTTTCTCCTCTTCCCTCCTTTTGGTTTGTGTTCTATTTAGATTGGTTTCTTTTATCTGTGATACAAAGGCCCTGGACCTTTGTATATTTTCTTTCGAACCTTAATAAAATCTATTGGGGAAATGAAGAAAGAATGAAAGAGCAGAGGAAAGGTGGGTGTAGATAAGCCCTAAGGCAAGCAAAGTTAAAAGGCCAAGCGCCCTCCATTTCTGTCTTTTGCCTTACCTTAACTTCATCGCACTGGAAAAGGTGGAGATCTGCTTTGCTTTGGGCTGGCTCTTTGCAAACTAAGGCAAGGATGGAGTCGTAGCTGCAGGAGCTCATCACAGCATGGCAGTGTTGGATTGTGCTCAGGGGGAAATTCTCCAGCTCATTCTGCAAAGGAAGATTTGATGGTAAATCCTCAAATTATTACTCAAAGCCACTGAATCAAAGAACCCAATTGCGTGGAAGCTCGAGAAGCTCCGTGACTTATGAACTATTGCTCACACAGAGAGGACTGTAAAGCAGTTATTAAAAAATGATACAATACCCTGAAAAAGAAAGCGGTTTCCCTCTAGCCCCAAGACAATTTCTCTCTTCCCCAGCAACTTTGAAAATACGAAGGCATAATGCTTAAAAGGCTTTTTTATGATACCTTTGATTCCAAGTCCACCAGGCTGACAGCTTTGTCATCCACTTGGAGAATCATATCTTGTGTCCACACTTTGCCTTTGGCATCCAGCAACTTCAGTTTCCTTATGCCGTCATCTACCGTGATCATGGCCTCTTTCCGATCCAAGACAAAAGTAGTCAAGTGCTAAGGGAGATGAGGAAAACAGATTAAAAATGGATACGGTTTTTAAGAGGGGCTAGGGCAGGGGTCAGCAAACTTTTTCCGCCGGTGGCCAGTCCACTGTCCCTCAGACCTTGTGGGGGGCCGGACTATATTTTGGAGGGGGAAAAAACCCAAACCAGCTCTCCCCTCCCTTCTCCACAACACCGGGTGAGCCCCTGTGGCTGCTTATCTGTGCCTTGCGAGCAGCAGAGGCTGGCGGTGGCCGTGGGACGATGAGCGGCACAAAAGGGCTGGCTCCAGAGATGGGCTGCTTAAAATGGCACTCAGCCAACCGCAGCTCAACAAAGCCCAGCCCCCTTCCTCCTCTAGGCAGGGTGGGGAGAAGCCAGGAGGAGGGAGGGAGGCGCTGCCGCCACTGCGGTGTGTGTGGGGGGGGGATGGCGCAGCCCAAACGATAAGAATCCCCATGCCAATCCATGCAATTCCTGGATCCAGAAGGCAATTGGGCTGGATCCGGCCCCTGGGCTTTAGTTTGCCGACCCATGGGCTCGGGGAACATTCAGGGCAGAGGTCTTCTTTTAAAAACCCATTTCAAGGGTGATAACATTGACAACCACAATGGTGTTTCTGAATTGGCGTACATGTGCAAATTAAAACATTTCTTTCTTTTAAACAACAACAACAATTACTTCTTATTTACAATTGCTTCTACTCACCTCTCTGTTACTGAAGACGACTGATGAGTTTAAATGTGTCTGGCTACAGACACGGGCTTTGGAAAATATTTGTTTTGTGCAACTGCACATGTTATTTCATCTTTATGTCTATGCATATCCAGTGTGTCACTCCATATGGAGATGCATCTATTGACTATCGAGTTAGGTTATTTATCTCTCGTTCCTAGGTTACCTAGACTTTTGGGGGGGGCAGATACACACACAAACAAATAATGTTTTTTGTTTTACTTTAAAATACAAAAATGTAACCCGCCCTTTACCCTAAGGGCAGGTTGCAACAGCAGATACGGAAAACAGGAAAACATTAGAACAAAATACTGTATCAGACAGATAATTTCCTAAGATCTGCAATTTAGGTGCCAGCTAAACAGGCAGCGTGGAACCATGGTTAGGGTGCTGCACTAGGACCTGGGAGACCAGGGTTCAAATCCCCACTTGGCCATGATGCTCGGTGGGAGAATTTGTGCCAGTCACCAACTCTCAGTCCAACCTACTTTACAGGGTTGTTGTGAGGATAATATGGGGAAGGAGAGAACCATCTAAGTCACCTTGAGCTCCTTGGGGAACGGTCGTTTGTGTGTGTCTGTTTCTGCCAGGTTTTTTAATACAGTGTCTACATTTAAAAATCCAAGTGCGGGAAAAAAAACAGGTTTACATCTGGAGTTGAACAACTTATGTGTATCAACAAACTGTTTAGTTGAAGAACTGAAAGCAACCGATAAATCAGCTTCAATACATGATGAATGACTATAATGCATAGAAGTCATCTAAAATTAGTAAGCCCTCCTAGAATCAAGCGCTAAGGTGGCCAGGCAAGCCTCTTTTGGGAGGGAATCTCAAAAACCAGGAGCCACAACTGAAAAGTCCCTGGACCTGGTTCCATGCATCTATTTCCCAGACTGTGGAGCCACCCTCAACAGGGCCTCCTCCATTGCCTCTGTCGGGAGGGCAAAAGAGGAAAGAGAGGCAGCGTTCCTTCAAACAATCACAGCACAGGCTTTCCGGAGTTTTAAAGGTCAAAACCAGCTCTTTGGAGTGTGGAGCCTGGAAACTCACTGGGGTTTAATTTGAAGTGTGTGGGAAGTAACATTTACAAGGCCCTCATTACTATTTGTGCAGCCACTCAGCCCAAGGTGAGCAAAGAAGCGCTTAATTCATTTTCCGCTGCACCTCTGCTTGGCTTTCCACACACTCATGAGCCTCTCTGCTTACTTCCTTGACCAAATACGTGCACCAGAGGCTTAGAGTTAAGCTAAGGGGTTAACTCGGAATCATCGTCAGGATGGCAGCCCCATTAAAAAGACTCTGAAATCCTAGCTCTGTGTTCTCAGAGAGCACTAAATCAGGGTTTTCCAAAAGCCGCCCCTGTTCACTTGCTCCAGCTCTCTCTTTCAAAGGCTCTTCATTACTTGCAGAGGTCGACATCTGAGGTGCTAAATGCAATAAGGCTTATTTCTGCCTCAAGGAATGTTTTTGACTGGAGCCGCAGGCAGCTTCCAGCCTAACCTACGCCCCATTCGTTACAGAAGAACTGCAAGGTAGAAACATTACGTTGGATGAAACTGATCAGAAATCATGTCCTCCTTCAAAGAGGGCACGTGTTGCGGTGCGACCTGGCAACTGAACCCTGTGTTGTGGGTGGGTTTGATTCGATAACCACAACACCCTATTGGTAGGTCCCTTGATGCTGGGCTGAATCAGGCCAATGGGACACTAGCCAAATCGATCAAGGGACCTATATAGTCCCATGCACGTGACTCAGAGTTTTCTCTCTTGGTCACTGCATCGGAACACCCGCCCACCTCTCCCTATTTTTAGGGTTTGCACGCTTGACCTTGCTATGCCGTCGTGTGTCGTCTGTCGTTGGGACAGGGGCATGGCAGGAATTTCCCCCACTTGGCTGATTGGCTGGTGCCATTTGGGTTTCGCCTGCCACGTAGCAAATTGTCACAACTTGTAACGTTGCGGATAGGCTCTGGTTCAGGTGATAGGGATGGGGGAACGCTCTCGCCATCCCTATGCAAAGGGTATTCCGTTAAAGGAATCCAGGGACCCAATGGTTTGGTCAACCCTGCGAGGGGTTGTGCCCGTGCCTGAGTCCAGGGGGACATCTGGGTGGTGGACATAGCATGTCCCCGGCTTTCTGCCATTCCAGGTGTTCACCCTTGGCTGACCTATGGTGTGCCCCAGGTCAACGCTACCTGCAATGGTGCAGGGAGCTAGTCGAACCAGAGGCTATGCAACCACTCACTTGCTGTAATCAATAAAGTGGTGGCCTAAATTCTGCCAAAAACCAAACCAAAAATTAGAGTCTTGTCTGAATTTATTTATAGGGTGAGGTTTAAAGGTCTAAACACGCAAAACACAATGAGTTCCAGAAAATGTGGCATACTTCAAGCATTAATTTAAACAAAGGGAGCAAGTCTCCTAACTGTGGCACCACCACAGAGAAAGCCTTGCTCATGTCTCCAGGACCTTAACCACCAAGAGGCACCTGGAGTAAGGCTTTCTCAGCGGCTTAGCAGGGGTGATATGGCGGTTGTGAGCTTCATAAGGGTTAATGGTCCTTACGTCTTAAGTGTTCAGTGTACGGCTGTTTCTGCTCACAATCAATCAATCAACCAACAATTTGATTTGTCTTCCCTTTTCTTACTAGTCTCTCTAAAACAGATGGGAGGCAGGCTGCAAGTTAGTAAGACAAAAGCAACCAACAAGCAACACTTGGTTAACTTCCGAGCACAGTTCAAAGTGTTGGTGCTCACCTTTAAAGCCCTAAATGGCCTCGGCCCAGTATACCTGAAGAAGCGTCTCCACCCCCATCGTTCTGCCCGGACACTGAGGTCCAGAACCGAGGGCCTTCTGGCGGTTCCCTTGTTGCGAGAAGCCAAGTTGCAGGGAACCAGGGAGAGGGCCTTCTCAGTGGTGGCGCCCGCCCTGTGGAACGCCCTCCCAACAGCTACCAAATTTTTAGAAGACATCTGAAGGCAGCCCTGTTTAGGGAGGCTTTTAATGTTTAATGGATTATTTTATTTCATTTTTCTGTTGGAAGCCGCCCAGAGTGGCTGGGGAAACCCAGCCAGATGGGCGGGGTATAAATTAATTATTATTATTATTATTATTATTATTATTATTATTATTATTATTATTATATTCAGGCTGTCCTTTTCCCTTTGGCACACAGAATTCTTCTCACTTTTTCCGTCCTTGCAGCCGGGTTGTGGTTAGTCAGTGCCTTCAACCCTGAGCTCCCCTCGTCCTAGTTCAAACACTCCTTCCATTAAACAGAACAGTCTGTATTTATGTTGGTTGTTGTTGTTTAGTCGTTTAGTCGTGTCCGACTCTTCGTGACCCCATGGACCATAGCACGCCAGGCACTCCTGTCTTCCACTGCCTCCCGCAGTTTGGTCAAACTCATGTTCGTAGCTTTATGTTGAGGAGGTATGTAAATGTACAAGTAATTTAAGTCTGACGGTTAATCTTCAGGCTTGTCCAGCATTTCCATCAAATCCCGTAAGTGAAAATTAGGTTAATAAATATTGTAAATGAAATAATACAAATAAATCTGTAGAATTCTTACCTCCACATGGTACTGTGATGTCTCAGATATGCTGCTGGCACTATCGCGGGCATAATTCTTCCTTTGCTCTGTTTTTTTAAAAAAATAAGAGGGAGAGAGAGAGAGATTTACCATCTTCATTTTCACATTCCAGCTTACTCTTTGCACAGGGTATGTTTAAAGTGCCATTTATCCTGAGATTACCAGCCTTCAAATACATCTCCATCTGCTTTGCTTACATACAATGTGTTAAACACCAGAAGCTGAAGGAGGAGGGTTGATTCAAAGCACAGCAAAGACTGCAATTCTCTTCCATAGAGGAAAGTGAGTGGAAGTCAGAATTCACTGCAAACCCCCAAGAGTGGAACAACTATGTCACACTTCTGGGACTCTGCTTATATATTTTTTATAAAAAAAACTAGTCAATAGACGTGGTTTCAGTCCAAACAATTTTCCAGATCACAAAGACAACTCTGATTTAGGCAATATTGATCAGATTAAATTAATAGAGAGCTAGGAATGAGTTTAAGGAATGGTTACATTCCGCCTATCCGGGTATTCACCCTAGACCTATGCTGGCGCCCTGGGTCAGCGCTACCTGCAACGGTGCAGGGAGCTAGTCGAACCAGAGCCTATGCAACCACTCACTTTTCTGTAATCAATAAAGTTGTGGCTTAAATTCTGCCAAAAACCAAACCAAAAATTTGAGTCTTGTCTGAATTTATTTAAGGGGGAGGTTAAAGGTCTGAACATGCAACCAAGTTCATTTTTAAAATAGAAAGAAAGCATTATATTGTCTAAAGTATTAATGTACCACTTTCATTACAAAAGATTGGAATATAACACAGAAGAAAACAGATGAAATATCGAAAACCATAAAATCCACCCCACTCATTCAACACACTTCCACACACTCAATCCCCACACAAATTCCACACACACGCAGCCCATACCTGCACAGACCTGAAAAGACAACCTCCTTGACTCTTGCCAATAACCAATTCTTCTCCACACATACCTGCGCCCTCTCCATTTCTTGCCGAGTGGCGAACATAATTTGCCATGATATCAGAACTGGCAAACCATTGGTTCATTTGCCTTCCGTTCCAGAATTGGAAAGCAACCATTTCAGTGGGTGGAGCTAATTTTCCCCTTTCTTCTAGACTGTTGGGATGACTTTCAAATCTCATTCATTGCAGTGTCATTTGTCACTAGCATACACAACACACACACACACATTTTCCTCTAATATAATGTGCTTGGAGAGGAGCACCCTTCAAAGGATAGGTGGGTTTCGGTTCGCCTATTGGTTTGAGAAGCGTAAATTAGGTGGTTTCTCATTAAAACCCAAACTAACACCTATTGCAGACACTAGAGGAGCAGAAGGGATGGAAGATAATTCTGCCCCTCAGAGGGTTGGATCTGAACCAATGGAACTAAGAAATCTTTAATAAAAATAAAGGAGACTCCAACTAAACGTTAGGAACAACTATTCAACTGTAGAATGAATGGTCTTGGATTCTCCGTCATCAGACGTTTTTAAACAGGGGTTGGGTGGCCATCTGCCAGGGATTCTTTAACTGTGATTCCTGCATTGCAGGGGGTTGGACTAGATGACCCTTGGGTTCCCTTCCACCTCTCCAGTTCTGTGATTCTGTGAATACACCCATCATTTTTACAGGCTGAGCAAATGAGGAGTGTGGAGAGAAAAGGACGACTCATTCATGTAAATAATTTGACTAAGGAAGGTGTTAGTATGGAATGGGGGGGGAAGGGGGGGAGACAGTAAATTGCCAACATATCATGCAAGTCACAAAGGGGAAAAAACACTGAGGAACAGGCTCAAAAGCACACTACTGAAATTCCCAATCGTCTGCTCCAATGCTAATGAGTTCATTATTCCAAAGAATCACTGCAAGAATCCTTTGATCGTTTCAAAATGTTGACAATATCTTTTTTTGCTTTTGCAGCATTTCTTTTTAGGGAAAAAAAACCCTGCTTTTTTTAAAAAACATGCACGAACACACACACAGCAAGCCAACTCTTTTATCATTCGCTACCTTTCTTGGTTTTCTGCTTGGACGAGGATCTGAAGAAATAAAATCCATCTGCCCCTGACAAAATATGTGGATTTTTAAAAAAAGTAGTAAAATCTAGATCAATCCAACACCGATTAATTATTTCCATTCGGGAAGGTGACAGGGCAATAGTGCTCACTGATGGGATTTCAACAAAAAAATGGGATGACGCACAGCGCTAAAGGGAGGCGGCGAGGAGAAGAAAAATGCCACCTGGCAGAAAGAAATATACACACACAGGAGATTTTTTAAAGGATCAGTTCACACACTCTGCAGAAATGAACCTGTGCACATTATTTAACTTTATTTCTATCCCAGAGGATCTTCAATGTGGTTTGCATTTAGAAACAAAATGCCTCTGGTGGGGACTGCAACAAAATGTTGCAGTGTGAAGCGAAGAGGATTTCAGACATTCCATTCTCTCCTCTGTCTCTCCCCCGCCCCGCCCCCCCCCCCAGTGTCAGCATTCTGTGGCCAGATCTGCCCTTCCACAAGGAAGACAGAAGCAGAGAATCGATCCCCCTTCTCCACAATCTCCTTTTCCTCCTTTGGCACACATTTGATTCCCTCGCCGTGCAACAATCCGACTGCCCCTCTGCTGTTGCTCTTGTGCTTCTAGCAATGTGATCCTCACCTTATATTTTGCTTTCAATTCATTATTTTCTGGCCTTCCTTTTGCCAAAGTGTATGTGCCTTTGTTTCCTTGAGCAAGCCAAAACACGATTCTCCCCCACGTGACTTATGTACCAGGGTCAGGTTCAAAGGTATACAAAGCCCTGAATTACTTAGGCCCGGGAGAGACAGCGCATCCAAGGTCGATCACTGAGATCACTCCTGGTGATCACTGTGTATTTTTCTGTTGTGTATCACATCGCCCTGGGACCTTCGGATGAAGGGCGGGATACAAATTTAATTAACAACAGCAACACCCAGGGGAGAGTTATTAGTGGTCCCCTACAGGCTAGAGGTTTGTGCTTTCCGTGTCATGGGCTGAAATCTGTGGAACTCCTCCCCACTAGAAGTCAGACAGGATCTGTCACTGCTGAGTTTCAGGCACCTGGTTAAAATCATTTCAGGATGCCTTCCGAGTCACGACTGCTTTTCTGACATTTTCATGTTCTCATTTAAATTTCTGAGATTTCTGTTCAAATTAGGTTTAATTTATGTTTTAGATTTCGCATGTTTCCCCCCCCAAATGCTTTTTATTCATTTTCCACAAATTAATAAAACAAAAATACAAATCACAAAATACAATTAAAACAAACAATACAATAGAACAATAAAGATAAACAACAACAACAACAGCAACAAAAATCAACAACAAAAAATACCTTTTCTCCTTACTAACTTTTGCTATTCTATCGTAGGTGGGACCTCCTTCTGAGCTTCTTTTTCTATCACCTCTTTAGCAGCCTCATCTTATAAATCTATCATAACTTAATTTTAAACTAATTTCAACATGAAAATTCTAAAATAAACTGAAAAACTTCTCTCTACTTTCCTCGGGTATCTTATATATTACAATGTTTAGATTTCGTATGTTTTTATCGTTATAAGCCTTATTGAGCTCTAGATAGAGAAAAGTGGGATACACAGGTGAAACTTGGAAAATTAGAATACCGTCGAAAAGTGCATTTATTTCAGTAATGCAATTTATTTTTCTTTTCTTTTCTACAAATGCTTTCTTTTGGAAATTCCACAGTAATAAAACAAATAGTTACAATAATACAAAAACAAACAAAAACAAACATCGCTATTACATTTCATTAATTCCATTCCATTTATAATAGACCCGCCTAATGAAAAATCATTACAATTACAACAAATAAAGGCTTGACATGTCTTGCTTTGCATGTCATGCATCTATCTCATATATTGGTTTCACTTTTTAAGTTGCATTACTGAAATAAATGCACTTTTCGACGATATTCTAATTTTCCGAGTCCCCCCTGTACATTTTAAACATAATCAAATAGGCTGCACAACGTTTTTATTTTTGAAAAAAAAAAGAAGACGGCTAAGTTAGAATATTGCCTGCATTAAGTCCCAAGCAGAATTCAATCGGATGTCTACTTCCATTCTATAGCCTCATACTCTGTTCTCAAATGCGCATAACAGCACGTCTTTTCATTTTAAAGACGCTGCTTTCCGCATATGCTGCTGCTGCTAATCAGTTCCCCGGAGAACCAACTGTTAAGAGAGAAAACTGGCAGCTTCTCAGGCTGGAGACATACACACATTGCAAACCCTTCTTGCTCCTTCCCTGTGCACAGAAGCGACGGATGGGGAAGTACCTCTGTATCATGCACTGCAATGGCCCTGCCCATGGATCCATGCCTTAACACCTGCGCATGAGCAGACTTCCATGCAAATGGAACCCACAGTCAGGACAGGGATCAGATAGCATAGGTGTCGGGTGTGGCCAGAAGCTCAGGCTCTCTCGCATTAGGGCTGGGCGATATATCATCCAAAACTAGCTTGAAGTCCATATCGGTTTCATCATTTTTGACCTGGCACCGTATCGCGAATCGTGATGTGGTGTGCGTGTGCACCCATGCTATGCAAAAATCACAATGTGAGGAAAAGCATGAAGCCAGCCAATGCTTCTCTTGATTCCGGCAGCCGCTGTTAACTCTGCAGGCACAGCTTTTCTCTTGCGGGGGAGCAGCGAATCACAAGAGCGGGCCAAAATCACAATGTGGGGAAAACCGTGAAGCCAGCCAATGCCTCTACATAGCTCCATCCTTACTGCAGGCGTCGTAATATACTGGTATATCATGAGGTTTGGCTGGTGATATACCACAGTGTTGAAAACCAGGTATCACCCAGCCCTGGTCCACGTGAGGGCATGAGGGCAGGGCCATCAACGTGCCCAGTGTCAAGGCACTGCACAAATGAAAGGCTTTGCTTGCTAATCCTGTGACACCCCCTTCTCACAATTCATGGAAGAAGGGGGCTTCAAGATCATGAGGGAGGGAGAATTATTATTATTATTATTATTATTATTATTATTATTATTATTATTACAGTGGTACCTTGGTTTAAGTACACAATTGGTTCTGGAAGTCTGTACTTAACCTGAAGCAAACTTTCCCACTGAAAGTAATGGAAAGTGGATTAATCCGTTCCAGATGGTCCGCGGAGTACTTAAACTGAAGTGTACTTAACCTGAAGCGAACTTTCCCATTGAAAGTAATGGAAAGTGGATTAATCCATTCCAGACGGGTCCACAGAGTACTTAAACTGAAAGTACTCAAACTGAAGCGTACTTAAACCGAGGTATGACTGTACTAATATTAAACACCCGCCCTTCACTCTAAGGCTTCAGGCTGGGTTGCATCATTAAAACACAATTTAAAAACAGTTTTAAACAAGTACAAAAAATAAGAGCTACATCTCCAGCACCCAAACCCAGAGGTATGCTTTCAGCATTTGCTAGAAGCTGTATAAGGAATGTAATTATTATAATAGATGTACCTTACAGTTCATGCACCTTACAGTGTGTGTGTGTGTGTGTGTGTGTGTGTGTGTGTACCACAGCTTAGGAGGAGCCCTCTCTTGGGGGCTATGAGGGTTACTAGGTGGGCTCCTTAAATATCACGGAAGCAATGTCTGCAAACACTCATTAGAGAAGTGGGTGTGTTTTTTTGGCAAGGACACACGCATGATCTTCCAAGGAGGCCATCTTGTATGAGATGCCCATGAATCCTCAAGTCTTGTGAATGCAACACCACCCACTCAGACTGTGGGACAACCCCAAAGTCTGGATTTCTGGGGACTCCTGGGCACAGGGAATCCCTTGATCTCCTAATGTGTTTCAGCATTTCCGAGCTCCGGAAGCACATGAAGGCACAGAGCAAGACTACAGTGAAACCAGAGCTGCCCAAATTCATTCTATGCCTGAAGCAAAAGTCTGGAGAACTCCTCAGCCCTCTGGAGTCTCCATCACCGGCCTCACTCCCCCAGGAAGACGCTAGTATTTCTACTTTCAAGGCAGATCGGCAGATAACAGCACAGATTGCCTACCAAGCAAGGGAGAGGGGCTTTAAATATTCTCTGCTATAGATGTCTTCCACCAAGCTTAATAAGGAATTCATACCCGGTGGCATTATCACACACGCAAAGCCAATGAGTCTTACCGTACAAAGCTTTTGCACTTGTCTTCGACGCCTGGTCCCTCTCGCTTTGAGAAAATGTTGGGGATCCATATCCACTGCAAGAGAAGGTACATTGTTTGTGCGTGGTCTCCTGTGACAAAAAGCCAGTCGGCATACCTTATAAAGGTAAAAATGCATACAGAGATAATGTTTGCACTGAGCACAGGAACTTGAAAACTCCTGGCTTTCATGTTTCTGGACCATATTGACAGCAAACGTGCTTGAAATAAAACCAGGAGGCCTACTGATGCTTCAGAAAATAGATTTCTAAGAGTTGGAGATTTATTGCCCCACACAGCTCTGCTTTCTCTATTCCCCAAGTGGCTAGCTAAAGAAAAATAAATTATGCAAAGCAATTATTTTATGTGGAGCTATATTTATAACACCTACAGCCTCCCAGTCACCCATTCAAATCCCCCGCTCTCTGTATCTATATTCTTTCATCCACTGTTTTTATTTAGATACCGCCCTTCGTTCAAAATCAATGAATGGTTCACCAATAAATATATAAAATACAAAACAACCAATGAAACTACAACAAAATCTGGCAACGTCAAACCAACAGCAAGCAAGATAATGCCATCCAGAAATTCAAAAGGTTCAGTAACCCAATTAAACAACAACAAAGGGAGGATTTAAAAAGCCCGTGTGGTGATTACTTGTTATTTCATATATGCCAGTGTGTGTTTCAGCTGAAGTGGTTGCATCAAGTGATTCTGTGCGGCTATTTTGAAAGCCAGCATGGTGGGGTGTCCTTGTGCAGGGAGGAAATCAATGAAATAAATGCACACCTGTTATAATAAGCACACTAGTATCATTTTGCTGGTCACAGATAATAGAAATGTCTCATACAAATCGTTCTCTTCACAATCACCTGTTTTGCCACTGCTTTGCTTGAGCCACAATTGTCACCCGATATTTATATCCTGCTTGTCCTTTAGGGAGCTCAACTTTGCAACCCGCTTTATTTATCCTCACAACAACCCTGTGAGGTAGGTTACAAGTTATTGTGACTTTTTATACAGGATCTGATTCTTACTATTAGTGTTTGATGTTTTATTATTATTTTTCTGTATGTTGGAAGCAGCCCAGAGTGGCTGGGGCAAACCAACCAGATGGGTGGGGTATAAATAAAAGTGATGGTGATGATGATGATGATGATGATGATGATGATGCTGACAGTGACTAGCCCAAGGTGAGCATCATGGCTGAGTGGAGATAGGATTGCTGGGCATTGACCAGGATCACAAGAGCCCTGCTAGACCAGGTCAACAACCCAACTAATCCAGCACCCTGCTCTCACAGTGTGTTACGGGGAGCTTGAAAGCAGGACCTGAACACCAGCACTCTCTCCACCTTCAGTTCCCAGCCACTGGTATTCAGAGGAATCCTGCCTCCCACCCACCCCCACCCCCAGTGGAGGGAGACGTCAGGCATCCTGGCTGGCAGCTACTACATCACACTAGCTCTATTGCAGAATCACAGTGCCTGTGAACAGAATTCAGAGCAGCAAAGAATTTTCCCATCTTCAAAATGGTTATAAAGGTGGGCAAAAGCTACTGGGAGTGGGATGGGTGGGGGTGAAGAGAAGAATTTAATCTTGACTACTAAATGAGAAGTGACAAGGGTGTCTGGAGATGACCAGGATCTAGAAAGCATGTCCAAGGACTTCTGTTGGCCTCTTGGAATTTGTGACTCTTCTTCTTCAAATGGTCAGGCAACCTGTGCCGCAGACTGCTTTTGACAGTATCCTGTGTTCCAAAAGCTGGGGGAGACCAGCTGCTATTTGAGAAACTCAAGCCCCCTTTGGACGTGTGGAAGTAAAGTCATGCCACTCCTTAGTTTTTGGTTTACATGTAGAAGCAGAATTCACAACGTCACCTTTGACATAGGGTGCCTGTGTATTGGGTCTAACATACCAATATCTGAAAGCAAGCAAACACACATACGGAGGAGGCTACAGAATGTTTTGCATGGTGCTATGGATTTCGGGAAACTCACATTCACAGTTATTTACACTGTCCATTTCCAGCAGCGTGCTCCCAGATTTGGAAAGCTTCTCATGGGATTTCCAACCCGTGATCCCAATTTAGTAAAGCCCATGGTTTGCAGTCAGCTAAATACGTTTATAAATAGTTTTGATGTTACTTATTCCAGCCAAGGCCAAGCATCATTTATTTGAATAAATGTGCTTCTAAGCAGCTTGCAAGTTTGTCTTATGACTGGACTATCTAAGGCTCTCCCCTTGTATTTGTGTGTGCCTGTTTTGAGAGCACAGCTTTTGTGTGAATCAAATTTTATTGTTTACAGCTTATGCTCGCTACAATGTGTGTGTGTGTGTGTGTGTGTGTGTGTGTGTGTGTGTGTGTGTGTGAAGTATGTGCGAGTATATATTTGCATGCACATAACTTTGCTAGAGCATGCACACGCACACACACACACAAACAGACACACATCCAAGCTCAAAACGAGAATTGCAACCTCAGATTGCGGAGTCTTTTAAGAGACAACTTTCACCCCTTGCTTTTTCTATAAAAAAAAAACACAGAGACATAAATTATGCATGGCTTTGGCTTGAGCAAACAACATCTGATCTATTTATAAATCTATTTAGATTACCACAAATCACAGAATCTCCTTCTAGATGAGGAAGGAAATCCCATTAGTAGCTTTCCAAGGGTAGAAGGTTGCCCCTGGCAATCAGCAGCATATAGCACTATCAGCTGCTACCCATTCAGTTGTACATAAACCAATAGGACAGCTGTTTCCAAAGGGAAATTAGTTTTCTGGCCCTAATAGAGATCAGAAAAGTTTAAAAGTCTGAAGAGTGACCTTCGTTAAAGTAAGGGTGGAGCTGAAAGCAGCCATACCTGAACCTGGGCCTGGAGTGTGTGTCGCCTAACCCAGAGGCCAGTTACTAAAACACAGAGGTAGAAGCTGGGGGCTGAAGGCAGAGAAACTGAAGACCAGCCCGTACCACTCTCCTGATGATGAAGTGAAGGTAGATGCCCAGGCTCCTACTATTTATGCCAGTCCTGACCAACTCAACGGCTTGGTGGTAGCAGAATGCATGCATTGGATATGCAAGATCCCAGGTTCAATCCCCATCAGCTCCATGTAGGACTGGGAATACTCCAGTTCTAAAACCCTTGTGAGCCACTATCGGTCAGTGTGGACAATACCGCTGTCAGAAGCAGTGTCAGCAACAAATCACACGTGAAGCTAACTCTTTATTAGCAGAAACAAAGTCTGCTCAGGAGTGCCGGGCCTGATGAGCATTGCTGCTCTTCTCAGTAGGCCTTGCCCCATGGAGGTTGAAGGTCCCCACCCTCTCACAACTGCCTAAATCTCCTCCTCCCCCTGGTCCTTCCCAAGCAATCTGAGACTCGGGCGCTGTGCCTGACTTTGCTCCTCCCTCTTCATACCTCTTCTGGCTCTGGAGACAGGGGGAGGGGAGCTGGTCACCACAGGAGAGAGAGACACCCGAGCTGAGCTTCTTCTCCAGCCTAACTCATCTCTGCTTCTTGGACTCCATCCTCTCCTGTTTCAGCTTCTGCTTCTGGACTTCTCCTCCTCCCAGGCTTCTCCCTCTTCTCCCTCTTTCCACTCATCATTGTTCCACCACCAATTCCTGGGCTCTGATCCTTTGTCCACTGAGGGTCCACTGAGCTGATGCCTCCCACCATTCCTCTGGTCCATGACAACTGAGCTATATGAACCAAGCAGCTTCCTATATCCCCAAGTAATGAGTGCATAGAGCGTCTGTAAAGAACAAATATTGACTCTTATCTATAACTGGGGTGGGGAGGCTGTGGCCCTCCGGATGTCGCTGGACTACAACTCCCAGCACCTCTGATCATTGGGGGCTGATGGGAGTTGGAGTCCAACAACATCCAAAAGACAATAAATAATAATAATAGTAGTAGTAGTAGTAGTAATTTACTTACTTACTTACTTACTTACTTACTTACTTACTTACTTACTTACTTACTTATACCCCACACATCTTGCTGGGTTTCCCCAGCCACCAAAGATTCCTCATCCTTGATCTATAATGTCCCCTGTTATTGACTACCCTCTTCAACAGCTATCCTAACCACCAGTCATTGCTCTCTCTTTAGCTTCCTCTCCACAAAGACTCTTCATGACAGGACATCTGTGAAGTAGGAGAAGTAACTCCGGTCCTTTCAAGTCAAAAGACTGGATCCTAAAGACTGAGAGGTGATTCTTGCGGATGCCACTGGACCTCCACAGCCTGACATGTGCAAATCTCTCTGAAATCTTGGGATAACTTTAGGAACAGCTTCCAAGACAAAGCAATGAGCTTTTTTTGGGGGGGGGGAATCCCAGGAAAATTGAGTGCACCCACAGAAGTCTCGGTGCACGACCAGAGATTTATTGGGATCCCAGCAGGAATTCAAGCGAGGGCTTCAGAGACAAATGAAGCCGACTGCTATGGTTCTGTTTACCTTCAACATTGCAGTCTGCAGCCAAAATGTTGACACACATACCAACAAATTAACCTTGGTGGAGCTGGGTGATGGGTGCAGTTTGTTGACTGTAAATGCTCCTGCACAAGGCATGACAGAAGTTTGCAAGATTACACATGGCATGGAGAGAGTAAAGCTCCCCGCCCCCTCTCCAACACTAGAACTCAAGGGCATCCAATGAAGCTGCTTGCTGAAAGATTTAGGATAGAAAAAAAGAAAGTACAATGGAACTCACTCCCACAAGAGGCAGCGATGGCCACCAACTTGGATGGCTTTCAAAGAGGATTAGGCAAATTTGTGGAAGGGTAGGCTATTGGTGGCAACTAACTATAGGGCAACTACTTTCTGCTTCCATAGATGGAGGTAGAGATGCTTCTGAACACCAGATGTTGGAAACATCTGGCAGGGGAGAGTGTTGGTGTGCTAAGGCCCTGCCTGAGGATTTCCTGCAGGCATCTGTGTGACCACTGTGAGAACTGGATGCTGGATTAG
Organism: Zootoca vivipara; assembly: GCF_965207765.1. Lineage (NCBI taxonomy): Eukaryota > Metazoa > Chordata > Lepidosauria > Squamata > Lacertidae > Zootoca > Zootoca vivipara. The sequence continues at coordinate 57,307,204 of NC_142592.1, forward strand.
ATCAGCCATTGGCTTGTCCCACCAGGCTCTTCTTAAGTTCTTAGGACTGGGATAGGTACAGTTCTCTACGAGCTTCATCTAGGAACAATTGTGCAAGGACCCAGCGTTCGACATTTGCTAGGTGCCAGGCACATTTTGCACCTGGCTATCGGCCACTTGCGACCAAGTGAAGATGCCTGGGTGCAAGGATGTCGCCTGAGGTCACCATCATCTGGAGGTGCATGCCTGGGGATCCTTGGATCTTGACTGTTTTCACACACCAGCAAAACATCCTAGATAATCCGATAGGTTATATTTTGGCTGCATGATCAGAATGAATTTCAGGAAACAAAAACTTGTATTGGAAAAATTCAAGTTTGGAGCCGTCTGGCCCCAAAATGGCAACTAGGCATTCCGTTTGGGCTACTGTAACCCTGGATTAAGGAGCCCCTTAGCACCTAGCTTGTGTATCTGAGGTTCTAGCACTGCAAGGAACCTAGAGCTTTTGTTGCATCTAAGTTTGGGATACACAGGAAGCAACAAAAACACTGATAGAGATTCACATTATTGAGGTATGATTTGAAAAAGGTATTCATGCACCTGCAGGCGGGCGCACTTGTTATATCCAAGCTCATATGAAATTGATCTTATGTCTGAAATGGCAATAGCTTCCAGGCTGAAAATGAAATGTTAAGTCTCAGAGGAGACCTTAGGGCTTCTTCTTCCTTTTATTTTATTTTCGATGAACTTGGGTGGCAGAGAGGGGTCATGTTGGTGGGATAATACTTACTTTACTTGAGAAGAGTAACTCCCATATGCACTTGGGTGGGTGTTTGAAATATGGCCATTCATTCTGATCAACACTCCCTCTGTGGAAACAGGAGAGGAAGAAGTCATTAGGGCAACCAGTACAATAATGCTAACAAACATTTAAGAAAGACTGCAAAATATGCCATTTATGACTAGCAATGGATGAAATCTGTCAATTTCAGCTCTCAAAGTTTCATATTTTCTCAGTCTTAAATTAAATTCTCCATATTTCTGCAGCAAAGAGATTTTTTAAAATACTCATGAAGATTTGTCAGCTTTTAGAGTGTCCAGTATTTCTCCAAATACATGCAGTTCAGTATGTAGTTTTGAGAAATGTACACAATCAATTTTCCTTAATATAATGCATTTGGTAAATTATTTTCACACACACACACACACACACACACACACACACACGTATGTATGTATGTACGGTATGTATGTATGTATGTATGTATGTATGTATACAGACACACACAACCCCCTCTGAAACATATGCACATTTGGTTGGAAAACTGTGTCACAATTTTTGGAGGAGTGCAAAGTTCAAAGGTCAGCAATGTTTTGATTTATGTTTTGCTTCAGGAAGTACAAACTAGCTTAGCTCCCTTTAGAATCAAATTTCTCCTCCATCCTTAGTTAAGACAGTGGAAGAAGACTGTTTACATCCTCTAAAAACAAAGAATGCTATTGTTAAAAACATCTTCATCATCCAGCAAAACAACAACCTCAAAAAATCCTGCACAAGGTTATCAATCCGTATCATCTGAGTAGATCTTTGGTTTGAAAGAAAACGATCTGTGCACCAGACCTAAGAACTGTGTACTGGCCCAGGAAGTACCAGAGGCGACTGCCGCAGAATCCATTTCCTTGTGAGGAGAGCACACCAAAATCTTACGGAGCTTTTTGCTCTTATCAGTTTTACAAACATACCAATCCAGCTTGTGGGAGCAGGCAAGCATGCAGACCATACAGGAATTTAAAGCAACATCAGCTCCCCAAAGCAAACAGCCCATCCCTCAAGGACCAGATCATCAGAACTCCTCCTTGCAAGCCTCTGCAAAGTCATATATCTCTGGCATCCCTTCGGCTTGAAGCACTGGAAATCTTCAAGCAGTTTCTCCCATTCTCCCAGGGCAAGTGGAGCATAAGAAGCTGCCTTTATACCAACCAGATCAGATTATGGGAAACCTGTAGCCTTCCAGAGGCTCTTAGACTACAACTCCCATCCCAAGTGACCATTGGCTAGAGTTGATAGGGGCTGAAGTTCTGAATCACCATTTCTCTATATCTGCACTAGAATGTAAACACTGCAACTGCTGGTACCAGGCAAAGGAAAGCTTTGCACTTGCTGAAGTTTAACAGACACCGCCCCTGACCCTAGCTTATGGACATTGCATTAAAATGAAGCCCACTGTCAAAATACCACAACATTCTCCATAAATAACCATACGTTGGATTTTCCAAGACCTTTTTTTGCTCAACGTGGTGCTTTTCTGCATTTTCGAGGCAAATCCATTTAATCTACTCCAGCATTGCGGGGGGGGGGGATCTTTTGGGTCCCCTCCTAGTTCTGCAACTCTAATGCATTATTCCTGAGTACAAACAAGATTCGCCACTTTTTGTACCCTGTTTCTCATATTTTAAGGCATCCCCATGAAATAAGCCATAGCAGGATTTTTAAGCATTCAAGGAATATAAGCCATACCCCGAAAATAAGACATAGTGATAGGAGCAGCAGCAATGCCGGCCGCGGCAGGAGGAGGAAGAAAAAAATAAGACATCCCTTGAAAATAAGCCATAGTGTGTTTTTTTGAGGAAAAAATAAATATAAGACGTGTCTTATAATATGAGAAACACGGTATAGGCATTCAAGCACAAGTGTTTCAGGCTCTCCCCAGGTTTTTCAAGGGGTGCTGGGAAATTGCACAAAAGTCACAACCAAGTCTCTTCGGAAAGCCAGAAGCAACTGCGGCCAACCTCAGTCAAGTGTTGCTGAGCAGGAGTCCTGTACCTGCCCACACACAAACACCTTATTTATAAAGCAGATGTTTTGGGAAAGTGGCATGATTTTTTTTGCCATTCAGGCTACAAGCACATTTTCATGAGCAGTTGACCTATTGCAGTTTAAAGTATTCCTTGAAGGGCACTTAAAATTAACAGCTTCCTCATAGGCCTTTTGTCTCTCTAACTTGCTAGGCAGATCACCTTTCTGCTAATTAGCTGTTAGAATTTTTGCAGAGCTGTATGAATAATGAATCATCTGGAGTTTGAAAGAACAAAACTGTTTTGTTTGTATGAGGAATCTAGAGTTTAGGGTTTTTAAAGCCTCTCCAACAATTAGGAGTGAAAGTTCTGCATCGCCATACCCTTCTGCTCTCCTCGCTGGCAGACCCCCTCCATCACGGTGCACAGATTGCACCAGATCTTAAAGTGAATCATACACAAATGCTTTTATTGGGATCCTTTTCGGAATTTGTATAGTGCCTGGCAGAACACTGGGGCGAGAGACCCCATTCAAGCAAGCAAATAAGGCAGCATTTATTAACTGGTCAGGGCAAACATCAGCAGTGCAGCTGACAGCACAAATGGAAACTTCGCCCTACACAACGCCCTACTGTCTTTTATTCACTCCAACCACAGGCTCTTCAAGACCCTGGATTGAATTTTTCGGAGGTAACACCAACTCACTACCCTCTTTGAATTCAATGTTATCATCCATCTTTGTTTGAGACTCTGTCCTGCCATGTGATGCCCCAAATCTTCCTGACACGGTCCACGTGGAAAGCGTTGAGGCATTGCTCTTGGTGGTTGTCAGTTGTCTGCAACTCACTTCCACAAAGCAATGTACACAGCACACAAACCTTGTAGACCTTCCTCTTGGTATTGGACGTTAGTGTCACGTTCTCCCAAACCCTTTTGGAGAGGTGAACCGTTGCAGTAGCCTGCCTTACCAATACTCTTGTCCAGCTCAGCGTGGATGGAGAGATTTTTGGTTGTGGTGGAGCCCAGGTAGACAAAACTGCCTACCACCTCAGTGGTGACCCAGGATGTTAGTTTTCGTCAGGCTGACGAAGGGTGGATAAGTCTGAGGTTTAAACACACATGTCTCTCCAACAAGTAGTCTCCACCCAAGCACGGAAGAGGCATCAGCTCAGTTCAAAGGCACATCTCTCAGGAAAAGCACTCAAGCAGGGTAGAGCCTAGGGAGAGTCCTGGGGGTTGAATCTGGCCCCTGGGACTGAGCGCTGTGTACACAAACCCTGCGTGCATTAGAAGACAGGTGTAGATATAGATCAAAATGGTGAGATATGAGCATCCAAAAAGCTAAGGGCAGGGCTGGTACTCACAAGGCCTGTGACATTCTGAGAAAGAATTTAGCAAGGTCATATACCTTGTGTAGCAAGACAGGAGTGCCTGGCGTGCTATGGTCCATGGGGTCACGAAGAGTCGGACACGACTAAACGACTAAACAACAACAACATACCTTGTGTAAGTTGGTACAATTATGTCAGTTAATAGCAGTCTTTTTGTGTTGTCAGTGCAGCTGAGCAGGAGGTCTGTTCTGTTCTGCTGCCGTCTGCCTCAGTGTTAGTCAGAGTCTGTGAGAGTCTTTTAGTCTTGGGGATAAATCTATGTAATACACTAGTAACATAAGTAATACCTGCCAGCCTCATATATACACATTTAATCTAACAAGTGTGAGGACACTGTGTGAAAAAGTTGTTGCTATTTAAACTTTAAAGAAGCGTCTTGCGCAGTTTTTTTTATAGGAGGGAAGAGGGAACGAACATAAGCATTAAACGATCCAGTCTGTAGCTTTCGCTTAAGCTTTCTGTTAATGGGAATTAAATATAATTGCTAAACAAACTAACATTTATTAAGTTTCGCAAGTGTGAAACAGGAAAGATAACATTCAGCTAATTTGTTCTTCCTAACTAAAATCTAATTCCTACATAAATGTGTAAGGAGGAAACGGGACAAATATGATGACATGGGCTCGCTTGAAAAAGAGCCAAGAATGGCCTCTTGAGTGGACAGTCGGTGGCAAGACTTGGCTTAGAGCGTAATGCCAAGGTTGCGGGTTCGATCCCGTATGAGACAGCTGCACATTCCTGCACTCCAGGGGGTTGGACTAGATGATCCTCAGGGTCTCTTCCAAGTCTGCAATTCTATTATTCCTTCCATAAAGCAAACTAGCAAACTACACACGACATCAATCATGTAGTTACCAATTCATGTTGTAGGAGGGGCCCAATCTGGGTTGGAACCAGGGAGGGGCTGTTACCCTTTGGATTCCACCATAGTCCTGATCTGAATTGGGGCTGTGGCACTTCTTATTTGTGGGGAGCGGGGGAAGCTCCTCTATGGAAGCTTTTCTTCAAAATAGGCACACAATCTCTTGGTCGGAACACCATCGTGAATGAGCAGCTGCCGCCACAGATTGTTTTAATATCAAACTGAGCCAAAACTCGGCGATATTTACCCTCTGTTTAACCTGGTTGAAATGTACAAGACATTGGACTGTGCAGCATTGTTCTGTAAATAGCTCCATGCATCACGAGGATTCGTAAAACGGAAGGTGCTGCTCTGAACTTCAGGACAGCAAGAGGACAGCCACACGATTGCCAGAAACACAGATCAATTATGAATCAATCACCTCTGCAGTAAGCTTCAATATTTTTTCATCTATCCCCTGCGAATAGCTAGAATTACCATCCTAGAAAGGAGGGAGGGAGGGATGCCACCTCCTAAAGAAGGAAATGAGAAAGACCCCATTTGTGCTATAGGTTTAAAGCAGTACCATTCCAGTTTAAACACTCACATCTACTCCCAAAGAATCTTGGGAACTGTAGATTGTTATGAGTGCTGAGGGGCCTCCCTACAATTATCAGAACCCTGGAGACACTACAACTCCCAGGATTCTTTGGGGGGAGCCATAATGGCTTAAAGTGGTATGATACCGCTTTAAATGCATAATATTAATAAAATGCAGATTTGGCCCATCACAAAAGTGTTTCCAGTGCCCCCACTCCAGTGCAGGGTGAAATAAAAGAACTGGCTCCAGTATGTTCAACCACTGTGTTCTGGAAGTTTCTGATCTGGAACAATAAAATATTTATGAATCTTCCATTTTTAAAATCCCGGCTCGTTCAATGCCACAAGCCACAAGGTTATACTACCTTTGTGCATAAAAATTGTGTCCTTGAATGCTCCTCGGACAGGTAACATGACCCTTTTTAAAATTCATGCAGCCCTGAGCAAGCCAGGAACTTGCGGTCAAAGGCAGCGCCTTCCTGCTCACAGCTTCGCTTTCCAGCACTTCATGTTCTTCTAAGGTGAAACTGTCCTTGAAGTTCTGTTTGTTGTTTAAATCCACTGGTTTCTGCAAGGAACTGCAGGTAATAAAAATGCCCAGGTAAAGTTTACGGGGGATCTTTCAGTTGCTTTCCAAACTGAGTGGTGCATTTGTTCACAACAAAGCTGACTTGCGAAAAGAAAAGCCCATAATAAATATGCTGTCTGGTTAAAGCACTTTTAGTTTATTAAAAATTGCCACTTAACAACTGACCAACTACATTTAAATATCTCTGCATATAACCAGGAAGTAATAAGCAATGAAGGGATAGGTAAAGGTAAAGGTACCCCTGACCATTAGGTCCACTCACGGAAGACTCTGGGGTTGTGGCACTCATCTCACTCTATAAGCCGAGGGAGCCAGCGTTTGTCCACAGACAGCTTCCAGGTCATGTGGCCAGCATGACTAAGCCACTTCTGGCAAGCCAGAGCAGCGCACGGAAACACCATTTACCTTCCCGCCGCAGCGGTACCTATTTATCTATTTGCACATTGACGTGCTTTCGAACTGCTAGATGGGCAGGAGCTGGGACCGAGCAACGGGAGCTCACCCCATCACGGGGATTCGAACCGCTGACCTTCTGATCGGTAAGCCCTAGGCTCTGTGGTTTAGATAGAGATCCTCCCTAACATTATCTCTCTCATTCCTAACTTAGCCCTACCAATTAATAAACTAACAATTACTTGATTAATTTGTTACCGGATGATTGATTGTGTTGTAAGAAAAACTGCTCCCTTTCCCTTATGGGGTATTCCAGAGCCCGTATAGATTCCTTCAGTGGGTTCCCTATCGGTAGGAGAATGTAACAGAGGCCAACCAGAGTATATTAAGAAGCAAAGCGGCTAGTAAGCCTGATTTTTATTCAAGGAACTGTTGCAACAGGATCCCCACTCACCACACACAGGAGGGAGGAGGAACCCAGAACAATGGTGTGAAAGCCCTTATATTGACTTTTGAAATTGCCCACCCTGTAGCCCAAGATTCCCCCCAACAAACATCAAACATACATCACAGAAGTATCTGATAATGGTCACTGATTGCATTACCTGGGCAGTGTGGCCATTCTTTTGTGATGGTTAATACCGGTACTTTAGTTTCTGAGTCCAGGTCACAGGCTCACCCTATTCCTACACAAATATGCCCTTAAGACAGGATTTGCAAGCAAAAAGACAATGGGAAGGCTTTCCCCATTTGCCTCCCTTACTGCAGAGGAATATTTGAGGTCATTGGGAAAGTCAAAATGGCTTCAGGATTGCTCTCCCATGCTATTTCAGACACATGGTCCATATATTTAGATATGTGTGCATTTATGAATATTTATTCTATATTTGAGACCTTAAAATTCTTATAACAATGGCAACCCCAGTAATAATTGCAGGCAGCAAGACTTGGGTACCCTGTGTAATGCTTCGCCTCCATCCACATGCACTTACCGGTAGGTATATGCCTAGGCCCAGTTCACATGTAACGCTAAGCCATGAGGAAACATGCATGTCCCATAGATCATGGCTGATCCACTCCTTCCCATGTCCACCTGCCATTGAGCCACCTGGGGCTAAGCCATGGTTGGCTTAGCATTACATCCGAACATGGGAAACGCGGGTGGCGCTGTGGTCTAAACCACTGAGTTCTTGTGGTTGTTGATCAAAAGGTTGGCGGTTCGAATCCCCACATTGGGGTGAGCTCCTGTTGCTCTGTCCCGGCACCTAGCAGATCTAAAGCATGCCAGTGCAAGTAGATAAATGGGTACTGCTGTGGCGGGAAGGTAAATGGCGTTTCCGTGCACTCTGGCTTCTGTCACGGTGTCCCATTGCGCCAGAAGCACTTTAGTCATGCTGGCCACATAACCTAGAAAGTTAACAGTGGACAAACATCGGCTCTCTTGGCCTGAAAGCGAGATGAGCACCGCAACCTCATAGTCGCTTTTGACTAGACTGAACCATCCAGGGGTCCTTTACCTTTTACCCTTTAAATCCGAACCTGGACTCAAGATTTCTCTCTCCCAGACAAACCATAAATGGGTCAACAAAGAACATGCCTCAGTTACTGCTCATGGTTTGTCGGGAGTGAGACAAACCATGAGCCTCAGTTCAAACATAAGCCAAGGTTTAGCACCGGGTTAAGCGGAAGGGGAAGGGAAGTGGTAGAGATCTTAGGTCCAAGCATGCCCCGAACGGCTTGCTTGTTTGCACTAAGCAGTGGTTTGGCTGAGAGTTATGTGTGAACCTGGTCATAATATCTGGACTCACCACCACAAAATTTCTGACTATACAGACCTTCTGCAGCAGTTGCAGCAACCTTTCCCTGTGAACTGGCATGTACAGCTCTCTGTCATTCAGACTAAATGGGATCCAAGGAAGGAATATCCCCCCCCCCACACACACACCTCATCCAAGAAATCACATTCACAGCACCCACATAAACTTTTAAAAACCGAACATTACTGTATTTCACGTAAATATTACGTTCCCACACACAAAGGTTTCCATTCAAGGTTCCCAGGATTTTAATAGCTCTAAGAAATAACAGCTGTGGCGCTGATACGCAATTTGTTCGCTGCTGCCAAAGAAGTGGTGCAGTGCATCTGCTGAAAAGTACATCTACCAAGTACCTCGTCTCAACAGGGAGAAAAAGCCTCCCAAAAATATGGGGAATCGGGCTTTTTATCACCTCTTTTTTATTATTATGTTCTGAGCAGGCAATATGTCCATGCATACAAAAAAGAAAGTTAAAAGAAACACATGCGTGCAAAACTATGGCAACTACAAATGCAGAATTTTCGCTCTCTAGAATAGAAGGAGAAAGGCTCCTCAATGTGCTAACCTCATCTCTAAGGCCCCATCTGCTCTACACATTTAAAGTAGCATCATGCTACTTTAAAGAGACATAGCTTCCCTCAAAGAATCCTGGGAGCTGAAATTGGTTCAAAGAGCTGAGAGGTGTTAGGAGACCCTTATTCCCTACGCAGAGCTACCATTTCCAGAGTGGTCTAAGAAGGAATCCCTATTCCCAGAGAATTCTGGGAATTGCAGCTATGGGGGATAGGGGGCTGCTAACAACTCTCAGCTCCCAGTTGATTGACTGTAGGTTCAATAACAGATGAGCGGGGATACTTATTCACGCTAAGCATAATTAAGAGTCAGCTTAATGGTTTGGAACCAGGTAATCTGAAGAACTGTCTGCACCTATACAAGGCTTTTAAGAAAATTCCTTCCAGTAGCACCTTAGAAACCAACTAAGTTTGTCACTGGTATGAGCTTTCATGTGAAGAAGTGTGCATGCACACAAAAGCTCATACCAATGACAAACTTAGTTGGTCTCTTAGGTGCTACTGGAAGGAATTTTTAAATTTTGTTTCGACTACATCAGACCAACACGGCTACCCACCTGTAACTAAGGCTTTTAAGATCAGCACCTGAGGTCCATCCCTCTGGTCCATCAGTGAGAGCTGTGAAAATGGACATTATCAGGACCAAGGCCTATTTTGTGGTGGCCCCACATCTTTGGAAGAATCTCCTCCAAGAAGCTGGCCTTTGGGAACATTTTACAGACTTATGCATGCCAGTCTGCATTGGGTTACTTTTAGCACCCTGTGCTTTTAACTGAAGCGTTATTATGCTGCAGCTATATTAGTGATCCATACAAGCATGGTTCATTGCTTTTATATAGTTTGATTATTTACTCTGTGTCTTCAAATATGGTTTGAGAGAGTTTTTACCACAAAAAGAGGGCCAGAAATCAAACAAACAAACCAAACTCCCTAAACACAAAAACATCTCACTAGTTTAGATCAGGCATCCCCAAACTGCGGCCCTCCAGATGTTTTGGCCTACAACTCCCATGATCCCTAGCTAACAGGGCCAGTGGTCGGGGAAGATGGGAATTGTAGTCCAAAACATCTGGAGGGCCGAAGTTTGGGGATGCCTGGTTTAGATGGTATCATGCACACGAAAGCTTATACCCAGAACAAACTTAGTTGGTCTCTAAGGTGCTACTAGACAATTTTTTATTTTTTTAGTTTAGATGGATAGTTTAAAAGGATTAGAGAAATTCATAGAGAGGTCGCTCAACGTCTGGTTATTATCCACAAGAGCTAACAAGAAGAAGAACAAGAACCCCCATGTTCACAAGTACTCTAGCAGGTTCTGGGTTCAACAGAAAGTGGTTACCCTCTCTACCACCTAATTTTAAGCTTTCAGGGGCATCTGACTGGCTGCTATGGCAACCAAATGGATTTGCCTGACTTTGCTGTGATCTATCAAAGTAACTCTTAGGTTCTTATGAGGCAGAGGTAGCTGACATTGTACCTTCCCTAAGTCGTAGGGCTGCATCTCCCACCATCCCCGGCCCCTGACTATTCTAGCTGAAGCTCATGGGAGGTGAAGTACAAAAACATCAGGAGAGCAGCATGTCGGCTATCCCTGTCATGTGAACTCAAGATAAAAACCTGAGTTTGCATGATGTAATTGCCAACAGACAGACAAGCATACTTAACTGTGCCTTTAGCTCAATGGCTGGCCTGCTGTTTAAAAGCATAGGCTGGGTCCAGCCTCCCACAAGGACAAGTGTAACCTTCAGAGGGAGTCTAGTGTGCCCCAAAGGACTCTTCATCTTCGTTCCCTGCAGCCAAATTTGTTCCCTTCATGGTTAATGCAGCATACATTGCCCGTCTTGCAAATAGCATGTCTCTGTTTACATTTGTCAAACCACGTATCTGAGACAACACAGAACAGATGCTGCTCCAGGCTGGATAGCTAACTGTTATTTCCTGAAGGCTGATCCAATTTTGAGAAAAGGGAGAGGGTGTCCGGAAGAGAAATTGCTATAGCCAGGACTAATACCTGGCTTATAAAAAGTGTGTTTGTCCTTCAGTCCAATTCCCAGCAAGCCTCCGAATTCACACCTATAAACTAAATCCACCTTAGTTTGCTCTTATCTTCCTTCTGCCCTCCCAAAATAGTGCTATTATTTTAAAGGCCAATTTCACCAGGGGGCCTTCCCCAACTGTACAGAGAATTCCCCCCCTCCCTCATACAAACTCACCTTCCACATATATATTTCAAGGCAATGTACAAAATATAATAAAACAACCAAGAGAAGCAAAAGAGAGAAGATGAACTTACAAATAATACAAAATTTACCCCCATGACAGAGACATGTTCATTCAACTGGGAAAACGTTTAGCTGGAAATTTGTCTTCTGCTATTTCCAGAAAGTGCAGATAGTTGAGTGCCTGTCATGTCTCAACATGCAAACTGTCCTACAAAACGGAGACATTCACACTGAAAGACTTGATTCAAGTTACTGTGGAGAAGGTTTCTCTGGAAATTGAAGGAGAAGCTCTCCTGCAGAACACAGTGACCTCCAGGGTACATAAAGAACCAACCTAGCAGTTCAAAAGCATACCAGAGCAAGTAGATAAATAGGTACCACTGTGGTGGGAAGGTAAATGGCATTTCTGTGCACTCTGACACTTGTCACGGTCCTCCGTTGCACCAGAAGCAGTTTAGTCATGCTGGCCACATGACCCAGAAAGCTGTCTGTGGACAAACACCGGCATCCTTGGCCTAAAGCGAGATGAGTGCCATACACCATAGTCGGCTTGGACTGAACTTAACTTTGCCTTATATAAGGGATAAGGCAGCCTCTCCAGTAACCTGTTCCTGGGCTGTGTAGTATCAAAACCTTCAATTTGGTCCAGTGTCAGATTGCTGGCTGATGCAAATTTTAGCTTGTGCTTTTATGTCAACATCCAACTACTGAACAGCTTAATCATCTGAGCTCACTAAGATGCATCCTAAAAACACTGAGTAATAAGGATACGTAGCCACCTTTGTAAGCTGCCTGTTGCAACCGCCACTTACGCCTGCCTTGAAATGTCATGGCTAAGTGTCCTTTTTCATCATCGTAAGCTGTCACTGTCGAGCGATGCCCACGCTAAGTTAGTCCAGCATTAAATGAGCTCCTCAGCTCCTCCGCTTTCAGGATGTGAGAGATGTACAATAACCATCTAGCTCGCTGGAGAATATGTACCAACTGAAAAGGAACGTCAGTCATTGATTGCTCAGGACTTTTCCTCAAATCAGATGCACAGCAATGACTGAGCTTGGGACTGCTCTATAGGCCCATTCACAAGGGCAGACATTGATGCCGAAATCCAGCATCACCTGAGCTCTGCAAGTGCAACTTTCTCCCATTTGAAGTGCAGGGTGTTTGAGGACTGGGACATTCGCAGGGAAACCAAAATGCTTGTTTACAAAGCTATTGTACTACCAACCTTACTATAGGCTTGTGAAACATGGACCACTAATAAACGCCATTTCCAACTCCCCAAAATATTCCATCAATTGTGTCTCCGAAAAAAATTACACATCACCTGGGAAGACAGGCGAACTATTGGCAGTGTACTGGAAGAAGCAAAGATCACCGGTGTCAAAGCAATGATTCTTCAACATCAACTTCGTTAGACTGGTCGTCTTGTGTGGGTGCCTGATTATCATCTTCCAAAGCAACTACTCTATTTTGAACTTTAAAATGGTAAGTGTAATGCTGGTGGTCAACAAAAGAGGTTCAAAGATTCTCTCAAGGTGAATCTTAAAAAATGTAGAATAAACTACTGGGAAACACTGGCCTGTGAGTGCTCCAGTTGGAGAACAGCCTTTACCAAAGGTGTCATGGGCTTTGAAGACGCTCAAACTCAGGATGAAAGGGAGAAACGTGCTAAGAGGAAGGCACGCTTGGCAAACCCTCACTGTGATCAACTCCCGCCCAGAAACCTATGTCCCCACTGTGGAAGGACATGTGGATCCAGAATTGGCCCCCATGGTCACTTACGGACTCGCTGTTAAAACTGTGTTTAAGGAAGACAATCTTACTTGGCTACGAGTGATCGCCAAAGATGAAGAAGACAGGGGTCCGCCTTCCCAAAACAGGTGCCTTCCGGATGCTTTGCATCACAGCCACAGGCCAGCATAAGTTGGTCAAATGGCTTTAATCAATTTCAGGTAGGAATATAAGAATCTGCCTTCTACCGTTGGGTTCAAGTAGCTCCATACTGTCTACAAGTGAGCTATTTCCCAGCCGTACCTGGCGATACTGGGGATTGATTTTGCAACCTTCTGCATGCAAAGCAGATGCTCAACCACTGAGCTACAGCTAGGAACCAATGAACCAGATTATATGATAGAGGCAGTTGCTGAGCCACCTAAATGCTATGGCAAAATCCCCCAGGATCACTGCCCAAATGGGAGCTTCCAGTGTAAAAACTAGCAGCTTTTGGAAGGGCAATTTCCAATGGAAACAGAGGGAAAGCTTCCCCCTATTGAGCCCATTGTGATCAGGAGCCCCCAACATATTTAACATCCCATGTAGCTGTAGCCTGGGTCTTTTGGGGGAATGGAAATTCCTTTCCTGAATTCAAAAGGGGGTGGTCAAAAAGGAAAATGAAAAAATATCAGACAGTCGGTAGCAGGCCTGTTCAACAAGCAAGACGCCTTGTTTCTGATGCTCCCACTGGTATTATTTCTGTTTGTGTAGCTTTTAACTACACAAGCACCACAGTAAGCACTTCATGCTGTGAAGGGGGAGCCAGGGGAATCCCCACATATTTCTTAAATAAACTCATTTTTCTTATATACAAAAATTCTTTGCAAGGGGAAAATGGCAAGAGCTGTAATTTTTTGGCACTCTTTTTTTTTAAGCTCAGGTTCAGGCAAAGTACAGCAACAAGTCAATGAGGAGGTGTGCTTAATTATTTACAAGTCTGAGACCCGGCTCGGTAGATTCCAAGGTCATCTATTTATACTGTGCAATGATAATATATGTTTGTTTCCAAATGCCTAGCAGCCAAGGCTTGAAAGGTTCAAAGCCAGGAGGTCAGGAGGTGAGCATGGCATTCAAAACACTTTGTGCAGTCCTGCCGACATATGAAAAGGACAATGAAGGGTTCTGTTTGACAGAACATATGGGAGATAAAGGAACTTTATTTAAAAGGAGGGCGAGAGGGTTCTTTCTGAACAAATGCAGGTGTCAATGATGGGGCTTTGTACAAACAGCAGAAGCTTTCAAGCGGTCTCTTGCAAAAACTGGCTGAGCTCACACGTAATCCTAAACTATAATTTAAGGCTAAGTGGATGAGCAGCAGCTAACAGTGGACTTTTATGCTGCCCCTCCATCATCAGCAAATTATCAACAACAGCTAACACTCCATCCAACCAACTTGATGTGAGCTCTTCTTCTGCCTAGGTAGGACCCATCTGCACCCAAGTTGAGCATAAACCAGGCTGTCAATGTGGCACAACTGATATTCACACCACCTCTAGCCTTCTCCACTAGGACTAACCATGGTCCTCATTCGTGGTCATATTCTACCCCTGCTTTTCTCCACTGTTAGCCACTTTCTCCTCACTCCTCACTTTCCTCCTTTAATTCCTAGGGAGGAGGAATTAAAGAACCTTTTAATGAGGGTGAAAGAGGAGAGCGCAAAATATGGTCTGAAGCTCAACATCAAAAAAACTAAGATCATGGCCACTGGTCCCATCACCTCCTGGAAAATAGAAGGGGAAGAAATGGAGGCAGTGAGAGATTTTACTTTCTTGGGTTCCATGATCACTGCAGATGGTGACAGCATTCATGAAATTAAAAGACACCTGCTTCTTGGGAGAAAAGCAATGACAAGCTTAGACAGCATCTTAAAAAGCAGAGACATCACCTTGTCGACAAAGGTCCGTATAGTTAAAGCTATGGTTTTCCCAGCAGTGATGTATGGAAGTGAGAGCTGGACCATAAAGAAGGCTGATCACTGAAGAATTGATGCTTTTGAATTACGGTGCTGGAGGAGACTCTTGAGAGTCCCATGGACCGCAAGAAGATCAAACCTATCCATTCTTAAGGAAATCAGCCCTGACTGCTCACTGGAAGGACAGATCGTGAAGCTGAGGCTCCAATACTTTGGCCACCTCATGAGAAGAGAAGACTCCCTGGAAAAGACCCTGATGTTGGGAAAGACTGAAGGCACAAGGAGAAGGGGAGGACAGAGGATGAGATGGTTGGACAGTGTTCTCGAAGCCACCAACATGAGTCTGACCAAACTGCGGGAGGCAGTGGAAGACAGGAGTGCCTGGTGTGCTCTGGTCCATGGGGTCACGAAGAGTTGGACACAACTAAACGACTAAACAACAACAAGCCACTTTCTAAGCTCAGTGTGTTGTGCAGAGAGTGGTGAGGATGTCTTTGGCAAACAGGATCCCAAAGTGGAGCAATAAGTCCTCCTGACCCCATTAATGATATCCCTGCACTGAAAAGTACATACTAACAAGAAACAACCAGGTTTTTCTATAAGAAAAATAGGTATACATCTGCCGTGGTGAATGCAAGTAAAGGCTAAATCTGAGAAACCCGGATGATACAAACTATAACTTTCACAGAAAGTATCTTCTTACAGAAAGAGCAAACAAAGCACTATTTTTTTATTTTTGAAAAGGTTGGGTAAATGTCACTGCGAAGAGGAAGGCACACTGTGGTCTTTCCTATTCCTTATTGCATGGCATTTGTCAATCTTTGAACATGCCAGGAAACAAAACGGTAGTTAAATAGAAAAGGCAATATTTCAAGTCATTAAATGGTTTCATTGGGGAGAACAGCTAGTACAGTCTTGCCCGTGTACATGCAATGCCAGTCTCTCTGTTTCTCGTTTTTCAAAGCTGAAGTTCAGATTGCCATGCTTCCTCGTCAAGTTGCACATTGCTTTTTCTTCTCAAGTCCTCATGAAAGTTCATCAGCGTTTGGGTACACATTTCTCCCAATATAAACATTTTATGCAATTTTGCCTAATACAGTAACTGCATAGACATTTTTGCAAATTTTCCTAACTATGCATTATTTGTATATTATATACAGTAATACTTGCATTTTTAAAAAGAAACTTTCTCTTCACATACACATTTCATACACTTTTTTTAATTGGAGAAGTGTGTTTTCATTCGCACATTGTTTCAGGAAGTGCAAATAAGTAGGCTTGCATTCAAACTGAATTTTTTTCCCCTTAACCCACTTCTACAAACCAAGGGGGATGTTCACATATTACATTCAACAAGTGCGCGATCTGTGTATACAAATAATTGAGCTGTACAAATGAACAAGTATAATTACTATTATTACTACTATTTTATTTATACCCTGCGCATCTGGCTGGGTTTCCCTAGCCACTCTGGGTAGCTTATAGCACATATAAAAACATAGTAGAACGTCACACATTTAAAACTTTCCAATACAGGGCTGCCTTCAGGTTTCTTATAAAAGTTGTATACTGTAGTTCTTTATTTCCTTGACACCTGATGGGAGTGCATTCCACAGGGAGGGTGCCACTGCTGAGAAGGCCCTCTGCCTAGTTTCCTGCAACCTCACTTCTCACAGTGAGGGAACTTCTTTCAAACACACACTTGTACATATGCAGAGATGGCTTTTGCCCATGTTCAGTGCAATGTGCAAACAACCCTAAGGTAAACACCGTAAAAAAGCTCCAAGCAGACTTTCACAGTCTAAGTTTTTTTTAAAAAAAACCATGCACACTTTTACCATGCCCCACACTGGACCTGGTGCTGCACAGCCAGAGATTGTCACCCAACACTTATTTAGGGTTATGGGTAGCAGGAAAGACAGCAGGAGGGGTGAGACCCTGTCTTCTTCACCAGCCTGACTCATCTCTGCCTCTTGAGCTCCCTCCTCCCCTGCTTCAGTTTCTGCCTCTGATTCTGGACCTCTCTCTGCCACAGACTCTCCCAGCTCACTGAACCCTGTTGCCTCCTCAACTTGCAACACCTCCTCCTCCCAAGTCTTCTCCCTGTGATCACTCATCACTGTTCCACCACCAATCCCCAGGCTATGAGCCTTTGTCCCCTGAGGATTCTCTAGCTGGTTCCTCCCACCACTCCTCTGTGTCCAGCCAGTCCATGACAGGCAGGGATACTCAATGTGGTGCCCTCCAGATTGGACTACTGCAGTGCACTCTACGTGGGGCTACCTTTGAAGGTGACCCGGAAACTACAATTAATCCAGAATGCGGCAGCTAGACTGGTGACTGGGAGTGGCCACCAAGACCATATTACACTAGTCCTGAAAAACCTACATTGGTTCCCAGCATGTTTCTGGGCACAATTCAAAGTGCTGGTGCTTACCTTCAAAGCCCTAAACAGCCTCAGCCCAGTATACCCGAAGGAGTGTCTCCACCCCCATCGTTCAGCTGGGGCACTGAGGTCCAGCTCCGAGGGCCTTCTGGCGGTTCCCTCACTGCGAGAAGTGATGTTACAGGGAACCAGGCAGAGGGCCTTCTCGGTAGTGGCACCCGCCCTGTGGAACGCCCTCCCATCAGATGTCAAGGAAATAGACAACTACCTGAGGTTTAGAAGACATCTGAAGGCAGCCCTGTTTAGGGAAGTTTTTAATGTTTGATGTTTTGTTGTTGTTGTTGTTTAGTCGTTTAGTCGTGTCTGACTCTTCGTGACCCCATGGACCAGAGCACGCCAGGCACTCCTGTCTTGCACTGCCTCCCGCAGTTTGGTCAAACTCATGTTCGTAGCTTCGAGAACACTGTCCAACCATCTTGTCCTCTGTCGTCCCCTTCTCCTAGTGCCCTCAATCTTTCCCAACATCAGGGTCTTTTCCAGGGAGTCTTCTCTTCTCATGAGGTGGCCAAAGTATTGGAGCCTTAGCTTCACGATCTGTCCTTCCAGTGAGCTGATTTCCTTCAGAATGGATAGGTATGATCTTCTTGCAGTCCATGGGACTCTCAAGAGTCTCCTCCAGCCCATAATTCAAAAGCATAAATTCTTCGGCGATCAGCCTTCTTGATGGTCCAGCTCTCACTTCCATACTTGATATTTTATCATGTTTGTAATATTCTGTTGGGAGCCACCCAGAGTGGCTGGGAAAATCCAGCCAGATGTGTGGGGTATGTATGTATGTGTAAATAATATATATATATATATATATATATATATATATATATATATATATATATATAGTTCCTGAACTCCCATCATCATCATCCCTTACCATGCTAGCTGGGACTGCTGGGAGCTGAAGTCCAATGATGTCTGGATGGCACAACATGGGCAGCCCCTGAATTCAGCAGGGCTCTTAGGCTGTTTATCTTTGATCGCAACATCAAGTCCTCTAGCAGTGAGATTAAAATATTGCACTGCTGACGTTTGGAACCATCGTCTCTTCCTTCCATCAAAAGACCCAACATGCTGGCGCTTCCCCGGAAGGTGCCGCCAGCCGGGATGCTTTGAATGTATTCCCAGCAAGCAACCCCAATCCCAACTAGTACATTTAAAGAACAACACCAGTGTGCCATTGACTCAGTGCATCTACTCCCTGAGGCAATGGAAACAGCTCTGACATGTGTCTCTTTGGTTTCATTTGTTTATTAGGGTTTGCTTTGCACCTTCCTCACCAATCCAGTGTGGCAGGGCAGGCGGGGGGGGGGGGGAGAGGGGAGAACAGTCTGCTTAGCACATCCTCTACCACAGGGCAGTCCAATTCCTACCAAACTGCCATGCTTGATGGATAAAAAATCCTAATCAGCATTTTAGACCATCTGTGCCCTGTTCTCTAAGTGTGAGTGTGAGTGTGAGTGTGTGTGTGTGTGTGCTGGGGCCGGGGGGGGGGGAGGAAAGAGAGAATCCCAGCAGACAAAAACTGCAATATATCTGTGCAATGGAAGCATGGGGGAAAGGGAGAGAGAGAGAAAGTTGCTGGCACCCTGAATTAAATTTAATGTTTGCCTTCCTTTCCATTCAAGAGGGGATTTTTTTGCTCCAATTCACTAGGCAGTTTCAACCTGTTCAGACCACACCCGCCATTCCTGACTGATACTTATAATACAATGGCCTATTTGCTTGTATGAAGCCTGCTATCTGTCTGCTTCATCTGGTCAAATTATAAACCCCCTTCAAGCAGAGCTTTTATTCTTTCCACATACAGTTCCCCAATACAATACAATACAATGCAATAAATTATCCGTTTGCAGCCCTAAAGCATTCCAATTGCTTGTTTTATCAGTGTTCGCCATCCCAAAGTTTCTACAGCAATTTCACTGCAAAAAAACAAACACCAGCTCATGATATTTGCGTTGCTGATCCTCAAACACGGCCAGAACCGTACACATTCCACTTGTGAGCAATCCCCACACTTTGGAAATAAAAAATATTACAACTGTGGTAGCTGTTTAAAAACACCACCAGTTGAGCATATGTCATTATGACATCGGAAGTGAGCATGGGACTTCTGAGCCTAAGCTTAATTTAAATATCAAGCTTTGGGGAGAGGGGAAAATATGACTCATTAAAAGGTGAGTTACTGCACAGCCAAAAAGACAAGTTATTTCACAGAAATAAAAGATGAGCTACACCCTGCAAACGTTCCATTCGGCACAGCACAAACTAAAAACAAATTATATTTCCCAAGCTTTTACTACACCTGAAAACAACTTTCAGGTCGGAACCACACAACTGACAGCATTTCAAGCGAGCCATGATCATTATTACTGGGTGTGTTTGCTGGTGGGGAAACCATGTGTGAGTTTTCTTCAAATCCCCCCTAACAAAAAAAAAGAGAGATTTACTTCAAACTGACACCCCTCGGAATAACACGATTAGGACACCATGCGAGTTGGAGTCCAACAAAAGCTGGAGGACCACTCTTGCTTGAAGGATAGGGAGCCTGGCCTGGGCACAGACTGAAAGCCACTGAAAAGCCACGTGGCCAAATGATGATGATGATGATGATTTTTTTTACCAACCTTCACCCAAAAGTCCCAGCACCGAAAACACACCATTACAAAAAGTTTTAAACAGCTTAAAGGTAAAGGGTAAAGGGACCCCTGGCCATTAGGTCCAGTCATGACCGACTCTGGGGTTGCGGCACTCATCTCGCGTTATTGGCCAAGGGAGCCGGCGTATGGCTTCCAGGTCATGTGGCCAGCATGACAAAGCCGCTTCTGGCGAACCAGAGCAGCACACGGAAACGCCGTTTACCTTCCCGCTGTGTTGTTGTTTAGTCGTTTAGTCGTGTCCGACTCTTCGTGACCCCATGGACCATAGCACACCAGGCACTCCTGTCTTGCACTGCCTCCCGCAGTTTGGTCAAACTCATGTTGGTAGCTTCGAGAACACTGTCCAACCATCTCGTCCTCTGTTGTCCCCTTCTCCTAGTGCCCTCAATCTTTCCCAACATCAGGGTCTTTTCCAAGGATTCTTCTCTTCTCATGAGGTGGCCAAAGTACCTTCCCGCTGTAGTGGTACCTATTTATCTACTTGCACTTTGATGTGCTTTCAAACTGCTAGGTTGGCAGGATTCGAACTGCCGGCCTTCTGATCAGCAAACCCTAGGCTCTGTGGTTTAACCTACAGCGCCACCTGGGTCCCTTTTAAACAGCTTACAATTACATAAATCAGGTGGGTCCTAAAAAATATACAACTCAGGAGTCAAAAGCGTGGTTAAAGAGGTGTGTCTTTGGCATGTAATGAAGATGCCAGGCACATCTCATCATCATCATCATCATCTTATTTGTATGCTGCCTTTCCACTGTTAAATCAAGGCTCAAGGCAGCTTACAACATGACAGGATTTACATACTGGTAATTACCAACATAACAAAAGTCATAAACAATAAATAAAGTACATCAAAAGGTACACAACCAAATGGAAAACAATTTCCACATAAATCCACATCTATGTGAGAAGGGAGTTCCACAACTTATGGGCTGCCTCCGAGCACCTTGAGTTAGGCTTAGAAACAAACTAGCAACCAGTGCAGCTGTGGGCCCCGGTTGAGGCCCTTCGCCCCATCCACCGCCCCCAGCAGCAGAAGCCGTATGTTGGCTGGCTGTTAAGGGAATTCCCTGGACGGAAGAAGTGCAGAGCAGGATTCACACTCTCTCTCTCTCTCTCTCTCTCTCTCTCACACACACACACAAAACCAAGATAAAATGGGCCAATCAGAGGCCCCACTGGAGGCGCAATGCCTTGCCGCCTGGCTGGGCATTGGCTGTGGGCCATGCCCAGGCAGGAGGCAATGCATAAAGGCCGGCCACGTGTGCTTCCTGCAGATCATTGTCTGAGTTTGTTCTGTCACACCTCCTGGGGGAGACGGCACTGTGACTGGTACCACAACAGGGAGCAGCACATCATCTTGGCAGTAGACGCAAGTGCGAACTGTGATGGGAATGCCTGGCCAGAGAGGGGGCCCCTAGGCAAAGCAGAAGATGAACCCAACTGTGGCTGTCAAGGTTTCCTACGTTTAATTTTGGCTTACTCTGTTCTCCTCTCAGTTATGCGAACATAGAAATTGCATATTGGCACTCTGACCCCAGACAACTTTACAGGTCTCCTACATAAAGCTCTTAAGCGTCCTTGAAGATGTGGCTGGTAGATAACCATAGAATCATCGGATTGTAGAGAAATGAACTTTTGGACACATAAAACGTCTTAGCTGCAAACAATGTGCACAGATTAGAGATGGGTGTAAACCTCGGGACTGGGGTACCATACGAGGGAAGGAATGTTAATTACAGAAGGTGACATCTATCATTTATGGTGGACTTTGCCTTGAATTCACCGCTGGGCAGCTGAAAGCAATAACAAACCATTGTAAAGAGGGACTGGAATGTGACTGTCATTTGGTGTTTAAAAGGTCTTCTTTTTCAAAAACGTTTCCTGGGGGATCATTTTGAAAGAATTGTAAAATGGAGGAAAGTGCCCTCAACCAAGCCACCGCTATGGCCACTGGCAGCCAAGCCAAGCTCCAACCAAGTCTTATGAAGAACGGTTGAAGGAACTGGGTATGTTTAGCCTGGAAAAGAGGAGACTGAGAGGAGATATGACAGCCACCTTCAAATATCTCAAGGGCTGTCATGTGGAAGATGGAACAAGCTTGTTTTCTCCTGCTCTTCTGACAGTACGAGCTGTTCAACAGTGAAATGGACTCCCTCAAGAGATTGTGGACTCTCCTTCCTTAGGGGATTTCAAGCAGAGGTTGGGTGGCCATCTGTCATGGATGGTTTAGTTGAAATTCCTGCATTGCGGGGGGTTGGACCAGCTGACCCTTGGGTACCCTTCCAACTCTAAAATTCTATGATTCTGTGACTTTCTCATTCCTCAGTAGGGAATCATCTAAAGCAGAGTTGAGGGGCACGTGGTTCCAACTCCCATGAGCCTCAGCCAGCACAGCCAATAGTCGGGGATCATGGAAAGTGTTGTCCAACAACATCTGGAGGGCAACAGTTTCCCCACCCCCAATCTAAATTTTGGGGGAAAAAATGGGGACATTGCAGGATTTGGCAGAGGATAATTTGGCATTACAGGACTTGACGGGGGATTAGCAAGGAAGCTGTGAATGGTTGGTGCTTTTGTTGACATCAAGAGACAAGGCTGTGTGTTGGAAGTAATGTGAGAACATATGTCCAGCATCCCTTGGGTCAGAGATCCTACATACTTTATTCAAAGAAACCATGAGTATGTCCCTTGTGGAAAGAATTGTGGATGCTGTGTTTTTTGCATCTTTTTCTCTGACTATAGGGCAAATCCTGTGACTTAAGGCAGGCTAACAACCTCCCAGAAGGGAGCCCAATTCGAGCCAAGCCACCTCCACAAATTTACTCTTTGTCTCACGTCACTGTCTGGTGTTTTGCTCGTGCAGCCATCATTCATTAAATGCTTCTACTTCCAGAGCTATAAACAGTGAAATCATATTAGCGGGTACTGTCTCCTACGCTTACTGGTGAAATCTGTTCTCTCAGCCACTTATGTCACCCAGAACCCAGTACTAAAAATCCATCACAGAAGTCCTACCAAAACAATTTTTGTCTGTGGAAGTGTGGCTTCAGCCCTTACCTGTCTTAGAAACCAGATTTGCTTTTCTTTCCATGTAAGAAGCTGCTAATAATAAACATTTGGGATTAGAAATTTGGATGAATCTCTTTATATATCTCTATATATCTTATAATCTTTGGCAGGCTGGTTTTTTTTAAAAGGCCGTAAGCTCGATTTCCAATTTGCAGACCCAGGCTCAGCTGTAAATGTGATAATATAACAGAGACAGAAGAAGCTGGTGACTGCTGTACTTTGATAAGCAGGGCAAGGTTTTGTATCACTGTTATGGTGTTCTCTATATTGTGGTGTGTTCTCTGTTTTATTGTATATAAACTGCGATAGCTCAGTCGATAGAGCATGAGACTCTTAATCTCCGGGTTGTGGGCCCAAAAAGATGTTGGGAAAAAGATTCCTGCATTGCAGGGGGCTGGACTAGATGACCCTTGTGGTCCCATCCAACTCTACAATTCCATGATTTTATGACTTCATTAGATGCAACCCATAATAAGTCATACTTTGGGCAGGCCCACTGAAATCCACAAGAAGCCTAATTGATTTCACTGGGTCTACTCTAAGCATCACCAAAACTGGATCCAACCCAAATATCTATCTATATTCTTTTTTCTCCCCATCCTTGAAGTCACTATTCTTTTAAAAAAAACATGTAAACAACTGCAGCAGTGTCTCAGTTCAAATTATGCAGCAGATGAAGAAAAGAGGGAGCATCTATTCCAATTTCCATGCACAAAGGAAACACAAGAGGTTATTTTTCCCCTACGTATTTACAGCTTTTCAACACGCACTGCTGACAATAGGCTGAGATGTAAAAACCACAGATTGTTTTACACCCATACAGAAGCATGAGGACAAAGCCTCTTGTCTGTGCACTAATAGGGCAACTTGAGGTTTTTCTGCGTTGTCAGTTTCCGGACACTTAGTAGGTGACACACACACCTCCAAGCACCTTCAATTATCCGGTTGATTTGCAGAAAATATATATAACCATTTGGCAAAGGCTTAAGGAGCCTACACACATCAGCTATTAGCTCTGCTTCCACCCATGGGCCAAGACCCAATGAGCTCGCGGAAGCCTAAGCAGACTCTGAACTGCTCGGTCTCTGGAAGGAACACAAACACATTCACACATACTGGGGACCTGGATTGTGGCCTGGAGGATGAAGCCAAGGAGGAAACGTGACAGAGAACCAGGGTTAGAAAATGCAGCATGGGGGAAGCAGGTTACAATGAAGGGCTCTGCTTGGTTGAACCTCCACAGGAATGTTGGTAAATAAATGGTGTATGAAACAGGGATATATATACAGTATATAGCTCCCTGATAAGGTTCTTAATGCAGGCCTGCAGCAGGGTCTCCTCCTAGTACAAGAGAGACGTTTTTAAGAGGACAGTAAACAGGTTATATCTCACTCCCAACACTACCCAAGCTTCGAACCTGAATATATAGTGAGATTAGGCAAGAACACACTCTAAATCAGCCCTTGCCAACCTGTTGCATTCCACACCTTTAGGACTATAATTCCCATCCGCTTGTGGCACCTTGCTCTAGATGTTCCTTAGCTGAGCAAACCTATTCATTAATGTTCAATGCTTTCTCCAATTTAGGTTCCCATCTCACATTTTAAACAACATGTGTGTCTCTTAAGAAACAGCGTTTTGTTTCACTTACACAGTTTTCCTGTTTGCAGTCGCAGCCAAAACATAATTTGATCACATTTTATGCAGGAAATTGCCATTTCCTGAAACAGCAATCACTTAACATCCATAAAGAAGATGCTTAGGTCACGATTTCCCTCTCTGTATCCTGAAGTATTTATAAACAGAGGCTATGAGCTGCTCTTTGACCTGCTTAACCCAGTGGATTTATGAAATTTCTAACCACCCGCGATTTGTGATGACTGATGTTTGCCTTTAATCACATGAACCTTGATGATCCTGGTGGTTCATGCATCAAACAGGTTACCATTTGTAATGAAAGAAAGCTACCACTCTACATTTCAACATAGATTAATAAAAACTCTAATGGTAGTCTAGGACCTGGGAGATCCGGGTTCAAATTTCCCCTCAGTCTTGAAGCTGACTGGGAGACCTTGCCATCTCTCAGCCTAACCTAAGAGGCTAATGCTCTACTGACTGAGCTATTCCAGTCTGGGGCTATAACTTGGGTGGCAGAACACCTATGGTGAGCAGGGTGGTCTTCAAAACATACTCTCCCTTTCACCCAACCCCAACTAAATCTAGACTGCAAGAGCAAGTCTGAAGGTTAAGAGCTGGTCACAATTGTTCAGCAGAAGTGGGGCCGTATCCTTGACTCCTTGCAGCTGGCAGGTGCTGTCAGAAGTGCCCAAACCTCCTCCCTCCTACTTTGCGTAACCATTTATTAGTGATAAGACATGACCTTTCACAGGGCAGTGTGTACCTGGCGGAGGTAATTATCAGGCACTCAAGCCACAGGGAAAGGCAAACACCTTGAGCAGGTGAGCAGGCAGTGAGAAATCCTTGGAGACCAGAGGCCACTAGATGACTTCCTTCGGAGATAAATTACTCCCCTCTAGTAAAAGCCTCCGTATGAGGCTAGTTTTCTGGCAACACCTGACTTCTCAGGTCCAGAGGATTGTGGACTGGAAAGCGTGAATAGCATACCTGGGACCAGATGGATTTGCTGTAGTGGAGTGCACAGTAAAAATCTGTTTCTGTTTTACTGATGCGGCAATTGTGCATATGTATTTGCATGTGCGAGCACACACACACACACACACACAACCCTATGACATCTGAGGTACTCCAAATTGTCCCCCTTGGACATTCAGTTTTGCTCTCCCCAGTCTCCCAGACCACCCCCCTTTCCCACCTGTCCTCTCAGTCACCTTGCTTTTCGTTCTGCCACAGGCTGGGGCCTTGAAAATCTCATAGAGATGAGAAAGAGAAAGTGGGTCAAAGTATCATTCTTCCAACTTCCTCCTTCAGCTCTATGTGCTTTCCAAGGGAGGAAAGGGAAAAGTTTCTCCCCACCTTGAGATGAAGGAACCAGAGGTGGGGGTCATAGGCTTTGTGGGCATCGGTTAAAAGTCCTCAAGAGTGCTCTTGCGCCCATAGCTGCCACATTGACAGCCCCATCTCTATAGTTTCATTCCCTGTTAAAAGTGGAGGGGGGGGCAGGACATTGGCAGGCCAATATTAATTGAACAATGGGAGAAATTATGGAGACTAAACATAAAATTCACAGCATGCATGAGAATTCGGGAAAACATATTAGAAATGGTATACAGATAGCATTTAACGCCAGATAAAATGGCAAAAAATTATAAGACCAATGAGGATAAGTGCTGGAAATGTCAAGGGAAAGTTGGAAATTTCTACCATTGTTGGTGGAAATGTAACAAAGTAGCTGTGTTCTGGAATAATAATTATGAAAAAAATGAAAAAAATGTTGAAGATTACTTTTGAAAAAAGACCAGAGGTGTTTCTTCTCAGTATGATTCCCGAAAATATCCCGAAAGATAGAGAGAATATTCTTCTATATGCGTGTGCAGCAGCTAAGATCCTACTAGCACAGAAGTGGAAAGGGGAACACCTCCCAACAATGCAGGAATGGCTAATCAAATTGATAGAATTTATGAATTTGGCAAAAATGATGGCAACAATTAGAAAAATACCGAAACAAAAAGGAAAAGCTGAGTGGAGATATGTGGAGGAATTTTTGGGAAAAGAGAATATAAAAATAGATCTAGTGACATGTTTAGATTGAATGATACAAGAGGGGATACAAATGTATTTAGGATATTGAGAAGGCATGGATATAAATGTTTCTAGAGGAATAGCAATTGAATGACGCTATATAAAGGGAAGTGATATACAAATGATCGGAAGTGAATTGTTTTAAATGTTTCTTTTTTCTTATGTATTCTTACCTTTTTCTTTTTTCTTTTTCTTCTCTCTCCCCCCCCCACCCCCACCCCATTTGTATTTTTTTCGAATTTCTCTATTATGGTATGTATGATGAGAAATCTTTTTTTATCTTCAAAATTTGAATAATTTTTTTTAAAAAAGGGGGGGACCTGCAGTCCTCCAAATCCCATCACCCCTGGCTGTTGACGATGCTGGCTAGAGCTGACATGAGTTGGTACCCAACATCCGCAGGACCACCATCCATGCAGGCGAGATTGGATGTGAGCAGAGTTACAGCGCAAGGGATCTGTGCGGCACGTGAAAATGTTCAGATACAATGTGGTCCAAATACTTCCAAGAAATCAGGCAGCTGGCCAGATCCAACCAGCTGTACCCAAATACCTGTTTGCCTGCCCTTCTGACTCACTGTTTTATGCCAGCTTGGACTATGACCCAGCTGATTTTCTCCGGAAGGAATGCTCATCATCAAAATACCTTCCCTTTGTACTATAAATGCGTTCACCACCGATCCAGTATTAACTCCATTCGGGTTTCCTCTCAAATTGGAAGCACACACAGAAAATTAAGCAACAGCAGCCAATAGGCAGGGCATATCCTGAAGGTTAACGACCACAGGGTGTACCTAAATGAAATAAAACTGCCAAGCCTTTGATCCAACAACTAATTGCCAGGAAATCCCCAAACTGCAGATGAAAACTGATTTTGCCAGAGATCACTCAGATGAAGAAGGAAACCACATAGAATACACACCCTGCTAACCCTCTGGGTGTCTGCTTGGGAGCTGGACTACTTGGCATAGGGGTGGGAAAGAGAGAAAGAGATCAGGGCAAACTAGTAAGAAGCATAAATGTTCTGCAGCTCCTAACAAGCAGCTTGATCTCTTCTTCTCCTTCACAACAGCCTATCAAGGAAGATCAGTAAAAGAGAGAGTGCAATTTAGTCAAAGATTCGATTCCCAGTGTTTTTACCCTATCCCTCGGTCGGCAGCTGGGAGACACCAACTCTCAAAGGGCCAAATTTGATTGCCAGTTGCTGATCCCCCACAAAAAGTTAAGAACCTACACCTGGGGTGGGGAGCATGCAGTATTAGAAACTCAGGTATATAAGCTAACCACCAAATGGCACCACACCTTAAACCTAGGTTACAGTTGCCGTATGTCTAGGCACCTTTTTTGCAATTGTGTTTATAATCATTACTATTCAAATCATTTCTATATCACTTTATGTTTTAAATAAATAAATCTCAAAGCAGTTTACAACACATTTAAAAGCTCCAATAATACAAGCCAGAACAAAACAAATTCAACCTTCAAGGAGGTTCAAGTGCCTGGAAACTTCCATTTCACTGTATCTGAAGAAGTGTGCATGCACACGAAAGCTCATACCAAAATAAAAACTTAGTTGGTCTTTAAGGTGCTACTGAAGGAATTTTTTTATTTTACTTCAAGGAAAGTATTTCAGCTCCTTCTCTAAGTGACATTTTGCTTTCCCCATATTTATTTGCCTACTTCGTTTATATAGCTGCCCCACAGCAGAAGTACTCTAGGAAGTCAGTGTGGTTAGAATACTGTACTCCCATCCAGCAACATCTGGAAGGCCACGGGTTCCTTAGGTAGAGGTAGAGGCTTTCAAGATTACAGCTCAAACCTTCCTGGAATATAACAGAGTAGCCCTAATTCCTAATTGAGCAATTAAAAGCAGAGTGTGCTGCACAGAAGCGATCAACACTTCTGTAGTCATGTCCCCTCTGAAACATACCTTTAGCTTCAAGACTAACAGGACAAAACAGAATCAGAAGAATCTTTATTTGCATCAGTCACTAGCCATAGCAATGAAATTGAAATGAAATGAAATGAAATGAAATGTACTGATGATAGAGGTAAAAAAACTTAACTGTGCAAAATATATTCTGGAGGTTTACATCAATTATCAAATAAAATATTTTATTCTAATTGCTCCTGCTATTTTTTTTTTGCAGTTTTTGCTGTCACCTGATTATCTTGATCTGCTAGAACAGGGTTCCCAAACTAAAGCCTGGGGGCCGGATGCGGCCCAATCGCCTTCTCAATCTGGCCCACGGACGGTCTGTGTTTTTACATGAGTAGAATGTGTCCTTTTAATTAAATTGCATCTCTGGGTTATTTGTGGGGCATAGGAATTCGTTAGGTTAGGCTGAAGACAGTAGTTTCTGGCTCAAGTTGACCCAGTGAACTTTCATGGCTGAGCGAGAATTTGCTTGCAGGATTTGAGCATGTCAGCACCATGTAGGGGCAGTTACCTTTCATGGGACTGAATTCAATGAGACATTCAAGTTGGTCATTTCTCTCTATTGACCCCCCCCTCTCTCTCTCACACACACACGCACACCCACACCCAAGATGCTTAACTACTGTTAGGAATGCTTCAAGGCCAACAGTGTGAGAGAAGAGTACGGAGCAATTTCATAATTTTGCACACTGCGTAACAGCATTTACTATGAATTATGGCATTCTTCAAGAGACTAGCATCCTTGTAATGATGTAAAAAAATAATGATTGCCATATCTAGGCCACACTTGAATCAGGATGCGGAGAGGCAATTGGGCCTCCTTTTCTGCCCCAATACCCACAAGCCATTTCATATCTTCATTCAAAACTTGTAAGTAGTGTTGAAACATCCCTTCTGGGCCCATTGTGGAAACATCTCTCTAGCAAGGTTTGATTTGAATCAGCTAGTCCTGTACACCTAATTGGCAGCAACTGTGGCCATTATCTCACACAACTCTTTTTTTAAAAAAGAAATATACAAAGATTAGAGCGGATGTCGGCTGAAGTAATTGGATATTTTAATTAATTTTCTAAGTGAAACTGCTTTCAGGACAACGGAAAAAGTTCCACAGTGAAGTTTATCGTGTAATACATGCTGAGGAACGTGCTTTTATGGTTTTGAGTTTCTCTCTGCTTATATTATAAACTTTCATAATTTCTGCCCTTCCCGATGGCAATTATGGCTACCATGAGATTTTTAAAAAATGTTCTTCCTTTCTAGCATCTTGGCAGTTCTAAAAAATAAAGAAGATGTGTTTTATGATGTGTGTACCAGCCATATAACCGAGTTCCCAAACCATTAGAAACGCAAAATGCAATGCAACGTTTAAAAACATGAATATCAATGAGAAATAAATCAAAAGAACTGAAACCAACACAAACTTAGCAAATAAAAAAAAGTAAAACAACCCAAAAGCACTAAAATGGACTTGCCCATTTTGCCTAAACCACCACAGCAGAACATTATATGAGTCTAGAATGTACGGGGCTGCCTTCCATCTCAGTTGGTAGAGCATGAGACTCTTAATCCCAGTGGGTCATGGGTTTGAGCCCCACATTGGGCAAAAGATTCCTGCATTTGCAGGGGTTGGACTAGATGACCCTTGTGGTTCCCTTCCAACTCTACAATTCTGTGATTTTCTGTGCTCTTACAAGAACATAAGGCTATAAGAGGAACCGTACTATATCAGCTCAACGGCTCATCTCTTCCTGCATTCTGTGCTCTCAGTGGTCAGCCAGATGTCTGTGGGAAGCCCACAAGCAGCACGTGAATTGACCTGCACCTCCATAGACAGCTGTGAGTCCAAAATGACTTGGTCTTTTTTGTCTTATCTGTCTTGTCAGGATTCCACCTCAATCTGTTAGCTGCCATCCATCTTCCAACAGAGGTTGTACTTACCCTGTTTCTCCGAAAATAAGACGTAGCCATAAAATAAGCCATAGCAGGATTTTTAAGCATTCAAGGAATATAAGCCATACCCCAAAAATAAGCCATACTGATAGACAGTTTAACCTTGTAGGTTAAACTGTACCATACTTAATAAAAAAATAAGACATCCCCTGAAAATAAGCCATAGTGGGTTTTTTTTTTAAGGAAAAGTAAATATAAGACGGTGTCTTATTTTTGGAGAAACACGGTAGCTTAGGGTAGCCAGTGTGCTGCCTTCCAGATGTTTTGGGCTAGAACTCTAACCACCCTAGACCATTGGCCGTGCTGGCTGGGGCTGATGGGAATTGGAGTCCACAACATCTGACTACCTGTAACTTAGTACAGTGGTACTTCAGGTTACGAACTTAATTCGTTCCAGAGGTCCGTTCTTAACCGGGAACCGTTCTTAACCCGAGGCGCGTTTTTGATAATGGGGCCTCCCACTGCCACTGGTGCGCGATTTCCATTCCCATCCTGGGGCAAAGTTCTCAACCCGAGGTACTGCTTCCGGGTTAGCGGAGTTTGTAACCCGAAGTGTTTGTAACCCGAGGTACTGCTGTAAGTTGTTAGATCTGCAATTTATGTGTTTAAAGGCACAGCTGTATGTTAAGAGTTAAATCAACAGCATTGAAGTGTGTTGTCTTGTGCTTTAGCAGTAAATTGGAATAGTCCTTTTAACTTTGTAAGGAATACACCCGCTTAAAGGCCTGGTAAAAGTATCACACTCCAGGAAGCATCACTTCCGCTGTGATGCCAACCCAGTACTTGCAGCTCATGCTTTGTTGGCGCTCTATATTATTATTATTATTAATTATATTTATTATATTTATTATTTATTACATGGAGGCTGAAATATATTTGCAACTGGCCGACAATGTGCATGTCACTGATGATCACGCTGAAAGTATGCTGAGGGACGCTGTCCCTTTCTGAGCATGGATTTAAAAGTTAGCAAGGGCTGGGGAAGAGTGAAAAGGAATCCTTAGTGTAAATGGCTAATGTCTTTCCTTTTTGTACAATTGACAGTGATAATTGCCTCCCTGTTGCTCAAGCAGTGTATGTATTGTGTATGCAGAAAGTACCTTGGGCCTTGCCTTTATACTCTACAATCTAAATCAAGATAAGATAGTGTTGGAGGGAGTTAGAAAGGGTAATAAACCAGCAAGAGAGGAGGGAAGGAATTGGGAATGTAAGGGTATCTATAGTACCGTACCTATTAGAAGACTAATAGAGAGGTTGGTTTTGTACTAAGGAATTCTGCACTTGTAGCAATTGGAAACATGGATCTTGCACATGTTCAAAGTTCTTCATTGCACTTCACAAATTCTTTGGAAGATGAGAATATGGAGAGACAGCATGCCACAGTGTATCATTGGAGGCATGTCAAGTCATCAATGTGAGAGGACAGCATATCCCTCCAATTCTCAGTTATGAATGAAATGCTAGAAATTGTGGCTGACCTACATTGTGCCGTATTTGTGCAGCTGCTGACTTGGCGATACAGAAAACTCTGCACTTGCAGGATCAAACTTCAGAAATCTTCCCTTAGCCATAGGTCCACAGAACTGCAATTTGGGGGTTGTAGATGCATTGCAATGTGATTTTAAAAAAAGTTAAAAACACATTTCTCTCTCTCTTGAAATTAAGACCAGAGTTCATAGAGCATCAACTCAAATACAGTATTATCAAGCAAGGTAGTTTTAGAGTTGTAGTTTAATTGATTTTCTTAAGGTGTTTATTCCTAGCAAGTATGCAAGAAAATCCATATACTTCAAATTGAATGCTTGTGGTGTATTGGCATCAGAATTTAGTAGAAGCTCAGGAATCAGTGGCAGTTGGTGTCCTTTAGGACTGGTAGGGCAGATGGAAGGAAGACCAACAGTAGGGGGCACCAGAGGCAATGACAGGCAGAGCCATCCCTTCGTTGGTTGTAAGTAGGAATGCAAGCAGGTGGAGATGGGTTGAGGTCAATGGGGCAGCGTCTCATTTGCCCTAAAGGACCAGCCTCCACTGCCAGGAATTTAGGATGCTTGGGAACTTATACACAGTGAACAGGAAGCATTTCCAGCTCCTCCCCATTCCTGGTTACTTTTGGTCCCATTTATTTCCAGGACAGCAAAAAACGACAGCTGTCTAAAGAACACAACACAGAAATCCAGGATGCAGCGTAACTGTGTCTGAGAAACAATATGCTCTCCACAATTCATCAAGAGCTGGTTTTCTGGGAAATTTTGAGTTTTATTATTTCCCTATGCAAATGAATCTAGGTTGTGCATATTCACATGCAAATTAAGATAATTTGCTTAGGATAGTTTACATCAGACCATTTTCTGGTGCCCCAGAAAGTGATCCAATTTAGCATGAAGTACACTATACTAAAGGACACCAACTGCCACTGATTCCTGAGCTCCTCATGAGTATAAATCTGCCACGTCTATTTCTGAAATTCTTTTGAAATAAGACAGCTACTTTGAGATCTTGTATAGAATAGTTGAACAGTGTTCTCGAAGCTACCAACATGATTCTGACCAAACTGCGGGAGGCAGTGGAAGACAGGAGTGCCTGGCGTGTTCTGGTCCATGGGGTCATGAAGAGTCGGACACGACTAAACAACAACAACAACAACAACATAGAATGTCCTGGGAGATTGAAGTGTTCTCCTACTAGTTTCTCTGTCTTGTGGTTCCTGATGAGATTCCAAGGCAGAGAAACCAGTAGGAGAACACTTCAATCTCCCAGGACATTCTTATTACAAAAGAATTTCAGAAATAGACTGGAAAGAGAAGTTGCTGAATTGCAACTTATTACCAAACTTAAAACCATGGAGAGACCTGGTCTGAATAGAGACATTGGATTCTTATCTCATTATACACGATAAAGCTATTTTTAGCCATCTCACCCCTTGCTTTTTCCTGTAAGACCAACTAAAGTCGTCAACAGGTTTACCACACCTATCAGCCAATCACTCATGTACAGTGATGCACAATGCAGACTGGGGTAAGCCTCCCAAGGGAAAACAGATATGGAAGACCCAACTCGTATGTTTGTCATTGTCAAGGTGACAAGTCGGCGTGAAGCGAATTTAGAGAACTGTACAGATGGAATCCAGGAACCAGTTAAAGAATGCCTGGCATATGGTCATCTAACCTCTGGCTAAAAACTTCCTAGCAAGGAGAATCCACCACTTTCTTAGGTAGCCAGTTCCACTGTTGGACAAAGAAAGTCTTTCCTAGTGTTAGTCATTAATTTCTTGTCACTGGAATCCATTGGTTTAGCTGCTCTCCTCTGGAGCAGCAGAAAAGAAGCTTGTTCCCTCTTCCATGTGACACCCCTTCAGATATTGAAAGATGGCTATCAAATTACCTCTCGGTCTTCTCTTCTCCAAGATATACTGACCCAAATCCCTCAACCATTTGTCATAAGTCTTGAATTCCAGACCCTTTATCATCCTGCACTGAGACCGTCAGGTATAGGGCAGTATATAAATTCAAATAATAATAATAATAATCATCATCATCATCCTGTATGCCCTCCTTTGCATACGTTCCATCTTGTCAATATCCTTCTTAAACTGTGGTGCCCAGAACTGGTCACAGTATCACAGTATACTGAGCGGCCGCCGAGACCACATAACACTGTTCAATTGAAAGACCTACATTGGCTCCCAGTACGTTTCTGAGCACAATTCAAAATGTTGGTGCCTACCTTTAAAGCCCTAAACGGCCTTGGTCCTGTATACCTGAAGGAGCGTCTCCACCCCCATCATTCTGCCTGGACACTGAGGTCCAGCGCCGAGGGCCTTCTGGCGGTTCCCTCGCTACGAGAAGCAAAGCTACAGGGAACCAGGCAGAGGGCCTTCTCGGTAGTGGCATCCACCCTGTGGAACACCCTCCCATCAGAGGTCAGAGAGATAAACAACTACCTGACATTTAGAAAATGTTTTTAATCTGTGATATTTGATGTATTTTAATGTTTGTTGGAAGCTGCCCAGAGTGGCAGGGGAAGCCCAGCCAGATGGGTGGGGTATAAATAATAAATTATTAGTAGTAGTAGTATTAGTATTAGTATTCCAAGTTAGATATGAAGCCTTGTTGGGAAAATTGGCCCAAAATGAATAATTCAGAATGTACCACTTCAGAGAAAAATAGCAATACAAAGTAACAGTCAAAACCAACATGCCTACACACTCCTTGAATGTAGCAAGGCTGTTGTAGAAGACATATTAATGCAAAACATATAATTGACTGGTTTTTTACTTTTTATCTGAATACTGCCTCCTAAACGGGATTCTTCAAATTCTCAAAGTCGCTTGCCTCGTACTAAATGTGAGTCTTGGCAGTTTTGCACAAGGAAAGGAACACAAGTTGCTTACTGTTCCAGCACTTAACCTGTATTCCTTAGGTAAATGTGTATCTCATCAAATTTCAAAGCAACATACAACAGGGGCCTAGTGCACACATCACAGAAAGCTACTCAATCGCTCCTACTTTAGTCCACCCTCTCTACAGCCAGGAGAAACAAACCACAACACTTGGCTCAGCTTTACACACGAACCTAGTGCTCAAGGTTTGCTTTCCTCCACACAAACCACAAGCAGGAGCCAAGGTTTATTTTCTGGCAGGAAAAACGAACACCCAAACCACCTAGTACCTGCATAGGAAGTCCTTCACCATGATAACAGACCACAAACCTTTGGTAGGGCAGTTTTAGGAAATCAACACTGTAGTCGGGCTGCAGCCATTGTGGGCATTGGTTCATCCCCCTTATTCTTGTCAAGCACTGCATTCAACTTATGAGTAAATGATTCTCTGCAACACTGGTCTGCAAACAGTGGGGCGGGACCCACTGGTGGAGCGCAGCCTGATCCAAGGTGGGTCGCAGCAGGAGCACGGCCACCATGCAAATGTGCGGTGAAAGGTCAATAAATTGGTCCCCAAATGCATGTTCAAGTTAAAACTGGGTCCTCGGTCTGAAAGTTTGATCATACATGATGCACAAGGCAGGTAGTCCATGTGGCAATGCTGATGTACTCAACAGATTAGTGCTTCCAATATCAGCTCCTTCAGAAGAGAAGCCTGGGGAAGTAGTCGAGTTGATGGAACATCTAGAGCAGAGCTGTTTCAGCCCTCCACAACTGCTCTAGATCAGGGTTTCCCAA
Source organism: Zootoca vivipara (assembly GCF_965207765.1). Lineage (NCBI taxonomy): Eukaryota > Metazoa > Chordata > Lepidosauria > Squamata > Lacertidae > Zootoca > Zootoca vivipara. The sequence continues at coordinate 57,343,040 of NC_142592.1, forward strand.
GCTCCAGCTGTTTTGGGACTCTAATTCCCATCATCCTTGACCACTGGTTCTGTCTGCTAGCTAGGGATGATGGGAGTTTGGGAAACCCTGATTTAGAGCAATTGTGGAGGGCTGAAACTGCTCTGCTCTAGGTGTTCCAACAACCCGACTATACAATTTTGCCTAAGATACACTTTTCTTTTCTTTTGCAGAGCAATTTCATTTTTGCATGTTCTTTTCACTGCTATTTGCCTGGACAACAGTGGAATTGCTTTTCCAAAAAAAAGAATGTGGTTGACTTCTAAGTAAAACATGCTCAGGAGCAAGTGTACTGGTCTCTCTTACTAAAGGAAAAAGGGACGTTTACCTTTCACTGTACTGAATTGCTTATTATCAGTTCATTTCATTACTCACATTCCTCTCTGTTATGTAGCAAGCAAGCAACAGGACACATCAATGACTGTTCGGGAAATTTACAAGGCACGCAATGGAAAAATCTAAACAGTTCGACCGCACAGCCTGCCAGTAGCAAGAGGAGGCAAATCTGCAGCTTGAGAGGGAGCCAATAATTAGAGCAACTCAGATTACCCATTCTGCGTTCCGTTTATTATGACGATTATTTGAGCAGGGCAGGGAGGTAAATAACTTCCAGAGCAGCAGGCACACCGCATGTGAATGGAAACCGATGTTGATTGGGTCAGCCTTTCTACCTAGAAGAATGAGGACATGCACACATCTACAGAGCGGCTCATTCATCGCCATGGCAACTGCGCCAAACAAAAGGGGGAAACCAATTCAAGGAGCAGCCTTCTTCAGATGAAAAGAACACGAGGTGGGAGGGGAAAAGGCCTTCTTCCTGTATCTCTGGGAGGTTTGGCTGGCTTGTTTGGGTTTTTGACGTAATTAGATCCCAAGGCTGTAATTGTAACTCCCTGGCATTACCCATGTGCCAAGTACGTTTTTATTAAATTAGAGGATTTACTTTGAATGTGCGAAATTTAATATAACCAAGCAGTTAAAAAAAAACCCAGAGCCATTTGCTGGGGAAAAGGAGGCACAAAACGCAGCCACCTTGCTGAAGCTGAGCAGGTCTGGGACACAGAAAGCATTCTGCTACAGAACCAGTCCATGGGCTAGTTCACCTAGCTCAGTATTCGCTGCACTCCCTGGCAGAAGAGTTTCAGACCAGGCTTTCTACCTGGGGCGGGTGCCAGGGACCAGAGGCGTACCTAGGCTCCCTTGCGCCCTTGGCATGGAGCTGTATTTGTGTCTCCGAAGCTGGGAGAGATCCTGGACCAGAAACTCAAAAAGTTTGCTTTTTGATGGCTTTTGCACTCTACAAGTGACTTCTTCCACAGCCAATGAGGATGGGTCTTGCTCTGCTCTGCTCCTCCTTCCTCCTCCTCCACTGGTCCGTCTACCTTCCTTCCTCAACTTGCTACTTTCCCTCCTGTTTCCTCCCTCCTTCCCTTTTTTTCCTCCTGCAACTCTCGCCTGCTTTCTCTGTCCTTCTTCCCGCCTAGCCCTGCTGGGCACTTCGGTTCACACTTCTAATAGCACCAACTGGCTGACTGGAGAGGGGGTCCTGCAGGGCTCTTGTGGCAGCCCATCCCAGTGACTGGATTCCTCCGCCAAGGCACCCAGAGGAGCTTGTGGACCACGCCAGCCACCCAGAGCAGCGGAGGTGCATCCCTGGGAGTGTGTGGCTGGGCAGGTGCACTCCTAGCCAGTGTGGAGAGGTTTGGGAATATTCTAAATGCTGCTTGATGGAGATGGCAAGGATGCAGGGCAGAAATTAATAATAGATTATTTTATTTAAAAAAATACAAACACAAATATAATCATGATATGGTGCTTAACCTGCGGAGAGGAAAGAACCTGTGGCCCACATCTGCACCAAGCCAGAAAAGTAAACCACTCTCTAGGGCAGTGTTTCCCAACCTTGTGCCTCCAGATGTTTTGGGACTACAACTCCCATCATCCCTAGCTAGCAAGACCAGTGGTCTGGAATGATGGGAATTGTAGACCGAAAACATCTGGAGGCTCAAGGTTGGGAAACACTGCTCTAGGGCATATTAACTTTGTTTCCCTTTAAAATCATTTATTGTGCAGTGTAGTAGGCTAATCGCAAACCATTCCAGCCCTCTGCTTATCTGAAAGGGCAAAGGGATTTGCATCGCCGAGCTATGAATTTCTTTAGAAAAACATCTCACCTACCGTCTAGTATTGCACGACCAAGGGCACAACGGGGTCACATCACCCAGCTGTTTCATTAGCAGCAATTCATCTTCATTACAAGCACAGGCTTATGGCCACACACAGTGGGACGCACACACACAAACAGCATGCAACATGCTAGAAATGTTTCCTAGCATGGCATGAGCAGAGTTTGTTTCCGTTTAGCAAATGAGCATGCCAGGAAAGCGCTACACTGGAATGCCCAGGGGAGAAGATGAATAAGAACTGCTGGTGAAGACGAGATGAATGGGAACTGCTATAACTGACAAAATAAACAACAGGCAGCAGCACAGAATCCGGTTGCCATAGACCAAAGTGTGCAGGGCTCCCACACATGGATCTTATAGTGAGCACTGCCTTCTGATGCCCCATGCAACCTTCCATGATCCCGGGAGTCTTTCCAGCTCCCGGGAGAGGAGGCATGGGGGGGGGGGCTTGCATTGCATATCCCCCTTGCTTCCAGTCCTACTCCAAAAGGGGAGCTACACAAAATGTGTCCCTCTGCCCAGGGAAGAGCCAGAAACTTAGGGAAAAGAAGCACACAAGTCAAGCTGTGCTTCCCCTCCTCTATTTTCTGGAATTTCCCAAAGGGCCATCTTTTATTTTATATATATAGATATATTCATTTAGTTTTTCAAATTAAAGTTTTACAACCACATATCCATCCAACATACGTCATAAAAACAAGATTCCAAAGAATCCCCTCCCCTTCCCTCCCCTCCTCCCCTTTGTGGGACCTACTGTCAATCATTTCCTCCTGCATCTTTTATAATAATCCAAATCTTTTTCCTCTCCGTTATATCCAAAATTCACCATTGGACTACAAGTGTTATTCCAATCCTACTAACAATTTTAACTGTTCACAATGGTTTTTAAGCTAAATTATAAATTTTCCCCATTCCCTTTTTTTGGTCTTTCTGATTTCTGGTTCCTCCGGTCATTTTTGCCATTTCGGGCTCTCTTTTCAATTATGGAATACAGTTTGTTTCAGACTAGGTGCATGCAACAGGTGACCAGAGCGTATCCCCATTTGCTCCCTCAGATTAATCCTGAATTGTGCATTTTGGCTGTTTTTCCCCCAAAGGAACATAGGAAGCCGGCTGGTACTGAGAGAGCCTTGGTTCCACCTAGCTCAGTTTTGCCTCTGCTGGCATGGAAGTTGCTTTCCAGGGGTTTAGAATAAGGGACATTCCCAGACTGAACTTGGGACTCGAATGCAAAGCAGATGCTATGCAACTGAGGCTTCTCCTGAGCCAAGATGACTTTTCACTTCCTCCCAGGTGCAGACAACACCAGCAAAGGTCTTCCCCCTTGCTCCTCAGCTGCTTGCTCACATCTGCAAGCCAAAACTAAGCCAATTGGGAGCAGACACCTGAGATTCTGTACCTGTGCTTGCAAGGGATTGAATGCAAACCAGAAGACACCAAGAACAATCAACACCCCTTGCAGACCCACCCACCCCCCCAATAAAAAAAACCCAGTATGAATTATTTTTTAACTGTTCTGGGTAACCAGGAAAGAAAGCTCAAAAAAGCTGCAACTTGCCCCCTCAGCATAGACAGCTTTAGGTATGTATTTTGTTTGACAAACTTTGTATGCCACTTAACTATAAATAAAACCTCTAAGCAGTTTACAAAGAAGATACATAAATATTTAAACGTTTACATTGTTATCAACATTAAAATCAAGTTTATAAAACACACACACAAAATGAATAAAATCAAGAGTTAAAAGTATAGATTTCAAACTGAAATTACAGATGACGATACACATCAATGTAACATACCGTGTTTCTCCAAAAATAAGACACCGTCTTATATTTATTTTTCCTCAAAAAACACTCGGTGGCTTATTTTCAGGGGATGTCTTATTTTTTTATTAAGTATGGTACAGTTTAACCTACAAGGTTAAACTGCCTATCACTATGGCTTATTTTCGGGATATGCCTTATTTTCAGGGTGTGGCTTATTTTCGGAGAAACACTGTATCTGGGTAGAAAGTATTTTAGCAGGCCCCGAAAAGGAGGCAGAGAAGGCAACTGCCTAATGTCAAGAGGCAGGGAGTTCCAGAGTGTAGGAACTGCCAAGCTAAAATATTGCTTCCTTACAAGTGCAAAACGAGCATTATTTGGCACTTGTAAAACTGTTGGTTTCCCAGTCTGAAGTGACTGAGTGGACATACCTGGTAAACTTGGTACGGGCTGGAGGGGGAAAAAACAATAATGGGTTATTAACTTTGGAAGAATAATTGGCAAGGCTGGCCTAGAAATTTGAAGGTGGGGATTTCTCCGATGCACAAGATACCATCGCTCTATCTACTTCAAGTTTGTTTTTGCGAGCGGCGGGAAGGTTATAAACGAAAGCACATTAGACGCAGAAAGAGTCGGGATTTACCAGGATTAGCAAGCAACCCAGACGATTCTCCTATATGCAATTAATCTCTTGTTCTTTTGAAACAATCTAAAAAGCAGTTCCGTCTTTAGGATTAAGTGGTGGTTGTTTTGTTCCTTTTTAAAAGGGGGGGGGCTGCTAGGTTTCCATAAACCATGAGCTTCTGCGCAGCACCATTACGACTCCAGAGGCCAATTAGCCAAATCCCAAAGCACCCTGGATTGGATAGAGAGTTTGTTTGTTTGCACACTGATGGCATGCACGTGTGAAAACAAACACCTCCCTCCCATAGCTAGAAACAGCTGACATTTATGTTCTAGCAGCTCTGTAAAAGGTGAGCGTCCCTGGAGAATTTCACAGCATGCCTGGTGGAGAGAAAGAATCTGGAAAATTGACTGTTGCCACACCAGCTCACTTTTCACCTGCTCAGATATGTGGTATGTTTCCGCTGGGTTCACCTCTGTCGCTACAGACCTCTCTGGAAACCTGCCATAAAGGAGGTGTGAGGCGAGAAAGACACTCAGTGGAGATGTTAAAGAATCTCATACCCAGCTTGTTGAGACATATTTGATAAAGGAGTGTATTTGATATCTTTACTGCGCTAAAACTGGGCCTCTGCCCACATCACTTCCTTTTAATGGGTGCTGTTCCAGCTGTGTTTTCTACCCAGATCCATCCTAATTAAAAAAATACCTACCCGGTATGTTTCTGTCTTTATTTATTTAAAATATTTATGCACCACTAATTCATAGAAGATATTGAGGCGACACACAGCAATATACAGTGCCATTGCAACCTAGGCAGGAGTTAACATTCCCGGGGCTTGCACGTGACAGCAAAATTGTGCAAACTGAGAACGACCACACTGTCTGGGATCTCGCAGGATCCCAGACGCCCCATGAAATCTTGTGCGACCCTCCCAGAGCTTGGTAAGCAAGGCAGAGGGGTTAGAACAGGCATCCCCAAACTGTGGCCCTCCAGATGTTTTGGCCTACAGCTCCCGTGATCCCTAGCTAACAGGACCAGTGGTCAGGGATGATGGGAATTGTAGTCCAAAACATCTGGAGGGCCGAAGTTTGGGGATGCCTGGGTTAGAAGCTCTTTCCATGAAGCCTCTCAGAGACCAGAAAACCAAGTTCTCCTGCTCAGTCTTTCTATTTATTTTATTTATTAACTGGCCATTAAGCGGTGATCGCAAAAGTAAAACTAAAATGTGATCCGACTGCATAGATTCATAGAATTGTAGAGTTGGAAGGGACCCCGAGGGTCATCTAGTTCCACCCCCTGCAATGCAGGATTCTTTCGCCCAACGTGGGGCTCGAACCCACGACCCTGAGATTAAGAGAGTCAGGCTGTACCGACTGAGCTATCGCAGCTTAAGTGCAATGAAAGAGAGCGTGCCACAATACAGAGAACACCATAATAATGATCCAAAACATTTCCCTGCATAGCAAAGCACATCAGTCACCAGCTTCTTCCATCTCTGTTATCTTCACAGTTGGTGGGATCTGTACATGAGCCTTTTCCCCACTGAGTTCTGTTCAAAGTAGACTCATTGAACTTTAGGTTCCTTCTCTGAGCTACCATTGGATACAACCCATGTAATTTCCTTTCAAAGACACAAGAAGAGCTCTACTGGACCAGACCAAAGAACAGTGTTTAAACCACAATATCCCTTTCTAAGCACGATGCACAGTCACATCTTGGTTTAGCTAATCCTTAACCATGGCTTTAAGTATTCAGAAGTAATGCTGAACTATGCCCGATACTGGATCTGCAAAACAGAGATACTGTATGCTGAACCACAGTTATGTCTGCCAAGAACCACTGTCATATTATCAAATTTACAGCTGAGGCTGGTCTTGCAAATTCAAAATTGTGCCTATGCCTTTAAAATCTCCACTTGCCAAATATAGACAGATAGATCTGCATCCACATGTGTTCGCATTCCAAATCCTAAAGGTTTTTATTATTAGCAGCTTCTTACACGGAAATCAAAGCTAATCTGCTTTCCAAAATGGTAACGGCGGAAGCAGAACCCACGCTTCCGTAGACAAAATTGTTTAAGCGATGGATTTTTAGTACTGGGTTCTGGGCGACATAAAAGTAGCTCAGAGAACAGATTTCACCAGTAAGCGTGGGAGACAGTACCCGCTAATACGACTTCACTGTTTATAGCCCTGGATGTGGAAGCAATTAATGAACGATGGCTGCACAAGCAAAACACCAGATAGTGACGTGGGACAGGGAGGAAATTTGTGGAGGTGGCTTGGCTCGAATTGGGTTCCCTTCTGGAAGGTTGTTAGCCTGCCTTAAGTCACAGGATTTGCTCTATAGCCAGAGAAAAGGATGTTGGCCACATGGGAAGGAGCTTTAAATATATATTTGATGGGCTCCTGTTTTGTTCTTTCTTCAATGGAAGGAAATGAGGTTCCCTGCTTAACTGGAGCTCTCTACCAGTTTCAAGAGTGAGACAGCCTGAATTCACATGAAGGAGAGGACAGCCACTGGCTACAATTCTAAGAAGCAAAACTGTTCACAGAAATGAAGCTCCCTAGTTTCATCTACATGAAGCTGCTGGGAGAGATCATCAGGGGGTTTGGGCTGGGTGTTCATCAGTATGTGGATGATACCCAGCTCTCTTTTAAATCGGAACCAGTGGAGGCAGTGAAAGTCCTGTGTGAGTGTCTGGAGGCGGTTGGAGGATGGATGGCGGCTAACAGATTGAGGTTGAATCCTGACAAATCAGAAGTACTGTTTTGGGGGGGACAGGGGGCGGGTAGGTGTGGAGGACTCCCTGGTTCTGAACAGGGTAACTGTGACCCTGAAGGACCAGGTGTGTAGCTTGGGAGTCATTTTGGACTCACAGCTGTCCATGGTGGCACAGGTCAATTCTATGTCCAGGGCAGCTATCTACCAGCTCCATCTGGTATGCAGGCTGAGACCCTACCTGCCTGTGGACTGTCTTGCCAGAGTGGTGCATGCTCTGGTTATCTCCTGCTTGGAACACTGCAGTGTGCTTTACATGGGGCTACCTTTGAAGGTGACCTGGAAACTACAACCAATCCAGAATGTGGCAGCTAGACTGGTGGCTGGGAGCGGCCAAGACCACATAACACTGGTCTTGAAAGACCTACATTGGCTCCCAGTACGTTTCAGAGTACAATTCAAAGTGTTAGTGCTGACCTTTAAAGCCCTAAACAGCCTCGGCCCAGTATACCTGAAGGAGCGCCTCCACCCCCATAATTCAGTCCGGACACTGAGGTCCAGTGCCGAGGGCCTTCTGGCGGTCCCCTCACTGCAAGAAGCGAAGTTATAGGGAACCAGTCAGAGGGCCTTCTCGGTAGTGGCACCCGCCCTGTGGAACGCCCTCCCATCAGATGTCAAAGAAATAAACAACTATCAGACTTTTAGAAGACATCTGAAGGCAGCCCTGTTTAGGGAAGCTTTTAATATTTGATGACCAGTCAGATGGGTAGGGTATAAATAATAAATTGTTGTTGTTCCAAAATTCAGTGGATGAAAAAGAAAAGAAAACCCCAAAATGTCTGTGGGTCCCTATATATTGGGAAAGGTGGTTGGGGGCAGGGGATCTAGTATAGAGAAGTGGTTAGAGTGCTGGATCGAGACCTGGAGGTGCCTGGGATTGAACCCGTGACCTTCTTCATGCAATGAAGTTACTCTGCCATTGAGCTACAATCCTCAGTTCCCTGTAGTTCCCATCTACAGAGGGTGTAGCTAAATCGTGTAAGAAAAAAGCAGTCCACCCAGACTTGGAGGAAATGACAAAAGAACGATTCCAAAAACGAGGACGGGAAGAACAAAGAACTCAAGATAACTGTTCGCAATCCAATTAAAATTGACAAAGAGAGAAGGGATTACACGTTGTAAAGCAAAATTTGCTGAACATCTTCATCTAGGCTTTCCTGCCTGCAATTTGTATAAGTTGGGCACTGCATTCTCTCAATTCTTCCTCATTTACTGAAAGTTTTTGTTGTTGTTTTTTATCATGCCTCGTTTTCATTTCCAACACAGCAAGGAGTCATTAAGGTTGTAATCCTACACATTCCTTGAGGGAAAGCTTTCGTCTGAGTAGACAGTGATATGATTGCGCTGTCAGCACAAAACAATTTTTCTTCTTTTGCTTCCTAAAGAGAGTGCTTCATTCCAAATTCCTCCATGTTATCACATCCTCCCCCTTTACCCCCTAGCTTGCATTCATTTGAGACACCAGCCAGGTCAGCAACTCAAAACAGACCCTAGTAGCCTGCAATCCATTGAGATACCCACAGTCAGTCGGTCCATATTGCAAGCCAGTTTGGGACACTGCCCCGTCAATGACTCGTGTTCAACATAACCTTGGCATATGTCCTCCAGCTATTGATTCTCCAGAACTGGGACCCTGTCCAGTTCCCCCACCCACCCAAGGTGAAATCATTGCTACTTCCAGTAACCAACACACACACACACACCTCCCCTTGCAAAGGAGCTCACTTCGAACACTTCTTCCTATTTGCCAGGAGAAAAAGCAGGTGCTGCCCGCTCAGTAACTCAAAAGCGGAGCTGGTGAAAGGAAAATCTCCCTGACACTGCAAAGCAGAACAGTCCTCTTTCTGTTTCTCCGGAATAACCCATGGTGGGAGTTCAGGAAGCAGCCCTTTGCATGCCAGTTGGAAGCCACATTTGAAATAAACATACAAGCCAGTTAAAAGTGGGCAACTGTTCTCTCCCAGACATCTGAGAAGGTGCACTTTGAGAAATGCCGGATTTAAGCAGAGGCTTGACAGGCATATGTCAAGAATGCTTTGATGGTGTTTCCTGCTCGGCAGGGGGTTGGACTGGATGGCCCTTGTGGTCTCTTCCAACTCTATGATTCTATGTTATCACCGTCCGAGATTTAGTCGTTTGCATATGCCAATTAAGTTGCACAGCCTGTGTTCCTACGGCATGCTGATAAACTGTGTGCTAAATCATTGATTGCTTTGCGGGCACAGACAGTAACTGTTTTACAAGCTACAGACTGATGCACAGCATTGGCAGAACACACAGCACGTGAGCAGCAGGTTAATAAGTAAAGATCAATATTAGCACGGCCAACTATTTAACCATTCCTTGTTTTAAAAACTGATTAGCCGGGTGAAAAACAGTACCGCATTTTCCAAAATCGGTAGTATTTTGAGAACTTGGTTGTAAGACCCTACTTACCCATAGAGGTAGGGCACTGCCCTGGATATCAAGCTAGGGACAACGCTCTGATTTTAAAAAAGCAGCAATTCTGGAGATTTCAAATACAGTATGCTTCATTTACATGTGGTGCAAAGCACGAGAAAAGTGAAATAAGAATGCTTTAAATAAAATAAATAAATCCACTCAGGCTGTGTCACTAGCTGCCTGAAATCCAGAGTGAACAAACAGGATTTTGTGGGTAAAGGGACCCCTGACCATTAGGTCCAGTCGTGACCAACTCTGGGGTTGTGGCGCTCATCTCGTGTTATTGGCCAAGGGAGCCGGCGTACAGCTTCCGGGTCATGTGACCAGCATGACAAAGCCGCTTCTGGTGAACCAGAGCAGCACACGGAAACGCCGTTTACCTTCCCGCCAGAGCGGTGCCTATTTATCTACTTCCACTTTGAGGTGCTTTCGAACTGCTAGGTTGGCAGGAGCTGGGACCGAGCAACGGGAGCTCACCCCACTGCGGGGATTCGAACAGCCGACCTTCTGATCAGCAAGCCCTAGGCTCTGTGGTTTAACCCACAGCGCCACCAACGTCCCAGGTCAATCCACCCCTTTGCCTCCTCACATGAACGCATTGGGGAATGGTATAGAGAGGCCAAAACCAAGCCTGGTCCTCTTCCAGTTCTGTCACAGCTACAAACTGGAGAGTCTATAAGGATCAGTCCAACAGCACAAACTACCAATAGTGCAGAGGGAGTGCCATTTGCTCATGTTTTGAGAGAGAAATCAGTCTGGCTCCCTGCTTGCAGCATTTTACTTTACCGTTGCTGCCACCCCAGAAAAATTCCTGCAGATGTTCAGGGGCATGGTTAAAGTTTGAAATAATGGGTGATTACGGTAATCCGACCCTGTAACTGATGCGTGGTTTAGAGCCTGTAAAGAGATTTTTTGCTCTCCACTTCTCAAGATGGAAGAAGCTCAGGGCTTCTTCTCCCCACTGTTGGGATGCAAAGCATCAAAGCCTGAGGAATCCTGGGAGCCGTGGTTTGTTAAGGATCCTGGGAATTGTTAGGAAACGCCTGTTCCCCTCATAGAGCTCCAATTCCTAGTTTTATAACCAATTAGTAGGGAACCCAGTAACTAAAACCTCCAACATTTGTATAGCCATTCTTATTTATTTGTATTATTTTGTTTCTTAGCTGTTTGTTGCACTGAGCTCCTTTGAGGGGAAGGGCAGGACAGAACTTTAATAAGCAATAATATTGGGATTGCTTTAATAAGCAATTAATTGGGATTAAGTGTTAAGAGAGTTAAAGCATAATCTCCAGCTCCCATAATGCAAAGAAGCACTAACCAACTCCCGTGGGTAGGAAGCACGTGGGACCAGAGCATATAGCAAGCTACCTTATACTGAGTCAGACAGCCTGTCCATCTAGCTTAACATTGCCAACACTGACTGGCAGCAGCTAGCTAGTGATTCAGAAGCATGTGACTGACAGCAGCTAGCTAGTGATTCAGATTTACTTGAGATTCCTGCATTGCAGGGCATTGGATTAGATGACCCTCGGGGTCCCTTCCGATTCTATGATTCTGTTGCCAATCCCATCTAGAGATACCGGGGGTTGTACCTGGGACGTTCTGCATGGAAGGCCGATGGCTCTGCCACAGAGCTGCGGCCTCATTCTGTAGAACTGTCCCATTGTGCTTAATTTTATTTACAGTGTATTTTATATCCCACATCTGTGGCGTAAAACAGCTCTCCCGACAACCGTAACAAATCCATTTTAAAAACAATTTAACAGCGTGCTCTAATGCATTAAAAGCATCACCACAGGAAAACAGAAGTCATATAAAAACAAAAAACAAACCTGGAAAAGTTGGTTTATTCAAGGAATTCTATCCATTTTTAAGAAGGACTGCCTGTTGCCAGAAAACAAACATACGGTACATGTCAGTGGGTGCCAAGTGAGCTTTTCACAGTCCCTCCCCCCTGACTGCTACCTGCCCAATTTCAGAAGGATACACATGCAGGTATGCACATGAAATGATGGCCCTTCAGGGATGCAGGTTCTTGCCATAAAAAGCTATAAAGCTGGGGGAGAGGGGGAAATCTCTGGCCCTGCGAGGCTTTGGGACTTACACCCCCTGACCACTGACTATGCCGGCTGAAGCTGATGAGAGTTTAATTCTAGCAACACCTGGATAAGGCAAGCAAGACCGGGGACAGCATCCCACGGGGGATTCCCTGCTCCAAAGTTCAAAGAGGAGCTGAATTTCCCAATAAAGCTTTCAGCAAGTTATTCACTCAGCCTTCATCCTCAGATCACGATCTGGTCCTGATACCGGTGTACCCTATAGGTTTGTCATAAATGATGATTGACAGCGTGTTTAGTGGTGGCTAAAAAGGAATTTGCAAGTAGAGTTATGTACTAGGCATTGCTTCCTATGACATCTCCATCTCTGCAGGGACCAGGGACCCTGGGCGGGCGGGCAGCACTGGGCATTATTTTGTGTTTTTCTTAATATTGTGATTTTATGTTATGAACCACCCTGAGACCTACGGGTATAGGGCAGTACATAAATTTAATAAATAAATAATCACACACACCCCACACATACCTGTTTTTCCTCTGTGCTTAAACCAGTCATCCCCAAACTGCGGCCCTCCAGATGTTTTGGCCTACAACTCCCATGATCCCTAGCTTAGAGGACCAGTGGTCAGGGATGATGGGAATTGTAGTCCAAAACATCTGGAGGGCCGAAGTTTGGGGATGCCTGGCTTAAACCAAGATCCTTGGTTCTGTCTCCAAAGGGAGACTATCACCTGTCTCTCTTCTTCCTCCTCCTCCTCCTGTTGTTGTTCCTGCTGCGGCAAAGTCATTTTACATAATGTCTATGGAGCAGGGCGAGCGGACTCATAGAACAACGGAACTATTCATTGTGGGTTTATCTTTCCATTCTGTTTGACAAATGCGTAGCGTTTCCTGCTTCCTTGTAGGCCGGAGAAAACCTTGCCCTTGCTCAGGGAGCTGTTTTGCACGAAAACTTGAACCCACCTCCCTTGAACATTTAAAGCTGCAGCACCCCACTTTAAACAAGTTTATTTGACACCTTTGCAGGCCAGCGTTTGCACTGCACATTGGAGCACTGTTATACTACTTTAATAGTCATGCCGTCAAATCCTGGGAACTCTGGTTTGTTCAAGGTGCTGAGAGCTGGCAGGAGACCCCTATTCCCCTCGCAGAGCTACAGTTCCCAGTGTCCCCCCCGGGAAGATGTCAGGGACAACTCAGTCGGCAGACTACGAGACTCAATCTCAGGGTTGTGGGTTCAAGCCAAGGCCATGCAATGAGACAAGATGGGGGGGAGGGATAAACAAACTAAAAAAGGAAGCAATTTCAGGAACAAGCGACGCAGATGCAAAAACCATACTTCACTAGACTGCTTCTCAACAGTCCCTGCTTCTCATATGAGTAGATGAAGCCTTTCAGAACACAAGAATATTGCCCTTATACAGCACAGATAATTTGAATGTGGGCACGCATAATCAAATTATTTAGCCTGAAAATCTGGATGCAATGAAAAGGATCACAGGAGTTAATGTGGTGATTTAAAACATACACACACGGCCATAAAAGAATAAGCCGTTAAAAAAAAACACTAATTAGTCTTTTAATGTGTGTCAAAGGACTCTGCTGTTTTTGCTGCCGCTAGCCTCCAGGAGTCTGGGACTACAATTCCCACCAGCCTGGTCAGGGGTCATGGATTATGGGGGCCGCAGCCCAACAATGGCCAGAAGGAACCAGTGTGACATAATGGTTAGAGGGTTGGACTTGGACCTGGGAGAGCAGGGTTCGAATCCTCACTCAGCCAAGACACTCGCTGATCTCTTAGCCTAACCAACCATCCAGTGTCGTTGTGAGGATTAAATGGGGGGGGGGGAGGGGAACCAAGTGCACCTCCTTGAGATCTTTGAAAGATAAAGGTGGTGTATAAGCATAATGAATCAACAAACAGACGTCCTCTCCCTTAATAACAGGGGATGGCAGAAAGACGGTTATTGCAGCTTCTGCCTGCAGCTGGTACCAGAACAGAAATTAAACTAGTGGGCAGGCCGGTGGCATGATAAAAAGGTAAAGGTAAAGGGACCCCTGACCATTAGGTCCAGTCGTGACCGACTCTGGGGTTGCGCGCTCATCTCGCATTATTGGCCAAGGGAGCCGGTGTATAGCTTCCAGGTCATGTGGCCAGCATGACAAAGCCACTTCTGGCAAACCAGAGCAGCACATGGAAACGCCATTTACCTTCCCGCTGTAGTGGTTCCTATTTATCTACTTGCACTTTGACGTGCTTTCAAACTGCTAGGTTGGCAGGAGCTGGGACCAAGCAACGGGAGCTCACCCCGTCCCAGGGATTCGAACCACCAACCTTCTGATCAGCAAGCCCTAGGCTCAGTGGTTTAACCCACAGCGCCACCTGGGTCCCTGGCATGATAAGAGGAGTCAAACCCAAATCCAGTTTTGGGAATCCTCTCCTATGTTCACCAGTACAGAGTGGGAAGAGAAGATGCAGCTCCCTAAATCTTAAGCTATCTGCAAAGAATCATAGAATCATAGAGTAGGAAGGGACCCTCAAGGGTCATCTAGCCCAACCCCCTGCAATGTAGGAAATATCAACGCAAGGTCCCACATCCAAATCAAAACCCGCTTAGCTTTGCAAATGTCTTAGCAGTTTTGCTTCAGGCTCTTCCCCACCTAAAACCTTTAAGCACCACCTACCCGAATTATATCTGGGAATTCAACGCTGTAAAAAAATAATGAAGAATTAAAAGGTGCAGAGAGCACAGATTCAAATTTGGAAGGTTAAAGTTGTACACCTTTTTTTAAAAAAGCAATAATTATAATAATCTGTTGTAGAAGCTGTACACTTGGCATTTCTACACAACGAACCTTGATCCAGAAGATGTGAAATGCATGAAGCTGTCAAAATACCAAGTCAGATCATTGGTTGGATTATCTAGCTCAGGGTTGTCTATTTTGACAGGCAACAGCTCTACAATGGTGGAGAGAAGTCCTTTATAGCCGAGGAGTGGATGTGTAGCTTTCTGCCTGCAAACCATGTGCTCTAAGCTTCACTGAGGAAGACTTCCTCTCCTGCAGCTCGTGGGCTTCTCAGATCCCTGAGCTTACCTGCATGGCTCTTTGAAGCATCACCTGTACACATGAAGGATGGCACAGCTGAGTGAACCATTATTTCGCACACGGCGTTGTTTTGCTATTTGAGATCAACATCCAAGGCCTCCCTCTCATTTTAAGAAACAGAAACTGAGAGTGGAAACTTGTGTCAATGCACGAACAGCTTGGGAGGCCTCGATGCAGCTTAAGGATAAATGAAAAAGGATTAGATTTCACTCCTCAATTAAATAATCACGCTCTGCCTAAGATGCCCTAATGCATTTGCAGAGTGCCCTGACAGCCGCGAAATGACGTGTGGTGTTTTGAAAAGGAAAATATTGACTTAGTGGCATGCTGCTGGTTGCTCCTGGTTCCAGAGAGTCCACTGGTTCACCCCTGCTTAAAGAAAAAGAAAGGAAGAAACACCCTTTGCATCAATGCAAAACAAGCTCCCAGAGAAGGAGCAAGTCATAGACGCTGGAAAAGAAATTTGCACAAGCGAGGCATCCATTCTTACGACAGGAGTGTGTGCATTTGTACAGGGAGGGAGGTTTTATATAATCTGCAAGAACTCCAGAGGGTGGAGTATTTTAAATCTATGTTTTTTCCACTAGCCAGGCTCTGTGCCTGGAAAAAGGCCAACTTTAAGGAGAGGGGAGCTGTGGTGTTTGCAGGGGTTGGGGGATGGAGAGCCCTGGGCAGGGTTAAGCAACCTTCTTTCTCGCCAGTTCTTCCCTGAAAACTTCTTTCTGCCCTCTCCCCCCACCGTCAAAATACAGGTGTACTGTATTTGGTATTGTACTGTATTGTATACATGCTTGAGTAAAGTGTATTTGCCAGTTTAAACATATGCTTCCATCCTAGGTTTGCATAAGGAAATGAGGAGGCTTCCATCAATGGCTCCCCAAGAGGATTAGAGAAATTAATGGAGGGCAAGCTTATTATTGATCGATTGCTCTTATATCCCACCTTCCCCCCCCCCAAGGAGCCCAATGCTTCTCGCCCCTCCTCATTCAATCTCCTCCACCACCCTGTGAGGTAGGCGAGCTGGAGAAGCAATGGCAGGCTCAAGGTCATCCCCAGTGAGCTTCACGACTGAGTGGGGATTCGAACCCTGGCCTCCCAAGTCTTAGTCGAACATTCTAACCACTACGCCACACTGGCTGCTTAGCCATGATGGTTTGCCTCCACAGTCGGAGGCAGCAACACTAGGCGCTGGGCACCACAGGAGGGAGACAGTGCTCTTGTGCTTGTGGGTCCTGCTTGCGGGTTTAATTCACAGGTGTCTGGTTGGCCACTGTGAGAGCAGAATTCTGGACTAGATAAGCCTTGGGTTGGATCCAGAGGCCTCTTTCAGGAGTACCCAACAGGGTGTTTTACAGTACATGCATGGGACACGGGTGGCGCTGTGCTCTAAACCACTGAGCCTCTTGGGCTTGATGATCGGAAGTTTGGCGGTTCGAATCCCCGCGATGGGGTGAGCTCCTGTTGCTCTGTCCCAACATCTGCCAACCTAGCAGTTCGAAAGGACGCCCGTGCAAGTAGATAAATAGGTACTGCTATGGCGGGAAGGTAAACGGCGTTTCCGTGCACTCTGGTTCCCATCACGGTGTTCTGTTGCGCCAGAAGTGGTTTAGTCATGCTGGCCACATGACCCGGAAAGCTGTCTGTGGACAAACGCCGGCTCCCTTGGCCTGAAAGCGAGATGAGCGCCGCAACCCCACAGTCGCCTTTGATTGGACTTAACCGTCCAAGGGTCCTTTACCTTTACAGTACATTGTAATGGGTTGGTCTAGATGACCCTTGGGTACCTTCCAACTCTAACGTTCTATGATTATGCATGTTCCAGCAAGCTGGAGGCATACTTGCACTCAATCAGCACGCCACACACACAGACAGTACATTTCTAATTATAACAACGTTAATTATTGCACCTTTGGTCAAAGACGGGAAGATTTAGAGAGGGGGTGGGGTGGAGGGAGAGGGAGATGCTTCTTCCCTGCTGTGATTTGAGTGTGCTAATGCAATTTCTCCCTTTCGCTTTCTACTTCTCTGTCTCACGTGGGGAAAGCTTAATGAGAGAGGGTGGGAGAAGGGAAGCTTTGGGGAGGCTCGATAAGCCGAGGAAATTATGCAGCATTTAAGCAGTGACTCAGAACCGCCAGATTAAAGGCCCCTTTATAAATGCCGCCACATCCCTAATCTTCAACAAATTTGGATTAACCAGTAGCTTGACCTTAACTCTTTGGGTGAAGACACTTCTGACAATGGAGAGCGGAAGACTACATCTGTACCAAAGGCCACAAGGCAGATCTCTCTGCCGGAAGTGTCAAAAGGCCTCCTGAAATTTCAGGTGGTTCACATAGGCCTCTTTGAAGCATTGTCCTGTCCACTTATGCACTTGCAGTTCTAAATGGGCTTTTTTGGTGTGTTTTTTTAAGGAAATAAATGTATTTCTTGTTTAATAATTTGCCTAATTGTACAGTGACAACGACACAGCTAGGTTTTCGTTATGCCCTTGGCACCAGTGGCAATTGGGTTGGCAAACTGGCCACCAGTTTCCATCCTCCAAAACTCCCCAGGGTCAATGAAGAGTGGGGGGGGGGTGAGAAAATGGCAGCTGCCATTAAAAAAATGGTGGCGAGTACTTGGGAGAAAATTCTGTAAACTGATATTTTCAATATTTCTGTAATTCTGTAAATTCTGTAAACTGATATTTTCAAGAGGAGGATGTGAGGAAAAGGAAAAGGAAAAGGAAAGTCTCCGGAATTGTCTCAGAAAAGCACTTCCTGAGAAATGTTGGCTTGGCTGCAATTAGACCACATGAATCTGCTTTTATTTGCCATCAGGTTTCTGCCCCACCTGGCTCACTGCCAACTGCCAAGAATGACTCTGCACCTCTTTTAAAGGGATACTTTAGTGTGGCAGCACACAAACTTTGGAACTCCCTGCCTGTTGACATCAGGCAAGTGCATTGCACTCTTTTAGGTGCATTTGCATTTAGGCAAGCCAATCCAGATATGTAGTCCTTTAACAGGTATTTCAATCTGGTTTTTAGCGTATTGTTCTTATTTTTTTATGAGGTAAAAAATTGATTGTAAAATAAACTTTAACAAACCCTCAAAGTGGTTTACAAAAAGAATAGAACAAATTACACCATAAAAATAATTAAAAGCAACTATTTAAAACGTTCAAAAATAATTAAAAACAACAATAAGCTAAAAACTAGTGTTAGGTGACTTTAAAGGAAGATGTCAGCCCAATGCAGAGATGCCTATCAGCAGAAATTAAGGCATGTTGGCTAAATGGAACCCAGTAACTTAACAATCACCCATTAAAGATTCTTAAATTTCACCCTCTCTCTCCATTTGGGAGTTCAAGGCAGCTACAACCAACAGATAAAGCATTATACAAAGTTAACGCATTGCTAAAACCACGAAGCCATAACAGCAACAATTCAACGCAAATAATATTGGTAACACTGCCTAAAAATAGTTCTGCCTCTTTATACAAACGCCTGGCCCTAGCCAGAAAGGAAACATCTTCTGCAGCCCACTGGCCAGATACATGTTGTCTCAAGCCAACAGCTGAGACTTCAAAGTGTAATACTTAATAAATCTCACAGCAATTTAGCTAATCAGTAATGGCAGAGCAATAAAAAACACAGCACACGGAGAAGAATAATCATCTAATAGCAGAGCAGCAAAAGTACAGGAAAACAATAAACTGATAATAGGAAACAAAAACAAAAAACCAGAGGGTTGGACTTTACCTTCTTTGGAAGCAATATGCACAAGTGGGGAATCTGTGTATTAATATTATTCATCATTGTCATCACCATCACTGGTAAACCACCAGATCAAGGTGATTTACACATAATGACCTTATTGTTGGACGGCAATTCCCATCATCCCCAAAAGCTGAGAGGGCCAAAGGTTCCCCGTCCTTTGGGAACTGTGGTTTGTTAAGGGGGCAGTATCGTGCCACTTTTAAGAGCCACAACTTCCCCCAAACAATCCTGGGAAGTATTATTTTGTTAAGTGTGTTGTTAAGGAGACCCCTATTCCCCCTCACAGGGACGCGGGTGGCGCTGTGCTCTAAACCACTGTGCCTAGGGCTTGCCGAACAGGTGGTCAGCGGTTCGAATCCCAGTTAAGGGGGGAGCTCCCATTGCTCAGTCCCAGCTCCTGTCCACCTAGCAGTTCAAAAGCACATCAAAGTACAAGTAGATAAATAGGTACCACTCCGGCGAGAAGGTAAGCGGCGCTTCCGTGCGCTGCTCTGGTTCACTTTTAATCTCTTTTAAGCTTTTAATCTCGTCTCTCCCTTACTGACCACCTTCGCTGGTGGGGAGTTGTTAAAGTTTTTTGAGTTTTTCTACCTCCGTTTTCGGGAGTAAAAAGTCTTATTTTTAACAGTCTCTCTCTCATTGGAGAGTTTGGCGCTACCTCGCCAGGTTTTGGGGGCGTTTGTGCGGAGAGGGAATTAGCCCATTTGTGCGGAGGTTCTCCCTGTGTCTTGACTATATACCTTGTTTTCTCGCTTTGGGAGACCCCTTATTACGCCGCCGTGGGCTCTGCCCTCAGGATCCTCCCCTGAGGTTGGGTGACTTATGCCTCGTCGCCCATTTCTGCCTCTCTCCAACACCGGGTCTGCCTCGAGATATCAGGAGCGCAGATCCCCACCCGACTGTAGGCGCACCGCTCCGGAAGTCCTAACAATTCTGTATGTCTATTCCAAAGGAGAGAGGGGGAAATGCCTATTGAGTTTTTAGATATTTAGAAGCTCTGCCAGAAACAACTGAAAGTGGCCACACAAACAAGAATGTCCATATGAGTATTGGCTATTTGTCATTGTTTTCATTCATACACATAGAGATTCTAACAGCTAGGCCATAGACAGTGTACAACAAGCGTCTTCTGAAAAATTAACTCAATGCAGCTGGGGAAAACTGATGAACAAAACATATGTTCAATCACTGGAATAGATATTGTTACCCTCTTTCCATAGTGTAGTCCCTGGAAAAAAAGGAATCTAATCCAATTGGATGCTGTTAAACTACTAACAATGTTAAGTTAAAGCAGGAGTGGCAGATTTCAATCTTGTGTGGTCTCCCTTTCTCCTCTGCCCCCCTACAAAGCAATAATAATAATAATAATAATAATAATAATAATAATAATAATAATAATTTATTATTTATACCCCATCCATCTGGCTGGGTTTCCCCAGGCACTCTGGGAGGCTTCCAAAAAAATATAGCTTCGAAAAATATATAGTTACAGGTAGGCAGCCGTGTTGGTCTGAGTCGAAGCAAAATAAAAAAATTCCTTCAGTAGCACCTTAAAGACCAACTAAGTTTTTATTTTGGTATGCATGCACACGAAAGCTCATACCAAAATAAAAACTTAGTTGGTCTTTAAGGTGCTACTGAAGGAAAAATATATAGGATTCCTTAATAGCTAAGGTGCAACCAACTGATTTACCAACCTGATGTTTGGGATTACAACTTCCATCCCATCAAGTTGGCAACGGCTGAATGAATTAATAGCAATCCTCAGTTTGCATTCTTGCTTAAGCCATGTTTGTTGTCGGTTCGGACCAAATCCAGCACTGCGAGCCTATACAAATGATGCCATCTACAGAGTTAGACAATTCAGCGTTTTACATCAGCTGAATGAGTTTTCCAGGATTTCAGACAGGAGTCTCTCCCAGTTCTCACTGGGGATGCTGGGGGTCCTATTTGGGAGCTTTTGCATGCAAAAATGTGTGCTCTGCCACCCAGGAAGTTAAGGAAGTTGGCCCATCGGAAATTGGCCAGCAGCAAATCGGCAGAACGGAGTCTATATTCTACCCGCTCCCAAGTTAGAAATCTCAACAGCAACAAATGGAAGACTACAAACACAAAGAATTAGTTAAAGAGAGGGATACTGTATATACAACTGTGAAACTATATGTTTCCAAACATATGCTATACAAGAAGCAAATACTGTATTAAAAATGCAAAGTCTTCTTGGAAACCCCTTTGCCAATTAAGAGCACCTCTGAACTTCTGGATCAAAAGCCATACCTTTTATTTTTAAAACACAAGATTCTTAAACAGAGACATTAAGAGCCCTGGAAGTCATTATTAAGCCACAATCTCCCTGCCATAATCCATCAGTGACCAAGCTGGACCTAGCAATAAGCAACTTTTAGGGCAATTTCACACACAGTGGGGCCTGCAAAAAAACGTAGTTTATTCCTTCCTGCAGTTACTGTTCCCAGCAAACCTCAACAAACTACATTGCCCAGAATTCTTTGAGAGGGAATGTGCTTCAAATATAAATTAAAGGTACAGAATGTGTGCTGCCTTAGTGGGTTTTTTTGTTTTGTTTTTAATTGCTCATTTCTCAGTGTGGGCACCAACTTTTATTTTCTCAAACGTGCTACAACACCTACAAATTCATTGCAAAAGCAGCCTCCCTCCTTACCTATGCACAGCATGTCCTGATATTTTTCTTAAAGCCATTACTCAGTGATTGCTAAGTACACACACATGACTCAAATGACAATTCATTTGAGCGCAAGAGCTCACGGGGCAAACATTTTCTGATGCGAATGATTGCTCTGGGCAGAATAATATCTTTTCAATCCTAAAAAATCCTTTAAAAATCCTTAAAAAGAGATCTCAGCAACTTAATTCTCAAAATGTGACATGTCACTTCCATCCCACTGAAAAAAAAAATCATGACATATAGTTCATTAAGGAGAATGAATCATAATTAGGAGATGTGCAGGTGCAGCCTTTTCCAAGAAAGAAAGTATGCAATGTCTTTAGTCCCAAAGAGGAAACAAAGTCCTCTCACTGCATGATACACACCAGGTATATAATGAGTCATCCTAGATAGTAATAGCTACCCTGTTTCTCATATTTTAAGACATACCCATAAAATAAGCCATAGCAGGATTTTTAAGCATTCAAGGAATATAAGCCATACCCCGAAAATAAGACATAGTGATAGGCGCAGCAGCAATGCCGGCCGCGGCAGGAGGCGGAGGAAAAAAATAAGACATCCCTTGAAAATAAGCCATGGTGTGTTTTTTTGAGGAAAAAATAAATATAAGACGTGTCTTATAATATGAGAAACACGGTAGCTCATTCTCCAAGGAAGGGTCCACATGCAGCCAAAACAGCACCATTCAAGCAGTGTTAGAAATTCAGATATATAAGCTAATCACCAGATGGCACCTTAAACCCAATTTACGGTTGCCACAACAGAATGTCTAGGCACCATTTCTCCCTGTCCCTCAATGAGACTTGTTGTTGTTGCTGCTGCTGCTGCTATTGCTCATTTCATTTCTATACCACTTTAAATTAAAAATTAAAAAAAACTCAAAGTAGTTTACAACACATTGAAACGTCAAACAAAACAATCCAGAAGAACACAATTTCAAGTTTCAAGGAAGATATTTCAGATCCTTTTATAAGTGACATTTTGCTTTCCCCGTTTTCATTTACCTACTGGTACTTAATTTATATTAAGTAGGTATACATTCTGCCCCATGGCAGGAGGACTCGAGGAAACCAATGTTGTGTAGTGGTTAGAGTGTTGGACTAGAGGACCTAGGAGATCAGGGTTCAAATCCCCGCTCAGCCATGAAGCTCACTGGGTGACCTTGGGTCAGTCACCAAAACTGGAACAGGTCCAATTGCAACCACGTGGAGATCTCTGGATGCCAGGCTGCCATCCCATCAGCTCCAAACAGCATGACCAATGGTGAGCAGAGTTCGAAATTAGCCAGGCGCCAGGCGCATTTTGCACCTATTGGCCACTTGCGATCAAGTGAAGATGCCCAGGCGCCAGGATGGTGCCTGGCATCTCCACCATCTGGAGGTGCATGCCTGGGGATCATTGGATCTTGAGAGTTTTCACACGCTAATACCACATCCTGTGCAATTCTATCAGTTATATTTTATCCACACAATCAGAGTGAATTTGGGGAGGGGGTGTGAAATGCTTTTGTTGTGCAGTCTGAGCAGGGGCAGTGAACAACATTATAGTTAATTGTTGCAGCTTGTCCTCACCACACTGCCCTGCTCACAGTTGTGAAGAATATTCCCAAATTCTGAATGGTCCATGTTACCATTAGGAAAAAGAGGTAGGAATAGGCCAATACAGTCGTACCTTGGATCCCAAACGCCTTGGTACTTGGACGTTTTGGCTCCTGAACGCCACAAACCCGGAAGTGAGTGTTCCGGTTTGCAAACGTTCTTTGGAACCCGAGCGTCCGACGGGGCTTCCGCGGCTTCCAATTGGCTGCAGGAAGCTCCTGCAGCCAATCAGAAGCCGCGCTTTCGTTTCTGAACGTTTTGAAAGTCAAACAGACTTCTGGAACAGATTCAGCTTGACTTCCAAGGTATGACTGTACTATATATACATATTTGGACTGTCCCTGAATCAAATGACTTTTCTTCTTTAAGTTCTCAAAGTTCTTAAACGAGCTCAAGCTTCTCATCTGAAGTAGCCAGATGTTTAACTGAGAATCATGGTCAGTCAAAATAAAACTTTGGAGCCGGTCTTGCCCCCAAAATGGCAACTAGACACTTTATTTTGCCCAACTGCAACCTTGGTTTAAAGAGCTATTTGGCGCCTAGCTTATACATTTGTGTTTCTAACACTGGATGATGGGAGTTGTAGTCCAACATCTCAAGGGCGTTACTAACAGAAGGCACCACTGGGGGAGGCTCCCTGATCAAAAATGAAGCACTGAAGAGCAATGTTAGAGCAAAACAGCCACCGCATCAAAGCAGCAGGAGGTTCTCCTAATGATTATGGATCCCTCACTTTGGCAAGCATATCCTTACAGGGCTGGCTTATGTTTGGCAACAACATAAAACTCTTTAAATCAAGAACCTGGAAGGTCATCTGTCAACAAAATGCTCTGATGTGCTGCATGCTACAGCCACGAGGAGCACGCTACTCTCTCACTTCAGGGCAGATTTGGCAGGTAGTCAATAAGTTGACGATAAAACCATCATCGCTTTAGCTCTAGCCTTTTCATTATAGTGAATGCTATACTCCAGAGAGCACCAGGAAACTCTTGTTAGGGGGCTTTACTCAGCCCACCCCCCAAGAGAACAACAATCTGGACCCGCCCCTGCCTCTCAGCCTAACCTACCACGCAGGGTTGTGATGGGGGCTAAATGGAGAGAGACAGACAATGCACCTTGGAGGAAAAAGTGGGGTATAAATGCAATAAATAATAATAATAATAAAAATAATAAAAGAAGTGCAATAGTACTCAGTTCCCTTCAAGGCAAAGGAAGCAGTAGCCTATGGGGAGGGGGGGAATACCTCGAAATCCAATGGACCAACCCGAAATGTCACAAAATAGTGGCAAGAACAGGGAACGGCCATCACATCTGTCCCAGAATTCCCTACTTCCGTTCCCCAGTGATTCCCTGCTAACCATGGTTTGCACATTCTGGCTAAGGTGAGAACCCTGGATAGTCTTAACCAGGCATCCCCAAACTGCGGCCCTCCAGATGTTTTGGCCTACAACTCCCATGATCCCTAGCTAACAGGACCAGTGGTTGGGGAAGATGGGAATTGAAGTTTGGGGGTGCCTGATCTTAACCATAGCCAAGATGGGGTCAAGGGGGGAGGGGGGCATTTTGTGTAAGAGGGGAGTCACTTGGGGGAGAGAACACACTATCACACAGCCCTCTCAAAACCTTTTAACCCCGGTTAAGAGGTTGAGGAAAGACATCTGCACCCATCAGAAGCGAATCCTAACCCAGTTTACAGTGCTTATTTCCGGTAGAGTGCTTAGCAGCTGCCCTCTAGTGCTAGGCATATTCCTAAACATCCTAAAAATGGGTACTTGAATTCACTGGTGGAGGAAGAGGAGTACGGGGGGAGCTCACCACCCCCAGCAGCGCGATTCCGGTGGGGTGCCATCATGGCTGCACCCCCACCAGCGCTGGGCACCACGCCCCTACAGACGGCACGCCACGCCCCCAGGATGCATGCTATTGAAAATTATATATATATATGATAAGAATAATATTGGAGAAAACTGGATATTGAAACCTGCTTAACCTAAATCATATATCCTAGTTTTACAACGGCCCTTTAAAGTACGCTTCTCGCAGAGTATACGCAGTCAGAAGTTGACCTGGCTAAGAAAACACCACCAAGAACGTAGGGTATTATTTCACTTATATGAAACCCCTTACTAACTGCACACTTGTAAAAGTATGCAGATGAAGATACAAACGGTTGGGTTTCTTTATCTGAAAAACAAACTGAATCTAAAGAGACTTTAAACTAAAGATAAATGCTTTCTCTCTTAGCAATGTTATCTACCCACTTTCCAAACCTCCCACAAAACTCCCATTAAACTACCCAAGAATTAACAGCAAACTAGCATTATAACTAAGCAACTCTCATACTAAGATTCAACTAAGGAATCTCTTAAACTGAGAACAACTGAGAGTGTGATCTACTAAGAGATGAATCAAACTGAAAGATCTAACTAAGAGATACAGAAGGCTTTCTGGCAGAGCCTTATATACAAGAAGCAGAGCCCACGCCTGTGGGCAATTAACAGAAATCACCTGCACCTGTTTCTCTTAAACAGGCAGTATTTACATTAGACCGGCTCTAAAGTAACTATTAACTATTCAAAAAATCCAACACATGCCACACCCCTACGGGTGGCGCGCCACGCCCCCGGGACGCACGCCAGCCCTGCACCCGCCTGTGCTCTACCACTGCTTGAATTCTCCCTTTTGTACTACAGTATAATCTTCCCCACCCACCCTACAGTGTGTTTCTGATGGCTTGGGCTAATATAATTAGCCAATTTGAATGTCCTGCAAAATTAACACCCCTTTGCATTTCCAGCTGCACTGGTAACAGTTCAAAGGTGGCTCATGTCAAAAAGACTTAGCTCACAGATGAACAGCTCCTGTTTGAAACCATTTTTAATGCTTTTCACTGTCTGATGGGGAAAGGGCAAGTTGTTCTACCTGTGTAGCTCGGTCAAATCAAAACCCTCCCCTTCTCCCCAACATCTTTCCTTCTCCTTCTTCTGCTGATAGCAGAGTGTCTGTATTCCCTTTCAAGCAAGCTGTTTAGATGCGATAAGGTGCCTGAATTTTAACAGAAAACACACTTCCTAAGTCAAAGGGGTGGGTTTTGTTGTTTTTTAACGGAACAGGTCTCTAAAAACACATAAAACTACTTGCAATCCATACTACGTATTTCTCCCATACTCTACACACAGAAAGCACACACCCATTTCCCAAAGGGAGAAAGCAAAGAGATGTCTCTTAGAAAACATCGTGAACAAAAGTGCCGTTTATAGCCAGTGACCATAAAACAAATTTGCATGCCGTTTGGTACAAATCACATGTCACTTGGTGCTGTACTGGGCTGATAGGGGGACATGAATGCATAAAAGATCCCTTTTGCATGACAATCTGGTAACTGGAGAGGCTGTTTGTGTACTTTATAGGTAAGAAAACTCTGCTTCTTCCACCACTTTCCATCCACATGTTGCTCAGACACGTACCGTACAGTTGATCCCCGCATTTCACAGCATCACAGAAAACCATCACCTCCCGATTGCCAGCGCATAGATGTTTCCAACGAAGCGGGAGCGCAACTTGCTCCCACGGTGCATTGATCTATTTTGCACCTCCTCCAAAACTCCCGCAGCAAGGAGCATAATGAGCAGGCACCCCCAGGTCTATAGGAATGCAGAATCCAGCTCCGTGCAAATCGTTAGGTTCCCATTACAAAGAAGAAGCAAGATTTGACAGCTCTTACAGCTGCCAAAATATGTTTAGAAATGAGAGAGCGATGCAGAATGAAATCCCATAACCCAGTGGGATGCCTGCATACAGGTGCATAGGAATGTATATTGCTTGCATGCAGAGGCTCCTGTGGAAGAGAATTTGCCACACTGTTTGAAAGGTATTATTGTTTTCTCTGCAGGATCCATTGACGAGGAAACCATTCTGAATGTTACAGGTAGGTAGCCGTGTTGGTCTGAGTCGAAGCAAAATAAAAAAATTCCTTCAGTAGCACCTTAAAGACCAACTAAGTTTTTATTTTGGTATGAGCTTTCGTGTGCATGCACACTTCTTCAGATATCTTCACTTCTTCAGATATTTTTATTTCATTCTGAATGTGTGGGTGAGCAGGCCACACAGGCTTGTGGCAGCCATCTACACCTAGCAAAACTGGCAGTGAGCAGGAGAAGAATGGACCTACGCCACACAGTCTTCAAGACCCAGATGCAAAAAAAACAGCAGCACCATATACCCAGCCCCCAGATCTGCTTCTGCATGGAGAGCTCTCCCCACCCAGCCATCAACAGATGTATCCCAGCGACCACATCACACCACGTAAGACAAAAGAATCATAGAATCATAGAATCATAGAGTTGGAAGAGACCACAAGGGCCATCCAGTCCAACCCCCTGCCAAGCAGGAAACACCATCAAAGCATTCCTGACAGATGGCTGTCAACCCTCTGCTTAAAGACCTCCAAAGAAGGAGACTCCACCACACTCCTTGGCAGCAAATTCCACTGCCGAACAGCTCTTACTGTTAGGAAGTTCTTCCTAATGTTTAGGTGGAATCTTCTTTCTTGTAGTTTGAATCCATTGCTCCGTGTCCGCTTCTCTGGAGCAGCAGAAAACAACCTTTCTCCCTCCTCTATATGACATCCTTTTATATATTTGAAAATGGCTATCATATCACCCCTTAACCTTCTCTTCTCCAGGCTAAACATACCCAGCTCCCCAAGCCGTTCCTCATAAGGCATCATTTCCAGGCCTTTGACCATTTTGGTTGCCCTCTTCTGGACATGTTCCAGCTTGTCAGTATCCTTCTTGAACTGTGGTGCCCAGAACTGGACACAGTACTCCAGGTGAGGTCTGACCAGAGCAGAATACAGTGGTACTATTACTTCCCTTGATCTAGATCAGGGGTCCCCAGACTTACTGGGCTTTGGGCCAGTTCCCACCGCGCCGATCGCGCGGCGGGCCGGAGGGCGAGGGAGTGTGCGCACGGGCGCTTACTGGCGCGGCGGCGCGCTTCCAGGTCGGAAAAAGCGTCAGAAATCGTTTGTGCGCATGCGTATGGGCCTCCCCCGACCCAGAAGTGCACCAGAAATGACCTCTTCTGGGTCGGGGAGAGGCCCATACGCATGCGCACAAAGGATTTTCGGCGCTTTTTTCCGACCTGGAAGAGCGAGCAGCGAGCGGCGGGGGTCGTCGCGGGCCGGATTGGGAGGCCAATTGGGCCGCATCCGGCCCCCGGGCCGTAGTTTGGAGACCCTGATCTAGATGCTATACTCCTATTGATGCAGCCCAGAATTGCATTGGCTTTTTAAGCTGCTGCATCACACTGCTGACTCATGTCAAGTGAGAGGGCATCAGAGGAGGGAGGGAGGGAGGGAGGGAGGGAGGGAGGGAGGGAAGGAGGGAAGGAGGGAAGGAGGGAAGGAGGGAAGGAGGGAAGGAGGGAGGGAAGGAGGGAAGGAGGGAAGGAGGGAGGGAAGGAGGGAAGGAGGGAAGGAAGGAAGGAAGGAAGGAAGGAAGGAAGGAAGGAAGGAAGGAAGGAAGGAAGGAAGGAAGGAAGGAGGGACAGAGGCTAGTGTTGCCCACGGCACCCCTGACCATCATTCAAGGCACCCCAGGGTGCCACGGCACACTGGTTGAAAGCCACTGTCACAGATGAACCAGGCCTGTGTGCAGACAAGCTATCTCTATGTAGACACTCTCCTGTGCCTTGTAAAGAGAGCTGAGCAACAGGCAGAGGTTGAGGATGGTACCGACAGTTACAATTCTGCACACAAACACTGCCCCCTGCATCCTCTGATCCGATTAGGGATAGAATTGTTACGGACATTACAAGAGCAGGAACGCTCATTGTTCTGGCCTGCTATTGAGAAACGATGGGATAAAACTCTACTTCCTCTCCTCAAAGTGAAAGCGATAGGTGCGTCAATCGCCCCCGCGCCAGAAATACCGCACTTTTCAAGCAGACCAGGTGTAAGTCTCGATAAGGCAGGCACTGTTATCTCACAGCATCCAATGCTGCGCTAGAGAATGGGTGCATTTGGTTTGGACTTGTGACATTTCCCGATCTTAGCTTTTCCTGAAGCCACAGTAGATGCAACTTAAGAAGAAGAAGCTCATTTTTCTATTGCCGACGTAGATGTCCGGTGGCTGAAGAGATACCAGCTAGTATCGTGCTTTTCTGTTTGTTTGGCTGCTGTGCAGTTGGTACCAACAAGGTTGACGTGGGTGGCAGTTTTAGAAGCGAATTCGGGCGGGAGGAGGGATGCAATTTGTCATCAGCGACAATCCAGCGAATATTTATTTACTTTTGTTCATTTCGTTTTATTTCATTGATATCCCACCCTTTTCTTCCAGGAGCTCAAGGTGGAATACATGGTTCACCCATATTTCATGAGACACTCGTGGAAGGAACATTGAAACCTCTTTGCCTACCTTGTAGTGTACACATACCTTCCAACATTTCTCCGATGAAAATAGGGATATCCTACTCTATATATTATTTGTTTGGTTGTTGTTGTTGTTGTTGTTGTTGTTGTTGTCGTCGTCGTCGTCGTTGCTGTTGTTGTTGTTTTATTTATACCCCACCCATCTGACTGGGTTGCCCCAGCTACACTGGGTGGCTTCCAAGACATATCAAAACGTAATAAAACATTGAACATTAAAATAAGCTCCCTACACAGTGGTACCTTGGTTCTCATACTTAATCCGTTCCGAGAGTCCATTCGACTCTTGAAACTGTTCAAAAACCAAGGCGCAGCTTCCGATTGGCTGCAGGAGTTTCCTGCACATAAGAGGAAGCTGTGTTGGATGTTCAGCTTCCAAAGAACGTTCACAAACCGGAACACTTACTTCCGGGTTTGTGGCGTTCGGGAGCCGATTTGTTCGACAACTAAGCCGTTTGAGAACCAAGGTACCACTGTACAAGGCTGCTTTCAGATGTCTTCCAAAGATTGTAGTTACTTATTTCCTTGGCTCAGGGGTTGCATAACTCCATACCCTCCAACGTTTATCTGATGAAAATAGGGATGTTCTACCATATGTTTCAAAATTTCTGATGAAAGCAAGGGCATTCTAAGGAAAAGTGGGACATTCCAGGATCAAAAGTGGGACATTCCAGGATCAAATCAGAAACTGGGAGTTCTTCTGAAGGGACTTCTTCTGAAGTGTGCATGCACACGAAAGCTCATACCAAAATTAAAAACTTAGTTGGTCTTTAAGGTGCTGCTGGAAGGAATTTTTTTATTTTGTTTCGACTATGTCAGACCAACACGGCTACCTACCTGTAGCTGGGACTTCTTCTGTAAATCTGGGGCTGTCCCTGGAAAATAGGGACATTTTGAGGGTCTGGTGTACAGCCCAGAAAACGCTTTATTGCTCCATTTTGCTGAATGCAAAACAGGCTCTCAGGAGATGAAGGGGGTTTGGGAGACAGGGGAATCCAGGAACAAATTGTTTTCATGCCCAGGTTTGAGCTCTATAAAGAAATTGGCCCAGACAGATGTTCTATTCAGGATCTCCATGTTAAGGAAATCAAAACCCAGGAGATGAGAGCTAACACCATTCATTCCCTTACCAATCAAAAGGATTTGGATGGAGTCAAGCGTGTGACCCTTCCCTGTAATGGGCTGGAGTTCAAAAAGTGTCAGGCCGGTTTTCCTCCTGGCGAGCAGCCACAGGCAGGTTGAGAAGAGTGATTCTGCTACAGTTGGAGAAAGAGCTTTGGAAACCAGCAATACAAAAAGTCTCCATTCAGCTTGGAGAAACCAGAAAGTCGTTCCACCTCTTAAAAGGAGATCAAGTAACTTCTCTGGGATGTTTTGCCAGCAGCAGCAGGCAAGGAAAACGTGGGAATTTTGATTCTGAAGCCTGATACCAAAGCAGAGGCTGACCTTGGGTTCACTGTACAATTGCTAACTCGACCAAGGCATCATTTAATATGTAATCGAGCATCTATTTTAAGTAATCGAAAATAATAAGAAAACTACGAAGTATCTAGCCGTGGCATGTGCTTGTATTCCTATTTAAAAATCTCTATGCAATGTACAAAAAGAAAGAAACACAAACACAACAAAACGATGCCACAAAAACAGAGATACAACACTAAACCCAGTAAAACAAAACTTTAAAGATGTATAAACACATGCCAAAAACAGGAAGTCAGTACTGGCAAGGTCCCGTTCTCGTGGGTCGAGGTAAAAGAGATCCCTTTACAAGACAACTGAAGCAACTGACAGATTCTGCTTTGGGGTTTAGGTGTGGACAAGGTATCAGGACGATTTGTGCAGCCCAAGCAAAAGTGCTAGTTACAGGTAGGTAGCTGTGTTGGTCTGCCATAGTCGAAACAAAAATTTTAAAAATCCTTCCAGTAGCACCTTAGAGACCAACTAAGTTTGTTATTGGTATGAGCTTTCGTGTGCATGCACACTTCTTCATACAAAAGCAAAAGTGGTCTGTGCATACAAAAGCAAAAGTGGTCCAGCACGGTGCAGACTGCCTCTGCTCCACCCGCAATGCACTTATTTGCACCTTTCGGAGTTTGCATGAACGTAGTTTGGCAATAACAAGCATGCTCAGCCCCCCCCCCCCGTGACAGTCCAGAAGCACCCTAACATTTCTACTGGAAAGAAATGGAAACTGCCTTTTACAGAACCACCTAGAGTTAAGCCTTGGGGGCAAGCTTCAGAGATGCTCAGGCTGAGACTGCCAAAGTAGCAGCAACCATAGTTGTTAAGTAGAGCACAGTTGCACAGTAGGAACATTTCACCTTAAGTGCTAGAGACAGAATCTGAGATGGGAGGTCACAGGTGGAAGCATTGTAAGGTGCATTCATCCGACCAGTCTCAAAAAAGATTAATAAAATCATCCAATTCAACAATGGCAACAAAAGTCAACAGTATGTGAATTGTCCATAGCAAAACTGGTCCCTTTATTTTGCATTTGTTCTGCCCAGACTAGAAAGTGCTTGCTGGTGTACGAAGAGTAATATCCAACGTTAGAGTAAGCACAGTGGTTTCCAATAGGTCTACTACTCCAAGCATGTATTAGTTGGCTATCACTGCAAACCATTTTGCAAACTCTTAAGCACAAACTGAGGAATTGAAGGGAGGTCCTTGCCTACCTAATTATTATCACCTTGTGGTCCCAGTATTTGACTTTTTGCTTGTGTTAGTTCAACAGGAAAGAACAGAAATACTGTACTTAGAAAGTTTGTTGTTGTTGTTTAGTCGTGTCTGACTCTTCGTGACCCCATGGACCATAGCACGCCAGGCACTCCTGTCTTAGTTAACTTAGAAAGTTAACTTTCCATTTATTTTTAAAACAGAAAATTCACACATACTATAGCAGGCTCAAAAATGTGACAGAAATCTTGTCACGTGTTTGCATGACTCACCTTTTGGCCCGAGTGCTAAACACTGAACTGCAGCCTGCAAGGAGCAATAATTTGGCATATTGCACTGACTCCCTCCATCATCTTTTTTGGGGGGAGGGCACTACCTTCTTGAGTTAGACTCCCTGCTACAAATCCATCAGTTCCACCCATGGCAAAACATCAGGCTCCTGCTTCTAACATTACCACATGTTAACATCTGATGTTCTGTGATAAAAGTTCAAGGCTGAAGTTGGTGGGGCTGCCTGTTATTATATATCTACCGAGCAGATGGAAACCCCAGTCGTAAAAAGACGCCCTACACAGTATATTTAACAATAATTACCCATGGGTATTATTACTTACAGCTCAAGAGGCAGCGACTAAGTGTTGCTAAGCAGGCCGATAACCAACAGGTAGTGCATCATAAACTGGAACACAAGAATCCACTAGAGAAGTCCTAGCTAACCATCACTTATCCAGCCTGCTATGGAGAAGTTTCCCTGTCGCTTTCCCTCGAGAGAATAAGCAACTGCTCTCTGTTTTGTACTCACAAACACTAATGCAGATTAATAAACACACAGAGAGAAAGAGCTCACCGTGGGCTGAAAATGGGTCATGCAGAAGGTCATGCACTTTATTACTACCGTCAAAATGGGCAGTGGCTAATTGTGGTTAAAAGTGACCTTGCACACCATACATTTAAAGTGCACCCCCTCAAAAATTCTCGGAACTGTAGTTCCCCCAACAGAGCTGCGATTCCCAGCACCCTTAACAAAACACAGTTCTCATGATTCTTAGGAAGTGAGTGCTCGAAATGATTGGTCTGTACACTGCACAATAAGAAGACATTCCCTGCAATTAGGAGCTTGGCAGAAAAAGTAGCAATATAGCTAGTTAGTCACTATTACATTTATTTCTCACCTTTTCCCAAGGAATTCCAGGCAGTATCTCTCCCCCCCACAACAACAACCCTGCAAGGTAGGATAGGCCAAGAGATAGCAGCTGGCTCAAGGTCACACTGTGGACTTCATGGCCAAGTGGGGATTTAAAGCCTAACCTCCCTGTCTGATGCTCTAACCACTACACCCCACTACCTCAGCTGAGAAAGAACACAAAGAGGTATACTGTACATCCTTGGGGCAGTTTTTATTGCCCCTTCCCTGATTCCGAGAAGAATCTGGAGCACTAGCTGCTGTTAAAAGGCAATGCAGTCGCCAGAGTTTAAAGGCTGCAGTCCTATGTCTACTCAGAAGGAGGTCCTGTTGCATTCAACGGGGCTTGCTCTCAGGTAAGTGGGGTCAGGACTGCACAGCCTAAAGGTGGAAAGATATAAAAGCTTGGGGGCGGGGGAGGAAGCTGGGATTTCCTCTAACGAGCACATTTATCTACTCCAGGAAGCAATAAAAAGCCAGCAACTACAATCATTCCCTAGTTGTTGTTTTTTAAAAGAATAAAAAAACCAGCTGACAAGATAGATCACAGGTGTGGTAAGTGAGCGAGTGCTCAGGTTACAGGGGAAGGGAAGCGGAGCAGCGCACGTCTCGACTGGATAGGGCGGCGGCGGCGGCTGGGGGGGGAGCGCCTGTTACTGAACACGCGCCCCCTTCCACCTTTCACAAATACACGCGGTCATTTCACACGTTACAGTTTTCACGAGCAGCGGACGTGGAGAAGGAGAGAGAGCAAAGACGCGGGTCTCAGGAGCTCCAGGGCGGAAAATAGACTGGGGGGGTCTATTTCCCCCCTCCCCACCCCTTTGGAAAAAGGAGGAACCCACCAAGAGACCACCCCAAAAAAAATCTTCCAGGAGAGCAGATGGCGCCCCAGACGCTGTACTTCGCACCCCCTCGACGCCTAGAGGGAGCATTAAAGCAGGAAAATGTGGGTCTGGGCCCCAGCGGGGTTAGGGGCGACCCCTCCCGCCTCTCTCCCCCCGGATTCTGGGGGGGAGGGACCCTTCCCCCGCTCCCCCCGACGCCTTTTGTGCGCCTCTTACCGCGCTGCTGGTTCCTTCCCCCTCCGTTCAGCCGCGCGGGGCTCGCCTCCCGTCTCTCCTCTCCCTTCCTTCCCAGGGAGGACAGGAGCCGCCTGGTCCGCGCAGAGCGTCCGAGCCGACGGGCGGGGAGAGCGGCGAGGCTGCCGAGTGAAGCGCCCTCCGCACAGCCCGCTCCCGCTTCCAAAGTGCCCGCCTCTGCCTCGGCGGCTTCGTGCGCTCGGGGCTTCTCGCGGGCCGTAGCGCCCTCTCCTGGACGGCCCGGGCTTCGCTCGCTGGTGGACGAAGCCCCGCGGAGGGGAGGAAGCGGCGCGGCGGTTCACACGTTCAGGATGCCAAAGTCCTTTGGGGCTGCGTTATATATGTACTTAAGCTAACATACTTTATTGGGCTCCAAAGTGATGGTTGCATGTACGGCTTCCTGCAAATCAGGTGTGGGGAACGTGATGCCCTCCAGAAGTTGCTCGACTACAACTCTCCCATCATAGAATTGTAGAGTTGGAAGGGACCCCGAGGGTCATCTAGTCCAACCCCCTGCAATGCAGGAATCTCAACTAGACCATACATGGCAGACGGCCACCCAACCTCTGCTTTGAAACCTCCGGGGAAAGCAAGTCCACCACCTCTCATCCTTAGCCATTGGTCATGCTTTCTAGAACTGATGGGAGATGTAGTTCAGCAGGATCTGGAGGGCGCCAGGTTCTCCACCCCCGATATGAATCATTGGATCTGCCTGGTCATTCTTACTTGAGATGTTGCCGCAGGTTTTTTTGCTGGTGCTTCATAACCTGCTGCATATAGCTAAACCAGACCTGCATATCCAAAGTGGCGATGCCTAGCCTTCCAGATGTTGTTATTGGACTACAATTCCCATCATTCCTCACTATTGGTCGTTTTAGCTAGCAGAGCTGATGGGAGATGGATTCAAAGCTTCGCAGCACAACCCTATGCATGTCTCCTTAGATGCAAGTCCAGTTGGATTCAATGGCACTTGCTTCCAAGTAGGCGTGCATAGGAATGCAGCCTAATTTTCTCTGAGCTAAATGGGATTTACCTCTAAATAAGCATGCACAGGGACCCAGGTGGCGCTGTGGGTTAAACCACTGAGCCTAGGGCTTGCCGATCAGAAGGTGAGCTCCCGTTGCTCTGTGCCAGCTCCTGCCAACCTAGCAGTTCGAAAGCACGTCAAAGTGCAAGTAGATAAATAGGAACCGCTACAGCGGGAAGGTAAACGGCGTTTCCATGTGCTGCTCTGGTTCACCAGAAGCGGCTTTGTCATGCTGACCACATGACCTGGAAGCTGTATGCCGGCTCCCTCGGCCAATAACGCGAGAAGAGCGTTGCAACCCCAGAGTCGATCACGACTGGACCTAATGGTCAGGGGTCCCTTTACCCTTTACCTTTAAGCATGCACAGGATCATACCATAAAGCAGAGAGGAGGAACCTCATTCAGCTTGAGGGCCACATTCTGAGCATCCCCCAGGGAGCACATGCTGGTGGTAGGCGGGGCCAGAGGTAAAAGTGGGTGGAGCAATGATTATAAAATTTACCTTTACACAGCAGGTTAGTTTCTGCATGCACTCACACATCCCTCTGTCCTCCACCCAAGCAAACAAGAGGCATTATCAGCGTTTGAGGCGACCTTCCAGTCAGGTGAAAACATATATTTATTCATTTGTTTATTTCACAACATTCATTGACTGCTTGATTGCAATAAAACCTCAAAGTGGTTTACAAAAACAATATTATCAGCGGGGGGAGGGGACGGGGGACGGGCAACTGGGAAGTATTTTAAACATCCAAAAATAATTAAAATTAACAGTAAGCAAAAAAAAAGATGCAACAGTTTCTTCCTGTCTGAATTGGCTTAATTAAACAAACATGATTCCAGCAGTTGCTAAGAAGAGTACGGTGAAGGTGCCTGGCTGTTGTCAATCAGCAGGGAGTTCCAAAGTGTGTGCACAGCCAGTAAGGGGTGACTGGCCGAGGGAGTGTGTGACCTGCGGTACAGTTTGAGGGTCACTCCGAGAGGCCTAGAAAGCTGCCATGGGCTTGAGATTCCTCGCCCCTGCTGTAAAGCATCCAGATTTTTCTCTCTCCCAATATTCATATTTGCCTTTCAGTTTGCTGCCGCTGCTGTGTCATTGTTGTTGTTTTAATGGATCTGGATATACATAGTGGTGAAGTTATCATATTGGCGTGGCAGTTGCAATGATTAAAACCAAGCCAGGAACAATAGATTGCTTTCTCCTGTCTGCAAGACAGGGAGGGAGGTGAACGGCAAGAGCATAACATGCATTAAATGTGACAGTCACCCAATCGAAAGAGGGGCGATCCTCCCCCAAGGCTGGGCTCTTGTACACTATGAGAGCAGTTTTCAATTAACCCCTCTCGTTATAACTATAGAGCTGGCACGGCTGTTCAGAGAGGAATTCAAAACACTTCCAAATAAATAGGGTGGTTCCCCCCTCTTTCAACTAATTTGATTCTCTTGAGCCAGTGATGAAGGTAGATCAGTTTGGCGGCTTCATTCTTCACTGTGTGGATATGCTGCTCATATATGGCCTAGCCTTGGAAGTATTCTCCCCTTTACAGGAACTATAGCTGTACTCCAGGTGAGTATTCTGACCAAGGCAGAATACAGCAGGACTATTGCTTTCCTTGATCTGGACACTGATGTAACCCGGAATAGCATTAGCTTTTTTTGCTGCAGCATCACACTGTAGGCTCATGCTAAGCTTGCGGTCCACTAAGACCCCCAGATCTTTTTTCCTATGTCGTACTATGTTCCTCATTAAAATGGGCAAGAGCTGTTTTCGCTAGTGGGCCCTGGTACCCACCTGAGGGTTCTTTATGTTGACATCGGCCACAGTGCAGATTCCCCAGAATGGGGACCCTTTCAGATAACTGCAGCATAGCAAGGCACACAACTGGAGTGAAGCTCTGGTCCGTAGCTTCCTTAGCTAGGTGGTTTATCCTGCCAAGGCTACTTTTACGACATTTGCCATCAGGCTGAGAATTTCCATCCCTGAAGGGGAACATTTCAAAATATATTAGGGTTTCTGCAAAAGGTATGATTGATTCACTGCACAGCAGTGGCAATAACATTAATCAGGAAATAAAACCTTCACATTTACTCATCTTGATGTTCCAGGAGAGCGATTTGCTGCCTCTTTTATTCTCATTCGTACATGCCTGGGAGTTTAACTATATTGTATTGACCTTATTCCAGCTCTATTCATCAGCCGCTTTCCTTCAGCGTGTAATGCAGGTCTGCGTCTCTTTCCATAATTTAGTATATTTGTCTCTTTCCAACGCCCTGTTGTACATTAAATTAACACTGAATTAATTAATCGGCACAATGTTGATTAATTCACAAATCGCAGATTAAAATGTGGATTTA
This sequence comes from Zootoca vivipara, assembly GCF_965207765.1. Classification (NCBI taxonomy): domain Eukaryota; kingdom Metazoa; phylum Chordata; class Lepidosauria; order Squamata; family Lacertidae; genus Zootoca; species Zootoca vivipara. Next base: position 57,380,842 of record NC_142592.1, read on the forward strand.
AAGACCGGCTCTTAATTAGAGCCATCTTTTTGTGGAAAGGTTTTTGAACACACTGTGAATTGTTGTAGGTGATGTATGGGCAACTTTTTTAAAAAAAAATTAAGGTGATGTTCTAGAGAGCCAGTGTGCGGTGAGGTGGGATGCAAAATGCTGGGTGTGGATTTGAGAAAGCTAGACGGGCTTGAGATGGAGTAGGAAGAGTCAGCAGCTGGCAGCCTTGATGCAAAATCCGGCTCCCTGTGGGGCAAAACCCAGACTCCCAGGTGGCAAGCCAGGAACAAAGGAGAGCGATGGATAGAGCACTGGGTTTGGAAACATGGCAGGCTGGCAGGCTATCCTGGATGAAGAGCGTGTTAGCCATCCCCACCCTGTTCCATTCTAGGATTGTCAACTTTTGATCCTGCTCCTGTAGCTATGCCTTTAACACCAGCTTAGAATTATAGAACTGTAGACATGTAAGGGGATCCCAAGGGTCAGTGTAGGAATCTCAGCTAAAGCATCCATGACAGATGGCTATCCAACCTCTGCTTTAAAACCTCCAAGGAAAGAGAGACCACAACCTCCCCAGAGAGACCATTCCACCTTCGAACAGCTTTTACTGCCAGAAACTTCCTGTTTAGTTGGAATCTCCTTTCTTGAAACTTGAAGCCATAACAACAACAACAACAACAACAATTTATTATTTATACCCCACCCATCTGGCTGGGTTTCCCCAGCCACTCTGGGCGGCTTCCAACAGAAGTATTAAAATTCAATAATCTATTAAACATTAAAAGCTTCCCTAAACAGGGCTGCCTTCAGATGTCCTCTGAAAGTCTGGTAGTTGTTTTTCTCTTTGATATCTGGTGGGAGGGTGTTCCACAAGGCAGGAGCCACTACCAAGAAGGCCCTCTGCCTGGTTCCCTGTAACTTGGCTTCTCACAGCGAGGGGACCGCCAGAAGGCCCTCGGCACTGGACCTCAGTGTCCAGGCAGAATGATGGGGGTGGAGACGCTCCTTCAGGTATACTGGACCAAGGCCATTTAGGGCTTTAAAGGTCAGCACCAACACTTTGAATTGTGCTCGGAAACGTACTAGGAGCCAATGTAGGTCTCTTAGGACCGGTGTTATGTGGTCTCAGCGGCCGCTCCCAGTCACCAGTCTAGCTGCCGCATTCTGGATTAGTTGTAGTTTCCGGGTCACCTTCAAAGGTAGCCCCACGTAGAGCGCATTGCAGTAGTCCAAGCGAGAGATAACTAGAGCATGCACCACTCTGGCAAGACAACTTGCTGTTGTTTAAAGTTGTTAAAATAAGTAATGACTGGTGAAGTTAGGTACATATTAGGTAGCCATTTTTTAATTAGGGCTTTCCAGTGTACTATGGCATAGATAGGGATTAACTTTTATTCCTAATTCATTAATAGCAATTAAGTGGACAGTCTAAGTCCAAATAGTTGCTGGAAGGTTGGAGAGAACTAACTCTTGGTTGCACAGTGTCTGTATAACTGATTTGAATTAGGGGTTATGACTGGAGATCATTGGATTATTGTTTCAGTTGTGAACACATGGGACTCAAGCAGGTACCTGTCTCAGTACAGGATGTTAAACAAATTCAATATTCACATTTTTAAGAGCAATTACCACAAGCCTATATTTGTACGTCGCTGACTGCCAAGCTCCTCACCGCATTACATAATTTGTGTACTTTCTGTTGCAATATTAGATTTAGTAGTTCTCAGGCTTTAAAGATTGAGCGCACTAGGAGAAGGGGACGACAGAGGACAAGATGGTTGGACAGTGTTCTCGAAGCTACGAACATGAGTTTGACCAAACTGCGGGAGGCAGTGCAAGACAGGAGTGCCTGGCGTGCTATGGTCCATGGGGTCACGAAGAGTCGGACACGACGAAATGACTAAACAACAAAGTTCTCAGGCTTATTACACCTCCTGGGCCATTTTGCAGCTGTTAGCCAATTGTTATTCTATTATCCGTCAGGTAAATTTATAATATATAAAATGTAGTGTTTGTGATTTAACACTCTTTACCTCTCCAACAGAAAAAAACTCAGTTGTCTGGCCCGGACAATCATTTCCATCTGGAAAACATATCCTTTCGAGATGCACTTCTCCATCAGTTTTTGTAAAAACATCTTTTCTATATAACCGTTTGAGTCCTGTATTCCTGTCTCCAGAACAGGAGAAAACAAGCTTGTTCCCTCTAGACCAGTGTTTCCCAACCTTGTGCCTCCAGCTGTTTTTGGACTACAACTCCCATCATCCCTAGCTAGCAAGACCAGTGGTCAGGAACGATGGGAATTGTAGTCCGAAAACAGCTGGAGGCACAAGGTTGGGAAACACTGCTCTAGACAGCCCACAATAGTTACTTTGTATTAATATAACATTTTTATATGTAACTTTGTATTTTTGTAACATTTTTTGTTTAACTTGTCTGTTGTTGCTTTGGGGTTTTTTTGGTACACTGCTTAGATATATATTTAATATATTAGGAGATATAGAAATTAAATAATCAAATAAGATGTTGAAAGCATCACCTATTGAATCCAGAGGTATAACTACCCCCGAAAAATTCTTGGGATTGGAAGCAACATTTCAGTGAAAGGTGGGACCTGAGTCATGCAGGCCTCCCAAATTAGGCCCAGCAAGGACAACTTTGCAGCCCAGGTAGCTTATAATGTCTTGGTACCCAGCGGGGTCTAATACTGCTAACTCCGGAAGGGGAATATGTTTGCAGGGAGGGTAGACAATTGTTATCCCCCCCCCCTTCCAGTGTATCTTCACATCGTTTTCCTTATTTCAAAAATCCCAGGGGGAGGGGGAGGGAGGGGATGAGGTTTGTTGCACAAGAGCACCAAATCAGCTTTCATTGCTCAAGCAGAATTTTCGGTATGTTATTGAATTCTGCTCAGAACCAGCCTTAAAGAGTTTTTTTTAAAAAAAAAAAAAGGCAGTGAGGGACATGGAAGAGCCAGTTTGTTTTTAATACACCAGAGAAATTGATGGAGCGCAACACAAGTCATGTGAAATCATAAAATGTTCTGTGCTGCCAAGGTCAGATTGCTCAGCAACCCTTAAACTCTTGAGGACATCCTGCAAGATTAAAAAGGGAAAGCAATGTTTGCATTAGAGAAGATCGGGTGTTTTCTTTTTTCTTTCTGTTCTCCCCCCTCCTTTTCCCGGTTGGATGACGATTTGTTTGGGATTTTTGAAAAAGCATCCCCTCATTTCTTACTAATCTGATTTAATTTCAGAGGAAGGGGGGGGGGAGGTTGTAGGGAGGAGAGTGATCTAATCAGGCACAGACCCCTGCTCTGGGAGACTGCCCATGCTAAACTTATCGCGAAACATCTTGGCAGCCCTGATTGGAGGAGGAAGACTGGGAAGAGATTGGGGAGCCAGAAGACTCTGACACAGGGGAGGGCCCCAGTGGGCTGAGAGGCAGTGGGCAAGACCCACAGGAGGACTCAAACCCCACAGAAGGTCCCACATGGTTGGGAGCTGGGACTCAGATTCGAGGGAATAATAATAATAATTTATCACTTATACCCAGCCCATCCGGCTGGGTTTCCCCAGCCACTCTGGCCGGCTTCCAACTAAAGATTAAAAATACATTAAAACATCAGTCATTAAAAAACTTCCCTAAACAGGGCTGCCTTCAGATGTCTTCTAAACGTCAGAGAGTTGTTTATTCCTTTGGCATCTGATGGGAGGGCGTTCCACAGGGCGGGTGCCACTACCGAGAAGGCCCTCTGCCTGGTTCCCTGTAACCTCATTTCTCGCAGGGAGGGAACCGCCAGAAAGCCCTCAGCGCTGGCCCTCAGTGTCTGGGCAGAACGATGGGGGTGGAGGGACGCTCCTTCAGGTATACTGGGCCGAGGCCATTTAGGCACCAACACTTTGAATTGTGCTCGGAAACGTACTGGGAGCCAATGTAGGGAAGTGGAATGGCCCTCCTCAATGTCGCTGGATAACCTGAGTGTTGCTTTCTAGTCAAGAGATGTGCTGCTAGTATCAGCCTCTACTAGTGAAGAGCCTCAGGGGTTCTTCCTCCGGGGAGGCTCATAGGGATAGATCTGAGAGTGTGCTACCAACATGCTTGGAGGCCAGCAGTTGTGATACTGGCATATATACATACCTCCACACATTCCTTCAACTGAGGTTGTTGTCCGAATAGAGTTCAAGTCTGAACGGGCACAAGATCTGGGCGATTTAGGCCTATGGAGCTCCCTGCTGCCACCATTCTTTATAAAGAAGCTAACTAATTACCAGGAGGAAGCTATTTGCTGCCTGCCAACGAGCTCCCAAAGCACACTGCCTGGAAACAGAAAAGAAACAAAGCACCAAGGACGTAATTATGCATAATTATTATTTTTTAAAACACAAAAACAAATAAATGTCAGATTATACGGTATACAGCATTGTCCAAGTTGATGAATCATTTATGATAAAGCAAGGCGGAGTTCTCAAAAAGCTCATCTCCTTCAAGATATGGGAATACAGCGGGACAAAATAAACAACCTTCCCTTGAGTAAAAATCCTATATAGAAGAAAATTGCTAGGGAGAAAATACGGCAAGGTGGAATGTGATACCCTACAAAACAGCACCAAGTTTCAAGGGCAAAGGGTTTAAGGAGTTAAGAAGTGTTAAATAATAATAAAAATACAGACTGTTTGTTTCCATATATGGAAGGGCTGTCTGCATGTAAAAAAAAAAATAACTGAAAAAAAAATATTTGGAAAGCATATGAACTGCCAGGGCTTTTTTTTTTCAGGGAGAACTCACCGGAACTCAGTTCTGGCACCTCTCAGATGGGCACCATTTCCATTATATGAAAACAAAGAAGGCATTCACGATGAGTTCAAGCAACACTTTTTCTAGAAAAATAGCACTGCGAACAGTCATCAATTAAATTAACTGATTTCTATCTTAAAATACAGCCTCTGTCTCTTTGTGTCTATAAACTCAGGGTTGCAGGTTGCTTTGAGTTGCCTTGGGCAAAATAAAACGACTAACAAATTTATTTAATTCTAAATTAAACACCTTTAGGCACTATGCAAAAAGCTTCCTCTTTAACCAGGCCTTTGGCTGATTGACATCCAGTGCCCTTTTAAAATGTGTCATGGGGGGTTATTGGGTTGCTTTTGTTTTAATTTTGATTATGCATTTTGTGTTTTCATGTTGTGATTTTATCTTCTGAACCGCCCTGAGACCTGCGTACATGGCGGTATACAAATTTAATAAATTTTTAATAATAGTTATAATTATAATTATGGGAGTGATTACTGCTCCTGCTTGAGTTGCTTGCCAACATCACTTGCTCCCCACTCCCCTTAAACCTCAGTAACACTCCACTTCCCCATGTAGTTCATTAAAAATTTCGAACTGCACAGACAGTGGGAACCAGGTCACGTGATATCACTGAGATTTCAGCTGATTGACAGGCACATAGCCCACCTGTCTATCAACATTAGCTTGGGCTGGGTGGAGCAGGTAAGGATCCGGCCCACTGGCTGGAGCCAGTATGGTTCTGAGAACTGCCCTAGGGACCCAAAGGAGGCAACCGAAAGCTGAAGAAGCACACCTTCCTGCCCTTTTATAGGGGCACCCATCCTGACCCTGAAAGGGGAGTCTATAGGGGACGCTAGACACCTGCCTTGGTCAGGAAAGGGGAAATGAGGTTGATGTTACAGGACCTTGGATAGCTCCGAGCAAATAGCTTGCTGCAAGGAAGTTTGGAGCTCAGTTTGGAGACCTTGCATGGGGTAAGGGTAGAGGCGGGCTACCCTTCCCAGGCCCCGCCCCCTTCCAGACCATCACAAAGCCTTAAAGGGGCAGGCCCCTGGGGGTGGAGCCTAGCAGTCAGCTCCCACCCTATGCACTGCCTGAATGGGTGAGCAGACCCCCCTCCCACTGTCATGTATCCCTCCAATGTAAAGTGATCAAGCTCCTCAGGGAAACCTGGGTCCGTCATTGCAATTTCAAGTTCAAGCACTTCAGGTTCCCGGCTCAGGCTTGGTGTCATGGCCTCAGTCTGTTTTGAGCAGCTCCCCTGATCTTCCTGATCCAGTTGGTTCCTCCACCCCACCCCACCCAACCCCGCTCTGTGTCAGAATCCAAGACACTGCTCGCGCTGAGGGCCATAATTAGTGCCATGCTGAAATCTATCTATCCCCATTAAACATTTCTCCAGCATGCTGCAGCCTCCCCAGGTGCTGATTGAAAAGAGCACCCAGGGAGGCTGCAGAGTGCAGACCACCAGGGAGATGATTTGCAGAATTAAAGGATCCTCACAAACACCCAGTCAGCCACCTCAAAAATAAGTGTGACAAATCTCTTGCCCCCACTCATGAGAATTTCAGTGAATTTCTCCTCCCCTTCATAGTTTTCAAATGGAATGACATGATGGAAAAAATAAGGAGAAATGTTTGGCACAGCCTTAGACACGATAGCATCTTCTCAAAAGGAACTCTTAAGGGTGGAGCGCTGTCCAGAATTTGTACAATCGGGGGGGGGGAGAGATTTCCTGGTACCGAAGGACACTTGATCTCACCACTCACCTCACAGAGGTCTCCCCACCCCCACTCCAATGACAACAACTCAATTACTTTGGAGTAGGCCAGAAATCGTTTCTGCATCAATTGTATGTCTATGGTTTGCAAATTCTCATGACACTAAGATCATGGGAACGGGTGAAACTGTTTATTTTCCCGAAGAGTCATCCCAAAACATTGGCCCCAGCAAATAGCATTGTCAAGTGCTGTATTGAAAATGGAAATTCCCTGGAGATCCATTCAAACTCTTTAACCTCAGCTTATCTGGTTTATGACCATTTAGGCTATGAAGCAGATCCGCTTTGCCAAACTTTGGAATAACAACCATACATTCTTTCCATTGCCCAAAATAGCTCCCACTGATTTTGACGGGGGGAGGGGGGAGAAGCTATTTACCAACTCAAAGAAAAGGGCCAATGGAGGGAACATTTTTAAAGGTGTTACGTATATCCTGCAGATATAATCACTCCCTGTAATAGTGAACTCAGCTGAAAGTCTTGTTTTCCGGCATGAAGCACCTTCCAGGAATATATTGTAATCTGGCAGAGGGTGATTAAAGCAGCAAACCAGTGTGTGCAGCCCCCTAGCCAGTATTTATTTGAAACATTTCTACACCTGCCTTTCATTGGATCAGATTTCAGGGTGGCGTACAACATGATAAATCAGAAACTATACAGTAGTGCAATAAAATAATAGCAGCAAACATAATAACTGCCAGCAGTTAACACCACAAAACATGCAGTGTATGTTTTCACCTGGCGTCTAAAGACTGGGAAAATAGACATCAGGTGCACCTTTTTGAAAAAATGCATGAGATACAGCCTTAAAAATAAAAAAAATAAAACCTAGGAAAGGGACAGCAATCCAAAGCTGTGTTAAGACAGCTGGAAAAATAAACATTGGGGGGGGGGCGGGAATGGGAGATGATCATTGGTAGTTTTGCCAAGAAAAGAAAGGAGATGGTGATTTATTTTCGTTATGAATCACTTCCCATGAGGCATCCCAAAGTGATTTACTATATAATAAAATATATATATAAAACAGTTACGAACATAAGAAAAGTTTAAACAATTGCATCAATTAAGTAATTTTCAAGAAAAAATAAACAACTACCAATATATGTACTCCAATGCGCTCTACGTGGGGCTTTGAAGGCAACTCTGAAACTATGACTAATCCAGAATGCGGCTGCCAGACTGGTGACTGGGAGCGGCCGCCGGGACCATATTACACCAGTCTACATTGGCCCCGAGTATGTTTCCAAGCACAGTTCAAAGTGTTGCCTTTAAAGCCCTAAACAGCCTCGGCCCTGCGTACCTGAAGGAGTGTTTCCGCTGCTGCCCTACAGTCCGCAAATTTGTTAAAGCACCTTGAACTGAGCCCCAAAACAAATAGGTAAGCCGCACAGATCTTTTAACATTGGAGTTGCGTGAGCAAACCTGGCTGTACTAGTTCAAATGCTGACACCCCAAAATTCTGCACTACTTGGAGCATTATGGGTCACCTCCCCGTTACTTCCCCCCAATTGCTTCCCCCCCTTTCTCTAGGTCTAGGCCAGGCATCCCCAAACTGCGGCCCTCCAGATGTTTTGGCCTACAACTCCCATGATCCCTAGCTAACAGGACCAGTGGTTGGGGAAGATGGGAATTGTAGTCCAAAACATCTGGAGGGCCGAAGTCTGGGGATGCCTGGTCTAGGCTAAGCACACATTTAAAATCAGGTCTGGCATCAGCGTAGTTTGGCCCTGAACTCCACTCAGCTGGAGAAGAAGGCAAGCAGGTTTAAGAGTGTCATTGCATCTGTATTTACGTGACCTGCAGACATGACTGAAATCAATGGCCACATGCCAGCTGGTTTTGATTAGAGGCAGCCATGGCCTCCCATCTGCGGCCACTGCAAGCAAGCAAGTTAATTCGACAAGGGGCTTAAGTTCCAAAACATGCCTGTTTTTTGCATGCAAGAAATCCATGCTCATGGGAATCTTTTTCTTTCTTCACACGTTAGGTGGTTCTTTAAAAATCCAGTGTGTCATCCGTTCTCTAGTACCGTATATTAGATCATCATAAAATGTGGCCCGTGAGGTCAACAAACATATCCCCAATTCGAAAACAGCTGCAAGACATTGGGGCAGATGCCAATAAACAGGGAGGGATTCCCCCCCCCCAAGAACAGAAAGAACAGAAAACCTCTTTTGTTAAAATAAGTTTTGACCGGGACGACCTCGTAAAGATGTATTGCATCATTCCCAGTGGTATTTAGTGTGGCTAATAGCTGCATCCTTGGAAAACTATCACCTCCTGCACATACAGGTCAGGTAAAATATGGCCAATATGTTCCACGCAAGGTAGGTGAATCACCTTCCAATTGCCAGAGGTCATTTAGGAGCCAAGGCTCCAGTGTACTTGCAGATGTTGACCGGCCGCACACCCCTTCTTGACACGTTTAGCGTGGAGGTCTGAGGGGACTTTGGAAGTGTGTTTTTGGCTTCCCCTGCATTCTCAGAGTTTCTGGTCATGAAGAGGCTCATCTTTCTGCTCAATGCGGGAACCCCAGGGGAGCAGGGGGCAAGCCAAGATAGCTCAGTTGGTTAGAGCATGGTGCTGATAATGCCAAGGTTGCAGGTTTGATCCCCATATGGGACAGCAGCATATTCCTGGGGTTGGACTAAATGATCCTCAGGGTCCCTTCTAACTCTACAGTTCTATGATAAAATGCCACCTGGGGACATTAAAGGCAGAACTAGCAGGGCTTCATTTAGCCAGAACTCTACTGATTTCAATGGGACCTGACAGCAACATGGATCCAACCCACAATGTCTACCCAAGATTGCACAAAGCAACATACCTTGGAACAAAACCTCAGATGTCTGAGAAATTTCAAGGAATGCAAGAAAAATGGCTTTGGGGGAGAGAAAACATTTCTTAAAGAAAGCATTTCTCTTGCTATATTTTGGTTTCTTGTGACAACGCCTCCGTACGTGGGGAGACCAGACACAGGCATGCTAAGTTTCCATCCACCTACCCAGCATTAAAATGTAAAGCGGTCAGTTTTATTTATTCGAGGAAAGCTGGAGAAGGAATACAACAATCTGGAGTGCAACTTCTGCATGGAATAGTAATTACTGCAAGTTAGAAGGAGCTGTGTGGGAGCAAAGTTACTGAAGATGGAGCTGGGGAATTGTAATCAGCAGAACAGATCGAGGCAATTTATCAGCGTGAGAACTTGCTGTCTTTCTCTGTGGCTCTTGAAAAAGAGGAATCATATTGATTAAAAAACCATATTACGGCAATGCATTTATTAAGGCAGTCAAAATATCACAAGCTTTTGAGTTCTCCAGGAATTCTCATCACACTAGATCAGGCTTCCTCAACCTCGGCCCTCCAGTCTTTTGAGACTACAATTCCCATAATCCCTGACCATTGGTCCTGCCAGCTAGGGATCATGGGAGTTGTAGGCCAAAAAACATCTGTAGGGCCGAGGTTGAGGAAGCCTGCACTAGATGGTCAACAAAGCGACTGGCGTGTGTGTGTGTTGATCTTGGCCGATGGTAGCACCATGAGTAGTGCAGCATGCTGCTTTTTGTATGCATTTTCTTTCTTTCTTTTAAATAATATACTTATTGATTTTATAACAAACAAAAACATACAGAATACAAAATACAAAAAATACAAAAATAAAATTCCAACTTTCTATATCTTAGTTCAAATCTAACCCTGTTGACTTCCTCATTCCTCCTCCAACTGTGTTACATTGTAAATCATCTTTAGTAATTTCTACATCTTGGCCTTAAACTTATTTTCCATTTTAACTAAGCCTTTTTTATATTATATTATTGTATCTTAACATATATTTCAAATCCTTTTCCAAACTTATAACTACATCTATATTTACTCCTCTACATTTTATATTTCTACAACCTCTCTGTACCTGTATGCTGTACTGTTTTTAATATTCGGTTGGAAGCCGCCCAGAGTGGCTGGGGGAACCCAGCCAGATGGGTGGGGTATAAATAATAAATAATAATTATTATGATTATACCTCCTTCACTTCAATTAATTCTATCCAATATTATGCTTATTCTTTAAATAAACTTTAAATTTCTTCCACTCTTCTTCCACCGCTTCTTCCCTCTGATTCCGGAGTCTCCCAGTTAGCTCTGCCAATTCCATATATTCTATCATCATCTTCTGCCATTCATCCTTTGTATGCATTTTCAAGGGACATTAGGGGCCAGGGCTGTAGCTCAGTGGCAGAGCATTGATCGTGCATGCAGAAGGTCCCAGGTTCAATCTCTGGCAATTGCTGGCAGGCCTGGGGAGAGATTCCCTTTCTGAAACCCTGGAGAGCTTCTGCCAGTCACTATAGACAATCTACATAGACCAATGGGCCTACCTGTGTTCCATTAGGGGCTACACACCTTTTGCTGTTCCACATTCATGTAGATGCAATAGCACAAAGCTGCAGCCCAATCTGATGTAAGGCATAAATTTGGGGTTAGTCCCTTTCCAACTGAGGCTGGAATCGTGCAATACCTTTAACCTTTGCTGTGACTTCAACAGAAAACCACAAGCTGACCTGGCTTTATCTTTGATGTGCTTCTCTTCTAGCTGTGCTCCAAGAACAGAATACAAATGAGGCTCCCCTGACCTTTTCTCTCGCCATGCCAGGCTCGCGCAACAGTGCTGAATCCTTGGACCGTCTCTGCTTCTTGTCAACCGTATGTTCCTCCCTCGAAATGAACTCACAAAGTGGAACGGGGTCAGCAGTTGAAGGCCGCAAATCAGAAAGGGGGGGGGAGTGGTGTGGACTCAGACACACATACACACACACACATCTCTCCAGACTTACGGCCGAAGAGCCACCTTGCTTCTCAATGGCTGGGATTAGTAGCACAGAAAACCACTTTGACTCCAATCTGAGCGGTGTCCTTTAGTTTCTCCCTCCTGGATATATAGCTGCCATTCTGTCTCATGAAGAAAAGCACTGCAATGGGACACCGCTTAATGGCAGCTCCTCCAAGTGTCCCTAATTTCCAGGGATAGTCCCAGATTTACAGAAGCCATCCAGGTTTCTGAATTGATCCCAAAAGTTCCCACTTTTCCTTAGGATGTCTCTATTTTCAACAGAGAAATGTTGGGTGGGTAAGGAGTTATGTGACCCCTGAGCCAAGGAGATAAGTAACTATATAACCTTTAGAAGACCTCTGAAGTCAGCCCTGTATAGGGAAGTTTTTTTAAAAAAAGTGTTTAATGTTTTATTATGGTCAGATAGGTGAGATATAAATAACAATATGATGATGATGATGATGATGATGATGATGATGGAGTAGGACCTCCCTGTTTTCACCAGAGAAATGTTGGAGAGTATGCAATGATGATATTGCAGAGAGAGTCAGTTTTGTGTTTTGCTTAGAGTAGAGAGCTTACCTTCACACACACACACACACACACACACACACACACACACACACACACCCTCCAGCACTGCCCAAGGGGCCAACTTTGACAGTTGGGTGGGGTTTCCCACCTGTCAATCAGCTGGTGTCACAATGCAGCCAAGGGATCTGTTTCCCTTTGCGATTTGCAGTTGAACAGTACATTACAAGCGCTGCCAATTAATTGGTTGACAGCAATGGCAATTTTGGCAATGAGGGAGCTTTCAGTCACATGAACATCCCTAATACTGTGAAGTAGTACAGCCCACGAGCAAGTTTATCATCTTAATGAAAACCAGGTGCGAGACATTTGAGGCATAAGGCCTGTTCGTGTTTTCTGATGGAAGTGCCTTTGGTGAATTAATGTTACTGTGGCTCTGCTGCTCCAGTGTGTTATCACCAAGTAGCTGTCCTGAAGTCAGACGTAAGGCTGGCGGTTCCTACAATGCAATGGTTACTTCTTATGAGATGTTGTCAGCTCCACTCTTGTTGACAAAGATCACCTGCTTTAATAAGGAGAATAAAGCAAACGGGTGAAGCAGAGAGACGGAAGATCCAGCATTTCCTCATTTCATTCCTATCCTGCTTGCACCTGCCTAGAGGTCAGTAGGTCAACCAAAGTAGATTAAACCATGCAATATATAAATCACATATGAGTAACAGAAACATACAACTGTGTGATTCCAAGCAGAAAGCAAATTGGTGTCCAACATGATAGGTAGAGCTCCATCTAGTGGCAATGGGCACATTGTGTTCAAGGATAAACACTACAACCATACCGTGTTTCCCCAAAAATAAGCCATACCCCGAAAATAAGCCATAGTGATAGGCAGTTTAACCTTGTAGGTTAAGCTGTACCATACTTAATTAAAAAAATAAGACATCCCCTGAAAATAAGCCACCGTGTTGTTGTTTTTGAGGAAAAATAAATATAAGACGGTGTCTTATTTTTTGAGAAACATGGTTAGCTGTCAACTGTTTTGCGAGAAACTTCCTTATTCCAAGCCACAGCTGTCAACCTTCCCTTTTTTTTGCTGGAAATTCCCTTATTCCGGTGCCGTTTCCCGCTGCTATCCTGGATTGTTAGATATACCGTAGACTGTCCCCGGGACAGGTGAGGCTGCTGATCCCTTATTTTCAAATCCGAAAGTTGACAGCTATGACTACAACATACATGGGCAACCTCCAGCCTGTGGGCCGGATCCGGACCATGGAGGCCGTTTATCCAGCCCACGAGCCGCCTGATCACCGAGCCGCCTGGTTGGCAAGTCCCCTGTGCGCTGCACTAAATCGGCGCAGCGCTGGGACTCACCGAGTGGCGCCAGAAATGGCACCTGCACAGACACCAGAAATCACTTCTGCGCAGGCATGATTTCTGGCATCTGTGCAGAAGCGCTTTCCAGCGCTGCGGACATGCACAGAAGCGATTTCCGGCACCCCAGACATGGGCAGCGCCAGAAATCGCTCCTGCACACGTCCGGCCCACGGACGATAGTCCGTGAGAATGCTCTGACCCACGGCCGGAAAATGTTGCTGACGCCTGCACTACAGAATAAGCTTTTGGCTCCTGTTTGGTTTGTTTTTAAGTGCAAGGAAATCTGAGTTATTTCGGTCTTTTATTGATTACTATTACTCAGCTCTCACCTATGGCTTGTAGAAGCTGTCAGCATGCAGCAGCAGCCCAACCCCGGGAATGGCTTCAACTAGCTGGCTAGACCAGGTGAGGGTAGCTGATGGGTCTCAAACCCTCAGGTAGGGAATTCCTCTGCATAGGAAGACAGGCTCTGGCAGATTGAGTGCACAAGACCAGTAGTGGATCGAGAGACAATGGAATGTGCCTCTGGGGGTGAAGACAAACCGCTGTGTTAGCAAGTGACCTCCCCAGGGTGCAAGACCCATTGGCAATAGGGAAGGGTTGTTCCTCTGGTTGGGGGGGCATGCCGTGCTTCTTCTGGGATATTTTGTCCACCTTTAGTCTCCACCCTGCACTCTGCTCTCATTTGTTGCTCCTAGAAGCTGCCAGCACTTCCACACTTACTTGCTTTATTTATGGCAGAAACCCTCAGCGGTGTTCGGGGTGGAGATGCTTGCCTCACCTCCCGGCAGGTGAGTCGCTATTACTTACTGAGAAGGAGAGGGGTGAGGCATTCACCACCAGCAGCATTGGATCGGCATTGCTGGTCTGTTTGCAGCACACCAAACCTGCCCCCTCCCAGTAAGAAGCAGGGACTCAACAATTGGGATGTCAGGTAAGCACCTCTGCCCCATTACTAGCAACTCAACCGTGTCCTTTTCTGCATCAGACGCTAAGTCTCTACGGTGGCTTATAAAGTTATGAAGAGAAGTCGTGTAAAAAACCAGGCAGCAATAGTATCACTAGAGCCAGTGTGGTGTAGTAGGTAGATTGTTGGACTAAAACCTGGGAGGCGGGACTTCAAAGCCCAACCCGGTCATGATGCTCACTGACCTTGGGTCAGTCAGTCTCTCAGCTTAACCTACCTCACAGGGTTGTTGTGAGGGAAAAAACAGGGAGAACTATGTACACTGCCTTGAGCTGCTTGAGAGGAAAGATGGGGTATAAATGCGATGAATGAATGAATGATTTTTAATAGGTTTAAAGCAGGCATGGTTTTTACTATAGCCCAATGTTAATGAGCCTGTTATCTCCAGGGCTCTGTCTTTCCATTTGTGCTTCTGATATTATTTATGACTATCCTTTGACTATTAGGAGGCTTATGTCTCCCTAACTGGATATAATATGGCTGCTTTGCCTACAGGGCAAATTGTAGGCCAATTGCACAGAAAATTAAATTACAAGCCAACTGTTGGGAATAATTAAATCAAACTTTCTTGAGGAGCACACAGCTTGCTCTGTATTGCCACTGCTGTTCAGGCTGCACAGTTTGTACTGCTTACTTCAAGTTTTCCTACAAAGTCAGCTTTGCCAACCTTGGGTTTTATTCTTTTCTCTCTCGGAGGCTGCACCACATAGTTCTCCATAATAGTCAACCCAAGGGCCTTTTAAAAATTTAAGAAGACAGCTCCACTAATTAAATCAGACACAATTCTCAGATGGCACTTGAAATCAACAAAAATAGATTGCATTTGTCAAGAGGCTGAAGCGGGGGGAGGGGGGGACCTTGAAGGGAATTGAAATGTCCTCCCCTTGGGTGAAATAATGGATAAATGGGTAGTGATAGGTTTAAAATGAATCTGTTTACTTATTCACCATGCAATGCTATACATCACTAGACTTCAACTGGCGGGTCTGTGGCCTGATCCAAGGAAGGTCACAACCTATGCAAATAAATGGCGAAAGATTAAGTAACGGGCGCCCAAAATGCATGTTTGAGTTATTTATTTATTTTTTTGAATAAATAAATCCAAGGCTTTCAGCGCGGTGGGTCCTAGGTCTTTAAAGGGTGAGGACACCTGCTACGCTCAGAAGTACTTACTCCCAGGAAGCTGGGCATAACAGTGCAGCCGCAATCATTTGGTTACATTTCTCATTTAAAACAACAATCCCCCCCCCCCAAAAAACCAATGATCAACCTGGCCCAATCAACATACAAAGTTGTTGTGAGAATGTGAATACAGTACTTTGTTACTTGGGGAAAGTAAAACAAACAAACAAACAAAAAACCAGGCCCAGCTGCTTGAGAATTTTAGTCTACAGTACTTGTTATTGTTATCCTCACAACAACCCTATGATGTAGGTTAGGCTGAGATAAAGCAAGCGGCTCAAAGCTGCTCTGTGAGGTTCACAGCCGAGCAGGGATTTGACCTTGGGTTCTCTCCAGTCTTACCTTGACCCCCTCAACCACCTTTAACTGGTATTTTAATTGCTTTTGCATTTTCTTTTCATGTTAAGCTGCCCTTGAGAATTATTCTTGTATTTAGTTTTCTTAATAATAATATGTTCCAGACAGGAAAGATTGCGTTTTGAAAGATGAATGAATAAATGGGTTAAAAAACAATAGATGTCAGCCAGTTTTGTTCTTAATGCAAGGAATTGTTCACATGCAGCAGTAGGCTGAAGTGGTAGTCCCCCCAACCACATGAGGACCCTATGGCATCCTTCGCTTTGCTTCAACCTGTTGCGTCAGAGTACATACGGCGCTGTGCGCCCAATGGGAGCAAACATATGGGCCCTCTGGGGCGTGGCCTGGGGAGTGTCCCCTCCCCTCTTAAAGAAACAGCTTCAAAAAAGGAATTGAGTTGGGGGGCGGAGTCCAATCCCAACAGTCGCTTTCCTATTTCTTCCACTTTCTTAGCTCCGGGTTTTAAATGATTAGCGAGCTATATATATGATATGGGGCTGACAAAGCCAACTTTGCGGGTTCGAATTCCTTGGGCCACCTGTCTATCCCTGGTTGGAACATAGGACCCTTCTAAGGCTATAAGTCTATGGTTCATATTTCTATGATTTACATATATTCTTGCCGTTCACGATAATTTGTATATTTATCTACCAACAACTCACACAGCTCGAGAGAGCAGGAGCGCCGCTCCATCCCCAAAACTCTATGGTGCTCTAGGGCGAAACCGGAAGCGTCGCTATGGTTTCCTCCGACATGGGCGCGGACTTCCGGCAGCGGCCATTTCTGACGACGTCGCTTCCGGCGCCGGCGCCGTCTTATCCCTCCCTCCTTCCCTTGGCGGCCAGAGCGTTGCGCGTGGCTGTGGGCGAGCGGCGTTTCCCCCGGTGTGGCCGTCTTCTCCGTCCCTGCCGCGGCCTTTTCTCCCCTCGTCCTTCCTCGCGTCGCCCCCCTCGTCCTCTTCCCCCGCTTCTCCTTCCCTTACGCCGCCGCCATGGCGATGAGACAGACCCCGCTGACGTGCTCCGGCCACACGCGGCCTGTGGTGGATTTGGCCTTCAGCGGCATCACCCCCTACGGGTACTTCCTCATCAGCGCCTGCAAGGGTGAGGCGAGGGGCCAGCGGGGGCTTCTTTGCGAGGGGTCGGTGGGTGGCAGGCATGGAAATAATACTGCGAATTCTTTCTCCCTCTCGCCTGTTTCAAAAATAATAATAACGTCGTTTTTATGTATTCAGAAAATTAGGCTGCGAGCCGCCCTGAGATCTATGGATGAAGGGTGATGTACAAATTTCATTAATAGTAACATACATTATACACACCCACCTTACGTACCTCAGTGTGTCCACAGTCCTATCTTTGTTTTATTCTGCTTCACTTAACAAAAAATAAATAAAATTGTATACTCTTACATGAGGCTGTTTATCACAGGATTGAGAGTTTGAGCCTCACGTTGGGCAAAAAGATTCCTGTGTTGCGGGGGGATTGGAATAGATGACCTTTGGGGGCCCCTTCTGACTACAGTTCTGAGTGTTAAGTGTTGAATCAAACATTGCTGGAGCAATACTGCAGCGGTTTATACTTTATCTTGGGTATAAGGCTCATTGAACCGAAATGGCTACAAGGAAACTCTTAATTTTACTGAAGGCAATTCTGTTTCCCCTCCCCTGTCCTCCTTTTCCTGCCTTGTAAGCAGCCATACTACTTGCCACTTTCGAATCCTTGCTTTTCTGGGAAAGCTTTTGAAACAGCCTCCTTGCCCAAATGCCATGTTGTGTTAGTTTTTTAAGAAGTGGGTCCTCCAAAGTTATGTTTGTGCTGAAGGTGCAGCCTTCACAGGGAAAGCTGTTAAACCAGAGTGTGTGTAAATAATAATGCTTCCACCCCCTCCTTGTACCTGCTTTCCCTTTATGTATTCCCTTTCCTCTGTTGTTTCTATTTTCAGATTGTAAGGCCTTTGAGAGTAGAGACCTGTTGAAGCTGGTGTTTGTAAAGAACGTAGATGATATTATGGAGACAATAATGAGCCAATTTTTTTAGTCACTTTATCTCTTGCCACATAATGTGTCTGTACTATATGCATGCCATGGTTCTGGTTATAGAATCATAGAATTGTAGAGTTGAAGGAATTCCTAGGGTCATCTAGTCCAATCCCTTGTGATGCAGGAATCTTGACTAAATCATTCAGAAACATGATCAAGCTGGCCAGTGCCTGGATAGGGTATTGTTTGGGAATGCTGTGTCTAATGCCTTGTGTTGTTAAAGTTGGTTGTTAAACTGTTAAATGATGCAAGGGCCACCAGCGCCTTTCAAATATTGTTGATGTATTAAAGTACATGCATTATCTATTATACACTGGGCACTTGAGCCACCATTCAGTGCTGGATTAAAACATGTTTAATTGAGCTGAAACACACTTAAATCCTGTAATGGATTGTGGCCTTTCAAGTAACTTTTTTGCTTGGCGCTCTTGCAAGCAGACAGGCAAAGCCATTGGGATTTCTTGGGGGGGAATGGAGCAGAAATTCCTGGTGCCTCCCCTCCCCTCTGTGCACATATTAGACTGTGTTGAATCTGTCAACCTGAGAAAAGAGACAAGTTTCCAAACATTTCCATAAACCTATTTGCAGTGCTGCCTTAAAAGATCGTAGCCCCCCCCCCCCCCCGGGCAACTAAGGGGTAGTAGGTATGATCCCTCATCCTGGAATAACCTACCTTCAACCTCTGATTTACCACCTGAAAACTTATTTAGATCAGAGGTTGAATTTGAATTGTCAGTCCCCCACATGATCTTGCCTTGCTTTTCCCAACTGTAAAGAAGTGGTTGTATAAAAGCAAGGGGTCTCTGATGGGTGAAGTTCATAGAGATTAATAGTGACATACTGTATAAATGACCGAGAAAGCCTACAGTGGGTTTTGCCCAAACCTCTTGCAGGATAATCTCTCCTGAATCCTAATTTCACAGATACTCTTTGTATGATTATTTGATATAGATTGTTGGTTGATGAACTAAACTCCTATGTTTTATTTCTTTTTTTTTTTCTAGATGGGAAGCCTATGCTTCGCCAGGGTGACACAGGAGATTGGATTGGAACATTTCTGGGTCACAAAGGAGCTGTCTGGGGTGCCACTTTGAATAAAGATGCCACTAAAGCAGCTACAGCAGCTGCAGATTTCACTGCGTAAGCGAAAGTCTACCTTGTTCTTTACTACTACATTTGCAGCTCACTTAATGCACTTGAATCTCCCGTCCCTGGTGTGTAATCTTTAAGAGCTGTGTAAAAGCATTATTTCAAGTCTGGAATATAGTCAGTATATCATATCAATAGCTATATGTTTTTTTCCTTTCAGCAAAGTGTGGGATGGTGTTTCAGGAGATGAAATAATCACCTTAGCCCACAAGCACATTGTCAAATCTGTGGACTTTACTCAGGTAAAACGGACTCTAAATATCTTTGTTTCAGGGTTGAATGCATGCCTTTGTTTTCTTATGTTTTTCTCAAGGGCATCAAACGAACAGCTTCATATTCCTAACTAGTACTGATTTTATTAGTATTAAATAAATAATGATAAATAAAATAGTACTGATTTTAAAAACCAGTTTCTAAAAGTAGTGATGTTTAATATAATATTACTGTTGTGCCAATGAAAACAGTGGCTTTCGTTTTCTGTTCTAGGACAGCAATTACCTGCTGACAGGTGGTCAAGATAAACTGTTGCGTATCTATGACTTAAACAAGCCAGAGGCAGGTGGGTTTTTACTGTTAGTAGGTGAAACTAATTATTATAATTTCTTTTTGAAATTCTTTTGCATTCGGTTACACTATTTCAGGCTTGGGGAGCCTCTTCGCAGACCAGCTTTGACAGGTGGGCAGAACAACCCAGTTGTCAATCCCATTGTTCTGATGTCACATGATTGACAGGTGGGTGGCCCACCCATTTGTCAAAATACTTGTGTGGGGTGTGCAGAAGCGATGGAGATGGGAGGAAGAGACAAGCTGTTTTTGCCAGTAAAGGTAACGGAGGAAACACGTTTCCTTTCCTGAAACGGGAGAGGAAAAAAGCTGCCTTTTGCAAGCTGTTGCCTTTCCTTGCAAAGCACTCCCCTCTTCTCAACCCCCCCCCCCAATAGAAAGTGTGTTTTGTAATTCCAGGCTGCATTGGGGATTGGGGTAGGGTAAGGGCACATCCTTACTTACTAGTCCTCACACCCTGCTGTACGTGGCAGTGAAGGCAGCAAAGAAAGTATACCGTGCTTCTTCCATTGCCTCCTCATGATGTCTGGCAGAGCTTTTCCGGGTAGTGTGGATCCTCTCACAGTATGATACGAAGGAGGTGGTGGAACCGTCTGTAGCTCACTGTGACTTGTTTGCAAAGCATTTTGAGGACAAACTTGTTGCATCAGCCGGAATCCTATGCTGTTGTAGCAGATGAATCTCAGGGGGTGTCCAGAGCACTGTCTAGCCCTGTTGTGTTGGGTGAGTTTCAGCTAGTAAGTCTTAAGGACGTGGACAAGGTGCTCGGAAAATCACTCCTCAAGAAACCCTGGATTTGGAAAATCCAAGTAACTACCAGCCAGTCGCTAATCTCCCCTTCTTGGGCACAGTTCTTGAGCGGATGATTGTGGACCAGATCCAGTTGCTGTAAGAGGAAACTTTATTTTCTAGATCATTTCAGTTGGGGTATATGCCTGGCTTTGGTACAAACTGCTTTGGTTGCCCTGTATGCTTCTGATTTACTTGTGGTTATGCTGCAGCTACTGCTGCTCATTCCAGTCACAATAAGTTTCAGGAATATGCACTGAATATCATTTCTTGCAGCCCTTTGCAATTACATTATGTAATGTTATGCAGGGAAATAAAATATATCATGTGTAGTGCTTACTTGTATTGCCACTATTCTCTTAGTAAATCAACTTGGTATTGAGCGCAAGTTATGTTGAGAAAACTACCTTGACGGTGTGCATGGCTAGAAGAGATCTTTTGAAATAACACCATATTTCCCCTACTGTTTAGACCCTCAAATCGTCAGCGGCCACACGTCTGGGATTAAAAAGGCTCTGTGGAGCAGTGATGACAGACAAATCCTTTCAGCAGATGACAAAACTGTCAGGTAGGAAGGAACAAATATCTCCCTTTCACCAGAGCTGCCTTATGTGTTTCTGGAATTGGTGTTCATTATAGGGCCCTCTTTTGAATTCAAATATATATAATTAGCTTTTCAGCTAGTGTGCTCTGCCATAGAACCATAGAATTGTAGAGTTGAAAGGGCCGTAAGGGTCATCTAGTCCAACCCCTGTAATGCAGATTCCCCCCCCCCCCCCCCCGCCCCCAGTTTGGGGCTCAAACTCACAAACCTGAGATTAAGAGTTTCATGCTCTATTGACTGAGCTATCCTACAGAGTATATGTCTCCCAATACAGTCCCCTGCATCAGGAAAGGACAGACTTAAATATTGCTGGATTTACGTAAGGTATACAATGCTTAAGTGCATAAAAAGCTGCAATTTGATTGCCAGGCTGAGAAGCAAGAAGAATCACAGAGCTGCTTGGGAGGGAAACCATGAAATGCTCTTAAGCCATACTATAAATGTCTTGGGGGAGGTGATGACAGTGCAGGGAAGCATGCAACCCATAAGGGCTTTGGAGATCTAACCTATGGCGCTGGCCTTGTGATAAGCTAAACAGATTTTTACCTTTGTGTCCCTGATGCAGACTCTGGGACAGAAATACATTCACAGAAGTGAAGGCAATAAATGTTGCTATGTCTGTCAGCAGTATGGAATATATTCCAGAAGGGGAGATAATAGTAATCACCTATGGAAAAACAATCGCGTTCCACAGTGCAGAAACGTAAGTTGAGTTTTTAATGTGGTTAGTTTTGAAAGAAAGAAACTTAATTGGGCAACTTTTTGGAGTAGCGTAAACAGTTGAGAAGTGTGTGTATATTGCCATAAAGGTAAAGGTAAAGGGACCCCTGACCATTAGGTCCAGTCGTGACCGACTCTGGGGTTGCGCGCTCATCTCGCATTATTGGCCGAGGGAGCCGGCGTATAGCTTCCAGGTCATGTGGCCAGCATGACAAAGCTGCTTCTAGCAAACCAGAGCAGCACATGGAAACGCCGTTTACCTTCCCGCTGTAGCGGTTCCTATTTATCTACTTGCATTTTGATGTGCTTTCGAACTGCTAGGTTGGCAGGAGCTGGGACCAAGCAATGGGAGCTCACCCCGTCACAGGGATTCGAACCTCCGACCTTCTGATCAGCAAGCCCTAGGCTCAGTGATTTAACCCACAGCGCCACCTGTCTAATATATATCCCTTCAGAAATACTTCATGTTTTATCCAACTAAGTTCTTTTCAAAGGAGACTTATTGAAATTGATCAACCCAGATTAGACATGGCCATTAAGTTCAATGGGTCTGCTCTGAGAATTAGCATTGGATATAATCCTTAGTTCTTTGGATCCTGAATAAAGTCTCTGTAGTTTTGATTAAGGATGTGCAGATCATCATTCAGATTGGAAAACTTTCACAACCTCTTGGTTTTTCTCATGTGAGTGAAATGGTTTCATTTTACTTAATTTTAAAGCTTACCTTGCTTTTTAATCATAATTTCTGAACCTGCTGCCAAAACAAAAACATAGCAAAAGCACATCAGGGTAAACACAAAGCACTAAAAACACCCAAAATGAGAGTGGCCCTAAAATCAGTCATTTAAAGACCTGGTAATATAAAATGCAATGCAGCCATAAAAATCCGGTTAATCATACAACAGCTAGCACAAAACATTACTATCAGGGTGGATTTGATTTAAATCAAACTGATTTAAATAACGATTTAAATCACGATTTAAATCACGAGTCAGTAAGGCTTGATTTAAATCATAGTTTTCTACATAAAGACTAATTCTTGCTGGTATAACTTTAATATGCAAGTAGATGAAGATTTTTAGAATAACAACTTTTCATAATGGTTTTTTATCCCCAGTTTAATAGGTTAATCATTCATATTTGGACAACTTTACTGTTGTACTTAGGAAGGAGAAAAATAATCATTACCTTAATAATAACAATTTAAATAGATTTATTCAACTGAAACAATAACATTACAGCATATGTTATTTGCTTAAACAAACATCCATGTTTGTTAACTAATTTGGCTAAACAAAAACAATATATATATATTTTAAAAACTTAGACTGTCAGCCCAGCCTACACATGAAAAACTTAAATACTGTCCACTCCAAACAATCAGAAAAATATTGTTTCTATTCTATTCACTGAACTTCTTGAAACTTAGCACTGAAGGGGTTGTTTCTGTATTCATAGGTTTGTAGAACAATAGGATTAAGGTCTTTTTCTCAACTCTGTTCATGTTATAACATTTTTGCTGTGAAGAAAAGGCATGTGATCTCTGTTGAGTCAAATTCAGTTTTGAGAACTGCAAAAGTAAACCAAGCATCTGATAATATCTTGTAGGCAGAGAAACTGCCCAATAATCTTTCAAAAACCTCTGGAAGAGCATGACATTGTGAATGGATTAATGGAATTTATTTACCTAAAAAATTAAACATATACAACCTTATTCTACATAATTAAAAAAACTAATCTTTATTTCATGATGGAATAACCTTTGGATGGCAATATATTTTCCTCAAAAACATTTTATTAAAAAAAATCCGATTTAAATTAAAAAAAATCCAATTTTTTTAAAAAAGAAATCATTGATTTTTATCCACCCTGATTACTATTGTTAGAACAGGTAGAAAAATCATTAGGTAATATGACAAGACCCTGGCCTAGTAAGTGTGGGTGTAAGTCCTCTATATGGAATTCCACCTTTTGTGGGTTTGGTTTTTTAAATGCATTGGTATAGGGTTCTGTGGAGAGTCCAGTTCTAGTTTTTAATGCCTTTTCCTTCCCTTCTTTAGTCTGGAACAGATTAAATCCTTTGAGGCTCCTGCAACAATTAATTCCGCATCCCTTCACCCTGAGAAAGAATGTCTAGTTGCAGGTGGCGAGGACTTTAAACTTTATAAGTATGATTATAATACTGGTGAAGAACTAGGTATGTTCCAACATGTTTCGAAATACCTCCAGAGCATGTTTTTATCATTTGCCTTCTTGCTAAAATATAAAACCTGCTTAACTGGTCATTCCAAAGGTTGGAGCCTTCAGGTTTTCTTGTGATTGGTATAACGAAGAGACGGTAACTTCCTAAGCCATTGTTACAAAGCCACATTTCATTTTACTTCTCTTGGTCTGTGTGTATGTCTGTAGGCTCACTTTCACAAACTTCCTCAGATTGTCATTGCACATCAGTCAGAACAGCAGGCTTTAATAGGATCATTTGACCTTGACTGTAATTGCTGTCCAGATAACCAAAGTTGATCAGTTTTCATATGGCTAAGATCCCAAAGAGACAAAAGTGATGCACAGCCATCTCTTGTTACTTCCCAGTCATTCCCTCCCAAGGTCGTATTTCCCTACACTCACGTCTTTTATTCAGTGCTGGCTGCTGGAAGAAATGGGGTGCAAGAGGAAGGGGGGGAACCCTTTGCATACTATTTAGTGGGGAGGTAAGGGAAACCCAAAAGAAATACATTCACTGGCAACAACTTCTGACCAAGAGTGCAGTAGGAGGCGTGTAGCCAGGCCAAGGAGAAATGAAATTTAAGAGCTTGGGAAATGGCTCAAGTGTTGACTAAGAATTATTCATGTTCTGGGAACTTTTTAGCCTGTTAATGTTTGGCCTTGCAGGTCTTCTGTGCATAGACGCTGGGTAAGGAATGTCTCAAGCTAAGCAAGTGCCCAGATTGAAGCTTGAGCTTCTGATCTTAGTGACCCTCCAATAGCTGCAGGCAGTTCTTTTTTTTATGTTTCCATGCTGAGAGTAAAATGTTCAAGGAAACTTTGTGGTTGGTGCAGTATCACATCCACGTTCGGGTGGCAAGCCCATACCCTTAGTGGTGGAGCAGCTCTCCATGTCACACAAATTAGGTGGGGGCTTCTTCATGTTATAAACAGTTGGGTCTCATTACTGTCCTATGACTTGGACCGGTAAATTCATTAAGGAATCAAGACATTATCCCCCCCCCCCGAATTCCTAAGCCTACCCTGTTTCTCATATTTTAAGACATACCCATAAAATAAGCCATAGCAGGATTTTTAAGCATTCAAGGAATATAAGCCATACCCCGAAAATAAGACATAGTGATAGGCGCAGCAGCAATGCCGGCCGTGGCAGGAGGAGGAGGAGGAGGAAAAAAATAAGACATCCCTTGAAAATAAGCCATAGTGGGGTTTTTTGAGGAAAAAATAAATATAAGACGTGTCTTATAATATGAGAAACACGGTACATGTTAAAACACATGCATGCATTCCTTGTTGCCTGGAAATTCACTGATTTGCCATTTCCCTGCAGAATCTTACAAGGGGCACTTTGGGCCTATTCACTGCGTCAGATTTAGCCCAGACGGAGAGTTGTATTCTAGTGGCTCTGAGGATGGAACGCTAAGACTGTGGCAGACAACAGTCGGGAAAACATATGGTCTCTGGAAATGTGTGATCCCCGGTAAGAACTGATGGAACAAAAGTGCACTGTAAAATTCAAGAAGCTAATATTTTCAGTGTAGTTTTATAGTAATAATAATCTTATCTTACTCCGTTACTTTAATAGCTTGGTGGCATCTTACTGAATTGCACACCAGCAGAACATCTATTTTAACTGTTATCAGTTAAGGCCTAGTAGTCACTGAGGTGGTAAACCTCTGGACTGTCCCTGTTGATACAGCAGGTGTGGGCTCACATGGTGTGCGCTGCTCCACACCAAAGAATGAAGCAAATCTGCCCACACAACAGATTTGTGGGTGAGAAGGCTAGATGGAACTTAATCTTCCTGCTTAACATTTAGTTTTCTTTTTGGTTGTTTTTTTGTGTGTTACGGATCAGCATTGATTGCTGTATGAGCCCACACAAGCCATCTTGAGGAAGAGGGTGCAGCCTGGAAAAAGCTTTACTACCTTAGAAGCATACATACATCACTTTAGTTCCTGATTTTTTGAAATTTTATTTTTGCTGCTGCTGGACTTCCAGAACTGGAAGAGGATGCCAAGCCACTTTTTGATCACATCAGTGAGGTACTTGAAATTGGCCCATAAAGCATAGTATTCGTATAATGGGAAAGCACACTGGTGAATTCAACAAATACAGAAAAGCAGTGATGCCATTTGCTTGGTGAATTGCAGAATTCCTGCAGTTCTGCAGCATACATTTATGCTTTTTACAACAAAGTTTGGCAAGTTTGAGCATACGAAAAGAGGACTCTGTTTTCTTTCCCTGTAGAAGAAGAAGGTGTAGAGCTGGCGAAATCAAAGGCCAACCTTCCAGGAACTGCGGAGGAAGATCTAGGTAATGAGCTGACAGCTGTGCCAGAGTCATTTAGATAATGGCCTCAACATATGTTTTTACGGTGTAGTGTGTTAAGTCAGTTGGGGGGGAGCGGGTTGTGGGTGTGGAATAGGAACCAGTGTGAAATGCTCAACCACTGCAAAGTGGTGGTCCATACCTCCTACCCCATGCTTAGCCATGTAGTTTCAGGAACTTCAAAAACCAAGTGAAAGAGTGCAAGGAAGACCCTTTTGGGGAAGCGAGTGGTGGCAGAGAAGCAGCTAGCTCCTTGTGATCTGAGATGGCTCCAAGGGCTGTCTAGAAGTCATAGCAGGGAAGTTTCCCTCCATTTTAACACTGAACGGGGACAAGTATATGTACAGGTGCTGCTATTGTGGCCAAAATAGCATTGCTAGAGCCATGATTGGGCCGCACACTTAATGAGTGCAATGCTCTTTGTTAAGTACAGTGGACGCTCTGGTTGCGAACGTGATCTATGCAGGAGGCACTTTCGCAACCCGCAGCGCCGCACCTGCGCACGCGTAGGTTGTGATTCAGCGCTTCTGTGCATGCACACAGCGTGATTTAGCGTTTCTGCGCATGTGCGAGCGACGAAACCCGGAAGTAACCCGTTCTGGTACTTTGGGTTCAGTGTGGTGCACAACCCGACAACGTGCAACCTGAAGAGTCTGTAACCCGAGGTATGACTATAGATAAGAGTACCTGAAATAATTGTGTGACAGAATGCTTGAATAAAGTAGATGAATTTATCTGCCTGCTGAAAAATAATTATGTCGGTGTTTCCTTTCTTGACTCTGCAGAAGACCTTGGCTCTGAAAACTCAGATTCCATCTACAGCACAACTCCTGAAGTTAAGGCTTAAGTTCACAGCTGTCAATGGCAACATATGGACATTTTGAGACGAAATCAAGGAAGCAGTGGAATGCAGCAGCGTCCCAGGGTGCACACTGTACCCCAAGGCTAAGATGGGCAGTAATTGATGAGAATGTATTGGAACTGGCTGTCTTTCAAGAGAGCTGAGAGTATTGAATGAGATGAGCAGTAACGGTTTTTCGCTATCTTCTAGCGCCGCTGCCTGTTGTATGTCTGAATGTAACATGGCAGTCGCGACCCAGTTTCTCCAACTGTGGTTAACTCAGTATAGTGTTAATAATTGAGGAGAAATGTAATGGCTTCTAGTAGAGTGTTCTCTGAAAGTGGAAAGAATTGGCAAAAAGATAGGGTTTTGTGGAAAAACAGCGGATTTGGTATTTTCCCCCTTTTGTTGTACACCACATCTAAATAATCTGTTTTCAACCATCTAAATAAATAAAATGCCTCTACAACAACCCTCTTTAGAGAGCTTATAAATTGTACAAGCTAACTCATCTGTTCACTAACAGCGCTGAGCATTTTTGAGGTTTTAATGAGATAAGTCTGCTAAGATTGGTGGTAGTTTTTGCATGTAGGTGGCTGAATTCACTTCTGCTTCAGGCTTTTATTTTCCCCACTCCACCTTGAAAAAAATTATTTAATCAACCTTCTCTCTAAAATAACAATCTTGGGCCAATCTTAATTTCTCCCAGAAGCATCCACTTTCTACACCAGAAATAAGTTTTGTTTTTTCCGTTTTCAATTTGGTCTTTTGTGTGTCATATTATACATATGGTGTATAGGAATAAAGTTGTGGTTTTGAGGGGGCAATCTGTATTAACTGGAGAATAAATATAAATATGAGCCTTTCATAAATACATACAGGTGAGACCCAACTTATATGGGGTTATGTTCCGAGGTTAGCGCATGAAGCCAAAATTGTGTATAGTCACACTGTGTTCAATTGGGGGGGATTTCCCAAGTTGTCTTTTCCTCTATGCCCACCACTTTTCTGCTAAATGTGCACAAGTTAAATGTGCATAAGTGCCATTATATAGGCAACTTGCAAATACAGTGGTGCCTCGCTTAACAAATGCCCTGCTTAACAAAATTTTCGCTTACCGAAAGGTTTTTTTCTAGTGGAGGTTGCCTCGCTAGACGAATTCGTTTTGCAAAAAATTCGTCTAGCAAATCGCGGTTTCCCATAGGAATGCATTGAAATTCAATTAATGTGTTCCTATGGGCAAAAAAATAATAATCAAAAAAAATCAATGCATTCCTATGGGATTCACTAGATGAACTTTTCGTTATAAGAAAAGACCCGTGGAACGAATTAAATTCGTCTAGCGAGGCACCACTGTATCCTAATGTGTTTGGAGTGCTTCATGTATTTGTGGCCAAAGCTGTAAATTCCAAGAAGACCCTGATATTCTCAAATATGACAGTTCCATTCTGATAAGGTTTCTGAAGTGTTTTTAAATGAATAAACGGTGGGAAGCCAAAATATCAAAAGATAGTACAGTAAAGGACCATTTGGTCCAGTTGTGACTGACTCTGGGGTTGCGGCGCTCATCTCGCTTTATTGGCCAAGGGAGCCGGCGTACAGCTTCCAGGTCATGTGGCCAGCATGACAAAGCCGCTTCTGGCAAACCAGAGCGGCACACGCCTGGAGCGGTACCAATTTATCTACTTGCAATTTGATGTGCTTTCGAATTGCTAGGTTGGCAGGAGCTGGGACCGAGCAACAGGAGCTCACCGCGTCGCGGGGAATCGAACCGCCGGCTTTCTGATCGGCAAGCCCTAGGCTCTGTGGTTTAACCCACCCATGTCCTATTACTGTTGAGCTATACTTGCTTTCTAATACAGTGGTACCTCGGTTTAAGTACACAATTGGTTCCGGAAGTCTGTACTTAACCTGAAGCGTACTTAACCTGAAGCAAACTTTCCCATTGAAAGTAATGGGAAGTGGATTAATCCATTCCAGACGGGTCCGTGGAGTACTTAAACTGAAAGTACTCAAACCGAAGCGTACTTAAACCGAGGTATGACTGTATTTGAAACATGCGTGGAAAAGGTATTCATTAACTTTATTGTAGAGTATGGTTCGAAGGAAATATATACAGCAGTGTTCTGGTGTATCTTATATTTTTAAAATATTGCTTTTGGCTCACCCTATCCATCAACTACTGTTCTGCTACACCAAATGTGTGTTGGCTGTAAGATGGTGCCTATTCTTTTGGCTGGAACTCGCTGTAGGCAATGGGGACAATACTGCAAGCTTAGTGCTGTGTGATGTTACCTTGCCTCCACCTAGTGAGCTCTGTCTGGAAAGGGACTTCTACTTGTTAAGGTAAGGTAAAGGATGCCTGAACAGTTAAGTCCAGTCAAAGTTAGTCTATGGGGTGTGGCACTCATCCCTTTCAGGCTGAGGGAATGGGTGTTTGTCCGCAGACAGCTTTTCCAGGTCATGTGGCCAGCATGACCATACTGCTTCAGGCACACGGGACTCTGTGACAAGTGCCCTTTACCTTCCTGCCACAACGCTACCTATGGTATTTACTTGTGCTGGTATGCTTTTTGAACTGCTAGGTTGGCAAAAGTTGGGAAAGCAATGGGAGTTCACCCCATTGCAGGGATTCAAACCACCAACCTGATTGGCAAGGCCAAGAGGCTGGGTAGTCCCCCCCCCATCTCCCCATGTTTCCCCTGAAATTGGCTCAAGGTGAGGGTCGGATGGAAACCCAGAACCCTGTTCCATCTGCTATATACGCCACCTTGAGCTCCTTGGAGGAATGCAATGCAGGTATCTTTTTGCCAAAGACTGCTTATTGGCTTCAGTTTGAAACAAATTGCACTTGCAACTAAAGTGGAACACACACACACACACACACACACACACACACACACACACACACACACACACACACCCAAGTGCCAAAGGCCAGGTTAAAGAGGTGTGACTTCAGCATACTAGGAAAGCTGTACATGAAAGTGCTAAACGCACTTCTGCGGAGAGAATCCCCGCAATTTAGGGGCTGCTGTATTTGTAGGTTGCCTTGAATACAGAAGGTCCCAAGTTCAAGCCCGCGCCGGCATCTCCATATAGGACTAAGGGGAAGACCCTTGCCTGGAAACCGTGTGTCTGCTTTCAGTCAGCGCAGACAAGACTGAGCAAGGCGGAGAACCGATGGTTTTTGACTCTATCCAAAGGCAGCTTCCTAGGTTCCCATGGCAAATGAGGGACACGTGTTCCCGAGTCAAATCAGGCTGCAGGGAGAACTCAAAACAAACAAGCAGTAGGAAACATTGCACTTTAAAACAAAACAGCGAAAGATTGAGGCCGGCTCGCAAGCGCAGCAAAAAGACAGGCCTGTTTTGCATCGCCCCCTCCCATCACTCGGCGCGGACTTTGCAAAGACACTTTTGCACGGGTGGGAGGCGGGTTGAGGCAGCAGGAAGAGGAGGAGGAAGTGCGGGAAGCTCGTTGCTCTGGAAGGAGAGGCGGGTTTGCCACGATCATGGCTGCTAGGAACCAGGGGACGGCACTAGGTAAGGCTTGCTTGGGTCACTGCGGAGCGGGAGGGGGATAGGCGCCAGGGTCGCTGCAAGCCCCGCGCGTGGTTACTCACAAGCAATCCCAGCTGTGCCCGTTTAGACGCAAGCCCTGCTCAAGTCAGCGTGGCTTACTTCCAAGTCAATGGGGGGCTGGGATTGCAGGAGAAGCCCCACTGAGTTCACCAGGGTTTGGGATATCCTGTGCCAGCCTGATTAAGGATGCGCAGCGGTGCTGTCAGGGGGCGCATTCATTAGGGGTGACCCCCCAGGCGCAACAGGACTGGCGTATTTTGGGGTGTGTGTGTCCCACTCTTCAACTGGCTTGGCAAGACCCTGCATCCCAGAATCCAAAAATATTTAAGGATTCCACTGTCTTCATACAGTATCCAACAGTGCAATTTTCTGTATATGTCCTTAAATTCTGCTAATAAGATTTGCTATCCAGTGAGAGCATGCAGTGCAATCCTAAGCACTAGTATATTAAGTATTATTATTATTATTGGTATCCTGTCCTTCCTCAGAGGGGCAGCTCAAAGCAGCATGCTTTGTCTTATCCTCACAACAGCCAGACGAGGTAGGTCAGGTTGAGAGCTGGCAAATGGCCCAGTGAGCTTTGTTTGGGTGGGGATTTGAACCCTGGTCTCCCAAATCTAAGGGCAGCATGCTAACTGCAGATGAGAGGCAACACTGCTGAGGTCAGTGGAACTTGTGCCTTAGTGTGCTTTATTTACTGCCCAAGCCTGCTGGTGACCCCAGGAAGAAAATTTTGTAATAGTTGGGGAGAGAAGAGACTGCAGCTTGTGACGGGCGGTTGTGGGAGTCCACGTAGTATCTGAACTCCTTCCGCTACACAGGTATTCTAGAGGTAGCTGCCTTCCCTTTCCTCCCTGCCTCCCTTCTCCCTTTACCTTTGCTCATCCTTGGCAAAAATTCCTCTTGTTATGAAAGGGTTTAAAGTCCACACCAGGGGAGCAGATCTATCTGAATCGCACGTGGGTTTAGTACGTTGGTGGAAATTTGGTGCATGGATCCTCTTGCAAAAACTGCACATTATTATTATTATTATTATTATGTATACATATACATATACATATACACCCTGCCTGTTTTGAGAGACAGTGCCTCTGAGGGTGAAATCAAATTGCTGCGTTACCAGCTCCAAAGTGACCTCCCTGGGGTGCAAGCCTGAGCAGTGTGTCTGGAGGTCCTCGGCTGCCAGGACATCAAGACCACGCACCCCCCCCCCCGGCCTTGCTGATGTGGTCCAAAGGAAAGCAGAGCAATACATTTGGCACCAGCATGCAAGGCATCATCCAATCATTAGGGAGGCTGATGCCAAACATATTGCTCTACTTTCCTTTGGACCACATCAGCTTGGCTGCGGGAGTTGCCAGAAGGAGGCATACAAGGTGCCATCCAAACTGTCTTAGGGACTCCATTCCAGATTTCTGTGGGGTTTTACTCCTGAGCCTTTTCATCTCCTGAAGATATCCCACAAGGCAGCAGAGGTTTTGTTGTTGTTGTTGTTTAGTCGTTTAGTCGTGTCCGACTCTTCGTGACCCCATGGACCATAGCACGCCAGGCACTCCTGTCTTGCACTGCCTCCCGCAGTTTGGTCAAACTCATGTTCGTAGCTTCGAGAACACTGTCCAACCATCTCGTCCTCTGTCGTCCCCTTCTCCTTGTGCCCTCCATCTTCCCCAACATCAGGGTCTTTTCCAGAGAGTCTTCTCTTCTCATGAGGTGGCCAAAGTATTGGAGCCTCAGCTTCAGGATCTGTCCTTCCAGTGAGCACTCAGAGCTGATTTCTTTAAGAAATTGATCCCTTCATGGATCAATGCCTTGTCGTGGCGAAGGGGCTTGAATAACTCAGAGAAGCTATGAGCTATGCCATGCAGGGCCACCCAAGATGGACAGGTCATAGTGGAGAGTTTTGACTAAACGTGATCCACCTGGAGAAGGAACTGGCAAGCCACTCCAGTATCCCTGCCAAGAAAACTCCATGGACAAAGACAACAGCAGAGGTTTAGGACCAGAGTTTTCCTTCTCCTAGATGGGCTACCTTCCCGGGTTGACAAGCCCCACCGGTGCCATTCACTTCCCTCTACAGCATGTGCAGAAAATGCCTTCTTGACCATTTGACCGACTCTTGGTCTCATCCTCTCAATCTGCTGGAGGGGATGTCCCTAACTCACCAAGGGTTTTAGACCCATTGGCTACCCTCACCTGGTCGAAGCCATTCCCAGGGTGTGGCCACTGTCGCATGCTGACAGTTTCTAGCAGCCACAGGTGAACATATTACACCATACATACAAAAGGTGAACATATTACACCAGAAGGAGCACCCTGCCAGAGCTACTACCACACCCTTCCACCCCAGACACCCCAAGGGTTTATACATATTTAGTAAGTAATTATAATAATAATCTTTTATCAGCCCTAGCCAGCATGAGCAGTGGTCTTGGGAGTTTTAGTCCAGAAGCATCTTGACGGCACCAGATTTGGTACGTGTATGTACACTTTGAGTATATAGGGATAGTAAAAGAAACTCGCAAGTTCAAAGATCGAGTAAGGAAAAGGCAGTAATAGGTTTAGTGCAGGCATAGGCAAACTCCGGCCCTCCAGATGTTTGGGACTACAATTCCCATCATCCCTGACCACTGGTCCTGTTAGCTAGGGATGATGGGAGTTGTAGTCCCAAACATCTGGAGGGCTGGAGTTTGCCTATGCCTGGTTTAGTGCCTTGCTATGCAGGAATTATAACTCTAATCAGGATATATGTATTTGAAAAACAATATCCCAAAAATGTAGAGATTGGAAGGCAAAACCATCACATATGTAGGTTAGCAGTCCAGGCTCATTCAGGCAAGCTAACGAGTCCTACGAGCTTCTTTTAAAAGACAACCAAAAAAAGCAAACAAAAACTCAATGCATATATAAAAGAATCAAAGATTAAATTCTAAGAACGCTCACGACTGCGAATAGAACAGAAAGTCACCATTCATCTACAATTGCAAAATATCACCGAAGAACTGCCTGAGGGTAGAAATCCAGCCCTAGGTTTTGGGCATCCTCAAAAGACAAATTGTGTTGGGACCACAACTGAGGAGGCCCTGTGAATAAATCCTGAGAATTGTAGGGAACATGGTAAGCTCTCTTATACCAGATCGGATGAGTTGACCCTCCAGCCCATTATTGTCTACTCTGACTGGCAGCAGCCAGTGTCTCCGGGTTAGTGGTGAGCCCATTTCCCATTATTGGCTACTTGATCTTTCTTAGTGGAGGTTCTAGGCCAGGGATGGGGACCTCTGACCTCCAGGTGGTATTGAACTACAACTCCCATGATCCCTGTCTTCTGGGCCATTCTGGCTGGCGCTAATGGGAGTTGGAGTCCAACATCTTTTTTAGGCTGTCAGTGTGCCCTAGATGTCTAAAATGGGTATCTCTGAATGCTTGCAGAAATCTCGCTTCTACCAAGACAGGCCTTGGGTCCCCCTTGCTCAGTAGTGTAACTTGAAGCCGTCCGTTCGAGTCCTACCCTCCATCTTCCATGTGACAGCCCTTGAGATCTGTGAAGACTGCTATCATCTCTCCCCTCATGAAGTGCAGCGCTTCATTGCCAGCCATTTGGGCAGATATTCCACTATCCGTCGCTTCGTGGGTTGGCACCGTTTTATACCAATTAAAGAGAATTCGCCTGTAACTCTGTAGCCATCCAGTTCAAAGCTATCTTATTAACGTCCTTTTCTCTTTAGCGCAATACCAGCTATGCTGCGCATAGCTGCCAAGTTTTCCCTTTTCTCGTGAGGAAGCCTATTCAGCGTAAGGGAAAATCCCTGTAAAAAAGGGATAACTTGGCAGTTATGATGCTGCGGTACCCTAAGGCACAATGGGACAAGCTGCCTACAGACACAGGCCCTCAAGTTAAAAAAGAGAGAGAGAGAGAGAAAGATTGACTCTCCCATGAAACTTCTAAATACAGTTTTGAAGATTGTTCCCCCCCCCCGCACTCTCTCTTCTTTTTTTGGACACGTCTTCATAGGGAGTAAAACATTTTTTTTCCTTCCAGAGGAGGATTAAAAGAAAGTTGGCTAATTAGCTGTAGTTTAACTGCTTTAATTACTTTTATCCCTGAAGCCCCATGAATATTTAGATGGAGCAGATGACATATAAAAAATGGTACTATTCACGCTCCATGTTTAATGAATATCTAAGCTGCTTCCCCCGCTCCTCCTTTGGCAGGTACTTGAGATGATTCACACATGATTTCCCTCCCGGGGGGCCCCCCACCCACCCAATACTGTATACCCAGATTTCTGACCTGCATTTGCCTGGAAAGCTGAACTCTGAAACAGCAGTTCCCAACAGAGGGTTGCATATCTTTCCCAGCCTTGTATACCTGAAATGCATATTTTTTTTAGAAACCACCCTTTTCTCTTGACTGAATTTTTTTTTTAAAAAAAGGTTTTAATACTTTATTTTTAAATTGATGTAAGCTGCCCTGGGACCTTACCCTGTACAGCAAGTAAGAAATCCAATTAATAATAATATGTCTTCTCCTGCTTACCTAGGAATAATCTGTATATACTTTTATGGGGGGGAAACTTTATTTGTGAAGCAGTTCTCCCCAACTTTTCCAGTCCCTGGGTGACACATTTTGAAATCTGAGAAACTGGCATGGACGTCACACTGCAAAACGGCTCGGGGATTGAAATTGTTATTTTCTTCCTCGCATTATCTAATTCTGATTAAACTTATGTGTGGATAAGAAAGGCTACTGAATTTGGGTGATGCATTCAAAAGTGGCCAGAGTGGCCGGGGCAACTCAGTTAGATGGGCAACATACAAATGATGGTGATAATTATTATTATTATTATTATTATTATTATTATTATTATTATTATCATCATCCTCCTCCTTATCATCATCATTGCAAAGTGTAGCCTTTAATCCTTGGCAATTTGGGGAACATTCCTCTGCATGGATCTGTCCACCCTGCCAGCTGCTGCCCAGGTTAAAAGGGGGGGGAATGGGACCCCAAATAATCCTACATGTAATTTAAAAAGAAAAAAACAGTGGGACAGAGGGCCTTAATAGGCACCAAGCAGCATATCTGGGGGTGCCATTTAGTTTTCATGTCTTTGTTCTGCTTTATTATTTGGGTTGCATAGATAAGATGCGATAAGAATGCATAAATAATAATAATAATAATAATAATAATAATAATAATAATAATAAATGTACTAAACAGAACTAGGCACTTTTCCTCACAGACCTCAGCTGGCTTGCGAGAGTCCGGGTGAACCAGCCAGCGGTCCTGAGGCGGGCAGCTCAAATTCAGACACAACGGGCTGTGAAAAAGAATTGGCAGGTAAGTGGCTCCCAGGAGAGGGTCGTGTCCGAGGGGTAGGGAAAATGCTTTGCTCCCTGGCATCTCCAAGTAGGTGCTGGGAGAATCTCCTGCTTGAAACTCTGGCTGCCGGTCAGTGTAGTTAATGCTGCACAAGATGGGCCAGTGATCTGACAAGGTCCTTTTGCCCCTTGAGTATTCTGCTCTCGTGTTCCACAGACGTCCGTTCTACCTCCATGGGCTTTAATACATTCGTACCTTGGAAGTCAAACGGAATCCGTTCTGGAAGTCCGTTTGCCTTCCAAAACGTTCAGAAACCAAAGTGCGGCTTCCGATTGGCTGCAGGAAGCTCCTGCAGCCAATTGGAAGCCAAGGAAGCCCCATCAGATGTTCGGGTTCCAAAGAATGTTCGCAAACCGGAAACGGGTTCCAAAGAATGTTCGCAAACGTCCGAGTACCAAGGCGTTCAGGATCCAAGGTACGACTGTATTGAATTTTGTTCAAGTTGCCTATAGACATAAAAGATGGTGCTTGCCTTTTTTAATAATTCGTTTTTGAGGACCATGGTAATGAGACTGGTAAAAAGATTCTTTTCCAACAGCAAGTTTCTGTGTACATGTGTGGTGGGTGTTGAGGCACCTCAGAGAGGGGCAAAACCACAAATTAGTTTTAAATGTGTTGAATCACGAGTGGGTAGGAGTGCCTTTTCTAAGCCACCTCTTGGACAATTCTGATATTATTATCAGTGTATTTTTTCCCCCTTTAAAAACTTTTTTTGAGTACTCTCATTTTGACTCAAGAACACCACAATTTTATTTTTCAAATTGGGAAAAAAATACAGTAAATGGACAAAAGTACAAAGATTCACAAAATGTTTAGGGGGTATGCGTACCCCTGCGTACCCCAGAAAAAAAGCAATGATGATGATGATGATACTTGGAAACTCCTGGTCAGCCGTGGGGGCCTGGCAACCTTAACTGGGGCTGTTGGGAGTTCAAGTCCAAAACTTATTGAGTTTATTTTCTAGACCCTGAATCATTTTGGTTGCTCTCCTCTGCACACATTCCAGCTTGTCAACATCCTTCTTAAACTGAGTTGCCCATACCTGCACACAGTATTCCAGGTGTGGTCTGACCAGGGCAGAATAGAGAGGTGCTATTACTTCCTTTGGTCTGGACTCTGGACACTAGACTTCTGTTGCAGCCTAGAACATCGGACTTCCTCTTTTCATCGTTGGTTGATATTCTGTGTGGTTTTCATGGGCTTTGCCTTATTTGTTTTTACCGAAATAAAAAGAATTTCTTAATTAAAACATACACATTAGAGCAATATTACCGACTGAAATACCACAAAATCCCGTTTGGTTGCTCAGCTAAAGGCATTGCCCTAATATGGATATTTGAATGTCTCTGCTTAAAAACTGATAATAGTGGGTTTTAATGTCAACTTGGATTAGACTGACGTATTTCTTTGAAATATCGTGAGTGTTGTTGAAGGTTTGGCTATGGAATATGTAGTCAGACTCGCATAGCTCAGCCTCTTCTGCAAAAATAGCTTCTCGGTTAAACAACAACCCAAAAAAAAGCCCCCCTACAAGTTCACACCAATTCTTGGAACCGTTTTTGCTACATCTGTCTTCACAACTCGTTTTTCAACTGTGGAGGCCAGAATCTCTTTCCTAGGAGCTGATTATGCGTTCAATTTTCATTCCATTTATTTTAGCTGGAATAGGAATTCCAACAACAATAAAAGTGCACTTGGGGGTCTCCTTTCTACACTTACAAAAAGCAAAACAAAGCGCTTCAGAGCAAAAAGGGAAGAGATCCTTTGTATCCACCCCTGCTTTCTCCATGAGATAGGGAATCTAAATGATTCTCAAGGAGACCTGGATTCATAACATCCATTCTCAATATAGCACGTCTGCTTTTCAGCACTTTGCACTAGGGTGCAAAAAGGTCTGGGGACGTTCTAGTAGGATCTGGACCGGTGAGAAGGATCCCTGTTGAAAGCAGGGTTTGGTCAGCTGCGGTTGGGAGCATTTTCAGCAAACTGGTTTGTTTATATATCACCAGAAGCTTCTGATCCTCCTGGCACAGAAAATAGATGAGAGGCGGAAAAGTGAGAGTCTGTGGTTCATTGTCGCTTGTTTATGTACCAGCTCTCTATATCTGTCCTGGCCTCTGAAGTCCCAGATGTTCTCTAGGCATGCAGCTATATGATAAGGCCTTTCCCTAATATATATGTATATTTCTAAATGATCAAAGGCAGCTTGGCACCTGAGGGCCGTCACCTGCATTGACCTCACCACCCTTTCGGGTGATGACGCCCCTTCCAACGTCTGCAGATTGTGCTACAAAGCCAAGCATCCCATCCGAGGGGATCTGCTGCAAGCTATGAACGTGGACGACAAAGGTAGGTCTTTCCGTGCTTATCAGGAACGGAACCTCGGTTCTGTTAAGGTCATGTGTATCTGGAAAAAGACACATGGGCTATTCGTGTGCCAACGCCCTCGGGTCGATCCTCTGGTGCCTGATGATTTCTGCTGAAAGGTTAGACCCGCTCAGAAGGACGATCTGGATTACAGGGATTCAGCTGAAGAAGTGAGAACTGCAACAAAATGTTGCAGTGTGGAGCACTCTTGCTGAGGGTGCTAACCTCTTCTAGAATTCTCCACTGCATTTCCTCTCCCTTTCTGGTTTTCCATTCCCCTCCCACTGCCCCAATAGTCTTAACCATTCTTTGGCCACAGAGCATGCAACAGTTCTGTTTCTGGGGTTCCCTTCCACTTTTAAAGTCCCCCCACCCCTTGTACTTCTGCAGACATTTCCCCACTCCTGCTTATACCTCCTTATTTTACTCATATTTATACAAATATTTATACGCAGCCCACTTGTATAAAACATCGAGGTGGTACATACAAATCCAACGAAGCACGGAAACAAACGGTCATAAAAATGATTTGAAGTGGGAGTTAATTAAAGAACGGAATAGGCTTTTCTGCATAAAAAAAAAAGAATTTGAGAGGCGCCTGAAAGTTAGCAGTGAGGACGACTGGCAAAACTCTGCTGGAAGAGCCACACTTAATGGCCAACTTCAGGTTGAAGACAGTCATGTTTCTGAGACACGGGGGGAAACTAGCAGGGTTCCCTTGTTCGGTAATAATAATAATTTATTACTTATTCCTTATCCATCTGACTGGGTTGCACCAGCCATTCTGGGGGGGGGGGAGATGATCTCTGTGATCAACCTGGGATGTAAGGGCCTGGGCTGTCCTTAAAGCATCCTGGACGAAATTGGTCCAGGGCTTTGTATAGCCACACAAATCCTTGAATCTGGCCTGGTAGTACAGGGTGATTCTTAAAAGAGGCCCCGTGGAACATGTGTACTCTGCGGGGCCTCTTTTAAAGGACTCACCCTGTATATAGCCAGCTAGCATAGATGTTTCGGCAGAGATGTTGTGTGCTGTCGGCCACCTGCCCCTGTCAGCAATCTAGCTACCGTGTTAGGATATCCCAGGCATCCCCAAACTGCGGCCCTCCAGATGTTTTGGCCTACAACTCCCATGATCCCTAGCTAACAGGACCAGTGGTCAGGGATGATGGGGATTGTAGTCCAAAACATCTGGAGGGCTGAAGTCTAGGGATGCCTGGGATATCCTCTACAGTGGTACCTCGTGTTACGTACTTAATCCGTTCCAGAGGTCCGTTCGTAACAGGGAACCGCTCATAACATGAGGCGTGTGTTCTCTAATGGTGCCTCCCGCTGCTGCTGCACCGTCAACTTCCGCTCACATCCCGGGGCAAAGGTCGCAACAAGGGGCATCTACTTTCGGATTAGCGGAGCGCGTAACCCGCAGCATTTGTAAGGGGAACAGTAAGTAACACAAGGTACCACTGTATTTAAGGTTAAGGGACCCCTGACCGTTTACTCCAGTCGCGGGCGACTCTGAGGTTGCGGTGCTCATCTCGCTTTACTGGCCGAGGGAGCCGGCGTTTGTCCGCAGGCAGTTTTTCTGGGTCATGTGGCCAGCATGACTAAGCTGCTTCTGGCGAATCAGAGCAGGGCATGGAAACGCCGTTTACCTTCCCGCTGGAACGGTACCTATTTATCTACTTGCACTTTGACGTGCTTTCGAACTGCAGCTTGGCAGGAGCAGGGACCAAGCAATGGGAGCTCACCCCGTCGCGGGGATTCGAACCGCCAACCTTCCGATCGGAAAGCCCTAGGCTCTGCGGCTTAGACCGCTGTATAAGTGTATGGATATAGCCATTTTGGCTACCTAAGGATTGGCACCGAGAGCACAAAGCCCCAAATGAAATAATTTTGAGCAGGGAAAGGACAAAAACGGTCCCTAAACCAGATTTTCTACAAGCTACTGTAGACAACTGACACCCAGGCAGCTGTGTTTCAGCTACCCCATTCCCTGCCTTTGCAAGCCTTGCAAGTTGCTACAGGAGAGGGACTGTGAGCAAAATCATGGGAGGGGTGTTTCTAGGACCCAGGCGAAACTATCAGGCTCCCTTGTTATTTTTCCTAGTGCCATAAGAACATGCGAAGAGCCTGCTGGGTCAGGCCAGTGGTGGCCGAACTGGAGGTGGAATGATTCTAGGCGAATCTCGTTATAGTACCGAAACGTTGTCCCCTTTTTGGTGTGTTGTTATATTTGCTATCATTTTGTTATGAAATTTTACTCCTGATGGTTGGAATCGCGGAATGAGTAAGCCCGATAATCTTCAAACCCCCTCCCTGCCTCCCATCATCACCCATTTATAAGTGGGGTGTGTGTCTGCCTGCCTTTTCGAGGCACCCGCTTTTTCTGCAAAAGGTCCCAAGTTCAGTCTCCTGCTAAACAAATCTCCGTCAGATACAATAAAATAGCTAGGTGGCAGTATAACGCAGGTTCTTCGGCTGAGTTGCCTAGCTTTTTCAGTGGGTATCTGCCATGCTACAAATCAGGCTGTTCGCACACTGTAGTTTTTGTGTTTTGTTAAACAAAGGTTCTTCTACAAAATGAAGAATTCTATTTTATTTACAACATTTTTATACCACCCATAAGCAAAAGGTTTTCTGGTTTTCTTACAGATTCGCAGCAAAGGCACATGCAATATGGCTTGGGGCATTTAAAAAACAAAACAAAAAACGTCGTCAGAGTAAAAAAGCAAAAACCTGTGAAAGAGAATTTCTATAAGTTCTAAAAGGGGATCTTCGTCTCCAGCTGTGATCTGTCTTCATACTAGCAAATAAAGCTAGAATTACAAAAATGCAGTAGCTGTCAGGTGTGTTGCAGGGATTTGAAACTCTGGAACTTCTCGATGCTCAAGAGAAGCGGGAAGTACATAATAAGATGTGGCTTTGTTCTGCATCCATTGCCAGAGGCGTCGTGCCCCCCAAATGCCAGTTTCTGGGACTCACAAGTAGATAGAGGGCTGTTGCCCTCAGGTCCTGTTCGCAGGATTCCTAGGGGCATCCGGTTGGCCACTGTGGGAATAGGATGCTGGACTAGATGGGCCTTTGGCCTGATCCAGCAGAACACAGTTCTTAATGAATCCAATATTTAATTTCTCAACACTGAATTCTTGCTTTGGGGAATGGGAGAGATGGGCCCTTAGGGTTACTGTTTGTGAAACAGGAAAGCAAAATGATGCCCCGCCAGAGAAATTATATACAGTGGTACCTTGACTTATGAATGCCTCGACTTCCGAACTCTGCTAACCCGGAAGTATTTTTGCCGCGCGTGCGCAGAAGTGGCGCACGCGGTCTGCACATGCGCAAAGTGCAGAATCGCGCTTTGCGCATGCGCAAAATGGACGCTTCGACTTGCGAAGAGCGCCGCAGAATGGATCGCCTTTGTAAATCGAGGTACCACTGTATATAATCTACGCATTTGGCAATTTGCTGCCCTCTGATGGTGGAGAGGGGCCTTGCCCTGCCTTGTGGCAAGGCTGGCCCTGAAAGTGAGTTGGAAACTAAAGTGGACCATATCCTTGATCTGTTTCCAGGCATTACTGCTGCTGCCGTTTGCGTCTATCCAGCAAGAGTCTCTGATGCAGTGAAAGCACTCAAGGCTGCTGGGTGTGACATTCCAGTAGCTTCAGGTAAGCTTTCCTCCTGTGTTTCAAGAGGGGAGTCTAAATGCCCTAGTATAGGCCCTCTATCTTCATGTGGAGCCTGAGTTGACCGCATGGATTCCTATTATGTGGCCCTCGGAGGATTGACGAAGGATGAATGCAGCCCCCGGGCCAAAGATTATTAGTCACCCCTGGTATAGGGGCTGCGACAACAATGTGTACCACTGTTTGGGGTTTTTGTTGTTGTGGGGGCTGTTGCTGCTTTTGCTGTTTGTGTTTTAATTTAGACTTCGTTGTGAAATTTACGTGGAGATTGCTCAGTTTGGTTTTATATTTTTAAATAGTTTATTCATTGTTTATAACTACTTTTGTTATGTTGTAGTTATGTGGGTTTTTTATCTAGTAAAGCACCTTGAGTAATAATAATATAATAATAATTTATTATTTGTACCCCGCCCTTCTGGCTGGGTTTCCCCAGCCACTCTGGGCGGCTTCCAACAAAGATTAAAATACATTAAAATGTCACACATTAAAAACTTCCCGAAACAGGGCTTCCTTCAGATGTTTTCTAAATGTCAGGTAGTTGTTTTTCTCTTTGACATCTGATGGGGGGGGCATTCCACAGGGCGGGCGCCACTACCGAGAAGGCCCTCTGCCTGGTTCCCTGTAGCTTTGCTTCTCTTGAGCATGGCTTGAGCTGTGGAAAGGTGGCATACGAATAAGATTATATATGCATGTGACGCAGCGCTGATGAAAGTTAATTTGCTTGTTGCAGCTCTCCTTTCCCCCCTTTTCTGTTTATATTACATGAGGGCAGAATGCTTGGAAATCATCGATATGTGAACCAGGGTTTGCCAGCTCCCATCAAACCCAGCCTGCGCAACCCAACAGCAAGGAATTATGGGAGTTGTAGTCTCAACAGACCTGAAGGGCACCATGCTGGCCTCTTCTGTTTTAGAATATCATGTGTGGTGCTAGTTCAGTCTCTTACTTTCACACTTCCCCCTTTTGTTGAGGAAAAACAGAGACTGGAAATTTGGGAGGGATTGTGGATGGTTGGATTGTGGGAAATACCTGACTGTGGTGAACCAGTTCTATAGATCTGGCAAGCTCATACCTGTTGCCTACCTCTCTGCTTGCACCAAGACTAGCTGGCCAGGATCCTGTGGGTATTCTAATAAATTGCACTGTGTATGCCTTTTCTCTTAGTGGCAACCGGATTTCCAGCAGGACAGACACATCTGAAAACCCGCTTGGAGGAGATCCGCCTCGCCGTGGAAGATGGCGCCAGAGAGATCGACATTGTCATTAACAGAACCTTAGTCCTGACAGGCCAGTGG
Source organism: Zootoca vivipara (assembly GCF_965207765.1). Classification (NCBI taxonomy): domain Eukaryota; kingdom Metazoa; phylum Chordata; class Lepidosauria; order Squamata; family Lacertidae; genus Zootoca; species Zootoca vivipara. The sequence goes on from NC_142592.1 coordinate 57,424,213, forward strand.
GAAGGTGAGCGTTAAGGGAGTCCTGACAGAAAAATGGTCGCAAGAACTTAAGGAGAGCCCTGCTGGGTGAGACCAAAAGGCCTGTCTGGTCCAGCGTCCTGATCTCACAGTGGCCAACTGGTTGCCCAGAAAATGTACACGATAGCACGTGTCCCTTGGTGACCCCCAGCAACTGGTATTTTTTAAGAGGCATATGCAGTACTGCCTTTGATACTGGAGATATTATAGCCATCATGACCCGTGGACATTTCCTTCATGATTATCTGTCTGGTCCCCTTTTCAAGCCATCCAAAATGGCAGCCTTCGCTCCATCTTAAGGTAGCAAATGCCACGATTTAACAACGCACTCAAATGAAAATCTGCTTCCTTTTGACAACAGTCCTGAATCTCCCATCTTCCAGCTTCCTTGGGTTACCTCGGGCTCTGGATATTATGAGCCAAAAATTAACCCAATGTTGTTTAACTATTTGTATTTCAACTCTTTTGTAGTTGAAGCACAACTGATAATAATAATAACAATCGTAATCATAATAACTTTATTATTTGTACCATGCCAGCACTTCAATTTGAGCCCAGAAGCTAATCAGCACAGGTCTTTTTCCTGATCCTTTCCCCTGGCTATGTGGGATTTGAACCCGGAGCCTTTGTCCTCTTTTTGCACAATTTGCTGCAGCCTGTCTCGTGATGGCAGGGGGAGCCCGTTACCCCAATGCATTTGTCGCTGACAACGATCAGGCCCGTGTATCGGCAAGATTTTCTTTTCTTTTTCTTTTTTTTTTAACAAAGCTTTCCTTCCGCAAAGGAATATTGTGAAAAACAAATTTTCTCCCGCTTTTGTCTTAACTTAATGTGAAATGGGGAGGGGAAAGGAAACTACATGGGTGCCAGCGCTCTAATTATTTCCAAACAGAATTGTTAAAAAGAACTCGAGGGGTTGTTGGCCCAGTGTTATTGTAAAAAAGAAAAGAAAGAAGGAAAGTGTGTTTGGTTCCTGACAACAGAATCTCTGTGTTTTCTAATTGGTGTTCGCAGAATCTCACTGCACACTCAGTACCGTTTAGATTGCTGTTGCGAGTTGTCTCCCTGGAATGCTATTAATTAGCAAGCTTTTTAATACAGTAGGAGAAGGCTTTTCTCTGTAATTGGTTTTCTCTTAATGTACCTTGAATGGTTTGCCTTTAAATGCTGACAGTGCTCCAGTAACTAAGCTCTGTGTTTGTACAATTAGCATCCTTCCATTACAATGCAACTTTTCTTTAGCTGGAAGACGTGGTGCTAAAGGGCTCTTTTACCAAGTAGCATCGTTGTTCTGTTGAACTCAAGCGGGCTATTTATTTATTTCCACCCTCCCTTCCTCCAGGGAGCTCAAGGGAGGAGAGCACATAGTTATCTCCCCGTCCCGCACCATTTTATCGTTGCTGTGGGGCAGCGGCGGAGGAAGCGGCAAATGAAAATAGGGACGTCCCATTCCATGAATATTTTACTATTTATATCCCACACATCTCGCTGGGTTGCCCCAGCCACTCTAGGCAGCTTCCAACATATATAAAAATATAAGGTAAAGGTAAAGGGACCCCTGACCATTAGGTCCAGTCGTGACCGACTCTGGGGTTGCGCGCTCATCTCGCATTATTGGCCGAGGGAGCCGGCGTACAGCTTCCAGGTCATGTGGCCAGCATGACAAAGCCGCTTCTGGCAAACCAGAGCAGCACATGGAAACGCCGTTTACCTTCCCGCTGTAGCGGTTCCTATTTATCTACTTGCATTTTGACGTGCTTTCGAACTGCTAGGTTGGCAGGAGCTGGGACCAAGCAACGGGAGCTCACCCCGTCACAGGGATTCGAACCGCCGACCTTCTGATCAGCAAGCCCTAGGCTCAGTGGTTTAACCACAGCGCCACCTGGGTCCCTATATAAAAATATAATTAACCATTAAAAAACACAAAACCTTCCCTATACAAGCTTGCCTTCAGACGGCTCAGGGGTCAGATAACTCCGTACCCTCCAACATTTCTCCAATGAAAATAGGGACATAGGAAAAGCGGAACATTCCAGGATCAAATCAGAACCCGGGACAGCTTCTCTAAATCAGAGATCTCCCTGGAAAATAGGGACACTTGGCGGTTCTGTGGTGGCTATTGCTCTGGTTCGAAAAATGCTTCTGAATAACAGTTGCTGGAAACCACAGGAGGGAAGAGGGCTCTTGTGCTCAGATCCTGTTTCGCACAGGTGTCTGGTTGTATGCTGTGAGAACACGATGCTGGAATAGATGAGCCATTGGCCTGATCCAGCAGGCTCTTCTTGTGTTCTTAACACAGAAGTACAGAAAGCAGCTGGATTCCCTCTTCTGCCAACCCCTAGCGAGACTAGCCCCTGTTGATTTATTTATCGGCTGGCTGGAAGTTTTTTTTGGGGGGGGGGTATTTACAATGCTGTGAGTGTGTTAATTGCCTCTTGCACCTGCTATTAGATAGCACACTTGCTTTGAAATTCTACGGCGCACTCTGCATTTGTAAAATTCGTAATGTGGGTGAAAAACGTCCTTGATTCTCTCCAGCAGCAGCAGCACCCTCAGTCTCTCCTGTCTTTCCTTTCCCTTTTTTAAAGAGCTTTTTTAAAAGCCCATGGCAAAGTTGAGGGTCATGCTTGATGGATGACTGGTGGCCATTCGGAACAAGTCCCCACGTTGTTAATACATTACAAAAATTGCTGAAAATGTTAAGTACTTTAGTGTACGTCCAATTACGCCAAGCTTTAAGTTAAATCTGCTGTTACCTATTGTTGAGTATCTTCACGCCACTTGAACTATAATTTGTCTAAGCCTGGTCTTTTAACAATTATTTTAAGTGCTCTCTAATGGATTGGAATATAAAAGCAACTGCTTTGTGTCGGCTCCCTCTTTGAGTTTAGGAGCCGAGTCCTTGCACGGGAGTTACTGAACTCCTTTCTGATAGTTGACTTTCCCCTAACAATTTTCCATTAGTGCAAAGAAAATGTTAAAAAACCCCACACGATTTTCTCTCGCACGCATTAGCTTGCCCCCACCCCTACTAATATACCACGGCCAAGGGACAAAGAATGTGATGCAGCGCTGAACATGGGCTTCAATCCTAAAATGTTAGCTTAAGAAGCAGCCACCATTGCCTCTGTAGAGTGGCTTGAACGATGTAGGATGTGTTGTCAGGGGAGCAGGGGACCAGAGGTTTTCATCTTCTGAATTTCCTATTTATTATTTACTGCATCTGCACCCTACGTCAGGCATTGGCAAACTCGGCCCTCCAGATGTTTTGGGACTACAACTCCCATCATCCCTAGCTAACAGGGCTAGTGGTCAGGGATGATGGGGGGAGCCAGTGATCTACCACAGAGGTCCAGTGATCTACCAGTAGATCACGATCTACCTGTTGGACGTGCCTGGTGTACATGGTTTGACCCCCCCCCCCTTTTTACCCTACTCCTGTGGAGTAAGTCTGCTGAGAGATGGTGACTGGCCCAAGGTCATCCCGTAAACGTCATGGCTGCGTGGGGATTTGAACTCTGGCATCCAAGGTCCTAGCCCAACACTTTTACCACCGCATCTTAGGATCCAAGCTTTGAACACCTAGCCTTTGGATACGGAAGAGTGCAGCCTCCCCCAAAATGACTTTAACAGACTGGAGAACTGGGCCAAAACCAACAAAAAGAATTTCAATGGAGAGACATGTAAGGTTCTGCACTTAGGCAAGAAGAACTGGATGCACAAATACAAGATGGGGGGACACCTGGCTTGCCAGTAGTTCATATGAAATGGATCTAGGGGTCTACTACATAGACCACAAGCTTCACATGAGTCAACAGTGAGTTGAACTCTGGGCACCACAATTTAAGAAAGATGCTGTGACAAGCTGGGATGTGTGCAGAGGAGGGCAACCAAGGGCCTGGAAAACGAGCCTTATGGTTGAAGGAGCTGGGTATGTTTAGCCTGGGGGAAAAAAGAGACTGAGAGGAGATAAGATAGCCTTTTTCAAATATCTTTAGGGCTGTCACAATGGAGCAAGCTGGTTTTCTCCTGCTCTGGAAGCAAGGACACGAGCCAATGGCTTCAAGTTACAAGAAAGAAGATTCCAACTAAACATCAGGGAGAACTCTCTGACAATAAGAGCTGTTTGAAAGTGGAAATGAACTCCTTAGGGTGAACTCTTCTTCCCTGGAGGTTTTCAAGCAGAGGTTGGATGGCCATCTGTCATGGATGATTTAGTTGAGATTCTGGCATGGCCGGGGGGGTTGGACTAGATGACCCTCGGGGTCCCTTCCCACCCTTCAGTTCTATGAGTCTATCTGAATAAAGTTTAATCAACAGAATAGGTGTGTCAGTATAAGAAGGTCTTTAGGAAGTGCCGGAAAGTTAGCAGTGAGGATATCTGTCGGAAGAATATTCCAAGACAGGAGATCAGTGACACTAAACTTAGCTGTTGGGTTTTTCTTTTAGAATGAAGCAGCATTCTTCAATTGAGCTAGAACAGGAATTTAATGCTAAACAAGAGTTATATGTTTAGGTGGGGTTGGCGGTTATTTTAATTTGGCTATAACTGCACACTGTTTATTACTGTTATTCTTATTGTTGTTGTTATTATTGGTTTCTATTGATTTATTGGTTTGTTTGTTGCTCATATAGGATATTTTGTTTTTAAGTGTTCGATGCTTTGTTGTGTTTTTATATATGTTGTAAACTGCCCAAAGTGACTGAGGAAACCCAGCAAGATGGGCAGGATATAAATTTAAAATTATTATTATTATTACTACTGCGATTAAAGGTAAAGGTAAAGGGACCCCTGACCATTAGGTCCAGTCGTGACCGACTCTGGGGTTGCGCGCTCATCTCGCATTATTGGCCGAGGGAGCCAGCGTATAGCTTCCAGGTCATGTGGCCAGCATGACAAAGCCACTTCTGGCGAACCAGAGCAGCACACGGAAACGCCGTTTACCTTCCCTCTGTAGCGGTTCCTATTTATCTACTTGCATTTTGACGTGCTTTCGAACTGCTAGGTTGGCAGGAGCTGGGACCAAGCAACGGGAGCTCCCCCCGTCACAGGGATTCGAACCGCCAACCTTCTGATCAGCAAGCCCTAGGCTCAGTGGTTTAGCCCACAGTGCCACCTGGGTCCCTACTACTGCGATTATTATTATTATTATTATTATTATTATAAATGAATTTTGTTTCCTTTCCGCTAGGTCTCTACGAAGAAATACGTCAGTGTCGTCAGGCCTGTGGAGAAGCTCATATGAAAACTATTTTGGGGACAGGAGAGCTGGGATCGCTTACTAATGTCTACAAAGCAAGCCTTGTAGCCATGATGGCAGGTAACTTCCATTATTTCTTGTTATTATTGCTGTTGTTGTTTAGTCGTGTCCGACTCTTCGTGACCCCATGGACCAGAGCACGCCAGGCACTCCTGTCTTGCACTGCCTCCTGCAGTTTGGTCAAACTCATGTTGGTAGCTTCGAGAACACTGTCCAACCATCTCGTCCTCTGCCGTCCTCTTCTCCTTGTGCCCTCCATCTTTCCCAGCATCAGGGTCTTTTCCAGGGAGCCTTCTCTTCTCATGAGGTGGCCAAAGTATTGGAGCCTCAGCTTCAGGATCTGTCCTTCCAGTGAGCACTCAGGGCTGATTTCCTTCAGAATGGATAGGTTTGATCTTCTTGCAGTCCATGGGACTCCCAAGAGTCTCCTCCAGCACCATAATTCTTCTCATGAGGTGGCCAAAGTATTGGAGCCTCAGCTTCAGGATCTGTCCTTGTTATTATTATTATTATTTAATAAATACAATTGCTAGTTGCTTGTTATCCCCCACCCTGCATCACCTGCACTTTCCTCGGGACCGCGATCTTGTGCGGGTCACGTGACTCGCACAGTTTTTGGCCTGGAAATTTTGGAGTATATGATATAATAAATGGCTGTTGTGACCCGATGTTTTTTGGCAACAAAGCCCACTGCAGCCCAGGTTGTGGGAGGCCTTGTGTGGGGCAGAGTGCACCAAGGCAAGATGAAAGAGAGGCCATATGAAAAGCAGTCAGATCTACTATAACAGGACTAGGGGACACTGCAGGAAAAATTGAACCAAAAAGCTTGAACATCTACGACAGCACGTACAATGGCCCAGATCCCAGGCAGATCCGATGATGTACCTCTCCACCCTCCCCTTTGACTCCTAAAATAAAGGGTGGTATTAAGCTAAGCTTTACCCAGAGTAGCCGTATTAAAATTTATGAGCCTAACTTTGTCACGTTCATTAATTTCAGCGGGTTTACTTTGAATAACTCTTGGCTAAATACCACCCATAGATATTCAGGACCCACCCTATTCTTCTGGTTCCTAATTTTTGAAACTGGTTTTAATGTATTTTTATATTGTTGTAACCCGCACTCAGACCTTACGGTGAAGGGTAGGGAACAAATTCAGAAAATAACCCTTAAGTAGGCAGTTAGCCCTGCAGAATTAGCAGCCTTTCCTACAGAACTTCTGGAACGGGGCTGCTGGTTAATTTAACACTGCGGGGTTCTCAAAATCCTTGTTTTGATTTTTCCTTAAATAAAAATAAGTTCCGAAGTTCATCTCTCCTTTCCACCCTGTTTTGTTTTTTTTAATGCAGTTTCACTGCAGTACAGCAGATGGCTCTGTTGTTAACACTATCCCTCCCCCCCCCTCGGCCCACATTGTTATAACAGCACCGTGGCAGCTTCCCATTTTTAAATACACACAATAGCTTTCATTGATCTACGGCTTTGTTAGCGGCTAAGCATGTTTTCGTTTCCATTTGAATCGAGTGCAATGGCCAAACTCATCAGACCACTCTGTGAAAGCGGAGCGTTTCCTTCTCCTCAGAAATTCTGAGAAACGAGCCCTCCGTTGGAAGGCAGTATGGCGTAATGGTTAGAGTGTTGGACTAGAACCCGGGAGACCAGGTTTCGAATCCCCACTCAGCCATGAAGCTTGCAGGGTGACCTTGGGCCTGTCGCCATCTCTTAGCCTTAACCTCCCTCATGAGCTTTTTGGGAGGATGGAGTGGAATGGGCAGGAAGAGAACAACCACCATGAGGTCCTTGGAAGATAAAAGTGGTATATAAATGTAATTAATAATAATAAGCCAGCACTAATGGAAGGACATTAAAAAGAGGCTGGCTGCTGAATCAGCACCCTGGACAAGGTAAGCCTCTTGTGGAGGTGAAGTCCATAGATCATGTGCTGTGTGAAGAAGAATTACTACTTCTTTCTTTTCTGGCTACACCTGCACCATAAATTTAAAGCCCTGTTAAACCACCTCCTGGCTTCTCTCAAAGCATCCTGGGAACTGTACTGTATTTTGTTTTTTTAAGGGTCCTGAGAGTTGCCAGGAGACCTTTATTTCTCTCACAGGGGTAGCATTCCCAGAGTGGTTTAACGATCAAGCCCTCTTCCCGGGAATCATAGAGTTGGAAGGGACCCCAAAAGTCATCTAGCCCAACCCTCTGCAGTGCAGGAATCTTTTACGTGGGGCTTGAACCCACAACCCTAAGGTTAAGAGCAGGCATCCCCAAACTTCGGCCCTCCAGATGTTTTGGACTACAATTCACATCATCCCTGACCACTGGTCCTCTTAGCTAGGGATCATGGGAATTGTAGGCCACAACATCTGGAGGGCCGCAGTTTGGGGATGCCTGGTTAAGAGTCTCAAGCTCTGCTGACTGAGTTACCTCAGGAACTCTGAGAGTTGTAGCTCTGTGTGTGGAATAGGCAACAACCAAACAAACTTCGGTTCCCAGGATGCTTGGGGGGGCGGAAGCCATGACTGTTTAAAGTGGTAGAATAGTGCTTTAAATGTACGGTGCGAATGTTGCCTCTGTCCTGAACCACTCTATTCAGCTTCACTGGAAGTCCCCAGGTTCTAGTAGCACAAGAGAGGAAGAAAACCTCTCCCAATCCACTTTTATCAATGGCATGCCTCATTTTTATACAGCCTTGAATAAGGCCTGCAGTCTCATGCCAGGCTTCCAGAGTAACTGAGGTTGGGCTGGGAAGGCTGTTTCGCCCTGGATTGCTGTGCAATTTCCAGGAAGGAGGTCTGTTGTTGTTGTTGTTGTTGTTGTTGTTGTTGTTGTTGTTGTTGTTGTTGTTGTTGTTAACATTTGTATGCCACCGTATACCCGCAGGTCTCAGGGCAGTTCACAAGACAAAACGACAGTATAAAAATACAAAATACATAACCAAAATAAAAACAACCCAATAACAACCCCCCCCAAAAAAAAATCCTCCACATTTGAAAAGGGCATTAAAAGGACAGTGCTTTTGCAGCAGCTGCTACTGAGGTCCAACTCTCTTTAGAAAGAAAACTCCCGCATCTCTGTATTTAGACACTTGAGCTGAATTTAAAGCGCAGTTATATAAAACACTTGAAACCCGTTCAGAAAACAAGCAGGCAATGCTTGTGAATAGGAAAGCCAGCAAAATGGGCAGGTCCAAAACCACTGAAAAGGTGCAATGGAAACCAAAGTTAGAGAGCACGCAGTCCGCTTTGTGAAGGGAGGAAAAGACTTGCAGAGTTGGCATCTCTGCGTTTTTTATTATTATTGTTATTTATAGATGCAGCTTTTGATATAGCACCTGAGGCTTTCAGAGCTTCTCTTGTATTGAAAATTGCTTGGGTCAGTGCATGAATTGCTGGCTGCTCAGTCCAATGGAAGAGGTCTTGGATTGTCTCCCCTCCAGAGGCAGTGGTGGGGTCCCTTCCTTTCTCGGGTTCCCGAGCCATCCCCATCGCTCCTGCTGCTTCTTCTTCTGCTGCTGCAGTTGTGTCTGTTTTAATTTGCTGGTGAATAATTTAAAGGGGCCTGTTTATTTTTTAATAAAAGGGAAAGATATAAATTGTCTTGAGTGTGGGTAATGTTACTTACAGCTGCCACCGAACAGATGCTTGGCGTTTTCAAATGGATATTTTAGTCCGCAATCAGTTGCAGGAGAGAAGAACAAACTCCCCCCTTTTTTTTAAATAATGATCACTCCCACCCATTCTTTTAAACTTTACTTTCTGTCAGGATTCCCGTTCCCTCCTATCTCCAGATATATATATACAGTCGTACCTCGGGTTACGACCACCTCGGTTTGCGAACAGTTCGGGTTACGAACTGCGCAAACCCGGAAGTGTTTTCGCCGCGCGCGCAATCGCACGATCTGCGCATGCGCAAAATGGCGGCGCCCATTGCGTTCGGTTTACGAACTATTCGGGTTACGAACTGCGTTCCGGAACGGATCGCGTTCGTAACCCGAGGTATTACTGTATATAAGAGTTGTATTTGATATAAATACTTAATTCCCTTGTGCTAACTTTTTTTTTTAGTGGGCTTTTTTAAATTTTCCTTTCTTTTGAGGGACAGGGGCTGCATGTTAATGCTTATGATGGACTTTTTTAAAAAATATAAAGCTATTTAAATAAGTCTCATTTGTTCTCCGGAGCCCAAACTCTCCCGGACGAAGTCAGCTGGATGTTAGGAGGTGGGGAAAGGTACAAATGAGGGCTGTGTTTTGAAGTCGCAAAAGACTTGATCTGGGCCACTCGTTGATCAAACGGCTCCTGCCTTTCAAAGAACAAGGGCAAGGAGAAGAAGAAGCAGGTGATGCAGAAGAGCCAAGGATCTCCCAGGGCACTTCAGATGCCTTGAGAAAGGCAGGGTGTGGATTCTCTGAAGTGCTCGAGTGAATGTCGTTCCTTCAGTTCAAAAGCAGCCGGGCGGGGGGGGGGGATGGTGGGTTTGAAGAGAGTTGCTTTTTAAATACTTTGAGAACTTGGTTGGGACCCAAGTTTCCTCCTGTAACATCAGCTACCCGGTGGAACACTAGGGTCATCTTTGGTGACCTGGATGCCCTCGCCGCCATCTTGCTTGCCGGATTTCTTTGCCGACCGTTGACATGGAATGGGAAGCCCATTATCGCCGAGGTCGGCGTCACGTATGCAAGAGGGCAGCCTGACCATATAAGACCAGTAAGAACTGGTTTAGGAGGGATCGAACGCTGACTGTTAGAGTGAAGAACAACTCCAGGTGAGGCACAAGGAGCCCTCTGCATGTAAAAGAAAATGGGCTGAGTCTACGTTTTCAAGGACTGTGGTTGGATGAAGACATAGTGAGGTGATAGGCTGGCAGAAGGGAGTTGGCCAGAGGACAAACAGCCGAGGTGACATTTATTTTTCCTGTAGAGAGTGTGTTGCGATGGAAAGTTCTCTCAGGCTCTTTGGACTCTGTCCTGCAATGCATTGCTGAACAAAGCCTGGCCTTCTGGGAACTTGGCGTGGACAGGGCCAGTGCTAGGGTTTTTTGTGCCCTAGGCAAGATCACCTTCTGGTGCCCCCCCCGGGCGTCTGCCTCCTCCCTGCGGGCCTGGCCCAGCCTTCACCCCCTTCCCTTCCCAGCGCCCCTCCCGCTTACCTGCGACGTCGATGGCTGGGTTCCTCTGGCCGCCCTCGGGCTTCAGCCACGGACCCCCGGGCGCAACAGCAGCTGCTCCCACCTGCCCGAGAAGTAGAGCACAGCAACGGCGTCTGGAGCCAAAGGCTCGGCTCTGGCGCGTGCGCCGCGGGAAGGGGCTACTCTTGCCCCACTGGCCTCCACACGCTGCTGCCCTCGGCACTCCGGGTATGCCTGGGCTGCACCAGTGCCACTGCTACCGCTCGCCCTGGACGCGGGTAAGTGGCATTGGGGCGCAGCAGCCGCACGGCAGAGCAAGTGCTGCGAAGCCAGCAGCGCTCCCCATCGTGCCAGCGCCCCCTCCATTTTGGCACCCTAGGCAACTGCCTAGTTCGCCTTAATGGATGCGCCGGCCCTGGGCGTGGGCATCCGTACTCGAAAGCCCAAGGGGAATTTCCCCCACACCTTCCCTCCGCTGCTGTTTCCCCCGATTTTGATTTATTGTTTGTTTGTCCATATTTGTTGGTTTTTATGTTTCTTTGTTTTTATTGCCTTGTTGTAAACCACCCTGGGAGTTGTCTGTTGTTTTTAGCGAAGGGCTGGCATAACATTATTTAAAATCAACTTGAAGCCAGGAATGCTAAATGCAGCTTCCCTCCTGTGTTTACAGCGATCACTCAGCAGTGCTCTGATTTTGTGTGTGGTGATTGTGCTCCAGCAGAACTGCCTGTGGTAGTTTCTATATGCAACACAGACACAGAAGGGGGAGGTGGTAGATGGAAGAGTGGTGGGAACCGCCTGCTCAAAAGCGCCCCAGGGAGGGCACAGAATTAGAAGACTTGGGTCCTGGATCCTGGCGGTGGGACACTAAAGGGCAGTCTGCAGAAGGAAGGAGCTGGGAGGTGCTGGAAGCAGGGCTTTGAGCGATCAAGGGGGGTCAGGACAGGGTCAGAGGCTGAGAGTCACAGTGCGAACACAGACTCAAAATAGAGACAAGTCAGATTGACCCAACTACACAGTAGCACCAGCACCAGCAGCAGAACAGTCCAAGTCCTGCCCCCTCAATCGAGGAAAGTCCTGCACATTGCGGAGCAATAGGCCAGACAGGCCCAGAGGAGGAGCTCGCCTGCTCGATGCAGCCTTTGTCTGCTTGGGAGGGATCCAAAGTGATCAGCTAGAAGGGGAGGGTGGAGCTAGTGGTCAGTTTCAGCGGTATCAAAAAGGTAAAGGGACGCGGGTGGCGCTGTGGTCTAAACCACTGAGCCTCTTGGATCGGAAGGTTGGAGGTTCGAATCTACACGACGGGGTGAGCTCTCGTTGCTCTGTCCCAGCTCCCGCCAACCTAGCAGTTTGAAAGCATGCCAGTGCAAGTAGATAAATACAGTGGTACCTCTACTTATGAATTTAATGCGTTCCGAATGCACATTCGTAAGTCGAAAAAAATTGTAAGTCAAATCCCATAGGAATGCATTGGGAGAAAAAAATCGTAAGTAGAAAGAATCCTGTCTAAACCGCATCCAAGATGGCGGACGGAGCTCCGTTCGTAAGTAGAAACATTCGTAAGTAGAGTTTTTCGTAAGTAGAAGTACCACTGTAGGTGGGAAGGTAAACTGTGTTTCCATGCGCTGCTCTGGTTTCCATCACGGTGTTCCGTTGCGCCAGGAGCGGTTTAGTCATGCTGGCCACATGACCCGTAAAGCTTGTCTGTGGACAAACACCGGCTCCCCCAGCCTGAAGCGAGATGAGCACCGCAACCCCATAGTCGCCTTTGACTGGACTTAACCATCCAGGGGTCCTTTACCTTTTACCTTTTCAGCGGCATCTTAGCTGGAGTATGGCGAACCAGAGTGTTGTTATTTTCTGTTGATAAAGAGCTAATTGCATTAGATCTACTTAAGAACCACTGAAATCGATTCCTTATAGATATGGGGGTAGATACCGAAATGTGCATGGACACAGTCCCCCTGCCTCTCCCACCCACCTTTTCATGCTCCCCCTCCCGCATTATGGAAAGAAAGCTCTTTTGGGCAAGCACTTGTCCCACGATATCCGATTCTGTAGAATGCCCTGTATGCTTGTAGAAATGGATAGCTAACAAGGACATACATTTGCTTTTGTAAATTTCATCACTTATATCCCTTGCAAATATTTTTTAATGTCTTGGGTGCAGACTTTGTGTGTGTGGGTTGTGTTGTTGTTGTTTTTTGACACAGTCAAGGCATTTATACTTAAAGCCTAAAGGTTTCAAAGCAAAGATAACTTCTGCCTTCCTTCAAGGCATGAACTTTTATTGCAATTCGAGTGCTTTTTATCAGAAACCATTGAAAAATACACTCAAGTTGACATTGAAGTGTGGTGATCTTGGTTGCGTGTGTGCGGGTTTTTTTATAAAAAAAAAATCTGCCTTTTTTAAAAAAAAGTTGTTTAAAATTCATAGCACTTTCAGAGCCTGATAAAGGAGCCTAATTTCCCGGCTTGCTTTGTTCAGTGTAATATATTTTTTTCTAAATCCATTTTAAGCAGCTCATTTTTTCCATTTCAGCAACTTTCCTCCAAGTTTGGTAGACAATAGGCTTTTATTAATAAAATTACTTAACAACTTACTGCTGACACTGGAAAGCATCAAAGTTAAATCGAGTTGCTGGAAATGTTCCGTAGCTCCGTGCAATATAAGTTGAAGGGAATCGTCTGGGAACATCCAGCATTGTTGCTTTGTTGAAGCTGAGCTGGTATGGACTCGATTGGGAGAGACTGCCAGAGAGCCCCATGTAAGTTCCTCAGAGCTATTCAAGGAAGGCTAGGTTATGAGCAAATGAATACATTTGGAAGATGGGCTTAAAAATAAAAAGTTGTGCAATGCAGTGTACCATATACACCAAATCTTAGAAACATTACAAGTTGCTTTGTCAGATCACTGATCCATCTAGATTAGCACTGTCGGCACCTGCGCTGATTAGGAGTGGCTCTCCAGGATTTTCAGCCAGGACATTCCTGGTCTCACCTGGAAATGCCAGGGATTGAACCAAGGACCTTTTGGGTTCAAAGCAGATGTACTGTCAATGAGCTACAGCCCTTTCGACGACTGTCCCAGCCATGGTGGGTAGTCAGTGTTGGCCCTATCATGAGGTTAAGTGAGGTGTCTATCTTAGGGTAAAGGTAAAGGTAAAGGGGCCCCTGACCATCAGGTCCGGTTGTGTCAGAATGTGGGGTTGCGGTGCTCATCTCAGTCAATAGGCCAAGGGAGCCAGCGTCTGTCCGCAGACAGCTTCCAAGTCATGTGGCCAGCATGACAAAGCTGCTTCTGGCGAACCGGAGCAGCACACGGAAACGCCGTTTACCTTTCTGCCGGAACAGTCCCTATTTATCTACTTGCACTTTTTTGATGTGCTTTCGAACTGCTAGGTGGGCAGGAGCTGGGACCGAGCAACGGGAGCTCACCCCGTTGCAGGGATTCGAACTGCCAACCTTCTGATCAGCAAGCCCTAGACTCTGTTGTTTAACCCACAGCACCACCTGGGTCCCTATCTTAGGGTAAGACCATACAAGTAATCTGACCCTGGCTATATGTCAGGAAGATTTTGGGCATCACTTGGCAGGACAGAGTCTCAAACAAAGATGGGTTCTCCCAGCACGATCACAATGCTGTCTCAGCAGCGTCTACGCTGGCTTCGTCATGTCCACAGAATGGACGAGGGCAGGATCCCCAAGGACGTGCTCTATGGGGAGCTGGCTTCAGGCACCAGGCCCGTTGGCAGACCAACTCTGCGTAATAAAGATGTATTCAGATGTGTCATGAAGATTGGCGACAGTAACTCCGCCATGTGGGAATCCCTTGCAGATGACCTCAGACTGCCTGGAGACAGACAGTCAAGGTTGTGTATCCACAGCAGTGACCAGAGGAGGAATGACGGCTGGGAGGAGAGCAGAGAGAAGAAATACCCTGGTGCATCTGCTGCAGCACATCCAGACACCATCTCCCCCAGCTGCAACAAAACATGTCTCTCCCGTATCTGTCTCTACAGCCACAGCAGGCATTGAAACTCTCCAACTGTTTGACTTCACCCCTGATGCCACACTCTTCCATTGTCTCTTGAGACGGACGGATGCCAACAAATGAAAATGTCTCTTCCCCCAGGCCTCTGAAGTGTAAGATTCCCGCCCGCCACTCCCTGCTGATATTGCTGTTGTGTTTTTCTGTTTCATTATGGTGTTTTGTATCGTTTTATTAATATTTTAAGTGACGTTTCTTGCTCTGTTGCTGCATATACTATATTTTAGTTAGCTGCCCTGAGCTCCCTTTAGGAGAATGAATGGTGTGTGTGTGTCTGTGTGTATGATATACGTGTTTATGCATCCTCCCCGCCAGATTTATTTAACGAAAGGGAGGGAGAAAAATGCATTAACTCAATAGGATCAACACCTTTCAGCAAATGCTTACCACTGGATCCCTCCTCGGTTCGTTGGGTTTAAAGGCCTCATATCTTTGGCCTTTGGGGAAGACGAGGCAGACAGCAAAGTGGCTAATGTTTCATTTAAAAAAAATGTTCCGAATTAAAATAGTCAATGCCAGTTCTGTGCAAGCTCAGGAGTACCATGTACCTTGACCCATGAGGGTGTGTCTGTGCATGGGGGGGGGGAGTGTTTGCTGTCCCAGGTCAGCCAACAAAACGTATCGGGCCGGCCTTGCTTGGGTTGAAACACCATTGAGGAATCTCCAACCTGCATACCTCAGGACCATGCCAGACTACCCCATTGGACCCAAGAGGCCATTTCAGCCAAGTCAGGGCAGCCTGCCCCTACACTTGGCATCGTATATGATCTCAGGTGTGGGGCAGTTTAAAATGCAGTTGGGCTGAAAGGGTGGGGGGTTTGCAGGCCCTGCTGGTTAGCGGAGCCTGCAAAGCCCCGTACGAAGTGCTGTGCAAGGGGCTTTGAAACCGCAATCAGCCTTAAGAACCTAAGAAGGACCCCGCTGGATTCAACATCCTCACAGTGGCCAACTGGCTGCCAGCGGAAAGTCTTGCAAGCAGGACGTGAGCGCAGCAGCCCTTGTGCTGGCTTTCTTGCGAGACTTGATTCACATAGGTTGGGGGGATATAAGATCCCCAACAGGATCCCCACCCCTTACGCTCATGGGTGGAGGGAGGAGTGTGTTGCTTTTGGTTAACACTCTGTCGCAGGGCCATCCAATTTGGACTTTCATTAGTGCGGTTGAAAGGATTGCAGGGGAAACTGTGATACAAAAGATTATGCATCAGCCAGATTGCTCTGCATTATTTTAAATTGCAGACTGTGTCCTCATTCTTTATTAAGCGTAAAGTAACTTTAAGGAGTCTGAGGTTATCAGGAGATAATCACGTCCCCGGGGTTTTTATGGCACTTTGAAACGTAAAGATTGTGATTACTCTGTGATTGCTATGCTGCTTATTATTCTTTACTGCTTAATAATGGGACCATAATATTGTTTTTGGATATAGCGAGCTGAAAACCACTCTCCCAGTTTTAATCATGTAAATGGTTACCGTTTTTACAAATGCAAAAGGCTTTTTTTGGCCATTGTTTGAACTGAGCGGAATAATAATAATAATAATAATAATAATGATTTATTTATATCCCGCCCATCTCGGTTCAAAAACCCAGGTTCAGGGCAGCTAACAACAAATTTTAAACACCTAATTGTAATACAACATAAAAGCAGCATAAAATACAGTATAAAAGCATGAATAAGAATAAAATTCAAATTCAAGAATCAATTTGGGGAAGATCCATCCAATAAACATTAGATAGTCACCAGGGCTAGCTGGCTAAATTGGTCCTACTTGGGCCAGCGAGGAGGCCAGGGGAGAATTAGCTGTGGGGTCCCAGAGCGGGTAATCTTCATAAAAAAGGGGGAGGGGGGGAAGAGAAGGGAAATAAAAGATCAGGCTGAGTTCAAATTAAAGGCCAGGCGGAATAGCTCTGTCTTACAGGCCCCGGCGGAAGGAGGTTAAATCCTGTAGGGCCCTAGTCTCATGGGACAGAGCATTCCACCAGGTCGGAGCCATCACCGAAAAGAAATAGGGATGAGTTCACATTGTAGTCTTCCTTCTCTTTCTAGACGTAGGCCAGGGAGGATTTAAAAGAAACCACAAAAACACGTGGGCCAGAATGACTTTTCCAAAAGGTGGTGTGTATTTTCCTTCTGCTTGCTCCCCAATTTCTCTTATACTAGCAAACCCACCCTGGGGGATTTATATTTTCTCACCCAAGATGGTTGGATTCATCAGCTGGAACTTAAATACTTCCAAAACTGCATCCTTAAACTGCATCCTGACCTTCTTTGGCCTGGCCTGCTTCTCCTTCATTTCTTGTTACAATTTGTGCACCCAGATGTTGATCCAGTGTATGTGGCAGCTGTGAAAAAGATAAAAGTATATGTGTCTGGGATCAGTATGAAAGGAAAACTGCTGATAACCGTAATGGCAATATACAAATCTATGGTGCGACCATGTTTGGAATACTCTGTGCAGTTCCAGTTGCCTCGCCTCAGAAATGATATCGTAGAGTTGGGAAACGTTCAGAAACGTGCAGCTAAACTGTTCAGGAGTGACTCTCCTATGAGGTTTCCCCCTCTCTCGTAACACTAGAACTTGTGGACGTCCAACAAAGCTGGATGTTGGGGTTCAGCACAGAGAAAGGTGAAGTACTCCTTCATGTAAAGGTAAAGGGACCCCTGACCGTTAGGTCCAGTCATGACCGACTCTGGGGTTGCACGTTCATCTCGCGTTATTGGTCAAGGGAGCCGGTGTACAGCTTCCGGGTCATGTGGCCAGCATGACAAAGCCGCTTCTGTCGAACCAGAGCAGCACACGGAAGCGCCGTTTACCTTCCCCGCTGGAGCAGTACCTATTTATCTACTTGCACTTTGACGTGCTTTCGAACTTCTAGGTTGGCAGGAGTTGGGCCCAAGCAACGGGAGCTCACCCCGTCGCGGGGATTCGAACCGCCAACCTTCTGATCGGCAAGTCCTAGGCTCTGTGGTTTAACCCACCGCGCCACCCATGTCCCCACTCCTTCATGTAGCACATAGTTAGACTATGGAATCTTCTCCAGGAGGTAGTGATGGCCACCAACTTGGATTTCTTCAGAGAAGGATTAGTAATGGCTGCTAACCCTGATGACTGTGTTCTTCACCAGCTGTTGGAGGCAACATGCCTTTGAATACCATTTGCTGGGAATCGCAGGAGGACAGAGTGGAAGATTGGAAATTCCCTGATGCTGAGACAAACCCATTAGTTCATCTAGCTCTACAGTGGCTCTCCCTATTGAAGTGCAGAGTGTTTGAGGACCGGGACGTTCGCAGGGAAACCAAAACACTTGTTTACAAAGCTATTGTACTACCAATCTTACTGTTATGCTTGTGAAACATGGACAACTGGGAAACACTGGCCTGCAGGCGCTCCAGTTGGAGAACAGCCTTTACCTAAGGTGTCATGGGCTTTGAAGACATTTGCACTCAGGACAAGAGGGAGAAATGCGCTAAGAGGAAGGCACATTTGGCAAACCCTCACCGTGATCAACTCCTGCCCGGAAACTTATGTACCCACTGTGGAAGGACGTGTGGATCCAGAATTGGCCTCCACAGTCACTTAGGGATTTACTTTTAAAATCATGTTTATGGAAGATAATCTTACTTGGCTATGAGTGATTGCCAAAGAAGAAGACAGTGGCCTGCAGAGGCTGTCTGGGATTTCAATCAAGGTTCTCCAGTAGCCCTACCTGGAGATGCTAGGCGTTTAACTTGGGACCTTCTGCATGCAAAGCAGAAGATGCTGGATCACAGAAGAACGCCCCTTCCATACTGCCGTGGAATCAGATTCTCAACCTTTTCTCTTTTCCTAAACTTTGCCCTTTATATTACCACTCTTAAAAAAGAGAGGCACTGACAGCTGAACAATATGACCAGAAATACGTTATTTATAAAGCTAGTGTGAATTATGTTTAATGGCCTCCATTTTAAAGCAAGCTATTTGCTTCTCTCTCTCCTCCCCCCCCCCTCCGCCTTTTTCCAAAGTCTCTGTTTTCATTAGTGGAATATAAAATGTTAATAATACCTTTATACTGTAGTGCTCAGGAGCAACATTTATCTTCCATGTTCTTTATGGAATCCTGCTAGCAAACTCTCACTCGTATCATAAATAGAATTTGTTCCACGAAATAAAAAAATATGTATTGTTTTCTTTGTTAGAAGATGCTGCTAAATTGGCTGTATGTTTGATAATCACATCTCAAGCTGATTATTCTGCTAATAGCCTTAAGATATTATTATTTTTTTAAAAAAATAAAAATAAGTGCATCACTATAGTCCTAATACTAGTATTTTTTTGAAAAAAATCCCTTCTTGTTTCTGCAAAGTCTGAATGAGATTTTCAGAATTGAATAATAATTTGATCCGTTAATCTTTTGAAGCTAGTAATTTTATTTTCCCTTCTTTGCAGTCTCCAAGGCTCGCAAATGAATAGAGCTTCATTACTGGAGCCTGCGTTTAATAACCATTATCCATTATCTTGTAATTAAGACTCCCTGTAACGAATCATGAGGACAATGCAAAAATACATAGTACATTTCTTTAATGAACTGGAAAATGTTCATCTTGTTCTATTTAGTAATGAGTTGCTGAATAGTCGTTAAATCCACTGGAGAATGGAGCGAGATGGATTTTGAAGACTATCTTTGAGTTTGTGGTTAATCTATTAGAATTAAAATTTCATCTTCTATTTTTATCAACAGCCGATTAGAAGGCCTTCTGTTTGACCAAATTGATTAGGGGACCCTACACAAGGGCAGATGTTGTTTAATGAAAGTTTTTAATGAAACTGTACCATAGAGGTTTCTAATTACCAGACTTATAAAAGCTTTGACTTACCTTACCCTGCAAGGAGGAGGGGTGGTAGTGGTGGTGGTGGGAGTATTGTGCTAAAGGGCTTAAACGCCACAATTAAATGAAATACAGGGAAAAGTAGGATTTGGTGCGAGGAAGTTTGGCTTGCTTGTCTGAAGAAGAGGTCATCAATTAAAGAGAGAGCTCAGCAAGAGGCAGTAGTTTGGTGGTATATGTCAGTGGTCCTCAACCTTGGGCCTCCAGATGTTTTTGGCCTACAACTCTCATGATCCCTAGCTAGCAGGACCAGTGGTCAGGGATGATGGGAATTGTAGTCTCAAAACATCTGGAGGCCCAAGGTTGAGGACCACTGGTATATGGCACCCAACTGAAGGCTGTTAGTTTGACCTTCCCTTCATTCACTGCTAGCCGGCATGGCCCAATGGTCAGGGATGATGGTAGCCCAAAACATCTGGAGGGCACCTGCTTGGGGAATGCTTCTTTTAAGTGCAGACACCAAATATTGAATCTCAGGCCTTCTGCATGCAGAAAGTGTCCTTCGTCACTGAACCAGAGTCTCATCTGGACCTTTGGAATAGGTTGACCAAGTAATAAGGCAGCTTCCTATGTTCTTCTTTTGAAACTCATTTCTGACACTGTGTCGTTATGCTACCCAAGAAGGAAATACTACTGGAAAAAATTGCAGGAACCCAAAGGTTTTCAGAATTAAAAATAAAAAAGTGTTTAGGAAAAATATATATCCTGAAATTGGGATTGGGAACCCCAAAACAGCCCTGAAGGATTGCCAGGGGCCGGGGTGGAATGGAGTATCCTGAAAAAGGTGTGGGTGGCTGGCTGGGATCTTGAACAGGAGCGCTCCACAGCGAACAATTTAAGGACGTAAGACAAGTCTGCTGGATGAGACCAATGGCCCATCTAGTCCAGCATCCTGTTCTCACAAGCAGGAACATTCTCCCCTCCCAATTCCTACTTCTTTCTTTTTCTGGTTTGTTAAGGTGTTACATTCAGATGACGAATGTAAAGCTTATTGTACATGGAGTTCTCGCTTTCCGAACACAGTGCGTTCCCAGGAAATCGTTTGTTAGGTCAGCGTTTGCACAATGAGCTGACGATTTCCACCATTTCCTATGGGGACATTTCTAATCTGTGGTCTCCCACCATGGTTTCATCTGAAAAATGGCTGCAGCCAACCAGCAAAAGAGAGAAAACTGATTTGTCCAATCTCTCCTGCTCTCTGACTTGCCTGATCCCTCTCACTGCTCCCTCTCTCCGTGGTTCCTGCCTGAAAATGGCTGCTGCCGACCAGCTAACAAGTACGGAAGTGGGCAAACTCCGGCTGTTCAGATATCTGAATCATCTGCGTGAGCAGCAAAGTTTGAGCGTAATTATTTATGTTTGGATAACTGAATTTTCAGCTAACGAGCATTCTGATAGCGGGATCTGCACATACTAAGAACCAGAATGATAATTTTGCTGACACATCTGTTTATTACCTTTCTATTATTATTATTATTATTCTCACCCTTGCAGGTTCTGATTTTATCAAGACTTCCACAGGAAAAGAAACAGTTAATGCTACCTTTCCCGTTGGGCTCGTCATGGTGAGAGCTATTAGAGACTTCTTCTGGAAAACTGGCTATAAGGTAACTTCGTACCATCTCCATCTTTTCATTGTAGACTGCGTTCTCGAAAGCAATGTTGGTGTGATGCACAGGCTTTGGACCATGGGTGGGGAATCATTGTAATTCTTATACATTAATTATTATAATTATTATTGTTGCCACCCATCTGACTGGGTTGCCCCAGCCACTCTGGGCGGCTTCCAACAATTGTTGTTTAGTCGTTTAGTCGTGTCCGACTCTTCGTGACCCCATGGACCATAGCACGGCAGGCACTCCTGTCTTCCACTGCCTCCCGCAGTTTGGTCAAACTCATGTTCGTAGCTTCGAGAACACTGTCCAACCATCTCATCCTCTGTCGTCCCCTTCTCCTTGTGCCCTCAATCTTTCCCAACATCAGGGTCTTTTCCAAGGATTCTTCTCTTCTTATGAGGTGGCCAAAGTATTGGAGCCTCAGCTTCACGATCTGTCCTTCCAGTGAGCACTCAGGGCTGATTTCCTCAAGAATGGATAGGTTTGATCTTCTCGCAGTCCATGGGACTCTCAAGAGTCTCCTCCAGCACCATAATTCAAAAGCATCAATTCTTCAGCGATCAGCCTTCTTTATGGCCCAGCTCTCACTTCCATACATCACTACTGGGAAAACCATAGCTTTAACTATACGGACCTTTGTTGGCAAGGTGATGTCTCTGCTTTTTAAGATGCTGTCTAGGTTTGTCATTGCTTTTCTCCCAAGAAGCAGACGTCTTTTAATTTCGTGACTGCTGTCACCATCTGCAGTGATCAAGGAGCCCAACAATAAGCACACCAAAACATCGAATATGAAAAGCTTCCCTGTTGCCCTCCAGACTTCGTTGGACTCCAAGTCCCATGAGCCCAAACCTGCATGGCTAGCAGTCGGGAATTATGAGAGTTGTGATCTAGCAAGATTTAGAAGGCCACAGGTTCCTCTATCCATGCTTTAGGGTCTCTGAACTGCCAGACCTATTTATTAACTACCTACATTTTTATCCTGCCGCTCCACCAAAGTGCCATAAACCGTTTCTCCCCCCCCCCCCCGCCCACCCATTGTTTTCCTCATGACAACCCTATAAGCAAGGTGAGACTGAAAGATGGTGACTAGACCCTGGTCACCCAAGTGAGCTTCCTGGCAGAGTGGGGGATTTGAACTGGTGTCTCCTCAGAGCCAGTGTGGTGTAGTGGTTAAGAGCGGTGGACTCGTAATCTGGTGAACCGGGCTCGCTTCTCCACTCCTCCACATGCAGCTGCTGGGTGACCTTGAGCTAGTCACACTTCTCTGAAGTCTCTCAGCCTCACTCACCTCACAGAGTGTTTGTTGTGGGGGAGGAAGGGAAAGGAGAATGTTAGCCGCTTTGAGACTCCTTAGGGTAGTGATAAAGCGGGATATCAAATCCATACTCCTACTCTACCACTTCTTCTTCTTCTTCTTCTTCTTCTTCTTCTTCTTCTTCTTCTTCTTCTTCTTCTTCTTCTTCTTCTTCTTCTTCTTCTTCTTCTTCTTCTTCTTCTTCTTCTTCTTCTTCTTCTTCTCCTCCTCCTCCTCCTCCTCCTCCTCCTCCTCCTCCTCCTCCTCCTCCTCCTCCTCCTCCTCCTCCTCCTCCTCCTCCTCTTCCTAGCCTGATACTCTCTAACCCAGTGTTTCTCAAACTTGGGTCCCCAGCTGTTGTCGGACTACAACTCCCATCATCCCAGACCGCTGATAGTTAGGGATGGTGGGAGTTGTAGTCCAAATACAGCTCAGGACCCAAGTTTGAGCTACACTCCTCTAAGTTATACACCACACCACACTGACCGGCTGTGACACAGAGCTGTAGTGCTTTCTCCTTCTGAATGGAAGCCCAGAGACAGGACGGAGGGTTCATACAGAATAGGACTTTTTTGAAGACCTTTTATCTCAGAAGAATGAGAAGCAAATATCTCCAATCTTGTATTCTAATAGAAAACTCATTCTCTTGACTTACGTAGCCCAAGCAGCACCATCTGGCCACAAGGGGGTGATATTAGTAGCTTTGGGAGAACCCAGAGGCTTGCAGAAGTAAAAATACATTTGGAGGAAAAATACTACGACGACGGAGGTTGCGAACCCTGAAAACGCTCCAGCGAGGACTGCTTGGTGGCTGCTGAACGCTGACTGACTGATGGGCAGGAAAAGTGGGCAGGAGCAGGGATAGAATGGGAAATAGTATGATTGCAGAGTTTGTAGAAGAGCATTTTATGCAGCAACATTTTGTTGCTGGTGCGGCTTGTTTCCTAGTCATGTGTATGTGGAAGGGTGGAAGGCATAGAGTTTGGCAGTAGGAGTAACCTGGCTGTGTCATCCTGTACTTGCTCTCTGATTCTTGCAAGAGAACCACCTCTTCACTAGGGACATCGCACCCCATTCCTTCGGCCTTTTACTCAATGGTCACTGCTCTGAGGTTCCCTTGAAACATGTTTTTTTTGGGGGGGGTGGAGAAATGTTCGCTCAATTCTTCAGTGAGCATGGTGAGAGCACCACCGCCTTGATATCTGGCAATGTTGGCACTGGGGTTTGGTGGAATCTCTGTGTAAGATGTCCTCAATATGCCCTGCTCTTGGAACAGGCCTACGTCCTCCTCAGTGCCACCCCCTTGGGGCCCACTCTGTACTATGGCCCAGAGGGAGAGGGTGTGGCAAGCTCCTCCTCACGCCTGTTGCTGTGCTCTTACTTGGAGAAATAGAAGGTGAAGAGGCTGGGGCAGCCCAGAGTTGGAGCAGAAGGGGCAGGGAGCTCCAGATTTTTGCCTTGGGCAGTTCTTTCTCGTTGAGCAATGGGCTCAGCAGTGCAGAAGCGAGGCTTCATTGGCACCCTGGACAGCTCCATGCAGGGCTCAAAAACGAGCAGAGCAGGAATGTTGTTTCAGCAGCAGTCACCGTCTGGCCGAACCTCAAATACCGTGTTTCCCACATTATAAGACACCGTCTTATGTTTATTTCACTCAAGAAAATAAGCCTATGGCTTATTTTCGGGGGGTGTCTTTTTTATTGTTACTATAAGTACGGTACCTCCTTACTGGGTCCTGCTGGCTCAGGGCTCGGGACGCGCAGCAAGCCGCCTCCTGCTGCTGCCAGATCCCGGAGGCGGCCTACTGGGTCTGGTTGGCCTGCATGGCCCGAAGCTGAGCGGCGGCAGGAGGTCCGCGGGTCCTTCCCTGCCACCAGGGCACCGGCGGAAGCGCTGCTGGTCCCTTCCGCGCCGCCGGAGCGTCGTGGGCTGCATGGCCCGAAGCTGAGTGGCGGCGGGAGGTCCGCGGGTCCTTCCCTGCCACCAGGGCGCCGGCGGAAGCGCTGCTGGTCCCTTCCGCGCCGCCGGAGCGTTGTGGGCTGCATGGCCCGAAGCTGAGTGGCGGCGGGAGGTCCGCGGGTCCTTCCGCGCCGCCGGGATGACGGATGGCAGTGGGAGCACTGCTGGCCCCTTCAGCCGGATGAAGGAAGCGGCCTGCCGGGTCGGTGCCCAGCAGCGCTGCGCGGAGCACCAGATCGAGTCAGTGCCCAGCAGCCCCGAGCTGGATTGAGGAGGCGGTGCTCTGTGCGGCGCTGCTGGGCGCTGACTCTGCAGGCCGCTTACTCGATCTGGTGCTCCGCGCGGCGCTGCTGGGCACCGACCCGGCAGGCCGCTTCCTTGATCCGGCGGAAGGGGCCAGCAGTGCTCTCGCCGCCCGTCACCCCGGTGGCGCGAAAGGACCTGCGGACCTCCCACCACTGCTCAGCTTTGGGCCATGCAGCCCACGACACTCCATCGGCACGGAAGGAGCCAGCAGCGCTCTCGCCGGCGTCCGTCGCCCCTGCGGCGCGGAAGGACCTGCGGGCCTCCCGCCGCCGCTCAGCTTTGGGCCATGCAGCCCACGACACTCCGTCGGCACGGAAGGAGCCAGCAGCGCTCTCGCCGGCGTCCGTCGCCCCTGCGGCGCGGAAGGACCTGCGGGCCTCCCGCCGCCGCTCAGCTTTGGGCCATGCAGCCCACGACACTCCGTCGGCACGGAAGGAGCCAGCAGCGCTCTCGCCGGCGTCCGTCGCCCTGGCGGCGCGGAAGGACCCGCGGGCCTCCCGCCGCCGCTCAGCCTCAGGACATGGAAACTGGCAGGGATGGGGGAGGGGGGAACGCTTTCCCTCCTCCGCATCCCTCCGTGTAACTCTACCCTGCCAGGCGAGCGCTTGCGCTCTAAAGGAACGCAACAAGGTATGGCTTATTTTCAGGGGGTGTCTTAGATTTCACAACTGCTTAAAAATCCTGCCCTGGCTTACTTTATGACTACGTATTAAAAAAGGGGAAACACGGTAGGAGGAGCAACTCTGCTTCAGTCGAATCCTTGGTCTCCTCCCCTGAAGATGGGAAATGTGACTCCAGGGTCATGACCCAGCCCTTCTGCTTGGGGATGGACCTCATCACGTGCCAATAATGCCAACTCCTGCTGCTTGGCATATAAACACACACCTGACTCCTTGGATAGAGATACCCTCCCTAACCATTGTGCAAGCTGGTGAATCCTCTGGGCTTTAAGTAATGATACTTGGGCACTTCATAGAAGGCGCCACCTTTTGTTTTGAGCTGCTGTGGCAACTATTGTGTATTGTCTCAAGGCTCTGTGGTAATTGGGCGGTGGTAGCACGTGTAACTTGGTCCTATGCCTTGCCTCCATGGAGGTTTTGCATGTCATTAAAATAACTGTTTAATTTATCGTTCATTTAAGCAGACGTGTGTGTGTTTAAAGTTCTATTAACCAAAAGTGTGTGGTGCATGCACCTGCTCAGGAAATAATAATAATAAAAATTAGATGTAAACTGAGTTTATATCCTTTTTATTAAACGAAGACAATTTTATCACTGACAAGAGATTTCTAAATGGTTTCCTTAACAAACCAATTTGGCTGCTGTACAGATGCTTTTCCAACAAGGCGTTGGCCAATAAAAACAGGTTAATGTAGAAATTAAACTTCTTCCGAGGACAGAAGCGGGTGGCAGGGTAACATTTATTGAATGATAAGCTGCGGCGGTGATATGAAAAGTGTGCAGCATAATGGGAAATAATCTTTTCCTGTCATTATTGAAGGACACACACAAATTGGTTTTTCTGTTGGGAAATCCCCCAGTCCAGAGAAACTTATTACTTTTAATAATATAAGGTGACGAGAAAAAATTCTCAAGGAGATGAACTTATTAAACAAAATAATGAAATGCTGTGAAACAGCAGGGGGAAAGTAGCCCGACTTTTTCAGCTCTTGAATGAAACATTTATTATATATAGATATATGTGTGTGTGTGGTGCATTCTGGCAGTCAGATGGATTCTGTAGAAAGTCGGCAAACAGAATGAGAGACAGGATAGTAATAGGTAGCTTTGGGTGAAAATAAATGTAATTATTTGCGGGGAACATGAATGTTTTAACTAAAAGAAACCAAACCCAAGATGGCAGCCAGAATCCAGAGGGTTGCAGTTGGAGGGTTGTTGCGGCCACTCTCGAGTAAAGACGCTCCGGTCCCCACTGTCTTTAAGGATTTTATTGTGCATACTATTTACAGTGCAGAGATAACAGATAGCATGACTGCCTAGTCCGATTCAGAACCCGGCAATGGCTGCCTCCTGCTTTTCGGCCAGCGTAAAAGCCTGGGCACCCCAAAACGCTGCCCCTTCGCCCTACGTGTTGGCGTGCACCTCAATTCGGGCGCTGGAAGGAGAGGTTTCCCCTCTTGCTGGCTGGGGCGGCGCCTGGGCTCTGACGTTTCGCTGAGTCCCTCATCCGCTGACCCTCGACCAGAGCAGTGCCAGGGCTCTGACACATCTCTGAGCCCCTCCTGCACGCTCTGTTCCCCCTAGCGTTGCCAGGGCTCAGACACCTCACTGAGCCCTCTCTCCATTCCGCTCCATTCCTCATTCCCTCCTCCTGACTCATAGAATCATAGAATCATAGAGTTGGAAGAGACCACAAGGGCCATCCAGTCCAACCCCCTGCCAAGCAGGAAACACCATCAAAGCATTCCTGACATATGGCTGTCAAGCCTCTGCTTAAAGACCTCCAAAGAAGGAGACTCTACCACACTTCTTGGCAGCAAATCCCACTGTCGAACAGCTCTTACTGTCAGGAAGTTCTTCCTAATGTTTAGGTAGAATCTTCTTTCTTGTAGTTTGAATCCATTGCTCCGTGTCCGCTTCCCTGGAGCAGCAGAAAACAATATTTCACCCTCCTCTATATGACATCCTTTTATATATTTGAACATGGCTATCATATCACCCCTTAACCTTCTCTTCTCCAGGCTAAACATACCCAGCTCCCTAAGCCTTTCCTCATAAGGCATTGTTGGGCGAAGTGCTGCTGGGCGAAGTGCTGGTGTCAGGATGATGGGGGGGAGACTCCCTGTAAGGAGTCCCCCTGACAGAGCTACTGTTTGTATATCGGTGTTTCTGAGGCCCGCTTCTCTGCGCATTCCTGAAAGTTGTGGGAACATGAGGAGGAGCCTCCGGTACATTATATGAAACTGCCTGACACAGAGTCAGACCATTGGTCCATCTAGCTCAGTGCTTACACTGATTTGCAGCAACTCTTGGGTTTCATGTAGGGGATTGAACCTGGAGCCTTGTGCATGTAAAACAGATGTTTGCCCACTGAGCCTATGGCCCTCCCCTTGAGGAAAGGTCATGGAGAGGAGCTGTGTTTGGGGAAAAGTAAGGCGGACAAGCTAGAGACAGGGAGTATGTGATCCCCCAGATGCTGAAATACCCAATTATGAATGCGGTGCTATCAATTTTCTGTTTCTTTTTCAATACAGTCGTACCTTGGATCCTGAACGCCTTGCGAGACGAAAATTTTGACTCCTGAATGCCGCAAACCCGGAATTGATTGTTCCGGTTTGTGAACGTTCTTTGGCACCCGAACGTCCATCGTGTCTTCCAATTGGCTGCAGGAGTCGAACATTTTGGAAGTTGAACGGACTTCCGGAACGGATTCCGTTCGACTTCCAAGGTACGACTGTATGTGTTACGCTTTTACAGAGCTGAATAAAAATCATAGGATATAAATGCCTGAACCAAAAGGGGCTAAGTAGGGAATTCATATAGAAGCGAGTTCCATAGATGAGAGGCCACCACAGATGAGGCCTCATCTCTTGACAGCCTTCTAAATCTTACTGGGGCGCATGTAGACAGAGTCTCCAGTGGGGGCAGGATACCATTATACGGATATTGTATACGGATATGCAGATTCCTATCTTGTATTTTTTAATTTCCTGTTTCCTGTTCTTCTTTCTTAAATCAAGGTTGGCTTTAAGCCTGCGGGAGGCATTCGCACGGCCAAAGATGCCCTGATCTGGCTCTCGCTGATGAAGGAAGAACTAGGAGATGAGTGGCTAAAGCCAGAACTCTTTCGCCTGGGGGCCAGCACTTTGCTGGGAGATATTGAGAGACAGGTTAGTATTCCTACTAATTCTTCTTTGGCGATCACTTGTAGCTGAGTAAGATTGTCTTCCATGAACACGGTTTTAACAGTAAGTCCGTAAGTGACTGTGGAGGCCAATTCTGGATCCACACGTCCTTCCACAGTGGGTACATACGTTTCCGGGCAGGAGTTGATCACGGTGAGGGTTTGCCAAATGTGCCTTCCTCTTAGCGCATTTCTCCCTCTTGTCCTGAGTTTGAGCATCTTCAGAGCCCATGACACCTTTGGTAAAGGCTGTTCTCCAACTGGAGAGCTCACAGGCCAGTGTTTCCCAGTTGTTGGTGTTGATGCTACATTTTTTAGGTTATTATTCCTACTAATGGTGTATTATCCCACCTCCAATAAAAAACCATGTGGTTTTAACTTTTGTAGTACAGACTTTTAAAATTGCCTTTTGAGAACTCTCTCTCTTTTTTTTTTAACACTGCTGCTTATAATGGAGCCTCGCTTTTTAATTGGCGGTGTTTACCAATTACAGTAGTTCTGATCCACCTCATTTGGGGAGGCAAGGTGGTTCTGCACAGTTGTAATATGTTCATTTTGTACCATGTTACCCATCGTATAACCCATGTGAAGATCTTGTGCTGTGCGTTTGTGATGCCATAGATTCAGTTCCCACCATCTGCTTTTCAAGAGACCCCAGACAAGCAGTGTGAGTCTGGGCCCCTCTTGCCATCTCCTCCCTCCCTTTCCTTTATCCCCAGCTTCATTCATTCATTCATTCATTCATTCATTCATTCATTCAAAGTGCTGGAAGGTTTTTAATGGAGAAGGCCGAGAGCTCAAAGGAAGAG
Organism: Zootoca vivipara; assembly: GCF_965207765.1. Lineage (NCBI taxonomy): Eukaryota > Metazoa > Chordata > Lepidosauria > Squamata > Lacertidae > Zootoca > Zootoca vivipara. Next base: position 57,453,387 of record NC_142592.1, read on the forward strand.
CACTTGCATTGCATGCAGAAGGTCCCAGGTTCAATCCCTGACATATCCATTAAAAACAACAACCCAGGTAGCGGATGATGGAATAGCGGAAGCTGTCAAACCCAATATTGTCGACTCTGGCTGGAAGCAGCTCTCAGGTCTATTCCCCACCAACCACCACCTGATCCTTTTAAATGGAGATAGGGGGGATGGAACCTGAACTTTTCTGCATACAAAGTCCCACACACTCTCCAGCTGAGCAATGGGAAAGGTGCTTGCTCAACATCCTGGAGAGCCACTGCCAGTCAAAGTTGACAACTCTAAGCTTGATGCACAAGTAGCCTGACTCGGTATAGGACACTTTCCTATTTTCCTTAAAAAAACACTTTTGGAAACAATCTGTTGCCAAATGTGTGTGTGTATCATAGAATTGTAGAATTGGAAGAAACCCTGAGGATCACCTTCCTGCAATGCAGAAATATTCAGCTGTTCCATATGGGGATCGAACCTGTAACCTTGGGCACTATCAGCACCAAACTCTACCCAACTAGGGCCACCATCTGCACTACACATTTAAAGCAGTATTGTGCCACTTTTAAGAGCCGCAACTTCCCCGAAACAATTCTGGGAAGTATTATTTTGTTAAGTGTGTTGTTAGGAGACCTCTATTCCCCCTCACAGGGATGCAGGCGGCACTGTGGTCTAAACCACAGAGCCTAGGGATTGCAGAAGGTCGGCGGTTCAAATCCCTGCAACGGGGTGAGCTCCCGTTGCTCGGTCCCTGCTCCTGCTCAGCTAGCAGTTTGAAAGCACATCAAAGTGCAAGTAGATAAATAGGTACCGCTCCAGCGGGAAGGTAAACGGCCTTTCCGTGTGCTGCTCTGGTTCGCCAGAAGCGGCTTAGTCATGCTGGCCACATGACCCGGAAGCTGTATGCTGGCTTCCTCGACCAGTAAAGCGAGATGAGCGCCACAACCCTAGAGCCGTCCGCGACTGGACTTAACGGTCAGGGGTGCATTTGCCCTTTACCTTATTCCCCTTCTCAAAGCTACGATTCCCAGTGTTCCCTGGGAAGAGAGGGATTGATTTGCTAAACCATTCTGGGGATTGTAGCTCTCTGAGAGGAATAGGGTTTTTTTTGCAGCCACCACTGGAAGCATGTAATGTGCGAAGCGGAAGACTTCCTGGGGGGGGGGAGGCAAGCCCCAGGACTGACTGTGATGGCTGATCTTTCACACCCCACATGCTTTGTGTGATTTCGGGTTTGAGTAAGCGCATCAGCCCCAAGTAACTTTGCCACTGCTGAGGGCTGAGGCTTGTAATATGAATGGCACAGTCATGAGAGTTGCTCTGGTGCTCTGGGAGATGGATTTGGATGTGCAAAAGATGTAAACGGGAAGGCAACAGTCACATAAAGGGGAAAGGAGAGAACCTCACAGATGTATTAGGCCCAATGCAATTTTTTGGAATAAATCAAGTGGTTTCAGACCAAGCTTGAAAAATTGTTATTCACACACACACACACACCCCAATTTGGCAGGACCCAAACACAAATTGCACTTTCTCCCTGGAAAGGGCCAGTGAGGTGGAGTGACTAGAGACCCACTTGGCCATGAAGCCCTCCTAGGTGGTTTCAGGTAAACCACACACTCTTGGCTTGACCTGCCTTGCAGGGTTGTCGCAATGTTAAATGAGCCCCATGTGTGCTGCTGTTCCTTGGAGAGGAGCGGCCCACAAATTTTCCCAAATAAATAAAATATGGAGCAAAAAACAGGACAGAATGAGATCATCTTGTGTATTTTATGCTCAAAGGAGATGTCTTCAGAAAACTTGGGTGAAGTGCTATTTTTATCGGTGTGAGTAATTAAAAGTCTATAAATTGCATCCGCCTTCTTGTTAACCTGCCCTTAATTTGTCGGCTTTGTTACACCTGTTTAATTCCATCTTTTCCATTACTGCTCCGGTAAACTCGTTTCCTCCCCAACTGCCCTCCCCCCACTCTGCAGATTTACCACCATGTGACCGGCAGATACGCAGCTTACTATGACCTGCCTATGGCTTAGACCAGCGACTAATTCATGATATGAAAGAGAGAGAAGGAAAAAGAAGAAAAAGGGGGATACACAGAAGAGGCGTAAGCAAGCAACGTCCTCGAATCCTTTCTTGCAAACAAGTCCAAGATGTGCTTGGGAAAGGATTAAAGGGCAAGGGGCTTCTGACTCACTTTTTCACTAAGCCGGACAAGTGCTCATGATTATAAGAGAAATTCTGGATTTTGAAGGTTTTCCCAGGTCAATTTTGCTGTGCCTCATTCACTGCAACATTAATACCAGCGGGAGGGGAGAGGGGCAAAGAGATGATCAAATGATTAATTTAGTGTGAATTTTGTATTAATGGGTTTGTTTTTTGTACTGCTGTTTCCCACCCACCCCTCTTCCCCATTGCATAGGCTGCCTTAAGGTGGCCCTGAAATAAACTATAACATGGTCTCCAATATCAGGATGGACAGAGTTGCATACTCTTTTGAGAGTCAAGTGTCTGAGACTGCCTGCCCCTTCTCTAAAGCTGGGCTGCAGGCTTCAGGTCTGTTCCCAAAATAATGCAAACGGCAGGCATTAAAAAGAAGAAGCTCTTATTTATGCCCACCTGCCACCTAAACTGAATTGCAAGTGATATCTGAAAGTCTCCAGAGTCTCCGAAGCAACTTTTGATGTATTCAGTGGGAGCCGGGGAGGTGTTACTAGTCTAAACAAGAACAAAAAGAGATTCATTTATATAGGTCAGACAAAGAATTGTGGACACGGAGAGACAGCTGGACAGCATGAGGTCCCCGGATTTCAACATAGCTGAAAACGAGAAATACGTTGCTGCCCCGGAAGCGTATCTCTTTTACCTAGAATCCAGAAACTCAAGAAGAGCCTTCATGCTTGCCCAAAGCTCGGCATTGCCCTTGCCAGTGCTGTTAGGCTCCTTCCATACGAGCAGAGACTCTGCTTCTGCCCATTGGGGGAAGTAGGCAGCCCTGAACATCTTTTTTTTTAGATGCCCTCTGTGCGATAAGGCACGCAGAGATACCATCGCCCCCATTCTGGAGAGCCTGGCCGACCTCCCAGATAAGACCAAACTAAATGCCCTGCTATTAGGAAAGGAGCAAAAGTTAACTCGGACGGTAGCCAGATTCTGCACGCAGATACGCAGGACCAGTCTTACCCCCCCCCCCCCAAGAACAAGACAGCCAATGGAATAGCAAACTCGGGATTGGACTGTGGGAAGTAGTTCCTCCGTCCTGGATTGCAACCTACTGTACTCCACATTGTACAGGATACAGTGGTGCCTCGACTTACAAGTTTAATCCGTTCCGAAGGCACCTTCGTAAGTCGAAAAATTCATAAGTCAAAAAACGCCATTGGAAACGCGATTTCCTATAGGAATGCATTGGAAACGGGAAAATTAGTAAGTCGAAGCAACCCTATCTAAAAATTTGTAAGTTGAAAAATCCCTATCTAAAACCGCTGTGGTTCCCCCCCCCCCCGGATGTCGAGACATTCATAAGCGTGCGGCCATGAGCCCCATTCGTAAGTCGAAAAATTCAGTTGTCGAGTCGTTCATAAGTTGAGGTCCCACTGTACTCTACTTTTTTTGAGATCCAGCAAGGTGCATGGCATTTACGGGCTGCTAAAACCATAACTCAACCTCAGCCGCACCCTTACACAAGAGTCTACAAGCACATGCCTTGGAGCTGAGCCCAGTGATTCTGGAGCACAGGGAAAGGGCAGCAGCACACAGAAAAGCAGGAGCTTTCCCGTTCATTGAGATATTTGGGGGATTTTTCTGAATGAGCGATCCCGACAGGCATGCAAGCGACCTGCTCTTGAGCTGGAAACCTCTCCTGCTTTCGCAGAGAGCATTGCACATACAGGAACTCAACAGAACTCTGAAATGCAGTACACAGACCTGTCCACAAATTTCCCATTTGCTTTTAAAGTCCTTTTAATTCTTTGTAGGCTGGCGGAGGGAGGAATCGTGTACAAATACTGTGCAGAATTGTTTCACGTGCCTTAAATCTGAGCCTCTGGTGGGGTTTTTTTAAAAAAAATATAAGAAAGGATGGGATTATACTTCATGAAATCTTGTCTCAACTTCTAACTTTGCAGAAATAAATTGCTTGACATTTTAAGAACATATGTTTAAATAAAAAAAATATTCTGTGCAGGGATTGTTCTCCTGTTTCGCTTGAGATTAATTACCGTGCACACGCGATTTAACTAAAAATAATCGCTACCTTTCTAAAGATCAGGCCACCACGAGCTTTGTGCCTTATTTTGTTGCTGCCTTTTGCTGGGGAAGGAAGTGGGGCTCAGGCACTGGGGCAGACTTCGGATTTTCCCCCTTTTCTCTCTTAGACTTCCAGTTCCCGCTGCCACCATTGCATGGAACTGCCAACTCAAAAAGAAACATTTGGCTTGCTTTAAAAAAAAGGGGGGGTGCAGGATTGCAGGGCTGCCTAGAACAGTGTTTCTCAAAACTTGGGTCTCCAGCCATTGTTGGACTACAACTCCCATCAAACCAAGCTAGTGTTGGAATATTCTAGAAGAAACTTGTAAATGGCCTTGGACAAGATGCTAGGCAATGGAAATTTCCCCCAGCAACAGGTGTCCTTAGCAGGGCATGCAATCAACTTAAGTCTGGGTCAGTGTAAATGAGTACAGCTATGTGAATGAGTCAGGATCAGGTCTCTGGCTGGATGGCTAAAAAGAGAAAAAGATTATGTTTCTTTATTTGCTTTCCCCTCCCTTTATTAATGACCAATGTAAAGTTCTGTAAATAAGAAAGACTCTTAGAAACAGAAACCAAATGGTGTTTCTTCCTGTGATGGGAATTTCACTAAGAGATAGCTGGAATGCTGCTGCTGCTGCTGCTGCTGTAAAGAAATAAAAGATGCAGGAAAACTTCTGTAAAAAGAACTCTGCTGCAGACAGAAATGAAAATCTAAGAGTAGATGCTCATGCACCAACAGCTAGCAGTCCCAGTGGTCAGGGGTGATGGGAGTTGTAGTCCAGCTGGAGACCCAAATTTGAGATGAAGACGGGTAGACTGGGGTATACTGGTCAATCTCTTGAGTGATCTGTAGTAGCTTGACAAGGATTTCTGACTCCCAGTTTAACAGGAACAATAACAGGACTTCCTGCATCTACAGGTGAATCTCGGGAAATTAGAATATCCTCGAAAAGTGCATTTATTTCAGTAATGCAACTTAAAAGGTGAAACCAATATATGAGATAGATGCATGACATGCAAAGCAAGATATGTCAAGCCTTGATTTGTTGTAATTATTTGTCGTTAGACGGGTCAATGAAGCTGTCTGCAGACGAATGCTGGCTCCCTCGGCCTATAGAGCGAGATGAGCTCTACAACCCTAGAGTCGGACACGACTGGACCTGATGGTCAGGGGCCCCTTTACCTTTACCTTTAGGCGGGTCAATTATAAATGGAATGTAATTAATGAAATGTAATAGCGATGTTTATTTTTGTATTATTGTAACTATTTGTTTTATTACTGCGGAATTTCCAAAAGAAAGCATTTGTAAAAATTAAAAGGAAAATAAAAAATAACAAGTTGCATTACTGAAATAAATGCACTTTTCGACGATATTCTAATTTTCCGAGTTTCACCTGTAAATAATGTTGCTGGCATGAAGAAAGCTATTCGGGAGCAGTCTTGTGTGTGAAAGGTTTGTGAGCTCAGTTTTGCACTGGTATGGAAAAACAAATTCCTAGGCTTCAGAGAGCACTTGGAAGCATCCTGGTCTTTGTTTTATTATTATTTTAGCTATTTGCCTTTTGTATCTGGGGACCCAGGTGGCGCTGTGGGTTAAACCACAGAGCCTAGGGCTTGCTGATCAGAAGGTTGGCGGTTCGAATCCCTGCAACGGGGTGAGCTCCCGTTGCTCGGTCCCAGCTCCTGCCCACCTAGCAGTTTGAAAGCACATCAAAGTGCAAGTAGATAAATAGGTACCGCTCCAGCGGGAAGGTAAACGGCATTTCCATGCACTGCTCTGGTTCGCCAGAAGCAGCTTTGTCATGCTGGCCACATGACCCGGAAGCTGTCTGACAAACGCCGGCTCCCTCGGCCTATAGAGCGAGATGAGCGTCGCAACCCCAGAGTCGGACACGACTGGACCTGATGGTCAGGGGCGCCTTTACCTTCACCTTTACCTAACTGGCCCTGGTTGGTAGTTCTTGGGGTTCTAGTAAAAACCAAAGTAGATCAGACAAGCTGGAAATCTGCCACCCTAAATGAGAAGCAGCAGCCCCTAATATCAGGCGCATGGGCTTCAATTGGTGCTCCGACATTCTTAGCAGATAAATCTCAGTTTGGGGGCAATAGCTTTCCTTCTCCATGCCCATCCACTCATGTCTGCCAAGCTGATCCATAAAGCCTGGCTCTTTATAACTTTGAGGAGGACCAGAACAGAAGAAGCTACCTCCATAACTTAATTTGCTCAGTTGTAACTTTGGTTTCCCTTTTTTTTTCCTTCAGAGAACAGAAGTAAGTTTTATCCTGCTGATTCTGTGCTGAAACGATCAGTGGTAACATCTGGATGATAGATAAAATGTCAGGGGTAGGATTAAAAGGAAGAATCATTTTTAATTAAATACAACCTGTGCAGAAAAAAAGATGAGGATTTGCCGGGGGTGGGGTGGGGAGGAAAATCTCCATCTGGTCAATTCTTTAATAGGGCAGATGAGAACCAAGAGGATTCTAACTGTACAAAAGGACACCGTGTTTAAAATGCCTAATGACCATTTGAGCTAATATCCTGGCTGCTCTAAATTCGCATAGAAGAAGGAAAATTATTCTGTTTGTGTCCTATATGAGATTTTAGGCTACGGTAACTGTTACTGTTTAGTACATTAGCTGGGAGAAAAGCAGATTCTTTGCTAGGGATTATTGGGAGAGAGGATAGATAGATGATAGATAGATAGATAGATAGATAGATAGATAGATAGATAGATAGATAGATGATAGATAGATAGATAATTTATTACGGTCGGAGACCAGCATACAGAGATCCACTCTGGAGGCCCGTTCGCAACATGAAAAGGCCGCATCTTGAAGTGCTGCGTCTGCACACATGCGTGACGCAATTCGGCGCTTCTGCGCATGCGCATGCGCAAAGCGTGATTTGGCCTTCTGCGCATGCACACGTGCCGAACCCAGAAGTAAGCTGTTCTGGGACTTTCGGGTTTGGCGCATCCGTAACCTGAAAAGACGTAACCCGCAGCGGATGTAACATGAGGTATGACTGTATAGGAGAGAGGATTGAAAATAAAACTATCATACACACAGTTCTGGTCATTCCACCTCAAAGACGGGGGTCGTCGAGCTTGAAAAGGACAAGGAAAGTGATTGGGAGCTTGGAGAAAGCTCCTTTCGAATGACAGCCACAGAATTTGGGACTTTGGGCTTTAGAGGTGGTGGAGAAAAGGGTCATCAAAGATGTTTGTGGGGTTGGGGTAGGGGGAGACACAGGATGGAGTTGTATAGAAGTACTCATGGCATGGAGAAAGTGGGTAGAGGTTTCTGCTCCCTCTTTGAGGTCATCCAAAGAAGCTGATTTGACAGTAGATTCAGGGCCGACAAAATGGAGAACCTTTTCACACACACCCCATAAGAAAACCCATGGCATCTTGCACAAATAGTGAACAAGTTAGACTACAGCCACCATCCCTGCCCCATAGCTCATGGTCAGGGAGGATGGGCATGGTGGTCTGGCAACATCTGGAGGGACCCTGTTTCCCAAGAAAATGTCTTATCAAAAACTTTCCATAACAGCTATATTGAACCTCCATATTCATACGCAGTATACTAGTTGGGACCTTTCCCTACATGGAGTGACTTGGAGCTTCATAGAGCCCAGGGATAGACAAATCTGCCATTTTTTGTTTCTCTTGGCACATAGGAGCCAACTCCAAGGGGGTGGAGGGGGACCCCCTAAAGTTGGTGGGCGTCGCCATTTAAATAGTGTGTCTGTGCTGCGCCATGTGATCAGTTATGGAGGGTGGGGCTTACTCCACCCCACACCCCATTTTTTAATTTAAGTTGGCACCCCTGTGTTTTCCCAAGCGAAAGTTCAGTTTGCCACATTTCCACATCGGGTTGTGATCCGTCTTAACCTCAATAACATCCTCGTATAAATTCATCAGCATTTTTGTATGCAACTTACGCAAATATAATGCAATGCAATTGTGTCTGTTGGTTTCGCTGATGTTATGCACACTTTCCCCTTAATATATGCACTTTTGTGCACAACTTCTGGATGGTGAACTGCATCACAGCCTTTGCAGAACTGAATTTGCAAACCAACCCCAATTTCTCTCCCAGCCCTTATGGAGGCATCTGGTCGGCTGCAACTCAGAACAAGATGCTTAGATTTGACAGATCTTCTGTCTGATTCTCCAAGGCTTTATATAGGAAGTTGTGTGTGTTATGTGCTTTTAAAAAAAACAAAACACCTCTCATCAGCAACTCCACTTTTTACAATTTCCTATGGTGCACTGCTGTGGGGCATTGTGGGAAATTGAAATGGCAGTTTGTAGTAGCCCGTTACAGCTGCTAGGTAAACTCGTGAACCTCCATGAACCTAGAAATGGTCCACTAAGGGCACTTTGTGAAGGCCACATTAAATCTAGAGTTGGCCTCAGATGAAAAGTCCTAGGCAGTGCTCTCTCCCCCCCCCCCCCGAAAAATAGGTGCTGGAACTCTCCTACATGGGAGATGGATTGAAGAAATGGAAATATGAATTGGGCCTGCCCCATAGTTTGGTCAATCGTGACTAGGAGCTAGGTGGAGTCAAAGATCTGGAAAAAAAAGTGAAGCCTCACACACGTTGGCCAGCTTCCGTTTTGACTTGAAATATTTGTTTTGGGCTTCTTGGAAGAATGTAAAGGCAAGCAGACAGGGGCGTATGAAGGGGGCGGTTCCCCCCAGGGGGCGGTTCCCCCCAGGTGCCACCCTGGTGTGGGTGACAAGATGGCCCACTGCCTCCCCCCAGCTGTAGAGTGGCCAAGGGCGCTTGCACCATCCATACAGGCTGCCGCTTGATTGCCGTCTGTACAGGCGCTGCACATGCACAGTATGGCAACTGCACATGCGCAATCCGTATGGGCACTGCGCTTGTGCCGCCCATTAGCGCCCCCCAGTGGCGGAGAGGCTTCCTCCACCCCTGGGAACACTGGCCCTCAGTGGCACCCACCTAAGAGGTACGTTCTGAGTTGCACTAGCTGAAAGAAAGCATTTGTCTTAGGAAAGGAGAGTTGGATCTAGCGAAGTAAAGAAAAGACCGGAGGAAGAAATAAATTTTGATTGGGGAAGAAAGAGACAATAGCATACATGAGAGGTTTACAGAGGCAAGAGAGGCTGGAGTTCACATATTTATTTGAAATAACTTGTCAAATGCAGGGTTGCAGGCCGCTCTCACTGTCTGATGGAAACGCAGAGAATGACTGGCTCCGAGCCTTTTGTGAAGTGCATATATTGAAACTGCATTGTTGAACCACTTTTAAAACTCTGAACTAATGGGTACTTTGGCAACAGTTTCCAAGTCTGAAATCATTATTAATTCCTTTAGTACTGTAATAACATTGATGGAGATGAACTCTTCTAACATTGAAATTGTATAGTATTTAGCAGTAATTAACGTCCCCTAATTAGGAAATGTTGCCAAGTAGTTTTCTCTGCTGGCTCCATCAGTAGTTAAGTGCAGCTGGATGAAAATTAACCACAAAGGGAACAGCTTGCGTTTTATGTGGAGTTTGCTTTTGATTGATTCAAAAAGATATTCCTCAATGCTCCATCTTATTATCAAAAAAGGGTACATGGAATTATCAGTGTTAGAGAGAGCAAAGAAATCCACATGTCACAACAGATGAAGCCGATGGGGGTGGGAGGGAGAAAATTCACCAGCTGACCTTGGAATTCGGTCGCAATTCCAACATGGAGGCAATTAGATTTTAATGTGGCCACCACTATCACCGACGGAGGTGGTCAGTTTGGTGGGTGAAGAGGTCATACATCCAATTTTCAGGCTATGCTGAGGATCTGAAGTCTTCACAAATAACTGCTGTTCTTCTCAGGCGTTCCTTGAACAGGTGGAAGGGGGGGATGAGGATTGCGCAGGGATCTGACCAACCTCAGCCAGTTCCCACCTACCTGCCTTCTTACTGCCTCTGGTCTTTGTGGGTGCCTTTGCAGAGCTCATCGGGGAAGCGGATGGGGACAAAGTTATAATGAGTTGGCTCTGACTCCACCTGTTATTGACCTTCCTGCCCTAACAGTCCCAATGGGCACCAGCCATCAATGAAACTGCAACTGTGTCATGGACTGGTTGGAGGCAGAGGAATGGTGGGAGGAACCAGCTGGGGGACCACCAAGGGAAGAAGGCTCAGAGCCCGGGGAATGGTGGTGGGACAATGAGGAGGAGTGGCCAGAGGTAGAAGAGGGAGCAAACTGGGAAGAGGAGGTGTCAGAAGCTGAAGACGTAACGGGGCTTAGTGAGCTGGGAGAGTCAGTGGCAGAGGGAAGTCCAGAATCAGAGGCAGTAGCTGAAGCAGGAAAGTGGGAAGAGAGAAACCAAGAGGCAGAGATGATTCAGGCTGGTGAAGAGCCCCGGGTGTCTCCCTCTCCTGCTGCTACAAGCTCCCCTCCACCTTGGTCTCCCAGAAGCTGAAGAAGCATGAAAAGGGCATGAAAAGAGAGGTTGGCTTCACGCAGGTCCCCAATTGCTTGAGAAAATCTCTGGACAGGAGGGGACTTAGACGACACAGAAGAAGCGGGAGCTTTCATTCTCAGCAACTGATCCACGGGGCAAGACCTACCGGGGATGAGCTGCTGTGCTCATTAGGCCTGACACTCTGCCAAGTCTGTGCTGATCATGTTCTTACTAATAAAGAGTTAACTCCAACTTGCACTTTACTGCCAGCTCTCTCCTGACAATCTTCTGCCCTGATCACTCCCATGTTCTTCTGATTGTTCTAAACCAGTGTTTCTCAACCTTTTTGGGGCCACGGCACACTTGTTCCATGAAAAAAATCACGAGGCACACCAACTCTGTGCCGCCCTCCCCTTTTCGGGGAGAAAACTGGGCCTGGGGTTCAATAGTACTGTAATCAATGATGATTGTGGTGGCGGCGATGCAATCGGATCGTCCCTGTGACGGGTAGGGGGCTGAAGGCTCTTACGCCCCCTCCTTTTGAAGCGAATAATATTGGGGAGGGGGTCAACACCTCCAGCACCTCACACCGCCTGCCCCCCCTCGTCGATTACTATTATTCCTATTACCATTATTCCTATTACCATGAATTTATTCGTCACCCGCCCCTTACCCTAAGGACCCAGGGCAGGGGTGGGAGGGGGCACTTACCGCCCGCAGGAGGAGGCGGTTGAGGAGGAGGAGGAGGCCTGCCGGGCCTTGAATATATTCAACAGCAGGCCACTGGATCTTGCACAATCTTATCCCCCTCCCCTAAAACCTTTCACCCGCCCCTAAATGGCACCTGTGTGGTGTAATTGTGCAGACCAGGAACAGTATAAAATGGAAGGGGAACATGGGAAGGAGATGCTGTAACAATTGGCTAGCATGGGATATATAACCCTACGCAAAGAGGTCTTTGTTGGTAGCAAAGAATGCTATCTTTGGGAATTTTGTTCAAACGCTATACGGAATGCTCCTGTTGGTGCGTCATGAAACTTCAGAGCATATGGTGCTTCTGTCGGTAGGTGTTATCTGAAAGTTTTCAAATCACACTATGAGAGGGTCCCTCTGGTGAGCTCTTGGAACGCTTAGCAACTGTGAATTAGAAGTGACAGAACAGAGAAAGGGGGACTAAAAAAAAAGCAAATGCAAAAAAAGCAACCAGATACATTCTGTCTTCAAGACAAGAGTACAAAATAAAATCTATAAATTGAGACATCTTTACAAGGGAAAAAATGAGGCCAACACTCCAAAGCGAAAAGAGATCTAGAGAGCTCCCCCCACCTTCTTCTCCCCTCCTAGCAGAGTAGGGGGGGGACACCCTGCAAAAAGTCATCTAAATTGTTAAAATAAAAATATGGTCACTTTCTCATGTTGACATGGTGCGTTGACGAATAAATTCAAACAACTGGCAGATAAAATGTAGAGCAGCTTAAGATGGATCTCAGGGGTCGGGCCAAGTTGCTTTGTGGGACAATGAAAAGATATTCTTTCTGTTGGGTGTCCAAGCCAACACTTTCCTTCTGTTTGCAGAAAAACTGCTCTTATCCAGTAATTCTCCTTCAGAGGCCCAAAGGTTTTAAATGCAAGAATAAATGTAAGAATAGAAGCGTTGTTTTGCAGGATCAAAACAAAAGCTCATTAACAATGCAAGCTTATACGTTTCTCTCCAGAAGAAAAACAATGAGTTCAATTGAAATTACTCTCAGGTAAGCGTGTGTAGGATTGGAGCCTTAATCCGGCAGTTTGTTTAGCCTAGCAGTCAGTTTCCAGCAGTGAGTAACTGGATGCCTCTATTAAATGGGGACATGAGACTTCCTGGTTGCCCGCAGCACCTTTTTAGTGACACTGGAAAATCCACCAGAGCTTTGCTTGAAAATTTCAGAAGTTCATAGAATTGTAGCATTTGAAGGGACCCCGAGGATCAACTAGTTCAACCCCTTCCAATGCAGGGATATGCATTTGTCCCATATGGCGATCGAACCTGCAACCTTGGTGTTAAAGCCCACTTTGAAAGGAACAGCAAACTTTTAAGCTGAAGTTTCTTTCCCCACCATATCATTTTCCGGCTCGGATCAAAATCCAAGCCATAGAAAAATTCCCCGTTTCTTCCTCGCTGACTCTGCCAGCCCTCCTCATGCCCCAAAGCACCCGGCCAGCCCTTCTGGTTACTTCTTGGCATCTGTGGAGGTGGGAGCAAGGACATTTCCTCCCTCTTTTTACCTCTATATTGCTCTGAGATGCTGGACCACAGCAGCTCCGAAAGAGCAGCAGCATCTTTTCCAAGGTCAGTCGCTCTGCACCATTGCCACTTGCCAGTTAAGTAGAGGTGGCACAGCATAACTACCACAACTGAGTGGCAGGGATTTTTATCTGATAGGCTCCCCATGCCAATTCCTTTGGGGCCTTCAAGAAATCAGTGGAGACTTTGAGAACGGAAGCGTTTCTGAGTAGGCTGGCTGCACTATTTTTTGTTAAAGCTAATTTAAAACTGATAGCCAATTCTTATGCAAAGTGAATTCTTCAGTTCGGTCCCAACGGAAAGTGGCACGCAAATAAAATAATTGATCCTAATGAAACCACTTGTGCTGAATGCATAAGTGCCATTTAACATATAGCACTGAAAGAGTACATCAAATCGTCGCTAATCCCCAACACAAAGTGCATAATCCAGTCTACTCTGGAGGAGGGCTTTTCAGTTACCGCTAATATGGAACAATGGCTGGTTTCTCAAGAGAAAGCCACACAAACTCGTCAGTCATACGTTTGACAGCCATTAAGTGCTTGGGTGGCCTGTCACTGATAACTCAAGGTAATTCAAAAATTAGCAGTTTGCAATTTTACCTAAACGGGTGAGAACTTGCAAAGTGGTCTTTATACTGTCAGCTTAACTTCAGATCCTTGAGACCCCACACTACTCACGTGTCTTCCAATCTAATACCTTTGCCTGAAAACCTATAAAATTTCATATGCGATGATAAACCACAAGCATTCTAGATACGGATTCCTAAACACCTGGTCCTTGCACCCTTAGCAGTTCGACCTGCAGATATCAGTGGGTGCAGTTTTTTGCGGCATGGAGCAATCTCTCTTGCTCCCCACCCCCATAATGCCTAACTGATATCCCCTCCTGATGGCTTCGATCCAGCACACACACAGTGTCCTGAACAAAAATAGATCTGCAATGTCTCTTAGGAACGGCTGAGCAAACTAGCCACTCCAGGAACCACTTTCAAATGTCCATATCTCTCCTCCGCCCCCCCTTCCCTGCATCTCTGCTCCCCAGGGACCCCTTTCCATCAGTTCTCACCTCCTTCACGCCTCCATACCAGATGCTGAGCTTTGATGGCAGCTGGGCTGTTTTAAAGTTTTATCTCTAATTAAGAAATGGAATCTTAAGCAACAGTTAAAATTTTAACACAGGCCAGCTGTGTCTACAAAGGAGCTGCTATTTCAGATGCACGGTCCTCTCCCTCTCTTACCCCCCTCCCCACCCCGCCTGTTTCTTAATTGAAATGATATTGTAATTCAAGGAGATTCCAACTACTGCTCCAGCAATTATGGGAAGGTAAGCTTGTCAGCTCCCAACCAGCCATGAGCGGCTGGTTCTTTAAGAGCTCTGCTTGATAGCGTATCAAAGAGGTCCGTCTTCCACCGTTCAGGTCTGCAGTCATCTGGCTTCTTCATAGGGGCATTGCTAGGTACTTAAAAGGCTCAGAGCAGAGACCCATGACACCAATGTGCCTCTGGGTACGTTAAGATGGCAGCTAGTTAGGTCTTTCTGGCACTGCACTTTCCCTGTAATTATTACTATTTTCTCTCTTTTTCTTTAAAAAAAAAGGGTGTAGGGTAGGAGATCTAGGCCCAGTGCACAAAACCTGGAGCCTTGTTTTCTTTCTTCTCTACTATAGCAAAGGGCCAAAGCTCAGTGCTGAGGTGCCAACTTGAATAAAATATTGAGCGGGGGGGGGGCAGGTAAGTGATGTCCCATCTAATCCATCACAAGTCATGGCGCGCGCGCACACACACACACACACCATTTGAATGGCAACTTTGGAGGGCCCTGGCCCCCTCAAATATTTTATTTGGGGCCACAAAGCGTCAGGCTTCGGGAAATCGGCTTCCTCCCTCCTGGCTGTAAATGAGCAGATGAAACGAAAGGGAATTCTTTCCAGCTACTGTATTTTTCGCTCCATAAGACACACTTAGTTTTTGGAGGAGGAAAACAAGAAAAATATATATTCTGAATCAAATGTTCTACTAAACTATTGGGAGAGGTTGTTGTTGGTTGCTGCGGGGGAGGGAGGAGGAGCCCCAAAGCCAGCTGCTCGAACCTTTGCCGCAGTTGCCGACAGCGGCAAAGGGGCAGCGGAGGGAGCAGCAGCCCGATTTTGGTCTGCTCGTCCCTCTGCCGCCACTGGGAGCCATGGCTCTGGTGGCAGAGGCATCCCTCCGCTTGAGGGATCCCGCTGCTGTCCAGTGCCTTTGCTCCTTAAGACACACAGACATTTCCCCTTCGTTTTTAGGAGGTGAAAAAGTGTGTCTTACGGAGCGAAAAACATGGTAAAGGACAAAATTGCTCCCAATTAAGGTCACTCCCCCCCCTATTAATCCATGTCACTCCTATGTTTTGTAATCTGAGCTTGTACCCCCTGCGCTTTCTGTTCTGACACATCAGGGGGAGGGTGTGGCTCCCACCATTCTTCCCCAGTGCAGAACTCCTCAGCATGATCCCTGACACAAAGGGACATTGGCCCCTAGGAGTTGGGTCCTATGGTTCAGTGGTAGGAGCAAGGGTGAACTTTGGTCTTTCAAATTTCAACAGCGCCCTGTGCAACACCAAAATTCTGTGTCACCCGCCTCTCGCCCTCTGTCCTGCTCAATTCACTACGTCATAATTGTGGCTCCCCCTAACCTTGTTGCCCAGTATGGTGGAACTAGTCACTCTAAATCTGCCTCTGGGTAGGAGCACCCAGCACCCACCCTGCTCTTCCACAAGAGCAACAGAGCAAGAAACCAAACAAATGCAAAAGAGAAAGGGGATGATCTCCTTGTGGAGACTCCCCAAAGTGAAGAGAGAGGGCCTTTTCTGTGGTGGCACCTTCCTTTTGGAACCCCCCCCCCCAATAGAGAAGTTTGCATGATATAATAATAATAATAATAATAATAATAATAATAATAATAATAATAATATATTTATACCCCGCCCATATGGCTGGGTTTCCCCAGCCACTCTGGGTGGCTTCCAACCAAATATTTAAAACCATACAGCATCAAACATTAAAAAACTCCCTAAACAGGGCCGCCTTCAGTTGTCTTTTAAAAGTAAAATAGTTGCTTATTGCCTTGACATCTGCTGGGAGGGCATTCCACAGGGTGGGCGCCACCACTGAGAAGGCCCTCTGTCTGGTTCCCTGTAACCTCATTTCTCACAGCGAGGGAACCGCCAGAAGGACTTCGGCGCTGGATCATCTAAGCATAAGGCTAAGACGTTCATATTTCTTCAATACTTTAATGATCAACAATTGTCATTAAATAAATGAAAAATAGTACTCTTTGGAACTCTGTCCTTCCCTTTATCTTGCAAGTTCCCCCGAGAAAGTGGCTTCCATTTTGCCATTATTCTCAGGGCATTTGGGTTGGTTTCGAGCTTACCTTGTAGTTGTTTAAGGGTGCTGAGAACTGTAGCTCTGTGAACGGTCTTCTAATAAGTCGCAGGACCTTTAACAGGACTACAGTTCCCAGAATTCTTTGGTCAGGCCAGTTGAAGTGGCATGAGAGCGCTTGAAATCAATACTGTAGTGAGGATGGGACCAGCGTTTTGTGGGAGCAGGAGCAGGGAACGGCACCTGTTGCCAGATGTGGGTGTTTCTTAGTCTGGAGGGGGTCCATGGATTAAGGTGTGAGTCCACATGTGTCAGAGGCATGGAGGGAGACTGGAGAAAAGGAAGGACCCCACCCCCATGCTTATGATATTGAGTCACACATATCAGGGAATACAGGCATGAGAAGCAAGCATTAAGCATTTGCCGGGGGGGGGGGTCTAGGTAACCAAGGCAACCTTTTTCGCCTCGAGCCACACTTTCTGGATGCCTGTCTAGTGCAGTGCCAGTAATTGTAGCCGAAGAGGCTGTTTGTTATGAAAGGCAATTAGCACTTGAAATAAAAAGAACAGATTTAAATAAATTGGGGTATATTGAATGATGCGATTCTTTTTTAAAACAACAACAACACAACCTAGCAGTGAGGGATTTGGGGGTACAGTAAGGACCACCAAGTCCTTGGTTTTAGTGCCAGATCACCCTGCCCTACTCTACCCCAGGCTGCAATCCTAAATACACCGTGATAAATCAGTGGTGCTGAAGGGACAGTCTTCCAGGGGCCGCATGTCAATGGTGGGTGTGGCCAGAGGGAAAAGTAGGTGGGGCAACAGGTGCGATTCTTACCATGGTGCAGTCTTGAAAAAGGCAGAGATTTCTTCACACGCTTTTCTCCATCCTGTCAAGGAACAGGCATTATCTGCATCCAGTCCAGGGTATGGCCCAGCTGATTAGCTACTTTATCCTTCACCTCACACACCATCACAAGCACATTGTTTTGTCAAGAAGTAAAAGTAATATTTACTTACATAATTCAGGCCTTGAAGCAGCAGTTACAGCAGCAAAATGAAGGCAGGTTTATAACTACCATCTAAGTTGCTAATTTACAAAATCTAAGTTCAAAATGGTGTCTGAGCTACAGAGCTCAAACAGGCACATGTGCTCAGCTTGGAGGCATGAAAGAGAGAGATGCCCAGGCAGGAAGGAAGGATGTACTGTTACAGCTTCCTGCAAAGGCAGACAGAGAAAGTGATCTCACAGAGTTCTCTCTAGCAATTTTTACTGGAAAGCTCTGTGAGCCTCAGCCCTTTCACGTGGCTATCTGGCAAAACATGAATTGTTGGCTTGACTGCAATAATGTCCCACATACAGTCATACCTCGCTTTAAGTACACTTCGGTTTGAGTACTTTCAGTTTAAGTACTCCGCGGACTCGGAAGTGTTTACTTTTGGGTTCCGCAGCGTACGCATGCGCAGAAGCGACCTGCGTGCTTCACGCATGCGCAGAAGCGCTCTATCGGCGCTTCACGCACACGCACTATTGCCGCTCGGATTAAGTACTTTCCGGGGTGTGAATGGCACCCCGGAAACAATTAAGTACTTAACCCGAGGTACCACTGTAATAATTTTATTTTTTATCATCTACAATACAGTCTTATTTATTTTATAGTACAGTACATTGATTATTGCCTTCATTTTATGGATCAATTGTCTCATTAGACAGTAAAATTTGTGTTAAATTGCCGTTTTAGGGGGTGTTTTTCATCGTCTGGAATGGATTAATCCACTTTCCATTACTTTCAATGGGAAAGTTCACTTCAGTCTAAGTACGCTTCAGTTTAAGTATGCTTCAGTTTAAGTACGGACTTCCGGAACCAATTAAGTACTTAACCCGAGGTACCATTGTACTCAAAGGTTTGCAACAGCAGTGCAAAAAGTAGGTGGCTGGTTCATTCTAACGCAGAGAGTGGGCAAGTTGCGTAGGCTGATTTCGGGGAGCGCGACCGGTTTGGTCGCAATAGGTGTGAAGCCAAAACAGTGTTGCAGGGGGTGCCGTAACTATGATGTAGAAAGGAAGGAGAGAGGATGGGGTGCCCTGTGCGAATTTCAGCATCACACAGGGTGCCACTGAAATTTGGGACCTCAAGGTCTGCCCCTGCAAGTTGGCTCTCTCTCATTCATGCCTTCCAACATTTCTCCGATGAAAATAGGAACATCCTGAGGAAAAGTGGGACATGCTGGGATCAAACCAGAAAGCAGGACTGCTTCTGTAAATCTGGGACTGTCCCTGAAAAATAGGGACATTTGGGGGGTCTGTGCTCCTCCACTGACAAGTTACCCAGACTTCCCATATCACTTATGGGAGGAGGGTTTTGGGCTGCCATAGGAGTGTCCTGACCTGCCATCCGTCTGGCCATACAATAGGGAGCCAGGATTCCATTCATACAGATCCTGGCTTGCAAGTCCAACAGACCCCCCCCCCCCAGCTCCTGATAGTTTTTCCGCCAAGCCTTTCCCTGAACTGAATAAGTTGTCCAGCCTTTTTTATATATAATAATATTTTATTAATTTTCCAAAAAAGAGAAAAAAATTCACAAGACAATAAAAAAACAACAGCAAAATAAAAAATAAAATACCAATACAAAAAGAAGACAAAAAACAAAAACATTTAAAACATTATATCTTATCTCCTCACATTGTACATTTGGGACCTCCTCGGGTTCCCGTTCCTGTGCTTCTTATATACATTTCTAATTAGCAAATTCTATATCAAATAACATCTTCACATATTCCACAGTTTTAATTACAACTTAATTTCTAGTCTAATATGTTACTTTAGCATATTTTTTAAAATACAATTTGAAATCTTTCCATTCTTCTTCCATCGCTTCTTCTCCCTGGTTGCGGATTCGTCCGGTCATCTCCGCCAGTTCCATAAATTCCATTATCTTCATCTGCCACTCATCAATCGTTGGTAGTATTTGTTGCTTCCAGTATTTAGTCCAGCCTTACCTTAGCCTGCAAAAACCGCCTTGCTATTTATACCACCTTGGACGCTTCTCTTTTTGAATTGCATCTTGCTAGCTCGTAAAAAACGACCTGCTTATTTCTGAAAGCGGCTCGCGCTAAGTGGATGCCACTTATTGATTGTCAAAATCAACATCTTTCCAAAGCTGTAATAGTAACTGTCCCTCCAAATATGCCTCTGCCTCCCTTGCTAATGCTCAGCAGGCGAGACTTTGCATTTATAGCCTCCCAGAATTGAGTCAATGCCCGCAAGTCTCCACTCCTGTACGCCTACAGCTAAATCATGGTACCCGGCAGATGGTGCGTATGTGTTTCCTAATGCAACGTCTTGTATGTGTGTAGTTGTCATAATTAAATAATTGCCCCCCACGCCATCTCATGTAACAACTGAACCAGAACTATATCTCTCAAAGGGAAAGAGCTAGGCGCCTCTTACATGTGCCACAGGAATCGCGCACGCAAAGGAAACATCCTCTATAAATAAAACATGTTGTTCTGTCTCCTTGTCGGTTTTATTGTTTAATCAGAATCTAAAGGATCATGGCGAGATTGTAAGAGCACAAGAACATAAGATCGCGCCCTGCTAGATCAGGCCAATGGCCCGTCTCATACCCTCCAACATTTCTCTGATGGAAATAGGGACGTCCTAAGCGGAAAGGGAACATTCCGGGATCAAATCAGGAACCGGGACAGCCTCTGTAAATCTGGGACTGTCCCTGGAAAATAGAGACGCTTGGAGGGTCATAGATGCCCACAATCCTCCTCCCATAAGTTAGTCTGCCCCACTGCCCAGCAGCACCCTCTTTTCAGTGGCGAGCCAGATGCCGGTGGGGAAACCCGCAAGCCGGACCCAAGCGAAAGAGCATTCTCCCCCTCCTGTGGATTCCAGCAACAGGTATTTGGGGAAGTATTATTGCCTCTGGCCATGGAGGCAGAGCCTAGTCGCCATGGCTAGTCGCCATTGGTAGCCTTTTCCTCCACAAATTTGTCCACCCTCTTTTCAAGGCCTGCAAGTTGGTGGCCCTTAATGTCTCCTGCAGAAGCGAGTTCCCTAGTTTAACTGCTGTGTGAAGAAGTCATGATCTAGCTTTCTTTTGTGCCTCATTATGCATGATCTAGCTTTCTTTTGTGCCTTGTCCCCCCCCCCCCCCGCAGGACCAATTGCAGTCATCAGCAGTCGTTAACAGCCATCAACAGGTTCACCACTCCTATCAGCCCATCACCCATTCCCACCCCCCACCCCCACCCTCTGAATATAAATAAGGGTCTGGTTGATTCTGTTTCAGTGTATCCGACGAAGTGTGCATGCACACGAAAGCTCATACCAAAATAAAAACTTAGTTGGTCTTTAAGGTGCTACTGAAGAATTTTTTATTATTATTTTGCTTCAACTCAGACCAGCACGGCTACCTACCTGTAACTAGAAGTCATTTCTGTTATACACCCTGAATCTTCAACATTCAGCTGGATGCCTGTGAGTTTTAAGAGTGTCCATGAGGCAGTGCAAATTTTTGTATATAATAATAATAATAATAATAATAATAATAATAATAATAATATATTTATTTATACCCCACCCATCTGGCTGAGTTTCCTCAGCCACTCTGGGTGGCTCCCAATCAAGTGTTAAAAACAATACAGCATTAAATACAAGCCTGGTAGATGAAGGGAACGCTGTGGATGTAGCCTATCTTGATTTCAGCAAGGCCTTTGACAAGGTGCCCCATGATATTCTTGTAAAGAAGCTGGTAAAATGTGGGCTAGACAATGCTACCATTCAGTGGATTTGTAACTGGCTTACTGACCGAACCCAAAGGGTGCTCATCAATGGCTCCTCCTCATCCTGGAGAGTAGTGACTAGTGGGGTGCCACAGGGTTCTGTCTTGGGCCCAGTCTTGTTCAACATCTTTATCAATGACTTGGATGATGGGCTTGAGGGCATCCTGAGCAAGTTTGCAGATGACACCAAATTGGGAGGGGTGGCTAACACCCCAGAGGACAGGATCACACTTCAGAATGACCTTAACAGATTAGACAACTGGGCCAAAGCAAACAAGATGAATTTTAACAAGGAGAAATGTAAAGTACTACACTTGGGCAAAAAAAATGAAAGGCACAAATACAGGATGGGAGACACCTGGCTTGAGAGCAGTACATGTGAGAAGGATCTTGGAGTCTTGGTAGACCACAAACTTGACATGAGTCAGCAGTGTGATGCAGCAGCTAAAAAAGCCAATGCAATTCTGGGCTGCATCAATAGGAGTATAGCATCTAGATCAAGGGAAGTAATAGTACCACTGTATTCTGCTCTGGTCAGACCTCACCTGGAGTACTGTGTCCAGTTCTGGGCACCACAGTTCAAGAAGGATACTGACAAGCTGGAACGTGTCCAGAAGAGGGCAACCAAAATGGTCAAAGGCCTGGAAACGATGCCTTATGAGGAACGGCTTAGGGAGCTGGGTATGTTTAGCCTGGAGAAGAGAAGCTTAAGGGGTGATATGATAGCCATGTTCAAATATATAAAAGGATGTCATATAGAGGAGGGAGAAAGATTGTTTTCTGCTGCTCCAGAGAAGCGGACACGGAGCAACGGATTCAAACTACAAGAAAGAAAATTCCACCTAAACATTAGGAAGAACTTCCTGACAGTAAGAGCTGTTCGGCAGTGGAATTTGCTACCAAGGAGTGTGGTGGAGTCTCCTTCTTTGGAGGTCTTTAAGCAGAGGCTTGACAGCCATCTGTCAGGAATGCTTTGATGGTGTTTCCTGCTTGGCAGGGGGTTGGACTGGATGGCCCTTGTGGTCTCTTCCAACTCTATGATTCTATGATTCTATGAAATGTCAAAAACTTCCCTAAACAGGGCTGCCTTCAGATGTCTTTTAAAAATAGGATAGCTGCTTATTTCCTTGACATCCTTGATTCTAAAGTAACCAAGGGCGTACCCACCGCGGGGCAGGGAGGGGCCGCTGCCCTACTCTAGAGGCAGGGCCGGTCGGGCAGCTGCGGGCAAGAGTGGCGCTGCCGGCGGGGCTGGTGGGCAGAGGCGGAGGACAGCCCAGCGGAGCGCGAGTTCGGCGCCCGCAGCAGTCTCTTGCGCCCGAGCCGTGCGGAGTCCACACAGCCGCGCTGTGTGGGAGGGGGCAAGGGCTGACGCTCCCGACGTTCGGGAGACCTTTGCGCATGCGCAAAGCGGGGCACATGCGCACAGCGCGGCTGTGGACTCCGGCGGCCGCCGTGCAGGGCGCATGCGCACAGCGCGGCTGTGCTCAAAGGTCTCCCGAACGTCGGGAGTCGTTCAGCGCCTGCCAGACCGCTGCAGCAACGGAGCCTCGGATAGCTTCGCGGAGGCCAGGGCTTTGCTCCAGACCTCCGCGGAGGCCCCGATCCAAGCCTGGTTCCCTTCTCTCCCCCCCCGCCCACCCCCAGACTTCCCTCTTCTCCTCTAGGCGGCCGCTGGTTTTCTCCCCTTCGCCGCCGTCGCTTCAGGTTTATTTTGATTTCACCTGGGCTCTGTAGCCCCGCCCACATTCCCACTTTGTGGCCCCTCCCCTCCCGTGCCTTGGCCCCGCCCCTTGCCCCCCTAGTTTTGATCCTGGGTACGCCCCTGAAAGTAACCCCCCACAACCCCACTCTATAGGCAAATCAGCGTACACATGTTTATTTAACAAGTATTTGCCCAGTTTGGCCTAAATCCTAGTCTCTGCCTGGGTTCGTTGGCTAACCCTCAACCCCATTCCATAGTAAGGTTGTTTCCCATGCGGTAAATTGCTGCTATTAGTGGAAAACTCAAGGATGTTTTTTAAAAATGCTATCATGGGCCATTTGTCACTGATCATTTTCTCTCGTCCCATCGGGCAATTACCAAACAATAGGAGACAAGCTGGCATACGAGAAGCTCTTATTTGAACGGAGCACACTCTGACACTAATTTAACTTCCTTTCCCCCCTTATATTCTTTAGAATAATCTGGATCTTTTGTCATTCGTAATCTCTCTCCCCCTTGAGAGCCCTTTTCAATTTGTCAACACTCGGCTTCGACGGTGGCGGCCAGACTACGGTACTCCGTCAGCTCGGGTCTCATGAGTGCTGAATGGAGAAATTCGATTTCTCCTTGGTTCTGTTTTCCCCATCTCCCCATTATACAGTCCAATCTGCCTCTTGACCTTTGACCACCTGCAGCTCAGGTGTCTAATCTCCTGCACAGGTACTACCCGGGACAGATGAAGTTTGCGGCATTAGCACCAAGCCTATAAGCTAAGGATGGGTGTGTGTTTGTGTGTGTGTGTGATGCCTCAATGCCTTCCACAGGAAGATTTTAGGCATCACATGGCAGGACAGAGTCTCAAACAAAGATGTGTTCTCCCAAGCCCACATTCCCAGCATGTTTGCACACTCCTGCCTCAGTGATGTCTACGCTGGCTTGGTCATGCCCACGGAATGGAAGATGGCAGGACCCCCAAGGATCCTGATGCTTCAGGCATCAGGCCCATTGGCCGCCCATCTCTGAGTTACAAAGATGTCTGCAAATGTGACACGAAGGCTGGCAGAGTTAAACCCTCCGTGTGGGAATCCCTTGAAGACAACCGCAGCACCTGGAGACAATCAAATCAGGTTGTGTCACCACAGGAGTGAACGTAGGAGGAACGCCATGGCACACTTGCATCAGCACAACCGGATACCTTCGCCTGCCCTGTCTACAACAAAACATGTCTCTCCTGTATTGTTCTCTACAGCCACAGCAGGTGCTGTAACTCTCC
Organism: Zootoca vivipara; assembly: GCF_965207765.1. NCBI lineage: Eukaryota > Metazoa > Chordata > Lepidosauria > Squamata > Lacertidae > Zootoca > Zootoca vivipara. The sequence continues at coordinate 57,477,503 of NC_142592.1, forward strand.
TAAAGTCTGAATGCAAAGTTGCATTCCTCCCTTGACTCCAAAAACACATGAATGTCAACAACAACAGCTATCATCATCCAGGGATCTAGGAAGCTGCCTTATACCAAGTCAAACCATTTGGTCCATCTTATTCAGTATTATCAGTGAGAGATTTTACTTTCTTGGGTTCCTTGATCACTGCAGATGGTGACAGCAGTCATGAAATTAAAAGACGCCTGCTTCTTGGGAGAAAAGCAATGACAAACCTAGAGAGCATCTTAAAAAGCAGAGACATCACCTTGCCTACAAAGGTCCGTATAGTTAAAGCTATGGTTTTGCCAGTAGTGATGTATGGAAGTGAGAGCTGGACCATAAAGAAGGCTGATCGCCGAAGAATTGATGCTTTTGAATTATGGTGCTGGAGGAGACTCTTGAGAGTCCCATGGACTGCAAGAAGATCAAACCTATCCATTCTGCAGGAAATCAGCCCTGAGTGCTCACTGGAAGGACAGATCCTGAAGTTGAGGCTCCAATACTTTGGCCACCTCATGAGAAGAGAAGAATCCTTGGAAAAGACCCTGATGTTGGGAAAGATTGAGGGCACTAGGAGAAGGGGACGACAGAGGACGAGATGGTTGGACGGTGTTCTCGAAGCTACGAACATGAGTTTGACCAAACTGCGGGAGGCAGTGCAAGACAGGAGTGCCTGGCGTGCTCTGGTCCATGGGGTCACGAAGAGTCGGACACGACTAAACGACTAAACAACAACAACATTCAGTATTATCTGCAGCAATGTTCCAGGGAATAAGTAAGACGATGTTCTCAGCCCTACCTGGAGATGCCAGGGATCGACTCTGGATCGACATCTTCCAATGAGCTACGACCTTCCCAAACATTTCCACCCCACCTTCCCTCAACAACTCCATGGCACTGCCAATAGTTAAAACAGAGGGCCCAGGAGCACTTCTTGTGCACCTGCTATTGCCATTTCCCGCAGTACAGTGGTACCTTGGGTTACAAACACCTCAGGTTACAAACACTTCGGGTTACAGACTCCGCTTACCCAGAAGTAGTACCTCAGGTTAAGAACTTTACCTCAGGATGAAAACAGAAATCGTGCGGTGGCGGCGCGCGCAGCAGCAGCAGCAGAGAGAGACCCCATTAGCTACAGTGGTACCTCAGGTTAAGAACAGTTTCAGGTTAAGAACGGACCTCTGGAACGAATTAAGTTTGTAACCAGAGGTACCACTGTACCATCATGACAACAGTGTTATGCCAAAACTCTCTGCCCCAGTTTCAAAGGTTGCTTAGCACGTGGCATTGGAGGCGGCGGAAAGAGCCCAGTGTTTCAGACACAGAAATGGAAAGCTTCTGCCCGTCGGTGGGGGCAAAATGAGCTGATATGTTCTGGCCCACTTTTGCAAATACCCCAAACCGCCACAATGATGATAAAGATGCCAGCAACGCCTTCTTGTGAAAATAGACTTGCTAATTCCTTGTTGTTGTGTTTTCCAGAAGTGTGTTTCCATAAGTATGCATAATGCATTCTCCCCATCACTTTGTAACTTCTGGAGCAAAGACTGTAATCTGTTTAAGAAGAACATGAATCAGACTGATAAAAAGTAATTGGTTGTTGCTGTTGTTGTTTTTATATAAAAAAACCCCAAACCCTATTTTTTTTAAAACACACCCAAAAATAAAAAATAAAGCTGTCAAAAAGTTCTTATGGTAATGAAGAGCTTTGTTGTTATGACAATTGCACAGTCTCTCCTCTTTTGAAGAAGCCTACAATGTGAAATTTGATAGGCAAAAACATCAGGAATAATTAAAACAAATGGTAAGCGAAGGGGAGGGGAAAAAAACAAACAAAAAAAACCCCCTGCAAGTACAGATCCCCGCCAGAAAGCTTTAAAATCACACTTGTTAAGTGACAAACTTCAAATGGGATGCATATATATATATAAACTGACACAGACCGATTCGCCAGCTGCCAGGGGCTAGGATAATCACACACTCCGAGTCCCAACGCTTTGGGTAGAGCAAGGATTCCTTCCCTCGCTGCTTTCTCATTCAATCCATCACACGAGGCATAATGTGCCACATGTACTTCTGGTGACTGAAGCAGGAGGAGTTTTTCATAGCGCGTTATGCTCTTTCAAGGAGCGCAATTATTCATGCTTCTCCCATCGCATGAAACATCACAGTTGGGAACAAGGAATCGAGACACCTCACGCTCCACAGGACAGCAGGGTTGGGGGGATTTTGGAGCCAGAGGGCCACATTCTTCCCCGAGGAACCTTCCGAGTGCCAGTGGTGGGCAGGGCCAGAGGGAAAAGTGGGAGGAGCAAAGGCAGCGATCCTCACCTGTGTACAGCAGGCTACGTTCCAGCCAGAGGTTTCTACACAGAGAGACTTCTCTATCCAAGCAATGCGAGAAGCAACGCCACTCCTCAAGGATGCCTGAGGTTCTGCACCTGAGCCCTACAGGCTGCCATCTTGATATGCTAGTTAGAGTAGAATGAGAGTGGAGAGGGCCAGGGTGGGGCAGGTTTGGCCCTTGAAGGAACCCGTAGCCACCACTGTTTGGAAAGCTGCAGCTGGCGCAACAATATGGTCCATTGTACTGGCTGCCGGCCACTTCAAGGGACAATTTGTAATTGCCTTGTGCTTGGGAAACAGTATTTAGGGCAGGCAAGGAAGCAGAAGACCTCAAAGGAGTGGAGGGGACACACACACACACACACACACACACACACACACACACACACCACTGCCCACTGCCAGGGAGAGCAGGTCTGCTTCCACTCATGAGAAGTTGCCATGCCCATTGATTTTCTCCCACAGGAATGAATGGTGACTGTTGTATGTACGGTGGAGCCAAAAGGTCTCCAGTGAGAACTTTGGAGTAAAAGAACTTGGCAGGAGATATATTATTTGACAGACTGTTGGGGGATGGTACAATTCCCAGAGTTCCCTGGGAAGAAGGATTGATTGTTACGCCATTCTGGGAATTGCAGTTCTATGAAGGGTCTCCCAACAACTCTCCACACCCTTAACAAACTACAGTTCCCAGGACTCTTTGTGGGAAGTAGTCATGCTGCTTAAAGTGGTACGATTCTTCCTTAAAGGTACAATGCAGATGGGGGCCTATGAATGCAAACTTAACACACAACAGAAACAGATTAACCTGCCTGCCCCTATTCCCCTTCTGTTATCATCCCACTGTCCAAAATGCTGTTTGGGTGGTGCTGAGTCCTGCCCACCCCTTTCCCTCATGTCGCTATATAAAGTCGTTATATGAAGTACATTGATTCCGCTGTTATTTGTTAATTTCATTTCATAAGATTTATATACTTGCTTGGAAAAGAAACCTCAAAACGGTTTAACAAATCAGGTAAAACAATAAAATTATCACTGAAAGACTTATAACCATGATTTAAAACATATAGAAAGTTAAAACTGCAATAGGATAGACTAAAAAATAATAATTAAGAATGTCTCCGGCAGGCCGTATATACAGTAGCAGAGCATTTGCAATGTTGTTGCTGTTGTTTAGTCGTTTAGTCGTGTCCGACTCTTCGTGACCCCATGGACCATAGCATGCCAGGTGCTCCTGTCTTCCATTGCCTCCCACAGTTTGTTCAAACTCATGTTTGTAGCTTTGAGAACACTGTCCAACCATCTCGTCCTCTGTCGTCTCCCCTTCTCATTTGCAATGAGTTTCGCCTAAATACAGTATTATCTTGCTTGCATTGATGAGCGGATGAAATGATCATCTTGGACACTAGGTGGTGCTGTAACAGTTGTTTGCTGAGCAGGTGAGAGGAATAGAGGCAAAGCAGGAAAACTTACTTGGCAATTAAGGCTGCCTACGCACTAACCCAGGGGTCCACAAACTAAGGCCCTGGGGCCGGATGCATGTGTGTATGTGTGTAATGAACATCCATACAGACCTTCTGCTAGTTGGGCTTGTAGCCACAAAGCTGATCTCCCCTTCTAAACCTTCAGTGTTTCTTTTTCTTCGTTTGTATAGGGGTCAGCAAACTTTTCTTTTTCTTTTTTTAATGTATTTATTGAGATTTTTTTTTAACAAGCAACAAAAACATACAAAAATACAAAACACACAAAAATACAAAATACAAAAAATTCAAAAATACAGAAACAAAAATTCTAATTTATAACCCTTATTTCTAATCTAATGCCTTCCTCATTCCACCTCCTTCTGCGTTCCTTTACAGATCATCCTTAGTAATCTCTAAATCTTATATAAACTCTAAATTTTACTTAATATTACCTTATTTCTCTATATTTTATATCTTACCATTTTACACGCTATCTATATCTTTCCTTTTAATTCAATTATAACTATCTTCTAACAATACTTATTTCACACCATTGTATTATCTACAACCTCTTTGTATCTCCCTCACTTCCATTGATTCTAATCTATTATACACTTATTCTTTAAATAAATTTTAATTTTTTCCCCAATCTTCTTCCACTGCTACTTCACTCCGATCCTGGAGTCTCCCGGTCAACTCAGACAGTTCCATAAATTCTATCAGCTTCTTCTGCCATTCATCCACTGTTGGTAATTCTTCATTCTTCCAATTCTTTGTGAGTAGAATTCTTGCAGCTGTTGCGGCATACAGAAAAAAAGTAACATCCTTCCTAGGTATTTCATCTCCCGTTATCCCAAGTAAAAAGGCTTCTGGTTTCTTAACATAGGTGTTTTTCAACACTTTTTTTCAATTCATTATAAATCTTTTCCCAGAAGTCTCTCACTTGGGGGCACGTCCACCACATGTGGAAGAAAGTTCCTTCTTGATTTTTACATTTCCAACATTTATTATCTTGTTTGTGATAAATCTTAGCTAACTTTACTGGAGTCAGATACCATCTATACATCATTTTCATTAAGTTTTCTTTTAACACTGTACACGCGGTAAATTTCATATTATACTTCCACAACCTTTCCCAATCTTCCACCATGATATTATGTCCTACATCATTTGCCCATTTAATCATTACACATTTTGTTTGCTCATCTTTCGTATGCCATTCCAGCATACTTTTTAAGCAGGGGGCTGGTCCACTGTCCCTCAGGCCTTGTGGGGGGGGGGCGGCGGACTATATTTTGGGGGAAAATATGAACGAATTCCTAAGCCCCACAAATAACCGGGAGATGCATCTTCTTCTATATATATAAAAATGTAAAAATCTTGAAATTGCCGGCCGCTATGTTCTCCGTTACCGCTTGACCGATCGTCCTGAAATTTTGACACAGCGATCCAGGCCACTCCCCGAGGGTTGTAGGGGACATGAAAAACCTCAAATCACACACCTCGGCAGGATTTGACCCGCTTTTCCACCAAGTCAAACAGCGCCCTCAAGTGGAATTCCTCCCACAGTACACCCCCTCCCTTCCTGTGAAATCTAAGCCACACCCACAAACCAAATGACATCATCATCAACCAAGCAACTGAAAACCAAGACGGCCATTATCAGACCAACCACTAGGCTTTTGTTTTATGTAGGCCCCTGACAGGCCCGGGGGGGGGGAACCCACAGCAACACACTTGGGGGCACAGCAAGGGGTTTTTACTTTACCATTTAGCACCACTACCCCCCAAAAAAAACCCCAACAAAAAACCAACATTTCCAAGTGTAGGTCGGGGCCTGCCGGGGGGGGGGGGGTGGCACAGGCCGCAGCACGGCCTTTGATTTATGTAGGCCCCTGCACCGCAAGGGCTTTTTACTTTACCATTTAGCAACACTACCCCCCCCCAAAAAAAATCCACAAGACAACAAAAATAAATACCATCCTTCAAAACCGGTCATGGAGGGGGGAGACAAGCTGAATAGATCATGGATCGGGACACGGGGCAGTCACAGGGATTAGTCACAACGTCTGACGTAGTCAAAACAAAATAAAAAAATTCCTTCCAGCAGCACCTTAGTTGGTCTTTAAGGTGCTGCTGGAAGGAATATTTTTATTTTGTTTCAACTGAAAACAGGCCTTTTCCAGCAACAAGGTCCAATGAATAAAAGGCAGGGATACGTAATGGGTCAGAACAGGGGGGGGGAGACACAGGGATGAAACCTGCCCTCTCCACAGTATCTCGCCTCGACTCAGGGGGACTCTGAGGCTCAGGGGGATCTGAAGGGGGGCTATTACCCTCCATTTCACATATACTATGACGGAATGCAACCCTCTGCGTCTTTTTTTTAAAAAACAACCATGCACTTTCTCTTCCCAGTTTAAGTCCTCAGATATTTGCAATGCCCAATTCCAACCCCCTACCTTCCCCTTGCCACTTCCTGGGTTTTTTATGGAACTGAACAACTCGGTTGCTTCAGAACGCACCTTCTGTTGCCAGGCCCTTGCAGGGCCAGACAGAAGCCGGGGCCAGGTAGATAATGTGACCCTGTTTTTAACCCTTTTGTTACTTTTTTCCATGCAATGCCCAATTCCAACCCCCTCGATTTACAATCCCCTACCTTCCCCTTGCCACTTCCTGGGTTTTTTATGGAACTGAACAACTTGGTTGCTTCAGAACGCACCTTCTGTTGCCAGGCCCTTGCAGGGCCAGACAGAGGCCGGGACCAGGTAGATAATGTGACCCTGTTTTTAACCCTTTTGTTACTTTTTTCCATTTTACTGATTGTGAATATGCTGACCGAGGCCCCCTTTGGATTTGGAGGCCTGCACCAAGTGGCCCATATGATCCCCTTCCTTCTGTCTGGGCCTGTCTGTTGCTACAGGGCTGTGGGGCTTCACTATTTGACCCCCCTGGGTTGGGATTCTTTAAGTAGTTCTCTGTGTCCTAGGGCGCATCATCACCCCCGATCCTTAATCTAAATATATAGAAATGTTCACGATGCGTGCACAGGGGCCAATGTATGGAGACACAGGGGGGAGGGGACAACAGAGGGCTCAGACAAAAGTAAATACTGGGAAATGGAACCCAGAAACTGACAGCTCCTTCTCCAAGGCTGGGGGCCAATGTAGGAAGATACCGAGGGTAGGGGCCAACACTGCCCAGGGACAACAGAGGGTTCAGACAAAAGTGCATTCTGGGAAATAGAACCCAGAACCTAACAGTTCCTTTTCAAAGGGTGGGGGCCAAGGTATGGAGATACAGGGGGGAGGGGCCAACACTCCCCAGGGACAACAGAGGGAAGGGTACCCTACCGAAACACAGGGATGAGCCGGGGTGGAGGGAGGAGGGGCAGGATACGTCATGGATCGGGACAGGGGGGGGGAATCACAGGAAAGAACCACAGCAACGCGTGGCCGGGTCAGCTAGTTTTAAATAAAAGCACACATTCTACTCATGAAAAAACACCAGGCAGGCCCCACAAATAACCCAGAGATGCATTTTAAATAAAAGGACACATTCTACTCATGTAAAAATATGCTGATTCCCGGACCGTCCGGGGGCCGGATTTAGAAGTTGATTGGGCCACATCCGGCCCCTGGGCCTTAGTTTGGGGACCCATGGATTAGGATGTTGTGTGGGTGTGTGGAATGAGAGACAGACAGACAGACTCAGGAGAGTTCGTATGTTACATGGCGATATACAGTATATGCTTTCCCGAGACAGGGATGCGGTACTTTGTGGTCTTCCAGTTGTACACCACTGGGCTGCACCTAAACTGGATGGCACCTCAACTTTTGAAGAGAAAAGATGAGAAGAAAAGGGTCGGGCAAAAGAGAGGAGACAGAGAAGAGGAGATAATTTGGCAAATCTAGTCAGGAAAGTAAGGAAGTGGGAACATTATATAAAGATAAAATAATGCATAAAGCAAAACTAAACGTGTCTCTCGGGTCGCAGTTTGGTGTTAAAGATGGTTCGTGGGTTTGGAAATACCAAAGACCTTTGGATTAATTTACCTGTGGGGGTCCCTTTTCCAGTTTTTGCAAAGTGGTGCCCTTTTGCAAATGGGAAAGGCTTACTGCCTGATAATGATGATTACCAAGTCCCCCCAGGAATAACATCCACAAGCTTTCTAGAGACGGTGTGCTCAAATCTTTGTTCTTTCCCTTGTAGTTGCATTAAAGACAGTTTGTACTCCAAAGGTTAACACCGTCACCGAACACCCCAGACTCTGACAGCCTGCTAAGAGTCCTGACAAAGCTATAAATGGGTGTGTGTTCCCACAGGTGTGAGTGGTTCTGGTGACAAGAGGGGCGAGGAGGAACACTTAAGAGACCAATTAGTGCGGAAAACTATTCCTTTATCTAATCTGTGCTTCGCGCCAACACTAAAGTGTTTCCCCCAGGGGATTACCTAAAAGCGTGTCAACCCCAGAGCAAGCATGGCGAACACCTGTGATTTCAGGGGCCATTCAAGACACGAGTTTCGGGCAGGAGCAGAGCAATCTAGGCCCCCAACACAGGTGGCCGGAATAATAAAGAGATGAAACACTGGCTTCTCCGACCTGAATGTAAGAACTTAAGAAACATGTGCAGGATCAGGTCAATGGCCCACCAGGTTACTGACAAGCTGGAACGTGTCCAGAGGAGGGCAACCAAAATGGTCAAAGGCCTGGAAACAATGCCTTATGAGGAACGGCTTAGGGAGCTTGGTATGTTTAGCCTGGAGAAGAGAAGGTTAAGGGGTGATATGATAGCCATGTTCAAATATATAAAAGGATGTCATATAGAGGAGGGAGAAAGGTTGTTTTCTGCTGCTCCAGAGAAGCGGACACGGAGCAATGGATTCAAACTACAAGAAAGAAGATTCCACCTAAACATTAGGAAGAACTTCCTGACAACAAGAGCTGTTTGACAGTGGAATTTGCTGCCAAGAAGTGTGGTGGAGTCTCCTTCTTTGGAGGTCTTTAAGCAGAGGCTTGACAGCCATATGTCAAGAATGCTTTGATAGTGTTTCCTGCTTGGCAGGGGGTTGGACTGGATGGCCCTTGTGGTCTCTTCCAACTCTATGATTCTATGATTCTATGATTCTAGGTCCAGCATCATATTCTCACATTGGCTGATCTGTGGGGAACCCACAAGCAGGGATCAAGCTCTCTCCCTCTGCTCTCTGTTTTCCAGCAGCAGTGAGTTCCGTAGTTTAACTGTGTGCTGAATGCAGAAGTGCTTTTTTAAAAAACTGCCCCAAATCCTCCAACATTCAGCTTAATTGGATGTCGACGAGTTCTAGTGCTTTGAGAGAGGGAGGGGTAAAATATCTCTATCCAGTTTCTTCATGCCAAGATCCCCTGAAGAATAGGCGTACAAATGGGACCGGTAACAGAATGTTGCAGAGTGGAGTGCTCTCTGTTCTGGATTCAAATTACTCCTTTCCATGCCAGTCGCTCAATTCCATTTCCTTTCCTTTAACAGCACACACTTTTCTGCATTCACCAGCAGTCAACATTCCATGCTCACTGAGCATGCCCAGCTTTCATTGCAGTGTACTTCTGTGAATCTTTGCGGTTCTTTCAAGCCCATAGATATCTTCCTCTTCTGTGAGGGTGGAGCCATTTTGACATCGGAAAAATGGGTATTATAGGATATCTGTGAAGGTTTCCTGCATCTTTTCACCTCCAGCCTAGCAAGTGATTTGCAGTTTTGTTCCTGTGCAACACTGCATTGTCTAAAACTTTCAAAATTAACCATGTTGCTATTTGTTCGTTGGGATTTTTTTTAAAGCCTTCCCTTCAAACTGTTGCTGCTGTTCTTGTTGTTTATATGCCGCCCATCTGACTGGGTTGCCTCAGCCATTCTCGGCGGCTTCCAACAAAATATTAAAACACACAAAAACCCTCAAACATTAAAAACCTCCCTACAGCGTTTGTGTCGCCCATTAAACTCTGCTGCATATTCAGTCTCCTGGTTGATTCCTGAAGCCATTCTTGGCACCAGAGCTAGGATGAGTTCTTGGAAGAACCTTGTGAGACTACCTTTAACCCACCCAATTCCAACCTCTTTATCTTGAACACCTGCATTTTTGAGACTTATACCTCGGGGGTTCATATGCCTTTGGTTCCACTCCTGAACTGTATCTGTAAACCTAATTAAGGCAAGGGAGAAGGGAGGGGATAACAATGTACAATAGAGTATTGGAGCACACACACAACAGAAAACCACCTATTAAATTAGCACTATACCCACAGCTGGGTTTTACAAACGTCTGCTGCACGGAGTAAGAAAAAGTCACATCAGCGCACAGCACAGGTGGTGTTTGTGACAATTTCCACCCACCCCATGTCTTGGAGGACCCTTGATGCAGATGCTGCTGTTATTTATAGCACCCCCGCTTCTCTGGCTCTCCAATTTATTTAGCAACTTGCCACGATCAAGTTAGATAACCACACTCCTTCCTTGATGCATGCAGACTCCAGTTGCGCTGAGTTTGGGGGGACAGGGACGCAGGTAAAACATGCCTCCCACTTGTTTGCATTGGCAGCTAAGGCAGCAGGTGTGGAATGGGGTGTGGCGATGTCAAAGTGGGCCTCCCAGGTGTATGCAGACAGGTAGGGATGGATGAATCTTTAAATCTCCGTATCTCTCAGGTCACACCTGCAGCCATAGCTGCCAAGTCTCTCGTTTTTCGTGGGAAACCCCCGTTTTTAAAGCCGTTTCCCGCTGTTATCCCGAATGGTGAGATATCCCATAATTCCCCCAGATTTTCAAAGCCGCTCCTGCTGGCCAGGGAGGCTCCTTCTGGCGCATGTCTGGACATGCGCAGAACCAATTTCGGGTGCCACTCTGCCCATGTCCGGGCACCAGAAATAGGGCAGAGCGGCACCGGAAGTCGCTTCTACGCATGTCTGGACATGCGTAGAAGCGACCTCCGGTGCCGCGCCGCTGCTGATCCCGTATTTTTCAATCCGCGAGTTGACGGGTATGCCTGCAGCATGCATATAAAACACTGTGGTACCACTTTAACAGCGATGGAGAATCCTGGGAACTGTAGTTTGTCGAGGGTGCTAACCTCACAGATCTACACCTCCCAGCACCCTTAGCAAACTACAGTTCCCAGGATTCCCCTCGACTGCATATCAGTGCTTTTTGATGTATTGTGTGGCTCAATGTGACTTGAGTCTCTAATACAGGCTTCCTCAAACTCAGCCCTCCACACACAGCACAAACCAGCATTTGGGTGGAGGAGATGAGAGCTAACAAGCTGGTTTGTGCTGTGTGCGTTGCTCCCGCCTCCCCAATAGCCAGTGGCTAAGCAGGAGAAATGAGCACAGAGTTCACCCAATAGAATGGACCGGGATGTGCATGTGCAGCCCCTAGACCAAAGCACAGAAGAAGGGAATATTCTCAGATCCTTCCTCCCCATGAGTAAGCTGTGATAAATATTGCATTCCTTTACACAGGAGAAAGAGCAGGGCTGTTTGATCCTTTCTACCCAGCGTAGGTGCCTGTCCGGTCTGCCTATTTATTTATCTAGATTTCTATCTACACTGGAAGGAGAGAGAGAGAGAGAGAGAGAGAGAGAGAGAGAGAGAGAGAGAGAGAGAGAGAGAGAGATGCTTATCAAAGGACAGCAAGACCACCCAGAAGAGAGAAATCAGCTCACTTAAAACACCATATTTCACTCATTTCAGCAGGGTGGAGTGGGGGAGTTCTCAAATAAAAGTGAAAATAAAACAGCATACAACAACAAACCTAAAAGATGCTGGGAGGGAAAGATGAAAAGAAGAAAGAGAAGGAGAGAAACAGATGAAAACACATCTAGAAATTGGAGGTGATTATCTGCTATTGTGGGAATGGCAAGTCTTATGATTATCCTTTGTAAAGTGTTTATTGCTTTTGAGGTGGAGTCTTCCAGGGGGTTAAAGGAGAGAGAGAGAGAGAGAGAGAGAGAGAGAGAGAGAGAGAGAGAGAGAGAAGGAGAGAAGGAGCTTCTGAAGGAATTTAGTAGCATGTGGTTCAGGCCACCGTGGAAATTTGAAAAAGTGGGTCTTTTGGTTGAATTAGGAGGGTTTTCAGCCTACTTGAGCAAATAATAATAATAATAATAATAATAATAATAATAATAATAATAATATATTTATACCTCGCCCATCTGGCCGGGTCCCCCCCAACACTCTGGGCGGCTTCCAATACACATTAAAATACATTAAAATATCACAGATTAAACGCTTCCCTAAACAGGGCTGCCTTTAGATATTTTCTAAATGTCAGGTAGTTGTTTATCTCTCTGACCTCTGATGGGAGGGCGTTCCACAGGGCGGGTGCCACTACCGAGAAGGCCCTCTGCTTGGTTCCCTGTAGCTTTGCTTCTCGCAGTGAGGGAACCGCCAGAAGGCCCTCGGCGCTGGATCTCAGGCTGGCTATCTAAAGAACTTTTGACTGAGTTAAGATTTAAAAGGGATATGTACAAAAAATGGAAAAGGGGGGAAATCTCCAGAGAGGAATTCAAACATATAGCCAGCACGTGTAGAGACAAAGTCAGAAAAGCTAAAGCACAGAATGAACTCAGGCTCGCCAGAGAGGTTAAAAGCAACAAAAAGGGCTTTTATGGGTATGTCCGTAGCAAAAGGAAAAACAAGGAAACAGTGGGGTCACTCAGAGGAGAAGATGGTGAAATGCAAACAGGGGACAGAGAAAGGGCAGAACTCCTCAATGCCTTCTTTGCCTCTGTCTTCTCCAAGAAAGAAAACAACGCCCGACCTGAAGAATATGGAGCAGATGATTCAGCAGGGGAAACACAGCCCAGAATAAGTAAGGAGGTAGTACAAGAATACTTGGCTAGTTTAGATGTATTCAAGTCTCCAGGGCCAGATGAACTACATCCAAGAGTATTAAAAGAACTGGCAGAGGTGATTTCAGAACCACTGGCAATAATCTTTGAAAATTCCTGGAGAACAGGCGAAGTTCCAGCAGACTGGAGGAGGGCAAATGTTGTCCCTATTTTCAAAAAGGGGAAAAGAGAGGACCCAAACAATTACCGCCCAGTCAGCCTGACATCAATACCAGGAAAGATTCTAGAGCAGATCATTAAGCAAACAGTCTGTGAGCACCTAGAAAGAAACTCTGTGATCACTAAAAGTCAGCATGGGTTCCTGAAAAATAAGTCATGTCAGACTAATCTGATCTCATTTTTTGACAGAATTACAAGCCTGGTAGATGAAGGGAACGCTGTGGATGTAGCCTATCTTGATTTCAGCAAGGCCTTTGACAAGGTGCCCCATGATATTCTTGTAAAGAAGCTGGTAAAATGTGGGCTAGACAATGCTACCATTCAGTGGATTTGTAGCTGGATTACTGACCGAACCCAAAGGGTGCTCATCAATGGCTCCTCCTCATCCTGGAGAGTAGTGACTAGTGGGGTGCCACAGGGTTCTGTCTTGGGCCCAGTCTTGTTCAACATCTTTATCAATGACTTGGATGATGGGCTTGAGGGAATCCTGAGCAAGTTTGCAGATGACACCAAGTTGGGAGGGGTGGCTAACACCCCAGAGGACAGGATCACACTTCAGAATGACCTTAACAGATTAGACAACTGGGCCAAAGCAAACAAGATGAATTTTAACAAGGAGAAATGTAAAGTACTACATTTGGGCAAAAAAAATGAAAGGCACAAATACAGGATGGGAGACACCTGGCTTGAGAGCAGTACATGTGAAAAGGATCTAGGAGTTTTGGTTGACCACAAACTTGACATGAGTCAGCAGTGTGATGCAGCAGCTAAAAAAGCCAATGCAATTCTGGGCTGCATCAATAGGAGTATAGCATCTAGATCAAGGGAAGTAATAGTACCACTGTATTCTGCTCTGGTCAGACCTCACCTGGAGTATTGTGTCCAGTTCTGGGCACCACAGTTCAAGAAGGATACTGATAAGCTGGAACGTGTCCAGAAGAGGGCAACCAAAATGGTCAAAGGCCTGGAAACGATGCCTTATGAGGAACGGCTTAGGGAGCTGGGTATGTTTAGCCTGGAGAAGAGAAGGTTAAGGGGTGATATGATAACCATGTTCAAATATATAAAAGGATGTCATATAAAGGAGGGAGAAAGGTTGTTTTCTGCTGCTCCAGAGAAGCGGACACGGAGCAACGGATTCAAACTACAAGAAAGAAGATTCCACCTAAACATTAGGAAGAACTTCCTGACAGTAAGAGCTGTTCGGCAGTGGAATTTGCTGCCAAGGAGTGTGGTGGAGTCTCCTTCTTTGGAGGTCTTTAAGCAGAAGCTTGACAGCCATCTGTCAGGAATGCTTTGATGGTGTTTCCTGCTTGGCAGGGGGTTGGACTGGATGGCCCTTGTGGTCTCTTCCAACTCTATGATTCTATGATTCTATGATTCTATGATTCTATGATGGGGGTGGAGACGCTCCTTCAGGTATACAGGACCGAGGCCGTAAAGTAATAAAATTACTTCATTGACTCATCCCAGTTTATAGCTCTCTGTCCTTCAGAGGAGTTTGGAGTCATTTACATCTTTAAATTTACATCAGTTTATCATCTTTGCATCCCACAGTCTCTCCAAGGGGATTAATAAAGCGCACATGGTCCTTTACTCTCATTTAACCCTCACACCAACCCTGTGAGGTAGATTAGGCTGAGAGTGAGTGGTCCGAGGTCACTCACTACATGGATTTGAATCCAGCTGTTACTGGGCTTAGCTCCAGCCCTCTAACCACTATACCATACTGCTTCTCTCTCTTGTTTATGGCACCTAGGCAGTCTCTTAACCAGGCTGTTACCAGGGATCAGCTGGAGAACAGCCTCTTTTGCCTTCAGATCACTGTCTGGACAAAAAGATCCCATCGGTAGAACTGGCTCCTACTGTCTGTAGGATCAATGTCCATGGTTATTATGATGCTTTAAACCCCCCAGCCTTCCTGGCTGTGCACAGAGAACTTTGGGCACATAGGGAAACATATGCGTCATAATTTCCCTTAGGACAGTTTAAATAAAGTATTTCTTTATGCAGCATATTGTTGAACTATGGAACTCACTCCCACAGGAGGCAGTGATGCCCACCAGCCTAGATGGCATTAGAAGAGGTCTAACAAGTTCATGGAAGGAGCGTCTCCACCCCCATCGTTCTGCCCGGACACTGAGGTCCAGCGTCGAGGGCCTTCTGGCAGTTCCCTCGTTGCGAGAAGCCAAGTTACAGGGAACTAGGCAGAGGGCCTTCTCGGTAGTGGCGCCCACCCTGTGGAATGCCCTCCCACCAGATGTCAAAGAGAAAAACAACTACCAGACATTAGAAGACATCTGAAGGCAGCCCTGTTTAGGGAAACTTTTAATGTTTAATAGATTATTGTATTTTAATATTCTGTGGAAGCTGCCCAGAGTGGCTGGGGTATAAATAATAATAACAAATTATTATTATTATTATTATTATTGAGGAAAGGGCTATTATTGGCAACTCGTGTCAGGCGGCAGAGGAACCAACCCCATGGCAGGTTCCAGGAATGGACAAGACAAGGAAAAGACCTTACCATCCGCTTTTATTCAATATTCACAGAGACAGGCTTGGGAATGTGGCCTCTCAGAATAATGGCGTTGCTCCGAGTGAATCTCCACCAGCTCGGTCTCTCCCACTTCCACATGTGTCATCAATATGGGTGCTGGAAAGTGTCTTCTGCCTTTGAGCTCTTTGCTCTCCTACTTTCAAGGCCCGCCGTGTTCTGGGAGAGAGGGGTGGGTCTTGAATGCTTTCTAAAAACATTGGTGCTTATTCTTCCTCCCCCCCTCCCATTATTTCCCAGCTTTCCCCCTCATCTGCCTCTGAGCTGTGACCTCCCTCAAACCCCTGTCGTAATTCTGAACTGTCTCCTTCTCTGGAAGGGTCAGGCTGGGGAGGCGGTCTCCACCATTCATCCTCTGCCCGGCCCCTGCAATTAGCCAATGTGGCTCTGTTTTGCCTCCACAGTCGGAGGCAGCAATGCTTCTGAATACCACTTGTTGGAAACCTCAGGAAGGGAGAGTTGCTCTTGTGCTCAGATTCTGTTTGTGGGTTTCCCACATGCATCTGGTTGGCTACTGCGATGCTGGGCTAAGTGGGCCATTGGTCTGATCCAGCAGCTTTCTTCTTGTGTCCTTATGTTTTAAAACAACAAGTCCTAGTTTAACAGTACAAGCGCTGTGTTCTAGAAAGGGCCTGTTTGGAACATTTCATGTAGTACTGTACTCTGATGCAGCTATTGATCGGCTCCAGCAAATCTCACAAGTTGTGGACAGCTAGGTACAGTCCCTGATCCAGGGACACTGTAGCAGGACTTTCCTGAGGCCACATGCCTTTGTGGCTCCATCCACTGTTGCTTCTAACCCTACTCACCACTGATCATGTGATGCGTCTGGAAAGGTGCTGGGAGGGAGGCCAACAGTAGGTGGCATCAGAGCCAGTGAAAAACAGTTCCCCCCTCCTTCTCCTTGCTGAGGTCTACAAGGTAATACTGAGACAAAGGAGGAGGAAACAGACAAGTAGGGCTGCTCCTTGGACTGGGTGGAAGTAAGAAGTGGGGCTAGTTGAGGGGCAGGCAGAGGTTGGGGGGCACTGAGCCATTCGTCCTAGAAGACCCACATCCACTGACTGCTCTACCTGTATAACAACAGCTGGAAAAGTCTTGTAGGTAAGGTCAAAGAATGGGAATGAATTTCCCTCTCAGCTCAAGGGCAACAGAGTACTTCTTTAAGGCCCTGCTTTTGTTTGCTGGCATGAAGGGAACTATTTCCCTTTCTTCTTCTTCTTCTTCTTCTTCTTCTTCTTCTTCTTCTTCTTCTTCTTCTTCTTCTTCTTCTTCTTCTTCTTCTTCTTCTTCCCCCTTTTCATTTTTTTTCTCAAGCTTTTTAAAAAAAGAACTCTGGCAAAATTCTTAAAATAAAATATGATAGGTGCCCAAAATGTGTGCATTAGTCAAAGCAATGCTGCAAAATTGATCAACCTTCTTCTTCAAAAGTATCTCTTTTCTCTCTCTTCCTTTTGGCTTTTCTCACCCCCTTCTTCTGTTGAGTAAGGAAGGATCCTTTAGGAATCTTGATCTCAGCATGAAACTGAGTAACGCGATTTATGTTGACACCACCAACTCTTCCCTTTTCCCTTTTCTGACCGAAAAATATATATATAAAATGGCTTCATCTCATCAGGTAACACTGTCACGAAATGCTACAGTGGAAATGCCATCTCTCCAATGGGCTTGTGGAGACAGTTAGCTATATATTTATATAATCCTACAGCCTGTTTCAAAGATTATGCCGTCCGTAGAGCAAGGGAAATTAAAATAACAAAGCAACTCTAAGCATAGAATTGTGGGTTGGGAGAGAAGTGTCTCTCTGTGTGTCTGTGCATCTCCATATGTTTGTGAAGGCTGGAGCAACTCTCCTATGAGGAAAAGTTACAATGTTTGGTGGGCTTTTTTTTTAAAAAAATTATTATTTAGAAAACAGACTGTCTCACCAGAGTGGTGCATGCCCTGGTTATCTCCCGCTTGGACTACTGCAATGCGCTCTACGTGGGGCTACCTTTGAAGGTGACCCGGAAACTGCAATTAATCCAGAATGTGGCAGCCAGACTGGTGACTGGGAGTGGCCGCCGGGACCACATAACACCGGTCCTGAGAGATCTACACTGGCTCCCAGTACGTTTCCGAACACAATTCAAAGTGTTGGTACTGACCTTTAAAGCCCTAAACGGCCTCGGTCCTATGTACCTGAAGTAGCGTCTCCACCCCCACCATTTAGCCCGGACACTGAGATCCAGCACCTGGGACCTGCTAGCGGTTCCCTCATTGCGAGAAGTGAGGTTACAGGGAACCAGACAGAGGGCCTTCTCGGTAGTGGCACCCACCCTGTGGAACGCCCTCCCAGCAGATGTCAAGGCAAGAAGCAACTATTTTACTTTTAGAAGACAACTGAAGGCGGCCCTGTTTAGGGAAGTTTTTAATGTTTGATGCTGTACTGTTTTTAATATTCGGTTGGAAGCTGCCCAGAGTGGCTGGGGAAACCCAGCCAGATGGGCAGGGTATAAATAATAAATTATTATTATTATTATTATTATTATTATTATTATTATTATTATTATTATTTAAGTGGAAGACATGGGGTGGTATTCAATTAAATCTGACTCGGAGTAGACCCATTGAAATTTTTTAGGCCCAACTTCATTCATTTCAGTGAGTAGACCCACTGAAATGAAAGAATATGGCTAAGTTGGGCCTGTAAACTTCAATGGGTCTGCTCTGGATCAAGCTTAGTTGGATACAGATCCATGCAAAAACAAGGTGCAAGGGACTTCTGCCCTTCTCTGCACTACAGGGGCGGTACGTCCCATTTTGCCACTCGAGGCGAAACGAGAAATGCCACCCTGCCCTGCCGCTGCTGCCTGTGTTCTTCACCCACCGTGTCTGCTGCCAGCGGTGCAGTGGCACTGGAATTGGCACTGATTTCTAGCCAGCCCCCTCATGATCTTGCATGATCTTGCAAGATGTCAGTGTTGCTTCTCTGCCAGTGATGGGAGACAGTGAGTGGGTGGGTGGGGAGTCAGCCCATGGGGACCATAGCTGCCAAGTCTCCCGTTTTCCCCGGGAAACCCCCGTTTTTCCAGCTGTCCCCAGCCGAAAAAATGGATTTTTTTTGTTTTTCCCCGGTTTATTCTGGCGCGGCGGCCATTTTGGAACTGGGCGGAGCATGCTCAGAAGCGACTTTTGATGCTGCTCTGCCCAGTTCCAACATGGCTGCAGCGCGACTTCTGGTGCGGCGGCCATTTTGGAACTGGGTACAGCAGCATCAAAAGTCACTTCTGAGCATGCTCCGCCCAGTTCCAAAATGGCTGACACGCTACTTCCGGTATGCTACTTCCGGTCCGGTCCCTTATTTTTCAGAGAGGAACTTGGCAGGTATGATGGGGACACCGCCAAAGGGGTGTGTGCCACCTGAGGTAGCGTCTCCTCCCACACACACTTAATGACCGACACGCCCGGCTGTACTACAGGCTACCCCCACCCCCATTTACTCGGGGGTTACGTTCTGAGGCACCACAGATATAAATGAAATTGTGTGCATTCGAAACACCATTGAAAAAAGCAGGCCACCCCCACCCCATTCTGCCCCTTTTTGCGACATTTTTGGGTCACCTCTGGGTTTGGCATGAGGTGTGCATGCGCAGACATGCGCATAGCCGACGCGCCCAAAATGGTTGCTACCTGTATACATTTAAAGGAGTGTCATGCCGATTTAGACAGTCATGGCTTCTTCTGCAGAATTCACAGAGACGGTGAGGCAGGCCTGGTGAGGGCGCATGTTCTAGAGTAGAGTCCCAAAAGCCAGATAGAGAAGTTTGGAGGCACACATTTGATCCCCAGACTTGAGGTTCCCTCTACCCGTGAAATAAACAGTAGCAGAGAAGCTCAAAGGCGATTTAAGATGCTTGTAAACCCTCTGACCCTGTAAAAGTAAGGGATTGAAAACCCTGTAGCTCCAACTCTGTGATTCTGGTAGGTCTGTTGCTTACACACAGGAGGGCCAGGCCCTACATCACCAGCCAGCACTTACCTGCCGAATGCCCCGGAAAATAGTCACATTCCATTTTTTCCGCATGAGATCTCAGCAGCCATTTTGGGTGCCGCCATCTTGTGTGCTGTTGCCCTGCACTCTCGCCCTGAAAAAAGCACTCTTTCTGGGCCGCAATCTCACGTGGCACCCCAAAATGCATGGTTTTTTGGGGACACCATGCAAGATATTGCCCCAATAAAGCACTTTTCCAGGGCTAGAGCGAGGCGCAGGTCACATGACTCGCAGTGGAGCACATCCAGGAAGATAAGTGCCCTGGCTTTGGGTCTGGGGAAAATGATGATATGCAGGCCTCCTCAGGCAGTTGCCAGCACCCCCTGAAAATATCATCCTGCCATGGTCCCTCTCATCCTTGGGATCAGCTGTGAGGACTATCCCAATCTTTTATCAATAAGATACGCAAAATCGTTCACTGCTTGCCTTTCATCTCCTTCCGGAGACACTCTCTCTCTCTCTGCCCCAGTTTGAGAAACACGCTTCTTGCCTCACAAAAATACAAGTGCATTTTTCAATGAATATAAGCAATGCTGGCATCTCCGGTTCTTTTATACAGTTGTTTGTTGCTGTTCTTTCCTTTGTATTTCAACATTCATGAATACATCTAATCATCCTAAGCCACATGAACACATAAATTCATGAAGCAGTCCACCCGACTCCTTTTATTTTTAGGAGAGAACGTGTGAAATATTTATCACCTTCTATGCCCTTCTGATCCATGTCTCTTCTTCTTCTTTTCTGATCCAAAACATAGATGAGAAGTGATGAAAAATTTACCGTGCTACAAAACAATACAGTTAACTTATACATCACCACCTACCCCCTTTGTGTAGCGTGTTCCTCATGACATCAGTTACACAAGTTGTAACTCCCAGGAGTTCAATGCGGTTTTACTCTTGCCACCTGGGCCAAAATGGTATTATGATATATTAGGAGAGCTAGTGGACTTTTTGCCCTTTTAAAAACCTACATGAAGCATGGGGTGAGGGATAAGTTGACTGGGGAAGCAGCACAGCATCGGAGAAACCTTCCCTAAATTGCTCCCTTCAAGATGCTATTTGCTGTAGGTTGTTTGGCACCACTGACCCATGACAGGGCCTTTCCAGTGGTGGCTCCTCATTTCTGGAATGTCTCCTCTAGTTTTAACGTAGGTTGTAAAATGCTTTGAATCCCCCTCAAAAACACACATAAAGTGGTATGGAAATGAAATAAATATTGTTGGCATCCGTCCATTTTGAAAGGCAATTATTATTACAATGGAGTGTGCCTCCGGGGGTGAACTCAAACTGCTGAAGAAATACACTTGCTGTGAAATCAAACTGCTGAAGAAATACACTTGCTGTGGCTGCAGAAACTGATATACTGCTGCCTGTTGCCTCCTGTAGCACCAAAGCGACTTCCCTGGGTCACAGGCCTAGGCATTGTGTGCCGTGTTTCTCCGAAAATAAGACACCGTCTTATATTTATTTTTCCTCAAAAAACAAACAAACACTATGGCTTATTTTCAGGGGGTGTCTTATTTTTTTTATTAAGTATGGTAGAGTTATCACTATGGTTTATTTTTGGGGCATGGCTTATATTCCTGGAATGCTAAAAAATCCTGCTATGGCTTATTTTATGGCTACGTCTTATTTTTGGAGAAACAGGGTATGGAAGTCCTGGGCTGCCCAGATGACAAGAACTCCTTCTTAGCTTCGCTGATGTGGTCCAAAGGAAAGCAGAGCAAGATGTTTGACACCAGCTTGACGCCACTCCTTATTTGTGTCAGGTTCACTTCTTAGCTGTTTCGTCTCCCAAAGATGTCCTGCAAGCCAGCAGGAGTAATTAAAAATTGTTCCTGTTTGCCCCTGGCATATGATGGCTGAAATATACTGTGTTTGGCATCCTTGAAATTATTAGCTGCAAGGAAATGTGCCTGTTCTTTAATGTTTCCTGAAATGATAGATAGATGATAGATAGATAGATAGATAGATAGATAGATAGATAGATGATAGATAATATAGGATAAGATAGATAGATGATAGATAGATAGATAGATAGATAGATAGTGTTGTGTAATAAAGTAATAGCACAGCCAAGTATGTATTGTAATATAGAGTTTATTGTATTGTATTACAGAGTTTATTTGAATGTACAAGTTCCAGCGGGAACGTCTATCATTTGCTGGTTCAGGGTGCAGAATTTGGATCCTCTCCCGGATTGGTTTCTGTGGGAGGGAATCTGTGCCATTGGTTCCCGCCAAAATGTATCTTTTCCCTGCTAGGTAAAGGTAAAGGGACCCCTGACCATTTTAGGTCCAGTCGTGACCGACTCTGGGGTTGCGCGCTCATCTCACATTATTGGCCGAGGGAGCCGGCGTACAGCTTCCAGGTCATGTGGCCAGCATGACAAAGCCGCTTCTGGCAAACCAAAGCAGCACATGGAAACGCCGTTTACCTTCCCGCTATAGCGGTTCCTATTTATCTACTTGCATTTTGATGTGCTTTCGAACTGCTAGGTTGGCAGGAGCTGGGACCGAACAATGGGAGCTCACCCCGTCACAGGGATTCGAACCGCCGACCTTCTGATCAGCAAGCCCTAGGCTCTGTGGTTTAGCCCACAGCGCCACCTGGGTCCCATGCTAGTCCTCTGTTATTATATAAGCCCCAGTTTTCCCCATTCCTGTGTTCTGGCTCTTACCTGTTCTTTGAAGTAAAGAGATGTTGTACCAGATCCTCGCCTCCAGCATCTTATCTGCACCGGGCTGAAATCACTGAATAGATAGATAGATAGATTATGCATACATATGTACATACATACATACATACATACATACATACATACATACATACAAACATACAGTAGATAGAGAGATAGATTTTATATGTGCTTAATGTTTTATTGAAATTTGCCCAGTCAAACCTCGGTTTTCGGACGCCTCGGCTGCTGAACGTTTTGGAAGCCAAAAACCCGGAAGTGAATGCTTCCCTTTTCGAACGCGCCTCAGAAATCGAACGGCTTCTGTGGCGCGTTTCTCAATTTCCCCCGTTGAATTTGCTGACGTCTCTTTGATCCTCAGTTTTCGAATGTTTCGGAAGTCAAACGGACTTCCAGAACGGATTACGTTTGAAATCCGAGGTTCCGCTGTATTTATTTTGTTGTTTGCTGTCCTGGACTCCTTTTGGGGGAAGGGAGGATAGAAAAAAACCCACAATTCTTAACATGCATGTGATGAGATCTTTTTGTTTAAGGTTCAACACTGCAGATGGTGCTATCCAGCATGTATGATATGGATAGGTATCATAGCTGTGTGATAAGCCTGCAAAAGGTCCCAACATCTCCACATAGGGCTGGGAGAAACCCATGTCTGAAACGCTGGAGAACTGCTACCAGCCAGTGTAGAACATATTGGGCTAGATGGGCCAGTGGATTAGCTCTATATAAGGCAGATTCTTATATTCTGTATTGGGTGAGGAGCCAGGAATGGCTGGACATGCTTCCAATGGAGCCCACTTTTCCTTGAGTAATATGCAAAGGGTTTAGTGGCTCTTGAATCCATGCATTAATTTTGATCCTGTTTCCATTGTCACACACCCGCCTGCTGTGCATTCTCAGAAGGAGGTAATTGAGGGCCTGAATTTGAAAAATGACGAGGGTCCTCACAAACTAAATCAGGGCTTGTAGGAACAGAATAGCGCTTTTGCAGGGACTGTTTGAACTAATGACTGCTTTCAAACAAACAATTTAACATCAGCACTTGAAATGATTCCACCAATATTTCCCCTCCAACCCATTTACAATTAAAATTCAAATAGGTTCAGGAATCATTAGCTGCTTACGGAAAAGAAATAATCTTAAATTAAATATTTTTTTGCTTTGTCAACAAGCCAGGTAACCAAAGAGACCCTCAATTTCTTTTAATTGCAGGGAGGGGGGGGGAGAGAATAAAAAAGTTTTAATACTCCAGGTGGATAAAATAATGAAACAACCACTATGCATTTGGGTGCCATTATTACACACAAAAACAAGGTGCTCTCTCCATTCCCCAAGATATTTCTTTCTAATCCCATAAAAGCATCTGTCTTTGATTTCAAGTGGAATACCTGCTGTGGAGGTTGCAATGCAAATCCAATTTGTGTGTAACAAAACCAAATGGGTTGAAATGAACTCTGCATTCTAAAGATGTTTTTGTTTAATCATTCCCTTCCCTTGTCTTTATAATGAATGCATAATCAAGTTATACTTCAAGGGAGGAAAATAAGGGAAGCGAAAGGGAGGAAATGGAATAATGAGGTGGGGATGAAAACAATACCTTAGTGAGTATCTGCTACTGGTGATTGTTGTTACTCTCTTGGAAGGAAGGAAGGAAGGAAGGAAGGAAGGAAGGAAGGAAGGAAGGAAGGAAGGAAGGAAGGAAATGGAACACCAGAGCACAGAGTTATGTGTCATTTGGAAAGATCTATGGTGCTGGAGGAGACTCTCGAGAGTCCCATGGACTGCAAGAAGATCAAACATATCCATTCTTAAGGAAATCAGCCCCGAGTGCTCACTGGAAGAACAGATCGTGAAGCTGAGGCTCCAATACTTTGGCCACCTCATGAGAAGAGAAGACTCCCTGGAAAAGACCCTGATGTTGGGAAAGATTGAGGGCACTAGGAGAAGGGGACGGCAGAAGACGAGATGGTTGGACAGTGTTCTCGAAGCCACCAACATGAGTCTGACCAAACTGCGGGAGGCAGTGGAAGACAGGAGTGCCTGGCGTGCTCTGGTCCATGGGGTCATGAAGAGTCGGACACGACTAAATGACTAACAACAATAAGAACAGCAGCTTCTTTGAAACATGGTACAATTTTGGGGAGAGGAGGAGTAAGGTGCAAGAATAAGTAGCCATATCACTGATGGTGTTATTGAAGGATGCTTGCCTGGACCTCAGGGCTTTGTTCATCAGCTCTTCAGCATCCCATAGCTTGAGACTCAAGAGATGGGCGGTGTCATGTGGCAGCAGGGAGGCCAGAAAACAGAAGCATGCAGGGTTCCTGTGTCTCTTGGCTCCCACCCTCAGACAAAGCACAAGGACTCTCAGCTCAAGGAAACCCAATAGCTGTGTTCAGGAAATCAGTGCTTGGTCTTGGAATATTCACAATCTCGACAAGGACAAAAATTGATAGGGTTGTCCATCCCTAGAACTTTCTCAAATAAGAGATGGGACCCAGGAAGCTGTCTTATCTGGAACAAGATTCGCACAATTTCATTTCATTTCACTTTTAATTTGTATACCTCTGTTCTCAATTACTATACGCAAGGCAGTTTACAGCAACAAAATATACAACACAGAACACACATCTTATAATAATCGGACCCAATACATAAAGTCATAATAAAACATAACTTTAACATGGAACGACTTAAATAAAGTAATATTCAATAATACAATAGTACACAATAAAATTAACTCTCAAAGCACCAGCAAATAATAATTAAACAGAAATTCACTCTTAACAGTTAGAATAAATAACTACTAAACTAGGATCGATAAAAATAACTGCAAGTCACAATGCATGAAACACCACAATGCATGCAAAACCACATAAAAGGATCAAATTGAGAAACAAAGATTCACAACTTATAAATGGTTGTGGGTCATGGCCCAACACTATTAATCTCTGGGACCCTGTTTGGGCAGTGAATTCTTGTTCCCTGTCTAGGCTGGTTGACTTATTTCTGCTGTTTCTGGACCCAGAAAGGCAGAGAAGATTCTCACCAAATATGTCTTGCCTTGTGCTTCAGTCATCGAGACTTACATGGCACTAATTCTCTTTTGCCCCCCACCTTGGGGTGCAAAGAACCTCAACAGAGTCAACCAAACGGGTTAGCTTCCAAAGATTGTCATTTGATCAGACAGATGACAGCATGTGCCAATTTGGAAGATGATTTTTAGCACCACAAACTCATTCTAAACAAGCTGCCACATAGCCAGCAGGCAGAAACTTGTACCTACCAAATGTCCCTATTTTTTTTTTTTAAAAAAAGCATATCTCACACACCGGCGGAGGGTGGAGGGGTGGGGGCAGGGGTAGAAGGCTATTGTTTTCTCCACAGTCTGTCTCTCTGTCTGTCTGTCTCTCCCAGTTCCCAGCATTTACATCGAAAATACAAATTGAGAGGAAATACAAAGTTTCATTTAGTGGTTGCAAGTATGTCTAGGCAAACAGACACACCGAAAAGCCCAGCAACGCTTCACGGCACGGAGTGACTGGATAAAAGAGACACCCCTTGGGAAACAATGTATTGTGACACTGAGGAACTCCGCTGTAATTAATTAAACCATGTGACCACTGGATGTCCCCACGGTTCCTCCAATGCAGTTTAGCGCTCCTTGTAGTCTTGGCAGATGGAAACCGAACGGGTTCTTTCAAAATCTGGGGAGAGGCAGATGACTGAATATCCCTGGATTTTCAGTAATCTGTAGATGCCGGTGCTGATATCATAGAATCATAGAGTTGGAAGAGACCACAAGGGCCATCCAGTCCAACCCCCTGCCAAGCAGGAAACACCACCAAAGCATTCTTGACATATGGCTGTCAAGCCTCTGCTTAAAGACCGCCAAAGAAGGAGACTCCACCACACTCCTTGGCAGCAAATTCCACTGTCGAACAGCTCTTACTGTCAGGAAGTTCTTCCTAATGTTTAGGTGGAATCTTCTTTCTTGTAGTTTGAATCCATTGCTCCGTGTCCGCTTCTCTGGAGCAGCAGAAAACAATATTTCACCCTCCTCTATATGACATCCTTTTATATATTTGAACATGGCTATCATATCACCCCTTAACCTTCTCCTCTCCAGGCTAAACATACCCAGCTCCCTAAGCCATTTCTCATAAGGCATTGTTTCCAGGCCTTTGACCATTTTGCTTGCCCTCCTCTGGACACGTTCCAGCTTGTCAGTATCCTTCTTGAACTGTGGTGCCCAGAACTGGGCACAGTACTCCAGGTGAGGTCTGACCAGAGCGGAATACAGTGGTACTATTACTTCCCTTGGTCTAGACACTATACTCCTATTGATGCAGCCCAGAATTGCATTGGCTTTTTTGCTTTAGCTTTAGGAAGCTCCATCCTTCCTTCCATCCTTCCTTCCCCCCCTCTTCCTTCCTTCCTTTTTTTCTCTCCCTCTCTCCCCCCTCCCTCCCTCCCTCCCTCCCTTCCTTCCTCCCTCCCATGATCCCTAGCTAACAGGACCAGTAGTTGAAGAAGATGGGAATTGTAGTCCAAAACATCTGGAGGGCCAAAGTTTGGGGATGCCTGATCTAAACTCTCTTCCCCACCTCTAGGTTAAAGGTAAAGGACCCCTGGATGGTTAAGTTCATTCAAAGGCGACTACGGGATGCAGCGCCCATCTCGCTTTCAAGCCAAGGGAGCTGGCGTCTGTCCACAGACAGTGTCAGGAGTATGGGCAGGAGTCAGGCTCTGGGGCCTGTAGTGCCTTGCAGGACTGGGGCCTGCCTCAGCTTGTGCTGGGGAAGCAAGGCGTGGCCACACAGGTGAAGACATCAGCTTGTGCTGGAGAGGCAAGGAGTAGTCACCCAGGTGAGGCCACTTGAGATCTCACTGCACCTGGTGGCAGGAGCTGGGAGGGATAAGAGCCCAGCATTTCCCTTCAGCTCTTGGCCACAGCAACGCTATCCGTGCCTGGTTGCCTCTGGCCTCTTGCTCCTTGGACCCATGCCTTGCCAACGCCTTGATTCTTGCTCCTTGGACCCATGCCTTGCCAACGCCTTGATTCTTGCTCCGTGGACCCTTGCCGACGTCTTGATCCTTGCTCCATGGACCCTTGCCTTGCCGACGTCTTGATCCTTGCTCCGTGGACCCTTGCCTTGCCAACGTCTTGCTCCTTGCTCCTTGGACCCTTGCCTTGCTTCTTGTTCCTTGAACCTTCGTCTTGCTTCTTGTTCCTTGGACCTTCGCCTTGCCGACACCTTGCTCCTTGACTCCCAGACCTTCGCCTCTGCCTTGCTCCTTGACCCTGTGACTGCCTGCTGCACCTGTTCCTGCTTCTATACCACCATCTTGCCTCTGGTCCTGACGCCCGCTGACCGGACCGTGACAGACAGCTTTCCGGGTCATGTGGCCAGCATGACTAAACCGCTTCTGGCGCAACAGGACACCGTGATGGAAACCAGAGCACACGGAAATGCTGTTTGCCTTCCCGCCACAGCGGTACCTATTGATCTACTTGCACTCGTGTGCTTTTGAACTGCAAGGTTGGCAGAAGCTGTGACAGAGCAATGGGAGTTCACCCCGTTGTGTGGATTCAAACTGCCAAGTTTCCTATTGGCAAGTCCAAGAGGTTCGGTGGTGTACACCACAGCGCCACCCTCTAATGACTAACCGAGGGAAGGCTGATTCTAGCTGCCTACCCCTTATAATGTGCCATTCTCCTTCGTGGTTGTTCTACTGCCCAGTTAGGTCTTTCAGGATCTGCCCAGCCTATGACATTCGGCACCATCTTGGACCAGGAAGTTCCACTACTGGTGTCAGAGAGAAGAAAGAGGTTCCAGGGAATGGGCTGAGGACTGGTAGCAGCAAAGTATGGCTTCATCTGTGTCATCATTGCATCTATTTGCACTGTCAAAAATCTTTTAAGTGTAGCTCACTTTGGGAATTCAATAGGGTTGAAAAGTAGGCTAAAATTAACCTGAATTGATAAGTGCATTTTTGTTAATTTCATTATATTTATAGCTTACCTTTCTTCTACCATGTACCGCAAGGGACATATATATTTATATGGCTGTCAGGCAGTCACTGGTGTGATCCAGACCTGCAGAGTTTCAGCAGGGTGGTGGCCCAGAGATAGGAACTTATGGCCCTCCAGGTATTACTGGACTAAAAAACCCATCAGTCTCCGCCTGCATGGCCAGTGGTCAAGGATGTTGAGAGTTATAGTCCGGCAACATCTGGAGCGCCGCAGGTTTCTAATTCCTGCTTCAGATAATGGTCTCGTGCCAACTGAAACTAGAGATGGGGGAGAAATTTGAATTTCATTTCACATCTAAAAGTGAACCTACTCAATATATATACATTCCAAAACAGTATGTGGACTGAGACACAGCTGTTCTTTGAAGTGTGCCCTGCCCTGAATTTTGCAACACAGTTCTGAAGCTGTGTAATGTGTACAAAAATGAATATACTAAGGTAATGGGTGCATAAACATGCATATATTAGTGAAATCAACATACAGGAATGAATTATATTAGAGGAAACCAGTTTACAAAAAAAATGTATATCTTGGCAACATATTTAAAAAAGTGTGCATTAGAAGGAACTTGCACTAAAATGCTGACACATTTTTATGAGAATTCTGACGATCTTTCAAAAGCAAAGCTTTTGAGTTCAATGGCTTGGCATCTAGAATAATATTTGGAACCAAGTCCTTCTGCTGTCCCACATCAGCTGCTTTGATTTACCCATCTGATAGCTATTAAATTCAACCAAGTTAAGTCAACAGGGAATTTGGTGCTAAAAATTTACGGAAGATTAGATTAGCGATCTACAGGAAATAGATTGCCTGCTTTGTGGAAGAAAAAAAAGAAGAAGAGAGCTCTCTGTACCTGAAATGTATCGATAGAGCCATTTTTACCTAATAAACTCAATCGGGCAGTGGAAAACATTTGGTTGCAAATTCAGCCCAGCCTCGGCATAAACAGATTGCATGTTGGGTTGTGTTATTATTAGTGCAGGCTGGACAGCTTGAATGTGAGGATAATTTATTCCCTGTACACTTCTAATTACAGCAAAGGAGGTTCGATCAGTGACACACTTGTCCATCTCGTTCTTTCTCGTCTTTCAGGCATGGCTGGGTGCAGTTAAGGAGACAGACCAGCGCAAAGCATACGAGAAACACAACTCTGTCAGGAAAGGACTGAAGTGTTACCGTTAATTATTCTGGACCATGTGCTCGTTTACAACCCATCTAACATGAGAAATTGTCTCTGAGGTGTCAAACAGCATCACTTACGTAAGTGCAGGGGAAGCGATCACAAAATGTTTGAGTGACTGGATTTGGGTGACCTGCCAGAGACCCTCACCAGAAGCTTTGAGATTTAGCTCCCAATTTGTGTGTCTTCAAGTTCGACGCAGAATTTAAATTGGGACTCACTCTTGAAGTGTCTCTTTAAAAACACGCATGCACACACACATGCCCAATTCACTGTTGGGAGAGAAGGGAAAGGGGAGAGATTTGATTCCATTACGATTTAAAGGCAAACCTACCTAATTTCCAAAATAACGCATGGGCCGATTTCTTTTTATGCAGCCATCCTTCAAAATCGGCAGCACAGTTCTCCAGTCAAGTAGCTTGCACATAAATGCATATACTAGGTTAAAGGGTGTATAAAAATGTAGATATTAGTGTAAATAACAAAAAATATATAGGGGGAAATTGCTTTGCAAAATGTACATATGAGGCAAAATTGCATACAAGCACATGTACATGAGGAGAAATCCACTAACGAATTTTCCTGAGGATTTTAAAATATCATAAACTGTGGAAACACAACCTGGCTGCTTGTCTCCAGGCATGGCAGTCGTCCACAAGGGATTCTCATGTGGTGGGGTTGATGTTGCCAGCCTTCAAGTCATGTTTGCAGACATCTTTGTAAGGCAGAGTTGACCTGTCCATGGGTCTGGTACCTGAAGCTAGCTCCCCATAGAACCCATCCTTGGGGATCCTGCTACCTTTGATTCTGTGAACATGGCCAAACCAGCATGGGTGTCACTGAGACAGGAGTGCTGGCAACAGGGGCTTGGGAGAGCACATCATCATCATCATCATCATCATCATCATCATCATCATCATCATTTTATTTGTATGCCGCCTTTCCATCGTTAAAACAATGCTCAAGGCAGCTTACAACATGACAAGATTTACATAATCACCAACATCACAAAATAAATACCGGTAATACACATCAAAAAGTGCACAACCAAATGGAAAACAATTTCCACATAAATCATAAAATCTAAAAACTAAGAATATAGCATTAATATCAATCACAATATAAAATGACATAGATAAAAAAATAAAAGCAATTAAAAAAACAAAAACAAAAACGGAGCTCTCTCTGCACAGCAGCAGCAGCAGTCCTTTATGGAGCCTGCCAGGCCCTGCCCCAGGCCAGGTGGAGAGAAGAAGGGCAGGGCCCTTCAGGCTCCCAGCAGGTCAGTCCTGGGCCCATCTTTGATTGGAAATCTATCCTGCCATGTGACAGACTATTGGCCCATCCAATTGTCAGCATGGTCAAGCAGTGGCTCTCCTGGATTCCAGGCAGGGACGTAATGTGGAGATGCCGGGGTTTGAACCAGGAACCTTCTGCATGCAAAGCAACTGCTCTGCCAATGAGCAACAACCCTGCTCTGAACTACCCAGGTATTCTAGGTATGAGCTTTTGTGTGCATGCACGCTTCTTCAGATGCTCTGAAACAGAATTCACCAGATCCTTATATATAGTGGGAAGGTGGGGTGGGGTTTTTTCTCAGAAGGGTAGTAGGAGATGGGTGATTAATTCAGTGAGTATGGTAAACCTGTTGATGACTGTTAACAACTGCAATTAGTCCTACAGGAAAAAGCAAGGGATAGTATGCAATGACCAAAAATAGCTTTAGCATGGGTAATGAGACAAGAATCCAACATCTCTATTCAGACCAGGTCAATCAATCTTGCATGCAAACCAAAGCTCATACCTAGAACAAACTTAGTTGGTCTCTAAGGTGCTACTAGACTTTTTTTTTTAAAATTATTTCGCCTGAGCTACCCAGTCATTGCCCTTCCATTGTTAGCTACAAAAGGACTTGTAATTTACCACCCATGCTATCAGGAGCTTTGCCATTTCTTCCTGTGTACATTCTGCAATGTTCTGTTCACACCAATGGGCACGACATAACTTCCAACTATTATCCTTGTGATGACTGATCATATTATGACCCCTTTATTTTATATAATATAAGGAATGAACTTTTTAATTATTTCTAAAACAGTTTTCCATCTTTTTTAAAAAAATTAAAGAGATGCACTGCTACGCTGTAACACTATGCTGCAGTGCTTTAATGTCTCTGCATTATGGCACCACATTGCTACGACACCACCCTGCAATAATGCTGTGGCGCTATGTTGTTATAATGCTGAACCTCTCTTTCATTAAAGAAAATTATAACTGGGGAATTAAAGGATTGATAATTAATTCAATGCCAGATTAAAAACAATTAATTAAAAGATAATGAGCAGATTGGTTAAGGAACAGTAATGGGGTCATAAAATGGTGCTAACCCCAAATTATAATGAACGTGTGCTCGGTTGCTGTAGATTCGTCACTGCCGACACGACAGGCGCATAGAAATTTGCCTTATATCGTCTCAATATTGTCTGCAGTGGCAATGGCTCTCCAGGATTTCAGGAAGAGATCTCTCCCAGTTCTACTTACAGATGCTCTCTCGCTGAGCTATGGCCCTCAGCTATGGAACTATGGGGCTCTGAGCTCTGAATGATAGGGCTACCAGTGGCTACCAGCCATGACAGCTATGTTCTTCCTCCACCGTTGGAGGCCGTTACCCTCAGGTCTTGACTTTGGGCTTCCTGGAGACATTTGATTGGACACTGTGAGAACAGGATGTTGGGCTAGATGGGCCTTTGGTCTAATCCAGCAGGGCTCTTCATACGTCCCTCATATCAAGACCTTGCCATTTTACGAAGATGGATAATAATAATAATAATAATAATAATATATTATTTATACCCCACCCATCTGGCCAGGCCCCCAAGCCACTCTGGCCGGCTTCCAACAGAAAAATTGTTGTTTAGTCGTTTACTCGTGTCCGACTCTT
Organism: Zootoca vivipara; assembly: GCF_965207765.1. Taxonomy (NCBI): domain Eukaryota; kingdom Metazoa; phylum Chordata; class Lepidosauria; order Squamata; family Lacertidae; genus Zootoca; species Zootoca vivipara. The sequence continues at coordinate 57,509,811 of NC_142592.1, forward strand.
CGTCACCCCATGGACCAGAGCACACCAGGCACTCCTGTCTTCCACTGCCTCCCGCAGTTTGGTCAGACTCATGTTGGTAGCTTCGAGAACACTGTCCAACCATCTCGTCCTCTGTCGTCCCCTTCTCCTAGTGCCCTCAATCTTTCCCAACATCAGGGTCTTTCCCAAGGATTCTTCTCTTCTCATGAGGTGGCCAAAGTATTGGAGCCTCAGCTTCACGATCTGTCCTTCCGGTGAGCACCCAGGGCTGATTTCCTTAAGAATGGATAGGTTTGATCTTCTTGCAGTCCATGGGACTCTCAAGAGTCTCCTCCAACACCATAATTCAAAAGCATCAATTATTTGGCAAAAATAAAACACAGTAATCTATTAAACATTAAAAGCCTCCCTGAACAGGGCTGCCTTCAGATGTCTTCTAAAAGTCTGGTAGTTGTTTTCCTCTTTGACATCTGTTGGGAGGGCGTTCCACAGGGCAGGTGCCACCACCGAGAGCTTTGGAGGCATACACAGCTATGGAGATTGCGCTGCTCTTACATTCTCCTGAAAAGCTTTTTGGTCTAAGAAAAGGCCAAAATACTTAGTCTCCAAAGCACCCTAGGTACAGAATAGAAGCCACATCAGGTAATACTACACAACAACATTGTTCTCAGTGGTATCATGCTACTGTCATTCTCCAGAGCCAGTGTGGCGTAGTGGTTAAGAGCAGTAGACTCGTAATCTGGGGAACCGGGTTCGTGTCTCCGCTCCTCCGCATGCAGTGTGACCTTGGGCTAGTCACACTTCTCTGAAGTCTCTCAGCCCCACTTACCTCACAGAGTGTGTCACAGATGGGGTGTTGGCTACTCCCGAGTAAGCACTCCACACATCCTCTGGATTTTCATATTTTTATTGTGCATGCTATATACAGTGGTGAGATGTCTCAAATCATGTCTGCTCTGCATGGGGCAGAAGCCCACAATGGCGTCTCGTGGGCTCTGACCCCCCTTTTAAGACTCCAAACGCCCCTCCTCCTTGCTCTATGGGTCCTCCGTGGTCCCAAACCAGGCTCCTGAGGTGCCGTTCCCTCTCCTCCCTCCTTTCCAGCCCCTGCTGAAGCTAGCTCCTCCCCTGCTTCCCTGCTACCAACCTGGAGCTGAGCCACCAGGACTCTGCAGAGCCCTGGACCCGTCTTAACCCTTCCTGTTCCTGATTTGAACTCCCAGACTTGCTGCTGCTCTCCCATCTGATGGAAGTAAGCAGAGTGGGCTGCTCTCTGCAAGCCCTCTCTCTTACATCCACCCCCCCTCCAGGCTCCCCCCCCTTTCTGAGGCCTGGTTTGCCTGGTCTGATGTCTGTAAAGAGGGCTGGAAGCCTGACAGGTCTTCCTCCTCTGTAGTGTGTGTAAAATCCTGTTCCCAGTCGGTGCTGGGTGGCTGGTCCGTGTAGTTCCTTCCGTTGTCATCCTCCTCCTCCCTCTGGAAAATTGCTTCCGATTCCCGGAGGGCTCCTTGGGTCTGCGTCTCCCCTGCTCCCCACCTGGGATCGCCCTCCCCCTCTGTGTTCCCTGTGCTACTGACGTGTGGTGGTTTGGGTCTGTGGGAGAAAGGAGCGTGCAGTTCCAGTGTGCGGTCCTCCCCTTGCATGGTGTGCGTGGTTGCCTCCGCGTTTTGGGAAGCAGGAGTGCCCTGCCTGGCCATCAGACATTTTAACCCCCCCCTCCCCCCACCGGGAGCCCGGGCTCGCTGTGGCACTGTAGACCTCCTCCTCTTCCTTTCTTTCTGGAACCTCTTGGCTGCCTTCTCCCTCCACCCTTCTGTCTAGTGTCTTTTGTGTGATTTCCTCCCCCTCCCTCCTGTCAGCGTCTTGTGTTGGATGTGTGTCACGTCCTCTGAACCTTGGGCTTTCCCTAAAGTGTGAGAGCAAAGACCTGTGACCCACGGGATGGACCTTTCTCGCTGTAGGTACTTCCCCCCTGAAGGTGACAGGGTTGATCTGTGTCAGAACCTTGAAGGGCCCCAGCCTTCTGGGTGCCAGCTTCTTCCCCCTTCCCCCCATGGGAAGGCCTTCTGACCACAGCCAGACCCTGTCCCCTCCGTGGAAGACCTTCTCCAGTCCCCCGTGATGGTCTGCCCCCTCCTTGTAAGCCTCATTGCTCCTTGCCACGTCTCCATCCAGTTGTTGGTGTACTGTCTCCCTCCTCTCACCCCATGCCTCAATAGGTGGTCCCCCAATCTCCCCCTCCCCCTGCTCTGGGAAGGCTCTGGGGTTTCGCCCAAGACTGGCCTTACTGGGTGTGAGCCTCGTGAAGACATGTACTGCATGCCCCTCCGTGGGGTTGTCATGATATTGCCTGAGAATCTTCCCTCTGAGGGAGTCCTGGGGCATATACCGGGCATCATTGCTAAAGAGTAACCCCTCTTTCTCTGCAAGCCCTTCCCCTGCCCCTTCTCCCTCCCTCAAGTCCCTCCGTATGTTCTGGGTAAAAGTGTCCTCTTTGGTGAGTTGGCTCAGTTTCTCTTCCTGCATCCCCGCCTCGGCGTCGTTCCATCCGCCTGGGGAGCTGATGTGGTGCGATCCTGAGGATTCTCCTTCTTTCCTGCAGTGCTCCTTGCCGTCTGCATCTCCAAAGGTGAGATCTCCCCGGCGCTGGCTGCCCACAGGGTCATTGTCCATTAAGTCCAAAGCTAGCACTTCTGCGTGCTTGTTCACTGTCATCTTTCGAGAGGGGGTCTGTTGCGTGACCTCACCCTCCTGCAATTCCCTGCCGTCTATGGCCGAGACGCTCATGGGAAGCTTCCTTGGGAAAAGGGGAATCTGATTCTGCCTACCTAGCAAAGTCCACCGATAGGAAATCATTGCTGCTGCCCCTGCAGAGAAGCCCGACTGTCTCCTGGGTCTGGCCTCTTGGCAGCTGCAGACTTACTTCCATCTCTTTGTCGTGCTGTGGGGTGTTACAGGAGGGCTCAGTTGTTGGTGCTCTGCCTGGCCCCTCCCCTCCTGATCTGGCATCCAGGCTTGTGTCTGTGCCTGCCTGCTCTCGCCATTCCTTCCTCTGGGGGCAGTGTTCCACCCAGTGGCTGGGTGCATTGTAAAGGCATCTCCCGCCTTTCTCTTCCCTCTGTTTTCCCGCGTCAGCGTTTGAAAGTACCCGCGCGCGGGCTTTGTCCCTCTGCATCACATCTGGCTGGAGGGGTCTGTGCTGAGCTGTAGCTGCCTTCCAGGGACTGTATGGGAGCTTGTGGCCGCTGCCTTTCCCCTCCGTCTGTCCCCTCTGCCCGGACTCGCCTCTCAGCCTCCTGCACTTCCATGCCACCATGCCTCTCAGCCTTAGAGCCAGCTTGTGCTGAGGGTCGCCCTACAAAGTGCTGGCCCGTCCCGAGTGTCCTCTCTGCTTGTCCAGCCTCCACTCCTCCGGCTTGGCTGTGTTCAGAGCTGCTCGGTTCACTAAGCCTGGCTTCCCCTGTGCCCGGGTGCCTACCTGGTGCTTGAGCCGTTCCATAGTTGCAGGGTGCTGGCTGCAGCTTGCTCTCTGCTACACCCCTCACGCATGCCAATCCTCCCTTGGCATCTCTCTCTTCTGCTTTAGATGCTGCCAACTTCATGCCGGCTGCTACATTTGCAGCCCTCTTCCCTCGGGGTAGCCATCAAAAGATTGTGGGCTTGCTGTCACAGATGGGGTGTTGGCTACTCCCGAGTAAGCACTCCACACATCCTCTGGATTTTCATAGTTTTATTGTGCATGCTATATACAGTGGTGAGATGTCTCAAATCATGTCTGCTCTGCATGGGGCAGAAGCCCACAATGGCGTCTCGTGGGCTCTGACCCCCCTTTTAAGACTCCAAACGCCCCTCCTCCTTGCTCTATGGGTCCTCCGTGGTCCCAAACCAGGCTCCTGAGGTGCCGTTCCCTCTCCTCCCTCCTTTCCAGCCCCTGCTGAAGCTAGCTCCTCCCCTGCTTCCCTGCTACCAACCTGGAGCTGAGCCACCAGGACTCTGCAGAGCCCTGGACCCGTCTTAACCCTTCCTGTTCCTGATTTGAACTCCCAGACTTGCTGCTGCTCTCCCATCTGATGGAAGTAAGCAGAGTGGGCTGCTCTCTGCAAGCCCTCTCTCTTACAGAGTGTTTGTTGTGGGGGAGGAAGGGAAAGGAGAATGTTAGCAGCTTTGAGACTCCTTCGGGTAGTGATAAAGCAGGATATCAAATCCAAACTCCTCCTCCTCCTCCAGTTGCCATCCAGTGGTGAAGCATGGGATGCCAATGCTCTGGGCCGAGCTGAGGGTGGTGGGTGGGTGGGAGGGAAATAGACAAGATTATGCATGGACATTCAACTGCCTAACAGCATCTGTGTCACCCAGCAGAACACAGTCACAGAGATCAGAGAAGTCGCTCTAACATTTGAAACTGGCATTGCATAACCTCTGCAGAAATTTTGTGCGAATGAATTGGGACGAACGCTCATGAAGCAGAGAGACTTTGCTGAATGGAGCCATAGCGTTGGTGGAGGGAGACAAAGGATCCTCTCCTTTTTGGCCTAAGGTCATTCAGGAAGCCTCAGGTCACCCCTCCGAGCTTCCTTGGCAAACTTTCAGCAACACTAGGCGCTGCCCGCGAGCAATCCTTTCAATAAAGAGACTCATCTACCCTCTCCAAAAACAGCAGGCATCAAGAAAGCATTCCTTTCTGCTAATTGGTATGACGACGAGACTACCCTGTTCTTATTTACAAAACTACAGATTTATGTCAAGCAAAGCCAATTATGCTTAATGCTTAAACTATTGCAGGTGCTGAATGACTTTGTTGCTAGGCAGTGGAAATGAAAAATGCTCTTTTAACGCATCTCATTGCAATGGAGAGCATGTGCTCCATCATCAGTGCAAACTCAACAGATGGATAGCTTAATCCCTGCCACTGATCTCTCTGCATCTCTCCCCCCCCCCCATTCTACCTGAAACAATGTCCCACATGCTTTGTCTTGCCCGTAGTACCTGGGAAATGGTTCGAATTCTTTTTTTGAAGAGCACTTCTTAATGTTATCCAGCAGATACATTTAACTCATTCAGAGTAGGCTTGGTAATTTACAGGTTGGGTTTTTTTTTTAATGAAGTTTGCTTTGATGTGCAGGCTGAAGGGGTTTAGCATCTGGTTTGTGGGTTTGGGTTGTGGTCGCTGAATAATGGCTATAACTACACTGGATTAGGGTGGGGCCCTAGCTCAGCAGTACAGCACCTGCCTGTGGATGTAGAAGCTCCCAGGTTCATTCCCCGGCATCCTCAGGTAGGGCTGGAAGAGGCACCTGGAACCTTGCTATCCTCTTGGTGCAGTCCAGTACAGAGCCTATTCCCTACTTCTGTTTCCATTGCTTTCAATGTTCTAAATCTCTCTGAGTGGCTCTGGGCATTACATAATGCCTTGAAATGACAGGGGAGAGGAAGCATGAGACCCTCGGTGTCAGGCTTCAGGGTATCGGCTTCCTCCCCCATGGCAGTAGATAAGCAGAACAAAGGAAAAGGAGTTTTATTACCAGTTAGAAACTTTAATAATCACAGCGAGAGAACAAAGAACCCATCTCCTAGAAATGGCAGTGCTCCCAATTAAGGCTCACTCCCCCCTCTGTCCCAATTGATATATGTCACTTCTTCTTGTAATCTGAGCTTGGAGCTGCTGTGTTTCCTGTTCTGCCACTTTCTGAGCTCTCCAGGACTTTGGGGGAGGGGGTGGTGGTGGATACTATCCAGAGACTGTGAATCTGTTAACTCTCCCTCTTCTAGTGTTTCTTCTGCTAGCTGTTCCCCATCCAGTATTTCCCAGCTTCTGCCTTCTGAAATATGCCCCTCTGCAAACCACCGTTCCAAATCTATACTGTCCTCCTGCTCCTGGGAAGATTCAGGATCAGGAGGAAGGGGTGGCTCCCACCATTTCCCCTCAGTCCAACCCTCCTCAGCACAGTCCCTGACACTTGGCTACAGCCTTCTCTAACCTAGTGTTCTCCAGGTATTTTCAACCCCATCTCCCATCAGCCCCAGCTATGTTTCTGCTGCTTCTCATGTGCAAGTGGACATCTTCCTCTTGCTGCTTTGCATACCATCAGCAAACACAGGTTGGAGTGGTTGCTGAGAAACATATCAGCCACTCTAATGCTTTATTAGTATTATTACCACTACTTCGTGCTTCCTACCCCTTACTGCTGACTGCACTGCCTCAATCGCCTGAACTTTTTGCTCAACAGACACAGATTCCCAACCTTCTGGAACAGGAAACTTACACAGCATTGAGTCGCAAGAGACTTTATTATATGCAAATGTCATTTTCAGAGTGAACTCTTGCACACTCGCACACACATGGAACACGAAGTTGTAAGTATTCCTCTTGCCCACTTACAAGGCACCTGTTGGGGTGTCTCAGTAAAGGGAGCTAGGCCGATGGAAAGCTAAGGATTGGAGCCAAAGTCTGAATGCTCTCGCTGAGATTTCAAACGTTATCTATCTTGTAAGGACATGAAAAGGAGAAACAACAATCCATTTATTGTTAAGTCAGTTCATAAACACAGACAGGAATGTATCATTAAAATCTGACAGACAATACTCTGGTGACTGACTGCGCCGTGTGACCAACCAGTCATTTTCAGAGCAAGATTTCACAGGAGAGTCTCCACGGGAGACAAAGGAGAGGGGCAATCCAGGATGCTGTCATAAAATATAAGCGATTTCTCATGCTGTAAAAGTTGCTCTTGAAGAAGACTCCCTCTGAATCCTTTGTCATAGTCCTGCTGCAGATTAGTGTACCTGCAAAGCAAAAATAAATTAAATCTCCTTTGATGATGATTGATTATTTGTACCCTGCCCATCTGACTGGGTTGCCCCAGCCGCTCTGGGCGGCTTCTAGAGTATAAAGACATTTGAAGCGCAATGCCAGTTTGGATATGCCAGCCATGTTTAATGCCTTCAAGAGCCCAAAAGGGAAAGAACGATGACTATGACTATGACTATTATTAAATTTGTATACCACCCTTCATCCGAAGATATCAGAGTAGTTCATAGCATAAAAAGACAAGATAAAAATACCAAATACACATTAAAAACAAGAATAAGAACAAAGCAATATTCCTCCCTCCCACAACACATTTAAAAGGGCATTGGATGTCAATTAGCGCGAGGCCTAGAATAATAGAATCGGAAGAGACCACAAGGGCCATCCAGTCCAACCCCCTGCCAAACAGGAAACACCATCAAAGCATTCCTGACATATGTCTGTCGAGCCTCTGCTTAAAGACCTCCAAAGAAGGAGACTCCACCACACTTCTTGGCAGCAAATTCCACTGTCGAACAGCTCTTACTGTCAGGAAGTTCTTCCTAATGTTTAGGTGGAATCTTCTTTCTTGTAGTTTGAATCTATTGCATTGGCCCAGAATTGCATTGGCCTGGTTGAAGAGGAACATTTTCATCTGGCACCTAAAGGTGTACAGTGGTACCTCGGTTTCAGTACACAATTGGTTCCGGTAGTCTGTACTTAACCTGAAGCGAACTTTCCCACTGAAAGTAATGGGAAGTGGATTAATCTGTTCCAGACGGTCCGTGGAGTACTCAACCTGACACATACTTAACCCGAAGTATGAGTGTAATTGGTTCTGGAAGTCCGTACTTAACCTGAAGCATACTTAACCTGAAGTGAGCTTTCCCACTGAAAGTAATGGAAAGTGGATTAATCCGTTCCAGACAGGTCCGCGGAGTACTTAAACTGAAAGTACTCAAACTGAAGCTTACTTAAACCGAGGTATGACTGTACAGTATAATGAAGGCGGCAGGTGAGCCTCCCTGGGGAGAGCATTCCACAAACAAGGAGCCACTGCAGAAAAGGCCCGTTCTCATTTTGCCATCCTCCGGACCTCTTGTGGAAAAGGGCCTCTAATTTGTTGAACTGCCTCATGCAGAGTCAAGCCAAAGGTGTAAGCATCCCAGAATTGTGACTGACAGCTGCTCACCTTTTACCTAAGATCAGGGACCTTATGCAAAGAAAGTCCCTATTTCTGTTTGTGTTAAGCCTATTTTGAAAGGTGTTGTTTAAGCCCATCTGACACAGCTATGGTATTCAGGGTCATTCGGCTCTGTTTCCCATCCCTGTTCACTGTAGCACAAGAATGTGAAAGCCCCAAATCAACATAGAACACAGCAGCTAAAACCAGCATCCTTTGCAGCAAAGGCAATGTTTGGTGTATGAAGCACTCAATAGATTGTAACTGAAATTACCTAAAAGCATCTAAAAGACTGGGATTGTATGCCCCAGGCCAGCATCTCTGCAGAGGGCATTCCATCAGGAAGGGCCACCACTGAAAGGGCCCTCTTTCTAGTGGCTTCTCACTTGGGAACTTGGAGAAGGCCCTGTCTGAAAATGCAGCATCATATGTGAATATTCATTCCGTTCAGGCTGGTCAGACAATGCGTCAAGATTTAATATGCTTAATATGCAAGGACAATGCGTCAAGATTTAATATGCTTAATATGCAAGGATTTACCTGTGTGAGATGGCCCAGAAGCCTAAAGTGTTAATCATCATTAGTGAGGCCAAAAAGAAGTAAAACCGCTCCAGTTTACCCTCATTTAGAATATTTGGAAACCAGTCACCTGTTGGGGGAAAGAAAAAGAAAAAACTGTATTTAGATGAGCTCCAAGAAACCCATCAGAAAAATAGAGTGTAGAGTGCCACACCCCTTATAAAATCTTTGAGTTGGAAGGGACCCGAGGGTCATCTAGTCCAACCCCCTGCAATGCAGGAATCTCAGCTAAAGCATCCATGACAGATGACCAACCAACCTCTTCCCTCTTCCATGTGATAGCCCTTAAGATATTTGAAGATGGCTATCATATCTCCTCTCAGTCTCCTCTTTTCCAGGCTAAACATATCCAGCTCCTTCAAGCACTCCTCATAAGGCTCATTTTCCAGACCCTTGGTCCAGACATCTGAAGGCAGCCCTGTTTAGGGAGGCTTTTTAAATGTTTAATAGATTATTTTATTTCATTTTTCTGTTTAATAGATTATTTTATTTCATTTTTCTGTTTAATAGATTATTTTATTTCATTTTTCTGTTGGAAGACGCCCAGAGTGGCTGGGGAAACCCAGCCAGATGGGCGGAGTATAAATAAATTATCATCATCATCATCATCATCATCATCATCTTGGTTGTCCTCCTCAGCACACATTCCAGCTTGTCAACATCCTTCTTAAATTGTGGTGCCCAGAATTGGACACATTAATCCAGGTGTGGTTTGGCCAAGGCAGAATAGAGCGATAGAGCGATACCCTCAAACCTCAGAAGGGTCCCTTGACACAAAGCATGAGATTGTCAAATGACTTGCGTGTTTAATCACAAGTAGGGATGAGGCTGGAATCTGTGTGGTCTGCTTCTTACAGTAGATTAACCTGACCCACTGCTTCCCAACTTTCTTGCATGTAAGAAGGTAACTCCCAGTAAGATTATGGATTCACCGGGGGGGGGGGCGCTTCGGACCAGATGCTCCTTAAGGTCCCTTCCAACTCTATGATTCTATGACCTCATCAGATACAGCGATGCATTTTTGGTGCCCCAAATGTGTGCACAGATTTACATACGTTCCTCACACACAAAATATTTCCCATTAAAAAAATCATATTGTATTGGAGAATGTGTTGGAAAGTGTGTTAAAAGTGCATATACATAAATGGTGCGCACAAAATTTGCACAGTGGGACACAAAGGAACAGCATGAAATGGGACAGGAATAGGAGGGAGGCAGGTAAACAAATCCATGTCTAACTGGAAGCAAGACCTAAATGGGGCAGAGCAACCCGTTCAACCCCAGCCCTAGTCACAAAGCCCCCAGGGCTAACCTATGATATTTTGTTACCAGAGTTGGAGCCGTAAAAGTTGCCCCCAGGTCTGCATATGCAGTACCTAAGTCCAGTATGTGGAGCAGAAAATTCCACAAGCGCCTCTCCTCTGGCAGTAAAAATACACTGATAAAAAATAGCTATTTGCTTCCTGTGAAGTGCTTTTATGCACATACCAAAGAGGACACAAAAAGATCCTCTCTCACCCAGAGATGGAAAGAAGACACGGCCAGAGAGGAATGGCAAACCAAGCAGATGGACTACACCGAAATGGCAAAGCTGACTGGAAAACTCAGGAACCAAGAGGATAAAAACTTTACAAAAAGATGGGAAACATTTATAAGTTATCTAAGAGACCACTGTAAACAGATGGAAACACTGGCAGGATTTTCATTTCACTTGTAGCGTAACAAATATAATGGACTATATGGAGTGATTTAAAAGTTAAGAGTATGGAAGAATATGTAAAATAAAAAAATTCCTTCAGTAGCACCTTAAAGACCAACTAAGTTTTTATTTTGGTATGAGCTTTCGTGTGCATGCACACTTCTTCAAGTGTGCATGCACACGAAAGCTCATACCAAAATAAAAACTTAGTTGGTCTTTAAGGTGCTACTGAAGGAATTTTTTTATTTTACTTCGATCCAGACCAACACGGCTACCTACCTGTAACCAGAAGAATATGTAGTTTTAAATGTTTAAAATGGGACCCCATGGAAGGTGGGGTGGGGTGGGGAAGTCGTGAGATTTGGAGGAGTCTCTGTATATGGACTTATATTTGGATTTTTATAACCTTGTATTTGTAAAATCAAATAAAAATTATTTCAAAAAGATCCTCTCTCTGGCACCGCTAAGCATGCATGGGGGTCTTAGCAGGTGCCAAGGGACATGTCCCAAGGGCAGCATGGTGCTCACGGGCACCATGTTGGAGAATCAAATGACATCTTCGATATACAGGAACATTTGCTGTGCTAAGCACAGTAAAGGTAGGAAGGATGACCGAGTTTCCACTCCACGACTTGTGGTAGACACAGTGCATCATTGTAGGTTTGGAGGGGCATGCCTCTGCTTCCTCTTTTATAACGTGTACAATCTTTGTATACATACAACCCCACTTGTCACGCGAGGCGTGGAGTGACTTCAGAGCCGGGAGAGACTCTGGAGGGTCCCCTCTTGCTGGAAAACACGTGCAAACCAGTTTTGTATACCAGTTCGTGTTGAAGGCCAAACTGGGAGTTATGCTGCAAGAGCAGCTGGGCCTGTGGAGTGAGGGGTGAGATCTTTCTGCCCTTCTCTTGGACGACTGCAAACACAACTTTGTTAAGCAATTTCCTCCACTGGATCAACAAGAATAAGCTGTCAGTTGCCAGTCGGGTGCCAGCCGAGTTTGCTCCCGCTCAGTTCCTCAGACAAAAACTGCCTTCATTTGTCAGGGTGCAGAGCGGCAGCCCCTCCTCCTCCACTCCCCTTGTCTCACTCCTCAAAGATGCAACAGACTGAGCCGAACTCCCCGAGCTAGGTTTAAAACATATCATTTAACACTGCCAGCTGACTGAGCACCTAGGAACTATATACTTCCCCCTTTAGTAGCTTATAAACTTTTAGAGTCATCATTCATAATCAAGCAGCTTTTCATTTTACACATCCCAGAGGCTGCAAGGACTCGAGGAGAGAATAAGTGTGTCTGACGGGATGGCAGGATTTTATACGGGTCCCTGTGCTTACAGCTTATGGGTGGGAGGGAAATCTATTTTTGTTTGCATATTAATGAGAAACGACTTAAGTTGCACTTCTCAAACCGATATGCAAAGCGAAGCACAGCTAGCCTTTGAAATCCGCACACTTCTGAATTTTGCGACGCAGTTCTACAGCAACAGCAAAAGGCATATATTCAGGAAACAAGAAACAAAAAACACATTGTGTTGGGGGAAGATGCTTGCAGAAAAATACATGCGTTAGGCAATACTGCATACAAAAATGTGATCGTTAGGAGGAATTTGCACTGATGAATGTTCAAAAGGTTTTTCTTTTTTAAAAAAGATTGCTGCAGAAATGCGGAGAGCTGAATTTAAGACTGCGAAAAAGAGAAGCAGAGAGGAATTGAAATGGACAGATTTGCCCATCCTTAGACACAGTTCATTTTGTTGAGTTCAACAGAAAATGGCTAGAATTAGGGAACAGGGAGGAAACAGTTTGATCCACTCTTTGCTGTGGACTGACTGGATCTGACATTCTCAAAACTACTACCGTAGTGGATCAGAAGGCAATTTCCAGTCAGATCACACGTTCCTCCAGATTTTGCAATGCATTTTTCATGCGTCAAAGTCATGCTCAAAAATACATATTTTATGTTAATGTACATGGAAGTATGATTTTTTTTGAAAAGTGTGTATATTTTATGTTAAACATGGATATCTTATGTAAAAAGTGCACACAAAATAAGATCCAACGAACAGATCCAATGCACTGGAAGAAATAAGACCCAACAAATTAAGCTCCAATAAGATGAAAATAGGATGGAATTAGATGCCCAGTCCATCCCAAGCTCCCAAGTTTAGGAATGGGAACTAGAAGCTTGGCATGCCAGGGCTTGGCATGTGTGGAGCAAAGTGGTAGAATCTTCACACCAAGTTGTGAAGCCTGTTTGTTACAGACTCACTTTGAGCTCAAAAAAGTATTTGAAGTATTCTCGAAATGCTTACAGGAATAGGCAGTTCTAGGAGCGGAAGTGACATGCATATGCTTGGAAGTGTGTATCAGAAACAGACCCCAGGCTCAAGTTTTGAAGGGTTCCTAAAGTCAACTAGAGGCCAAAAATTATTTTTCATATTGACAGAATCCTCGATATTTGAGGATGTTCACATACTCCTAAATCATAGCCCTGCGATGTGGGGACTAAGAGACGGACAACGAAATTGGATCCTCTTTGCCCTCATGGTGGCAAAGAAACATATACTGCGAAGCTGGAATGACAAATAACCACCCATACACTACTCAGTTGTCCGAAGACCAAACTGCCCTTTCTACATTTGAATACAAGGCTTATAATTGCCAATCTGATTTAGACATGTTTGGACATATTGACTTCCTATATTAATCTATGCATTTAAGTTAGGATTGATGGAATATTCCTCCCGTTAATGTCAGATGGCAATGTTTTAAATCTGGCTTTCTCCCCTATTTCCTTATGTTATATTTTCAAAATAACAACAACAACAACAACAACAACAACAACAATCTTTTAAAATATTGATTTCATTTTTAATCAATCTGGCTTTTCAGCAACCGTGTAATTACACTTTAGGAAAATGCTGGTAGCAAGGATCAATCGGAGGCTGAATGAGAGGATCACCATCACACATAGGTATATTTTTATTTCAGAATTTACCTGTCATTGTAAATCCTATCAATTGTAGCTCACACCCAAATGGAACATAAAAACAATGTTCATATTCCCATTTTTAAAAACCCTCCACACATTATAAAGATTTTGAATAGTAGCAGCTAACACAATACACAGCACTACACCTATTATTTAGGTGTAGCCCAGAGGATGGCTCAGTTGGTAGAGCATGAGACTCTTAATCTCAGGGTTGTGGGTTCGAGCCCCACGTTGGGTGAAGGAGTCCTGCATCGCAGCGGGTTGGACTAGATGACCCTTGTGGTCCCTTCCAACTCTATGACTCTATGAAAAGCAATGGGGAGCTGCTTTAAACCCAGTAAAATAGAGACCACATATACCTCCTTAGGGAAGGAATTCTACCGATATGGGGCCATCACTGAAAGGGCATTGTCTATAATTTGATGGTTCTTTTTTGGTACACCCATGCAAAGTGCTTCTGAGATTGATCTTAATGCCTGGGCAGGTACATATGGGTGTAGCTGACCCTTCAAATAACCGGGTCCCAAACTGTCTAGGGCAGGGGTTCCCAACAAAAAATTTTCAGGGACCCCTCATCGAGCCACTCTTGTGACAAGGACCCCCATTAATTCCTAATCCTAAAATTAAAAAGTGAGAGCCAAATTAAGAGTCTTTTTATATTTATATGTTTTTTACAGTTGCTTGAACATCAAATGTATTATCTTCCTCTTCATCTGTAGGCCTTTGTCGTTTTAACGAACCACTTTTTAACCAACGGTCCATTTTTAACTACGCGAACTGTAGCTTCCACGAAAAACGACACTTTGTTTACAAACACTACTGTTTTGCAAAGAGGCAGCGTGCGCCAGGGAGGAGGGAGGGGAATGGAGAAGACAGGGTACCTGCGTAGTAGTGCACAAATGAAGCCGACGCGCGCAAAGCATCTTGGGGAGGTGAGCGTTAGTAGAATGCGTGCGCTGCCTCTTTGCAAAACAGTAGTGTTTGTAAAGCGCCACCTAATGGCACACAGCAGAACTACTGCCTCTATCTAATTCTAGTTTTGCGCTAGACTCTGCTCATGCAGGAAACGGCCAAAGCAAAAAATCTGTTTTCATACGAAATATATTTAATATATTCTAATAGCATCTTGCGGACCCCTCTGGCATAGCTCGCGGACCCCTGGGGGTCCGCAGACCACCTGTTGGGAACCACTGGTCTAGGGCATTAAAGGTTACCAGCAGCACCGGAACATAGTAAGCTGCCTTATACTGACTCAGACCATTGGTCCATCTAGCTCAGTGGCTCTGCAGGTTTCAGAGGGCACATTCCCAGTCCTACCTGGAGAAGCTAGGGATTGAAGCTGGGACCTTCTGTTTGCAAGGCAGATTCCCTACCATGGAGTTGCACCCTTTCCCTGAAATTTAAACTGGACCCAGAAACAAGCAGGGGCCAATGTATGTCCAGGGGCTGCCATACGTCCAGATTTCCCCGGACATTACTGAGATTTCAAAGGCGGAATTGATGCCTGGAGGGAAATTCCGAAAGGCGGTGCTTTGTCCTGGATCTTAGGGAAGTCAAACAAAAAAAAATGGGTTTGGGGTCTTCCTAAAAAATCTTAACAACTTTCGTAAATATGGCAACCCTAAACGTACCTGGTAGTTTCACAGCAGTCTTTAAAGGCTGCCCCATGTACAGTGCATCCCAACAGCCTAACATGGATGTAATGGGGCTCTTATAACCGAGGCGAGATGGAGTCAAAAGGAACCGGTTCTGGGCAGTCTCCTCCACTCTTAACCTCCAACCCAACCCGAGTGTACATATTTGCACTGCAACTTTTTAGAAAAAACTTCTCTCCATAACAAGTAGCACAGGGGGATAGGTTTTGTCATGTGTCTCATTAAAATGTCAAGGGAGGTAGAAAGAGCCTCAAGAAATCCACTTCCCCAGCTTGTACTGAAAATATCACTGTCACCCGTCATCTGTTTGCACTCATCAAATTCCCAAGAAGTCTTATTTTATCATATTCACACCACCCTTCATAGATACATTTTAAAAAATGATTAACGCCACTTAAAGCGCCGGGTGACTATCTCACCCACTTTGCCAGCAAAAATGCAACTCTAGACTAACAAGATGCTACGGGATGCAAATGAGGCTCAAATATCCTCGTCTGAAAGTTCCTCGAAATTCTGCGCCATTGCGGATCTGGGAAATTTGGGTTCCAATCCCCAGGCTAGAGTGCCAGACCTGTCGGATGGACTTGGAGACTTGGCAATATGATAGCATCCCTTCTGTAGCAGAACAACCAACATAGAGTTAACTGGAAGTCTTACTGTAATGCATGGATGCCCAAATTAATCTTTGATATTGGCGGCTTGTGACCATTTGTACTGGCAGGGTGGAAGGTAGGGAGGTGAACAGTAGGTGGAGCCAGAGCCAATGACATTGTAATTCTAGTTTCCCCCTCATCGTTTCCCCTGCTGAATTCTACAAGATCAAAAGTGAGACTAAGGAAGAGGAAGCTTATAGGCAGTGCTACCCTCTGGACTGGTTGCAAGAAGGCAGGCAGGTGGGGGTGGTTGGAGGTTGGTGGTGCTCCAAAAGATCAGTCTCAATTGGCCTTCGGTTTATCACTCAGCCCTGTCCTCTCCCACCAACAACAAGAGTAATGTATTTATGTTCACAGATGTAATATATAATATATAATATATAACCTGATTGGCTGTGTAGTTTTGTGAGAGTTTTCCCTGTGAAGGTCCGTATAGTTAAAGCTATAGTTTTCCCAGTAGTGATGTATGGAAGTGAGAGCTGGACCATAAAGAAGGCTGATCGCCGAAGAATTGATGCTTTTTAATTCTAGTGCTGGAGGAGACTCTTGAGAGTCCCATGGACTGCAAGAAGATCAAACCTATCCATTCTGAAGGAAATCAGCCCTGAGTGCTCACTGGAAGGACAGATCGTGAAGCTGAGGCTCCAATACTTTGGCCACCTCATGAGAAGAGAAGACTCCCTGGAAAAGACCCCGATGTTGGGAAAGATGGAGGGCATAAGGAGAAGGGGACGACAGAGGACGAGATGATGAGTTTGACCAAGCTGTGGGAGGCAGTGGAAGACAGGAGTGCCTGGCGTGCTCTGGTCCATGAGGTCATGAAGAGTTGGACACGACTAAATGACTAAACAACAACAACAACAACAACAACAACAACAACAACAACAACAACGGTTCAGGTATAAACAAAGTTAGCTGCACTGAAGATCCACTTAAATTAATGGGACTTTGCTCTAGGCAGGAAAACCAAATGTTAGAGTATTCCCCAACAGATGGGTCTCCAGCCTCTGCCTGAAGACCTCCAATGTGAGAGAACCTACAGTTCCACAAGATACAGTCATACCTTGGTTTAAGTAGGCCTTGGTTTGAGTACTTTCAGTTTAAGTACCCTGCGGATCCGTCTGGAACAGATTAATCCACTTTCCACTACTTTCAATGGGAAAGTTCACTTCACATTAAGTACACTTCACGTTAAGTACGGACTTCCAGAACCAATTACACTCATACTTTCGGTTAAGTACGCTCCAGGTTGAGTACTCCGTGGACCCGTCTGGAACGGATTAATCCACTTTCCATTACTTTCAATGGGAAAATTCGCTTCAGGTTAAGTACACTTCAGGTTAAGTACAGACTTCTGGAACCAATTGTGTACTTAAACCGAAGTACCACTGTAATTGGTCTCAGAAGTGCAACAGCAGAGATATTACATGTGCAGCTCAAGGGTTAATTCTTTTAGTGTTAAAGTCAACAAGGTAGGAGGCTGGAAGATGGAGGTGTTGGTTAGAAACCAGCAGTGAAATAATATTGACAGATGTAACATATAACCTGATTGGCTGTGTAGTTTTGTGAGAGTTTTCCCTCTGTATGTTTGGTTGAATGTCTCCTTGACATGTACAAGGTGTGAAGTAAGAAAGTGGGCTGCATTCCTTTCTGGGCAACCTTCCAGGTTCCGCATGCCAGTGGTGGGTGAGGACAGAGGCAAAAGTGGGCAGAGCAATGTATGTAAATTTTGTACACAGGCGTTCAGCACACTCCTGTCTTTCCTCCACCCAGGCAAGCAAAAGGCATGATCAGAGTTCAAGGACTCATTCAAGCTGGAAGAAAAACACTCTAGGAAGGTTGCAATGTTATCCTTCCAATAACAAAGCGAAGTAGGTTAAGCTAAGAGATGGTGACTGGCCCCAGAACGCTTCATGAGCTTCATGGCCGAGCGAGAATTTGAACCCAGTTCTTCTGGGTCCATGCCCAACATTTGAACAATTACACTGTAACGGCATAGGTGCACATACTGCAATACCGGAAAGCACAAATGGCTCCTCTGTCTCAAATTTATTTTCTCTCTGAAGTGATTATAGGTGTTAAGAATCCTTAATTGCATCAAAGAAAGAAAGAAAGAATGAATGAGAAAGATCTTGTGACTCGACACATTTGCAGAGCAGCAAAATGGCACCACATTAACATTACTTAACATGTAACATTTGCAACACACACCCGCTCCCGCTACGCCCACCTCAGCTGGCAGAGGATGCATTACAATTTCTTGGCACCTTGGGGAGATTTTTGACCTTAACATTTAGCAAAGAGGAGAGCAGTAAAAATGATAAATTAATTTAAAGGTAGAGGGGGAGAAGAGGGGTGAAAACAGTTGGGAGTGATCAGGTATCGGAAAGAAAAGAAGGTGAAAAGTGAGTGGGGAGTTGGACATAAATTCTCAGATATTTAAAAAGCCTGCCATAAAGTAGATTCAAAGACAACACTTCCCCACAGTTACTGATCCTTCTTGCCCCAAATCAAAATAAATAATAATTTCCTCTGTTTGGGGAGGGCCATAGCTCAGTGGTAGAGCATCTGCTCTGCATGCAGAAGTTCCCAGGTTCAATCCCTGGCTTCCCGGCAACTCTAGAATTGTAGCTCTTGAAGGAGAATAGGGGCCTCTCAGCACACTTAACAAACTACAGTTCCCATAATTCCTTGGGGGAAGCCATGACTGTTTAACAGAGTGATGGCCAAACTTGGCCCTCCAGCTGTTTTGGGACTACAATTCCCATCATCCCTGACCACTGGTCCTGTTATCTAGGGATGATGGGAGTTGTAGTCCCAAAACAGCTGGAGGGCCAAGTTTGGCCACCACTGCTTTAACGTATCACAGTGCTTTAAATGGACGGTGCAGAAGCAGCTCTTAGGACAACTAGCTGCTAGCCATGTACATAGGCCTGGTCTGATTTGGGACACTTCCCTGGCACAACTCTTACACCAGAGACAGTGCTGTTCAGTGGTCGGTCACACTGTCACACCAGCATACCCTCCAACATCCTGCTGATGAAAATCGGAGCACGGCTGGGCCACTCAACACTCTTTAAATGACCCCCCCCTCTGCCAACGCCTCTCTGCTTCCTCCTAAATTTCATCCAGTCCCCACACTGACCCTACCTTCCCACTGGACAGCTCAACAGAGGCCCACCCCTTCTCACTTGGGTCCCCTGTCACTCAGCTCCCTCCTCCCTTGGGGCTCACTACTCCCCCAGCCTGCCCCATCCTGCACCTGTGCTCGCTGTCACCACTCAGGTTGTTTTGTCCTAACAACTGCTCGCTGGCCCTCTCTCCCACTCCACCCACATGAAGGCTGCAGGGTTTGTTTTGCTTCCAGGTGACGTTTCACCGGGGGGGGGGGGAGGGGGGACTTCCGGAAGTGGGCGCCACTCGGGCCACGTGGCACAGAGGAGGAGAAAGAGAAGGGGGCAATGCACAGACCCAAGGAGAGAGCATGGCACCCAAAACGCATGTCTTGTGGTCCCACGCTCTGGCCAGGAGCCAACAGACTTGTGTCAGAGTGCAGGAGCCAAAATGGGACACCCCGGGAAAGAATCAGAAGCTGGAGTGTACAAATATCTGTTGGAAATATAAAGAAAAGGAAGGCACTTTCTATCATATGTGGTGGAAGTGCAAGGTAATAAAAGCATTCTAGGAAACCAGAGGCATATCCACTGGGCACAATAGGGAGTGATATCCCACAGAATAAGAAAAGATTTTTTTTTAATATGCCACAGCAGCAGCGAGAATAGTTTTAGCCAGCCAATGGAAAAGCGAGGCAATACCCTCTAAAGAAGAATGGATTTATAAGCTAAGTGAATACACCGAGTTGGCAAAACAAAACTAACAGCAGCCATGAGACCCCAAACATATCAAAATTTAAAACTTTCCATGTTATCTTTTGAAGAATACATGGAAAAATACTGTTCTTAAAAATATGTTAATATGCATAGATTAAATATGTAAAGTAGATGTGAGAATATGGATATATGCCCAGTAAGTATAGATTAAGTAGGTAAAGCAAAGATGAAAATGAAATCAGGAATGGTTGTAAGAGATGAAGATCCTTAGAAATGCAATGAAATAATCAAATTAAAATTTAAGGAAGTTGAGCTGTGGTGGAGGGAGGTCACCGGGCAAGGTCTCTTGTTTGAGTTTGTAGGGACTATATGTATTACGTATATGTATATTTGTGTTATTTGTATGCATTATTTTTTCCCTCAATAAGATTATTAATTCTAGGGGGAGGAAGCATTCTGGGAAATGATATATAATTATCTGAAACAAACAAACAAACAAACCAGAAGCTTTTTTATTAGGAATTTAGGTGCCAAAATCCAAGGGAACAGAAAAGACTGTCTATGTATGCAACGACAGCTGTGGATGCTGCTAGCCCAGAGGTGGAAAGAAGACAAAGTTCCTACCAGAGAAGAATGGCAGATAAAGTTGCTGGACTATGCTGAATTGGCAAAAATGACCAGAAAAATCAGGAAGACCAAAATTTTAATAAGGAATGTATATATTGCAGCAGCCTTTGGCTATAAGCAATAAACTTGATACCATAATAAGGAATGGGGAAAATTTATAATTTACCTTGGAGACCACTGTAAACAGTTAAAGTCGTTAGCGGGATTGCAATAACACTTGTAATGTAACGAGAACTATGGATACAATGGAGATTTATATATATATATATATATATATATATTGGATTATTATCAAAGATTTGACAATGGGACCCACAGAGGGGGAGGAGGGAATTCCAGAGATTCGTGGGAATCTTGTACTTATGGAAGATGTTGTGGCATGGTTGTAAATTTTAACATGTAAAATCAAATAAACAAATGGGGGGGGAATCAGAAGCTGGAATTAATTCTGGGGTGCCCTGTTTAAATTAGGACAGTTGAGTGGTATGCACTACAATTAGGAAGACCCAGGTTCAAATCCTTACTCAGAGACACAAAGCTCACTGGGTGACTGTGCCAGACTCCCTCTCCTCCCCCCTTTCTCTCTCAGCCTAACCTACCCTAGTCTGAGAAAAGGCCATAGCTCAGGAGTAGCGAATACACTTTGCAAACTCAAGGTCCCAGGTTCAATCCCTGGTGTCTCCTGGTAGGGCCTGGAAATCTCGAAGAGTCCCTGCCAGTGTAGACAGTTCTGTCCTAGATTGGCCCATGGTGTGGATTCAGTATAAGGCAGATCCCTCTGTTGCTACCTCACAGGGGGTTGGTAAGATACAAGAGAACCATAAGTGTGTTGCCCGGGGGGGGGGGGGAGTTTAACAGTTTTCCTCCTAAATTTGTGGATGGCCAGTTTGTGGGGCTTGTTAGAGAAGCAGGTCAAATGGGTGATTCAAGAGGCAAATGCTGGCAGCGGTTTCACAAAATTGCTTCACATTTCAAAAATAATAGTGTACAACAGATATTTGATACAAACAGTACCTGGTACTCTCAGAGCATCACCTCCTCTAACATTCCACCATGTGAATAATATGTAAACTCTGGGTTGCCTCCTTTGTTAGTGCAACCCAACTCCCTGGAACCACTCCAGCATCTCAAGATGATGTCGAAGTGCAGCATCCAGAGAGTTTAAGAGACAGTGCTCCTCTGAAAGCTATGCAACTTTAAAAAGCTGTTAGTGCGCACTACGTAGCGGTTTGCCAGCGACGCTGCTCCAGCGTCATACGGATGGTGCCAGGATCCCGGCACCATCCGTACGGCTCTGGAGCGCCGCCACCGCCAAACTGCTGCTTGTGCCGCCGCGGTGGGGTGCCGCCTTGTCACCCCTAGAGATGTGGCACAGGGAGCGCACCGCCCCTACGTTGCAATGCCACTGGCTCCGCCCCCTCCCCCCTCGGTCTTTCCCTGCATCTAGTGCAGGCTTCCTCAACCTTGGCCCTCCATATGTTTTTGGCCTACAACTCCCACGATCCCTAGCTAGCAGGACCAGTGGTCAGGGATGATGGGAATTGTAGTCTCAAAACATCTGGAGGGCCGAGGTTGAGGAAGCCTGGTCTAGTGTGAGTTCCTTTGTTGTCTGCTGTAGCGCTGCGTACGTCTGTTAGCAGCTGTGTTCTTGGTGACCCCCCAAAAAAACCTCAACAACTTTGACCTGCTCCCCTAAAAAAAGCTCAACCCCCCCCCAAAATGGTTAGATCACTGGCACTCCCCCCCCCCCGGGAGTAGATCGCTGTCTCTTGGCAGTTGGACGTCCCTGCTATAAACCAAGAGTGAATATGAAAGAGATGTGCAAGGATATGCTCAAGTTGCTAAACCGCAATGCGATGGACACTTTCAAAGTTGGCAGGTGATGGGTGGAAATCTCCTATGGCAGTGATATGGCTACTTTAAATGTAATTACATTTCTTGAAATGTATGAACCCTCCAGGCCTCTCTATCTAGCTGCCAGGACTCCCATCAGAGATGATACTCTCAGGGTATCATTCAAACTGACCCCACCCCTTGCCAACTTCATAATATTACTGACTTTAACATAAGCCAAGTTGAAACAGTGATCCAGCGAGCTCTTCTTAAGTTCTTAACACCACCCATCCTCCTATACCATGGCGAGGCTTAATCAATGCTCATCTTTTTTAGTAAAGATCTCCACTCCACTTTTAGAGCTTGTGTTTCTACATTAAGCTGCATTTTCTTGTTGTTAAAAAAAACCCACCTCTCAAAATACATACATACATGCTGGAAAAGTTTGCTGACTCCTGGTCTACAATAAATGAATCTAAAAAAATGTAAGAGTGGTAAAATTAATGCACCCCTCCAGACTGACTAAACGTTCGGGGTAGTTTTAGGTTTCCTAAGAAGCAGCGAGAAAAGAACGTGATTTCTGCTATTTTGCTCATCCTTAGCTCAACCCCCGTTTAAACAATTCTTTGGCAAATAAATATCCTTTGTATACATATGTGAGGGGGGAAACCTGCTCTGGTGTTCTAGTGTAACCTGAGAATCCCTAGCTCATTTTCCAAGTGGAAGAGAAGGAAGCCCTGTGTAATATATAAATAAATGCCACCCACACTAATTATACTACCTATCAAAATAGGAATGATTCATTACATTTTGATGAATCCGGCTGCAACTTAGTGACCTACCTTAATCACGAAAAAGAGATCAATACACTGCTGGCAGCTAGATTTTGTCATGTGCGTCTAATGGAAGTCAATAGCCAATAGGGAGAGGGCAAAAATCCCTACTGAGAGAGCAGTGCTGGGTGGGGTGGGAGAGAGGGAGAGAGGCACCCATCTTCACTCGGCGTAAAGGCTGTTTTACCTTGTGAGGCAGTGTAAGCTGCTTGAACAAGTAAAGCCTCCATGATGCAGCCAGCTCCATTGAAGAAAGTCAAGGCTTGAAAGGCAACTCCACGAATTCGGCCCGGCACAAACTTGTACGAAATGAAGGAACCTTTCAAGAAGCATGAAAAGAAAGAGGTAGGAAGTGAATCTCTGGTTGGGGTGCAATGGCGCATTATCACAACTGCCTGCTGGGAGTGATATTTTATGTTTTGGATTTAGATCCCGCCCGTCCTCCGGAAGGGGCCCAGGGCAGCAGAGAAACCCCCCATTTGAGAACAAATGCCCAATGCACAAATATTGCTTAAGGTAAATTAAGCTCCATGTACTCGGGAGGGGACAGAGGCAAAATTGCAATGCAGGGACCGTTCTGGGTGGGGCCCTTTGTTTGCTCTTGACAGGGCTGGAGTCAGAAGCAGGTCAGCCGAAAAAGCAGAGCTAGCGAAGTTAACTTTTTATTTAAGGCAACAACCATGCACTCAGCAACAGTCTCAATGGGTCTTGCCCTGTGGAGCAGTTGCCAGGACTGACAGTTCCTGCCTTCTACCCCCTCTAAGTCTCCTCCTCTGCCAGATGTTTTCAAAGCAGTCTCAAACTGTGTCTGGGCTCCATCCTACGCATCACTCTGCAAATCCTTGGAGACAAGGGGGGAGGGGAGCTTGCTCCCCATACTCTTCAGCAGCCTTGTGTCTCCTCCTCTGCTTCAGCCTCTGAGTCAGAACTGCTTTCTGTCACAGACTCTCCCTGCTCTCTAAATCCTGTTGCCCCTTCAGTATCCAACAACCACTCCCACTCTTCTCCCCTCTGACTTCTCCCTAGTGTCCCATCACCAATCCCCAGGCTCTGAGCCTTTCTTAGGGTTGCCATACATCCAGAATTTCCTGGACATACCTGGGATTCGGGCATTGGGAACTGCGTCCGGGTGAAAATCCCTGAAATGTCTGGGGAAACCTGGTTGTATGGCAACCCAGATTGGAAGTAGTTTTTTGAAAGAAAGAAAGAAAGAAAGAAAGAAAGAAAGAAAGAAAGAAAGAAAGAAAGAAAGAAAGAAAGAAAGAAAGCTCTAAAAACCAACAGCTTTTCTGTCCGGATTTTCACTTTCTGAAATATGGCAACCCTACCTTTGTCCCCATGGCTTTCCCTTGGGGGTTCCCTGGCTGGTGCCTCCCACCACTTCTCGTCATCCAGCCAGTCTCTGACAGCTCTTAACTTGGAACCTGTCCCACCATTGGCCCTTAGAAAGATCAGGAATGAGGAGCCTGAAGCCCTTTGCATGCTATCGGACTCCAACTCCCATCAACCTCATTCAGCATGGCCAGTTGTCAGGGATACAGAAGCTGTAGTCTAGCTTTGAGGGCCTTCTGGCAGTTCCTTCACTGTGAGAAGTGAAGTTACAGGGAACCAGGCAGAGGACCTTCTTGGTAGTGGCACCCACCCTGTGGAGCGCCTTCCCATCCGATGTCAAGGAAATAAACATCTGACTTTTAGAAAGCGTCTGAAGGCAGCCCTGTATAGGGAAGCTTTCTAATGTGTGATGTCTTACTGTGTTTTAATTTGTTGGAAGCTGCCCAGAGAGGCTACTACTACAGGGAAGGACATCTTCTTGGTCACTGAGCCCCGTGGGGTGGCATCTCTGAACTTGCTTTACACTCTAGCATGGGAGGTCCTGCCTTTCTCTAAATGGATGGAAAGTCCCACTGGGGGTAGTAAATGAAGAATTTTCTCATGGCCGCAAAGAACTCTTGTTCGGCGATCAGCAACCACAAGAATGACAAATTAAACTCTTTCCATGCCAGTGATGAATGAGACTGCTCAGAGAGGCTGTGGAACAGTGCCAGGGGTGAATATTGTGACGGAAGGTGCTTTGGCTGTTCCTGTTCAAGCAGATGCCATTCTGTGCTGAAGCCGGTTGCTTTTTAGGCTAGGAAACGAAACAAAAGAGTCCCCTTACAGGTGGGAGTCGCCAGAGCTTCTGCCAAGCCGAGGAAGATGTATTGTGGGGCCAGATGGATGCACGGCATGGAGGAGACGAGGAGGACTTTGCCTGAAAGAGTCTGTTCCACCAAAGGGAAATGCTTCCTGTGTACCTCTAAAAACCCAGCAACCATCACAGAGAAGGTGGCAGATGCGTAACCTACAACTGGGTACAAAAAGGCACAAAGGAGGCACAGAATCATTTATAAAACTATACCTTGCTTTTGGAATTGCAACTGATATACTGGAAGACAATGAAGACACTCCATTTTGTACTCTGATAAATATTAGAAACTCAGAACTGAATTTCTGCAATCCTTGATTTTCAGCCTGCAAAAGGAGGTCATTTCTCACCAAACAGGGCAACTCTAGTCACATGTCTACTTGCATGTCGGCCACCCATGGCTAGCAGGAGTGGGGCCTCACTTCTGGCTTTGTTCCCAAACATCACATCTCCACGGCTAAACACCCTCTGACCTTCACCTGCCTATCTAGCTACCTATCTATGACTTTTTTTCATCCAGAACTCACAGGAACTGAGTTCCGGCACCGCTTTGATGCATTGCGGAACGGTGGCATGGCACTTGGGGCTGTGCAACAGAGGCTGCGGGTGGCACGATTGGTGTGGCTCAGTGGAGGCATAAGGAGAGAAGGTTTTTTAGGGTTCCCCCCGTAAACAAAGGTCAACTAGTTCTGGCACCTTTTTTCTAGAAAGAAAGCCCTGTATCTATCTGTCTAACAATTGATAACAAATACAAAACAATACAGCTTGTAGGTAATAATAATAATAATAATAATAATAATAATAATAATAATAATAATAATAATACAGTAGTACCTTGGGTTACGAACACGATCTGTTCCGGATCGCGGTTCGTAACCCGGAAAAGTCGCAAACCGAGCGCCATTTCTGCACATGCGCAAAGCGCGCGCGCCGCTTCTGTGCACGCGCGGGCCGAAAACACTTCCGGGTTTGCGGAGTTCGTAACCCGAACTGTTCGCAACCCGAGCGGGTCGTAAACCGAGGTACGACTGTACTCATCTGCATACCCAGGCACTATGGGCAGCCACAAACATATATAAGGTAAAGGTAAAGAGACCCCTGACCTTTAGGTCCAGTCGTGACCGACTCTGGGGTTGCGGCGCTCATCTCGCTCTATAGGCTGTGGGAGCCAGCGTTTGTCCGCAGACATGTGGCCAGCATGACAAAGCTGCTTCTGGTGAACCAGAGCTGTTTAATGTTTTATTATGTTTTATATATGTTTGTATGAAAAATATAAAAACATAATTAAACATTAAACATCTCATATAGGGCTGCCTTTAGATGTCTTCTAAAGGTTGTAAAGTTACATATTTCCTTGGCTCAGGGGTCAATTCCATACCCTCCAACATAAGGAAAAGTGGGACATTCTAGACTCAAATCAGAAACCAGGACGGCGTCTGGGACTGTCCCTGGAAAATAGGGACACTTGGAGTGTCTGGAAGCTTAAGTTTCATTAGTTTCATAGTAGATCTACCCCCGACCCTCTGTGGGGGCTTTTGCCTGACTGGAAGGTAGAGACAGAGGTGTGTGCAAGTATGTGTACACACATACTTGCCTATTGTACACATCCATTGCCCCACCCACATTCTCCTCTGGCTCCATCCACCACATGTATGGGGTTCCCCAATAAGGACTGTGGCCCTTGAAGGGAAAAAGGTTCCTCACTCCTGCAGTAACCTAACCCAGATAGGGTGGTAGGACCAGATTCCTGAGCCATGACAACTTGACATAGCATCACATCTTTTCTTGAAGGTCCACAACTTGCTCCAGATTCTTCCACTTACACACCAAAGGAAGCATTCCAGGGATAGCTTCTCTTCTTATGCCCATTAACTATAACCTCCCAGACATTCTTTTATAAAAAGCTTTCGCAGTGCCACGCCAGATACCTTTTGAAATGTTTAACCTTTCAAACTTGTGCAGCAGCATTAGACTTCAGAACTTCCAAGCCACAACTTGGAGAACCACCATCATTGCTATCTGAACGTTCTTTCCTACGATTCAGTGGAGGAACTGTTTTATTTTAAAATCCCAAGTAATTGCCACCTTCTGTTTCATGCGCTTCTACTCTGCAGCTTTACAACAAACTTAATTAGGCTAATTCTAGTCAGATTAATACTTCCTGTCTTTTGGCACTGGCTGCACCACATGCAATTTGGGTCCTGAATTAAATACTAGGAGAACAGGAAACATCAATTCCTAAGTGTGCACGTCTGTTTTCAACTGCGAGGCAGGATGGGAAGAGTTTCAAATTGGACGAGCAGCTCAGTTGTTAAATCCAGGCAGAAATGAGGAAATTCGCATCTATTCCCTTTGTTCACTGAATCTTAGCACTGAAGTCGGAAGGGGCCAAAAGGAATCCCTGTGTTGGAAACCTCAATCCATTATAGAGATAGGTCAGACAATGCAAGGATGCGAGTTCACGGTCAAAACCAGTGCTTGGAAGGCTCATCTTATTTGATAGGTATGGTTTTATTTCTTAAATTTCTGTCTCACGCTTCCTTCCAAAGGAGACCAGGGGGGCAAACACACAAATGATGAGGCATCTTAAAAACAATTGCAGCACAGGTGCAGACTGGTGAAGATCTCTAGTTAAAAGCTTGTTGGAAGAGGAAGGTCTTCACAGTAGGTGGTCGAAAACTCAACAGAGATGGTGCCTATCTAATATTCAAGGGGAGGGAATTCCACTGTGAGCCCAATTCCTACATTGTGCACAGTGGACCCTCCGGCATTGCAGGAGGGTCTCACCTGCAGAATGCAGTGATCAGCTGGGTATATAAGGGGTGAGATGATCTTTCAGGTATGCAGGCTCCAGGTTGTATAGGGATTTATACACCAGAATCAGCACCTTGATTCTAGCCTAAGGGCTCATCTACACCTCTGCAAGTCGCACACATAGGAAGCATGGGTCCTTGAGGTTTACCGCTTGTCCAGTGCTCTCCATGCATAGTCCAAGCGTTTTCCTGTTTGCCCTGCCACTTCCCTTACTCTTTACCACTGGATCGGAGCAAATGTCAACCCATGTAAAAAATGATTGATGTCCGCTCATCAGGGTTGCTCAGAGTGGCTGGGGCAACACAGTCAGATGAGTAGGGTACAATTAATAAATTGTTGCTGTTGCTGGGCAATGTTTTCAGAAGTCAGAGTTAGCTAAGTTCCTATTAAAACTCAAAGTGAATTTATCTCCCATCCCTACCTGTAAGTCAGGTCACGGTTATCCTCAAATTGCAGACAGAGCTGGTGGAAGCTGAAACAGTCTTTGTCCCAAGTCCCAAAGCAGGATCAGGATTTGAACCAGGGACTTTGGTGCCTTTGCCACTACCCTATACTATGCATAGGTGTTTGATTGCATCTGTATTGGAGGCATTCTCCCCACCTCCAGTTCACCAGACCATTGCTTGGATTGAAGTTTGCTGGATTATCACTTTCCCCTCCATACTTCTCCTTCATAACTCAACAGAATGGGATGAGGATTCTTTCGTGTAACAACCTTGGTCAACAGCGCAGTTGAAGACTAGGAAGCAGGCCACAAATAGAATCCTATTCTCACTCCCAAAACACACAGCTGCGCCTAAATATTCAGAAGGTTCCAAATTGGAGCAAATATATTCGGTGCTTTAGGCAAGGTCTAAATGTGAAAATTACATGCAAGGGACTGTCATGCCCTTTGGAGTAGGATCAATTGTCTTTCAGTAGATGACATGGTAGTGCTCGGAAGACAGTACAAGCATATTTTTTTGAGAACATTTCCCCACTCCCATCCATTGTTTCCAATCCAAAAAAACACATTTGCTCCCTGGTGGAACAGCTGGCTGTGAGAAGAAGAGCTCAACAAATGGTTTGGTGAATCATCAGATTCAAAGAATCACAGAGTTGGAAGGGACCCCAAAGTCATCTAGTCCAACCCTCTGCAATGCAGGAATCAATCCCAGACAGATGGCGACCTTCCATGAAGGAGAGTCCACCATCTTCAAAGGGAGCCCATTTCACTATTGGGCAGCTCTTATCAGAAATGATGGAGAGGTATGGAGTGGCAATCACCTCCTCCCCCATTTTGTCTACACGACGCTTGAATGGCATTGTTGACTGGTGGGCCCATTGGGACTGATAGGATGGAAGATAGGGTTGCCAACATATTTTATGAAGGTCTGACCTCTGACACCAATTCTGCTTTCCTGAAATGTGTTAATAGTTCCCTTTTCAGATGATGTGTGTCTCCCCCCTCCGTACTTCTTAACTCAGTGCAAGGTGGTGTTTAATGAAGCTGGTGCGAAATGGTTGGCAAAACATTGGGCTAAGTTGCAGAAAGACCGGGTTTAGTTTTATTTATTTACAGTACTGATATTGGCGACCCAGCAACAAAATTCCCCATGTAGCTCGCAGAAAATGCCAGATCTCTGCACAGCCATGAGTTTGCTGGATGGCTTGGGGCATACCATTATCTCTCAGCCTAGCCTACCTTACAAGGATGTTGTGAAGGTACAAGGTGTTTATGATCTCCTTAGAGGAAAGGAAAGCTGCAAAATGCAAGGAACAAAATAATTGTACTGTTTTCCCAGCGTAAAACCACACATTGCTCAGGTACTGAAGACGTGCTTAATAATGAAGGTGCCCCTTTACAGATATACTGTCAAGGAAAGGTAAGAATCAATGAAGCCACAATCAATTATACCCAAGCGTTTTAGTTAACAGATCCTCCGCATCACCTCAAAACAATTCATTAAATTTACAAATACTGTTTGGCTGCCAAGAAACACAAAACCAATAGCTCTTGCACATGAAAATTAGTGTATATTAGTACTCACCAATACAGACTGCCGGGAATCGTCCCCTTGTTTCAGGACTAAAGAGACAAGTGTTGAGACACTCCAGCACAGGAGCCAGAATTAAGAATGGCAGGATGCTTATCACATTCATGGCTGCTACTGGCAAGAGAAACCCATTCAGATTCAAATTTGAATTCATTGCCTGCAGATAATATCCTGATGGTATCTACATCAAAAGGGGGAAAGACCATAACATTTGCTTGTTGGCATAATCGGCTTCTGTTTATAGGGGGAACAATTCTCCCACTTTTGTCCATGCCCATTTTAAAGGTGAATGCTTTATTCTAGGTTGATATATAGGAGAAATGAGAAGGCTGTGGTTGAAGCAGGCACAATTTGTTTAATTTTTTGTAAGGATCGCCAAAGCAAGGGGCTGTTTCCTCCTTCCATGAAAGTGAATTCTATAAATTCAGGTTATGCATTGTGTGAAGAACATCCTTTTCTCAGTTCTGAAGTCATTGCCAGGCTGCCTCAGTGTAGGACCCCAAATTCTAGAATTATGGTAGGAATAGAGGACCCTTTCTCTATCGCCGGCCATAAACAAAAAAGCATCTCAGTATTTGCTTTTGTTTTTCTGTACTAAAAACTTGCAAACATTTTTGCCTTTCCTCACCGGGAAGATGCGCTCCAACCTCTTGATTATTTCATTCCCTCTTTTTTTCTATAACCATATTGCCCGGCAGAGGGCACTTAACAATTCAGTTCCAAGCTACTTCCAAGTACTTCAGAATCTGCTGCTGCAAAGCCCCAGCCGCATCTCCAAAGAGCTTGCAAGGATAGTTCCTGGTTTCAAAATTACAAGGCTGTGAGTGGTCACCTTTCAAATTTATGAGCTCATGAGTGAAACAGTATTTTTAGATTGAACCAGATGCAGCGTTGAAGTACGACAGGATCCTGTAGTACAATGACCTATAGTGGCCGTTACGCCCTTCAACTGCCCTGGAAAAACAGAGAAATCTAGTTTTTTCCCCACAAGAGCATGGTGGTCATTTGGGGTATCACAATTCCATGCCATGATCTCACCCCAGAAAAAAATGCGTTTTCCGGGCCGCAATCTCGTGGCACCTCAAAACCCATGTTTTTGGGTGCCATGCCGAAAAAAATGTTTTTCCGGGGTTGCGATCTCATGTGGGTCATGTGACTCACACAGAAGTGAGGCCCTAGAAGATGGCATTCCCATTTTTCACTGCGACGTGTTGGAGGGTATGCATTTTATTATAAATCTGCTTGCTCTTGGATTGTATTTTAAAAAATGGATTTAGAACTACGAGGAGTCACACCCTTACCTGTACAACACATATCCTATAGAGGATTTGGAAGGCAATGAAAGGGAAGAGACGGACAAGCAATTTTGTGCTTTCCACTTGAGTTTCACTGTACTGGCCACCGTAGTTCTCCTTGGCATGGTCTAGCCAGTTTGTGACATCCCCACCAAAGTAGCGGCATTTTACACAGCATACTCTCAGTGCATTAGCAACGACGCCACAGACTGTCAACAGGCCATTACCTATGGAAAAGTGAGAGGAGGCAAAGAACCACAACAGAGTCATTGAATCATCAAATTGTAGAGTTGGAAGGGACCCTGAGGGTCATCTAGCCCAACCCCCTGGGGAAATTATCATGGCATTTTCTGAGATTACAGCTCTGGGAAGGAACTGAGGTCTCCTAATAACACCAAGAACCCTTAACAAACCATTGCATAGAGCTGTACGAATAGTGGCACTGTGGTCTAAGCCATACCCTCCAACTCCCGGATTGAAAAATCCAGGATCAGCGGCGGCGTGGCACCGGAAATCGTTTCTACGCATGTCCAGACATGCGTAGAAGTGACTTCTGGTGCTGGCGCAGCCTGATTTCCGGTGCCCAGACATGGGCAGAGCGGCACCTGAAGTCGTTTCTATGCATGTCCAGACATGCGTAGAAGCGACTTCCGGTGCCAGGCTGCCCGTGTCTGCAGACATGTGCAGACAGCCGGGAGCCGGGACATGGCTGCCGGCAGGAGCTTTATGGGATATAATCAATTCAGGATAACAGCGGGAAACGGTAACAAAATACGGGGGGTTTCCCGTGAAAAACGTGAGACTTGGCAGCTATGGTCTAAGCCACTGAGCCTCTTGGGCTTGCCGATTGGAAGGTTGGTGGTTTGAATCTGTGCAGCGGGTTGGGCTCCCATTGCTCTGTCTCAGCTCCCGCCAACCTAGCAGTTTGAAAGCATGCCAGTGCAAGTAGATAAATAGGTACCACTGTGGTGGGAAGGTAAACAGTGTTTCCGTGTGCACTCTGATTTCCGTCATGGTGTCCCGTTGTGCCAGAAGCGGTTTAGTCATGCTGACCACATGACCCGGAAAGCTGTCTGTGGACAAATGCCAGCTCCCTCGGCCTGAAAGCGAGATGAGCACCGCTACCCCATAGTGGCCTTTGACTGGACTTAACCGTCCAGGGGTCATTTACCTTTACCTTTAAAGCTCCATATAGAAATTGGAGTTGGCTCTGCAGTAGCAAGTATATATGTGTAATACATACCCACCCAAATATACACACAGTTGTTGGACTTTGGTGGCTACACTAGAGGAGCAGATTAAAATGTTTTGCAAGAGATAGTCCTCTCTTCTCACTCTTTCTCCTGGAAAATCTTGGCTCCAGTATTCTATTCTTCTGACCTTGAACTAATCTATATTACTTAATTACGGTTCTTAAAAAGTCTACATGGCTCTCTAGATGATTCCCCTCCCCTTCTCCCAATCTTTGGTCAACTGCCAATTGTCAAAATTATAGCTAGGCGAAGAAATGCAAATGAAATCCCTGCTTGACATATGCATGGCCCACATTTGGAAAGGGAGAGAAAAGCTACCTTAAAATAAAATGCAATCATTTCTTTAAGGTCACCTATGGACTTGAATTATTGACTTGGGGGAAGAATTCCAGACGACTCATCTGATTGGAAGAAGCCAAAATAAGGTTATAAACTCAGCTATTAAGAAGGGGGGGGGGGAGCTAGCCATGCAACACTCAAGCTGCCTCCTAAAAGGGAAACAGTGAAGCAGGAGAACAATGCCAGCAACAACAAAAAGTGAAAGCCAAACTGCAGCAAAAATGAAAACTTGTGCAATCTAGAGGAAGTAGCGTTGAATGCAAACCTAGGAAACTTAAACCCCAGTGCCACTACATATCTGCAGGCTGATCTTAAATAACTCATTTTTAAAGATGAACTACACTATTACCATTTGCGTATGGAGGCCCCGTAACTACCCTGTAGACAACACACGGCATATTGGTTTGGGATCAAATAAGGCCACAACTTTATTGGCTACAGATGTGAGGTTTGGCCATAGGCATTGTGGTCAGCAACTGCACATGTCCCTCCCCACCCATCCACTGGGAGTGTTTCTAAGGGTGAAGGCAGCCATACTTGCCTATGAAAGTTGCACAGAAATTTGTCCCCCTCTTTCATAATTTTTCCAATGCCATTTCTGTTCTCATAAGTTTATGAAGGATGGTTGAAATAAAACGTGCAAGATTTATTTTCATTTTCTTTCTTTTTTTGGCACAGCGCTGTTTGTTTGCTACAATAAACCCCCAGTATCTCTTTCCTATATGCCCCATTCTGGCTGGAAGGAACACAGGCGCCTTTGTTAGCAGCAGAATTGAAACTGCTCATTTCATCTGCTATGTATAACAAAATACCAGATTGAAGGTAACCAAGGGGTGGGGGTGGGTGGGAAGAAAGAGTTTTCTCAAGAAATTCTTGTCCTGTGCTTAGTGGCCAAGATATACCCTACTTGCTGTCTTGAGAAATTAGCAGAAATTAACAAGATTTATTTTTAAGCAAATATGGGGAAGAACGCCAAGACATTAGCATACTTGCCGACAGTCAAAACAACACAATACACAGACTTAAGGGCCTGTTCTGCTGTAGAAGTTCTTACTGCCTTCTCTGTCGTCCCAGAATGCAAACAGCAAAGGCAGCCAAAAGGTAAAGGCAGATATAATGATATTAAATGGATTGGAAGCAGTCTGGTAACAAACTCGGTCAGTCCAGCACCACTTCCACTCAAGGCCGGCCCTACAATGAGGCAGACTGAGGCTGCCTCAGGTGGCAGATGCAGAGGTGCAGGGAAGGGACAGAACAGTGAGTGCCTGATACCCCTACCCTAGCCTACTGCCCAGAAGGACAGTGGAAGATACGCTCCTTTCACCAGTATCAGAGTAAGGTTCAACTGGCTTCTGTACATGCCTTATGGGAGGGTGCCATCTTGTCCTTTGCCTCAGGCAGCAAAATGTCTTGAACCAGCCCTGCTTCCACTGATGACACCACCAGAGTGGCTGGTTGGAAGCCCAGCATGCATTGTCACACTGTGACCCTACTTAGTCAATTGTCCATGTCCTCCCTCCATTGTTAAGTTTCTTTATCTTTGAACTGGACTTGGGCCAGACTGTGTTATGAAATTCTACTCAATATTTAGCCAGAGCAGAACTCCAATGTATAGTTAGCAGAGTAAAAACTTAAAACACATTGCAGGATCCGCTCAAAATAGACCAGAGGCAATTAATATTTCATCCAGCAAAGCTTTACTGGATTTTAATATTTTGTTGGAAGCCGCCCAGAGTGGCTGGGGGAACCCGGGCAGGGTATAAATAAATAAATTATTATTATTATTATTATTATTATTATTACTGCTTTTAATGTTTGATGGATTTCTGTATTTTAATGTTTTGTTGGAAGCCGCCCAGAGTGGCTGGGGGAACCCGGCCAGATGGGCAGGGTATAAATAATAAATTATTTATTATTATTATTATTATTATTATTATTATTATTATTATTATTATTATTGCTACTGAAGGCAAATGAGCATAATGGTCACAAATCCAATACATTCAGGATTGGCACTCTCCATAAGAAATCCAGTTGCAGCACTCAATTTAAACTTACAATAATTTAGAATAAGTCTAAACATTAACACTATGCATACTGTGTACAGAACACCACACCCGAAGGAAAAGAGATAGAAAGAGAAAGTGAAACAGAGGCTACTTCTGGCCTTACTTTTATAGTCAGCAAGACCTTGACCGAAGAGATAGCAGAACCATAGCTGCCAAGTTTTCCCTTTTCTCGCGAGGAAGCCTATTCAGCATAAGGGAAAATCCCTTAAAATAAGGGATAACTTGGCAGCTATGAGCAGAACCAGTTTAAGCCAGCTGTACTCAGCTTCTCTGAAGGAATAACCCAAACATCATGAACCTTCTGCTTCTTCCTTTCACACAGAGAAGCTTCCAGAACCCTCTTGAATTAATAAGAAAAGGAAAGATCTCTATACATCAGATCAATGCTTTCTGCACCAAAAAAATGCAAACTGACAGACTGCCCTTCAAACACAGGACTGTAGTAATGTAGATACATGGCCATCTTAAGCTACTGGCAATACTCAGGGCCTCCAGGACTTTCCCAAGTGCCCTTGATATGCCAGACTGCAATACACACCCCGGCAATAATATATCATGCTGGAATATATGCTTTTGGACACCCCTGAGTACAAATTAAATAGATTCAAACCTGCATTTTTTAGAACTTCAAAGATTTTCTTTCTCTCCCACAACCCAAATTTAACCACCACCACAAAGGATTCTTCACGTAATTTAATGGGTTACCTTTTGGGGGTTGGTAAATCATTTCACTGCGCGCCATATGGATGGTGATCAGAGCCATCAGGACAGACACAAAGGGGATAAGAAAGCCAAGGTTTTTGGCTACCGACTGCTGGATGTATGAAATGATGACCAAGACAATGGCAGAACTTAAATTTTCCAGCCAATAAAACCTACAGGAGAAAAGAAGAGAAATGCCCACAAGAGTCATGTTTGGAGGGATGTGAAGAAGAACCACTATTCATTAGAAGATATCAGTTTGTTTTAAAATTACATTCATTCTGGACTATAGTTTTGGGGGAAATCAGGTCCATTTTTGGCAATGCCCTGTGCCTTCCTTTCCATATTTAAAGGCAGCAACTCCCAAGCTACACCAAAATACTCCCGTTAATCAACAAAGTCCATTGTAGAAGCTCAGATGGAATTTTGTTATTTCAAGATCTTATAAGTGTACTCCATTTTTGTGTGTGCATTAAGAAGTGCCTCTGTGTTCCCTTCCCTGGTTGGCTGTTTTCATGTATCCTCTCTGTTTATAACCAGGAAACTGAATGGTTTGGCCAAAGAGTCACAGAAGTGTTGAAGAAAATAATTCCATGTGCATTGAAGTCAAATATTTATTGGCATCACCAAATCACACAATAAAAAACCCCGAACAGCGCTGGCGGTAGACCGGAAGTCAATCTATTGCAGCTTCTAATCTGTTGCTGCTTCCAATTTATCTTACAGTAATGATATGATAACACTAACTGCAACACCCGCTACCTATAAGATGATCCTATTAATTTAGAATTCATCTCAACACTTTAAAAACAGAGCCAACCGTCCCCTACTCTCTGAAATTCTTCATCCGCCTTCATTGTTCGAAATCATGCAGGCGATATGGGATGCATATGCAATGAAAAAGGGAGAACCTACAAAAGAAATTTTTTTTTAATATTTACAGATAGATAGATAGATTTGTTTCTATGTATCTCGTGAATCTCTCAAGTATGTAGAAACTCCTACCATTTTGTGGAGGATGTTTCCCCATCCAAACAGTCAGACACCCAACCACCAGAGTTTGCCATAGCTGCCAAGTCTCCCGTTTCCCCCGGGAAACCCCCATTTTTCCGGCTGTCCCCAGCCAAAAAAATGGATTTTTTTGTTTTCCCCCGGTTTATTCTGGCGCAGCGGCCATTTTGGAACTGGGCGGAGCATGCTCAGAAGCGACTTTTGATGCTGCTCTGCCCAGTTCCAAAATAGCTGCAGTGTGACTTCTGGCATGCTACTTTCGGTCCGGTCCCTTATTTTTCAGAGAGGAACTTGGCAGGTATGGAGTTTGCTATTAGAGGAAAATATGCTGATCTGCTGCAATGTTCAGTCAATCAACCAGTTAAAAAGGTTGCCCCAGTTTAAAAAAACCAGGCAGTGGTGCTTTTTTAAAATAAAAAAGTATTTAAATACAAGAAGTGACAGTTGCCATCTAAAGAAGAGGCATTCCCCTTTTCCCCACACAGAAGAGAATGCCTCTTAGCATCTCTGACACAGACGTCAAGCTACAGAGAAAGTAAGCTTCCCTTCCTCCAGAACTATCTTTTTGTTCATGCTGCTTTCATCCAATAATCAGTCAATTAAAATTCATACAATTAATCAACTAAGATTTCTTTAATCATACTGACAGCCATAATTCTGAAGCTTCCCCCCCCCCCACATCTAGTAATTTGAGATCAAGAGTTATTTAAGGACTCCAAAGGTCAGGGCAGAACCTTTACAAGTTGGAAGCCCAGAGAGACCATAAGAATCCCCAGGTTGGCTTTAACTTTGAGCAAAATCATCTTTCATCTTGTTAGAGCAAAGAATGACAGCGGATGAGTCAGAGCAGAGCAGAACATCCGCGCAGAGAGCCTGGCGGAATACAGACAGCAAGCAGCCAAAGGGGGAGAAAACAATGACAGATCCAATTTGAGTAAATTTAACACTACCGAGAACCCTTTGGCGGCTGTCAGGGGTGGTAGCAAAATGTCGGGAGCACCAGGAAATGGAGTTTTCCCAAGGTCACCGTCGAAAGCTCTGAAAATTTCAACGCTGTTTATTTACTTAGGACCATTTCGGCTCCCATTAAACACACGTATACGCAGAGGCACACATTTGTATTGAAAATAAGCCATGCGAGCTTATCTCGTTTTGCTTGAAGATGGCTCAATTTTGCCACAAGGAACAAGGAGGAGTAACAGTTCTGACTTTGCTCACAGAAACGGAGAGTCTTGCATACTCAATTTAGAGCCATTGTGGTGCCGCGGTTAGAGCGCTGGACTAGGACGTGGGGGACAGAATAAGACATTACACCCACCCAAACATACTGTCAGAAAAGAGGCACTGTCTTTTCTGCGCATCCTCCCCTCCCCACATACATAGCTGCCAAGTTTTCCCTTTTCTCACGAGGAAGCCTATTCAGCATAAGGGAATTTCCCTTAAAAAAGGGATAACTTGGCAGCTATGCACCTATGTGAAATAATAGAATGCATGTTCTGGTTATGCCTCCCACTTGGCCAGTTTACGCAGAATAGACCGACTGAAATTAATGAACATGACTCAGGGGTGCGTTCCCCCTCAGAGTGCGGCGAGGTTGTTTTTCCGGTGCATTTCGCAGCTCTTCCCACACCTTGCTGTTCACACCAGCCTGGCTTCATTTGTTTCCCTTTGCCCCAGGGGGCACACCACACCTTGACTAGAGATGAACTAGAAATGGCTTACGGACTCCAACTGAACTGTCAGGAAACTGGTTTGAGGAACAACGCAGCAAACAACAGTATTCTGCAACAAAGCGCAGGATACATATGCATTTTGGAAACGTGATGAGTGCACAGTAGACAGGGGTGTGAACACAGTCTAAGTCATGTCCATTCATTTCAGCGGACTATTCTGAGAGGATATGCAGATATGCAGATATGCAGATGACACAACCTTGATGGCAGAAAGCGAGGAGGAATTAAAGAACCTTTTAATGAGGGTGAAAGAGGAGAGCGCAAAATATGGTCTGAAGCTCAACATCAAAAAAACCAAGATCATGGCCACTGGTCCCATCACCTCCTGGCAAATAGAAGGGGAAGAAATGGAGGCAGTGAGAGATTTTACTTTCTTGGGCTCCTTGATCACTGCAGATGGTGACAGCAGTCACGAAATTAAAAGACGCCTGCTTCTTGGGAGAAAAGCAATGACAAACCTAGACAGCATCTTAAAAAGCAGAGACATCACCTTGCCGACAAAGGTCCGTATAGTTAAAGCTATGGTTTTCCCAGTAGTGATGTATGGAAGTGAGAGCTGGACCATAAAGAAGGCTGATCGCCGAAGAATTGATGCTTTTGAATTGTGGTGCTGGAGGAGACTCTTGAGAGTCCCATGGACTGCAAGAAGATCAAACCTATCAATTCTGAAGGAAATCAGCCCTGAGTGCTCACTGGAAGGACAGATCGTGAAGCTGAGGCTCCAATACTTTGGCCACCTCATGAGAAGAGAAGAATCCTTGGAAAAGACCCTGATGTTGGGAAAGATTGAGGGCACTAGGAGAAGGGGATGACAGAGGATGAGATGGTTGAACAGTGTTCTCCAAGCTACGAACATGAGTTTGACCAAACTGCGGGAGGCAGTGCAAGACAGGAGTGCCTGGCGTGCTCTGGTCCATGGGGTCACGAAGAGTCGGACACGACTAAACGACTAAACAACAACAACAACATTCTGAGAGGAAAAAATGTAGTTTAACATCACCCTGCGAGTGTAGAAACCTATTAATTTTGATTGGATGAAATGTAACCAACTGTGCAAAAACTGATTCACATCCCTGTCCACTCTTGCCTCTGGCTCTGCCCATCACTGGAACACGGCCCCCAGAAAGTTCTCTATGAGAGAATGTGGCCCTTGAGATGAAAAAAATTTCTTCTTGCACCTCCTAGTTCAAAGCAAACTATGCTGGTGGCCATCACCAGAACTTGGGACTATTAAATACATACATAAAAATTATGGAAAAATGGAAAACCTTACAGGACTTGCGACTCTCATTGTGGTATAAAATATATGGAGTTCAGCGCTAGCTGAAAAAGCAACTCATATATTACATGTTAAGATGAGATATCTTTATTGTCATTGTCCCCTTGCGGGAACAACGAAATTACTCGGTTGCTACATCCACTCAGATAAAGCATTCCGCATAATCCAAAATTACAAAACCTAATTTAAAACAGTAAATATAATACAAAATAACAAGTAAAATAAGATGACTTCAAAGTCCAGACTTTCCATTTAAGGCCAAAATCATTCTAGAGAAGAAACTCTTCTCCAGGCTTGAAGGATCCTGAAAAATTCCATTCTGTTTGGTGAGATTTTACCATAGATGCAACCAATACATAGGATTCCCTCTCCACTGCACAACATGAAATTTGGTTTTCCTAATGGTCTAAAGTACTTTAGTTACCTGATTCAAATTTGCATTTGTACTTCTATGCTTCAATGAAAAAAGCAAATGGTTCTGAGGATTCTTCTTTCTTTCTTTCTTTCTTCCATCCAATTTGTCGTGATGGGTGGTATTCAACTTTAGTCCTCAGAGCAAACCCACTGAAGTTGATGGGCATGACTAACTTAGATTCAGTAATTCCAAGGGGCCTACTCTAAGTGGGACTTACTTGAATGCCACCCTATGGGTGAGATTGACCTAACCAGTTCTATCAGCAGAAGCCCTGCAGAAGGACTTCTGCTTGTGTAAGAGGACTCATGTGTCTACTGCACCCCCCAAAATTGGGTAAAGGGATCAGGGGAATCCCCAGGATAGCATGCAGGGGGAGCAAAGGGGCTATTGTTCTGTCTAGAATGCTTGCACAGAAATAATGACTGGAACAGAAAGAATGAGTTCCACCCTATATATTTATCAATACCTCATGTTACAGGTGAGAGAAGGCAGCACTGGGCAGAGGACTACTGCCTTCAATTACAGCCCTGTGTTTTTCAGAATCTCTAGTTTCACCTCTACTGTTTTGTTTTTTAAATACTCTCTATTAATTTCCCCCATAGTTTAGAAAACAATAAAACATAATCGGATGAATCACATTTCAATGGAAAGTAAATATAAATAATAGGGATGCGGGTAGCACTGTGGTCTAAATCACAGAGCCTAGGGCTTGCCGATCAGAAGGTCGGTGGTTCAAATCCCCACGACGGGGTGAGCTCCCGTTCCTCGGTCCCAGCTCCTGCCCACCTAGCAGTTCGAAAACACGTCAAAGTGCAAGTAGATAAATAGGTACTGCTCTCCGGTGGGAAGGTAAATGGCGTTTCTGTGCGCTGCTCTGGTTTCACCAGAAGTGGCTTAGTCATGTTGGCCATGACCCGGAAAAACTGTCTGCGGACAAACGTCGGCTCCCTCGGCCAGTAAAGCAAGATGAGCACAACAACCCCAGAGTCGTCCACGACTGGACTTAACTGTCAGGGGTCCTTTAGCTTTACCTTTTTAAATATAAATAATATACTGTAGATAACTAATGTATCATAGTTCACAGAAGGACACAAGCTAAAAAGAAGGGGAAATGGGGAGGCATTAAAAAAAAATCAACAGAACTATTCCAAAACCACACCATTTTCACGCATTCCCTATATCTGCCGAGATTGCTGTCAAGGAGTGTGGCAGCTGTGTAGTTTCTTACTACTGAACAGGGAGAAGAACAAGGAGTGCTGTATTGGACCAATTGCTTATAATGCTGCTTTTTTCTTTTATTGTGACTTTAAGATTGCTAGCCTGAGAGCAGTGACTGACTTGTTTTTATTGGCCATTCATAAGCCAGACCAGGAGACTTCTCAGTTGAAGGGTGGGTGAAAAACTTTTTCAACAATATATAAGTATGGCATTGCTAAGCAAGACTTCCAACAGCTAAAAATTAACCTGAAGGGAATGATATGGTATTCAAAGCCCAAGGTTTGCTCGGAGTGGTTGGAATCCTTGATCCAGCAACAATGACACATCTCTTTTCTTTTGTTTTATAAAAAAGGGGGAGGCACAGTCAGAAGCATGCTTTCTTTTTCAGAGAGAGAGAAGGGAGGATCCCCCTTTAAGATGATGCTTAGCACCTTCAGTTTTCACAAGCATTGATTTAGATTCCAAAGACTGATTTTTTTATTTCACTATTACAATTTTCGCCTTTCAGCTAAACCGAAGTGTGTCATTTGAGACAGCCATGACACATGCTCAGACAACAACAACTTCATGAACAGGTGTTTGAAGGGGGTTGCAGGTGCGGGGAAACAAAGCAGGTACTGCACTTCAGGTGAAGACATCCCTGGCTCCTCCCCGCAAATGCAATGTGAAAGGTGGCAGACAAATGCAATCTCACTGCGTTTTAAGCTTCTAAAGTGCACATAGCCTAGGGGTGCATTCAGATGTGGAGAATATTGCATAGTTTTTCCCCTGATTATAATGCTAGTGCTTCTATCCTGTTTTGTAACATTGCTTTCACATTGCAGCACATTTTGTGCTATGGAACTGTGGGGTTTTGACTGATATACAGGCAATGACAAATTGATGTGTGCCCAATTGACACGTGACCGTGCACTTGTGGATCGCACCAAACCCAGAAGTGGCTTTAAAAATGGCAAAAACAGCCCCAAAAGAGCCCAGAAAGGGCAAAAAAGAATGAAAACAGCACCTAGTAATTGCACGAGCCTTTGCAAGTGCAATCTCAGGATCCCTTGCACTGACCATTGTGGCTTGTGGAGAGTTGGAGTTTGAGCAAGGAGGTTTGGAGGGAGCGATTATGATGGAGTTTGGTGTCTGGTAAGTGCTGCTGGTTTTTAAATGGGTTTTCCAAGGCTTGCAAAGGTTTAGAGAGTGTTTCAGGCTTTTCCAATGGTGTTTCAAATATACGCGATTTCACGTAAACACACAGTGCCTCGGAATGTAACCCCTGCATAAATGGGGAGTTTCCTATCATACCTGCCAAGTCCTGGACTGCAAAATCCAGGATCGGCAGCCGTGTGACACCAGATGTTGCGTAGACGCAACTTCTGGTGTTGCTTTGCCAAACTATGGGCACCAAAAATGGCCGGCGCTGGCAGTCGCGTCTACGCACTTCCGGACATGCATAGACATGGCTTTCGGTGCCGGCCATTTTCGGTGCCCATAGATGGGCAAAGCAGCAGCAGCAAAAAAGGCCACCAGCAGGAGAAGAATAATGGAGAATAACGGGAGAGGAACCGATACGGGGGACTGCCAGGAAACGGTACGAAAAAATGGGGGTTTCCCGGGGAAAACGGGTACTTGGAGCTATGTTTCCTATACCAGCATGTTGTGCCCAATTTCATTCGCATCAGTGAGCACGGTCTGGCACAGCAGCAAATATCATTGGATAATGTCACCCCATGAAAACAGAAAGGAAAGAACTGCATGGCAATCTACCACCCGAAATTTCATCACTTTACTGCTGCAATTTTCTGGGTTAAGAGAGCAGCCAATGGATTTTTCTGGAATCAGATAACTCAGAAATGAGCTTGGAACGTGCACGTATACCCCCATAGTTTTCTGAAAGTGGCTTTTGGCTCAAATACAATGCAGAAATTAACAGTTAGAGAGGCGTTGGAAAAATGGAACAAACTGCGGTGTGGATGCAGCCTATGTCTGGGCTGCAGACCTGCACGTGAGGGGACCAGCCAATACCTCATTGCCTCCTTTCTCCTTGACTTGGCGATCGTAAAGGCAGACAACACTCTGGATGCAGAATTGATGGTCAACGTAAAGGCCTGCATTGCCAGTGAATTATCTTCTCAAAGCATATAGCTGAATTAGACAGATCCTTATGACCGGCTATCAAGTAAAAAGAAGGCCTGAGCTATAATTACGCGTACTTACAATGAAGAGGCCAAAGACTAAACTTCATTATGCTAGATTTAAGATCGGAGCCATGTGTCCTTTCTTCAAACCACACACTGCTGGAGAAATTAGCTTTTTATTACCTGCCTTCCTTTGCCCAGCAAAAGCCCCAAGCGCCGCCCCGCTCGGTTTACCCCAAGGGTACATTTTACATGCATTAATCTTTCCCTTTGTAATCAACATGAGAAAGTGTCACTTTGATTAAACAAAAAGAAAAAAGGAGGTAAAAAGGAGCCTCCTTTGAATTACTAGGACTGCAGTACAATAAATTCTCTTGAGCTATCGCTCAGATTGGTCTTCAGACTTAATTCTCCAGAGTCTTATTTAATCAAAATGATGTTGCTAATTAAGGATTAAAACCTGGAATTTTATTTATTTATTTATTTCAAAGGGGAAGAATTTTTTTTTGCTTCCTTATTCTCTCCTTCAGGTAGGTCAAGGAGGAGGAATTTGCTTGGAGGAACCAAACCGATCTTGCTTCCTTCTGCAAAGCTGCAATATTTAAGAATGTTTGGATTTAATCCAAAGATGGAGATATGTACCAATATAATCGGGGAGGAGGGGGTGGTTATGGAAGCACTGAAAATATGCTTTTAGAAAACTGTACCACAATGGAAGAAAGCCAATATATTTCTACTGATAATTT
The DNA here is from genome assembly GCF_965207765.1 of Zootoca vivipara. Taxonomy (NCBI): domain Eukaryota; kingdom Metazoa; phylum Chordata; class Lepidosauria; order Squamata; family Lacertidae; genus Zootoca; species Zootoca vivipara. Next base: position 57,553,685 of record NC_142592.1, read on the forward strand.
AATTATCAATATTAAAAAGTTCAGTGCTATTCGTGAACAGAGATAAGCAAGCAATTTTAATTACACTATAGATACCAATTGATTTGCCGATGCCACCTGTGTGACCAACAGCTGTTTTGTGAATGGCAATTGTTCAATCATGCAATTGTCACTATATGGACTTTTCTGAATTTTATTTCGCTCTGACTCCAATGCTTACAATTCCCCCCCCCCAGCCGTGTGTGTATGTGTTGATGAACTCAGCTGTAGCCCATGAAACTTATGCCACGATAAATTTGTTACAAGAAAACAGAAGAGGGGGGTCCCCAAATGAAGATAACAGAAAGCCCAAGTCTCGGGGACCCAGTTACAAAAATAATATGCTTTGTAATTGGGTTCCTGTGACTTGGTCTCTTTGTTATAATAAATTTGTGAGCCTTCGTGGTGCCACAAGGCTCTCTGCTGTTGTTTTTAAAAAATGATATGCAGACGGTAACGCCTTTGGGAAAGTATTTTAATCAGAGGTAACTAAAATGTATGTGTTTCATATCAATGCAGATGAGAGCCACGCAGAGGAATAGGCATTTATTATGACCTCTGCAGGAAATCTATATGGAGCTATTCAGAGTTTGTAAGTCATTGCAGCTAGGCTCCCTGTGCTATTTATTATTAACCCAGAAAGAGGTTGGCTAGTGTTCGACAATGCAATCATTCATATCTATAAAATTATTCCTTACATTTATGTCCCAGCTTTTCTCTAAGGAGCTAAAGATGATGTACATGGTTTTTCCAACTCCCATCTCACTTTACCCTCACAAGAGCCCTGCGAGGTAGGTTAGATGGGAAGATGTGACCAAGCTTAATGGCTGAGAGGAAGATTTGAAACTACTCTTAGTCCAGCACTCTAACCACTAGTAAAAAAAAAAAAGTAAAGGTAAAGGACACCTCGACAGTTAAGTCCAGTCAAAGGCGACTATGGGGTTGTGGCACTCATCTCGCTTTCAGGCCAAGGGAGCCGCCGTTTGTCCACAGACAGCTTTCCGGTTCATGTGGCCAGCATGACTAAACCGCTTCTGGCGCAACGGGACACCGTGACGGAAACCAGAGCACACAGAAACGCCATTTACCTTCCCGCCACAGCGGTACCTATTTATCTACTTGCACTGGTGTGCTTTTGAACTGCGAGGTTGGCAGGAGCTGGGACAGAGCAACAGGAGCTCACCCCATTGCAGGGATTTGAACCACCAACCTTCTGATCAGCAAGCCCAAGAGACTCAGTGATTTAGACCACAGTGCCATCCGCATCCCTATCCTCACTTAACACAACAATGGTAGCCTTGCCTCATGCGCACCTTCCCAGAGCTGCACCAGAACAAAGGTGATTCTTCCTTCCCTTGGGGAAGGTCTATAGCTCAGTGGAAGAGCATCTGCCTTGCAAGCAGAAGGTCCCAAGTTCAATCCCCGGCATCTCCAGGTAGCCACTCCCGTCCTCACTCTAACCACTACAACCGCGCCATCTCATCCACATCCTTCTATGCCAACGCATCTGCTACGATCCCTTTTCCGTAACATCTTTTTGTTTAAATGATAATTATTAGGGGCTGTGGGCCTGCAACAAGTGTGGAATTATTAGCTCTTATGTTGCCATGTTCTCTGATGTTGCACTGGTAGAAAGCAGCTCTGTGAAAGCAGAGCGAGTTGCTTGTGGGGAAACTGTGGCATTTCAGCTGTTTCTGGACTCCTCACACTACCCTAGGATCTTTTTGGTGAGCACTCGTAGCCAAGTAAGATTGTCTTCCATAAACATGGTATTAACAATGACTCTGTAAGTGACTGTGGAGGCCAATTCTGGATCCACATGTCCTTCCACAGTGGGGACATTGGTTTCTGGGTGGGAGTTGATCATGGTGTGGATTTGCCAAGCATGCCTTCCTCTTAGCACGTTTCTCCCTTGCGTCCTGAGTTTGAGTGTCTTCAAAGCCCATGACACCTTTGGTAAAGGCTGTTCTCCAACTGGAGTGCTCTCAGGCCAGTATTTCCCAGTTGTTGGTGTTAATGGGATCTTGAAGGGTTTGAGTGTTCATTTTGAAGCCTGCATTGAGGTATAATCTTGATAGCCATCGTGGAGCGTATTAGTCAGTGATCTGTCCAGCAGTTGTCAGCGCTTGTCATAGCTCTGGTAAGGAGCACATCACAGCAATCTTTAGCACAGACAATAACATAGTCTAAGAGGTGCCAGTGGTTTGACCGAGGGTGCCTCCATGTTTTAAATTTATTTTTCTGTCGAAAGAGTGTGTTGGTAATAAGAAGGTTGTTTGCTGAAGGGAATGTGCTAGGAATGCAAGAATGCACCTGGTGCTTGCTGGGTACACAGTATGCGCCTCTGGGAACTTACAAGAAGGATATGAAAAGGATGGTCATCCCCAGTCATTTGCCATTAGCACCTGGCAACTGAGAAGTATGGACCCTCTGAGCAAGCATGTTGCATTTAAGGGCCAACCTTGATGCAGAGCTAAACACACTAAAAAAAACCCAGTGCTCAACAGCCAACCCAATATCCCTGTCAACAATTGTTCGGTGGAGATTTTAAAACTGGTGACCTTCCAGTGGGGCAGTCTCACAGAGGAGTACCTCAAGCACAATGGAGGGAACAAGGATTTAAAACACATGGGGCTGTGTCCCTGCAGAAGTGGTTGGACTACAACTCCCATCATCTCTGGTCCCTGATCATGCTGACTGAGGCTGATGGGAGTTAGAGTCCGACAACATTGAAGTCAGGATGTACCATTTGGTACGCAGGCTGGGACCCTACCTGCCCGCGGACTGTCTCACCAGAGTAGTGCATGCTCTGGTTATCTCCCGCTTGGACTACTGCAATGCGCTCTATGTGGGGCTACCTTTGAAGGTGATCCGGAAACTACAACTAATCCAGAATGCGGCAGCCAGACTGGTGTCTGGGAGCAGCCGCCGGAACCACATAACACCGGTCCTGAGAGATCTACATTGGCTCCCAGTACGTTTCCGAGCACAATTCAAAGTGCTGGTGCTGACCTTTAAAGCCCTAAACGGCCTCGGTCCAGTATACCTGAAGGAGCGTCTCCACCCTCCATCGATCCAGCGCCGAGGGCCTTCTGGCAGTTCCCTCACTGTGAGAAGCAAAGCTACAGGGAACCAGGCAGAGGGCCTTCTTGGTAGTGGCACCCGCCCTGTGAAACGCCCTCTCATCAGAGGTCAGAGAGATAAACAACTACCTGACATTTAGAAAATACATAAAGGCAGCCCTCTTTAGGGAAGTTTTTAGTCTGTGATATTTTAATGTATTTTGATGTGCGTTGGAAGCCGCCCAGAGTGGCGGTTGGAAGCCCGGCCAGATGGGCAGGGTATAAATAATAAATTATTATTATTATTATTATTATTATTATTATTATTATTATTATTATTATTATTCAGATTAAAAGGTGATGTTCTCAGCTACCAAGATCTTTCAAAGCGACACCCCTTCCCCACCCCTATTCTCCCAATTGCAACAGCGGCAAGCACTGACCAGTTGAAAAACGACAGAAGCTCCTTTTCTCTGTATGCATCAAGGTCGTAAACGCTCAAGGGGCACACAATGGCTCTTATTCCACCTGAGCCAAGGCAGGTGGCCGACAGCCCCACGTAAAAGAGGACCTGCTGCTCTCTTCTAGCCAAGGTGTGGAGGACGTAGTGCTTATCTATGAAAAAATCTTCAAAGGGGAAGGCGACGACAGGTAACAGGGCTGTACCTGCAACATGAAAGGCAGCGTGAGAGAGAAGGGCAGGATGAAAGGGTAACTAAGAAATGAAAGTATTCCTTATGACATTTTTTAAATTAAAAAAAAATTGGGGGACAGTTGTGTAAGCAGACTGTGTTAAACACCCCAAAGGATTTGCCAATTCTCTGTCTGCCCCCACCAGCATCATCAAAAGGACTATCAGGCTGCGTACACACTATTATACCTTTAAAGCATATGTGCTCTTCCAAGCCCACATTTCCAGCAAGTTCACACTCCTGTCTCAGTGACATCTACGCTGGCTTGGTTGGTCTTGTCCACAGAATGGAAGATTCAGGGATCCCCAAGGAGCTGGCTTCAGTCACCAGCCTATTGGCAGATCGACTCTGTGTTACAAATATGACAGGAAGGCTGGCGATGTCAACCGTGCCGTGGGGGAATCCCTTGCAGACGACTGCAGTGCCTGGAGACCGGCAGTCAGGTCCTGTATCCACAGCAGTGACCAGAGGAGGGATGACCGCTGGGTGCAGTGCAGAGAGAAGAAATGCCACGGTGCATCTGCAGTAGCAGAACCGGATGCCTTCATCTGCCTCTGCTGCAACAAAACATGTCTCTCCCATATCTCTACAGTCAAAGGCACACTCCTTCATTGCCTCCCAAGACAGAAGGATGTCAACAATAAGATGCACATGCTTTCTCTCAAAGGATTCTGGGCATTGTAGTTCACACACACACACACACACCACACAGAGTTACAATTCCCAGAATTCTTTGAGGAAGAAAATGTGCTTCAGGTGTGCTTTAAATGTATACTGGATACACAACCACAGTTGCAGGGCATGCTACATCCATGGCAGAAGGTGCTCTATTGCTGCACTGCCGTTTTTGTCCAGAACCACCAAAAATAGTTTGGGAATCCATCATCTACATAAATGACAATCAAAGAAAACAAATAAAGTACCCCAATCAAGTCGCAGGGATTGGATAATATTTTCCATTCTTAAGTCCACATTTCTACAATAGTGGAAATCACAATAGTGATTTTCTTTTCTTTTCTCTTTTAAGTCCTCATGAAAATTCACCAGCATTTCAGTTGAAGTCTTCTAATACACACGACTGTATGCAATTCCCCCTAATATACATACCTTTGCAAAGCAATGCTCCCTATACAACACATTCTTGCATGTTATTTCCACTTACAACTTTTAAACACAATATATCCAAGCACATGCATTTAGCAGACATTAGCTGCAGAACTGCCTTGCGAAATTGCAAAATTCAGAGATGTGCAAATTTAGAGAAATGGCCTTGTTTCAGTTTGCATATAGTTTGCAGAAAGCCCAAATTGGGTAGGTTCGCCTTAGAATGCTAACTGTGTCTGATTTCATCCCCATCCCTGGGAAGAGGCGCTACCAGATACCTACCTACGAAATGCAGAAACGCACAGATATACGCCAGTTTGCTCCGCCCCACCAGGCCTTGGGCAAGCCAGCCCATCAGAAGCGGAGTCACCATGCAGGCGCCTACAAAGCAGAGATTGATCGTGGCCGCCTGGTGGTTGGGATAGCCAAGCTTGATGGTGCAGAAGAGAATCATGTTGCAGACGATGCCAAAGAAGGTGAACTTTTCGCACAGCTCCACGAGCAGCAACCAAATTGTCCCATGGATTTCCTTCCGAGGCTTAGCGCTGGAGACGCCATCGCTGTCTTGCCTGGCTGTGGGCTTTCTGCCCTCCTTCGTGGATACAGGTCTTAGAAGTTGCCCATCTGGCATCAGTTTCATATCAACAAGAGGCATCACTGCTGTTGCTGGAGGATAGTAGCTCAGGGCAAGGCAATCTTTTTTGTGTGAGTGCACTTCGGTCACCCGCTTCTGTAACCGGCACACAAGTGAGACCGTTGCGTTAAATTCCACATATCGCCACAACAATTCTCAGATCATCTTCTTTTACAGATCCAAGCCGTCTATATTAACTTATTTGAGCATGCAGGTTTTTCAGAAACCAATCAGTTTAATTAGCTCGTTATGTGGCAAAAACGACCTCCTCCCTCCCCCCACTCCAACCGCAAAGCAACAATTGCCTATTAAAATTATGTGAATCCAATATAGGAAGCGCAGCAAACTTTATCTGCCCGCTACAGATAAAGGTTTAAATACCGAGGAAGGCTAAAGTACCTCAGCAAAATTCAAGTATTGGGATCAAGGAAAAAAATAATGCAGGGCTAATATTCCAATGCTTTTAATTAAGCAACCGTGGATGAAACTGGGAGCAAAGCGATAAAGACAGGAAGGATGCACATAAGCAAATGAACAATAGCTTATCGTTATAACATTTCTTGTTATTATGCGAGTTAAATTGAGATAAGAAAGTTAATTAGGAGGGGGGAAGTATACACCACTACATTTAAGTGCAGTAAGTCCTATCTCCATCAGCACCCCTCCTGCCAAATAATTGCAATGGGCTAATGAAAACAGGGTAGGGGTGGGAATCGCAAGGGAAATCTCCGTGCAAAATTTATCTGTTTTGACTGTGTTCTGGTCGCAACTGCTTGCTGCGATTCAGAAGGGAGAAAGTGCCTTTTTTTGGAGGGAAGCAATGGTTAGTGGCAAGCAGACAAAAAAGTAAAACTAAAATTAAGAAGTGAATTTCATGCAGAAGGGCAGCAGCCATCGTGGGCTGACTGGGGCAGGCTGTTACAGAGAGGCTCTGAACCAAACTGACTGCTGTTCTGAATCCGAGGTTCAGGGCAATGATGCCTGTTAATCCTATGTTGGGATAGGCTGCAGCTGCACTTGTTGCAAAAAGCTGGCTCCTCCTGGACTGCGAATGCTGTCTACCCCTCCATCCTACACTCGGTGTTGTGCAGATGTGCAAATAAAAGTATATATATCATAAAGATACCATAGTCACACACAGCACACAAATGAAGCACTACGATACAAGCTTAATAGCCATGGAGAATCCTAGGAACTGTAATCTGTTATGAGTGTAGTAGTAGTAGTAGTAGTAGTAGCAGTAGCAGCAGCAGTAGTAATAATAATAATAATAATAATAATAATAATAATAATAATAATAATGTATTACTTATACCCTGCCCATCTGGCCAGGCCTTCCCTTCTGGGCGGCTCCCAACAGACTATTAAAAACATGATAAAACACCAAACATTAAAAACTTCCCTAAACAGGGATGCCTTCAGATGTCTTCTAAAAGTCAGATACAGTGATGCCTCGCAAGACGAATTTACAGTAATTCGTTTTGCGAAAAATTCATCTTGCGAATCGCAGTTTCCCATAGGAATGCATTGAAATGTCTTTTTTTGCCCATAAAAAGGTAAAGGGACCCCTATCCATTAGGTCCAGTTGTGACCGACTCTGGGGTTGTGGCGCTCATCTCGCATTATTGTAGCCAGCATGACAAAGCTGCTTCTGGCGAACCAGAGCAGTGCACGGAAACGCCGTTTACCTTCCCGCTGTAGTGGTGCCTATTTATCTACTTGCACTTTGACGTGCTTTGGAACTGCTAGGTTGGCAGCAGCAGGGACCGAGCAATGGGAGCTCACCCCATCATGGGGATTCGAACCGCCGACCTTCTGATTGGCAAGCCCTAGGCTCTGTGGTTTAACCCACAGCGCAGCCTTTTTCAGCCGTGGGCCGGTCCACCCTCCCTCAGACCATGTGGTGGGGTGGACTATATTTTTTTGGGGGAAATAATGAATAGATTCCTCTGCTTCACAAATAACCCTGAGATGGGGATTCGAACCGCCAACCTTCTGATCAGCAAGCCCTAGGCTCTGTGGTTTAATTTAATTTAATTAAATTTAAATTTCTGTGCGTTTAATTTAATTAAATTAAATTTCAATACATTCCTATGGGAAACCACGATTCGCAAGATGAATTTTTCGCAAAATGAATTCGTCTTGTGAGTCACCATTCATCTTGCAGGGCATTCGTCTTGCGAGGTACCACTGTAGTTGTTTATTTCCTTGACATCTGATGGGATGGCATTCTACAGGGCAGGCACCACTACCAAGAAGGCCCTCTGCCTGGTTCCCTGTAACCTCACTTCTCGCAGTGAGGGAACTGCCAGAAGGCCCTCGGAGCTGGACCTCCGTGTTGGGGCTGATTGATGGGGGTGGAGACACTCCTTCAGGTATAAGGAGTGCTGACCTTATAGAGCAGGGGTAGGCAACCTAAGGCATGGGGTCCGGATCCAGCCCAATCGCCTTCTAAATCTGGCCCACGGACGGTCTGGGAATCAGCGTGTTTTTACATGAGTAGAATGTGTCCTTTTATTTTAAATGCATCTCTGGGTTATTTGTGGGGCATCTATTCATTATTTTTCCCCCAAAATATAGTCCACCCCACCACATGGCCTGAGGGAGGGTGGACCAGCCCACAGCTGAAAAAGGTTGCTGACCCCGTTATAGAGCTACGTCAAAGTGCAAGTAGATAAATAGGTACCGCTCCAGCGGGAAGCTAAATGGCGTTTCCGTGTGCTGCTCTGGTTCACCAGAAGCGGCTTTGTCATGCTGGCCACATGACCTGGAAGCTGTACGCCAGCTCCCTCGGCCAATAACGCGAGATGAGCGCCGCAAGCCCAGAGTCAGTCCCTTTACCTTTAAGAGTGGTCTAAATGCATGGTGTGAATGTGATGTTAGGCTCATTGGTCTCCAAGAGTCAATGAATTGCTGGGAAGGTACAAGGAGAGCAACATGGGAGGCAAGGGCTTTGTGGAGCCAAGAAATGAAGGCGCAGCATCTTTGCACAGTGAAAAAAACCCATGCAGGCTCTCCTACACATTCAAAGACATTCAAGACACAGCCCCATCACTCACCACTGAGCAAGCATGTAATTTTTGTAGACGTGCGTTTCAAACATGCAATTTTATTGCACGTACTTGTTTTAAAACCACCGCTTTTGTTTATATTTTTGACAACGTTTTGCGTCAATTTATCTTCAGTGTTTGATTTACATGCGTTTTAAATAAATGCTGCCTATCCTTTTTTGGAGCAAACTGCTTAGAGGCTTTTTCTGAGGAAGCGGTCTAAAAACCTTGGCAACCAAAAAACAAAATTAATTTGCCTTTTTGCAGGGGTCGGGAAGTAGAAGGCTGATCATAAATTCCATATATATATATATATGCTAAAGGGACTTGTCACAAAATCTAAGGGGGTCCCCTGCTGCCCCCACAATTTAGGCACCTTTATTCAACTCTTAATCTCAGACATATACTTCTACACATTTAAAAATAGATACAATTCTCCCTGAAGAACCACCAGTCCTAACAAACAATCATGTCAGGCCAGGACTAATTAACGAAAGAAAGAAGACAATAATAATCCCTGAGTATTATTATTATTATTTTGGAAAACTGGGTCAGGGAGAGATCTTTGGTGGGACAAACAGGGGGGGTCTAATCCTGTACCTGATACAAGCAGCAGTTGGGGTCTGGCCTCTCTTCTTGCTGCCAGTTTCAGCTTCTGACAGTCGGAGCCTTCCGTTCCAAGACACTTTCCCCCCGAAAGGCCTAATCCTGCACTGCTTTAAGCCTCAATAGGGGAAGATTTAAGATTGACTTGGGGAGTGAACCCCAGTGGGACTTCCTTTGAGTAAACATGCAAAGGTCAGAGCACTCTTACCAAACCTGCTGCATAAGACCCGGGAGAGTCAGCAAGCCGGGTCAAACCACCCTCAGGATTTGCATTCCACATTTATAGCCCCTGATACCACATAGCAGGCTTACTCCAAAGCAAATCTCATGGAACTGAATGAGACTTGCTCCCAAGTAGGGAAGGTGAACTAAATATTTCAATTTTGGTTTATCTCAGTTTCTTTCCTTTTCCACTCTCACATTCCCACATTAGTTTGCAAATTAATTCATTAGCATTTGACTTCAGATTTCATGTAATATATTCATTTTTTGTATGCCGTTTTGTCCAACATATACATTTTCCCTAATATATGATGCATTTATCTCTGCAATTTTTTTTTAGTAATATATTAATTTCTATACGACATTTACTCGAGTATATGCACATTTTCGATTGCAAAATTTGATGATGTATGGATTTTGAGAGGCAGCATTGTTCTGGTTCATGTATTGTTTCAGAAAGTGTGAATTAGGTGGGTTTGACTTTAAATTCAAATTGAAACAAAAATCTCCTCCATCCAGACTCGCAACTAGTGTGCATGGGATTGCAGCAAAGGGCTATAATACATCCACATTTGCTCAGAAGCAACCTATCAAATTTAAACATTTTAAATCATTGATTTTAACTTCATTGTTGCGTTCTCTTTGTAAACTGCTTTGAGGCCCCCCTCCCCTACATTCTAGTGGTGCAGCATAATTCCAAATCTGAAAAGAAAACATCGGTGGGCAACTCTGTATATATTTGCAAGAGGAAAGATTTAAGCTTTTTCGCAATATTCTTGGAAGTCTGTTTGAGTCAAACAGGGAGGGGGGGAATTAGGTAAAGAGGGATGGGCGATAACTGCAATAGACAAGAGATATGTGCTAAATCCTTCCTCTTTGATTTCTGGGAGCACTGTTCTCTTTGGTTACTGAGATTTCATTGAGGAGACAGCCTGTGTGTGTGTGTGTGTGTCTTGAGTTTTTATTTGGCGCCATAAGGTCTAGAAACACTTAGAGAAAAAGACTGGCTCTAATGATGCCCGATTAACACCAGACACATACCCTCCAACATTTCTCTGATTAAAATAGGGACATTCTATTCCAATAACAATAACAACCACTCATAACAATAACAATAATGAACCACGCCCATCTGACTGGGTTGTCCCAGCCATTCTGGGCTGCTTCCAACATATATAAAAACATAGGTAAAGGTACCCCTGACCGTTAGGTCCAGTCATGGACGACTCTGGGGTTGCGCGCTCATCTCGCTCTATAGGCGTTTGTCCGGAGAAAGCTTCCGGGTCATGTGGCCAGCATGACTAAGCCGCTTCTGGCGAACCAGAGCAGCGCATGGAAACGCCGTTTACCTTCCCACCGGAGCGGTATCTATTTATCTACTTGCACTTTGATGTGCTTTCGAACTGCTAGGCGGGCAGGAGCTTGGACCGAGCAACGGGAGCTCACCCCATCACGGGGATTCGAACTGCCGACCTTCCGATCGGCAAGCCCTAGGCTCTGTGGTTTAGACCACAGCGCCACCCCCGTCCCCTATATAAAAACATAATACAACATTAAACAATTTCCCTAGACAGGGCTGCCTTCAGATGTCTTCTGAAAGTTGTATAGTTACTTGGCTCAGGGATAGCATAACTCCATACCCTCCAACATTTCTCCAATGAAAATAGGGACGTCCCAAGGAAAAGTGGGATATTCCAGGATCAAATCAGAAATCAGGATGGCTTCTGTAAATCCAGGACAGTCCATGGAAAATAGGGACACTTGGAGGGTCTGTAGATGTGGTGATGGGTAAACTCCCATTCGCTTCCACTGATTTTTTTTGGTCCTCTAGCCTTTCCTGAGCCTTCTCAAATGAGAGAATCACCAAAAAACAAGAGGGTTAGGAGGAGCCTTGGCTGTAGGATGAAGCTGGGAGAAGGAGGTTGGAAGGCTGGCTAGCAGTGGTGATGATGGTCAAATCCAGATAGGAGCCCAGACTCTGCTTTGGAAATGTCTGGGTTTGCCTCGCTGGACATGAGGAACCAGGGATTTCCCCAGTCCAGACTTTGCCCCCAGTGCTAACAAGGAGAAAAGTCCCTTTCCAACACACACACACAATGCTTATAGACGGATCTTTGCTCATAGTTACTGAGAAACAAATGCCATTAAGTTTGAAGATACTTACTTCCTAGTCCGTGGACTGCATTGCCTCAGAGAACAATTTGCCCAGCTTATCTTCACACATTGCAGCTCTGGAGGCAGAAAACTCAGGCTCCCCCAACCCTGGTCTTTGCACAAGCTGTTGTGGCAAAAAGAGCAGGCAGACACAAGCAGGAGAAATACTTTTATTCAGATTGGCTAGAAACATGCTTACAAACTGAGTCCAGTGGGGCTTACTCCCAATTAAGTGTCTGAAGTATACCACTAGGCAAGCAACTTGTGTTTTCCATCTGCAGACTCTCCGCAGCAAAGCTTGTCTAGCAGCCAGAATCATACAGGTAGGATATCCCTTCTGTCAACCGGTTGTCGACACAGAGATGCCAAGTATTTTGTTCTGATAAGGCTCCTGTGCTTTTAACACATATCTGGCATGCAGCTGGTGGAAGATTTCTCCATGTCAGGTAACTGTTAAAGGGACACGCACAAATTGTAAGGGGCTGTATGGGTCCACAGGAGCTAATCTAATCTAATCTATGGTAGGAAAATAGTGGGCAAACTTTTAGATCATTCAGAACTTTTCATCAGGTTCGTTGGAAACTTTCAATGAACTCAAATGCTTGCTCACATTTTGGTTGTGTATTTTGGGAAGAATTCATAAAACTTGGCAGAAGTGAGATATGGGGAAACTGGAAGGTTTTTGGAGTATCTGGAAAGTTTGTCTATTAGGTGGAATCAAGGCTCATAAAAATAATGAGCAAGGCTTTTTAGAAAATGCGATGCAGGCTAGCTCTTTCTTTACCTAGAATCCTAGAATTGCAGAGTTGGAAGGGACCATGAGGGTCACGTAGTCCAACCCCTGCAATGCAGAGATCCTGCCCACAGCTTTCCCTGGGTGGGCGCGAACCACCAACCTTCTGGCTAACAGAAGGTGGCACTGACCTATTGCGCCACTTATTTGAATATGGGGAATTCACAATTACCCTGCCCAGCCATGAGGTTATTGGTCACATTCACACCATGCATTTGAAGTGCATGAGTTCTCCCAAAGAACCCTGGGATTTGTAGTTGATGCCTTCACAGAGCTACGATTCCCAGCACCCTCAAAAACTACAGTTCCCAATATATATATTTTTGGCAGAAGCCATATAATTTAAATGTCTGTTGTGGATGGGACTTTTGGTCCAGCCATCTACGTAGCTGGACTGCTATGGCAGAAAGAACAAAGGCTATGGTCCCAGGCAGACTTAATAGAAATGGATATAAATCCTATTGAAATGAGAAGTACTTCCTAACATAAGAGGGCACTCTGAGCAGGTTGCAGGGAGAGATGAGATGTTAATAGTGTATAAGACACAAAGAAATAAAAACTTGGAGGTTCTCTTTATTTATGCCAAAGGAGGTTCTCTTTATTTATGGCTATAGAGACAACACAAAATAATTAAGCTTTTTTTAATGATGTAATTTAGTCAGAAATGATATTTGGTCACAGATCATAAATCCACAGTCACTGAAGGATTCTCAGGAAGCAAAATACCACCTCCAGAAGAGTGATTTTCCTGAGGACTGCAGCAGGGAAAGAAGGGGTTAAGCCCTCCCTCCACATGCCTGCTCTAATACCATTGTTGGTATTAGAATTGATGCTTTTGAATTATGGTGTTGGAGGAGACTCTTGAGAGTCCCATGGACTGCAAGAAGATCAAACCTATCCATTCTTAAGGAAATAAGCCCTGAGTGCTCCCTGGAAGGACAGATCGTGAAGCTCAGGCTCCAATACTTTGGCCACCTCATGAGAAGAGAAGAATCCTTGGGAAAGACCCTGATGTTGGGAAAGATTGAGGGCACTAGGAGAAGGGGACGACAGAGGACAAGATGGTTGGACAGTGTTCTCGAAGCTACGAACATGAGTTTGACCAAATTGCGGGAGGCAGTGCAAGACAGGAGTGCCTGGCGTGCTATGGTCCATGGGGTCACGAAGAGTCGGACACGACTAAACGACTAAACAACAACAATACCATTGTTGATTATTATCCCTCCCCCACAGCTGATGCAATTTGCATTTTTTAAAACATGCATGTTAAATGCAAAGATGCACTGGACTTCCTGTCTACTTTTCAAATACTCAACTGTACCTCAGGCCAAGCAAATGCCAGGCACACCTGACAGCATTGTAATTTCAGTGAAATTCTCATGGGTGGGGTGTAGGTTCCCCACCCATGCTTACCTTAGGCCAGTTTCACAGTACATAGTTATGGCTTCCCACAAGGAATCTTGGGAACTGCAGTTTGTTAAGCAATTGCTGGGAATGGCAGCTCCCTGAGGTGGAAACTGCAGTGACAGTAACTCAAAGAAGTGACAAGGTTTTAAGGCCAACTGCAAAAGAAGAGCCTTCCAATGGCAGTGGGATGGAAGTTAAGAGGAAGAGGAATTAAATCAGGCATGGGGAATCTTCAGCCCTCCAGATGTCGTCACACCACACCTCTCATCAACCCTGGTGTTGCTGACGGAGGGCGGGTGATGGTTTTTTTTAAAGTCCAGCAACATCTAGAAGGACACAGGTTTCCCCAGCCGCTCATGAGGCAGGGAGTTCCACGTACAAGACACTGCTGTAGGAAAAGGTCTCTCATCTCTTGCCACTAAGGCAGTCCTCAAAATACTGTATGCACAGGCGGTTCTCTCTTAAAGGACAAACAGATACACAAAGGTGGAAAAAGTCACTCAGGCAACTTGATCTTGAGCCATTAAAGGCTCTAGAGCAGGGTTTCCCAAACTTGGGTCTCCAGCTCTTTGTGGACTACAATTCCCATCATCCCTGACCACTGGTCCTGCTACCTAGGGATGATGGGAGTTGTAGTCCAAAAGCAACTGGAGGGCCGAGTTTGGGAAAACCTGCTCTAGATGTCCTGGACACCGCTTTCCATTGTACCAACCGTCAATGCAATAAGGGGGGTCACATGATTCCAAACAGCTGGCTTCGGTCAAGTTTTTGGCAGCATCATTCTGAGCCAATGGAAGTTTCTGAGTAGTGTTCAAGGGCAGCCCCCCCCCAAGGAGTGCGGTGCAGTAGTCCAAAAACGTAACTGAAGCATGCAAAACCACATCTGACCTCACCACGAATGGGTGCATCTGGGGCACCACTCTAAGCTGGCTGAAAGCACTTTCTGGGGCTATAAAGACAGGCACTTATGTTTTGGCACATATCCATATTCAGCAAAGGTTGAAGTCCATTCCAGCGTTCCATGATTTTTGGCACCATTGTGCTTTCCTCTCAACTGGCACCTGCTTTATTATTTCGCGTCTTTGCTCCCTTTCTCTTTCAGCCTCAACCCAAACATATATAATTATATCTGTGCTAGGCAGTTTTTCATATGTTCACAGGCTCTTGTCTTATTGCACCTATTTGACGGTTTTATAATTCAGAGGTAATTGCATTGCAATTATTTTTCATGATGCATGGTGAAGTTTTATATCGTGGAGTTGGCAGATATTCTTTACGATGTTGTTTTCTCTAATGGGTAAATTAGACCTAGTTCTATCATATAGAAAGATGGCTTTTTAAAAATCCTATGACAAACTATAGATTGGAGAAAGCACTCAAGATCCCCCTCCACTTGCATCTGCCAAAAGGGGGGGGGGGAGGGATATGTAATTATGTGATCAAGTATTGCCTACAAGTAAAATAATACGATATGTGCATCTGGTTCCCCTTGTCATCTGATAATGATGGATAGTGTCCATTCACAGGTTGGTCTCATGTATAGAACTGGGAAGGAAAATCTCCTTCCATTGCCAGCTATGTTACGGTACTTTAATTAGGTTTACATCAAGTAGGCACCGATTCCTGGGAATTGTAATTGGTCAAGGACTGTTGTGCTCCTCTCTTGTTTGTGGGCTTCTCATAGGCATCTGATTGGCCACAAGATGCTGGTCTGGTCCAGTTCTTATGAGAGGCAGTGTGGTGTAGTGGTTAGAGTGTCAGACAAGACATTGGATGACCAGGGTTCAAAACCTCACTTGGCTGTGTAGCTCAGTTGCGAGTTGTTTTGGTGCAGACTTGGACTGTAAGCCTAAGAAAGCGTACCAGGGAATCTATAAATCCAGCTGCTACCTTGCTGAAACTGACCACTAGCTGCACCCCCCCCAGCCTTTCACTCTGAACACCTCCCACTGAGACTCTTGGGCTTGCCAATCAGAAGGTCGGCGGTTCGAATCCCCATGACGGGGTGAGCTCCTGTTGCTTGGTCCCAGCTCCTGCCAACCTAGCAGTTCGAAAGCACGTCAAAGGGCAAGTAAATAAATAGGCACCACTCTGGCGGGTAGGTAAACGGCGTTTCTGTGCGCTGCTCTGGTTTTGCCAGAAGCAGCTTAGTCATGCTGGCCACATGACCTGGAAAAACTGTTTGCGGACAAACGTCGGCTCCTTCGGCCAGTAAAGCGAGATGAGCACCGCAACTCCAAAGTCGTTCGCGACTTGACTTAACTGTGTCAAGAGGCGTCTGTCTTCCAAAACCTGGAGGTGGCATCTAGCCATCATGACTAGAAGGCACTGGTCCCCTTATTATCAAAGAACTGGCCTCCTCCCCTTTTGAACCCACCTAAATCTCTGTGGCTTAATGCAACTTAATGTAACTGTCAGTTTCTGAAAATCAAGCCATGTTTCCCAAAGCTTCCTTTTTTTTATTTTGATGCATATGATTTCCAAAATAAAATAAAAATAAATTGTTTGTTTTTGTCGGAGATGTGCATGTTTGATCTCCCTCTCTCAGCAATAGGTAATTTAAGCTGGGATAAAACACAAGAGCAATTTATTGCTTTTAGTACGAAATGGATTATAATTAGTTCTGCGCTTGGCAGCTCTGCGATGGATTGAAATACATAGATCTCTATTTACCAAGTCTCCCACAACATTCTGCAGCCAGGTAAATGCATGTTTACTCAGAAGTAAACCCTATTGCTTTGATTAGGACTTCCTCTCAACCCACACATAGGTCTGTCACCTTAGGAAGCCCATGCCCTTGCTGGCAGACGCAGGACTCAAACTCGGGTGTCTGTTTTTGCCAAATTCTTTAATGAATGAGACATAGGCACTGCAAGGTTTAAAGGCACAGCAGGTGAATTGCATGGCTAGGCATGAACGGAGACATTGGCCTAACACACTACATGCCCCCTGCTTCTTCCTTTGGATGAGGAGGGCAGTCATAAACCTTAGTGTAGCAAACTATGGGCCTCTCTGCTCTTAGCTACAAGCGGTCTAGTCCTGTGAGGCTTGTTTTGTTCTGGCGTTGGCATCTCAATGTCCTTGGTGATGGAGGTTCCAGCTCAACATCCAACTTACTTTCAGGCTCCTCCTCTGGAAGAAGCTCCTTACTGATAGGAGTGACAGAGGGAGCTCCCAGGAGGCGTCTGATATCAGGGTGCAGGACACTTTTGTGATGACCAGCTTGAACCTTTCCAGCTAAGATTATGCATATGTTGACTGTAGAGAGTGTGTGTGCCCTTATGGAAATGCTCTTGCAGATTCTTCGAATATAATGCATTACTGAACAACACCTGACTTGAAATTTGGTCTGATTAGGAATTTGGTGTGAGCCTCCATACTTGAACCACCATGGGAAATATGCCCCACCTGTGTTGAAAGGAATGCAGAGTTCAACAGGAAGAAATGTTCCCCACTCCTACCCTGCCCTGCCTTATCCCTTCGTGTCCTTCAAGTTTCTCTCAAGGTTTAGTGTGGTGCTGCAGTTAGTGTCAAAATAGGGCTAAAGGAAGCCAGGTTCAAATCTCCAGTTAGCCATGAAGCTCCCTGAGCGACCTTTATCTACACGTTATCTCTCAGCTTAACGTAACTCGCAGGGTTGTTGTGAAGTGGGGGGGAGGAGTTCTAATTGGCTATTGTGTAATTTAAGTGTGAATATCTCCACACCTGAAGGAGCGTCTCTACCCCCATCGTTCAGCCCAGACACTGAGGGCCTTCTGGCAGTTCCCTCATTGCGAGAAGTGAGGTTACAGGGAACGAGGCAGAGGGCCTTCTCGGTAGTGGCACCCACCCTGTGGAACGCCCTCCCATCAGATGTCAAGGGATTAAGCAGCTATTTGACTTTTAGAAGATATCTGAAGGCAGCCCTGTTTAGGGAAGCTTTTAATGTTTAATGCTGTATTGTGTTATTAATACTTGGTTGGGAGCCACCCAGAGTAGCTGGGGAAACCCAGCCAGATGGGCAGGGTACAAATAATAAATTATTATTATTATTCCAAAGGAAACATGAACGCTGTGTGCCTGAAACTCACTGGACTCTTCACCATGGGTTGGGGTGTAACAGTACAGAAGTTACAAGCAGAATAGCAAATGTGTCTTCCATTGAAAGTAGCTCAAAGCTCAGAGTAGGAGCTCCTTTCTTAAATTGCCTCTACAATGAGGACCATTTCCCCATCTATCTGAAATTCAGTGGATCTCGTTCCCCAGAGGAGTAGCAGAATGCCTGAAAATTCAATGCCATTTGGATGGAAAACACTGAAGCTACAAGCAACAGAGGACTGGCCAGTTCCCCTTTGGAGTCAATCAGCAAAGACTATTGGAAATTATAGAAAAGAATTAACTTTTTCCGAATCAATGGCAAAGCCAATTGAATTGAGGAAGGAAATAGCAATGAAGAGTCTATTAATAATGAAAATGAATTGAGAAACAAAAGACCCCCTCTTACACCTCTGCAAATGACAATCAGAGACCCTAAGGGTCAGAACAACTCAGCAAATAGTAACTCGTTGCCCTTTATGAAAAGAGAGAGAGGGAGAATGATAGGAGAAGGGGAGGCTCAACCATCTCAGCAGACCTTCCCAAGTCTTTGGGTGCTACTTAAGAAGGCGTTATCAGCCTTTTGGGGCCAGTGGACGCATTCGAATTTTGAGAAAGTGCTGCAGGAACCCGTCACAAAATGTTCTGCTGCAAGGGCTGTGGCATAACACAAAATGGTTATTACCACAGGGAAAGGAGCAGAAAAAGAGTCAGGAAGGAATAATGGCATGCCCCCCAATCGTTTTTATTTTTTGTGGGGGGAAGGCAAGTACATTACCCCCCCCCCCACACACACATTGACAGAGAATCTCTTTGCATCTCTCTGCTGTTCACAACAGACGGGAGTGTGGGTCTCCATTTGGAAAAAAAAGTCCTATTGAGTTCAAGAGGGCTTGCTTACTGGTAAGCCTGCGTAGGGTTACAGCCCAGATTTTTCTGCTTCTCTTTTTAAATACAGACAATGAATGCACCACACAGTCACCTCTCTATTTTAAAGGTTGGTGGTTGTGTGTGTGTGTGTGTGTGTGCTTTTACTTAGAAAGCATTATTTTTAAGCATCAGTACCTAAGGCTTGATCTTTCCATTTGACAGCAGGATGTACATTTCAATAAAAATCATTTGCCATTTCCACTCCAAAGTTTCTAATTTTCTCCCCAGGATGGTATCTTGAATTTCTTTTCATCTGTCATGTCAGCGGAAGAGCTGACAGCCCCTTGCTGTTCTTTTCAACCTCCCTGTAAACTTTTGCTGCTGCTGTTGCTGTTGTTTGAAAGAGTTTGGTGGCATCTGCCTTAGCCAAGGTTCCCTTGCTCATCTCTTTAACTTCATGGTGACCCTCAGAAGCACAAGGGGCTGCTCATCGGCCCAACTAGCTCAGCATAGTCTACCCCAGGGATTGCCGACTTCTCTGAGTTTGTGGGCACACTTGTGAACTGGAGAAGCTCTGGGAAAACTGGAGAAAAACAGCTTGCAAAAATATGCTAGAAGTGCATACAAAAAGTTGATATTAGGGAGAAATCTGCACTAAAATGCCGATGAATTTTCATGAAGGTTTTTTTAACAACCCCCCCCCCCCTGCAGAGCTGTGGAATAAGGAATCTAAGATTGGAAAAGTGAGATATCTCACCTCACCTCAAAAAGGATATTATTGAGTTGGTAAAGATTTGGAAAAAAGCCACCCAAATGATTGATGGGATTGATGGGAAAATCCCAGGACAAGGCCCTGTTTCGACAATTCTTCACCAGCAATGTTTTAATGGTCAGAGTGTACCAAGTATGTTTGCAAACATACTTGGGATTTTTTCACTGGAATTTATTTTTATTTGCCTCACTATCATACTGGAATTGATTCCTATTTCAATTCATTACATCAATAAAACCTTTTGAAGACTTACTTGAAATTCATCTTCCTCCCGGCCCGAGTTCTTGCAATTTACTGTTTATTTCTGGACATCTTCACCAGGAGCTGGGACAGAGCAACGGGAGCTCACTCCATCGTGGGGATTCGAACTGCCGACCTTCCGATCCGCAAGCCCAAGAGGCTCAGTGGTTTAGTCCACAATCCCACATATGTCAGTGGATCAATGGGTACTAGCCATGATTGCTATTGACTGCCTCGACAGTTGGAGGCAGCAGTGCTTGTGAATACCAGTTGCTGGAGACCACAGAGTCCTCCTACATGCATCCTACATGCATCTTACTGGCCACAGGATGCTGGATTAGATGGGCCTTTGGCCTGATTCAGCAAGCTGTTCTTATGTTAACCAAGAGAACTGAAATGGACAGATCCACCTCGGAGAAAGCATCATTACTTCTGAGTAGGATTGTGTTGCATGATGCTTCCCCCTGCTGTCGAGTCTCCCTGCTATTCCTAAACACAGAGAAATAAGAGGGATGCTCATCAGGCTCTCTGCTGACAACCCAGAGATAGGTAATGATAGCAATCTTGCTGATAATGATCTGACATCCATTTAATGTCTCTTGTTCTCAGGTCGCTGCAAATGTTGCACAACTTCATCCCTGGGAAAAAAACTCAGCTTCTTTACATAATGTTAGGCAAGATCTATAGAATTTCACAAGCAGAGGGCTTTGGACTAGGCTTGATTAAAGAAAGATTTTTTTATTTTAAAGATTTCTAGGCAAAAAGCCCCCACCCCCAAGAAGGGTGAGTTTTTTTAAAAATAAAACAGAACTACAATCCACTTTTCAATAAAATACCATAATTTATTACAGTAGTTAGAAAGATCTCAAGAGTCTAGCCAAGTGATCCATAAAATTGAATAAGGCTGCAATCCTATTAATGCTTCCATGGGAGAAAGCTCCTATTGTACACAGTGCAACTTACTAGTGAGTAGGCATGCACTGTAAACCATAAAAAAACCCCAACACTTAAAACCAGCATGAAGATAGCAGATAATAATTCCAAACCAGGATGTATTACCAATTCCTACGGTCATGGACTGGTTCGATGCAGAGGAATGGTGGGAGGAACCAGCTGGGGAACCACCATGGGAAGTTCAGAGCCAGGGGGTTGGTGGTGGGACAAGGAGGAGTGGTCAGAGGGAGAAGACTGGGAAGAGGAGGTGTCGGAAGCTGAAGAGGTAACGGGGCTTAGTGAGAGTCTGTGAGTCTTGCAGAGAGAGGTCCAGAAGCAGAAGCTGAAGCAAGAGAGTGGGAAAAGGGAGGCCAATAGGCAGAGATGACTCCAACTGCAAAAGAGGCATGGGCGTCTCCCCCTCCTGCTGTAAAAAGCTCCCCTCATCCATGGTCTCCCAGAACCAGAAGAGGGATGAGAAGGACAGAGGAGAGATTGGCGACATGTAGACATAGCGATCATTTTTTATTTTGAGGTTTGTATTTTATATTCTTTTCGGAAACTGACCTGGAAGCTGTGCTAAAGGGTGGCATATAATTTTTTGAAATAATCACTGTACACGCAATGGAGTACAGCTGTACCTTGGTTCTCGAATGTCTTGGTACGCGTATGTTTCGGCTTCCGAATGCCACAAACCCAGAAGTGTTCCGGTTTGCGAACGTTCTTTGGAAGCTGAACACCTGACACTTCTGAGGCTTCCGATTGAGTGCAGGAAGCTCCTGCAGCCGATCAGAAGCCACCCCTTGGTTTTCGAACATTTTCAGAAGTCGAACGGACTTCCAGAATGGATTCCGTTCGAGAACCAAGGTACGACTGTACTCCAGAAGAGCACATGGCTGGCTGGTGGCCACACTGAACAGGAACACTCAGGGCCATCTTAAGCGCCCCTGGCGCCGTGGTGCACCAGATCTCTCCGGCACCCCCCACCCCATTTCCCAGCGCGGCTGCCACAGGCGCTGCTGCGCGGCGGGTGGGTGGGCGGGCAGGCACAGCGCAGTTGCCGTGGGCGCAGCTGCGCCGCGGACCGGCCGGCCAGCGGGCAGGCGGGCGCAACTCGCGGCGCCCTCCTGGCAGGCCGGCGCCGTGGTGCAGCTGCGCCACCCAGCCTGGCCGTAGGGCCAGCCCTGGGAACACTCCATGGTGTATCATTTTGTTACAGGGCCTAATTAAATGCAGCAGTGTGGATGCTCCTGTTCAGTGTGGCAGCCACCCCCTCTTTCGGAACACTCCATTCCACGCCTCCTGATAATCCACTTTTGCCGCCTGATGGTCAGCATTCCATGCCCACATTTGCATATTTTACAGGGGTGGGGCATTCTTCTGGGAAACACAGCTAGATAGGTGGGGTATAAATAATAACCTTCTTCTTCTTCTTTTTCTTCTTCTTCTTCTCTTCTTCTTCTTCTTCTTCTTCTTCTTCCTCCTCCTCCTCCTCCTCCTCCTCCTCCTCCTCCTCCTCCTCCTCCTCCTCCTCCTCCTCCTCCTCCTCTCCCCTTCAGATTATTTTCGCCTTCATATTTTTTTGTACTTCTGCAATCTTGAGGGGATCCCTTCTTGTACTTCCCTGTAGTGCTGTTTTGGCTATGTAAGGATTCACACTTGGAGAACGAGTTCACTGTTCTTATATGCAATACGGCCAGGGCCGGATTGAGGTTTGATGAGGCCATAAGCTACTGAAGGTAATGGGGCCCTTTATATATATACAGCTGTCTTTTGTCAACAACAAATTGTCACTGTTGTTTTGTGTTGAATATATGTTATATAGTAATTTATGGACCTAATAGGTATCTAAAGCCATTTGCACATAACAAAATATGTATTTTATCAAAGTAATTGTTGAACTGAAAGACAATTAAGAAGAAGTATTATTGTGAGGGACAGGGGATATCGCGAAGTCCCTCCCCTCCTGAGTTCAAGCCCATCCCCGAGCACAGGGGAAAGCAGAGGGAGCTCCGATTCCAGTGAGGAAGCAGGAAGTCGTGTCCGAGGCTCAGGCAAGGTAGCGGAGCCAGGGTCCCAGGTGGGACAGGAAGGGGCAAATAAGGGGGGGAGACCCATCCCCCCAACTCCGGAATTACGGAGAAAGAGGAGGGGAAAGAGGATGGGTCTGCCAAGGCTTTTGTGTTGGGGAAAGACGCGCCAAAAGCCATTCGGAGGTTCTGCAACGTAATGACCCCATCGTTCCGTGTAAATAGCAATGACTTCAGCACTGTAAATACGCAGCACCAATAAAAGAATAAAATGCAGAGCTGCATAGCGTCGTTACTCTGAAGTAGCCTGCTCCGGCCACTGTGACAGCAACCTCCGAATCATTTTTTTGGGCTACTTTGGAGTTGCCGGGATGAGTGTGTCAGAGGCGGAGAAATGGCGGCAGATCGCGGAGAAAGCCCAGCAAGACCTGCAGCAGCTGGCGCAGCAGGCGCAGGGGGAATTAAAGGCAGCTAAAGAAGAAACCAAGAAGGTCCAGGACGACCGGCTACAACTTGCAGAACAGGTGAGAGCGCTCCAGGAAAGAGAGCAGCAATTAAGGGCGGTGGCGGTAGACCTCCAAAACAAGCTGGATGCAGAGAAAAACAAGGCGGGAGGGGCACCCCAAGTCCAAGTGCTGCCAGGAAGGAGAGCCGGGACCCTAGTAAGCAAGTTCAATGGAGACCCGAGGGAATATCATGGCTTTGAGACTGAGATTGTGTATGCTCTTGAGCTGCACCATGATGACTTCCCTGATGATGAGCACAGGGTAGCGTTTATTGTGGAGCACCTTACCGGGGCAGCCAGGGAGTGGCTAAGACCGTTAATCGCAACAAAGAATCCTTGCATGAAGAATGTCAAACTATTTCTAGAAGGTTTGAAAACGATGTATTCGTCCGATAGTCATATGGACCAGACTAAGGAGGAACTTCATAATTTACGCCAAGGAAATATGACAGTTCACGCATATTGGGCGAAATTCACCATGCTGGTGCACAGACTGGGGTGGGAACTAGAGTCAGCCCCAATGCAAGCGGCGTTCTACTTGGGTTTGCATGAGGAGGTGAAGGATGAGCTCTCGAGAGGTCCAAAGCCCAGTAGTATGGATCAGCTGAGCAAAGCGGCTCTGGCGGTGGGGGTGAGACAGGAATCCCGATGGAGCGACAAGCAAGCAACGCGCGCAAAGCGGGCTTGGTTCCCACGGTCGCAGGAGAAGCCACTCCCCCAACAACCCTTTCAAGCCACGCCTGGGGCCAGCCAGGACCAGGAACCCATGCAGATTGATAGCGCGCGCGCGCGCGGGCTTTTCAAACCCCAGCGGCGCCAAGACGCAAGGAGGGAAGGGGCGGGAATTGCTTTCTCTGCAACTCCCCCCAGCATCTCGTCAGAGACTGCCCACATCGCAGGGAGTGGCAAGGAAAGGCGGGAACGGTTGTGCCCTCCCCCACTGACGCAGCACCACAGCAGGGAAACGGGAAAGCCTGGCTGCAGGAGACAAGGGGCAGCAGCCAGGCACAGTCAGCAGACAACAGCCCCAGCCCGCCCACCCGCACAGAGAGGAGCAGAGCCAGCCCACCCCTCCCAGAGCAGGAGTGGTTCTAGAAGTCACGCTAACGCTCCCAAATGGCTATCCATTGACGGTCCTCGCCCTAATTGACAGTGGTGCCTCAGCCAACTTCTTCTCGAGAACCTTTGCAGAAGAGCACCAGATCCAGCTTCTGCAGCTGGATTTTCCTCTGCACGTGGCAACCATTGACGGCAGAGAGTTGCTGGGAGGGGCCATCACTCATCAAACCCCCCCCCATGAGAATGACGGTGGGAAGGCACTCAGAGACACTGGCATTCAACGTCACCACCATCTCAGACCCCCCCATCGTCTTGGGCATGAGCTGGCTGGCGCGCCACGACCCCTCCATCAGTTGGCACCAGAGATGCATCACTTTTGGATCGGACTTTTGCCTGGAACATTGCATGCAGCACCAACCAGGGGAGGGGCCTCCGATAGCCACGGTGGCCACCATGCACGTCAAAGGGGGTGAGGCGATACCCAAGCCGTACTGGGACCTGCAGGAGGTCTTCAGCGAAGCGGAGTCCGACCACCTACCCCCGCACAGGCCTTTTGACTGCCAGATCAACCTGGTGCCAGGGGCCACTATACCCCCAGCCAAGCTGTACGCCATGTCAGACCAGGAACTGGAGGATCTGCGTGCTTTCATCGACAAGAACCTCAAGCGGGGGTTCATCAGAGAAAGCAAGGCAGCAGGGGGCAGCCCGGTCTTCTGGGTGGACAAGAAAGACACGCAACAGCGCCGTCTTGTGGTGGATTTTAGACGGCTGAATTCAGTGACAGAGCCAGTGGCTTTCCCCATGCCCAGAGTGGATGATCTCCTGACAGCGGCACGCAGGGGTAAGATTTTCACCAAGCTAGACCTGAGGGGGGCGTACAACTTGATCAGGATCCGGGAAGGCGATGAATGGAAAACCACGATGTTCACGCCTCTGGGCTCTTTTGAATATCTGGTGATGCCCTTCGGGTTGCAAGGGGGCTCAGCATGCTTCCAGGCCTTCATGCACCACGTCCTGGGGTCCCTCCTTTTCAAGAACTGCTTGGTCTTCCTAGATGACATCCCTATCTAATCCGCTGACCCAGTGCAGCATGTGAAAGACGTCAGGGAGGTGCTGCAGCGCCTGAAGGAGAACCACCTGTATGTGAAGCTGGAGAAGTGCAAGTTTCACACCAAAGAGGTGGACTTCCTGGGCTACAAGCTGTCAGACAAGGGGTTAGCGATGGACAAGGACAAGGTGCAGGCCATCCTGGACTGGCACAGCCCCAGGACGCGCAAGGATGCCCAACGCCTACTAGGCTTCGCCAACTTCTACAGGAAGTTCATCAAGAACTTCTCTCGCGTTACGGCTCCCATCACTGACTGCCTGAGAGGCAAGCAGAAGTTCAGGTGGACACCAGAGGCGCAAGCAGCGTTCGAAAGCCTCAAGAGGGTGTTCGCCTCGGACCAGAACCTGTTCCACGTGGTTCAGGACGCGCCCCTACGCGTTGAGACAGATGCTTCTGATAAAGCTGTGGACGCCATTTTGTTGCAACTGGACGCCAACAGAGAGTGGAGACCCTGTGCCTTCTTCTCCAGGAAGTTGACCCAGCCAGAGCGAAACTACACGGTGTTTGATAGGGAACTTCTTGCGATCCACGCTGCGTTCCAGCACTGGAGACACTTCCTGGTGGGCGCAAAGCACCCCATCCAGGTGTGCACAGACCACAAGAACCTGGAGTTCTGGAGAAATGCCAGGGTGCTCAACCAGCGGCAGATACGGTGGGCAGAGTTCTTCTCGAACTTCAACTTCTCCATCCACTACATCCCGGGGGAGCAGAATGTCAGGGCGGATGCCCTCTCCCGCAAACCGGAGTACATGGAGGAGGAGGCGCCACCAGCACCCAGGCACATTTTCCCCCCGTCAGCATGGTCCTGCGGAGCAGCAGTGGTGAGCGAGGCAGAACTCACAGCACTGACGGCAGCGGATGAGTTTGCCAACCACATCTTCAGAGAACTGAGAGGGGGGAGGGAGCAGGCAAAAGACTTTGCAGAACGCAGGGGGCTGCTCTTCTACAAGGGTGCACTGTACCTGCCCACCACCCAGCTTAGACGTAAGGTCCTCAAG
This sequence comes from Zootoca vivipara, assembly GCF_965207765.1. Taxonomy (NCBI): domain Eukaryota; kingdom Metazoa; phylum Chordata; class Lepidosauria; order Squamata; family Lacertidae; genus Zootoca; species Zootoca vivipara. The sequence goes on from NC_142592.1 coordinate 57,580,016, forward strand.
CAGATGCACGACAACCCAACTGCGGGGCATTTTGGAAGGGACAAGACCGCTCACCTAGTCATGAGACACTTCTGGTGGCCAGGGGTGCGGGAGGATGTCAGAGACTATGTAAGGGGCTGTGACACCTGCCAGCGGGCAAAGGTGGTCAGAGCAGCGCCAGCAGGATTGCTGGAGCCCTTAGCCACACCACACAGGCCATGGGAAGTGGTGTCCATGGACTTCATCACAGACCTGCCTTCTTCCAGGGGCAAGACCGCAGTGTTGGTGGTGGTGGACCTCATGTCCAAAATGTGCCACTTTATACCGTGTGCCAGAGCGGTCTCTGCTGAAGAGACAGCCAAACTGTTTGTTGACCACGTATTCAGACTGCATGGCTTACCTTTAAGAGTTATTTCGGATAGAGGCCGCCAATTTGTGTCCAGGTTCTGGCGGCGGCTCATGAACCTCCTGCAGGTGGAGGTCAGCTTGTCGACGGCTAGACACCCGCAGACCAATGGACAGGCGGAGAGGGTCAACGCCATTCTGCAGCAGTACCTGAGATGCTACGTCAGCCAGAGGCAAACGGACTGGGTGGATCGCCTGCCACTGGCAGAATTTGCCTACAACAATGCAGTGCACGTCTCCACAGGGGTGTCGCCCTTTAAGGCCAACTACGGGCGCGACCTCAGATCTTTCCCGGAGAGGGAGGGGGAGGAGGAGGAGGAGGGCCCGCAAGCTGAGGATTGGGCAGAGGAACTGGAGACGGTGCACCAGCAGCTCAGAGAACACTTGGAGAGAGCCAAGGAAGCATACAAGAAGGGTGCAGATCGCCACAGGCGACAGGGGGAGGTCATCAGGGTGGGGGACAAGGTTTGGCTGTCCTCGGAGGGCCTTCCCACCAGAGGGAGGTGCAAGAAACTGGCACCCAGAAGGTTGGGCCCCTTCACGGTCACGCAACAGGTCAACCCGGTGGCCTTCAGACTGGCACTGCCAGAGGACATGAGGGTGCACCCAGTGTTTCATAGATCGCTGCTGTCGCCGTACAGGGAAAGCAGCAGGCTCCGAGACAGCGAACAAACCCCCGAGGGAGGGGGGGGAGAGGGAAGGCAGGGAGCAACTCAATGAGGCCACGGCCATCCTGGATTCACAGAGAGGGGTGGGGGGCCTGGAGTACCTCATGGCATGGGAGGATGCTCCGCAGTCCCAGAATGAATGGGTCCCGGCCACTCAGATACAGGAGGAATTCTTGGTGGAAGAATTTCACGCCCTCTATCCCCACAGACCCAAGCCCTGGCACATGGAAAGGGAGGGGGAGGAGGAGGAGGCACGGGAGAGCAGCTCACCATGGCGCTGGGAAGCGGAGTTTGAGGAACCGGGAGACGAGGTATGGGTGTCACCGAGATCCACCCAGTCAGAGGCAGAAGCAGATTGGCAGCACATTTTTACCCCCACCAGCTCGGACGCCACGGACTTTTTGGGATTCCAGTCCTCCCAGGCGGAAGGGGGGGGCTCGCAGGACTGGGGGGAGGTGTTCACACCGACGGGCTCGGAAGGTACTGAGTTCTTAGGCTTCGAGTCGTCCCCGACACCTGGGGGGGACTTGGGGAAGGGAGAAGGAGAGCTTGGGAGGGGGGTGGATGTGAGGGACAGGGGATATCGCGAAGTCCCTCCCCTCCTGAGTTCAAGCCCATCCCCGAGCACAGGGGAAAGCAGAGGGAGCTCCGATTCCAGTGAGGAAGCAGGAAGTCGTGTCCGAGGCTCAGGCAAGGTAGCGGAGCCAGGGTCCCAGGTGGGACAGGAAGGGGCAAATAAGGGGGGGAGACCCATCCCCCCAACTCCGGAATTACGGAGAAAGAGGAGGGGAAAGAGGATGGGTCTGCCAAGGCTTTTGTGTTGGGGAAAGACGCGCCAAAAGCCATTCGGAGGTTCTGCAACGTAATGACCCCATCGTTCCGTGTAAATAGCAATGACTTCAGCACTGTAAATACGCAGCACCAATAAAAGAATAAAATGCAGAGCTGCGTAGCGTCGTTACTCTGAAGTAGCCTGCTCCGGCCACTGTGACAATTATTAATAGTGAAATTTTGGGGAGGGCCCCCCCCAAGAGAGTGGGGCCCTAAGCCATAGCTTGTTTAGCTTATACGTAAATCCGGCACTGGATACGGCGAATGAAAACTAGTTTTAAAAATGCTGCCATTTTTGTACAGTTTTGATTTGATGTACAGTTTGATGTACAGTTTTCCCATTTAATCATGACTTATTTGACTGTTCATCCTGTCCTCTCCCCCACCCCCATTATCTCAGCCCCAGTTGAACCACCCAAATAGCCATTTGGTCCCAACGAAGATGGAATTGCATCACTTTTCAGGGGTGGACAGTCCAACAGCGTTTCCATCTCGCACAAGCCCACACTCCGTGAACTGTGTGTCATGTCTGTTGTAAAAGATGCGGCACTTGGAACTGTCAGTCAACTCACTTGTTAGAAACACAAGTGAGCTATGGAAGAATTAATCGGCTGCCTCCTCCCCTCCCCCTCCCCCTCCCCTCCCCCTCCCACCTAAATATAGTAATAAGTAGAACATTGACCCAGCAAGGCAGTGAGCATGGAAGAAGGTCTAATTCGAAGTAATTAGCAATCCATCATCCCCCACCGCTGCCCCTGAAATGTTTATATTGACCTTGGGCCAAATGCATCCCAAGTAGAGGAGCTGTTAATCCTGAGTAATGCTCAGGCCATCTCCACCAAGGCTGGTCCCGGGAGAGGCAGGGAACGCTAAGATGAATTGGGAAGGGTTCAGAAGAAAGCAAGAGGGTTTCTATGTGCAGGGCAATGCACTAAAACACGCCCATGCAGGGATCAAAGTGGCACAAGATGAGAATTCAGTACCAAGAAAGCTGGATTCTGCAACCTGGATAAATTGCGCAAATGAAGTTTCCAAAGATCAGCTTCATTTTAATGCTGGAAATGGACGATTGCTGCTTGCAGACCTGGAGAGGAAAACAGAGCTGTGCATAACATTGAAACCTTGATTCCAAGCTGGCTTGTCTGATTTTATTCCTCAGAGGTTTTCAAGTCAGTCCTTGTAGGTCTATAGCAGGCATAGGCAAACTCGGCCCTCCACATGTTTTTGGGACTACAACTCCCATGATCCCTAGCTAACAGGACCAGTGGTCAGCGATGATGGGAACTGTAGTCCCCAAACATCTGGAGGGCCGAATTTGCCTATGCCTGGTCTATAGAAATATATTTTCCCCCTTTCATTTAAAAATGTGCCAAAGAGACCGTGCTTGTGGAAAGCCAGTGTTTCAGAGGGAAGGTCTCTGAGCAACCTTTCTCCATGGCAGGGTAGTTTTCTTTGTGCAATAATCTTTAAAAAATAATTAAAAATGTCGGAAATTCAAACGTACAACAGGCCACCTGTATTGCAAGTGGTACATTCCTAGAGGAGAGAACCACATTGTTTGCTCTTAGTCCTTGATGTGAGAGTTGTTATTTATGGTTCTGTGCTCCCAAAAGTAAAAACAAATAAAACCCAACAGCCCACTCTGCACATAGAAATCTAGCATCTATTATCATACCCGGAGAGTGAGACACACTAATACTAGTTATAAAATATGAAAGATAACCAGAGCAGGCCAAGGAACACATGATGATTAAATGGGTTCAATACAGAAATAATATCCCATTCCGTGCCTGGGAAAACCTTTAGAACAGAGAACATAAATTTTCATTAAATGTAGCAATTAGAGGGAAATGTCATAAGATCATGGCAGGGGGCTATACTCCTGTGGTTGTAATAAATAAAATACATACAAATTATTCAGAGCTTTGTTGGAAATGCAAAAGGGCAAGTAGGTGATTGTATGTATGTATGTATGTATGTATGTATGTATGTATGTATGTATATATGTATCAAAAGGCAAAGGCCAAAAGGGGAGAAATTATTGGAAAATGATTAGTAAGATGAAAGAGAGGATTATGGGGTACACTTTATTCCTTTCAACCCTCTTATTTACTAAGTTATGTAGATTGGTTTGTTAGATGCAAGCTTAAGTGCACAAGTTGCCTTCAACAGGGGTAAAATCTGTGCTCCTGTGTACACAAATAGTTGAGCTGCACACTCGTAAAGTTATTCACATGCAATGTTCAACGCGTGTACAGTCTGTGTACATGTGTACACAGCAGTTGAGCTGTACAAAACAATGTGTGCAGCCTTGCACACAGATAGCTGTGCGTGTACAGAGAGCGTTCAGTGTAACAAGACAATAGAGAGTAATGCTACTAGTATGATCAGGGCAGCATGAACTATTTGTATTAAAAAACTGAAGGTCAAATACGCTGCCTTTGATAAAGGACTGGTTTGACAAATTAAAAAATTATGCTTTGATGGCAAAATTAACATGTTAAAGGAAGGCAGAGTCAGAACAGATCATTGGGAATGTTTTACTGAGCGCTACTGATGTACACCAGTGCATCTAAATACACATTTTGTTTCTCTTTAATTTAGATGGGTTATTAATAGATTGCATCACCACAAAGCAATGCATTCCTCTGATCCGAAGAGCCAATATGCTTTTGTATATGAAAAATAAAGAAAATATTTGCGCTATTAAAAAAAAAAGAAACATAGCCTGTTAGGCTAAGCAACTGAAGTGGGGCTAGGGTAAACTCTTGAGTGAGCGTGTCTGTAATCGAACTGCACAAGCCAAATTCAGAGGGGGAATTTGCACTAAAATACTGGTAGATTTTCATGGGGACTTTTTTTTTAAAAAAGGGGGGGTATGGGGGAGAAGTGAAAAAGTGGAGATTGTGAGGGGATTGGCAGAGGGTAGAACATTTATGACATTATAGGTATGAAAATCTCTCTGTGTTTTTTTTTTTGTCACCTTGAACATTCAGCTTGAGGATGACTTTTGTGCAACTTGCAACCTGCACTATGAACATCAAATGGGTCCTAATAAGGCTTTTACGTTCCTGACCATGTAAATTTTTTTCTAAGGAACCGACACAGCTGCCTGATTTTCATAAACTCATTGCACGCTGTTATCATAGTATACGTCAAGAACTTTGCAGCCATTCAACCTGCTGTTACAATCAACCAGCCTCAAGACCACATTACAGCATGGAAGCGTTGGTGTTGAAGACCCTCTTCCCTGAAATTTACTGTCCCTGTTGAAAATAGGGATGGGTGAATTGATCAATCTCAATTTCTAATAATAATCTAGTTTATTACATTAATCTAATCTAGTTTATTACATTATAAATTAAATAATTATAGAAGGAGTATTGTGTGTGGTCAATATAGGGTTAGGTACAGATAAGTCCAGTTCAGGCTGAGAAGTAATAAAGGTGGGTTATGGGAGGGAACAAGGGGGTGGGGGAGGGGGGAAGAAGGCATGTATAGTATAGTATAGTATAGTATAGTATAGTATAGTATAGTATATTAAAATTGTAATGCAATGTAACTTTTTGTAATTTCTCTTTTTGTTTTTATGTATGAAGGAAATAATTAATAAATAAAATCTCAATTTCTCATTTTTCCTGTCTTAAATTCAGTCAATGACAGGTATTTTGCAGATCTTTCTTCCATTTGCAGCAACATTTCAATTTCTGCAGACTTAGCATCAACTGGAAGCAGGAATTTTTGTTTCTCAGTTTGCCTCATTTCCATACCAGCCTGTGGTTTATTTATTTTTTAAGTCCTCATGGAAATTCATCGGAGAATTTATCCTAACACCTGTATGCATTTTGTACTGATATACGTATACACATTTTGTCAAGCAATTATCCCTAACACGATGTATTTTTGTATGTTATTTTTTACTAATTAAGACATATGTTTTAATGCACATGGAACCCTAGTTTATGCATTTGTGCCCACATGGCTTGTCTGGAGAACTGCATTGCTAAAATTCAGAAAAGTGAGAATTCTGAAGGATCGCTGTGATCCGGTATACATTTTGCTTTGGGAAATATGAATTTGGCAAGTTCACCTTGAAATGCAAACTGAATAGAATTCCTGCCCCCCCCCCAGTTGCAAGACAGCAAGAACTTTCACACCAAGGTCCAGCACCTAAAAATAAACTTCTGCTGAGAAAGCGACTTAGCTCTATTTCCCTTGTTTGAGTTTCCCAACAAAAAACTTTGACCCCTTGCTATTTATCCTGATAACTCACCTCCACCCCATCTAGGGCAAAGATATCTCCACAGTGAGATTAGAGGGCTGCAGGAATCATTATTATCCTGTAGTTATAACATTTTGAACATGATCTACTTGAGGTTATATCTTGGCGTATTTTGATGACATGCAGTTCTTAGTTGTTTTACTTATGCCCCTTTTTAAGAGATACAGTTGTACCTCAGAAGTCGAACGGAATCCGTTCTGGAAGTCAGTTCCACTTCCAAAACGTTCAGAAATCAAAGCGTGGCTTCCAATTGGCTGCAGGAAGCTCCTGCAGCCAATCGGAAGCCCCAACAGACACTCGGCTTCCAAAAATAGTTCACAAAATGGAACACTCACTTCCGGGTTTGCCAAAACGTTCGAGAACTAAGCGGTTCGAAAACCATGGTGCGAATGTATTGTTGTTCAAATGTGTTACTTAAAATGTGGAATAATAACAATCATTGATAAAATGACCTGGTGGAGAATTGTGTGTACTATGTGGAAGGATATTTTCAGGGGGATAAAAAGCTGGCTCATTCCAGTGAGCCAGAGCTTTCTACTTTGTTCCAAAAATGTTAATAGCTTAGGAATGACCAACTGGTTGGCACCAATGTTCTGCCCTATTTATGTTGGTAACAGTCTGTACCAAAAGCTAAACAGATTCATTTATACTTTTTCACAAATTCTCTCTTTCTTTGTCAGTTTCCCTGCCTCCTTGCATCATATAAGGCCTCCCCCCATCCATTCGCAACGATGCACATTTTCCTGCTATACAAATGAGGGAGGAAATGTGAACTGCTTTCATTCATCTTTCCTCAGTTTCATGTAGCCTGGGGCCTCTCTGCCAAGGATTCTTGTTATCACTCAGTCAAAAGTTTGCTATAGAGAGCTTTCTGTTCCAGATTTGGAGACAGGAGCAAACTGTCCCTGGAAACCAGTGTCCGGGGCTGAAGATTCGTCACCACCACTTGTTCTGTGCCACCGGCTCTCCTCTTGGTGATTACTGACCATTCAGAACAACCCTATGAAGTTTTGCAGGGTGGCATAAGCAAAAATCAAAGGTCCCTGATCTCAAGAGGCCCTGCACGGCATTTGAACCCACAACCTATGGATGCAATTTTTTTAAGGAAAGTGCTCTGACAATGTCTCCTCAGCCACCCTGGGTTTGATTGATGAAGGATGGAATACAGATGTACATAAGTCCTACAACTGTTGTACATGGTGTGTGTGTGTGTGTGTGTGTGTGTGTGTGTGTGAGAGAGAGAGAGAGAGAGAGAGAGAGAGAGAGAGAGAGATATTCTGGCTCAGCATTCAGGCAGTTCTTCAGAATACAGCCTCTCCCTACACAATGCTTCTTTTGAAATAATTGTCCCAGGCGGCTCTTAATGTCTAGCAGAGTCCCGTAAAATCATTAGGAACAATCGTGCACCACAGCAGAAAATCCTTGCCTAAAGAGTCGACCCTGTAGAACGTTATTGCCTTCGGTAGAGGACGGCTGCTCCTGCAAGCCAGCAGAAAAGTTCAGGGTGACAAGGAACTTGCCGCAAGAAGGGGGGGGGCAATGGGGAGGAGAGGAGGTAGGATCTCTCACTTTTTAAGCTGCCTCTGCCTTTGCTGGCTAAGCAGATTCTGATTATTATGACGACTTTAAATTGGTTAAGCAGATCCCTAGCCCTTTGAGGAGGAGGAGGATAAAGCTCCACAAGGGATGAATGAATTCCACGTTAATAGCTGTCTGGGATAAATCTTCCGCCTTTTCTTCCTATTCAGTTTCTCCTGCTCTTTAAAGCGACATTCGCACATTTTGTAGAGGAGCCATTTTAAGGCACGTGAAAGAAATGCAGCAAGGAGGTGAGGAATATTTCTTAATTTCCCTATGGCTTTATATATAACACACACCATCTTTGCACCATCATGGAGCCCAAATGGGAGAGAGCCAGTGTGGAGCAACGGTCAGAATACTGGGCTTGCATGTGGGAAACTGAGGCTCAAGTCTCTCCTCTGTGTATCTGTGTCACTTTGGACAAGTCGCTATCAACTGGCCCCATCTAACAAGGTTTATTTGAGGCCACTCTGGTGCTCTGGCACCACTGCAGGAAGCATTTCTCCCAGCAAACATTTCAGGAGAAGGTACACTAAGTTGCCAGCAGTGGGTTAGGGAACTCCAGGACTGGGACTGACTTAGGAAGACCCCTAGCTAACAACAACAACAACAACAACAACAACAACAACAACAACAACAACATTATTTATTATAATAATATTATAATTATAATTATTGTATTATTATTTATTTATTATAATAAATAATAATAAATTTATACCCCTCCCATCTGGTCGGGCCTCCCCAGCAACTCTAGGCAGCTCCCAACAGAATATTAAAAACATGATAAAACATCAAACATTAAAAACTTCCCTAAACAGGGCTGCCTTCAGATGTCTTCTAAAAGCCAGATAGTTGTTTATTTCCTTGACATCTGATGGGAGGGTGTTCCACAGGGCGGGCCTTCTGGCCCTCTGCCTGGTTCTTCTAAAGCAATTTTCTAAATTTCTTCTAAAGCAATTTTCTACTAGTCCTCAAGGTTTTAGGAGAATTTACCCCCCGGTAAATTCGCTGGACACATGGAATGTGTAGAACTAAACATGTATTGCGGCCATCTCACCTCTTTGGAGAATGCGCCCAGTGCAAATTGGGAACATTTCTTGACTCAGAGGAAAGAATGGGATTTCCGTAAGCAAAAAGATGTGGGGTTGTCAAACAACCTTCTTCACCCCAACACATGAGCATTAGAGCTGTTGCTTCTGTCTCAGTAAGTCTCTGCTAGAGCAGGGTTCTTGAACCCTGAGTCTCCAATTGTTGTTGGATATCACACATGCCTGGAAGATAGGGCTGTCGGTGACTACTAGCCACAATGGCCATGTTCTACCTCCATTGTCAGAGCCTGTCTACCACTAATAGTAACTGGGATTCACAAGCGATGAGGTGCTATTGCACTCATGTCCTGCTAGTGGGCTTCCCATAAGCACCTAGCTGGCCATTTTGAGACCAGGCTGCTGGACCAGATGCGTCTTGGGGTGCCCAAACTTTTTTCAAAGAGGGCCAGATTTGCTGAAGTGAACATGTGTGAGGGCCAGCCAAAGTTGTTGAGCTTTTTTAGGATTGAAGTTGCTGAGCTTTTTAAAAGGATTTTACCCCATGACTGCCATGGGGGCCAGATTTAATCGACCAGGGGGCTGGATTAGGCCCCTGAAATGGACTTTGGACATGCCTGCTTCAACCTGATCCAGCTGGGCTCTTTTTATGTTCTCATGGACTCCAGCTCCCATCATCCACAGCCTGCTTGTGCAATGATCAAGGATGATGGGAGTTGTAGTCTAGCTACATCTGGCTTGAAGAACACCGTGCCACAATTTGATGAAACAAGTCTGAAGATGGTAAAAAAAAATTGTTAGGATTTTGAGGGAAAAGATTTCTGATGGGATTTTTGATAGAGTTGAGCACTTATATGCTGCTTTACTGCGTTGCCAATGCTCCTAATTCATATAACAGTTTAAGAACCACTAAACTATACAATCCAACATCCAGTCAAGAAAGAAAGGAGGAAACGCTGACTATTCATTGAAAAAGTTGAGAGAAAGTTGAGAGAAAGAAGGGGGAGGGGGAGGGGGAGAAGGTGGAGTTGCAGAGCAGATGTGCCACCACTAACAAGGTCCTGTCCGGCATCCCGACCAATTTAGGCTCAGACAGAGGCGAGACCTGGCGCAGATTAGTGAGGCCTCTCCTTTTATTAAAACTCAACTACAATAGTATCACTATTCTTGCGAATGGAATTAGTTTTAAACTGTTTTTAATATTGTGTTTTTAAATTGTTACAGTATAACCTTGCAGTGAAGGATGGGTGCAAAGGAACAATAGCAGCAAGAATGGTATGTTCAAGGGAGTTTTTAAAGAGTTGGTTTGGCAACTCTAGCAGTATGTGTAATAATGTATTCCTTTACAAGTGTACAAGCTTAGCAGGTGCAAATTGGGTCCTCCCTGCAAGAGAGGGCACGTGTTGAGGTGGTACCTGGCAATCAGGCCTAGGTGTTGGGGTGGGGACAATTGGAGCAGCCACAACACCCTATTGGTGGTCCCTCTAACGGGGAGCAATTAGGCTATGGGCATGCCAGTCAAAGAGTTAGAGGGACCGCTATTTAACCACTGCATGTTACCTTAGAGATCCTCTTTTCGGGTCTCAGTACACCGGAACGCCCGCCCACCTCTCCCTAATTTTAGGGCTTGCACTTGATCTTGCTATGCCGTTTTGTGTCTCCTGTTTTTGGGGCAGGGGCACAGCAAGAATTTGGCTGATTGGCTGGTGCCATTTGGGTTTTGCCTGTTGTGTAGCAAATAATCACAACTTGTAAGGTTGGCGGATAGGCACTGGTTCTTGTCGATAGGGGTGGCAGGATTCCTAGCCAACCCTATGCATGGGTATTCCTGTAAAAGGAATCCAAGGTTAGTCTTCCCTGAGTGGGGTTGTGCCCTGAGCCTAAGTTCAGGGCTCATCTGGGGGAGGCATGGCAGACACCCCTGCCTGCCTCTGTCTCAGGTGTTCACCCAAGTCTGACTGATGGTTGCTAACACCGGTCTTGAAATATCTACATAGGCTCCCAGTATGTTTCCGAGCACAATTCAAAGTGTTGGTGCTGACCTTTAAAGCCCTAAATGGCCTAGGTCCAGTATCCCTGAAGGAGCGTCTCCACCTCCATCATTCTGCCCGGACACTGAGGTCCAGCACCGAGGGCCTTCTGGTGGTTCCCTCGTTGTGAGAAGCCAAGTTGCAGGGAACTAGGCAGAGGGCCTTCTCGGTGGTGGCGCCTGCCCTGTGGAACACCCTCCCAACAGATGTCAAAGAGGAAAACAACTACCAGACTTTTAGAAGACATCTGAAGGCAGCCCTGTTCAGGGAGGTTTTTAATGTTTAATAGATTACTGTGTTTTATTTTTCTTTTGGAAGCCGCCCAGAGTGGCTGGGGAAACCCAGCCAGATGGGCGGGTTATAAAAAATAAATTATTATTATTATTATTATTATTATTATTATTATTATTATTATTTATTATTTATTATTATTAGCGTAGTCAGTGCATCCTGCAATGCTGCAGGAGCTAGCCGAACCAGAGCCTATGCAACCACTCACTTGATTTGTAATCAATAAAGTCATGGCCTAAATTCTGCTAAACACCAAACCAAAATTCGAGTCCTGTCTGAATTTATTTCTAGGCCAGGTTAAAGGGTCTCCACACACAACAACAGGCACACAGGACATGGTAGCAACGGTAGGATCTATTTCTCCTTGCCTGATGCAATTAGAGGAGGGAAAAGTTTTTTGGAACCCATTTATTACAGGTGCATTTCAGGTGCAGATCCCAGATCATATGGAAGGGGGGGGGAAAACAAAACTCTCATTGCTGACATCCATCAGAGGGTGACACCTTAGTTTCATGAAAAAAAACCCAGAACAAAGAGCTGGGAGTGTTACAATAGAAGTGACAGTTGGCTTTCTGAGGACTTCTAATTAAGACTGCACTTCTTCATGGCCGCATAGCACAGAAGCTACTTAATCACTGGTACATCATCTCAAACCCGTTGCTACTGTAAGCAGATGTACGCAGATCTCGATAGTGCTATCAGCACCGAACACCCTTTCGCAAGGGACAGTGCCTATTAAAATCCAATTAGAAAGCCCCCGTCATAATCTTTGATAAATGATTTTGATTAGTCATGCTGATTACTTAATTAATGGGCCTAGCAAGGGATTGTGGAGTGGGGAGGAGAGGGATCGTTGTGATGGTCGGGGAGAAGAAGACCCCTCAACCTGGTTATTTTCTCAACTAGACCGGCACTGTGAGACAGGTGGCAGCAACAGAAAGGGGGAGTTTACCAGCTTTTGGGAGGCCTGTGAGCACATTTGCAAAGAGGAGAAATTTCCGTGGGAACCACATGCCACTGGTTGTAACCTATTCTGTTGAACACAGTAGAACGCTTATTTCTTTTGAGTATTTTTTTTTAATTAAAAAGATTTATACAGAGGGCCTTCTCGGTAGTGGCACCCGCCCTGTGGAATGCCCTCCCAGAAGATGTCAAGGCAATAAGCAACTATTTTACTTTTAGAAGACAACTGAAGGTGGCCCTGTTTAGGGAAGTTTTTAATGTCTGATGCTGTACTGTTTTTAATATTCGGTTGGAAGCCGCCCAGAGTGGCTGGGGAAACCCAGCCAGATTTGGGGGGGGGGTATAAATAATAATATAGTATTATTATTATTATTATTATTATTATTATTATTATTATTATTATTATTATTGCAGGCTAAAGGCCTGTAAGTCGCAGCTGCCCAGTCCCACCAGCATCCGTTCTGTCTCATATTCACACATCACGAGCATAGCAAACTGCTTGATAGAAAAAAAAAACCAAAGAGAAAAAACCCTTTTCATGGAGGAAAACGCTACCAGTGGCTGCTAGCCATGATGGTTATGTTCTTCCTCCACTATCAGATTCATTTGTGCCTCTGAATACCAGTTGCTGGAAATCTCAGGGGTTCAAAGTTCCTTGCTCTGCTGTGTGTACCTTGCCTGGACACTCCCTGATACAAAATCTAGTAGGCTATTAGCATTTACATAAGCACTAGGGACAATAACACTATACCAATTTATACAAGAATGTATGGGAATCTCGTATATTGCTCTTGGTGTGTGTGTGTGTGCATATTTTTACTTTTATTTGTATATTTGTTGTTCTTTTTCTCCCTCTCACTTTTCCTTCTTTTTTTCTGTATAGAAATCACTTTAATATAAATATTTTTAAAAAAATGTATGGTTATGCATGGCGCTAATGCTCCTCCTCTCATGTTTTGATAGGGCGGGAGGTGGGGATGTTTTACGTTGACTTTATACTTTCTGTTTGTTTCCCTTTACAGTTTGAAATCTAATACAAATATTATTATTATTATTATTATTATTATTATTATTATTATTAATGTTTATATTGGTTACATAAAATTCTTTCATAGTCCCAGTTCTGTGTTAATATCCCAGTTTATTCATATCATTACTAAACAGTTGTTTGGAAAGCACAGATTTAACTTTACATGTTTGTTCGCAGTCCTACCCAAGGACCATGGAGAATCTTCATAAGTAGAGTTTGGGGTCTGTAATCCTTGGAGATCTCCTTCCCCTAACTGGGTGGTGCTGAGGCTGCAATCTGGATTTCCCATTAAAGCCAGGAGGCCTATTCACTGCAGTCGAGGCTTCAAGAATGAGCCCTTTGAGAGCAACTATTGTCCCCCAATTGCTTGTCTTAATTTTCATTCATGCCAGAAGAGTTTCTAACCACTGGCTAAGCAGCGTGCATTGCTGCTTAACTTCTAAAAGAAAGCGTAAGGTGGAAATTCTTCAATCGCCCATTGGAAAAGTCTGGGCATTTGAATGTAAATTTCATGTATGCACTTTGAGCTCAGAAAGTACAGAATCCAGCATTTGGAGCAGAAACAGACATACGAGAACCTTTTCTATCTGTCACATTTGCGTGGTGTGGCGGTTAGAGTGTCAGACGTGTGAGACTAAGGTTTAAATCCTCACTCGGCCTTGAAGCTCACTGGGTCTGTCAGTGCCTCTCAGCCGAGCCAGTGTGGTGTAGTGGTTAAGAACAGTGGACTTGTAATCTGGTGAACCGGGTTCGCTTCCCCGCTCCTCCACATGCAGCTGCTGGGTGACCTTGGGCTAGTCACACTTCTCTGAAGTCTCTCAGCCTCACTCACCTCACAGAATAAAAAAATTCCTTCAGTAGCACCTTAAAGACCAACTAAGTTTATATTTTGGTATGAGCTTTCGTGTGCATGCACACTTCTTCAGATACACAGTGTATCTGAAGAAGTGTGCATGCACACGAAAGCTCATACCAAAATATAAACTTAGTTGGTCTTTAAGGTGCTACTGAAGGAATTTTTTTATTTTGCTTCGACTCAGACCAACACGGCTACCTACCTGTCACCTCACAGAGTGTTTGTTTTGGGGGAGGAAGGGAAAGGAGAATGTTAGCCACTTTGAGACTCCTTCAGGTAGTGATAAAGTGGGGTATCAAATCCAAATCCAAACCAGCTTCACAGGGTTGTTGTGGAGATTAAATGAGCAGGGGGAGAACTAGGTACAGCACTTTGAGCTCATTGGAGGAAGAGGTGGGGTTTAAATTCAATAAAGAAAGAAAGAAAGAAAGAAAGAAAAAGAAAGAAAGAAAGAAAGAAAGAAAGAAAGAAAGAAAGAAAGAAAGAAAGAAATGTAATATACTGCCCTGCTTAACCCACTCTCCTAACTTGCTGGCTGTTTGTGTGAGTTAGCCCTGTGTGGGGTTCCCCCCTTCAGCTAGGCAGGAAATTTGCTAGCCAAACATTTGTCCTCTACTACAAAACAGCCAGAGAAACCAAATGCCCAAAAAACCGCAATGACTGTTTTTCTCTCCCCACCCCGCCGTAACATTCTGTTATGCGATAAGAAACTAATCTAAATAAAAACAAAAAATGGAGAAAGGGAAAAGAAACACAACGACCTCTCTCAAATGTAGTTCCTAACACCTGTCACACACAGAAAGTGATGGATCCTCCCAGCGCTCACCAGGGAGAGCTTTCCTTTCTTTCCCCAACATCTCACCTGGGAGATCCTCATTTCCCTGCCTAGAAGAGAAGAGACTTCAAATTTTCTGCCCATCAATTGGATGCTCCTAAAACAGGGGTCAGCAAACTTTTTCAGCAGAGGGCTGGTTCACTGCCCCTCATATCTTTGGGGAGGGGGCGGACTATATTTTTGGGGGGGAAATGAACGAATTCCTGTGCCACACAAATAACCCAGAGATGCATTTTAAATAAAAGCACACATTCTTCTCATGTAAAAACACCAGGCAGGCCCCACAAATAACCCAGAGATGCATTTTAAATAAAAGGGCACATTCTACTCATATAAAAACACCAGGCAGGCCCCACAAATAACCCAGAGATGCATTTTAAATAAAAGGGCACATTCTACTCATGTAAAAACATGCTGATTCCCGGACCGTCCACGGACTGGATTTAGAAGGCAATTGGACCAGATCTGGCCCCCGGGCCTTAGTTTGCCTACCCATGACCTAAAATGATTGCTGCCTGTGTTATTTCCCCCTTTCCTCTAAGATGCCTTGTTTAAGCAGGAATGTGACGCACAAAGCACATGGCTTCTCCAAAAGAATCCCGGGAACCGTAGTTTACCCTATGGGGAGGTACTCTTCCCAGCACCCTTGACAAACTCCACATTCTCGGATTCTTCAGCTTGTGCTTTAAATGTATGGTGTGTAGGCAGGCCCTCTGCACACGTTCAAAGGCACCCAATGAGCATTTCTGCATTCTGGTTAGTTTCACTATATTCTGGTTAAAGGATTGCGGTGTGTGGGGGTGTGTGCAATAGAAGCATGAGGCCTTGGGCAATAGGGAGGGAAAAGCAGGGCAAAGGCTAACAAGCACATTGCAATGGGCTGTGCATGTGAGTTACCAAAAGCTGTACGACAGCCAAGTGGGAGGGCCAGGGAAGGAGCCCGTTGGGGCTGGAGGGTTTGTGTGAGGCAGAGCAGGAGAAGCTGGGAGGCTCCATTAGGGGAGGGTTGAGGGAGGAGAGTGAAGTGGGCAGAAAAGGGAGGGAGCTGTGTCTGTTGCAGAGAGATTAAAACAGCAGCAGGAGAGTCTTGCTTCCCCAAAAACAGTGGTGTTGTTGTGTGGATCCGGAAAAAGACAAAGGTGTGTTGGCTTTAACGCTTCGCAGAGCGCTTTCCCTTGCAGCAAAAGCTTTTTGCAGGAACGGCAACAATGAAAGAGCACGGTGTGCATGGCTGGACTTTTGCTTTCTGTGTTTTGCTTATGCAACTTCTGACAAAAGGCTTTCTGGTTCATCGACCAGCGTGGGAAGTTGGGGGTGAGGAGACTGAAGTTGCAACCGGATAGATAGACGGGTAGGGAGACAGACAAACAAACGCTTGCCTGGGAGTAAGTCCCACAGAACTCACTGTGGCCTTCTGAGTTGATGTCTGTAGCATTTCACAGGACAGGTGCAATGCATATTGGAAATGTGCAGGCCCTTTAGGGGTCTTGGAATGAAATCTAACATTGTCTCATTGGCCTCACCTCCTACATTTTCTACATTGCCAAACTTAGCATACTTCACTCTTTCGAGGAAAATAGCACCTTATGGTTTGCTAGAGCAAGAAGCAGGGGAGAGGTTGGTGTGTGAGAGAACATGTGAATAGGTGCTAGTGGCACCACTAAATCATTTCTAGGTCTCTAATTGCACGATTTATTTCTGGGCTTTCCTGATTTATTTAGTTAATGCAGTTACCCATCTTAACCTCCCAGTTTTTGAAGAGGAGTAGTAGTAGTAGTAGTAGTAGTAGTAGTAGTAGTAGTTGTTGTTGTTATTGATTTATTATTTTAAGTATGGGATTTACTTGAAGCTAGAGGAACACAGGCCCTGGTTTTACTGAGGAGGCAAACCACTATGTGAGATGGAAAATGCCAGACTGCAAGTCACACGACTGAATGCTGCACCATACAAATATATATCAAAAAATCCCTGCACATAGAAAATCAGCAGGGAGAATGTGGTTTGCTAGTGCAGGCGAGTTTTTAATTCTTGGGTGGAGGAGCCTTTGGTCATGTGAACTTCCCCTTGCATTACTGACATAGGTTTTCCACCAATGAAAATTAGCCATCTTGATCTAGAAAGCCCCCCTGTTCAAATGTCGCCGTGTTTCCCTGTGGGGTTCTAGAAAGCAAAGATTCAAGCAGGTAATTTCTTCAGCATCTGCAGCCATTTATTTATTTATTTGCTCTGCTTTTCTCTCTGCAAGGGGGAACTGCAACATAATGTTGCAGCGTGGTGTACACCTCCTCACTGTTCCAGGAAGACAGACGTGCACTCCTCCAGGATACTGTGCCCTGCTCTCGCCCTGCTTTTCATTCTCCTCACCCCTGCCCAAAATCTCAGCATCCTGTGGTTACTGTGCATGTTCCTTCCTGGGGCTGTTTTTACCTTCCATTCCATGTGAGGGTTTCCCCCTTCCATCACATGTTTTGTAAACCTTGGTTTTCCCCAAGGCTGCGGATATGTCCCTCGTCTGCCTGCCTGTTACCATGTTGGCTACACACAGTGTAGGCTGATCTATCAGAGCAAGCAGACCATTGCCTCCCCGGCTCCCACCTGCCTGCCTTCTTACTTACAACCAGCCTAGCGGCTGTCGGATTCCTGTTCCTTAATGGCTGTAGAACTTGGCATAGAGTTCTAGAATCAGATGGTTCTGCCTGTCATTGGCTCTGGCTCCCCCTACTGTCAGCCTCCCTGCCTTTCGCCCTACCAGCCTCTATGGCCCCCAGCCACCCCATGCTACATAAGTGATGGCACTCACATATGTTCATTGGAAACAGAGGGGCTGATTTTATGAACTGCCAAACGTTTCTGGTTCTTCAAGGTCCTTTACTAAACTTTCCCTCTTGGCACTGATAAAATAAGACAGGTTCTCCCGCTTGAAATGTCCGTAGACCAGGTAGTGGGTGGTTTTGTTTTTTTTGGTGTGTGTTTTTTTTAAAAAAATAAAAATGGATATATTCAAGATGCCTGCCATTGGTTATTAAAATATAATAATCCACATCTCTGCATAGTAGCAAATGATTGACTTATGAAGTGCTTAAGGACTCATTACTTTCTTTCAAAACGAATTGCTTTGAACAGCAAATGCAGTTAATCTTTTTTTTGTGTCTATTTCAGATATATTTGCAGGAGGGGGGAGGGGGGGGAGAAGGAGAAATCTCTCCACTTTTCGATGTGAGTAGGATTGAGTGAATTGCACTTATTTTCATAAGCACACTTCAATCAAGCCCAACGAAATGCAAATTATTTGGCCTATCCTCCCCCGGGCCTCACTCCTTCTGGAACTGCTGCCAGTTCCACTCCCCTGCAGTTGCTTGGAGAAACTGGCAGATAAAAAAGTTTTTTGCTAGTCTGAAAGGCTGCCTCCGCCACTGTGGCCATTAGTGAACGAACAGGTGCATTTTCAAGGTTGTGCTATGCAAGTAACTCACAGAAGCCCATTCCTGGGCAGGCAAACACAGCATGTGGGAACGCAGTGGGAAGCTGCCCTGGTTTCTCACTGCTTTGCAATGCACACTAGCATACACCTTTAGTCATTGCAATCTTGGGCACAGGCTTTGATCTCTCACCTTGTTGCTGCTGCAACATTATCCCAGGGATCTCTCCAAAGCATTCCTGCCCAAACCTGCAACACAAAGGTTACTCCCCGCCCACACCAATGGCTCAGCTGTTCATCTCAAAGTTCATTCTTCTTCTGCTTTGCCTTTGCAATGTGGTAAAACCTGTTGCTTTTAAGTTCTCTCTCAAGGATCAATCTAAGCTGGGTTTTGATTACCAGAGCTCCAGGCAGTTTATTCCTGCCTGCACTCTTTCCTCCCTTCCAAACATCCATATCCCACCTTACAGAAAGGGGAGGGGAGGAGCAGCAGCAGGGAACTCTAAACTTGAGAATATATTGTGTATTGGAATGTTTATTTCAGGGATGGGAAATATCAGACCCAGCCAGGGACTGAACATTCAAGCAGTAGTGCAGTGGCAAATCCAGAAATGCAGGGTCCCTTTATAAGAGTCACTGCTGCGCTGCTTTTAAGATTACATTCTTGGCATCCACCTGTCGCTGGAGACAGTGGAAGAGTGTGTCTTTTGGGGTGAAGACAAACTGAGGTCAAACTTTTGGGAGGTTGTAGCGCCTGCAGTTCTTCATATTGCCCATCACGTCATCTGCTTGTTGCTGTCTGTGATGATCTCTCCAGAAAAGGTTTTCAGCTGCACAGTTTTCCTGACTGTTGTTTCCAAAGGCTTTTGCAACCATTCTGCGAGTATTGCCACTGTCAGCAATGAGTTGGATGCTATAGACACAGCTTTAGGCAGTAGTCATTGGCACATCGTCTTGCAATCCGCCGGGCATTGCTCCTCGCCTTTCTCAGTGTAGCAAGTGTCTTTTCGCAGGGTGCACACTTGTAGTTCACAAGAGCCTTGTGCTTTTCTGTGATAGCAGGCTCTGTGTCCTTTATGCTGGCCTCAAACCAGTCAAGAATCTGCTGCCGAAGGAGGACATAGCTGTGCTGTAGGTTGCCTCTTTGGTGTGGTTCCACCTTGCTTTGACACTAGCTCTGGGGCAGTTCAGTAGCGCTTGTTCAATGGAATGAGAGATGTACCCACACAGTTGAGGTTAGAGACTCTTGGTTAGAGTGTGGTGCTGATGGTGCTAAGGTTGCAGGTTTGATCCCCAGTATGAGGCAGCTGCATATTCCTGCACTGCAGAGGGTTGGACAAGATGATCTTCAGGGTCCCTTCCAACAGTACATTTCTATGATTCTACGACTCTTCTGGCAGTGTTGATTTTAGAGCTGGGCAATATATTGATAAATTGTCTGGGGTTCAGATTGCTATATGAGTTTCAGACAATTTGAGCTGGCAATACATTGTGCCAGCTCGTATTGCCTTCAGACAGCAACGGTGCAGGCAGGCAGGTAGACAGAACCTAAGAAGGTTCTGGGCAAACACTTTCTTGGGCCCCGTCTGCCTGCCTGCCTGCCTGCCTGCGCCTTTGAGGAAGCTCCCTGCTCCTCCAGCTCGCTTGAAATGGAGCAGTACGGGGCTTGCTCAAGTGAGGGGCTGGAGGCTTCCCATCCCCCAGCTGAGCAGTCCCACTAAGCCTCAGTGCCCCTTCCGGCTTGCAGAGGTACAGGGCTTACTCATTGTAGCACTGAGCAAAGCATCTGGGCTGCTTCTTCCTCCCCTAAGGTGAGGAAGCAGCAGCAGCTGAGTTACATTCCAGACATTGTGCTACATCAGCATATGACAGTATTTAGCTGCTGATATATCACAATGCTGAAAACCAGATATCACCCAGCTGTAGCTGATTGGAGGCCACACTTTCTGCTTTGGGCTATGGACCCTCTTTGCCTGGAGATGGATCATGCTCACCACCAGGGAGTGATTGGTGTCACAGTCAGCTCCACACACTTCAGTGCCGGTTGCCTGATAAATTGTGGTATATAAATTATTTTAACAAGATAAAATGACTTCACTTGCTGCAAACTGCAGTCCTGCTTAGTTTGGACACTCTCCTTACTCGGTAAAAGTAAAAGGGCTATAGCTCAGTAGTAGAGAATCTCCTCTGCATGTAGAAGGTCCCAGGTACCATCTGTCTCTAGGTAGGGCTGGAAAAGGACTGCCACCTGAAGCCCTGGAGATTTGCTGCCAGTGTGGAGAGTACTGAGCTAGCTGGACCCATGAGGTGATGGCTTCCTGCTTGTTCCTATTCTGCTGAGTGAGGCCCTGGATTTCTGCTTGCAAGTCCTACCTTGTTGACACACCTATCCCATACTCGTACCCTCGCAGTTTGTTTCACGCGTCGGGAATGCTGATATCACACAGTGAATGTAATGTTAAATAACGTTCTCGCTCTCAATTTCCATCCCAGGTCTCCAGAGGATACGGGCCAAAATGACTAAACTTAATGAAATAGTAGACATGGACGTGATGACGGCCTACACTTTCCATGCAGTCATTCTCATCGTAAAAATGATGCTGATGAGCCCTCTAACAGGATACTTAAGAATGAAGAACAAGGTGAGAGAAAATATATGTGTTTGGAAATGGAAAGCCCAATGGCGTTTTTCAAAAGGTGGAAACCCACTAATGTGATAGGAGAGGAAGAGGGTCTGTGGCTCTCTGCAGAGGGACAGGATCCAGAACTGGCTCTTGGAAACCGACTGATACACACAGAGCTCTCAAAATCTTTATTTACGGCTCATTCACACCATACATTTAAAGCAATGGTTTTTCAACCCTGGGGTGCCTTGAATGCAGGTCAGGTGTGCCCTGGGCAACACTGGCCTCTGTCCCTCTTTCCTTCCTTCCCTCTTCTGATGCCCTCGTGCGTCTCTGCCTCCCAAAGACTTGCACAGCTGTTTGTTATAGCAGCAGCCCTGGCTACAAGCTCCCCAGGCAAATGGTGCCTCTGGGGCTGGCCAGGGGGTGCTTCTCAGACCCCTCTTTTTGGGACAGGGGGGCGCAGCTCAGAGACCAGCTGCAGCTGCCCAGAGGACTGTGAGGAGACAGAGCTGACAGGGTTAAAAGCTCTGGTGCGAACTGGATGCTGGGAAGTGGGTGTAACACATATGGGACATTTCTCTCTGTGTTACACTGTTAGTTTCGTTTACGAGCCGGGAAGACGCAATGGCACAGCGTATTGTTGTGGTTGTAAGTTGTTTTCAATGTTGTGTCATTCCCTTGAACAGGCATTCGCCAACCCTGAAGATGCGGCAACATTTGTTAAAGGAGAGGCTGCAAAAAAGTATCTCAGGACTGATCCAGATGTGGAGCGCGTGCGAAGGTAAGCTGAGGGGACTTTTATGAAAACAAGATTATTTTATTGGTTTTGCTTGAAAGCTTTCTACCCCGCTCTTCAGAAGAAGAAGAAAGTTGCATGAAGTAACAATTTGCACACGTTGAAGATGTAGCGTGCATTGTATCTGTTGTGGGTATTCTGTATCCATCAGTGCAGGGATTTATACTTGCTCCACGGGACCGCCCCCTGTGTACCCCTTAAATCTATTCTGGGGCTTTCCCAAAGCAGATTTTGGGAAGATGCAGAGAGGGGAGTGGCAAAGTTCTACTGCAAAACTGCAAATCCTTGCACTCAAAAAATGGGTGCATTTGGTGATTGGTTTATGTTGAGGTACTCAATATGCTGCCTTCCAGATGTTGTTGGGCTACAGCAGGCATCCCCAAACTTCAGCCCTCCAGATGTTTTGGACTACAATTCCCATGTTCCCCGACCACTGGTCCTGTTAGCTAGGGATCATGGGAGTTGTAGGCCAAAACATCTGGAGGGCCGCAGTTTGGGGATGCCTGGGCTACAGCTTCCATCAGCTCAAGGGAGCCTGACCAGTGATCAGGGATGATGACTGTTGTGGATCAGAAACACCTGGACGGCTCTATGTTGGCTACACATCATCTACTACAGAGTTGCTTTGATTGGCAGCAAACAGCCAGAAGAGCTCCTTTGACACTGACTCACACTTTCCTTCTTTCCCCAGACTCCATCGCAACGACCTTGAGAACATCATTCCGTTCCTCTTCATTGCATTCTTCTATTCTTTCACGGGCATTTCTGAAACCACAGCCTTGATTCACTTCAGAATTTTTACTGCGGCTCGACTCCTCCACACCATTGCCTACCTGGTGCCCCTTCCGCAGCCCTGCAGGGGTCTGGGTTTTGGGGTCGGTCTCCTTGTGACCTTTTCCATGATATTCCAGCTTCTGTGGAATGGCCTGAACCTGTTATAAAAAGGAAGCCTGCCCACGTTACCACCATAATTGCCATTCTATGGTGGTTTTCATATTTTTGCCTTTGGGGCATATTTTTCACACCTTCTGCCTCGGGACACCCCCACCCCCGTCACCACAACCTGCCTGCTACAGAACTCCCAAATGCATGGCAGAGCATCCCAGGGCATATTCTAGGGCAGGGTTGCAGAACTTGTACCACAACTCCCATCATCCCATTAGGAGCTGGGACCGAGCAACGGGAGCTCACCTCGTCGCGGGGATTCGAACTGCCAGCCTTCTGATCGGCAAGCCCTGGGCTCTGTGGTTTAACCCACAGCGCCACCCCCATCCTAGAGGTTATAAATTGGTAAAAAGAATTTGACCATTAAGCTGCCCATTTTGAGAGGTTGTTACTCCAGTCATCATTCCTTGAACACCAGTCAGCATTTTGGGCAATGCTGTCAACATAATATAAGCTGCAAGGTTGCTGCATTTTATAGGGTGGTTTTGTTGTTGTTACAGTATATGGTAGCTGATTCTGGGTATTGTGAACAACTTTTTATATGCCTGCAGATAATCTTTCTCCTCCTTTCTCTTTCACACACTGCCTCAACCTCAGAATGATTGGAATGACTTGTACAACACTCTATTGACGGCATGTAGGTATGGTAATTTTCTACAGATGCTATTTTGGGATGTATCTTTTTGAAGCGTGAATAATAAAGACAGTAGCAAAAAGGGGGGAAAGTGTTTGAATTTGGGGGGCTATTTTCGTTCCCTTGACTTCTCTAACTGCAGTCAGCAAATAGGATGTCACAAAGAATCAGAGATTCAAATCAGGGAGTTCTTTGAAGATTATTTACCCTAATAATAAGATATTGCAAAGCAACGCCAAGCCTTGTTGTAAAGGAGACTTTGATGCAAATAGGTGTTTGTAACCAAGCGCTGAAATAAACACAGAGGGCAGAATTTTCTTAGCCCACTGTAAGAGAAAAGAATGTTTTGAGTGTCTTCTACCAGAGCTTCAGCCATAAAGTCTTTGAAGCAATTTCTTTGCCTATAAAAATAGAGCCAGCATTATGAGACCCTTCATTATGCAAATCCAATTGCTGACCAGACGTGATTTGTGTCAAACAGCTATTCCAGACACTATTGCACATAAATGTTACACCGTATACTTCCACTTGCGCAGGTTGCTGCTCATTGACGAAGCATACATGGGCAAGCCTACTGAACTTCAGAATTATTACTAATAGCATATTTTTCCATCTATAAGACGCCCCCTATTTTTGGAGACTCTGATTTAAGAAAATGGGGGAGATGGCCTCCATATATAAGATGCCTCCACATTTTTGACATTATTTCAGAGGGAAAAAACCTAGTCATACATAGAAAAATACGGTAAATTTATTAACCCACCTTCACCGGTAGGTCCCAGGGCATGTTGCAACAATTTAAAATTTGGAATTAAAAACAGTTAAAACCGAGTACAGTCACAGGAATAGGGTGGGCCCTGAAAGTACACATCGAAGCTTAGGGTGAAGAGGCACGTCTTCAGCATTTGCTGAAGCCAGATGTACCTCTGTGGAAGGGAGTTTCACAACTTGGGGGTTGCCACTGAGAATGCCCTCTCATTACCCTGAACTTCTGAGGGAGGTGGTTGACCTTAACGCTTGGGGAGGTCTGTAGGGAAGAACAGGATCTTTCCAGAACAGGGTCATTTGTTTTCAGGCTGTTCTTGGGACAGGGACACTAGTCTGCAGATTGCAAGATCAGAAGGGTGAACTTACTTAAGTTACACAACCCTCCCGTGGAACCATCTCAGACCTGGGGAAGCCAAGAAACAAGAAACAGCAGGCCATCTATCCCCTTGGACAGATACAGTGATTCAGTAGGCTTCAACTTTTTTCACACCACCTTTCCCCCTTTTAATTAGTGTTGTGTCAATAATTTCTCCTGCTCCACCCCCCCTGCTTCACTATTTCCCACCAATTAATGAGAAATTTGGGGGTGTGTGAAAACTCTCAAAGGTCTGCACGGTGCAAGGTTTTCGTTCACTATGGAGGGAGCTACTGGCTGCTGCCTGTGGCATCTCCAATACATTGCTGCCTCCAATGTAGTAGCTTTGAAAAAGTGCATAAATGTTTGGTAAGATTGACATGCATAGAAATAAATGTGCAAGTGCTGCTTAAAAGTGTGTGTGTGTGTGTGTGTGTGTGTGTGTGTGTAGCCAGACAGAGTGGGACCTGAGAAGAAGAAGAAGAAGAAGAAGAAGAAGAAGAAGAAGAAGAAGAAGAAGAAGAAGAGGAGTTTGGATTTGATATCCCGCTTTATCACTACCCGAAGGAGTCTCAAAGCGGCTAACATTCTCCTTTCCCTTTCTCCCCCACAACAAACACTCTGTGAGGTAAGTGGGGCTGAGAGACTTCAAAGAAGTGTGACTAGCCCAAGGTCACCCAGCAGCTGCATGTGGAGGAGCAGAGACGCGAACCCGGTTCCCCAGATTACGAGTCTACCGCTCTTAACCACTACACCACACTGGCTCTCACCACACTGAGAGACACAGATCAAATCTTCATTAGCCCTGAAGCTCTTTGGGTGACCTCAGGCGTCTCAGTCTAACCTTCCTCAAAGTGCTGTTGTTGTCAGGATAAAATAAAGAGAGCCATGTACATTGCCTTGAGCTCCTTGGAGGTAATACTAAACAAATAAATGGGGAATACTGAGTTTGTTGGACCTCCTGTCTGGTTTTCATACAGTACCTCAAATCGTGCTTAATCTGTTCTAAATCACTTGTCTACTAAGCACGGCTACATAAATAGCCACAACAAAATGAGTCCAAATAGCAGCTACAAATCCTCCCCACCACCCCCGCTCCACATGTGGTGTTAAGTTGACTCATTAATTTGTCATTGTTAGCTTTCATTATCACCCTGTTCAAATATTGCATGTTATTGTATTTTATTATTCCTAGACGTGGAAGGAAGCGAGGCACCCCCCACCCAGGCCAGCTATAAATGCTGCTTTTTGTTCAAACAAATGATTTGGAACCACCACTAGATGTCCCTCTTTGGCTTTTCATTTCCTTTGGGGAGGGGAGGCATCCCTTCCAAACTTGTTTTGTGCACAGCAAAACAGGAGTTGGTTTTTCCTGCCTGGCATCAACTTGCGGTGCGGAGAAAGCGGATCGAGAGAAGTTCTTCTCCTCCTTTCACAGTACAAGAAGCTAGGGCACTCCGTGAAGCCGAATGTGTGACGAATGAGGACAAGGAAGTACTTCTTCATACAGGGCAAGGTTAAACTATGGATTTCTCTGGGACAAGCGGCTTTAGCTGCAAGTGGGCAATGTCAGCAAGCAGCTGACCGAGAGCCAGGAGGTCAGAAGTCTAAACTCAGGAGACACAAGGCTGGGATGTGAATCTGGGAATCGGACGTGTCACCCAGGCAAAGTCCCAGCAGGGATGGAGAACCGGTGGTTCTGCAGATGGTCTCAGACACCAACCTCCATCGTGCCCAGCTGGCATGAGCAATGGTGGGGGGTGATGGGAGTTGTGGTCCAACATCATTGGATTGGGTTGGATTAGCTGACCCCTGGGGGCTCCTTCCAACCGTGCAGTTCTATGATTTTATGAACATGTGGTGAACCACAAGGCTCTCATCTCTTCTCTTTCCACATCAGGGGACGTTGCTAGTGACTGTCTTGGGAATGCAGAGTTGCTAAGAAACCCGGGGAACTCTCTAACCTCCCATAATAGTGATATATGGTTATAGTGTGTCTCTTTCTGCTCTTCTTACTTACAACTAGTTCAGTGGAGAGCACGGCCTGTCAGCTCTGGCTTCCCCTACTGTTTGGGCTCCCTGACTTCTGCCCTATCGGTCCAAATAGACACCAGCTCCCACTGCCCTGGGCCTTAGTTTAAGGACCACTGGAGTAAACAACCGAGACTCCATTGCACAGTCCGGTGATGGAATCGCTAATGATGCAGCCCCTTTTAAAGTCATGTTTCTCATTTGGACACCGCACGGCATCCCTATTTGTATTTCATCTCCTTTCCTTGCTACTTTATCTATGTCCTCTCTGGCTGAGATGCAGCCCAGGGGACATTGTTTTAATCATTTGCTGTTCCTACCTGAACTTCCCTGTATGTATTTAGCATCGCTTTGCTTTGAGACAGGAACATATAGAAAAGGTATTTTTAATTCTCACGGCGAGGCTTGATTACTTAAAAGGCATTTTGTTCCCTTCTGCTTGAAAGAAAAGAATCAAAGTCTCCTATATTTTCTCTGCAGAAGAGAAACCGTGCAACTATTTGTTTGGGCTTTCTAAAACTTTTCTTATCTGAATAGATTTCCACCCAACGAAGCCAGAAAAAAGAGTGACATATCTAAATGAGCAATAGTCTTTATTTATGTTACATTTTGATCCCACCCTTTCTCCAAAGAGCTCAGGATAACTTATATTTAACTTCACAACAGTCAACAGTATAAGTTGCTGAATTGCAACTTATCACCAAGCTCAAAACCATGGAGGGACCTGGTTTGAACAGAGATATCGGATTCTTATCTCATTATACATGATAAGCGATCTTCAGCCATCTCAACCCTTGCTTTTTCATGCAAAACCATTTGCAGTCGTTTGCGGTCATCAACAGCTATCAGTCAGTCAATCACCCATTTCCACCACCCTTCTGAGTGATCCCCCCTCCCCATCCCCACCCCTCCCCACCCCTTCTCTACATAAGTGCCTGGAAACTTCCATTTCACTGTATCTGAAGAAGTGTGCATGCACACGAAAGCTCATACCAAAATAAAAACTTAGTTGGTCTTTAAGGTGCTACTGAAGGAATTTTTTTTATAATAATAATATAAATCAATCTGTTATTTTTGTTTGATGATTAACCTCTATTTCAGTTATTTGATTTCGGACTTATTGTTTTGCTAGTTTGAAATATTTGTTTTGTTTGTCTTGTTTTAAATATCAATTATATATATATATATATATATATATATATATATATATATATATTCACAACAACCCTGTAAAGCAGGTGAGCCTGAGAAATGGTGATTGGCATAGCATCTCCCAGTACTCTTCAGGGGGATTTTAACCCAAATACGTCCAGTCTGAACCCAACACTGGGTAGTTACCCAGTAATGTGTTTCTTGCACCAACAAGGGGATAGGCTGGGTGACCTCTGAGGTCTTTCACAGTTCTTTGATTCTCTACTACATCACAGTGTCTCTACCAAGGTTGCAACAGTAATAAGTTTTGGATTGTGTTACTGTATACTTTTGCCATACTCCTGTTTGCAAAACATTTGAAAGAACTGGGGAAACATTTACGGTAGCTGAAAAACACGACTGGTCACCATGTGACACAGCTCTCTTCAATGTGGACTAGCTGGATGAAAAAATACTTTTTGCAAAGGACTATAGGAAAAAGGCTATGGCCCAGTGGTAAAGGTTCCTGTGCATTCAATTCCAGGCAGGGCTGGGAGTGAGCAATGCATGAAACCCGGGAAAGCAAGTGCCGATCACTGTATACCATACTGAGCAAGACAGACTAATGGTCTGACTCTGTATAAAGCAGTTCCCCATGACTGTATGACCTCAGGTTGCACCCCACAATGGTGGGCCAAGAAAGCAACATTCGCCCCCTGCTTCGTAATATAGCAGCCAGCGGATATTCAATTGCTGCTGCTGCTGCTGGTATTATGTTCCTGCTTATATAACGACATGCATGGAATAACGTATTTGATTTCCTCCCCTCCCAGTAAAAAATCCATTTTGAACATATTCTATATATGTATAGCAATAAATGTACAGCAATAAACAACATCCTCGAGACTTAAACATTTTGATATTTACCAGACAAGGGAAAATTTGCTTTTAACACAAAATCAGTACATAGTTTAAAGCAGCGCTGATTGTTTTGTTTATCACTTTAAAAATGCACCGTTTGGGAGGTGGAGGGGTGAGGAGGAGGGGAGAAGATCCATTTTAAACACTGAATAAATTGCTCTGAGTGGCAGGTCTGGTGGATTATTACCTTCGCTTGCATGCCAAAGTCATTTTCATTTATTAATTGTTGGGATTATTCTATGCTCTTTTTCATTCTCCATCCTACTCCACACATTTACTGGTATTTACTGTCTCCAGGTCTGAGGAAGTGCTGTTAAATGATTCGATGGCTTGTTTAATCCCTAGACTATTTCAACACACACACACACACACACACACACAGAGAGAGAGAGAGAGAGAGAGAGAGAGAGAGAGAGAGAGAGAGCTTAATTTAACTACAGTATTCTTTCACTTTCTCCTTCACTTCCTCCTCCTCCTCCTTTGTTCTTAATTGTTTTCAGAGTGCTCGACTTCCTTTGGGGACTCACTCAGCAAGCCAGACTTCAAAGAACTGTTACAGTAGAACAATTTGGCAAGATGCTAATTGGGGTTTCTCTCTCACAAAAAAGAAAACAACTTTTCCAATGTTGTTTTACAAGGGCCATGTCGGACGCAAGGCAGAGAAAGTGGCCTTCTGGTCTTCAACTACATCCGCACCATACATTTAAAGCAGTATCATACCGCTTTAAACAGTCACGGCTTCCCCTCCCCGCAAAGAATCCTGGAAACTGTAGTTTGCTGAGAGTTGTTAGGAGACCCCTATTCCTCTCAGAGAGACAATTCCCAGAGTGGTTTAATAACCCCTCTTCCCAGGGGACGCTGGGAATGAGGGGCTGCATAACAAGTCTTAACAAATTACTTTCCATGATTCTGTGGAGGGCGGGGGGAGCCATGCCTGTTAAAGTGGCATAATAGCGATTTAAATGCATGGTGCTGGAAGGTGGGTGGGACAGCCTGGGGCAGACTGGATACCTGACTCCCCCCCCCAGCCCTTTGGCCAGGGTTGGTGGTGCAAGTGAATACTACTGAATTGACGAATGATGGCGCTGGTCAATCTACAGTGACCTAAGAGCTATTCAAGTGGGCTGCTGGCATGTAAACACTGCACAAGAGTAGGGATGGGCTGTGCCCTTGGACTGGTTCATGGGACCTGGGATCCCTGCTGATGCCGCTTGTTGAAGAAATGCTGGACCTGGGCAGGGGAACTGCCTCTCCTGCACGTAGGTTAAGAGGAACTGTTTGGGTAGGCCACAGCTTTTGCTGAGATGAAGGCCGGAATTGGGGTTGAGGTAGCTTGAAGAGAAGGGAGTAGGGTGTTGCCAAGGGAGGGTCAAATCTGCCAATTTTGGTTTCTCTCGGTTACTCATTTTCCCTTTCGTAAGCCCCGTTCTCCGCAACAGTTTGCTTAAAAAGAAAAAAAGCTATCATGAAAGTTCATCAGTATTTTTGCATGAGTTTGTCCTTAGATACAAGTTCCTTTGCAATTTTGCCCAATATACACATTTCTGCAAAGCAAATTTCTCCAATATAATACATTTTTGTATGGGATTTTCACCAACGTAGGCTTTTCTTTTCTTTTTTAAAATAATTTTTTGTTCAATTTTCAAATTAAACAAAACATAAAACACACATACACACGAACATACACAAAAATAAAACTTATTAATTGCATCATATATTCCTCATTTAATCTCCTTTCGCTCTGCCGAGCTGTAACTTCCCTCCCTCCCTTCATACGGCTTTATTATTTCACTCTTATCTCGCAGTTTTGTTTTTTTTTTTTTTGCAAACTCAGTCCAATTTCGTAGGATTTATTTCAGTCCTGCAAGTGTCTTTAAACTTGTACAGTTTTTCTCCATATAGTCAATGAATTTACTCCATTCTCTCTGGAACTTTGTCTCTCCCTCAATGGTCGGTACATCCTGCATTTTCCACTTTTGGGCTAATAAAGTTCTCGCCGCGGTTGTGGCATACATAAATAGTCTCTGATCCCCCTTAGCAATCTCATCGTCCATTAGTCCCAATAAGAACGCTTCGGGGGTTTTGGTGAAAAAAAACCCTTTTTCAACTAATTATATAATTTTCCCCAAAATCTTTTTACTGTCTCGCATGTCCACCACATATGATAAAATTGTCCATCTTTCTCTTTACATTTCCAGCATACTTTACTACTTGTCCTATACATCTTAGCTAATTTTACTGGTGTTAAATACCATCTATACATCATTTTCATAACATTTTCTTTCAAGGCGGTACATGCAGTAAATTTCATCGTTTCATTCCAAAGTTCCAACCACGCATCATATTCAACATTATGCCCAAAGTCTTTTGCCCATTTTATCATCACCTCCTTAGTCATTTCACCTTTAGCATACCATTCTAACAAAAAATTATACATTTTTGACAACCGTTTCACTCTGCCTTCCAACGTTTCTATCTGAAATTTAGACCTTTTTTCCCTTCAAAACCTACTTCTTTATCTTTTGAAAACACATCATTTACTTGGTGGTACTGCAACCATCCTCACCAACGTAGGCTTTTCAATGCACATGTCCCCCTAGTGTATGCATTTCGATCCACATTATTCAGCTGGAGAACAGCACTGCAAAATTCGTAGAAGCGCGACTCTCAGAGGATTGCTGAGTTTTGACTGGCATATTGTTTCGGAAAGCATGAATTGGGTAAGTGTCTGCCTTCAGATGCAAACTGTACTGAATCTCTCCCTTCAATCCCTAGTGTTCCTTGAGAAAAGAAACTCCATTCCCATGCAAAGGGTGGCTTCCTCCTAGGGCAGGAGGGGCATGTTTGCTTCAGAAATGGTGAGCCTTAAACTCCTGTGCAGTCTTCTGCCTCCTCACTCCCCGGGTCTGCCATCTTGGCAGTTACCGCTGTTGCCAGATATCTGAGATGTGCTTAAACACTTTGATGAATGGCCCCAGCTTCCTCTTTTATTACTCGCTTTGAGTATTGGTGACACATATGCTCCTTTACAAGCCCACCCTTGTGGTAATTTCCTTAATGAGAACGGCAATTGGAAGGAACATCTTCTACAAGAAAGGAAATGACACACAAGCTCACTTCTCCCCACCACCACCTCTCCTCTCTCCTTCTCCAGTTATTCATTATTCACAATCAAAAGGAAGAATTAGCTTTCAGAATGATCTCTCCAAAAAGGGGGTTATCAGTTTGAAGGAGGCACTTCTGGTACTAGGGGAAAGAGAGAGAGAGAGAGGGAGAAAACTTCAGAAATGAATTGAGTGGCTTACAGGGTAGTTGTCGGAGGCTTATGAGCAGCGGACAGGAATTACATTATGAAGAATTATTAACAGACAAGTCTTGTGGATAACGTATAATTTTATCAGAACAGACATGGAGAATTTGTTCTCAGTGCAAAAATCTCTGCTTTGTTTAAGGCTTTGAGTTGGGGCACTGCTAGGAGGTGAGAGCGGCTGGGGCAACCAAGTCAGATGGGTGGGGTATAAGGAATTAATTAATATACTTGTTAGGGAATTTTATAAGGGGGGCACCCAAATGAGGCTTCATTTGGGAATCAAGATTGGCACAAATGCCCTCAAGGGGAGCCCGTCTGATCCTACAGCACCACTCTGGTATCGCACCAACACGAACCCCTCAAGATCAAGCCCTGTGTAATAAAGGCTCCCTTTCCTACCCTTTCTCTGTTGACTGAGACTCTATGTAACCATATTTCTTTATGAATGAATACCGTGTATCTGTATTTCTAAATGAAACCCCCTTTTGCAACTCTGGCCAAGGGCTCTCAGGGATGCAGGGAACAGCCATAATCCTTTAAGCGAGAGATCACGTAGCCAGGGTGGTGCTCCTCTGCATATCCATAATCCATTCAGGTACCATCTCCTGCCATTCCCAACCCTCCGAAGCCAGAGGCAATACACACACCTGGACCCATTGTTTTCCCCACCAGGTACTCAAGGATCCCCTCCCAGATACTTACTGGTACTTGCTTATCAATGTCCTGGGACATCGTGCATTGTTACCTTATGTTAATCCTGTTTACCTCCTGTTTACCTGTATGCTAATGCCCCTTGCACCTTCCCCTTTTCTGACGTTTTACCCTGTCACAAGTGATATGATGCTTTTGATGTGCATTATGGGATGGTGGTGGGAACTTTTAAAAGTTCTTGCAGCCCTGTTTACGGTGTTCAGTCTGGCATTGAACCTGCTGCGCAGTAATAAACCTTGCTGTTTGCTCCGGATCATGGCTGGACTCCTTCCTTTTATACTCCGCAACGACCACAGGCCCTTGCCTGATGAGCTGGGTGGCTGAGCATTCTCGCACCCAGAATTTTGCCCTAACAATACTATTACCAGGATGTGTGTGCCCCCATTCCTCAGAGAATAATGTCACCAGAATATGATTGCAGTGCACAGGAAATGGCCATTGCCTTGGCTCCGACCCAGCACATTTTGGGAGAAATCCAGGACTCCTTAGAGAGAAAAACAACTAACAGGTAAGATGTAAGTAGACATCTGCGCACAGCAAAAAAAAAAAAAACTTGAGTTGAATAAGTGTTTTCAAGGATTATGGTTGGATGAGGAGATGGTGAGGTGCTGGGGTGGGAGAAGGTGGGAGGAAGTGGTTGGCTAGAGAAGAAACAGCCGAGGAGACCTGCCTTTTGCTGAATAGTGGGTGTGTTAATGGATATTTATTTTATTTTATTTATTGAATTTACATACCACCCTATACCCACAGGATACGCTCTCACAGACTCTTTTGGACTCTCTTCAGTGATGTAATGCATCACTGAAGAGAGTCCAAAAGAGTCTGTGAGAGCGTATCCTGTGGGTATAGGGTATAGGTATAGGTACATCTGAATAATTGGGAATCTTGCTTGAGCCTCTGTATTGAACCTCCAAAGGGAATTTTCTCCCCCAAAGAACACAGTCAGAGGCACTTACCTGGAAGTAAGAAAGGGATCTTTATTCAGGCAAATAGCAGACTCGACAGCAGGAGTCAAAATTCAGGAGTTCAGGAGCAGGGCAAGCACTGGATAGAAGCGATGAAGGTGTCCCAACATGTCTCCCTGCCCCTTCTGCCAAGCTTTTAAAGACAAGGCATGGTGTGCTCATTCATGAGACTGACTCACCTTGTTGGGATATCTGGATTGCAAGCACACACTTGGTCTGGGAGGGTGGGTCTGCTCAGATGGCATTTGGTTCTAGGAGGCACAACTGAGCCCTCCTGTTCAGTTTACTGTTCAGTCACTGTGACTTCCTGTTCAGCCTCCTACCATGGCTGATCAAAGCCCTCCCCAACCTGCCTGCCATCTTACTTGAGGACCATCTACTGTTGGCCTCCCTGCCTTTCACCCTACCAATCCCAACGAACATTATTATTATTATTTGCAGGCCTAACTGGGGATCTGTCTAATGTGGACATGGTTCAGGCATGTGAACTAAGTAAAAATGATGCTGCTGATATTAGTTCAAGCCCTCTGACATCCATTAACTCAGAGTTCCGGCTTCTATACAAAGGATGCTGGTGTCTGACCCAGCGGCAAAAACATTGGCCAGGCTGTTGTTTTTTCCTCAAATTGGCGCGCAACCCAGCTTCATGGTGCATGTGGGAAATTGGACAGTCTGCAGTTGAGCTACTGGTGCGAACTGAACAGCCACACTGAATCTCGGCTTCTGTTCTGAAGCGCGGCAGTAAGTTAAATCCAAAGTGGCTACACCGCAAATAGTCTTAACTTTCTTTAGCATTGTTGAGATTCGAAGCTGCCTCCTAGTATCAGCGTTTCAATCTCAGCCGAGGAGACTGATAACTTATGCACAGTTCTTTAAGAGCAGTCAGGTAATGTTTTCATTTTATGGATAAATGGATTAGGGATTTGTCAGGCCAATTTTGCAGGTTTCTTTCAAGAATATCACAAATCTATAAATTGTCATATTGCTTTTAAACTCAAAAATGCCATAAATATTTATCTCGGGGAGAGGAGGCATGTTATTTGCAGCTTTGCCTAATCGTTTAAGTATTTCAAATATTCAAAACCACTTGTTATTCAAAAAGAGACAGCTGTAGTGAGAGCATAGCTGCCAAGTTTTCCCTTTTCTCGCGAGGAAGCCCATTCAGCATAAGGGAAAATCCCTTAAAAAAAGGGATAACTTGGCAGCTATGAGAGAGAGAGAGAGAGAGAGAGAGAGAGAGAGAGAGAGAGAGAGAGAGAGAGAGAGAGAGAGAGAGAGAGAGAGAGATGGAGGGTCGGGCTAGGTTTCATTTGGTCCTGAGCATTTCCAGGCAACCCAATACTGCCTGCCAGAATTTGCATGATGGTCTTGTTAAGGGGGCAATGGCATGGAAAATACTTCAGTTTCTACAATTTTGCCTGGAACAAAATTCCCAGGTGAATCTGGAGGTTCCAACTAGGGCAAATTGTTTGAGGAAAGTGAAATGAGTCTTGATAAAACTAGAAAAATGTATTGGAGGAGGAAGAAATACCAACAACCTCTGATATGCTGATGACACAACCTTGATGGCAGAAAGTGAGGAGGAATTAAAGAACCTTTTAATGAGGGTGAAAGAGGAGAGCGCAAAATATGGTCTGAAGCTCAACATAAAAAAACCCCCAAGATCATGGCCACTGGTCCCGTCACCTCCTGGCAAATAG
Organism: Zootoca vivipara; assembly: GCF_965207765.1. Lineage (NCBI taxonomy): Eukaryota > Metazoa > Chordata > Lepidosauria > Squamata > Lacertidae > Zootoca > Zootoca vivipara. The sequence goes on from NC_142592.1 coordinate 57,615,128, forward strand.
AAGGGGAAGAAATGGAGGCAGTGAGAGATTTTACTTTCTTGGGCTCCTTGATCACTGCAGATGGTGACATCAGTCACAAAATTAAAAGACGCCTGCTTCTTGGGAGAAAAACAATGACAAACCTAGACAGCATCTTAAAAAGCAGAGACATCACCTTGCCGACAAAGGTCCGTATAGTTAAAGCTATGGTTTTCCCAGTAGTGATGTATGGAAGTGAGAGCTGGACCATAAAGAAGGCTGATCGCCGAAGAAATGATGCTTTTGAATTATGGTGCTGGAGGAGACTTTTGAGAGTCCCATGGACTGCAAGAAGATCAAACCTATCCATTCTGAAGGAAATCAGCCCTGAGTGCTCACTGGAAGGACAGATCGTGAAGCTGAGGCTCCAATACTTTGGCCACCTCATGAGAAGAGAAGACTCCCTGGAAAAGACCCCGATGTTGGGAAAGATGGAGGGCACAAGGAGAAGGGGACAACAGAGGACGATATGGTTGGACAGTGTTTTTGAAGCTACGAACATGCATTTTACCAAACTGCGGGAGGCAGTGGAAGACAGGAGTGCCTGGCGTGCTCTGGTACATGGGGTCACGAAGAGTCGGACATGACTAAACGACTATACAACAACAACAAACAACATCCTTGGGGATGGGAGAACTTCCCTTGGTGACTCTTGCCACATTGTCCTGAATTCTCATCTTCCTGCTATCTCAAAACAGGAACTGCAACAGGCCATTTTATGAGCCTTCGATGTGATTGGTTGCTTACAAGCAGGGCAGGCATGCCCGCTGCATTTGTGGTATTCATATTCAGCAAAGAGGCCGGCTCCCCAGTGCAGCACCTCCAGTAGAAACTGCTGCTCCAGCACCCTGACACAAAGTCCTAATTTCTGCCCTCCTGCTAGTTATGGTAGTCATGCAACGTATTCCCCCATAAAAGAACATGACCTCACCTTGGTTTAAAAGTTTGTGTGCTAAAACAACCTGCACAATCTTGGGTTGAGAGAGAGAGAGAAAAGAGAGTCACATGTAATTTATAATGCTATTGCTAATCTGCAAATTTGAGCTGCATCTGGGATCGTTTGTGAACAGAGATCCATTGGGCTCTCCAAGTTAACTGCTCACCGGAGTCCAAACACACCATGCATAAACTCTTAGGTGGCCGCACATTAGTTACTGTATGTTTCCAGAGAAAACAAGATGTTTTATTGCTTCATTATTTGTTATTTATAAAGCTGGGCAGGTCCCTTCCCATGATTCATGCAAGATTATTGTCCGTCTGGCTCTGGCAGCTCCCCCATTACACTATGTTAACATATTTCAATAAGTAATCAATTTGGCTTTCCGTATGCTATCGGAACGCAAGTCCCATTACTTGCACCATATTTATTTTGGGTGATAGGTTGTCCATCTTAGTCTCAGGCTACCCTTTTTGCATTTGCCATTTTAGGATAAAATACTTAAAAAGATTTGCATTTAAAAAATGAACTCAAGGATTGGACCGCCTCCAGACAAAAACAAGTAATTATGTCATTTGTATTGCAAAGCAAGAGCGGCTGTAAAACATCAGCATACTTGGAGGGAAGAGAGAGAGAGAGAGAGAGAAAAGATTGATACTCTCAAGCTCTCTTACATTACATGTGAAATAAGAGGCACAGCAGGGGGAATAAACTTGCTAGGTAGGTTGGCATATGAGTTCCTTGCAATCAGGAGTACAGAGGAGGGCAGTTTTGTGGTTGTCCATAGCATAATCAAGAACACATGATGGAATTCACTGTTGTGCTATGGAGATCTCTCCATCAGAGCAAGCATTTCTGCTCATCAGATGGAACAATTGCCCCTCCCCTCGTCTCACACAGTGCCCGGGCGGAAATCACTGAAACGAATCTGGACGTGGCAGTGTCAACAACTTTGCTCAACAAAGGACTTGTGCCAGAGCGCCAGACCAAAAGACCCTCACTCTGGTGCCCGTCCTGGATCAGGAGCTCAAAAATTTGGACAGTGTGCCCTGGCAGCTAGTAGTGAACACCTCCTAGCATGGAATTGATTGGTGCCCAGTAACAGGCGCCAGTCGCAAACCTGGTCATGGCATTCTGCAGCAGCTGTAACCTCCAGACCAGACACAAGGGAAGCGCCACATTCTAGGTTCCTGGTGGTGGCAGCTCTGGGCACTAGTGAATTCTAGCAGGGACAGTAGTTTGTGATATAGTGCCTCTGCTGCTGTTCAAAATATTCTTAGAAGTCCACACCAGTGAACACATACAGATCTCCTTGTTGTGCTTTTAAAAATCATACCCACCCACCCAATAATCAGGACCATTGTGTTAATTTGGTTTGCTTCTTCTCCTGGTAAATTGTGGTCTCATCACATGATAATGCCAACCAATCAGGGTTAGTATTCTGGTGCCTTTCAGCTCGGCATCTGGTTCTTTTGTTTTGGTGTTTGCCAAGGGTGGGGGTGGGGGTGGGAGCTGTTCAGTTTGCTCAGCCTGGTGAACTTCTCTCAGTGCAGCTGAAGAATCAGAAAGAGGTTCCTATCTGGGCGGAGATACATCTGATTGCTACTTGCCAGAGTCATTTTAAAACGGGAGCCAAATGAATCAGACAGACAAGGCACACTGTGGAAAATGAAAAGTTGCATTTATATTATAATTCAAATTGGGGTTTTTTTCTTGTGTGTGAGAATCTCCGACGTTTTCACGACGCACCCATAAGGAATCAAAATGCACAGGAATACCCAGTTACAGAAACTAAGGGGAAACTAACTTGGCACTTTTATTAATGAAAATATTCAGAAAATCAATTTTTCAACAATTCACAGCCAAGTCTAATCTTGAATAAGGAGGACTTTAGGATTTAGCCAACAGTTTTAAATTGCAGAAGGCCCTGCTCTGTTTGCCAAAGGTCTTGCGTGAATATGAATAACTGTGATTCAATCCCATTCCTGTCTAACGATTTTATTGATATTTGTCTTGCCTCCATCTCCTTTAAATTAAGGTTTGGGGCCCTTTCTCCTGGCCACAAAGTTTGCATTTGGGAGGGGCAAGCTGTTCTCCTATTGGCATAAGGAGATTTCCATTGATCATTTCCTTTAATGCATTCAGTCTTCCCTCTCCCTTTCCCACACCTCCCACATTAAACCTTGTGCAACATCACCAAAGATTTATTGTCAATGATTTATTAAAATGTAATCTGCAGGTTAGTCTGTATCATAAAATGAAATCTGTGGGCTATCTTGGTATAAACGTGCAACCTACTTTGTCAGAGAAAACAAATGATTAAATCTTCATTAGTATGGGCAGAATTTGATAATGAATTTTTTAAAAAAAGTCTATTATGACCCCCCCAAAAAAACCCTCCAAAGGATTAGGATACTTATAGAGTAAAGCAATACACTGCTTAATTATCATTTGGGGGGCACAATTCTCCTTAATGGTTACTTCTCTTCATCCCACCCCCCCTCTCCAATCCTATACTTTAATTTGAATTAGCCAATCTTGTTTAATTTTTCCCTAGGAAAGGTTTCCGCTTGCCCTAGCAATATTATAGTTGCTAATTCAATTACACTGAAATAGTTTAATAGAAAATATAATTGCTTATTCATACAGAATACCCATTAAGGAAGTGCAAAGGCTTTTACCTCCGGGTAACTGCATATTAGTACTTTGGGGACTCAGGCAGGAACGCTGGAGAGGAGAAGGTGCCGGCTGATCTCTAATTGTTCATCACCTGCCTCCCAAATAATATGAATGGACCCAAACTAAATGACCACTCATTACAAGTTTCAATTTAGGAGCTTGGCTGGGGTCAGCAGATTGCTTATGCTGATCGCAATGATTTGAAGTTGTGATTACCATAAGCAATTTAAATTTTATCGATCCAACCTTCTGAAAGTTGTAATTGAGCATAGATGTTGGGCCTGTGGCTCTCCAAACTAAATTGTACTCTGAAGCCCTTGCTGGATTACTGGAAGAATCAATAAGCAGTCAGTCACGTTAACAATGAAATAGCTCCATTAACATACAGCACTATTGGTGAAACTTTATTTAGGGAGGGTGTTGCACTCACTTCATTGTTTTATCAATGAATCTCCGTTGTCGGGGGCTAAAGTATTGCTTTTGTTTGTCTAATGAATTTGTGTTCTCCTCCTCCTACTCACTAACTATCATCCGCAAATCCAACTTTATATTGCAAAGATTTTCCCCCCTTTTTTGGGGGGTGCGTAACAAATAGCCCCCCATTGCTTGGAATTGTGGTTCGCCCCTCGTATTGCCTTGGAAATAATTCAGGACTTTCAATGTAAACTATACTATTAAAGTTTGCTCTAATTCAGCTTTCTCCTCTGCAGGACCATTGATTGCGCCTGGGCTGCAATTTATGTGATTTTCGGCAAGCCAATAGTGGACTGGTCGCTCGTAGATCATTTCGCCAGCCTGCTGCCTCTGCACATCCATGACTTCACCAAAGATGCTGTCCTGACCATAAGATGAGACTCCCAGTCCTGTACCATTATGGGGTCCTTTAACTTGAGGTTGGAGCAGGGGATAGAAAGGGGAGAACTGGAAGTTTCCAGTTTGTTGAATGAAGTACAGTGGTACCTTGGTTCTCAAACTTAATCCGTTCTGGAAGTCCATTCCAAAACTAAAGTGTTCCGAAACGAAGGCGTGCTTTCCCATAGAAAGTAATGCAAAATGGATTAATCTGTTCCAGGCTTTTAAAAAACAACCCCTAAAACAGCAATTTAACATGAATTTTACTATTTAACAAGACCATTGATCCATAAAATGAAAGCAATCAACAATGTACTGCAGTCACACAATCAATCAATAGCTGAATTGGGTTCCATACGGTCACAAAAACGAAGCATAAAAGCCGCAAAAACAAAAACGCAAAATAAATAGCAAAAACAGACAGACCTCAGTGTAGCGCTCAGAAACGGAAGTGTAACACTCAAATTGGAAGCGTACCACTCAAAATGGAACATGTTTGGCTTCTGAAAAAAGTTCGCAAACCAGAACACTTACTTCTGGGTTTGCAGTGTTTGGGTTCCAAGTTGTTTGAGAACCAAGGCACCACTGTACAATAGTGCTTTAAATTTATAGTGTGGATGGGGCCACAATTAGAATTAAAGGCCATGGTGTGTCTTGGTACGTCTGAATGTAGAGATTTGTTTCAATACCAGAACTGAACTGAGTTAACAGACCTTTCAACTCCTGCACAGAGTCAGGTCTACATTCCTGTCTACCTTTCCTGTACTGTGCAACAGGAACATTGGAAGTTGCCTAATACTCAGCCACACTGTTGATTCATCAAGGGGCTGTGTGTTCTACAGTATACTGACAGACATTAGCCCAGCCTCAGGCATGATATATCATATTCACTCACCTAATCTCCCCAGGTTCCTTAGATTTCAGTGTACATGGCTGACATAGTTTCAAGAATGTTGCCACACTCATAAGGACTAGAAACTCATTTTTTAAAAAAATAATAATTACAGGCTCAGATTTCTCTGGAAGTGTATGTGTGCACCCCTACTTTCTGTGCCTTTTCTGCACTGTGGAATTACGACACGCCGAAAGCTCTCAGCAGATTGAATTACCCCAGGAAAGCATTTCCTTGTGAACTCTTGAGTCTTCCACACCCAGAGTTCTGAAGTTTTTAGGTCATTTCTAAAAGGAATTGTAATCAAATAGAGTGGGGGAGGTGGAAATGAACCAAAAAGAAAGAAAGAAAAGAAAAGCTTTTATTGGGAGCCCTTTTACACTAAAAACAATTAAGTTTTGAGATCCATTTAATTTTTACTTGTTTTAAGCACCGTCATAAACATCTGCCATCTGGTGCAAAAATTGCTTCATATGGCAGGTGGAGATTTATTTTAAAGTCCTTTGTCTTTCATACTTTTCCCGGCTGCATTTTCCATCAGGATAATTTCAACTTGCAGGTATTTAAATAGCCATTATTCGCTATAATGGAAGAGGCACAGTTAAAAGGATACACTCTGGATAACTGCTTTCATTTCAACATCATAACACGTTGCTTTCAGTAATGGTGTGAAGCAGGTATCTGTGGTTTCCTGGCCTTCTGCGTCCAACTACGGCCGGGGTTCTGATCTTTAAAAGGCACAGAGAAACTGCAGTGACAAGTGGTGTCATGGAAACCTTTTGTTGCACCCCACCGTCGTCCAGATTATAGCACATCACGAAAAGAAAACAGGAGCAAAACTAAGTGATCTGCAGATCAATGGGGAAGTCGTAAGACGATAATATTTTTGATTGCCCATTTTGGTAGAAATGCTTAATGGGCTTCTCCCTCCGATCAACAGGGAGGGAGTCTTCAGATACGAAGCAGTGTGCATGCACACGAAAGCTCATACCAATGACAAACTTAGTTGGTCTCTAAGGGGCTACCAACTCATACCAATGACAAACTTAGTTGGTCTCTAAGGGGCTACTGGAAGGAATTTTTCTATTTTATTTTTATTTTATTTCGACGGCAGACCAACACGGCTACCTATCTGTAACTTACTCGATGAAAATCAGTTGCCAAGACTGAAAGTCCCCACTTCCTCACAGCCGCCTAAGTCCTCTACTCTCCAAGGCTTTTTCCAAGCAATCGGAGATTGGGCCTGCATGCAGCTAACCTCTCCTCTCCTCTTTTCATGCCTCTTCTGGTTCTGGGAGACCAGGGGGCAGGAAGCGTTTCTTGAGGTACTTCTAGCAGTATAACAGACACTCCCCTCCTGACTGAAATGAGACCCAACCCACAGCTCTACTTCTCACTCATACTCAGCCCTCCAGTTAACCTCTTCCTGAATACTCTCACAACACTAACTGTCTTCCTATCTAAGCTAGGAGACTCCTTTCCCTAGCTTTAGATATTTCCCTCAGAGTGGATGCTATACCTGAAGGAGCATCTCCACCCCCATCGTTCAGCCCGGACACTGAGATCCAGAGCCGAGGGCCTTCTGGCGGTTGCCTCACTGCGAGAAGCAAAGCTACAGGGAACCAGGCAGAGGGCCTTCTCGGTAGTGGCGCCTGCCCTGTGGAATGCCCTTCCATTGGAGGTCAGGGAGATAAACAACTACCTGACATTTAGAAAACACCTAAAGGCAGCCCTGTTTAGGGAAGTTTTTAATCTGTGATATTTTAATGTATTTTTGTATTTGTTGGAAGCCGCCCAGAGTGGCGGGGAAAACCCAGCCAGATGGGCGGGGTATAAATAAATTAATAATAATAATAATAATAATAATAATAATAATACACACAGAGCAGAACCAATGCTCTCTCTTTTCTCCAACCCTCCCTCCTCAAAGCTCTCTTAAACCATCTCTTCAACTATCTCCCCAAAACTATCTCCTAAACCAGTGCTCCCCAACCTTTTTATCACCGCGGACCAGTCAACGTTTGATAATTTTACTGTGTCCCGCTGAGGGGGGGGGCGTTTATTGTTTATATTTTATTTAGATTGTTTTGATTTAATAATTTTAATTTAATTGTATTTAATGATCCTTAGGTGGCCCGGTACCAATTGATCCACGGACCGCTACCGGTCCGTGGCCCGGGGGTTGAAGACCACTGTCCTAAACCATCTGAGTGCTCTATTAGAAACTGCTCCTTTTATCCCTCCCCCAAAGTGCTGTCTCCACCCCCTCTGGCTTGGTAGCCAATCAGAGAGCAGCTCTAGCACTCTGGTGGAATTCCGAGGTACTGCATCACCAGACTCTGGTCCATCACAGCATCACTCAGCAGGTACAGGTCAGAGGCAGTCGGCCGGGCAGAGGGATTTTCTCCACCCAAGTCAACCCCAGCCCAGCCCGACCTGGCACAGAGTGGGTTTAGATTGCACCCTTAGTCTGTCTCTTTCCTGCTTGCAGGTTTGGTATTGGAGATGCTGATTGGGGAAGTTGAAAGGAAGATTTTCCAGTCCCCTTTAATAACCTCATTCAGGAAATCAGCCAGAATTTCCCTTTCAATCAAGGCAATAGACTTGTCGGGATAATATATTGTGCACGTGAATTCCTTTGGCTGAGTAAAGCTGCATGAAGAAGCTGCTCTAATTTGCACTGTTTTTGTTGCCCTTTGATTTGGAGTGACCATGCTCTCCAAGGCGAGAGTCAAAGGAAGGGGATGATGGGGGGAAGAGAGAGAAGCTGATTAGTTTTCACTGCGCCTTTTATGCATCTGAATACCTTAATCAAGTCCCTTCTAACTTTTCTTGAGTTGGGTTTTGCTGTCTCTCAACATGCTTTATGTGACTTGAATAAAGCACAAATTGCAACACAATCTTGGCACTTATGCATTCTCTCTCCCCACCCCCACCCCCCGGAAAAAAAAATACAAATAAAATCATCCCCTTCGCCTTCACTTGCATTCCTTTTGTGTTTGTTTTCAGCACTGATTCCCGTGATTGTGTTTACTGGCATTGAATGTCGAAGCAAAAAAAAAGCGGAGAAATATTCTCAGAAAGCAAATGGGAATTTGTAAATGTAAGTATTCGTGAGGGGCAGGAGAGAACCCAACAGCAAGCCTGACTCTTGCAATTCCATCCACTCATCGAATCATGGACAAGGAACATTCGCATAACCTTGCAAATCAGAAAAAGCATCTTGAGGTTCTTCAATCAAACCTGTAAACGTTGCAGATATACAATACAGCTTCCTGGGGGAATTGTGCTAGGTACTTCTGCCTCTTGTGCTTAAGACCTGGCATGTGACACAGTTTATCTGATTTATTTCTTTAATATATACTGTGCCACCCCATCTGAATCCTGGCGAGATGGAGGCATAGTGGGTGGGTGAGTCTCAAGCCTGGATAACTAGTCAATTACCTGCTTTGGATATACTTCCTCTGAAAGGGCTGGTTCATAATCTGGGTTGTTCCTGAATCAATCTTTGGCACTAGAGGCCCAGATGACCTCAGCGGCTAGGAATGTCTTCAGTTTCCGGACAAAGATAGTCTGACCACTGTCAGGGCAGTCTCGAGCAGGTCGCGCGGCCTGGTGCGAGAGGGCCGGAGATCGCTCTGGCGCCCTGCCCTTGCAGGGTGCAGCATGGTTTCCGCGCGGCTTTGCCGCGCGGCGCCCTGCCTACCGGCCCGGCGCCCTCGTGCACCGCACCACTGAGGGTCTACCTAGAGCCGGCCCTGACCACTGTTGTCCATTCACTGGTAACAAACTTAATAATCCTCATCCATTTGACGTGACATTTTATTCTATCATGTAGTTTGCCACCCTTCGCAAAGCATCTTCCAGAAGCACCTTGAGGCTTTGTAACCTCTTGTGTCACATGATGCTGGAGAGAAGCAAAAAGAAAGAAAGAAAGAAAGAAAGAAAGAAAGAAAGAATTCTGCATTTATGCCATAATCTTGCGAGTGCATGGAATGCGCCCAGAGCGATGGCATTCTTAATGTGCGCTTATGCTAATCTGCCAAACCATCAGTATATGTTGTTTTATAAATAGTTACCTTTGAAATGGAGCATTGTTTAAAGCCAGATGGTTGGCTTGAAGATTCATTCTTCATTTTTTGCTTCTGTGGTGAATATGCAGATTTACAAGTTGCTTTCTATTTTCCCACAGCTCCGTCTAATATTTACATTCGGATAATGCTGATAAGGGGGCTGGAGAGGCCAGACGTTAAAGAGAAAAGAAAAGAATGCAATATAGGGCATAGTGTTTGCTTCAGAAGTGAGTGCGTGAGGCAATAAAGGTGTACTAATGGGGTGTTAATCTTGTGTTCCTCCCTCCCTCTACTTTTCCTGCTACATGAAAGCCACTGTGATTAGAATAGGGGTGAAATGAACATAAGTATGATAAATGATAACTTTCTCGTGGGAGTAAATATATGAGAGAGAGAGAAAGAGAAAGAGAAAGAGAGAGAGAGAGAGAGAGAGAGAGAGAGAGAGAGAGAGAGAGATTTGCTAATCAAGCCGGGCAAAGAGGGCGAACATACTCTGAGAACACCCGTCTGGAAACGAGTCTAGATTCAAAAACAGTTCACTGGAGTTGCTACTGTAAACGGAGAACAAAGAATACTATAATGTGAGCTGGTTAAATCGTAGGAGGGAAAGGAGCTTCAGAGACCATGGTTTGTTTTTATTATTTTTTAAAAATGATGGTACAAACGGATTTGAGTAGGAATGGTGGTCAAATCTTACACCCCACCATATTTCCAGAAATGCAACTCAAAGCAGTTAAGGAAACAGCAGTCATGCAACAATGGAAAACAGTGCATTGCACTTCGTTCCAAGCGACAACAGAAGCCACAAAACCCAAGTGTTAACATGTTAAACCAACGGCAGCAACAGTTAAAATGTACATGGAATGGGGTTTGAAGAGGCAAGTTTCTCCCAACTGTCTTAAATGATGGAGTGGGCACAGCGACAGCAAATGGTAGTCTTCTCGGGGTTGTGGGATCTGGAATAGTGCCTCATGAGGAGAAGGGGAGAAGAGCAGGGCCGTCTTACCCCATTAGGGTTAGTGGCGCCCTGTACCACGGCGCCCGCCCATCAGGGGCGCCCAGCAGCGGGAGTCCAGGACTGATCAGGAACAGCTGTGAGGGCATGCTGGGCGGCGGCGGCTCTTCCTACGGCCAGCTACGCTCTCTCACTTCCTGCCTGGGAGAGGTGGCAGCAGCGGCAGCAGCACACAAAGCTATGCAGCGCCCTTCTCCCTCCTGCCCGCCCCGCAGCAGTAGTGGGACTGCTGAGGAAGCCCGCACGGCAAGCGAGCCTCGAGCTGCCCAGCGCAGGGGGCGGGGAGGGGGAAGGGGCACTGAGAACGTCTCCCCCACCCCTTCTGCACCATGGCGTTAGATATGCTTAAGACGGCCCTGGAGAAGAGGCTGACTGGGGCAGGCCAAAGGCCCATCTAGTCCAGCATACTGTTCTCACAATAGCCAACCAGGTGCCTGTGGGAAGACCACAAGAGGAATCTGAGTACAACAGGAATGATACCCAGCAACTGGTACAGAGGCACACTGCCTTCAACATAGCTGGCTTGTAGCCACTGAGAGCTTTTCCTTCAGAAATTGGCCTGATCCTCTTTTAAAGGCATCCAATACGGTGGACACCAGAATGGACTTCATAGCTGAAGCACGCACCATGTGAGGAAGCTTTTCATTTTATTAGTCTCTCTGAACTCTCTCTAGATTCTCCTAACCTCGGTTTTAATTGGAGACCTAGAGATGTGACGATAGACTGCTCTGCCTCCTTTCTTTAGCAAATGTTTTGTGCCACTGGGGAAATGGTAATTCTGTGTTGATTTGTTTTGGATGTTTGTATGCGATGCCAATAGGGACGTGGGTGGTGCTGTGGGTTAAACCACAGAGCCTAAGTCTTGCTGATCAGAAGGTCCCAGCTCCTGCCAACCTAGCAGTTCGAAAGCACTTCAAAGTGCAAGAAGATAAATAGGTACCACTACAGTGGGAAGGTAAACGGCATTTCCGTGTGCTGCTCTGGTTCACCAGAAGCGGCTTTGTCATGCTGGCCACATGACCTGGAAGCTGTATGCCGGCTCCTTCGGCCAATAACGCGAGATGAGCGCTGCAACCCCAGAATCGGTCACGACTGGACCTAAAGGTCAGGGGTCCCTTTACCTTTACCTACGTGATGCCAATAAAAGGTTTGATGATGATGGTTTTGTTTGTCCCAAAGATCCCAACATTCAGCTTCACTTGATGGTCCCCAGGTTCTCGTACTATGAGATGTGGCCGTTTCCATTTCAAGAACAAGCTCTTGTTTTCAGAAAACAAGCATTTTAAGGTTTTTTTTTTAAAAAATAGTCACAGCGGGACCCTAATCCCTGGCTCTACCTGGCTTCCTTGGCTCTGCCCACCCAAGATCCCCTTTGCCATACAATGGAGTTTTGATGGTCAGCATCACACTTACTGTGAAACTATGATTCTAGGGAGAGAAAATGCCCTTTAGATACGATGACCATAACTGGCAGATGGAAAACTGGAAGTCCTTTTTATTTTTCTTTATTGTTCATTTTCCCCCCTTTTCTTTTTCTGTTCTCTCTTTCCTCCTTTTGCTTCCTGCTCTCCCCCCCCCTTTCCCCTTCTTTCTTCTTCAGCTTCCTCCACTTGGGCACAAGGATTGTACACTCATGTAGGTGGTAGATGGTTGATGGAGGGACCCTTGGGAGAATTCCTACTTCACCTTGCCATCCTACAGGGTGGAACTGCAGTCTAAACCACTGAGCCTCCTGGGCTTGCTGATCAGAAGGTTGGCGGTTCGAATCTGTGCGACGGGGAGAGCTCCTGTTGCACTGTCCCAGTTCCTGCCAACCTAGCAGTTTGAAAGCATGCCAGTGCAAATAGATAAATAGGTATCGCTGCAGCGGAAAGGTAAACAGCATTTCCATGTGCTCTGGCTTCCGGCACAGTGTCCCATTGCACCAGAAGTGGTTTAGTCATGCTGGCCACTTGACCTGGAAAGTTGTCTGTGGAGAAATGCCAGCTCCCTCAGTCTGAAAGTGAAATGAGCGCCACAACCCCATAGTTGCCTTTGACTGGACGTAACAGTCCAGGGGTCCTTTACCTTTACACTACAGAAGCTCACCTTGGGCCAATCATTCTATCATCTATCTATCTATCTATCTATCTATCTATCTATCTATCTATCTATCTATCTATCTATCATCTATCTATCATCTATCTATCTATCTATCTATCTATCTATCTATCTATCTATCTATCCATCCATCTCTCTCTCTCTCTCTCTCTCTCTCTCTCTCTCTCTCTCTCTCTCTCTCTCTCTCTCTCTCTCTCTCTCCTTCTGGACTGTTTATTTTGATGTGCTGACCCTGCCTTTCCACTTAAGAACAAAGTGCTCGAGGTAGCTAAAGGATACCCTTCACTGTTTCTAGTTAAACTCTGTTCCACGCTCGTGCCTATTTTTATTTATGTATTTATTTATTGTTAAATCTGATGGTTTTAATTTTCACTTGTAAATCACCCAGGGAACGTTTGTTGCTGGGCAGCATATAAATATTGTAAATGCAATGAAACTGGAATCGGAATGCCAGCGTTCACCATCCTAAGTCCTGTGGAATGTCCTTAAGAATAAGAATACAGATCACCATTACTGCGTACATGCTCCCCAGCATAGAGATCCATTACACCTAAATATTGCAAGACTGTCTTCGGGCTTTGTGTATTACAGCCAGGGAGAGCATCTGTCCTGTGCCTGATGATTACATCATGCCGTAAGATACTTAGTCAAAGGGAGTGCAATCTGGCAGCTCACAGCTCCACATTAGAGTAGTTTATATGATAGCAGTCAAAGTCAATTGGTGTATTGTTTGACCTCTCCTCGCCAAAGCAATATGGTGCCATCTGCACATCTTGTATTCACATCATATTATGCATTAATACGGCTTTTTCGATGCACAGTTTGCTTTGTGCTTTGGTGTATAAATATTTTAATATTTGCATTCGGTTGGATCGTATCCCCCAAAGTATACTCGGAAAAATAAAACCACTAGGATGCTCCATACCTCCATTCTGTAAAGCAGAGCAGCAGACTTAAGTCTTTATTTCTTCACTCTATTAAGAAACAACAACAGCCTCTGAGCAGGTGGATTTAGCTTCCTGGTAAGATTGCTGATGGCTCAGGTTTAGCAAAGTTTCATTTTACTTCTCTTGCAGCAGATGTCCTGCAAGGAGCTGGGCTTGTTCAGGTTTCCCAAAGCTCTTGTCAATGAGCACACACTAGAACTATCCTCTTGCAATGGGCTTCGCTTTAGATGCAGGAACAGCAGCTCTCAAACCAGGTTTGTTTCATTGTCAATAACATTATTTAGGTTCTAAAGTTTGAGAAGTCCCAGCGGTGGAATAGGGCTTTAGTACGGCAGCAGAACATGCTAAGGCAAAGCCTGGTTCCCAAAGATTGGACTAAATTTACAGACTATTTGAAAGACAATTGCACTCAAATGACTACGTTGGTAGGACTGCAAGAAGCTTTGTAAGATATAAAAATGGAGAGTCGTTGTAATATGGATTTTAGTTATGTTTTAGTAATAATTTAAGTCAGTGATTGATTAATGAAGTATAGATATTGGAGATGAAAGTTAGAAAATCGTAAGAAGGGTTTGATGGAAGTCAATGGCCTTAAAAAGCCAAAGAAGGATAAAATATGGAAAATAATGTGATGAATGTTATTATTGTATTGTTAAAAATTAATTAAAATATTATATGGCAAATATAATTTTTTTTGCCATTGGTCTTTAAATTGATCATCAGGGTTTAAGAAGGAGGGTACCAATACTGAGCAATGATGAAACCTGGTGGAAGACATCTTCCATATGCTCCAAATGTTTACCAGGCATATTTTTTGTGCCTATCTGTGTCCCTAGCTTGCTCCTGGGTTGACAGATAGAGGTACCTTTTAAAAAGCCTTTCAGCATGTGCACACCTGCACTCTCACCAAGGCTGATATTTGGCTCTGTTCTAGCTCAGACAGCTGCGGAACCTGGATGTAGCTAGCACATCGGCAGCGGCGGCAGGATCTGTCCGCTCTAGGAAAGGTTACAGCTGGCACGCCAGCCAAAGCTGTGCAAAAATTACTCTGGCCCAGAGGAAGCAGGTCCAACAGGGCAAGTGTAACAATCCCCCACCAGTCTCCATCTCTCTGAGTCAGGGAACGGCTCTGCCTGTGATTGGCTCTGGCTCCACCAATGTGTACCAGCCACCACTGATTGAGCCACAGCAGCCTATCCAGGAGCAATGCAGGGGCCAAGGTACACTGCCAAGCCAGGGAGGTCCCCATTAAGGAGGATTTTATCTCAATCTGGAGCAGACAGAATGACCGCTCCCCACATCAAATGGGAGGCGCCTTTTGCGTGGTTGCGCACAGCCCCCCCCCCCCGGATCCCAATGCGACTCCTGGTAGTTCAGGCTGGCCTCATCCTCCCCAGGCTGGATACCTGGAGGTATCTGTCTACCTCAGCCAATCGCCCAATCCTGCTTGGGGAGGCGTTGCCAGGGGATTGGGCAGTAAGGGGAGGGACTGTCCTGCCCACCGTCCTGAATCTTACCTGTGAAGCGGCAGTTGGCTCCAGAGCTTCTCCCATCCTCCCCTCCCTCAGTTAAGTCTTCTTTTGCAGGTTAACCTATTCTCCACAGGTATGCATGCACTGCTATGTAAGGGTCACTGTTGAAAGGACGGAAAGGAATTTTCCTGCATTGGCAGGTTTCGCCTTTCCTGTAGCAAAATGTCACAACTTTGGCGGTTTCAGGCCTTGGGCGGAATCCTTTATCTTCCTAAAGGGGGGGGGGCTGAAGTGGTAACCTCCCGCAGTTTGGTCAAACTCATGTTCGTAGCTTCGAGAACACTGTCCAACCATCTCGTCCTCTGTCGTCCCCTTCTCCTAGTGCCCTCAATCTTTCCCAACAATCTGTTCCAAGGATTCTTCTCTTCTCATGAGGTGGCCAAAGTATTGGAGCCTCAGCTTCACGATCTGTCCTTCCAGCGAGCACTCAGGGCTGATTTCCTTAAGAATGGATAGGTTTGATCTTCTTGCAGTCCATGGGACTCTCAAGAGTCTCCTCCAGCAGCATAATTCAAAAGCATCAATTCTTCGGCGACCCGCCTTCTTTATGGTCCAGCTCTCACTTCCATACATCACTACTGGGAAAACCATAGCTTTAACTATACGGACCTTAGTTGGTAAGGTGATGTCTCTGCTTTTTAAGATGCTGTCTAGGTTTGTCATTGCTTTTCTCCCAAGAAGCAGGCATCTTTTAATTTCGTGACTGCTGTCACCATCTGCAGTGATCAAGGAGCCCAAGAAACGGGGGGGGGGGGCTCTCTGCTTGAACATATGTTCTCCAGAGCCAGTCCAATCCCCACACATTCTGGATAACCCTGAAGTCTCCCCGGCTGGGGGCTGGGAAGGATAAACACCCAATGCCTGAGCCAAGGTCTTCCTACATCTGAAACTTAATAAAGTTGTGGCCAATTTTAATCCCATGGCACATTGTCTTGAGTCATTATTCCGCTTGGGGGTCACCTGGGGGGGGGGGGGGACTCGGCCTGTCCACGCAATACCTGCTTAGGACTGTAGCTCAGTGGTTAAAGTTTCTGCCTTGCATGCAGAAAGTCTGCACTTCAATCCCAGGGATCTCCAGGTAAGACTGAGAAACACTTCCTCCAGAGACCCTGGAAAGCGACTGCCAGGCAGTGTAGACAATACTAAGGTATACTGACCAGTGATCTGACTCAGTATAAGGTAGCTTCCTATGTTCCGTCCAAGTTTCTTCTACTTTTGTGTTTTAAAAAACTCCCTTGAGGCTCTGACATTCTCAAACCTACCTCCCCGCGCTGCCTTCTCCATCCATTCCCCGTCCCCTGTAGCTGCCATGAATGTAAGATTGTCCCTGCAAATCAGAAAATCAATCAGAAAAAAAGGATAGCTATCAACAAATCCGAGCTAACTGTACAGATGGTGGCATAACACCATGCAATGCCTACTCAAATAGTGGGTAAGTGAGCATTTTTAGATGCCCCACACGTGAAATAATTCAGCGCCTCTGCTTCACATCAGGGCCACGTTTTATTCCAGCGTCGCAGCATTCATTCGATTTGTCTTCCCACAGATCAAGTGGGAAAATGAAACTTCTTCGAGTCATGGCTGAGATAGGATTCAGCTAAATGAGGTTAGCAGAAAATGCTCTCCTGGAGGAGAGGAAGGAGAAAGGCGAACAGAAATGTCCACAAATCAAATTGTAACAGATAAAATAAATAAATAAGGAAAGTAACCCCAAACTCGCACCCACCCATTCGCTTTACACGGTTGTAAGTGTCTAACGGGTTTCGGTTTGTAAAAAAAGAAAAAATAGCATCTGAAACGAAAGGGGCTGTTTATGGAACCTTTAGATATTTTGTTGAAGTTTCGCTTCTTTACTTTTATGGCCAGTAGCAAAAAGATAAATAAAAAAGAGTCGTTGTGTCAGAAAAATAAATTTGATCTTCTCTCCTTTTTAGATACTCTACAACTTTGGCAATTTCCCCCTCCCCCCCCTCTCCCAGGTACTGCAGTTTGAACCTTTAAAAAAAAAGGGGGGGAGGGGGAGAGGGGAGAAAACCTTCAGAAACTGCGAGTCCTTTCATTTTTCTGTTTGAAAAGATCTATCTGAGTCATTGGTAAGAGGAAGGATTAGACAGACGACTCTTTCTAGCTTTTCATTTTAACTTTATCTAATAGATGCCTTTCCGCTATGCAGTGACTCGGGTCACTTTTTAAGAATGGCTTTAATTTTTGTAGCAAAGGGGAAGATAGCATCAGTTATCCCTGATAAAAGGAATTAATATATGAACCCTGCTGTATAGAAAATGAAAAAAATACGGGGAAAAAATCAAATCAAGGCATTTAAGAGAAGCTTTTTATTCCTGCAAGGAAAGCATTTGCTACACACCCCCACCCCCACCCTGAACCACCACAAGATCCATTAAAAGTATTTATGGATAATAAATAGCTCCTAAGGAAACATCAGTAGATTGTTGGGAGAGGTGGCTGTGCAGGGGACAACCATGTTGACCAGGGATGGGGAAGCTATGGCCTTTCCAGATGTTGCTGGACTACAACTCCCATCACCCCTGAACTTTGGCTAAACTCCCTGGGATTAATGGTGGTTTGGTGGAATGAATGCTTCAAGCCATACATTTAATTCTCAATTTGGTTTGTGTGTGCAGGAATTCTTCTATGCATTTCAGGCTTTCTTCATTTCAGGGATTGGGGAACCTTTGGCTATCCAGTTTCTGATGGACTGCAAATCCCATCATCCTTGATCATTGGCCATGCTGGTTGGGGACAACAGCTGGCACCAGGTTCTCACCCCTGTTGCAGACCATGCAGATTCCGGTGAACATTTGGGGGGAGAGGGGGTATACAATCATAGAATTGTAGAGTTGGAAGGGACCCCAATGGTTATCTAATCCAACCCCCTGCAATGCAGGAATCTAAGCTAAAGCATCCATGACAGATGGCCACCCAACCTCTGCTTACAAACCTCAAAGGAAGTTCACAACCCCCTTGAAGGAGACCGTTCCACTGTCGAACAGCTCTTACTGTCAGAAAGATTTTCCTGATGTTTAGTCAAAATCTCCTTTGTTCTAACTTGAAGCCATTGGTTTGAGTCAGACCAGACACCCTTAATGTACTTTCCCCCCTTTCCATAAACTCTCACTGGGCTTGCCACCATTGCTGCCAGCTGTTCACTCACCAAGGTGAGCAAAGCAGGAGGCATCAGCTCATGATTGCAATCGCTACCAGTCACTTGTTCATGCTTTCTTGGCCAGAGAGTGGGTGAGCAGCAGGTGGCAGCTAGGGGCGCCTGAGGAACTTGGCCTTCACAAATTCCAGTGCGGACTGATCTGAGCCACACCAGCTAGACTAGTGCAGCTCAGAACACAGGAACCCACCAGCTTTCTCACTTCCCGAGTGTTCAAGAGGCAGTTCTTGGCTCAAAGCAAAATGAAAATGTATCAAAATACATTTAGAGATGCATAGTTTGAGAGAACACATTTGGAAACGTATGCTTAAAATGTGAATTTTCACACATTTTTTTCTAATCACAGGTTAATGAAACTGGAACAGAAATGACTTAAGGGTGAACATGTGCAAAAATTTCTCAGTCTGGGAATAAAAATGTTATGCCCATTCCTAGTGGTCAAAGCTGCAGCAGAGCCAGGGGCCTCATGGCGGTGGCCCCCAGGTGGGGAATGAGACTCAGCAGGTGCCCAACCATTCTAACCCCTGATGCTGGCCTTAAACAGCTGGAAAGGGTCTAGTGGTGGGTGACACATTTTGGTTGGGGCAGATGGGAGCTGGACTCCAACAGCACTCGGGCAACCTTCCACCCCATCAAAGACCTGAAATGTACCAACCAGATTTTCTCCGGGGAGATGCTTATACTCTTTCTGCACCCCCAGATTGGCTCATCCAGGGTCCGATCCAGGGCTCAGAGAAACCTTCCCAAACCTGATGCCCTTCAAATGTTGTTGGTACCCAACGTTTGTGTCTCCTTGTGTTGCTGCAGATGCACCATAGCGTTTCTTCTCTCTGCCCTCCTTCCAGCAGTCATTCCTCCTCTGGTCACTGCTGTGGATGCGCAAACTGACTGTGTGCCTCCAGGCACTGTGGTTGTCTGCAAGGGATTCTCACATGGCAGGGCTGAGGTTGCCAGCCTTCGTGTCACATTTATAGATACCTTTGCAGCACAGAGTTGGTCTGGTGCCTGCAGCCAGCTCCCTATAGAGCACATCCTTGGAGATCCTGCCGTCTTCCATTCTGTGGACATGACCAAGCCGGCGTAGATATTGCTGAGCCAGGAGTGTGAACATGCGGGAAATGTGGGCTTGTGGGAGCACATCCTTGGTTGAGACTCTGTCCTACTATGAGATATGCCCCAAATCTTCCTGACGCAGCACATGTAGAAGGCATTGAGGCATCACTCCTGATGCTTGTAAGTTGCCCATGACTCACTTTCCTACAGCAGCGAGCACAACATGCAAATCTAGTAGACTTTCATCCTGGTTTTGGTCATTAGCATCATATTCTCCCACATCCTTTTGGAGAGGCGAGTCATTGCTGTAGCTGTCTTGCCAATGTTTTCTCCTAAGAGACTAGACACTCACAGGAAATCCCCATACTCACTGTCTTAATATGCTCATCCAACTTTGATGTGCGGAGCCTGTGGTCTTCCAGATGTTGTTGGACTACAGCTCCCATCAGCCCCACCCTGCATGGCCAATGATCATGGATTAGGGGAGCTGTAGTCCAGCAACATCTGGAGAGCTATGGGTTCCCCACCCCAAGTGTAAGCAAATCTTTATTTAGGGCCTGATATTGCAAGAGGTTTGCCAAGTGGTTATTTCTCCTGAGACATTTGAATACAAAAGAAAAAGAGAATTATGTTTCTAAATAATTTTTACTCACCAATAAATTTATGAGATTTGGTCATTTGCTCAGCTTATCCTAAAACTAGGAGCCTGCTACATTCTAAAATCCACTTATGTCTTCTCTCTCTCTCTCTCTCTCTCTCTTAAAGGGGAGGAAACAGTGAAAACAATTAAGATTATGTCAGTGCTGAAGATAATAAAAGAGTCTTAGGTCTGCCTTCCGCTTTTCACCTGTCTTTCAAAGATGATCGGGTCAAGGGAGTTAATGGCTAATATTTGACTTTGAGGTAATTCTGCAGAAAGAACTTAACGAGATGCTACGACCGCCGCCTGCATTTCCTTGGTATCACTTTGAGCAGTATTTCAAAGTACTTCACAGGTCAGACACAACTGGGAGATAGATAGCTTAAGAGGCAAAAAGCAGACTATTTGGTATTAACCTGTGACCCAGCTGATTTGACAATTAGGTCCATTCTAAACAGAGATGATTTATCAACGGTCTGCTTACCGGAGGAGGAATATATATATACATATATCTGTGCACTCACTGGTAGCTGAGCTGAAGAAATAAAACACAAGAAGCTGCTTCTAATTTAAATGAGGTTGCTAATGGTATTATAAAGAATCTGCTTGCAAGCGTGGAGGGATATTTTAGAGTCTCTTCACACACAATATGTATTCCTTTTGTTGAGCAGGCTTAATGTACACTGTGATATAAGGGTGGGTAAATCTATCAATTTCACTTTCAGATCCTCATTTTTCCTATCTTAATTCCTACATCAGTTTGCAATTAAAAAAAACAATCCTCATGAAAATTCATCAACATTTTTGTGTGAATTTCACCTAAGAACAAACTTCTTCTTCTTCTTCTTCTTCTTCTTCTTCTTCTTCTTCTTCTTCTTCTCCTCCTCCTCCTCCTCCTCCTCCTCCTCCTCCTCCTCCTCCTCCTCCTCCTCCTCCTCCTTTACACCTTTTTGTATGTAGTTTTAGATGATATGCACATATTTCTCTGAATACAATGCATTCTGTGTGCCTTGTGATTCATGAACACTTTATCCCAGTATATATGTATATGCCTTGTTGTGAACCACCCTGAGACCTCCGGGTATAGGGCAGTGTATAAGGTGAATTAACAACAACAACAACAACCTGGATGGAGAAATCCATTGCAAAATCAGGAGAACTGCGAATTTTTTGTACTGTTTTGGAAACTGCTAATCGGGCACATCCACCTTTAAATGTGAACTGAATCGGTTTTTTATCTCCCATCCCTACTGTAATATGGGGGATTATGTGTTTGGTTTGCATTCATTCCTGCGCTTGGGGCACCTCAAGATCTGACAGCACCCTCAGCAAAACACCTGATTCCCTCTGGCACGCTGGAAACTTGCTGGATGATTCTTTTTCCTTTTTTTTCACCCCCAGAGTTCACTCTGGGATAGAAAAATACGCTTGCATTTTCAGAATAGAAAGGGTGCTTTGGGATCACTTCCTCTATTATTCCCTTACACCCATAACCTGCCTTTCTCCCATTGTTGTTGTTGTTGTTTAGTCGTATCCAACTCTTTGTGACCCCATGGACCAGAGCACGCCAGGTACTCCTGTCTTCCACTGCCTCCCGCAGTTTGGTCAGACTCATGTTCGTAGCTTCGAGAACACTGTCCAACCATCTCGTCCTCTGTCGTCCCCTTCTCCTTGTGCCCATTATGGAGCCTAAAGCAGTGCAAATGTGATCACCTATTCAGACACTGACTAGACCCAGACTTTCCGGAGCACCTGTCTTCATCTTGTACGTGTATCACAGGAAGAACAGTCATGGCTCAGAATTTTATGCATCGAGGACTGTTAGGATGTGTTGCATTTTTAGCAATGTTTGGGTTACTAAGTGGAGGGGGAGGGGGAACCCCTTTGTTGAGGAAGGGATGGTTAATCTAACTGCCGAGTATTCTGCATTCTCTCTCTCTCTCTCTCTCTCTCTCTCTCTCTCTCTCTCTCTCTCTCTCTCTCACACACACACACACACACACACACACCGCCCCCAGAAACAACCTCGCAGCAGACAATTCACAGCTCCCTCTTTCACAATAAAGATTTTATTATTATTATTATTTTATTTTAGTGGTTTCCATAAGACAACTTCAATGAAAGTGGCTGTCATGAGATAATCACACCTCTGGGGGATTATAGGCATCTGGCTATGATTTATAAGATCCCAAAGGATTGATTTCCCCTCCCCCCCACTTAAAGATAAACCACACTCCCCGCTGTGTTTTATGATTTGGAAAATATAAGCCCTGCCGTTACTGCGTACAAAGACCATTTAAACTCAGGGCTTTTGTTTGCTCCACCATCTCGTAAGTTTTAACTAACAAGTGGAACGCTGGGTCTAGGGTTTAAAGAGAGAGCAATTGCCAACAATGTAAGGGGAGAAGTGTGTCATTGTCACTCGTTCCTCAGTGACCCAGTTTGTTTCCTCCACTCCCCCCCCCAATTTTTTTTATGAGATATGCCTGTCTAGCCTGCAAGGGAAGCAATTGCCTTGGGAATGGGCTGATGGAAACCACAAGAGGGGAGAGTGCTATTGTGCTTGTCTCCTGGTTGCCAGTTTCCCACAGGTATCTGGGGAGATGCTGGACTAGATGGGTAATATATCTGAAGGAGCATCTCCACCTGTATCGCTCAAGGCTCTGAGGGCCTTCTGGCAGTTCCCTCACTGCAAGAAGTGAGGTTACAGGGAACCAGGTAGAGGGCCTTATCGGTAGTGGCGCCCGCCCTGTGGAACACCCTCCCATCGGATGTCAAGGAAATAAACAACCACCTGACTTTTAGAAGACATCTGAAGGCAGCCCTGTATAGGGAAGTTTTTTAATGTTTGATGTTTATCGTGTTTTTAATATTATGTTGGGAGCTGCCCAGAGTGGCTGGAGGGGAATTAGGTCCCCTATGTTGGCCTACTTGAAACTCCAATTACTCTCAAGGGTATTTCAGTATTTGGTGGGCTGTTCTCTAAATCCATCTTTACTGGCCACAGTTCTACTTCTCGTAAGGAGCCACTGACTTTTATGTTTGATGGGTCCTGTTGAGCCACATTAATTGGAGATTAATGTGCTCCCAAATGGCTTCCAAAGAAGGACCCATGTAAATGTGTACAAGGCTGGATATATCAGGCTAGAGTATGCTTTGAAGGCACATGATGAAAATAAGCAGACCTAGGTCTGGCCTAAAAATTGATGCTTTTGAATTATGGTGCTGGAGGAGACTCTTGAGAGTCCCATGGACTGCAAGAAGATCAAACCTATCTATTCTGAAGGAAATCAGCCCTGAGTGCTCACTGGAAGGACAGATCGTGAAGCTGAGGCTCAAATACTTTGGCCACCTCATGAGAAGAGAAGACTCCCTGGAAAAGACCCTGATGTTGGGAAAGATTGAGGGCACTAGGAGAAGGGGATGACAGAGGAAGAGATGGTTGGACAGTGTTCTCGAAGCTATGAACATGAGTTTGACCAAACTGCGGGAGGCAGTGGAAGACAGGAGTGCCTGGCATGCTATGGTCCATGGGGTCACGAAGAGTCGGACACGACTAAACGACTAAACAACAACAAGGTCTGGCCAGCATCTAGAACCACTTGAGATCTGTGATGGAAGATCGAAATGTGAGGAAATGAATAAATGAATTATAAAAAAGGTAAAGGCAAAGGACCCCTGACAGTTAAGTCCAATCATGAACGACTCTGGGGTTGCAGTGTTCATCTCGCTTTACTGGCCGAGGGAGCCGATGTTTGTCCACAGACAGGTTTTCCGGGTCATGTGGTCAGCATGACAAAGCTGCTTCTGGCAAAACCTGAGCAGCTCACGGAAACGCCGTTTACCTTCCTGCTGGAGTGGTACCTATTTATCTACTTGCACTTTGACATGCTTCCAAATTTCTAGGTTGGTGGGAGATGGGAGCGAGTAATGGGAGTTCACGCCGTCGCGGGGATTCGAACCACTGACTTTCTGATCGGCAAGCCCTAGGCTCTGTGGTTTAGACCACAGCGCCACCCATGCCATTCTTTACAACTGAGTGTTTGTGTATGTTAAGGATGAAATTCTCACCTCCCCACTTTTGTGTTTGTGCATGTGTGAGAATTTTATTTTATTTTATTTTATTTAAGCGCTCTTTAACCCAAGCCAAGACCTATTTTAACTGAGGGAATTTAGCAGAGCTGGTATAGCAAGTGTTGCTCAAGGCAAAGCAAGTGTGTTTTGCATTTTGTACTTTGAATTTAATGACTGACCTCCCTGTTTCAGTCTATGAAAGTTTTAAATGGCAATTAAGAAACAAAACCCCACACAACCAAAACCAAAAACATCCTAATGGCTGGACAGTTCTCCCTCTATCACACCGTTTGGAACAGTTTATATGGATTTTCAAACCTCCCCCCCCCCCCACCCACCATCCTTGCTCAAACCAGGCTCTCGTTTGAAAATAAAACCAAAACAGCTAGCGACTGCAGCAACAAAATATTGTATAAATCTGGTTATAGGTGCATACAGAGAAAACAGAGGAAATATACAGAAGGTTTCGGGGATATGATTTATTTGAAGCTATGTATGTATGATTATCACCTGCCCTGGCAATTCCCTAACAAGGTGTGCGAAACCAGTCGAAGAACCATATTATCAAGAGACACCTTTGAACTGATCTGTCCTGAAGAATAACCTCCAGGAAGGTAAGCAGCATAAAGGGGAGGCGAGGGGTGGGGGTGGGGTGGGGGCAGAGAGAAGAGAGAGAGAGAGAAAGAGAAAGAGAGAACAGCCAACTTTTTCATGTTTGCTGGGCATGCAGTACATCTCTGACTTCTGAAACATTTCCCCCCCAATTATTTTTGTAAAGTATTGATTGCAATTTAATTTTGCAGTCCCAACATGAGAAGCGCTTCCAGCCGAGGTGTCTCACAGGAGATTGTAATCAGGGTCTAGCCTGAAGGTGAAGCACGAATGCTGTGTGTGTGTGTGTGTGTGTGTGTGTGTGTGTGTGTGTGTGTGTGTGTACATATATATTTATCCCTCTATTCCTCCACTCTCCATCAGTACCACGATTGGAGCAGAGGGCATTCTCAAGCAGATTAATTTTTGACGATGGGATCGATGGAAGATGCTTCCCCCCCCCTTCCCTTACCTCCTGACATTGAGCCATCTAATTTGCTGTTTATCTTTGGCTTATTGAGTTTTGAGCATTGTTAAATCATACCTTTCAGCTGTTTAATTTTGGAGGTGAATTCTGCTCTCCCTTCCTGTGCCTCGGCATAACTCTTCCTCCCACCCCCCACCCCCCGCTAAAAATGAACAGGGTGATGGGCTTCCTCCGCCCCCCCCATCTCTCTTCTGACACCAGGTTACTGCTTCTGAGTCTGTTAAGCGCTGCAAGGTAGCGTTATAGCACTTTCTGGCCTCTTTTTCTGTGCTTTTGGCCATAGATCAGATCATCTCTCGGGAAATCACGACTTGCCATTATTATTATCCCGAGCACCTTCATCTATTCTCCCTTGTTTCCTGACTCCATCGCTTGATGAACTGCCTAGAAGTGACGACACCTTTAACTTTAGGGGGGCTTGCCATTAACCCTTTCAGGGCCACAAGGCACCGTGCTCCCTCTCCCTCCCTCTCCTCCTCCTCTTCTCTTTGATAACTCATTGGCTACGTGCCTGGCTTTCAAAGCTTCTTCTTCTTCTTTTTAAACTCAGTTCTTGGTGATAGAACGCAGCATTGCCTTCGTGAGCTGTGCAAACAGCACATTTTAAATAAGAGCAATACAAGACAGACACATGGAATTAGGCATGAACCAGACTTCCTAACTGCAAAAGTCCATGGTTTGAATTACGAATGGTGTTCCCCGGCCCTGCCTGTGCAAAGTGATTATTTTTGAGAAACATTTTTCTTGTTATTTATCTGAAGGGTTTCTCTCCACCCCCCACCCCCCAGTTACAAAAAAAAAGCAATGCACTAACTGGCGTGTCATTAACCAACATTACATTCAGCATTTATTTCAAACATAACTACCAATTTTCACTTCTATATTCTGTTTCTGGAGTCACAAGAGATCAAATACACTGAAATTATAGCATAAAATCTCCCTCTCTCTGTTCACACACACACACACACACACACAACGTGGGGGGGGGGGGCCTGAATTTAGCAGGCCTTTTATATATCCTCTTTTTATAGTCAACAAGAAATGCGTAACATTTCCCCCATAAATCATCTTTGAAATGAGGGTGCAAAGCAGCCCTAATTTACATAGATATTTTGTCCATTATAAGCAATCCCCATATTTTGTCAAACCACCCTTTAATAGTTGGTGCCTGGGGGCATTTCTGCTGCGAAGCCTGTTGAAATTTGGCTGCTTTTAACAAAAGGCCTATTAATTCACATTGTGTACCAGGAATACTGTGTTTCTCTACGTAACCCAACAGAATGGCTAAGTGGGTTCAAGGGGATCGTAAACCCTGTAATGGACTTTATATAGCTAATGATCCAATCCAGCAAAAGAATTAATTGCAAGATGGGGAACTAAGTGCAGTGTAGACAGAGACAAGGACCTGGAAAGTACAGCTGGACAACTGTCACTCAGTGTGACCCCTGTTCACATCGTAGGCTGTGTGGTTGTAGATGAAGCTTCCAGTTTTTCCAGATTGGAGTGGGCACCACATGGCAGGTGTGGTGAACCTTTGACCCTCCAGATTTGCTAAACTACAACTCCCATCATCCCTAACCAGGATGACCAATGGAGAGGGATGATGGGAGCTGTAGTTCAGCAACGTCCAGAAAGCCAGAAGTTCCCCACCCCCTGATGCACTGGGTCATTTGTTATATGTGCTATCTTGCTGCGTGCACACTTAGAGCCAGAGGTGTCATCAGGGCAGGGCTTTGGGAAATGGAAATCTGGGGCCCCCCAATGCTGCAAGGCTGGCTAACCACATTTTGAATGTCCTCAATTTCTATTCCCCCCGAATTTATCTTCACAACAACACTGTGAAGCGGGTGAGGCTGAGAGACAGTGACATGGCCAAGTTCAACGGCTGAGTGGGGATTTGAAATCTGGTCTCCCAGGTCCTAGTCCAATGAGGGAATAATTTATTTAACCTCAGTTTAGAACTGAGATGGTGCGACAGGCTAGATCAGGCATCCCCAAACAGGCTAGATCAGGCATCCCCAAACTGCGGCCCTCCAGATGTTTTGGCCTACAACTCCCATGATCCCTAGCTAAGAGGATCAGTGGTCAGGGATGATGGGAATTGTAGTCCAAAACATCTGGAGGGTCAAAGTTTGGGGATGCCTGGGCTAGATGTTGCTGGACCTCAGGGTCCCATCTGCACTATTTGATTTAATGCAGTATCAAACCACTTCAAACTGACATGGTTTCTTCCAGCGACTTCTGGGGACTATACAGTAGTTTGTTAAGTGTTGTTAGGAGACCTGCTCTTCTTCCAACAGACCTACAATTCTCAGTGTGGTTCAGCAATCAATCCCTCTTCCTGGGGAACTCTGGGAACTATAGCTCAGGGAAAAGAATAGGGCTCTCCTACCATTCTCTCTCTCTCTCTCTCTCTCTCTCTCTCTCTCTCTCTCTCTCTCTCTCTCTCTCTCTCTCTCATTTTTATTGGTTTTACATTTTACACTATATAACCACATCACTGTTATCTACTTTACTTTTTCACTCTATTAGAGCCTTCCCTCCCTCCCGCCACATAGTTTTCCAAGTTAATCTTTATATCTTAGCATTTGTACCTTTTTCAACCCATTTTTCACACATTGCAATTATCTCTTATTTTAGTAATGAGGAATAGAACAATACTTTGTTTAGTTGGAGTTAAATACCACCTGTACATCATTTTCATCACATCCTCTTTCAATGCTCTGCAAGCAGTGACATTTATACCTTCATTCCATAATTTCCCCCCAAGATTCTAGTTGAATATTATAACCAAAATCTTTAGCCCATTGTATCATTAAAACTTTAACCTTTCCTACCAATTCTCAGCACCCTCAACAAACTATGTTTGGAAGAATTCTTTGGGGGAAACCATGACTGCTTAAAGTGCTTTAAATGTACAGTGCGGATGTACAGTGCGTAATGTACAGTGCATAATGTACCCTGACTTAGAGCCCTGACTTAGAGCTTGTTATATTATGACACCATTTTTGAACGTTCAATCTTCTTTTTCCTGGGCTGATTCTGATTTAGCCATTCCCTGCTCTGTGAAACATTCCCATTGGCGATGCTTAATTTAGCCGTGGTCTTGCGCCTTAACTTTGTGTTGAAACAAACCCATCCCTGGTCACTTCTGCATTCTGTAGAAGACCAGAATGTTCTTGACACTTGATAAATATTAAACAGTTGTAGTATTCATAGGGGGAACGCAGGGGAGGTGAAATCCCTCGTTTTCACACACACACACACACACACACACACACACACACACACACACACACAAGATTCACTGATTTTCTCTAATTGGGAGCTTCAGCCACCTGAATGAGGTGGAATCATAACTCTGTGAAAAGTGGATGGCCTTGTGGAGGCAATTCTTTAAATATGGAAAGTCCTGGCCATTAATTCATGAGTAAGGCAGCAGAGAGAGAAGCATATCGCCATGTTCTGAGGCTCATTGCCTCAGGGCCAGCAGAAGCAAATGTGTCTTTCGGCTGCCAGAGAGCAAAATGAGGGCGCAGTAGCTGGCGCAGGCATGCTGTGGGGTGAATCTAAATCCTACTTGCACTAATAAATCTAAATTCCATTTAAACCACGGTTGACCGTAGGGTGTGTTCCTGACCCCCAGCATAGCCTAAGATCCTAACTGATTCTAACTGTCCAGTGGCCAGAATTAGGGCCTTGAGGACATCAATGACATCCATTAATATCCTGAAGGAAACCGAGGTGAAGATTCACTCTCTTTAGAAGAAAGAGTGGAAAACTGAAACGAAGAGATCAAAAAGGGCAGCTGAAATTCCTAATCATCTTCAAAGGCAGCCACACACAGAGCATATTGCAACAGCCTTGCCTGGATATAAACACAACGTGGATCATGGCATACTCTCCAGCATTTCTCCAATGAAAATAGGGATGTCCTATTCAATAATAATAATAATAATAATAATAATAATAATAATAATAATAATACCCTGCCCATCTGACTGGGTTGCTTTTGCCACTCTGGGCAGCTTCCAACATGTATAAATACATAATAAAACATCAAACATTAAAAAACTTCCCTAGACAGGGCTTCCTTCAGATTCCTTCTAAAGGTTGTATAGTTACTTACAGTGGTACCTCGGTTTATGAACACAATTGGTTCCGGAAGTCTGTTCATAAACTGAAGCGTTCATAAACTGAAGTGAACTTTCCCATTGAAAGTAATGGAAAGTGGATTAATCCGTTCCAGACGGGTCCGCGGAGTACTCAACCTGAAGCGTACTTAACCCGACGCATGGGTGTAATTGGTTCCGGAAGTCTGTTCATAAACTGAAGCATTCATAAACTGAAGCGAACTTTCCCATTGAAAATAATGGAAAGTGAATTAATCCGTTCCAGATGGGTCTGCGGCGTTCGTAAACCGAAAATTCATAAACTGAGGTGTTCATAAACCGAGGTTCCACTGTATTTCCTTGACTTGGGGGTTGCATAACTCCATACCCTCCAACATTTCTCCAATGAAAATAGGGACGTCCTAAGGAAAAGCAGGGCATTCTGGGATCAAATCAGAAACCAGTATGGCTTCTGTAAATCTGGGACTGTCCCTGGAAAACAGGAACCCCTGGAGGGTCTGTCATGGTCGATAACTGCAGACATGTCTTTCAGAGAGTATTAGCTAGCATAGAGGCGAACTTCTCTGTTTGACTAAGCCGCCTGTACCTGACGTCATTGATCAGCTGTTCATCTAGGTTTGCAAAGAAAACATGGCGCAATGGACTTTGCAAGGCCCAATGGTAGCAGATTTCCTCCCTCTCTCTAAGCACTAGAGTTCAGGGACAGACAATGAAGCTGAATGTTGGAGGATTCAAGACTGACAAAGGAAAGGACTTCTTCACGCAGCACATAGCTGAACCGTGAAATGCAGTGATGGACACCAACTTGGATGAGGATTAGAGGAATTGGTGGAGGAGAAGGCTATTGGTGGCTACTAGCCTGGTGGTCATGTTCTGCTTCCACAGTTGGAGACCGTATGCTTCTGAATGCCTGGTGCTGGGAACCAGAGGGGTGGGAAGTGCTTTTGTGCTCAGATTCTGCTCAGATCCAGCCACCGGTATCTGGCTGGTCACTATGACAGCAGGATGCTGAGCCAGATGGGCAACTGGTTCCTATGTTCCTAAAAGCATCTGGCT
Organism: Zootoca vivipara; assembly: GCF_965207765.1. Classification (NCBI taxonomy): domain Eukaryota; kingdom Metazoa; phylum Chordata; class Lepidosauria; order Squamata; family Lacertidae; genus Zootoca; species Zootoca vivipara. Next base: position 57,645,388 of record NC_142592.1, read on the forward strand.
CTACTGTGGTTAAGTGGATGCTGTACTCGATGGAACCTTGGTCTGATTGAGCAGAGTTCTCATTGTGCTCTTAATATTTAAATATCAAAATTGCAGGTGTCAGACACCTATATTAACTTAAACATGAATAATGAAGGTCAGTGCGGCACCATGGTGCAGGTATAGGAAATTAAAAAACCAAGTGTAAGTGGTTTTCTCTCAAAAGGAACTGAAGAGTAGAGTCCTTGGTTTGCAAATTAATACTTGCATTGTTGCTGTCTGCTTTCCCAGTCTGGCTATTATATTCGCTCCTGAAGTGCATTCATTCTGTTTGCACTCAAATATTTCTGCTCGGCTATTCGGTGATCAGATGAACTGTACAGATTCTACCAAGCCTCATGCTGGAATACAAATTGGTTGTGGGTTTTAGATGAAAGCGTAAATGAACTACACTGAATCACAATGCCAGCTGGATTGCGGCGAACTGGCATCTTCCGTAAAACATACTTTTCTAATTTCTTCTGATTTCTTCTCTCCCCCCCCCTCCCTTTTCTGTAGGAAAACCTCACACAAACCTTTATCTAAGTTTGCATATTACATTATGTGGAGACACGCTGACAAGAGTGTGTTTGGACTTAGCATGCCCCGCTTTTCAGACAACAGAATTCTTTTTAATTAAAACCATTTTTTTTGTTAAAAAAAAATCAGTATGTGTAATTGCTAACACCTGCTATGTGTTACTAACAGATGTTTCTTACTTACCTAAGGGAACTGTTATAATTACACTATAAGCTTTGTGGAATGGCATTTAACCAAGGTAGTGTAGGAACTTCAGGTGGTGACTTTGTGTTCTTTTATTAGGATTTTCTCTTGGGGGTTGAAGGGAGAAAACGTGAGGTAACAAGGAGCTCTGCAAAAAAATCTGTTCCTAGCCACCATATTTTGCAATCTGTGGCTGTAGAGTCTGTTGCCAAACAGTTAGTGACTGCAGTGGATTTTCTAGCAATGGCAAGCAATCTGGAAACACCTCATTATTTTAATAATAGTACGTGACCCTGCATCAAGAAACACAGACAATTTTAGACCCTAGACAAAATGGTTTTACTGGGTATGCCCTCTTTTAGAGGGTTTTGTATATTATATTGTTGTGTAGGGCAAAGCAGGTGCTCTGGCACTGTGATATAGTCCTCACCCTACTCATTGTCTTCAATCCAACCCTGAAAGAAAGGAGCAAGCCGACAGTAAAATACACAGAATGAGTTGGACTTAACTCTTTCTTAGCAAGAACAGGAGTGCCAGGCCTAATGAGCACAGCAACTCGTCTCCAGCAAGTCTTGCCCTCATGAAGCAGTTTCTGAGCCTGAAGGTCCCCACTCCCTCACAGCTGCCTAAGTCCCCTCCTCTCCAGAGTTTCCCCAAAACATTCTGAGACTATGCCTTCATGAAGCTAACTTCTCCTCCACCCTCTTTACACCTCTCCTGGTTCTGGGAGACCAGGTGGGAGGGGAGCTTGTTGTAGCAGGAGGGGAAGACCCCTGTGTTTCTTCAGCAGCCTCTGCGTCCAATCAGTCCATAACACGAGCCAGCATCCAAAGGTGCCCATGGACATATCACTAGTCTTTCTACGTACCCAAATATGGCCTCTCTGGTTTCAAACAGCAGATTACATCGGAGGCCACTCCCATAGTTGTCCTGGATTTCAGGAGTGGCTTTTTGGGTGTCACTGGAGTGGGTGAGACTACAGCCAGAAGTTCCTGCTGCAGACCAGGACCCAGATTTTTGAGTGGTTTTGATTTTTGAAAAACAAAAAGAAAATACTCTCTTGCCCTTCTTACATCTGTAGATATAAGAAGGAAACATGCAGGCAACAGTCTATTGAAATGTAAACCAGAATGTGCATAAAGTCTGGGATGACTGCCAATTTCACTTGGTGCTCCTCTTCTACGTTATTAAAATTACCTTTGTTTTAGTTTCTGATATTTTGCATTGACAACAGCCCCACAGTGTATTCTCAGGCTCCCAACAGGCAGGCTGTCCTTACCGCAAAAACTCTGTGAACCCTGTGACTTAATGAGTCATTTTTGAATGTTGTTTCAAAGGTTTACATCTTGACTTTCTTTGGCTAGAGAATTCAAGGCTGATGGCTGGGGTTTATCAACAGCACCTGGCATCATTGGTCAGCTGACAGGGCCTCATCTGGCTCTCATCTTGACTACTCTTAAAGTGCTAGGTCACCAGATCTGGCCACCCTTTCGATTTGCCAAAGTGCCCCCAACCTCATATTGCTTTGCAGTTTGGGGCACTGCACAGAACTGAAAGTGTGGTTGATTGCTGCATGGAAACATCAGCTAGATTAACGTGTTCCTGGGAAATAATAATAATAATAATAATAATAATAATAATAATAATAATTTGTACTCCACCTGAAGTGTAGGTGGGTTCCCACGAGGCAAGACACAGCAAGATAACAGCAAGAACCTTTATTGAATTAACACAACTGGACAACAGGGGCAAAGCAACTGCTTATATACATTTCTGAAGGCCTGGGCCACTCCCACTCCCAACGTGATTGGCTGTCTAAACTTCCAAGCTGCAAATCATGACTCAGAGTTTAAGGCATACCTGCCAAGTTCCTTCTTGAAAAATAAGGGATTGGACCGGAAGTAGCAGACCGGAAGTAGCGCTGCCGCCATTTTGGAACTGGGCAGAGCATGCTCAGAAGTGACTTTTGATGCTGCTTTGCCCAGTTCCAAAATGGCCGCTGCACCAGAAGCCGCGCTGCAGCCATTTTGGAACTGGGCAGAGCAGCATCAAAAGTCACTTCTGAGCATGCTCCGTCCAGTTCCAAAATGGCCACCACGCCAGAATAAACCGGGGAAAAACAAAAAAATCTGTTCTTTTGGCTGGGGACAGGTGGAAAAACGGGGTTTTCCCAGGGAATACGGGAGACTTGGCAGCTATGGTATAAGGGCCAATGGCAGAGGCCCAAATCCTGAAATGTTCTGTGACTGTATATCATGTACCGAATTAGAACACGGGCTCAGACTCCTCAGTCCAGACTCAAGCTCAGGCAAACACAGACCACTGAATACATAACACTACCCTTCCTCCTAATGAAGCCCAGGGTGACAAACACACAAGCCATGGTGGATTTATGGATTTCGGGGTCTTGTGTGCAGCCCTTTTGTGTGTGTGTGTGTGTGGGGGGGTGCTATTCACTCACCTAACTAAATGTGGTTATGATGCTAAATGTATCAGAATGAGTTACTTAATAATATGGGCTATCTTCTATTATATTACTAAAGAGTACTTTAACAACATTGTAGAAAGAAAGCCGCTCTCTTCATTCAAAAACGGATTTTATTTGAAGGAATGAAATACAAAACTGAAGATTTTTTGTAAAGTCTTCACAGATGTTAAATGCTCTCGAGATACAGAAAGAAAGTTAACATTTTAAACTGAGACACGATTCAGAGTTATGAGCCAGTGTCGTGTAGTGGTTAAGAGCGGTAGACTCGTAATCTGGGGAACTGGGTTCGTGTCTCCGCTCCTCCACATGCAGCTGCTGGGTGAACTTGGGCTAGTCACACTTCTTTGAAGTCTCTCAGCCCCACTCACCTCACAGAGTGTTTGTTGTGGGGGAGGAAGGGAAAGGAGAATGTTAGCCGCTTTGAGACTCCTTCAGGTAGTGAAAAAGCGGGATATCAAATCCAAACTCTTCTTCTTGTGTCTTGAGATGTGATGTCATCAAATAAATTGCCTTGATGCTTTTGGAGCAACAGATTAAAAGCCTGCTCCATTTTCTGCAGGGCAGCCCTTCAGAATACAAGCAGCTGCCTTTTACCACATCAGATTCTCCCCTTACCCAGTACAGTAGCATCTCTCAAGAGTTCCAGGAAGGCAGTCTTCCACATCACCTATCGAAAGACCAAGCTAGATGGGATGTCAAATGCACTGCATCTTTGCTTTTAACCTGCAAGTTTTGAAAAATGCAATAAGCACCAGTTCCCACCCACCCCCTAACAATAGGAAGCACAGCAGGAATGCAGGTGGAGGCAGGGAGTGGGGTTAGCTCTCAATGTATTTTTTGTGGGGGGGGGAAATATCCCATTGGCCCCGGTAGGGGATTTCTTTGCAATGCAAATTGAGTTAAACTCCCAATCCATGCCTGCCATGATCCTGATCATTATTGCCTCCACCTCCGGGCAATACTATCTGCATTTTTAAAAAAACCTGCATTTTTAAACACAATGATGCTTTTGGTGTCAAACTAGGTTGGCCTTATGATCCTTTTAAATTGAAGAGATTAATGCCAGGGACTGATCCTGGGACCTTTTTTCATGAGAAGTATGTGTTCTGCCGTTGAGCTATTAGGTCATGTTAAGAAACAAAGCCTATAGTTTCTTGGCCTGCAGAAAGAAGAGCCTACGGGATAGAGGAGAAGGAAGATTGGGACTAACACAAACCCATGTGCATCTCTTCTGAGGTTACAAAGGACGGACACTATAGCCACGACCTTACCTGGCCTCCACAAAGTAAGAGCACAAGAACTTCCTGCTGTAGCAGGCCAGTGGCTCATCTAGTCCAACATCCTGTTCTCACATTGGCCAACCAGATGCCTGTGGGGAACCTGCAAGCAGGATTTGAACACAAGAGCGCTCTCCCCTCCGGTTGTTTCCACCAAGAAGCATTGCTGCCTTCAGGCAGAGCATAGCCCACATGGCTAGTACAGCGTTTCTCAACCGCTGTTCCGCGGCACACTAGTGTGCCGCGAGACGCTGGCTGGTGTGCCGCAACGTGCGGCGACGAGAAGGGCGATTTTGCAGTTGCAAACTCCACCTCCCTGGGCGTCCTATTTCTTCGCCCCTTCTAGTTTCCACAGACCAATCAGCTTTCATTATTTCCATTTTCCCCATGCCTCACGTGACAGGATCATCCCAGAATCCTTTAACCAAGATGGCAGCCCCCAGCAGCTAATAGTGCCGCACGTGTGTCTCTTTTTTGGAAAATCGAGCGGACTTCAAGTAGCTACTTTTAAAATATTCAATCTCCATCATTGAATTGAATATTGAAAGCAATATTTGGCAAGTGTTTCTTACAGTCATAATTATAATATAGGGCGGCACAGAGTTAGTTTTTTTAACTTTTTTAATGGTGGTGTGCCTCGTGATTTTTTTTCACGGAACAAGTGTGCCGTGGCCCAAAAAAGGTTGAGAAACACTGGGCTAGTAGACATCATAGAATCATAGAATCTTAGAGTTGGAAGAGACCACAAGGGCCACCCAGTCCAACCCCCTGCCAAGCAGGAAACACCATCAAAGCATTCTTGACATATGCCTGTCAAGCCTCTGCTTAAAGACCTCCAAAGAAGGAGACTCCACCACACTCCTTGGTAGCAATTGATGAGCCCTCTCCTCCACGAATTTGTCTAACCCTCTTTTAAAGCCATCTAGTTTGGTGGTCATCACTGTCTCCTGTGGGCGCGAGTTCCATAGTGTTGCCTGGAGAAGTATTTTATTCCGTCCGTCCCAAAACTTCCAACATTCAGCTTCATTGGATAGCCGCAAGTTCGAGTGTCCCCTTCCTCTGTGTGCTCAGTGTCGGATGGCTGGCTGTGGTACAAGAAATGAGAAACAACTTGCAGAGTTGTTGAACTACCAATGGGTAATTCAGAAAAGTCTTTAGCTTCAGCCTCTTATCTGTAAAATGGGAATAACAGCAATGGGTGATCTTGTTAGGGAGCACTAGATAAGAATGGCAAAGTTTGCAAATCAAATACAGTAGAATTGAATAATTGGTTCCCTCTGTCTTGGAGCATATCCACGACATAAGGCCCTCTTTCAATGCCCCACTTTAATGAAGCTAGTAATCACACAATTACTCGTAGGCGTGTGTTAAATATGGCACTGGCCATGGCATTATCTATATATCTATATGTCTATAAGATGGGAAAGCAGCTTCATTTGTACGTGCCTGTCGCGTCAACCAAGCCGCATTGCAATCAAAGTGATCTAAGGGTGACTCATTAATTAATTGTTCTTTTTTTACTGTGCGCTATTGAATTAATGAGTAATTTGTGCTGGGTAACTCTCTGAACACATTGATTACATGAGATATTTTCTGGGAAGCTTTCGTCCCAGGGACATGCTGGAGAGAAGCAAGGAGGCAAGCATCCTTCCTGTAGCCTCCTTAATGGCAGGTCCAGCAGAACTAAATCATCCAAAGGGCATTTAGAATGTACCTGAGCCAGGCGGCTGACAGCTTCGGATGCCTTCCTTCACACCTCTGCTTCTATAATACTGCTAACTTGTGATGTTAAGCTGTTCTCTTGGCCATCGCTCTCTGGCGTTATAATTGAGTATGTGCATTTGAGTGGTATTTTTTTTGGGGGGGAGCACAACTGCTTGCTTCTCCTTCATGAAATGGAAAATAATACAGATCTTCCTTCAGCCATAGGAGAGTTCTTGAGCAATGCCCATTCAATTCAATAGCACTTGAAATGGGTGCAGAACATAGAGCCAAGACGTTGATGCATTTAAGTTAGAATCATAGAATCATAGAGTTGGAAGAGACCACAAGGGCCATCTAGTCCAACCCCCTGCCAAGCAGGAAGCACCATCAAAGCATTCTTGACATATACCTGTCAAGCCTCTGCTTAAAGACCTCCAAAGAAGGAGACTCCACCACACTCCTTGGTAGCAAATTCCACTGCCGAACAGCTCTTACTGTCAGGAAGTTCTTCCTAATGTTTAGGTGGAATCTTCTTTCTTGTAGTTTGAATCCATTGCTCCATGTCCGCTTCTCTGGAGCAGCAGAAAAGAACCTTTCTCCCTCCTCTATATGACATCATTTTATATATTTGAACATGGCTATCATGTTGTTGTTGTTGTTTAGTCGTTTAGTCGTGTCCGACTCTTCGTGACCCCATGGACCATAGCACGCCAGGCACTCCTGTCTTGCACTGCCTCCCGCAGTTTGGTCAAACTCATGTTCGTAGCTTTGAGAACACTGTCCAACCATCTCGTCCTCTGTCGTCCCCTTCTCCTAGTGCCCTCAATCTTTCCCAACATCAGGGTCTTTGTAGTTTGAATCCATTGCTCCGTGTCCGCTTCTCTGGAGCAGCAGAAAACAACCTTTCTCCCTCCTCCATATGACATCCTTTCATATATTTGAACATGGCTATCATATCACCCCTTAACGTTCTCTTCTCCAGGCTAAACATACCCAGCTCCCTAAGCCGTTCCTCGTAAGGCATCGTTTCCAGGCCTTTGACCATTTTGGTTGCCCTCTTCTGGACACGTTCCAGCTTGTCAGTATCCTTCTTGAACTGTGGTGCCCAGAACCAGACACTGTACTCCAGGTGAGGTCTGACCAGAGCAGAATACAGTGGTACTATTACTTCCCTTGATCTAGATGCTATACTCCTATTGATGCAGCCCAGAATTGCATTGACTTTTTTAGCTGCTGCATCACACTGTTGACTCATGTCAAGTTTGTGGTCTACCAAGACTCCTAGATCATTTTCACATGTACTGCTCTCAAGCCATGTGTCACCCATCCTGTATTTGTGCCTTTCATTTTTTTTGTCCAAGTGTAGTACTTTACATTTCTGCTTGTTAAAATTCATCTTGTTTGCTTTGGCCCAGTTGTCTAATCTATTAAGGTCATTTTGAAGTGTGATCCTGTCCTCTGGGGTATTAGCCACCCCTCCCAATTTGGTGCCATCTGCAAACTTGCTCAGGATGCCCTGAGTTGGGGAGGAACTGCTATTTATTTTACTTAGGCCATGGGGTTTAGGACGGCAAACTGCATTTCCTTAGTTTGTGGTGCTGGGGCATGATATGGCACAAGGGGCTGCTGAAACTATGCTTTGTTTAAACCCCATGTGCAGTATTCGTTTATAGGATTTAGGTGGATTTTTTTTAATCCCTTGAACTGCAAATGGGCAAATTGATAATGTAGTTGGGCAATAGCAGCACAGATGAAGCTTTCAGAAAAAAAATCAATTAAATGCATCAAATTATGCCCAGCAATCACCCCAGATCTTCTGGGGTTGTTTTTCCCCCTCCAAGATTTGTTCTAGGCACAGATGACTGCAAACTGCCCACTGTTGAGAAAATTTCAAAAAACTACTTAGTGTGTGTGTGTGTGTGTGTGTGTGTGTGTGTGTGTGTTGGTAGTGGGAATCTTTAAAACCCTCGCTTTGCCTGCAGAGCCCAAAAATGTTAACAAGATTGCCCCCCCCTCCCCTGGTCTTTCTCTTTGATGAACACTTTTGTTCACTGGTAGTTAAACCCAACTGCAAAGTGATGTAGGGGAGGCGTTCTTTTAAGTTTAATTTTTTTTTTTTAAAAAAAAGAACATTGGGACATGCGATTTTGAAAGAGTGGCGACTCATGATTGGGAGAAAACTCCACCAAACATAGTGCTCCAATCGGGCCGCGCTTATGTAATTCAGGTTTCACACGCAGAGGGTTCCGATCCAATCCCTGGAGGAAAAGACTACTGTCATAAGCTGCCAAGAACTGCTGACAGTCCTAGAATCAGAGAATTGGAAGGGACCCAAAGAACCATCTAGTCCAACTGCCTGCCATGCAGGAACCACAGCTAACCAACCCTCTATAGACAGTCACTGTAGACCAGTGGTTTTCAACCAGTGTGCTGTGGCACCCTGGGGTGCCTTGAATGATAGTCAGGGGTGCCATGGGCAACATTGACCTCTGTCCCTCTCTCCCTCCTCCGATGTCCTCTTGTGTCTCTGCCTCCCAAAGGCTTGCACAGCTTTTTATCACAGCAGCCCTGGCTACAAGCTCCACAGGCGAATGATGCCTCTGCGGGGCACCTCTCTTGGGGATGGGGCAGCTCAGAGACCAGGGACAGCAGCAACAGCTGCCCGGAGGGGAGAGGAGGCTGAGGGAACACTTAGGGACAAGGGAGGGTGTTCGAAAAAAGGGCGAGAGGCTGCCAGCTCTGCAGGCAAGGGGTGACATAACTGGGATCCTGAGCCCCACAGGAGTGCCACAGAAAGAATGTAGGTGGCCAAGGGAGTCGTGGATTCTAATAATAATAATAATAATAATAATAATAATAATAATAATAATAATAATAATTTATTATTTATACCCCGCCCATCTGGCTGGGTTTCCCCAGCCACTCTGGGCGGCTTCCAACAGAAAAATAAAATACAATAATCTATTAAACATTAAAGCCTCCCTGAACAGGGCTGCCTTCAGATGTCTAGTCAGGTAGTTGTTTATTTCCTTGACATCTGATGGGGGGGGCGCGTTCCACAGGGTGGGCGCCACTACTGAGAAGGCCCTCTGCTTGGTTCCCTGCAACTTGGCTTCTCGCAATGAGGGAACCGCCAGAAGGCCCTCGGCGCTGGACCTCAGTGTCCGGGCAGAACGATGGGGGTGGAGACGCTCCTTCAGGTTTACTGGACCGAGGCCATTTAGGGCTTTAAAGGTCAGCACCAACACTTTGAATTGTGCTCAGAAACATACTGGGAGCCAATGTAGGTCTTTTAAGACTGGTGTTATGTGGTCTCGGTGGCTGCTCCCAGTCACCAGTCTAGCTGCCACATTCTGGATTAGTTGTAGTTTCCGGGTCACCTTCAAAGGTAGCCCCACGTAGAGCGCATTGCAGTAGTCCAAGCGGGAGATAACCAGAGTATGCACCACTCTTGTGAGACAGTCTGCAGGCAGGTAGGGTCTCGCTTGTGTACCAGATGGAGCTAATAGACAGCTGCCCTGGACACAGAATTGACCTGCGCCTCCATGGAAAGCTGTGAGTCCAAATTGACTCCCAGGCTGCACACCTGGGATTGAAAGCGTCTGCTATAGCCAATTTAGTTGGGCAACTTTCTTTGAAGCCCCGATGAGATAGGCAGCCACCAATAGCACTGAGAGAATAGGGGAGATTGTCCTATGGGTTTACAGTGAAAGAGCCAGTGGCAGTGGCAAGGTGTGTGTGAAAGGGAGAAAGATGCTTCTTTCTCTCCTTCAGTCCCCATTCCCCCTGCTGCTGCCATCACTCCTGCTCCTTTGGGAAGCATGTCGAAGAAACCTGAATTTCATCATGCTTCCCTTGGTGGCAGCAGGAGCTTGGAAACCCCGCAAGGGGGGAGTGGGGTTGGCGAGCAGGGGTGCAGCTCCTAGTACATATAATAAAAGATGTTGGTGTTCCCGTGCTGCAGTTCGCTCGCTGGGGGGAAGCTCTGGGACCACTGCTTTATGTGATAAACGCAGACAAACCTGGGAATGAGTTCCAGTTGCCTCTGTAGCAAACAAAAAGCTGCAACAGCAGCAAATCCACACTTCCATTTGTCCTGTGCCATAGCGGTTTTGCCTTTGCCCTGCTGGCACTCTGCAGAAAACCCTACTGCCATTTGTTCCAAAGATTGGGTTTCCGCAGGGAGAAGTGGTGGGCGCCAAATGGAGGTGTGGCTAAGCCCATAGTCTCTCCCAAGCCCATGTATACCTGAAGGAGCGTCTCCACCCCCATCATTCAGCCCGGACACTGAGATCCAGCTCCGAGGGCCTTCTGGCGGTTCCTTCACTGCGAGATGTGAGGTTACAGGGAATCAGGCAGAGGGCCTCCTTGGTAGTGGTGCCCGCCCTGTGGAACACCCTCCCATCAGATGTCAAGGAAATAACTATCTGACTTTTAGAAGACATCTGAAGGCAGCCCTGTTTAGGGAAGTTTTTAATGTTTGATGTTTTCTGTTTTGAATCTGTTGGGAGCCGCCCAGAGTGGCTAGGGAAACCCAGCCAGATGGGCAGGGTATAAATAATAAATTATTACAATATATTATTATTATTATTATTATTATTATTATTATTATTATTATTATTATTATCCATTATCACATATGCCTCTGCATATGTGAATTCAATTAAACTCATGGGCAATAGCCGTTTTTAGATTTTTATTCCTATTGAGACATGTGCTCTTACACATCTGTGTATGAATATCTTTGCTGGTGTGTGCTTAAAAAAAAAAAGGAAATAGGATAATCTTGATCAGGCTTCCTCAACCTCGGCCCTCCAGATGTTTTGAGACTACAATTCCCATCATCCCTGACCACTGGTCCTGCTAGCTAGGGATCGTGGGAGTTGTAGGCCAAAAACATCTGGAGGGCCGAGGTTGAGGAAGCCTGATCTTGATCGTATCCCATAGCTTTGCCTCTTTTCTAGTATGGCTGCATCCTATTCTGGATGCTTCCTAACCTCCCAGCTGTGCTAAAGATGCCATATAGGCAGATGACAGGATAATGTAGCTGGTCACCCTCACTTCACAGCTGTAGCTCCACAGCAAACTCTCTTTGGAGTCAGGATCTGACATGCCATGGTAGAAACAGACAGGATCACCCCCTGCATGATGCGTTGAAGAGCTACCACCAACCAAAAGCGGTCAGTGCTGCCCCAAAGGAGCCAATGGTACTACTTGGCAATGACACAATAGTCTTCCTGTTCAACAAGTGTAGAGCAGGGTTTGTTTCGCCCTCCCCCAGCCTGGAGGCTGCAATACCTTGAGGGCAACCTTGAAGGAGCTGGATGCCAGGGGTGGGCTGGGTAGAGGTAAATAGTAGACAGGGGTGCAGGTGCCACTCTTAACCTTTGCACAGCAGGGTCCATTCCAGCTGTGCAGAAGCCACCTAACACACACACACACACACACACACACACACACACACCTCCATTTGGGCAAGTAGGAAGCATTATTGCAATTTAAGGGCACATTCCAGCCAGGAGAAAGGATGGGAAGCAGACCCGGTGAAGCACATGGTCCTGAGGACTGGATAGAGGCCAGGACAACTGCAATGGTCCCTTGGACCTGATGTTCCTCACCTCTGATGTATGACCACCAAACTGTCTAAAAAGGGTTGCACGAATTAATCAGGTAGAGATGTCAAACATATGAGCGGATTCTGGTTGGATGACACCATGGAGCTGCAAAGGTTGACCCCCAAAAAACCACCCCATGCTATTTATAGGTGGCAAAATTGGGGAGAGCATTTTGCTGTGTGCTTTTGGGGAAGCGGTGAAATATTCCCAAGGGTTTCTCCCGAGAAACGGATGCTCACTTTATGATGAATAAAACTCGTGTTAGCCAATAGAGATTAAATTTGGACCCATAGCTGTACCCCAAACTCATAGACGGTAGGATTGGAAAGATAAGTTCCCTGATTATTATTTTTTTCTAATGGAGGACTGAAATTCTCCAACAGCTTAGGAGAACTTTTTGAAAATTATTCTAAATTGTTTTCTGAGAAATTTTAGGTTATGCAAAGTGATGGCTGCTGCCTTCTTTGCAAACCAGTGGCAAATGTGGTAGGTAACTGGGGAACTGGTAGTTGGCCAAAAAAACCCAGTGGTGGTGTTGAGTCAGTAGAGGAGAAGCAACAACTTGAGATTTTGCCATCCAATCCTTAGAGTTTATTTATTTTTAGACTGCCCCACCCCAAGCAACTTGGAATGGACAACAATAAATTAAGAAACAAAGAATACAATATCCAGTCGAATTTTTGATTAAACGCATCTACAAAAGTCAACAGATGTTATAGCCTCAGCGCTCTAAGTGGAGGTTCTTCATTTCCATCTCCCACTGAAAAACAGCAGCCTGTATCGAAAATGCCCAGCAATGCTTCTGAAAGGTTATGCAGGTTTTGGCGAGTCTCCAGAATGACAGCACTTCCATAGCTGTGGGGCAGCCCCTAGGAATGCCCCTCTGCAAGGCCCAGATGTCTTGAGTTGGTTCTCAGGAGGTGACCTCAAGAGGGCACTCTTGGTCGACGTTATGGGTTGTGATGGCCACATGGAGGGACACAGTCTCTTAGGTATGCTGTACCCAAACCAGATAGATGTTTAGGCAGGACACTGATTTTTCTTTTCTTAAATAACGTTTCTGTACAGGAGCAGAAATCACTATGCTACATTAAAATAACTTCAGAAATATATATATACATATAAAATTTTTACATGACACCCAAAGGCACTGATTTGCATTGGGGCTCAGCTCCTCATTCCCAGTTATATTGGAAACAAGCAATTACATACATACATATATATATATATTGGAGGGGAGACGTATACAGAACACAGTAGCCCCTGCGCCAAATGATTAAACGCCCACTCCGTAAGGTTGAGAAGTACTGCCAACAAAGTTGCGGGGAAACTCCCCCCCCCCCACTGAAATTCTGTAGCAAACAGAAAGTACTTTTTGAACTGTATGGAATAAAATAGCAAACATCATTCAATATAATAATAGTAATGATAAGAAAAGCTTGCATGAGATCTAATGAAAGACCGAGAACCTCAGAAGCTTCAGCGCTGTTGCTAGAATTATAATCCAGTCTGAAATTAAGCACCTCCAAATCCCATTGGTTTCAATGGGAGAGTTTAGCATGCACTTAAATAGACCCAATTCAAGTCAATGGAACTGTGCACTTAAATTTGGCCAGTTTTACCCATCAGTTTTAATTCAATAGATCAAGCATTTGTGAAGCTCTTAAAACGGAGAAGAATGCATGGGATTGGCGCTCTCTCTCTCTCTCTCTTTCCTTTTTTTTTTTGCTTTTGTTTTGTTTTTACTAGAAAGATACAGCTCTTTCAAAATAGCTGGTAGATACAGAAAGCATAAATATACAATAAAGTTTAAACACCGATTGTACTAAATGCAACAATACAAAGAAGCAAATGGTAACACAATAAAACTGTATTACATTTGTGCTTTGAATATTACAGTACATTATATACATTGGTCCAAAATAAGCATCTCATGCCAAGTGACGCAAAATAAAAAAATAAAGTAAAATAAGATTACCAAAACAGCAAGCAAAAGAGAGGAAAAAAAACTCCAGCAAGTATTTACATTATCTTTTAATAAACATTCAACTGTGAACTGGTGCAATTTCCACTACATATATTTGAAGTCCGCCTTTTATTCCACACGACCCTCCTGTCTCCCTATATCTACGTTATTCAGTAGGTTCTGCCATTGTTTTTCTTTTTAATATATATATATGTATATATATATATACACGTTGAACAAAAGCAAAGAAAAGAAAGGGTAAGAACATAGTGCTTCAATATTCTCCGCGACGAGGCATCGGATCAGCGAACTTGGGGTGCGTAACCTTCTTTCATTAAACCCTCCTCATAGTCTGTCTGGCAGAGTATCATGTTGTTCTTTAGGAAAAATTTGTCTCCCACGCAAAATCTGGAAATACAAGAGAGGGGAAATCAGATGAGAAACACAGAGGATCCAAGTTGCATTTAAAACATAGGCGTCAGGGAAACGCACAGTTTTTTGTTGCCATCAGATGAGCCTCGCCAATGTGGGGAATGACCAGAAACACTCCTGCCAATGACCTCAATGTTTGAACTGGAATATACGAGTTCAGGTGGCCCTTAAAAGGCCCCAGGGACCTACATTGTCCAGGGCTTTGTACATTGATACAGTACAAGGATCATGAACCAGGCTCAGTAGCCGAGGAGCAGCCAGAGCAGAGGTTTCCACAATGGTGTCAGATGTTGTTGGCCATGTTCCATCATCAATTTCTGCACCAGCTAGAGCTTCTGGAGCAGAGACAATGGCAGCCCCACCCAGAGCATGTTGCAGTAATCCAGCCCTGGGGTTATGAACCCATGGACCACAGCAGTTGTATACAGACTAAGCCACTGTTGACCACTTCTCTTGGTGGCACTATAGGAGAACGTTAGACATTACAGAGGCCTCTCCCCACCCAATGCCCAGCAGATGTGTGGGACTACAATTCCCACCAGCCCCTGCACCACAGCGTCACAAAAATGTTCACTTGATGGCTCCGCCACACTATTTAATTCCACCCGCATCGCTGTCAATCGACATTTCAGGCCCGGGAGGGATCATGTGAATTGGCCTTTATATACAGCCAAGCTAATTTCGCACCAAGTGTGGCATGGGCCTTACATTTTCAATGGGTTCATTTTCCCTTAACAACAAAAAGAGAGCTCTCTTTTAACGCCCGCCTGGAGAAACAGGGGGAGCCCCACACCCCAAGGGGTCTTTTGGCGCACAGAAGAGCTTTCGCTAATAATGAATCGTGCATCGGGGGGTCACATTCTGTTTGTGGCCAACGCTCCATCTATAAAAACATACTGGGAGGTGCGACACCCAAAAGCTCCAATTAAACCAAATCGAGTAACCTAAATGAACTTCTTAGCATTGAGGCAGACAGATGAAAACCAGTCTCCCTCAGCTAATTACCCGCTTTACTCTCGAAACTATTGTTTAATTCGGTAATGGATTACAATGTTCTTTTTTGCCGTATAATTTTCCAAGCGAGCGACATCTTGGACACAATTAGAAGCAGAAATAAATGTGCACGTTGTTTACGGTAGATTTAACAACAGAGTAGCTATGGGAATCGGCTGTATGTGTACTTAATTGTAACAATTTAACCTTCAAATAGCGGTGTCTGGTGTAGTTGACCCAGTAAAAGTACGTATAATTACACAAGTTGACCTTGGCGACCTTTGATTGTGGGGCCCCCACCCCCCCACCCTTTTTATCAGCCAGTCAGTTTCTAATGATGTCTGAAGCAGAAATCTGAGGGAATTGTCACAGAGTAAATTGTGTATTGAAAGGAGGCCTTTAATGTTTTGTGAAGTTGTGAGGTTTTAAATGGGGCAGCAGTGGGACTGATTTACATTTGTAAAGATTGGAATGCTAGACAAACAGCGAACCCATTTATTTTCCAAGGGGTAGCTTTGGAAATTTATCCTTACGCTCGCTAAATAGAGTGAGGGAAAATAGTGTAATAAAAACGTGGATTGAAAAGAATAAGCTTGGCTCCTGAAGGAAAATTGGGCTGTTTATTTGTGGATTCCCCTCCCCTCCCCACCTCACTCTCCCCCCCCCCATCTCTCGGATTAAAACCCGCTCATAGCTCTTGACTGAAAATACAGATTATGGAACCTTTCCTGAAAATGTATTTCAAGTTATTTATGGTTAAAGCAGCTTCATAGAGAAAACACACACTCCTAATTTCGGATCCCCCACACTTCCCCGACATATTTTTATATTTCGTTATATTCCACCTACATCTTATTGAATGGAGCAGATGGAAATAAAAACGGGCTCCTGCAGAGGGGAAGCAGTTATTTTCTGAGCTCTTTAGCACCTGACCATTTTTGTTTCTCTGCAAAAATAAAAATAAAACCCCTATGTTAAACAGCTTTTCTGGCCAAATTGTGCAATACTTGCAGAGCTCTTCCTCCCACAAAGCATACTTCAGTTATATAAAAAGAAGCTCGTATGACTACATAACTGGGTGTGTGTTGGTGGGGGGAAGAGTCTGCCCCCCCAATCACATCTCTCCTGTTGATTATGGACAGAGTGGTGCATCCTCACTTAGGTAAAGGTAAAGGTAAGACTCCCTGGAAAAGACCCTGATGTTGGGAAAGATGGAGGGCACGAGGAGAAGGGGACGGCAGAGGACAAGATGGTTGGATAGCGTTCTCGAAGCTACCAGCATGAGTTTGACCAAACTGTGGGAGGCAGTGGAAGACAGGCGTGCTCTGGTCCATGGGGTCTCAAAGAGTCGGACACGACTAAACAACTGAACAACAACAAAAAAGGTAAAGGACCCCTGGGCGGTTAAGTCTAGTCAAAGGCAACTCTGGGGTTGCGGCGTTCATCTCGCTTTCAGGCCAAGGGAGCCGGCGTTTGTCCACAGACAGCTTTCCGGGTCATGTGGCCAGCATGGCTAAACCGCTTCTGTCCAGTTTAAATTTCAATTTCAATTTGTTTGAATTAATTGTGAGATGTATCTTAATTTAATGATCACTTGTTTGTCTTGCTTGCATGATGTTAGCCGCTCTGAGCCCGGTGGGTAGGGTTAGGAGAAACTCCTACCTGAAATTGTGAAGAACACCTGCCAGGCAGTATAGACATTACAGAGCTATGTGGACCAATGATCTGACTCTCTATAAGGCAGCTTCCTATGTAAATGCAGTAGTGGCAGACTGTTGGGCTGACAGATAGCTCAAGGTGGAAAATTGGTGGCTCTCCAGATGTTACTGTCATCAGCCCCAGCCATCATGGGCAATGGTCAAGGATGATGAGAGTCCAGGAACATCTGAGGGATGCAACATCTGGAGGGATGCCATGGGCAATGCTTGCAAACCTATTCCAATATCATGTTTCACAAAGAAGGTGAAATGGCCTTCCCCCACCCGATCCCTTGCTTGGATTACATAGTGGTGGTAGCAGTGACAACACCTATGGGGTTCTTCAACCTTGGGTCCCCAGCTGTTGCTGGACTACAACTCCCATCATCCCTAGCGAAGTCAATCAATGGACAGGAATAATGGGATGGGAGTTGTAGTCCAGGAACAAGTCTGAAGAATGCTACTCGAGATTAATGTAGATAGAACAGATGCTTTCCAACTTTCTTCTTTCAAAGAAGATAATATGACATTTCCTTATATTGGCCTTGGCCAACCTGCCACCTTTCAGGACTGCGGATCCCATCAGCTATCTTACACAAACCAGTGGTCTATCTGCTTCAGTACTCTCAGTGTCAGCGTCTCTCTGGGGTCTCAGGCAAATGTCTCTCCCAGCACCTGCTCTCCGTATATTCTGATTTGTAAGGAGCACTTAAGCCACAGTTTCCTGGTTGAGGCATCACAGGAAACATTTGTTTAACAAGCAGAGATGTAAGGCAAAGCCAGGCAAGGTGAGGGGGTTGAGTGCAGGCACAAGACTCCTTGGTCTAATGAACCATGGTTTAAAATTGAAATTACACTGTTATTTTTGAATCGGGCCTATTTGTACATCTAGCCAAGTACTATGTAATCGTACTTTGACTGGCAGTGACTCTCCAAAGTATCAGGAAGAATTCTTTCCCATCTGCTATTACCTGGTCCTTTTGAGCACAGGCATAAAAGATTGAGCCTGAGAAATTCGGCATGTACAGCTTCCAGTGAGGTTTGAGCCCTCTTGGTGTTCTCTGATGGATGTCCTGTTCTCTGGTGAGAACAGGCTTTGACTAAAGAGATATTTCAACACTTTTTACATGCAAGCATACCTGAAAGTTAGTACTTGGCCATTAAAAAGTCCTGTGCTACTTTATTGTTTGCTAAATTGCGATTTTAAACCAATTCTGTTAACTTCCAACATCACATCTAGCTTTGCCCCTAGAATCTCCCTCTCTGCTAGTTACACAAATCATTCATACTTGCAAATATTTATATTATTATTGTATTTTAATTCTTCTTTCTTTCTTTTTTGCAGACAAGAAGATTGTAGCGATGGCCACTATCTTTTTTTAAAAGAAAACCTTGTCACTAATCCAAAACCTCTATGCACTGAAAAATAAGCCCATCGTCTTTTGTTCTGTGGCTAACAAAAATTATCTGCCTTGCTTGACTGATAAAGATTAGCCAACTTCTTGCATTAAAGAAGTTTATCTTGTACGGGATGAAGTGACAAGACAGTAACTAAGTGCTAATTGTGCATAACCAGCGCTAAAGATATGCAGGCCCATTACGACATGCAATAAATGAAGCGAACAACAAGAACGTATTAGACAGTTTTAATAATGACACTAGAACAGTGGTTTGGAGCAATAAGGATGGGGGAAAGTCTTTAAGAGTTTCAATTCAAAGGAGTATGCAATTATTTCGTACTTGAATGGATTCCACTGGTAGGGTAAGGCTGACCTTATTTTGAATGCAGACTCTTTAGTTCTGCACCAAAACAAGGCTGATGTATAGGAACTGTAAATGGCCCTGTAACTTCTAATTGCTTAGCATTATTACATAGTTTAAACAGTGGTTATTACTTGTCTGATATTTTAATTTTCTGCACATCATGATGAAAAAGGTCAATTTGGCTTTGTTTTAGAATGTAATTGTAGAAAGCTATAATTATGGCAGCTGCACAATTCACACTGTATGAGGGATGCTCGGCTGTATGTGTGCCTGTGTGCTTTTAAAACTCACTATGTCGCTACGGAACGAAGCGGAGCAGCATGGGCTGCCTCTTCCATTATTTTACCCCGCACATTAGAGAAACGGGCAAATCCATTCATTTCATTTCCATGACACTTCTGTGTGTATTTTTCTTTTTAACCCAGAGCTAGCTAATGTGGCACTCTTTAGATGCTGTTGGACTACAACTCCCATCATCAGCTGACCATTGGCCATGCTGGCTGGCGCTGATGGGAGTTATGGTCCAAGGACCTCTAGAGGGCGCCCCATTGGCTAGCCCTGTTTTTACCCATCATTCAGTTTTGTTTCCACAAGAGCGGCCCATGTGGTGAGGCAGAGCCACAGAACTGCCCTCCCGGCGCTGGGGTTGCTGCAGCTTACCCGGATGCCATTGGGGTAGGGCTGGGCAGCTGTGAGGTTGGGGCTCCAGCAGCACACCAAGCACTGGAACCAATCTGGCGGTTCTGCCAGGGCACGTGCACAGCCCAAAGGTATACTTTATTGTAAAAGACAACCCTTACAGTCGCTTCTACAGCTCTGGATACCTCTGCACACCAATCTGGCATCTAGGCAGCTACTTCCAGGTCTGTGCTGCATGGAGCTGTTGCAGCAGCTGGAGACCACTCCCTTTCCACCGGTTTATGTACCTTCCCCTGACAGGGTGTGCATAGGTAGCCTGCTCTTCCTGCTTCAGTTCCCTTCTGGTTCTGGGAGAGAGCGGTGCAGGAGAGGGTGGGGAAGCACCCAGCCCTTTCTTGGCCTGGCCTGCCTCTTCCTCCACTCTGAAGCTCCCCTTGCCTCTGATTCTTGCCTCCTGGTTGGTACAGGAACCCACAGACCACTATTCCTCCCCTCCTGAGTGGGACTCCAGCGTCCTGCCAGTCCCTGACACTGCCCCACTCCAGTCCAGGTTAGTTGCAGTGACACCATGGTTGGGATGCTGCCACATGATTCCATTAGTGGCTTCCATGTTAAGCCAGTTAAGGTTCAGGAAGTAGGAGAGCCACCTCAACAAACATTTTTATGTATTTTATAACATATTTAACATGGTTATACCCATTGTTATGCAAGCAAAGTTCCACTCATCCAAGAGGACGCCCCTTTCTTCTCCTCCACTAACACCTCCCTGAAATCTGACTTGGAGGGGCCACATGGTGGCCGGAAGGGCCAGGAGAAGAGGAAGCTCTTTTGCACTCATGGAAGTCTGCTGTGCAAGTGGATACAGCCCAACGTGTATTTCGACACTTACGAAACGTTGAAAACAATAATAATATTCTGCGAATGTTGGGGTCCATCAGAGTTTTTAAGTTTCGCAACCCTGCAACATTTTAACCTGAGACTCCAAAAGAAACTGTCCAGGTACAATTTTATAATGGGTTGGATCTGGACTTAGTCATGCTCAGAGAAGAATCAAGTGATTTCAGTGGGTCTAAAAGTAGCGATGACTTACTAGAGCCCAGTTGGTTTCTTTAGGTCTAAGTCTGGATTCAAGCCAACATGCTCAAAGTCAAAATAAATAAATAAATAAATAAATAAATAAATAAATAAATAAATAATAATAATAATAAACCTTTATTGTCACTACACCCCCTGTGTGCAGTGAAATTAAACAAGCCCTCCTCCCCACACATACATACAATAAAGGGGATCTCCAAAAAGCTAGGATCCCCATAATTTCATGGCCACAGAATATTTTGCTCTATGTGATACTGGGACTCAGCGATAGTGGCAGCATTACGATAGAGCTGTCACTCAAATTTGCAGCTGCATTCAGATGCAATTTTCACCAATGGATTTTAGCATTACAATCAAGAATGGCCTCAGGTTCACATGCTCCCTCCACCCCACCACAAGCTTGGCAATGAGATGCCTATGTTTCTGGCTTGCCCTTAAACCAGGATCAAGCTGTGGTTTGCAAACCATGGTTTACCATGTTTGCCGCTAAACCACGAACAAAAGTATACAATCACCGTAGATGTGGGGCAAAGGGGAGCACCAAGTTCATGCCTCTAATGCTGAACCACAGATAATTATTGTGTAAGAGTAGGGTTGCTGTGATAAGAGGTAGGTGAGAGCTGTCATTGCTTAGGTACACTGTGTCCACTTTTGCCCAGAGAATAGTAGCAAGCTATTGTGCCTCCATACCCTCCAAATTCTAGGTCAGTGCCAAGTTGGTTTCAGTACATGGAAGGAGACTTAAGAAACTCTCCTACCTCTGATTACAAAGTTGACAGGCGAAGCAGTCCAGGTGGTAAACATTGTCCTTGGCCCTCATCACCATCTCAAAAGCAGGGATGAGTTTGCTGCAGGCTGCACAGTTCCCCGTAACACCAAATAACCTACAGGGAAAAAAAGATGAGAGGAGAAGGCATGATTGGTTGGGGCAAGAAAAGAGAGACCCTCTATACAGTACCCAATAATCACACTTGCATTTTTCTTCCTTCCCGGACATAAATCTATATTTGATTTCACCACGAGACTAAACTTCTCTCGGAAATGCTAAAGTGCAAATGCTCCGAGAGGGCGAGGGTGGGGGCACGAGCTGCTTTTCATCTCTACTCGCAGATAAGCATTCTACTGTCATAAAGCTTTCTACAAAGGGCGGAAAGATATGGAACTGCGGGGAAATAGTTTATTTTCTTCCTTCGCTAGAAAAATCTACATAGCCAGCATACAGTACGTAAAAGCTACTCGATGTGGGAGGGAGTGACGATTCTCATTCTTGGAAAGATGATAAAGAAAGGGGGAAACAATAACCCCGGGACTACGTTATAGGGTATAGAAATTTCTTAAATAAATAAGATATAATAATAAATAAAGCTCAGCAAAATGTTAGCCTATGGCACAGATTATGGAGTGAGTTTGTCCGATAGTGCAGTAAAATAATAATAATAATAATAATAATAATAATAATCCACAACTCCTTGGAGTTCACTGTAAATACGAGTGTGATATAAAACCTTGGCCTCAATGCTATTTATTTGTAACACACAAGCTTTAGCAAAAGAGGAAATAATGCTTTGGTGGGGAAGGCTCCTATTGCAGTCATTTTTGACACCTAGCGCTAAAAGCTTTACCATTATTAAAGAGCATTTTATGAAGAAGTCATTTAAAGCGTCAGAAAGCATTAGTGGTTCATGCACCTTCTAACCCTGCTCCATGCTTATAGCTATGATTATGTTATTCAAGTAGCCCATTAAAGTAAATGAGGCAGTCAGCTATATATAGCCACATTAGGAGTGCAGGTACATTATATTGTAGGAACAATTTCAAATCTCTTATGAAATGTTTTAACTTTGGTGATGGGGGGAAGAACCCACTTCCTTTTTTAAAAACAGATGAGCGTGCATACGAGCACAGTCACACATTGTTCAAGGTGGCTCCCCCCCCCCACAGCTGGTATGTTCCAAATAATGAAATAACCGTACACACATCTATACAGAATTTTAATTCTAATAAGGGAGGATTATAAACTATTATTTTTTTCCTTTTCGGATGCACACACCGCCGATCTTTGAAACCAACTTTAATGCAAAGCTATTTAATACATGCAAATGGATTTCCCCTCCTTTTTCCCTTTTAAAAAAGTAGCAATGCTCTTTCTCTGTGTTTAGCAGTTAATGCCATTTTAAAGTACGATACAAAATAGATGAAAATGCCACATCTGCCGCCTTCCTTTTTGCTCTTCAACATCAGGCTGACAGCAGAAAAATATTAATGGCTCTCGGGGGAAATGGCGAATTAAAAGCAGTTCTGAGCTAATGAATTCAAAGGTGCTACTGTCGAAAACTTGGTTTGGCAACACACACAGATGAGCGCAAAGCTTCCCGTTTGAAAGGGGCGCACTAGTGGTGCCTGCACAGCTAACCAAGCCCTGACATCAGCTCAGTGCACACATTTTGCATAATACACACAGCATGTTTATTTCTAAAGTTATGAACCATTTTTCTGCTGATTGTCTGGTGCACTAGTTTACCCTGATTATATATATAAATATATATATAATGTTCAGAAATAAACAAAACAACAACGAGGCTTAATCACCAGCATCCCTATGTTCATCAACTCCTGGTAGATTTATTATTCAGGCGCATGTCAACTTCATTTTGCTAATTGTGAAGACGGATGATTAAAATTATATGTACACACAGAGAGAGACAGAGGGTTGTGTGTCTCTCCACAATCACTTCTCAAAAGATTCCACTCCAGCAATTCTCAAATGGCCTTGGGCAAGCCATGCCAGTTCAAAAACAAAAAGAGGCTGGATCCAACTAAGTCCTACTCAGAGTAAACTCACTGAAATGAATGGGACTAAGTTGGGGTACTACTAACTCACTGAAGTGAGTCTACTCTGAGTAGGACTAATACAACACAATGGCTCAAAGACTGGCAGAGAGGCACTTCAGGGTAAAACTGAGGCCACTGTTCACAAATGCATTCATTTATTTCAAATAATTTATATACCGCTTAATTAAATAGCCCCCAAGCAGCGTACATAGAACAAATCAAAACAATTATTGATGTGCAAATAAAAGAAGCAATGTTTGAAAACAGATAGGCATAACTTATTCCCAAGTCTGGAGAGGCTTGGTGAAACAAACAGAAGGCTTTGGGTTTTATATTACAATAGCAAGACCTTGAACTTGGCATGGTTGGAAACCAGCACCTATCAGAGGTGCAATATCTCATGCCTATCAGCAAGCGTGCTGCAGTGTTCTGCACTAACAGCAGCTTCCTGAGCAACTGCACCTGGACACTACCTATGCTTAAAACGACCATAATCAATATATCCCAATCCAGGAGCGGCAGCAGTTGATGCTCCAGTCAATGTTGGTGGAAGGTGCTACTAGACACAGAGCTCACCTGGGCATCTAGTGAAAGAGGCTCGACCGGGAAGCAGCCCCCCCAAGCTGAGTACTTGCTCCTTCAGGGTACTTCCACACAGGGCAGGCAATAGACCTATTTGTCAGACACAGGAACTGCTCATCCACAGAGCTTACGTCTTGGCAGGACTCAAATTCAATGGTTGTCCATTTGCCTGGCAGTGGTGCTTAGCTTAATAGCCATCTCTGGTGATTCTGTGCTCTTGCTTCCTCTGTTCTTCCTGAGCAGTACAACTGAGTGGAGCAACACTCAAACATGGTCTTCAGCATCTACCTTACACAGCACTCTACCCCATGGGAAAGTGTCAGCGACTGGCCCCACAACCTGGTCCCACAATCATAAGTCAACTAAATTAATTTAACATCTTAGGGAGTTAGAATAACAACAACAGCTTGTATCCAAGAAGCCTGGTCAGAAGAGCAAGTCCCATGGTTTCAAGTAAAGTTGGTCCACCTTGACCTTCTCCAGCCAGTTGGACTCCCACTCTCATCAGTTTCAGCCAGCCTGGCCAATGCTCAGGGAAGGTGGGACTTGGAGTGCAACACCATCAGGAGGGCACCAGGTAGGGGAAAGCTGATCCACCAAATAAATAAACAAATCTTAAACTAAATGAGAAGAACAGAACCCAGAAGTGGGTTGTTTTTTTTAATGGAACAGCAGCATCTGGGCCAGAGCAAGGCATGCTCTAGATCAAGGATGGGGAACTTGTGGCCTCCAAATGGACTCCCAATATCTGGAGGGGGATCAGGTCCCCTAGACGATGGGTCAAGCAGCTCACTAAGAGGTTGCAGCACTCAACGTCACCCAACCTAGAAGAGATCAAACTGGGCATAGGAACATAGAACATAGCTGCCTTATACTGAATTGCATCTAGCTCAGCAATGTCCACATTGACCAGCAGTGGCTCTCCAGGATTTCAGGTTGGGGTCTCTCCTACCTAGAGATGCTGGGGACTGAACCTGGGACCTTTTGTGTGCAAGGCAGGTGCTTTACCACTGAGCTACAGATGTTCCCCAGCCTTTGGAAACCTTTGAGGGAAGAGGTGCACAAACCTTTCTGATCAACAAATTCCACATGGCCTGTGCTGGCTTCATAACAGGAGAATAAGGATGTAAGAGTGCATCACTTTGCCTTCCTCCCTATATCTGTTGCACACAACACTGCTTCCTTTCTGCTGCTGTTCATCTTCCACCAAAAACCATTATCTGTCTCACTGTTTGCCGTGGCAAAATGACATAACTTACGCAATTTATGTAATTGACTATGTGAATTTTGTTGCCATTATGTTACTCCACTTTATTCCTTTCAATGCAATGGAAAGACAAGGCAAACTGGGGGTGGGGGGGGTGGGGACATAATCAATTACCTATCTTTTATGATCTGAAAGCAACAGCAACAGCTGTTGATTGATTTCCGTACTGGAAATGGGATGAATAAGTGAGCACCAGCAATTTCCACTCCTGCTTCCATTTATTCTCCAACAACCTTACAAGGGACAGCGGATGCTGTAGACCAAGGTGGTTACACACCTGCCAGCAACACACACAGAAGTTAGTCTTTGTTACCCCTATGCTCCAACAGCTATGCTGTGCAATGGCACAGCAAAGGCCAATCCAGGTTTGAACCCCTGTGCGGACACAACCCTCAGCCTGCCAACAACACTGGATATCGGCATGAGCTGACTCAACATGGTTACTACCACAACAGCAGAGAGAGACTTTTTGGAACAGGACTCTGGCGGAGCCAGGAAGAGAATAATAATAATAATAATAATAATAATAATAATAATAATAATAATAGATAAAATACCCAGCCCATCTGGCTGGGTTTCCCCAGCCACTCTAGGCAGCTCCCAACAGAATATTAGTAATAATAATAAAGTGATAAAAAAACAAATATTCAAAACTTTCCTAAACAGGGCTGACTTCAGATGTCTTCTAATCTAAAAGTCAGATAATTGTTTATTTCCTTAACATCTGGTGGGAGGGCGTTCCACAGGCCGGGTGCCACTACCAAGAAGGCCCTCTGCCTAGTTCCCTGTAACTTGGCTTCTCGCAATGAGGGAACCGCCAGAAGGCCCTCGGCGTTGGATCTCGGTGTCTGGGCAGAACGATGGGGGGTGTGGAGACGCTCCTTCAGGTATACTGGGCCGAGGCCATTTAGGGCTTGAAAGGTCAGCAGGATAAATGAGTGAGAGGGGAAGGGACTGGTTCACCTGCACTGGGTGCCAAGCTGAGAGGGCGCCACAACAATTATGTAGAATGGAACGTGAGAGGCAGGGGACACACCAAATTTTGGTATTGCACAAGGTGCCGCTGAATTTTGAAAGCCCAATCTCCACCACTGTGTGAAAGTTGCTACCAAAGGGACAGAGTCCTATTTCCATGCATGCATGGAACTTGATTCATCCTAAATAGTGCCAAGGTATGGATAGAATTCACTCCTGTGTCCCCAACCTCCAATGTTCAGTCTGATGTGGGAGGAACATGTGTCAAATTCCGACTAGGCAGGCATGAGTTCAGATGGGTTAATCCTGAAAAACGGCACCTCCAGCACTCAGAGCGGCTCAGCTACAGAGCTCAACAAGAAACTGGCAAGGCCTAACTCACAAGGTTAAAAGAGCTCTGCGTATGCAGCACTGAACTCATTGGGAGGTCAGGATATACATGTCGTAAATTAATTTCATTTAGGAAGGCTTACCTTAGACAAGGTTTGAGATCTCTTGATCTACAGCAGGGGTTGCTAAACTGTGCTTCATTCAGGTGGCCCA
The DNA here is from genome assembly GCF_965207765.1 of Zootoca vivipara. NCBI lineage: Eukaryota > Metazoa > Chordata > Lepidosauria > Squamata > Lacertidae > Zootoca > Zootoca vivipara. Next base: position 57,671,998 of record NC_142592.1, read on the forward strand.
CGGCATGTCCGCATTAAATATTCATAATGATTTTTAATTGTATTTTTATTGCTACTTTTATCTCTCATGCCGCATTCTACTGTATTACAATTTGAATTCCATAGATAAAAATACAATTAAACACCATGCAGCTTCTAGTGTATTGCATTACAATTTCTACAACAGGCAGAAAATTCATTAAGCAGTCTTCCAAAGTCTCCATCCATTTTCAAGTGGTCCATGGGGGAGAACATTTGGAAACCACCAATCTACAGCAGCACCTTATTGTCGCTTTTGAAGAATAATTGACTAATATGTTATAGAACCACACCGGGGACTACAATGAGCAATTCAGTATCATTATTTCCTTTCCTTTCAATTGTTATTGTTGTTTAGTCGTTTAGTTGTGTCTGACTCTTTGTGACCCCATAGACCAGAGCATGCCAGGCACTTCTGTCTTCCACTGCCTCCTGCAGTTTGGTCAAACTTATGTTCGTAGCTTCAAGAACACTGTCCAACCATCTCGTCCTCTGTCGTCCCCTTCTCTTTGTGCCCTCAATCTTTCCCAACATCAGGGTCCTTTCCAAGGAGTCTTCTCTTCTCATGAGGTGGCCAAAGTATTGGAGCCTCAGCTTCAGGATTTCTCCTTCCAGTGAGCACTCGGGGCTGATTTCCTTCAGAATGGATAGGTTTGATCTTCTTGCAGTCCATGGGACTCTCAAGAGTCTCCTCCAGCACCATAATTCAAAAGCATCAATTCTTCGGCGATCAGCCTTCTTTATGGTCCAGCTCTCACTTCCATACATCACTACTGGGAAAACCATAGCTTTAACTATACGGACCTTTGTTGGCAAGGTGATGTCTCTGATTTTTAAGATGCTGTCTAGATTTGTCATTGCTTTTCTCCCAAGAAGCAGGCGCCTTTTAATTTTGTGGCTGCTGTCACCATCTGTAGTGATCATGGAACCCAAGAAAGTAAAATCTCTCACTGCCTCCATTTCTTCCCATTCTATTTGCCAGGAGGTGATGGGACCAGTGGCCATGATCTTGGTTTTTTTTATGTTGAGCTTCAGACCATATTTTGCACTCTCCTCTTTCACCCTCATTAAAAGGTTCTTTAATTCCTCCTCACTTTCTGCCATCAAGGTTGTGTCATCTGCATATCTGAGCTTGTGATATTTCTTCCGACAATCTTAATTCCAATTTGAGATTCATCTAGTCCAGCCTTTCGCATGATGAATTCTGCATATAAGTTAAATAAGCAGGGAGACAATATACAACTTTGCCATACTCCTTTCCAAATTTTGAACCAATCAGTTGTTCCATATCCAGTTCTAAGTGTAACTTCTTGTCCCACATAGAGATTTCTCAGGAGACAGATGAGGTGAACAGGCACTCCCATTTCTTTAAGAACTTGCCATAGTTTGCTGTGGTCAACACAGTCAAATGCTTTTGCGTAGTCAGTGAAGCAGAAGTAGATGTTTTTCTGGAACTCTCTAGCTTTCTCCATAATCCAGCACATGTTTGCTATTTGGTCTCTGGTTCCTCTGCCCCTTCGAAATCCAGCTTGCACTTCTGGGAGTTCTCGGTCCACATATTGCCTAAGCATTTCAATTACCAGGGTCCTAAACTGCGTCAAAAATTGAGGTTCTCTAAAGCAGGGATGGGGAACCTGGGGCC